>NC_136061.1:668170398-671073474 GCF_964261635.1 Lissotriton helveticus
TAGCCACTATGCGTTTGGTGTTGCCCATAGTTTTGGGCATTTGTGGAAAGAAAGAGGATTTCTTACTTCCCATGGCACGAAAATACAGCATGGGCAGTTAGTGAATGAACTTTTGGAATCACTTACTCTCCCAAAGCAGATTGCAATTGTGAAGTGTAGTGCGCATAAGAAAGTTGTGGATGATGTAGGTCGAGGAAATGCGTTTGCGGATGAAGTTGCGAAGGAAACGGCGAAAGACATGATGACCCGTATGTGTGTTGCAGGCCCTGCAAGATGGGTTATGGCTGGTGGAATGTGTGAAGACACAATAGAAAGTGTGAAGATGATTGAGGCTGAAACTACGGAAAAAGAAGTGAGTGTGTGGAGAGAAACTATGGGTATGTTGGATTCGACAGGTTGTTGGGTTGAGTTGTCAGAACACCAGCGATGGTTGTTGCCAGACGCGTATGTGTTCCCAGTGGTTACAATGGCTCATGGAATGGCTCACATTAGCTCGAAAGGGATATGCAAGTTGTTGGCTCCAGTATGGCAGAATGCTGGAATTCCGAAATGTGCTGAGAATGTGGTGAAACATTGTATGATTTGTTTGTAGTACAGGCAAGGGAACTCCTACTCCAGCTGGTCATTTTGCTCCTCTAACGTATCCGTTTGAAGTGATACAGTTAGATTACATACACATGGAGAGATGCAACAATTTGAAGTATGTCCTTGTCGTTGTTTGCGCCTTTTCCAGATGGATAGAGGCTTACCCCCTAAAGGATAATACTGCCTTGTCTACAGCCAAGGTTTTGCTCAAGGATTATTTCACTAGATATGGTTTGCCGAGATTTGTATGGAGCGACAATGGGAGTGAATTTGTGGGCCAAATCATGAAGAAAGTGTGTGCGGGTTTGGGTATCAAACAGAAATTCCATGCTGTGAATCACCCCCAGTCTGCTGGACTTGTCGAGTGCTATAATGGCACTCTCAAATTGAAATTGGCTAAAATACAAGCGAGCACTGGTCTTACATGGCCAGATGCCTTGCCGTTGGCTCTTTTGTCAACAAGGACGACAGTGCATTCTCGTGTGGGACTTAGCCCATACGAAATTGTCTTTGGTCGTCCAGCGAATGTTTGGGGTGTGCCTCGTCCTAAGAAATACAGCGACATTGAGTACCCTATGTTGGTGGATTACTTACATGACTTGACTGCTAAATTACGTGTTCTCCACCAACAGGTCTATGACAGTTTGCCGACAGCTACTGCAGATCCAGGCCATACGATTCAACCTGGAGAGTACATCTTGATCAAGAATTTTCAACGAACCAAAAACTTGGAGCCGAGATGGACTGGACCACATTTGGTCCTCTTGGCCACTAGAACTGCTGTTAGAGTAGCTGGTAAAAAAAACTGGGTGCATGTCACCCATTGCAAAAGAGTACCTTTGCCCCTACCTTATGATAAGTGGGTGAAGGATGGAATAGCTGATTCTGAATGTGAAAGGATTCCTAGATTTATACCTTTTAGTGATGCACATTTGACATGGACACAGTCAGAACGCGAGGATGATGACATTCTGCAAGCTGCTGTGCCTTCGCCTTTGAGACTCGACACAACGAATCCGGAAGTCCTTTTTGAAGATCAAACTGTGCCTGGTAAAGAGCGCTACAATTTAAGACTGAGAAAGACTGAACCTATGGACAAATAAAAATGTAATTTTTTTATGTAGTGAATTACACCTTGTCAGATCAAGAGACTTTTTTCTTTTTCGAGTCACCATCCGGACTCAGCTGCAGGGTCGCGGTACAGCCTTACGGGGTGAGCCGCATATTGACATTAGGTCTGTGGTTCATGGTCGTTAGTACGATCTTGACGTACACTTAAGTGAAGAAGGTAATAGCCGTGAGCAGCACGTTAAAGGATGGAGTCTTTTGAGTCTGATAAGGGTATTAAGAGAATAGATTTTAAAGTAAAAATGTGTACATTGGTTCGTAGCAAATGTTTTTTAATACTGTGTTTTCTAATGCTTTTGAATATTACGTTAGCTTGTGTGGGTTGGATTGTCTATGTTACACAACAGACGCTTGCATCTACTTCCTAACCTACTCTTTCTTTTTCTACTGTTTCCCCACATGAGTTTCATACGTTGCCTGAACATGAACAGACACGAAGATCAGAATATGTGAACAATTCGTTTATACAGATGTTGCATCAGCATCAGTTAGTTGTAAATACCACAAATTGTTGGGTTTGTGGTCTTATGCCACATGCGACAGATAAGGGAATGCCATATTTAGTTTTGCCTTTTTCGCCTAATGGGTCAGTATGGCCACTCTAAGCAATGTTTATCTATGCGAATGAAGCATCTCCTGTACGTTCCGTCAAAGATAATGCGAGTAATAATGCCTTGATACAGGGAATAGTAGATATGATCAGAGATATTGATGCGTATAATGCTTTTCCTAAAGATGAGGTACGAGCATATGTTGGTTGGAACAAGGTGAGATATAGCATTAGTGTGACAGAAAAAGAGAGACAGAAAAGATCTCCTCCTTTTTGGATTGTACCTCACCGAGGTCATTTTTGTCTGCAAGGTAATGGTCAGAATCCGAGAGCTCAGCTTGGTAAGAGTGTGTGTGTGTGCACACCTATGTCTATACATCCCAGAAATCTCCACCGTTCGTGCCAGCTAAAGGCATGTATTTTGTTTGTTACGACAGAGCATATACATGGTTGCCTTCTGATTTTACAGGCACATGTTATGTGCCATTTTTGCTTCCCCCTACGTACACAGCTGCTTTCAATTACCATAAGACAAGATATGGTAGAGGTGTTATCGATGCGAAAGATACTGTCGCACAAGAAGTTGGAGACTTCTTTAAGGGTTTTCTGCCCTTTTGGGGTCCTATGGCTAATAGTAGGAATATTCGTCAGCTTACGAGAGTGGTCGAGGCCACTATAAATGAGACTGCAGGTGCCCTTAGTAATATTACAGCTGAGCTTCAAGCGGATCGCCTTATGATATTACAGAACCGCTTTGTTTTAGATATTATACTCGCAGATAGAGGTGGAGTATGTAAATTGATCGGGTCTAGTTGCTGCGTTTTCATACCTGATAACGCCCCGACAGTGTACCAAGCCATCTTGAAGTTACATAAGTCCGCTGAGTCTATACATGTGGACGAAGGGAACTGGTCGTTGATAGGATGGTTTTGGGAACTGCTGTCCAAATGGGGATGGAAGATTCTGATGTTTCTTGGTATGGCTTTAGCGATCCTTTTCTCGTGTTGCTTATGCATCCAGTGTGGTCCCGCCATTTGTGGCCTTTGTGCTACAATCTGTGTGAGAAGACCAGTCCCGAGAGAAGTGAAGGATAATAAGATGATGTTACAGCAACACCTTGATGACCTGATGAGAATAGACATAGACCTGGATTCAGATTGACGTGAGTTTAGGTCATTGCCTACGTAATGGCAAAAGGAGGGTCTGAGGTTCCGTGGTTTTCGGGACCAGACTCCATTTTGTTTGCGTTGTTCGAGACTCCATTTTATGTTGCCCTCATGTAGGCCTAGGTGGTAAACGAACGAACGAAGTTGCATGGGCCTCGTCGTTCAGGTAAGCATTAACAGGCCCTTTTCGACTTGCGAGTGAACTACAAAGATGCTGACCCCGTCACCTGAAACTGACCCTTTGCAAAGCCAGTTTTCTCTAGCTGATCATTGTCTGAAAGTGCCAATCAATGTTCAGGATATCGTTAACTTTTAGTTTCTTGCACATATCTTATCCTACTCAACATCTGAATTGTTTCTTTCTTTACGACTTTTCATTACATGGGTAGTGCTTTCAATTATGGTTTTGTCCGGCTTGTGGTAATCGAATTTGGGACAGTCCTAATAATTAACTTGTGGGTTGGTACAATGTAGAGTGAGCTTTTTGGAATGTAATAATATGTGTGAAAATTTATTTCATTGGTCAGAATTTGCCGCAGTGGGTGTGCATTCGTAATTAACCGAAAACAGCATAAAAAGTGATGTCTTGCTCTAACAAAGTTGAGCAGTCTCCTGAGTTGTACACCGTGTTGTATTGCTTGGTTTACTGTTACTAGCTGCAGCTAATAAATTTGATCTCTGACGCCACCTAGAAGTATTCCGTGTCTCTGTATTCCAAAACAGGAGAACTCGAAGACTTCGGGTGTGTCCCTGGCACCGCTGGGTTCTAAGAAAACCCGGTTCTTCACCCCGGGCCCTGAGGCAAAAGCACTTCAGGAGCTGATTGTGGGACAGACTGATAGGAAGTCATAGTCATCGAATGGAGAGATTTCATTTTATTGTAATCTCTATTTCTGTAAAGTTTAGATATCAACATTTCCAGTTAGTGGAGAAGAAAGATCACAATCATAAATGCTTAACATGACCATGTACTCTGATCCCAATATCTTGTAGTACCACAATGTAACTTGCCACACAAATGCTCTGTGCTGTAGCCTTGGATGGATTTCCCCCTGTTTCCTTTTAAAATAGCCTTTTCTTTGTAAATATCGCTTTCCAGTCTGTGTATGTGTGTGTATATATATATATATATATATATATATATATATATATATATATATTCCAGCTCCAGGTGTCCCTTTCTTGGAAACGCACTCGCAAAGGTTGGTGTCACAATCCTTTATTAGGAACAAACATCTCCCAACGCTGTAGGGATTACAGCATGTCGAAAAGCCTTACGCGTTTCAAAGCAGATTGCTTCTTCCTCAGAGGCTCGACTGATGCAAAAGGACACACCCACAGTTTTAACACATCCCACGCCCATCTCGGGGCAAAGCATTCTGGGTCCTGTAGTGTGTCCTGAAAAATAACACCCACAATTAGGTACATCAATGTTCACTTGCTGCCCTTTACAGTCTTTATAAGAGCCCGCAGATGGGCCCCAGCGTGGCGATGCCCATGCGATACCAACCAAGTCCCACATGTTAGGACATATCAAGTCAGCCCGTGGCCCACGGTTTTAGTGGTGGTGCGTTCCCCGCAGCAAGGACTGCCGCGTATTAAATTCCAGCTCCAGGTGTCCCTTTCTTGGAAACGCACTCGCAAAGGTTGGTGTCACAATCCTTTATTAGGAACAAACATCTCCCAACGCTGTAGGGATTACAGCATGTCGAAAAGCCTTACGCGTTTCAAAGCAGATTGCTTCTTCCTCAGAGGCTCGACTGATGCAAAAGGACACACCCACAGTTTTAACACATCCCACGCCCATCTCGGGGCAAAGCATTCTGGGTCCTGTAGTGTGTCCTGAAAAATAACACCCACAATTAGGTACATCAATGTTCACTTGCTGCCCTTTACAGTCTTTATAAGAGCCCGCAGATGGGCCCCAGCGTGGCGATGCCCATGCGATACCAACCAAGTCCCACATGTTAGGACATATCAAGTCAGCCCGTGGCCCACGGTTTTAGTGGTGGTGCGTTCCCCGCAGCAAGGACTGCCGCGTATTAAATTCCAGCTCCAGGTGTCCCTTTCTTGGAAACGCACTCGCAAAGGTTGGTGTCACAATCCTTTATTAGGAACAAACATCTCCCAACGCTGTAGGGATTACAGCATGTCGAAAAGCCTTACGCGTTTCAAAGCAGATTGCTTCTTCCTCAGAGGCTCGACTGATGCAAAAGGACACACCCACAGTTTTAACACATCCCACGCCCATCTCGGGGCAAAGCATTCTGGGTCCTGTAGTGTGTCCTGAAAAATAACACCCACAATTAGGTACATCAATGTTCACTTGCTGCCCTTTACAGTCTTTATAAGAGCCCGCAGATGGGCCCCAGCGTGGCGATGCCCATGCGATACCAACCAAGTCCCACATGTTAGGACATATCAAGTCAGCCCGTGGCCCACGGTTTTAGTGGTGGTGCGTTCCCCGCAGCAAGGACTGCCGCGTATTAAATTCCAGCTCCAGGTATCCCTTTCTTGGAAACGCACTCGCAAAGGTTGGTGTCACAATCCTTTATTAGGAACAAACATCTCCCAACGCTGTAGGGATTACAGCATGTCGAAAAGCCTTACGCGTTTCAAAGCAGATTGCTTCTTCCTCAGAGGCTCGACTGATGCAAAAGGACACACCCACAGTTTTAACACATCCCACGCCCATCTCGGGGCAAAGCATTCTGGGTCCTGTAGTGTGTCCTGAAAAATAACACCCACAATTAGGTACATCAATGTTCACTTGCTGCCCTTTACAGTCTTTATAAGAGCCCGCAGATGGGCCCCAGCGTGGCGATGCCCATGCGATACCAACCAAGTCCCACATGTTAGGACATATCAAGTCAGCCCGTGGCCCACGGTTTTAGTGGTGGTGCGTTCCCCGCAGCAAGGACTGCCGCGTATTAAATTCCAGCTCCAGGTGTCCCTTTCTTGGAAACGCACTCGCAAAGGTTGGTGTCACAATCCTTTATTAGGAACAAACATCTCCCAACGCTGTAGGGATTACAGCATGTCGAAAAGCCTTACGCGTTTCAAAGCAGATTGCTTCTTCCTCAGAGGCTCGACTGATGCAAAAGGACACACCCACAGTTTTAACACATCCCACGCCCATCTCGGGGCAAAGCATTCTGGGTCCTGTAGTGTGTCCTGAAAAATAACACCCACAATTAGGTACATCAATGTTCACTTGCTGCCCTTTACAGTCTTTATAAGAGCCCGCAGATGGGCCCCAGCGTGGCGATGCCCATGCGATACCAACCAAGTCCCACATGTTAGGACATATCAAGTCAGCCCGTGGCCCACGGTTTTAGTGGTGGTGCGTTCCCCGCAGCAAGGACTGCCGCGTATTAAATTCCAGCTCCAGGTGTCCCTTTCTTGGAAACGCACTCGCAAAGGTTGGTGTCACAATCCTTTATTAGGAACAAACATCTCCCAACGCTGTAGGGATTACAGCATGTCGAAAAGCCTTACGCGTTTCAAAGCAGATTGCTTCTTCCTCAGAGGCTCGACTGATGCAAAAGGACACACCCACAGTTTTAACACATCCCACGCCCATCTCGGGGCAAAGCATTCTGGGTCCTGTAGTGTGTCCTGAAAAATAACACCCACAATTAGGCACATCAATGTTCACTTGCTGCCCTTTACAGTCTTTATAAGAGCCCGCAGATGGGCCCCAGCGTGGCGATGCCCATGCGATACCAACCAAGTCCCACATGTTAGGACATATCAAGTCAGCCCGTGGCCCACGGTTTTAGTGGTGGTGCGTTCCCCGCAGCAAGGACTGCCGCGTATTAAATTCCAGCTCCAGGTGTCCCTTTCTTGGAAACGCACTCGCAAAGGTTGGTGTCACAATCCTTTATTAGGAACAAACATCTCCCAACGCTGTAGGGATTACAGCATGTCGAAAAGCCTTACGCGTTTCAAAGCAGATTGCTTCTTCCTCAGAGGCTCGACTGATGCAAAAGGACACACCCACAGTTTTAACACATCCCACGCCCATCTCGGGGCAAAGCATTCTGGGTCCTGTAGTGTGTCCTGAAAAATAACACCCACAATTAGGTACATCAATGTTCACTTGCTGCCCTTTACAGTCTTTATAAGAGCCCGCAGATGGGCCCCAGCGTGGCGATGCCCATGCGATACCAACCAAGTCCCACATGTTAGGACATATCAAGTCAGCCCGTGGCCCACGGTTTTAGTGGTGGTGCGTTCCCCGCAGCAAGGACTGCCGCGTATTAAATTCCAGCTCCAGGTGTCCCTTTCTTGGAAACGCACTCGCAAAGGTTGGTGTCACAATCCTTTATTAGGAACAAACATCTCCCAACGCTGTAGGGATTACAGCATGTCGAAAAGCCTTACGCGTTTTTCATCAGTCGAGCCTCTGAGGAAGAAGCAATCTGCTTTGAAACGCGTAAGGCTTTTCGACATGCTGTAATCCCTACAGCGTTGGGAGATGTTTGTTCCTAATAAAGGATTGTGACACCAACCTTTGCGAGTGCGTTTCCAAGAAAGGGACACCTGGAGCTGGAATTTAATACGCGGCAGTCCTTGCTGCGGGGAACGCACCACCACTAAAACCGTGGGCCACGGGCTGACTTGATATGTCCTAACATGTGGGACTTGGTTGGTATCGCATGGGCATCGCCACGCTGGGGCCCATCTGCGGGCTCTTATAAAGACTGTAAAGGGCAGCAAGTGAACATTGATGTACCTAATTGTGGGTGTTATTTTTCAGGACACACTACAGGACCCAGAATGCTTTGCCCCGAGATGGGCGTGGGATGTGTTAAAACTGTGGGTGTGTCCTTTTGCATCAGTCGAGCCTCTGAGGAAGAAGCAATCTGCTTTGAAACGCGTAAGGCTTTTCGACATGCTGTAATCCCTACAGCGTTGGGAGATGTTTGTTCCTAATAAAGGATTGTGACACCAACCTTTGCGAGTGCGTTTCCAAGAAAGGGACACCTGGAGCTGGAATTTAATACGCGGCAGTCCTTGCTGCGGGGAACGCACCACCACTAAAACCGTGGGCCACGGGCTGACTTGATATGTCCTAACATGTGGGACTTGGTTGGTATCGCATGGGCATCGCCACGCTGGGGCCCATCTGCGGGCTCTTATAAAGACTGTAAAGGGCAGCAAGTGAACATTGATGTACCTAATTGTGGGTGTTATTTTTCAGGACACACTACAGGACCCAGAATGCTTTGCCCCGAGATGGGCGTGGGATGTGTTAAAACTGTGGGTGTGTCCTTTTGCATCAGTCGAGCCTCTGAGGAAGAAGCAATCTGCTTTGAAACGCGTAAGGCTTTTCGACATGCTGTAATCCCTACAGCGTTGGGAGATGTTTGTTCCTAATAAAGGATTGTGACACCAACCTTTGCGAGTGCGTTTCCAAGAAAGGGACACCTGGAGCTGGAATTTAATACGCGGCAGTCCTTGCTGCGGGGAACGCACCACCACTAAAACCGTGGGCCATGGGCTGACTTGATATGTCCTAACATGTGGGACTTGGTTGGTATCGCATGGGCATCGCCACGCTGGGGCCCATCTGCGGGCTCTTATAAAGACTGTAAAGGGCAGCAAGTGAACATTGATGTACCTAATTGTGGGTGTTATTTTTCAGGACACACTACAGGACCCAGAATGCTTTGCCCCGAGATGGGCGTGGGATGTGTTAAAACTGTGGGTGTGTCCTTTTGCATCAGTCGAGCCTCTGAGGAAGAAGCAATCTGCTTTGAAACGCGTAAGGCTTTTCGACATGCTGTAATCCCTACAGCGTTGGGAGATGTTTGTTCCTAATAAAGGATTGTGACACCAACCTTTGCGAGTGCGTTTCCAAGAAAGGGACACCTGGAGCTGGAATTTAATACGCGGCAGTCCTTGCTGCGGGGAACGCACCACCACTAAAACCGTGGGCCACGGGCTGACTTGATATGTCCTAACATGTGGGACTTGGTTGGTATCGCATGGGCATCGCCACGCTGGGGCCCATCTGCGGGCTCTTATAAAGACTGTAAAGGGCAGCAAGTGAACATTGATGTACCTAATTGTGGGTGTTATTTTTCAGGACACACTACAGGACCCAGAATGCTTTGCCCCGAGATGGGCGTGGGATGTGTTAAAACTGTGGGTGTGTCCTTTTGCATCAGTCGAGCCTCTGAGGAAGAAGCAATCTGCTTTGAAACGCGTAAGGCTTTTCGACATGCTGTAATCCCTACAGCGTTGGGAGATGTTTGTTCCTAATAAAGGATTGTGACACCAACCTTTGCGAGTGCGTTTCCAAGAAAGGGACACCTGGAGCTGGAATTTAATACGCGGCAGTCCTTGCTGCGGGGAACGCACCACCACTAAAACCGTGGGCCACGGGCTGACTTGATATGTCCTAACATGTGGGACTTGGTTGGTATCGCATGGGCATCGCCACGCTGGGGCCCATCTGCGGGCTCTTATAAAGACTGTAAAGGGCAGCAAGTGAACATTGATGTACCTAATTGTGGGTGTTATTTTTCAGGACACACTACAGGACCCAGAATGCTTTGCCCCGAGATGGGCGTGGGATGTGTTAAAACTGTGGGTGTGTCCTTTTGCATCAGTCGAGCCTCTGAGGAAGAAGCAATCTGCTTTGAAACGCGTAAGGCTTTTCGACATGCTGTAATCCCTACAGCGTTGGGAGATGTTTGTTCCTAATAAAGGATTGTGACACCAACCTTTGCGAGTGCGTTTCCAAGAAAGGGACACCTGGAGCTGGAATTTAATACGCGGCAGTCCTTGCTGCGGGGAACGCACCACCACTAAAACCGTGGGCCACGGGCTGACTTGATATGTCCTAACATGTGGGACTTGGTTGGTATCGCATGGGCATCGCCACGCTGGGGCCCATCTGCGGGCTCTTATAAAGACTGTAAAGGGCAGCAAGTGAACATTGATGTACCTAATTGTGGGTGTTATTTTTCAGGACACGCTACAGGACCCAGAATGCTTTGCCCCGAGATGGGCGTGGGATGTGTTAAAACTGTGGGTGTGTCCTTTTGCATCAGTCGAGCCTCTGAGGAAGAAGCAATCTGCTTTGAAACGCGTAAGGCTTTTCGACATGCTGTAATCCCTACAGCGTTGGGAGATGTTTGTTCCTAATAAAGGATTGTGACACCAACCTTTGCGAGTGCGTTTCCAAGAAAGGGACACCTGGAGCTGGAATTTAATACGCGGCAGTCCTTGCTGCGGGGAACGCACCACCACTAAAACCGTGGGCCATGGGCTGACTTGATATGTCCTAACATGTGGGACTTGGTTGGTATCGCATGGGCATCGCCACGCTGGGGCCCATCTGCGGGCTCTTATAAAGACTGTAAAGGGCAGCAAGTGAACATTGATGTACCTAATTGTGGGTGTTATTTTTCAGGACACACTACAGGACCCAGAATGCTTTGCCCCGAGATGGGCGTGGGATGTGTTAAAACTGTGGGTGTGTCCTTTTGCATCAGTCGAGCCTCTGAGGAAGAAGCAATCTGCTTTGAAACGCGTAAGGCTTTTCGACATGCTGTAATCCCTACAGCGTTGGGAGATGTTTGTTCCTAATAAAGGATTGTGACACCAACCTTTGCGAGTGCGTTTCCAAGAAAGGGACACCTGGAGCTGGAATTTAATACGCGGCAGTCCTTGCTGCGGGGAACGCACCACCACTAAAACCGTGGGCCACGGGCTGACTTGATATGTCCTAACATGTGGGACTTGGTTGGTATCGCATGGGCATCGCCACGCTGGGGCCCATCTGCGGGCTCTTATAAAGACTGTAAAGGGCAGCAAGTGAACATTGATGTACCTAATTGTGGGTGTTATTTTTCAGGACACACTACAGGACCCAGAATGCTTTGCCCCGAGATGGGCGTGGGATGTGTTAAAACTGTGGGTGTGTCCTTTTGCATCAGTCGAGCCTCTGAGGAAGAAGCAATCTGCTTTGAAACGCGTAAGGCTTTTCGACATGCTGTAATCCCTACAGCGTTGGGAGATGTTTGTTCCTAATAAAGGATTGTGACACCAACCTTTGCGAGTGCGTTTCCAAGAAAGGGACACCTGGAGCTGGAATTTAATACGCGGCAGTCCTTGCTGCGGGGAACGCACCACCACTAAAACCGTGGGCCACGGGCTGACTTGATATGTCCTAACATGTGGGACTTGGTTGGTATCGCATGGGCATCGCCACGCTGGGGCCCATCTGCGGGCTCTTATAAAGACTGTAAAGGGCAGCAAGTGAACATTGATGTACCTAATTGTGGGTGTTATTTTTCAGGACACACTACAGGACCCAGAATGCTTTGCCCCGAGATGGG
Organism: Lissotriton helveticus; assembly: GCF_964261635.1. Classification (NCBI taxonomy): domain Eukaryota; kingdom Metazoa; phylum Chordata; class Amphibia; order Caudata; family Salamandridae; genus Lissotriton; species Lissotriton helveticus. The sequence goes on from NC_136061.1 coordinate 668,182,182, forward strand.
CGTGGGATGTGTTAAAACTGTGGGTGTGTCCTTTTGCATCAGTCGAGCCTCTGAGGAAGAAGCAATCTGCTTTGAAACGCGTAAGGCTTTTCGACATGCTGTAATCCCTACAGCGTTGGGAGATGTTTGTTCCTAATAAAGGATTGTGACACCAACCTTTGCGAGTGCGTTTCCAAGAAAGGGACACCTGGAGCTGGAATTTAATACGCGGCAGTCCTTGCTGCGGGGAACGCACCACCACTAAAACCGTGGGCCACGGGCTGACTTGATATGTCCTAACATGTGGGACTTGGTTGGTATCGCATGGGCATCGCCACGCTGGGGCCCATCTGCGGGCTCTTATAAAGACTGTAAAGGGCAGCAAGTGAACATTGATGTACCTAATTGTGGGTGTTATTTTTCAGGACACACTACAGGACCCAGAATGCTTTGCCCCGAGATGGGCGTGGGATGTGTTAAAACTGTGGGTGTGTCCTTTTACATCAGTCGAGCCTCTGAGGAAGAAGCAATCTGCTTTGAAACGCGTAAGGCTTTTCGACATGCTGTAATCCCTACAGCGTTGGGAGATGTTTGTTCCTAATAAAGGATTGTGACACCAACCTTTGCGAGTGCGTTTCCAAGAAAGGGACACCTGGAGCTGGAATATATATATATATATATATATACTTGTGTATATATATATATATATATATATATATAAATAAATATAAATATATATATATATATACATATATTCACTGAAAAAAACATAGGTTTCAGGGACGTTATAGTTAGTTGGAAATTTCACTCCTACAAAACCATAGAAATTCCGCCGTTATAGTTAGTTGAGCTAACTATAAATCGCGCCCCCACAATACACTGCTGATGACATCAAATATTACATCATTCATGACATGGTCAGTGAAATGTAACGTCCCTAAAACCTATGTTTTTTTTAGTGAATTTCAAAGGTTTTTTATATGCTAATTTGTAACTATAACGTGCCTGAAACCGATGTCTTTTTCAGTGAATTTCAATGGTTTTTTAAATGCTAATTTCTACCTATGCCTACAAAGGTAGGACATGTGAAGAAAGAGGAAGAAAAGCACAGAAAGAAGCAAGACAAATGCTGAAAGAGTTAACAGAAGTCCAGAAAGACGAATAAAAGTACAGGAAGAAGCAAGAGATGAATGAATGAATGAATGAATGTGAGACTTTTAGAGCGCGGACTTAGCCCAAGGGCATCAAGGCACTAGCACCGATAACATACAGGAAAAACCGATTCCTACTCAAACTCGACTTTCAGGGAACAACAATGTATTCAGGGCTTCACGAAAGATAGAATGCACACGTTGCCCCGAGAGAGAGTCCGGGAGAGAGTTCCAAACATTCGCGGCTGCAAATGAAAAGGCCCTTTCGCCCCATCTCATCTTTTTAACCCTAGGAACAACAAGGAGATTCTTTTTTGCTGACCTCAGGTTTCTGGAGGGCACATACTGTTGAAAAATGGTCTTTATGCCCGAAGGGCCCAGGCCATAGTATGCATTATGAGTGAGGCAAAGAGCTTTAAACACAATACTACGGTCCACAGGGAGCCAGTGCAATGACCTAATGGAGGGTGAGACCGAATGATGTTTCGGAATGTCCATCACCAACCTGGCAGCGGCGTTTTGCACCAGCTGCAAATGGCACAACTGGCCTTTGTTGATGCCTAAATAAAGGGCGTTGCAATAGTCCAATCTGGCCAATATTATTGCAACAACCACTTTTTCAAGTGAGAGGAAATGAGAAATTTTCCTTATGATCCGGAAAAGCCAGAAGCAAGTGGCCAGTGTCCTAGCAACCTGCAGGTTCATGGCTAGGGAGACATCAACCACCACTCCTAGATTCTTCCCATGGGAGACCGGGGTTGGACATACGCCTAGGGTGTCCGGCCACCATTACCTAGAACAGATGTTAAGCCTGTCTCCGAAAATCAGGACTTCCGCCTTCTCGCCATTCAGTTTAAGATAACATGCAGTTCTTAAAATTCTGCGCTGAGTCCCTAGCGTTTTGCGTGATTGACACCATGATTTGGGTGTCATCCGCATAAGACAGCACTTCCAACCCAAATGACTTAACCACCCCTGCCAGCGGGGCCACATAGATATGAAATAAAGTGGGACTCAAGGAGGAGCCCTGAGGCACACCGAAGACAAGGGGGAAAGCCTCAGTAGAAGCTTCCCAATTTAACTATTTGGGAACGCTCTTCCAGGAAGGAAGTCAGAAGATCCAAAGCCAGGCCCCCGACCCCTATCTCTCTGAGGCGCTACACAAGTCTCTGGGGAGACAGGGTATCGAATGCTGCGGTGAGATCCAGTTAGATCAAAAGAGTGGTGTGACTTGCATCCACCTGCACTCGAATATTGTCCAAAACTGCAGTAAGGGCAGTCTCTGTGCTATGGAACCTTCTAAAGCCATGTTGCGAGCTACCCAAAATTTGATGTTCCCTCAAATAGGCACTCAAATGAGAGTTCAGATGGATTTCTAGGATTTTCGCTGGAACCGGCAGAAGGGAGATGGGACGAAAATTCTTCAAGTTTGACGGGTCTAGCGAGGGCTTTTTTAAAAGATGCCTAACCACTGCCGCTTTCCAACTTAGGAGATACTGGCCCTGTGAGATGGCTAGGTTCAAAACCGTGGTGAAATGTGGGATCAGCACCGCCTTAGCTGTTTTCAGGACCTTAAGTGGACATGGATCCAGGGGCGACCCCGACTTGACTCCATCAAGTAGGTTCTCGACTATTTCCGGAGTAAGCATTGGAAAGGCAGAGAAACTTACAGATGCCACATTTCTCAAGCTATCACAGGGATAGCTTTCCGGTAGGCCACCAGGTGCCTGATTAGCATTTAGGATCTCTAACTGAGCATAAATGTCAGAAATCTTGGAGCAGAAAAAGGAGGCCAACCTATCACAGAGTGCCTGAGATTGCTCCACTGCCTCCGAGACCGTGGGAGCCACAAGGGAGTTGAAGATGTTAAAAGGCTCCTTATGTGACGTCAGGCTCTCTGATAACTTTGAGTAGTAGCTTTCCTTTTCTTCAGTGATAGCTGCTCTATAAGCCTTCAGGGATTGCTTGTGTAGTTCTCTACCCCGGGACGTCAGATCCCTCCGCCAGAGCCTTTCCTTCCTTCTGCACTCCTGTCTCATCCTATGCAAACGGTCAGGGGGACCAGGGTGCAAAAGGCTTCTTTCTAGCCGAGTAGTAGGTTTTTAGGGGGGCGAGAGTGTCCATCACAGCTAAAATCTTCTTAGAAAGGATAGCAGCAGATGAATTAGCACTTAGATGTCCCTGATATTGAAAATCTGCCAAAGCAGCAGTGACCCCTTCATTAGTGACCAGGTTAAGATTTCGCTTATCGCTCGCCTTCCTATTAGCAGAGTTAGATATTCCTGATATTGTGCCCCTTAGTTGAAAAGGAATAGCACAATGATCAGACCACGCTAACGGGAGGGGCACACCCACCTCCACCCGACGATCATTGGAAAAGATTCCGTCCAGGGTGTGGCCCGCCATTTGTGTGGGGGATTCAACCAGTTGTGCAAGGCCGCAGCCATTCATGCATTCCATAAATATTTGAGTGTCATGATTCGCTATATTTTTTAAATGAAAATTTAAATCCCCAAGAAGAGTGAAATTCAGTCTCTCAAGATAGGGTTCTAGCCTATTACACAGGTCCTGGCCCTAGAGCCCGGGGGTCTATAACAGAGGACCCCTGAGAAACTCTCCGTAGGGGTAGAATTTTTCAAACAATATAAAGCTTGGTAAGAATCGAGCGTAGAAGTGAGTGGTTCTGATCTGAAGGTGAAGGTATCCCTGACCAGGATCCCTAGCCCCCCCCCGTCGTCCCTCCCTATCCAGTCTAAAAAGACAAAATCCTGCTGTGATGGCTTCTACAAGCTCCGGGACGGACATCTCATTAGACCAGGTCTCAGTTACAAAATACCCAGTCAGATGAGTGCTGAAGAACAAAATCTTTAAAAGCCACATTGTTTTTAATCAGGGACCTAACGTTAATAAGAAAGTCCTGTAACATCTTCCTCCTTCCCATAGGGATTTCTCTAGTTGTTCTGTTCAAATGGTTGCTCACTTCTCCGCCCATACAGCACAAGCCACACTTCATACAAGCAGAGGGCCCCTTTTTGAACAGCCTTTCAGTGTTTAAGATGAGGTCACAACACCGGGATTCCTCCTCCTCAGGTCTAAAAGTGCTCCACTCAAGAACCATAGCTTAGGGCAGGAGACTGGTGGCAGAGATGCAGCCTCCCTGGCCCGAGGCCCGTTCTTGGCGCGGACGGGTGCAGCGCGGGGGACAGGGCATACCGTTTATGCAGGGAGGCAGGTTATTGTGCACTAGAGCGCCAACCCCCTGTCTCTGCCCCTTCACCAGCCGGCCAAAGGAGCAAAGAGGCCGCTTTCTCGTTCCACACAAATGGTATAGACCGCGGTGGAACGGGGTATGCGGCAAGCAGGAGGCGCCTGATCAGGTAAGTTAAGAACAGCAAACAGTCAATCTGTACGGCAAACCGTAGAATAAAGCGTTATTTTAAAAGCATAAAAAGCCCAGTGGGACCAGGAAAAGCAGGGTCAGTGTACCTGCATTCATCAGTACAGCACGTGAGCGGAAGAAAGGCTGAATTTAAAGATTATTGCGCACTAGAGCGCCAACCCCCCTGTCCTTGCCCCTTCACCAGCTGGCCGAAGGAGCAATGGAGCCGCTTTCACCCTCCATGCAAACGGTATAGACCGCAGTGGAACGGGGTGCGCGGCAACCATAGAATACATTGTTATTTTAAAAACATAAAAAGCCCAGTGGGACCAGGAAAAGCAGGGTCGGTGTACCTGCATTCAGGTCTAGAACAACCAGAGGAGCAGATAGTCCTACTCTGCCCCCAACTTTTTACTGAGAGGTACTGGTGGTAACTGACTCTGACTAATCAGGACCAGAGCCAGTGCTATGCTGAAAGACACTTAGAATACAGTTAAAATACCTACATACACTAGGGAACACTATGCCTTGGGGTACCCCTGTGATTAGCATGACTTCCTCTGTATTTTCATGAGTTAGTGCCTGGGCCATTGCATGAGTACATGGGTACTGAGTGGATAATTAGAGTACTGCAAAGAGAGTGCATGGTGAATGTATAAGTGCTTGGGTTTTGGCGGACTGATTGCATAAGTACACACATGTCACATCAGGCCCTGCCCTGCCCCCTCCCTTCACCACTGGGCAAACGCGCCCCCTGTCGGGTTCTAAGTTGTGGGATTAATTCCCCTTGATTCCTGAGGGTACCTGGGGGCCAACTAGCCCACCAGCTACCTCCAATAAGCACCACAGAGCTGTGTTGCAGAGAGGTGTAAAAAGGGGCATGGTCTCTCAACACCTCTCTGCAACGCAGCTCCCTGGCACATACTGGAAGTACCTGGTGGGCTAGTTTGCCCCCCGGAACCCTCAGGATTGAAGGGGACTTAATCCCCCAATTTACAATGTGCCAGAGGGTGCGTTTGCACACTTGCTATGTCAGGCCCCGCCCCCTCCCTTCACCACTGTGCAAATGCACCTCCTGGCGCGTTTTAAGTTGGGGGATTAATTCCCCTTGAGTCCTGATGGTCCCTGGGGGCCAACTATCCCACCAGGTACCTCCAGTAAGCACCACAGAGCTGCGTTACAGAGAGGTGTAAAAAGGGGCGTAGCCTCTGAACTCCTCTCTGCAACGCAGCTTCCATGTGCATACTGGAGGTACCTGGTGGGCTAGTTGGCCCCCAAGGACCCTCAGGATTCAAGGGGACTTAATCCTCCAACTTAAATCATGCCACAGGGTGCGTTTGTACACTTGTCACATCAGGTCACGCACCCTCCCTGCACCACTGTGCAAACGCACCCCCTGGTGCGTTGTAATTTGGGGGATTTGGTTCCCTTGAGACCTGAGGGTTCCTGGGGGCCAACTAGCCCACCAGCTACCTCCAGTAAGCGCCACAGATCTGTGCTGCAGAGTGGTGTAAAAAAAAAGGGCGTGGCCTTGGACCACCTCTCTGCAATGCAGCTCCCTAGCACATACTGGAAGTACCTGGTGGACTGGTTCACCCCCAGGAGCCCTCAGGATTGAAGGGGACTTAATCCCCCAATGTACAATGTGCCAGGGGCTGCGTTTGCACACTTGTGACATCAGGCCACACCCCCTTCCTGCACCACTGTGAAAATGCACCCCCTGGTGCGTTGTAAATTGGGGGATTAACTCCCCTTGAGTCCTGAGGCTCCCTGGTGCATACTGGAGGTACCTGGTGAGCTAGTTGGCGCCACAGATCTGTGCTGCAGAGTGGTGTAAAAAAAGGGCGTGGCCTTGGACCACCTCTCTGCAACGCAGCTCCCTAGCGCATACTGGAAGTACCTGGTGGACTGGTTCACCCCCAGGGACCCTCAGGATTGAAGGGGACTTAATCCCCCAATGTACAATGTGCCATGGGCTGTGTTTGCACACTTGTGACATCAGGCCACACCCCCTCCCTGCACCAGTGTGAAAATGCACCCCCTGGTGCGTTGTAAATTGGGGGATTAAGTTTCCTTCAATCCTGAGGGTCCCTGGGGGTGAACTAGCCCACCAGCTACCTCCAGTAAGCGCCACAGAGCTGCGTTGCAGGGGTGTAAAAACGGGCATGTCTCAACACCTCTCTGCAATGAGGCTCCCTGGCACATACTGGAGGTACCTGGTGGGCTATTACACCCCCAGGGACCCTCAGGATTGAAGGAAACTTAATTCCCCAATTTACAATGTGCCAGGGGCTGCGTTTGCACACTTGCTATGTCAAGCCCCGCTCCCTCCCTGCACCACTGTGCAAACGCGCCAAAATAAAATAGGTCCATTTGGGACCCCCTGAGGAGGCGTAGGGGGTCAGGGTGTTTCTACCCTGCCCCTTCTCTTGTTTTATATCTTTGTTTCTCTGTTTTCTGGCGACTTGCTTCTTTCCAGCCACAAGATGGCTGCCAACACTTCCTGGTTTGGAGTGTTGGCAGCCAATCACAGTGAAGCTCGTGCACGGGACTTAGGATCTGCCCAGATATCGAAACTTTTATTTTTCTAATTTCTCAGCAACTGCTGAACGGATTTACACCATTTAAATGAAAGGTCGCTTTCTGACCCACGCACTACCTTTGTGCCAAATTTGGGGTAATTCCTTTCAGTAGTTTCATCTGTAGCCTAGCACAAAGTTTCCTATAGGAAAATGATTTTTTCACTCTTATTTTTAGAATTTCTCAAAAACTACTGAATGGATTTACACCATTTAAAAAAAGGTCGCTTTCTGGACCAAGCTCTACCTTTCTGCCAAATTTGGGGTATTTCCGTTCAGCAGTTCGGGCTGTAGCTCATCGCAAAATTTCCTATGGAAATTAACATGGAGAAAACGTGTTTTGGGACCCCCCTTTTATCTCAGCCCTGCTTGACGAATCACCCCCAAACTTTCGGGATAGGAGCTGACCTGGATAGACTTTTTTTGGGAGAATTTTGCAAAGATTTATCAAAGGACGCCAAAGTTATTAGCAAATCAAAAAAAAAATTTCCTATGGAAACTAGGTTGTAACTATAACTACCTACTGGTGACCGCCCATAGGTAATATATATATATCTTATTTCCGTAGTACAAGGCAGCAGAGCACTGTGCAAGGTCCAAGACACAATGTATGTCCCTACACCTGTTCCACACCATTGATGGCCAGGTTTACTAACATTTCACCCAACACAGCACAGTAAATGAAGTTCCTGTTTTCCTTTAGGTAAAAGAGCAGAAGAGTAACATATTTCAAAAGAACTGATGCATTGGAATTTTAATTGAAAGGTCTGACATGCAAGTCATACAGTGAACCCTCACATAATCTTTCCGTTCACTCCCTTTTCTCTCTCTGTTGCCTTTTTTTCATATGTTCCCTCCTCTCTTTTCTACCTTGTCATTCATCTCTGCCTCTCACTCCCTCACATGCTTACTCTCGGTTCCCTCTACTTCACTTTTATATGCCCACTCTACCTTTTTTCTCTTCTCAACCTTTTCCTGTCACCCTAAGCATCTTTCTGTATCTGTTTGTTGCTCCTTTCACTGCCCCATCTTATTGTCTGATCCTCTTTTCGCTTTTCACTGCCTGTACTTTCTCTCAGCTGGCAGACGCTCTCTTGCTTTCCTCTTCTCTCACTGTTCAAATTTCTGTCTCTTCATCTCTGTATATAGCCCTCTCTCCGCCTTTCACACCATAATTTCTCTCTCTGTTTCACACTTTCTAGTAGTGCTACTCAGCGGTGTAACGAAACTTGAAGGGGCCCCCCTGCAAAGCACATGGAGGCTCCCCCCATAGGCCCACCACCTACCACTATGGTCCCAGATCCAGTCAGTGTACTGTACGGAGCAGGCCCTGGAGCTCGGGCCCCCTGCACCGCGAGGGATGTAGGGGCTAATGTTACACCACTGGTGCTACTGTGAACTCTAGGTCTACCTACAGCAACACAGCGCTGCCGCTGGCACTATCATTCATGGTACGGGTAGAATTGTGAAAACTGCCCCTTATGCCGGTTGTCAAATTTTGAAATTTTTAAAAATCATTTACTATGTCCAACTATTTGTGAATGTTTGCTCAATACTCCAATGTGTAATGTAAACTAAACAACATAAACCTGTTTGGCTTGAACTGATTTCAGCTGTTTATTTTATAACTGTGCAACGTCCTCAGGTGTGCCGTAAAAATGACCTTTTGTCCGGAATTTTTACTGCCACTGTCCAGAATTTTCCTTCTTGCCAGGTGGTCACCCTATTAGAGTCTCGGGTGTCCAGTTGAAACAGGAGGGCTGGGGATGGTGAGCAAATCAGATCCAACACCTGTGAGCAGAGCATTTGCACCTTCACTTCTCAACACTATTGCTGCAGGGGTGCCACGTGTGCCATGTTTCACCTACAGTTATCTCGAGTTTGTCAGCTCCACCATGCTTGGGAAACTCATCCAAACCATGGATTTTCTTTGAATGCGAACATTGTAGCCCTGCTTTTTAACCATACAAATCCCAGCACCCACCTGGAACGGGAGAGCTACTCACACGATGTTGGGAAACTTTAGAGTCCTTAGTAAGACTGTTATCGCCTCATTCACTCGCCACCAGTGCCTTCAGCTGCTGCTTCATGTCTCACGACCCACTCATTTGCTCAACCAGTTTGCGTTCTTTAAAAAATGAGCATTTACTACACCTATATTTTAATATGACTTTTGCAGCACCTCAAAAAGTAATTTAATACTCCCACGAGTAACGAGCACAGGCCTGTGGCACTCTCACTTCTCATGTTGTATGTATGCTTCATTTCCGTTTGCAGTTATTTCATATCATGAGATCAGGGTTCAAACATGTTTATATTTTAGTTGCTTGATGAAAAAATTCCATCTCCGACTACATGTCAACCCTTTCTCAGTGCTATGCTTAGTGTTTTCTGACGCAGTCGTGGTCATGTAACCTCTGCTAATTCCACAGCTGCCTAGTGGCCCAATATAATTTGAAACAATTTCAGCCAGTTCTGCCCCTTAAGGCAGCATGTCGCATTCTAGGAAATGAAGTTTTACTTTTGACATTGATAGTATGGGTTCAAAGCTTATAGTATGCATAGGGCAAGTAAAACAGAAATAATTACCCAATGGTGTGTCACATTAGCAGCTATGGATCAGCAGAGTACTCGCATCATGGTGTATCTTAGTGGTATACATTTACTCACTTGCGTTGTAAAGTGGCACCATACTCTTTCAAAAGGCACCTACTATTCCAATAATAGTTCTCATCTTTGATTACGAGGCATGGAGGCCTACTCATTATAAACCCTTCTCATTGTCTTGTTTTAGAAAGCTTCTTTAATTGACTGATGAAAAGACCTCTGTAAAATGCTTTTGTAACGTCTTGTTTCTTTTAACAAGTATGCATTTGTTTCAGGATGTATATATGGTGTGGGGAGTAACGGGTGCTAATCGTGCTGGTAACTGAGCTAAGCAATTAGAGTGAGCACTTGGTACAAATAGCAACTAACCTGATTTTTGGGGAATAATGGCGGAATACATATCCATGTGAAGAACAGCATCATGGACATTAATGTCTCTATTTCAGCATTTCATGGAAACAGAGAGATATAAACAAGCATTGGTAATGCATCGGTTTTGCCTATATAATGAATAAAGAGCTGTTTTCAGCAATCATTGTCTGGAAGATGGAAAGAGCTCCCTGACAGATAACATGGGAGTGGAGAGGACATGGCGCAGCGGGCAGACCTGCTGACTCGAGAGCTGGGGATCCTGGTTTGAGTCTCGGCAGCGCCATGCAACATCCTGAGGTTCTCCCAACATCACTTAATCTCTGTGGGTGATAAATTGTTATATAAGTATGCTGCAATAGTAAAATACAAAACTTTATGAACATATAGTTCTACCAAAGTGGATGTTAACAGTATTTCAGCCGCAGGAAACAGAAAAGAGAACCAGATGAGGAACAATCATTGCTAAATGTAGGTAAATATGCTGTAGCCAATAGAAATGGAGGAACATTAAGTGGCATGCACAAGAGCCAATGAGAAGCCAGGAAAGAGAGGAAGCGGGATGTAAAATCCTTTTAAGTTTATATTAATCACAAAAGATTTCTCAGGCACATCACAAGCGCTGTGCAGGTGAAACCTAAAAAGTATGAGGAATGTACCCATTATCTTTCATTTCAGGATATTATGCTGTACTTGTACTATTCTTTCGCAACAAAACCGGCCCAGAGTGGTGTACCCACCCCCCCACCATATCAGACCACCAAAAATCTCGGCAGCCAGTCAGATCCTGGTTTTCTGCCCTATCACTGCTCCAATCCTGAGTATTTGGCTACATCTTACACAGGACAGGTATCTCCACCCTTGCCTCTTGGGATTTTGAGCTTAGAGTGTGACTTCGCTCCAGGATCATATCAAGCTAAGAAGCTGAACCAATTCCCCATGCAGGGATGGAAGCACAACCACATGCCCAGCTAACATTTTTGCTGTACTCCACACATAAGCTCAGCTACAAAATATCAATATCAGAGAGCTGCTGGCTGTCGCACAACACCAAAATACTTTTTCCTTGCCCCTACACCTTTCCAACCATATACTATTCAATATAGCCCCTTCAGGACCTCTAGATTTTCAATTTTCTGTAAAAAATATGCTTTAAAATCCAGTCTTTGCCCTCCATTACAAAAAATATTTTTCCGGGAGACAACCTCACACTGCCAGACATTCTCTACGAGGACACGATTGCTTGCTCATTCTGTACTATTTGTGGAAGAAATTTGCACCTCACCTATTTCGAAGTTGAGCAGCCACCACTGCTGGGAGCTGCCTTGGAGGATCAGGAATGGAGGGAGGCACTCATGGTCCAGAAGAATCTGAAATGAATGAATGTGTTCTCAGCACACCAAGTTTCTCAAGATAAACCTGTCATAATCTTTCTCTAATTATCTGTGTGCTGCACCTAATAGAGTATACCCTAATACTCAGTTAATTCAAAAATGGAAAAGTGACTAGTCAACTGGACGTTGACTCAGACTTAGATGCGTACAACATAAGTAAATTTCTAGTGATCTAACACTTGTGTTTCTTTCACTGATACAATTTTATTCCTGTTGATTCACAGTAAATTCTATTAAATTCTGCACAAAGCATCATATTTTTGCAATTTTACATATACATGAGCGTTTTTAACACGTCATACAACATACAGAAAAAATCAATTAATTATCGATTCGGTTGTCAATCGCCCAATGCATTTCGGGACACGTAGAAAGTCCCTTCGTCCGGGGCAACACTGTAAATAAAAGATAATGTACAGGCACATCAGTTAAAAACGATGGTAACATCATGTACAAAAAGTAGTACTTTCTTTAACAAAACTACCCTTCACCAAAAGATCCACCACCAGTGTAATGTGTGTCTAAATATCAACAAAAAGGCAATCACTTACACCACTGTTTGAGAGCCACTTCCTCTCAATAATCCTTCAGTCCTTCTTTCAAAAAACGATGTCCGTATCCAGAAGTATATATGTGAGTATCTTAGCATATTGGACTCAAGACTAACCGGAATCACAATGTAATACTGACCAGCTCAACAATACTCGTACCTTGTGTTCATGACAATGAGACACCTTCGTTTGTAGCCGCACAAGATGTTCTCCCATATGTTTCTGTATACAAAAAACAACCATAGTAATCTCGTCCAAACATAAAAGATAGCATTATTAGTAAATCATGCCATGCTCACCAATTCTTGTCCACTCGAAAAGTTTTTGCATACAATTCCTTTCTGCTTCCACGTAACTCTATCCTTCCCTGAAGAATTAAAAAGGATCCAGTCACTAAGTATCAATATCATAACGAAGTTCTTGGACCAACCTCTGAGCTATCCCCTCAACACTCACCTCCTTATGACTCCGCTATCTCATGCCACAAGATCCGTAATATCGCCCAACTCCGTTACCGGTACCAATAACGCGACAATGCGTTCAGAACTACTTCCGCATTTAACCAAACTAACACGCCGCCACATTGGTTGAGCTCACAGGATTTTAACCAATAGAAATAACGCTTTCTCATAATAGCGTGTGACGCGTAACGTACCAAAACACCGTAGCCTTTCCGAGTTATTTAAAAAAACGACTGCAACAACAAGAAAACTTTAATCGACCTTCACATCTTACTAAATGTGCATCGTGCCAAAATAAAAATAAGCCGTGACCACATAGTACCATGCTCCTCAAATTCAGACGAATCAAGCAGCATAATATTGCCAAACGAGTAAGAAAACGTGAGAAACGAAGCGTGAATTAAACAAAAATAAAAATTAACAGAAATAATAAAATGAACATCATTTATCGTTATCACCAGTGATACATATAAGCATTTACAGCTGTAAGACCATAATTCACAAGTGACTACTCAGTTCAACACGGTCATTGAGACCCCCTGGAGTCAGAGTACAAAGCATTTTTATCCAGAATGTTTCTCTCTGCAATAGTTTTTTGTTCATATCAATACCTTCTTGAAACGACACTACATCTAGAATTTGAAATCTCAACTGTGCTATAGTTAACCCTGGGCGTAGTTCGCGGAGCCGCACTCCACGGAGCTACGCAAAGACGCACTTGCACTCCGCGAACTACGCGTAGCTCCGCGGACATGCGTAGTTGCTTGCTAGACCCGTTCGCGCGCCGTTTTTTGTCTTCGGGAGCACGGTGCGCGTGTTCGGGGCGCTGCCTGCATGCTCGAGATGGCTAGCGCGCTAAGTTACCCAAGAGGTTTGTCCCGCCCGCTTGCGTTCCCTTATTTCCTGTTCCGGGTCACAAGTAACGTGTTCGCGTTGTGCAAGACATGTTCGGAAACTCATCTTCTCGTTCGCACTACAAAAGTGCGTGATCGCGCTAAATATCACGCGAACTTACCCAGGCGGTCGCGACGGGCGGAGCCATCTTGGATTTCACACTCTGGCTATGGTTTTGGGCCTACTTTAGCATCTAGCTCCTATCTCTTTAATCCTGGTCTTTTCACCCACTTTTTTAAACTTTCTTTAGTTATTACCTATCTCTCTCTGTGCCTAGGTTTATATTTTTCATTTTATTTCTACTTTTACAACTTTTTTTCAACTTTTCTCTTGTTTTATATTACTTCCTTCTTTTACCTTGCTTCTTCTTTCCCCTACCTTTTTGTCTTGAACTTTTCTTCTCCCCTCCACCCAGAACCATGGTGAAGGGTGCCAGCAGCATCGGCGGCTCAAAGGGCAAGGCGGCTGTGCCCAAAAAAAACCGGCTGCCTTGCGGCAGAATGCGCCCCGCAGGAGTGACGGCCCGCCAACTTTTTGGGGAGGAGGAGGTGGCTGCCCTGGTCTTTTTTATCCAGCGCCACCTCCCCTTGACCTTGGCAGCAGGCGGCAGGCCCGGCTCCGGCTACCGTATTGAAGAGCGTCTCCGGCGGTGGGCGAAGGTGCGCCGGTGTCAGGTCTGTCGTGGTTGCTCCTCAGGATTGGATCGATGCTATAAGGGGGCCCACCTCTAGATCATCCCAAGTCTAACAATACAAAGTTACAGACTGTTAAGGAGATCAAGCGGGGGAAAATTGTAGGTCCGGAGGGGAACAGCTGGGCAACTGGAACCACGACCTGTAATTACAGAAGCAAGGGATGAGTGCACCTATGACTCTACACTAGAAAACAGTCTAATCAATATACCACATGCTATCTCACCTGCTTCCTACAGGTCTGGATAACCAAAGGAATAATCTAAAGGGCGGCTTCTAAATCCCCTGGTTCTGCTGCTAGAAGATATAATAAAGAGACCATTAGAAAACCCCCCTTGTTCCCTCCCTTCCTTTGAACTGGACCTTACAGCTATTGTAACTGAACGGACACCTACCCAGGCGTAAGATGAAGATAGCCCAACTCTGCCCAAAACAAAAGGAAAAAACAAGGATTCTCCTTGATTGTAGATCTCAACTAAATGTTCCTCCTCCGAGGAAATGTAAGCAACGAACGTTTCTGGGGATTGTAGAGATAGTGTCAACCCCAAGCAATGGCATACATTCCCTGAATAAGTTTTGGATCAAATGAGTAACAGGTAGTAAATCATAAGCCCAGCAAAAGCGAAATAAACAAAGCGTCTTTACAGATCCCGCTCTGTAAGCGCTACAAGTCAGTTTTGTACCATGAATGGGTTCTGCGGCACCTAAGCCCAGGTGTCCTGCACAAACCGGAGCAAGACGCTCCCAGAAGATAATAGTTTATCTGATACACGAACACCAGGTTCCTAGAAGGTGAATCACACTCTTAAAACACCACACTCCACAAAGGAAAACCTGAGGCTTGGCAAGCAGGTCACGATGTGGGCGTTTCCTAAGCCCCACCAGGTAATTCCAGAAAAACGGGTGCCAGGAATCCGGGGAACCGAGCAGATGCAGGCGCTTCCTAAGCCCCACCAGATAAATCCAAGACTCTTGCGCTGAACAACAGCGCTCGTAATGGGCGCTTCCTAAGCCCCACCGCGGTAGCTTTGATCCAAGCCAAACGGACTCACGCTACCGCCACCGATCTACAAGGTACCTCCAGCCAGAAAACAGGTCACACGCTAAGACTTGCTCTCAGCAAACAGGAATAATCGGCAGCGCGTCCACCGTCAGACGCCATGTTTATCCCATAGTCGCGCAGCGTCATAGCAGCGCGCCTGGCAAAGGATCATGGGATTTGTAGTTTCCTATCCCGTTCATAGCAAAGAGCAGGCAGTGTTTACCAGCGGTCGGGGGAATCGTGACAGTACACCCCCTCTCACAACATTCACTGACTGCCACCAGGCTTACCAGGATGAGAAGCATGGAACCTCCGCAACAGTCTAGGAGCATGAATCGCACCAACAGGTTCCCAAGAGTCCTCCTCCGGACCATATCCTTTCCAGGATACCAAGTACTGGAGCCTCCCTCTCACCCTACGAGCGTCCAGAATGCGCCGCACCTCGTATTCACAGTCTTGCTCAATCCGTACAGGAGCAGGGGCCTTAGCACCAGGACCCCGAGCTGGCTTGAGCAGTGAAACATGGAACACAGGGTGTATCCGAAAATGAGAGGGGAGACTCAACTTCACCGCCACAGGGTTGACATGGCGCATCACCTGGTAAGGACCGATGAACCGAGGGTTGAAAACACTGTACCGTTTAAAACGGATGTTCCGAGTGGACAACCACACCCAATCCCCTTTCCTGTACTCAGAACAGTGCCTACGATGTTTATCAGCTTGTTTTTTGTACCTTTGTTTTGCCCTTTCAAGGTTCCTTCTTGCCTGCAACACTGTCTTTCGCAACTGCATTAAGCTGGACCGTAACTGTGGAATTGGAGCGTCAGTGACCGGCACGCTCAAGGGGGCGAATCTGGGGTGAAACCCATAAGTACAAAAAAACGGGGTATACAAAGTAGAGGAATGAACTGCATCATTATACGCCACCTCAGCAGACCACAACCAATCCACCCATGCCTCCGTAGTGGTATCCACAAAACACCTCAGGTATTGCTTGAGGGTCTGGTTTAACCTCTCGGTCTGCCCATCCGTCTGCGGATGAAAGCTGGTGGACAAAGAAGAGGCAATACCCAATCGGTCACACCAGACCCTCCAAAAGTTTGCGGTGAATTGGGCCCCTCTATCGGAAACGACAACTTTGGGCAAACCATGCAACCGAACGACATGGATGAGCAGTAAATGGGCTAACTGACTAGCTGTGGGAACCCCTTTACAGGCAATGAAGTGGCCCATCTTGGTCAAGAAGTCCACGACTACCACTATCGCAGTCATCCCTTGATCTTTAGGGAGTCCCACCACGAAATCAACTGAAAAACTCTCCCAAGGACTCACAGGCGTGGGCATCGTTTGTAACAGCCCTTGTGCTGGTCGATGATCGCTTTTAGCCTGCGAACATACTTCACATTGTTGAACCCAAGCAAACACATCCTGCCTGATGGAGGGCCACCAATAGTTGCGTAACATCTTCTCCAAAGTTTTCTTTCCTCCAGTGTGTCCTGCACATGGTAGATTATGACACCACTTAAATACTTGTTGTCGCAATGCAAGTGTGGGGAGAAGCAACTGAGACCCCTTTCTCGGCAACCCTTGACGGATTCTCCATTCAGGGTGTAAACGGATCCAGGTTTTCCACGCAAAGGTCTGAATACCTCTTTTGACCTTGAGGAGAAAGCTTTCCGTGTGGATCACCCCTACCACCTGTCGGGGTTCGATGATGCTGGTTTCGGGATACTCTATCATGGCTGGGTGGCTTTCTGGACGGGAGAGCGCATCAGCTTTACGGTTGTCACATCCCGGACGGAAAGTAACCACGAACCGAAATTCAGAAAAGAAGAGCATCCATCTCAATTGTCTGGGGGTGAGATGGCGTGCGGCACGCAGAAACTGCAAATTGCGGTGGTCAGTATAAACAGTGATTTGGTGCGATGCGCCCATCAGCCAATGCCTCCACTCAGTGAAGGCGTCTTTGATTGCTAGTAATTCCTTCTCCGCAATAGTGTAGTTGCGTTCTGCAGGATTTAACTTGCGAGACATGTAGGCGATGGGATGTAGATGACCGGTGTCCTCACTCCTTTGGGAAAGAACTGCTCCCACCGCAAGTTCTGACGCATCAGCTTCTACCACGAAGGGGAGGCTTGGGTTAGCATGGACCAATATTGGGGCCGACGTGAATGCAGTTTTCAACCGATCAAATGCAGTTTGTTCTTCGACTCCCCATACAAAAGGGGTGTTCTTCCGGGTTAACCTTGTGAGAGGAGCTACCAAATCAGAAAAGTGTGAGATGAACCTCCGATAGAAGTTAGCGAAACCAAGGAGTTTCTGGATATCCTTAACCGTGTTGGGTTGTGGCCACTCCACTATGGCCCTTACCTTCCTCTCAGCCATTATTTGCCCTGATGGAGAGAGCATGACTCCCAGGAATTCCACCGTATTAACATGGAACTCACATTTCGTTAGTTTGCAGTACAGTTGATTTTTCCGTAAGGCTTCAAGCACTTGACTCACATGTCTTTCGTGTTCTAGGTCATCATCCGAATATATTAAAATGTCATCAATGTAGACTACTACGAATATATCTAAGTAGTCTCGCAATACCTCATTGAGGAAAAACTGGAAGGAGGCAGGGGCGTTGCATAGCCCAAAGGGCATCACCAAGTACTCAAAGAGCCCATATCTTGTTTTAAACGCTGTTTTCCATTCGTCGCCAGATCGGATGCGTACTAAATGGTAGGCTCCCCTCAGGTCCAATTTCGTGTAGATTTTAGCCGATCTCACTTGCTCCAGTAACACGGGTATCAACGGGAGTGGGTATTGGTTCTTGATTGTTATGGCATTTAACGCCCTGTAGTCAATACAGCAGCGTAATTCCCCATTAGCCTTTGGGATGAAGAAAAGCGGGGAAGCTGCTGGAGATCTTGATGGTCTGATGAATCCCAAAGCAAGTAGATTATCCAAATATTCCCGAAGATGTTTTGTTTCTGGTTGTGACAACGCATAGATTCTGCCACACGGAACCGCTGACCCTGGTGTTAAATCAATGCGGCAGTCGTATTCTCTATGCGGGGGTAGGACTTCCGCTTTTGCCTGGCTGAACACCTCCTCAAACTCCTGGTAGCATCGAGGAAGCTCCACCTCTTTTTCGGCGGCTGTAGAGACTGTGTGTGTCATCGCTAGTACCCTGGAGGGCCTGGGATTTACCTTGATGCAGTGGTCTTGGCAATACGAGGAGGTGAAATCCAAAGACTGTTCTGTCCATGATATAGTGGGTTCATGTTTCTTCAGCCAAGGGAGTCCTAGTATTATTCCATAGGTAGGGGCCTGGATGAGGTTAAAGGAAAGGAACTCCATGTGATAACCCCCATACCACATCTCGTACTCCGGGGTGTGTTGAGTGATAGGACCGGATTCCAGCACATGACCGTCCACTGCAAACACGTCTTCGAAGACGGTTTTATCCAATGGAGCTACACGCAACTTCTGGGCTTTTGTCAAATCCATAAAGCAACCTGTTGCTCCGGAGTCTACCATGGCACGAACTTGCTTAAGGTTTTGATCGATCCATATTTCGATGTCCACAAAGAACAGCTGGTTTCCCCCTCGGTCCTCTTCTGTTATTGAAGGGATGAAATGTGCACTTGAGCCCTTCCCTTCCTTTGGACTCAAGCTTCGGAGTTTTCCGACCCCTTGTCGACTGTGGATACTGCTCCTTGTCCTGTGCGATAGCGTCCTCCTTTCGGTTTCACAGGACATTCTCGTAGGAAATGGCCCTTTTTTCCGCAGTACAGACATAATCCAAACTTACGGCGATGTTCTCTTTCACTTGTTGTGAGGGAAGCTCTCACCACTCCAATGTCCATGGGTTCTGATTTTCCTTCGGCTTTATCCCCACCAGTCGTTTTCTCCCCACACACGAGAGGTCTGTCTTTTCTTCCTGTCTCCCCTTTTCGCTCTCTCAACCTGTGATCCAAGCGTAAGGCCAAATTAATGAAGGCCGCACATGTGGTAGGCTGGGGTTCAACTTGTGCTATGACGTCTTTTAGATTGTCTGTGAGCCCTTGGTAGAACAGTACCATCTGTTTGGCTTCAGGCCAATCAGTTTCAGCGATTAATCTCCTGAATTGATTCAGATAGGTCACTAAATCGGAATTGCCTTGCTTAAGAACAAGCAGCTCCTTATCAGCGGAGAAGGTTTCAGCTCTCCTATCAAACGTTGCTTCGAATTCAGCACGAAACAAGTCCCAATCATACAGGAGCCCATCATTATTCCTGACAATAGGGACCGCCCACTGCGCTGCTTCTCCCCCTAAATAGGAAATGAGAAAGGAAACCTTTGATTGATTGGTAAGGAAACATTTGGGCTTACAGGTGAAATGCATCATCACCTGTGTCATGAACACCTGCACCTTTTTTCTATCTCCCATAAACCGTTCCGGAGGTGCCAAGGGAACAGGGGATGGCATTTCTACCACCACTGAGGCAGCCTGAGGGGCAGGGTTCCCTGCATCAAACGGGTTCCGCTGCATAGCATCCATCCGTGCTTGCAACGCTGCCGTTTCCTGGCGGGAGGCTGCTAATTCCGCCTGAACTAAGCCCAATGCGGTCATCACCTCATCTAACGTAGCCATCCCTTATATCAACCCAACCGGGAGGAGCAAATATTCTTGGGCCGATTATTCTGTCAGGTCTGTCGTGGTTGCTCCTCAGGATTGGATCGATGCTATAAGGGGGCCCACCTCTAGATCATCCCAAGTCTAACAATACAAAGTTACAGACTGTTAAGGAGATCAAGCGGGGGAAAATTGTAGGTCCGGAGGGGAACAGCTGGGCAACTGGAACCACGACCTGTAATTACAGAAGCAAGGGATGAGTGCACCTATGACTCTACACTAGAAAACAGTCTAATCAATATACCACATGCTATCTCACCTGCTTCCTACAGGTCTGGATAACCAAAGGAATAATCTAAAGGGCGGCTTCTAAATCCCCTGGTTCTGCTGCTAGAAGATATAATAAAGAGACCATTAGAAAACCCCCCTTGTTCCCTCCCTTCCTTTGAACTGGACCTTACAGCTATTGTAACTGAACGGACACCTACCCAGGCGTAAGATGAAGATAGCCCAACTCTGCCCAAAACAAAAGGAAAAAACAAGGATTCTCCTTGATTGTAGATCTCAACTAAATGTTCCTCCTCCGAGGAAATGTAAGCAACAAACGTTTCTGGGGATTGTAGAGATAGTGTCAACCCCAAGCAATGGCATACATTCCCTGAATAAGTTTTGGATCAAATGAGTAACAGGTAGTAAATCATAAGCCCAGCAAAAGCGAAATAAACAAAGCGTCTTTACAGATCCCGCTCTGTAAGCGCTACAAGTCAGTTTTGTACCATGAATGGGTTCTGCGGCACCTAAGCCCAGGTGTCCTGCACAAACCGGAGCAAGACGCTCCCAGAAGATAATAGTTTATCTGATACACGAACACCAGGTTCCTAGAAGGTGAATCACACTCTTAAAACACCACACTCCACAAAGGAAAACCTGAGGCTTGGCAAGCAGGTCACGATGTGGGCGTTTCCTAAGCCCCACCAGGTAATTCCAGAAAAACGGGTGCCAGGAATCCGGGGAACCGAGCAGATGCAGGCGCTTCCTAAGCCCCACCAGATAAATCCAAGACTCTAGCGCTGAACAACAGCGCTCGTAATGGGCGCTTCCTAAGCCCCACCGCGGTAGCTTTGATCCAAGCCAAACGGACCCACGCTACCGCCACCGATCTACAAGGTACCTCCAGCCAGAAAACAGGTCACACGCTAAGACTTGCTCTCAGCAAACAGGAATAATCGGCAGCGCGTCCACCGTCAGACGCCATGTTTATCCCATAGTCGCGCAGCGTCATAGCAGCGCGCCTGGCAAAGGATCATGGGATTTGTAGTTTCCTATCCCGTTCATAGCAAAGAGCAGGCAGTGTTTACCAGCGGTCGGGGGAATCGTGACAGCCGGGCAGTCTTCCGCTGCTCCGGTATCCGGCGTACCCACCATCAGCTGTCCCACCGCTGGGCCGACATTTTGGACCGGGAGCAGGACCTGTTGGACCTGCTTGGTGTCGAGGTTGTGGGTCTTGGTGAGTGGCTACCCAAAAAAAAAGGTGTGTGTGTATATATATATATATATATATATATTTATATATATATATATATATAGTAGTATAAATATTGTTATTGTATCTTTCTAAATCTTGGCTGAATAAGTAACGCGATGACTGTTGCTCCTAGTTACATTTCCGATGTATTCCGTTATATCTACTGTAATTGTATGACACTGTTCTTCTTCACTGACTCTTGCGTGTTGTTTCAACTTGCCGCTAGCTGTTGCTGTTTATTGATGTGACATTTTCTTTATTGTAGAGAACTGAAGTTAGTTAATGCTATTAATAGAGTCTTGTCCTTCCTTTGTCCGTCAGTGAAATAGCGGTGGATGGATAATTGTACGTAGTTTGCATATTGTAGCATTTTTTTTCACGGGCTTCTCTTCTGCATGAATCCTCCTCTGGCAATGAATGCTAAAGTTACTTTGTTCTTCTTACCTCAGCCAGGGCCGGCTTTAGGCATGTGCAAGCTGTGCAACTGCACAGGGCCACCAAACTTCAGGGGCCACCACACCAATATATATCCTTAATTTAATAATCCTCTGAGGATGGATACATATTTGCGTGGCGGCCCCTGGCAGGGATTTGGTGCCTCCGGCTCTGTTCCACTTCCAAACACCCTGACTCCCCCTCTTCACTGGCCTCCGTCCTCCGCCCCGACCTCCTCTTCCGGGGCCCCCTACCTACGCTCCCTGCCCAGGACCACCATGAGCCTAGAGCCACCCCTGCCTCAGCCCTCCATAGAACTGATGTAGTTTGTTTAATGAGTGGGTAGGCTTGGCAGCAGTAGCATTCAGTCAGTAGCAGAACAAAATATGATGCAACGAACGTACAATTTCGTGTATGCACAAAGTTTCTGCATGTCTCCTCCTTGTGATCTATGCATTTTGCTGGCAAAAATGAAAAAGAAATGACTACTCACAGATAATTGATTACCCAATTCTTGAATCTTGAATCGGTGGTGTTGTTCAGGTGTTACTGCCTCTGTGTTACTTAGTAATCTGCAATCAGAATGTTTATGGAACATTTGATTTGTTTTCTCCAAGTATACAGTCAGTGAATCCTGCAAGGCAGTAGTCATTTGGTAGATCAATGTTTGTTTCTTTTAATGTTCTAGCAGTGGTTTTTGATTTGAAATGATGTCTATGTTTCACAGCACTCAATGTTTTTCTCTTTGTTTATTATTTCTTACATGATGAACCACAGAACCCAGGGGCAAGCAGAAGGCTGGGACCGAGTCGGCGGGTGAACCACCACAGGCACAGAGCTCCTCTACTGAGGATCCTGCTGCTGTCCCCAGTAAGTCCAACAGTGCTTTCTTTTGGAACAATGATATTTCCCTAACTTTGTAACGGAGCTTTTTTTTTTCAACCGATTAATTACATTTACTTCCTAAAGAAATTTTGACTCTTTAGTTAAGGTATTAATCTTTTCCATAAATATGTGATAAAAATTAGAATAGCTGTAGGCACAGGGTCCACTCCTGTCTTATGCTTTTTCCTCTGTAATGTCTCTGCTTTGGCAATTGACACCAACCAAGTATGCATCCAGATGTTGGTCTAGTATTTTGTAAATGTTAGTATACCACTAGTAGTCTTGTGGGAATTCTATCTTCTATGGAGTCATATACATATTACATAACTATGCATGCACCAGAAAATTAGATGTTGGTGCTGATAGGCAGGTTGGACCTTACTTACACCTCAGTCACAGAACTCTGAGGAACCCACAATTCACTGAACGACAACCTATATGAGCTCAGTCATTGGTCAATTATTCAATTATCACACTCCTGAACCCCAATACCAAGATGCCCAATGCTTTTATTACACAATCCATAACCTAAGTAACCCCCTTTTGCTCACTCACTCGTGTAAGTCTACAAGACAACAGACACTGAAAATAAACTTCAGAGTCAAAGTGGTACTTCAAAAGCTTTATTTTGTTAGAAGTAAGTAAGTAACATCAATGTTTTTAAGTTGTTCCGTGAAATACGTCGAGGGGCCCACCAGAAAAAATCCAGAGTTAAAAAAGGCTGAATAAAGTAATCAACATTTGTACAGCTACTAGTGCACGATAGGGAAATGTGGGAAATGTCGGAGACCCCTCACCATTGAACGTATACTGGTTACATATGCCTCTTTTTGGTAAGCTCTGGAAATGTCAGCTTCGTAGAAGGAAATCTTCTCATCTGCCGAAAATTAATGACAAAAGTGGTGCACGTTAGACAGTATGAAATACATTTAGGCAAGTTTTATGCAGCCATGCAAAAAAAAAAAGTTGTAACCTGTAAGCAAACTCGATTCCACAATCCACATACAAAACGTAAATACGGGCCCTTTTATTTTCCAACCTCTTCAGGTGTATGCATTGAACAATCATGTTGCCTCAAAGGCGTCTTCAACTGCGCAACAAGCTGCGAGGTAGCATGCGCAAAATTGGATACATTGATGTACAAAGGTTACATAGTTCACTTCAAATTTCCAAGGACTAGAGTAGCAGTACAGATGAGATGAGCTTGGGTACCATACCATAACAAATGAATGCTAATATGTGTAGTGACTCTGCTGTACTATGCAATGTGGACTACTACTGATTACGTACGTTGTACTTAACTGTTTTGCAGAACTCCATTCTTGGTGAACAAGTACAATGGGGGCTGTGCATCCATCTAAAAAGGTGTACTTATTTTTATAGGTGCAGAACCCGTACCATCCACCAGTGCCGACGGGGACAGCGGCGCAGCGTCAGCGATCCTGGAGGGGGACAGGAGGATCAGAGGCACCTACACCAGCACCAGCAGCAGTGGGGGAGGAGCCAACAGCGGTGGGCGATGGTAAGTTACATTCAATAGTGATCCGCATTACTTGGTGGGAGGGGAAAACTTCGTCACTGTACTCTGAGAATTAAGAACTTGAAGTTCTACTGGACAATATATGACGCCACCTTTACTTGTCACTACCGTGCTTAGCATTACCACTACAGTAATGCAGGTGGCTGATAGCAGTCGGATGCATGGGTTGTTGTTGAAGCATGGAAAGGGGAAAACACAGCTGCCTGCGTGGTTGGGAGACACACCCAATATTGGTGGTTAGTGGATAGTCTCAGCAGCAGCGGTGTTTTGGTCAAACCCAAAGGCAAGGGAAGGAGGGGACGACTGGATGCATGGGTTGTTGCTGGTGGAAACACAAACCAAACAAGGTTTGTTGCGCGATATAAAGAATGATAGTCTCTACTAGACATTTACTACTAGCTGCCCCCTGTTAATTAATGTTAGTTTGAGACTGTTCCCACCTTCCCTGAAACAGAGTATATAATATAAAACGAGATATCAAAAAGACAGGTGTTCGTTCGTATGTGTGTGACCGTTGAAGTACACCCATGCTACTAGGGCAGGCATAATGCCGTGCCAAAAAGTCCAACAAATAAATTATATAGGCCGTAGAATGTTCAAGATAGATGCAACACATTTTTTTGTACTCAGCTTGCTTGCTAGTGCTACTGTGCCACTATGTGTTGAATCAATTTTGTGTTCTTGATTTGCTGGGATTTTGGATTACAACAATTCTGTTTCTTTCTTTATAGTTACTCCTTCAAAACGAACAAGGAAGGAGTTGGCAGTCCGGGCCCGGCAGCGGAAACTGCAGGCCATCGTTGAGGCCTACCGCCGGCTGGTGGCTCAGGCCGAGGAGGAGGAGGAGGCGGCGGCAGCAGCTGCTGCCTCTTCCAATGCCCCGGCCCCCAAGCCTGCAGGAGTACGTCGCCGTGGTCAGGCAGCCGCCCGCCACCGAATTTTTACATCATCGGCGCCCCCCCCACAACATGCGTGCCAATGTAGGTGCCGGGAATTTCACCAAAAGATTCTCCGCCGGGTAGCGAGGCTTGAGGAGGAGCGGGTGAAGCTTGAGGATGGAATAGAGGAGCGGGTGAAGCTCATTGTGGACAAACACCTGAAAGCCCGCCGGCTTTGAGATGGACCCTGTTTGTTTGCCCCTTTTTCAATCCTTTTGTTGGTGGGTGGGATTTGGGTGTTGGGGTTTACATTTAACTTTGAAATTTGGTTGGGGTTAGGGGAGGGTAGGGACAGCTGTGGGGTAAGATTTCATATATATTTTATTTTTGTATCATCTTTCTTTATATTATGTTAAAATAAAAATGAGACACAAAGTTATTTTCCAAAGAAAACATTTGAAGTTCATTTGTGTTTGTTGGGGGGGTGGAGGGGGGACTGTTTCACCAAATAATGTACGTTGTGCAACATCGCAACGTTTAATTGGCCATGCAGGTCAGGGGACAGTGCTTTCGAATAAAAAAATATATTGGCCACATCTTTAACATGCAGACAGATAGATGCGGTAAACCCTCACCGAGTTATATTTGTAGTATTAGAAGAACTACCAGTCTGTCTTGCGTTATACCTCACAGCAAACTTATCTTACCTGTGATTGCTGATGATGAAGTGGGCTGCATTTGTTTCCCAAGACAATGGATAAGAATCTGTTGTTCTGAACTTCTGTGATAGTAGTAGTAGACAGACCCTGCCAGTAGCATTTTGAGACAAAAAGAAAGAGGCAGTCATTTGCGTGATAGACAATGTGGGGGTAGTATAAGTATTAAGTACAGTACATTACACGACTGACCCAATACAATTTTGCAACTGCTAAACTGAAACAAAACAATGGTTTTGGGGACTGGAAAGTAAGTGCAAGAGAAGATAAGAAGTTCAACTGTAGTTGTAGTACTCACGTCAACGTCAAACTTTTCTAAATCATAATGCTGTAAACTTAAACCCAAACAATGACGCCAATTCATTACGTATTCGTTGTTTGATGGTAATGGTAAATTATTTGGCATTATACACAGAGCTTGAGTTGGGAAGCAGAAGAAGATCCCGGCCATGCCTTGTTGAAATTACACTATTGTTGCTTTCACCACATCTGCCCCAGCAAGCGCGTGATCAAATTGTTGGTGTATATTTAATGTAACAAACATCGCACCTCAATGAAACCACGCAGCCCGGGGGAAGAGGGTTAGGGTTTGTTGAATGGATGGGTACGGGAGTTTTGGGAAAGGTTTGAGAAAGAAAAACAGTACGCATGTAGACAACAAAAGCAAAACAATGAAGACGATGATTTATGATGTTGAATTTGATCCACTAGCCAATGAATGTAAGGAATAAACGTAGAAACAGGATACGCTGAATATCATTCTTGGTTTCCCGCCATCCAATTGCTTGATGATGATGATTAGTGGTAATGGTGAGTAGATGCTCATAGTATAATAGCAGTGGGTGAAAAACGTCCAGCCTGTGTGGATTGAAAAAGAAAAGGCAAATACAAAAGAATGTGAATGACCTAAACAAAGTGTATTTGAAATACAGTGAAGATCAAAAAAATAATACAAGCGGAGTAGTCGTAAAGAGAGGACTTTCAGACTGAGGCGGCTTCGATACAATATGTTATGTATTAGTCTACTAGTTGCACATCATTATTAATCTAGAAGTACAAGAAAAGATAGGAGCCAGCACAGAACAGACCCACGACACAGGGTCGCCAGTAACACAAACTGCATTTACCTAACAATTTGACTGAGCCAGAGAAAGGGGCATAAAAATTAAAAAAGCAACCTAGCGTTTTCAAAATTAATCAACAAAATCAATGCCTCATCCTCAGTCACCAATCATACCACTATTGTACTGTACCACTGCACAGTGCACACACATGAAGTAGCCTGGGTCTACTGTGCTGTGCCTCTTATTTGTATTTACCTTGTATTCCACTCCAAGAAACATCGTACATCAATCAGCTCAGATCCAACTGCCTGACAGCGTGCAAAGATATGTGTGGTGTCACCATCATTATCAGGTGTGGCACGTCTAGTCCAACAGCAACAGCAACTCAGTCTACTCTGTAGTGAGTGACTACGAACGATAAATTAAGTCCTGACTGCGCCTGTAGTAGTAGGATCACAAGTGCATAAATACATTTTATATTATTAAATAACATGGAAAAATTGGCCATCACATCACGTGAGTCTGAAGTTACTAGTATACTTCAATTCCATGCACATTTGCTCAGAGTCAGCTAAACATCCTATGCAATGCATTGCATCATTCATTTAATATACCTGTCTTGCTCTTGTCTTTCACTGTCAGATGATTGATCACAGATGCAGCCGAGCCTTTTAAAAGTAATGACGACGAGTCACAACAAGTTGACTTCAGTTGTGGATGCCTGCTCAAGTATTGACACTGAAGAGTCGTCTATGAATGCCTGCAGACAGAGGTGGTAGCCTTAAGAGTAAGACAGTGATGAGTTGCAGATTTCAAATGATATAGAGGATGGCTGTAGTCATGACTGTACGGTTCACTTGTTATGGAGGGACTGTTAGAGGCTACATTATTGTACTATACTCCATCTACAACATCCAATGTATGGCTGGCAAGATGGAATTGTATTGACTTGAGTGGGAGTCAAGAAGATGGAGCAAGACTCTGAGGAGTGCTGCAGTCAACAAATGCACAGGCGTGCAACTCCAGTAGGTAAATAAAAAGATACAGTGAAAATAAATGCACAGGCGTGCAACTCCAGTAGGTACATAAAAAGAATCAGTGGTGGGGATGGATTTGGTTGTGGTTTTTATTTGCAGTTTAGCACCAGAAAGCCATTGTTAATAAGAAAATAACACAAATAAAGGAAGGGAGAAAGTAACAATTTAAAAGCCTAGTTGTCAGGGAAGAGGAGCTCGTCCTCAAACTCTGTGCGTTCGGACAGAAGTAGGTCATGTAACCCAGTAGTGAGGAGGTCTTCGGACTCGCTTTCTTCATCCTGCTCTGATTCACGTACTTTATAGTCTGGTGGTATGAAGTGTTGATTCATTTTTATAATTGTCAGCCTCTCCACGCTTTTGGGGGAGAGACTAGTCCTTTTCGATGTCACAATGGCACCAGCAGCACTGAAAACCCGCTCAGAAGAGACACTGGCTACAGGACAAGCCAGATACTTTATCGCCAGCCTGCTCAGCACTGGCCACTGTCTCCTTCTTTCATACCAATAGACCAATGGGCTTTGCTCCATGAACACCTCTGTTGTGTCATCCAGATAGGCCTGAACCATCCGCTCAGTGTTCATTGGGGCTCTGCTTTGCTGGTCCTCTTTCCCCTTTGCAACAGCAACGGACTTACCCATCCCTTTCTGTAGAAAAAAAGCAGTTATGCTTTTGGTTGGGTCTGCTGAATCAGATCGTGTAGGTGCTGCTTTTGGTACTGTTGGTGCCTGCTGGAAAGCAGACGCACTGCTCTCATGCTCTGAAGAACTTGCGTCAGGAGTACTTTGACTGGCCTGGGCTGGCACTGGCAGGCCTTTAAGTAACAGCCGTTCAGTTTCTAAATCATTAGCTTCCGCAGCTATGGAAGTTTTGTACTTGGCAACATCCTCATCTGAAAAAGGAATTACTGCGCTACTGCTGACAAATATTTTGTACCGTGGATCCAACATTGTTGCAGTTATGTAATGTTCTCCTGACACAATCATTTGAAGCCTTGCGTTTACAGATAAGCGGTTGGCTAAGGCCTTGGCCAAGGTATATGCATCAACTTTTTGTTCGTCACCTTCGTATGTTACACAGACCTCCTTCAACTGTTGCTCAAGCATGTACAACAATGGGATGGCTAGGCCCATAGTACAGTCCTCCCTGCTAACTGCACGTGTGAAGACCTCAAAGGGTAGTAGCATCTCTGTGATGCATTTAATGAGGTCCCACTGCCACATCTCAATGGTCAGGGCTTTAAGATTAACACTAGGATCCCCTAATCTTCTTGACATGACATAAGCATTCAGTGGTATGTACTGCTCAAAGAGACGCTCAAGCATGAAATAAGTAGAGTTCCAACGTGTTGGGACCTCCTGGATCAGTGCTTTGACTGGCAATTTATGCTCACGCTGAATGACCCATAGCAGCTTCCGTCCTTTAAAAGACTTGTTAAAGTGCGTGCATATTCTTCTGCAGATGGTCAGCATGTTGCTCACTTTGGCTTCAGTTTTCAGAAAGTCTTGCACGACTAAGTTAATGCAGTGTGCCAAACAGGGTACCCTGAAATAATGTCCTTCTCTCATTGCCTTCGCTACATTACTGCCATTGTCGGTGGCAACAAAACCAATCTTAAGGCCTCTTGGTTTCAGCCATTCAAAGACCTTGGTGTTAAACTCAGACAAAATGTTTTCAGCAGTATGACTTTTCTCCATAGCAAACATGGCTACAGTTGCATTTCTGCACGTATCATTAAAAATCCCAGCAACGTCAAGGAGGCCTGAAGTTAACTTGTCTTTAACACCTACAAAAGAGATCCAGTGTGCGGTGATGCACATGAAATATGTAGCATCGCAACTGCTCCACATGTCTGTTGTCAGGTGGATACAATGGACAACACTCTGTTGTAAGGCTTTCCCAATCAATTCCAGCACGTCGTGGTGTAGTGCTGGAACAGCAACTCGGGCAAAATAGTAGCGACTGGGAACGTTCCATTTTGGGCAGAGTGTTGCCACTAATTCCCGAAATCCCACAGCCTCAACAAATGAAAATGGGAGAAGGTCCAGTGCCAACATTTTTGCAAGTTTCGCATTGTACAAACGTGCTATTGGGTGGTTTCGCTCGTACTTTGCCTCCTGCCTAAACATGCTAGTAATGGTACGCTGCTTTGTATTTCTTTCAGTTATGCTAGACGGACCACCTTGCATCGCAGACTTTGCACTCCTTGGTGTCTCCAGCTGACTCTGGTGCCACTGAGAAGTTGCTGATGCGGAGGATGTGGACTTTACCACTCCAGTGCTGGTGACAGTGCTCATTTGTGTACCACTCCCAGATAGAAGGTCATCGTCTCCCTCTTCTTCTACCTCCTGGTCAACCATGAGTGGACCTTGTAGCACTGTATCCCCACCAACACCAGTGCTCACATTTTTTAAGCTTGCAAGGTGGTTCTCCCACCTGATTAAGTGTGTTTTTTTCAAATGGGTCGTTTGGCCTCCATTACCATAGTTTGTACCAATCTTACCACGACTAACATTGACATGACAAATGGTGCATACAGCAATGTTCTCCTGAACTGGGTGAACCGTAAAGAAGTCCCACACTGGGGAGGTAAACTTTTGTCTCCTGCCATAGGAAGAGGAGGACCCACTTCCAATGCCGGATGGACTGGAGGATTGTTGAATTTCCCTATGTGACAGCTCAGTCCTAGTACTGCCACTACCTCCTTCTGTTGAAGTGGCGCTTCTGCTGGATGTCGGATGCTGCCGGGCCTTCGCTGATGAAAAAATGGGAGCTGGTGTTACTTTGGGTGTTGAGTGTGTAGGAGTTATGCGTGCTACCTGCACATCACTAATCGCAGCATTTCTGGATAGGGTGAAAATGTTGGTCTCTACATCCTCTGCACCAGGAATAACGCTCGTGATGATGACAGTGTCAGACCCGTCTTTATCACCAGCAGTATCCTGCTCACCTACATCGACCTCCATAAGTTCAAGCCTTGCTGGAAACTTCCTTTTTCCTAGCCTGGTCTTGGGATGTCTCTCCTTTGAATGCTCAGATAGTTGTGGCTGCCAATCCTTATCAAGGTCATCGGAAGGGATGCTTGGCGAAGAACTCGATGCACTAACCCTCCTTTCCCTTGGTGAATTGAAAGACAATAGATCACCTCCAGAAGTGGCTTCCTCTTCTTCTTGCTCGGAATGAGGCTCTACTTCCTGAACTGCCCCGACTTCGGGAGGAACAACTACTACTATTGCGTGCGGAGATGGTGGTTGTTGTTCTTGAGGAAGTACTATTGCGGGCTGTGGTTCTTCAACAAGTACTATTGTGGGATTTGGTTGTTGTTGTTGA
This sequence comes from Lissotriton helveticus, assembly GCF_964261635.1. Classification (NCBI taxonomy): domain Eukaryota; kingdom Metazoa; phylum Chordata; class Amphibia; order Caudata; family Salamandridae; genus Lissotriton; species Lissotriton helveticus. Next base: position 668,213,294 of record NC_136061.1, read on the forward strand.
ACAACTCCTATTGTGGGCGGTGGTTGTGGTTGTTGAACATCTACTGCTGGCGGTGGTTGTTGAGCACTTCCATCTTGCGTGGATTGTGTACTACTTTGAGACAGCGATAAGTTTAGTTCAGGCTCAGTATCACTGCTTGCAAACATTAGGCTGGCTACCTCTTCGACCCTCATCATGTGCTTGGCCCTGGGTTGGTGGGTTGCCCCCACTAATGCGGGTGTGCTGGTCCCAGCTTGCACCCCAGACACTGCTGCTGCAGGCGTACCTTTTGGGGTCCCAAAAAAGGTTTTGGGGTCCATACCAGACTTAAGTGACACTTCCTTCTTCTGTTCCTTCTTCTCAGCAACTTTCTTGGTGGTGGAGGACCTGGTAGCTTTCTTAGGGCCCATCTTCTTCTGATGTCAGCACACAGCAGCACAAATTGCAGAGATGTCTGGTCAGATGAGACACACCACACGTGGCGTACAACTGAAGGACGTCTGTCTGGCAGTAGAACGGGCGATGGATAAAAAAACAACCAGCACCTCCTCAGTCTTTTTTTGTGCACCTACAAGCAAAGAAGGCAGAACAACATCAGTCAAACAAGCAGTAAGCCAACATGAACAATTGAAAGACACACAGGCCAATGTATAAAAGACAAAACAGAAGACTAATACTACCAGTCCAGCACCACAGCTCCAAGCCACATGAAGTCCAGAAAGAACCAATAAAGTCAAGCAGGCCTATATATACCAATATGGACAGAAAAAGGAGGATGCCTGCTGCACATGACAGGTTAATGCAAGGAATAAAAATACCCCATGGCTAAGAGGTTGTAAACCTACACCGCAAAAACACATACAAAGGCATACATTTATTAATGCACCCCTGACCAGACAACACATTTTGGAATGCAATGCCATACACACATGCCCTAATGATGTTAATTGAATACACCGAATGGAAACAGCTACATAAAGGCAGCACCCCCGCTAACTACTACCTCTGGGACTCTGGCCTACTGTCAGATCAGACCAAAAGCTGGGAGGCCAATGATAAATGCACAAAGGAAGTACCTACAAAATGGCCACCACCACATGGCCTGGACAACCCCAGCAACATGAAAAGAAAGAGAAAAGAGAAGACAGACAATAAATGCCTATGGGAAAGGGACAATGCTTTGTTTTGCTTCACAAAGTAGCTGCACCGCTGCCCACGTGGTCAGCCCACCCACAAACCAGAAGACAGACACAGGAATTGTTCCAGGCTCCAAAAACTACAACCAAATGACAACTTCAGTTTTTTTCGGTGCACAAGAAACACATGCAACATTTTCCAGAAACTTTTATGCAACTCGGGACATATTGTTCGCGAGAATGCAAAATCGGCGTGTTCGGCAGCGCGAATGGAATAAAACGTCGTTATCGCGTTCCCGAGCAAGTACATTGAGCGCGCGAACAAGACAAAAAATGTAATGTCGCGTGTCAAGAGTTGATTAACTTTAATGCACCTATGGCTATGAGTAGTAGTACCTCTGCCCTACTGCCAGAATAGTCACAAACATTGGATGCCTATGGCAAAAGCACAAAGGAAGGACACACAAAATGGCCGCCACCATAGGGCCTGGCCACCAACAACAACATGGAAAAATCACAAAGGATGTATACACAAAATGGCCTCCAACACATGGCCTGGCCACCAACAACAACATGGCAAAATCACAAAGGAAGCATACACAAAATGGCCGTCACCACATGGCCTGGCCACCAACAACAACATGAAAAGAAAGAGAAGGCAGACAATAATGCCTATGGCAAAGGGACAATGCTTTGCTTCACAAAATGGACACACCACACCACCGCCCAAATTGGTCACCCCACCCGCCCATAAACAAGAAATCATTACATAGAGGACAGAAAATGGAAGTGGTCCATGCTCCAAAAAGAGAAAACTACAACCAAATGACAACATAACATAAATGAGGACTTTTTGTAGCACAAGAAACACATTAAACATTTTCGGCGTCTTCGGCAGCGCGAATGGAATAAAACGTCGTTTTCGCGTTCCCGAGCAAGTACATTGAGTGCGCGAACAAGACAAAAAATGTAAGGTCACGTTCTCGCACTGTGCGAAGTTACCAAAACTACCCAAGCTGTATTCCTAGGGTTATCTAAATGGCAGAAATTGACAGAGTATTTAAACACACCCAAAACCTGAAATACCCCACACATAAAAATAAGATTTTCTACATCAATCCAAGCCATCCATGATGTTCAAATTAAGGGTACACCACAAAAACAGTTGATTAACTTTCATGACCCTATGAGTAGTACCTCTGGCCTACTGGCAGATTAGGCCACAAGGTTGGAGGCCTATGGCAAGAGCAAAGTGGCTGGAAACATAAAATGGCTGCCAACACATGGCCAGGCCAACCACAGAAAGTTAATACAATGAACTCAAGCATGCCTACACACTAACTACATGGAGTACTAGGGTCAGCTATTGGCTTAAAAATAAAAACAATTTTAAATTCCACAAACAGAAATTCCACAACAGACATTGCTATTGCATAATGAACATAATCCAATGCCATCCATGATATTTGTTTACAAACTGGAATAAAAATTTAAACACAGACTACAGAAACATGATTGGACCCATGGGTACCTCTCTATGTAGCCTGGATTAAATTTAAAAAATAAATACAAGTTGGGACCTCATAAAAGTACAGGCCTCCATCAATAATTTAATTCCAGGATTGAATACTGTAGTTAAAAAAAAAATCAAATCAAACAAACACAAGTCTACATCATACTCACTCATACATTACACAAACTTACTTGAAAAAGAGAATTCCAAATCCAAAAGACCTCAATAAATCCAAGAAAAATCAGTAATGCAGCCAACACACACAGAAAGTGATCCTTCCAGCTCAAAATCCAAAGGAAAGTGAGCACCACATGGACAAAGCACTGGGAGGAGCCTGGTGGACAGGAACAGGAAGTTGTAAACTCAAGGGCCCTTCCTCCATCCTCCTTACTCTTCAAAACAAGAGTATAAACAAAAAGAGGACTCCTTCCCCCCAAAAAATACAGCCAAAGGTACAACTTTAAGGTTTTTTTTCATTTTTTTGCTAACCAAAATGGTAATTTATTATGGTTTTAACATGCTTGCGAGTTATTCTGTGCAAGAATGCAGTTTCTGCGTGTTCGGCAACTCGATCTTACCAACAAGCATCCTCGCGCATACTTATGACGCTATCGCTCATCCAAATGACGTTATCGCGTTCGGACAGTCGCACGGGATTGTGCGAGAGTGTTTACAAACATGGTGGCACACGCGACCGGGAAAAAGCGAACGCAGAACCAAGGTAAGCCATTGCCGCGCTCGCGATAATGTTATTCAGCGCGCGAGAACTATGCTACGCACCGGATCGCGGAGTAATCGACAGCTTCGCGTTCTCCATGGAACGCGGAGTTGCCGAAACTCCGCAAGCTCCGCGAACAGAGCGTAGTTCTTCGCCCAGGGTTAGCTATACTGTGGTGTGTTTCTTGCCAATGAATCGCTAAGGGCGATGTAGTGGATTTGTTGTGTATCCTACTTTTATGTTCCGAGATGCGGATCTTTAATTTACGCTCAGTTTTTCCTACATAAAGTAGCCCACATGGACATTTGATGGTATATATAACCTGATTTGAGTTGCAGTCACCTTCATATTTTAAATTGATCGATTTTTCAGTCTGGGGATGGAAAATCACATTTCCTATGATTGCATTATTGCAGTGTACACAATTCATACACAGACGCATTTCTTTGTAGATCTTTTGTTTTTGTGTTACTTTTGGGCTGAGCAATTCCTTAATGTTTTTAGATCGAGTATAAGCAAATAAAGGTCTATCTGAAATTTTTTTGTGGAAGTCTGCTTCCTGTTGTAAGAGTTCCCATCTCTTGTTAATGATATTCTTGATTTTCGAAGAGTTAAGAGTATTTTGAAACAAGCACGCTACATTTTTGTTCAATTTGTTCTTTCTTCAACAATAGGGTATTGCGATCCTCTTTAAGAGATTTTTTCTGTGCTTCTTCCAATAATCTCTCTGGATAGCCTCTTCTTTTGTAATACTCTGTGTACTCATGGATGTATTCAATGCTTTTTTCTTTCTTTGTCACTATTCTCCTTAGATTGTTTAACACGTTTTGAGGGTGGAAACTTTGGTAGTGTAACAGACTATTCTTATCCGTTGATTTTCGATGAAGTGTAGTAATAATGTGTGCTCCTTCCAATTCAACATTGACATCTAGATATGCTATCCTTGATCTGCTCGTGGTATGCGTGACCTGAATCCGTTCATTCCTTGTGTTCAAATGTAATATGTTGTTCTCTAGTTGTGTTTCTGAACCAGACCATATTAAAAAAATATCGTCAATAAAACGACAAAAGAATTCAAGATTGTCCATCCACTCTTTGTTGCCAAAAATGTGGTCTTCTTCAAATTTAGCCATGTAGGTGTTGGCATAAACTGGAGCACCAGTAAAACCCATGGAGGTCCCATTAAGTTACATGTAGTACTTATCTGCCCATCTGAAATAACTGTTTTGTAAACAAAACTGTGTTAGTTCCAATAGGAATACAGGGTTTAATTCAATTTCTGGGTGCTGTAACAGCATCCATTCTTCAGCTTCTAATCCATCAGCATGACCAATTGAGGTGTACAAAGACACCACGCCTATTGTACACAGAATGTAATCATTTCCAGCTTGCAATTTAATTTGCGCCAATTTGAGTAAAAAATCAGTAGTATCCTGTATGTAGGTGTGCCATTTTTTAATGAAAGGTTGCAAGAAATAATCAATCTAACATCATAAAAATGACTGTGCTACCTAAATATACATACCTCTTTAACACCATTCCGCTAGAATAACATCATAAAAATGACCGTGCTACCTAAATATACATACCTCATTAACACCATTCCGCTAGAATTTAAAAAAAACTGCTCTAAAAAAATTGCAGGGGGAAATCACTAGTTTCATATGGGCCTCCAAAGGAACAAGAATATCATGGAGAAAGCTCAGGAGGAAAAAAGAGAACGGAGGGATAGCAAGCCCAGACCTGGCAGAATATCACAGGGCATTTCACTTTAAAAACATGCGAACCCTTTAAAAAATTCATCAATATTACCCAGAACACTTACAGGCAATAACAGAAGCTGAGGATCACTTTCTTTTCAAGTTTGGTCACCAAAAGTACTTTAAAAAAATCAAACTAAAGATACTAAAGGAGGCAGCCAAATTATGGCTTCAAATTAGAACAATCCTAAATATTCCCTATTACTGCTCAATGGCACCGGTATGGGACTCACCAGGAACCCCGGACTGCTTAAAAGACGCCATGGCTAAACCTTTGAAACAAGCTGACATTAAACACTGGGGCCAACTTCTAAACGGATCAACACTAATCTCCTGGGAAGAACTGCACACGATTTCTAACGGGACAGTCTCCAAATTTAAGTTTTATCAACTAAACAGCTGGGCAAAAACAATTCCGGCAAATGACAAAGACAGTAAAACTCTTGAAAAAGAAATGATAAAAATTTTACCTATAAAAAAGGAAATTGCAAAGTGGTACTGGACCTTTATAATGGCAGGAGACGAAAGTATTCAGACTGAAGATCAAATCTGGGGGAAAGACCTGCCCATGGTAGACCTAGACAGAATATGGGAAGAGTCTCTAAAGAAATGTTGGTCAACACTAAAATCAGCAGCCTTGAAAAGAAATCATCTGTACACACTACATAGGGCATACTGGACACCGAAAAGACTATCCAAATTTTAAAATGCAGGAGTGAAAAAATGCCCTAAATGTGGAGAAGAGAGGGCAGACGATGTCCACATGTTCTGGAATTGCCCATCCCTGGAAAAGTTTTGGGAAGAAGTTGGTAAGACTCTAAACTCGATTTTCCAAAGACAACTAAACGTAAGTACAAGTCTTATTCTCTTTGGGATTGATAACACAGCAGAAGGGCATAAATTAACAGTAAGTGAGGCAAATCTACTTTTTGTACTAATGGTGATAGCAAGGAGGGAGATTTTTATTAAGTGGATTGGGCCAGTGCCTCCAACACATGGAGAGTGGATGAAATCAGCTCTCAACATAAGCAGACTAGATAGAAGAGGGAAAGCTAGCAAGAGACATAAATACTGGGAAATCATGGAAAACCACCTGACCTCCAATGCAAGGGCAGAACATACGGTCCTATGATTAACGTGAAAGCAACATCTGGTTGATGAGTATAATACTCATAGAGTAGCCAAGGTGGCTAGCTCCCCTCCTCCTGACAACAGAAATGTTAATATGTAATGGCTTAAAGGGACTCCTCTGACACAATGAAATAAGGGAAACTCCCCAACTAAGAGAGACCAAGGGGCAGTGACGGTACAAAAGTTCAGAGGCAGAGACCTGAAATTCCATACACATAGAATTTTCGCAATATGAGGACAAAAAAAAAAAAGAAATAATCAATTATTTTCCCTGCTGGTTCAAACACAGAGTTGCACCCCGACACTATCGGTCGGAATGGCGGATCTTCTAATGATTTATGCACTTTTGGCAACATATACATTTTTGGTCGTGTTGGATTTTTAACCATTAGGTATTTTGCCATGTTATCCGTGATCCAGTCCTCTTCAATTGCCTTATCTATGAGGGATTGGAGTATTTTCTGTATTTCAATTGTGGGATCTTGATATAATGGTAAATAAGTTTTAGTATCATTTACATGTTCTTGAACCTTTTTCTGGTAGAATTCTGAATCCATAAGTACTAAGGCACCACCTTTGTCAGCCTTCTGAAAAGTCAATTCTGTTTTTTGTCCCAATCTGATCAAAATGCTTTTTCCACTCTGCTCAAATTATTAGAAACTATCTTCTGTTTTTTGTAATTCCGTTTTTTAAAATCTTTTGGTACCAGAGTCTCAAATAAATCCAGCGTTTTATGTGAGGTTGGTGCCTCGAAGGTACTCTTTTTTTTTTTTTTTTTTTTTTATTGAGATGGATCGGAATATAACACAATTTACAAATACCAACTGAATCCCATCAGACATTTACACATATGGACATAAACTATAAGCATATGATAAAATCAGACAATTAATATGTAAAACATCTCGGCAAACAGCAGAAGGGCAGCAAAAGTACACAAGAATGTTACAGTCCAAATAATACAAGGGTATCATTCTTACATCAACTCACGGTCTATTCATCTTAGTTCTCTCCAATTTCTAAGAGGAGCCCAAATCCTTTTACCATATTCTTTCGTCCTTTTACCCTTAAAGTTATATAGGCATTCCTCTATATTATGGATCCCCAGCAGCCTGGTTAGCCACATCTGAAAAGAGGGCGCAGTCGGGTCTTTCCAAGCCGCTGCAATTAAGATTCTAGAAACGGCTACGGATAGAAAAATAAATGCTTCAGCTTCATGTCCGATTGCTAGGTTTTCATCCCTACCAAGTAAAACCATAATTGGGGATAGAGATATTTGAGACTCTAGCAGCCCCGATAAATTTTTTTCCATTTCTGTTAAAACAAGTGTGAGATTCTGACAAGAATAAAAGATATGTAGAAGATCCGCCGGGCCTTGATTACACCTTGGACATTTATCGTTATCTCTTAACCCCCATTGGAACAATTTTGCAGGGGTATAATACAAATTGAAGACCATCTTATAGTGCTGTGCTTTTAAATTAGTTGCTCTTAATACCTTTTTGTTCAGTGCGAGCGCGTAATCTATGTCTACATTTGGATCCCCTATCCTTTGAGCCCAAGCAGACTCTATCTGTGTAATATCATTACCCAGCGCCTTCAAGAGATAACTATACCCTACTTTGATCTTCTTGCCGCCATTTATTACATACTTTATAAGAGGATTTATCTCCTGTAATGCTAATCTCGGTCTGAGTGATTTAATCGTCTGCTTGACTTGATTATACAGGAGCCAGTGGGTAGCCGGAATACCAAATTTCTGTTGTAAAATATCGAACTCCAATAAATCATCCCCACACATGACATCCCCCAAATATCTAATACCCAGCGCCTTCCATGAGCTGCTGTTTCTATTCTCTCCAAGATGAGAAAAAGGTCTTGAGCTCCAAAGGTCAATCATACCATTGATCTTCGGGATTTTCAGGAATTTCAATATCGCCTTCCAAGTACCCCATACACTTAGCATTACTTTACTTTTACTCCTTTTAAAGTATGAAACATTGATTTCTCGTGTTAGGAGCCCCCGAGCCCTTTCTCCTACTAATACTTCATAAATTGAAGGAATTCTATAAAAGCCAGGTGGAGTCTCTAAAACATCATTTCTCAACAAATAATTCATTTGCAGCAGTAAACAAACCCAGTGGTACAGCCTCAAATTGGGTGCAGATAGCCCTCCTTCCTCTAATGGTGCAGAAAGTCGAGCTAATGATCTCCGGATTTTCCCATACTGCCACACGAATTTTACAAAAACTGCTTCCATTTTTTTAAGCAAACCCTCTTCTACTAGTAAGGGTATGGCACGGAATAAATACAACAATTTCGGAAACATTGACATTTTCAGTACATTCACCCTCCCAATCAAAGATAAATGTAAAACATCTAATCTTCTGAGTTCTCTATCTATTGAGGTAAGTAGAGGCAGATAATTTTCCTCGATAATTGTCCCAACATTAGCATTGATTCTTACCCCAAGATAAACTGCAGAATCCACATATCTTGGATCTCTTTTATGGATATTTCTTGTCCCAATTATTATTGTTTTTTCGGTGTTAAGCCTATAGCCAGAACATAATCCAAACTCATGCGCAAGATGAGTTAGTTCAATCATTGCCGTTTGCGGATCCTTAGTGGTGATTGCCAGGTCATCCGCATATGCCAATAATTTAGTGCTATGACCATTGGTTATGACTGGGGATATGTTATCAGAGGCGAGGATTTTCCTGATAAAAGGGTCGATGAAGAGAGAAAAAAGTATCGGGGAACAGGGATACCCCTGTCGAGTTCCTCTCCTAATCACCACTTCTTCCGACTGCAGACCCATTGCGTTAATTCTGGCTACCGGATCTCTATACATAGCTTTAATTGCATTTCTACATTTTTCTCCAAAACCCCTTCTAGCTAAAACCTCCCACATAAAATCCCATACTACACGGTCAAAGGCCTTTTCGGCATCTAAAAGGATCATGGCCATATCTCCTCCCGTAGCAGCATTCGAGTCAAACAGCGAGATTGCTCGCGCGATGTGTTCCGTTGTCCCCCTACCCGGGACAAACCCATGCTGCCAAGGTGAGACAAGTTGGCCAATTACCCTCCCTAGTCTTTTGGCCCATACTTTCGAATAGAGTTTTGCATCCAAATTTATCAATGATATTGGCCGATACGAGCCAGGGTTTTCCGCCGGTTTTCCCTTCTTATGAAATATTACGATATTGGTTTGTTTCCATGTGTCGGGGATCATTCCAGTGCAGATTATTCCATTAAAAAGGTCTACCAACATAGGAAGGATTTCGTCTTCCAGAGCCCTATAGACTTCTAATGGTAGCCCATCTGGACCTACTGCCTTACCCGCTGCTAGTTCATATAAAGCAGTCTTGATCTCTTCTGATGTTATGTCTAAGTCCAGTCGCGTCTTCTCCTCCTCCCCCAGCGAAGGGCATGATGGCCCATAGTCATGCAACATTGGTACCAACCCAGTCTCTTGATCATATAATTTTTGATAAAAATTCTGGAATACCCCCATTATAGCTTTAGGGTCTGTATGCTCAACACCATTATATTTGATCTTCGCAATTTTATTTTTATTTGTTTCTTGCCTAATACGGAGGGCTAGGACTCTTCCAGCTTGCTCGCCTGTCTCATATCTCCTTGCTCTGTGTGTCTGATAATTACCGATCTCCTTCTGCGTAATTATTTTTAGGATCTCCCCCTTGATCAAAGCCATAGTTCTAGTCGTTTCTGAACTATCCTGACCTGAAGCTATTTCCATTATGTGGCATTTCTCAGCTTCTGCTAACTCTAATGTACGTTTCTCCAAGATACTTCTATCCTCTTTCCTTAATTTGGCTGCACAGCTGATTGTCTCCCCTCTTAATGAAGCTTTAAAGGATTCCCATACACCATTTCTAGATGCACTATATCTATTCATTTCAAAAAATTCTTTCGCCCAGTGTTTAATGTGTTTGACAAACCTTTCGTCATTTAGGAGTTTCCTTTCAAACGTCCACTTTGAGATTTCCCTTTGAGTACTAGGGATTTTATATGTTAGTATCAAAGGATTGTGATCCGAAATAATTCTTGGGGGTTTGGTAATTTTAACCTTACAGATTTCTCCCTTTGTCACAAAGAAATAATCTAGTTTAGAATATTTCTGTGCGGGATGTGAGAAATATGTATACCCTGGATCCCCGGGCATCTTAAGTCCCCAAACATCCCCCAGGCCATGTGACTCTATTAGAGAGTCAAGAGCCCTCTTTACCTTCCGTTTACGCCCTGTGTATCTGCTTCCCTGTTTCCAGTCAGCTGTGATGTTCATATCCCCACATACTATCATCGGGGTTGCCCAATTAGCCAGTTCTTCCTCCAGCTTATCAAAAACCATTGGCTCATCTTCATTTGGGCCATAAATTACACACAGCGTAACCCCCATCTGCAGCTCCACTATGGCCCATCTACCAGACCCATCCGTTTTGCTACGTTTCGCTCCCCCCAGATTGCATTTAGCTAAAATAGCCACACCTCTTATCATCGAAGGTACTCTTTGGTCGAAATAGTTCTCTCTTTCTGATCCGAGTCTCATCTTTCGGGACGATGTTATCAAAGAAATTCCTTAACCTCAAATTCCTCATGAATCTGTAAAATGCTATTTCGGCTTCAAATTGAGAACCTATGTACGTTGGAACAAATGTAATTCCTTTATTTAAAGTCTTCTCCTCTTGGCTCGATAGTGAGTACTTTGAGATATTAATTATGAGGGTTTCCCCTGGCTCCTCAATCCTTTTTTGAGCTTCTCTTTTTCTTTTTCCTCTCCTTGTTTTCTTAAAGCTATTGCCTCTTTGTCTGGGGGATGATCTGTCTCCAGTACTTGTAACAAAAAAGACACTTGAGCTCCTGAGGTGCTGGCTTTCTCTTGAGTTTGTTCAGTTCCTGATGTGTGTATTATCTTTATTGGTGCTCTGGATGAATCCACATCCTTATCAGTAGCCAAGCTTTCCTCCTTTCCTATTTTTATTTTGACACGATGCACATTTAATAAGATGTGAACGTCTATTAAAGTTTTCTTGTTGTTGCAGTCGTTTTTTTAAATAACTCGGAAAGGCTACTGTGTTTTGGCACGTTGCGCGTCACACGCTATTATGAGAAAGCGATATTTCTATTGGTTAAAATCGTGTGAGATCAACCAATGTGGCGGCGTGTTAGTTTGGTTAAATGCGGAAGTATTGCTGAACGCATTGTCGCGTTATTGGTACCGGTAACGGAGTTGGGCGATATTACGGATCTTGTGGCATGAGATAGCGGAGTCATAAGGAGGTGAGTATTGGGGGGATAGCTCAGAGGTTGGGCCAAGAACTTCGTTATGATATTGATACTTAGTGACTGGATCCTTTTTAATTCTTCAGGGAAGGATAGAGTTACGTGGAAGCAGAAAGGAATTGTATGCAAAAACTTTTCGAGTGGAAAAGAATTGGTGAGCATGGCATGATTTACTAATAATGCTATCTTTTATGTTTGGACGAGTTTACTAAGGTTGTTTTTTGTATACAGAAACATATGGGAGAACATCTTGTGCAGCTACAAACGAAGGTGTCTCATTGTCATAAACACAAGGTACGAGTATTGTTGAGCTGGTCAGTATTACATTGTGATTCCGGTTAGTCTTGAGTCCAATATGCTAAGATACTCACATATATACTTCAGGATACGGACATTGCTTTTTGAAAGAAGGGCTGAAGGATTATTGAGAGGAAGTGGCTCTCAAACAGTGGTGTAAGTGATTGGCTTTTTGTTGATATTTAGACACACATTACACTGGTGGTGGATCTTTTGGTGAAGGGTAGTTTTGTTAAAGAAAGTACTACTTTTCGTACATGATGTTACCATCGTTTTTAACTGATGTGCCTGTACATTATCTTTTATTTACAGTGTTGCCCCTGACGAAGGGACTTTCTACGTGTCCCGAAATGCATTGGGCGATTGACAACCGAATTGATGATTAATTGATTTTTTCTGTATGTTGTATGACGTGTTAAAAAGGCTCATGTATATGTAAAATTGCAAAAATATGATGCTTTGTGCAGAATTTAATAGAATTTACTGTGAATCAACAGGAATAAAATTGTATCAGTGAAAGAAACACAAGTGTTAGATCACTAGAAATTTACTTACGTTGTGCGCATCTAAGTCTGAGTCAACGTCCAGTTGACTAGCCACTTTTCCAGAAGAATCTGGCCATATCCTCTCGTCTCCGGCTGATTCAAGTAAATGTCTTACACACCACATACCTGATGACACTGAGGCTTTGGAAGGCAAGTAAACTCGCAACACCCCATGCTGCTGCTGCGAAGCTGACCAGGCAGACCTTTATCATGTTGTGCCCCATCATACTTAGGTATTGGTCCAGTCTCTTGAGCTTTTTATTGGAGGTTCTGAGCATGCTCACGGATTATTCATGCCAGGTGGAGCTCCTGGGGTTGTGCGAAGACCTGGGTGGAAAGCTCTCTGAGCGGTACCTTATAGGTGTGGGAACTCTGCTCACCAAGCAAAATATAGTTCGGAACAGGTCATCGGCCACTGCTCTGGATCTGCTTGCATGCCATGGACTGATGTGCCAAGATGGAAGAGCCTGTGGATGCAGTGCGTGTTTGCCCTCATAAACACAGCAGGATTTTGAACATTTGGTGGGACTATTTTGGGCGCCAGGGAGTAATCTGAATATCCTTTGGATGACATGTGAGCACGGGTCGCAGCTTGTTCTTTTCAATCTGCCTGTTATGTTGATTGCGCTCTGTTTTATGCAGAGAAAGCAATAAAAGTATTCTAATAAACAAAAGCACATTTTGAACCCACTTTGTCACTGCCATTAAAGAGAAATTAACTATTTTTAGGTGGATGTGAATAATGTAAACAGGATTTGTGCAGTCATTCATAGTGAAGGGAGCCAGTGGGTATAGTGGGGTGACCCTTTGCCTTAAACAGTATGCAGTAGTTGGGGGATGCAAAACATGATGACATTTTAACAGACCAATAGATGAGGCCCGCTGATTAAAAGTCCCACTATGTATGTATAGTAAGTATTATTTGTTTTTCAAAAGCAGTAGTCTGACTCCAAGACCAGACTTAAAATAGTTAGATCCAAATGTTTAGGTTTCAATAGCCATACAGACCAATAGTGAAGTGTAGATGGTGAGAACAAATACAAAAACTAAAAACCACTCCTTCAGCATGAACTGCAGATAAAGAAACTAGAAGATAAGTCAATACAGGCAATAAAGCTGATGTTTCCAACGAGGAGCTTGTGAGCTACCATTGGCTCTCCAGCTCCTTGAGAGTAGCTCTCCTGCGTGCAGCTGAGCCTACTGCAGTAGAAGTTTTTGCTTGGTTTTTATTATTATTTGTATGCCAAGATAAAAAAAGCATATATTCAAGATGAAAATGTGTGTATTTTCGGAACTCATAAGCTGTTGCTTTGAAAAAATGTTTGAATTCTAAATGTGTTTAAAGTTATTATTTGAGTTGGAGAGATGTATTACTCCCTTTATTGGATTGGTGCTATGGGGTGGGGGTGCAGCTATGGCTGTTATGCATTACCCATGTTGAGGGTACCACTGTTGGTAACCCTGCCTAATGCAATGATGTGATCCCTGTTGACAATCTTGGATGAGGTGGGCACAAGTATGTCACTGATATTAGTAGCTCAGGATGATTTTCATTGAACATAAGTAGCCCTTGTTACAGAAAAGGTTGGAGACCCTTCTCATAAAGCATATCACAACCCAATGTAACAAAGAGTGTACTTAAAATGCAGGGAAACATATTGTCTAGTGCAATAGACCGGGAGTATTTGAGTAAGAAAGACTCGGTAAAATTCATGAGCAAAAGCTGGGAGAAAGACATAAGCTATCCTTACCTAGACATATTACCAAACCGATGGTTAAGAATGGAATTTTAAGGATAAGAATTGGAATAAACCCAGCTGTTACAAATAGTGCAAAAAAATCCGGCCTAATGCAAACAGATGGTAAATGCATGTGTAAGATGAGGATGAAATGTAACATTCTACACATTTTATTTGATTGTTGAACATTTTTAAACTTACTTAAATTATTTTTTTTCGCCCAATTTTTTTAAAGTATGATGTAAAGGTGCGCTTGCAAGCATGGGAGCTTCTTGCTGATATGGAAAATTTAGAAATTGCAATAGCCATTGGGAAATATATGCAGGGTGTATATAAGTTCCCTACTTCATTAGAGGCTTAAGTGTAGAAAATCGTATCGCAATCTAAAATGACATATTACAGTTTTTAAATTTTTTAGGGATGAAGTTTTAAGGATCATATGATTTTTTTATTGTTGAGAATAAGACTTTTTAATGTGTAAACTTTTTAAAAAATTGACTGTATGAGTTGTGGTTTAAAGATTAAGGGCCATATGTAGGTAAATCCCAAATACCGATTCTTAAATACCGATTTTTAACGAATTTTACTGGATCGGTGATAAGAAATCGGTATTTGGGATGTAGGTAAAAAATCGGTAAAAATTACCGAATCGGTATAATTCGATAAAAAATACCGAATCCCCAACACCGATTGGTAAATACCGATTCAGTAAATACCAAATCAGTAATTCAAAAATAGAAACAATTAAGGAATCAGCCAATCCGGTGCAACCACCCCTCCTCCCAACCAGGAAGTGGCCACACCCATGCAGGTGCACTCAATCTGAAGCTGCTGGAGAGGCTGGGAGAGCAGAGCAGAGCCCTTGAACCACTGGGAAACGTACTCATGAAAACCGGCAAAATGGCAAGCAAAGACCTTCCCCAATGTGGTAGTGTTAACCCCACTCCAGTACAGCTTTTAGTATACACCAACAATGCATTATGGGAGATGTAGTCATTGAAACAGCTACCATGTCAGACAGCACACCAAACAACAAGGCATGCGATACACATCAGTGATGAGCAAGCTGAGGCAATAGCGACAGTGTTTCAGAGATGAGAATTTAATTGTATACGCAGGGCTGCAGGACCACAGAGTTAATGTACGACTTTCTGTCCACAGGCGAGACATCTCGCAAGCATCCCAAGGACAAGGAAGGTAATGCACAACAGAGGGAAGACACACAGGAGGCGAGTACCAGTGCAGGGCAAACCACACAGGAAACTGCTGCATCAACAGCACAGCCAGCCTCCCAAGACCTTCCAGCGTCACCACAGCTGTAGGCCTCCCAAGACCTTCCAGCGTCACCACAGCTGCTGGCCTCCCCAGAGCGGTTTGGCTCACCACTACTGCAACAACACCTGCAGTGCAAAAACCCAAGATGCATGTTGTGGACACACTCAGGGAAATGGAGTCTTCAAAGGCAGATATGGTGGGGGGATGATACATCAACCGTGGCAGTTGAGGACAGCAATGCCAATCAGCAGTCCACCGCCGAGGGGGCCCACACAGGTGCCAGACGGCTCAGGGCGAGAGACAGCAGTCAATACCAACATGGCGAGGGTCACGGTGTCTTCTGCGGACTGGAGGCTAGTATGGTCAAGGTGCAGTGCATGCAGGGGAAGGCCATCCCGTCGGTCCAACGACAGATGAGGCACCTAAATGAAAATGTGAAAAACATTGATAAGGGCATCAGCTCAATGGTGGGGGGAATGAGAGAGATGGCTGCGGGCATGCGGGACATGTCCCAATCTGTGCTGCTCTTGTGCAGCAAGCTGGACAAGGACAGGGCAACAAGGCAGGAGGAGAGGCAGAGGTCAGAACAACACACAAGGGCAGTGAACCGCCTAGCCACTGCCACTTCCCTGCTTTGCAGGCGCTGCGTTAACATGCAGGAGGGACTGGCACACAGCATCAGTGAAGTCTCTAGGGGCCTTGTGAGGGTGACAAGTGCAGTTGAGGTGCTGCTGACTGCTCAGTCAGCAAATATTGTTGCTCTGGATGTGGGGGAGAGTGAGGAGAGCACCAGTGGGAGCAGCTTAACCCCTCTATTACTGACACCCAGAGGAGCAACAGGCTCCATAGGGCTGCCACTGCCAACACAGCCAGTGAGGACAGCCAGCCAATGGCATCCAGCACCGTTAGGCGTGCCCTCAAACACTGATGCTGCCTACACTCCCTGACCTGGAATGGGTGAAGTAACCCAGGAAATCCATAATGGATGGCTACAATGGGACTGGCACATTTGGGCCTTTGTGTACTGGCGTAGTGCCAAAAAATTAAACTACGTCGTGTACATACTACAACTGGCTGTGTCTCCTTACTTACTTAGAAATAGTTGCGTGTGATCTCTGCCCGTCTCTGTTTTCCATCTGTTGCTTCACCACTCCTGCTGTGTTGGGCTCAGGGTGTGTAAATTCATCATCGTCATCCTCAATATCTGTTAATTCTACTGCTGTTCCTTTCTTAGTGGCAAGGTTGTGCAGCATTGCAATGATTTTACAGCAGATGAGGGGTGAGTACTGACGTGCGCCTCCGCTTTTGTGGAGGCAGCGGAACCTGCTTTTTAACAGCCCAAAGGTGCGCTCCACGACGTTGCGAGTAGATTTGTGTGCGACGTTTTTTCATCTCTCACTCAGGGTTGATGGGTTCAGGTAGGGTGTCAGGATGAACGACCGGACGGCATATGCGCTATTGCCTATGTGGAAAAGAGAGAGCCATTAATCACATGCACAACAACACCTATTTCTGCAGTATCTATCAGGGTGTGTCACAGTGTTTTACCTAGCAGGTATCCTTCTCCGAATTCCCCCGCTGTCAGGCGTGTGCAGATCCCACTGTTCTGAAAGATGTAGGAATCGTGGGTGCTTCCTGGGAATTTGTCCACGATGTCTGTGATTATGCTGGCAGCATCACAGATTACCTGCACATTTATTGAGTGTGTGGACTTTCTCTTCCTGTAGATGTACTCAGTGGCTGCAGGTGGGCAGATTGGGGTGTGTGTGCCATCAATGCAGCCAATCACATGTGGGAACTCTGCCATTTGGTAAAAGTCAATCTTCGTCTTCAGCAGTTCCGCATGTGTGTCAGGGAAGCTGATGTAATGATGCATTCTCTGCATCATGGCCTCCAGGAACTTCCTGAAGCAACAGGACAGGCAGCTCTGGGACATCCCACCTATTGCAGCTATCACCCCCTGGTAACTGCCAGATGCAAGCAGGAGTAGGCTACAGAGCACCTGCACATGTGGTGGTATGGCGTGCGCCCTTGGTGTTGGGTGCTCCAGGAGTGTGTGCAGGTCCCTTATCAAGTCCAGGATGGTGTGGGGGTGTAGCCTGTACCTTTCATGGATCTCTTCCTCAGTAAGTTGGAAGAGTGTGATCCGCTGTCTGTAGACTTGCTCCTCCCGTCTCCAGTGCCTTTCTCCTGCTGCCTGTAGTCGTAGCCGCCTTGCTTTCACATAGAAAGCCACCATTCTGATCACACTGTGGCATTTTGGGGCCTGTTTTATGGTCTGCACCTGGTTACCACCTGCTTTCAATCCATGGTAATTACTGACTCTTAAAAGCCGAATTTCAGGAAATGCGGTATTTTCGAAGTTACCGTTTCTTATTTACCGATTCGGTAAACAAGGATTCTGTAAATAGCGATTCGGTAATTTAGAATTCGGTAATGAAGAATCGGTATTTACCGATTCATATTTACCGAATCCTTAAATTTGGCCTCCTACATCTCAAATGCCTAAATACCAGTGGGTAACGACAAATTTACCGAATTTCTGCCGTCACTGACCGGTATTTAACTACCTACATATGGCCCTATATGGTCTAAATAAACTTTATGTTTGAACTGAACTGTATCACAACCCTACGGTTTGCACATGTCATCAAACGTGCATCAAATGTGCATCTAAAAAGTGGACACCAGCATTAACAACGTGTAAATCAGAATAAAGATACATCATATACAGAGCTAAGAAGGTAAAATTCAGTTTTGCATAAGTCTCCGCTTGTACGTTATGTTAAGTTTGTTCTGTAAAGACAAGCATGGCGCTGCTCATTTTTATGGTTATGTTTAAAGGGTATGTGGGAGATCACACTTCATTCCACTTTATTGGATTTGTTCTGTACCTGCGCCTCTCCTTGTGTCAGAGGTTGTGCCTTCCCCCCACCGCCAGGGCGCCGTGTAGAAATGTGAGTCAACAAAGGCCCAGGGGGCTCAGGGAAGCACACAACAGGTTGCCCCACCATCCGGTGCTGGAATTCAGCTTGCTTCGATGTCCCGGTAATTACCATGGTGCCTGACGCGTTTCACTGCTTTCCGCCGCTTCCTCAGGCACCAAATTGTGTGCTGCCAGAAAGGACAGGAATGCACTGTATTTTATAAATACAGTCCAATCCTTCCCTTTTGAATTGGCATAGGGCAGCGCAGCAAAAATACCTGCTGCGGAGCTGCCCTACACCGTTTCATTGTAAATTAAGCCCATAGATTTTAGTAATATCTAGACCCTATGTAATGCATATTTTTTTTAACATAACTGTCCCTTCAACACATTGACAGGGGTTGTAAAAGTTAAGTGAATACAATGACAATTAAAAGCAAGGACTCCAGAGCTCAGTTAACTCTGTGCACTACCACTCAAAAAGTTTCAAGTGATTCAATAAATGAACTTCAACAGCACTCTCCTTTCCTGAGAAATCAAAGCCAGGCAGACATATAAACACACCTTTCTGCCAGTGTACTGCTGGCCTGAAAGAAATGCAAATGTACACAACGAGTTAATCTGCAAATCCTTTACATTTGCAGATTAACTCGTTGTGCACATTTGCATTTCTTTCAGGCCAGCAATTCACTGGCAGAAAGGTGTGTTTAACTGTCTGTCTGGCTTCTGTTTCCCAGCCAAGGAAAGTCAAGCAAGCCCGGCTGAAGACGGCTGTAATGCCAGAAACCGGTCCTGGGAAGCTTGATTCCGGTTCAGGGAAGACATGGCTTGGCAGTTCAGGCTGGACTGTTCCCATGAGGCACAGGGTCAGACTGATTTGCATATGGCCATGTCTGAACTGGGTTGGTGGAGTGAGCTAAAGAACGGTGATGGATTAAACCCAGATCAGTTGACTGGGGGTGAGTGTTTGTGTTGTCAATGCTCCGTCCATCACCACCTTTGTTTTTTCTTTGTTCGCCCTAAGTTGGCTGGGTATGCTCAGACGTGAGTCCCTTGCTCACTTTGCCACTGGAGTCAAGCAAGCCCGGCTGAAGATGGCTGTAATGCCAGAAACTGGTCCTGGGAAGCTTGATTCCGGTCCAGGGAAGACATGGCTTGGCAGTTCGGGCTGGACTGTTCCCAAGAGGCACAGGGTCAGACTGATTTGCATATGGCCATGTCTGAACTGGGGTGGCGGAGTGAACTAAAGAACGGTGATGGATTAAACCCAGATCAGTTGACTGGGGTTGAGTGTTTGTATTGTCAATGCTCCGTCCATCACCACCTTTGGTTTTTCCCCGCTTCCTCAGGCACCAAATTGTGTGCTGCCAGAAAGGACAGGAATGCACTGTATTTTATAAATACAGTCCAATCCTGCCCTTTTGAATTGGCATAGGGCAGCGCAGCAAAAATACCTGCTGCGGAGCTGCCCTACACCGTTTCATTGTAAATTAAGCCCATAGATTTTAGTAATATCTAGACCCTATGTAATGCATATTTTTTTTAACATAACTGTCCCTTCAACACATTGACAGGGGTTGTAAAAGTTAAGTGAATACAATGACAATTAAAAGCAAGGACTCCAGAGCTCAGTTAACTCTGTGCACTACCACTCAAAAAGTTTCAAGTGATTCAATAAATGAACTTCAACAGCACTCTCCTTTCCTGAGAAATCAAAGCCAGGCAGACATATAAACACACCTTTCTGCCAGTGTACTGCTGGCCTGAAAGAAATGCAAATGTACACAACGAGTTAATCTGCAAATCCTTTACATTTGCAGATTAACTCATTGTGCACATTTGCATTTCTTACAGGCCAGCAATACACTGGCAGAAAGGTGTGTTTAACTGCCTGCCTGGCTGCTGTTTCCCAGCCAAGGAGAGTTCCTGAATAACGCTCCAGGGAAGGCATTTTAACTACCCTGTCTGGAACGTTTTCTTTTAGCAAAGGAAGAGTGTCACCCCTTCCCATGACTCCGCGGGCCCCCTGGGGGTCGCGCCCCACAGATTGAAGACCTCTGCTCTACGTTCTACTGGATTGTCATGTTGTAGAGTTCTTAGCGCACATCTCTATGGATACGGGCACTCTTGCCTCTACGTTCTTCTCTATGTTTACTGGCATCTCCTCCCTCACGTTATGTTGTGTATAACATAATCACGCATTATACATGCCGCCATTTTGAAGCTGTTGGCTTTACTTAGCAACCACCGCAATTAACTGAGGTTTCATGCCGCGTTTTCCTCCGTTATTTCATATTCTACTTTCGTTCCGTTTTATAAATGAATTTGAACTTTCATCATTACTACCGGTGAGCCTTTTTTTGCAGTTTTTAATTCCTTGTTTATTTTTTTATTTATTTTTTCTCCATTTGGCAGAACTAAAAGAGAGAAGTTTGGACACCACTGTCTATTACATTTATATATCCATATAATTTTTATTTGACTATTGTATAACTCATTTTTCTGTCGACGACACAGAATTACAGTTTATCTCCTCGACAATGTTTCTGGCCCGCTGGTGGCACTCCCTGCATGCAATGGCCAGCATGGAAGGCATATTTTCTTAACTATATTGAAATTTTGGATGTCAAGGGTAAAATGGCTCCGGCAGAAAAGAAAGGAATTATCTTACATTCAGTTGGTTCTGAGCATCTCTAAGCTTACAATCAAATGACTAGAGTTGGTGGTGGTAGTGATCAAAATGTTTTTACTGCTGCAATAAATGATTTTGATCATTATTGTTCTCCCAAGGTATGCATTAGCATTCTGAGATACAAATGTTTTCAGAGAAACCAGAATACAAATGAGTCAGTGGATAGTTAAGTCTCTGCTTTAAGGACACTTTCTCTTGATTGCCAATTTGTGGGGTTACAAGAAGATTTCATTAGAGACCAAGTGGTCATGCATTTAAAAGACACTTCTATTCAAGACAGGTTGTGGGTCAATGGCGATTCCAAATTGGAAGATATCTTAGCCATAGTAAGAAAAGCAGAAATGTCTTGTAGAAGCACAAAAGAGGTTAAGGTTAATGATAACAGTAAATCTAACAATGTTGTAGCCAAAATGGAAAGTACAATACCGAAAACTAATCTAAAAAAACAAACAGCTACAAAAGAATATACTAATACCTCTGAAAAAAGCTATAGTTGCGACAGCAGTTTACATTTAGCAA
Organism: Lissotriton helveticus; assembly: GCF_964261635.1. NCBI lineage: Eukaryota > Metazoa > Chordata > Amphibia > Caudata > Salamandridae > Lissotriton > Lissotriton helveticus. The sequence continues at coordinate 668,234,834 of NC_136061.1, forward strand.
ATAATAAAAGTTGTCCAGCCATTAAACAAAAATTTTCTGTTTGTGGAGTAATAGGACATTTGGCTGAAACGAGCAGGAAATGCAAAAATAAGAAAAAAAATGTTTGGAAGAAGGTGATTCGGATGAGAGTGATTCTGACACTAGAGATAGGGATTTTGAAAGGTCTTACATATTAAATATCAGAGAAGATTCTTCTATAATTTTAAGCATAGATGATAATGCTGTTAAAAAGAAACCAATCTGTGACATGATGATTGGTGGGGTGGAGATACAAATATACGCATATTCTGGTTCTCCCTACTCCATAATAAATGAAAAGGTATGGAAATCCAAATTCATAGATCCTTGTGACATTAATCCTGAAGGATATTCAGGAGAGAGAATTGAGATTATTGGTATTAGAGTGCTTGTCTTTAAGTTTAAAGACCGTGAGTGTATAGCCATATTGTACCTATTCAAACATGGACCTTCTGTTCTGGGATGGTTTAAACAAGGTAAGCTTAACATCATCCTTAATCCCAACAGTCCTGACCCAGTTATGGTTATTGGAGAACCTAATGAGTGTAGTAATAAAATGTGAAATAAGTTTCCTGAAGTATTCAAGAATAGTATTGGAGAGTTAATCAATTTTAAACATGGACAATGCTTGTCCTAAAATATACAAAGCCAGACATATTCCCATTATGATAAGAAATGAGGTAGAAAAAGAGCTTAATAAACTTGTGGAAAGTAACATTATAAAGAGAATTGGATATTCTGAATGGGTTTCTCCCATTGTCGTGGCCAGACGAGCTAATGGGAATAAAAGATTTTGTATTGATCTGCACCATCTTAACAATAACATTGTGGTCGATCGATTCCCTTTACCTCACATATCTGAAATGTTGGCCTTGGTTAGTAAAGCTAAAGTCTTTTCTTGTATAGATTTATCAGCTGCATATCACCAAATCGTTTTACATGAAAGTTGTAAGAAATACACTGCTTTTATCACACCATTCGGGTGCTTTCAAGTCAAGAGAATGCCTTTCGGCCTTGCGTCAGCTGCGGATGTTTTTCAGCTCATCATGCACAATATTTTTGGTGATTGTAAAAATGCAGTGTGTTTCCAAGATTATATCCGTGTTTTGGCAACAACAATTCTATCCATGACCACGCACTAGAAGTAGTTCTCAACAGACTGTCTGCTAATGGTTTAACTGTCAAGCATGCTAAATGTAAATTTGGTGTTAATTCTGTAACGTATCTTGGCCATGTGCTTAGTAAAGATCGCATTAAACCCAAACCTGATCTTGTAGAGGCTATTCAACTGGCACCGTCCCCAAATTCTAAAGATGATATAAGGTTATTTTTGGGATTAACAGAGTTTTACTCCAAATACATACTGAATTTTTCTTGTAGGGTGTTTAACATCGCACAGTTGTTGAAGAACAAAACTAAATTTGTATGGGATGCTGAATGTGAAAAGGAATTCGTAGATGTCATTTTAGCCACTGGAAATGCTGCTGCACTTAATAGTTTTGATCCACAGCTTTCCTGCATCATCACTACGTATGTCAGTTCGAAAGGATTGGGAGCTGTTGTAGCACAAAGAATGGAAAATGGAGGTGAAGCCATAATTGCTTATGCCTCAAGAGCTTTATCTCCAACCGAGGAGAAATATTCCACAATTGAAAGGGAAACTTTTGCCTGTGTGTGGGCTCTAGAACATTTTAGAGTGTTTGTTTGGGGAAAGGAGTGTTTTCTTATCCAGACTTCCTTTACTTCTCAAAGAGTGTGTTCAGAATTCATGGGATGAGTTTCAAAATGCTTTAGTGCATGATGATGGTGTTTTGCCCATTAAGAGTTAGAATTGGTGCGGTGAGTATTTAAAAGACGGGACTTTACAAGAAGTCCAGAAATACATTATTAAAGGTTGGTCTACCCAAAGAAATCTTACTCTTGAACTAGGGTATTTTTGGGAGGTGACAAACAAATTATCTTTTACTGAGGATACCATTTGGAGAGGTGATAAAGGTGTACCTCTCACTGGCATGAGACACATCATTGTCATACATGGCCACAAAGGTAATAATGGAATTGTCAGGACTAAGCAATCAGTCAAAAAAATGTTTTGGTGGCCAGGTTTAGATATCTTTGTTGAAGGTATCAATAGAGATTGTGTAAATTGTGCCAACTCGGATAAGTCTTTGAAGATCTTAAAACCCAATATGGGAGAACATTGTGTTTCCGATGGTCCTTGGGAGACTATTGCTATGGATATTATGGGCCCCATTGGTCCTTTGAGCAAATATATTGTGGCAGCCATTGACATATTCTCTAAGTTGCCTGTCAGAAAAGTAGTTGATAGGGTAAATACCGATGCTGTCTTGTTGTTTCTAGATGAAGTTTTTACTGAGGAAGGACTGCCAATATGTATTATTACTGATAACGGTGTACAATCCTTATCTAGTAAAGCGAAGGAATATTTTCAAAAGACTGGTGTCATACATTGTACTACATCTCTTTATAACCTAGTGGGAATGGGATTATTGAGAGATTCAATAGGGTACTCAAAGGTGCTATACAAAAGGTTGGTGTTGAAGATGACAAATGGGAGGTTCAGGTGGTAAAAACCGTGTGGAAGTATAGAACTACTCCCAATGATATGACTGATTGTGCTCCTTTTGAGATTATGAGAGCCAGATTACCCAGGATGAAAATTAACCCACGTTGGTTAATATCTTCTACTAAATGTCACATTGATTTGGATAAGGTCAAGAAAAGGATTGAGAGAACACACATTATCAACAAACACAAGTTTGATTTAAGAAGAGGTTCGAAGATAGATCCCATTATGCAAGTTGGTATGCTTGTAAAAGTTAAGAAACCTTGGAAATTATCCAAAAGTGAAAGTCAGTTTATGGGTCCTTTTGTTGTGAAAGAAGTTTTGAAAAATGCAGTCAGACTTTCTAATGGTAAAGTTTGGAATTTAAACAGAATTGCTGTGCTCAAAGGCAACAGAAAATTATATGAAGAAGTACACATTGCATCTAAGCAGGATTTAGACATTGAGGACATTTCCATGAAAAGTACCATTGATGTCAGCAACAATGGAAATTACCGTGATCTCACTACTAAGTGTTCTATTAATGTTGATGTTTCTTTGCCTATTGTTTCTAACAATTCTTATGTTTCTATTGAAAATGAAAGTATTTCTGTTCATCAGTTTTCTGAAGCTAAGTGTTTACGCAAAAAACCTGTATTGTTATCTGATTTTGTAACTCGTATTAGAAATAAGTTGTATTCATAATATATATATAAAGTGCCTTCCGTAATTGGTGTGGAGTTGGACTGGTAATCAATATATATATATATATATTTTTTTTTTTTCGTTTTCTTTCTCTTTCATTTAAAGGGGGAGGATGTGTTATCTTGGCAACTATGCTATTGGCATGGAGCCTAGATAGATTCTATTGATGTTCTAGAGTCTTGGGTCCATGCCGTGTTGTCTTAGGGGCACTTGGAGGTTGGAATAGACGGAGCTGGATGTTCACTTGTTGTGCTGTACTTATATGAATAAATACTGGTTTCTACCCGTCTGGATTGCGATCCTTACATAACAGGAACAGCTATTATCCAATAGGGTCATTGCACTGAGCTAGTGGCTTCAATATTCTATATCAAAGCAAAAAGAAAGACGCTAGCAAGACAATCAAACGTTAAGAATGCAAATGACATTTTAATGACGCAGTTTCTGAAGCCCTGAATACAGACTATGAACCAGTGACACTCAAAGTACTGCATGGGGACAGGGCCGTACTGAGAACCAAAACCGGCCCCGGCAAAGTGCTCGGCCGGCCACCCCTCCCCACTCGGGGGAGGTTGGGGGGTGCAGCCGAGCTCTTTGCCGGGGCCGGTTTTCGGCCGATTTTGTTACAGGGCCGATTTTGCAGCTATGCTGCATAAACGGCCCTGTAACAAAATCGGCCACCAGGGGCCCAAAACCCGCCCCCCTCCCTTGCAGCGCAACAGGGGATTGCCCGGTACCCGCTACGGCCAGTCCGGCCCTGCATGGGGAACGCATGCGGCCCTCCTGACATTCACCTGCGGCCCCATGATCAACAGCAGCACTGGGCTGCTGTTCACTCGATTCAGGACTAACATTAAAGGGATGCTAAGTATACAGGCACGCCTTTATATAAAAGTGAATTTATGCTAAATAAAGGATGCGTCTAGATTTTCCAGCACCACTTGCCTTTAGGAACACCTTTACTTTCAATGCCATCTTGCACTCTTCTCCCCCCCCCCCCCATCCAATTGTCACCCTGCTGGCATCGTTTCTGCCCTAGGTCACATAAGAGACTAAACTTTGCGACTCTTGGGAAAATGTTTACGAGTACCCATGCTATGGACTAAACCCTTACCGTGCCAGGATTGTGACCTGTTGAGGAGAACTGTTTATCTCCCTTTTTGATTTTCAAGTGCTTACAACTAGTAGAGTGAAGATGACTTTGGTTACTAAGTTACACTCATAGGCGAGTTGAGGTCAGATGGAGAGGGTGAATCAGGTCTTAGCTAATAAGTCTTTTCCTGTGTGCAATCACTAAAGGTGTTCCAATATTTCATTTTAAGATATCAGTCGTTGGGATATTAGGACTTCAGGCTGAGGTGCGTGTCTGCTGTGGTATCATCCCTGATATTGTTATCTTCTCTTCCTGCTCACCCTTTACATTTCCTTAACCCCCGTTTCCCTTGGGCACAGCCATTGGCACTTATTATATTCCTTGTTGAGTATTGTTCCTTGGAGGTATTTGGAGGACTATCTTCATACCTGCAAATCCGAGACTTCAGGTGAGTGGAGTCTTGACATGGACAGGCTTAACATAGTACAATAACAATCCACCTTTAAAGGCTTATTAGCTTTAACATGTATGTTTCATAATAATTAAATGAGGTACATTGCCTTTTCATAGACTTGTGTCAGCTATGGAATAAGAGCAAAGTGAGCAACATGAACTGCAAAAAGATAAGTAAACATAATAGCAGTCCACGGGTTGACCCAATAAAATGAAACATTTTGCAGCAATGCAGTGAAGAAGGACCTACAACATAGAGAAACAAGGGAAACGGAAAAGAACACTGCAAGGAAGAACAATATTTATGGAGGAAATTACAGTGTCAGTCAGTATGGGGAAGGAAAGGAACGTTACATAGAATGGAGAAGAATGGTGAAGGAGGGACTGGATATTTTTTGTTTTTTTTATTTTCGCAATTTTATATAGCGCGGACATGACCCAAATTCATCAGAGTGCTTTACAACAGTGGCAGGATACATGGGCTACTACAAGTTACAGTTACAGTAATTAAATTCAGAATTTTACATTGGTGGGTACATGCAGGAGATAATTGCAGCAGCTAGTCAGAAGTCATACACAGTTAAAGCACTGATTTAGATGGTGAGGGTCACATAACAAAGGTAGTTCAGATCCTGGTGAAGAGAGTACTAAAGTATGGTCATGGATGTTTATCCAATGTGTCTGTAAAATAGGAGGGGCTTGAGGTCCTTTTTGAAGGTGAATGGGCAGGTCATTAGGCGGAGACAGAGAGTACAAGATTCTTGTGGCAATACCAGAGAATGACTGGCTCACGTATCATTCTCAACTGAAAGTTGGAGGTTGTAGGAGTAGGGATTGAGCATTTCTGGAGCCCTATTTGGTCCAGATAGTTTCAGTTTCTTGTTTAGATAGGAGGGTAAAGAGGAGTGCAGCGCCTTGGCTGTAATGCAGGCGGGTTTTGAATTGGGCCGGTGCTTCGATGGGAAGCCATTGGAGAGTTAGCAGGGAAGGGGAAATGTGGCCAAATTTCTCAAGACCTTAAATGAAGCATGCTGCTGTATGTAGTGCTGTTCTCATTGGGCCTAGATGGACTTTGGGAATGCCTACAAGAAGGGCAATTCCATAATCTAACGTGGAGAGAGCGAGAGACTGCACCACTATTTTGAGGTCCTGTTCCGGGATCTCTGATTCCTAAAAGCTGCCTATATTGATGTTGTGCGATTTTGGCCATGGCTGCGATGTGATTGTGAAGACTGAGATGATTGTCAAGGGTGATACCAAGTGATTCAGCACTCTGGACAATGGCAGGGAAACCATCCAAGGTGGGAAAGTTAGCCATCTATTCCTATATTAGAGTTTTTTCTTTCAGAGGCAAAATAACAAGAAATTCTGTTTTAGTTGGGTTGAGTTTTAGATGATGGTTTGACATCCAGGTCTGAATGTTTAAGAGTGTGATTGAAAGCAGGACAATGTCTTCAAGAGATGAGAATTTTATGTATATTTGAGTGTCTCCAGCGTAGGTGTGGAAGAGAATGCAAGAATTTCTGAGAATCACACATAGTGGTTCTAGGTAGAGGTTAAGAGGGTTGGGGAGAAGATTGAGCCTTGAGGGATCCCTTGATGTACGCTGACTGGTCTAGAGAATGAGTTACACATTTTCACAATTTGGGGACCATTAGTTAGGTATGAGGAGATCCACCAGTTGAGGACTGTGACTCCACATCCCATGCGTTGTTTTAGAGTGCAAATTGTTGACAGTATTGAATGCAGAGGACAAGTACAGGAGGACCAGGAGGCAGGAGTTCCCGGAGTCGAGGATTCTAAGGAAGTTGTTGACTATTTGGAGGATCACAGTTTATGTTCTGTGGCCCTGGTGGAAACCTGATTGGAAAGAGTCTAGGAGGTTGTTTGTTTGAATAGGTGAATCGATTGGTGACTCTATGCAACTTTCAATGACTGCCTAAAAATGGAAGTGCGGAGACTGGGTGGTAATTGTTCATGTACTCTGGATTGAGAGATTGATTTTTCAAGGGGGGAGAGACTTGACCCACTTTTAGTCGCTTTGGAAATATGCCCTGTTAGAGAGTGGAGATGACCATGTTGGTCCATGTGGGGAGTAGGTATGTGGCAAGAGATTTGCTTATAGAACCTGGAATGTTTTCGTAGACAAAGGAACCCAATGGTATGTAGGGGACCATGAACACAGTTATTTATAGAAGAACAAGCGGTCCTTACCAGCAGAATGTTTTACAATAATCCCCATAGAAGTCAAAGTAATTTTTATTGCAACAAAAAAAAGAAATTATAATTGAATTTAATAGGCAACAAACAATTAGATAAACAAAGCTCAGACATTTGCAGGGCGACTGCACATATAAACAATTAGTGGCACATATACTATAAGGTACAAATAATATCCTTAACAAAATAAAGAATAATTGCAATAGTCATGGTACTATGTGTTTATGATGTGTCGATCCCTCTTTACCACCTGGGGACCATCATTAGGACTCAAGTATGTTTGCCTGAGACAAGAAATTTCTGGTTGACCTGTAGATCAGACCAACCTGGAAAAATACATGGTTGTGGAAATGAAGGCAACGTGGCGGTTAACGGTGTAACTGCAGCCGTTGGATGCCCTGACTGTGCGGATGGCAGATTCCAGTATGTGAGGTAAATCCGGCAGAGGATGTCTTGTTTTCGATAGTGCTGGATGGGCGAGTATAATGAATCATCAGGTCCAATGCAGCAGATAGAATGAATGCACGGGGTTTCAGAAAGCAAGCCCCGTCTGAAACATCAAGTCACAGGGAGGGAGTGGCAGCAGATTGCAGCTCTCTGCTGCAACACCAGTTCTGGAAACTGAGGGGCAGATTTACAATAACTGGCGCATCACTACAGATCTGCAGGGATGCTGATGGACGATGTAGGTCTGAGGTAGCAAGGGTAAGTCATTGTGCGGGCAAGGGAGATTAGAGTCACAGTTTTCCCCGGGGTAGTGTTGCACCAATTTTGGGGTGCGAAGCCAGTGCCTGCTGGCTAGTCAGGTGCTCTAGGGGTTGGAAGTAGGTATTTGGTTGCTAGTATAAGCTTCCATTTCTTCATGAGGTGCGGAACGGATTGATTTTTCCTCATGTCCTAGGGCAATTAGTTCCAGATTCTAGGAGCATTGCCAGAGAAGGAGCGGGTACGAGATTTCTCTCTCTTAAATGTTGGTGGAATCAGGAGTAACATAACATAACATAACTTTCTAGATGTCCCTTTTGACCGGCTTTTGCCATTAAGAAGCCGTTCAAGGCAGTTTTGTTCTTCTTACATTGGCAGGTGGGGAAGATGGATCATGGCAGAGGCCAGGCTCGATACTCACCTTTTTGGGGCCCACTCTGCCAGGGGGGTTAAGGCATCCAAAGCTGTTCAGGTTGGTGGCAGACTAGAGGACATTTTGAGTGCGGCAGATTGGTCCTCAGAGTCCACCTTCAAAAGGTTATACATTAAACCAATATACAATGCTGCATCTCCAGTTGTAAGATTTAAAATGCATAATCCTTGCCTCCAGACCTGACATAGAATTAAAAAATTCCTAGCTCACATAAGAGAAAGATTCACTTCGGAGGCGAGGATTATCCCACACATGTCATATTGTTATATGCCTACCCTCCCAGATGTCTGGATTACAGGGAGTATGTTGCATCCTGTGGAATCCATTGGAAACATCAGTTTCCAATGTGACAAAAATTGTGTTATCCACATGTGCTTAGCTAGACCAATTGTTATCCTTTTAACTAGCGGCTCTATATATAATTGCCTGTTGATTTTTTGTCTTTATGGTTTAAAATCTGTCTTTTTTCTTAAATGTTGTATGTATAGGATACAGGACTGTATCCCACTGTACAAATTTTGTCTTATAAGTGTTATTCCCCTTAATAATTAAATCAGTGTCCGGCTGGGCACTTTGTTTATTATAGTACAGACTCTTGTCTATAATATATGCTTAACTTGGAATTATTGTGCTTTATCAAGGACCCTTGTTATTTGATAAAATTGCTACCCTGGTCCTTGACTATTTATAGGGTTCCCCTTGTTCTGTTTAAACTATATTAGCACTGTGAGCATAAATTGTGATGGCAACCCAAAGGAGCTTGGTGCACGTTGTGCTCGTGACACAGGGAGTGATGGCGCAAGTGACAAGTGTGAAAAACAGCGGAAGGCGCAAAGTGACAATGTGGCAAAAAGTTATATACAGTGATCAATGGTTCAGCAAGGATAATTATATGCAATGACTGTACATGATTTATGAGTTTTAGCGGGGAGACGAGACAGCGGTTAAAACAGCCTTACAATAGTGGCACAGCAAAAGAATTACAGATTCTACAAGGTTACCAATAAAAAATGGGAAGTCAGGGGGAGCAGCGTTAAAACAACAACTGTTGTTAAAACAACATTAAGTCAGCAGTGGAGCAAAAGAAAGAAATACCGGCAAGCAAGGGCAGCGCAACAATGGGCACCAGCCGGGTGCAGTCTTGAACCCTGCTTGGGTGAACCAGAGGCAGAGCACAGCACGGTGGAGATGCTGGGGAAGAGCAGATCTCTGTCCAAGGTCAGGGGTCTTGCTCGCGCTCCCCCGCAGCTGCCGCCATTAAGTAGGGTAGGGGGAGGGACTTGCAGCTGGGAGGTGGGAGCGGGGGTGAGGTTACGGCGGGAACACAAGGAAACAAGCATTTGCAATGCAATAGGTCTCGCATTAGGAAAGTTTGAGCTATTGGTCTTGTAAATGCCAAATTTTTAATTTATGTGTTGGTTTTGAAAATAGCGAAATTAATAGCTTTGTCATTTACAATGCCAATACTTTTATTTTTTGCAAATGTGACACCTATAGCATTTGTAATGCAACATGTTTTGTATTTACGTGACTTAGATTTATTGATATTACAAATAACAATGGCTTTTAATTTTTTTTAAATAATTAATACTTAAATAAAAGTTATTGTAATTTATAATGGCAGTAGCTTAAACTTTTGTAAAGATTATGTTCAGTGTATTTTATTGTGATGAAAATCCAAGAACAGAAGTTAAATATTAACATCTTTATGTGACATTTGTAATAAAGCTTGAAACATTGAGAGAACATATTTGAACCAGTTGTTGTTGAATGGTTGCACAGATTGATACTGTGGTGGCGCTGAGTGATGTTGTGGTGGCGACGAGTGATGCTGTGGTGTTCAGTGATGCAGTGGTAGCGCATAGTGACGTTGTGATGCCCCTGAGTGATGCTGTGGTGCCCCTGAGTGATGCTGTGGTGGTGCGATAGATAGATCGAGGTAGGGCGATAGATATCTAGAGTGAGGGCGATAGATAGATAGAGTGAGGGCGATAGATAGATAGAGTGAGGGCGATAGAGTGAGGGCGATAGATAGATAGAGTGAGGGTGATAGATAAATAGAGTGAGGGCGATAGATAGATAGAGTGAGGGCAATAGATAGAGTGAGGGCGATAGATAGAGTGAGGGCGATAGATAGAGTGAGGGCGCTAGATAGAGTGAGGGCGATAGATAGATAGATAGAGTGAGGGCGATAGATAGATAGAGTGAGGGCGATAGACAGATATGTGTGGTTGTATGTGTGTGTGGTTGTGTGTGTGGTTGCGTGTGGTTGTGTGTGTGGTTGGGTGTGGTTGTGTGTGGTTGTGTGTGTGTATGGTTGTGTGGGTGTGGTTGTATGTGTGGCTGTGTGGTTGTGGTTGTGTGTGTGTGGTTGGGTGTGGTTGTGTGTGTGTGTGGTTGTGTGTGTGGTTGTGGTTGTGTGTGTGGTTGTGTTTGTGGTTGAGTGTGTAGTTGAGTGTATGGTTGTGTGTGGTTGTGTGTGGGGTGATGTGTGTTTGTGTGTGGGGTTGTGTGTGCGGTTGTGTGTGTGTGGTTGTGTGTGTGTGGTTGTGTGTGTGTGGTTGTGTGTGAGATTGTGTGTGTGGTGTGGTTGTGTGTTAGTGTGTGTCTGGCTGTATGTGTGTGGTTGTATGTGTGTGTGTCTGTGTGGTTGTATGTATGTGTGTGTGCGGTTACAGAAGGATGTATGTGGAAGAGAGCAGCAGATCAGCACAGCAGAAGAGAACAGGGAGTTAAACAAGCAATTAACGAGGATCAACTGAAAACAGAAGCGCTATTTAAACAAAGACACAACTTTTTTCCCCCATGTAGAGTTATTATATTGGGGGCTGGGGAAGTTCACAGATCCTTCCTTTTGCTCCTCCCCCTCGTCCATGGCCAAGCTGCGAGCCTCAAAGTGACGAAGGTGGGTGTTGAGCAGGAGCACTGGCTGCAAACGGAATTGAGCTAGCGCCTTTGTGTGTTGCAGCCTGCAGAGTCAGAGGTTGTGAGGGCTGCCCAATTATTGAAAATTACCCCCCAAAAAATGCAAACACTCTAAAGATGACACTGCGTCCAGTGAAGAAAAAAAATAAGCTCTCACGTCATAGTTCGGCCGAAAGTCTTATCAGACACGCTTTTTATTCCTCATACGTTTCCCTACACTAGTCCCTTTCGTCAGAGGGACTCCCAGCATTCAGTCTGGATTATTCATCCCACACAATACTAATAAATCAAAAGGCAATGCAGGACTAAGATTGCAAGCTTGCTTGGGTGGGAATTGTGATCTATAAATAATAAATAGCCATTGCTGGTGTAAAGGTCAACAGGAGTATTTTGTGTTCGATATTTAATGCTTTATGAAGCATTAAGGCAATACATGCAAAGGACCCTGATAAAATATCAATGTAAAATAAAATTGCACATTTTGTACAGCAATGATATAGAAACACAAAAATAAATGCACTTCCTATCAGTTGGACAAAATATATTAGGTGTGCTTAAAATCGATAAAAATAACTACTTGTCATCCTAAAGTGAATAAAATAATTGACAAAGTAAATGACAACCTTCAAATTTAGCGCACTATAAACTTGGAAACGATGTGAACTCCAATAGGTTACGGTGCAGTGCCAAACTCACAGACAGCTTTGTGGAGCGGGGGTGGGGTGTACTGGCGGGTCTGGCCATGTAATACAATGGGCCTGCGGATAACACGTTTGCGGGGCGCGCACTTCGCCAATGTCACGGGTCGTCCCCACCGTGATTGCCTACAGGATGTAAGTCACTCTACTCGCTCTATCTGTACGAGGCCCGGGACAGACTGAGGAGGATCCGTGTAAGGGACCATGGAAGGAGCGTAACGGGAAGGGAGCTTTGAACAACCACAACTCTCCCACTAGAAGCAGCCCGTGGTGATGTTAGGTTTGGTCGGCATCAGACAAAATTGCCAACTAGTTATAAAATTAGAAATGCAAAGAACCGGACAGAAAAGCAACAACGTAAAATAATAATACCGGTGTTTTAACAGTGCTTGCTGCAGAAAATTTGGCAGATTATTTGTTCACATTACAAACGTAACTATTGTCGACTAAACGTGTGGCGTTGCTTTAACTGACCTCGAAAGGTTAAATGGCTGAGACGGCACTTCCTTGATTTGGATCTGTGACACGCACACATAAACCCAAGTGCCTCGCCTGTGAAAGAAAAAAAAGTCTGAATCATGCCTCTTCATATTTAAACATGGTGCTTAGATGTAACTGCGGGCGCTGCAAAAACTGGGTGAGAAGGAAGGGGTGAATGCCATGCAGGAAGGGAGGGGGTGGCAAAGCAGCTGGGGTGTCAAGGAGGGAAGGAAAAGGGAATGTATGCGCCGTGAAACGGACGGAAAGCCGTTACAAAGCTCTGGTAGCTGATGCATTCGGTCGAGTGCACCAAACTTAAGGGGAAAAATCGTAAAAGGGATGAGAAAGCAAAAGTGAACTGGGTAGAGGTAAACGAAAGAATAAGAGCAAGGCATAAGAGCAAGGATGCACAACAGGAAAAGAACATGAAAGAGACACGGCCTCGTGGCCGTGAAAGTGAAAGCACGGCCGTGAGACGCGCTCTGTAGTGGGGGAGGGGCAGGGGCCGTTATGAGACGGATTCCTCTGAAGTCTTACGAGGCGGCAGATGGTGTTTAATGTGGATTCCTCTGAAGTCTTACGAGGCGGCAGATGGTGTTTAATGTGCACGCGGGTCTCGCGGACCTTTGGAATGCTGGGTGAAGCTGAAGAAGTCGATTAGTAAAAGGAAGTCTTTTATGAGCAAATGAACTTTGTCCAAGTGAATGCTGAAGTCACCAGCTAATATTTATATATATTTTTACCAGTATCTCGTAGATGTTCACAAAGGCTGTGAAATGCTGACAGGAAGGTAGAACAGTGTTTGACGATTGATGGAGAATGCCGCGAAATGAAAACAAGTCGGACGGGGATGGGGGGGGGGGGGCGGGGGAGCAGGGGAGTGAGCGAGTGGGAGGGAAGCGTTGGCGAAGTGTCGCGCTTCAAGAGCCTGGTGGGGGGGCGGGGGAGCGAGCGAGTGGGAGGGAAAAAGAGCATATGGGAAGGTGGTGTGAGTGAGGCCAAGCGTGCGCTGGTGAAGCGTCATGCTTCAATAGATCACATGAACTGCCATGGAATCTGCTTCGAATCCGCTTGTTCAAAGAGTTTGTTTCAACTTCTATAGATCTCGACATCTGCAATGCGCAAGCGCATTGGCAGAGGTCGAGACCTAAAAAGAGGGCGCGGCAAAAGCGGGGAGATAGTGGTTAAAACAGCCTTACAATAGTTGCGCAGCAAAAGAATTACAGATTCTACATTGCTAGAGGATGACTTTGCCCCATTAAAGATGGTTGTCCTCTTTCTATTTTTGATCGAGGAATGGAAAGGCTGTAATTCTAGTATTGAGATTGGATCCATTGGAAGCCACTACGTGGAGGAACAGATAGCATTTGCGTTCGGTAAATAAAGTTTTCAACGGGTGGACTTTGTGCCCTGCAAATGTGCAGCTGCCCTCTGGTCCTGTCTGATGAAGAGATGTGCTACACCTCACTCTCCAGTTATAAGGAGACTTTGAATAAGGCAGATGGACTACCAGTATCCAGATCCAGTCCTAGATCTGTACTGGAGTAGAGAAACTGTGGCAACACTGGGGTGTTCCTCAATAGCATAAGTCAATCAGCCAGCTATCCGCCCACAGACCCTGACACATATTAAAAATGTATGTCATAGCCCAGTACAAGATGGCTGCTAAGAATTAGTTCAAATTATGGTTCGCTCTGTAACAAGTTGTAAGTGGCCAGGGATATGAGTCTGACATGCAATAGACAGTGCAGCATCAATGCTGGACAGACCAGGCGGGCGGATACCACCTGGAGAGAATGTGATCATGGAGCTAATAATAGACATGCATGCAAACCAAATGGCCAAATGATAATACCCAATCCAAAATGGCTGCCTTTGCGACGTTCCTCAGCCAGTTACCCCAGGGCAGTTCGGCTGGTTTTCCTGGCGCACCCCTGTAATGAGAGCCCCTCTACACCACACCACTCCTGGGCCATTGCTCATCTGGATACTTTGCTGCGAAACCCCAAGACTTAGCAACCACATCACACACAAATTCGTTCTGGAGGCGCCATCCAGTTACTGCTCCATGTACAGCCTGACGGAGAGTTTTCTCTGCATGTGCCCTGATCTACAGCCTGGTGGAGTGATCTTTGCCCCGGTCCTTCACTGCTCCGTTAGACACCAGAAATACCAGAAACAGCAGGCAGCCTGGACGGCATTGACAAATCATAATGACATAAACGCTCGGGCTTCACAAGAGTATGTTGTTGATTTCGGTTTCCTTTTCCCTGTGTGATGGTTGCCTAAGCTGTTCAATAGCCACACTGTCCATCTTTGAAAGGGGGTTCAATGGCTGCGCTATCCTTCTTCGAAGGAGATTGCATGCCAACATTTTAGAACAGGAAAGTGGGAGATTTTAGAAAAATAATTGGGAGATTATTTTTTCCCATTTACTTCTATAGAAGCCTGAATAAGGTCTACATTCATGAATGGGACTTAGTGTGCTGCTGCAGGATCGGATATCAGAAATGCAGATACATGTTTTTTTCCCTTACCTGTCCGGAGCACAGATAAAGCACAGGCAGAGAGTCTGTGACAAAAAAGTTGTGCACTGGCATGCAGGCGCAGGTTACTGGCTGTAAATACTACGAGTCTCACTAGACCAGTCCCGGCTGCCGCTTGCCGAGGAATCGGGTCTTTGAATGCAGGAATCGGGAGGTGGAAGACTAGCCTTAAATCAGTAGCCTCCCGCCTGGATCGGGAGGGTTGGAATGTATGATGGAGGGTTCAATGGCCTTACACTATAGCACATGAACCATCACACAGTGTCACATCTGGATACCATGCTACCTAAGGCCAGTCACCCAAGCGAAAACATGAACACTGAACACTCAGTGCTCTCACCCAAGCTAAATAGACAAACAATTTCAAAAACAGCTCTAAACAAGCATTTGCAATGCAAAGGTCTCGCCTTTGCCAAAATTAGAGCTATTGGCATTGTAAATGACAACATTTTTATTTATGTGTTGGCTTTGAAAACAGATAAATAAATGGCATTGTCATTTACAAGGCCAATAGCCTAATCTCTCGCAAACGCGACACCTATTGCATTTGGAGCCACACAAAATCGGATCACAAGCAGGCAACAGAGGCACACCAAAAGCAGATCACAAGCAGGCAACAGAGGCACACCAAAAGCGGATCACAAGCAGGCAACAGAGGCACACGAAAAGCAGATCACAAGCACGCAACAGAGGCACACGAAAAGCGGATCACAAGCAGGCAACAGAGGCACACGAAAAGCGGGTCAAAAGCAGGCAATAGAGGCACACAAAAAGCGGGTCACAAGCAGGCAACAGAGGCACACGAAACGCCGATCACAAGCAGGCAACAGAGGCAGACGAAAACCTGATCACAAGCTGGCAACAGTGGCACACGAAAACCCGATCACAAGCAGGCAACAGAGGCGCACGAAAACCCGATCACAAGCAGGCAACAGAGGCGCACGAAAACCCGATCACAAGCAGGCAACAGAGGCACACGAAAACCCGATCACAAGCATGCAACAGAGGCACACGAAAAACCGATCACAAGCAGGCAACAGTGGCACACGAAAACCCGATCACAAGCAGGCAACAGAGGCGCACGAAAACCCGATCACAAGCAGGCAAAAGAGGCACACGAAAACAGCAGATGGGTGCAGAGTATTATTTGGAGGATTGAGCAAATGCACAGGCCCTTGTGAGTGAGAGGAGAAATACCCAGAATGGGCGGAAACCTTAAAACAAAGGGGAGGCTTCGGTAACTGGGTTGGAGAACGCATTATTAATGTTATCAAAACCCTGCGCCCTGAATGTCAGACCCACTGAAGGTGATAAAATACCAGGGAAACGCTAGTGAATAGGGTCATTTAAAGGAATCCTGTATAAACACTGTGTGAAGCACAACCGTGTACAGGTGGATTTCCGTGAATAAGAGACATTCATTTTGTGATGAGGTACAAAACATAATAAGCCCACTTAAGTACGGCGTGTACCACGACCATGCAACGTTGGGTCTGTGTGTTGTGAAAAGAGAAAAGCACTGAATGCATGTGGGGTTACAGGAATAATGAGCCTTCAAGGCCAAGACCAATACCAATTGGTACACAGGACACAATTAAGCATAGCAGAAAGAGCAGGGAAGAGAGCAGTTTAAAAAAATCAAAACTTAGTCAATGGGCCGTGTGAATGTAAGTACTAATGCCGTGTTGTGTTTGTAATCTCACGGTGTGACCCCTGGCAAATTAAGGTGGGAGTGGGGAGCTCGAGAACAGCTGGGCAAAATACCGGGAGGTCAGGGGACGTAGCAGATTGCCAAAACCATAAGCACTATTGAGGCCTAGCAGGAAAAATGAACTGAGGCCTGTGCACAAATCAAAAGGGCAATCGAGGCTGGAAATAGACTCACCAGAAGCCTCGAGATGACGACTGAGTAAATCAAAAGAGACGCCGGCAAGCAAGAAGGCGGGGCTTATATGGCTGACGTGCTGGAACAAGCCAGAGGAAAAAAAAACAAAAAACAAATGACGACGAATCAGTCGGCGGCAGGTGAAGTTCTGACAGCACATCCACGGTGAGTGCTGAGCACTAGTTGGCAGACTGCAAGGGACCTTCATGTTTGTCTATTATTGCGATAAACTAGTGTACGCATGATTCCTTCTTCCATGGTTTTGACCATTGAAGATATTTTCAATAAAGTTTTTCTTTAAATAAAAAGTTCCGATGTGGGTGCGCCCTTTGAGGTAGTTGCTTGCCAGTCTTGTTTATTTGTTGGTGCAGGGAGGAAGTTTCCCGAGCGGACGAGCGCAGCAAGGGGCGAAAAAAACGCACATCAGAACAGGAAGTTGGTTGGAGGCAATTTGAGCTACATTTTAAGAAGCATATGGTTACACCATGTGACTTTACGTAGTAGACACCTAATGCAGTGAGAACAAAGACATTTCTGTGAAAAAGAAAGCATTGTCCTTTTCAAAAAAGCCTGGCGTTGATGAAACTGAAAGGTCTTCTGTGATGGCATTTACAGGAAAAGGAACGATTTAAGAACTATTTCGGAGCATTCCATTTATCTTAAAAAAGAGCAAGAGAAACAGGCTGCATTCCAATAAAAAGAAAGTCATTAAAACAGCATGCCGACAGGTGCCCCACGCTGCTAAATAATAGCACCTCTCCCGGAAAGGACCAATAATTAACGCAGCAGGTCTTCCGGAGAGGAGCACTCAAATTGAATGAACGCGCAAAAGCTGTTCATGTGAAGCACGTTCACAAACCTGCTCGTGGGAAGCGTGTTCACAGACCAAAGTCTGCTCGCGCACTGGTCTGCATTACTTGGAAGGTATCACAACAAGCAATATTTGTGTGTACACTTCCATGCAGGTGAAATGCTGTGCCGTTTTGTTCGTACCGGCTCACACAGTTTGCTACCTCTTACTTTTTGTTTGCTCTCGATACTTGATACCAATAAAATGTACAAAGTTCCCCAGAATAAGGGTAATAGAATAGGGGAGTAACTCTCTCACTGAAGGTTGTGTAGAAGCGTAGGCAGGGAATAAAGGTAATCCCTTATCGGAACTAAGGATGCCTCACACAATTAAAAGGCTGGACGACTGTTGCCATCCTACCTGATGATTGTATTGTATCATCATTGGCCTCCTGCTCCAGCGACAGGCTGGCGGTGCAATGCCTGACGGGTAGCACAGCGTTCTACTCTTTAGTGGAGTTCTTTTGTTCCTGGCCAATAGATGCGTGCGTGTGAGGGGCCTAAAGATACAAGTGCCACCATTGCCTATGTAACGTTTGTTCTTGTGTTTGAGTGTCCTTCATTTATTGCAGTATTATACCTCTACTTGTACTTTGTACGCTTTTGTAACCTGCACACATGTCACTTTTTCCTCTTGTAATGCACCGTTTGCTACCACTTGTACTTTGTTCACTCACGATTGTCACTTTTGCCTCATGTAATGTAACTTTTGCAATTTGTTAACTTGTATTGTTCTCTTATATCAGTTCTGTTCCTTTTGTAAAACACTCTGACACCTTCGGGTACAGTCCACGCTATATTAAAACGCATAAATAAAAAAATACAATGGGCAGCTTGCTGCTTGAATGGGGAGGGGTGGGAGAGACACGCACGCATTGTGGGCGTGCACATTGCCGTGGTCTGCGGGTCGTGCCCCGTGGCGGCGCCTGCAGGCTTCACCGTGCTCCGGTCGGTGGGTGCTGCGCAGCTCGGCGGCACCTTCCTCATGTCGGCTCTGCAGCCCAACATGGACACCTCTTCCCTGGTGCTGCCCTCCGACCACCAGCTGGACCAGCGGCACCGCGAGCAGCTGAAGAACACCTGCGTGCAGGAGCAGGTGCGGCTGCGCCCCGGGCCAACGGCGCGGTGCAGACCTATGCAGTTGAGTGCACGCCTGGGGCAGGGGCAGCACTGCCCGGGGAGGGCCATGGCTCGGGCTGGGGGGACTGGGGCAGGGGTGGAAGGTGAGAAGCACCCGGGGTGGAGGGCTGCCTATTATCAAGCTGCTGGGGTTGGAGAAAATATTCGGTAATTGTGTTAAAGTGTATAGGGATACAAGACACGTATGACAGGTGTCATGCACAGAATAACAGAGCAGTATTTAGTCAATTGTTTTGCATAGAGTGGACATCATCCCAAGGCATGTTTAAGTACTTTACACAGGAAAGCATTTGTATATCTCACGGGTTAGGCGACGAGTATATATAATGCATAGTAACTTAAAAAGGAGAGAAAAATACAATCATCTAAAACATCGAGAAGATCGTCAAAAGACAGCTGACCGCCTTCCTCGAGACAAACGGATCCCTCGACCCCTCACAGTCCGGCTTCAGAGCCAACCACAGCACCGAGACCGCCCTCATCGCAGCCACCGACGACATCCGGACCCTGCTCGACAAGGGGAAACAGTGGCCCTCATCCTCCTGGACCTCTCCGCTGCGTTCGACACGGTCTGCCACCGCACCCTAGTCCAGCACCTCAGCAACATCGGTATCCAAGAGAAGGCACTGGAGTGGATCATCTCGTTCCTCGCCGGAAGAACATAAAGAGTCCGCCTCCCAACGTTTCGCTCCGAGGCCACCGAAGTCATCTGCGGCGTCCCGCAAGGATCTTCACTCAGCCCCACCCTCTTCAACATCTACATGAAACCTCTCGCAGCCATCGCACGCCAGCACAACCTCAACATCATCTCTTACGCCGACGACACCCAGCTGATCCTCTCCCTCACCAGAGACCCCGACACCGCCAGAACCTGCCTACACGAAGGGATGAAAGACGTCGCCGAGTGGATGAAGGACAGCCGCCTGAAACTGAACTCGGACAAGACGGAAGTCCTCATCCTGGGATCTTCGCCCTCCGCCTGGGACGACTCCTGGTGGCCCCCAGCCCTGGGCACCGCACCCAAGCCAACCGACCACGCACGCAACCTGGGATTCATCCTGGACCCCTCCCTCTCGATGACCAGACAAGTCAACGCCGTCTCCTCATCGTGCTTCAACACCCTGCGTATGCTTCGCAAGATCTTCCGCTGGATCCCGACCGAGACCAGTAAGACTGTCACCCAGGCACTCGTCACCAGCCGACTGGACTACGGAAACGCCCTCCTCGCCGGAACCACAGCCAAGCTACAGAAAAGACTCCAGCGCATCCAGAACGCCTCCGCCCGACTCATCCTGGATGTCCCCCGACGCAGCCACATCTCCAGCCACCTGAGGAACCTGCACTGGCTCCCCATCGACAAGAGGATCACGTTCCGGCTCCTCACCCACGCACACAAGTCTCTCCACGACCTGGGCCCCAAGTACCTCAACGACCGCCTGACCTTCTACACGCCCACCCGCCAGCTACGGTCCACCAGCCTCGCCCTCGCAGCCGTACCACGCATCCGAAGAGCCACCGCCGGAGGAAGATCCTTCTCTTACCTGGCTGCCAAGACTTAGAACTCCCTCCCCATCCACCTTCGGCTGACCCAGGACCATCTCGCCTTCAGGAAACAACTCAAGACCTGGCTGTTCAAGCAGTAGCATACCCCTCCCCCCAAGCGCCTTGAGACCCTCCCGGGTGAGTAGTGCGCTATACAAATGACATGATTGATTAAAAATGTCTAATTTGTTTGTACAGTCATTTTTTCAGTACCAGCCAGTTAAAGGGTGAGGATGGGGCAGTCAGACGGGCATTATAGTTTATTGTTGTCAATATAAACGTGCATAGCTGTAAGGGAGAGTGAAGGCTGGGTTTGGTGGTGGTCTGGGCGGTGTGATTATATAATGTGACTAGACTGTCCACACAGCCTGACACATGATGTGTGGCTGGGGCGTGATACACAACACAGAACCAGGTAGGCCACGAAGCTCTAAACACGAAGGCCTGTTTGGTTTCATGGTGCACTGCTATTTCGCGCGTTCACACTGTTGACTCGAGCCAGCTGTGCACGCTTTGTAGCAGGCGCGTCTTACGTGCGCGTCCACAAACCAGAATCGCCGCGTGTGCCCCGGTCTGTCTCCCTTGAGAGGCATCTCGACGACAATAGGTCTCGAGAGCGAGACCTAAAAAGGAGAAAAGGAGGCACGAGGTGAGTTATAAAAGGACACTGTAGGACTACTAATAAAGTAGTCGAGGCAACATATTCATCTTGGCTAATGTGATTCGGCAGTGGTGGAAATAGGGAGTGACTTCCAGAACCCCCAGTGCTTGCAGGGCTGCCACTGTTTGGCTGAGGTTAACTTCCAATAAATCACTGCTGCAGTGATGTGTGAACGCATCAATATACTAGAATCAGTGGCAGAGTGAGAGGGAGGGGAGGCGGTCCGCCCGGGCGGCATGAGTTTTGGGGGCAGCAGCCTCCCCCGCTCTTACCTGCGAGCAGTGGCGAATCGTCCATGGGGGCATTTGGGCGCCGCCCCCCCTGCTTTCTCGCCATGCGAAAAGGCAGAAACAAATGGTAGTTATTGCGGTAATATAACTACCATTTGTGATTTGTTTCGGCCTTCTCGCACTCGCGAGAAAGCAGAACTCTTCCTGGTTTAGAGTGAGTGGGTGCGTTACTCGAGGGCAGGGGGGAGTGGCTTGGGGGAGTGGCTTGCCCACTGTTGTTAATACTGACTGTTTGGGCAGCCTGAGGCCGCCCAAACAGACAGTATTAACAACAGTGGGAAAGCCACTCCCCCAAGCCACTCCCCCCTGCCCTCGAGTAACGCACCCACTCACTCTCCCTGTTCTCTCTGTATGCTGCAGCAGCAGCATACAGAGAGAAAATGACGTAGCCTGGGGCAGCCGGCCGCACCAATCAAAAACGCGGCGGTGGAGTGGAGGGGAGGGAGGCTGCCTGCCGCTCCGCCTTCCTGATGACGTGCTGCAGGACGTTGAAGACTTCTTGAAGTTGAAAACGAGGACGGCGGGAATCGGGACGAGTCTCCGGACGGTAAGTTTATTTTTTTTTATTTTATATATATTTGTGGCCTCTGGCCTGTTTCTAAAATGTATGTCCTTCTGGCTCATGGGGTGGGTTGACGGTGAACAGTAGGGTGACGAGGAACTATGGCGTGACTGGCACCTGTGATGTTCTGATAGGAGACCACAGCAGTCGGAATTGACCTACACGCAATTATATGGGCGGATTGTCCGATTTCCACAATGAGTCGATCCTAAGCCTTTAAATATAATTCCTGTGACGGTTTTAACCACGTTGTTCTCCTTGTAATGACCCTGTTAGCAGCACTGGCTGGAAGGCGCGCTACACGGCATGATGGCTCTGATCAGGCATGAAAAGATTTTATAGGAAAAGTTCAGAGCTCCCCCAAGAGAACCCCACTTGCGCTTTAGAAAACAGTTTTATTGACAGTTTTCTGAAAAGTATAAACGGCTGGGATACACAGAGTCTGTGAGTGAAAAACACTGTACCTGAAAACTGAACACACAGAAGGAACCTCTGTGCTTGCGTCATAGGGTATACCCTTCTCTTTCACTTGTTTACTGTTTGGCATCTTTATTTAGGGGAATGGGTTTTTAGCACACAGAGTGCACGAGGGGAAGGAACTGTGGGGATCAGTACGCTCTAGAAGGAGCTTGGGAAGCCTGAGCTCCGAGATCTGCTCGATGCTCCTGGGAGCTTGGGCTAGCGGGGGCTGTGACTGAGATAGGTTTTCAGCTATTTTGGGAAGGGATGCTGAGATCGCTTTGATTGCTTTCAGTTGGTTGTAGTTACAAAAAAATAGCTTGTGAAAGGCTCTGACGAATAGGGGCGTTTTACTCTGGATGGTGAAGCCATGATTGAGGGGAGCCGTACTGGGGGCAGGTGGTGAAGGGGTTCTCCATTGTGTGTGCAGTAGGTAGATGTAGTGTGTGCTGCCTCCAACTGCCGTGCCCTCGAGGCGTGTGCTCTCATTTTCTGGTAAGATTGTGTATGGGCCTGTTTGTCTTCTGTCTTTATATGTGGGTGCAATGTGTTCCACTAGGTGTGTGCAGGATGTGGTGCCAGGAATGTTCACTGTGCAATCTCGGTGTACAAGATGCTCGTGCCTGCGCAGTGAGGCCTTTTCTACATGTGGTACTGTGCGAGCGATGCAGTACGACAATAATGTTACGCCCCCCCACTTTCAAATGTTACCAGCCGCCACTGCCTGTGAGCGTAGTGGGGGAATCGCCAGCAACCCCACCGCTCTTACATTTTGCATGGTCCGCCATGGGCAGGAAAAGGCCTAGCTACGCCAATGACTAGAACCATGCTGAGGCCCATGCAATTTCCCCACCTCCCATGTACATTATATTCTTGGGGAAATTGTGGGACAATGGAAACAGGGTGGACTTAGCTCAGTTAACAGCCATGCCGCACAGTGATTTAAATTCACCAAGGATTTGAGACAGCAAAGGGATATCATTTCAACTATCTCTGATGCACACAAGCAAATCATCAGCTTATAACAAGATCACATACGTGGTATCAGGGAATGGGGTCCCCAAGTCCCACCTCAGAGTGAGCAGTTCCATGGTTAGTGTCTTCATGGTGACAGCAAGAGGGAGAGCGAGCACCACTGCCACGTGCCCATATGGACCTGAAATCTATCTGAAATTAACATGCCGATCTTGACCCTAGTGATGGGTTAAGTATACAACAGTTTTATCCATTATATCATCTTGTTGCCCATGCTAATTACTTCCAACCCCACAAGCAAGTATGCTCCACCAGGAGGTGGACTGACCACCTTATGTTGAGGGAGGTAGATCTACCAGGCATGAAGCCATTCTGGCTGCCATGAATCAGATCCGGCAGACAAGCGAACAGCCGGTCTGCGAGGAGTTTACTTAGAATCATGCAATCTGAGTTGAGCATTTCCAGTGGTCTACAAGAGGAGACTTCCAGCAGGTCTCTTCCCTGTTTGGGAAGTGAATGTTTCTCGCAGTAACTGCGGCAGCAGGCAGGTCTCAGCCGCAGTTGATCACATGTTTGGAATATGTGCTATAGAATTTCAGTGGCAAACCGTCAAGGCCCAGAGTTTTTCCGGTCGCCAAGTCTCTGATTCTGTAATAGTCACAGAAGGCGGTATGTATTTCGCTTTGTGTATAGACAATATTGCCTGAGACAAACTGAGACAGGCCAGAAGTCTTCCAGACTTATCCGTTTCGGAATGAGTTTTGGCGGTTTATGCTCAAAAATCCAGACAACGCTGACTTTGAATATGAGAGGCGCTTCTGCCTTGTGGCTAAGAGGGCTTGTTTATCATCATCCCTGGCAATGGCGCCGGCCTCAAGCCATCCAAATGTGAATGCAGCGACCGCAGACTGCTTTAAATGCCGCCCATTCTATTAACGGATGGATTGTAGACCCAGCATTTCACCTCAAAGTAATCCTTGATGATTACATGCAGCATGGAACGAATAGCTCAATCCTCCAGCATAGCAAGCTTGAGTTTCCATGTGGAGACCGGCTATAGTGTCCTATCCTAATCCACAAGCACCATGATGGTGTAGTAAATTAAGATGCTGCACGTTCTTTGTGAATCACAGAGGTTTATTTGCAATAAGTAAATAATACCAACCCACCAGGGAAGTGCAGTAACACAACTCGCACAGCCGTGGTGGAGTCAACCTCCAACTGTTGATTTCAACCATCGTAACATCATCCCGTTCTCCCTAACTTTGTATTGAAAGCCCACCGCTAAAGTTCTACCAACCATGCATATATCACAGATGGGTTGTGGTCTGTAAAGGTTTTAACAAGATACTCACACGGGCAATCAGACATCTAAGTCCTCAGAGGGTGAGTAAAAGTAGTATTTCTTTGTAGTTGGATGCAGATTCTCCATTTTTCCCCTAAGTACCAATTTGATTGCCACTGTTAGAGTGCTCTAGCAACTTCATTCAAAGGGCATTGTGGGACAGGGGGTGGGATCTGTTGAGAGTGGAATCCTAGGTGCAGTTGAAGAGTTGAAGTCTCCTGTCTCCCCACCCCTGTGAACCCAGGGTAAGAAGCCCCCCTTCTCAGCAGCAGGACAAAGCAGCCAAGGGTACCTGGTCAATATGAGGAAGAAATGGGCTGTCCTGCAAGACAGTGACCCTTGTCCGGCCAAGACAATGGTAGCTTCAGCTGAGGCAATTCTCCCGGCGCTCAACCGGGTTCTGAACTCTTCCTTGGAGACCGGACAGGTCCCGGGTAGGTGGAAGAAGGCAAAAATATTGCCCCTACTGAAAAAAACAAATCCCACCAACTAAAATATAATCCCTACAAATCGGAAATTATCCTCTTTGGCCTCCCTCCAGACACCGTATGGCTGAACTGGTGGCCAGCCGCGGCCCGTGGAGGGAGTTCGATGGGGCAGGGAGGCAGTGCGGGGGAGGGGCAAGGTGGACAGTGATAAACACCGGAATATGGACAATTGCAGGTAAGTAAACAATTTACAAAATAAAACGAATTTCGTAGCACGTGCTGCATCACAGTTTGCGATGCATGGTGCGCTACGAAATTCATTTTATTTATTAAATTGTTTACTTACCTGCAATTATCCATATTCCATTGTTTACCACTGTCCACCCTGCCCCTCCCCGGCACCGCCTCCCTGCCCCACCGAACTCCCTTCACGGGCCGCGGCTGCTGGTGGCCCCAGGACATGTCCCCCCCTTCGCCTCGGTCAAGACAGTCAAGAATCTAGGAGTAAGGATGGAGGATAATTTATCCATGAATTCCCAAGTACAAGCAGTAGCGGGCTCTTGTTTTAGAGTGCTCAAAATGCTCAGGTAATTCCTGCCCCTCCTGACGGTAACGCATAGAAAGACTGTGGTCTAGCCACTGGTTCTTTCCCAGCTGGACTACTTCAATAGCCTATATTTGGGAATTCCGGACTACCTGTTGACACGCCTACATGTAGTTCAGAATGCAGCAGCAAGGGCAATCCTTAGGCTAGGGCCTAGAACACGGATGTCCAGTCATCTGAAATCCATGCACTGGCTTCCAATCCGTAAGCGGATTATATTTATGTCCATGGTCCTGACCCTTAAATCTCTTCATGGGTTGGGGGCACGTACCTCAGGAAGAGAGTGCAATTCTACTGCCTGCGTCGTGCTCGGAGGTCGGCGGCATGCCACTTAGCCTGCATTCCTAAATCATTCCATGCTTGAATCGGAGGTCGTTCGTTCCAAGTTCAAGCAGCTAAGATATGGAACAGCCTCTCATTGGATCTGAGACAGACACAGGATCTCCCTTCTTTTAGGAAATCATTGAAAACCTGGCTTTTCCTACAATAGTGCGACCTTGCTAGCTGAGTGCCTCGTTAGCCCTACCCAGTATTCTCAGCGCCGGGACACTCTCTAGAGTCGCTTTACAAGTCCCTAATAACATAACATAGCATAGCATAACAGCAACGGTATCTATAATAATAACAATAATTCCTGTTTTGTAAAGCGCAACTTAACACCCCTAAGGGTATTCAGGCACAGGAGGCTGTCTGGGAGAGTAAGTGAGCTATTCCCATAGCCACATGATGCTGAGCTGACCTGCCACCGGGGTTTGAACCATGAGCCCCACGCTCCGGAGTCAGCCGCTCTGGTCACTGCTCCACACCTTTCCGGGAATAGTAACTGCAGGAATGAAACCGTCCAGGAACTTTCAGTTTTAGACCTAATAGCTTTGCTAATATTTGTGTTTTTTGTTTGTAGACAGTCATACACCTCCCTAAATGAACTAGATTAACCCGGCTATATTTTGTACTGCTTTCCACCTGCCCAGAAGACATCATATGCAGAACTCTGCTCGAAGGTCAAGACCAAAACCCCAAGTTCAGGCGGAGGGACCTAATCCCAGTTCCAGATGAGAGAACAATTTGTTTTCTTTAAAGCAACAGCTTTAAATGTGCATAGAATCAAGTGGCCTGTCCAGAACTAGGGTGACAGCACCATAAATGCAACTGCTCTTTTCGCTTTAAAAACCTTAAGCAAAGTCCCAATTCACTTGGCCAGTAGCAGCTGGAGATCCCTGAAAGTGGTGAGTTAATGCTGGCCACGGGTTCACCTTGTTGATTTAAAATTAGGCCATGGGACCCCACACACAAATGTACCCACATGTTCACTGTTTCTCACTCACAAATGCACTTGCACGCACTCACACTTTCACAATTGAGAGAGCACAAGTTTGAAAAAAATGTATAAGTACGCCATATTTACAAGCACGTAGTTAGTTTAAACATGTTTTGCACACGAGTGTTTTATATCCAGGAGTGAAATATACAGAGTGGTTTATATTCAGTAGTGAAATGTATAGAATGTTAAGTAGAGTAACTATAATTATAACGGTGTGAGATTAATGTAGAAATGTTGGAATATATGTGAAAACCTCATGTTCTCATGTTAAAAGAATCATGTCCGAATTAAATGTAACTTTAAAATCCAGTATAATGTGTAGGCCTTAGGGCAATTCACAGCAAACCTGAACGTGCTGCTAAATTAATGTGAGATAAGGTTGATATGGTTCTTCCAAATGTACTATTGAACTTAGGGTTAAAAGTATATGCTTTATAGATGTGTTATTTTAGAAACGTATGCTAGTTAAGAATGTTTGCTGTTTAAATCAAGTTAACGTTTTAAGAGTGCAGGGACCTGCTGCATGTAAATCAAGTAGGCCAGAGGAGATAATGTCATGTCGTGTAAATCGTCATGTGCTCGTTAGAGAAGAGGTCGCGAGGTGTCCAGCACCGAGCTTTGAGAGTGTTTTACGACTTAAGATATGGTGGAGTCTGGAATTTGAGGCCCACTGCAGGACGAGCTGTATGCAGGTGCGAGGGTCCTAATCAGCTCGAATGAAAGGGACTTTGTTCAGTGGCGCCTTGCGCAGGCCTGTAGGAGTTTCCAGGAATTTCAGGGGGTATCAGCGCATTGGAGAAGAAGCCTGGGAACCAAGGTCAACTTTAACGAGGGTCTTCAAGAGTACCATCATGGAGTTTGCCGCGCAAAGATGTACCACGTGAGGGGCGTCCCAAGGGGCGTTTCTATTGGAAATGTGATTTGGTATTAGGGAAAGCGACCCGGGAGGAGAGCAGAGCAGATGATTTTGGGAGCCTAAGGAAGCGGATGGGTAGGCAGATAGGCTGATCAGGAGAGACCCATTATCAGAGAAGAGACAAAGAGAAGTGCGTGATCTTCTTAGGAAGTCACCACGGCTGACACCTAGAGGGTTAAGATCTTGCTAAGTAGGGATGTCACTTAGTATAGTGTAGGGACAGACTAACCTTAATTTTCTTTTCTGTAATGACTTTGAGATTGCAACTTATTTCTATTTTGACAACCCTTATGGTTTTTGAGCTTGTACTTATTATTTTGTTCTTCAGACTTAGATTATTCAAGAAGTTCATGTTTATAGTGATACCAATTTACCTTTTGAATCTCATTTTGAGAAGTTTGTATCTTCAGTTATCTTTGACTTTATATTAAATCTTTAAAACTTAAATTTGGTCAGTGGTCATTTAGCGTGGTGTAAGTTCTTAAATTGATTGACTTATTGCGAGATTACCTTTTACTCAACGACAGGTACCAACGATTCAGTCGACATAGTTTGGGATTTGGTAAGATAATTAGTAACCAGTAATCCCGCGTTAGCAGTTGGTAGCAGAGTGAGGATGGTTATCTTCTTGAGGAAGGTAATCTAGAGAGGTTAGTTTACCCCAAGGCCCGAGACGCCGAGAGACGAGCAGCGGAAGAATCGTGTGCCGAAAGGTGCAGACGGTGCGAGAAAAGCAGCAGTATCGGAGAGTGAGTATAAAAAGGGTCATGCATGAACAGATTGCGGTGTTTTGTGTTGTATTTGTATTGTAATGTCTTGCGGAGTTGAATGCCTGTAGTGTGAATGAGAGAAGGTTGTGAGCGCGCGCAACCTGGTAAGCTGGTAACCTGGTAAACGGGTGAACTGGTGAAATCTTAAGTTCAGGCCAGAGCTTAAGTGGTTTTGGGTGTATCGAACATCCAGGGTAGTTGTCGACCATAGTACGGAGGTCACGAGGTACCATTGACCGCCGTGGATCCAAGATAGGGGGAGTGTAAGAGTGAGTGTATGAGTAACGGACGCTGGTCGAAAGTTACTGTGTGTGAGTAACCTATCGGAGAAGGCGATTGTCTGGAAGTAAACGGAAAGACATTTCGCCAAGTTAAGGTGACAACTACAGAAAGACTGTGGGCGTACAGTCAAAGAAAGGTGATCGCTTGGACGGAAGTAATCATTTTTCAGAGTATGAATGGGATGCGTGCATGACCGAGGAGACGAGCTGAGAAAGGAGGGGAACTGCTGCAAAGGGGGACGGGTGACGTCGGCTAGAGCCGCGCTCTGATTGAGCGGTTGGTGTGACGTTAGCTAGAGCCGCGCTCTGGTTGGGCGACTAGAGTGACGTCGGAGGAAAGTCGCGTACGGATAGGCCAGTTAGTGAGAATGGCGCTGAGATTGGTGGAGTGTCATCAGGAAGTAAACAAACGCGGAGAAAAGAGAAATCATGAAGTGTTTTAAGTGTTTGAAAGGGATTTTTAAACGTAAACGAAGTGAACATTATTACGGGGAAGAGGCTCCGCCGGAGGGTACGCCAGCTCATTATATGGCAACGAATGTGGGGCTGCATACCATATTATGGATTGGGGCTTGGAATAAGCTTACGGAAGGAAATGAGGAAATGCAGTTCCCGAGGTACGGGACGTTTAAATTAGAGGTGTTACATCGGCTAAAAGCAACCATGTCCTCATTGAAACCCTCGCCCAGACCAACACAGTTTGAGGCTCTTAATGCATGGATTAAGGCTGCACACGACCGAAATTTGAACAGGCGTCAACAAAGGCTGACGCGATCGGTAAGGGCAGTGCGAGATTCCAAATGGGATGAGGAGGAAAAGCGTTGGAGAGTACAGACTATTGAGGTGGAGAAAATGTATCCGATGAGGGAGGTGTCAGGAGGAGGAAACCTCATGGAAGAAGATGAGGAAAGCGAGTCGGAGGACAATCTGATAAACAGATTGTTAATGGATAGACCACCTCCGAGAGTGGGGTTAATAGAAGATAGAGGGCTCGCAAGGGAAGATGGAAATGACATAGAGGGATATACACCACTCCCTATATCGGAATGG
Source organism: Lissotriton helveticus (assembly GCF_964261635.1). Lineage (NCBI taxonomy): Eukaryota > Metazoa > Chordata > Amphibia > Caudata > Salamandridae > Lissotriton > Lissotriton helveticus. The sequence goes on from NC_136061.1 coordinate 668,264,754, forward strand.
ACACCTATCAAAGGCGGAGAAACACCTCCAAACAACACTGTACAGAGTGTAGTGGGAAGGTTTGTGGTGCAGAAAACGCCAACCACAGAAAGGGTTGAGTCTGTGGGATTGCCAGACGCTCTTCAAGTGCCTGTTACCATAGGACCCATAGTTTCGATCTATAATTCTGAGAGAGATAGAGGGGAACAACAAAGGCAATTGGATAGGGAAAGGATTGAGATGGAAAGGAGGAATAATGTGACAAATGCATGGAAACAATTGCCAGGTTCGGTAACATGGAACACCCCATTAGACACAACTGTCGGTCCCAATTCAGAACAGGGAGGTCCGAGAGGACCAATGGATCTAAGGGGACCACGGCCAAGATCTTTTTCAGAGTTAAGAGCTGATTTGAGGGAATGGGACGGGTCCATAGTATCTCCAAGTAACAGGACAAGAACAGAACCAGAGTGGGAAAACAGGGGTAACGGGACTGTATCTCATTGCGGGGCCAGCGAAAGCAGTCAGGGCCGGGAAGGCCAAAGTCAAGAGAATAGAGGGGATGCATGTCCTACAAATCAGAGAGAACAGCCGGAACAAAATACTAGGATTGTAGAATGTGAGGAAATGTCCCGTCTCTGGGGGAAAGGAGGAGATGAGGCGGTACGGGCTTTTCAGAATAGGTTTAGGTGCCTTCATCATACACTTGGGGAAGACGTTCAACATTGGAGAAAGGAGAACAGCGATAGGTCCCGCCATGCCTCGAATAATCAGGAATCACAGGGAAGTAGGGAAGAAAGAGGGAGTAATGGAACATCTTACCCTGCATCTCGTGAAACTAGTCAGGATGGGGAGAGAGGGGCTATGAGGCATGAAGGAGTGTTTCACCACCCACCCCGAGAAGATGGAAAGGCATGGGACCTAGAGAGATGGGAACAGGGGAGGACTCCCTATAATTCACCAATACCTAAACGTAGATCTCGGAGCTGGGATGGGAGAGATGCGGATGGAGGAGCTAAATTGAGTGTCTTGAAAGCTGAAATTAAGGCAAAAAGGCTTGATGTTACTAGTTTAAAATCAGATGTTGACGAGATAATAGATGGAACATTGCCTTTGGAAAGGATAGAATTGTATGAACAGGATGAGTTATTGTTCATGGCAAAGGATATTACTAGGAAAGCTAGAGCGTTTCATGAGAAACTGACTGATTTGGCAGATAGATATGCCGTGGATTTGTCTAGGACAAGGGCATTGCAGAGTAACCACAGATTACAGTACGCAGACCAGGATCTAGATGAGAAGAGAACTACTGGATTAAAAACACACATAAGGGAGCTGGTATCAGGGATAAGAGTGTGGAGGGAACTGGATAAATGGGAAGAAAGGTGGTCGAAAAAGGGCACAGTTAGGCGAAGTACAAATGTGATGACCCCTGAGGGAAGGGTAATGCAGATGGAGGCATTCCCTTTGCGAGAAATATCAAACGGAAATTATGTACATGTGCCCTGGAGTAGAGGAGATTTAGCTGCATTTACCAACTCATTTCCGAAGTTGCGGGACAATCCAGTAGAGTGGTATAAGCAGGTAGAGAGGTTTGTTAAAATTTCGAAGGTATTGTGGATTGATTTGAACACGTTATTTGACATCGTGGTCCCATCTGATCTGTGGACCCCTTGTAAGACTAGTGTTGAATGGCCAAATACTGAACCAGTGAGGGATGCTCGGACTAATGGACCGTCCGAGATTGTCATGCAAAAGTATGAAAGGGTAATAGCATGGCTGAAAGATAAGGTACCACCACAGGACATAGATTGGGTAAAAATAGACCGAACAAGGCAGGAACCCAAGGAGACAGTTCACGAGTTTTATGAAAGATTATTGAAAACATTCAAGCAATACAGTGGACTAGATGTAATGGATCCCAAAGATATAGGGCAGTTTGAGTCAAAGTTTGTCTTGGGGTTGAGACCTGATATTTGTTTGATGATACAGCAACATTTAATCTGTTGGCAGAACAAACCACTAGATGAGATTTTACGTTATGCGAGGTACTGCAGTGACGAGATAGATTCAAAAGCCAAGAATCTAAAGGAGAAATTGATGGTGGTGCAAATGCAGTCCGCTGGGAAGGGTGGCCAGCAGAAACAGGGGATGGGACGAAAACCAAACGGTCAGAATAAGGACAATGAGGAAGGGCAGAGACCTAGGATAGACTTTGCCACTTTAAAGAAAACGACAAAGTGTCATCAGTGTCACCAGGTGGGGCATTGGCGACGCGAGTGTCCCTTTAACCCTGAAAATGGAGAGCTAGAAGTAGAAGAGCAGGTCCAAGAAGTCCCAGTGCAAAAGGTGACAGTTCCAGGAGGCAAGGTGGCCAAAGGGGGGACTTCGGCTCCACGGGCCCAATTCCCACAGCCACCGAAGATAGCAGCTGGGGGAAAGGTCTTTAAACAAATGCCTCTGTTTATCGAGGAAGAAAAGTGTTATTACATTGATCCATTGACAGGACAACGGGTGAGCAGTGAAGAGGATTGTACCCTCGGGGCAGTCCTAGAAGTGGATCAAAGAGGGCCATTTGTTGAGGCAGAAGTGGCAGGGTGTCCCACTACGTTCTTAGTGGACACTGGGGCTACTCGTTCGACTCTGAGATCAGCGGTGGTTCCAGACTTGCCGATGTCAGGGGAAACAATCCAGGTGGTAGGAGTCGCAAATAAAAGAATGACTAGTCCTTTGACAGAACCAGTGTCTGTGAAAATTGGAAACCACATGAACGAACATCAGTTTGTGGTTTGTGACTCGAGTCCGGTATGTCTGTTAGGAAGGGATTTGTTGTGCAAATTGAACTGCACCATATACTGCACCCCGCAAGGAGTGGAGGTACAGACTACCGACGAAGATGCTACTTTTAAGGTGGCCAATTCGAAATCATGTGTAGAACTATATCCTACTCTGACAATAGAAGATCTTCCCCAAGACCTACGAGATGCAGTGGCGTCAGAGGTATGGGATTTCACAGGAGAAGAAATAGGATTGATTAAGGGGGTAGAGCCGGTAAAAATTTTGGTAAAACCAAATGTTGAGTTTCCAAGAACGCCTCAATACAAATTGTCACAGGAAACGATTGCAGGAATAAAGCCTGTGATCGAGTCAATGATACAGCAGGGAATACTGAAAGAAATCGTGGGTAGTCCTTGTAACTCCCCGATTATGGGTTTGCAGAAACCTAGCGGGAAGTTTAGGATAGTTCAGGATTTACGAAAAATTAACAACATAGTCGTTTCATGTTGTCCCGTGGTACCGAATCCATCAGTGATATTGTTTCAAATACCATGTCAAGCAGAATGGTTCACAGTGATAGATCTTTGCCAGGCTTTCTTTTCAATCCCATTGGATGAAGAGAGCAGGTATCTTTTTGCTTTTAAAATGGAAGATCGCGTTTTAACATGGTGTCGAATTCCACAAGGATTCACAGACAGCCCATCCATCTTTAATCAGTTGTTGAAGAAGAATCTTGAGAATCTAGTACTGCCACAGAACTCGGTTCTGGTACAGTACATAGATGACCTACTTGTTGCGTCAGAGACAGAGGAAGCTTGTAAAGCAGATTCAATTGCCTTACTGAATCATTTAGCTGAAAATGGACATAAGGTATCTCCGAGCAAGTTGCAGTATTGTCTGACAGAGGTACAGTATCTAGGGCATAGGTTAGAAAAAGGGAAACGTAAGGTGTCCCCAGAGAGGATTGAGGCGATAATGAAAATGAATGCGCCTACAACACAGAGAGAAGTTAGAATGTTCCTAGGAATGGTGGGTTACTGCCGACAGTGGATAGTTAACTTCTCACTGAAAGCAAAGCCCTTACAGAAACTGACGCACAAGGAGGTGAGTGATCCGGTACCATGGGATGAAGAATGTTTAGTGGCGTTTTTACAGCTGAGAGACGATCTATGTCGTGCTCCGGCTCTGGGAATGCCAGATTACGAAAAATCATTTTCACTCTATTGCTGTGAGAGAGAGGGATGTGCTTTGTCAGTCTTGGCACAGACCCACGGAAATGCCCGTAGACCAGTTGCATATTTTTCGGCTACATTAGATCCAGTAGCCGCAGCGTTGCCCGGATGTCTCAAATCCGTTGCTGCAACGGGTGTCAGCATTGAAAGGAGCGAGAGTATTGTGATGGGACATCCAGTGGTGGTGTATGTACCACATTCAGTTGAATTGCTAATGACCAGGACGAAGACGCAGCATCTGACCAATAGTAGGCTCACGCGCTACGAGCAAGTTATACTTGCCGCAGAGAACGTGACTCTCAGGAGATGCTCTGTCTTGAATCCTGCTACTTTGATGCCATTACCTACTGTAATAGAAGGCGAAGGATGTGAAGACCACGATTGCCTTGATGTGACTGAACTATGCACGAAACCCAGACCAGATATTGTGGATGAGCCATTGTCTGACCCCGATGAAATTTACTTTGTTGATGGCTCATGTTTAAGAGACGATACTGGTCGGTTGAGAGCAGCTTATGCTGTTTGTACCATTACTGGAGTTGTGGAAGCCGCTTGCCTGGAAGGAGTACATTCCGCACAGGTAGCAGAAATTATTGCCCTAACTCGTGCCTGCATAGCAGGAAACGGAAAGAGAGTCACCATATACACTGACAGCCAATATGGTTTCGGTGTGGTTCATGATTTCGGGCAGTTGTGGTCTCAGAGGGGTTACATGACCTCCTCTGGTTCGCCCATTCGAAATGGAGAATTTGTGCGATTGTTGTTAGAAGCATTGCAAGGTCCAGTTGATATCGCAATAGTAAAATGTGTAGCTCATACTAAGAATACAGATTTTGTGTCACAAGGCAACAGATACGCTGATGAAGTCGCACGCTATTGTGCGGAACAAAATTATTCTTTCTCAAAGGTGGAAATAGAAGGTGCAGAAGAAAAGACTGAATTAAGTATGATGTTAGAAACTGTAGACACTTGGGAGGATTTAAGAATAATGCAGGAGAACGCACCTGAAACAGAGAAAAAGGCATGGGAAATAGCAGGTTGTGTGCGAAGTGAAATGGATTTTTGGGTTTCAGCAGATGGGAGAGCTGTGTTACCTGAAGAATTAGCTAATCCCATGGCGAGAGAAATACATGGTCCAGTACATCTAGGAAGGGATGCTATGATGAGAGTGTTTAGGCAAACTTGGTATTGCCCTAAATTTAGAATAGCAGCAGAATCAGTATGTAAGAGATGTGTTACCTGCCAACAACTGAACGTAGGCAAACGAACACCAGTCACACTGAGTCACATTGGGAGGTCGGGGGGGCCTTTCAATAGAATGCAATTAGATTTCATCGAAATGCCAAGAGTCAATCGCCTTAGGTATGTGTTGGTGATTGTATGCGTATTTTCCAGATGGGTTGAAGCGTACCCTACACGTAGGTGCGATACACTCACAGTGGCTAAATTGTTGCTCAGGGAGTTGATACCGCGCTTCGGGGTGCCTGCCTCTTTGGAATCTGACAGTGGAAAACATTTTAACAGCGAAATAGTGAAGATGTTGTGCTCCACACTGAATATCGATCAAAAGCTGCATTGTAGTTATCGACCAGAAGCTTCAGGAATTGTGGAACAAGTGAACGGCACGTTGAAGAATAGATTGGCTAAAGTAGTGGCATCCACATCTTTGAGTTGGCCAGATGCTCTTCCTTTAGTGCTCATGAGCATGCGCAGCACACCTGACAGGAGGACAGGTCTCTCTCCCCACGAGATCCTGATGGGGAGGGCCATGAGACTTCCTACAGTTCCAACTACTGCTCTATTGAATATTACAGATGATCTGATCTTGGATTATTGTAAAGGACTGTCTGACGCCATCCATTCTGTGTCCCTTCAGGTGCATGCGGCTGAAGTTCCAGCATCGAGGAACCTGTGTCATGATCTGAACCCAGGGGACTGGGTCTTAGTTAAAAAACACGTCCGGAAGAACTGCCTAGATGTTCGCTGGCGTGGGCCCTTTCAGGTAATCCTGATAACGAACACCGCGGTGAAGTGCGGGGGGCTGCCAAATTGGATCCATGCTTCCCATACTCGAAGAGTTCCAGCACCTCTAGAAGGAACAGCTCCCATCCCAGACGAAAGCCCGGAAGTGGAAGAAGAGTCGCAAGAAGGGATTGAGGCAGCTGAGGGGGTGTCGGAAGAAGTTGGGAACGCAACGGATTCAGAAGAAGAGCGAAGGCAGGACGGCAGTGAGACAGAAGACGCAACTGAAGGAGAGAGCAGAAGTGAATACGACTCAGACTCAGATCCGTATCAGAGCGACCAAGAACCAAGTGAGAGGACAAGAAATAGGAGAATAAGGCTTGGAGCTGCCACTTGGCCAGCAAGGAGAAGAAGGCTAAGTTTGAGGTCGGCCCAGGAAGAAACGCTTACTCCTATATCCGAAGACTCAGATCCAGAAGAAGATATCCAGGATCAAGCCGAGGAGGGTCTTAGAAGATCAAGGAGGGTGCGAGTGCCTAGTAGAAGATACTCTACTCCCGACTGGACCTACCTTGTTGCAGATGTCTGGGAGACACAGAACAGGGAGGATCAGGGAAGTGGAACTGATCAGAACTGACCCGATCATCACAGTGCAAATAAGGTTTCTACTGCCAGGAGCGGAGACCGAAAGGTTGCTGACACTCAACATCGTTCATCCTGCTCTCCTGAGTGGAATAAGAAAATTGATTTTAGAGACAGTTGAGTTTCCAGTTTGCTGTTCACGATATCCAATATTGGAGGGAACTCTTCTTCGTTTGGAAATGCTTGAGCGAGTAGTAGAAATGCTAGGAGCGCTTATTGTTGTGGATTAATACCATATTACGAATGTCTTCAAAGGGGCGCAGAACTGGAAAAGTGAAGAAAGTGATCCTGATTAGAACGGACCCCTTTGTAATTGTGGATGTAGAACTGATAGTACCAGGAGTAGAAATTGAAAAAACGCTAACTCTCAATTTCGTCCGTCCACTTGTCTTGAGCGAAATAAGGAGAATAATCCTAGAAAAAGTTGACTTTCCATGTTGTGGTACGAACTGCCCAGAACCTGAGGGAATGATACTTCGGATGGACATTTATGAAGACGTAGTGTCACTCCTTGAGTCATACATAACTTCAGACGAAAATAAGACTGTTGAAAAGAAATTGTAAAATTTTTGCAAGATAACCTAGCGCCGAGTGGAAGAAGAAAAATGGTAGGGGTTTCATTTTAGTGGATGGAGAAGGGCTAGGGTTGTCTAAATTTCTACTGGACTTTGAACTGTTTTGCGGAAATAAATTGTCAAGCTTCCAAGTGTTCAAAAGAAAGACATTGCGAGAAAGAAAGACTTTTGGCTCAGAAAGGAGAAGAAGTGAATGCTGGAAGAAAGTCAAGAACTACACTGTTTGAGAACATGGAGGCTGGCAACCCGAACCGCAGGGCAAAATGTATAGCTGTTACACTTTTAGGAGTAGTGGTTTCTCTTATAATTTTAGTGGTAACTGTTTCATTCCTAGCGGGACACGAAGGGGATGAAACCGCAGTCAAGGAGGATAAGGGAGTATCGACACCGAAAACTACCATTTTTAAAGAGAAGGGAAACATCAATGAGAAAGACAAAGCATTGTTAGATGCAGAAATAAAAAGGCTTCACACAGATGAGTCACAGGGAAATTACAAGTCAAATGCTTATGCTAAATTGCTTTATGAATATGTTGATGCCATGGAAGTGAAGGATTGTTACGTTTGTATGCAATTACCAGCTTCAGTGGAGGAGGGTATCAGATACCATCATCTTCCGTTGACATATGGAATAACGTGCAGTTTATTGTTGAGCATGTTTTATGGACGAGAAGGATTCGAGTATTATTTCTCGAATTTCGACTCGACATTGCCAGAGGTTCCGAATTTCAAGCATTTGAACAAATGGGACTACTACAAAAGCGAAGACAGATTACACAAATGGTTTATTCCATGGAAAACGTTAGATACTTCACATGCTCGAAGAAACAATCTGACTTGTCAAATATCAGAGGTTGAGAAAAAGTTTATAGCACAGGTAGATACTAGATACAGGAGGCAGAAGATTTTGAAAGCATCAGGACAATGGGAAACAGATTGGACCAAGGAGGAGAGGGCACATCAAAGAAAGGGTAGTATTGGTCCAATTGCTTTGGATAAGGATAAACGGGGAAAACTGTGCATTCACAGGAGTTACTCCTATTATGAGAATTTTTATGTAGGTCAAGTCAATTGTGAACATGCCTTTCAATTGGAGTATTACTCTAAGAACTTTTTGAAAGGGATGCAAGCAATACCAAATGTATATTTTGTATGTGGAAGAAATGCCTATGTGAAGTTACCAGATAATTGGTACGGATCATGTTATTTGGCTGTTGTCTTCCCTAAAATATATCATGTTGAGAATTTAGACACGCCTAAGAAAGAAATATCAACTAGATGGAAGCGAGGGCTGGGTGCAGCAGAAGTAGTTGGAGATGTACTCGGTGCTGCATTCCCTTTCTTAGGATTGATAATGAATGACATCAAAATTAGGAGGTTAGCTACAGTCGTAGATAGGCTATCTGCTAGTACTGCAAGATCATTGATGCTGATAGAAGGTGAGATGCAATCGATTAGGGCAATGGTTCTTCAGAACCGACTTGCTTTAGACGTTCTGTTAGAAAAAGAGGGAGGAGTCTGTAAGGCCTTGAAGGTCCAGGAATGCTGTACTTACATTCCAGACAATTCAAAGCCTCTAGAGAAGTATATACAAAACATCACTGCCATACACTACGAAATTGAGGACCTAGCAAAGGTAAATGTGTGGGAAAAAGTGGGTCATGGAATGGGTAAAGTTGGAAGTTGGTTTGCCAACTTAGGAAAGGGTATCGTTTGGTACATACTGAAACCCATCATCATAATTGTGATTTGTGTAATCACTTTGTGGGGATTGGTGCGTTTGTATCAATGTTATAGAGCAAATAGGTTACAGAGAGCTATGAAGAAACAGGAAGAAGAGTTGACAGCGATGCAGGACACTCAATATAAGAGTCTGAAAGCATTAGAGAGTATGAAAAGAGGTGGAACTGCCCTGTCTTCACTTTGAAGGGTTCTACATTTTTTTGGTGTCTTGGTGATGATGACCCCTGAAGGTCATCAAAGGGGGGACTGAGAGAGCACAAGTTTGAAAAAAATGTATAAGTACGCCATATTTACAAGCACGTAGTTAGTTTAAACATGTTTTGCACACGAGTGTTTTATATCCAGGAGTGAAATATACAGAGTGGTTTATATTCAGTAGTGAAATGTATAGAATGTTAAGTAGAGTAACTATAATTATAACGGTGTGAGATTAATGTAGAAATGTTGGAATATATGTGAAAACCTCATGTTCTCATGTTAAAAGAATCATGTCCGAATTAAATGTAACTTTAAAATCCAGTATAATGTGTAGGCCTTAGGGCAATTCACAGCAAACCTGAACGTGCTGCTAAATTAATGTGAGATAAGGTTGATATGGTTCTTCCAAATGTACTATTGAACTTAGGGTTAAAAGTATATGCTTTATAGATGTGTTATTTTAGAAACGTATGCTAGTTAAGAATGTTTGCTGTTTAAATCAAGTTAACGTTTTAAGAGTGCAGGGACCTGCTGCATGTAAATCAAGTAGGCCAGAGGAGATAATGTCATGTCGTGTAAATCGTCATGTGCTCGTTAGAGAAGAGGTCGCGAGGTGTCCAGCACCGAGCTTTGAGAGTGTTTTACGACTTAAGATATGGTGGAGTCTGGAATTTGAGGCCCACTGCAGGACGAGCTGTATGCAGGTGCGAGGGTCCTAATCAGCTCGAATGAAAGGGACTTTGTTCAGTGGCGCCTTGCGCAGGCCTGTAGGAGTTTCCAGGAATTTCAGGGGGTATCAGCGCATTGGAGAAGAAGCCTGGGAACCAAGGTCAACTTTAACGAGGGTCTTCAAGAGTACCATCATGGAGTTTGCCGCGCAAAGATGTACCACGTGAGGGGCGTCCCAAGGGGCGTTTCTATTGGAAATGTGATTTGGTATTAGGGAAAGCGACCCGGGAGGAGAGCAGAGCAGATGATTTTGGGAGCCTAAGGAAGCGGATGGGTAGGCAGATAGGCTGATCAGGAGAGACCCATTATCAGAGAAGAGACAAAGAGAAGTGCGTGATCTTCTTAGGAAGTCACCACGGCTGACACCTAGAGGGTTAAGATCTTGCTAAGTAGGGATGTCACTTAGTATAGTGTAGGGACAGACTAACCTTAATTTTCTTTTCTGTAATGACTTTGAGATTGCAACTTATTTCTATTTTGACAACCCTTATGGTTTTTGAGCTTGTACTTATTATTTTGTTCTTCAGACTTAGATTATTCAAGAAGTTCATGTTTATAGTGATACCAATTTACCTTTTGAATCTCATTTTGAGAAGTTTGTATCTTCAGTTATCTTTGACTTTATATTAAATCTTTAAAACTTAAATTTGGTCAGTGGTCATTTAGCGTGGTGTAAGTTCTTAAATTGATTGACTTATTGCGAGATTACCTTTTACTCAACGACAGGTACCAACGATTCAGTCGACATAGTTTGGGATTTGGTAAGATAATTAGTAACCAGTAATCCCGCGTTAGCACAATCACTAACCTTCACTCACTACTACCCATTGTACAGGGGCTCTGATCTGAAATCCAGGGGTACAGGTGTTCTGCTTTAATGGTGCAGCAGGTGCTAACTCACTTACTCTGCTTTACTCACTTGCCTTCGCTTCCATCTATTTATACTCATTCTCACTCACTCATTGACTCTCCCTCTTTCACAATGATTTGGGAAATAATGCTGTCACAGATTTGTTTACAGCAACTTCAGCTGCAGATTAATAAAAGTACATCACAAATGTATAAAATTTAGCAGTTTCGATGAAATCCTCCACTAGCTGTCATGTTTCGGCTTTTCAAAATCTCAAAAATGAAGGGATATATATGGCCTACATGGATATATATACAGGGCACGAGTCGAGGGTGCACGCGGGTGGACAGCGTCCACCCACTATTTTCGCAGGGTGAATGCCGTCCACCCTGCCAAGAATTTGGGCCCCACTGAATAACATGCTAAACTCCTCCCGGTTTAATTTTTAAAGACCGGAACACTTTCAGCAGCACCTGCATGTTGTCTGCTTTCCATTTGCATCAAGCAACAACTTGCAGGCGGGAATTGGGCTTTTCTTTATTTAAGACTCCTGCTGGGCCCATAACAAAGGCCAAATTTGAGGGGTATTCAGGCCTCCTTTTGTCGAGTCTCTTGACAAGGAGCACTCAGGAGCCTCACACCTTATGCAACTGAAGTGGAGGGGAAACAAAGGCTCACACCTTGTTAGCACTTCACACATACTGAAGAGAGGCAGCTTTTTACTTTGTTCAGTCCCTGTTTATGCATGCACCGTAAGAATGTCAGATGTTTTGGTCTTTTCCAGTATTTACACAAAGCAAATTGCATTTATATCGAGCTTACTTCCCCCAGGAGGATTTGAAATCATTTAAGTACCACTATTTTTTCTTGTATAGCCCTACTCATCCCAATGTTGAGTGTCAGAGCGGTTTACATCAAGATGCGCACATTACATGTACAATTAATTATATACGTTTGTAAATATATGTACATGATGTGTTACATAAAACTGGGGGATTGTAAGGTGTCGAAGTCCCATATCATCTTCCATAGCTCACTGTGTGATGTGCTCAAACGTACACATGATAGACCTGCTAAACATATATGTGAGGGCTTTAGATCTGATGTCACTTCTTGTGACGCCACTTCCTGTAAAGTCCTGGCTTGTGATGCCACTTTCTAGGATGTCGATTCCTGTGATGCCACGTGTGATGTTGCGCTCCGTGATGTCACTTGCATATAGCCTAACTAGGTTAGTCCTCCCACTTCTTTTTTAGTAATTGTGCCCTGGATATATATATGGCCTACATACATCATCAAGTACATCCGTCTGCACATCAAATATTAATATACATTTGTTTTGGTCTATAATTTCCAAACCTTTTGGTGCTTCTTTCTGGCCTGTGATCTGATGAAAAGTTATCCGATACTACCACCTGCAGGATGGTACCGAAACTAAGCACCCAAACAGGATTTTCCGTGGATTAATCAATCGATTTGGCATATCACGACCACAGCTGTGTATGCTGAGTAGGTCACGAAGAAGATGTGTGGGCGTCCTGGATGAAGGATAATCGTGATGTAGGGAGAGATCTGAAGCTATTAGCTATAGCTTTGCATTCTAAATGTTATTTCCTCATGCCTGTCCCAAAATGTATTTATCTCCATAAATTGCTGTTGCTATAACGCATAACAATAGAAATTTTCTGAAAAATATTTATTTTTTAAGTGCGGTGTTTGCAAAGTCCTTTTCATTTGAATAACATTACATGTATTCTTACTGATAGGCAGGGCCACTGGAATTATGCAGCAGGCGAGGGCCAAGTTATGCGGCAGGATTGAGTAAATTATGCAGAAAGAAAAGGCTAATTATAAAGCACATTTTATGATAGTATTCATTATTTTCTCACTTTTATTCTTATTAACACTGTCTCGGCATTGGTTGCACCTCATTACTACCAGTTTAACACACAAATATAGTAAAAAGCTACAGGAAGGTGACCATTCAAACTTTGCAAAGGCATTTCCACTTCCACTGCGCTGCAAGACGTGTTGCTGCATTTTTACTTACTTTTGAACCGTTTGAAATAGAAAAAAAAATGTTTTATGTTACAATATGCTAATTATGTGGCAGATGATGGATTAGATGGCAAATGCGACAAATTCTACAATTAGGACAAAATAGCCACGGCTACACAACCTGCTTATAGGGGCTTTTGGAACAACTCTGTTCGTATGTGTGCCATTAACCTTTTTGAACCGCCCACCACAGCATGCAGCAAGGAGCATTGGGTAAGCTCACTTCAACCAGGCATGCAACGCCCATTGGGATCAAAGGGCTTCAGCCCCAACCCCCGTTGTGTGTGGCAGCCCGGGCTGAGACAGCTTCCCAGGCACAGACACTGCCGCACCTGAGTACTTCACAGATTTTTAAAAGACCATTTGCTTGTTACTGAGGCTTTGTTGTTTTTCACCCCTCCTTAGAGCCTCTGCATCTCCACTCTGCCTATTGCTGGAACAATTAGCCCTCCCTGAAATTTTTTCTTAGCCGCCCCCAAAATTTGGTGCTAGTTGCGCCTCTGACTTCAGCCATTTGCATACCTCTCTGGGGATTGACAAAGCCAATGACTTTACCTTGGCAAGCTTGTGCCATTTTTAAAAAAAATCGCAATAGGTGCCACAAAATAGGAAAAAAAATGCTGCCATTTAAAAGTGGTCACCATGTACTTCCAACTATCATTTTTTTAATAAAAAAAAACATTCACTTATGTCGCCGGTTTACTAGGGATGTTTTTCATAACAATCGTTTCAGTTGTGCCATGCATTTTAATATTAGTTTTATTTGTGGAGTAGACAAGAAATCCCCACCTAGCCACGCACTCGAAGCAGAAGTAGAGAAAAAGTTACAATGCCACAAATACTTTATAATAACATTTTAAAAAGAAGGCAGAAACTAAATCATGACCTAATTGTTCTATTGTTGATGACGCTCTGTGTGGAAGAAGCTTGCTCTCCTGATCTTCATTTTGTGCATGGCTGAAGCTCATACCGGCGAGCACCTGTAGAAACAATCTATTGAAAAAGTGGAAAAATTACTTGTCTTTTAAACTAGTAAAGTATATAGACTATATTACACTTCAAACATTTAAGATTCTCGCTCTATGATTTGAACTAGTGGTGCCGTTTTTCCCTGTAGCTTTCATTCTGTGTTAAAGAAGGCACCTCTTTCTTTCAGAAACCTAATAGTTTCAACACTACATACTGCATGCCACACTTGTGAGACATTCAATGTCAAATATATGTTGTTCATAGAAATATATTTTAACACCAATGTCCAGTTTGCTGGAGACCCCCACCATATACAAACACAGGAAGCATTACATTAGAAAACAAGCATTGGCATAGCCAATAGGTCTCACCTTTGGGATCTTATAAGTATTTTGTTATGCAGCACAATATTCTTGATGCAACAACACCAACTTTTTCATAGATAAACACTTATAGGGTCCCAAAGGCGAGACCTATTGGCTATGCCAATGCTTGTTTTATTGAGGCGCTGACCCTCTCACACTTTACTCTTTAAGTGAGAGGGCAGCAGTGATTGTTAACGAAAAAACAGTTGCCTGCCTCACACAAACTACTACAAGAAAGACATTTTGACATTTTATGTGCGTGGTCCAATTCAACTAACATGGGAAATTGGTTATCTGCAAAAACACAGTGTCCTAATGCGAGTCAAGGTAAAGGGACTGTGAAGAAGACATTAAACCAGTGATTGAACAAAAAAATATGTAAACTGCTCCCAATGTCATATGCAAATCAGTCTGACCCTGTGCCTCATGGGAACAGTCCAGCCCGAACTGCCAAGCCATGCCTTCCCTGGACCGGAAACAAGCTTCCGAGGACCGGTTTCTGGCATTTCAGCCGTCTTCAGCCCGTGTTGCTTGAATCCAGTGGTGGCAGAGTGGGCTAAAGAACGGTGATGGATTAAACCCAGATCTGTTGACTGGGTGTGAGTGTTTGATTGGTTTAGATGCTCCGTCCATCGCCACCCCCTTTTGTACCACTTTGTTCGCCATAAGTTGGCAGGGTATGCTCAGACGTGAGTCCCTTGCTCACTTTGCCACTGGATTCAAGCAATCCGGGCTGAAGATGGCTGAAATGCCAGAAACCGCTCCTCGCAAGCTTGTTTCCGGTCCAGGGAAGGCATAGCTTGGCAGTTCGGGCTGGACTGTTCCCATGAGGCACAGGGTTAGACTGATTTGCATATGGCCATGTCTGAACTGGGGTGGCAGAGTGGGCTAAAGAACGGTGATGGATTAAACCCAGATCTGTTGAGTGGGTGTGAGTGTTTGATTGGTTCAGATGCTCCGTCCATCGCCACCCCCTTTTGTGCCACTTTGTTCACCATAAGTTGGCAGGGTATGCTCAGATGTGAGTCCCTTGCTCACTTTGTCACTGTATTCAAGCAAGCCGGGCTGAAGACGGCTGAAATACCGGAAACCAGTCCTCGGAAGCTTGTTTGCGGTCCAGGGAAGGCATGGCTTGGCAGTTCGGGCTGGACTATTCCCATGAGGCACAGGGTCAGACTGATTTGCATATGGCCATGTCTGAACTGGGGTGGCAGAGTGGGCTAAAGAACGGTGATGGATTAAACCCAGATCTGTTGACTGAGTGTGAGTGTTTGATTGGTTCAGATGCTCCGTTCATCGCCACCCCCTTTTGTACCAGGGTGTGTGGGACGGCCCTCAGTGCAGAAAGAAAGTCTTCTCTGTTCCTACACTGTTTGGATTCAGAGGGACAGGAGGTATTTGAGCACCTACCTGATTTACCCGATGATGAGGCCAACTCGCTCAATGAATATGAGATCTGTATCAAGAAAATGGACTTACATTATCTTCCGAAAATGAGCATGGGCCCGATTCACAGAACTAACTTAAGACAAAATCCTAAACGTACTACCATCTTGGTATTCACAGAAGGCGCTTACTCATTTTGGTATTCACAGAAGGCACTTACTCATTTCGGTATTCACAGAAGAGCGTTATCATTTTGGAAAGAGGGTACAAAGGCATGATGAAACAGTTGAACAATATGTTACAGCTCTACGTCAACTTGCCTCAACTTGTTCATTTGCTTGAAGTTTAGATTGAGAGACTTAGAGATCAGCTTATGTTGGGTTCATCTATTGATAAAGCTAAAGATACACTTTGGCAAATAGATAATCCGTCACTTCAAGATGTTGTTACTACCTTGAAAATGCATGAGCATTCCAAAGCATGCGTTGAAGCAATACACAAAGATGCAGATAGCCATAAGAGTTCTAACTCTGATGTGAAAGAAATTAAAGCTACCACTGCTGACAAGTCATTTAAATCTCCTCAGCAGAGTACCTCTCTTTCCTCACAATTTTCACATTGAAATGTCAATTCTAAGTCTTTTCCAGTAAAATGTTTCCGTTGTGGGAATACAGGACATGTTGCTAACTTTAAGGACTGTCCAGGATGGAAAACTATTTGCTCAATTTGTAAGAGGAAAGGACACTTCTCTAGGTGTTGCAGATCCAATAAGAATCAAAAGAATGTAAGGGAGGTAGACATGTATTAGTAAGATGATGATAATTTTGTTGTCTCTCAAGTCAGTGATCAAATAATAGATGGCCCCATGGAAAAAGTTCTGATTAATAATAATTTTGTCGAAATGTTGTTCGACTCAGGGGCTAAAATTACCTTAGTGCCTAAAGTGTTTTATGAGAATCATTTACTCAAGAAGGTTAAGCTCTTCAAACCTGACATTGTTCCAAGAGGTTATGGTGGGCAAATTATTAATCTGTTAGGCTATTTTATGGGTACAATAGATTTCAAAGGCAGGATTACTGCAGGAAAGATGTATGTGTCTATGAAGGGTAACTCCCTGATCAGTTGGTCTCATTAACGAGATCTTGGTGTTTTCCTAGATCCCAATCAATCTCCTTCTGTGTGCTTAAGAGATCTTCCTACTATTGCTTCGATCTCTGGTCACGAAACCTGGATTAGTAAATTTCCAAAGGTTTTTGATAAAAAAAACCTGGTTGTCTCAAAAAATGTCTACATCTTATCAAATTATAAGAAGGTTCAACGCCAAAAGTTGCTACAGTCAGGAACGTACCATTGTAAGTTAAAGACAAAATGAAAGCTGAACTAAACAAGTTATTAGAGAATGGTGTCATCCAAGAAGTTGTGGCCACTGAATGGGTCTCCCCAGTAGTTATGGTCCGCAAGGCTAATGGAGAGGCCAGATTATGTATTGATATGAGGGAACTCAATAAGGCTGTAGTTGTTGACCGTTACCCTCTCCCGAATATAGCAGAAATGTTATCTTCCTTGGGTGGTGCCACACATTTTTCTACTTTAGACTTGTCCTCGGCCTATCACCAGGTCAGGCTCCATCACTCGTGCCAAGATTTGATGGCTTTTATCACACCTTTCGGTACCTATAAATTTCTCAGGATGCCTTTTGGTTTGATTTCAGCCACATCAGTATTTCAAAGAGTGATGGAGAACATGTTGGAATGTATTAATGGAATGAAAGTCTACCAGGATGATGTGCTTTTTCATGGTGTGAGTCAAAATGAACACGATGTTAGGGTTAATGAAGTGCTGTCTAAATTACAAGAATCGGGTCTCACTCTCAGATTGGACAAGTGTAAATTTGATGTAAAAAAAATCGAGTACCTGGGACATCTGCTTTCAGGGTCAGGCATTAAACCTAAACCTTCTCTAGTAGAAGCTATCTCCAATCTCAACTATCCAGTGAATAAAGACAAACTCATTACGTTTTTTGGGAATGGCGGAATTTTATAACAAATTTGTTCCTGGCTATGCTCATAAAACAGAAAAAATAAGGGCTTTGTTAAAAAAGGGGTGTGAATTCAATTGGATAAATCTTGTTGTGATGAGTTTAACTTGATCAAAGAATGTTTGAACAAAGCACCCAATCTCTCTAGTTTTGACCCTTCTAAAGAATCTTACATTATGACGGATGCTAGGTCCAAGGGACTGGGGGCTGTACTCTTACAACCTGGTGAAAAAGTAGACAACACCATTCTTTTCATTTCAAGGCCGCTTAGAGGTTCCAAATGCAATTACTCAGTAGTTGAAAAGGAGGCTATGGCTGTTTATTGGGCAGTACGCAAACATAAGAAATTTTTGTGGGGCAAGTGATCTACTGTGATTTCTGATCACAAACCTTTAAAGGAAGTATTTGAGAAGAAATAGAATGAGAAAATGGGTCATTGCACTACAAGATTTTGAATTTAATGTTTGTTATTTACCAGGTGCCAATAACATTCTTGCGGATTGGTTGTCTAGACTTAGTGGCGCTGCTGTTTCTGATGATGGTGATGATGAATTTTTTGTTTATGAAGACTCTGGAGAGGATTTGAAAGTTTGTGTGGTGACTGAAGGAGTAATTACTGAAGAAGTATGGAATTCAAGTTTAAGTGAAGACTTAGTTCTGCAGCGAGTTATTTCTTTCATTCGTGATGGGTGGTGTGAGAAACGCATGTGTGATGATAAAGTTAAAGGTTTCTGGAGTGTCAAAGAAGAGTTATCTTTTTCCAATGGACTTCTATTCAGAGGAAGCAAACTTGTTGTTCCATTGAGTTTGCATCATAGGTTGATAGAGATTGCACATGCAAGCCACATGGGTATTGCAAAAACGAAAGAAAGGCTTAGGGAAGCCTATTGGTGGCCAGCGATGGACACACAGATTGAAAGGCTAGTGCGATCTTGTTCTCTTTGTGCCAATAGCGACAAAGTTCTTAATTGCAAAATTCAACCAATGATGTTAAGGAAACAATTCACTGGTACTTGGGTAGATTTTGCCCTAGATATCCTGGCTCCAGTTAAGGTCAGATCGCTAGATAGATATGTTTTGGTTTGTGTTGATATGTTTTCTAGGTGGCCTGTCATAAAAATTGTCAATTCTATAGATTCTTCTTCTGTGATCAATTTTCTTGACGATCTTTTTGCAAATGAGGGTTTACCTAGTGCTATTTTGACGGACAATGGGGTACAATTTACTTCTAGTATGGTTGAAGAATTCTTAAATGAAAGAGGGGTCATACACAAGCGTGCATCTTTGTATCACCCGGAATGTAATGGAGTGGTTGAGAGGTTTGTAAGAGTTCTCAAAGAAGCTATGCAACTAGCACTAGTGTCCAGTTGCAACTGGGAAGAGTCTGTTGAGAAAAAGGTATGTAAATATAGGTTCACGCCTCATTCCTCTACAGGCGTCGCACCTTTTACTTTGTTTAAAGGAAGGGTACCCAGCACGCAAGTTAATCCCCTTTGGATGACTTCAGGAAGGTTGAAAGTAGGTGGTGTGGTTGATCAAATAGTAGGAATGAAAGATCGTAAGTTGGCGAAAATGGTGAAAAGGAAAAAAAAAATTTTTATGAAAGAAAAGCAGTAAAAACAACTATTGTTCAGGTTGGTGATTGGGTCAGGGTAAAACTCCCTGAAAGAAGATTTGGTAAGTCAAAATTTGGTCAACCAATCAAAGTGATTAAACTATTGGTAAATGCTGTCAGAACTAAAGATCATAGAGTGTGGAACCTCAACAGAATTGCAAAATGTCCTTAAAAATGTATTGATAGGAATTCTTCTCGTCTTCCTGCCTCTCCTTCTCTTTCAGAGGAAAGGAGATCGTGCTCCCCTTCTCGGAGATTGTGCAGGTTAAACAAACCTCCTCTTAAACTTCAAGATTATGTTTAGTTTTCACCAGCACTTCACTTTGACTGTTATTACACTTTGTTTAGTTGTCTTTGTTAATGAAAAAGGGAGGTGATGTAGTGTTCTTACCTTTCTATGTCATCCTTCCCCATTCTCCCTTGTTGCCATGGACATGATCTCTCTCACAGTGTTCCTCATTGGAACATCCTTACCTTAGAATGTGACGATTTGAACTGTGGAGCAGTTGATTCTGTTTCCTGAAGGATGAGGTCTCTTCACTTGATGATACAATAAACTACTCTTCAAGCAACCCTACTGTTCCTTGTTTTGCATCCTTGTACCTATCACTTCACTATGTCATTGTCAAATAACTTCACTTCACTGTGCCTCATTTTACTCTAGAGTCGATACCAAGACAACATTGAGGAGATTCAGTTTAGAATGTATTCAATAAAAACAAGTAGGCTGTACATACAGTGAACAGGACACTGGCATTTCTTACTTCACTCATGCCAGTGTTGTCAGTAAATTGCAGGTGGGGAAAAGTTTATGTTTAAAACTATTACTTTTGATTAGTGCTAACGAAGTGACAATCCAATAGCTTCGAACGTGTGACATGGGCCCTAGTACATGGACAGAAATGGGCTCCTGGATGCAATAAGCAGGGTTTAATGGCCCCTCTTACCTCAGGGCCCCAGTGCACTGCAGCTGCAACACCAGTGGAAGCTACGCCCCTGGGTACTAGCTCGTATTTATTTTTGGGGGGAGGGGATGGGAGACAAAATGAGTACCTATGTTCGCCACAGGCATGTCTTTGGCCATTTAATTGCAACTCAGAACAAGAACCGGCAATGTTTGATGTGACATTAAGGTAGAAATATTGTTTCCGCTTGATGACACGTTAAGGTGAGACATATTGGCTTGGACAGTTGTAGTTGTATGGTATTTGTGGTGGAATAAACAAAATGGAAGGCATGTTGTGGACAACTGCAAGCCATAAAAGCATTAAAAAATACAAGATTCAGTTGAAGTAAAACATGAAACTAAGGTGGTTTGCAAGCTTTGAATATTAACTAGTGGTTAAGACAATATTCAGTTTTTTCATAAAAACAGGTACATTTTGCAATGTAGAAAATCAAGGCATGCTGTTTGAGAACTTCGCTAAAACTGCTTTTTTAAATTTCCTCCATCCAAAATAACCAGCAAGGTATGTATGACGAACAGCAGGGTTTACTAGCTAAAGAGTTGCAGTGCATTATTTGGACACACCTGCTTCAGGAGTTCTTGTGTGCAGACAATCTAGCAGGGCATGCGGTAATTAAACACAGCTGCACCATGACGTACCTGGAAGCAGCAGAGGGCCAAAAAGTCTAGACTGTTGACTAGAGCACTGTGTCTGACCGCGTCACATATGCAAGCCAATGTGAGGCATCGGTCGACGCATGTAACAGCGGCTTCATGGTGAGACCTACGGGGTACCTGAAAAGAAGATAGATAGTGTTGAGCATGAAGTCCACAAGGGGAGCGCATTAAAATTGCATGATGCACTGTCCACAAGCCAATAATTGACTTGATAAGAGGATACCAACACACGGATGCCTAAATAATGACCGCAATCCCAAAGGTGCGAGTGTTGGGTAGTGAGGTGTGGGGACAACCACACGGGGAACAAATTATCAATAGCGCCTAGGCTCCCGGGGCTCAAGGATTCACATATGGCGTCCTTGCAGTGCCGATGACCGGCCGTGGGGCACCGTGGTGATTAACTTAAAGGCTCACAAGGGTGAAACGTGAAAGCGGGTGCCGTGACAAGACGTACAGGCCTGTTTTCAATCGCGCTGGAAATCGAAAGGCAGGAAGAGCAGCCATATCAACTATAGATGAGAATGTTTAGATATCAAACTCTGGGTCCTCAGGAAACACATTAAAATATATATATATTCCGAATACGCGCACCCCTAAGGACTCAATCTGTGGGTGGTAGACATCACAAGCTCCAATAGGCAGACATGGTGACTTGTGTTAATTATGCAACCCTATATGTGTAAGAGACAGGTTTAAACAAGCTCTTGCCATTATGCAAGGGCAGCCGCTTGTTTATATTTGCATCACGCTTTGACTTTAAGTGAATGCGCGATGTCAAAATGAACATACGCCGCCCAAAGTGAAAGCGTGATGTAAAAATGAACATGCGCCGCCCAAAGTGAAAGCGTGATGTAAAATTGAACAAGCGCTGCCCAAAGTGAAAGCGCGATGTTACAAGCAAGCAAGTGGTGCGCGCCATGCTAATTCAAAACAGATGATAGAACAGTCGGCCCCTGCTTGTAACCATAAGGATAGGCTGTGGGCGGATACATGCAGATGCCTTTGCCCAATTGCGTGATGTCTTTTTCAGAAAGACACACGCAAAGACCAGTGAAAATAATGCCAAAAAAAAACCACACGCACAAGCATGTGGAAAGCCCAGATCGATTCCAAGAAGTCGTTTTCCTAGAGTAGCGCATGTGCGCTGTGCTAGGCTCGACCTTAAAAGCATGCCTTAAGAGCAACCGGAGCTCTCGCATACTGGAGACCAGTAATAGAACACAGTAAAAAACATTTTTTTTAAAACATGGTAATTCAAAACGTTATGTCAGTTTTTTTTTTGTGGGGCCTCCATGGGATGAATTATGGGAGTGACAGATTTGTAGGTTGTTTGTTCTACCGAATGTTGGTGTCTGTGAGTGATTGTTCCACTCTAATTAGGTAGGCATCTTTTGATGGGAACAGAGGGTTTGCTTTTTAATTTAGAGTATAGGTGATCTGTGCTTGCAGAGTAATTCCAGCCTAGGTTATGCACTGCATCAGTTTGTTCATAGGGCGAACCAATCCCCTGTATCAAGGGAGAGTGATTGGGTGTGGAAGTAGTGGAAAGTTGAGGGTAGAACATGGCTTTGCACATCTGTGTGTTGGGGCAGCCGAGGGTTGGCAGCCAAGGGGGCAGCTTATTTGGGCCAGATGCTCCTAGCAGTGTTGTTAATGGCAGTAACGAGTCATAACCCCACCACTAATGAAATATAGATTACGACAAAAAAATCTGAAATTGACTGCCCCCTTGTTAGCCACAATGTAAGAAATTGATCTGTCACGTTACATAGCAGAGAACAATACATGCACTCCAGGAACAATTGATACTTTTATAATTGTCTTGTGCTGTATTGCAAGTGTAGCCATGTGCTCTTTATATTAATCTTCGTTCAAAGTACTAGATACGCTCGCAGTTTATTTACCACTCTAACATTCTTCACTATTCAGTTAAACATTTTAAATGTTTTCTTTCAAGAACAATCGATCATTGAACACGTTTTCCCAAAAGGTAGCTTTGTGGTGGTATTATATTGACAAATTAAAGTTTAACTCCCAAAATACCAATAGAAAATTAATTTCCACACATAAAGGAAAGCACCAGTTTTTGGGGTATTTACAGATTTTTTCAAATAATCCATAGAAATCTGTGGTCGTTAAGTAAACCTTCTAAAAGTACATACTCGCACATGTTTGTGCTAGATTTGAGTGTTTAAAGTTGTTTATATTCGTTTCTTATTAATTGATGGCTGTACATTCGGATTAATGAACAGGCATAGGGGTAACACATTTTATCTACTTCTGGCATACCGCATGTCCACGATAGAATAGCACTTTCCAAGAGTAGCGCTTTCCACTAGTGGAAGACAAGGTCTTTGCTGCCAGGCCACCCTCTGACCTGCCAGTGGCTGATGAAGGCATGTGTAAGGTACATTACCTTTCTCGTCCTCTAGCTGAAAAGGCAGTGGGAGCACTGAAACACTGAGTTCCGCTGCCCCTCAGGTTGCGAAAGTACATAGGGGTCGATTAGGATCGGGGACGGACTTGAGTCCGTCCGCGACCCCAGAGTAGGAGGGAACGTCCGCATGGGCTGCAGCGTTCCCTCCGTGCAGATTAGGATGTGACCACCACCCTGGCGGCCACATCTGCTATCTTTAACATTGCGGCGGGTGCAGCTTCAAGCTGCACTCGCTGCAATGTTAAAAATGCATGCACCGCATTTGCATGCATAAAGCGGCAGGCACCGCGCGGTGCCTGCTGCTTTGTTCACGCAAATGCAGGGGGGTACCATAGGCACCCCCCATGTGCACCCCCAACCCCCCTTTCACCCAGGGGGCCCGCAAGGGGCCCCGGAATGATGGTCCGTATTCTTTTCCACGGCGGAAAAGCCGCCGCGGAAAAGCATACATTTTACACCATCATAATATGGCTGGCGGTGTCTGATAGACACCGCCAGCCATGTTAAAGCTTTTCCGCCGCGGTCGGAAGGCGACCGCGGTGGAAAAGCTGCGGACTGAATGCAAGACCCACCAGCCATCCTAATATGGCGGTGGGTCTTTCTAGGCTCCGCGGCGGTTTTCCCGCATCCTCCGGGCCGGCGGTGGCTTCCGCCGGCCCGGAGGATGCGGGAAATCCGCAATCATAATAGGCCCCCTAGTGCTGAAGAGTTACCATCCAATCAAACGGGCTCTGAGGTGAATGTAGTATTCAGATCATGTGTCCATGAGTTGGTTGAATTGATGGAGTGAACCAGCTGAAAGTGAATGTACTGTATTTTGCTTTTCTTCTGTTTTTGTGGCGTAAACCTGTGTTTATTTATGTGGTTTAAGAACACTATGCTAGCTTTAATTTTCCAGGCAATTATAACATGGCATTGCAATGAGTTTATATCCATTCCTAGGCCTTGTATTCTATGTAGTCTGTAAGAACAAAGTGTAGAAATGGCAATGGGGCATTGAGCTGTTTTCTTCAAATGGGAGGATTTTCTGAGACACTCACATTTCAATTATCGGAGTATGTTTCTGATATTTATGTCCCCGTGTGTCACTCTGCCCTTCAAGGTTTCACACTGTCCTTCAAGGTTTCTTTTCTAGTGACTGCAGCTTGCCTATCTCTCATGCTTTGGCTGTTGGAAGCACAGAAAGCTGGCAGCAGACAACCGGTTGGAGCTGTTAGTAAACGTTTATTGTTGGCAGGTTCGGTGATGCAGGTGCAGTCACCTCACAGGCCTAAATGAATATAATGTTCACCACAAAAAATAAATTTGGCCCATAACAGAAAGTGGACTCGCAAGAACAGCAACTGTAATCTCACTAAAAAATGTTCACATTTGTTGCATCGAATTGAATATTCAAATGTTCCCATAATTTCCTCATCTCATTAGACTAAAACCATTGATTAGTTGCTAGAATTTATTTCAGTCATTTTGGTTTTCGTGATCTCTAATTAGGAAAAAAAAAGCGAGGGATGAATTTCTGGGAGAATTTCTGGATATTTCACGTAGAACTCTCTCTCCTGAAGATATTTGAAATGTTATCCTGACCAGGCCACTTCAAAACGATTGGCAACAGAAGTTGTCTAAATCTATGACACACATCCATTTCCGGAGCAGCGTTAGCTAACGCTGTCTGACAATGAACCTTGCATTTTTAACATTAAGTAATCATAACTAAGGCTCCCGGTTTTCCATTTTCACTGATAAATACAGACA
Source organism: Lissotriton helveticus (assembly GCF_964261635.1). NCBI lineage: Eukaryota > Metazoa > Chordata > Amphibia > Caudata > Salamandridae > Lissotriton > Lissotriton helveticus. Next base: position 668,289,688 of record NC_136061.1, read on the forward strand.
GAAACCACATTGTTTTCTGTCTGCATTTATTTTTAAAAGTGGATAAATACAGAAAATTGTGCTTCTTTTAAATGACTCTAGTTTTTAAAAGTGGATAAATACAGAAAATTGTGCTTCTTTTAAATGACTCTCCGTGCTGTCTTTCATGAATTGTAGGCCAGCAGCTAAGCAGATGGACAGCATGAGAAATTTAAACAAGCATTTACAATGCAACGGTTTCGCCTTTGCAAAAGTAAGAGCTATTGGCATTGCTCATGACATTATTTTTATTTATGTTTGTTTTTTTTAAACATAAATAAATTGCATTGTCATTTACAATGCCAATAGCAGGGCAGGAGAGCAAGCACACGTCTGCAAATGTAAAGGATGCTTGAAAGTCAGTACTGGCTTTAATTGATGGAGTCACTTGAAAACTATTTTTTTGGGGAGGTATTGAAAGGTGACCTGATGAGCTGTGAAGTGTGTGCTTTTAATGGACAGTTATAAAAAAAATTCCACTAGGTGCAGTCTTCACATTACTCATATCTATATTTTGGAAACACTTCTTATCTTAAACATAAATCTTTTTGTGCACTTTGTGGCAGCCTATCTTATAGTGTGTGTAATGCTTAACTTAATGACATACATATTCAAGGTTCTTTCTATCACAGGCTGGGACCTCGTACCACTAAAAACACACAAGTCACTATTCCCCCTGCACCAAACAGAATTAAACTCTGTAGCTATATGGTTGCATACACAGATATCTGCAGCGATTGCATTAACCACTAAAGGCTTCACAATGGTAAATAGTGCATCTCTCACAGCAGGCAACAGAGGCAGACGCAAAACAGGAGCACAAGCAGCAGGCAACAGAGGCAGACGCAAAACCGGAGCACAAGCAGCAGGCAACAGAGGCAGACGCAAAACCGGAGCACAAGCAGCAGGCAACAGAGGCAGACGCAAAACCGGAGCACAAGCAGCAGGCAACAGAGGCAGATGCAAAACCGGAGCACAAGCAGCAGGCAACAGAGGCAGACACAAAACTGGAGCACAAGCAGCAGGCAACAGAGGCACACGCAAAACCGGGCACAAGCAGCAGGCAACAGAGGCACATGCAAAACGGGATGTAGTTTCCGTGATGACCTGGAGTGAGGTGGTTACCCTATATAGGACTGTGGGGGTGACCAGTAAGATCACGAGGCCTAACGGAAGGGTGCAGCTGCATGCGAGAGAGAAACCGAGGAGAAACAGTGAAAGACAGAAGAGAGCTATTTAAAAAAAATGCAGACTAAGCTACACAAAGAGAAGAAATAAGAAAGACGAGATGGGTAGAGAGAGGAGAGATAAGGAGACAGGGAGAGAGAAAAAGAGACAGTTTAGTATAGTGTGAGAGAGTGGATCTATGGAAAGAGAGAAGGATAGGGGAGATAGATCGAGAGAGAGATGGACTCTAGCACAAATATGCCCCCACGAGCCTCCGTGGCTCTGAAGACGAATGCCTCCGGTCGTGGGAGTCCCTCGTGGGGCACTCGAAAGAAATGCCCCCGCTTTGGAAGAGCCTCGTGGGCTCTGAAAACAAAATGCCCCTGAAGCTGCTAAGACGCCCGCACTCACCGGAAGCTTCTGGCAGACACAGCGCTCTTCTGCCTGTATGCTCTGTGGCTCTTCCTTGATCCTCGGAGCCCTGGGGGAAGCCGAAGGGTAAAGTTAGAGACCTGCAGATGACCCAGCTCGGGGCTGAGTGATCCTGGGGTGCAGAGCAGCGATCGTTATAGGGGTCCCCAGGGAGGCACAGTGCCTGAGCCCCCATGCAAAGATCACCATAGAAACTGCCACCATACTCGCACGCCACCCCCGGGCTTTTTTTTTAAAGCAGAGTCGCCGAGCGGGGCCTGCAACAAGCACCCACCCCAGCAGCGCCCAACTGTCGGCTGTGGGCAGCTCTCGCTGTAACACCACATCCTCACTCCAGGAAGAACCAAGAGGAAGGGGGCAATATTCAGGGCAACGGTAAGTAGAGGGTCTGGCATAACGGCCAGAGCGGCAGACCTTGAAGCTGAGGAACCAGGTTCGAGTCTTGGCGAAAGGGTCAAGCATCCTGTGATTTTGGGCAAATCACTTAATCTCCCGGTGCCTAAAAAAATGAATGTGTCCGTCTGTAATGCCACTGGTACTAATGTAAAGCGCTGCGAAACCTTCGGGACGAGCTTGCGCTATATAAAACTGCAAACAAACAAAAAAGTAGATACAAGAGCATAGGCAGCAATTTGGAACAAAATATGAAGTGGTCAACTGTTGAGAAGAGCGAGGTGTTATTAGGGCAAGAATTTGTGCCACCCAAGGCAACGAAGAGACGAATGGGGCAAGAACCTGGGACGGAAACAGGAGTCAGCGAGGGAGGAGGAGTTTTTTTGTACAGCCTGCACCACAGGAGAGAACGAGGAGCTAAATATCCCACATTATGCACAAACCTTGCAGTCCAAAAAGCATTACGGGCAGAGCTCAATCTCCTGCGGGATACAGAGCAGGGGCTGAAATCACTCTCCACTGGGCGCCATCTTCAAAAAAATGCCCAAAATAAACCTTGACAAAAAAAAAACATCCGCCCACCGCCGCAATGACGATTGCAAGGGGGCGGAGAGCGAAAAAATCATGGGAACGCCCACGAATCTGCTCCGGCAATGATGGACAGATCTGTCTTCCAATGGCTAGCCTCCATTTATGGAGCTAGCCAATGGAAGAGCAGGCAGGACAAAGCCCCCGTACTGTTTCTCAAATGATTTCGCCTGCGCGAACGCTGCTGCGTAGCGCATCGCCAGGCGAAACCTAAAAAAGAAGTGTATACAATGTGCATTTGCTATGGGTCGGCATTCTCCAACGCAGGGTTATATGCTATGTAGTACTTCACTGTGGAGAAATAGCAGATGTCACATGGCAGTCCCAGTAAGCACACTTTCCAAGTGCACCACTGGGAACGTCTGCGACTGATAAAAGTCGTGCCTTTTCAATTAGGTGCAGGTGGCGTTTATGTGTGTATATTTAGAACTGTATATTTAAATGTCATTTAAACAGAGAGGGACAAGTTAAAAGTTACACCTTCTTTGTCGAGAAAAAAGTTGTTCACTACTGATGTAAAATCATGTTTAAGTAATCAGGAGTGTCCTCAAAGCAGCATATGCGTCAAGATCACATGCAGACTTTAGAAGAATTCCGTGCACGCTTTACGAGGTCTGATGCCCTGGGACTTAAAGCGCCAAGAATATATAACAAGGGCGTACAAAGTAAAAACAATACACCTTAAATAACAAAATGTGTGTACGCACAGGCGAAATTTCTGCTATATACGCTATATGCGATATATTTTACTCAGGGGACACCCTGAGGACACCGTTAATTAAATCCCATTCCCGAGCTTCATTGCAAGACGAAATATTTCATGTCAGTGGTCCTGCTTATAGGCATGCAATATTTTCGTAAAAAAACAACTCTCCCGTCTTCGGAATGAAGTAAACACAGTGTCCCCGCACTTTCAAATGCATTTCAATACTGGTGCCTCCGTGTTGTTTCACCAGACCTCCACTATCATCCCTCACACACTCCCTGCGCGAATTCGCTTTAAGCCCTAGCAGAAATACATCCCTTGAGTGCCGTCGTGATCCCACACAATCAATTAGTATCCTTATGTTACTGTGCCTTTCCATCACACAGGACTTTGTAGGGATCGCGCACGCTGGCACTATCAATAAACCCCCTCCCTCCCCACACCCCAAGCACAGTCGCTGCTCGCACAGGAGAGAGCAGCAGTGTAATCTTCACTGAGGCAGGCACGATTCCCATGAGCAAATAGGTGCCCTGTGGGTGACTCATGCCGTGCCCTCTCACAGACAACTAAGGGTATCTGTGAGTGCACACTAGCCATGAGCTCTACCACACCACTGCAGTCTCACTCGAATTTACAGTGATCGATTAGCACCACCCCATCCTCTCTCCAAACATTCTAATGACCCATACTAGTGTGTATATATCTACCTCTGCTGTGATCTTGCGCACTCCCTGTCCTTCCTCACGCAGAGGTAAAGTTATGCATCCCTCCCGTCCTCATATTCCCTCAGTTTACAATAGTTTCTTCCGAGACGTGCTGCCTGCATAGATAGCCGTGGAAGCCTGAGTATGAGCGTCTAGTCCCGGCTACCTGGCATGAAAAATTGGTGATCTTGTGCAAAACTCTATCTGGTTGTGTCTCGTTACTCTTATCCACCGAAGCGTGCATACTTGTAATCTCGTTCATAGGCTCGCGTTAGGCTCTATTTAATAACAGCACGTTTACATAGGTCAAGTGTTCTATGCACCTTTCAATCTCCGCTCGAATGACTCATCAATCTTTTGAAACGATAATGTGGCGATCGCCCTCGCCTCGGTCCAATGTATAATAAATCGTATGCATACATGCAGTACAATATCAGAACCATGTATGCATCTCTTGCCATTCGCCACTGTGTGCCCCCTGCGTATTCTTCCCAGAGTCAGTGACGCAATCGTCCTCCAGCAGGTACACGGGCACCGTTCACCACAGTACACACAGTATTACAGCTTAACACTTCTCGCGCAGACACAGCTACACAAAATCCGGGCTTACCCCCTTCGTGCCAGCCAGTGACACATCTAATTAACCTCAAGCAGGTTCAGAGGCACAACTATGCTCGTGCACTCGCAGTGTCACAATTGACTATGCGCAAGCAGACATAGTGGCACATCTCACCTTCCTCTTGCAAAGTGGTACCGGTGTCACGGTGACCACCCTCTCACGGACACAGTGACATGCCTGCCTAGACCCCGCAGAGACAGGCCTGATCCTCTGCCCATGCGGCGGTGCCGGCCCGGCCAGCTCAGTGTTACCACAACTTCTACATTTTAGCACCGCTGGATCGCTCTGCTCTTCAGTGCCCACCAGGAGATTCTCACCCAATCCTCACAAATCAACACAGCGACCCACATGCCCCTCATTCCGAGGCTTTCAAGTGATATCTTGAGGGGGAGTGTGTTACATATATGAAGAATTGTGGCCGCGTACCTTCAATCCCACATTAAATGCCTCATGGGTAGACGCACTGACTTTTAAAGCAGCAAATAAATGGTTGTACGTCCGCCTGACCCACAACAGTCAATCAATCAATCAATCAATCATGCCATTTGTATAGCGCACTACTCACCCGGGAGGGTCTCAAGGCGCTTGGGGGGAGGGGTATGCTCCTGCTCGAACAGCCAGGTCTTGAGTTGTTTCCTGAAGGCGAGATGGTCCTGGGTCAGCCGAAGGTGGATGGGGAGGGAGTTCCAAGTCTTGGCAGCCAGGTAAGAGAAGGATCTTCCTCCGGCGGTGGCTCTTCGGATGCGTGGTACGGCTGCGAGGGCGAGGCTGGTGGACCGTAGCTGGCGGGTGGGTGTGTAGAAGGTCAGGCGGTCGTTGAGGTACTTGGGGCCCAGGTCGTGGAGAGACTTGTGTGCGTGGGTGAGGAGCCGGAACGTGATCCTCTTGTCGACGGGGAGCCAGTGCAGGTTCCTCAGGTGGCTGGAGATGTGGCTGCGTCGGGGGACATCCAGGATGAGTCGGGCGGAGGCATTCTGGATGCGCTGGAGTCTTTTCTGTAGCTTGGCTGTGGTTCCGGCGTAGAGGGCGTTTCCGTAGTCCAGTCGGCTGGTGACGAGTGCCTGGGTGACAGTCTTCCTGGTCTCGGTCGGGATCCAGCGGAAGATCTTGCGAAGCATACGCAGGGTGTTGAAGCATGATGAGGAGACGGCGTTGACTTGTCTGGTCATCGAGAGGGAGGGGTCCAGGATGAAGCCCAGGTTGCGTGCGTGGTCGGTTGGCTTGGGTGCGGTGCCCAGGGCTGGGGGCCACCAGGATTCGTCCCAGGCGGAGGGCGAAGATCCCAGGATGAGGACTTCCATCTTGTCCGAGTTCAGTTTCAGGCGGCTGTCCTTCATCCACTCGGCGACGTCTTTCATCCCAGGGGACTAGCCAAGAAGACTAACTTTTCACGCACCCCAGCACAGACTCACAAACACGCCCCCAACAATGGCGGTCTCCAGCCTCCGACTTTTAACGTAGAAACTGAGCTGCCCACATAGTTTCGAAACATACCGGTGTTGAACATTGAGCCTGCAGATTATATGTTAAGAATGCATGGTTGGTAGAAACACAAAGTCTGGCGGGGTAACGGGCTCACGGACAGCAGGAGGGGGAGCGGGAAAGGCACCGACAGCGGGAGGGGGGGCGGGAAAGGCACAGACAGCGGGAGGGGGGGCGGAACGGGCACACGGACAGCGGGAGGGGGGGCGGAAAAGGCACGGACAGCGGGAGGTGGGGGGGCGGGAAAGGCACGGACAGCAGGAGGGGGGCGGGAAAGGCAAGAAAAAGCACTCACCTGGACTTCTTCCGGCGGCGGTCGGCCTGCAATGACCAAAACAAACCTTCCCCCAAAATAAAAAATAGGAGCCGCCCACCACCGCAATGACGTTGACAAAGGGGCAGGATGAGTAAAAATGGCTGGAACGCCCCCGAATCTGCTCCGCAATTGACGGACAGATCTCTGTTCCAATGGCTAGCCTCCATTTATGGAGCTAGCCAATGGAACAGAGGGGCGGGACATGAGTACACATCTCTAGACATAAGCTTTCACCTTGCGCAGAAAGTCTGCTGCGCAGCCTTTCGGTGAGGCGAAACCTAAAAAGGATGAAAATACTTTAAATAACAGCATATGTCAACATACGTTTATGGTATTATACTAGTATTTACCAGTGCATGTAGTTTTATGTAATATTTGACAGATTAAATAGCTAAAACACGACAGACATCAAAGAATGAGTGCACGTCTATCAGTTAAATAGATATGGAAATGTACCATTTTACAACTTCATTTATACGCAAAACACAAAATAAATATGGATAAATACAGATAAAATGGCCCAAAAATAAATATGGATAAATGCGGACGGAAATGGCCAAAAAATAAATACCATAAAACCGGGAGCCCTAATCATAACATTAGAAATCTCAGTAGCTGTGATGCACTCCTTTTAACAATGCAAACACGTGTATCACCGCATTGACTCCTTTTCGTGCCTAATTAAGTCTGTACCTAATGCCTTTGTTGTTCGTCCGAGATCAGACTGTTTAATTTGTTATCGGGGATCCCTCTTCCTTTGAATTTGACAGCTAGCACGCTGGATAGTGTAGTGTGCTGTTTGCTGTGGTACTATACTTGTCTTTGGCTCCCTAATGTAAGCCCACTTACTGGTGCGTTCATTAAATATTTATTCTGTATCCATTTTTTTCATTAGTGTTCTTCATAAAACCTTTAAGGTCTCTCCAAAACAATTCTGAGAGCTTAAGTTAGAAAACATGACAATAAGAGTGCATCTTCCTGGCGGTCCTTCACATATTGGTTAATATGTGTACTGGTGAAAATCAATGCAGAAATACATCTTAATTACAAGTTGGCGGTCAGCTTCTCTTACCCCTTATTAGTGGCCAGTGCTTGGAATGAGTAGGTACCATCTACTCTGGAAATGGGAGTTCTTGCATCATCTACGTTAAGTTAGAATAGTGTTTTGTTTAGTCTTAGATATCTACTGCGTGTAATGGTAGTAGCAAGACCTTTTTACCGAGTAATACATATGATTTTTCTTTTATGTTGCATATGACAAAATCCCTCCCCCCTCCCCCCAAAAAATACCACAGAGTGAATTTTGTATTTCGGGAAAACATGTTATTGAGTGTAGGCGGTACCCAAACAACATCCGGTTTGACAAGTGGAATAGAGAGTCTCTTACAACTTACGCATTTCCTTTAATATATGTAATGCTTAAATAAATTCACTACTATCTGTTTCCCAGCAACTATGTTTTGGTGCGGATAGAACTCCTACTCCATGCAAGTCATTATTGATTCTTTAAATCACCCAGAAACATTTCTAATTTCTATTTTTCTTTGAACATGATTTTAAACAGGGAACCTTTAGGTGCACTTGTTTTGTAATAAATATGGGCATTTTATAATAGGCGTTAGTAACTTTAAATGCAGGTGACACAGTTTGACTTCATTTACACCAAGAATAATTGTATAGTTAAGTTCATTTAGGTGGGAGAATACTATGGAAACTCTGGGATGCATCTTCCCCACCTGGGTATTCCACACAAAGTCCAGGCTACTATCTCTCTTGTACTGTCTAAACTTGATTACGCCAAAGGCCTCCACCATGGATCATCTTTAATAAACATGAAAAGACAACAACAGAATCAGAACTCTGCTGCCAGACTACTCTTACATGTGAATCCACAAGCCCAAATCTCATCTCTTTGAGGGCCCCGCCTTGATTACCGGTTGTCAGAAGATCCACCATCAAGCTGATTTGTGTCAGTAATAAAATCACCAAATACATTCAACATTGGAACCTTCGCTCCAGATGGTACCTTGCCTCAAAATCCCACCATACAAGAAAAAAACATAGGTGGGGCATCTTTCTATGTTCAAGCAGCCCAACTATGTAATTCACTGTCCCCAAACATAACATCCATGCATAACTATCTTAAATTCAGAAGACTACTCAAAGTTGGCTGTTTCCTACATAACCACCATACTCAAACAGTAACATACAGCATACCCCTGTGTGTATATACACATTTATAATTTGATTATGTGTATGTATCTATGCATATTTCTTTGTACAAATATGTATAATGTGTTTTGTTAACCCATTTGCTGCTAGGCCTCCCCCCCAATGCTAAGCCTTTTTTTGGCTATTTGGAGTATTTCGCGCTTTGGCCCCTGTAATGTTTTGTCCACAGAAGGTATCAACCCCAAATTTGCGTCCTTTTCTTCCAACATCTTGAGAATTCCAAAGGTTTGTGACTTCCCATGAAGGGAACTGAGAAATTGGCCAAAATACAGCAATTTTTGTTTATGTTTGTTGGAAAAATTAAAAAAAAAGTGCTGCATAAGAAAGCGTCTCTTTTTTCCCTGCAAAAGGTATCAACAAAAAGTTTATAGTGATAAAATCACCATCTTCTCAGCTTTCAGGAACAGGCAGACTTATGTCAGAAAACCAACATTTTCTACACAGTTTTTTCATTTTACTGGGACATAGCCTATTTTCCTATTTTTGTGCTTTCAACCTTCTTTCAGTTAGTGGTAGTAATGGTTGTGAAAGTAATAATGGTTTCCGGAAAACTATAGATTTCTGAAAAGCAGACACAATTCTGAATTCAGCAAGGGGTCATTTGTGTAGATCCTTCAAGGTTTTTCTATAGGAACTAACAATTGAAATAAAAAGTATTAAAATTGAGTTGTAAAAAACAGCCATTTGTGCCAATGTTTTCACCTGTAAATTCTGCTAAGTATGGCAGATTTTTTAAAGCAATATACCGTTATGTCTGCTGGACCCTTTTGGTTGTGGAATATATAGAACTTGTAGGATCACCAGAAACCCAAGGTACCCAGAGTCAATAACGAAGCTGCATCTTGAAATGGTTTTTGACTGTGTATCGGGTATATAGCAATTCATTCGGTAAAATATAAGAAGTGAAAAATAGGTACCAAAGAAACCTATATATTTCCAAAATGGGAACAAAACGTAGAGCTTAGAACCAGTGGTTATTTGACCATCTCTAAAATTGTGGGTACCCATACAAGCATGTGACTAAGAGGAAATCTTTCAAAATTACTTCTTTTTTACACATTGTATCCCATTTGGAAGGCAGAAATTCAAAGAAAATCAATTGGTAATAACACTTGTTCTAATGGTACCTCACTTGTGTGGTTAGGACTAGTATCCGCGGTAGGAAATGGCCCAAAACGCAATGTCGACATATTTTCCAGTGCAAACTGACACGTTCTTTGCAATTTGCCTAGCTGTGGATTTTTGGCTGTAGCTCAGCAGACACCTAGAGAAACCTAGCAAACTTGTAATTTTTGGAAAACTAGACATCCAGGGGAATCCAAGATGGGGTAACTTGTGTGGCTATCACCAGGGTCTGTTACCCAGAATCCCTTGCAATGACGTAGAGTAACATAGAGTGCAGTGGCATAGAGTAGAACAGTTCAGGGTAGATTGCAGTGCCGTAGAGTGCAATCGAGTAGATTGGAGTGGCACAGAGTAGAGTAGAATAGTGTAGAGGTGTAGAGTAGAGGGGCGTGGAGTGCAGTGGCATAGGGTGCAGTAGAGTGGCGTACAGTTGAGTGATGCAGAGTCGAGTGCTGTTGCATAGAGTGCAGAGGCATAGAGTTGAGTTATGCAGAGTAGAATGTAAGAGTAGAATGTAAGAGTGCAGGGTCGTAGAGTGTTGCAGAGTAGAGTGGTGCAGAGAAGAGTGACGTAGAGCACTGTGGTGCAGAGTAGAATAGAGTGTCGTACAGTTCAGTGACATAGAGTACAATGGTGTAGAGTGACATAGCGTGCAGTAGAATAGAGTGCAGTGGTATAGACTAGAATGTTGTAGAATAGCAGTGGTGCAAAGTAGTTGGCATAGGTACAGTGGCGTAGGGTGCATTGGTTTTGAATAAAGTGGTGTAGTGTGAATTGGCGTAGAGTACATTGGTTTGGAATAGAGTGGCGTAGTGCAGACTCCAGTAATGTAGGGTGGCACAGCACAGAGTGGAGTGGCACAGAGTGACGTAGAGTGCAGTTACATGGAGGGCAGTGCAGCTGAGTAGATTGTTTCAGAGTAGATGGAAGTGAAAGTGGTGAAGGATAGAGGATATTAGTGCAGGGTAGAGTGGAGTGGCATAGATTGGTATAGTAGAGGGTAGTGTCGTAGAGTACAGTGGCATAGAGTAGAGTGGCATCAAGTAGAGTGGCAGAGTGCTGATTGTACTGGCGTGGAGTGGCGCAGAGTGGAGTAGGGTGGTGTAAAGTGCAGTGGCATAGAGTGTAGTGGCGTAGAGTAGATTGCTTCAGAGTTGAGTTAAGTGGCATTGAGTCAAGTGGCGCAGGGTACAGTGGAAAGTTATAGAGTAGGGGCGTAGAGTGCGTTAGCTTAGAGCAGTGGACTTAGAACATTTTAATGCTGCACACACCCCTCCCCAGTTAAAAAAAGAATCCATCCCCCATCTCCAAATTATTATATTAAGCTGCCAATGTTTAAATCTACGAAAAATGGAAAGTGCACCAGGAGAAAAGGAGTCCAAACGTGAATAAGGAAGTCCTATAAAATTCTTTTATACTTTATAATAAGGCATGCAGTCAGACATCAGCCAACCCATTTCGTTCTTTACAAAAGAACTTCTTCAGGGCAATTTTTAATAAGTAGTCGTACTTGACAAGCGGGGATCTTTAAATTCAAGAGGACCGGTGGCATCACACTAGACGTTACGAGGCTTTTAAATCTGTCTACACTTATTTAAACATTGCATTTAAGTAATGTTACTGTTTTAAAAATACAATCAAATACATGATTGGCAAGCATACTATTCTGGTCGGGCACGCCTTACTAATGTATAAAAATATCCACAATGTGATTATTTGAAATGGGGATGAGGATTTTGAAGAATATTTGGCGTCTCTTCCCTTTTGACACCTTCTTCCAGTCAGGCTATAAATGATAGAAGTTGTTAATGATGACCTATACAGAGCGGCTTACTGAACTGTTACAGCTTAATGCTTCTTTTGGCTAGAGTCTGGCGTGTCCCCTGGGATCACCTGAGGCGGCACTAGAGGGGCCCGCCCCAAGTTTGAAGACCCCTGGCAGTGAGTGTTGTGTTGCAGAGTGGAGCGGCATGGAATTGTGTTGAGTGCAGTTGCAAAGAGTGCAGTGGTGCATGGTAGAGTGCACTGGCATAGAGTAGAATGGTGCATAATAGAGTAGAGAGGCGTAGAGTGAAGTTGCATAAATTGCAGTGCCAGAGTGCAGTGGTGCCTAGTAGATTAGAGTGGCGTAAAGTGCAGTGGCACAGAGTAGAGTGGCAGAGAGTTCAATGGCAAAGAGTGCAGGGTTGTAGAGTAAAGTGGCATAGGGTGCAGTGGCATGGAGTAGAGTATAGTGACGCACAGTGGAGTGGTGCAGAGTAGATTGGCATAGAGTGCAATGGCTTAGAGTGTATTGGTTTTTAGTAAAGTGGTGAAGAGTGCAGTGGCATAGTGTAGAGTGGCACACAGTGCAATAGAGTGGCATAGACGGCAGTGGCAGAGTAGATCTCTTCAGAGTAGAGTGAAGTGCTGTAGAGTTCCGTGGTATAGAGTAGAGTGTCGTAGAGTGCAGTAGTGCAGAGTAGATTAGAGTGGCTTAGAGTGGCTTAGAGTGGATTGTCTTAGAGTGAAGTCGCATAGAGTTCAGTGACTTAGGGTTCAGTGGCGTAGAGTTTAGTGGCATAGAGTGACATAAAGCAGAGTGGCAGAGAGTGCAATGTTGTAATGTATACTGTTTTAGAGTGCAGTGATGTATAGTAGAGTGGCGTGCAGTGGCGGCTGGTATTAGGAGCAGAGGGGGCGTTGCCCTACCAGCATCGGGGAAAGGGAGAGAAAATGATAAACACCATTGAGCAGCTTTGAAAGAAGTGCTCACTGTTTGGTGCTCCCCTGTGAAACAATGTAAAATATTTTTTTGTGTGCAAAGTTTTCCTGCACATGTGCTAGTTAGGCGAGGCGCTGGGCGAGGACTATTCCTCGCTCTCGAAGCACAAGCAAGGAGGCATGGACATCAGCTTTGTGGGAGGGTCTGCATAAAGCTGCAGTGTATGGATTTAAAATGGGGCGCTTAGGAAATGGCCCAGGGCGAGGTCAATAAATCTTGATTCACAATATTGGGAATGGGCAGGGCTGGAGTACAGTGCAGGGGGTGGTAACAATTGCGGCACTCCTTTCGAAGTTTTGCCTCTGTAAATTAAGCTTTCTAATTGGGTAAGGCAAGCTTGGGGGCGTGGCCTATGCATGAGCTTGGCAGCTCCTATTTCCGGGAGACCACACAAATCAGTTGTTAAAAAAAGAAAGTCGCCTGCAGCCGTGAACTCAAACGAGCGCACACCAGGTTTGTTTTTCTAGTTACAGAGACCTGAATTGCTCGAGGGCTGCCATTAATTATGACAAATGTGCTGCGTTTTTCCTGCTTGATATATTCGATATGTATTTATAAACTTTGGCTGTGCCTCCAATGCGCAGTGACACACACCACTTTCCCGGCCTCAGTACGTCATCTCGCTACCAGAGACTAGTAGCTGCAAGTTGCCCGTGCATCTCTTCAAATCTACACAGTAAATCTCACTTTTACATTGGCTTTCAGTGCCTGATCCCAAAGCCGATGTAAAAGCGAGATTTACTGTGTAGATTTGAAGAGAAACTACTAGTACCTACCTAGACGATTACTGAGACCGGGACAGTGGTGTGTGTCAGTGCGCACCTGAACCCTGTACATGGCCAAGCGTGGACAAAAATCACACAGGGAAACCTCCCCTCCCCCAATACAAGTGGCAATGAAGAGGGCTCACGTTCCGCTCCCCACCTCCCTAATCCAGTGCCTTCCACTCACCGTCTCCTCCGATTTCTTAAATTGCGAAAATTACAAACATGTTAATGCATCCCAAAAATGGAAATTGCATTCACAAACTGCCGAATTTTGCGATTCGCACCATTTGCGAATGCAATTTCCTTTGATGCATGTGCCCCTTAATGATTTAATTAGTATTACTTTTTTTCGATACGCACCGAATAGGACTGTTTGCTTCGCCATACCTGAACCATTCTACAAAGCAGGGCCTCTTTTAAACTTCGCAAGCAGCTGCATAATTTTACCCACTTGCACATCCTACAAGGTACACCTAACATTCTTTGGGTAAACAAGGATAAAATCTGACTTGAGTTTTTCCTCAAAGTGCAGATGCTCTGAACTGTTTCCATATTGTAAACAAAAGATACTGTCAATAGTAAGTTGCATCTACTGAGATATCTAACTAACCCATATTATAAAAATATATACTTAATTTTATAAATACTAATTTGAATGGACGTTGATATGCTGTTTAATCTTATAAACCACTGATGTTTGCCCGCTTTGGTTAGCTGTACAGCCACCATTCACATCCCATGCTCTGTTCATGTCCACAAAACATATGAAATAATCTATAACAACAGTGGACAGATTGCACATCGCATCAACACTGACATCAAAGGTGTCATTACTGCTTTCATTTCCAGTGTATGGATTGAGTGCTACCATCACCAACCAGAAGCCGTTGTGAAAACTAAATAGAGAACAAGTGTTGTTGCAGCTGCACTCACTAGTAATATATATCATAAGACATATATTATTGGTTAGCCTGCCTGCAATACACTGTTAACATACAAATGCCATCATGGAGGAAACATATAGAAACAATTTAGTATTTTCACTGTCAGAAAAACATCTATAAATAGGCAGCCTTTTGCTGTTCCATGAATGATTTTGATGTGGTGTATGATATGAAATTATCAGTGAGGTCATGTCTGATGTACATGTGGGGTTGGTGTGTGGTATATGATATTATCAGTGAGGTCCTGTCTGATGTCACCTGTGGGGTTGGTATGTGGTATATGCTATTATCAGTGAAATCATGTCTGATGTCACATCTGCATTATCTCAAAGTCTGTTATGAAGTTCTGTGGTTATACTGAATAAGCAGCTACCTATGTCATTATCATATGAAATCTGATGTCATAACTACACTTTAACAGTTACTTTATCAACCTTCTTGATTTCTCAAATTTGCTTGAAAATGCACTGTTTGTGCACAATTTTTTCAAAATGTTCTCTGGGACAAGCCCCCGGCCCTCCTTATCATGGTCAGGCTCGCTTACTAAGCTTGCTAACCACATGACTGTCATCCTGAACATTTATGCCTCGGCACTTTCAAATATCACCAGCCGCCACTGGTTGCGTGGAGTGCATTGGTGTAGAGTGCCATGGCATAAAGCAATTTGATGCAGAGTACATTTCTGTAGAGCGCTGGTGATGGGGTGTTGAGTGTGCAGGAGGGGATGCTCCACTCAGGACATTTGTAGAAAATTCATTAAAAAGTGTTCATTTTAATACTTTTGCCAGTAACATCAGTGAAACATTTTTCTTGCTGAATCTTCATGGGTGACATTTCTCAATGACTTTACTCTCTGCACCCCTTTTATGCTCCCTTTGACATTTCCTTGCTGGTTTCCTTCCCTATTTTGGTATCTCCCATTGAATCTTTATCTTTTTCTATCACTAGTTTTCCTCCTCTCATGTTTTCACTCTGCTGGCTGTTTTACTCTCTCTCCCCCTTTCTAGCTTTTCTTTCTTGTCTTGATTCACAGCTCCTTCCTCTGTCTACTTCCTGTGCCTCCATTATACATATTTCCCTCCATTTCCTCTTTCACCCTACATTTTCTGTATATTTTCTTCTCCACCTTCTGTAGCTTTCCCTTTCCTCTAGGTCCTTAGGTTCCTTGGATTTCTTCCTCCCCCAGAATTATAGATACCTCTGGTATCAGACTACCAAGAATACTCCCACACCTATGAGAGTAGCAGTGACCCACTTCACAGAGCTGAAATCTGAAACTGACAGCAATCATGCACCCTGTGCACAACACAAGTTGCACGTTACCATTAGCACTTTCAAACTCCTGACAAATGTGACCTCACAGGCTACCAACAGCACTCTCATCTGCTTAGAATGGTAGTGTCACAGGAACATCACAATCAACGTCCTATCAAAGTATTGGTCACACTGTCAGACTCACCCACCTTACCTTCCACAACCACCCTTCTCAAACGAGAAGAATAGCCAGGTAGCTTTGGCTGGTAATTAAAAGCACCTCTTCCTTGATTGGTGAGTTTGTGTGTTTATTCTTATGAATGCATGGACAGGTGGATGAGTGACTGCAAGGATGACACAATTTAGGCACTTTCAGTTATAGGGTAGACCTTATAGCTTTGCCAATGCTTGTTGTTTTTGTAGACAGTCACATACCTCGATAAAAGAATTAGATGAACCCTATTATATTTTGTACTGCTTTTAACCAGGCCAGAGGCATCAAAAGTAGAAGTCTTCCCGCCAAGGTCAAACATCTATGTCCTCAATCCAGGCACAGGGACTCGATCTTAGTTGCAGATGTGGGACAAATCGTTATTTTGAAGCAACTGCTTTAAAATAACTAGATTTAAGTGGCCCATCCAGAACAAGGGTGGCTGCACCATAATGTTCTACAGCTATCCCTTTGCTTTAAAATACTCAAGTTAAGTCCTAATTCACTCTTCCGCTGTAAGAGTTTGGATTATTGGTTGGAGAGGGGTATGAAACAACCACAAGTCATGACAGTTCGAAGCACAAAAGTCACCAAATTAACCTGTGCTTAACCATCTGGCAGCTTGCCACAAAAGCAGTGAGGCTTAACTTAGAGGCACTGTGTTAAGTATCTATGCAGCACACAATCAGAAATAAGGTATAAACAGAAGAAAACTCCCGAATTAATTTAGAAAAATAACATACATTTTAACCGCTTGCATGCTCGGCCGGGTGCAAGGTTCATGGTCTCTGGAGTTTGTTATGTAGTTCACACATGAGGCCAGCCAACTAGCCCCTGGAGTCCCTCTGGTAGTACTGGGTTCAAGCAGCAAGGCAGGACTCATGCAGCAGGGTAGACCTCTGGGTTGCAAGACATGCCTCAAGCAGCAAGGCAGTCCTCTCGAGTTCCTTCTGAAGTCTTCCAGAGTTCTAGGATTGTACTGAAGAGTTGGTCTGAGGGTCCGCTCTCTATACTTGGCACCACCCTTTTCAATTAGGGGAATCTTCTAGGCAGCTCCCACATCTGGTTTTGGAAAGTTCCTTCCTTCCGCTGACAAGGCTCCAAAAAGTCTGAGCTCACAAAAGACTAGTGTCAAGTGTCTTTGTGTGTGCTGTAGGCAAGCACCTTTGAAGTGCAAGTGAGTCAGGGAAAAGCGTTGCCCCACCCATCTTGTCAGGAAAACCCATCCTGTCCACACCTAAACCTTTTTGTCTTACTGACCATGTGACCTAAGACACTGTCAGCAGGCACCAAATGGTTAGGGTCAGAAAGTACCAACTTTCTAAAAGTTATATTTTAAGAATTGTGACTTATAGTACCATTTTATAATTGAAGAGGATTTTGAATTACATTCGAGTCCAAACATGAGATTTCTACCTGCTACCAATCAAATGTTAGCAGTTGTGTCGTTCCTATAGCACCTAGATGCTTCTGGTGAACGTTCCATAATTTAAATAAGAAGAAATAATGAGTAAGTACCATAACAGACTCCTCTCTGCCTCTGACCTCTGCATGACATACCACAGTGAGAATCCTGTATGCTCTGTATGCTGTTTTAAGGCCTGGGTGGAGACGGTCCAACGAGCTATGTATATTAACACATAGTTGAAGAGTCAACACTTGGTGTCCGTATGTGTGTTTTTTTATTTAACAACAAAAATTGGGAGATAATCAGGGTCCAGAGCGCTGCTTGAACTCAAGGAAGTGATACAATTTGCAAACTTCTACACCATGATTTTTAATTAATGTTCTCATATGTTGTACCTTCATATTTTCTTACATCACCTTCACTGTGCCTCCATAAAACAGCATAAAATAATTTGTTGTGATAATTTTTCAATGCGTCTTCGTGCTTCTTTCTGTCGTGTAGGCTGATGAAAAGCAGACCGATACTACCACCTGCAGGATAGTAGTGAAACTATGTGCCCAAGCAGCATTTCCCTTGGACTAATTTATCAATGTAAAAAATGCTATGGATTTGGCATATCACGACCACAAAACAGATGCTGTGTAGGTCACAAAGGAGTTATGTGGGCGTTCCGGAAGAACGATAATTGTTGCGTATGAAGTAACCAGAAGCTATTCGCTTTCATTTTGAATTGTTTCCCGTGCTCGTCCTGTACATTATTTAAAATAATTTGCTGCCACAATAAAAAATAAAACAATAGGAATAAAAAAAAACTGTGTTTTACGTCTAGCTATATATATATAATATATATATATATATATATATATATATATATATATATATATATATATATTTATCAGTGGATTGTGGGTGCGCGAAATATAGTTAGTACAACTAACTATATAGGAGCAATTTCATTGGTTTTGTATGAGTAAAATGTCCAGCTAACTATAACACCGTTAAAACTTAGTTTTTTGAGTGAATTTCAAAGGTTTTTTAAAAACTAATTCCTAACTATATAACTCCTGAAACCTATGGTTTTTTCAGTGAATTTCAAAGGTTTTTTTTAATGCTAATTCCTAACTATATAAGGCCTGAAACCTATGGTTTTTTCAGTGAATATATATATATATATATATATATATATATACACACACACACACACACCCAACTACTTTCATTGGGACTAACTTTTTGCCCGGAGAGCAATTTTAACTATACCCAGTCTCGCATTGACATCTACAAATTTATAAGGAAATTAAAACTAATGAAATACTTTCAATTGAACAATTTCTCTTCTACAACCAATGAATCTATCGGGAATAGTAGTTCTAATTTGCAAGCATCGGATTCTGCAATGCTTGAAACCTTACATAACGTGGCCACGAATACTGATTCAGAGTCTCGCCCTACGCAGGAAATTCTGATGGACACTGGTGTCCTTTCTGGTAGTTTAGCGATGAGACCATTTTGTCCCCCTTCAACCTATTTGCCCATCATACCTAAGGATGCCATTGGCATTTTTAGTGACATGGTGATAGAAGACTTAAAACAACTGAATAAATCAATCAAAAACAGCCACTACAAGATGAAACATGTTGAACTGCAATATTACAATCTCATCCAAAAGTTGAAAACGAAGAAAGATCTCATCATAAACAAAGCCGATAAAGGAGGCAATATTGTAATCTGGCCTAGAGATGTGTACATGACTGAAGCCATGGTTCATCCTAATGATTCTGATTGTTACAAAGTGGCATCGTTTGCAGACCTTAACAAAATCAAAGAGGTGGTCCGTAAAGAACTATTCCAATGGCAGAGAGAAGGCCTTATCACCAAGAATGAGTTCCTCTTCCTCAAAAAAGATTGACCTATTACACCTATATTGTACTTTATTCCCAAAGCTCACAAACAGATCGTTCATATTCCAGGCAGACTGATAATCTCTCCTCAAAAAAGTTTATTGGAACCTCTTTCTAAGTTTTTTGATTACTTTCTGCAGGAACACATGTTTAATTTACCATCATTTTTAAAAGACACTGGGGACTTTCTAAGGAAATTGAACAATGTTAATTGGAAAATGATTATCTACTTGTAGTAATGGACATCACGTCCTTATATACAAGTATCCATCATGATGATGGTATCAATGCTGTTTCCTATTATTTAGGACATCGTGGTATCAGACATTTGGAACAAAACAAAATGTTATTAGGATGTGTCTTACAAGTACTTTTTTCTTGTTTAACAAACAGGTCTATCAGCAGTTGCAAGGCGTGGCGATGAGGGCGTGCTTCTCCCCCAGCAATGCAAGTTTACATGTAGGCTGGTGGGAGGAGCACGTCCCCAAGGGTGAACATAAAGAGCTATTTGATAAGCATGTTTGCCATGGGTGGCGTTATATTGATGATGTGTGTCTAATTTGGAAAGGTTCTCATACAGCAGCACTCAATTTCATTGACATCATAAACACTAACAGACTGAATTTAAATTTCACAGCCACCATTAGCCCCAACCATGTTAAATTTTTAGATGTCTCAGTTTATGTCAAAGACAATGCATTACACACTAAACTACACAGGAAAGAGACGGCTGGGAACTCAGTTCTTCATGCGATCAGTTCCCACCCCAGACATCTGATCCGCAGTATCCCTTATGGGGAATTTCTGAGGATTCATCGAAACTGTAGTAGTGACACTGACTTAGAAGTCTGTCAAGAGGAAGCATTTCAAAGATTTCTTTTACGAGGCTATAAGGTTTATGATTTAAACCATGCCCGTACAAAAGCGAATGCTTTAACCCATGAGAGTTGTCTTGGCATTGAAAATCCATTAACTGAGACTGTGAACAACACCATTAACTCTGTTGGTAGCAGGGATGAGACACAGCGCTCTGCGAACCCCTGTATGATTGATGACACAATTGCCGGGAAGTGCGTTCCATTATTAAGAAACAGGCTTGCATTAAGAGCCTTTTTTACCCCTCCAGCTGGTATGAGAAGACGTGGCTGGATGAGGTCCCAGAGTTAAGGTGTCCAACATTGCTGCAGTGACTAAATGGTGAGCCCTGACGAATCTGCCAGAAGTTGTGAAGGCAGTGAAACATGTTGGCTGTAGGTATTGGTATGCATAATTAAGCTACCAGCCTTTTTAGTTAATCAGAACACACCTCATTTAAGAATAAAAGTGCATGACTGGTGTGTCTGTTGATTTTAATCACGTTGTGTGCCACTTTAGGGAGTGAATGTTATTGCTCCTGGTTGCACTTTATACTTGACACTCCTAGTTGGGTTATTTTTAGACACTCCTTTCTTTCTTGTTTTTCTTGAATTGAATGACTACCAATGATGAGAAAGGGGGCATAATTTGGTAACATCTGCCATTTTCCCCGAGGGTGGTGCGCCCGTGAGGTGTCATTCTTTTCTCCACACATTTTTTCACAGATATCAAGTGTGGGTGGATGTACTGTCTCAGTGAAGCAGACATCGTTTAGTACTCTGTGCGACTGTTTCTTTGAATTCCACCAGGAAATTCTCTTATTTTTACAATTTGAACGAAACACATATAACACACCCAGCTCTACATAGAGGGGGTGAGATACTGGATTGTGACACTGCACCTTTCCAGTGCATTTAAAGAAAAAGAGTGATATTAAGTAATAGAGTGTTATTAACCATCCTGGGTACAGGGTTCTTGTAATTGAGACTTGTTGAGTGGGGGGCTACCCTGAGATTACCCTTTTTTTCCCCTTGGCTCCTTTGTGGATTAGGTAGCAACAAGCAGACTGTAAGATTGATCACCACATATTCCAAACAAAATAAACAAATCAGACAGATTATGCAGAAAAATTGGCCTATCGTTCAGACTGACCTCACACTTTCTCAGATGCTAGCAAAGGCACCTGCTTTAACATTTAGAAAGTCATCTGCTATGAGAGACAGTTTGGTTAGAAATAGCCCTGAAGTTATGGTTTCTAGCACATGGCTGTCGTCCAAAAGTGGGTTTGTTAAATGTAATTCCTTCCAGCCATGTAAATTTGGGACTAGCACAAAAGAATACTTGACCGCTTTTAGTAACATCCCAGTTAAAATACAACGGTTCTACACGTGCCACACTGACTATGCAGTTTATGTGCTATGTTGCGCGTGTGATTTGAAGTATGTTAGTAGCACAAAGCTCCAAGTTTATAATCGCATACTTCAACACCTAAGAGCAGTGGTCAATTCAGATCCCAATTATCCCATGGCTAGGCATTTAAAATCAGCCCATAACAACAATTTGGACTATTTTGTAATAGGAGCAGTTCCCAAAACCATCCGAGGGGGCAACCGAGAGCGCCAATTAAGACAACTTGAAAGCAATTTCATCCTCAAACTCGAAACTAGAAGGCCCAATGGACTTAATATGGGGGAGCACTTGCATAATTTTCTGTAAATATATTCCTATTGTTGTCTGAAGCAGTGGCTATTGGCTTTTACTCACAGGATTGCTACTATGGGATATACATTTTTTTAATTTTTCAATTCTGATTTTGGAGAGGCCTCATGTAAAATTCTCTTCTTTGAGTCCGACTGTCTGTACCATATTAGTTGAATTTTCCTTAGTCTGTACTTTTTCCCCTTTTGTTTTTACCCCCCTTTTTTATAGGGTATACACTTGATAAAATCCCCATTTTCTGCCATTTATGTCAAAGCATCATTTTACTGCTTATGGTTTTATGGAAGAATCCATGGTGGATATGGTTTGTCTTGACAAGAGCAATGGGCACTGGCCCGCGATTTCCATCCACTTTTTGTCTAAGCGTTGCTTATTCAATTATTTGCTGCTGTTTTTTCTGATTTTTTTATATCATCAATTCAGGGCTTCCCCAGGACTCCGGGGATTATGTTCCGCTGCTGTTTAATTTCAGTAATTAAAGTTTTTGATATTATCATATTTGCACTTTCCATTTGGGTTTGCACTTTGGCGCTATGAGGCAGTTTTGCACCATTAATTGCATAACTTAAGAATTGTTGCTGATTTTTCATTATGTATTTGCACATGAGTTTTGTTTATAGGCAGTATTTTGCACACTTTAAACAGGAGTTTTCTAAATGTATTCAATTTAAGATGGTAATTTAAACCTTATACTATTCAATAATAACATTCCTGTAAATAGGGTTATCATGTCCTCCTGTTTTTACTATGTGGCTTCAAATATTTATTGTTTTATTCTACAATATTTATTTATTTATTCGCATACAATGTTTAAAAAAAAACTTTATATCATATACATTGATTCTGTAAACTGTGTAATATTCAACTTTACGTGCAGTATGTTTTCTATGTCTTTGATCATGTGACGAGAATTTGAATGTTTACACAGGTGCGATGTCTCTGCCTGTCATTGGTTTTGATTACTTTCACTATTTATTAACTGTTGGGTTTGTGGCGTGTCATGTGAACAAGACAGACTAGTTCTGACGAAACGCGTCATGCTGGGGCAGGACTGACTGGTTGCCATGCTAATTAAATAAAGCACTTTAATTCACCGATACCGTCCCCTGAGTGGTTCGTACCTGTTTGTGTGCCGTGGAGGAGTGGTGCCATTTGGGATTCGTCTATATATATATATATATATATATATATATATATATATATATATTACCTACTGGCGATAGCCAGTAGGTATATATAGTTAGGATTGTTTTCCATAGGGAAATCGCAACATTCTATTGGGAATAACTTTGGCGCCGGTTGAGGAATCTTCCTGAAATTTTCCTTAACTTTGCCTTGCGGCGCTCCGCTCCTTCCCTTGGGGGAGATTCGTCAAGCGGGGGCCGTGATAAAAGGGGGGTCCCAAAACGTATTTTCCCCATGTTAATTTCCATAGGGCGGTTGGACTCACTTTTAGCCCGAACGGCTGAATGGTTTTCCACCAAACTTGGCAAAATTGTAGGGACTGGTAGCCCGATGTGCCTTTGCTATGTCTCAAGATATGTGCTCCAGTGGTTTTTATGAAAATTAACTTTGAAAAAATATATATTGGGCTACATTGGGCTATATATATGTTAGAGCCCAAATGTAGCCCAATGTAGCCCAATGTAGCCCAAACATGGCCACCAGAGACAAAAAAAACCAAATGTAGCCCAAATATCAGCCAGATGTAGCCCAACTATAGCCCAATGACAGAATGTCCCAGAGTGTTCTAAAGAACAACTAGAGCGCTAACAGTCTTACTTATGACAAAAGTATGGCACACCTGAAGTCATCTTGATTGGAATAAAGTGTTAACACTTAAAACATTTAATTTGCAAAGGAACAAAATGAGGGGGTTCATTTTGCCATAGAAATTATGATTAGTGCTGAAGAAAGAAAAATTAGGGCACATTTTGAGTGACTTCTCAAATCCTCTTATATTTCATTAAAACAATTCTGATATGCAGTCTCCCAAGATGGCCACCAGAGACAAAAGAGCCCAAATGTAGCCCAAATATCAGCCAGATGTAGCCCAACTGTAGCCCAATGACAGAATGTCCCAGAGTGTTCTAAAGAACAACTAGAACGCTAACAGTCTTACTTATGACAAAAGTATGGCACACCTGAAGTCATCTTGATTGGAATAAAGTGGTAACACGTAATACATTTAATTTGAAAAGGAATAAAATGAGAGGTTTCATTTTGCAATAGAAATTTTATATATATATATATATATTCACTGAAAAAACCATAGGTTACACACCAGTTATAGTTAGGAATTAGCATTTAAAAAAACCTTTGAAATTCACTGAAAAAAACATAGGTTTCAGGCCTTATATAGTTAGGAATCAGCATTTAAAAAAACCTTTGAAATTCACTGAAAAAACCATAGGTTTCAGGCCTTTCTATAGTTAGGAATTAGCATTTAAAAAAACCTTTGAAATTCACTGAAAAAAACATAGGTTTCAGGAGTTATATAGTAAGGAATTAGTTTTTAAAAAACCTTTGAAATTCACTCAAAAAACTATAGGTTTTATTGGTGTTATAGTTAGCTGGACATTTTACTCATACAAAACCAATGAAATTGCTCCTATATAGTTAGTTGTACTAACTATATTTCGCGCACCCGCAATCCACTGCTGATGATGTCACATATTAGATCATTCATGACATGGTCAGTGACATCACTGATGACATCTCAAATGACATCACTGATGACATCACTGATGACATCATCCACGTGACAATCACATACACCTTTTCATACACTATTACAATTTTTCATCACTGTTTGTAAAATACAGAGTATCATATTTAAATCCATTGTCACAGCAATACAAGTATCTAAAAATCCACTCAGTGATTCATAGATGTATATACACATTTAATCACTTACCTATGGATTCACTCATACATGCTGTCAATGAACAATAGAACACTATCAAAAATACTTATACATCTATATCGACATTAAACAACAGCACGCATCCTATTCACATATGAAGTCATCCTACTCACTTATGCAAACAATGGATCATACTTACATATTTACTTAGCAAACCACTTATACAAACACCACTTCTTCTATTCATTTAGATAGTAAGTCATACTTAGTGAATTATAAAATCATTATTACAAGCCCTCCACAGGGCTTGGTCGCCCCACTCACTGCTGCCGCTCCTGCCTGTCAAACCAATCCACGTCGTCCCTTACCTTGTCCTTGGTTGAAGCCCTCTTGGATGACGCAGATGATTTCGCAGAGACGCAAGGGACCAACTTCCCAAATCACTAACTAAAACTTACTGGTCCTCTTTGTTAACAGCAAGGTTTAAACTAGGAATTAGGGAGGAAGGCCGGTACTGGACGTTGAAGTGTAGAATTTTGTTCTTGCTGTCGACCTGCGAAGCAACAAGCACAAAAAGACTTTAAAAATCAAATCTACGAGGAATTCTCCTAACTATTCTGTGGCCTTTTTAGCTATTCTAACTAACTTTATTTGAAACCAAAGTCTGTCTGGGTGTTCAGATATTCCCCTACCTGCGATCAGTATAGTGTTGGCATTCGTCCAGTATTTCTTTTGGAAGTTGTGATGATGAAGTCGTCAGACGTCCTCTAGGATAGTTGGTCAGCTTGTATAGTCAGGTTGTTGTAAGCTAAAAAATAAAAGGAAGGATTACTTTTAATACTTTAAATGTCTCTTCGCAAACTATTCTAACTAATTCCTATCACTTACTGGAAAATAACTTCTTGCTTCTTTGTCTTGGGGTTCTTGTATTTTCCTTTAGATCAATAAAAGATAAGCACAGACCAAAAAACACGATATCCTAAATGTCTTTCTTCACATCACCTTTCTTTAGGCTCAAAAACTAAGATTCACACTTACCCTAGAAATCTAGATTATTTCACAGCATATTACATACATTTATCTTGTAAACAAATGTTCCTCAAAATCCGAAATGCAATAACCAACTTAAATCAGAATTGTCCAAAGTCTCTTCTTTGCATCTTCTTCTTCTGCTAGTTTAGAGTTCCAAAAATTATTGTTGACCTTTCTTGCGAGGGGCGCCTTTAAATATTTAAAGTACTTAGCTTTCAAACTCTTTGTCTTTCAGGATTCTTGTTCCGGTGTAAAAGAAGAACCGCCTCGAAGATGAGCAGATTTGGAGTCCAGCCGGAACCGAAATGCCATCAGGTAAGTTCCAAACTGAGCTGCCACTAGACGCGACCTTCACTGGAGGAAATCCGAAGGCAAAGCGCCTTCTAGAAGGCTGGGTGCGGTTTAAATACTGGACCGCACCCAGCCGCTCCCTGTTACGCACAAGAACGTGCGTGAAGACGGTGTCTTCAATCTTCCTTGGATGCGCACCAAAATGTGCGTGCGAGGGATGCGGGGAGAGAATGACAAGACCTTCAAAGCACAAGGTCTCAGATTTAGCTAGCGCAAAGTCCAAACCTCTGAAATATAAGGCACACAATGAGATCAGGCCACAAAACCAGCGTAAGGCTCAAATTTGAAGAAAAGTTAAAGGCATGGTTGATCATAAATACAAATGTTAAAAGACACGAAGAACAAATGTATAAAACATCTAACCATACTGACAATGAAGCGTGCGGGGCGCACGGGACAGGGGCGGGTTTTAATAAGGAGAATACTACATGTGTCTAGAAGGCATGTGTATTACATGAAGGGGAAGGCAGATTCATGACAGTACTCCCTCCTCAAGATCCCCCCAAGAACAGTGGAAATGGGTTTTGGTTTATCAGGATGTCTTAAATGAAAAATTCGGACCAATCTAGGAGCATTTTTAAGATGTTCTAAAGGTTCCCACGATCTTTCCTCAGGGCCATAACCTTTCCAATCTATGAGGTAAAAAAGCCTTCCCCTAACTCTTTTTGAATCAAGAATTGATTTAACTTCAAACTCAGGGTGACCTTCAATTATGATGGAAGGTGGAGATTTAGGAATACGAGTTTGGGAATGGAAAGGTTTAATCAGAGAGACATGGAAAACAGGGTGTATCAAATACTTGCGAGGAAGAATCAATCTTACACAAACTGGGTTAATTACTTTTTCAATAGAAGAGGGACCAATAAACTTTGGATTAAATTTCCTGTTTCCTTTTAACTTCAAATTTTTTGTACTCAACCATACTTTATCCCCAGCTTCATACTGAGGTTGCTCAGTTCGATGTTTATCCTTGGCTTCTTTTTGAGATTCTTTTGCTTTGGCCAAGTTGAATTTAGCTTCTTCCTGAATGAAGAATACCTTGGATACATAGTCAGAAACTGCTGGTACAGACTCATTGTTGTTAGAACTTTTAGGAATACTTTTTGGATGAAATCCGAAATTACAAAAGAATGGGGACATTTTAATGGAAGAGTGTTCGGAGTTAATGTAGGCGAATTCTAAAGGACTTAAAAGATCGGACCATTCTTCGGAAACATTAGGCAACATACAACGAAGATATTGTTAAATAGTTTGATTAGTTCGTTCAGTTAAACCATCTGTTTAGGGATGGTAACTAGAAGATAAACGAACTTCCATAAGTAACAAAGAACTCAGATTTTGCCAAACTTTAGAAATAAATTGGGAACCCCTATCTGAAATCACTACCGAAGGAATTCCATGTAGCCTTATCACATGGATCATGATTAAATGAGCAAGTTCCAATGCTGTAGGAAGCTTTTTTAAAGGAATAAAATGGGCCATTCGGGTGAATTGATCTACAACTGTCAAAATAGTATTGAATCCCTTCTTGGTTTCAGGTAGTTCGACAATAAAGTCCAACGATATGGTATGCCAGGGTTGAGGTGGAATTGGCAGTGGCATTAACAACCCACTAGGAGCTTGATGAGAAGTTTTGTGCTGAATACAAATGCTGCAAGTTTCTACAAATTGTTGAATGTCTTTGGACATAGAAGGCCACCAAAAGTTCCTTTTAATAAGTTCCATAGTTTTCAAAATGCTAGGGTGAGCTGACAACATAGTATCATGGTGAAGATGAATTATGGATTTTCGAATCTTTTCATTAGGAACAAAAATTAAATCATGAACCATCATCAAATTGTCTTTCTCATGTAGAAAAGGATGATCTTTTTTCCATAGCTCAGAATCCTTTTCTCTCAAAGCTTCTTTGATGTCATCAATAATGTCACAAACAGATAAACTACCCTGAAAACAAGAAGTTGGGATTACAGGATGAATAATTTCAGGTTGATCTGGGCCCTTATCACCTAATCTAGATAAAGCATCCGCTTTTAGGTTCTCTTTTCCAGGACGATATGTAATTACAAAATTGTAATCATTGAAGAACATAGACCAACGTAATTGTCTAGCAGATAGAGCTTTTACCGATCTTAAAGCTTGAAGATTTCTGTGGTCTGTGTAAATAGTTACTGGATGACGAGCCCCTAACAAGTAGTGACGCCATTCTTCAAACACTGCTTTTATTGCCAATAACTCCTTATCAGCAATCGCATAATTTTGTTCTGCTTCAGACAACTTTCTTGAATAGTAAGCTATAGGATGCATTTGGCCGGTATCAGAATTTCGTTGTGAAAGAAATCCGCCCAAGGCAAATTGAGATGCATCTGCTTCTACAATAAAGGGTTGACTGGGGTCTGGATGGCATAAAATTGGAGCCATAGTAAACCTCTTCTTTAATTTCTGGAAGGCTTCATCAGCAGCTGGAGACCATAAAGATTTTACTCCTTTTCTCAATAACTTGGTAATGGGTGTTATAATTTGAGAAAAGTCCTGAATAAATCTGCGGTAGAAATTTGCAAATCCAAGGAAACTTTGAATTTGTTTCACAGAAGTGGGGCTTGGCCAAGTTGTTACAGCTTCAACTTTTTTTGGGTCCATTTCTATTCCATCTGGACTGATAATATAGCCCAGAAAGTCCACCTTAGAGACATGAAACAGACTTTTTTCCAATTTCACAAAGAGTGAGTTCGAAAGTAGTTTTTGAAGAATGGCGCGAACCTGTTGTACATGTTCTTCTTCTGAATTTGAATAGATGAGAATATCATCTATGTAGACTACACAACAGATGTCTATGAACTCATGTAAAACCTCATTTATAAAAAACTGGAAGGCGGCAGGAGCGTTACAAAGACCAAATGGCATAACTTGGTATTCGAAGAGACCAAATTTTGTGCGGAATGCTGTCTTCCATTCGTCTCCTTTTCTTACCCTGACTAAATGATAAGCTCCTCGTAAGTCCAGTTTAGTATAAATTTTAGCCTTCTTTATTTGGTCCAAAAGTGTTGGAATCAAAGGTAGGGGGTACCTATTCTTAATGGTAACATTGTTTAAAGCTCTATAATCTATGCACATACGCAATTCCCCTCCCTTTTTTGGAATGAAAAAAAGAGCTGATGAAACAGGGGATTTAGAGTGTTTAATGAATCCGTTAGCAAGGTACTCATCTAAGTATTCTCTCAGATGGACATTTTCAGCCTCTGTAAGGGCATATATCCTGCTGCAGGGTAAGGTTGCTCCAGGCATTAAATCAATCCTACAGTCAAAATCTCTATGTGGTGGAAGGGTGTTAGCTTTCTTTTTGTCAAATACGTCAGTTAAATCATTATACACCGATGGAACCCCATCCAAAATCAGAATATTGGGTGATTTTATTCCAAAGTCAAAACCTTGAATCACGTCCTTAGATCTTTTAATAAGGAAGCAATGATCTGTACAAGTAGAAGATTTAAAAGTAATTGACTTGGCTACCCAATCTATGAGTGGGTTATGTTTTACCAACCAAGGGATTCCTAGAATCGTTTTAAATTGAGGAGCATCAATAATGTCAAATTGTATCTTTTCTCTATGTATAGGAGAACAATCCATTTCCAATAATTCAGTCTGTCTATTTACAGGACCTGAAGTCAATTCCTTGCCATCAACAGCTCTAACGGTTTCTGGGTGGTCCTTAAATAGGGACTTAAAACCTAACTGGAGGAAGAAATGAGAGTCAATAAAATTTCCAGTAGCTCCTGAATCTATAATGGCTTCTACCTTTCTAGTGCGAGATTCAGGAAGCAGACCTCGAAGTTCTACTAGAATGGAAAAGTGTCTACAACCGATGGGAGGAAGAGTTGAGGCCAAACTAGAGAATAAACCCGATAAACTGACCTCTCCCTTTACCGAGTTTTCTAGTTTTCCGTCTTTTCTTGTGTGATGGCTAAATCAGATGATTTAGTCTTGAATTTATTTGGTCGTGTGGGGCATTCCTTTACAAAGTGTCCTGTCTTTCCACAATAAAGGCACTGATTTAATCGTCGTCTCTTTTCTTTTTCCTCCTTTGATAAAGGACCACGGATAGAACCTATTTGCATAGGTTCTACAGTATCAGGTCTAGAGCTCATT
Source organism: Lissotriton helveticus (assembly GCF_964261635.1). Lineage (NCBI taxonomy): Eukaryota > Metazoa > Chordata > Amphibia > Caudata > Salamandridae > Lissotriton > Lissotriton helveticus. The sequence goes on from NC_136061.1 coordinate 668,319,685, forward strand.
TCTCGGTTAGGTACTGATCTTTCTTTGAGGAAAACTAACTTATGCTCAGACTTCCCTTTTTCTCCCTTTCTCTCAGAAATACGATGATTCAACTTAACCACTAATTCGATGAATTCACTTATGTCTTCAGGAGGCTCTAAAATTTGAGTTATCATATCTTTTAATTTGTCCCTTAATCCTCTGTAGAAGATTGAGACTCTTTTGTCGTAAGGCCATCCTACTTCTAAAACCAAACAGTTAAAGGTTGAAATATAATGTAATAAATCTGATGATCCTTGTTTTAATCCTAAAAGCTCATTGTCTGCAGACTGAACAAAAAGATGTTTTGCAAACATCTTTTTTAAAGCCCTCTCGAAGTTTTTAAAGTTGTACAAAATCTGATCATTGTTTTCCACTAAGGGGACTGACCAAAGAGCTGCGTCTCCACCCATGTAGGATAACATAAACGCTACTCTGGAGGAATCATCAGGAAAGGCTGAAGTTTTAGCTATAAAGTGTAAATGACATTGTTGTAGGAATACTGAGAATTTGTTACAATCCCCATAAAATCTCTCAGGTGGGGCTAAAGGGGTTGGAACCGGAGTTACAACTTGGATTTGTGTTTGAGAACCTGAACTGGAGGATGAACCCTGAAAAGTGGCTGGTTTCAAAACTGACTTCTGTTGAACAGAGTCTTGAAGAGAGGACAGATCTCTGCGTAAAGCAGCATTATCTTGTCTAATTGCGTCTAAAACTGTGGCTAACTCCTGTAGGGTGATTTGATCCATTGCGTCTGGGCGAAATTATCAACGTGGGCTTTGCCTTCTGTCAAACCAATCCACGTCGTCCCTTACCTTGTCCTTGGTTGAAGCCCTCTTGGATGACGCAGATGATTTCGCAGAGACGCAAGGGACCAACTTCCCAAATCACTAACTAAAACTTACTGGTCCTATTTGTTAACAGCAAGGTTTAAACTAGCAATTAGGGAGGAAGGCCAGTACTGGACGTTGAAGTGTAGAATTTTGTTCTTGCTGTCGACCTGCGAAGCAACAAGCACAAAAAGACTTTAAAAATCAAATCTACGAGGAATTCTCCTAACTATTCTGTGGCCTTTTTAGCTATTCTAACTAACTTTATTTGAAACCAAAGTCTGTCTGGGTGTTCAGATATTCCCCTACCTGCGATCAGTATAGTGTTGGCATTCGTCCAGTATTTCTTTTGGAAGTTGTGATGTTGAAGTCGTCAGACGTCCTCTAGGATAGTTGGTCAGCTTGTATAGTCAGGTTGTTGTAAGCTAAAAAATAAAAGGAAGGATTACTTTTAATACTTTAAATGTCTCTTCGCAAACTATTCTAACTAATTCCTATCACTTACTGGAAAATAACTTCTTGCTTCTTTGTCTTGGGGTTCTTGTATTTTCCTTTAGATCAATAAAAGATAAGCACAGACCAAAAAACACGATATCCTAAATGTCTTTCTTCACATCACCTTTCTTTAGGCTCAAAAACTAAGATTCACACTTACCCTAGAAATCTAGATTATTTCACAGCATATTACATACATTTATCTTGTAAACAAATGTTCCTCAAAATCCGAAATGCAATAACCAACTTAAATCAGAATTGTCCAAAGTCTCTTCTTTGCATCTTCTTCTTCTGCTAGTTTAGAGTTCCAAAAATTATTGTTGACCTTTCTTGCGAGGGGCGCCTTTAAATATTTAAAGTACTTAGCTTTCAAACTCTTTGTCTTTCAGGATTCTTGTTCCGGTGTAAAAGAAGAAGCGCCTCGAAGATGAGCAGATTTGGAGTCCAGCCGGAACCGAAATGCCATCAGGTAAGTTCCAAACTGAGCTGCCACTAGACGCGACCTTCACTGGAGGAAATCCGAAGGCAAAGCGCCTTCTAGAAGGCTGGGTGCGGTTTAAATACTGGACCGCACCCAGCCGCTCCCTGTTACGCACAAGAACGTGCGTGAAGACGGAGTCTTCAATCTTCCTTGGATGCGCACCAAAATGTGCGTGCGAGGGATGCGGGGAGAGAATGACAAGACCTTCAAAGCACAAGGTCTCAGATTTAGCTAGCGCAAAGTCCAAACCTCTGAAATATAAGGCACACAATGAGATCAGGCCACAAAACCAGCGTAAGGCTCAAATTTGAAGAAAAGTTAAAGGCATGGTTGATCATAAATACAAATGTTAAAAGGCACGAAGCACAAATGTATAAAACATCTAACCATACTGACAATGAAGCGTGCGGGGCGCACGGGACAGGGGCGGGTTTTAATAAGGAGAATACTACATGTGTCTAGAAGGCATGTGTATTACATGAAGGGGTAGGCAGATTCATGACACTTCCTGCCTTTGCCGCCTCCTGCCTGCAGATTCCTTCGCTCGCTGCCCGCTGCTCCTGGGAATTTCCCGCTGCTCTTGGGAATTTCCCGCTGCTCCTGGGAATATCCCGCTGCCCGCTGCTTCTTGGAATTTCCCGCCGCTGCCTTCCTGCGGCCCCGCACCCCTGTGATTCTATTCGCCGCCCCGCTCCCGCCACCCAGCTGCTCCTCCCTCCCGGCTCCTTACTTATGACGCCCCCAGAGCGACCGCGCAGCGGACGCGCCCAGTGGGAGCACCGATTGAGCGCCGAAGGTGCACCAAAGGTAAGCCCGTCTGCGCCCATCCGCGCCTGGCCCGCGCCCAGCGCCAGGACCCCTGGCCCTCCCCGCCGAGGCAAGACGACCCGACTGACCTATGACGCCGCCACTCTCAACGCACTCAATGCCGGCCGGACCCACGCCTGCTGCCGAGCCACCCCGAGACGCACCCACGGACCCTTCACCTGCTGCACCTGCAAGTTCACCTGCCTCCGAACCTGCCCTGCACCCGCCAAGACAAAAACCAGCAGCAACCACCTCAAGTGCATCCTGATCAACACCCGCTCCGTCCACAGACACGCCGTGGAACTCTGGAACCTCCTCGACGCTACATCACCGGACGTCGCCTTCCTCACGGAAACCTGGATGAACGCCGCCTCTGCACCCGACATCGCCATCGCCATCCCGGACGGGTACAAGATCATCAGGAGGGACCGCATCAACCAGACCGGAGGTGGCATCGCCATCGTCCACAGGAACACCATCCGCATCACGACCGACGCCAACGACTCCTTCGCCGCAGCCGAACATCTCCACTTCCAGATTCACACCGACCCTAAGACGACCCTCAGAGGCACCCTCGTCTACAGACCCCCGGGACCACGCACACAATTCAGCGAAGACATCACTGACTTCATCAGCCCGCACGCCCTCCCCTCCACCGACTACATCCTCCTCGGGGACCTCAACTTCCACCTGGAGAACAACAAGGACCGCAACACCACCGCCCTGCTGGAAAACCTCGCCAACCTCGGACTCAAGCAACTGGTCAACACCCCCACCCACTACGCCGGCCACACGCTTGATCCCGTCTTCTCTTCCAGCAAGTACATCACCTTCAGCCACGCCACCGGACTCCACTGGACCGACCACAGCTGCGTCCACTTCAGCTTCAAAAGATCCACGACCCACCACCACCCGCAACAGGTACCTCACAGGAATTGGAGCAAGATCACCGCAGACCAGCTCACCACCTCCCACAGCCAGAGCCCACCCGCCAACACAACGGACCCCAACGAAGCAGCCTGCAACTTCACACAGTGGCTGACCGCCTGCACCAATGACCTCGCGCCACTAAAGAACCCTCCCAGCAGACCCAGATGCAAGAAGGCATCCTGGTTCACCGACGACCTCAAGGACTCCAAGAAGACCTGCCGCACCCTCGAAAAAAGCCTGGTTCCTCGACCGGACCACCGACAACATGACCGCCCTCAAACACGCTACCCGCAAGCACCACCAGCTCATCCGCACCACCAAGAAGAAATCCCTGAAGGAACGACTGGACAACAACGCCCACGACAGCAAAGAGCTCTTCACTATCGTCAAGGAGTTCTCCAACCCCAGCACCGGCACCAACGATATCACTCCGTCACAAGACCTCTGCGACTCCCTCGCCTCGTTCTTCCACCGCAAGATAGCCGACATCCACAACAGCTTCGGCGCCCCACCCACGCACCCAACCGTCGAACCAACACCCCCCACCGCCACCCTTCGCACCTGGACCACGGTGACCACCGAAGACACAGCCCGCACGATGAACACCATCCACTCCGGATCACCGACCGACCCCTGCCCACACCACGTCTTCAACAAGGCCGACTCCACCATCGCACCCCAACTCCGGAACATCATCAACGCCTCCTTCAACACCGCCACCTTCCCGGAGAGCTGGAAGCACGCCGAGATCAGTGCCCTCCTGAAGAAACCTACAGCGGACCCCACCGATCTCAAAAACTTCCGCCCTATCTCGCTCCTCCCTTTTCCTGCTAAAGTCATCGAGAAGATCGTCAACAGACAGCTGACCGCCTTCCTCGAGACGAACGGATCCCTCGACCCCTCGCAGTCCGGCTTCAGAGCCAACCACAGCACCGAGACCGCCCTCATCGCAGCCACCGACGACATCCGGACCCTGCTCGACAAGGGGGAAACAGTGGCCCTCATCCTCCTGGACCTCTCCGCTGCGTTCGACACGGTCTGCCACCGCACCCTAGTCCAGCGCCTCAGCAACATCGGTATCCAAGAGAAGGCACTGGAGTGGATCATCTCGTTCCTCGACGGAAGAACACAAAGAGTCCGCCTCCCCCCGTTTTGATCCGAGGCCACCGAAGTCATCTGCGGCGTCCCGCAAGGATCTTCACTCAGCCCCACCCTCTTCAACATCTACATGAAACCTCTTGCAGCCATCGCACGCCAGCACAACCTCAACATCATCTCTTACGCCGACGACACCCAGCTGATCCTCTCCCTCACCAGAGACCCCGACACCGCCAGAACCTGCCTACACGAAGGGATGAAAGACGTCGCTGAGTGGATGAAGGACAGCCGCCTGAAACTGAACTCGGACAAGATGGAAGTCCTCATCCTGGGATCTTCGCCCTCCGCCTGGGATGACTCCTGGTGGCCCCCAGCCCTGGGCACCGCACCCAAGCCAACCGACCACGCACGCAACCTGGGCTTCATCCTGGACCCCTCCCTCTCGATGACCAGACAAGTCAACGCCGTCTCCTCATCGTGCTTCAACACCCTGCGTATGCTTCGCAACATCTTCCGCTGGATCCCGACCGAGACCAGGAAGACTGTCACCCAGGCACTCGTCACCAGCCGACTGGACTACGGAAACGCCCTCTACGCCGGAACCACAGTCAAGCTACAGAAAAGACTCCAGCGCATCCAGAACGCCTCCGCCCGACTCATCCTGGATGTCCCCCGACGCAGCCACATCTCCAGCCACCTGAGGAACCTGCACTGGCTCCCCGTCGACAAGAGGATCACGTTCCGGCTCCTCACCCACGCACACAAGTCCCTCCACGACCTGGGCCCCAAGTACCTCAACGACCGCCTGACCTTCTACACGCCCACCCGCCAGCTACGGTCCACCAGCCTCGCCCTCGCAGCCGTACCACGCATCCGAAGAGCCACCGCCGGAGGAAGATCCTTCTCTTACCTGGCTGCCAAGACTTGGAACTCCCTCCCCATCCACCTTCGGCTGACCCAGGACCATCTCGCCTTCAGGAAACAACTCAAGACCTGGCTATTCGAGCAGTAGCATACCCCTCCCCCCAAGCGCCTTGAGACCCTCCCGGGTGAGTAGTGCGCTATACAAATGGCATGATTAATTGATTGATTGAAGTATACAGTTATCCATACAGTCACTCACACAATCATTGTGTCTTATGCATACTTATTTATATACAACAACTGACACATACACTGCCTTTTATTTTTCTAGTTTGTTGGACCTGTACCTTTGAGAAATATATTTGCTCATCACCACACCCATAAAGAGATTCCCTCACCCAAACTGTTAGAACATGTAGTTTTAACTTCATATATCTACTGAATCAACTATTCACACATCTTTGGACAGTCACACCCCCCCCACCGAACCACACACACTTTCACACTCCCATACAAATACTCAGTTAACTAATCAATAACTAATATAGACTTTCACATAGCTAGTAACCAACTGTAGAATCAGTTTACACAAAAACTGACAAAGTGATACAGATATTCACACAGTTTAGTCACTATCCATTATATTTAGTGAGACATTATAAATTGGTCAAGTAAACAGTCAATTACACTGCTACTAAATCCTCCATCCAAATATTTATTTATATATATCCACTCATTCTTCAATGTAAATTGCTATATATATAATGCATATTTAAATAACGAAGCAAACCACATTCACTGGATGATGTCATCAGTGATGTCATCAGTGATGTCATTTGAGATGTCATCAGTGATGTCACTGACCATGTCATGAATGATCTAATATGTGACATCATCAGCAGTGGATTGCGGGTGCGCGAAATATAGTTAGTACAACTAACTACATAGGAGCAATTTCATTGGTTTTGTATGAGTAAAATGTCCAGCTAACTATAACACCATTAAAACTTATAGTTTTTTGAGTGAATTTCAAAGGTTTTTTAAAAACTAATTCCTAACTATATAACTCCTGAAACCTATGTTTTTTTCAGTGAATTTCAAAGGTTTTTTTTAAATGCTAATTCCTAACTATATAAGGCCTGAAACCTATGGTTTTTTCAGTGAATATATATATATATATATATGTATTCTCTATTATATATTTATATATACTTTATATATATGCGTGTATATATATATATATATATATATACACGTATATATATATATGTATGTATGTATATATATATATATATATATATATATATATCAAAGCAAAACCCTTTCAGGCATAGAGTGACGCATAAATTATGCAAAATGTATGCGTCACTCTATGCCTGAAAGGGTTTTGCTTTGACTTAATACTGGGTGCTCCCTTTTGTCTGGACAAAGCTATACCTCTCTGAAGAGCTCTAATTAGAGCGAAACACTGTGTCAGGGGTTGCTTTTACTCATTTCAGGCTGGCTTGAGTTGGTAATTTACCAATTCAAAGCTGTAATATTGTGCCTGGAGTGATGAATGGCTTTTGTTATTTTACAGCTCGGCAAGGACTGCACTGTACTAGTCCTATGCTTAAAGACTTTGCTGTTTAAATGGCAAAAGACTTTGTCATTTTCTATCTCGGCGTGGAAAGCACTGTGCTAATCTTATGCTTAAAAACTTTGCTAGAAAAACAGACATTTGAGGTGAGCAGATCTAGAGTGTCGCTGGTGTTGAGAGTGCTCTAACTGGAGCTGCTTTCCACCTAAACTGAGACCTACCCAGAGTTCTCTCCTTCTTTTTTGCAAAATTTATGCGTCACTCTATGCCTGAAAGGGTTTTGCTTTGACTTAATACTGGGTGCTCCCTTGTGTCTGGACAAAGCTATACCTCTCTGAAGAGCTCTAATTAGAGCAAAACACTGTGTCAGGGGTTGCTTTTACTCATTTCAGGTTGGCTTGAGTTGGTATTTTACCAATTCAAAGCTGTAATATTGTGCCTGGAGTGATAAATGGCTTTTGTTATTTTACAGCTCGGTAAGGACTGCACTGTACTAGTCCTATGCTTAAAGACTTTGCTGTTTAAATGGCAAAAGACTTTGTCATTTTCTATCTTGGCGTGGATAGCACTGTGCTAATCCTATGCTTAAAAACTTTGATAGAAAAACAGACATTTGAGGTGAGCAGATCTAGAGTGTCGCTGGTGTTGAGAGTGCTCTAACTGGAGCTGCTTTTAACCTAAACTGAGACCTACCCAGAGTTCTCTCCTTCTTTTTTGCATATATATATATATATATATGTGAAGACAGAGCTCCTCCTCAGCTCGCTCTGCGCTCGCAGACACCGCCTCCACGCCAGCAAAGAATGAGGACCGGACCAGCAGAGTCAGCAAGATGGTAATTTATTTTAAAACAACAGAACCAGCGACGCGTTTCGGGCCAAAAGCCCTTGGTCACGCTGCAACATGTTTCAAATCATTATGCTATTTTATAGATTAATGCAGTGATGTTGACACCACCCCCTGGTGGCGTCCACCATAATCACGTGATAATAAACAGTGAAGACAGACTATCGCCAGTCTGCTTTTATATATATATGTATGTAAAAGTTTTCGTGCCGAAATGCATAGACATAGGGTGACCTGACCTGACCTGGTCAGTCCGGTCGCTCCTCCTGCCGCGTGGCCTCCCCAAGTGTGCCGATCAACTCCCGCTGCTGCCGCCGAGTTAAGACTATCCTGTCTTGGTTGGCCCCTGTCCCTGACTGTCCCTGTGCCTGCCGTAAGCTGTATTATTGTTTTTGCTGCCGTTTTTCTCGTTTCTCGTGTTGCCCTGGTAAGCTTGTTAAGTTTTGTCCCATTGACTGTCCCTGTGCCTGCTTGTTCTCGTTGGTAGCTGTATTGTTGCTTTTTCTGACGTCTTCGCGCTTTCTCGTATTGCCCTGTTAAAGTTTTGTGCCATTGTCCATCGCTGTTCCCTGCCCCACCCTGCTCTCTGCCGCTGCTCCCCCGCGGCCCCACCCCCGCTCCCTCCAGCATCTCTGCACGCTCCCCCCACTCGCCGCCCCGCTCCCGCCTCCCAGCTGCTCCTCCCTCGCCCCGCCCCCCCACCCTCCAATATGGCAGAGTGCATGCGTACGCGCAGCGTTGATGTGCAGTGGGCGCGCCGATTGCAAGCCAAAGGCAAGCCCGTCTGCGCCCGTCCGCGCCTGTCCGCGCCTGGACCGCGCCCAGCCCAGAACCCCTGGCCCCCGCAGATGCCATCCCACCCGCCGGACTTACGACGCCGCCACACTCAACACACTCAACACCGGCCGGATCCCCGGATGCTACCGTGCCACCCCGAGACGCACCCACGGACCCTTCACCTGCGATTCCTGCAAGTTCTCCTGCATCCGGACCTGCACCGCACCCGCCAAGCCGAGCACCAGCAGCAACCACCTGAAGTGCATCCTGCTCAACACCCGCTCCGTACACAGACACGCCGTGGAACTCTGGAACCTGCTCGACACCACATCACCAGACGTCGCCTTCCTCACAGAAACCTGGATGAACGCCTCCTCTGCACCCGACATCGCCATTGCCATCCCAGACGGATATAAGATCACCTGGAGGGACCGCACCAACCAGACTGGAGGAGGCATCGCCATCGTACACAAGAACACCATCCACATCACGACCGACTCCAACGACACCTTCTCCGCCGCCGAGCACCTCCACTTCCAGATACACACCGACCCAAAGACGACCCTCAGAGGCACCCTCGTCTACAGACCCCCGGGACCACGCACACAATTCAGCGAAGACATCCTGGACTTCATCAGCCCGCACGCCCTCCCCTCCGCTGACTACATCCTCCTAGGGGACCTCAACTTCCACCTGGAGAACAACAAGGACCGCAACACCGCCACCCTGCTGGACAACCTCGCAAACCTCGGTCTCAAGCAACTGGTCAACACCCCCACCCACTACGCCGGCCATGCGCTTGATCCCGTGTTCTCATCCAGCAAGCACATCACCTTCAGCCACTCCACCGGACTTCACTGGACCGACCACAGCTGAGTCCACTTCAGCTTCAGAAGAACAACGACCCACCACCACCCGCAAGAGGTTCCTCACAGGAGCTGGAGCAAGATCACCGCCGAGAAACTCACCACCTCCCTCAGCTAGAACCCGCCCGCCAGCACAACGGACCCCAACGAAGCAGCCCGCAACTTCACACAGTGGCTGACCACCTGCGCAGAGGACCTCGCGCCACTTAAGAACACTCCCAGCAGACCCAGAAGCAAGAAAGCCACCTGGTTCACCGACGAACTCAAGGACTCCAAGAAGAACTGCAGCACCCTCGAGAAAGCCTGGCTCCTCGACCAGACCACAGACAACATGACCACCCTCAAACAAGCCACCCGCAAGCACCACCAGCTCATCCGCACCACGAAGAAGAAATCACTGAAGGAACGACTGGACAACAACGCCCACAACAGCAAGGAACTCTTCAGCATCGTCAAAGAGTTCTCCAACCCCAGCACCGGCAACAACGACATCACTCCTTCACAAGACCTCTGCGACTCTTTCGCCTCGTTCTTCCACCGCAAGATCGCCGACATCCACAACAGCTTTGGCGCACCATCCACGCACCCAACCGTCGAACCAACGATCCCCACCGCCACCCTCTGCACCTGGACCACGGTGACCACCGAAGACACAGCCTGTACGATGAACACCATCCACTCCGGATCCCCAACCGACCCCTGCCCCCACCACGTCTTCAACAAGGCCGACTCCATCATCACACCCCAACTCCGGGACATCATCAACATCTCCTTCAACACCGCCACCTTCCCGGAGAGCTGGAAGCATGCCGAGCTCAGCGCCCTACTGAAGAAACCAACAGTGGACCCCACCGACCTCAAGAACTTCCGCCCCATCTCGCTCCTCCCGTTTCCTGCCAAAGTCATCGAGAAGACCATCAACAAACAGCTTGCCTCCTTCCTCGAGACGAACGGATCCCTTGACCCCTCGCAGTCCAGTTTCCGAGCCAAACACAGCACCGAGACCGCCCTCATCGCAGCCACCGACGACATCAGAACCCTGCTCGACAACGGGGAAACAGCGGCCCTCATCCTCCTGGACCTCTCCGCAGCATTCGACACTGTCTGCCACCGCACCCTAGTCCAACGCCTCAGCAACACAGGTGTCCAAGAGAAGGCACTGGAATGGATCATCTCGTTCCTCGCCGGAAGAACACAGAGAGTCCGCCTTCCCCCGTTTCGATCCGAGGCCACCGAAGTCATCTGCGGCTTACCGCAAGGATCATCACTCAGCCCCACCCTCTTCAACGTCTACATGAGGCCCCTTGCAGCCATCGCACGCCAACACAACTTCAACATCATCTCCTACGCCGACGACACCCAACTGATCCTCTCCCTCACCAGAGACCCCGCCACCGCCAGAACTAGCCTTCACGAAGGGATGAAAGATGTCGCCGAGTGGATGAAGAACAGCCGCCTGAAACTGAACTCAGACAAGACGGAAGTCCTCATCCTGGGACCATCGCCCTCCGCCTGGGACGACTCCTGGTGGCCCCCGGCCCTGGGCATCACTCCCAAGCCAACAGACCACGCACGCAACCTGGGCTTCATCCTGGACTCCTCCCTCTCGATGACCAGACAAGTCAACGCCGTCTCCTCATCATGCTTCAACACCCTACGCATGCTCCGCCAGATCTTCCGATGGATCCCGACCGAAACCAGGAAGACGGTCACCCAGGCACTCGTCACAAGCCGACTGGACTACGGAAACACCCTCTACGCTGGAACCACAGCCAAGCTACAGAAAAGACTCCAACGCATCCAGAACGCCTCCGCCCGACTCATCCTGGACATCCCCCGACGCAGCCACATCTCCGGCCACCTGAGGGACCTGCACTGGCTCCCCGTAAGCAAGAGAATCACGTTCAGACTCCTCACCCACGCACACAAATCCCTCCACGACCTGGGCCCCAAGTACCTCAATGACCGCCTGACCTTCTACACGCCCACCCGCCAGCTACGTTCGACAAGCCTCGCCCTCGCCGCCGTACCACGCATCCGAAGAGCCACCGCCGGAGGAAGATCCTTCTCCTACCTGGCGGCCAAGACATGGAACTCCCTCCCCACCCACCTTCGGCTGACCCAGGACCATCTCGCCTTCAGGAGACAACTCAAGACCTGGCTGTTTGAGCAATAGCAGACCCCTTCCCCCAAGCGCCTTGAGACCCTTCCGGGTGAGTAGTGCGCTATACAAATGCTATGATTGATTGATTGATTGATTGAGACACTCTTATTGTTTTGGCATTGTAGGAATAAAATACTAATTTTGTAAATCAGCTCTCAGGAGTGATGTTCCTTCCTTGGAAGATTGGGTCTGAAGTTCAGTGAGATCTATATATGTATATATATATATATATATATATATATATACAATCCTTACCGAATCACAGAAATGAATTGATTCATGAGCCTGCAGGTCATGGAAAGGTATGTTTATTCAGCAGTAAGACGCGTTTCGACCACAGCCATGGTCTTGTTCACATGACCCTGGCAAGGGTAATGGAGTTCTTAAAGGTACAGCAATTAGCTTCCGTAAACACTTGCCAATCAATCCAACAAAGATACACTGTGGTATTATGTTTCAGCATACATATCAAATTGTGATGTGAATCATAAAGACAATACATGTAACGAAGTGCTGTCAACACCCACTTACAAGTTTATGCAGTGACACTGATCTCAGGTAATCATGTTCCAATTCAGTGTCCTGTTACTTCTTTGTTGTCAATACAGTTACAGCTTGTATTAAAAACCTTTGTTTAGATGTTAGTAAAGAGACACAGTGACATTCCTACTCAGGGTATGGTAGACCAATGTTATCAAACTTGTAGTTGGTTATTATCAGGGCTGATTGCATCCGCAATAATGGTATAGTATCTAAATTCACATATTGTAGATACTCAACAAACACAGTTTAACCTTAATTAAAGCCAATGGCATAAAATTCACATTAACCATGAAACTACATGGGTAGAAATACAAGTGCCCAGTAATGAATACAAAAACAAGTGAGACAAAAATATCCAAAGAAATAAGAGATGTCCTAAGTTTACTATAGTTACGAGGAGCGGTGGCTGTTGGCTGGTACATCTATCCACTCTGGTGCTCTCAACCTTAACATGGGTGAATCTGTGTGGTCCTTGCTCCCCCGTCACCCAATTCCTATAAAACACTAATGATAGTTATTGAAGCTGTACTAGTGCCATTTAACATAAGGACAACTGTGAACACTAGATGTACGAGGGTTAGGTAAATGATTCACAACAAATAAAAATCTAAAATACCACATGTCGTGTCGCCATGTCGGACCATGTTTGTGACATCCGAGTCAGTCATGGCAGGAATCGGAAGGGAAAGGCAACAGGAAGGGCACCAGTCGGTGTCTGAAGATGGCAGAATAAAGAATTGTCAAATCCAGTTTGTGTCCACGTATTATTATTAGCGCGGGACACGTGGTGACGACAGTGGGATAAGAAGACACCCCCCAGAACCACTCAGAGCAAAGAAACGCCGCCCTAGCGTTCCAAAGAGACGCCACCCCAGCGTTGCTGTAGCTGTGGAGCAGAGCGTGTCACTGTCGAGGTGAGCCCGCATGCACAGTAATTCGGCCTCACTCCGGCCTACATTGAGAGTGCCTCGTGTGATAGACCCCTGGAATTCCAACTGCCTAAATAGTGCACCAAATGTTGGAAATAATTTTGATCCATAGCAGTAAAACCGGCGTGTAGAGGTCGCGATTGGCAGCCATCTTGAAGTCAGGCAAAGAGTAGAAAGCACCTCTGAGCCCGCCAAAACACATTTTGAAGCTTTGCAGGCGCTACTGTGGGCTGACAGTACAAAGACAGTTGAGCCAATAATACCTCATTATGTCTAAATCAGCCTGATTCCTCACAAAACGCACCGCCAGGCCCAGCTCAAGCCATGTCACGCGGACCCATATTGATGGGAGCATCATTCCTGCATCCCCTCGAGCCTCTGATACTGACCTCTGGAAACAGCATGGGTCCCAAGTGGAAGAGCTGGTTAGAGGATTTTGAAGACTTAAGGAAGGGCATTAGTGACCCTGCCCATCAACTTATAGCATTACGGAACCTGGTGGGAAAAGACATTGGACAGAATATTAAAAAAACTACCTCCAGCGAATGCTGCATCATACGCAGATGTGATAGAAGCCTTAAACAGGAAGTTCCTCCACAAGTGTTATTTGGATTACGAATGCTCCACGTTCAACCTCGCGTCTCAAGAACGAGACGAGTCCATGGGTGATTTTCTTTTGCGACTGAGGCGTCTAGCACGATATTGCGAATTAGATCATTTCAACACCAAAGACGCACTTTGCCTACGAATCATTGAGGGGTGCCAATCGGAGTCACTACAATGGCAGCTGTTAAAGAAGCACTACTCACTCAACGACATCGAGGAACTCACACGCATAAATAACCAAGCTGAAGAGCACGCAAAAAACATTGAAGCCAGCAAGACGGAGAAGCGAGAACAAGCCTTCCAAATACAATCTCAAACAGAAACGAGATGTCGGCCGGATAATCAAAGATCTGGAAAGTCCACAAGCACGTCCCGTGGTGGAACCAGAAGTGGCAACACCCAGAAACAATCGCCGCAATGTTATCGCTGTGGCCTGGACTACCCTCACACAGGCCCTTACCCAGCCAAGGGACAGCAGTGTCACAAATGCGGAAGAGACAATCATTTTGAAGCAATGTGCCAAACTCATCGTAAAGAAGTGGAACCAACCAAGCGAAGTACTGGACCAGGTGAGGGCAGTGCAAGGAAGAAGAGATGGCTCAACAAACTCATCCAGATCCAGCACCCAGTCACAGACTTCATATCGATCTCGACAATCAACATCGAGAGAATCGTCTGCCCTCACTCCTATATCTCAAGACAGTGACGAATGCGTGCATGGTGGCAGACCCAAACCGGCTGAAGAAATACCCCCGACTACACATTCAGATGGGAAACCATTCTGCCAAATTTGTCCTAGACACCGGAGGATTGCTCAACTACATCTGCACGACTGAATACGAGAGGATGTATCCAAAGACGAAACTAGAACTAGCCGCAGTGCGCGTCTATACATGGATGTCCAAAGAACCACTACTGTGTCTAGGACGATTCCCCACATCATTGACTTACAAAGACAGAACAATTCAAGCTCAAATTCATGTGATAGAAAGCCCTGAAGCCCTGAAGCTCCTGACTGCCTTCTCAGTCTACCCACAGCAGAACGTCTGAAGCTGGTAGAGATTCTATTCAAAGTTGACAACTCGCCCGACATAATAAACACGTTCCCGAAACTATTCACAGGCTTAGGAAAATTAGCACATGTCAAAGTCAAAATACACATCGACAAACAAGTAACACCCGTGGCTCAGCATCACAGGAAAGTACCCTTCCATCTCCAACAAGCAGTTGATGACGAACTCCAAGACCTGCTGAGAGTGGACATCATAGAAAGCTCAACCAGACCCACTCCATGGGTGTCCCCAGTAGTAGTCGTACCCAAACGGGGTCAGGAGAACAAAGTACGCCAGTGTGTGGACATGCGAGCCCTGAACACAGCCATTGAATGAGAGAGGCATCCAGGACCTCACATCAGTAACATGATTACCCGTCTGAATGGAAAGACAGTCTTCTCGAAACTGGACCTTAATAAAGGATATCATCAGCTCGAACTCCACGAAAGATCCAGATATATCACCACATTCACCACACACCAAGGACTCTTCAGGTAGAAGCTCCTTAACTTTGGTATTTCTTCAGCAGCAGAGATTTTTCAAGAGGCAGTCCGGCAGGTAATCCATCACATTCCGAACTCATTCAACTGCAGTGATGACATCCTCGTATTTGGCACAACACACGAGGACCATGACAAAGCCCTGGACCACGTATGCCATGCCTTTCTCCATGCCAACCTCACGCTTAACCGAGACAAATGTGAATTCCATAAGTCAACTCTCAAGTTCTACGGCCACATGTTCTCTGCAGACGGCATGAGACCTGAGCCTGAAAAAGTCTCACCACTGGCTGACACCCTGCAACCCTGTGATGTCAGCAACATTCGATCTTTCCTGGGCATGGCCAGTTATTGCACCCGATACATCAAGGACTATGCGACCATCAGCTACCCACTGCGAGAACTCACGAGACAAGGCCAAAATTTTCACTGGTCCAATGCATGCGAGTGTGCTTTCAATAAGATCAAGAGGGCTGTGAGGCCGTCCATCTGGCCTACTTCAAAACCCTAGAAGAAAGACTGAGAACAAAGTCGACGCCAGCCCTGTCGGACTCCGCGCTATTTTAGCTCAGTACGATGACGAGAGAGATCAGCGTCACATCGTGGCCTAGCCCAGCCGCAATGTCACCGACACGGAGAAAGCATACTCACAACCTGAGAAGGAGAGTCTGGCGGTTGTGTGGGCATGTGAGCACTTCCATCTGTTCGTATATGGGAAACACTTCACACTCATTACCGATCATCAGGCCCTGATCACCATATTTGGCAACCCTCGAGCGAAGATGCCTCCAAGGATTGAGAGGTGGGGTATTCACCTGCAAGACTACATGTATACCATTATTCACAAACCGGGGAAAGCAGAAAGCCCAGCGGACTACAGATGACGCCATCCCCAAGCTATGACGCAGACACGCGACTCGCTAGCCAAAGAATACCTTCACTTTGCCATTGATCAAGCACGCCCACCTGCCGTCCCACTGGAAGCCATAATAGAAGCCACTGCCAAGGACGCCACACTTCAAGATGTCATGCACCATATCCGCACAGAATCCTGGAGACACTTGGAGGATCCCCAAACCAGTGTCGCCATCAATAGGCAAGAACTTTCATCTTTCAGACATGTCAAGGATGATCTCACGATCAGTGTGGATGGGCTCCCATTGAGAGACAGAAGGATTGTCATTCCTCACCAACTAAAACAAGGGATCATCAATTTAGCACACGAAGGCCACAGAGGCATAGTGGCCACGAAGAAAGCACTGCGAAGGAGGGTCTGGTTCCAATCCCTTGACCAGATGGTAGAAGTCACACTTCAAGACTGCCACAATGTCAACTAGTAGGGCGAGAAGAACCGCACGCCCCACTGCAGATGTCTGACCTCCCAGATAGTGTGTGGCAGCAAATAGCTGTCAACTTCTTTGGCCCGCTGAAATCCGGAAAATATGTCTGTGGGCCCGATTCACAGAACTAACTTAAGACAAAATCCTAAACTTACTACCATTTTGGTATTCACAGAAGGCACTTACTCATTTTGGTATTCACAGAATGCACTTACTCATTTCGGTATTCACAGATGTTAGGAGTCCTAACTTTAGGACTCTTAAATGCCTTCTGTGAATACCGAAAGTCTTAAAGTTAGGATTTTTCTCAATTTAGTAGTAGTAAAGTTAGGACTCCTAACTTTAGGACTCCTAAATGCCTTCTGTGAATACCGAAAGTCTTAAAATGGTTTTTTTTTTCAGTTTAGTAGTAGTAAAGTTAGGACTCCTTACTTTAGAATTCCTAAATCCCTGCTGTGAATACTGAAAGTCTTAAAATTAGGATTTTTCTCAATTTAGTAGTAGTAAAGTTAGGACTCCTAACTTTTGGACTCCTAAATGCCTTCTGTGAATACCGAAAGTCTTAAAATTGGGTTTTTTCTCAGTTTAGTAGTAGTAAAGTTAGGACTCCTTACTTTAGAACTCCTAAATGCCTGCTGTGAATACCGAAAGTCTTAATATTAGGATTTTTCTCAATTTAGTAGTAGTAAAGTTAGGACTCCTACCTTTAGGACTCCTAAATGCCTTCTGTGAATACTGAAAGTATTTAAATTAGGATTTTTCTCAGTTTAGTAGTAGTAAAGTTGAGAAAAATCCAAATTTTAAGACTTTTGGTATTCACAGAAGGCATTTAGGAGTCCGAACGTTAGGAGTCATAACTTTACTACTACTAAAAAGAGAAAAATCCTAATTTTAAGACTTTCGCTATTCACAGCAGGCATTTAGGAGTTCTAAAGTAAGGAGTCCTAACTTTACTACTACTAAACTGAGAAAAACCCAATTTTAAGACTTTCGGTATTCACAGAAGGCATTTAGGAGTCCTAAAGTTAGGAGTCCTAACTTTACTACTACTAAATTGAGAAAAATCCTAACTTTAAGACTTTCGGTATTCACAGAAGGCATTTAAAGAGTCCTAAAGTTAGGACTCCTAACTTCTGTGAATACCGAAATGAGTAAGTGCATTCTGTGAATACCAAAATGAGTAAGTGCCTTCTGTGAATACCAAAATGGTAGTAAGTTTAGGATTTTGTCTTAAGTTAGTTCTGTGAATCGGGCCCATTGTCATCATGGACGAATATTATCAATTTCCCATTGCACAACAAATCTCATCCACAAAAACATCCGCCGTAATACCTGTCATTGACGAAGTGTTTGCAGCATGGGGAATACCCAAGGTAGTGAAGACAGACAATGGGCCACCCTTCAACGGGCATGAATTCATGGAATTTGCAAACCACCTGAATTTCAAACAACGGAAAATCACTCCCTTGTGGCCCCAAGCCAATGGGATGGTTGAACGATTTATGGCCACCCTAAAGAAAACGATACAACAAGCTGAACAGACCCAACGTGGCATACAGCTTGCGCTCAATGAAGTATTGTGAGCATACCGGACCATGCCACACAGCACCACCAACAGGTGTCCTGCCACCCTGATGCTTGGAAGAACTCCGAGTACCAGGATACCGACCTCGGATGCAGTCACACAGTCCAAACCCCTAACCTCGGACCACGAGACACTGGTGACAGGACCAAGAAAGCAAAAATGAAGGAATCTGCTGACAACCGTCGACATGCCAAGGTGTCCGATATCCGAGAAGGAGACTGGGTACTGGTGAGGCAAGAAAGGAAAACCAAGGCGGACAGCCGCTATTATTCCCACCCGCTCCGAGTGATGAAGATAAGAGGGACTATGATCACAGCTGCCTCTGAAACCAAGAGGACCACAAGAAACATGTTGCATTTTTAGAAGTGCAATCCAGCGGCATACGTTTGAGAGGACAAAGCGGACTGGAACACGGACATATTGATCCCAGAGACGGAAAATCAAGAAGGACATCACTGCGTGACTAACACGAATGAAGTGAGAGAGAGACGTTTCTCCAACCGGCCACAGAGAATCATCCGGAGGCCAGTTCGACTCATTGAGGAACTCTAAGAAAGACCATAGGACATTTGACAAATCAAAAAAAGGGAGAGATGTTGTGTCGCCATGCCTGACTCTGTCTGTGACATCTGAGTCAGGCATGGCAGCAAGCGGAAGGGAGGGGCGATGGGAAGGGTGCCAGTCGGTGTCTGAAGATAGCAGAATAAAGATGTATCTAATCCAGTTCGTGTCTGCGTATTATTATTAGCGCGGGACACGAAACCACCTGTAAGATATTTGCCAAATGTATGGAAA
Source organism: Lissotriton helveticus (assembly GCF_964261635.1). Taxonomy (NCBI): domain Eukaryota; kingdom Metazoa; phylum Chordata; class Amphibia; order Caudata; family Salamandridae; genus Lissotriton; species Lissotriton helveticus. The sequence continues at coordinate 668,338,790 of NC_136061.1, forward strand.
AACAGACATACAAAGGGGGTAGAAAAAACAAAGTCTTGCCAAAATCTAGTGCACAATGGTATAATAATATCTTTATAAATGAGAATGTATCGCCTCATCCTGGTTGATCCCATCAGGGAATTTGGTGCCGACTTGTAAAATAAAGCAGAATTCCAGCCTGCGTAATGCTGCAAGTCGGTTATCACCTGCCTGATGCATGGCAGCTGTGTCCAAACCAAAGAACTTGGCCTGAGTCCAGTCACCTGCGTGTTTATCATAAAAATGTTTAGCTGTTCTATAGCTAAAATCTTTGTTGGTGATGGCTCTCCAATACTCTAGTATCTGTTTTTGTACTGGGAAGGTGGTTGAACCGATGTACCACAAATTACAAGGGCACATTATTACATATACTACAAAGTCAGTGCCACATGAGATGAATTTGGGGATTTTCCATCTAGTTTTGATTCTTTCAAGAGTAACCTCGGTGATGTTTTCACTGTATCTGCAAGCTTTGCAGTTCCCACATTTACGGAATGCTTTGGCTTGTTTTAGCCAATCGGTTTCCTTGTTAGGTAGATGGCTTTGGACGTAAAGGTCTCTCAGTAAAGAGTTTCTCTGATAGGTCATAGATGGACTCAGGCCTACTTTATTTCTTAGAATAGGATCCTGTCTTAATATACCCCACCTGGACCTGACTATCTTACGTAACTGTCCTGTTTGGCTGCTGAATTTTGTAATGAACCTGATGGGTTCTTCTATTGTAATGCTAGATTTGTCAGGCTGACCCAAAGCCTCGTCTCTAGTGACCATCTCAACTCTTGCTGCTACTTGCTTTAAAGCCTTACGTGCATACACTCTCGCCTTAAATCTACCTATCATTTCCTGTTTCATGTGCAAATAACTATCAGCGGAACTGAAATTGCGTTTGGCTCTAAGGAACTCACTATATGTTATCCCCCATGTGAAACTTGGTGGATGGCAACTGGAGGCATGTAGGATCGAGTTGCAGGCAGTTTCCTTCCTGTACAGTAATGTGTGTATGGCACCATCCTCAACCACCAGTTTTAAATCCAAAAAGTCAAGGCTCTCTTTACTGTACTACATGGTGAAATTCAAAGTCATGGTATTGTCATTGAGTGCATTCACAAACAATTTCAATTCCAACTCAGTTCCTTCCCACAAGAAGGAAATATCATCTATATACCTTAACCACTTCTTTACATTGTAAATTCAATTTTCAGTGTTGTTGTCCCAGAGTACCTGCTTCTACCACCAACCCACGACCAAATTGGCGTAGCTGGATGCAAAGCAGGTGCCCATGTAAGTGCCTAGCAACTGTTTAAAAGGTTCATTTTCAGCCGTGAAGGCATTTTCATTGAGGCATATTTCAATCATTAAAAGAATCCTGTGTGTGTGCTCGAGTGGATGGATACTTTGAGATTTAAGGAAGTACTTACATGCATTAAGTCCATCTGCATGTCTAATGCTCGTGTACAAACATTCAACGTCGAGACATACTAGTCAATGGTCAGCATTGATAGATACATTCTGTATTTTCTGCAGAAAATCTTTGGTGTCCCTAATGTACAAGTTCAGATTTTCATCAAACAAGAACAGAAAATGGTCAACAAAAACAGGAGTATTCTCCAAAAGATTATTCTTGGAGGAAACAATGGGTCTCCCAGGTGGTGTGAGGGCATTCTTATGTAGTTTAGGCAGGAGGTATGATGTGGGTGTTGTGGGTGTTTCATTTAAGAGAAATTGTCTCTCATCCCAGTTAAGTAAATGTTTATCATACCACCCCAGTACCAAGGTGAAATAACTGGTATAGGTGAGTTATGTAGGATTTATCTACTCTACAGTAGCACGCTTTGTCATTTAGTTGGCAACGTGCTTCTTGTACATAGATCTTTCTAGTCATAATTACATTTCCGTCTTTGTCAGAAGATGTGATGACTAGATTGGGGTCACTTGGTCAAATTTCTAACTGCCTCACACCGTCCTTTGGTCATATTACTATATCGTGATGCCTTCCCAATTAGATTTGTTATGTCATGTGCTACCAAAGCACAGAAGATGTCACATATACTGGTAGTTGGAAGGAGTGTTTTTTGTTGTGCCAATAACTTTATCGCCGTTTGTCGAATCCTCATGAAGTAAGACGCTCACATCAGCTGCTGTCGTGAAAGTTTTGGGGTGATGCGCCAAACGGGGCCGGAAAAAGTGGAGGGTCCCAAAGCACGTTTTCCTGAACTTTAGACACAGCTACAGCCTGAACCGCTGTACGGAGTTGCACCAAATTTGTCCGAAAGCTAGTTGTTGGTTTGGAGAAGTGCCTTTTTCTTATTTGGTGTAAATCCCTTCAGTAGTTGCGGAGATATGAAAAGAAATTCAAATTTGTGTATATAGGGATGTGGATTCTCCGAGGATCCGACAGTACCCGTGCTCAAATCTGATTGGCTGCCAACCCTTGAAACCAGGAAGAGTTGGCAGCCATCTTGGGACTCGGGTTCAGCCCAGTCCCACAAACAACATTAAAAAAAGAGAAGGCTACAGGGTAGGAATACCCTAACTCCTAGGCCTCTGTAGTGGGTCCCGGAGGGACCCCGCCAGGCCCAAAACAAATATTTTTTTAAAAAAAAAATCTGCAGGAGCCAAGGCTGCTGCCAAAAACTGTAAAAAGGAAGTACGGGTCCTGTGCTTCTCAATTATTTAGTCCCAGAGTGGGCCAGGTCCTGGCCACATGCTGGCTTAATGAATTGATATAGGAGGGGTTGCACAAGGCCCCCTCTCCCCCATTTGGTAATGCCCAGGCCCCGAGGGACAGATTCCTGAAACATCATCGGAGGGCCCGCCCCCTTTCTCAACTCCTAAACACATGGGCTTCCTGGCATACGTCTGGTTGTGGGATGAATTCCCCTTGGCTGCTAAGGGTAGTTGGAGGCCAAGAAGCTCTATTGTTGCAACAAGTAAGTCCCCCACACCCAGACTGCTGATATGTCATCGGGACCCGCCTCCTTCCTTAACCACTCTGCACAGGGGCCTACTGGTGTACTACTGGTTGTGGGATGAACTCCCCTTAGCTGCTGTGGGTTGCCCTGCAGATGGAGAGAGCTGGTCAAGTCTCGTCGCGCTACCCGCACGTGTAAAATTATGTGGCAAACATGGCAACGGAAAAAACAATTCTTCTCCGTTGAGGAGTGCAGAGTTTATCAGTAACTCCATGTTCTCCGTGGAACGCAAAGCTGCTGAATTCCGCAAACTCCACTAGCGGAGAGGAATTTTACGTACAGGCGTACAAAACACCAAAGGTTACAGGGATGTTGTAGTTTGGAATTTGAATTTTTAAAAACCTTAAAAATTCACTGAAAAAAACAAAGGTTACAAGGACGCTGTAGTTAGGAAATAAAATGTAACACACATTAGAAATTTGCTGAAAAAAACAAAGGTTTCAGAGACATTATAGTTAGGCTCAGATTTTACTTGTACAAAACCAATGAAGTTCAGCAGTTATAGTTATCTGAGCTAACTATAGCTGTATAGATTACATCACTCATGACATGGTCAGTGACATCACTGATGACATCTAAAATTACATCATTGATGATATCATCCACAGAAGCACTGACACACCCACTCACACCCCTATACAACCTCTCATACACCCACTCACACACCCACACAACCACTCATATACCCATTCACAGACCCAAACAAGGACTCATACAACCACTCACTCATCCATAGAGCCACTCAGGCATTCACTCCCTCACTCATACAGGCATCGACACAACAACTCACTCACCCATAAAGCTACTCATACACCCAGTCACCCATACAGCCACTCACACAGCCACACTCACCAATAAAGCTACTCACACAACTACTTATTCACCTATACAGTCACTCACACACCCACTTACTCACCCATACAGCCTCTCAACACAGTGAGTCCCTCACCCATACAAGCACTCGCACAACCACTTGCATACCTGTTCACACATCCATATAAGCACTAACATATCTGCTCGCCCACTCATTCATCCATTCATACAGACACTCACTATTCCATACAGCCACTCGCATACCAACTCACTTAACCAAACATCCACTCTAACAGCCAATCACTCACCCATACAACCACGTACATCCACCACATTATGCCTGATGAATCTAAGACTATCGCTTCCGGATCAAACTAAGACTCTCGCTTCCTCCCCAGATCACTAATTATTCTGCAAAGAATATGTGGGCCTCTGTTTTTACTGTCTCTAACTATGATTGTAATCATTCACATGTATCCCTTATCCCCTGCCAACCTTTTGTATAGTTTTGTATTTCTCTGCATTTTTAAGTTTGTTTGTTGACCTTGTATACCATGTAGCCTCACGGGTCAAGTTCGCGCTCTATAAAACACTGAAATATATATTTTAAATTAAAAATAAATAAAATAAAATATATATATATATATATATATATATATATATATATATATATATATATATATATATATATATATATATCCTTTTCTTTACTGGAGGGGTTTGGACGGACATATATATATATATATATATATATATATATATACCACACACATCAGGTTGCCCTGCATCAGGTTGCCCTGCATGAAAACGCCATCACAATTGGAAATGTTTCCTTCTTTATTGCGGGAAGTAGGTACAGCGCATTCACCCCTCCAAACAGAAGCGCCATACGTGTTTCGGGTTCATTACCCTTAATCATTGGCTGTATGCTGAAAGTTCAACGGCCTTTATGGACTCATCACTTTGACCCCGCCTCCGTAGGATTTCATTGCAGGTAAGCTTTCTGGGTCATGTAGTCCTAAATATCTCATAGTGAGCGCTGTTCAGAACTTCCTGCACAAAACTGCTTTCCCCAAGTGGGTTCCGTGGAGGGGAAACACACATGTACCTCCTGTCCATGTCCACGCAATACCGGCTTTCCAATTCCTCTTAGCACCCAAGATTCCAGGTGCTGCCGGTTCGGTCAATTTAGGCGATGGGGCGTTTCCGCGGCGAGGCGCGCCGCAAATTCAATACCACACACATCAGGTTGCCCTGCATCAGGTTGCCCTGCATGAAAACGCCATCACAATTGGAAATGTTTCCTTCTTTATTGCGGGAAGTAGGTACAGCGCATTCACCCCTCCAAACAGAAGCGCCATACGCGTTTCGGGTTCATTACCCTTAATCATTGGCTGTATGCTGAAAGTTCAATGGCCTTTATGGACTCATCACTTTGACCCCGCCTCCGTAGGATTTCATTGCAGGTAAGCTTTCTGGGTCATGTAGTCCTAAATATCTCATAGTGAGCGCTGTTCAGAACTTCCTGCACAAAACTGCTTTCCCCAAGTGGGTTCCGTGGAGGGGAAACACACATGTACCTCCTGTCCATGTCCACGCAATACCGGCTTTCCAATTCCTCTTAGCACCCAAGATTCCAGGTGCTGCCGGTTCGCTCAATTTAGGCGATGGGGCGTTTCCGCGGCGAGGCGCGCCGCAAATTCAATACCACACACATCAGGTTGCCCTGCATCAGGTTGCCCTGCATGAAAACGCCATCACAATTGGAAATGTTTCCTTCTTTATTGCGGGAAGTAGGTACAGCGCATTCACCCCTCCAAACAGAAGCGCCATACGCGTTTCGGGTTCATTACCCTTAATCATTGGCTGTATGCTGAAAGTTCAACGGCCTTTATGGACTCATCACTTTGACCCCGCCTCCGTAGGATTTCATTGCAGGTAAGCTTTCTGGGTCATGTAGTCCTAAATATCTCATAGTGAGCGCTGTTCAGAACTTCCTGCACAAAACTGCTTTCCCCAAGTGGGTTCCGTGGAGGGGAAACACACATGTACCTCCTGTCCATGTCCACGCAATACCGGCTTTCCAATTCCTCTTAGCACCCAAGATTCCAGGTGCTGCCGGTTCGCTCAATTTAGGCGATGGGGCGTTTCCGCGGCGAGGCGCGCCGCAAATTCAATACCACACACATCAGGTTGCCCTGCATCAGGTTGCCCTGCATGAAAACGCCATCACAATTGGAAATGTTTCCTTCTTTATTGCGGGAATAAATGAACCCGAAACGCGTATGGCGCTTCTGTTTGGAGGGGTGAATGCGCTGTACCTACTTTCCGCAATAAAGAAGGAAACATTTCCAATTGTGATGGCGTTTTCATGCAGGGCAACCTGATGCAGGGCAACCTGATGTGTGTGGTATTGAATTTGCGGCGCGCCTCGCCGCGGAAACGCCCCATCGCCTAAATTGAGCGAACCGGCAGCACCTGGAATCTTGGGTGCTAAGAGGAATTGGAAAGCCGGTATTGCGTGGACATGGACAGGAGGTACATGTGTGTTTCCCCTCCACGGAACCCACTTGGGGAAAGCAGTTTTGTGCAGGAAGTTCTGAACAGCGCTCACTATGAGATATTTAGGACTACATGACCCAGAAAGCTTACCTGCAATGAAATCCTACGGAGGCGGGGTCAAAGTGATGAGTCCATAAAGGCCGTTGAACTTTCAGCATACAGCCAATGATTAAGGGTAATGAACCCGAAACGCGTATGGCGCTTCTGTATTGGAGGGGTGAATGCGTTGTACCTACTTCCCGCAATAAAGAAGGAAACATTTCCAATTGTGATGGCGTTTTCATGCAGGGCAACCTGATGCAGGGCAACCTGATGTGTGTGGTATTGAATTTGCGGCGCGCCTCGCCGCGGAAACGCCCCATCGCCTAAATTGAGCGAACCGGCAGCACCTGGAATCTTGGGTGCTAAGAGGAATTGGAAAGCCGGTATTGGGTGGACATGGACAGGAGGTACATGTGTGTTTCCCCTCCACGGAACCCACTTGGGGAAAGCAGTTTTGTGCAGGAAGTTCTGAACAGCGCTCACTATGAGATATTTAGGACTACATGACCCAGAAAGCTTACCTGCAATGAAATCCTACGGAGGCGGGGTCAAAGTGATGAGTCCATAAAGGCCGTTGAACTTTCAGCATACAGCCAATGATTAAGGGTAATGAACCCGAAACGCGTATGGCGCTTCTGTTTGGAGGGGTGAATGCGCTGTACCTACTTCCCGCAATAAAGAAGGAAACATTTCCAATTGTGATGGCGTTTTCATGCAGGGCAACCTGATGCAGGGTAACCTGATGTGTGTGGTATTGAATTTGCGGCGCGCCTCGCCGCGGAAACGCCCCATCGCCTAAATTGAGCGAACCGGCAGCACCTGGAATCTTGGGTGCTAAGAGGAATTGGAAAGCCGGTATTGCGTGGACATGGACAGGAGGTACATGTGTGTTTCCCCTCCACGGAACCCACTTGGGGAAAGCAGTTTTGTGCAGGAAGTTCTGAACAGCGCTCACTATGAGATATTTAGGACTACATGACCCAGAAAGCTTACCTGCAATGAAATCCTACGGAGGCGGGGTCAAAGTGATGAGTCCATAAAGGCCGTTGAACTTTCAGCATACAGCCAATGATTAAGGGTAATGAACCCGAAACGCGTATGGCGCTTCTGTTTGGAGGGGTGAATGCGCTGTACCTACTTCCCGCAATAAAGAAGGAAACATTTCCAATTGTGATGGCGTTTTCATGCAGGGCAACCTGATGCAGGGCAACCTGATGTGTGTGGTATTGAATTTGCGGCGCGCCTCGCCGCGGAAACGCCCCATCGCCTAAATTGAGCGAACCGGCAGCACCTGGAATCTTGGGTGCTAAGAGGAATTGGAAAGCCGGTATTGCGTGGACATGGACAGGAGGTACATGTGTGTTTCCCCTCCACGGAACCCACTTGGGGAAAGCAGTTTTGTGCAGGAAGTTCTGATCAGCGCTCACTATGAGATATTTAGGACTACATGACCCAGAAAGCTTACCTGCAATGAAATCCTACGGAGGCGGGGTCAAAGTGATGAGTCCATAAAGGCCGTTGAACTTTCAGCATACAGCCAATGATTAAGGGTAATGAACCCGAAACGCGTATGGCGCTTCTGTTTGGAGGGGTGAATGCGCTGTACCTACTTCCCGCAATAAAGAAGGAAACATTTCCAATTGTGATGGCGTTTTCATGCAGGGCAACCTGATGCAGGGCAACCTGATGTGTGTGATATATATATATATATATATATATATATATATATATATATTTAAACACACAAAGTTGCCCCACGGAAAGAAGCCGCTATACACCATCCGTTTGTTTCAAGTATTTTAATTGCAGCTTGCAACAGGGAATCTCAAAGGGGCCCGCAGCAGTCAATACGCCAAACATGTTTCGGGAATGTGAAATCCCTTCGTCAGTGGCAGGCAGGAGGCACAAATGAACGGTAACTTTCGGCACTACAGGACCCACAATGCTGAACTAAGCCACGCCCACTGGGGCGGGATCCCGTAGTATATAGTGCTGATTTGTCCGTTTCATGTGCCTCCTGCATGCCACTGACGAAGGGATTTCACATTCCCGAAACATGTTTGGCGTATTGACTGCTGCGGGCCCCTTTGAGATTCCCTGTTGCAAGCTGCAATTAAAATACTTGAAACGAACGGATGGTGTATAGCGGCTTCTTTCCGTGGGGCAACTTTGTGTGTTTAATTGAATTAGCGGCTGCGCCCAGCTGCGAGGAGAGAAGCTCACCGCGTCAATGCGGGTCCAAGCCAGCGCCAGAGGGGTGTTGGCTGAGGAGACACCGTGCTGCCCTGCACATGAGTTCGTTAATTGCACCTACAAAGCGGAGACAGGTGAACTTTTGGAAAACCCACAGCTCCACTTGGATTTTGATGGTTTAATTTGGGGCACAAATGAACGGTAACTTTCGGCACTACAGGACCCACAATGCTGAACTAAGCCACGCCCACTGGGGCGGGATCCCGTAGTATATAGTGCTGATTTGTCCGTTTCATGTGCCTCCTGCCTGCCACTGACGAAGGGATTTCACATTCCCGAAACATGTTTGGCGTATTGACTGCTGCGGGCCCCTTTGAGATTCCCTGTTGCAAGCTGCAATTAAAATACTTGAAACGAACGGATGGTGTATAGCGGCTTCTTTCCGTGGGGCAACTTTGTGTTTTTAATTGAATTAGCGGCTGCGCCCAGCTGCGAGGAGAGAAGCTCACCGCGTCAATGCGGGTCCAAGCCAGCGCCAGAGGGGTGTTGGCTGAGGAGACACCGTGCTGCCCTGCACATGAGTTCGTTAATTGCACCTACAAAGCGGAGACAGGTGAACTTTTGGAAAACCCACAGCTCCACTTGGATTTTGATGGTTTAATTTGGGGCACAAATGAACGGTAACTTTCGGCACTACAGGACCCACAATGCTGAACTAAGCCACGCCCACTGGGGCGGGATCCCGTAGTATATAGTGCTGATTTGTCCGTTTCATGTGCCTCCTGCCTGCCACTGACGAAGGGATTTCACATTCCCGAAACATGTTTGGCGTATTGACTGCTGCGGGCCCCTTTGAGATTCCCTGTTGCAAGCTGCAATTAAAATACTTGAAACGAACGGATGGTGTATAGCGGCTTCTTTCCGTGGGGCAACTTTGTGTGTTTAATTGAATTAGCGGCTGCGCCCAGCTGCGAGGAGAGAAGCTCACCGCGTCAATGCGGGTCCAAGCCAGCGCCAGAGGGGTGTTGGCTGAGGAGACACCGTGCTGCCCTGCACATGAGTTCGTTAATTGCACCTACAAAGCGGAGACAGGTGAACTTTTGGAAAACCCACAGCTCCACTTGGATTTTGATGGTTTAATTTGGGGCACAAATGAACGGTAACTTTCGGCACTACAGGACCAACAATGCTGAACTAAGCCACGCCCACTGGGGCGGGATCCCGTAGTATATAGTGCTGATTTGTCCGTTTCATGTGCCTCCTGCCTGCCACTGACGAAGGGATTTCACATTCCCGAAACATGTTTGGCGTATTGACTGCTGCGGGCCCCTTTGAGATTCCCTGTTGCAAGCTGCAATTAAAATACTTGAAACGAACGGATGGTGTATAGCGGCTTCTTTCCGTGGGGCAACTTTGTGTGTTTAATTGAATTAGCGGCTGCGCCCAGCTGCGAGGAGAGAAGCTCACCGCGTCAATGCGGGTCCAAGCCAGCGCCAGAGGGGTGTTGGCTGAGGAGACACCGTGCTGCCCTGCACATGAGTTCGTTAATTGCTCCTACAAAGCGGAGACAGGTGAACTTTTGGAAAACCCACAGCTCCACTTGGATTTTGATGGTTTAATTTGGGGCACAAATGAACGGTAACTTTCGGCACTACAGGACCCACAATGCTGAACTAAGCCACGCCCACTGGGGCGGGATCCCGTAGTATATAGTGCTGATTTGTCCGTTTCATGTGCCTCCTGCCTGCCACTGACGAAGGGATTTCACATTCCCGAAACATGTTTGGCGTATTGACTGCTGCGGGCCCCTTTGAGATTCCCTGTTGCAAGCTGCAATTAAAATACTTGAAACGAACGGATGGTGTTTAGCGGCTTCTTTCCGTGGGGCAACTTTGTGTGTTTAAATATATATATATATATATATATATATATAAATATATATATATATATATATATATATATATATATATATATATATATATATATATATATATATATGAGGCTCCTGCTTGATTTTGTGTAATTGAGAAGCACTCAAGCGCCGACACCGGGCTCCAAGCACTGCCCAATCTTTTGTGCAGGAAGGTGGGTGAGTCAATCCCTTTCACAGTTCTGGCATCATTACTCCGCCGACTCGTTTCGAATTAACATTCTTCTTCATGGGCTGATGATGGCAGAAAAAACACGAACCAGGTGGTATCCCCATTTATGCAATATAGCGCGCCTCCTCTCTGGCTGATCTCTATGATACTACGCTTAGCATCATGGGAGTTGTAGTCCTGGAAGTGTTATTAAAATACTGCTGGTTTATTAAGGCTCGCAGATGAGCCCCGACGAACCCACAATCCTCTATCAGTGCCGATGTACCACTTATAGGGGCATGTTGGATACAGGCTCCTGTGGCCCCCAGGTTCCCGGGGTGGTGCTCCTCGGCGGAACGAACGCCGCCAATGTATGGGGCTCCTGCTTGATTTCGTGTACTTGAGAAGCACTCAAGCGCCGACACCGGGCTCCAAGCACTGCCCAATCTTTTGTGCAGGAAGGTGGGTGAGTCAATCCCTTTCACAGTTCTGGCATCATTACTCCGCCGACGCGTTTCGAATTAACATTCTTCTTCATGGGCTGATGATGGCAGAAAAAACACGAACCAGGTGGTATCCCCATTTATGCAATATAGCGCGCCTCCTCTCTGGCTGATCTCTATGATACTACGCTGAGCATCATGGGAGTTGTAGTCCTGGAAGTGTTATTAAAATACTGCTGGTTTATTAAGGCTCGCAGATGAGCCCCGACGAACCCACAATCCTCTATCAGTGCCGATGTACCACTTATAGGGGCAAGTTGGATACAGGCTCCTGTGGCCCCCAGGTTCCCGGGGTGGTGCTCCTCGGCGGAACGAACGCCGCCAATGTATGAGGCTCCTGCTTGATTTCGTGTACTTGAGAAGCACTCAAGCGCCGCTCCAAGCACTGCCCAATCTTTTGTGCAGGAAGGTGGGTGAGTCAATCCCTTTCACAGTTCTGGCATCATTACTCCGCCGACGCATTTCGAATTAATATTCTTCTTCATGGGCTGATGATGGCAGAAAAAACACGAACCAGGTGGTATCCCCATTTATGCAATATAGCGCGCCTCCTCTCTGGCTGATCTCTATGATACTACGCTTAGCATCATGGGAGTTGTAGTCCTGGAAGTGTTATTAAAATACTTCTGGTTTATTAAGGCTCGCAGACAGCGTCCCGGTTGTTGTGTTGTGTGGGTGATGTAAGTACCAACATGTAGGTACCAATGAAGAGTCTAAAATTCAATGTACACCGTCTCCTCTGTAGATTTTTTGTATGTTCTAATATGGGTTATTTAAATGTAAATGTGTGGAAAAGCACTTCATGCTTTAAAGCAATTGTATTTTTGAACTGATTGTTCTTTCCTCTTAGTCCTCCTCTTTGTTTTTTTTTTCCCACACTCTTCTTCAGCATGATAGTTGATAAATTCGTTCCCTCAAAAAATTTATATACATAAAGAAATTATATTAAATACATATAAAATATATTTTTCCTTTAAAAGAAGAATACATTTTACAGCTTTTGATATTTGCTATTAAAAAACCATTGAAATTCACTGAAAAAACCATAGGTTATAGACCATATATAGTTAGGAATTAGCATTTACAAAACCTTGAAAATTCACTGAAAAAAACATAGGTTATAGACCATATATAGTTAGGAATTAGCATTTACAAAACCTTATTTTACTCACACAAAACCATTGAAATTCGCATATATAGTTAGTTGCACTAACTATATATCGCGCACCCGCAATCCACTGCTGATCATGTCACTTATTACATCATTCATGACATGGTCAGTGACATCACTGATGACATCACTGATGACATCTCAAATGGCATCACTGATGACATCACTGATGACAACATCCAGTGACTGTATGTTTCTGTAAAGTTAAAATATGTCTTACATATTGAGGATTGAGTGGATGTATAAGTGTCTGGATGAAGGATTTAGTAGGTGCATGACTGACTGTATGAGTGAGTGATTAAATGTGTCTCACTGAGTGCATGGGTTAGTGACTAAACTGTCTTAATTTGTGCATCATTATGTCTGCTGTTCTGTAAACTGCTGCATGTGTTGATCAGTAGCTATATGAGTAACTATATGGGTTATTGATTGGCTGCCCAAGTATTTGTATGGGAGACTGAGTGTGTGTGTGGGTGGCTGGGAGGTGTATGACTCTGTGCATAGATGTGTGAGCAGTTGATTCACTAGATGTATAATAATAATAATAATAAAGTGCTTATAAAGCGCTCAGTAACGCCATCACGGCGTGTCCCCGCGCTAAGCTACCAATGAAGCAGCATAGAAAACCCAGACTCTATGCAGTATATAGATGTGTTTTGAGCAGAGCCCTAAACCGCAATTCATTGCTCTCCAGCCTCAACACAGGAGGGAGTTTGTTCCAATTTTGAGCTGCTTGGAGCGCGAAGGAACGTCCACCCATTCTAGCCTTCCTAATCCTGGGGACTGTCAACAGTCCAGTACCCTCTGAACGGAGGGTCCTAGTAGGTTCATAGCGGCTGACTAGATCCTTCAGGTATGTCGGTGACTTGTCCCAGACAATATGGTGGCAGAAGAGGAGGCACTTAAATAGCACACGCTTCTTCACAGGCAGCCAATGAAGCGCATCCAGCGCCAATTTCGAGCTGGCTCTCCTGGGTCTTCTTAACACCAGTCTGGCGGCGGAGTTCTGTATGACTTGTAGACGACCTATGCTGCCCTCGGTTGCCCCAAGGAACAGAATGTTGCCGTAATCTAACCGCGAGGTCACCAGTGCCTGCGTTAGTGTCCTTCTGGCCGATAAAGGGAGGAGGTCTAAGGTTTTGTTTAGGGTCTTTAGAACTCCAAAGCATTTGCCCACGAGGCGCCTTATGTGGCCTTCATAAGAGAGAGAGGGATTCATCCAAATTCCTAAATTCTTGGCCTCCTGACATGGTATGGGGGTAGGGCCCAGACATGAAGGCCACCACTCATCCGACCATTTTTCGCTTTTTCCCCCTACCACCAACACCTCTGTTTTAGAGCCATTGAGTTTTAAGCAGTGGGCATCCATCCACTCTGCTAATGCCTGCATACAGGATTTAAAATTTTTAGGGGTGTTGGAGGTGCTCTGCGATAGGGAGATCAGCAGCTGAGTGTCGTCAGCGTACGACACTAATTCCACCCCAAAAGAGTGTACAACTTTCGCCAGAGAGGCCATGTATAGGTTAAAACGAGTGGGGTTCAAAAGTGCATGTGGAAACAGCTGTATGGGCGGTTGACTGTGTGCATGAGTGTATTGGTGAGTGAATGGATATCTCAGTGCTACATGTCAAAGTAAGTACATATGTAAAACACAGTACATGTGAGAGTTGACATATATAAATAACTGTGCATAAGAGCCAGTGAATGTGTGAGTGGCTGTATGGATCATTGTGAACTTGTATCAGGGATTGTATAAGAGAGTAAATATGTGTTAGTATATGTTTGAATAAGTAAGGTGTGTATAACTGTATAGTTGAGGAAATGGAGGTGTGATTGATTCTTTGCATGACTGACTAGGTGTGTGAGTAACTCAATGGATGAGTGACAGTCTGTGAGTGTCTGTTTACACTGAGTGTATTTAAGGTTATATTAGAGTCTGAAGAGGTTCATCGTATTATCACATGAATGATGTCATCAGTGATGTGATCAGTAATGTCAAATGAGATGTCATCAGTGATGTCATCAGTGATGTCATTTGAGATGTCATCAGTGATGTCATCAGTGATGTAATCAGTGATGTCATTTGAGATGTCATCAGTGATATCATCAGTGATGTCATCAGTGATGTCATTTGAGATGTCATCAGTGATGTCATCAGTGATGTCATTTGAGATGTCATCATGTCATCAGTGATGTCACTGACCATGTCATGAATGATGTAATATGTGACATGATCAGCAGTGGATTGCGGGTGCGCGATATATAGTTAGTGCAACTAACTATATATGCGAATTTTAATGGTTTTGTGTGAGTAAAATAAGGTTTTGTAAATGCTAATTCCTAACTATATATGGTCTATAACCTATGGTTTTTTCAGTGAATATATATATATATATATATATATATATATATATATATATATATGCACCAGCAATTCCAACCACTTCCGTTTGGATGGCGAAGCAGGAACTCAGACCGACCACAGCAAAATCAGGCAAGGTAAAGTTTTATTGTTGTTCCTTCACAGCCAGCAAGACGCGTTTCGGGCTTCAAGAGCCCTTGATCACCTTCAGCTATCTGTATGCCACTTTTTGCTTTTTATTTAGTGCTTAACAAAGTGCACACCCCTTCCCAAGTGGTTGTTCGAGTCATGTGATCATAAATAGTAACAACAGACTGTTGTCAGTATCTGCTGTGTAGGTTCAACATTACTGCCTAAATGCATGCAGATTTTTACACGATATGACACTCCAAATTCATAGTGTTATCATATTCATACCAATACAATTTGCAGTTGGTATACTGCTGTATTATTATACATTTTAAATAAAGATATTTAAAACAATGTAACAAAAAAATCCTTTTTTGTTTATAGCTGGATAAATCCATAATGTAATAAATACAATAATTTTTTCACTGTGGAGTTGAATATTCATTAAATCCTAATTTTGAAAACCTCATCACATTCTATTGATCAAATTGCTGATCCCGACAATGATTAACTCGTGAAAATACGTAAAGAGTGCTCTTGTGCTTATTTTCCCCCTTATATCTAGTGCAATTTTTCCTTAATAAAGTGCTACAAGATATGTGCAACATTAAGCCAATATTAAATATAAAGTGCATTTTCATAAATATATACAATAACAAACAATTATAGATGGATTTATGTCTTAGAAAAAGCAAAATTAATTTCATACAATCTCAACAGTGTAAAATTTTAAACCCAGCCGGATAAAAAACAACTCTTAAAAGATATATATAGAAGGTATATAAAATTGCTTATAAAACCATCAATGTTTGTTAGAATTCATGGAGAAAGTGCTTGAAGCTGGCAGAGATGGTAGTTTATCTGAAATATTTATACTCAACATGGGCAATGACGGATAAAATCTCATCTCATATATTGTCATTGTTTTCTCACAGTGGTATATATTTTGATACCTATGTCATCATTTCTGCCATATTTATATATAAGTATGCATATCCTCCGCGTTGTTTAAACCCCGTGGCCATTTACTATCAAGATTAAGGATAAAAGTAGTTTCCAATTGTCTCAGCTGTCTGTCGCGGTTCCCTCCTCTTTTGTTTACTGGTACTGCTCCAATAACAAAATAAGATAGACAATGGATATCCCTATTGTGACACTTATTAAAGTGTCGTGCCATGGGGTATGCAGTATCATGATGGAGAACAGCTCTCAAATGTTGTAATATCCTGACGTGCACCTGTAGTCTTGTGCTTCCCACATATCTAAGACCACAGGTGCACGTCAGGACATACACGGCAAAATCTGTTTTGCAGTTGTAACTGCCCTTAATAGCCACTGGAGATGCATCAAATGGAGTCGTGTACGATGTTTTATTGCATCCAAATTTACACGCACGACATGTTGTGCATCTTCTGAATCCCCTAGTTGGTTGAAACCATGAAATAGCCTTTCTTGTTTCTGGGGAATTTTTGTCTAAGTCACTGCCCATGGATCTGCCTTTTCTAAAAGTTATAATGGGAGAAGACAATAGACGTTCGTGTAACACATTATCTGTTAGGACAATAGGCCAATGCTTCTGTACAATAGTTCTGATTTTTCTCTCCTGTCTGGAGTATGTGGTGATCAATCTAGGACCGCCAATGTTATCATTTTTGTCTGTTGTTTTACTGATTTCTCTGTTGAACAGACTCGATCTTGGACGTTCTTGTGCTTTCCTGATAGCTTTATCAATGATTTTATCACTATACCCCCTGTTTCTGAGTCTAACTCGCATATCTTCCTGACAGGTTTTGAAATCCTCCTCGTCACTGCATATGCGTTTCAGTCTGAGGATTTCTCCATAGGGTATGTTCGCCAACAAATGCCTAGGGTGTGAACTACTTGCATAAAGCGTTATGTTGCCAGCTGTAGGTTTCCTAAATAAAGAGCTAACAAGTCTGGAATTTTTTACATGAAGTCTGACATCTAAAAATTCGATTTGAGTCTTATGAATATTCGATGTGAACTTTAAATTTAAATCATTGGAATTGATGTCTTCAATAAATTTATGTGCTGAGGCTAGATCACCTTGCCATATTAAAAACACTTCATCTATGTATCAATAATATGTGGGTACATTATCCTCCATCTGTCTTAGGTGTTTGCGCCTGAGGATGCGTTCTTCCCACCAGCCCACGTGTAAACACGTGTAGCTGGGGGAAAAACAGGCCCCCATGGCTACACCTCTAAGTTGTTTGAACAGAACATTATTAAAGAGGAAAAAATTATTATTGAGGCACCAGCTGATAAGCTCAAAAATAACCTTGTTATGGCCATAGAACTCTATTGGTCGAGTTGCTAAAACATATTTAATTGCTTCTAGTCCTTGGGTATGATCTATGCTTGTATACAAGGACTCTATATCCAATGTAATCAGATAAGAATCCTTTGACCATGTCACATCATTCATTTTTGTCAGAAAAACACCGGTATCTTTAAGGTAGCTGGGGAGTGATTTGACCAAATCTTGTAAGAAATGGTCAATGTATTGACCAATGTTCTCACCGGCACTATTCATAGCAGAGATAATGGGTCTTCCCGGTACCGGTGTTACCTCCTTGTGTATTTTAGGAATAAGACACAAGATCGGTAACACCGGATGTTCCTTAAATAGGAACTTGCTTTCTTCATTGGAGAGAAATCCCTCCCTCCTCCATTGCATTAAAAGCTTTTATAGGGTTTCCCTGGCTTTTTCATATTCTTTCATTGAGCTTTTCTGACATGTTACATCGCTCAATTGCCTTTGTGCCTCGGTTATATAGTCCTTTTTAGGCCATAATACAAGATTACCGCCTTTGTCAGACTTTTTTATAATCACATTGCAATTGTCTCCCAATTTCTTAATCAATCTGTCATATGCTACTTTTCTAAAAAAGATGCCTCGTTGTTGCATGTTTTTTCTGACATTAATATTCAGTTTCTTCAAATCGTTTACAATCATATCATGATAGGTGTCTATGGCATCTTTTGGCATTAGGGGCAAAAAACTAGACTTATTCTTAAAAGGACTAATGCCTGCCCCCTGCTGAACAAAATCAATTTTCCTCAATCTTTCTTGTGTGGAAATGTCAACTGGGTCAGCCGACCCTTCTTCTGACATACCTTGTTGTCCCTCATATAAGTCATGCATGATAATCACACCTGCCGCATCAGACGCTCTCAACGTGGGTAGGCTCAAACTTTCTGCTTCCCCCTCAATATTTTCCACATAATTTGAAAAGCCCATGTCATTGTTTTTATCGTTTTTTAATGCAAAGTACTTTTTTAACTTGAGCTTACGGATAAAGCAGTACACGTCTATGCGAGTCCTCGCATAGTTAAAGTCCTCTCCAGGACAAAAATTCAGCCCCAATGTCAACAGTTGCTGTTCAGCTTTTGTTAATACCACATCTGATAGATTTATAATGCTGTTATCTCTTAGCGGCGATTTTTCTGCCAAAAGTTTTTCTTCTTCTTTGGGGCAGTTTTTGCATCTTTTGCGCTGTTCTCTCCGGCGCCTGTTTCTACGCTATTTTGTGGCTGTCTTGGTATTCTCGGGCGCAATGTTCTGAGTCTTTCTGCCACTAAAAAATCCAACTCCTCACTCATATTCAGGATGGTTTTTTAGTATTTATCAACTCAGTACTGCCACTCGAGCCGCTTGTAACTGATAACGCATCTGTGTTAGAAGAATCATCATTAATGTTGATAGATATTTGCGCACTGCTGCTTGCTGCTGAATGTTTATCTTGACTGTATTGCTTCCGTTTATTTAGATCATATTTCCGAGAGAACGTGAACATTTGGCCATTCTCATAATCTGCCAGATCTCTTGCAAACTTATGTGTTTTCCTGGCTTTCATTTTTTCTTCATGTTTTCTAACACGCTCTTTAATGTCTGCTCTTGCCTTCGTGATATACTCGGTTATGGGTATTTTGTCCAGCTCATCATTTATTACTGCTAACTCCTTCAATATTTCTTGCCGATCTATTTGGGCATATTTTGTCAGTATTTTGACCGAGTTCATCGATGCCTCAAGGTTGTTTTCTCCCCACTCGCGGAGCATTTCAGGATTTGGATTGTTGAAACTAGGGACCAATAAGATTCGTAGGCCGCGCGGCACCCGGCCGACTTCTATATATTTAGATAGGGATTTGTTCTCCCACCATTTTGTCACCTCTAATTTGGATTTTACTTCCAGGTTCTTCAAAAGTACTTTAACGTCTTTGTCTTGTTCAGATTCGGCAGGTAATGCTTGTGTCGCGTTACGCGCTGATTTTATTTTATTATCAAACATCCCTTCAGCTGCCAGCTCCCGCTCTCTCTCCTCCTCCGCTGACATCGCTGGCTGCTACTCGAACTGTTATCGTGCAGGCGAACAAAGTCAATTCTGTTTCTCGTCTTGCCTGGCGCTGCCTCTCCCCTTTCCTGCCACTTTCAAAGTATCACACTCACCGGCATTCTCGTTGTTTTCTTTACGCGTCCTCCGACCCGGTAGAATCCACACGCTGCCGGTTTCTCAGAGTTACTTCACAGTTGAACGCAGGGGGAAGCCACTAATTTTCCACCACGGAGCAAACAGATCTCAGCTGAGGGCGGCTTCCGGCTTTCAGGGAGGCGGTCTGGAAACAGAGGCAGCTGACCTCCGTGACACTATGCACCAGCAATTCCAACCACTTCCGTTTGGACGGCGAAGCAGGAACTCAGACCGACCACAGCAAAATCAGGCAAGGTAAAGTTTTATTGTTGTTCCTTCACAGCCAGCAAGACGCGTTTCGGGCTTCAAGAGCCCTTGATCACCTTCAGCTATCTGTATGCCACTTTTTGCTTTTTATTTAGTGCTTAACAAAGTGCACACCCCTTCCCAAGTGGTTGTTCGAGTCATGTGATCATAGATAGTAACAACAGACTGTTGTCAGTATCTGCTGTGTAGGTTCAATCACACACCCACACAACCACTCATATACCCATTCACAGACCCAAACAAGGACTCATACAACCACTCACTCATCCATAGAGCCACTCAGGCATTCACTCCCTCACTCATACAGGCATCGACACAACAACTCACTCACCCATAAAGCTACTCATACAACCAGTCACCCATACAACCACTCACACAGCCACACTCACCAATAAAGCTACTCACACAACTACTTATTCACCTATACAGTCACTCACACACCCACTTACTCACCCATACAGCCTATCAACACAGTGAGTCCCTCACCCATACAAGCACTCGCACAACCACTTGCATACCTGTTCACACATCCATATAAGCACTGACATATCTGCTCGCCCACTCATTCATCCATTCATACAGACACTCAATATTCCATACAGCCACTCGCATACCAACTCACTTAACCAAACATCCACTCTAACGGCCAATCACTCACCCATACAACCACGTACATCCACCACATTATGCCTGATGAATCTAAGACTATCGATTCCGGATGAAACTAAGACTCTCGCTTCCTCAACAGATCACTAATTATTCTGCAAAGAATATGTGGGCCTCTGTTTTTACTGTCTCTAGCTATGATTGTAATCATTCACATGTATCCCTTATCCCCTGCCAACCTTTTGTATAGTTTTGTATTTCTCTGCATTTTTAAGTTTGTTTGTTGACCTTGTATACCATGTAAAGCGCTCTGATAGCCTCACGGGTCAAGTTCGCGCTCTATAAAACACTGAAATATATATTTTAAATTAAAAAAAAAAAAATATATATATATATATATATATATACATATATATATATATATATATATATATCCTTTTCTTTACGGGAGGGGTTTGGACGGATATATATATATATATATTATATATATATATATATATATATATATATATATATATATATATATGTATATGTATATATATATATATATATATATATATATGTATATATATATATATATATATATATATATATATATATATATATATATATATATATATACCAACACAATCAGTAACGTGATCAAAATAACTCACTGGTGTTGCGGCCTCAATTCAAAACGGTGTTTATTTAAGCAACGGGCCCCCGACGCGTTTCGCTGTTAACCTCACAGCTTGTTAACGGGTGACATTTTTACAAACAAAGTGCATATTTAAAGGTGCAGAGAGCACTTCCGTTTCGTCATCATAGACACAGTGAAAATACTATGTTGCAATCCTTTACATCGTGATTGTGGAGAAGTTCGTGATAAACAATTCCATTATTCTTATTTAAACAAAATTAATTAAATTAAATTCATTCTGCCTCAGAACTACATTTTAAATCGATTTTCGCTCTTTTGGCCCAAGTGGGCAACAATTATACCAAACTAATCTTCTTAGTGAGGCAACAGTTAATAAGCGCTTATTGCTTCCTGTTATTTCAAGTCTCGCCCCAGTGGGCTTATATACATTTATAATGTCCAATGCTCAATATTTCAAGTTCATCAGTTCAAATCAACTGGGCCATATTCAATCACTCCTCCAAAATTCATAATCTTCATGATACATCACTGCAACAAAGAAAACACATATATTCACTATTACACAGATCCTGAACTGTCTCTTAATCAAAACATAAAAAACCATGTTTAAAAACTCTTAAAAGATACATTGCAAGTTACAGGAGTCATCACAGTTTGGAACGCTTTAGTTATCTTAGGTGTAATAGACATCTCCTCATCAAAATTCAAACCGAAAGGTATCCGTGTATTGAATTGAATAATCATTCTTGATTCCAGTTTTCTTAATTCTATTGTGCGGTTTCCTCCTCTTTCTCTTAGAGGTACTGAATCCAACACAATGAATTTAAGAAGGTTTTGGTTCTGATTGTGTTTTTCACTGAAGTGGCGTGCCACCGGGTACTGTCTGTCATTTTTGGCTATGGCTCTAAGATGCTCAAGAACCCGCAGTTTTGCCTTTTTGGTCGTGCTCCCTATATAATATAAATTAAAGGGGCATTTTAACGCATAAACTGCGAACTCAGTATCGCATGAAAAATGTCTCGTGATCTTAAATGCCGGTTTATCCTTGCATAATTTGACTGTCTTACAATTTTGGCTGTACCTACATGCTTTGCACTTCGTGCAAGTGAAGAATCCCTGTGTGGGATTAGATTTTTTAATATCTTTGATGTTACTTGACATTAACGTGTCTTTCAGTGATTTACTGCATCTGAATGTAATCGAAGGATGTATCCCAACTTCATTTTTTAAATCATCATCTGTTCTCAAGACTTCACAGAATGTTTCTAGGCTTTTCCGTACCTCCCAAGCCTGGTTATGGTACGTTGTTATAAATCTTATTCTGTTCTTCTTTCTCCTGATTCTTTTTTGTCAAACATCTCTTCCCTTTTTAGATTCCTCACTTTGTCAACTGCTGTTTGTATACTTTTTCTGCTGTAGCCCTTGTTTTCAAATCGCGTGATCATAATTTGTACTTCTATATTGTAATCTGCCTCTGAGCTACAGTTGTGTTTTGTTCGTAGAAGTTCCCCGAAAGGTATACTATTGACTAAATTTCTGGGGTGACAACTTTGTGCAAGCAATAAGCTGTTGCCGGCAGTTTTCTTCCTATGCAATTTACTCGTAATGCTGTTATTCTTAATTTGTAGCTCCAAATCTAGGAACACAATTTTTTCACTGCTCATCTCACTGGTGAATTGCAAATTACACTCATTTACATTTAATGTCTGGACAAATTCCTATGCCTGTTTTTGATCACCATTCCATATGCATAAAATGTCGTCAATGTACCTTGACCAGAGGACGACATGGTCTTGGTACTGTTTGATGTTCCCGACCACCTGCTCCACCCACCAGCCGAGGTAGAGACCTGCAAAGCTGGGGGCGAAGCAGGTCCCCATTGTATATATATGCGTCCCTGCACAAATGCACTCCACGCAGTAAAAGACGCCAACAATCCAGAAGTCTGCTTTGAAGATAACGATTTATTTCCACATCGAAGCCATGAAAACACCCTAAGCGTTTCGGCGAAGCCGCCTTGCTCACGGGTTGATTCAATGCTCATACAAACAGACATTTAAACTTGTTACGTGCACGTGATAGAAAATTACAACATCAAAAGTGGACTAAACATTTAACAAACAAAAAGCATAGTGTTGTCAGCCATTTTGTAATGTGTTATTTTGCCTGATTATAAACAGTCAGGATGCATGCCCGCCGTATTTTATCCTGCATCCGCTTGCAAATTTCATTTCATCGTGATGTATGAAACATATGCAATTTATGTATCATTCGGCCACAAAAATTATAATTCACATCAAACCTCATAATGTGTTCATTTACTATATAAATATCCTTAGAATACATACAGTCAAAGTAAAGATGATTTATAAATACTAACGAACACAGTACCACATTCATAAGTTACCATATACGATAATTGGGCCAAAAGCACGATCCCTAACACATTGATATGTCAGCTATTGTGTGTCAATAAAGTTGGAATTCATTCATTCTCCTTCTTATTCTTTGCGGGATGCGTGTTAACAAAATACATAACAAATCCACAGATTCACTTCCAAGTGGGTAAATAAAATTATCAAGCTAACGTTCAAAGCCCTTAATGCATTTAAAGTGTTCAAGACAGTCCATCCACATGAGTCAAGAGAAATGGGAGTCATGGGAAAAGATTATTCTTGAGTCAACAGATAAGACTGTGACAAATTGCCATCAATAGTCAAAAAATGTTAGGCACAGTATAAAGAGTAATACCCTCAATCATTGGTATAATAAATAGATCGGTCACTCCTTAAACAATTCTAACTCATTCCTACTACCATAGTAGACTGTTTGTAAAATACAATCCCAGCACCCATTTCTTTCACATCATCCCCAGTGGGGTAATGAGATTCCAATCACTTCTTCACTTCTTCAACGATATTTCTGGGGCATATTTTCATATCTGTACAAAGGAAAGAATATAAACAAACCATATAAAAAGGGCAACAACATCTTCACTACAGTTCCAGACAACGTTATGTTCAAGCTATATACAATAAAACCACAAGTGACTGATGTAAAAACTAGCATCGGAGTTCGATGTTCGTTGTGGCGTACGAGCCGTACCTTGAGAGCGAGCGCCTTTCAGTCTTCCAGTGCGGTACGAGGTGGGCGGTACGACGCGGATGTGCGAACAAGGCACCGTCCCCTCGAACAATGCGACTTTGTGCCCTCAACGAGCCATAGCTCGCACCGTGAAAGAAGGACATCGCTGCGTGCAAGGCTTTTGTTTTTCATCGCCCCGTCCGTGCCGGACCCCACAAACTAAGGTACTGTGAACGACTTGCACTGCAATTGTGTGCGCATCGGACCGGAGTGTCCGATGCGCTTGTTTGACTCTTTTGGTCATTTTTCATCACCGGGAGAGCCGGACAGAGGGTGCGAAGCGCACGGAACGATAAACTATGCATTTTTAACAAGAACTCTTGATTGCTGACCGTATTGTGGATAATCTTTGTTGTTATTTGGTCTTGTACTAAGTCTGATATAAAAGATAACTATTTTTGATATAATCCTAGTGTGGTGTCCATTTGTGGTGTGTCACTTGATTACTGTATGGGTTCACAATTGCTTAACCTATAACGCCTCTGAAATAAGACTTGTCTGCTCGCGCCAAGCTACCTAGAGGGTGAGCAGGGGTTATTTTAAGAGGGTAACTCCCTTGCCCTGACTAGAGGAGAGGGTCCCTGCTTGTCACAAGTACCTACCTGTGCCAACCAGAGACCCCCGAATCTAACAGGAGGCATTATGGGGCACTAAGTTTCTACATCTTATACAACTTGTTACATTTCTACTGTCCATCCTTGCTAATTTCATTCGTGGTGGATTCATTTGTAGTTCATATCCAATTTTGATAGCGAGACTGTTTGTTTAAGCCATCTGGCTCTCATCAAATTCATACTTAGGAGCCAATTCCGATCTCGCTGGGAGAAGGCTCCGTCCGACTCAGATCCGGAGGGCTTTCCGACCGACTCATGCTCCGGGGCTCGGAGCGCCTGAGTACGATGCAAACAAGGGCTGACGGACACGTGTCAATCGGAGCCCCATTGAAGTCAATGGGAGCCTGTTGTATGACGCGTACATAGGCTCCCATTGACGAAAAAGGTACCTTGCGCACAAGGGCGCCCCCTGTAGTGGGGACGCGTCTGTGCCACCTGCACCGTACATGGATGTGTAGGGGAGATGGGTCCCACCCTGGGATTGACTTGTAGGACTACGGGTGCAGCGGGTCAGGCGCGGACCCCTGAAGTCCGCTTTCCGGAGCGTTTACGTGTCGGAGGCTCTGTCTCGATCCGGCTGTCCAAATCGTGCATCGTACTGGCTTAGTCGGAAATCGCCTCTATTGCATGGCACAGTTTGCTTACGGACAAGACGTAAGGAGCGGTTTGGACCTGGAAATGATTCGGTTGGCGATTTAGTATTTCTCACATCGTAGTTGCTCGCTCATACAGCTGTACGAGTCGGCCGGTAAACCCGCATACGGCTCGTACTTTTTCGAGCTGGATCGAGATCGGAATCGGCCCCTTAGTGTTAATTTCATGGTCACGTTTCCCAATTGTTTCATTGAAACTTTATTGACACAATCCACTCGGCTGTCTATGCAACTACCTTGTACATAAATGCTTTCCTTTTGGTTTCGTATAAGTGACCATAATTCATTCCTTTTTAAGTTCTTCGTAGATTCTTCAAGATTGGTAGCTTTAGATTTTTTGTTTCACTCTTCAAATTGAAACTCTATTGACCCTCTCACCAAAGTAGTTGCATTCTTAACCATCACATTTTTATTGCTCAGTGCTCCTATGTGATGGTTAAGAATGAGAGTGAGAGTGTCAATAAAGTTTAAATTTGAAGAGTGACAAAACAAATTGACTATTTAAACATTTCATCGTTTCATATCTACGGATTTCATCTTTAAGGTAAAATTATATTTTTTCCTTCATCATAATACAATTCATCTCATCGGAAAGCGCTCAGTAGATTTTGTATGCCTGTTTACCTTCAAATGTCGAGCGTGCATTCTCTCGAGTGCTCATCGGCAACGTTTCTCTCAGCTAACGCTCTTGCCCTCGAAGACATTCTAGCTCCCGGGTAACTCGTTGGTATCACGTTATGCGTCTCGTCATTGCGTAAACGTGGCAGCCATTTTATGTTTGTGTTTAGTCTGATTATTGGGGAGTGAGCAGACAGGTCGGTAAATATTCCCCTTGACCCTCCATACCCTTTTGTTTGTTAGCCATTTTATGTTACCATAACGACCCGACCTGCATCTGCAACATCGGAAGTTTTTCTTTTCACAAAGAACATTACTGGAATTATTGGGCTGACGAGCGGCAACTTATTTTCATAGAATCATCTTCGACTGCCATTGTAAGTTGGTGATATTGAACTATACTATTACATTTTGCTGTTATTTATTGTTTCTTTACAGAATATATTCATTTACTGTCACATTTTTGAAGCATTGTTACCACATATGCACAAGTTTGATCTTGTGTATATTATATTTATAAAATATGCAGTTTGATCCACCATCCAAAAGGTGAACCCCCAATACCTTGGAATAGATGGAAAGAGGAATTTTTAACCTTTTTGAAAGCTATTGATGGAGACAGATTTTCGGCAGAAAAAAAACATTTTGTAACACTCTTTGTGTTCTGAGGGACAAGTTGTCTTTCGTACACTTCCTCAACTTGATGCTGGTGGTGACAGAAATGTATTTGAAGATGCCATGACACGACTAGAAGCTAGATTCAAGCCTACATCTAGCATAGCCTTGAATAGGTACAAATTTTATACAAGAGCCCAAGAGGAATCTGAAACTTTTGATGATTTCCTAACAGCGTTACGATATCTTTCAACCAATTGTAATTTTGGTCGGATTACTGACAAAATGATTAGGGGCCAAATTATTGTACACACAAAGAGCAAGAATATCCAAGAACAATTGTGGATCATGGGAGATCCAGACCTCATGGATGTTATTATCACCGCTAAAGCAATGGAACAATCAGATAAATGTATGAAAACTCTTGATAATAAATCTAAAGAAAAGTCTGATGATGTATGTGCTATGAAAGCTGAGTCCAACATCAAATCCAAATCTTCGAATATTTCTGCTTCTGATCAAAATGTCCCAAACTATCAACGGAATGTTAAGAGACCTGATAAGGATTTTCACTGTTTTAGGTGTGGCAACACTAGTCATAGTGCCTCTTTTCCAAGATGTCCTGCTGTCGGTAGAGAGTGTAAAAAATGTGGTAAACGTGGATATTTTGCCAACATGTGTAAAAATGTTTTCTCTAACACCAACACCACCAATAGTAGAGGAAGAATTTAATGTTTAAATAATGATGATACTTGTGATAATACAGAGTTTGAGAGAGGGATAGTGGTATCAATTCCAGACTGTGGGAAGCAAGAAACCTCCTACAGTGTTTTGAAACAACCAGATTGTTATGTGAAAGTGTGCCTCTTAATCTTATGGCAGATTCGGGATCACCTTGGACCATTATTTCCAAAGAATATTTTTGTGATGTATTCAAAGATATTATCACCTTGGGTGACCTTACGGAATCTGATATGATTGCCAAAAGTTTTGATGGTTCTGTTATTGATATGGAAGGTTATGTGGGAGTAGACATGCATTTCAAGGGTCAAGTTGCTTTTGTGAAGTTGTATGTTGCTGTAAAGGGAGTAAATGTTCTTGGATGGAGGGATCAGTGGAGTCTAGGAATTATGCTCAATCCTAGAAATCCTGATCCTGTTATGGTCATTCCAGAGAAGTGCCGTGAGTCTGATGTCATTAGAGGTGTAATTGATGTTTGTGAGATGTCTCGTGAAATTGTTGAGTCATTTCCCAAAGTATTTTCTAAAAACTTGGGTAAGCTCAATCATTTTCAACATCAAATTAAACTTAAAAAGGGGTCTACTCCAGTTAAACAGAAACTAAGAAATGTGCCTATCAATGTTAGAGAAGATGTTAAAGTTTTATTACAAAAACTAATTGATGAGGACATCATTGAAGGGATTGAATCCTGTGCATGGGTTTCACCCATTGTTTTGACTCGGAAATCAGACCAAAGTTTAAGGTTGTGTGTGGATTTGAGGGCTTTGAATGGCAATTTAATTGTGGACTGTCATCCTCTACCTAAAATCAATGAGGTTGTGTGTATGCTGGACGGAGCAAAAGTCTTTTCTACCTTCGATTTGCAGTTGGCGTACCACCAAATTATGCTTACTGATGATTCTAAGCCTTTGACTGCTTTTCTTACACCAGAAGGATTGTTTCAGTACAAGAGAATGCTGTTATTCCTAAGAAATCTCTGGTTGATGCTATTGTGAAGGCCCCACCTCCAGACAATAAGGACAAATTGTTGTCCTTCACAGGGTTATGTGAATATTACAGTAAGTTCATCAGAAGTTTTGCCACTAAAATGGAACCTTTAAGGGAATTAACGAGACAAAAAGTAGAGTTCAAATGGGGTGATAGGCAGGAATCTGCTTTTCAACTGATAAAAAATGAGATTGCCAATGCTCCTACTTTAAAGCCTTTTTGTGTCAATAAGCTGTGTATTGTTACTGTGGATGCAAGTGAGTATGGTCTTGGTGGAGTGTTATCTCAAAAAAGTGAGAATGATGAGTGGTGTGTGGCGCACCCTGACTGAAACAGAAAGAAAGTACTCAGTCATTGAAAAAGAACTTTTAGGATGTGTTTGGGGGATTGAGCATTTTAGAATTTTTTTGTGGGGTAGTCCCTTTCTTTTAAGAACAGATCACAAACCTTTAGTGGCTGTACTTTCTCCAGGTGGAGGGAGAAATGCTACTGCACAGATTGGGAGATTGATGTAATTTTTCTATGGAATATGTTCCTGGAAAAAGAAATGTGACTGCTAATTGTCTAGATTGCCCTGTAATTTGGAAAGTGAAAATAATGAAGGGGATGAAGTAGAGTTTGTTGCTTCTCTTGGAGATTTTGTTGCCAGGGAATTTGCTGCTATCTCTGAAGACGGTTGGAGAAATGGTACTGATGGAGATAAAAATTGGGACATGTTGAAAGATTACATTCAGAAGGGCTGGCCTAGTGTTAATTTGATACCTCCAGAACTGGACAATGGTATTATTTTTAAGTGTGGTAAGTGTGTTCCTCCTGATCACATGCAAGACATCATTCTCAAACTTGCTCACGAGAGTCACATTGGTATGTATTCTATGAAAAGACTCATAAGAGCCAGTTTTTGGTGGCCAGGTATGGACAAGATGATTGATAGATTTGTGAGGGACTGTTCTCTTTGTGTAAATAGTGATAAAATGTTAAAAACTCATCCTGCACCTTTGGTACCTATAGTTTGGCCAGAAAACTCTTGGCGTAAATTGGCTTTTGATATTTCAGGTCCATTTTATTGTTTACCCCAACATGCACGGTTTGCCCTTGTTTTAATAGATTACCATTAAAAGTGGCCGGAAGTTAGGTTTGTATCCCATGCCACTTCTCAAGTGATTGTAGAGTTTTTCGGAGAAGTTTTTGAACGAGAGGGAAGCCCTGAGACTCTAATCACGGACAATGGGGTACAATTGAAATCTCATGATTTAGAAGTTTTTCTTCATTCTTGTGGCATAAGACATATTACTACACCTTTATACGAACCACAGGGTAATGGTCAAGTTGAAAGATTCAACCGAGTACTCAAGGAATGTGTGGAATGCGCAAGGAAGAGTGGAGGTGAATGGAAGCGTGTTTTACGTGAAAAGTTATGGATGTACAGGATTACGCCCCATTCAGTTACAGAACTTAGTCTGTTTCGTCTTTTGAGGGGGAGAGAGCCTGTATCTAAACTTTGCCCCTGGTGGATTAACGAAAAAATTTCTGATTCCAAACCAGCAGACAGGTTCAGTACTTCATTAAGAGTCAAACATCATCAGGACAAAATGAAGATGTATTATGATGCTGTACATAAAGTTAAAGTTCCTAATTTTGTTGTAGGAGATTTTGTGAAGATACGAAAACCCTGATTTGTTGCAAAAGGTTTTTCTAAATATGGTCCTATTCGCAAAATTGTTAAAGTTAATTTAAATAGTGTTGTGACCAATGATGGAAAGGTTTGGAATGTTAGACGAGTAGTGAAATGTCATGATAACTTTTCTTCTTTCCAATCTCCAAGGTGCAAACAAAGATCTTTGTGAGAAACAGTTTTGACTCATCAAGAATTGTTCCTCATCATAGTTTGTCTGATGATAATTGTACTGTAGCATCTAGAGTGAAAGTCAGCAATAGGATCAAGAACTCTCCTGCTAGATATAAGGACTTTATTTAAATTTTAGTTGTTTTATTTTCTTTTCTTTTAAGGGATAAGATGTGTTGCATATTACATGATTTCTGATGGTCATTATATTGTTATGTGTACTGTTGCTTTAATGTTTTGCTTACTACATGTTTCCCCTTAAAGTTGTCTTTGCATTCTGTTACCATGGTTTGTTGGATTCTAAGTTCCAGGTAACAGCTTTATGGTAGATCTATTACTGAGAAGGCCTGTTGTACTGTGCTCTCCGTAATAAATCATTTTTATATAAATTTAGTCTTGCTGGATTCTTACACTGTGACTTGGTGATATTGGGGAGATATTCCCCTTATGAAAGCGAGATAATCTGCACTTATCTATTAAAGGCAAGGTTGTTCTTTTTTGCTGTTTGGTATCATTTACCCCTGGTTCCCTGCCTATACTGTTTTTCAAGGGCCCTCTTTTGTCTTTACCGTACGACAGACCATACCCTACTATACAATGATAAGCCATACCACACTATGCAAAGACAGGCCATACCATACCACACAATGACAAACATAGTATGCCACATTATACAATGACAAGCTATACCATACCATGCTAAACAAGAAGCCCTACCATTTATATACCATACCATATAATATACCATGCCTTCCTATAAAGTGACAGGCCATACTATACTATATTGTAAAATGACAGGACATACCATAGTATACTATACAATGACAGACCATACAATGCCATATGATACAATGACAGACTATACCATGCTCTGCCATACTATATTATACAATGACAGGCCATACTATACCATATCATACATTATAATGACAGGCCATACCATATCATTGATCGGCCATACTATAGTGTACAATGACAGGCCCTACC
This sequence comes from Lissotriton helveticus, assembly GCF_964261635.1. Lineage (NCBI taxonomy): Eukaryota > Metazoa > Chordata > Amphibia > Caudata > Salamandridae > Lissotriton > Lissotriton helveticus. The sequence continues at coordinate 668,369,853 of NC_136061.1, forward strand.
ATACCATATCATACCTGCATACACTGACAAGCCATCACATATCAAACCATATTATACAATGAAAGGCCATACCATCTAATTTAATGACAGGCCATACAATACAATACCATACTATACAATGCCAGGCAATTCCATACATATAATAGAATGATATACCATATTATACAATGACAAGCCATACCATACCATACCATGCTATACAGTGACAGGCTAGGCCATACCATATCATACCATAAAGGAAACACTCCACTGACTGAGGCAATAGATCTCTCCTTTGTGAAACCTATTAGCTTTGCCAATGCTTTTTGTTCCTCCCAACACAGCATGGAGCAAAAGGCACACGTTAGTTCAACCATCTGCATAATATGTGCCACAAAAATAAGAAAACTTAAAAACCTGCTGCCACCTAAACGTGGATGCCATATGCTTGCAAAAATTGTTTTTTAATTTAAAAAACATTCACTGATGGAGCAAGTTTACTAGTAAAGTTTTTTATGACAATTCTTTCAGTTGTCCCATGCATTTTATTAATATTTATATTTGTGAAGTAAGCCAGAAATCACTACACTGGCCAAGCACTGAAATCACAGTTAGCTAAAACGCTGAAATGTCACAAACACTATATAGTACTTTTAAAAGCCGACAGAAAATAAATCCGCATCTAACTTGGAACCTGAAATGCAGGCATAATAAGTAGCCAGTGCTTAAAGATAATAATAAGAAAATAAATACAATAAAAAAGTACACTTTTAACCCGCTTTGTCACTTAAAGGAATTATAAAACAATTATAAATATCTTAGAATATGTCTGTAAGAATTAGAAGGCCCAACCACACACCTACTAGCTTTACAATCTAGCTGCATTGACACTCAATAATTATTTTACTCACCAAGCTGAGCAAAGTGCCCATGCTGCGTGTGATAGCAATTAAGTTAATTCTTACCTGACCTATCAAATGGTGATCTTCTATGGGAAATTGGTTAGATGGATGGACTTCGCACAATGCCGCTGACCGTGGGACCCGCAGGGGAGCATGGGCGGGGCAGCGACTTAGTCCCACCCGTCTAGCGAGCAACCTATCGGCGCCCCTCCCTGCGCCCACCTCTCACGAACCAAAGGGGAGGACTCACCTGGGGAGGAGGGGCGCCTTTGGTACTTAACGCTGCAGCGCCATGGCTCGGCCTCTCTCTTCCCTTCCGGATTCTCCCGCGGCCCTGCTCTGTTCGCGTTTCTCGGCTCGCGTCGTTGGATCGTGTTATCACGCGAGGTATGTGCTTCCAACTTGCCTCCCCCCGGCCCCGTCCCTGGGCATGACCAGGTTGTATGGGGCCCAGTGGTATCGGCCACGGGGGGGGGGGGTCAGTGGTGGCGGGCCACGGGCTAGGTAGACAATAGAGGGTGTGGGGGAACCAGCTCCCGGTGCCGCACGGGTCATGCCACGCCTTTAAATTCCAGCGCGAAAGGATCGGGTTAGTTCCTCCAGGCTTACGAGCGTTTATAGTAAGAGCATTAGGCGGGAGAATCCAGGTTTATGTAGCCGAGAGTTTTAATTATTCCCCTCAACGTTTTGAGGTCTTCCGCTTAGCGTTAATAGGGAGAGTAAACTTCATGCTTTGCCGGTACCAATGAGCGATTGAGTACGCGTGACCATTTTAAACTAATTAGGAAGGGAGAGGATGTGGTCGGACTGGTCTTGTGAGCGAGGTTCGGTTACCGAAGGGAAACACTCGGACGGGTCTACTTAAGTTAGGAGGTTTGGTTATCGAAGGGACTGGGTTGGCGCCATAATTCGGCCGCCATTACCGGTCCTTTGTTCAGGACGCACCATCTACTCTGCAGTAGCCCGGCGCAAGACCAGCGAAGAGCACGAGCTGTGCATACCCCACAAGAACGGTAAATAAGCATGGATGGCTCTTGACAGCTCCGCTACAAATAAATCACCCGTGCTAACTGTTCATCAAACAAGATAAGTGTGAATACCCCCATGTATCTTCAGATCAACCATGCTAACTCCGAATAGAGATATACGAATAAATGAGCGCTGTTTGCTGGAATAAAACATACCAACTGTAAACTAGCTGTGATTACTGTAAATCATCGGTGATGACTGTGAATCCTTCATGCTCACTGTAAATCAATTTTGATAGCTGTAGATAGCTAGCTGCAAGTCACCCGTCCGGACTGTAAATACGGTGATGTAACTGTAAATCACGGACTGAAAGGGCCTTTCACATTTATTTCTTAAGAATTTTGCTACCATTTGCAAACAGACAAAGTCGCGTTTCAAGGCTCCCATTCGTACAAGCCACCCCCTCTGCCCCAGCGAACTCCCCTCCACGTGAACCCCGAGGATGGGGGCGCCTCGAAACATGCGTAGAAAAATAGATAAAGTCGTGCTGTGCGGTGGGGCTGTGTACGGTTATCATCGAGTGAGTGTCACTCTTATTGACGGCCGTTGTCGGAGGTCATTGAGTGCAGTAGTCTACGTTCGGCTGAAGATCGGGCATATAAAGCGCACTTGATAAGACTGAAGAAATAAACTAAAAAAATTAAAAAAATGGGGGTCGTGCAGTGGGCGGATAGCGAGTTCTATCGAGGGAGTGTCACTCGTACCGAAGGCCGTTCGGATATGTTGGAGTCCAGTAGAATAAGACACGGCGCTGTTGAGGGTGACGGCTTCCATCAACATAACAGCGCGGGCTTACTTCATAACGTATGTAACGTAAAGCGTTGCTTTACGCGAGGCAATTTAATATTGTGCAGTTTTGCAAAGTGTCACCGGGCGCTTTTAATACAGGGAACCAACTGAACCCACTCGTGCGAGGACAATGTGTAATCCTGATTGTAGAACGAGTAACAAGAGGTTGCATACTTAGTCAGGTTAGGAGGTGGTGCCACTGTGAACTTGACATATAGGCTTGTGGTCGAATGCACGCAAAATGTTTGCACGGATAATGTTTGTTTCACCTACGAGCCACATTTGAGATACATACAGTACATTTTCATATGAGCAATATAGGCATGTAGTCGAATGCACGCAAAATGCTTGCAGGGATAATGTTTGTCTCACCTACGAGCCACATTTAATTACATACAGTAAATTTTCATATGAGCATCATGCGCTTTTCTTGTCGGCCCCTCCAGGGCAAAAGCACGGCAATTCGAAGGCTACTAATATGTGAATAAAGAGTAGGTAGAGGGAATGGGTGTTTCTAAAGTAGGCGACAAGTTCAGTGTGACTGTATGTGAGGCCACGGGTGCCGGCCCAAACACGCCCGCTGTGCACGGGGTGAAGCGACAGACACAGATAAAGCACAAATGCAGTGTACACGAAAAGTAATTCGGTGTTGTCTTTCAGGTCGCGCCCGGGAACACGTCGCAAGGACTGGCAGCCGCGAAAGATTAACAAGTATATCAGCAGGTAATTACATGGGTGTGAGTCCTGCAAAGGATTGGTTGGAGTAAATGGAGCATGCACCAGTTAGCACAGCTGATTACGGTTGCCAGTAGGCCCAGCAAGGAGTGGCGCAACTTCATGTGTTTTTCTTGCCAATAGACTCAGCAAGGAGTAGCGCAACCTCACGTGTTTTCTCACCCGTAGGAACCCGCAAGGGTAGAAGCCACCGTGATGAGCACTCGCGGCGCCGCGCTACCACAAGAAGGGCTGTGGGCAGAATTTCTGGCAGTCGCACAGGCAGAAGGGCCAGCATGGGCCCAGGGCTTCATCGAGGAGCGTAGGCAAGAGGACGCTGGGCGAACTAGTGCCCCCAACCCCGGGGACGCGGCGGGTCCCTCAGGTGAAGCGACGCGAAGGTCCACCCGGAAGCGAAAACACACACGCAAAGAATTCCCGACCGAGCCAGCACGAAAGGAACCCCAGTCGACGCCACTTCCCCCCGCGGCGAGGCCCGTGGAATTACCAGTGACACCTGCCGTGGTGCATGAGTCGGCCGCAGGTCTGACAGACTTGGCCCAAATGGGTAAGGCCATGGAAGAAATGGTGGGATTAATGGCACTCTTCCAAAAACGTTTAGATGATGTGGCGGCGGCACAGAAAGTGATTGCTCCCCCCCCCCGCGCCTACAACCTCTGATTCAGTGATGCACGTGTGGGCTCAGCAGGGAACCACTGCGGGGTCACGCGGTCCTGGGACTGCAGTAGCTAGCTTGCAGGTTCCCGCAGTTGCGGTGCCGCCACCTGCTGTGCTGCCGGTCACCCTCGCCACCCCTCAGAATGTCGGTCAGGTGCCCGCCACGGGGTCGGCCCCCGCCCGGGAGTGCAGTAGGGGGCGTGGCAACAAGTACGACAAGCGGCACGGGTAGTTCAGCAGGATTAGCACGACCTGGCCCGGGGGGGGGGCGCCCCGGCACAGGTGGAGGCGGTACAACCAGCCAGTGTGGGGCCGGGCAAGCCAAGCGTTACACAAGCCCCGCTGGCATCCGGTCGTTGCTCCCTGGCACGGCAGGTACCACAGGCTGCCAAGGAAGGGATATGGAGGAGGGAGTATATTGATATTTTGACGCTGTTGATGCATGACAACGCAGGTGCAGACACTAGGAGGATGGGGGGGAAAGATGATGAGAAAAAAGTTAGGTACCAGCGTTGGCCAGAGAAGACAATAGCAAATTGGACTGAGGCTTTTAACATCTTAGTGGCAGTAATAGTGCAGAAGGACCCGGCTCAGAGTGAGGCTTTGATGGAATACGCCAACACCATCCAACAGGGAGCAAGGGAGTCCGGGGGTATGGGATGGTTCTGGTATGATCAGGATTTTAGGAAAACTATGGCCAGCTGCCCTGAATTAGGGTGGGACCATAAGGATATCTAGCTCTGGATTAAACACATGTGCAGGACAGGTAATGGTCAGAGAGACGCACCGTACAAGGCGCAGGGTGAGTTGGACACTAAGAAGTGGGAGCAGTTCCCGAGGCGTTCCTTCCAGCAGCCCTTTCGTGGGGGTCGGGGGAGGGGCCAGGGGTCCGGACCGAGACGTTTCAACTCTGGAACGTGCAGACTGTTTAATGGGGGAACATGTACCTGGGGTAGAGCTTGTAAGTTTGCCCACAATTGTAGCAAATGTGGTGCCCAGCACGCAGCAATCGCGTGTACCAACGGCCAGAACCCCCCCTCCTCAGCACAGGGAACGGATGGAGCACGCCAGTAGGGCAGTGGGTAGCAAGGGCCCCTCTCCCATAGTGTTGCAGAATTTTCTTCCTTTAATCAGATTGTACCCGCTTTTGAAGGAGCAAGCGTTGCTGGCTGAGGGTTTTGTGGATGGCTTCAGGATACCTTACAAAGGGCCACTGGGTTGCAGGGACGCTAACCTCAAATCAGCCAGGGACCTACCTCAGGTTGTTAGCGAGAAGATTAAGAAGGAAGTTGATCTGGGGAGGGTGGCGGGCCCATTTCCTTCCCCCACCCCTGGAAATTTTTTTTGTTTCACCACTGGGAGTTGTGCCAAAAAAGCAGCCCGGGGCATACCGCTTGATTCATCACCTGTCTTACCCGGAGGGCAACTCGGTCAACCACTGGCTGGAGGAGGGGGCGTGTTCTGTGTCCTATTGTTCACTGGACATGGCCATAGATATGATTAGGAGAATGGGCAAGGGGGCGTGGCTGGCCAAGGCTGACATAGAATCGGCGTTCCGCCTCCTGCTGTTCATCCGGCTAGTCAACACTTGTTAGGCTTCAAGTGGGAGGGCGAATTCTTTTTTGATCGCTGCATGCCAATGGGTTGCGCCGTCTCGTGTGCCTATTTCGAGGCGTTCAGCTCCTTTCTCCAGTGGGTCTTCACCAGTAAGCATTGCATTTCCCAAGTTACACACTATCTGGATGATTTCCTATTCTTTGGCAGGGAGGGTTCTCAGGAGTGCACAGAAGCCTTGCGGGCCTTTGAAGTACTGGCAGGGCATCTGGGTGTTCCCCTGGCTACGGGCAAAACAGAGCGGCCGGCTCAAATACTCACTTTCCTGGGCATCGAACTGGATACCATCAAAGGGGAATCTAGGCTCCCAGCTGACAAGGTTAGCGATTTGAGGCATGACATTAGGTCAATGATCGGCAGGGGCAAGGCAACATTGGAGGAAGTGCAGAGCCTTTTGGGCAAGTTGAACTTTGCAGCACGAGTTATACCAGCAGGCAAGGTGTTTTCTCGCAGGCTGGCAAAGGCTACGGCTAACATTGGAAAGAAGCATCACCTAGTGCGCCTGGGTCCTGGGTTGAGAGCAGACTTGCAGATCTGGGATGAATTTTTGAGGAACTTGAATGGCACCGTGATCTGGAGGGCACCTTGGGAGAGCAGGCAGGAACTTTGCTTGTTTTCAGATGCATCTGGTAGGGAAGGTTTCGGGGTGATCTTTGGTGAAGAGTGGTGTGCCATGCGATGGCCAAACGCCTGGCGTAAGAAAGGGGTCACCGCAAACATAACAGTACTGGAACTTTTCCCCGTAGTGGTGGCATTACACTTGTGGCCGGGTGGACTGGGCAACAGGAAAGTAGTCTTTTGGTCAGATAACATGGCCGTGGTCCAGGCCATCAACGGGATGTCAGCCAACTGCCCACTGGTTTTGAGCATGCTCAGGGAATTAGTCAGGGCAGGTTTGAGGAGTAACACTGAGTTCAGGGCAAGGCATATTGAAGGTGTGAAGAATGTGGCAGCTGACGCTCTCTCTCGCTTTCAGTGGCTCCGATTCCGAGAGGCCTGGCCGCAGGCGAGGGAGGTGATGACACCATTCCCGGCGCCACTCTGGCGACTCCTTCAGTGGGGGAGCGTTTGAAGATGATGGGACAGCGTTCATTGGCACAGGCCACCCGGAGAAGATATGCAGCCCAGCTGACCACTTTCCGGGCAGTAATACTGTCGCTGGGAGCTTCTGCTTTAAGTCCCGTAGAACAGGTTGAGACTTTTGTGGTGTGGGCCAAGGAGATGGGCAAGGCGCATTCATGGGTGTGCGGCCACCTGGCAGCGTTCGAACATGACACCAAGCTTAGCGGAGCTGAAGATCCCACGGGTGCATTCAGGATTAGGGCAGCGCTCAAGGGGTGGGCCCGTGAGGAGGTCAGGTCCCCCGACAAGAGGGTAGGGATCGAATTTCCCTCACTGCAGCGCATGATGGACATTTTGCCAATAGTGACCAATTCAGCATTCGAAGCCCAGCTTTTTTCAACAGCCTTCTGCTTGGCGTTCTTTGGCGCCTTTAGAGCAAGCGAGTTAGTGGCCAAATCCAAGTCAGATAGATCTGGGAGAGCTCTGGATATGATGGATGTTTGTGCGAGGGATTCCCTGGGACTGAGGGTTCGGAAATCCAAGACGGACCAGGCCGGGAGGGGAGTAACAATAATATTGCAGGCGTTGGAGGACCCCAGATATTGCCCGGTTGCCACGGTTAGGGAGAACTTGAAGATCAGGCCACTGTTGGGAGGGCACTTCCTCATTCATGCTGATGGCACACCACTAACCAAGTTCCAGCTTGAGCGCGTGATGGGCGCGGCCTTGGCCAAGGCAGGTTTGTCAGGGGCAGGTCAAAAATTCTCCAGCCACTCGTTCAGGATTGGGGCAGCTACAGCTGCATTCAGGGCCGGATTGGGTGAGGAAGGAGTCAAAAGGGTAGGAAGGTGGTCATCCACTTGCTACCAGCGCTACATCCGCCCTTAAGTGTTGCTCGGGCGCTATGCTGTACAATGTGACTGGTAATCTGTAACATATGTAATCAAATTCTGCGTTTTGGGTGATCTGGTCGCTGTATTTATGTGTCATCACGTCTTTCGAGTGAAGTTTGCAGTGTGCACTAATAAACAAAGTGTTAACGTGACGGTGTCTTGTCCTCTCCCTCTTTTTAGTTGTTGTTTGAACATTGTCTTGTTTCTTTGCAGCCGACTGTTGCATGTGGGTGATGGGCCATTCTTATGTTCCTAGGCTGGAACAATGGGCTGCATCCAAGAAATGGAACTTGGCTTTCGCAAGGACACAAATTCTGTGGTTGGGTGTTCCTGGGATGAAATGGGGTCACCTGAAGTACAAGCTGGAACAATGCTTGGTGGTACGGGGCGGTCCTCTCAATATCCTCATTATTCACTTGGGAGGGAATGATCTGGTCACGTTGGGGAGGAGGGCCTTAATTCAGGCCATGCAGAAGGATGTGGAGCGGTAACCAACAGGCTAGGGGCCACCGAGCTATTTTGGTCAGAAATTGTCCCTCGCAAAATGTGGAGGGGCGCAAGATCACTGGTTGCAATAGAGCAGTCCCGCAGGAGGGTCAACAGGTCCTTGCAGAAGTTCATGGAGAAGAGGGGCTTGGGGTTCATTAGGCATGCACTCATACAAGAAAGAACCGAAGGGTATTACGAGAATGACGGGGTGCACTTGTCTGGGTTGGGTATGGATGTTTTCCTCCTAGACATACAAGAGGCTCTGACGGCGGCAGGTTGTAAGTAGCATGATGGGTGGGGGGGCTCTGTCATCGACGGAGGCCTCCTCCAGAGCTGTGGCGGAGTACAGGGCGATCTGGAAGCAGACGGACAGTAAGGGTACCTCTGAGGCAGAAGGGTACAGTAAGGGTACCTCTGCCTGGCACAGTAAGGGTGCCTGAGCCAAGGACCAGGAGCCGAAGGAGGTTCCGGGAAACAGCGACGGCGCCCCGTTAGTCCTTCGGGCGGTCGGGGGGCCTGAACCGACCGAGGGTGTGCCACACCGCTCCGCCCTGACAGGGTTGGGGCGGGAGTTTAACGAAATGGTAATGTGCTGCACCGTCAGAGCATCGACTCGCCGTGCAAGATGGCTCCTTAGGCATGCGGGACAGCGAGGGGCTGCCTGCTTTGGATCGCCCGTAAGATGACCCACCATAACGGCATACCTATGTTGTATGAAATAAACCTGCAGCAGTTCTTTCCCACAAATATGTCTCCTGAGTTTCCTTTGGTGTGGGAAGTGTAATTGTGTATTTGTACAAGCGGGGGGAGCGCATGGCGGTGTGGGCACTATGCCGAACTGTACGTACAGACTCTCAGCCCGTTTACCGGATAGCACTGTGCGAATGGGAGTTTAACTTGACAAAAACAACCTCTCAATCTGCAAGCTGCATTTGTGGCTTATTGTGTGAAATTAGAAATTGCTGTAATAAACATGATGAAATTGGTAGAGCGGCAAGACGTTGCTGTAAACACACTCAATGCTGCTCATTTTACTGAGATCAGGAGGACGTAAGCCTTTCCTGCTGGAATTCGAGCCAGTAATCCAGTAACCCGCAGGTGCAGTAGGTAACCATCACAGAGCTATCTGACCAGCTTTTAATCTGAAGAAGTCTCACGAGTTCCATTCACGAGAAACTCGTGCACTACATCTTTTCTTCTTTGCATTCTGTGATTTGTAGTCCCGAGTTATTGGTGTCTCCAACCCTGGAAACTGCATGTAGGATTCCTAAAGCTTCACCTGCTACTGAAATTAAAACCTGCCCTTGGACCATCTTGGTTTTTGGAGGTTATTGTATCTCAGCCCTCAGTACCTTCTCCCATACCCATGCTGCTCAGTGCTTTAGAATCTGCACCCAGGACCCCCCCTCCCCCTTCTTCAGCTCCACCAGACACTGCATACGTCACCCTCACTGCCTCAGCTCCTCCCGATGACGTATTCATGACACACCTGATTCAGTTGCACCTTACAAAATGGCGTAACGAAACTGGGGGAAGAGAAGAAGGGGGGAGGGCTCCAAAGTACACCGAGGAGCCCTCCCCCCATACCCAGTCAGGAAGTTTCAGGCCAGGGGCACGCTGCCCGTGAACAGTGCCCGAGGGGGGCCCCTGGAACACCGCCGCTTCCTCCGCACTGCAGGTGCTGTGGGGGCTAATGTTACTCCACTGCTTGCACAGTACCCAGCAGCCCAGTCATTACTTCAGCTCCTGCAGACTCCGCATCCAGCATGTAACTGCTCAAGTTTCATATGATTCTGCATTCAGGATCTTTGGTTTCTCTGAACACACTGCCGAGGTTCACACAAGATAGTGACAGCCTAAAGGTAAACATGTGGCTCTAGCTGGCTTCTTTCTGCTAAAAATGAAAGTCAAATATTACCCTCCTGACATTTAGCCAACACTCAAACTCACAAAGCAAGTATAAGATCAAAACTACCTGTTGCCTAGCATGAAGCAGACTTGGGACGAGTTTGCCTTTGTGCTACTTCAATTGAATAACTCGCGCAAGAAAACATTGTCCACACCTTCTTTTAGGAGCAAGAAAGGCCACTTTTATTTTAGGACAGGTGCATCATCAATATCATAAACATATTCATTATTTATTTATTATTTACATAATTCAACTCTACAGTGAGCCTACGAAACCTAAATCCCAAAACCCCGAAGAAACTCCTGCCTACTAACCCTAGCCTACCCAACGCTACCCTTCAGGATGGCCAACCCGCTCCAGGCTGCCCACCCCCACTAACAAAAACCCGCCTACAAAAGAACAAAGGCACCCATCCTAACAGTGGCAAACCTACCTAAACTAAACAGTGCCTAGAGCACCGCAAAATAACCAACCCAGAAATAAATAAAGAAAAAGAAAAAAGAGGGAGGGTGGGTGGGGCAAAACAACCTCCCTTCACGCCTCCCTGCTACGCAGTTACTAATCCCCGCCTGACTTCCCCTTTTCAACCCTCTGCTAATCAGCCCCCACCTGTTGATGTTCCTCGCGCGAACCTGCCCAGGGAGAGACCGGCTCGCGCCTGGCTCTCCCTGGGTCCCCCCTCGCGCAAGAAAACATTGTCCACACCTTCTTTTAGGAGCAAGAAAGGCCACTTTTATTTTAGGACAGGTGCATCATCAATATCATAAACATATTCATTATTTATTTATTATTTACATAATTCAACTCTACAGTGAGCCTACGAAACCTAAATCCCAAAACCCCGAAGAAACTCCTGCCTACTAACCCTAGCCTACCCAACGCTACCCTTCAGGATGGCCAACCCGCTCCAGGCTGCCCACCCCCACTAACAAAAACCCGCCACCCAGGAAAACCTTTAGCGTTTTCCTGCCCCACCTAAAGGAAAGGAAGGAGCACACCACAACTGTACTTGAAGAACCTTGCTAATCAAGTCCCTGAGTTCAAGGAGGTAAAAAGAGAGGCCCAAAGCTGAGAGATGCACACCGTCCTCACAAAATAAATGATGTTCAGATACTTGTAAATGATAATGGTTCAAACTGTATATCCCCCAATGTTGACAAAAAAGGCGCATTGTCCTGTTCACCTTCCGTCTAGCCTTTTCCAGGGCAGAATGGGTCCGTGCCCCACGCCAGTGCAAACGGGGCACAAACTCAGTCCATATGAGCATGGTGCTCTCCCATGTGGTTCGGATGATTTCCAGGTCCTGCTTCATTAATTTTAACAATGTCAGCCCAGAGAGAGAAACCAAGTCATTCTCTCCCAAATGTAGCACCAGGAGATCCGGAGGGCCCCCCAAACACTGCGAAACCAAAGCAGCCAAGGCGGGAAAAAGCCCACCCCAGCGCATTCCCCCTGTTCCATGCCATGAGACTTCATGTGTCATACTGTTCAGACCAAGTGATCTCCCACAAAGCTGGCTGGCAGCGGCTAAAGCTGCTCGTTTAATAAAAGAGTGCCCCAGTATCCACACCCTTCTTTTGCATCCGGCGACTGATAGCCAGGGACCTAGGAGAGAAAGAAATGTTAGACCAGCCAAAAATGCACTATTTCCTCACATACTTCTCACAACACTTGGAACGCCAACGACCAATGCGTCGGATCTGGGACCAGTCCCACCCCAGGCGGGCGGCCTCCGTCGCCGCACCAATTCTGAAGGAATGGGTACCAAACTGAACAGGGTCCTTCCCCAAACGCAACAAGACCTTGCGTAATACAGCCAACAATTGAGATGCAACTATGGGACTACCATCCGCATGACAAAATATGGACCCCTGGTGAAAATGCGGAGAGGACATAAACACTTCCCATTCCCCAACCGGGCAACATGCAGAGACCCCACTCCTACCAAGGAACACCCACTTACCCCTCCCCATCTGGTCGGTTTTGGATGCCCGCAGCCAAAGTCGCACTCTGTCACTTTCCAACACCACCTCACCGCTGGTCATACCTACCCTGCCCCGCAACCCCAGCAACTCTGATGCCCGAAATGCCCCAAAGAACAACCACACAAAACACAAACGAAATTTGGCACACTCAAAAGCATCATGACAACACACCTCCAGTTCCGGCAACATCAACTGGAGCAATTCAAACGTCACAGGCTGCCGGAGCTGCTGACCCCCAGCCCGGAGCCTGGCCAAACCTTTCAACAATTTACGAACCAACACCCCCCCAACCGGATCCCTCCCCCACCAAAGCTGTCCATAAAAAGAAACCCCAGCCAATTTACCCGAAATGGTAGTGGGCGACAGGCCCTTGTCCGCCAGATGTAAAACAAACTGCAAGATGCATTGTTCCTCAGACCAACCAGCCCTGAACGGCCCCATCGAAACCTTGCAAAACTGCAGAAACTCAGACCAGGCTTTCACATAACCCCGCCTGGTGGATTCAGCCACAGAATTTTCCACCAAGTGGTGAACCCTCAATCCCCCAGGTCCCATACGTACTGTGGGATCGCTGTTGGTGCCAGGTCCGCCCCAGGAGCTAACTTGCGGAACTCGGACCACTGAAAGCGAGACAAAGAGTCAGCGATGCAATTAGAAGTACCAGGAACATGCCGCGCTTTAAAGACAATATTCAGTTGCAGACACCGCAGCATGAATGCGCGCAGGAGCCGCAAAACCCGCAAATCGCGAGCCTTTTGGTGATTGACAAGGTGTACTACAGCCAAATTGTCCACGTGAAACAAGACGGAACGATTCTGAAACTCATCCCCCCATAGGTGCAAAGCAACCAGCAGCGGGAAGAGCTCCAGAAACGCAATGCTGCGACCCTGATCCTTCCAGTGCGCCGGCCAGCCGGCCGCGCACCATCGACCTTCCCAAAATATTCCGAATCCGTGAGCCCCTGACGCATCAGTGAACAACTGTACTTGCCACACCATGTCCTCATCCGCAAAAAACAAGGACACGCCATTAAAGTCTTGCAGAAAACGAAGCCAGACAGTCAAATCGGCACGCACAGCGGTGGTAATGCGCACCCTATGATGGGGAAGGCTTGCTCCAGACATGGACAGACCCAGACGTCTGCAGAACGTCCTGCCCGCCCGAACAACCCGGCAAGCAAAATTGAGATAACCCAACAACTTCTGAACAGTTTTCAAAACCACTTTCCGCTCCCCCAACACCAGATGTATGAAAGCAGACATTTCCTTCACTTTAGCCACAGGCAGTCTCGCCACCATAGACAGAGTATCAATTTCGATCCCCAAAAAAGTCAGGGACGTACAGGGACCCTCTGTCTTGTCCGGCGCCAAGGGGACACCCAATTCCTCCGCTAGAGCCTGAAAGATGTTCAAAGCCGACTGACACTGCCCAGAGCAACCCTCCCCAATGAAAAGAAAATCATCAAGGTAATGACAGACCAACGCGTGGCCACTAACAAAAGTGAATCGCCACTGTAGGAAGGTACTGAAAGTTTCAAACAGGGAGCATGACACTGAACAGCCCATGGGCAACACCCGATCCACGTAGAAACTACCATCAAAATGCATTCCTAACAGACTGAAATCCCAAGGATGAATGGGCAATAGCCGGAAAGCCGACTGAATGTCGCTCTTCGCCAGCAAAGCCCCAACACCAGCCGTGCGCACGAGCCGCAAGGCATCGTCCACCGAAGCATAATTTACAGTTGAGTCAGCTGGATCAATAAAGTCATTGATTGATGAACCCTCGGGCCAGGACAGGTGATGGATAAGACGAAACTCCCCTTCCGCCTTCTTGGGCACCACACCCAGGGGTGATACAATCAAGTCAGGCAGGGGACAATTCACAAAAGGACCAGCAATCCTACCAGCCGCAAGCTCTGCATCCAGTTTCTTCCGCACCACATGTGGACTCTCCTTCGCAGACTTCAAATTGTCCGACCACCTGCCCACCCTGGGTCCCTGATACCCAATCCGAAACCCAATTTTGAAACCCCAAGACAAAATCTTAGCGGCCTCAAAATCCGGATAATCCACCAGCCAGAGATCGAGAACCTCCTGCCTAATAGGAGTAGGGGCCCTTGTAAACAGACTGATGTTGCTGCCCCCTGCCCCCAGAACCCCGCCCCTGATCACCCCATCTCTGGCCGGGAAAACGCTGGGTGAGGGCATGCTTCCCTCCACACTGCGAACACTCATGTTTATACCTGCAAGCGGGTCTGTTACAGGAACCCCTGTTGAAATGCCAGCAAGTGCCGGAAGCGGCTGATTGACCTCTGCCCCAAACCCCCGCCCCAGACTGAGCGGGGCGAGCTGAAAAGGGCCGATAAAACACAGGCTGCCCGCTAGCTGTGTGGGTCGTAGCAGGAGGGTTTGCCGATGCCATCCATTGCAACCATAACTCAGAGTCAACCGTACCCCACGAACGCTCGGGGAAAGCGGCCATGCGCGCCCTAAATTCGTCATCGTAGGACAACCAAGCAAAGCCGCCAAAATAACTGTGAGCCTTGCGGATGACATCTGCGTACTTAAACATGTCTATTGCTTTCTCAGGATGACGTTGACAATAAACGCTGGCATAAATTAGAAAGGCCGAAGTCCAGTTCTCTATGGACCTCGGAACACGAGGCCTCCGAGCCAATTCTAATTCCTCCTCCTTCGACCCCTCTTTTGCCTGGACATCCCTATGGAGAAGTCGAAAAACATCCACAAATGCCCCAGACCATATCAGATTCTTTGTTTTTTCGGACAAATGGGACCCCAAGGGCATCCCCACCCCAGAATAAGGCAACTTTTTCGGTAGGATACTATCCTCCGCTACCCGAGTGGCAGCCACCCCGCCATCCCCCGATATAGAAACTTCTTTTGCAACTTGCACAGTAGAAACATTCGAAATTACGGGCCGCTCAAGCCTCGGTGCCAGAGCGACTCGCTCAACCACAACCCCATCACCCGTACCACAAGATCTTGTACTCTTAACAGGGAGACTCTCCCTAGGTTGCACATTTGAAATTACGGGCCGCTCAAGCCTCGGTGCCAGAGCGACTCGCTCAACCACAACCCCATCACCCGTCCCAACAGATCTTGTACTCTTAACCGGGAGACTCTCCCTAGGTTGCCAAACTGACCACCACCCATTCTTACCTCTCGGTAACTGCTCCGACTGCTGGGCGACGGCCCCACGATCCCGCTGAGAAGGTCCAGACCACACTGCCCCTCGTACACCCGCAAGGTCCGCTCGAGACTCCTGCAAAACACGAGAAACAGCGGGTTGCCCTAACCCACCCCCCTGGGCCCGTGCTGCCAAAAACCCAACATCTGTCTCTCTCAATTCCCCTTCTTCCAATTCATCATCACGAAAACTCCCACAGAAAGCTTCATCAGAAAATGCAACCTGTTCACTCCCACTGGGCATAGCCCCATCACCAATACCCCCATCATAAAATTGCCAGTCGATGTTTTGAAAGCTATGTGCACTGAAAGCTGTAGAAGAGCCGTCCGCTCCAGACAGCCCCCCTGTAAGCCCACCACTGGAAACAGCCGTATGGACAGTTCCCGGGCCCGTAGAAACAGCCAACAGCCGCCCAGCCGAAGGCGCAGAGTGAAAACTGCGGCCGCTCGAGCCAGACGAGGAAACAGCCCCTAAAACATCACCCCCAACCTGAGAACCGCACTCGCCCCCCGACGCCAGCCCAAATCCACCCACCGACCCAGCCTCAGGACCACCCAGAAGCCCACCCGGACAGCCCCTGGGGACCGGGAACAGAGACTGACCAGTGACCGGGGGCGCCCCTTTGCGCAGCATGCCCTTACCCCCCAAGGTCATGGACTTGGGGGGGGGGGGGCCGGGGGCCAGGAGCACCAGTTACAACAGCCTCGGGGGCCGTGGTATGCGGCGTGGCATGTGTAGCACCCACCTGGACCACAGCAGGAGCCGGGGGCGGGGCCTCAGGGGGGGGGCGCAAAGGCAGCGCAACCCGGGAATGCCCAGCATCAATGAGAACCGGGTGGGGGGGGCCAACAACGTGGGGGGGGGCAGAGACAGGCCCCGGCCCGGCCGGGGAGAGCAGATAGCACTGCCCATTGATCCATAAGCAGGGAGGGCCCCCATCCGGCAAAGGCGGCACAGAGGACAGAGGGGCAAGAGACACCACAGCAGCGGGGGGGGCGTGCGCGCGCCCATGCGGCTCCGCGCTGCGCCCTCGCTTGGGCCTGGGCCCCGCCCGCTGCTTCCCAGACGACCCAGCAGCGAGACCGCCTGGACGCGGTGTCAAGCGGCCCGCAGAACGCCCCCGCCTCCCCCCGGGCGCCCCTCGTGGACCAGCAGGGAAAAAAGGAGGTTCACATACCTGCTGGAGGGCGCCCGGGTCACACGGCGGGGGTCCTGCCTCCTCGGCATGCAGAACAAGCCCAGGCCCATCAAACGGCATGGCCGCCTCGCCGTCATCGTCGTCCTCGGGGCCCGGCGACAGGCACGCCTCCACCGCCCTGGCGACGCCCTCCGCAGCTTTGCGAGGGGGGCGGGACAAGCCGACCCACGCCTCCTCCGGGACGCCGGGCATCAACAAATCCTCCCGCCCTGCTGCACAGAGGAGTTGAACCGCCCGCCGGACCTCCGCCGCTTCTTCCATGACCCCAGGTACCGAGCGCAAAACAACCTCCCTTCACGCCTCCCTGCTACGCAGTTACTAATCCCCGCCTGACTTCCCCTTTTCAACCCTCTGCTAATCAGCCCCCACCTGTTGATGTTCCTCGCGCGAACCTGCCCAGGGAGAGACCGGCTCGCGCCTGGCTCTCCCTGGGTCCCCCCTAAGCAAGCTGCCATTTCAATGTATTTATTTAATGGAATTTCCAGAGCATAACTGTTGGACTTGACTCTCTTTGCAGGGTCACCCCCAAACATTTTGCGGTCACCCCACCGATTATTTTGAATTCGTTTTTGTTGGCTTTTAGGTCTATGTGCACTGCAACACTGCTAACCCGTGCTAAAGAGCTTGTGCTCTCTCTGTTAAACTCAGTGAAAGTAATCAGTATATTGAATTTACTTATAAATAGGCCTGGATGAAGTTCGTGGGGGTTCCGTGAAGTGACCGAAAAACTCTGCCGTGCTATGCAGAGGTCCACAAGCGGCAGAGTGCGTTAGGGCGCGCTGATTTTTAGCATCTGGTGTTTGTCCCGCACTGGGAAATCACTGCAAACAGCAACATGCGAAGCGCAAAAGGGCGCTGCTTATTTCCGCCGCTCAAGTAGATTTTCTACTCGAGTAGCATCTTCCTCAACGCTAACGGATGGTTTCTCAACGTAAGCCATTGCGAACATCTGCGACTGCCTGCATTGAGAAATCTCACTAGGAGGTGGTATAGCGTAGGATTTTCCTTGCTCTTAATGTTGGCGATCGAGGAAAAAAGTTTTCAGAACTCCATGTGCTCCGTGGAGCGCAGAGTTAGGAAAACTCTGCAAACGGAGTAGAGTTCACCACCCAGGCCTAATTGTAAGTCCCTAGTAAAGTGGCACTATATGTGCCCAGGGCCGTGTAATTAAATGCCACTAGAGGGCCTCCAGCACTGATTGTGCCACCCACTCCAATGTCCCTTTAAACATGTTTCAGGCTTGCCATTGTAGCCTATGTGGGCAGTTTAAAACTGCCATTTCAAGCTGGCACAGCAAACCTTTTCTCTGAACACAAAGGGGTCATGGGAACATTTTATGACCTAGACAATTATCCGTTTTCCAAAGGTATTCATTTCACCAAACAAAGGCTCACTTTTACCGCTTTGCTATTTTAAACATTTATTTTAAACCTTCCTTATTTTAGCTGCCTGTTGACTTGGGAATATATTGGGGTGTTATTAAATTGTGCACTGTGAAGTTGTTATTGCTGCTAGGTCTCATACGCTCGGAGTGTGTTATATTCCGTTTATTTTGCAATTAGCACTTTTCTGAGGCCAGTTTCGGTCTCAGCAGCCATCTTGTTGTGCCTCCGGCCATCCGCGGTCACCGCTCTAGTCGCTGCACGGAGCCCTCAGTTAATGCTATTTAATGGGCTGTGCTTGGGCGTGCAGCGCTTGGAAAAGGCTCACTTTTACCGCTTTGCTATTTTAAACATTTATTTTAAACCTTCCTTATTTTAGCTGCCTGTTGACTTGGGAATTTATTGGGGTGTTATTAAATTGTGCACTGTGAAGTTGTTATTGCTGCTAGGTCTCATACGCTCGGAGTGTGTTATACTCCGTTTCTTTTGCACTTAGCACTTTTCTGAGGCCATTTTCGATCTCAGCGGCCATCTTGTTGTGCCTCCCGCCGTCAGCGCTCTAGTCGCTGCAGGCCGCCAACAGTTAACGCTATTTAATGGCCTCTACTCGGCCGCGAGCAGTGGACGCGCGCAGTTGGCGCGCCTAAGGCAAGCCCGTCTGCGCCCGTCAGCGCCAAGTCAGCAGCCAAGGCCAGTTATGCTGCGCGAATTGGGCCCTCTGCTGATAATGTATTGCAGCTATCGGGTGAGTTCCTAAAGACACTCGGCCTCCTCCTTGTCCTTTGCATAGAGGTTTCTCTATGTTCACTCAGTTGAATTCTGTTTGCTCAGATTGTGGGTTTACATTGATGCCAGCCATTTCCCCTAGCAATCTACCTAATGAAGCTGCAAATACCCTGCGTATCAGAGCTGCCCCTATTAATGCTAGATCACTGAGGAAGCATTACATGGATGTGTTTGATTTGGTCTCCAACAATTCTCTGGACCTGCTGTTCGTCACAGAGACTTGGTTGGATTCCTCTTCCAATCCCATTGTCGTGTTGGCGACACCAGCAGGCTATAAGCTTCATTACGTGGACCGCCCAGCTGGAAGAAGGGGCGGCCTGGCTATTTTGCACAGGGATGGTTGGGTTCTCTATAGTGAAACCTCCAGTATGTGGGCTGAGTGTGAGGCGTTGGACTTCAGTACACAGTTTTCACCCCATTTCACACTAGGGGGCTCTCTTATCTACTGTCCCCCCGGTCCGGCTGACGTTTTTTCTTAAAGCTTTTGGGGATGCCATGGCTGAGCTAGCATTACGTTTCTCTCGCTATTTGGTTTTGGGAGATGTAAATCTTCATCTTGACGAGTGTGATGCAGGAGATCCGACTGACTTCCTCAGCTCCCTTCAACTGGCTCATCTCTCACAATGGGTTATCCATCCTACCCATCAGGGAGGGCCATATTTTAGACCCTGTTTGTTCTAAATTCCCGATTCAGGTGGTCAAGTCCTCGCCGGTTTCCTGGTCAGATCACTTTCTTATATGTTTTTCTTTGGAAGTTATCCAGCCTGCTCTGCTGGTCGGCTGCCATCGCCCACCAATTTTTAGCAAAATTGACCCTGCCCAGTTTTCTAGCACTTTGGCTGCATCTTGGCCTCCTCTCCAGCAAGATCTCAAGGGAAACCTGTCCAGGTTTACTGACTGGATCTCTCTTTCAGTGTCTGCTCTTTCTGCACCTTGCCGCCCTAAGCTGGCTAGAGACTCTCCCTCCAAACCATGGTTTTCCTTAGAGCTGAAATCCATAAAACATGAATGCAAAATACTGGAAAGAGCATGGCGTTCTAGCGGCTACTGCCTTCTGTAAAACACACACTTAGATCTAAACAAAAAAGCTATGACACCACTATAGCAGCCGCAATAAGTTGCTATTTTTCTTTACGTATTGATCAGGCCAACAATAACTCCAAAGACATATTCTCTATTTTGCAAAGTTTTATGTCTCCTAGTGCTCAAGCTTGAGTTGCACCAATCTCGGAGACCTGGTGTAATACCCTTGATAAGTTTTTCCTGGATAACATCTGCACTATACAAGCGAGCTTTACCTCTTGCACTATGACATCCACTGCCTCTCTGTCTGGCCTGTCTGCCGCCAGTCTCATCAATACTTAGTCAACTTTTGAGCCTATTGATTTGGCTTGTTCTCTCAAAATTCACAAGACTTTGAATTCGGGCTCTCCGGCTGATCCCTGTGCTGCTAGACTTCTGGCGGCTGTTGCAGATACCATTAATCCCGAAGCTAACAAAATTGTTAATATGTCGTTGTGGGAAGGTCTTGTTCCGGCATCCTGGAAGCAGGCACAAATTCTCCCTCTCCTCAAGAAGCCGTCCCTTGACCCAATGATACCGGGAAACTACCGACCCATCTCACTTATGCCAAGCTTGGCCAAGGCCTGTGAGAAGGTCATCACTAATCAACTGACCAATTTCGACGAGTTATCGGGTCTGCTGCATCCGGCTCAATCGGGATTTTGGGCCTCGTTTAGTACAGAATCAGCACTGCTAGAGGTGACAGAGGCAATTCGCGAGTGTTTGGATGCCGGCTGGAGAGCTGCATTGGTTATGCTTGATCTCTCGGCGGCAATCGACACTGTGCCCCACTCTCTGCTTCTTGACCGCCTCACGGAGATCGGTGTATCTAGTTTCTGTCTGGCGCTGGATCAAGTCTTTGTTGGAAGGCCGCTCACAGCAGATCTGGCTTCCACCATGTGTCTCGGTGCCTCAGCAGGTGGCCAATGGTGTACCACTAGGGTCATCCCTTAGTCCCCTTCTTTTCAACATCTATGTCACTCCGCTGATATATCTAGCAGAGTCATTAGGGGCTAAGGTGATGGCCTATGCTGACGACACCCAGCTTCTGTTCTCTTGGGGATGGGACGCTGACTCAGTTCTTGTGGCTTAACACTGTCTGTCCTCGGTTTTTTGCTGGCTCGCCCAGGCGCAGCTAAAATGTAACAAAGAGAAATCAGAGGTCCTCTTGTATGGCATCTTTCCAGCTAATTTTAAAGAGTGGTTATGGCCCCCTGGCTGCCCCTTGCCTAGTGCAATGGGCATTGCTGCAAAAAATCTGGGGGTTTGTGCAGTGAGAACCTGTCCTTTTCTACCCAGGTTAGGAAGCTGGTTGGGACCTACTAGTACACTGAAAGCCTTGAGGAAGTTTCTTCCTCTTCTTCCAAGACCTGCCAAAGAAACGGTTGTTTATGCCCTGATTTTGTCTTGCCTGGACTATGCCAATGCACTTTATGTGGGCATCTCCGGCTACCTTTTGAACAAAGTGCAGGTTGTTCAAAACTCGGCGGCCAGACTCCTGCTGGGGATATCTCGCAGGTGTAGAGTGCATGCTCATTTGCGCTCTTTGCAGTGGCTCCCGGTAGAGTTCCAAATAAAATTAAAAACTCTGGCTATTGCTCACAGGGCCCTATACGGCTCGGGCCCTACCTATCTTCAGAAGAGGTTTGCTTTTTATAACCCTGTGAGACTGTGCGCTCATCCTCCCAACTTTTGATGCAGACCCCTAGGTTCAAACGTCAAAGGCTGGGTGGGAGTTCCTTTGTGCGCAAAGCTGCTTTGGCATGGAATGCTTTACCCTTGGCGCTGCGCAGTATTCAGGATTCTGAGATTTTTTAAAAAAGTTAAAAACCCTTCTCTTTCAATAGTGCTTTGGTTTGTGTTTCCTTCTCCCAAGTACGTGCCGGGACACTCTGTTGAGTATTTGTGGGCGCTATAAATTCATATAACATAACATAACATAACAGTTGTTTATGTGAAGCTAAAATAAGATTTTCTATAACTCAAAAAAGAAAGTCTTTCCTGTTTAGAACGAATGCTCTCACCCAGCCTGAGGTGGCATGCTTCATCATCGGGCCCCTCCTCACATCAAGAAAATTAATTCAATGGTGTGGGATACAACTTCCTACTCAATCCAAAAGAAGGAGCTCTTTGAGGTGTTTTTGTTGGATGAAGTGGTGTTCCTTTGAGAGCCCAGTGTGAGTGCAGAGTGCAGTGTGCTCGTGGAAACGAAATCTAAAACTGCCTCATGGTGAACCAACACTTTATTAGAAGTCCCAAATAGCAGATTAATAGAAAATGCAGAGGAGAGTGAAACCTTCAACCCAATTAAAACCAGATCGACTCGTTTCTGTCCATCTTAGGATGCTATTAATGGGTTCTGGGCATTCATCAGGACAAATAAATGGGTAGTCACTCTACCAGTTAAAAAATGAAAAGAGGTTATATACTCATAAAATCTATCAAACTGGCCCACACTCAATTCATGTAGGTCGAGTGTTACCAGCACCTAGAAAGAGAGTTATAGATAACTGACAACAGTTATTACATAAAGCAGCGCAAATCAGTAGGTCATAATTAAAAAAAGAGTGATACATGCACTTCTTGAATCACCTCAAAACCATGCTATAAAGTGTAGGAGGTCACCTTCTATCAAGTCGAGCACTAGGCTTCAACTCGAACATTGATTGATGAACATAAACAGGGCTAAGGGGTACAAGGACAGACATAGAGGTCGAGGAGACGAGACCAACAATAATGCTCCTGAAAGTAAAAAGACTTTCTTTCTTGAGTTATATGGATCTTTCTTTAGCTTCACATGACCTACTGTATCTCTTTATGTAGTGAAAATAAACCTTTTGTCAGGCCTATATGGTCTTTTTTAAATACATATAAGTCACCTCTTGGGTCAGCCCTAAACAGCCCATAGGACAGGATGTGTTGCATTAAAAAAGTTGGACATTAATGAACTTTTAAGTTTTACAAGTCCTAGTAGTGAAAAACTCTCAAATTAATGTTTCAGTATTGCACTGGGTTACCTTATTACATTAAATAGGTGATACATTTTGATTGGGAGCTGGTGGGAATGTCATGTTTGGTGTCTGGGGAATTGTTTTGTAAAACACTCTTTTATGGTAAAGTCAGAATTTAAGCTACAATTCTGAAAATGTCACTTTTAGACAGTTGTGTTATCAAAAGAGACTAGCTTAAATATGACCAATATTGTTAGGACTCTGATTAGATTTGTCATGGGCACCTCGTTGGTGAGTTCATGAAGCCCTCACCCACCAACCTGGTGGGTGGCATGCTTCATCATCGGGCCCACCCAGTGACACCTAATGTGTCCCGGGTGTGCTGCGACGCCTAATTACAGCGGAGCTGGTATTTTACTGAGAGTGCAGTGTGAGGTGTAAAATGAAGTGTGAGTTAAAACGGCTTGGCGAGGGTCACCAACAAGGTGCCCATGACAAATCTGATCAGAGTCCTAACAATATTGGTCATATTTAAGCTAGTCTCTTTTGATAACACATATAAACCACGGGGACTCGGACTAGCTTTCTAGTCCTCTCTCTCTCTCTTGATACGCGCACTTTTAGACAGTTGGCATTATCTTTTCCTAACCATTTGGTGCCTGCAACCTGTTCCTGGGTCACATGACCAGGTGTAGTTGGCAGCTGGCCTTTGTGTATGCCTCCTAGACAGTATAACAACGGTGGACTAGGAGTTGGCAGGATGGGCTATCTCTGGCAACATTGGGCGGTGAAGCTGTCAATTCGAAAGACCTGGCCCAGCTCACACACAAAGGACTTCACACTAGCCTTTTGTGCCCCCAGATAGACTGGGACAAGGGGAGGGGGCCAGGAAATTCCAGACATCTCTGTAGGGGAAACTCAAGACGCTTCTTCCACTTCAAAGTGAGCATCAGGTAAAAAAGGGGACCCTCAGACCCACTCTTTAGATCAAATCTGGACCTGGGGAAGACTCAGAGGAAGGACTGGTTTGCTGCCCTGCTACTCTGCTTCCCTGCCTGCTTTCCTTGCTGCTGCCTGAGGAAGAAGGGCTAGACCTACACATGGAATCCAGGACCACAAGAGTGCCTTCAAGGGCTATTTATTCGGCCTCCTGTTCTGAGCTACAGGACACAGCAGGCATAGACGCAACTTGATGCATTTCAATGCAGGACCATGCATCACAGCTTGTTTGGTGGCTTCACAAGCACCGACCCAGTGCGACGCATCTTGACGCTGACAACCGGCCCAGCTCAATCTAGATGCAAGTTCTTGCAGCACCAGTGACTTCATAGGCCTCGAAACAGCAAGGTGCACCTCGACGACAGCATAGCAGCTCCTGATTGGCGGCTTCCCCTGCACTGATGTAGTGCAATGCAGCTTGACGCATAACTTTGCCCTGTAAGATCCTGTAGATTGCTCCTCGACGCCTGCACCTCGTTGGCCAACACAAGGATTTCGCATCTACACATCCAGGACACAAGGTACTTTTAACAACTGACTGAACACAGTCCAGTATTCGGCCCATGCTCCATTTTGTGACTTGAACAAGGTTCACAGCGACCAAATAACTACAATTGAAGCTTCTTGCTTCAAAGCACTACTTTTCTTCAAGACCTTTAAAATTTCATATCTTCGGTTATACTAATTGGATTTTTGACATTTTGGTCTTAAATTGTTTACTAAAGTCTAATCAATTTTTCCAGATTAGTGTGAGGTTTTTTCTTGTGTCATGGTTTTACTTTATTACTGTTTGATCGGCTGCATAACTACTTTGCACATTACCTCTAAGTTAAGTCTGACTGCTTTGTGCCAGGTTACCAGAGGGTTAAGCACAGGTCAATTTGGGGTCGCCTTACATTTCACTCTGACAAGATTTGTGGTTGTTGCTTGAATAGGGTTTCATCCCCCCAACCAATAACCGAATATCTCAAATTAACATTGAGCTTTTCACAAAATTATTGACATGATCAAATAAAGGGTTTGTAAAGATTACAAGAAATACAAGAAAGAAAATTGCAAAGGATTTACATCTGAGGAAAACCATAATATCAAGAACAGATAACAATTCCATGTTTCCAACAATAACACTTGAAATGCACAAAAAATATCTTGTGTATTTCTGCAGTTATAGTTGTAAACATGGAATTGTTCTCTATTCTTGATATTATA
Source organism: Lissotriton helveticus (assembly GCF_964261635.1). NCBI lineage: Eukaryota > Metazoa > Chordata > Amphibia > Caudata > Salamandridae > Lissotriton > Lissotriton helveticus. Next base: position 668,394,693 of record NC_136061.1, read on the forward strand.
CTTTTAAATGACAAAATCTCAGGTCGAAGACTCTCAAGCTTTACAAAAAAAGAGGGCAAAAGACAATCCAAAGGCAGACTGAAATGGCAGCAGCATAAAATAAGCACTAGCAAAGCCAGCATATGCTGCTTGCCTGTAACGTACACACTAGACACAGGGTGGCATAATCATTTCATGAATGTGGAATTGTGAAGTAGAAAATGACTGTAACCATTTCCTCTAACATATAATATAGTCAAATAGTCAACTGCAAAGCTCTCTCTATATCCAGAGACTAGATTCTTGGGATCCAATTAGGGGAATCACCTTTAAGTGGCGGCAGGGTGCGGACACACATCACTGCCAGAAAGGTAACGGCTGAGATTTGGTTTTAAATTGATTTTAATTTTACAAGCTTACATTAAAAGCTGCTGATTAGTGTGTTATTGCTTGCACTATAGCTTTCCGGTCTGTCAGTGGCTTCAGCAGATTGATGCGGAGAAAGACATTTGTCTCTATTTAATTCACCATAATTCTTTGGGGCCACTAGACCGCCGCCATTTTAGGTAGGTTGGCGGTCTAGATTCTTGGGCTCCAGTCCGGCAAACCACATTTAAAGGGCGGCAATGCGCAGACATGGGCAGCCAGCGTGCCTAAGGCAAACTCGTCTGCGCCCTTCCGCATCCGGATCATGTCCAGTGCCAACCCCACTGCCCATTTTCCATTTTATTTTTGACTGGCGCCTTATTACACCAGGGAACAACAGCTAAAGCTTTGCCCTTTAGATAAGAATCACTCCTCTGGTTTGATAGACCCTAACAAACTCACGAAACTGGTAAAGTTTGCACGGGACCTGCAGCTGCTCTCCCGGGGCCTGGGAAGGGCGTGTGCCGCCGCTGTGTGCGCAGACGTTTCAGAGACAGCAACACCGAGGACCGTGCGAGCGCTGGGGCGGACAAGACGCCCCACCTGAGAGGCTCCCTTGCTGCAGCTGCTGAGTTCAGTGCGCAAGTAAGCAGCACCCGGGGCGTAGTCCCTCAGTGTGCCTTCTTGAGCCAGGGCCCCGGTAGAAGCTTCCCCAGTAATTATTTGTAAAATCCGGCAAGTAGCCTTCAGGGGACTGCAGACAACCTGACCAAGTTGTGAGGAGAACGGCCATCGACATCTACTTTCTAAGGGAAACAGCGCGAGCCTGCCACCATAGCCCCATAAACATTGCGGAGGGGAGCGGAGGCCCGAACTACATATCCCAGAGGGCAATGCAAGGCGCAGAGCCAGTGACGCTGTTGGAGGGCGCTAGAGGCCCTCAAAATCGACCCGGCCCTCCCGCAGCGAGGGTCTGCAGACAACCTGAACAAGCCGTAAGGGGAATGGCCATCGACATCTACTTTCTAGGGGAAACAGCGCGAGCCTGCCACCCTAGCCCCATAAATATCGCGGAGGGGAGCGGAGGCCCGAACTAAATATCCCAGAGGGCAATGCAAGGCGCAGAGCCAGTGACGCTGTTGGAGGGCGCTAGAGGCCCTCAAAATCGACCCGGCCCTCCCGCAGCGAGGGTCTGCAGACAACCTGAACAAGCCGTAAGGGGAACGGCCATCGACATCTACAATTTTCAGGGGAAACAGCGCCAGCTTACCACCCTAGCCTCCTAAACATCGCGGAGGGGAGCGGAGCAACTGGAGTAGATCTGAGTCCCGAACTACATATCCTAAAGGGCTCTGCAAGGCGCAGTGCCAGTGACTCTGTTGGAGGGCGCCAGAGGCCCTTAAAACCGGCCCGGAAGAGGCTTGGCTGGGTCATCCCCCTTAATTTTGGAATCTTGGGACCTGTCTCTTCTTGCAGAACATAAGGTACTGTAACCCCTTTTAGAAATCCCTTGCAGTCCTGACTTTTGTCGTATTCAATTCTATTATTCCTGTTATGGCCCCACCGATTCCCCCTCTATGTGCACAAGGGAAACGCGCTTGTGCAATGAAGCGCTCTTTACCAAAGGCCAATCCTCCTTCACCAACAGTCCCTACAGCAATTGACCTAATGCTCCAAAAAGCGATAGGAGTGGTAACTTCTGAAATCAAATTGACTGAAAGACGCCTTACAATTTCACCTGATTGTTTTTCACTAGCTTCACCCCTTCTAACTGATGCAACAAGCTCACCTGAACAAAATGTGTGTCAAAATTTGGCCCCAGTCAGTAATGAACCCAGGATTACATCAAGCTTAGATCTTAGATCTGAGGGTTCCTCCCCTACTGCCCGTATACCAAGGAAAAGGAATGGAGGCAGTAACTGGGGCTCCAAAGGGAAAAAATCAAGGGGTGGGCCCGTTAGAAGTTCTGAGAAGTCAACCAAAAGTGGTGCTGCCCAGTCGAATGTTAGCAATTCCCCGCTAGAACAGACCTACCCCCCCCCCCCTTAAGGACCCAGGCTTTGATGTTTAATTTCATGGCCCAGTGTAGAATGATGGTAAGGGAAGAGATCAAGCCTATTCTTCAACATCTGCAGAATTTTACGCCCCCTAAAAATCCATTGCAAATACATTCTAATATGGAAGCTACCACTAACTTGCCTGGTAGTCCATATAACGCGGGCCTCTTACATCCCAGGAATCACTTTTGAGCTTGCCATCTCAGCTACCCAAAGCCTGTAAAGTGTCCCACAATCAGGTTCCTTCAATGCGGGTGACTCTAAACCGGGAAGGAAGCCGTTGTCATGCGGTGCGGTGCGAAGATTGGTGTCAAGAGCAACTTAGGACTTTATTAAGAGCCACTGTATGCTGACTATCGATCATTCTACCATATTTTCCTGATATCAATGAGATTATAGCAGTGAGAGAGGATACACCTCAGACGTTGTGCCAAATATTGGAAGACAATTCTCATTCTCCAATCAATATTACTCACAACATGACCTTCAAGTGGAACTCGAGAATCACGAACTAAGAAGCTTCCTGAGACGATTATATTACAAAGAAACCATTACTACCTGTTATTAAACTAACTCGCCCTGAAGAAGTCCCTTGTGGACGAAACGCGTCGGCTGCAAAAACCCGTGTTTATTTTTAATGTACATCATTTTGGAATAAAGAAAATCACACCTAAGGAAATCTACGTTTATGATTATTAGAACTGTTACTTAAGTCTTTTTGTTGTGCACCTGTGCTTTTATGTTTGGATTACTTTAGTTCTTTGATGAACTAGCACTGTGACAGTGGGTGTCAGTCAGTGTGCACACACATTGCCCATATAGACAATTAGGGGCAAGTTACAACTAGGAGTGATTTGGGTTAGGTGCTGTATGCTAGGAAGGTTCCACTGTCATACCTCTTGTTTTGAATCCTTCAATTCATGTAGTTAGCAATACAACAGGTAGTGGAGGGTCTACTATCCCTGATCAAGGTCCCGCTCGATTAGTGTTAATCCAAGGATTGCAGCGGAATTATTCAAAGCTGTCGAAGCCGTCCATTGGGCGTAAAATCCAATCTGGTAAACACACAATTAATGGTGATTCAACTGTTTTGCCAAATGCTGTGGGCAATGCAGGGGGTGGTGGTGGTATGATTCAGCAATCCTCACTTCCTATGATTAACCTCCCCCTGAGGCTGTTCCTTACGTAATTATTCTGGCAGGAATTCCGGAACTTAACGAAAGCCCCAAAGAATCCCAGCTAGACCTTCGCAACAAGATTTTGTTTTGGCTGGTGAAGAATAAGCAGTTTTCGTATGACATGGCAAGAGAGATCTTGTTGGTTAGGAGGGTTGCATGGGTGCGTCCCACTCAGAAGTCTTTGGTGGAGATTGTGTAAACATCAACTTTAAAAATTCAGCAACCACCCAAAGAGTAGCGTCACATGCCTTATTCCCTAGTAATCATCTCTCGCCTATTAGAGCCCTGACCCTAGATTTTTTCTACCCAGGTTCATGGAGGGTGGGTTTTCCCCAGCCCCTAAAAGATCTTGATAGATGGGCTAAGAATCTTTGTAACCCATCTACTTCTCTGTATCCAAGTCAATCTCTTTTTAGTGTCTCCGTATCAAATCGGTTTGCCCCATTGGAGGACGTTGACTGACTGACTGGGCGGTATAAATACTGTCATACCCCCAAACAGGTCACCTGATGCACCATCCACCAAGGGTCCGTTCCCTAGTAACCTAGGGTCTGGTAACAATTCTCCCAATGGGTACCCTTTAGTAAGTTTGGTTGAACCAGAGTTAGGTAAAACCGAAGGCCATCACCAGCTCTTCTCTTACTCAAGGGGTTATATGGAGATGGAAACTATCAATATTGATAGTGAAAATACTGTTAGTCTTTCGGTTGGGCAAGCTCCGGGTATTAGAATTTCAACAAAAAATTATGGCGGGGTGATGCGTTGTGGTGATAAAATCTCTATTTTGTCCTGGAATATGGCAGGGCTCTCTAACAAAGTGCTAAGCCCTGATTGGGGATTTTTTATAGCTACGTTTGATATATGTCTTCTTCAGGAGACGTGGTCTGGGGAAAATTTCCATAGGTTGGGATTTTTGTCAGTTAATAATCTGGCTTCGATTGGTCTGAGGGGAAGACAATTTGGGGGCATGACCATCCTCGTAGGCTCCCATTTAGGATGTACAGTGACCCAATTAAATTCCTCCTCATTAGATCTTCAATGCATTAGACTTTCTTTTACACCCACATTTAGTGTGACCCGTATCAATGTTTATTCCCGTCCCACCAGGCTGGGAAAAGAATCTCCTACCGCTCTCATGCAAATACTTAACCCCCCTATGGGCAAATTAAGGAAAAATAGGAAGGCCACCTCATGGCATGATTCCGACTGCAAGATAGCCAAGGTGGCACTCCTGGCTGCAATCAAAGCCATGAATAGACCATTAATAAAAGCAAAGAGGCTTGAGTATAAGAAAGTCCAGTCTGAGGCCAAACAGTCCTGGGAGAATTCCAAATGGTCTGCTATTAAAAATGCCCTTGGGTGTCGGGATATGAGGAAATTTTGGATTATAGTTCGCTCTGGTAGCAAGGATGGTCAAAAGGTTGAAGTCTCTAATATCGCACCGGAGAGATGGGTTGAACATTACCAGAAGTTATATGCCCCTCTGGATGAAGAAAGTCTCCCTGTAGGTCCTCCAGAACAGCTACCATTACAGAACTTGGAGCTAAACAGCAATCTAGACTTTCCCTCTATAGTTTCTTCTATTAACGAATCGATAGAGACCAAAATCACAATGAAGGAGATTGAACTTGCTTTAAATAGGCTCCCAGCTGGCAAGGCACCTGGCATTGACAAAATCCCCGGCGATCTTTTTAAAGACCAAACAGGGATCTGGGTCCCTTATTTCTATATCTTGTTCAATGCTATACTTTTGGGCTCTAAATTACCTGCTACCTGAGTAGGAGCTAAGATCATACCGGTGTTTAAAAAAGGTTGCCCTCTTCTTCCGGTTAATTACCGTCCGATCAGTCTGATCAAAGTAAGCCAAAAAGTATTCTCACGTATCATTCTCGATCGACTTCAGATTTGGATGGAGGAACTTCAGATTCTCAGCCCCTTTCAGGCCGGTTTTAGGGAAAATACTTCCACGGTCGACCAGTTACTAAGGCTCCAACTTCTCTACTGGAAGACTGTGAGAGTAGAGGGTGGCAGCCTCTACTTAATTTTTGTTGCCCCAAAACGGCCTCTGGTTTGGTGCCCCGCAAAACCCTTTGGATTGTTTTGGAGGATATGGGGGTTCCAGCTTATCTTCTTCACATCATCAAGATACTCCACTCAGATAATTTGCCCTAGTCAGGAGTGGAAAATGAGGTAGTCTTACATCTAAAATCCCAGTCAATAGAGGAGTTAGACAGGGGTGTGTGTTGGCACCCACCCTATTCTGTCTCTTTGTCAATGCATTGATTGCCCACCTTAAGAGGGTCAAAGACATTGACGCCCCTAAACTGAAAAACGAACAGGTGGTGGCATTGATGTTTGCCAACGACACTCTTCTATTGTCAAAATCACCCATGGGTATTCAACGTGCCCTGGACAGCTTCGCACATGTTTGCCATATAAGGGGGTTGGAGATTAATACTCATAAAACCAAGTTTATGGTCTGTAATCCATCTAATACCATATGTCCCAATCCCTCTTTCAATGGTATAGCATTGGACAGGGTCACAGTTTTTGAATATATAGGTATCACTCTTACTGATACAATGGATTGGGCGCCTCAACTTGCAAAGGCCACACTTAGACTAGCCCAGATCACGGGTGGTATTTTAAAATTGCACAGAGAATACACTTTTAAGGCAGCTGCTCCCATTATAGAAATTTACAAAGCACAAGCTAGGGAAGCAATTTTATATGGGGCAGAACTTTGGAGCCGTCGCCCGGTTGATGGCATCAGTAAGACTGAAAATCAATTCTTAAGAACATTGCTGGATCTGCCATCTAGTACCCCCCTCACCCCCATGAGAAGGGATTTAGGTATCAGACCAATACAAGATGAAGTCGCCCTGCGCCCTGTTACTTATTGGCGCAGGCTTTGGGTAACCCCTGAATTAATACATTTTAGACTTGCAATGGAAGAGGTACTAAGCCTCCCTGGGTCTGAGAAATTGCCGTGGTTTGCCTTTATAAAAAAGGAGAGTATGAGACTAGACTTACCCGGTCTTTGGTCCAATCCTGCAGTGGTCTGCGCACAGTTGTTGCGCGCTGACCTAGTTAATTTGGATCGCAGGTCCAGAATTTTGGCTACCCTTGGTAATTCCTCTCTGGGCCCACTTACTGTCAATTTTTTTAATATGAAAGACGAATACATAGTAGAGCCATTCCTAGATGAGATTTTATGGCAAGACCGGAGGCTAATATTATGCAATCCTCTTTATTGCGCCACCCACAGCAGCATCTTCAAAGAACATAGAACACAACAAAAGTTCTTAGAACATTAACAAAGACCCAGAACCTCCATGACTCTTCCTTCTTTTTTACTGCTGCCCATAAGATGTCATGTTTTTAATTTCTCTATAACTAAAAAGTTTGAATGAGTCAAGGTTTTGTGTTAACAGGAGTTTTAAATGGTTTGCATGTTGAGAACGAACATATGAGTTTGGATGATTCTCTACGATAATAATTTTTAATGAGAATGAGATTTAAACACAGAGAGAGTCTGTCTATTTTTTGCATAATTTTGCTCGTAATTTATTCTTGTTAGCAAGAGCTCTAGTTTTATGTTAAAATATCTTAATGTGTCGTCAAGGTCAAAGAGATCGGTGTAGAGGTTTATTTGTCTGCTTTTTTAAGATTCAGTGCAAGAGAGTTGAGACTATAAATTTAACATGTCTTCCGTGCTTGGAGCTCTTGACCTTTCGAAGGTTAGAGAGGAGATAAATTAACAATAATGGGTTTCACTTGATCTAGAAGCTCAGTTTCTTTAATTTTTTCAAGTTAATGCATGTTTTTACAAATGTTTAAATAAAAATTACCGTTGCTTGGCGTGAGCTGGTTCAAGTTCAAGGAAGTCACAATGATGATACTGTACATTGTTTGAGGAAGTCAGCAGTGTCGTGACGTTACACACACGTTCAACGTAGAGGCTGACGCGAGCACGTGCACTTGAGTCAGTTTCTCAGACCGAGAGAATCTGACAGGATTTTAGCACTGAGGTTGCTGGTTTGGTTAAGGCACATGTAGCAAGTAGGATTGATTTGTTATTGTAGTAAATTCTGTGATGTATTTCGGTGTTCTAGACTAGAACAGACAGGTCAGTTCCTGACTGAAACTGACAAGAGAAATTCAGAAGTTTTGAGAGACGGAGGAGTTTAGGAATATTCAAGGGTTGTTTATTAGTGAAGGAAAGGGAGAATTCTAGGACGTTTATTTTAATAGTTTGTTGATATTTTTACTAATTAGAATAAGTTCATTTAGTGAGTTTGTAATTTGTAGGTTTACAGTATGTCAGAGGTTAATGCTATAACTCAAGGAGAATTAAGTATGGAGGAGAGAATTAAGCTTATGTTATCAAAGTTTGCTTCTGATTTAGATTCAAGAATGGATAAAAAAATTGAGGAATTTAAAAAGAGTAGTGGCCTTTCTTCTCAGGAGGAACATTTTTGGTCAGCTGGTGAAGCTCCAGTGTTGGATAAGAAAGGTAGAAAGGTAAACTGGAACAGAAAGAATGTGGATTCTGATGGGTTGAAAAGTAAAAAAGCAAAATCTGCATACCCAGACTCAGGATTTTCACGAAATCATGCAAAACAAGCGGGTGTCGAGGACACACATGGTGACCTAGAAAGAGGTCAAGGTAGTAGAAGGCATACTACCGTGTTATGTGATGAATCTTCGGGTAGTGCGGAAATAGAGTTAAGTTGTTCGTCTGAAGTTGATTCAGATGTTGAATTTGTGGATAAGGTTAAAAGCATTGAGAATAAGCCAAAAGAAAAATATGACGAGAGTGCTGGGGTCATGGATCCTTTAGGGGAGTCTATGTTTGATCCTAAGATGATAAAGCACCTGCTATCACCTGAATGGAGCCCAGCTCCACATGTTGCAGTGTATGTCCAGATGTGGCTCAGAAAGCAGATTCCAAAGGACGTGAGGTTGAGACTCCGTTCAGAGTGTCCTAGACCAAGTCAAGCAAATAACATTGCTTTGACGCCTGAGTTGGATGCAAAAATTATTGCCTTTGTAGCAAATTGTGGGAAAGATCCAAAGAAAGGATTGGATAAAGGGTTAAAGATGTGTCAGGACAGATTGCTTGACCTAACAGGACCACTAACAAAAATATTCGATATGGCTGAAGAGGCCTATGCTGATAAGGTAGGACTGGACATAGATGAACTAAGAGAATGGATTCAGAGGGCGGTGTGTTTGTTGGGGAATGCAAACACCGTAATTTCTGTTGAAAGAAGGAAGAGTATTCTCTTAAAAATCGATCCAAAATTGGTGGAATTAGCCAACAATGAGAGTAGATCTGATGCGAATGGAATGCTTTTTGGTGAGGCTTTTATAAAAGAGATGAGCAAATATGTGGGTGTTTTCAGTTCTTTGGAGAAATCTCAGAGGGATATTAAGAAAGTTTTTGACCGTCGGGTTTTCGGCAGGGCCGGGAGAAGTAGAGGTCGTTTTCCCGGCCATGGCCAAGGAATCACAAGGGCCTCTTTTGCGAGGGGATTTAGAAATTACAACTACAACTATCAACCACAATATGGACATCAACCCAGAGGTTTCTATCCCCAGAAGAGAGGAAGTTCTAGGGGAAATAGGAGATCAACAAGGTCAGGTAAGACAAGACCTTTTTGTTACCCAAGTCAAGTTGGGCGGCAGACTTGCCCAGTTTTACAAGAATTGGTGTATGCTAACAAGGGATCCTTGGGTGTTGCAGACGGTTTTGGGTTATCGAATAGACTTCATAGAAGATCCGGTACAGTTTTGGTGCCCACCAATGATCAAGTTCAAATCAGAGCTGTCAGGGTTGGTAGAAAAAGAAGTAAAGGAATTGTTAATGAAAGGAGCGATTGTGGAAGATTTAGAAACGTGTGCGGGATTCATAAGCAACATTTTCTTGGTAGAAAAGAAAGGGAAGGGTATGAGACATGTGATAAATTTGAAGAGTCTCAACGACTGGGTAGAGTGCCATCATTTCAAGATGGAGGGTTTGCATATGTTGAGAGAAATACTTCAGACAGGGGATTGGATGACTCGTCTGGATCTGAAGGACGCATATCTGACAATTCCAATATGGTTAGAACATCAGAGATTTCTGAGGTTCAGATGGGGAGGAAAATTATGGAAGTTCGTTTGTCTCCCATTCGGTCTTTCCACGGCCCCTTGGTGTTTTACAAAGATGCTTTGTCCAGTTGTTGCATATTTGAGAGAAAGAGGAATTCGTGTGATAATTTATTTAGACGACATTTTGATTATGGACCAGGAGAAGAGGAGAGTGGAAGAATACACAAAGTTAGCTATGAACCTTTTGGAAAGTCTAGGTTTTATTGTGAACAGAGAAAAGTCATGTTTGACCCCAAGTCAAGAAACACAGTTTTTAGGTTTCATGATAGACACTATTCAAGGTCAGTTGAGGTTACCATTAGACAAGATAAAGAAAATAAGGAAGGAAATTTGAAGGGTATTGTCTATGAATGTTATTCTTTGAGGATGTTGGTGAGAATTGTAGGTCTTTTATCTTCAACAATACAAGCTATTTTTCCAGGACCTTTGAATTATCGTGCTCTCCAGAGATTGAAGGGCAGTCATTTAAGGCATGGTATGAAATATTCTCAGGAGATTACTCTTTCTGGAGAGGCAAGATCAGAACTAAATTGGTGGCTAAAGAATATGGAGGCATGGAATGGGAAAGCAATTTTCGGAGTAAATCCGGAATTGATAATAGAGTCGGATGCAAGTTTAACTGGTTAAGGGGCACGATGTGGTGCAATTTCAACAGGAGGAATGTGGACTGTAGAGGAGAGTCATATGCACATAAATTGTTTGGAGCTGTTGGCAGGTTCTTTTGCAATAAAGAGTTTTACGAAAAACAAGGACAAATGTTCAGTTTTGCTGAGGATGGACAATGTTTCAGCGGTGAGATATGTGAACAAGTTGGGGGGTCTGTAATCAAGAGACCTAGCGGATCTGGCAAGAGTTTTTTGGGATTATTGTCTGGACCAGAACATTTTGGTTCAGGCGGAGTATATACCAGGTCAGAAGAATGTTCAAGCGGATTGGTATTCGAGGAACCAAACAGATTCCAGCGATTGGATGCTAGACAGGTCAGTGTTTTGGAGGATAATGGAGTTGTGGGGTCCTTGTCATGTGGATCTGTTTGCAAACAGATGGAATTCTCAGATGGAGAAGTTTTTCAGTTGGCGCCCAGATCCGGAATCGGCTGGGATAGATGCTTTCAGGCAGGATTGGAGGGGTCTTCGACCATATGCTTTTCCTCCTTTTGTATTGATAACCAGGGTGACATTGCTAGTACGCAGGTGGAAGGAGACAGTGGTATTAATAACTCCCCTTTGGAAATCTCAAGTTTGGTATCCCATTCTTTTAGAAATGTCAGTAGATTGTCCAATCCTACTTCCAACTTTTCCAGGCATTCTGAGAGGAGCTTTAGGAGATTTTCACGAGTTGGTAACTTCAGGTCAGTTGAATCTGATGGCATGGAGAATTTCAGGAGAGTCTGGGAAATGCCAGGACTTTTGGATGAGGCTTCTCAACTTATTAGAGAATCCTGGGCTCCAGGGACAAGGAAGATGTATAGATTGGCATGGCAGAAATGGTTACGCTGGTGTGTGGAGAGGGATTACGATCCCGTTTCAGTGGATGTAGTCTATGTAGTAAATTATTTGGCATCTTTGTTTGCTTCAGGCTTAGCGTATAGGACTAATAATTTGCATAGATCAGCTATTGCTGCTGGTTATGAGTTGGTTAATGGAGTATCGGTTGGGCAGAGACATTTGGTAAGGAGATTGATGAAGAGTGTAAGAGTTTCCAAGCCCTCTGTTGACAGGTATTCTTCAGTGTGGGATGTTTCAAGAGTTCTTGAGTACTTAGAAAATTTGGGGAGTAACAGTGTTTTAATCCAGAAGGTGTTTGTTTTTATCTGTGTAGAAGAACTAAGACTAATTCGGATAGCATTTTTTATCCTTATTTTGATGGACATGAGCGGTTGTGTGTTGTACGTTGTTTAAAGGAATATGAGATGAGGACTGTAGGTATTCGTCCTACAAATGAGAATCAGTTGTTATTTTCATATAGGAAACCTCACAAACCTGTTTCAAACCCTACTTTAGCAAGATGGGTGAAAGAAGTGATGAAGAATGAGGGTGTTGATGTGAGTAGGTTTGGTGCACATTCTGTGAGAGGTGCTTCGGCATCAAAGGCATTTATGCTTGGAGGAGCTTTGCATGATATTTTGAGGTGTGCAGATTGGTCGAATGATTCTGTTTTCAGGAAGTTCTATTTTAAGCCTGTGATAAATGCAAGTTCGCTGTTGATAGAGGGGCTTTGAACTTGCATAATATTAGCTCCGGTCTTGCCATAAAATGTAGATTTTCATCAGCCTTGATGGGCAGAAAATCTGGATTTTATTAAAGACACGGAGGCTATTATTATCTCTCCTCTCCCTACCCTTGTTGGTAACAGTTGTTTGTTCTTTTTCAGCTAGTGGACAGCAATGAAAAAGGAAGAAGGAGTTTATACCATTTCGGAATATTTGTTTACTGGTTTTAATTTGGACTCATAAAGACTTTAATTATTTTACTGCAGCACAAAAAGAAGGAAGAGTCATGGAGGTTCTGGCTATTTGTTAATGTTCTAAGAACTTTTGTTGTGTTCTATGTTCTTTGAAGATGCTGCTGTGGGTGGCGCAATAAAGAGGATTGCATAATATTAGCCTCCGTGTCTTTAATAAAATCCAGATTTTCTGTCCATCAAGGCTGATGAAAATCTACATTTTACCTATTACAGCAAGGAAATATTATTTACAATTTAGGTACTGCACGCTTCTGCTTAGGGTCTTTTCCCACAAATGGTCCACGAACAAGTTAGTTGAATGTCCGGCGTGCGGGCCAAAGAAGAATCTGAGTCCCATGTTTTTTTCTTTTGCCCTACATATAAAAATATACGGCAACGTTGGCTTATTCAACTTTGCAAAAACTTGGGATTTAGATATCATAAAGAGACCCTAAGAATACTTAAGAGTAATACTTCCACCCTTGTTGTATACTCAGTTTCACACTTTATTGATGCTATGTGGCGCAGGAAAAGAAGCTTTTTATAGGAAATTTATACAGCTTGTAGATACCACATATGAATTGTTAATCTATGTATCCCCAATGCTGTACAGTTTTTAATTTTTATATTTTTATATATATTTATTTTCATTGGTTGGTGTCTTTTAGCAATGTTATGAATGGTTTTTATGTCTGTTTTATGGTCTATGACCGAAATAAAGATTACTTGACTGACTGACTGGTAAAGTTTCAGTCTGCAACATAAATTTTTTTAATACCAAAGTCAGTACGCTGATAGCTATGGAGGCACCTAGAGATGAATATGTGATGAAACAGTAATCAATACTCTGGACACTTATCCACGCTAGATCGCTGATTAAAAACCAACTAGAATTCTGAATTTCTGAGACTTTTTGCAGGCCCATAGCCTGGATGCAGAATTTGCTCAGGAAAACTGGGCAGATGCTAGCTCAGGTCAGGATCAGGTGTTAGCCACTCCAGATGGATTTTCTATACGTAGGCTTGACTGTGCTGCTAGGAAGGGTGGGGGACTTGTGATTATTGATGATAATTGTCTCTCTGGCATCTTTTCACCTGTTCCCAATACATTTGGGTGTGAGGCACTAGCTTTTAAATTTGCTGTTTTAAAAATATAACTCATTAAATGGACTCTTGATTTACCGGCCCCCAGGACCAAGTACTCATTTTTTTGAATCTATCAGTCAATGGTTGGACACTAAAATAGATTATGAATAGACTAAACAATTTTTGGATTTTTTAATTTCCACCTTGAAAACAACTTTGCTAAAGATACAGAAGCCCTTATTGACCTGATGAATAGTCTTGTATTGGAGCCACTGGGCAGTACCGCTACACACTCTACAGGGCATAGATTGGATGGAATCTTCTCTGTCAATGGCTCGCCAGCTTTTACAGACACATTGCCATTTTCGTGGTCGGATCATCATGCAGTGCAAGCCTGGACTGGCCATTGCGGGCACCGGGCAATCCCCCGGTCGGCCGCAAGGGTGGGGGTTGGTTTTGGGCCCCTGGGGGCCGTTTTTGTTACAGAGCCGTTTTTGCAGCATAGCTGCAAAATCGGCCCTGTAACAAAATCGGCCGAAAAGCGGCCCTGGCAAAGAGCTCGGTCGCACCCCCATTCAGGGCCGGACTGGCCATAGAGGGCACTGGGCAATCCCCCGGTGCGCCACACGGGTCGGGCTGATTTGGGGCCCCTGGGGGCCGTTTTTTTTACAGGGCCGTTTTTGCAGCTTAGCTGCAAAATCGGCCCTGTAACAAAATCGGCCAAAAACTGGCCCCGGCAAAGAGCTTGGTGGCACCCCCAACCCCCGGGGGGAAAGGGGCCGGCCGAGCACTTTGCCAGGGCCGGTTTTTGTTCCCAGTCCGGCCCTGCCCCCATTCCCCCCGCACCTCCCCGGGGGTACGGGGGGCAGGCCGAGCACTTTGCCAGGGACGATTTTGGTTCCCAGTCCGGCCCTGGTGCAGTGCTGCTTAAAATAAAAATGGTAGCCATGCCAGTGAAGCCCACAACCTTATGTAAACCGAGGTAATTTCGCCATTGGTACAAAATAACTGCTTCTAAATGAGCAGAGGCTCTCTCAGCCTCTATACCTACTCCCTCCACTAACCTGAACTTCGCCACTACTAATTATCACTCTTGGCTGATTTGGCGATTAGCCAACTAGTCTCAGAAAAAGATTCAATGGATAGGAGGAATTCTCTTTCTCAGCCCTTGTTCTGAAATAAAATGAGAGTATGCAAACAGGAATGTAGGAAGCAAGAACATAAATGGAGGCATTGTTATGTTAAACAGAAAAAGAATGCTACAAAAATAAAATCAATGAATATAAAGCTTTAATGTATAACGAAAAATCAGTGTACTTTACAAAAAAAATAAACATGGCAAAAAATTGCTATCAATAAAGTCAGGTTTCCCCTTGGACCCCTATCCTTCCATGATTGAGCAGTTAGCTTCTAATGTACTAGTCAATCAACGAACGAGTATTTCTAATGAGATGATCAGTCAAGGGTATTTTCCAAAGGTGTGGAAAATTGCACCCGTTCTGCCCCTTCTTAAGAAACCAAACTTGCCTTCCTCAGACTCAAACAACTATTGGCCAATTTATCATCTCCCCTTCCTTGCCAGGGTTAACCATTTGTTGGACCACTCTCAATTCGGTTTCAGAGGTGAAGTCAGTAAGGAGTCAGCCTTAATAGTTGCTTAGGAAGAGCTGAGAATCTCTCTGGACTCGGGGTCAAATGCAACCTTGATCCTATTGGATCTTTCAGCTTCATTTGATACGGGTGACCATGCCATACTGATTGACCGGTTACAATCTTTAGGAATCAGGGGTTCTACCCTGGCCATTTAAAAATCTTTTTTGTGAGAAAGAAAGCAATTTGTGGCATTGGATGAAATCTCTTCCAGGGCTTTTTTGCTACCATGGTGGGGGAGGGGGGTGTGGGGGGGGGGGTCACACAAGGCTTATCTTTGAGTCCTACACTTTTTTGGATTATATGTCAATTTACAGAAAAGATTAACAAACAAATTACAAGTCCTGCAAAACGCGGCAGCGAACTTGATACTGGAGATTCTAAAGTATCATTCTGGCTCCGTAGCCCCGACTCAGCTTAATTGGCTGACTATTTGTAAGCGCATCAATTTTAAAGCACTATGTATCGCTTTTAAAGCCCCGAACGGCCTCGGCACAGAATATTTGAAACAAATATTTGTCCGGTACCATCCATCGAGAACTTTGCCTTCTGCGTCAGCCAAATCCTAATGGTTCCCAATATGAAGAGAGCTCGTTGAGGTGGCAAGAGCTTTATTTAATGTACATCGCCTTACAATGTCTGGAAATATATTGCGCAATTCCTGAAAACTTGTATTAGGCATAGGAAAAATCTTGAATAGTAAGGCATATTGTATATATCTAAATTGCGAATAAGGTCCTTTTTAAATCAAATGCTATCACCTTTTAATTGTCGTTCGCCTGATCTTGTTCATGTTTTTAATTTGCTTGAATGAATTTCAATTCCTGAATGAGCAGATATTTTTAATGTATATAGCGAACGTATTGCAATTTTGAAATGTAAATTGTATATTTTCACTACTGTACTTTTATGTTTTTTTCATATTTTACGAAAACCGAATAAAGGAATTGATTGATTGAGCTAAAAGATGGAATTCTCTTCCACTTTCTCTGAAGAAATATACTGACTTTCAAGGGCCTGAAAACATTGCTGTTTAAGCAATAGATTTCTTGTAACCCTTTTTAGGTCGAGGCCTGTCGCACTGCGTAGCAGTGGGCGGAGCCCGAGATTTAATGTTTCTTAGAGGGGGCTTGGAACCCGCCCCTCTTCTCCATTGGTTGGCCTAGTAAATGCTGGCCAGCCATTGGAGGAGAGGGGCGTCACTCCCTTTAAGCCCCAACTTTTTCGGATTTGGGGGCGTGTTTTTTAAGTTCTTTCTATCTGTGACATCATCCGTCACTCACCCAAAAACACGCCCCCGATTCCGAAAATTTCGGAGCTTTGCGGCAGCCATTTCTGCCCGACCACCTCTATGCAGTGGGCCTGTTTGCTACCTTGTGCCTCGTCCTTTGGGGATTACTGCTAGACCAATCCTGTGTGTGCGGCTTCATTGGTAAGAACGGAGCGGTAAACGATGCATGAACCAGGGTCTTAGAGATAGAGCTGAGCTGATGCTGCCCGCAGTGGTTAGGTATGATGGGGCTGCGGATGTCTTGGGTGAGACCTGGGACAGGGGGTGATGATACCCGAGCATCCGATGTAGTTCTGTTGCTTCTACCGCACAGGGTGAGACTTCCATTGCAGCTGCCTCGGATGATGCTTCTTTATGGCCGGCCATGGAGCAGGGGCTGCGGGCTTTGATTATTGCTACCTCAGACTGATATCGGCGCGAGGGGTTGAATGCATAGGTGAGATCTTCTTGAGGTCAGACTTGGAGTGTGATGAGATCTTGCGCAGGCACTTTAATTGCCCTTGGGAGAGACCTGGAGCGTGGACCGTAGGTGGCCTAAGTGAGACCTAAAGTTCGGCTGCGGGTGCCTCGTAGTGAGATCACGCGCTGCTGTTACATCTGGACGATGCCGGGAGGATCGACTTTTACTGTCCTGTAGTGAGACGAGGAGCATGGTCTGCTGCCCCCGGGGTCTGCCATGGAGGTGAACAGTGAAATAGGGCGGTGCTTGTTCCGACAGGGCACGTTCCTACCCTTCAAGACAGGAGCTACAGGCTGTGAATGCCCCCTATACCCGTATGTGCCCCATCAGGAGTAGAACGCCTCCCACATGCAGCCCCATCCCTGCCTGTGCTCACAGCTCATTTCCTGAATATGCCCGGACCTCCTCCGGGTGCTTTCTGCCCCAAACCCCCCTCCCCTCCCGCCCGTCTCTCCTGGCTGGGGCGTGAGTGCGCACGAGACGTAAGAATTGCCTTTTTGGTCACCTCAGGGCTGTCGCGCAGCGGGGTTAGATACTCTTCAGTGGGAGGTAAACGGAACAATGAAACCAGTGCCAAAGTAAGTGAGCCTCCCATCCCACATAAACGGAGACAGATGCCAGCCCCGAAGGATGAGAGGCCATCTGGTGTAACGCTCGGTGCACAGGACAGTCTTTGTGAGGTGCGCCCAACTCCGGAGCAGTCTGCTCATGGGACTGTGCTCTTCCTAGCCAAAGCCCCCTTTCACTGATGTGAAGCCAGGCCTGACATCTTTTGGCTAATGCACCCACTGCAGTGGTCTGTTTTTTTTGTTCCTAGTTTGGAATCTCATAGGGCACGTCCAGCTGGTCATCCTTCCGAAGTTAATTATTTGTTTATTCGTATATGTGTTGGATTGTGCACTTTACAAAAGACACGTGTTGGTCACACATTCACATTTACAACCCCATAGTGCAGCGCACGTCCCTGCACCCGGAAGTTGAAGTGGGCCCGAGGACCGTGGCTGAAAGTCACTTAGAGTCCAGCGAGGTCCCTCCCGTGTAAGTGAATTATAGCTTTCGCCTCACCCCTAGGAGCTGACTTTCATTAAGGTCTACTGGAGATACACCCCTCGCCTGCATTTATTGAAGCTGCCCTGGGGCTCTGTGTGACTGCATTAATCCGCACAGCAGGCCCCGGCCCCTGTGAGGGCATCTGGCTTTAATAGGAAACATGGGCGGGGCGCTTAACTCCCCGCATTCCAGCTCAGGGGCTTCTCGGTGCCAAGCGGAGCATAAAAGTGCATGCTATTACCTCCCAGAATGTTCATTGTTTCAGTTTTAGTTGATGTAATCGTATATTGGTGAGGGTAGGGCCTGCAAAAGTCTCGAACCTTCCGCCTGCATGCCTAAAGTCGTTTCTTTATCCCCTTCTAGTGAAACCTTGGTGCTTCATTAATTGTGATTTGTTTTCGGTTCGGAAAGTTCCCACCGCTTTTAGTTTAACTTTTCATTAATTGCGCTGCAGGGGGCATGCTGTTACTCATTGTTTGCCTTTGTCCAGGAGTTGAATTCTTGTGTATTTAGCAGGTTAATGTGTCCGGTGTTTGGGTGGCTCTGTGTGTGGGTGGCTGTGTGGGTGGCTCTGTGTGGGTGGCTCTGTGTGGGTGGCTCGGTGTGTGGGTGGCTCTGTGTTTGGGTGGCTCTGTGTGTGACTCTGTGGGGGTGGCTGTGTGGGGGTGGCTGTGTGTGGGTGGCTCTGTGTGGGTGGCTCTGTGTGGGTGGCTCTGTGGGTGGCTCTGTATGTGTGTGTGTGTGGCTTTGTATGTGTGGCTCTGTGTGGGTGAAAATGCAATAGGTCACGCATTTGCGAGCGATTAAGCTATTGGCATTGTAAATGACAATGCCATTTATTTATGTTTTAAAAACAAAAACATAAATAAAAATAATGTCATGAGCAATGCCAATACTTTACTACTCACTCTTTGACTCTTTAATACTCACTCTTTCACTTTTTACTACTCACTCTCTAATACTCTCTTTACTAACCACTCTCTCCTACTCACTATCAACTACTCACTCTAGTACTCTACTACTTACTCTGTGTGTGGGTGCAAATGCAATAGGTCTCGCATTTGCGAGCGATTAAGCTATTGGCATTATAAATGACAATGCCATTTATTTATGATTTAAAAACCCCCAAAAAATGTCATGAGCAATGCCAATAGCTCTACCTTTATAATGCCGAGACCATTGCATTGTAAGTGCTTGTTTACCCTTATTGTTCCATTTTCTCTTTCTGGCAGTTGACAGTGCCTAGATGCCTTCGGGTCTTAGTGCGCTATATGAAAACAATTCACACTTCATTTCATTCTAAAAACAGAGAAAGCCTTCAGCAGATGGAACCAGCAAGGTCGGCTCTACAGTTCGGAAGGGAAATGCCAAAGTCTGGGCAACAGATACCAGGAGATATAAAAGTCCACAACTTGTCCAGAGCAACAAATTCAACAGCAAGCAAATGAGAAATGTTGACACCAAATATTCTCATGCACTTTCAAACCATCGCTACCTCAAGCCTCTAAGACGTAACTATACCAAGATGAAAACTGGGCGCAGGGTTCTGTGGGAGTCCCAGAGCTCCACATCACAAGCTGCGGTTTACTGTGGAGTCAAGTATTGATCTTAGCGACAGTAGTCACTTCTGCTTGTATGACTGTAGATCCCCAAGAGGCATGACTGCAAAGCCGGTGGTAGCGTAAGACCCTTGGCAAAAAAATTATTCTCAAAGAGTGTAGGACCGGAAGGGAGTCACTCTTGACTTGAAAAGCGTGCTTTTTTCAGCACGGACGGATGCGGTAACTGTATGTAAATACACATGGGCTCAGCCTCTTCACACCTCTTGTGCACCCCATGCTGCCACTAACTTATAAGGTTCTTCCGATCACTGCTTATGAAATAGTTCAAACACCTTCCAGCACAGCCCCTCCTTTAAAGAGCCGTTCTGTTCAGATACGTGACAGAAACAAACGTTGTCTCTCTTAATCAGGAAGGGGAAAGGATCACGTGTCCTGCTTAAACCCTGGTTTTGCAGGTCGAAGAGGTGGTATCTCCCAAAATATGACCCTCATACACGTGTATGTTGGAAACTTCTCAGAGCGGTATATACTGTGTCCCCGCTTTGTTACACGTGTGTGCGTAATCATTGGATCATTTTTTGTGTGTGCACCCTCCACCAGGAGGTTCTTACCTTAGGTTTAAGGCAGTAGTGATCGTGGAATAGTGGGGGATTAGTGGTGATTTTGTTATAAAAAAGTCCGGACAGCCAGAGAGAAATAAATTTAATGAATCTGGATTCGGACTATTGATAAAATTATGTGTGCACCCTTCGAATTGATAAGGAATTCAAGTGCACTTTTTATAGGGTTTAAAAAGAGGTCAACATGTTTCAGCCTTGGGTAGTCAGTAGATCAATAGGCTTTCGTCAGGACCAATGGGGGTGAAAATAGTGAAAAAATTGTGAGAAGAATAAAGGGTTATTGACCTGATTCTTCGTGAGTTTTAAGGCTTCATTGTACCTTATTTTTGTCAAGAAATTACTTCCTCGGGGAGTTAGGCTGGACGAGAGAGGCCTTACTTAGTGCCTTCTACTCAGTCCTGGCAGCTTGTGCTGACTCTGCCTGTCGTCACCCGGAACCAGAAACACGTCACCCGGAACCAGAAACAAACGTTGGCCAGCATAACAGTACATTTATGTTGCATGTAAGAATAACCTGTCCATGTCTTCTCTTTTTGTAGTCCCTGGACAAGAAGTAAACATCACTTTTTCGACCGTGAGGGCTTGCAGTGCGCTGTCCAAGGTCCTGAGCGCCATATGAATGTGTATAGTCATTAATAATATAGACTGACCAAAGCCGTTTTACAGCTTTCTAAATTGACTTAGGGCACTATTTATAACATGATGGGTGGGCCACCAAACCAACCCACTGGGGTGTAAAAGGCCCTGCCTCTTGCTTGTGCGTCATCATCTATGTTGCAGGGCTTTTTTGCTGAAAGCGCTTCTACCAACAAAGTGGGAGCATTTTAACCGAAAATGGTGCATGAGGGCATAGGGCTCCATTGGTGCAGTAGGTGGGCAAGGCTGTATTGGTGCAGTAGGTGCAGTGGCGCCAGGGTCCATACTGCATTTTATCATTCAAACAGCAGCCAAGGGGGCAATTTCCTCCTTGTACTTTGCGCTCCTGCCGCGACGGGCCAGGCGTTCAACACCCTCGACATGTGTTTTATTAATGTAGAAATAAACCCCCAAAAGTGGGACTCTGTTTCCGAGCTAACAATCACAAATGTCCCTGACGTAAAGGGAGTGTTCTCACTGTGGTTCGGGGATATTGTGTTAATTTTTTCTGCTTGGGTCCACCGTGACTCGCATTCGAATGCAAAGAAGGAAAAAAGAACGTCGGCAGACCCTCCCTAAAAAATTGTGAACCTTCTGATGCTTACACCGGCAACCTTCCGGTCAAAGATTTCTGGACAGTGGGGCCATCCGATGCCCCGCCGTCGCGAGGTTGGTTGCTTCTCCAGCTTTGAATGAGGCAAGGAACAGCGGGCCTCACGAGCTGAAGCGCATTTAATTTGGGCGTTTCCCCCTTCCCACAAACCCTACGTGACACTCTTAATCTTTCGAAATCAATCAAGACCTCAGCCCCATTACTCGTTTTTAACCCACGTTCTTCCTAAAGGCATGTAACAACCCTGCCTGCCTTTGTTCTTCTAGGTGCAGTTCTAACCCATCAATCTTCATCAACCGTCATCCTTTTGGTATCCACAAGGTGGCGTATGTGTGCCAACACACGTCCATTATCAGACAAGGTACCGCAGATATTTTTCAGAGGCGATGTAGATGCATTGCTAAATCTATGCCTCACACTTCAAACTCTAGTATTTTCTGCCGCAAAGGTAGCGCGAAGGAGGAAGAACCCTCTAGCAACCCTTGTTAATAACCTAATGGTCCACCCTCTCCTGGTTAAAAACTCTGTTCCAGTTAGAATCAGATGTCTAGGTTTTTCAGAATACTGTAAATAAACGGAATTGAAAAAAATATGTATTCCAAATTGGGGGTCAAGGTGTGGCAGAGGAAAGGGTGGAGTTACAAGGAGTGTTGTTGCAAGCGGTGGAGCTCGACAAGCGGAATTCGACAGCTAACATACACGTGTATTGAATAAATTGCACAGAAATTGGCAACAACGACACATGTGACAGTAAATCTTTCTAGACAGAGGCGTAGCTAGAGCTTGTGGCGCCCGGGTCTATCCCTCAGATTGCCGCCCATGGCATCCGCAGTCCTGTGATTGTGTGAGGAATTTTGAATCTCACCTCACTGTTAAATTTCGGGCACAAATATTTCTCACATGTATCATTGGAATGCTAGTTTTACATTGGTCTAGTGCAAGTAAGTGTTAACTATCTGAACTCGCAGTTGTAGAGGGCTGTGCACAGCACCCCAAGACCACTCGCTTAATTATACTGGTGTGATTTAAAACAAATACTATTAAATATATTTGTCAGCCTGCCTGACTGTGACCGCTATGTGTGTCTCACAGGCTCTCCCGAGCCTTGCCCAGCAATCATGCTATCACGCACATGCTCACTGCGGCGGCTGGAGCCCGTCAGTCAGCTGACTCTAATGAATTTATGGTGTAGGCCTGAGGCAATTGAGATTTGTGTTACTGCCTCTCACACCTTGTTATGTAGTCTGGGCCCAGGTCCCATGGGACAGAGAGAGCAGCATGGAGTTTAGTGATTCTTCTCTCCTGGTTTATTATTTGAGCTCTTTCCAAACAGCCGCAATGCCACATGTTCACAAACAGGTACTCTCATCAGCGTGCGTCATGACTGCCACTCGAGACAGACTACTTTTGCACTTACCAGCGTGTATCTGCTTCTGAAGTTGGGGTGTTGGATTTAGGGGTCTTTCAACACTTACTGTGCTGCAGGCTTAAACAGAAATGCAGGGTGGACTGAATACCCGACTACACATGCTATTTTACAAGGACCACTCAAACTCCCAGTCAGGATCCTTGTGCACTTGGGAAGAAGATGCAAGAACGGGCCCATTGCAAGGATAGCTGGACTTCTACACAGGGGAGTCAGGGTACAGACATGCTGTATGCCCATAACCACTGCCACAAGCCAGCAACTTTCAGCAAAAGGGTTATGGAGAAATGCCAAGCACAGACTACAGAGCAACAGAAGGGTCACAATTCTGGAGTCTGGGGAGTGCTAGATTTGGAATAGTGGTCCTGTTGATTGAAGACACCAACCTCCCTAGAAGCCACTTTATTTGGCACCTATACCCCTATACATAATGTGCTGACTGACAGGGGGATGTGGGAGGCTGGGGCTTCGGGTAATGATAAGTGAATATATAACATTCACGTCTACACACCTAATATGCCTAACACAGAAAAAAATCATTCTACTTTGAGGCAACAAACAGCATAAATATTTTTAAAAACGGAACCTACGGGATTAAATCTGTGTATTCAGATAAAACAATCTACGTGCCTGGTGGGACTTTAGAATAGGCCTTGGTATACATGATTTTTCTAGGTCGAACCCCCGCAATCAAGATTGAGCGGGGCGCTCTGTGGTGGCGAAGTTTGTCAGGCTAAGGGTTCGTTTCACGTAGAATTTTACACCGACCTGTAGAACCCAGAGTAGACGCACCACGCTCTGTGAATACCGATTAACAGTAGTCTCATAGCTACCAAGGTTTCAGATTGCAATGTCCAGCATGCGATACCGCCCACTATTAACATGGCTGAGTGAGAGTGTGCATGGCTCTCCAAGCAATCAAAATATGGTTTACAATCATGCCAGAAGTGCTTTAGTAAAAATTACCGCAGCTCACTTACTTGGTACAGTTGGTACTTGATGTAGGAGGCATCGAGGCCCGGTGGGCTGGGGAGATGGCGGTTCGGTGGGAGCTGCAGCGGGTTGCTGTTGCCTCGGCTTCTTTCTCGTTGTTCCCTCTTCATTACCGCTTCCGCTAGTGACACATGAACCGCTGGCAGGCGGGGGCACCATGGCGCGGCACCTGTGCCACCGTGCCCCGCATGCCTGCATCTGTTCCTGGGCAGCTTCTTCTTTGCAGATTTAGCACGTGCGGGTTGCGGGAGCTTGCCCACGCGGCAGTCAACACAAGGCAGACGTGCCACTTATCCCATTAATTTGTGAGAAGATGCAGTACCTGGACTACAGCCTTGCCCTTCCCTTGGCACTGCAATTTCAGCGTGAGGGCTGGCCAAACATTGTGCCCAGGGCCGTCATTTTTAGCGCTTGCGCGCGCTACAAGATTGACGGCCCTGGGACGGTCACAGGACTCACAGCAACAAACGCGGTATGTCGCGCACCGTACGTGCACTGCAGGCAGCATTTATAAGTAGGTGTGCTACTTGCACTTCACACGAGGGCCGCTTGGCACTGGCGGCCCATTGCGGTGGCAGTTATAATTTATTTGGGGACACTGACATTACTGTAATGACACTTTAGTGTCCCCAAATAAATTATAAAGGCCGCAGCCACGGGCCACCAGTGCCGTGCGGCAGCTGCGGCAAATAGTGCCGCCTGGGGTGGAGTGCCCCCACTGCCCCCCCCCTCCCAGCTATGCCACTGGTTCTAGATAACCTAATTGGCCACAAAGAGGCTGTATTTTAAAATTTCTTACCAGGTTGAGACACCTGCTGCAGAGATCATTGTGTGACGTGCAGTTTTGAAAGGATTGTAATAGGAGCAAAATAACTCTTCTTGGAAACTTCTGTCTTTTGTCCAGTCACAGTTTTGACTCAAAGTAGCATAGAAGGTTAATGTACCTGAGCATTATGTAACATGCAGATAAAAAACTGGTATTTTATTTAGAGGTAAGTGGGCTAACGCTTTGACGCTGAGATAATTTGGTACTTCCTGTTCATAAGTTGCAAGCTTTTTAGTATAGCACAGTGATCTATTTATCGAAATCAAGTAGATGCATGAAAGCTGTAACTCATTGGTTTAAGATCTTTATTGTTTTTTTCTCAATCTGTCGTTATTCTAAGATTTCAAAAAATGTTACTTTGTGAAGTAATAAAGTCTTTTTAGTACAGACAACCACATTCACTGCATTATGCTTTATATCCTGAATTTGTTTCTCGCGAACATGCATTCTTAGCATATAATGTTACATGCATGGATGATTTCTACATCTTGTAACCCTCATTCTCTTATGTACACATTATACACATTTAATTTGTATTTAGCAGAGTTACTTAAAACCAATGCTACAAACAAGTCATTGCAAGTTCAAAAGTTAAAATCGATTAAAAAACATTATAAAGTTACATTCCATTAATAAAAATGATTATTCTAACAGCGTCAGTCTCTTTCCTTGTCAGCTGCAGTGCCGATCTGATTTAACATTTTCTTCTCCACTTTTCCTAAAAATTTCACAAGCCTGCAGTTAAGCTGCGTGTCCCCAGGTGAAAAGCACGCTAATACGGCTTGCCTCCGTGTACGGATGCCTCTCTGATTGAAGAGTGGTTTTAAAAGCTGTCTCCTTTCCTCTGTTAGGTCTTTGCACGTACAGATGAGATGCAGCATATCTTCCTCCGCTGTCCCACACAGACGGCATTTAAAATCAGATTGGTTTTTCAGCCAATGTGGAAAGTGCCTTGTGCATGGCAACACGCCTAGTCTGTATTTGAAAAATAAATTTATATATGTTTGGTGAAGCCGGAAGCTAAGTACCTTTGTGCAGCCTGAGAAGAGTAAGTGTACAGGGTCAACCAAGGGTTGCCTTGTCTTCGATCCAAGATTCCATTTTTACAATTTTCTTTGTAGCTTTTTTGAAAAGACAGTGGCTTGTCGGGTTTGCCCAAAGTTCGGTTAGGCCCAGGATTGACACACTAGTAGCTAAATATTTCGCTGCTGGAGATGACTGTTTCTGTTGTAACTCAGTCCATAAGTGCCAATTTAAGGTGCCTGGTTTGGATTTCCTGACTCTGTCCCAGAAAATAACTGTTGCACGCCAAACTCAAGCCTGATTTGTGCTGGAGAGACTCGTGTAGGGAGACCTAAGACCATTCTGTATACTTTAGCAACCACGGTGTCCAAGAGCTTGGAATCCCTTCCTCTCTGTGCCTCGCTCCCGTAAGTTATTGTCGGAAGAAGTTGTGCTCGTATAACTACGACCAAAGGGGCGAGTGAGGGGCCAGTTAATCTGGAGTTTAGGTTTCTCATTGACACGACTAAGGCTATTCCTTTCCTTTTGATTACATCTCTTTGGGTTACAAAATGCCCGCCTTTGTCAATAATCACCCCCAGGTATTTATACTCTGAGACTGAATCTATTTGGATCTTATCCCAGAACCAGACAGGTATTTTCTTCAGGTTCTTTTTGATTGTCATGGTTTTGGTTTTCTCCAGGTTGATGGTTAAGTCATTAGCCTCAGAGTATTGGGACGTGATGTCTAGAAGACGATGCAGACCCACCTTCGTTTGACTAATTAATACTAGGTCATCAGCGTAAAGGAGACATGGTAGTGTTAGATTCCCAATCTTTGGGGAGTGTGAGTTGCAGGCATTTAATAACGGAATAAGATCTGCAAGAAACAGGTTGAATAGCGTTGGGGCCAGTACACCGCCTTGCTTAAGGCCTTTTGTTGTTGGAATTTTCCTAGATTGCGTTGACCCGTCGCCGAGCTTTACTTGCACCCAAGTTTCAGTGTGCAAGTTGATTACCAGGTTCAATAAAACCTGGGGAATGCCCCAGCCTACCAGTTTCACCCAAAGTTTCTGTCGGTTCACATGGTCAAAGGCTGCCCGGTAATCGATAAAGCATAAATGTAGCGGTGTTCTTGTGGCCTCAGCCTTGTCAATTAACAAGGCCATTGTTGTTATGTTTGTCGAGGTCCCCACGGATTTATAGAAGCCTGTTTGATTTAGGGGAATGATTGAGTTATCTTCCGCCCAAAGTTGCAGCTCATCCAGTAGTGTCTCAGCAAAGTATTTTGCATCATTGTCCAAGAGGGCGACTAACCGATAACTTTTGGGGAGGGACTTATCACCTAATTTGTAGATTGGTGAAATTATCGAGATCCTCCAAGATGGAGGGAGTCGGCCTGTTGTTCTTATTTCCCAGAACAAAGGGCTAAGAGCCTTTGCCCAGTATTCTACGTTTTGTTTATAGAGCACGGGTGGGATTCCGTTAGGCCCCGGAGCCCCTGCTTGCCTTCCCTTCTTGATGTACTTATTAATTGATTTTGTATAATCACTTAAAGGAATAAGTCCCGATGATTCTCCTTCAAACAGTTCCACAGAAATTACATTTCCCTCATTGACTTGATGCTTTGAGATCCTATACCGCTTTGTAGAATCAATGCTGGTTTCAGCGTGCGAAGCAGACCTTCCTTGCTTAAAGTGGTTTCCAAGAAAAGTGGCCCAGTCCTCTTCAGATCTATTTGAAGACAGGCTCTCGTGCGTTGGGTGAGTAAATCTTTTTATAGTTTCCCAAAATCTCGCACTGTTTTTTAATGTGGTGTCCGCATGCAGTGTTGCCCATAGGGTATCCTCGTTATTGTGCCTGGCTTCCCAGATCGCTCGCTTTAAGCATGCTTTCTGTTGTCGCAAGTCAGCAAGTTTTATGATGTCAGTTGGATCCTGGCGCACCTGCCGCAAAGAGTCATGAATGCCTTTTTTTATGGATTTTATCTTACTCTTTTGTTGCATGGTAAAGTTAGCAAGTCCCTCATTCTCTTATGCAACATTGCCTGTACATTCGTTTCCACACTTTGGGGCACATGTAGGTAGCTGTTTGCGAATCGCAAATGCCGAAATTTGGCGAATTGCGGCATTTGCGAATTGCAAACGGCGTTTTGCTATGTAGGTGCATATTAGCAAAATAAGGAATCGCAAAAATTGCGATTCCTTATTTTGTTCAAGCATTTAAGGAATCGCAATTTTGCGATTCCTTAAATACTATGTAGGAGTAAATTAAAAAATGAGATTCAGGCTTAAGGAATCGCAAAATACCACCTACTCCAAGTAGATGGTATTTTGCGATTTTCTTTAAAAATTCCTTTTTAAAAAAAATTCAAAGTGCCATGTGGCGCACAGACATGCCCTTAGGGCATGTCTGTGCGCCACATGTACTTACACGCACATTCCAGGGGTGCAACAGGTGTCCTTTGGACACCCTGGCACCCTTGGAATTGCGATTCTCAAATTGCGATTTTCTCATAGAAAATCACAATTTGAGAATGTATCCCCTTCATTCCTATGGGCCTCTTGGCCCATAGGAATGAATGGGACACTTATTCCTTAATTGCGATTCGCAATTTGCTAATCGCAATTAAGGAATATTAGGTCATCGCAAAATAATTGCGAATTATTACCTACATTCCATTTTGCGATTCTCAAATAGCGATTCCTTAAAAATCGCTATTTCAGAATCACAAAATGGAGATTACCTACATATGCCCCCAAATCATTTATTGTGCCTCTGTGTGTGATAACAACCTACACTGGGATTAGTCGCTTTATAAAAGTATTATATTAGGAAAAAAGGTGGGTGCCATTTGAATCAATATTTGTGTAATTGCACACAGTGACAGATAAATCTTGCATTGTACAGAGAAAGCACATCTCTTAAATAAGGAGTTGAACAAAGTTAAAAACATGCCTCTAGTAGGTTCTCTTAAGTACTTGTAAAGTGGCAACAAGTTGCACCATTTTGTTTCGTTCCTTGGCATTGTAGTCTAGGAGTTAGGCTCCAGATGAATCCCAGTCAGAATGATACTTCAACAAAAGGATGGCTGATGGCCCTTTATATCAGGCCTTTGTTTTGAGCCCAGCTGTAAGTTAAAATCAGAAAGCCTCTTCACCACCTGCACTTTGCTGCAATGAACAGAACAAGATAAAGTGAGGGTGCTGTTGAATTATGTCCCAGTGTTGGAAAATGACACCAGGACAAATTGAGCATGCTCCCTGGGCCAAACAGAACCAGGATCTGGTGGGATTCCGCTACATTTCAGCACTGCTACAACTTGAATTTACTAAAGACGGTCTTAGTACAAATCCCCTCAATAGATTGCGTTAAGCAATCTTCCAGGCAGTAGTACTTGCAGACGTTTAGGTATAGCAAATGTCGAAAGAAAAATCAGTAATCCTTAATTCCCTGAAACGTAACTTTTCAAGAGCAATGTACATAGCTGGGCTTATAGACACATTTCTGTTTATAATTGTGGTCTGGAAATGGGGAAACAACCTTTACAACGCAACTTTTACAACGCACAACCATTACAACGAAACGTCTACAACGCAACATCCATTACAACGCATGCAATTACAATGCAACCATTACAACGCATGACACTACAACGCACACCACTACAACGCATGTAATTACAACGCAGTCATTACAACGCATCCCATTACAACGCATAACATTACCATCCAACACTTACCCTACTGTTGCACCCTCTGGAGTTAGAATAGTATTTTTTTACCCCTACACTATCCAACACTTACCCTACTGTTGCACCCCCTGGAGTTAGAGTAGTATTTTTTAACCCTACACTATCCAATACTTACCAAACATGCAATGAAATGTTATGCGTTGTAATGGTATGCGTTATAAATGTAGTTTTTAAAATTTTGTTGTAATGGCATGCGTTGTAATGGATGTTGCGTTGTAAAAAATGCGTTGTAAAGGTATGCGTTGTAAAAGTGTGCTTTGTAACGTCATACATCCCTGGAAATGCCTCTTGGTGTTAACTGAAGGTCTGTTGACTGCATCCTGTAGCTAATTCATGGCATTCTTAAAGACTAGATGGTTGCAGATCTATCTGAACTTCAATGTCAGACTTCTAGAGAGTAGCACATGAGCTGTAGACCATCATACACCCAGTGGTTAATTTGAGATGGTGGTTTCCGGTGCTTGGCACTGGCCCTTAATTGCACAAATTGGCAGTTGTGACAGTCTGCCACATGTTAGTGGTGTTCGCTTTGGCACATCAACAGTTGATCACTAATTCAAAATACATTAAAAATTGCAAATTACTAATACATGACACCAAAGTCATTTTTATAGCTCTAGGGACTTGAAATATTTTGGATTGTCCCACTTGTAAGAGGAGTATTCTGGTTGGTAGATGCTCTTGTACTGTCATTGGCAGCTCTGGCTGGGGTAATGAGTGGTGCATTCTTACAAAGTAAGCACTGCATTCACCACATACATTTTTGTAGTGGCAACAGTATGGAGGGAGTCAAAGGGGAGAATGGTAGGGGGCGTGGCTTGGCCAGTTGCAAGATGGTCGCACTCTGAGTGGGCTCTGCCGGCCAAGCTCGACAATCCGGCATTATCCTGAAGGAATCCCTACCTTATTGGCACATCCATGCTGCTCCTGTGATCTCCTCGACACAAGGCGCTGACTGATGGCTCCGCTGCCCTCCAGCTCGACCCTTTGGCAGAGTGCGGCCATCCGGTGTGGACACCCGGCCTGAGTCCCCGGGCCTCGTGGTTCGGCCTTCTCCTCTGCCGACCGTAGATGCTCTCTGCTGTCACCCACGACCGTGGCCTGCTCTAATGGGGACATCCTCATACTCCGGGTGAGTCGCACTGCCTTTCTGGTTCTGCTGGCGGGGTAGGGGGCTGTTCCACCCGGCCCGGAGTGCCATGTTGCAGGCGCCGACGCTGAGGCGCCTCGAGATCCGCTGGCTGCCGCTGGCGCAAGCACCTGGGCCTGGCGGGGTGAGCGCCGGGCCTCCCGCGACTCCCTGCCGGCTCGGCCCGTGTTGGGGGGCGCGCTCCCCTCTCCCTTGGCTGCTAAATTGCCTCGTGGTGCGGGCACCGCCCACAGACCGCATCTCCTCTGCCGGGCCCTGGTGAACTGAGGGCCCGTGATTACTATACTGCCGTGTCTGGGCCTGGCCACGGTCCTTCATTTGTCCGCTCCTGCCCGGGAGGGCGCTGCAGGGGCCCTGGGTACCTGCCCCCGTGCCTACATCATCTGAGAGGTGTCGCTGCCGATGCCGCATTGGTGGAGTTTTCCTGGTGGCGCCCTGGTCTCATCGGTGACGGGCACTGTGGCCCCCTTGCGGTTGGGTGGACGCCGTGGGTGCCAGGCGCTCTACCACTGTGCCACCATTACATCTTTCAGAAAAGGGGGTGGTGATGAACAGAGTGTCTGAATTAAGCAGACCACTCTTACCCAGTCCAAAGATCAGGGCTTGATCCATCACCGTTATTTAGCTCACTGCCCCATCCCAGCTCAGAACCTGGCTATATGCAAATTAGTCTGTCCCTGGCCCAGTGCATCATGGGAACAGGGCAGACCAAACTACCAAGCCAATTCTTCACCAGAAAGGAGACAAGCTTCCGGGGACCGGTTTCTGGCATTTCAGCCGTCGTCGGCCCGGCTTGCTTGAATCCTGATGGAGCAGTGAGCAAGAGACTCATGTCTGAGTATACCCTGCCACACCTATAGTGGCCAAAAACGATTCAGAAAAGGGGCTGGTGATGAACAGAGTGTCTGAATTAAGCAGACCACTCTTACCCAGTCCAAAGATCAGGGCTTGATCTGTGATGTATTCCTATAGGTACTGTATCGATTCCCCTATTCCTGACCCTGGTCTGGTTAATAATTAACTAGCAGCCAGCCAACGGTGCAAAAACCGTTATCTGATTAAGCCACACAACAGCACAGAAGCGCGCTATCTGATTAGGTCATAACGCATGCCATCTAATTAGACAAGCGATATTCCTCCAGCCCCTGATAAGGCATACGGAGTTCTCAAAACAAATCAAACCTACAGCGACCTGGGAAATTCCCATAGCCATTGTTTTGATTTCACAGAGAACTTCAGCAAAAGAATGTGCGAACGAGCCCGTTCATATGACATCCTTATTGACGTATATATGTCCATCCTTACGTCAATCTCGGCACCTTTCAGGTATAAATATTACCGACATTGCCTTAAGCAAACACATGCGGTGGTGACGAGATTGGAGCAGCGAGACGTGCCGAGGAGCCCAGCAGAGAGCGAAGCCCACAGGCGCTGCCCCGCCTTCCTGACGCGCTGAGAACAAGACGCTGCCTTTCTCCTGCTGAGAAATCCAGCTCCGGCGCTTCCAAGCAGCCCTCGCAGGCAGCTGGAATATCAAGACCTGGGATAAGAGATACCAGCCCTCCATCATTCTAGATCTCAGGTACAGAACTGAATAACCCCTTGCAGAGAATTCTCGAATCAGTCCCTTGGCAAACAAACTTAACTTAAACTGCTACTTATCTACTCCCGCCCCCGTATTAGGCTTAGGTCAGGTACACTGGGGTAGGCGTGGTTAGAAGCACCAGTTGAGTATGATTAGTCAAATGTATATATGTATGTATCTATTTTATCCATTTTAAAGTATCATATGGCTTAGAAACCATATCAATGCTTTTACAGTATTATTTCATAATTCTGTCTTTACTGTATGCACTTTACTTAACTATAAGTATTACAATAATAGCGATTCATTTCTCTTGTATGAGAAAGGAGACTGATCAATAAATAACATCTTTTATTGAACACGCCCGTCTTTTCCTTTTCTCTACAATCTGGTGAAACTAAGAATGCACTGAACTGACTGAGTAAAATAAGTTGTCTTTTGTTTTCACACGACTCTAGAGATACACTCTTGATTAGGGGAGAGTAAGTTGTCATGTTCTATGGTTGTCAGAAACTAAATCCCTTCTTGTCTATCCAGGGAGGTTAAAATCCTCCTTGCCTATTCGAGAAAGTTTCTAGTGAACTCTGAGCTAGCTGGCAAACACAAAACTTTAAGTCTAATATCGTCGGTAGAAGACCTAGTTAACCTCTGCCCTAGGTTTATACTATTGAAGATATTATTCCAATGCGCAGAGCCTATTGGGATAATAGGAACTGCACTACATGGCGCCCAATGTTTGGATAGGCGATAAAACTAACGCAAGACATTAGAGTAACTCAGTCGTGCTTTTTCACACAGAACCCCTTTTTTCCCATAATACTCCAAAGACGTCTGGAGTGGGTGAAAGGACATATCCGCCAAACCTCGCAGGAGGAGACTCCTATGTATGGTTCTTGGTTTATTCAACGTTGAAGGATACACTGTTCCAAAATATTGTGCATCTAATCTTTGTTTCCATAGAAACCTGATCTGCAAACAAACTGAATAACCTTCCTGTCAGTAAAATGACAGAAAGTGAAGAAGAAAGGGAGACAGTTAGACTAGCAGCTGAACTCCTAGTAGCAGACAATACTCTGCTGGAAAATGACCCGGATGCAATACTCATCCCGGTCAACATAAGGAAATCTATAACCCTAAAACTTATAGAAAATGGACTGACACCAAGAGGTGGTACAGTCATATTCGTAATTGAGGCACACGAATATCGGCAGACAGAGGTATTCTATTCATGGATAAACTTTCCAGCAGCAAACGCTGTAACAAAGGACTTTCACTATTACAAAATAGAGGAACCTCCTAATGAGTACACTCCTTTCGAGGAGGTGGAAATACCACTCAAATTCCAAGAGCACCTGCTCTTGTTTCATGGCGCCCTAAAACATAATAATCACATCACCAGGCTCGGTCCACTAGGTAGACCAGGAGCAACGTGGCCGGTCCTAGCCGGATACACACCACATCCAGACATTGAAGAAATGCCTGCACCAGAGCTTTTAGCACAGCTAAAACAATTAATAAAAATACATAGACAATTAGTCCAATATGTAATGCGGACTTCAACAATCCAACCAGCAATTAAAATTCCACAGCTGACCACTCATCAGGGGAACACAAATAAAATTACACCTCAGAACATACAGTCCTGTCTAGGTAAAGTACCCGCAAAACGGGAACAAATTCCTTTCTGGCTAGCACAAAAAATCACTCAAATAGAGGCGGTGTTTCCAGATACCACCCCTGTTGAGAAACATAGGATTCTGACTATCTGTCTCCCAATGGGAATCGCACCACATGTGGAGGACTGTGACACTTGGGGAACAGTCTTTGCTTCCATTTACATAAAAACACATGGTGTACCATCCATGTCAGTAATACCAGATGTGCTAAAACAGATTCAAGATGAATACAGTCCAGAACCCGCTTTAACTCTTGGTATGAAACTACTGAAAGATTTCAAGCAGGTCTCGGCAATATTATTAGCCAACATAAAGGGAGAAGCAGCAAATGTGGCGATTCGCCTGAGGTTAAAAGAGACAGATATAGCAGACCAACCATTTGAAATTGCCAGAATCATAGAAAAATCCTATGAAGAACTAGGAAGAGATAGTTTGGGTGGAATACCAGTGAAACCTCAACTAGTTGAAAGTCCTGAAAAGGTATTTATTAAAAATAATTTAAACACTCAAAAAAAGAGCTGGGATGGAAATAAGCAATCCAATCCTAAAGAAAAAAGATTCCAGTCCAGAGGAAGGTCTCCTCGGCGGAGAGAAAGATCTCCTGATCAAGGATGCAAGTCTCCCCAAAGGGAGCCCTCTGTGAAAAAATACAACCTTAGAAATAGGGATAATATAAAAAAACCTGACAGATATCAAGATATTGATACACGTCCCTCTCAATCTTTTCAGACTTCCTCGCAGAAATCGGAAAGAAGAGGACGATCAGAACACAGGGAAGAGCACGTCAAGTCCAAAGACAAAGAACCTGCTCATCTGAATAAAAAATTAAAATTTCCAAAAAAGAAGGTAGCCAGTATTAAAGTAATCAACAATGCCGAGAATACTGAGGACACAGCTGAAAAACGGAGAATGGGCTCAGACAATGCTAGACAGCGCAGCAGAAGTGAGCATAGCTCGCAAAGTCCTTATGAATCATCTGGAGACAGTGGACACGAATGAATACATTCAGGTGGAAACTGCAGATACCAGAGTTAGCAAACCTCATAAAATATATGAAATAACATTGCGTATAGAGGGGGATAAGACTAGAAAAATAAGGGGTCTATTTTGGGATAATCTCTCCAAGGGCTATGACATCCTTCTAGCTGAACGAGACTGGCCTCCAGAGTTTGTCAGGGAGTGCCCACATGGCGAAGAAATAATTATAAAAATCAGGCAAGTCGTTATTTGGCTTGACTCCTTGGGCACAAGTTCAGGCTGGATTCCCAGCAAATAAATTTCTTCAGTTCAATACTTTCGTTTCAAAGAAATGTTTTATTGTTTTCCATAATAATATTTCATTGGAGTTTATATCACTCGTGTACGCATATATGCAATAACTTCATCCTTTTATGCATTATTTATAGTTTATGCGTTAAAGTGGCCTCCCAATGCATTTCGGCGCAATAGCGCCTTTGTCAAGGGTTCTGTAAATCAAAAAGGAGTTTCATTAGTACCACTGTACTATCGCCCACAATATTCTGCTAACATATAGCATTTAACATAATCATTTGTGAAAACCAAAAAGTTCACCTCTTGTACAGAACATTATACGCTATAATTCCTGTTTCAGCTGCATAGTTGTTCTCAGATAATAAAAATCCTATAACTCACATTACCCTCTAATCATCGCGCAATTCAGTGTGGCTTATATCAACACGCAAGTGAAAAAGCTATTAAAACGTGCATAGCGTAACCTCTATCTCTTAATTGGGTGATGCGATCTCTCCCGGTACAGTAAAATTTAACGTAACCTGGTCTATCACTGTGGCGCTTACCGTTATTCAAAAAGCTCTGTGTCCTGGTTCAGTTACTGCTCCGCTAAACTCCGACCGTTCAGTGCAGAGTCGCGGGCGGGAAAATATATTCAAAAGGATGTTCACGGTGGGCTTCCGCCTACGCCTACTAGCTAAGGGTGCCGGGAGGTGGATTTCTCCATATATTTAAAGGGCTAGTGTTTTAATCCGCTCTGGTCACTCGGGTATGTGCTCTTCAAGTTATTTAAAGGGCCAATGTTTATAATACACTAAACTCGCTAGGATATATAACTCACCGTGAGTTTAAAGGACCAGGAATTCAAAAGACAAATGCGTCTAATAACATGTATCAGTTACGTGGGTGACATAAAATGATCAATACATTGTGCCATGACAAGAAATTCATAAAGGTCACATGCCGTCTAATTACAGGTAACATAAAAATTCCACTCTTTCATTTAACCCCCCCGGTTTCAAAGTTCTCAAATGGTAAATCCAGTGGTTTTCTCTTTTCAGTAGTTGTGATTTATTGTTTATGCCATCATGTTTCTCAACAGTTTCAAGAATGCATGCTTTCAATTCAGTTATGTTGTGGTTTGCTTCCATAAAGTGTGTAGCTACCGTTGACTTTGACATTCTCGTTCTAATGTTGCTTTTATGCTCGTTGAGCCTTATCTTTAACTTGCGTTCTGTGTGACCTACGTAGTATAGGTTGCAAGGGCAGCTTAATAAATAGATGATGTTCGTTGTGTCACACGTTCCATTGACTTTCAGATGGACTGTATCTTTGAGGTTTGGAGATAGTAATTCATTACCTTTCATAATGTTAGAGCAATTATGGCAATTCATGCATGGTTGCGTGCCCTTAAATTTCATCATGCTTGTCCTCTTGCTGCTGGGTTTCAATAGTTGTCCTATGTTTCTGGACCGAGTGTGAGCAAACAACGGTTCCTCTACAAATGCTCCTTTAAAGTCTGGTTCTACACGCAAGATTGACCAATGTTTTTTGATGATATTTTTAAAAGCTTGGCTAGATGTTGAAAACTTACTAACGCAGGTGATGCGCTGCTCTTTAGTGGTAGGCTTACTCGTAAAAAGCTCTTCCCGCGTAACCATGTTGATTCTTTGTCTCGCTTCATTGAGTATGGGCTGGGGGTAGCCCCTTTTGTGGAATCGTTCTGTCATTTCATTGAGTTGTTCCTCTGCTTTTTCAGGTTCCGAGACGACTCTTTTAACCCTCATCATTTGCGAATAGGGTAGGTGCCTTTTCAGCGATGGCGGATGGTGGCTGTCGTATCTAAGTAAATTGTTACGATCTGTACTTTTCCTGAATAAAGAGGTGGAGAATTTGTTCCCTTGTCTGGTTATTGCCACGTCTAGAAAATTAATAGTCTTCTCACTTGTTTCCCAGGTAAACTGGATTCGGTCATCAATCTGATTTAATTTCTGAATTTCCGGTAATAGTAGTTCTGTGGTGCCTTCCCAAACAATAAAAATATCATCAATAAATCGTGCGTAAAGTTTTATGTGTTTCTTCCAAGAGTCTTGATTCAGTATATGGGTGTCTTCAAAATCTCTCATAAAAATATTCGCATACGTTGGAGCTGCCGCGTTTCCCATGCTCGTTCCACTCTTTTGTAAGTACCATTCCTCGCCATGTTTGAAATAGCTGTGCATTAGGGTGAAATGTAAGAGTTCCATGAGAAAGATTTTCATGAGATCATCATACTCGCTGTTTAATAAAACTTTTTCGACTGCCTCCAGGCCTGACATGTGAGGGATGGACGTGTATAACGCCTTCACGTCAATGGTTGCCATTATTATTGCTTGTTGTTCCGTGATATTCATTGAGGAAAGTTTTTTTTAAAAATCAGTCGTGTCTTTAATATATGACCTAGCTTCCATTGCAAAAGGCTGGAGGTATTATCCAAGAACTTGCCAATAGGTTCGTGTATGCTGTTACAGGTTGAAACTATGGGTCTGCATGGAGGGTTCTTTAAATCCTTATGTACTTTAGGTGTCATATAGAACATAGGGCTCCTGGGTTCTGTTTGTGTCAGGTATTGCTTGGTTTTCTCTTTTATTGTCCCATTTTCAACCGCTTTATTCAGAATTTGTGAGAGTATGTTCTGAATTTCTTTCGTGGGGTTTTGTTGTAATTTCATGTACAGGTTAACATCCGCTAAGTGTTCGTGGATTTGGGTTTCATAGTAATTACGATCTAGTATCACCAGGGCACCGCCCTTATCCGCTTTTTGGCATACAACAGTCTCATCTTGACTAATCCTTTTGATGATTTTGATTTCATTAGATGACGTATTCATATGGTGTTTTTTATGGCTGATTTCCAGGTTTTGAATATCTTGCTTACAAAGTGTTTCAAATAAGTCTATTGCCTTATGGCTAACCGGAGCCATATAGGTACTCTTTGTTTTCAATCCTTTCAATTGATCTTCATTTTCACTAGCTCTGTCTGTTACAACATTGTCAAAAAAGTTCCTTAAACGCAGTTTTCTAGTCAATTTAAACAAGCTTATTTCCAATTCCAAGGTATCGGTTCTAGTCGTTGGTACATAAGAAGTTCCTCTTTGTAACGCTAGTATCTCTTTCTTTTTTAAAGACTTATGCGATATGTTAATCACCAGATTTTCTTCATCAGACTCTCTTGTCGTTATTTCCTTCTCCGCTTCATTGGTTTCGTTGTAGGTGGATCCTTCTCTTTTCCTATGCCGGTGGCTCCTCCTGGTTCTTCCCTTATATCTTGGCCTGATTCTAAAAAAGGCTTATCGGTTGTGCCTTTTTGGGATTCCTTCGTTCTTTGTTCATTCGTTTTTGACTTACTTTGTTCCGATGTATCACTCCCTGCGGAGGAGGTATCTGTTTGAGAATTAAATCCTTTGGCATAACGTCTTTTAGCATAGGCCTCTGCCCATGAGTATACCTCATTAAGCTTGTAATCTAAAGTGTCTCTACGATACTTTCTGATTTTGCGTTCATTTACTTCTTGCGCGTGTTTAGCCAGTTGTTCTTTAATTTCCTCCAATGTCTTGTCTATTTCTTCTTTACTCATCATTTTACTCATTTCATCTTTAACTGTGTTTATTTCCACATTCAACTCTTCTAATATCTTCGATAATTCTTCTATGATGAGTAAAATCAAGTCTAGACTGCATTTATTTAATATGGCGTACCATTTTTCCACAAAAGATTTACTATTCTTACACAATGATGGTTTTAAAGGGATTCTGAGCCCCCTCGGGATCCGTTGAGCTTTATGATATTTGATCATAGTGCTTGCATGGTAGCGTTGATTGATCATTTTTCTGGTTAAATACAATAGTTGTTTGACATATTGTTCTTTAGTTTTCTTGGTGGCGAATTCGGTGGTATCTTCTTCAATGAGTGAATAAATGCGTGCACTTGCGTCATCATCAAACGCAAATGTATCAGCTCGAGTTTCAGTCATATGAGTTATTTCTTCGTATTGCATTATTTTTAGTTGGCGTGCTTCAGAACTATTTGAGTAGGAAATTGATCACAAAAAATTAGACTTAGTTTGAGCACTGCTTGAGTTTAAAAGAACGTTTTGAATATGTTTTACTGTGCTCCACGGCTTTCTCCCCACTCTGGAGAAACGGTAAACATAAAAATCAGGCAAGTCGTTATTTGGCTTGACTCCTTGGGCACAAGTTCAGGCTGGATTCCCAGCAAATAAATTTCTTCAGTTCAATACTTTCGTTTCAAAGAAATGTTTTATTGTTTTCCATAATAATATTTCATTGGAGTTTATATCACTCGTGTACGCATATATGCAATAACTTCATCCTTTTATGCATTATTTATAGTTTATGCGTTAAAGTGGCCTCCCAATGCATTTCGGCGCAATAGCGCCTTTGTCAAGGGTTCTGTAAATCAAAAATGAGTTTCATTAGTACCACTGTACTATCGCCCACAATATTCTGCTAACATATAGCATTTAACATAATCATTTGTGAAAACCAAAAAGTTCACCTCTTGTACAGAACATTATACGCTATAATTCCTGTTTCAGCTGCATAGTTGTTCTCAGATAATAAAAATCCTATAACTCACATTACCCTCTAATCATCGCGCAATTCAGTGTGGCTTATATCAACACGCAAGTGAAAAAGCTATTAAAACGTGCATAGCGTAACCTCTATCTCTTAATTGGGTGATGCGATCTCTCCCGGTACAGTAAAATTTAACGTAACCTGGTCTATCACTGTGGCGCTTACCGTTATTCAAAAAGCTCTGTGTCCTGGTTCAGTTACTGCTCCGCTAAACTCCGACCGTTCAGTGCAGAGTCGCGGGCGGGAAAATATATTCAAAAGGATGTTCGCGGTGGGCTTCCGCCTACGCCTACTAGCTAAGGGTGCCGGGAGGTGGATTTCTCCATATATTTAAAGGGCTAGTGTTTTAATCCGCTCTGGTCACTCGGGTATGTGCTCTTCAAGTTATTTAAAGGGCCAATGTTTATAATACACTAAACTCGCTAGGATATATAACTCACCGTGAGTTTAAAGGACCAGGAATTCAAAAGACAAATGCGTCTAATAACATGTATCAGTTACGTGGGTGACATAAAATGATCAATACATTGTGCCATGACAAGAAATTCATAAAGGTCACATGCCGTCTAATTACAGGTAACATACAAATTCCACTCTTTCATTTAACCCCCCCGGTTTCAAAGTTCTCAAATGGTAAATCCAGTGGTTTTCTCTTTTCAGTAGTTGTGATTTATTGTTTATGCCATCATGTTTCTCAACAGTTTCAAGAATGCATGCTTTCAATTCAGTTATGTTGTGGTTTGCTTGCATAAAGTGTGTAGCTACCGTTGACTTTGACATTCTCGTTCTAATGTTGCTTTTATGCTCGTTGAGCCTTATCTTTAACTTGCGTTCTGTGTGACCTACGTAGTATAGGTTGCAAGGGCAGCTTAATAAATAGATGATGTTCGTTGTGTCACACGTTCCATTGACTTTCAGATGGACTGTATCTTTGAGGTTTGGAGATAGTAATTCATTACCTTTCATAATGTTAGAGCAATTATGGCAATTCATGCATGGTTGCGTGCCCTTAAATTTCATCATGCTTGTCCTCTTGCTGCTGGGTTTCAATAGTTGTCCTATGTTTCTGGACCGAGTGTGAGCAAACAACGGTTCCTCTACAAATGCTCCTTTAAAGTCTGGTTCTACACGCAAGATTGACCAATGTTTTTTGATGATATTTTTAAAAGCTTGGCTAGATGTTGAAAACTTACTAACGCAGGTGATGCGCTGCTCTTTAGTGGTAGGCTTACTCGTAAAAAGCTCTTCCCGCGTAACCATGTTGATTCTTTGTCTCGCTTCATTGAGTATGGGCTGGGGGTAGCCCCTTTTGTGGAATCGTTCTGTCATTTCATTGAGTTG
This sequence comes from Lissotriton helveticus, assembly GCF_964261635.1. NCBI lineage: Eukaryota > Metazoa > Chordata > Amphibia > Caudata > Salamandridae > Lissotriton > Lissotriton helveticus. The sequence continues at coordinate 668,435,481 of NC_136061.1, forward strand.
TTCCTCTGCTTTTTCAGGTTCCGAGACGACTCTTTTAACCCTCATCATTTGCAAATAGGGTAGGTGCCTTTTCAGCGATGGCGGATGGTGGCTGTCGTATCTAAGTAAATTGTTACGATCTGTACTTTTCCTGAATAAAGAGGTGGAGAATTTGTTCCCTTGTCTGGTTATTGCCACGTCTAGAAAATTAATAGTCTTCTCACTTGTTTCCCAGGTAAACTGGATTCGGTCATCAATCTGATTTAATTTCTGAATTTCCGGTAATAGTAGTTCTGTGGTGCCTTCCCAAACAATAAAAATATCATCAATAAATCGTGCGTAAAGTTTTATGTGTTTCTTCCAAGAGTCTTGATTCAGTATATGGGTGTCTTCAAAATCTCTCATAAAAATATTTGCATACGTTGGAGCTGCCGCGTTTCCCATGCTCGTTCCACTCTTTTGTAAGTACCATTCCTCGCCATGTTTGAAATAGCTGTGCATTAGGGTGAAATGTAAGAGTTCCATGAGAAAGATTTTCATGAGATCATCATACTCGCTGTTTAATAAAACTTTTTCGACTGCCTCCAGGCCTGACATGTGAGGGATGGACGTGTATAACGCCTTCACGTCAATGGTTGCCATTATTATTGCTTGTTGTTCCGTGATATTCATTGAGGAAAGTTTTTTTTTAAAATCAGTCGTGTCTTTAATATATGACCTAGCTTCCATTGCAAAAGGCTGGAAGTATTTATCCAAGAACTTGCCAATAGGTTCGTGTATGCTGTTACAGGTTGAAACTATGGGTCTGCATGGAGGGTTCTTTAAATCCTTATGTACTTTAGGTGTCATATAGAACATAGGGCTCCTGGGTTCTGTTTGTGTCAGGTATTGCTTGGTTTTCTCTTTTATTGTCCCATTTTCAACCGCTTTATTCAGAATTTGTGAGAGTATGTTCTGAATTTCTTTCGTGGGGTTTTGTTGTAATTTCATGTACAGGTTAACATCCGCTAAGTGTTCGTGGATTTGGGTTTCATAGTAATTACGATCTAGTATCACCAGGGCACCGCCCTTATCCGCTTTTTGGCATACAAGATAGAGGTTACGCTATGCACGTTTTAATAGCTTTTTCACTTGCGTGTTGATATAAGCCACACTGAATTGCGCGATGATTAGAGGGTAATGTGAGTTATAGGATTTTTATTATCTGAGAACAACTATGCAGCTGAAACAGGAATTATAGCGTATAATGTTCTGTACAAGAGGTGAACTTTTTGGTTTTCACAAATGATTATGTTAAATGCTATATGTTAGCAGAATATTGTGGGCGATAGTACAGTGGTACTAATGAAACTCATTTTTGATTTACAGAACCCTTGACAAAGGCGCTATTGCGCCGAAATGCATTGGGAGGCCACTTTAACGCATAAACTATAAATAATGCATAAAAGGATGAAGTTATTGCATATATGCGTACACGAGTGATATAAACTCCAATGAAATATTATTATGGAAAACAATAAAACATTTCTTTGAAACGAAAGTATTGAACTGAAGAAATGTATTTGCTGGGAATCCAGCCTGAACTTGTGCCCAAGGAGTCAAGCCAAATAACGACTTGCCTGATTTTTATGTTTACCGTTTCTCCAGAGTGGGGAGAAAGCCGTGGAGCACAGTAAAACATATTCAAAACGTTCTTTTAAACTCAAGCAGTGCTCAAACTAAGTCTAATTTTTTGTGATCAATTTCCTACTCAAATAGTTCTGAAGCACGCCAACTAAAAATAATGCAATACGAAGAAATAACTCATATGACTGAAACTCGAGCTGATACATTTGCGTTTGATGATGACGCAAGTGCACGCATTTATTCACTCATTGAAGAAGATACCACCGAATTCGCCACCAAGAAAACTAAAGAACAATATGTCAAACAACTATTGTATTTAACCAGAAAAATGATCAATCAACGCTACCATGCAAGCACTATGATCAAATATCATAAAGCTCAACGGATCCCGAGGGGGCTCAGAATCCCTTTAAAACCATCATTGTGTAAGAATAGTAAATCTTTTGTGGAAAAATGGTACGCCATATTAAATAAATGCAGTCTAGACTTGATTTTACTCATCATAGAAGAATTATCGAAGATATTAGAAGAGTTGAATGTGGAAATAAACACAGTTAAAGATGAAATGAGTAAAATGATGAGTAAAGAAGAAATAGACAAGACATTGGAGGAAATTAAAGAACAACTGGCTAAACACGCGCAAGAAGTAAATGAACGCAAAATCAGAAAGTATCGTAGAGACACTTTAGATTACAAGCTTAATGAGGTATACTCATGGGCAGAGGCCTATGCTAAAAGACGTTATGCCAAAGGATTTAATTCTCAAACAGATACCTCCTCCGCAGGGAGTGATACATCGGAACAAAGTAAGTCAAAAACGAATGAACAAAGAACGAAGGAATCCCAAAAAGGCACAACCGATAAGCCTTTTTTAGAATCAGGCCAAGATATAAGGGAAGAACCAGGAGGAGCCACCGGCATAGGAAAAGAGAAGGATCCACCTACAACGAAACCAATGAACCGGAGAAGGAAATAACGACAAGAGAGTCTGATGAAGAAAATCTGGTGATTAACATATCGCATAAGTCTTTAAAAAAGAAAGAGATACTAGCGTTACAAAGAGGAACTTCTTATGTACCAACGACCTAAACCGATACCTTGGAATTGGAAATAAGCTTGTTTAAATTGACTAGAAAACTGCGTTTAAGGAACTTTTTTGACAATGTTGTAACAGACAGAGCTAGTGAAAATGAAGATCAATTGAAAGGATTGAAAACAAAGAGTACCTATATGGCTCCGGTTAGCCATAAGGCAATAGACTTATTTGAAACACTTTGTAAGCAAGATATTCAAAACCTGGAAATCAGCCATAAAAAACCCCATATGAATACGTCATCTAATGAAATCAAAATCATCAAAAGCATTAGTCAAGATGAGACTGTTGTATGCCAAAAAGCGGATAAGGGCGGTGCCCTGGTGATACTAGATCGTAATTACTATGAAACCCAAATCCACGAACACTTAGCGGATGTTAACCTGTACATGAAATTACAACAAAACCCCACGAAAGAAATTCAGAACATACTCTCACAAAGTCTGAATAAAGCGGTTGAAAATGGGACAATAAAAGAGAAAACCAAGCAATACCTGACACAAACAGAACCCAGGAGCCCTATGTTCTATATGACACCTAAAGTACATAAGGATTTAAAGAACCCTCCATGCAGACCCATAGTTTCAACCTGTAACAGCATACACAAACCTATTGGCAAGTTCTTGGATAAATACCTCCAGCCTTTTGCAATGGAAGCTAGGTCATATATTAAAGACACGACTGATTTTTAAAAAAAACTTTCCTCAATGAATATCACGGAACAACAAGCAATAATAATGGCAACCATTGACGTGAAGGCGTTATACACGTCCATCCCTCACATGTCAGGCCTGGAGGCAGTCGAAAAAGTTTTATTAAACAGCGAGTATGATGATCTCATGAAAATCTTTCTCATGGAACTCTTACATTTCACCCTAATGCACAGCTATTTCAAACATGGCGAGGAATGGTACTTACAAAAGAGTGGAACGAGCATGGGAAACGCGGCAGCTCCAACGTATGCGAATATTTTTATGAGAGATTTTGAAGACACCCATATACTGAATCAAGACTCTTGGAAGAAACACATAAAACTTTACGCACGATTTATTGATGATATTTTTATTGTTTGGGAAGGCACCACAGAACTACTATTACCGGAAATTCAGAAATTAAATCAGATTGATGACCGAATCCAGTTTACCTGGGAAACAAGTGAGAAGACTATTAATTTTCTAGACGTGGCAATAACCAGACAAGGGAACAAATTCTCCACCTCTTTATTCAGGAAAAGTACAGATCGTAACAATTTACTTAGATACGACAGCCACCATCCGCCATCGCTGAAAAGGCACCTACCCTATTCGCAAATGATGAGGGTTAAAAGAGTCGTCTCGGAACCTGAAAAAGCAGAGGAACAACTCAATGAAATGACAGAACGATTCCACAAAAGGGGCTACCCCCAGCCCATACTCAATGAAGCGAGACAAAGAATCGACATGGTTACGCGGGAAGAGCTTTTTACGAGTAAGCCTACCACTAAAGAGCAGCGCATCACCTGCGTTAGTAAGTTTTCAACATCTAGCCAAGCTTTTAAAAATATCATCAAAAAACATTGGTCAATCTTGCGTGTAGAACCAGACTTTAAAGGAGCATTTGTAGAGGAACCGTTGTTTGCTCACACTCGGTCCAGAAACATAGGACAACTATTGAAACCCAGCAGCAAGAGGACAAGCATGATGAAATTTAAGGGCACGCAACCATGCATGAATTGCCATAATTGCTCTAACATTATGAAAGGTAATGAATTACTATCTCCAAACCTCAAAGATACAGTCCATCTGAAAGTCAATGGAACGTGTGACACAACGAACATCATCTATTTATTAAGCTGCCCTTGCAACCTATACTACGTAGGTCACACAGAACGCAAGTTAAAGATAAGGCTCAACGAGCATAAAAGCAACATTAGAACGAGAATGTCAAAGTCAACGGTAGCTACACACTTTATGGAAGCAAACCACAACATAACTGAATTGAAAGCATGCATTCTTGAAACTGTTGAGAAACATGATGGCATAAACAATAAATCACAACTACTGAAAAGAGAAAACCACTGGATTTACCATTTGAGAACTTTGAAACCGGGGGGGTTAAATGAAAGAGTGGAATTTTTATGTTACCTGTAATTAGACGGCATGTGACCTTTATGAATTTCTTGTCATGGCACAATGTATTGATCATTTTATGTCACCCACGTAACTGATACATTTTATTAGACGCATTTGTCTTTTGAATTCCTGGTCCTTTAAACTCACGGTGAGTTATATATCCTAGCGAGTTTAGTGTATTATAAACATTGGCCCTTTAAATAACTTGAAGAGCACATACCCGAGTGACCAGAGCGGATTAAAACACTAGCCCTTTAAATATATGGAGAAATCCACCTCCCGGCACCCTTAGCTAGTAGGCGTAGGCGGAAGCCCACCGCGAACATCCTTTTGAATATATTTTCCCACCCGCGACTCTGCACTGAACGGTCTGAGTTTAGCGGAGCAGTAACTGAACCAGGACACAGAGCTTTTTGAATAACGGTAAGCGCCACAGTAATAGACCAGGTTACGTTAAATTTTACTCTACCGGGAGAGATCGCATCACCCAATTAAGAGATAGAGGTTACGCTATGCACGTTTTAATAGCTTTTTCACTTGCGTGTTGATATAAGCCACACTGAATTGCGCGATGATTAGAGGGTAATGTGAGTTATAGGATTTTTATTATCTGAGAACAACTATGCAGCTGAAACAGGAATTATAGCGTATAATGTTCTGTACAAGAGGTGAACTTTTTGGTTTTCACAAATGATTATGTTAAATGCTATATGTTAGCAGAATATTGTGGGCGATAGTACAGTGGTACTAATGAAACTCATTTTTGATTTACAGAACCCTCGACAAAGGCGCTATTGCGCCGAAATGCATTGGGAGGCCACTTTAACGCATAAACTATAAATAATGCATAAAAGGATGAAGTTATTGCATATATGCGTACACGAGTGATATAAACTCCAATGAAATATTATTATGGAAAACAATAAAACATTTCTTTAAAACGAAAGTATTGCACTGAAGAAATTTATTTGCTGGGAATCCAGCCTGAACTTGTGCCCAAGGAGTCAAGCCAAATAACGACTTGCCTGATTTTTATGTTTACCGTTTCCCCAGAGTGGGGAGAAAGCCGTGGAGCACAGTAAAACATATTCAAAACGTTCTTTTAAACTCAAGCAGTGCTCAAACTAAGTCTAATTTTTTGTGAAGAAATAATTATGCCTGCCTTCTCAAACCATATTCCAATTCATAAAAAATATACACTTGCAAGAAAGTGGGCAGTAGCTCAAGCCCCTGCCTTATATAAAAATCATGTGGAATGGGATGAGGACTCTCCTCCTCACAAAATCCAGTTAAAATCACAACCTACTGCACAGAGGCAGTACCCGATTAAGCAAGAAGCTAAAAAACAGGTAAAAGAGATCCTAGATCAACTTGAATACCAGGGGGTGATTGAAACTTGCACCTCATAAATGAACAACCCTTTGTTTCCTGTCTCCAAACCAGACAATTCATATCGTCTTGTTTTGGACTACAGACACCTTAACTCATGTTGCAAAACATTTGCAGTACAAAACTCGCATAGTGCTGCACTAATGAATAACATAGTGCGCAAAAAATACAAAACCACATTAGACATTTCTAATGGATTCTTTTGTCAAAATATAGCACCAGAGAGCAGATATTTGACGGCGTTCTCAATAAATGGCACGCAAAAAAAATTCTGTCGTTTGCCCCAGGGGTTCAAGAACAGCCCAGGATTATTCTCAGCGAGAGTAACAGAATTACTACAAACATATGATGACGAGGCATTATCTTATGTCGACGACATCTATCTAACAGATGATGACTTGGATACTCACTTGAAGAGAGTGAACACCATAATACTTGGGTTCGCAGCAGAGGGTTACAAATTCAACTTTAAAAAGTCAAGGATTGCCCATCTAACAGTCCTGTTTTTAGGATATGAACTATCAAGTGAAGGCAAAAGCCTGGCTGACAATTTCCTAGAGAAATGTGCTGTAATCCAAGCACCTAGAACACTGAAAAACTTGCAATCAATTTTAGGCTTCCTAAATTTCGGAAGAACTTACATTATAAATTATGCAGAAAGAATTAAACCTCTCTATGGTCTAATAAAATCAGATTTTAAAAGAATCAACTGGACTCAAAAACACACAGAAATTTTGAGATCTTTACAAACAGATATGTTAATTAAAACAAAATTACAAACACGTGACAACACACGCAACCTTGTGATTCGAGTCATCCCAGGAAGATGCGGATTCACATACCTGACCTCTAATGAGGGAGAGAAGGTACCAATAGCATACAAATCACATTTGTACACAGAAGCTGAAAAAAGGTTCAGCATTAAGGAAAGCATTGTTCATGCGGTTCAAACAGCTGTAGCAAAGGAAAAATACCAAGCAGACGGTAGACAGGTTACAGTCAGAACAGCAGAATCAGCTTTTGAGGCATTAACAACACCATGTAATTTACCGACAACTGCACTAAATCCAGAATGGGTACAATGGGTAAATTCTGTTGCTACAGACAAAGTAAAATACTATTTTGACCCGGAAATGAAAGAATTAAAATTTCTGAAATATGAGAGAGAATACCCTCTGCCAATCGACATTCTGCCTTTACGACAGTACGCCTGTGTATATATACAGACGGTCATGCTCAACCCTCAGTTTGGGGAGAGCTGGCTTACAACGCCACATGCGAAATTGTAAAAGAAGTGTGGCGCGCAGGCAAATTAAGACCTCTACTTACAAAAACAGCCTCAGTGGATAATAATTCAGAACAACAAACTGAAATAATGGCATTAAAAATGGAGCTAGATAATGCCGATCGCGAATTCCCGACACTTATTGTGTGCGATTCGTATTACTGCGTCAAATCATACAATAACGATTTGCAGAAATGGATTCAAAACGGTTACAAAGATGACACAGGTGCCACAATAATGCAGAAAGCGCTTTGGGAACAATTAGTTCTTTTAAAGAAAGAACTACCAAAAACTCACGTGATACATTCACTGAGTCATCAGCGTGATGGCGTTCACGTTGCAGGGAATTCATTGGCTGAGACAGCCACAGCGGTAGCAACTAAACCGGCCTCCGTAGCTACAAAAAAGCGTACAGTAAAATACATTGACGGTGAAACTGTGCTGGCGGTGAAAACGTCATCAAAAGGCGACTGTTCAGCACTACCGATCAATTATCCACTCAATTATACATACATAATCGATGCAAACTCAGTCCCTTTTGCTCGAATCCCTGGAGTGGGGGATAGAGTAATTCCAAACACGGACAGGAGAGGCTTGTTAATAGCAGACGCACATATGGGTGAGGGTCTCAGACACCTTAAGCTAAAAGATTCTCTGGAAGAATTACAATCAGTGTACTGGTGGCCAGGCACGAGCCTGCATCATCACATTTTTGTAAAAAACTGCCCAGACTGCAATAGAGATCGCAGTGGCGAGCGAGGAGGACTATTACCATGGCACTTCGCTCCAGAAAAACAACAACAATAAGAAAGTACCCATCACGAAAAAGCGTTATATTAACATAAAAAGACTAATTTTCACTTATGATGTAGACACCAGCGCTCGGCTGACGTCTGGACTGTTATACAAGGATTTGCAAGTCTATAATGGCATATACGCTAGAAGCATGCTACGTTTTGAATAATGTATTCCTTTTAGCCCTCAGGCTTATAGGGAAGCATGGCCAAATGAGCATTGCATAGCGGGACTCTTCTCACTTCCTTCCTGAGGGATACGGGATGGTGTAAAGAAAAAACCAAGACATAAAGCAATCTATAACGGAAAAGGTATTAGGTTCGGGAGCTGGGTGGGTCAAACATTTAATAAGTGTCCAACGTAGTCTAAATAACCTGCCAAGGAATTCTCTGAAAGGGTTCAGTCCGTACGAACTATTGTTCGGGACTAGAATGATGATCCAAGATCTTGATAGTCAGACTTCAGTGGTTAAAGACAAAAGCTTTGATATCAAAGATCGTTTGGCTATTTTGCAGGACTTAAATGAAACAAGAAAAGACCTGAGCAACATAAAGTTGAAACAACAGCCAACAACCACTGAAGAGAAACCACCTGTCCCAGCAAGGCCTGTCTGGATTCCTAAAGTCGGGGATCTAGTCAGAGAGAAGATCGCGGTAAAGAAGGAATTTGGGCCTTCTTACAGAAAAGCAGTTCCTGTCTTGTCTGTCAACGGGACAAGATCAGTAGTACTACCGCCCCTTGCTGGTAAAAAGGAGAACAGAGTCATATCCATCGACCTGGTTAAACCACAATCATGTGGCCGATAACAAACAGTAGGCCAAGTGGACTCCCAAGAAGTAGCAGAACACCAATGTTTGCTACGAATACAGAGGCTCAAACTGGAAGACTGATCACATTTGGAAAATCTACAGTGAATCAACAAGGACTATGCAACAAAGCAATGGAACTTGCACCTCTTAAAACCCAAATCAAAGCTTTTCATCAAGAAACAACAACCTATGATGATGTAACTGCAGACTTTGCTAATGAAACAAAGCAAAATCCAAAAGCAATTGGAACAATTGACAGAACAGCATCCGGCTACTTCATCAACTTCGATGATTCATCTGAAGACTTGAGTGAAGCAAAGAAACAGCCATCAACAAAAACTTTTAAAGACAAAACCATGGACCTTTTTCAACAGCTGAAAGAAACCTATCTGATTTCTCCATGGATTGAATTTTGGGTGGCCTTAGGTGCATTTATCCTCATTCTTTGGCTCATCATGGTACTATGTTTGGGACATTTAATTGAAGGAAAATATGCTAAAATGGACACAGCAAGCCAGAAAATCAACTTGGTCCTTAAACCACACACATCTTCACACATCGAGAAAAGAGAACTTTCTTCAGTGAACTTCACAGCCAATCCTATACCAGGCGGTGTAGCATGGGACAAAACTGATTATGAAATCTATGGTCCGGTTGAAATCCTGAAGTATCCACACCAATTCAAGATCTCATTGAGTGACTTTGTAAAACCGAGCTCATTTGCTGATGATTGGGACTTTGAAAGTATTAATGATATGATGTCTGATCTTGTGATGTCTGCTAAATTTACAGAACATGATTATTTGCAGGGTTCTTCTAATTATGATCAGATGTTCTGCTACAACCACTATGGTAACCATTATCTACATAAATCGGCACAACCTAGAAATGTTTTAAATTATAACCAATGGGAACATTGTGCTACTCCTCCAAAAGATAGCTCGTAAACATTTTATGATAAATATTCATACTTTTCAGGGTTTAACACAAGTAATGCAGAAAGATTTTATTTCAAATTGTCAAATAAGACAGGTATGAAGACCATGCTTACAAACACAAAATTGATATATTCCGATTCATTCTTTGAACAAATGAATACATTTGGGTTTGATTTCTGGAACAATAATATTGAAGCAAAAACTGTTTGGGGTACAAGATATTGGCAGGTACAAGGTATAGAATCATTGTTTAGAGCCTGCATGATCCCAGAACAAATTATATTCTTGAATGACACTATTCAACAAACTACCTGTCTTGGCTTAGCCAAAATCAAAGATTTGAACAAACCGTCTATTCCAAAGCCAACAGTGAACAGTAATAGCTATATAGATGATGAGATAGACGTAAACCATATATTAAACCAAAACAGAACACATCCTGAATGGAAAAAATGGTTGATCTGGCCCACAGATACAAATAACTGTCAAGACAGATTCCTGAACAAAAAACAGGGGTTCACATTGACTAGGCCAGACCCTAGATATTCCCAAGACAACATCCAGGGATAGTAACCACCTACAGCGTGGGCAAGCTCTGCCTTCAATGGCTACAAACGTCCACACTGGCTGAAATTAAGCAACACCTAACTTTACTTACAGAAGGTGCTGACTTGTGTGATTTCATATTGGGACCACGCAAACAGCGTCAAAAACGTTTCATAGCGGCCTCTATATATGCAGCTTATAACGAAGTTTGGAAAGTAACTCAAATTGAGACAGCAGAAAAAATACGGGAAATTGACCGTATTAATTTGGAAAAATCACTTTCTGTGGTGGACAATGGGTTAATGACTCTGTCCTCCAGAATATATTCTCTGGACAGCATTGTGTCTTCAGCAATCGATATAATATCGCAAGACTTACTGATGTTACAACACGGTCAGTCCCAATTGCGTTCTATTGTACAGCTTGGCTGGACGTTACAAAATCTGCGTTCTGGGTATGTGCCTTGGCGTTTAATCAACACAACGTCATTATTTAATATCTTTAACCTTACTGATAAACAAATCAGTTTGGCGCAGAAGGGTGCTGACTATACAATTCTGAGCATTGAAAGACTTGAGAGATTACCATTGACAATGTCAGAACGACCTGTCATTGAATGGATAATACATGGAATAATAAATATTCCGATAACTACTTTCCAGTTTCAATTCTGCCAAAAATATATACAGGCAGGCCAGTATGAAAGGTTGGGTAAAGGGTACATTAAGTCAATATGGAACTTGCCCTATACACACGAATGTGTCAGTAATAAAGGCCAGAAAGTGTTTCTCAGTGGCAATAATTGTGCAAAATCACTAAGCGGTACACTTCTGTGTCAGGGTATTAGCTTGCATGGAGCCTGTGAAGGGACTTCAAATAACCTTTCATGTTACCAGCTAGGCACGCCTGCAACACAAATAGAACCATTCTTTAGGAGACTCTCGAACGGGAGTTACATTCTAATAGTAGATCGCAGATGTTGTAGTTTGCTGCCCGGAAAACCTTATCTCATAACCGTGACTAGGAAGGTCATGTGCTGTGAACGAGTATTGTTCCCGAACGATTCTCCAGACAGGGAGGCAAGGTTATGGCCCGATTTGAAAATTGCTTCTATTCGAATAGATACTTTAAGCAGAATGAAGACTGTGCTCCTACAGACGCCGACCAGGCTCACGTCATCAAAAGAAACGTATGATCTCCAAGTTGCAAGGACAACAGAAGAGATTCATTCATTATTATCAACTAATTCCCCCATACATTTCGCAGAAATACTGAACGAAATCTTAAATATTTCTGATACCACTGGTATCTCCAGTGTATTTAAAGCAGTGTTTTCGGGTGCTTTAACTCCATTCAAAGCCATCCTGGGTATTTTTCCAGACTTTGTCCATTCCATTTTTGGCGGACTTCCACTCCTTTTGGGACTAGTAGCGGGTATTCTATTTTTGATCTTGTTATTTCGCTATGGCAAACCATGTCACAGACAAAACACCTGCGACAAGGGAAGAAATGATCCGAGCCATTGGCTACCGGGACCGGGTAACTAAAATCCTTGGACTATCCCGGCTTAGAGACCTGAACATGACTTGGTCTCTTTCATTTAGACCAATGTGGCAAAGTTGTGTTATGCCTGTATTAAGGTGCTTGCTATGCGGCGAAGAATGCGTGTTGGACACCTGTCTGGCACTACTATCGGATGTGCCAATGGACGCAGATACCTTGTTGGGTCCGGTAACGGCTCATGCATTGTGCTGTCCCCAGCGGCTACCAATCCTGATGACGGCATTCGTGGAGACTTCACCACTACGATTGAGGGGTAGTGAAGCACAAGATGAAAGCAGCATCGATCAGGTACGACCTTCAGTCAGCTATGCTGATCAAAACATCAATGGAGGCAATCATGCTCAGGCTCATGAATGCATGGTAACAACTTTTTCCGAATTAGTGGAACTTACGCAAGAAGCTGTTGACAGTTTTTTCAACAGTCTAAATGATATGATGTTTTCACCAGAGCAGCAGGAATAACTTTGAGCAAACTAGCACTCGGAGTTCCCTACATGCTGAATTTGGCCTTCAACTTCTAAAAAGGCGATATGAAAAAAAAAATTCTCATCATTTTTTCAGACTGCAAGAGTTTTTTTTCTTCCCCAATTCAAAAATATTTACGATTTTTTGGGACACTTATCTTCTGCTTAAAGTAGACATTATTCTTAGAGAACTAAATTTCTATTTTAGGTAGTCACGAGACATTCGCTATCCTCTAGCACTATTATACATAACTTTATGATTGTGATGAAATGGTCTTGCACCTTTTTTCTGTATTAAGAGCCATTTCATGTGTATTTTTCGCATTTTTTCATGAAAAATTTAAAAATATGCGTTATATGTTTAGCATTATTAGACTGCTTGTGCATATAGTACATGTGATAGTACATGTGATTGTGTTTCGTATATTTCGTAGTTCCAATTTTTCAGGATACATATGAATGTATTTTGGGGTGGTACGATATACACAAACGCTACTGGTTTCACTATGCCTAGATTTGTAAATATGGACATAGTCTACGTGGAGTGGGTGTGATGTATTCCTATAGGTACTGTATCGATTCCCCTATTCCTGACCCTGGTCTGGTTAATAATTAACTAGCAGCCAGCCAACGGTGCAAAAACCGTTATCTGATTAAGCCACACCACGGCACAGAAGCGCGTTATCTGATTAGGTCATAACGCATGCCATCTAATTAGACAAGCGATATTCCTCCAGCCCCTGATAAGGCATACGGAGTTCTCAAAACAAATCAAACCTACAGCGACCTGGGAAATTCCCATAGCCATTGTTTTGATTTCACAGAGAACTTCAGCAAAAGAATGTGCGAACGAGCCCGTTCATATGACATCCTTATTGACGTATATATGTCCATCCTTACGTCAATCTCGGCACCTTTCAGGTATAAATATTACCGACATTGCCTTAAGCAAACACATGCGGTGGTGACGAGATTGGAGCAGCGAGACGTGCCGAGGAGCCCAGCAGAGAGCGAAGCCCACAGGCGCTGCCCCGCCTTCCTGACGCGCTGAGAACGAGACGCTGCCTTTCTCCTGCTGAGAAATCCAGCTCCGGCGCTTCCAAGCAGCCCTCGCAGGCAGCTGGAATATCAAGACCTGGGATAAGAGATACCAGCCCTCCATCATTCTAGATCTCAGGTACAGAACTGAATATCCCCTTGCAGAGAATTCTCGAATCAGTCCCTTGGCAAACAAACTTAACTTAAACTGCTACTTATCTACTCCCGCCCACGTATTAGGCTTAGGTCAGGTACACTGGGGTAGGCGTGGTTAGAAGCACCAGTTGAGTATGATTAGTCAAATGTATATATGTATGTATCTATTTTATCCATTTTAAAGTATCATATGGCTTAGAAACCATATCAATGCTTTTACAGTATTATTCCATAATTCTGTCTTTACTGTATGCACTTTACTTAACTATAAGTATTACAATAATAGCGATTCATTTCTCTTGTATGAGAAAGGAGACTGATCAATAAATAACATCTTTTATTGAACACGCCCGTCTTTTCCTTTTCTCTACAATCTGGTGAAACTAAGAATGCACTGAACTGACTGAGTAAAATAAGTTGTCTTTTGTTTTCACACGACTCTAGAGATACACTCTTGATTAGGGGAGAGCAAAGTTGTCATGTTCTATGGTTGTCAGAAACTAAATCCCTTCTTGTCTATCCAGGGAGGTTAAAATCCTCCTTGCCTATTCGAGAAAGTTTCTAGTGAACTCTGAGCTAGCTGGCAAACACAAAACTTTAAGTCTAATATCGTCGGTAGAAGACCTAGTTAACCTCTGCCCTAGGTCTATACTATTGAAGATATTATTCCAATGCGCAGAGCCTATTGGGATAATAGGAACTACACTACAGATCCATCACCGTTATTTAGCTCACTGCCCCATCCCAGCTCAGAACCTGGCTAAAGGAGACAAGCTTCCGGGGACCGGTTTCCGGCATTTCAGCCGTCGTCGGCCCGGCTTGCTTGAATCCTGATGGAGCAGTGAGCAAGGGACTCATGTCTGAGTATACCCTGCCACACCTATAGTGGCCAAAAACGATTCAGAAAAGGGGGTGGTGATGAACAGAGTGTCTGAATTAAGCAGACCACTCTTACCCAGTCCAAAGATCAGGGCTTGATCCATCACCGTTATTTAGCTCACTGCCCCATCCCTGCTCAGAACCTGGCTATATGCAAATTAGTCTGTCCCTGGCCCAGTGCATCATGGGAACAGGGCAGACCAAACTACCAAGCCAATTCTTCACCAGAAAGGAGACAAGCTTCCGGGGACCGGTTTCTGGCATTTCAGCCGTCGTCGGCCCGGCTTGCTTGAATCCTGATGGAGCAGTGAGCAAGGGACTCATGTCTGAGTACACCCTGCCACACCTATAGTGGCCAAAAACGTTTCAGAAAAGGGGGTGGTGATGAACAGAGTGTCTGAATTAAGCAGACCACTCTTACCCAGTCCAAAGATCAGGGCTTGATGCATCACCGTTATTTAGCTCACTGCCCCATCCCAGCTCAGAACCTGGCTATATGCAAATTAGTCTGTCCCTGGCCCAGTGCATCATGGGAACAGGGCAGACCAAACTACCAAGCCAATTCTTCACCAGAAAGGAGACAAGCTTCCGGGGACCGGTTTCTGGCATTTCAGCCGTCGTCGGCCCGGCTTGCTTGAATCCTGATGGAGCAGTGAGCAAGGGACTCATGTCTGAGTATACCCTGCCACACCTATAGTGGCCAAAAACGATTCAGAAAAGGGGGTGGTGATGAACAGAGTGTCTGAATTAAGCAGACCACTCTTACCCAGTCCAAAGATCAGGGCTTGATCCATCACCGTTATTTAGCTCACTGCCCCATCCCAGCTCAGAACCTGGCTATATGCAAATTAGTCTGTCCCTGGCCCAGTGCATCATGGGAACAGGGCAGACCAAACTACCAAGCCAATTCTTCACCAGAAAGGAGACAAGCTTCCGGGGACCGGTTTCTGGCATTTCAGCCGTCGTCGGCCCGGCTTGCTTGAATCCTGATGGAGCAGTGAGCAAGGGACTCATGTCTGAGTATACCCTGCCACACCTATAGTGGCCAAAAACGATTCAGAAAAGGGGGTGGTGATGAACAGAGTGTCTGAATTAAGCAGACCACTCTTACCCAGTCCAAAGATCAGGGCTTGATCCATCACCGTTATTTAGCTCACTGCCACATCCCAGCTCAGAACCTGGCTATATGCATATTAGTCTGTCCCTGGCCCAGTGCATCATGGGAACAGGGCAGACCAAACTACCAAGCCAAGTTAAATCTAGCGTGACTGGTATTGCGACTGAGTTGGACCAACTCCCTGCTCGCCTGGACACGGTTAAGGCCCGCGTGGACTCCCACGACACTCGCTTGCTCCACGTCGAGTCCAGGGTGTCAGACGCTGAGGATGCAGCCACCCAGGACTGTCAGAAACTACTCAAGATGGACAAGATCCTAGCAGTAATGTGGGAAAAAAATGAAGATTTGGAGGCCCGCTCCCGCCGGAGTGACCTCCGCATCACGAGACTGCCGGAGTCCACCAACATTTCCAGGATGAAGGACTTTGTGGAACAGTTGGCCAGGGAGCTCTTCGGTGACGTCCTCTCCCCGGTGTTTATTGTCGAGTGGGCACACCGCTCCCTGGGTCCGCGCCCCTGCCCCGGAATTCCTCCGCGTCCCATCATTGCCAAAATTATCAACTACCGGGACAGGGATGCCATTCTATGTGCTGCATGAGACAAGGGTGCCATCAACCACCAAGGTAACACACTCTCCTTCTACCCGAACTAAACCCTCACTGTCCAGGCCGCCCGAAGACAATTCCTCCCCGCCAAGCGCATCCTGCAGAAGCATGAAGTTTCATATTCCCTGGCCTTTCCTGCAAAATTGAAAGTCAGTCAGGGCGCCAAGACACTTGTCTTTCCTGATCCGGGAGCTGCCCTGGCTTTCGCTAATCAACTGGACAAGGAGGCCCGCTCCTCCCCTCCTAAATCTCAACTGGATGCTGCTGATCGGCTCAGTGACAATGATTGACTGTGCAGTCCCTACTGTTTCATTAACTCCTTCTATTTTGAGCGATTCCTCAACTGATTTCAGCGTGGCCACCCTGCTTCGTAGCGGGGGTGTTCGCCTACCTCTGCCATGTCCCCACGGGATGATTCCCTTTTCTACTGATGTCCCTCCCTTTCCCAGTTGTGGGTCCCTGGGGTGGGGTGGGTGGATTGCTCAGCCTATTTGGGGGGTTGGAGTGGGTGTGGTGGGATTTCTTTGTCCGGGTTGGTTGGGTTGGGACGGGGTGGGGGGTCCTCCTTGGGGTTTGTTGTTCCTTCATTGGGTCGGTGTCTTTATTTTTCCACATTATGCTTGCTACGTTTTGTTCTCACAAGTCATGATCTCGACACTGGACTGTGCTCCACGCTTCGTTTTGACTCGAGTCTATTATTATCCTTATCACATGCTCACGCTGCTCCTCTGATTCCTCTTCCTGCTCATTCCTTGTGCACATCGGGTTTGGGTACAGGGGGTGCTGCCTCTGCTCTCTGGCGTGTGCTCCACCTCAGAGCCACTCCCATCTGTCTGTCGTTCGCGCATCCCCTGCCTAATCGCCCCCCCGGGGGACGTCTCTCGATGCACTCACTGCCCCTGCCTGCGGCGCCCTCACCTGCTTCGCCTCTTGCTACGAATATGACCACATCCCCATGACTGACACTGTATGCTGGACTTGGAATGTTCGGGGTCTTAACGATCACCGTCAGGCAAGATTGATACACTCCTACTTACAGCGACACAAAGTTGACATTTGCCTCCTACAAGAGACACACCTGATGCCCAACTCCCTCACTAGAATACGGGCACGTTACTGGGGGGAATCCCACTCCTCTACCTACACCTCTTACACAAGGGGTGTCACTATTTTAATACGACAGGGGCTTCCTTGGCACACTGCGCAGGTCCACATCGACCCCGGTGGCCGTTATGTAATACTTCGTGGTTCGCTGCTGGCACAGTCTGTCACGATCGCCGCAGTATATGGCCCGAATTCTGATGACCCAGATTTTTTCCATCACTTGTGGCATCTTATCTCCGCTTGTGGACCCGCGTCTGTGGTCCTGGGGGGGGGACTTCAACGTCACCCTATCCACATCACTTGATCGGTCTGGTTCGTACAAGTCTCACCCGCGTGCCACTTCGGATATCCTGTCTACTCTAACAGACAATTCTTTATACGACACCTGGTGACACCTTTGGCCGGATACGGGTGAGGGAACCTGTGTCACGAGTGCGAGGGGCTGCTGGTTACGCATTGACTTCTGGCTGACCTCCCCGGACGTTTTGTCGTGGCTTATCGACGCTGCTCATATGGCGCGTACCTTTTCTGATCAAGCGCCGGTCCGGCTATGTATCCGCCTTTCTCATTCCCCGCAGCTGGAGTTCACATGGCGTCTCCCCCCGAATGCCCTTCGGGACACTGTCTTCTGTGCGGACATCCAAAAAGCCATCACTAAGTACTTTGACTTAAATACGGGATCCGTTGACTCCGCATCCGTCCTCTGAGAAACGTTTTAAAGTTGTCATACGAGGTGAATGTATTTCTAAGCAGGCAGTTGTTCTTTGCTTCATCCGCTCTACACTATCCAAGCTCTATAAGGATGTAAAGGATCTGGATTCCGCTCAAGCAGCGCACCCCAGTCCCGATACGCTAGCCAAAATGCGTCAAGAGCACACAGAGTTCTCGGAGGAGGCAAACCGCGGGCTCTCCTTCTTGGGTAGGGTGGATCGGGCCCGCCGCTTCGGTGAAGGTGACTGCCCGGGACGCACTTTGGCTAATCTCCCTCACCCTCCACGCGTGACTTCCTATGTCACGGCTCTTAGCGATGGGGGTTCTTCAAGAACCACCTCACCAGAGGAGATTAAGACCCACTTTCTTGATTTCTATTCACAGTTGTACTCCGCCGGCACCGCCCCATCGCGGGAGGACATTGATCAATATTTTGAGTCTCTCTCGCTGGTCTGGCTCGAAGACTATCACAGGAAATTCCTGGACGAAGCATTCTCTACGCCATAAGCAGCCTTCCTGGCACAAAGGCCCCTGGCTCTGATGGCTTACCAGCCTCTTTTTACAAAACGTACGCTGACCTCCTAGAACCACACTTTGCGGCTATGTATAACGAGTCCTTCGATAACGGTGCTTTCCTCCAGTCTCTTCGTGAAGCCATGATAACACTGCTTTTAAAACCTCACAAACCGGTTGACCATCGCGATTCCTACGCACCTCTCATTAATAAATATCGATAACTACATTTTCGCTAAATTGATCTCTTCCCGACTCCTGTTGCTCATGCCTCTCATTGCTCTCTCGGACCAGTCTGGCTTCATTCCCGGTAGAGCTACCTCGCACAATCTCCGCACAATTTTTTCGGTCCTCCTCCAAATTAATCCCGGCCTCCCGGCAGTGGCAGCCTTGCTGGACGCCACAAAGGCATTCGACACACTGGAATGGCCTTTTCTCTTCTACCTCTTGCCACGCATGGGCTTCAGCGAGGTGTTCCTACGCAAGATCATGCTTCTCTATACAAACCCTTCGGCGCGTCTCCGTATCAACGGCCAGGTTTACGACCCTATCAGTATTAAGCGGGGCCGCTTGACTCCGTCAGCACCACACTCACAGGGGAATCGGTTTCTCGGCCCGCTCTCTCCTCGTATCTATGTATGCGGATGATGTCACCTTATATGTATGTCACCCTCAGGAAAACCTTAGCCCTCTCTTTCGTGAAATAATTTGCTTTGGTGGACTCCCCGTTATTCAAGCAAACTGGAGTAAGTCGGTGTTATTCCCCCTGAACGCTGCCACCATGCCCTTTGCTCCTGACTTCCCGTTTCTGTGGGCTTCTGACCCTATGCGCTAGCTCGGCATTTGGCTCAGTAGGGATCTGGACCAACTATGGAGATCCAATTTCGGTTGTGCAGTTGACTGGTTGGAATCCAAGATCCCGATCTGGAGCTGGTGGTTCTGCCGCAATTTCTATATGTGTTCCTGAACGTTCCGATTCCTCTTACCACCCAATTCTTTCGCAAATTGTGCTCCCTCATCATTTCGCTCGTGTGGGCAGGTAAACAGCAGAAAGTGGCATACGATATCCTTACTGTCCCAATGTCTGTAGGGGGGATGAGGGCTCCTGATTTCAAGATCTATGTCCGGTGTGCTCAGGCCAGATTCCTCCACTTCTGGATTCATCCCACCCCTTATCAACCACACGTGGCCGTCGAGACGGACATTGCTTCCCCTTGGCCTTTGTCTACAGCATTGTTTGCGCCTGCGGTGCGCCAGCGTGCGAAGGTTGACACAGTCGAGTCGATGGGCCTGGTCCAGCCTCCGCCGAATATCGAATCTTCCTCTTCTTTCTGCCAATGCGGTGCCAATAGTGAACCATCCCGATTTTCCACCACTCCAGCCCTCAGGCATGTCTAAACATGCAACACGCTTGGGATCGCGGACTGTTGCAGACCTCTACCCTGGCAACACTTTTTATTCCCCTCCCACCTCCTGAGGCCAGTTGGATACGCTTCTGTATTATCAGTTATACGCCATCTGTCGGAAGCTGCACCCCACATTTCCTCAGCCTCCACCCACCATGCAGGCTCTAGACTTTATGTATACATCCTCGTCCCCACATAAACTAATCACTAAACTGTATGCGTTTACTCTAACGTCCAACTCTATCTCCACGGATCATGCGCGCGAAGCCTGGGGTGCGGATCTGGGCATGGACATTGTACATGCGGACTGGCTATACTGCTGTAACCAGACGAAGAAGCTGTCGCCAAATTATCGGCTCCGTCTGATACATTTTAAGTTCCTGCACCGGCTATACCGCACCCCTGCTCAGCTACACAAGTTAGGGCTCATCCCGACTGACACGTGCATGCGCTGTGCGGCCCCCGCGGTGGACTTCGCACATTTAGCATGGCTATGCCCCAAGGTCTCTGAATTCTGGCGGACAGTGTGCTCCATTCTTTCAGACATTACTGGTGCTGTTGTGCACCCGAACCCCCCCCCCCCCTGTGCTTGCTTGGCTTAGTTAAATTCTGCCCGGACGCTTGCCGACGTTTAATAGCGGTGCTACTGATTTTGGCCACACGCCGGGTGGCGATGTGCTCGGGCCGCAGGCCTGCTCCTAAGGCCAAGAATTGGCTAGAGGACGCGTCTCGATGTCAGACTCTGTTGTCAGAGTTCTGGGACTTAATGCCCGCCAGGTCCCGCCCAGTGGACATTTGGGGCCCTCTGATCACTTATCTTCACTCGCGCTCCCCCCCCAGAGGCGATGCCTCTGCAACGCTCCCCTGTGTCCGCAGCAGCCGCCGGTGCTGGCCGGTGACTGCTATCCTATTCCTCATTGACCGCGCTGCTTCTTGTGACTTACCATTGCTATTATGTCCTTTGTATGCAGAGGCTGTGATTCAACCCTAACATATTCATGCTTCTCTCTAGGTGCAGTCGAATTGTTTTCTAATGCTTGACTCGATTTACATTGTGCTCAACTGAGCTGCTTAATTCCACGATGTATTGTGATTTTAGCTGTGCCACGCTGCTTCCTGACCAACGCTGTGCTGCTCTGTTGACTACTCTGCTGCCTGGGTATCGTAGCGCCGCTCTGCTGCCCTGAATTAATTACATCTCACTGTGCCTGCTCGCATTGACTGACGATATCACCCTACCTCTAGCATTTGCCCGCTTTGCCCTGACTAGCGCTCGCATTACCAAATTGTATAATTTATTTGTGCCCCATTTCGCTAGCGCCTCCCTGCCCACAGCGCTATTTACTTAAATTCCCCAACCGGTTCCGGTTTCACTTGTGCCGCCATTTGTGTTGTTGTTTTGACTCGGAGCCCGCCCTCTCCACGCACGCACCCGCCTCCCAGCTGCTCCTCCCTCTCCCCTCCCCAATCAATATATGACAGATGGACCTTCGCGCAGCGTTCACGCGCAGCGGTCGCGCTCCATGCGCGCCGAAGGTGCGCCAAAGGTAAGCCCGTCTAGGCACGACCGCGCCTGGACCGCGCCCAGCGCCAGACCCCCTGTCCCCCGCAAACCGCACTCCTCCCGCATAACGTATGCCGCCCCCACCCTCTTAGCCCTTAACCCCGGACGCACACCACAATGGCACGAAGCTGCCCCAAGACGTACCCACGGTCCCTTCGCCTGCCACTCCTGCAAGTTCGCCTGCATCAAGACCCACACCAAATCCACAACCTCCAAAAACAACTCTGACTCTAACCACCTAAAATGCATCCTGCTAAACACCCGCTCGATCCACAAACACGCCACAGAACTCTGGGACCTACTCGACACTGCGTCACCGGACATCGCCTTCCTTACAGAAACCTGGATGAACGCTTCATCAGCACCCGACATCGCCATAGCCATCCCGGACACGTACAAGATCATCCGAAAGGACCGCATCAAACAAACAGGAGGAGGCATCGCCATCGTCCATAAGAACACCATCCGAATCACGACCAGCTCCGACGATAACCTCGCGTCCGCCGAACACCTTCACTTCCAGATCCACACCGACCCCAGGACGACACTTAGAGGCACCCTCATCTACAGACCACCAGGAACCTGTAAACAATTCAGCGAAGACATCACTGACTTCATCAGCCCACATGCCCTCCCCTCCGAGAACTACATTCTACTGGGAGACTTCAATTTCCACCTAGAAAAGAAAAACGACTGCAACACCACCACCCTTCTGGACAACCTGGCCAATCTCTGATTCAACCAACTTGTTGACACCCCCACCCACTTAGCCGGACACACGCTCGACCCTATCTTCACCTCCAGCAAACACATCTCCTTCAATCATACCACAGCTCTCCATTGGACGGACCACAGCTGTGTTCACTTCAGCTACAAAACTACCAAGACTCACAACCCCCCACAACCTATTCCTCGAAGAAACTGGAACAAAATAACCACCGACCAACTCATCACATCGCTCAACCAAAACCCTCCAGCCCTCTCATCAAACGAAGCTGCCACCAAACTCAAACAATGGATCACTCACAGCGCTGACGAATTAGCACCCCAAAACAACCACCAGATCAAACAAAGTAGCAAAAAAGCCCCCTGGTTCAACGATGACCTTAAGAATTCCAAGAAAATATGCCGTACTCTCGAAAAAACATGGAGAAAAAACCCAACCACTGACAACCTGACCACCCACAAGGCAGCCACCCGCAAACACCACCAATTGATCCGATCCACCAAGAAATCAGCTTTCAAGGATCGACTCAACAACAACGCCCACAGCAGCAAGGAACTATTCAACATCGTCAAATAATTTACTAACCCCACCGCAGCCTCAAACGACTTTACTCCCTCCCAAGACCTCTGCGACTCTCTATCCTCTTTCTTCTACAACAAAATCGCCAACATATAATAATACCGTGACCGGTGGCGCTGCGGCTGACCAAGTAGCAACAGCTTTTAATCATACAGGTTTTAATGAAACTGATGAGGAGGTTATAAACATCCCTCCAAATCTAAGGAAAGCCATCACTTTAAAACCTATAACACATGGCCTAACACCAAACGGTGGTAGAGCTGTTTTCGCGATAGAGGCACATGAATCTTTTCAGACAGAGGTATTCTATTCATAGATAGTATTCCCAGAAACAAATCCAGTAACACAAGTGTTTCACTTTTACAAAGAAGATGATCCACCAGAGGAATATATTCCTTTCGAGGATGTTGAAATTCCACTCACATACCAGGAGCATAATCGCTGGTTTAAAGGCACCCTAAAACTTTTCAATCACATTACCAGGCTCGGTCCACTAGGTAGACCAGGAGCAACATGGCCAATTTTAGCCGACTCCACACCTCATCCTGACATTGAAGAAATGTAAAATGATGAATAACTCACTCAACTCAAAGAGTTAATCAAAATTTACAGACAATTGGTCCAATATGTCATGCAGACTTTTACAGACTAACCACCAATAACCATTCCAATTCTAACCCATCACCTGGGGGTACACTAAAAATGACTCCACAGACTTTACACGCAGTCATGGGTAAAATGCCCACGAAACATGAACAAATTCCATTCCAAATTACTCAAATCAAAGCAGAATTTCCTAATACTAGCCCTTATAAGAAACACAGAATCCTAACAATCTGTTTACCAATGGGGATCACACCACATCTGGAAGACTGCACCACTTGGGGCACAGTCTTTGCTGCCATCTACACTAAAACACATGGTGTTCTGTCTATTGCGGTAATACCTGATGTCCTGAAACAAATTCAAAACGAATACGGGCAGAGCCTGCTCTTAATTTAGGTGTGAAATTAGTGAAAAAACTTCGACCAGGTCTCAACAATAATATTATCTAATATTAAAGGGGAGGCAGCATCAGTGGCGCTCCACCAATGCTTAAGGGAATTTGATGTAACAGAACATCAACAAGAACTACCCAGAATAATTGAACAATCCTATGAAGAATTAGGCAGAGACAGTTTGGGGGGGAAACCAGTTAAACCACAACTGTCTGAAGGTCCTGAAAAGGACTCTGTTAAACAAAATCCTACATCTTCTAAAAAGAAGTGGGAAAATAACAAACAACATTCAAAAGAGAAACATTCTCAATCCCGAGGTAGGTCTCCTCAAAAGGAGCCCTCCAAAAGGAGGTATCACCTCAGGAATAGGGATAATTTGAGAAAACCTGAAATGTATCAAGACACTGATACACATTCCTCTCGTACCTTTCAGATATCGCCACAAACATCCAAAAGAAGAGGACGGTCAGATCAAAAAGAAAAACACGTGAGGTCCAAAGACGATCAACTCTTTCAGAAAAACAAACCAAAACCTCAATTCTCCAAGAAGAAGGTAGCAGGTCTGAAGATCAGACATGCTGAGAATTCTTAGAACACATCTCAAGAACGGAGAATGTGCTCAGACAATGCTGGACAGTGCAGCAGAAGTAACAATAGCTCGCCAGAACCTGAAGGAACTTCTGGAGACAGTGGACTTGAATGAGTACATACAAGTAGAGACTGTAGACATTTGGGTTAGTTCTCCACAAAAGTTATATGAAATAACACCCCGGATGGAGGGAGAGATACCAAGAAAAGTGAAAGCACTCTTTTGGGAGAGACTTTCAAAGGGTTATGATATACTTCTAGCAGAACAGGACTGGCCACCAGAATTTGTGAGGGAGTGCCCACATGGCGAAGACATAATTATGCCAGCCTTCTCCAACAATGTTCCAGTACATCTAAAATATACTTATGCCAGGAAATGGGCAGTTGCCCAGGTCCCAGCATTATATAAAAATCATGTAGGATGGGATGAGGACTCACCCCACCACAAGATCCAGTTAAAAAATCAACCTACTGCACAAAGGCAGTACCCATTTAAGCAAGAAGCTAAAAAACAGGTCAGGGAGATCTTAGATCAACTTGAATACCAAGGGGTGATTGAAACATGCACCTTTTCAATGAACACTCCTTTGTTTCCTGTTTCCAAACCAGAAAACGCATATCGTCTAGTTTTGGATTTCAGACACTGATCCAGCACGGCTCTCTAACCACCTTTAATACTCACTTCACTTAATTCAGATGTAATTATTACTTACTCATCGGTGGGGCCCATAACACCGCGAGTCACCCACACACCCATTACACCTGAATCAGAGACAAAGAAGGGGAGCTGCTGGTTAGCGGGGTACCTAGGATTTATATTTTATACATTATATACATTTAAATATTCAACATATGCTAACATGTTACCTGGAAAACCCTACACCAAGGTACTCCACTATTTGGTCAATAGATCATCTAGTAGAAGTTAGTTGATGGAGTCTAAGACCAGCTTAATCATAGTAATCCTTATAACGTTAGCATTTATCCTGTCATGACATTTTGATTAAATAAAACCACAACTCAAGTTTAAAATTTAAAATTTGAATTTAATCTATTTCATTTTAAGGAAAACGGAACTTAGTTTATTTAGACAAGCAAGAATTTAGCATTTATTTAGTACATGTTAAATGATATGAAATTTAGAAATCATATTACCTAGCTCTGTTATAAAGAAATAAAGAGTTGCACGAGTCTCAATCTGCCTCTCTATTCTCCTTAACGCCTTATATTCTGAATAAAATCTCTGCAATCGGTCATCTTCATGGCTCCAAACAATTAAAGTAAAAAATATTTCAAAGTTTCTAGCAACATAAAATAGTTTAAACTGACAGCATGTCGTGGTGCAAATACATCCAAGGAGCAAGCTTTTTTCACCCTTTCAGACGAGCTTTTCTATACCCTTTTTAGGTCTCGGCTAGTGAAAGGCTGCGCTTGCGCAGTCTCGCTACGAGACTTCATGTCTTAGAGAGTGGGGCTTAAACCCGCCCTTCTTCTCCATTGGCTGGCTTCCTAAACGGAGGCCAGCCATTGGAGGAGAGGGGCATCACTCCGTTTAAGCCCCGTCTTTTTAGTTTCAGGGTTGTGTTTTTTACTTTCTTTCTGTTTTCTTTCTCTCCACTTCCCATTGGCTGGAATTTTACCTTCCAGCCAATGGGAAGAGGAGAGAACGAAAATCATGCCCCCGAATCCGAAAATGACGGGGCTTTCTTTGAGGCATTCCTGCCAATGCCTCGGAGAAAGATGGTGGTGTTTCCAGACCTGCTCAGTTCCGCTCGCGTCCCCCCCTTTCCTCTGCCTGCAGCCCTCCTCCGTCCCGCTCTCGTTTATTTCTGGCCTTGCGCTGTATGTCCCTCTCATACTGTTCCCCCCCTTTGCTCCGGTAAAGTGTCATACAAAATGTAGTAGTATGTCACACACATAAGCACGCTAAAAACATGAGAAGGTCACGCACGGGCGCACTGAAAACTTGGCAGCTATGCAATGTCCAAAACATTCAGTCTCCAGAAAACTCTTAGACTGCGAAAGGGAGCATTCGATGTAATGCCCTAAATGTGACACCGACCAAACGCTGTCCGTCAGTTCACAGAAAGCACACGGCAGGAAGATCCCAAAGCTTAATGCACTACCCCAAACATTATTACAGCCACCGCCCGATAGCTCGTAAGGTTGCCATCAGTGTTGCATAATATTTGGTGTCCTATGGCAGCCAGGCTTCTCTCGTGTGTGCCAGAGTACAACTACCGTAAAGGGAAACTCAGAGCGCTTGAATCGGATAATGAAAGCTAGCAGCGCCGGCTCACGTGCAGCTGGGCCATCACTTTCCGGAGCACAAAGAGATCATTTCCGGTGCATCGACAGTAGCTCTCTTCCGGTCCCGCAAGGTTTTCTTAGGAGATAGGTGGGCCGTCTTTTCCGGACGTATGTGTTTTTTTGTAACCAATCCCAAAACTCACTGAGAAGCACAGCCACATTGACCCTCCCACTTGAGGTTCTGTGATTCTTGAGCCTGACTCCATTTTGTCTGAATTGTTCGTAGACACCATTTTAGTGTTGCCCCCACGTAGGCCGTAGAGGTGAACGAACGAACAAAGTTGCATGGGCCTCATTGTTCATGTATGCATTAACAGGCCCTTTTCGACTCTGAAAGAACTACAGAGAAACTGACCTCTTCACCTGAAACTGACCTTTTGCGAGGCAAGTTTCTCTAGCTGATCGTTGTCTGAAATTGCTAATTAATGTTCAGGAAATCATTAACTTTTAGTTTCCTTGCACATATCTTATCCTGATCAGCATCTGAATTGTTTCTTTCCTTACGACTTTTCATTTCATGGGTTGTGCTTTTCAATTATAAATTTGTCCGGCTTGCAAAGATCGAATTTGGGACAGTCCTAATAATTAACTTATGGGTTGGTACGATGTAAAGTGAGCTTTTTGGAATGTGATAATGTGTGGGAAATGTATTCTATTCGTCAGAATTTGTCGCAGTGGGTGTGCATTTATAATGAGAATATGGTGTATAAATAATGATGTCTTGGTCTATGAAAATTGAGCAGTTTCTTGAGTTGTACACCGTGTTGTATTGCTGGGATTACTGCTACTAGCTGCAGCTAATAAATTTGATCTCTGACGCCACCTAGAAGTATTGCGTGTCTCTGTATACCAAGGCAAGGAAACCCGAAGACTTCGGGCGTGTCCCTGACGCCGCTGGGTCTTGAAACCCCAGTTCGTCACACTGTCGAACTGTGGCCTGTCAATCAGTTTAAAACTAGCTTTCTGATTACCTGCTGTTGTCTTCACATATTAATGTTTTTTCAAGCTGGAAGCAGAGTAGAGGCACGGTTACGTTGGAGCTCTTTATTGGCAAGACAGCAGGTAAGGCTCATGTGCGGGAATCTCCTGCTTGAGAAGGGGGGCAGGGGTGGCTTGTTGTGTAGGCAGTAGTGACACCTATCCTAGATGTTACAGGGACTCCTGACTGGCAGGGCACTGGTGTGTACTTCCTCTTACCTACTCACAGTTCTGCCAGCTGTTGCACACAGACCCACCGGCGATGACAGCTCGGCCACTGTATTCTGTCACCCCGGCCGTAGACTGTCACTGCGCACGGTGACCGCCTTTATCTGCTCACATTATTACACTTTCACTGCTGCCCCATTTTCCAGTCATCTCTGCCCATTTGTCTTGCGCCGCTGACACTTATTGATTGTGCCATATGGTTTATTTCGTTATTGTCACCAACCCATGCTTTCCCCTACTTCACTGCCACGAAAAGTATTTGGGTTCTTTTGCTCGTGATCCCCTGTTGTTTCGTGTTTTGGCCATGCACTGCTGATCCCAAGCGCGGACACTGGCCGTGTTACTACCTCTCCTATTGACTGCCCTCCTAGCCAAAGGTTACAGCTACACCATACAGTTATATTTGCACTGTGGCGTTCCTGGTTGGCCTCTCTGTAATGAGATTAGGTATTTATTAAGCGTGGGCGTAGCACTTCGCTCCGCCCACGGAGTGAGTGTAGTGTTGCCTACTTCGCGCTTCACAAAGTAAGTGTAGTAGGCAACTCTACGCCCACTCCGTGTGCGGAGCGAAGTTGCCTGCCACCCGCCTCCATCCCGCCCTCCTCTAAATGCCCTTAAGATATTTAAAAACATTATAAAAGTAAAAAAATAGACTTACCTGCGATGCGGCGTCCCGGGACTCCTTCTTGCTGGTATCTCTGCCGACTTCTTCACAAATGCGCATGTGCGGGCGCCCGCACATGCGCATTTGTGAAGTAGAAGTCGGCAGAGATACCAGCAAGAAGGAGCTCCGGGACGCCGCATCGCATGTAAGTCTATTTTTTTACTTTTATAATGTTTTTAAATATCTTAAGGACATTTAGAAGAAGGTGGGAGGGAGGCGGGCGGCGCGTAGTGGGGCTACGCGAAGTGGGGGGGTGCGCGTAGATTCCCCCCCACTTTGTGGTGCTTCGCGTAGCCCCACTACGCCCACTACGCCCAGGGTTAGTATTTATTAGTGCTTGGATGTAAGAGAGGGCCGTCAACCCACAGAGAGCCACAAATGCAGAATACAACTTTAACAAATAAACTTGCACACACAAGCCATCCTATAGCCTTTACATAAGAGAACGGAGTCTTGCAGTGTTTGTAATTTTTCTGTCCCTCGAAGTAGTAGTGGTCTTGCAACTCAAGAAATGTTTTTTGCAGGTTAGTAACGTTACATGTTCTTATTTAGACTTTCCTATTTAATTTTATTTAAGTTTTCTATTAGCTCTGTGTGTGTGGGTGCAAATGCAATAGGTCTAATTTTTCTTGCTTCTGTTCCCTGCTTCTGATCGTTCCCTGCTTGTCATCGTTTTTTTCTTGCCTCTGTTCCCTGGGGCGTTACTGCTAAGAGATGGGCGTGTGACTGACCTAGATTGACGGATGTCTGTGTGTGTGTGTGGCTCTGTGTGTGTGTGTGTGTGTGTGTGGGGGGGGGGGGCTCTGTGTGTCTGTGTGTGTTGGGCTCTGTGTGTCTGTGTGTGTTGGGCTCTGTGTGTCTGTGTGGGTGTTGGGCTCTGTGTGTATGTGGGGCTCTGTGAGTGTGTGTGGGGCTCTGTGTGTGTGTGTGTGGGGCTCTGTGTGTGTGTGTGTGGGGCTCTGTGTGTGTGTGTTGTGCTCTGTGTGTGTGTTGGGCTCTGTGTGTGTGTGGGGGGGCTCTGTGTGTGTGTGGGGCTCTGTGTGTGTGTGGCTCTCTAATACTCTCTAATGCTCACCTATTGCCATTGTAAATGACAATACCATTTATTTATGTTTTAAAAAAAAAATGAAAAAAATACCATTTGCAATGCCAATAGCTCAAACTTTAACAACGCCGAGGCCATTGCATTGTAAATGCTTGTTCTCTAACTATCTAACTTAAAATTGAAACCTTTAGGGTCCATAGTTTTTTCTGATTGGTCCATTAGACGGGTGGTTATGATCACCTCATCCCTTCCTTGATAGAACCAGTTTTTCAAAATGCACAGTCATTCTAGCCTGTTCCCATTGATGTCATCTCCGTTTATACTTGTCATTTATTCTGTTAAAACAATATCTTCCGTTTCTCACAGCCTCAGATGCAAACATCTTTTGGCACCCTCTTGCGTTATAGGCCAAGCTGAGCTTGACATCAGTTCTCACTGTGTACCAGTTTATTCTGCTGATTTAGCTTTCTCTTCTCAGCGTATGCATAGAGGCTCTCTCTTTTAGGCCAATGTCAACACTGCAGTCAGCAGCCATTTTCACAACTAGGCCGCGTAGGCCTCAATGAGAACTAGTGCGAAAACAAACACAACAAATGTTAGATTTAGAATTATAGTTTTTCTGTTTACCACATAACTTCCTAATATCCATTATTAGTAATTACCTAGCAAAAGCATGACATATAGCTTTATTTTACTTACCAAATGTACGTTATTTTTTTTTTGCCACGATAAAATACATACTCACTATTAAAGCAAAAAACACATGCTATTTCTGTATTATAGCACTATGTTAATATGACTCATTCACACATATTAATATGTTAGTATTGCAAATAGCAATTAGTTTCCCACGTGTAAAATGTCTAAGTGCATTTTATTGATTAGTTTTCATGCATTACTCCATTATTTGATTATTGTTATATGAAATTAATTTCACAGGGGGTACACAAAGATGTTTGTCTCTCCCCTGCTCCATCAATTCCCCCATTTGGTGATTTTATCACCACACAATCATCCCACTAAATTTTCTTCAAGAACATGTTTCAGGCTCTTCAGTTATTAGACCTTAGTATATTTCATAATTTGTCCTTTTGAATTTTCAATCATTTTCTTTCTTAACTCTTCATGCTCAATTTCACCCATCTCATTTTCTCTTTGTCGTCTTTTTTTTATATTCTTTTTTCAACCTTATTTCACCTCTTTTTCGTCTAATGCAGATACACCCTAATCTTATCATTACTACTATCATTATTATTAGTGTTGCTGGTATTAATATTTTTCCAACTAACGAACTACTTATTTCAGCAAACCAATTCTTTATATTAAAAAAACTCTCACCATGTTTCTCCAAGACATCATCAACCTCCAGTGGGATCATTTATTTATGCAATTCAGTAATATTTTTAACATACCTTTGTATATTTTGACTTTTATCAGGAATATAAGTACAACAATGTTGCACTTTCAATATTCCACAGACTCCTCCTTCTTTTGCCAATAAAATGTCTAGAGCAAGTCTATTTTGCATTACGATAGCTCTCATAGCAACCATTTCTGTATTTACCATTAAAAATCCTCCAGCTGTACTTGTTGACAAACGATCTACTATCATTGACAATTTCCGAATTTTGTTTGCATTACAAGATATACCCACTGCTGGTATCAGTGCACCAAAAATATCCCCTACAATTCTAGAAAACTTTCCCTTCTCCTACTTGTTAATGGTTTACCTATTTCATGAATCCAATTAGTACCTCTATCTACATGGAAAATTTTAGGCAAGACCAAACCCACATAGCACGTGCCATACCAGTGGTCAGGCAGTCTATAATAAGGTTTGTTACCACAGATAAAATACATACCAGGAAATACAGGATCTTTTCCCCCTTTAAATCCCCATTCCCCAATAATTCTGTAAGTGTCCTTGCAATTACTTGCCCCCACAAAATAATTATCATACGCTGTGTTGTGTCTTCGAATACAAAACTTTCCCTGTTGGGGAAGATCTATTCCCAATGCAACATTAGTATCTTCTTTTACAAAATTTTCTTCAACAAAATTCAATGTGGATGGTTTTGATTTACTTGCTGTAGCTTTTCTTTGATAATCTTCTATCTTCTGCCATTTCTAAAAACACCTTTTCTGTCTTTTTCAATTTACATGTTAAATTATTGCGGTAAGCGTATTCAATTGTCAATTCATCAATTTCTAAGAAAAATTCTCCCAAACTTTTTCAGGTTTTCATTTGTTCATTCTATTTACTACAGGAACTTTAGCAACAATTTCATCAACATCGAATAATAATACTCTAATTTACCAGTTTGATAAAATAAACTAGCTATAACACTACAAGATCATCCCATACGTCAAAGGGAGGTGATGATAGGTCACACCCTCTGATACAGATGCAGGCAACTACATGCAAACGTAGCAGTCTTGTACATCCATTGTTTCTACATATTCTTTCAATAATCTAGAAAACACATTCTTTTAGAAATCATTAATAGATCTATCTCCGTGTAATTCTGTTTTATCTATTAGTTCTACATTTTTATTTGCATTATGTATTATCTCACTCTTATTATCACCTCTAATTCTATATGAATGCTCAACATTTGAATGAAATGGAATCAAAATTGCTAAAATAATCCACATAAGCATTATTAAAACAGTACATATTAGACACATTCTACATCTGCGTATTATCCCACATTTGGATGAATTTGTAGCAGGCATTTTTTTCACAAAATATTTGAATGTCTCTTTAGCCCTTACAATGTCTCTTTGTCATTTCTGCACAAAAAATATGTGTCCTTTAAAATCAGTGAGTTCATTTATGTCTCTTTCTTTTATTTCATTTGGCCTTGACTTTTCATTTGCCACTTTTATTTTTCATAACCTTGTAATCAAAATTCCTTTTCTGTGTCCTTGTTTTCTCACTCACCAGAGTCACTTTGATTTTCTTGATTACGTTCAACTTCCGGTATATCAGGTAAGGAAATATATATACACTCAGGTGACGTTTACTTTTGATTTAGTCTCCTAACTCTCTTTGGCCTTTGCAAAATTTCAATATTCCTTTCCTTTTGGCTTTCTAGACTTGTTATCTCATTTACTTGTTCTTGTGGTACTCCATTCATATTTATCATTTTGAATTTTTGGCCTTTAATTTCTGTAGGTCAATTATCACCTTTCTTGGGCTTTTTAATTTCAGGTTCAATTACTTCACGTTCATCTTTCCAAGCCCTCTTTCTAGAACTCTTTCTCACATTACTTTCTCCATCACTTTCATCAGACTCAGTTTCAGATTTGTCTTTACCTCCCCGAATTTTGAATTTTATTGTTTCAAATTCAACTTCCGAGTCTTGTCCTTTTTCAGTCAATTCAGTTCTTTTGCAAGGAATCTCTTTATAACTGGTACTTAGAATCTCATCCTCATTGTGAGTTACTTCCTTTTCTCCAGTCTCAAGATCAATATTCCTTTTCTTAGAACTTTCTGCTTGACTTTTTGAATCTCCTCTTTTACCAGTTTTATTCTGTTCTTTTTCAGTGTCCAAACTGGTTTCTCCTTTTTCCAGATGTCGATTTACAGGTCGATGTTCAAGATCTGGAATTTCAATTATTTCAGTCTCTGCTTCTGATGCTGAACTTGTATCTGATATTTCCAGATGTCGCTTCACAGGTCGATCTTTCTTATCTGGAACTTTATAAACAGTTTCCTCTGCATCAGAGTCTGAACTAGTCTCTGCTTCTTGCAATTGTTGCTTCTCAGGTTCTGGTACTCGGATTGTGTGGCTGGCATGCACCCAACTTTTAACACCAGTGCATTTTACTGCAGTTGTACTGATCAGAATCACCTGCCTTGGTCGGTCCCAGCGAGGGACCAGGCAATTTCTCCTGCTGTGTATTTTTATTCGTACCCAGTCTCCAGTACTTAAATCATGTGTTGGATGCTTTTCTTTAGTACATGCATCAGTTCCAACCTCGTGATACACAGAATTGATCGTATCAGAAAGGCTTTTGCAGTAATCCAGTATGATATCATCATTTATAGCTAGCAGTTGTTGACAGGTACAAATGCTTGTCTCATTACTCGTCCCATCAGTATCTCATGTGGGCTTAAACCAGTCTTTCTGTCTGGAATGCTTCTCAAGGTCATTAGAACAAGTGGCAAAGCATCAGGCCATTTTAATCCAGTTGCCAAACACATTATTCCAAGTCTGTTTTTAATTGTTTCATTAACCTGCTCAACTACCCCAGAAGCCTATGGTCTGTAGGCGCAATATAATTTTTGTTGAATATCCAGTGCTTCACAAATCAATTGGATTAATTCATTCTGAAAATGGCTCCCTCTGTCTGACTCAATCGTTACTGGAAATCCATATCTTTGAATTACTTCCCTTAGTAAAAGTTTTGCAACCATCACTCCATCGTTTCTCCTGGTAGGGAAAACCTCAACCCATCTTGAAAATAAGCAGATGATCACTAGAACATACCTCAGCTTATTGCACGGAGGCATCTCTATGAAATTCAATTGCATTTGTGTGAAAGAACCACCCTCCCGTCCTATGGTTCCCAAAGTCATAACAGTTTTTCTTCCTGGATTCAGTTGTTGGCAAACCAAACATCGTTGGCACAAACTCTCAGCTATTGTTCTGAACTTTGGATTGTACCAAGTTTGTTTGAACCTTCTCAACATAGCATCTCTCCCTACTTGTGTTTGGCCATGGTACATTCGAGCCATATTTGAGATCATGCTATCAGGCATTACTGGTCTTTCATCTTTGTAAACCCAAATTTCATCTTCCTCTCTTTGTCTGCAACCTGATTTTATCCATCTATCTTTTTCCTCATCATCTGCCCCATCCTGAATTTGTTTAACTTCCTGCCAAGTTTCAACAATGTTAGTAAGCATTAAAGGACTTGCAACATGTTCTTTGTCTCTATCCTGATTGATTGAAGCATTATTTTTTTCACAATACTGAGCAATAGCATCAGCAAATCTGTTTCCCTCGGTAACATAGTCATCTCATTCTTATGTGCAGCACACTTCACCACGGCTATTCTCTTAGGCAGCTGTATCGCCTCAAGCAACATTCCACAAAATCACCATTCCATATAGATGATCCAGCAGAGGTCATAAATCCTCTCTGAGACCACAGTTGCCCATAATCATGGACCACTCCAAATCCATATTGATTACCAGTCACTATGGTAATTCGGACATGCTTTTCCAACTTGCATGCTCGAATCAAAGCAATCAATTTGGCTACTTGAGCAGAACATATTCCTTTCAGACAAGATGCTTTAATGACATCTGCCACTGTACTTTCAGCATATGCAGCACTCAGATTTCCTTCATCAGTTCTTAAACAAGAACCATCAACAAACAGCACATAATCTGATTCTTCCAAAGGTTCATCTTTAATGTCAGGTCTTGGTTTGGTACAGTACTCAAGCACATCCATTTATGATCAATATCATCCTTCACCTCCACATCCAAAGCATCTGGTAACAATGTTGAAGGATTCACATTGACACACCTTGCCACAGTCACACTGTCTGCACCCAAAATCACATTTTCATATCTGGTCAGGCGGCTATTAGTCATATACTGAGTTTTGGTACATGTCAGGAGTATCTCCACTGAATGTGGCACATAAACCTTGACAGGATACCCCATCACAATTCCTTCACTTTGTTCAAGACTCATACTTGTGGCTGCAACAGCTTTCAGACACCCAGGCAATTCTCTTGCTACTGGGTCTGATACTGCTGAAAAATATGCAATGGGTCTTCTCACTCTTCCATGTCTTTTAATCAGAACTGATAATGCACATCCCTCCCTCTCACTGCAATATAGTTCAAATTCTATTTCATAATCAGGCCTCTTTTTCAATTGTTCAAATGCTTCCATTTCTTTTTCATTCAGAACAATAGGATCTTTTACATCACCTTTTGTCAATCTCCATAATGTTTTTTCAATTAGTGAAAATCCACAAATCCACTGACGACAGTAACTAACCATACCCAAAAACATTCTTACTTGTTTCTGTGTCTTTGGTGGACTCATCCCTCTGATAATTTTGATTCTTTGTAAGCATGTGCGGAAAATCCGTTCCGCTCGCGGATTTTCGGCAAATTCGCAATCCGCGAGATTCGCAAAATTCCCCGTAAAATCCACGAGCGGAACGGATTGGGTCAAAAGTTGAAGTTGACTTTTGTAACTATTTTAGAATGGCGCCAGCAAGCTGCCAGCAAGCTGCCAGAGCCATTCTAAAATAGCTACAAAGTCAGCTTCAACAGGAAGCACTGATAGATATAAGAAAGAAAGGTGCTCGAGTTGAAGGTCAAATTAAGTTACACAATCATTAATCACCCCGAGGGCAGAAGGGCACAAAGTGGGACAGAGGGCAGAAGGGGACAAAAAACGAGTGGGGCAGAGGGCAGAAGGGCACAGAAACGAGTGGGGCAGAGGGCAGAAGACCACAAAAACGAGTTGGGCAGAGGGCACAAAAACGAGTGGGACAGAGGGCAGAAATGAGTGGGGCAGAGGGCAGAAGACCACAAAAACGAGTTGGGCAGAGGGCAGAAGAGCACAAAAACGAGTGGGACAGAGGGCACAAACAAGAGTGGGGCAGAGGGCAGAAGACCACAAAAATGAGTTGGGCGGAGGGCAGAAGAGCACAAAAACGAGTTGGGCAGAGGGCAGAAGAGCACAAAAACGAGTGGAGCAGAGGGCAGAAACGAGTGGGGCAGAGGGCAGAAGACCACAAAAACGAGTTGGGCAGAGGGCAGAAGAGCACAAAAACGAGTGGGACAGAGGGCACAAACAAGAGTGGGGCAGAGGGCAGAAGACCAAAAAAACGAGTTGGGCAGAGGGCAAAAGAGCACAAAAACGAGTGGGACAGAGGGCAGAAACGAGTGGGGCAGAGGGCAGAAGACCACAAAAACGAGTTGGGCAGAGGGCAGAAGAGCACAAAAACGAGTGGGACAGAGGGCACAAACAAGAGTGGGGCAGAGGGCAGAAGAGCACAAAAACGAGTTCGGCAGAGGGCAGAAGAGCACAAAAACAAGTTGGGCAGAGGGCAGAAGAGCACAAAAACGAGTGGGACAGAGGGCACAAACAAGAGTGGGGCAGAGGGCAGAAGACCACAAAAACGAGTTGGGCAGAGGGCAAAAGAGCACAAAAACGAGTGGGACAGAGGGCAGAAACGAGTGGGGCAGAGGGCAGAAGACCACAAAAACGAGTTGGGCAGAGGGCAGAAGAGCACAAAAATGAGTGGGGCAGAGGGCACAAACAAGAGTGGGGCAGAGGGCAGAAGACCACAAAAACGAGTTGGGCAGAGGGCAAAAGAGCACAAAAACAAGTGAGACAGAGGGTAGAAACGAGTGGGGCAGAGGGCAGAAGACCACAAAAACGAGTTGGGCAGAGGGCAGAAGAGCACAAAAACGAGTGGGACAGAGGGCAGAAACGAGTGGGGCAGAGGGCAGAAGACCACAAAAACGAGTTGGGCAGAGGGCAGAAGAGCACAAAAACGAGTGAGACAGAGGGCACAAACAAGAGTGGGACAGAGGGCAGAAGACCACAAAAACGAGTTGGGCAGAGGGCAAAAGAGCACAAAAACGGGTGGGACAGAGGGCAGAAACGAGTGGGGCAGAGGGCAGAAGACCACAAAAACGAGTTGGGCAGAGGGCAGAAGAGCACAACAACGAGTGGGACAGAGGGCACAAACAAGAGTGGGGCAGAGCGCAGAAGACCACAAAAACGAGTTGGGCAGAGGGCAAAAGAGCACAAAAACGAGTGGGACAAAGGGCAGAAACGAGTGGGGCAGAGGGCAGAAGACCACAAAAACGAGTTGGACAGAGGGCAGAAGAGCACAAAAACGAGTGGGACAGAGGGCACAAACAAGAGTGGGGCAGAGGGCAGAAGACCACAAAAACGAGTTGGGCAGAGGGCAAAAGAGCACAAAAACGAGTGGGACAGAGGGCAGAAACGAGTGGGGCAGAGGGCAGAAGACCACAAAAACGAGTTGGGCAGAGGGCAGAAGAGCACAAAAACGAGTGTGACAGAGGGCAGAAACGAGTGGGGGAGAGGGCAGAAGACCACAAAAACGAGTTGGGCAGAGGGCAAAAGAGCACAAAAACGAGTGGGACAGAGGGCAGAAACGAGTGGGGCAGAGGGCAGAAGACCACAAAAACGAGTTGGGCAGAGGGCAGAAGAGCACAAAAATGAGTGGGGCAGAGGGCACAAACAAGAGTGGGGCAGAGGGCAGAAGACCACAAAAACGAGTTGGGCAGAGGGCAAAAGAGCACAAAAACAAGTGAGACAGAGGGTAGAAACGAGTGGGGCAGAGGGCAGAAGACCACAAAAACGAGTTGGGCAGAGGGCAGAAGAGCACAAAAACGAGTGGGACAGAGGGCAGAAACGAGTGGGGCAGAGGGCAGAAGACCACAAAAACGAGTTGGGCAGAGGGCAGAAGAGCACAAAAACGAGTGAGACAGAGGGCACAAACAAGAGTGGGACAGAGGGCAGAAGACCACAAAAACGAGTTGGGCAGAGGGCAAAAGAGCACAAAAACGGGTGGGACAGAGGGCAGAAACGAGTGGGGCAGAGGGCAGAAGACCACAAAAACGAGTTGGGCAGAGGGCAGAAGAGCACAACAACGAGTGGGACAGAGGGCACAAACAAGAGTGGGGCAGAGCGAAGAAGACAACAAAAACGAGTTGGGCAGAGGGCAAAAGAGCACAAAAACGAGTGGGACAAAGGGCAGAAACGAGTGGGGCAGAGGGCAGAAGACCACAAAAACGAGTTGGACAGAGGGCAGAAGAGCACAAAAACGAGTGGGACAGAGGGCACAAACAAGAGTGGGGCAGAGGGCAGAAGACCACAAAAACGAGTTGGGCAGAGGGCAAAAGAGCACAAAAACGAGTGGGACAGAGGGCAGAAACGAGTGGGGCAGAGGGCAGAAGACCACAAAAACGAGTTGGGCAGAGGGCAGAAGAGCACAAAAACGAGTGTGACAGAGGGCAGAAACGAGTGGGGGAGAGGGCAGAAGACCACAAAAACGAGTTGGGCAGAGGGCAGAAGAGCACCAAAACGAGTTGGACAGAGGGCACAAACAAGAGTGGGGCAGAGGGCAGAAGACCACAAAAACAAGTTGGGCAGAGGGCAAAAGAGCACAAAAATGAGTGGGACAGAAGGCAGAAACGAGTGGGGCAGAGGGCAGAAGACCACAAAAACGAGTGGTACAGAGGGCAGAAGGGCATAATAAACGAGAGGGTGGCAGTGATGAACCAGATGGCGCATCACGGTCTCGCCCCCAAAAAAACCCGCGAACACGCAAAGCGCCCCACGAACATGCCAAACGCCCCGCGAACACGCAAAGCGCCCCGCGAACAGGCAAAAATCTAAAAATCCGCAAATTCGCACAAATTCGCGAATTTTGCGGATCGCAAATCCGCAAATTCGCGAATCGCGAATTCGTAAAATCCGCCCATGCTTAACAGAGGTCACTTTTCTCACTCCCTTTCCAATCTTATGACCTAGGTACTGTACTTCTTGTTTGCAAAATTGCAACTTTGATGGCGACACCTTATGTCCTCCTTCTGCTAAATGGTTCAGCAATTCAATAGTATTGGAAATGCAATTTTCTTTTGTTTTTGATGCCACCAACAGGTCATCAATATGTGGGTTTATAGGGGAATAGGGTGGGAAGCAATTCAATGATAATTAATTAATTACTATTTTTTATTTATTGTTATTGATTATTAATTTATTGTTAATGAAATATTAATTGGTGATATTTAATGTATTGATTTATAATTATATTAATTATAAATAATGTATTATTGTTTTATGTATTGTTATTGTTAATTAATTTATTGTTAATTAATTATTAATTGGTAATTCATTTTTATTAATTGAATAATTTATAAATAAATTAAATGTGTTATTTTTTATGTGTAGCGGGTTGTGGGTTTATAGGGGAATAGGGTGGGGAGTAATGTATTGTAATTTAGTACATTTTAATTTGTATTAATTAGTATTGATTATTAATTAACTGTTCGTTAGTCCTAACTTTAGAACTCCTAAATGCCTTCTGTTAATACCGAAAGTCTTAAAGTTAGGATTTCTCTCAATTTAGGAGTAGTAAAGTTAGGACTCCTAATGTTACTGCTCCTAAACTGAGAAAAATCCTAACTTTAAGACTTTCGGTATTCACAGAAGGCATTTAGGAGTACTAAAGTTAGGAGTCCTAACTTTACTACTCCTAAACTGAGAAAAATCCTAGCTTTAAGACTTTCGGTATTCACAGAAGGCATTTAGGGGTCCTAAAGTTAGGAGTCCTAACTTTACTACTCCTAAACTGAGAAAAATCCTAACTTTAAGACTTTCTGTATTCACAGAAGGCATTTAGGAGTCCTAAAGTTAGGACTCCTAACTTCTGTGAATACCAAAATGAGTAAGTGCCTTCTGTGAATACCAAAATGGGTAAGCGCCTACTGTGAATACTAAAATGGTAGTAAGTTTAGGATTCTGTCTTATGTTAGCTCTGTGAATCAGGCACAAAGACTCTTGCTAGAGGTTCTTTATACATTAGCTTTATAGCTCGACAAAAATTGTCTCCCAGATTATATCTCTTTAATACTGAGAATAGATAGGACCATCTCACCTTATCAAATGCTTTAGAAGCATCCATTTAGAAGCATCCAATGTTGTTATAGCTAGAGGTGTGTTAAAACTTGTAGCAAATTCAATAGCCCCGATAAACTCATAGGTGGGCTCATGTAGGTATTTCCCTTTCACAAAGCCTCTCTGATCTTTATGTATTATGCAGCTCGCAATTTTAGCTAACCTACCGGATAACATTTTTGTGCAGATCTTATAGTCTGAGTTTAAAAGAGATATTGGTCTATACGACTCACATAATGCTGGATCTTTACCCGGTTTCAGGATAAGGGTAACCGTGGCCTCATTCCACGATTTCGGTAGTTGTATTCCCAGACCTAATACCTCACTCAACACTAATGTCAAGAGAGGGGTTACCACCTCTGCTAAGATTATATACAACTCCGTTGGAATGCCATACGGCCCTGCCGCTTTGCCCTCTTTGCTAGTTTGAATAGCCTTAACTACTTCCTCCTTGGTAATCTCTTGATTTATAATCCTTTGTTGACTAGCATCTATGGGTTGAATGGATTCCGCTAGCCAGTCCTCTATGTCAGTATCTACCATTTTTTCTTTTTCTTCCCTATATAAGGTACCAAAGAAATCCTTGAAGGCTTCTTTAATCTCAATCTCACTACTCAGGATAATCCAGACCGGTCTTCCTTGATCTCCTTAACCCTATTTTTGTTCTGTTCTCTCTTAGTTTTCCAGGCAAGAAGTTTACCTGCTCCCTCTCCATACTCGAAATGCGCTAGCTTGCTAGCCTCCCACCTTTTTCTAATTCTTATTTGGAGGATTTCGGATAGTTGATTCTTCATTAGTAGCTGCTGCTTTTCTAGTTCTACTTTATTCTCCTCCAAATCTGATCTTTTTATTTCCATATGTATTCTCCTCATCTCGTACTCTAGTCGTGAAATTTCTCTTCTGTATAATTTATTTCTGTGACAGGTTACACTGGTGATCTTACCTCTTATAAAGGCATTTAGACTATCCCACACTATTCCATTTGATGCTGAATTGCTATTGAACACAATAAACTCTCTAACCTTTAAGGTTTTGCATTGTTTCACTGTCTGCCAATATGGTCCGGTCCAGAGTCCACCTATTCTCTTCACATCTAACACTGTTTTTGAGTGTTAAAAGACCTGCCGAATGGCCTGATAGGTGGGCAGCCTTATATTCAATGTCCGAAATGTCTTTGCTAAGGCTCCAGTCTCCTAGAAAGTAGTCAATTCTAGACCTACTACAATATTTCTTATTATGGAAGGACGTACCCTGTGAAGTTCCCGCTCTTTCTCTTCAGAGGTCACACAGTGTATGCTGAGCCATCATAGCTTTTAGTAATGCACGTGAATTAGGAGTCTGTATTGTTCTAGTTCTGCTTGATTTATCTAATTTTAAGTCTAATATGATATTAAAATCGCCTCCCATAATTATTGGGCCAGTGAAATCTAAGAGATTGGTAAACAGATTTGTTAATGGTTCGCAATCATCATGATTTGGGCCGTAATAGCCTACTAGGGTTAATGGCCTATCATCTACTTTAGCGTCCGCTATAATCCACCTTCCCCCTTTGTCTGCTTTCGTGCATGTTACCCATATTTTTGCTTGTTTTTTTCACACTTATTGCAATCCCTCTGACATTCCCACTCTGATCTGTACAGAAAATTGTTGTACCCATCTTTGTTTCCCAAAGAGATCAGCACATTCGTTTTTCAACAGGTGTGTCTCTTGTAGAACCATAATTTATGCATGGGAATCTCTAAGATATTGAAGTAACCCATCCCTTCGTCCCTTCACCCGTAACCCATTAACATTCCACGTTAATATCTGTATGGACATGTCTTTAATCTTCTAATTCTCATTACTGATACTGAGGATTTGAGGAATTTTGTTTTTTTCCCCCAGAATAGGGTGGGAAGTAATTTATTATAATTAAGTATATTTTAATTTTTATTAATTGGTATTGATTATTAATTTGTTAATTAATCTTTCATTGGTAATTCATTTTTATTAATTGATTAATTGCTAATTAGATTGTGCTTTTTTTATGTGTAGCAGGATGTGCGTTTATAGGGGAATAGAGTGGGAAGTAATTTAATGTTATTTAAGTAAATATTAATTACATTTTATTGGTATTTATTACAAATTGTTTGGTTAATTATTATTAATATGTTATTAATTTTACAAAAAATAATTAATTAAAAAGTATGTTAATTTAACCCATACGCTATCCTACATTTTCCACACTGTTACGCTCACTAGAGTTGGAATACGCTGTCCAACACTTTCTGTTTTGTTGCACTCACTGGAGTGGGAATAGTCATTTTTACTACTATGCTATCCAACACTTTCCCTACTGTTGCACCCACTGGAGTGGGAATAGTAATTTTAACCCCTCCGCTATCCAACACTTCCCCCACTGTTGCACTCACTGGAGTGGGAATAGTAATTTTAACTGCTAAGGTATCCAACACTTTTCCTACTGCCACACTCACTGGAGTGGAAATAGTAATTTTTACCCCTACACTATTCAACACTTTCCCTACTGTTGCACTCACTGGAGTGGGAATAGTAATTTTAACCCCAAGGCTATCCAGCACTTCCCCCTACTGTTGCACTGTTTGGAGTTGGAATAGTAATTTTATTATTTTAGTTAATGTAGTATATAAGAAATTTAAAAAAGATTAAAAATAATTGTAATTTTTAGGTCTCGGCCTGATCCAGCACATGCGCTGGTCTGTCCGAGACATTTAGTAGCTGTTTTGAAAAGTGCTACTCTCCCAGCGACCAGCTTACTGCGCATCACGTGCACAGCTGCCATCGTTCACAGCTTGTTTTATTGCGCGTGTGAAGGCCCTCCCTTCCACGCGTGCCTCACTTCAATGCACAGTCAACACAACTCTTCTGCCCGTCACCTCCAGGTTTGACATCATTAATCCCTGCAACACGCACGTTAACACATTCAGTTATCTCAAAGCAAGCACTACACAATGCGGTCTACAGGACCAATGTGTATATCACATGGATGTACAAAAATGAGACTCAGCAGAAGAAGCACCCCAGATAGGGCGGCACCGCTCACCTTCCTCGCGTCTCCACTCCAAAGTTATCAACTGTACATGCTGTTTAACTCAAGGCTGGCTGCTTATCTGTCCGACTCCGAGAAAATGGGAAGTTGCTGCTCTGGGTGCAGCACTGACGCTGCCTAGAATCTCTTCCTGGTGGTCGCCGTCCCGCCTACCTTCCACACACTGTGTCAGGATTGGCAGA
Source organism: Lissotriton helveticus (assembly GCF_964261635.1). Taxonomy (NCBI): domain Eukaryota; kingdom Metazoa; phylum Chordata; class Amphibia; order Caudata; family Salamandridae; genus Lissotriton; species Lissotriton helveticus. Next base: position 668,479,233 of record NC_136061.1, read on the forward strand.
ACTAAGCCCTCGAGCTACATTCAATTGGATACGCAGGACGTCAAGGAAGAAGCTGCTCCTCCTTTGATACCAGAGCGTCCCCAGTCCTTTCTGAGTCTATTTCTTATCAGCTGTACTGAACAACTAAAAACGATTGATATTTTCATTTTCTTAATCACTTGCGCTGTGTTTTTTTCTCAGACATTAGAGTAACAGAGTTAGTTGAGCGCGTGCTGCCAAGATCTGTTAATGCTCCTTCACGCTGGATTCAAATTCTGGCAGGATTAAGCAGGCGCAATGTTTACTCATAGCGAGGTTGAATTAAAATTGCATTTATCTAGCGCTTACTAACCCTGACGACGTGTTGAAACACTTTACTAAGAGTAGCACAGGAGCCCAAAGTTAGCTAGTGGTCAGTCCATTGGTTATAGGAGATAGTTTTGCTTGCTAAAGGTTCCATGCATTTCGTCCTTGTGGTACGAATAATTTGGGTGTGATCATTAGAAGGGCATATGTGAGAAGCAAATGCATAAAAACAAGCATTTGCAATGCAATCGGTATCGCCTTTGGGACCTTATATGTATTTAGCTATGCAGCACATTACCCTGGCTGCTGAAACATTTACTGTCCTTTAACATGGAGGGAAAGTAAGCACCAAACAGCATGACAAGCCAAGTATGGGAACACATGGAGAGAAATATTGCCTTTCAGCGGGAAATGGTATAGTCCAAAGCTATATTTTTAATACAAAATCAGGGCCTTTGGTGGTCATTTCACTGAAAATACAAGATTTGAAATAATATTATGGTCTACGGGTGCTAATGGAAGACAATTTCTATGGACTGGAATCTAGAGCATGCCAAAGTGAGTCTAGTATTTTACTGACCTTTGTTGGTCGTTTTCTAGCAAGAAAGTTAAGTAGAGGCAATTGCCAGAAGATTCAAAACAAGCATTGGCATTGCCAAAAGGTATCCCTTTTGGGACCTTATAAGTATTTAGTTTTGCAGCACAATATCCTTGGTGCAACCACATCAGCTGTTGCATGGCTGAACCTTGTACCTTATGAGTGTTTAGCCATGCAACAGTTGATGTTGTTGCACCAAGGATATTTTGCTGCATAACTAAATACTTATAAGGTTCCAAAACCGAGACCTATTGGCTATGCCAATGCTTGCTTTAATTTGTTATATATATTTATTTAATTTGTATTTATATTATCGTTTTATGTGTTCGAAATATTTGTAATGTATAAGATATTTTTAAACAATGTATAAGTTATTAAAATAATTATTAAAAAATAATATAAATTGAGAATACATATTGCATATTATATTTATATGTTTCATTTATTTTTACATGGTATATTTGTTATAATTTTTAAACATTTTAAAATATTTTTAACTATGTTTATTTTAATTATATATATATCATTTACTTTATTTTACGTTATTTTTTTAAATATTTTTTTAATGTGTTTATTGGCATTTTAGAAAATAAACAAGCACAGAAGACATAGGCATCAGATTTCGACATTGGAGAATACATACAGTGATTAAAAATCAAAGCAAACAGCCAGCAACAAGCATCCATTACAAGAAGGCAATGATGGTGTAGGCCCACATAGCATGGTAAATAAATACCCACCGAGGTCCTAGTATCCCAGTCTTTTGACCCCACCCGGGCCCTGTACAGTCAGCTTCTATTTGAGCAATCTATCCACATGACATATGGAGCGTTTAAAGTGGTTAAGTGTCCCCAGCCGGAACCTCCTCCCGTGTTTACGTGTCTACCCCTTCCTCGTCCGAAGTGTCCTGAGTGTGCCTCTTGTCCAGAAACACTGACCAGAAGTTCTTCGGTCTATTACATGGGGGCAACAGATGACTGTACAGTTTAGTTTGCGTGCTGTAATACATCATCTCGTTGGTCCATTGAGACAGTGTCTGTACCGGGCCTCGCATCCAAGAGAGGGCCACGCATCTCCTGGCAAGGAGGAAGGCCATGTCAACCAACCATCTATATTCTTTCAGGAGAGGTTTGAAGTAACCCAAAATAGCTAGCTAGGGATCCGGAGAAAGGGCTAATTCCGTGACCCTGTTCACTTCCTCATATACCTTGCGCCAGAAGGATGAGATCCCCGGGCAAGACCATGCCACATGTAAGAAATCATCCACCTGTGCCCTGCATCTCTCACAGTGAGGACTCTCCCGTAGACTGTATCTATGGAGCCTTTCCAGGGTATAGTAAATCCTGTTTAGAAATTTAAAATGAATCAACCTGTGTCGACCGTTAACTGATATTCTCTTCACGCTGGAACAGCAATATTGTCACTTCTTGTCTGTCAGATCTGTAGCCATGTCATTCTGCCATGCCAAGCGAGGTTAAGTATAGTCGGCCGTCCTTTCTGAGAGGGCAATGCGGTACAAATTGGTTACCAATTTAGCGGGGGACTTGGCGTTAATAATGTAGGCGAATGCCGTGACCACCGGAGGTTCCGCCATGTCCTCCCCTAGAAGGTCCTTAAGCGCATGTCTCACCCAATGGAACTGAAAGCGCGGTAACAGTGGATGAGGGACATCCTCCGTCTCGATCTCTCCCCAGGTGCGTGCAGTGCCTCCCGCGAATATGTCTCACATGGTGTGTATATTCAATGTAACCATTGCACCCAGCACCCCCTTGTCCCTACATGGGGCCAGCCATGTGATGAAGATCAGCAAAATGGTCAGGCGATTTAGTCGATGTTTCTTAAGTAATTTTGCCCGGCGTTAAACGCCTCTAATACCTTATGAAGATTATCAAAATAAAGAGGCAGGCGCTGGAGACAGGAAGACAGGAAACACGTTTTATTCCGACGGAGCAGAACACATCAGATCGGACAACAAGGTATCGTCTAGAGGTGCTCTCTGACAGCCTTTCTGAGGCCTGGCCTTTTATACACTGGTTTATGACATGTGACCACTCTTTATTACAATAAAGACATTGTGAAGTAGTGAAAAATGACATCCTCGGTACCCCCCCCCCCGGTTCCGGCTCATTCCAACACGTGGCTACAGTAGAGGTCCTCACCCCCCCATACAACAGGAGGGGGCTATCACGCAGCTGAGTGTTTCGCCGATTCCTTTGGAATGTGTGCGCCTGATCGAATCTCAAGGGGTGGGGAGGTCATGATCAATATTAGCTCCTTTGAAAAGGGTCGAGTGCATACAGTAGTGGGCAATAAACTGTATCCTCAGGCCAAGGGATGACCAGCGGTTCGTACAGACAATCGGGCTCAGAGGAAGGGGTCATCAAAGGAGAGGTATTCATGAAAGAAAGGATCAGTGTGGATAATCGAGCGTAGAGGGAGGGTTTATCAAAAGAGGGGTATTCATGGAAGGAAAGGAGGTGTTGGTCAGGCGCGGGTTGTGATTCCTAGAGACAGAGTCATGTGGAAGAGGAGGGTTCATGACTTGCGCATGTGGGTGCGGGGTCAGCCAGAGTGCATGGGGGAGGCTTGCAGGGTCAGGGAAGTGCGCTGATGATCAATCGTGAACAGGGAGACCATGGTACCTAAAATGGTTATCGTGTATGTTCATACGTGGGTCTGAGGAATGGACAAGATGGCGCAGATGATGTTCAGTTCACGAACTAAAATTCCACACATGAACACCAGGCCAGTGGGGCCTTCGGAGTGTACAGCAGGCTTCAAGCTTGTACGTCCATCATATGATGCCAGGCATGGGTGACCGAATTCATCGAGTCCAAAAAACTTGTCCGGCGATCCCGAACTTGGGCCAACAGCACCGGCAGGGGGACAGGGGCTGCGACTATTGTTTCAATGCGTATATGCGGAATGTCCACAGGGCCATGTATCCAGTGATAGGCATGCACGCTTTGTGCAGCCCGATAATAAAGTGCCAAGTCTGGGGCATTCAGACCACCCGCCGTATACGGACGTATGAGAATTTTCCACGCCACCCTTGGCTGTTTTCCGGCCCATGCTAGACGAATCATTAATGAGTGTAATTGATGGAAGAATGCATTGGATAGCACCATAGGTATATTACGAAATTTTACATTATTTTTGTAACGTAAAAAAACCAGATATTTTTAACGATATTGTTGACATTGATATTTTTTTCCCAATATTTTTGTACTTACCATAATGTAGATAGGATGTCGATATTCTTGACTTTGATATTCTTGCATCGATATTTCTGTAGGTCGATATTCTGACTCTCGATATTCTGTCAGTGATTCCTTTTGATTATGGCATTTCTACTTTTTATTATTTTTCGGATCTACAGTATGCTTCCACAAAAATACAAAAATGCAGGCTTGCCATGGCCTCAACTATTGTCTCTGTCAAAACTTGTATTCATTTAAAACCAACAGCTCAATGACTGAGGTAATGTAAACAGACACTACTTACCTCTGTTGCTGTTTGGAGAGGACGTGCTATCCATTGGTTTCCTGATTGCCGTAATCCCCCCTGGACTGTAGACTGCTCGCCGGACCCGCTTCGCGAGTCCCGCATCGCAGTGTAAGGAGGGTGTTTGCAGTACTTTGAGCAGTCCGTGAGGGGCAAAGGAAATAACTGCGGCAGGGCTGCAAGCCGAGCAGCAGGGACTCCGTTTCCCAGGAGTCCCTGCACTGACCATTGTACACACCTGGTCCGCTCTCCCTGCTGGCCACGCCCCCCGCCCTCGCGTGAAGAAAAGCTGCGCTTTTTTGAGCCTTCGTGGGACACTACTTACCTCTGTTGCTGTTTGGAGAGGACGTGCTATCCATTGGTTTCCTGATTGCCGTAATCCCCCCTGGACTGCAGACTGCGTCCAGGGTTTGTCAGTGACTTTTGCGGTTCCCCTTCCTGCGGCCGGGCTCAGCTCCGCCCCCTGCCTTCACCGACCGGCCGGGCTTTGCTCCGCCGGTCCAGCGCTCCGGACCACAAGCCCCAGGAGCCTCAGGGGCACAACGCGATTTTCCCACGCGTCAGGAGGCGCATAAAGACCCGCCTGCTGCGGAGTCCCTTGGCGTCCAGGGTTTTTCAGCGACTTTTGCGGTTCCCCTTCCCGCGGCCGGGCTCAGCGCCGCCCCCTGCCTTCACCGACCGGCCGGGCTTTGCTCCGCCGGTCCAGCGCTCCGGACCACAAGCCCCAGGAGCCTCAGGGGCACAACGCGCTTTTCCCGCGCGCCAGGAGGCGCATACAGACCCACCTGCTGCGGAGTCCCTTGGCGTCCAGGGTTTGTCAGTGACTTTTGCGGTTCCCCTTCCCGCGGCCGGACTCAGCTCCGCCCCCTGCCTTCACCGACCGGCCGGGCTTTGCTCCGCCGGTCCAGCGCTCCGGACCACAAGCCCCAGGAGCCTCAGGGGCACAACACGCTTTTCCCACGCGTCAGGAGGCGCATAAAGACCCGCCTGCTGCGGAGTCCCTTGGCGTCCAGGGTTTCTCAGTGACTTTTGCGGTTCCCCTTCCCGCGGCCGGGCTCAGCTCCGCCCCCTGCCTTCACCGACCGGCCGGGCTTTGCTCCGCCGGTCCAGCGCTCCGGACCACAAGCCCCAGGAGCCTCAGGGGCACAACACGCTTTTCCCACGCGTCAGGAGGCGCATAAAGACCCGCCTGCTGCGGAGTCCCTTGGCGTCCAGGGTTTGTCAGTGACTTTTGCGGTTCCCCTTCCCGCGGCCGGGCTCAGCTCCGCCCCCTGCCTTCACCGACCGGCCGGGCTTTGCTCCGCCGGTCCAGCGCTCCGGACCACAAGCCCCAGGAGCCTCAGGGGCACAACGCGCTTTTCCCACGCGTCAGGAGGCGCATAAAGACCCGCCTGCTGCGGAGTCCCTTGGCGTCCAGGGTTTGTCAGTGACTTTTGCGGTTCCCCTTCCCGCGGCCGGGCTCAGCTCCGCCCCCTGCCTTCACCGACCGGCCGGGCTTTGCTCCGCCGGTCCAGCGCTCCGGACCACAAGCCCCAGGAGCCTCAGGGGCACAACGCGCTTTTCCCACGCGCCAGGAGGCGCATAAAGACCCGCCTGCTGCGGAGTCCCTTTGCGTCCAGGGTTTGTCAGTGACTTTTGCGGTTCCCCTTCCCGCGGCCCGGCTCAGCTCTGCCCCCTGCCTTCACCGACCGGCCGGGCTTTGCTCCGCCCGTCCAGCGCTCCGGACCACAAGCCCCAGGAGCCTCAGGGGCACAACACGCTTTTCCCACGCACCAGGAGGCGCATAAAGACCCGCCTGCTCCCTCGTCCCGCGAGGACGCACGCGGGACGCGCCGGGCTAAGCCCGGGCAAAGGGCGGGCCCTCTGTGGCCCTCAGAGGCCTGAGGAGACTGGACTGGGCAATGGACTTTGGTTGTACAGTAAATTCCTCTTTTTCAGATTTAGGCTAGCATAAGTTTTGTTGCGTGACTCTAAAAAGGCTCAAATTTCACAGTTTCTTTGTCCTGTATTCCATTAGTGTGTCTGGCTAGTGTGTTTTTGGAGGTGTTTAATTAGGTAGCTTGTAGTGATTTAATATTGTTAATCACCTGGTTTACACTTCAATCACGCTGTGTAAATATGTCTCATTGTAAAAACACCACCAAGGGCCCTGGAGTAACCACACTTGATAACTACTTAGTAAAAGTGGTCTCCAAAATCAATAGTGATCAGAGAGCTTCACTAGGGAAATCTGGTTCCACGGGGCTTTTGCTCCCTAGCTCCCTCCCCGATACAATAGTGACCCGCCTTGAGGCTAACGCTGACTCAGGAAGCAGGGGAATGGTAGTGACAGACGTCCAGGTACACCCACCCCCAACAGATCTAATTCTTGATAATATTGCTAGCCCAGTTGGCTCACCCGGGCCAGATGAGATTCGCTCCAAAACACCGAGAGCAGTCAGGGCCTGTAGGAAAGTGCCAACCAAACGGGGTGGTGGGAAGCCAAGAAAAGCTTTAGAGAATAAGGTATCCCCTCGAAGAAATAAAGGCAAACATGGGGGATCAGAATCACCGCAATCTGCTGTAGGTTGTAGTACAAACATGGAACAATTTGAACTCCTACTGGGCGCTTTTGAGACTAAACTAGAGACAAAAATGGTAGAAATCATATCCCCCCATTTGCATAAGATAGATGCACTTACTTCAGAAGTTGCTAGACTGATGGCTCTAGTTAAAACCGAGCCCTCTCCAGTAGCAGTGGATAGGTCTGTGGATAAAGCCCCTGTTGAGCATCAGGATGGAAATAGCTCTGTACCTTTATTGCAACGAGTAGAAATTCTACCTACAGAGAGGCCCACACAAATTCAGACACCTCTAGTTAAACAAGGTCCCTCTGGCTACAAAAAACCTGATCCCATTGTTACAAAGTTAAACGTGAACCAAAATTCCAGAATCGACCTCCCCCCAGAGGCGGCGCCCTTTGTGTGTATATTATCAGGGTTTCCTGAACTTAAACAAGGGAAAACAGAAGGCTATCAAGAGTTAAAAAATAAAGAAGCCTTCTGGCTTACCAAGAACAGACCCCTTCCTTCTTCCATAGATGGCCGTATCTTAAATGTTCAAAGGGTGGGGTGGCTTGGCCACAGGACTAAAGATATATCAGGTGATCTGGTAATTGTTAACTTTAGGAGTACCCACGTAATTCCATTTCTCAGAGGCTGGCGTCCACAAGTTGGTGATGGCCCTATTGTAACGTGGGAACTCTGTGACTTTTTTCCTAAAGCCCGCCCTAGCATTGATGTGTCACCTTTGGTACCCAGGTCTAACAACATCCATCTCCGGGGCCGTCCAAACCTGCTAAGCGTTGAGTCCTTGATCTCCGCTGGGAGATATGCTCCATTGTCTTATCTTGATGGAAATGATTGACTCAGTGTTGGGAATGTTCTATGTAATACAGGGGAAAAGAGGGGTTTGGCATCAGCGGATATGGGTTTGGAGGTTGCATCCTTTGCTCATTGTTCTGAACCTTGTATTAGCGTTAGTACAATAATGGCACAAGATAATATCCCAATCATTCCCCCAGTTACTGCGTCAGTCCAGCTCGCGGTAACAAACCCCCACTTGTTGGACTCCGCCTACACTAAGTGTGTAGGTTGGAACATAGCCAGGCTTGAGTCCCGTTTGTGTATCCCTGATTGGGTGGATTTTATAGATCAAGGGGATGTTTGGTCCTTTCAAGAAACATGGGCACTTTTGCAGGTGTTTCGGGTGGGGTTTCTAAATTTTAGTAAACCCGCTATAAAAGGACTAAAAGGGCGCCCCGCAGGAGGGTTGACAACTTGGGTCCGTCAATGTGAAGGTGTATGGGCGGAAGAAGTTGCCATAGACAGCCCAGACATACTAATAATAAGGATTAGATCTTCCAAAGGCTTTAATATCCTTTTAGTTAATATTTATGTTAGGGGCCTCCAGGGTGGAAGGGTTTCACCAACCCTTCTCCTCCTGGACGACTTCCTCTCTAATGTAACTGAAGAAGGGTACAAGGTCGTGTTGGGGGATTTTAACACTTGCTTCGAGCCACTGGGCATTGATGATGGTTCCCTTACAGAGGAAGAAGACATGACGTGGGGAATACCACAGCTCGATCTACCACCGATTGGGAAATGGTCTTGCTCCGCCACGTTTATTAAGGGGTTGTGCCTAGATCAGGGTCTGAGAGCAACTAATGGTAGGGTAAGATCAGACAGGAAGGGTAGGCACACATTCAACAACGGCAGACATAGCAGTCGCATTGACTATATCTTAGTCGATGTGCAGCTGTGAGTTGCAGTTGTTGATATGGAAATTATTGAATGCCCCGAAAGTAATCACGAACCGCTTGTATTGGCTTTAAGGGACTTTAGCTTTCAAAAGACCAAGAGTTGTGAGTCAAATGTAGTCCCAGCTGAGGTTACCCTAAGTAACGATATGAGAAGGGTGCGCTGGCCCAAAATTGCTGTGGATGAAGGGGCGAGAAAGGAGATTAGAACTTTAGTGTCCAGCTCTTTGGAGCTTTTGAATAATTGCGGGTCGCAGGATGAGATTAATGCAAATCTCACAAGTATACATACCGATTTGTTTCGGGGCCTTAAAAAGCTGTTTATTAAGACTATCCCTAAACAGGACAGGAAGATGAAGCCTAGAGTAGTCACATGGTTTGACGAAGAGTGTCGACGGACACAAGGGGACTTGTTTTTAGCTATTAAATCTTAAAACCATGGTCGAGTTAGGTCCTGTAGAAAAGTTTACAATGAAGCTAAACACAAGGCTAAAACTAATTCGGATGAGGACCGGTGGGTAAGTCTGACTGAAGCTTGTGGTTATTGAAACATGCAACAGTTTTGGCACTTACTAAAATGGGGGAAATGCCAGGAAGATCATCCTAGCCCAGCACATGTTGGTCAACAACAGTGGGTAAGCTTTTTTGAGGAACAATTCAGGAGCAACAATGTTGTTTTGGTTGACCTCCCATGCTCCGTCCCTGAGGAATCACTCACGTTTTCTATATCTGAGGTTAGAAATATTATGACATCAATCCCGAGAGGTAAAGCACCTGGCCCCGATTGTATTCCTGCTGATGTATTTCTGCAGGATCAGGATCTTTGGGCCCCGTACATCTGCGATTTGGCAAATGCTCTTGCGTCGGGTGCAAAGGTCCCAGACTCCTGGTACGGGGCAGAAATTCTACCAATTTATAAGAAAGGCGATCGCTCGGTTCCTTCAAACTACCGACCGATCAGCCTCATCGATGCGGTGCAAAAAATATTAGCCCGCCTCCATGAGCGGATTTTGCGTATTGGCAATCCGCAGATCTGCGGATTTGCGTATTTGCGGATTGCGACAATACGCAAAATCCTCGGATCCTAGCGTATTTTTTTTTTTGCATGTTCGCACGGGTTTCTGCAAGTTCGCGAGGGTTTTATTGTACAAAACGCTCGCGAACGTGCAGAAACCCGTGCGAACACAATGTGCCTACTCATGGCCAAACGGACGGGGCTTCCATGCGAGTGCACATGCCTCTTGTGTGTATAAAAGGTCAGAGGCCGATCAGAGCAGCAGATGCAGATACAGAGACTCCTGGTCACAGGAACAGCACAGGGATTGTGCTGCACATGCCTCTTGTGTGTATAAAAGGTCAGAGGCCGATCAGAGCAGCAGATGAAGATACAGAGACTCCAGGTCACAGGAATAGCACAGGGATTGTGCTCGTGAAAGTCAAGGATGCAAAGGCCTCTATCCAGCATCACAGCTGACTTTCGACGGTAAAGAAGGCACATTGCCCAGCCTCGACGACGCTCTCGATTGTTTCTGGGCTGATGAATGAGTCACTGCATTTGAGCTTCAACTAGTTCCAGCGACCATGTGTGTGTTTACAATGGCGCCAGCAAGCTGCCAGCGCCGTTGTAAAATAGTTACAAAGTTAGCTTGCACAGGAAGCACTTAGATAAAATAAAGCAGCACCTGCTTCGTTTTATCTAGTGGTTCCTGTGCAAGCTAACTTTGTAACTATTTTACAACGGCGCTGGCAGCTTGCTGGCGCCATTACATGAGTGGGTGGGGGTTCAACTTTTGAACCCGTTACATCCGCGGATTTTTTCGGATTTTTGGGAAAATACGTAAAATACACGGATTGCGTATTCACCAAAAATCCGAAAAATCCGCGGACGTAACGGATTTGCCGCCCATGCTTAGTATTAGGTAGGATTCAGGAATGGATGCAGGATTTTGATATTCTCACACCTCTGCAGGCAGGCTTCCGGTCCCATGTGAGCACTCTCGACCAAGCATTCCGCTTTGTGCTCCTATATTGGAAGACAGTTGTTTTTGGGAAGGGCAAGCTGTACGCAGCCTTTGTGGACCTAAGGTCCGCATTCGACCTCGTTCCTAGGTCCAAGCTGTGGGAATGCCTATTGAAGCTGGGAATGCCCGCTGTTCTGGTGCGACTTTTAGTGAACTTACATGCCCACACTTTTGCACAAGTACGTTGGGGTAAGCCTGGGGAGGTTACGGATAGATTCCCAGTTTCTAAAGGTGTTAGACAAGGGTGTGTTCTGGCCCCTACTTTGTTTTCCCTATTTATTAATGGGGTCACCAATTATTTTGTGAACCACCCCACGGATGCTCCCACATTGGCGGGAATGAAAGTACCTCTGCTCATGTTCGCGGACGACACCCTGTTGATATCTAAGACGAGGCAGGGTCTCCAGCAGGCCCTGTCAAGATTTGAGTTGTTTTGCCGCGAGCATGAGCTGGAGGTTAACATTTCCAAAACAAATTTATGGTGCTGAGAGGAACATCTCCAACTGCTGCCAGAGTTACAATGGGTGGCACCACCCTTGAGCAGACTACGCTATTTACATACTTAGGTGTCACTTTTAGTGAAAACCTTAGTTGGAAACCGCAAGTCGAGCTCTTGGCACTAAAACATGCGCAAATTGGAGGAGCTCTCCTCAAAGAACATAAAAGCTCCTATACTCGGCCAATTTCCCCGCTCATGAAAATTTACGGCACAAAAATGTTGCCCTCTGTTCTGTATGGAGCAGAGCTCTGGGGCTTCAGTAACCTGGATCCCCTAAGGTGGCTCAAAATAAATTTCTTAGGGCGGCGATTGGAGTACCGAAATTATCTCCGCGCATCCTGCTTTTGTATGACCTAGGTGCCAACCAGTGGAAGACCTAGCGAGATTCAGACCTCTAGCATTTTGGCGGCGTTTGTGGACTACACCTGAGCTGCTGCTCTATGCCAAAGCATGCCTAGAGGTAAGGAATTTTCTGGGCTCTGATAAATTAGGATGGTTCAAAGGGGTAAGATCCACTCTGTGCGCCATGGGACCTGGTGAATTATGGCACAACCCTGACTCGGCCACCTTTCCACCCAAAAAGGAGCTGAGAAATTTATACTGGGAATGGGTTGTTGGTAAAAGACACTCAGAAATGACAGGAAGTTCTTTAACAACGACATATGTTCTTTTGAAGGATGTCTCTTCCTTTGAAAAGTACTGGGATGTCATCACCAAGCCCCTGGATCGCAAACTTTTCCATCAACTGAGAGTTGGCTCGTTACCACTGAGGTGCCTAACTACATCATGGGGTAAGGGAGGGCCAGAGCACTGTCCACTGTGTATTAGGCAGGGTGAAAGTGTGTGTCATTTTCTTTTTGTTTGCCCCCTTTATGTTGCCCCTAGGAAGAAGTGGCTTCGTCCACTATGTAGAAGTCTGGGCACTCGTTCAGCATCCATAGCCTGTAGGATCCTAAAATCTGATCTATCGCCCTTGATAGTAATATGGGTTGCAAAATACCTAGGTTGGGCTTGGACTCTACGCTTGAGGTTGCTTAACTCGCACTAAGTTCCCAGTTAATTAAGCAATAAGGTCCCAACTATACTGTGTCATTTGGTATTAACTGTCTTTTTTCTATCATGTTCAATTTTTAACTTTGCAAATGAAGTCGTGTATAAATGATTTAATTCTGTCTTAGTTCATGTTTTTAACTTCACATTAAGTTATTTTTTAAACAAATTGCCGTGCACTTTAGAAATGAAGATATAATGTTGGATGTGTAGCATGTCTTTTAAGATGAATAATCGAATAAAGACTTCTTTTGACTTGACTTGACTTGTAAATAGTGTTTTCTAACCTGAATACAAAATTATAAACAACACTTTTTCAAAAAGCAAACGTTTTGGGTGTTAAACAATGATGAAAATGCATACATTACTACAGAATTTGTAACCAGCACAGCTAAATGAAATGTTATCTAAGTTATATTTCATGGTTCTTTAACTAGACATACTGGAGACAAAGTTGTGACAACAACCCCAAAGAAGAAACAATCTTGTAAAAAACATAAATTAAATTGTGAGGCATTGATGTCCTTTTAAAAAAAATCTCCAGACTGTAGATACCATTAGATTTGGGGAGTATAAAGCCATGACAGTATTCTGTGGTTTACGAAGAAGTAGTTGTTATCTAGGTTTAAGATCTACTAGCTATCGAAGGGGCTAAAGATAACAGACGCTTTTGCTCACCCATCAACTTTTGACTACCAAGTCAATCAGTGTGACACACAAAGCAGATATCAAAATGGTACCAGTTGTTGCCTGAAGCTGAAGAAGTCGAATTGGAATAAAATCAGACAAAATTTGCGCACAAAACTTCAAGAAATAAGTTTATGGCAAGTATCTATAGATTTTTCTGCAGAAAACAATACGCCCTCCTACTTACAAAGGATCCGCGATTTTCAGGCTATTTTGTTCTTTGAAGAAGTAGTACGAATTGCATTCAGACTCACAAGTCAGATGTCCAAAGTTTAAAGCTGAAGAACCAGGAGATATCCACATGTTTTTCAGCTGCTGTAAGCACCATATGTTCCTAATGGATATAACTAAGGTTCTCAGGGCCAGATGTTCACAGCTTTTTTGAGCTGTTTTGAGGTTGCAAACGGGCCGATTCGTAGAATTGAGGCCACAAAAACACATTTTTCTTTTTGAAATGCATCCCGCTTTCCTTTAAGGAAAAAGGGATGCATTAAAAAAAAATACTTTATTTAAGAGTAATCACAGACATGGTGGTCTGCTGACCCATCAAGCCACCATCACTGTGCTTTTTGCGATTCACAATGGGTCACAAACCGAGACCTAGCTCATGAATATTAATGAGGTAGGTCTTTTTGTGACCCACTGGCAATCACAAAAAATGTAAAGCACACTTTCGTACATTAGTGTTTGCGATTACCAAATAGCGAATCGCTAAAATGTGCTACTTGGTAACCACAAACACTTACCTTAGTACATCTGGCCCTCAAGGTGGTATTCCAGAAGGGAAACAGCCTTCACAACAAGGTTTTTACCTCGTTGTGCCTTTATCACACATTTTTTAGCATGCATATTTTTACCGCAAATATGCATTTACAACGCATGCCAGTACCACACATTTAAGGTAAGTTGGGGGGTGTGGGGGTATCCCCCCACAAAAACATTAATAAAGCACCACAACGACAGGCTTTAGGAGCTGCACCTCACTGTACCTTTTCTTCTATATCCAAAAGATATGCACAGATGTTCCTGTTCCGTTGTTAGGTGCAACTGCAAACGCTGAACAGATATAAAGGGTATTTGCAATGGTGCACCATAAACATTTCTTATCCGAAGTCAATAGGAAAAAGAGTCTGGCAATATGTTCTTTTTAGTCATCTCCTTTATTAAGTAAACTCAAGTTCATTGCATCAAAAAGAATCATCCAACCAACGGGTTTCGTTCTGTGGTTACTTGAACTTCGTCAGGGCTATTTAGGATAAGGGTCAGAATAGGAAGTCCAATAAGATCCCAGACCTCTTCAGTAGAGGGGTGTAGCACCTGTATGGCTAATGTATGCACCAATCTTCATATACATAGCTTGTGACTGTTGACCTAAAAGAGCCTCATGTTTTGGCATCGAGTTTGATAGCCCGTAAAGGATGCCGCGAGACAGCATCCACCCATCTTCACACAAACCTGATCGGAAGCAGATACAAATACATTGTTTTAAAATCTAAAAACAATGCGTGGCATTGGTATGCATTGTAAATGCATATTCGCAGTAAAACATGATTACTAAAAAAATGTGTGGCAAAGGCCCACAATGTATTTACCTGTGTGTACCATCGTGCAACCATCCATTCCAGAAGAACATTGAGGTGGGTGCTATTCTGATTAAGCTGATACTACTGTAAAGGCCTTGGGCATTTTTTCATGCCTCTGTAAAATTTGTCAGTTTGCAGCTGGTATCAGGTGGGTTTGATGTATTAATGTGGCGTGCAGTACATGTGAAAAGGTGAGTAAAGAAAAAGTGCACAAAGGAGAAGAGATGCATGTGGCACAAGTGGTGAGGATTGTGATGACAGACAGCATGCTAGATGCCATATGACAAACAGGAATATAAAATATACTGGCCTTGATGTACTGATCTCTGTTCGCAAACCGGGCTGAGCAAATTGCACACCAACTGGTCTGCAAATAGGTGTGCAATTTGCAATATGACCTATGTGCTATGTGTAGTAAATGTCCTCTCCACTGTTCTTCACTTGATAGACTGTACCATGTCATCTGTGACATCATAGAATGCCTGGGTGACTCTCTGGCTCACAGTGTCTCTCTCTACCTGTCTGTGGCAGTTGGTCAACTCAGGCTGAGCTGCTAACAGCTTGCTCCTGGTGGGGTTTTACTTCTGTACTTCTTATCTATTTGTCTTGGAAGGAACTTACAATAAAGGATCTTAACTTACACAGTGGACTACGCATCTTTGTTTACCACAGTTTGGCGACAATTTAAAGAGGATGAACCTGCGTGTGCACTAAAGACAAAGGTCAACTAAGGATTTAAGCAACTACAAGTAAAGGAACTTAAACTTCAAATTTGAAACTAAAAGGTAATGCCCAGCTGACCCCACCAGTGTCCTGTTCCACCTGGACAGCCTGCACCCTGGGCGTGTGTCTTCACTTTGAAGTTTGCTTGTGTCTGGACAGCCTACAACCTGGTCGTGGGTGATTTTTGCTCTCTCTCATGTCATCTGGAAGATTTTCTGAGGGACCGATTGTGTGTAGGAATTGCTCCTGCCTGTGTCTGCCTTGTGTGTAAAAGCCGGCGTTTACTGGACTGAGCATCACATGTACCCCGCACATTGGTATATGGCATTGGTCTATTGAGAGACGTTACATCTGTTTCACTGCTCTGGCAGCACTATTCCAGGTGAGCGTTGTGCGCGCATTCAAGCGGGCGCTTACTGAAAGGAGTCTTGGAGCTGTGCCGTACATTTTGGAGGAGGGCATCGGCTCTCTTTCTTACTGGTACGAACTTTGGCATATCGCTCTGTATGTGAGCTGTTTTGCATCTCGTTTAAAGTCGGACTGTATGTTCCCGGTGAGTGAGGGACATTTCGATGTGTTTTGCGCACTGGCAACGTGGTTTTGGCAGTGACAGTTAAACTGCTGCATTTTAAACGAGCCACTGTTCCTTTCAAAGTTCGTCAACTCACCGTCTGTTGTGTTTGTGACGGTTGGGCAGCAGAGCTCTTCTCAGTTCCCCTGCTAGCGTCCAATTGATGACGTATCTGGAATTCATCTGGGTGTTAGTGAAGGTCTTCGCTCCTCTGACCCTTGTGACGTCTGAAGACATGCCGAGCTTGATTCTTACGCTGCTTACGCCGCAACGGTCGACGTGGTGGCCATTTTGTCTTCAGCTCAGTTACTACGACAACAGTTTATATGCCAGTCTCTTGACAGTTTCAGTGGCATGCGGAAGGGGAAGATTTTGTCTCAACGGAGGATGATTCGTTTGTCAGCGGCAAGCGTATAGTGAGAAATGGAACTCGTTGGTCCACTTCACAGTTTTTTTGTGACTATTCAGTTTTTGAACACTTCAAGCCTTCGGTGTGCACTGCGCTTTTGGTGTTTGTCACTATCAAGAGAAGATGTCGATGGGAATCCGGGTGAGAGATCGCTCACCGGAGCTAACATTATTAATGTATTTGTGTAGCAGTTTTCACTGCATATTATTTAACACAGTTTTGTTCTGTATAGGAGTGTGTGTTTTTAGCATGGGAAATTCCTGGTGCTTCTTAAGAGAGTGTGTCGTAGTTTGGTCATGTGGGGTAGTCAATGCCCATCCATCTTGTCAGGGTTTGGTATCCTGAAGTGTACCCTGTCTAGGGGAGGTGGTGTCTGTCTGGGTAGTCCATGCCCTATGTGGTGGTGTTTGCGGGTAGTCCATGCCCCATGTAGTGCTGTTTCTGGTAGTCCATGCCCCAGTTTTGTTCCCCGGTTTATCATCCTGCGGTGTACCCTACTCAGGGGAAATTCTGTGTTTGTGGGTAGTCAATGCCCCATGTAGTAGTGTTTGCGGGTAGTCCATGCCCCATTTTTGCTCCCAGGGTCATTACCCTGCGGTGTACCCTTTTCAGGGGAGGTGGAGTGTTTGCGGGTAGTCCATGCCCCATTTTTGTTACCAGGATTACTGTCCTGCTGTCCTGCGGTGTACCCTTTTCAGAGGAGGTGGTGTATTTGCGGGTAGTCCATGCCCCACTTTGTTCCCAGGGTTTTTGTTTTATCCTGCGGTGTACCCTTCTCAGGGGAGGTTGGATTTTTGCGGGTAGTCCATGCCCGATTTTAGCTCCCACGGTTATGTCCTTATACTGTGGTGTACCCTTTTCAGGGGAGGTTGAGTGTTTGTGGGTAGTCCATGCCCCATTTTCGTTCCCAGGGTTTTGTTCTTATCCTGCGGTGCACCCTTCTCAGGGGAGGTGGACTGGTTGCGGGTAGTCTGTGCCCATGTTGTCTTGTAGTGAACCCTATTCTGAGTTTGTAATTTATACTCTGTGTTGTTCCCTGCTTTTGGTGGAGTTTGTTTTGTTCGAAGTCTACCTTCATGCAGCTCGTGGCCAGGGTTTAATGTTCGTAAGACTTTGAGGTCGACATGTATTGTTAGGGGGTAGTTGGTTTTTGGTGCATTCTTGTAAATGGGGTTTGCTCTCTTGATGTTTTCTTGTGTGAATCTCACTTCTTTTGTGTCTCTCTCAAGTGTTTCAGTCTACACTCACTTTTAGTTCTAGGGTGTGTACCCTGTGGTGTACCCATGTCTGGGGAGGTTGTGAGTGTGACCACTTAGATTAGCTGGTTTGGTCTTGTTTTTCGAAACCATGTCGTTTCGTTAAGGGAGTGGCATATAGTTTTAAAATTTGGTTTTCTTCGTTCATATGTTTTCTGCAAGTGATACCTCATGCTAATGTTGTCTCTGAACACCTTATTTTTGTACTTTCCTGCTGATGTTGCATTTGAGGTATTTTGCCTAGTGTGTTTGCTATTCTGTTCTTATTCCATAAGGGAAGAGGATGTGTAGTAAATTTCCTCTCCACTGGTCTAGGTATTTTGCCTATTGTGTTCTCTATTCTGCTCTTATTCCATAAGGGAAGAGGATGTGTAGTAAATGTCCTCTCCACTGTTCTTCACTTGATAGACTGTACCATGTCATCTGTGACATCATAGAATGCCTGGGTGACTCTCTGGCTCACAGTGTCTCTCTCTACCTGTCTGTGGCAGTTGGTCAACTCAGGCTGAGCTGCTAACAGCTTGCTCCTGGTGGGGTTTTACTTCTGTACTTCTTATCTATTTGTCTTGGAAGGAACTTCCAATAAAGGATCTTAACTTACATAGTGGACTACGCATCTTTGTTTACCACACTATGCCCATTCACAAAGGGTTCAAAACGACCCGTGTAATACATTTTATTTAGACAGGTCACTATTTGGAACCACCTGCAATAGATAAGGAGTGGAGAGACGGTGGTCATAACTTTTTAAAAGCCCAAGTTTCATTAAAAGTAAGGTGCTTCATTAAAACAAAATCCTACTTCGAAAAATATTGGGGTGGGGACAGGCAGTGGTCCTCGCCCTGAAACACTACTTGCTCGCCCATTATCCCCCAGACATGATTCTCAAAAAGCAAGCTGCCCCACAGGGACAACTTTATCTTTGCAAATAAGATACCACCCCAACCTGGATGTTCGAATCTCATCAATGGTTTGCAGCCACAAACACGGTCGTAAATATCCCACTGCAAATCGCAAATAGGAGGGGGATGCCCCTAGACACAGAACTTCTGTGAGTTGGAAAGATGTTTAAAACTTGAAAGGGGGGTGGGGGGGGTTATACATCTCATAACGCTGTTTTAGGGGTGCCAATCGTAGGATTGTGCAAGTCGCACGGTTTGTGACAGCAAAATAGAGTCTTACACCAAGCCCTTAGAGCTTTCTTTACTGAAGCTATAGACATTTGTGGTGTGGTTCTAACTCAGTAGGAGCATGCGCAGAACCAGCACTGTGAATAATAAGCAAGTGAAATGGAATGTTTCAGAGGCACTTTGGCCCTTATTGTAAGCCTGCTGAGAATGTCAATGTTGTAGGTCTTGGTAATTCATGATTCGTCCAGAAAGTGTGCTTCCAGTCAAATCAGGAATGAGACAGAACTTGTGATGAAGGGCTTCTTGTGCAAGCCTTTTAAAGAAACATACACCTGTTGCATTTGTCTTACAATGTGGAATCACGTTTGAGCAGGACGCTAACCGGCTGAGGTGCTGCTGCTCAAAATAGTCACTTGACGGACAGGGGTTCTCTAATGGGGAGAGAGGGAGCACCCCAACGGCCACAGCAGGCACGTGTCTGGAGTCTAAAAGAGATAGTCACAGGCTACTTAGGCCATGTCAGACCTTTCCTAAACTACTTTTTCTTCTAACCTGCATACATTATACTAAATGCTACAAATGCATGTTAAATATTATTACAGGGCACAGTCGGTGTTGTAAGGCATCCTTCTTAATCTACAAGATGCATTTGTTTCTGTCTTATATTTCTCCGTGTTTAACCTTGACTTCCTTGATACTACTTAGTGTTTCTTTCCTTCTTTGTTTCAGTCACCTGAGTTTTGTGACCAGTTGGGACTCGCTAGGCAAGAACCACACCTGTCAAAAAAACAAGTGCACGCCTGTAAAACACAGGCTCCGCATATTGTTCAGGGATAATTGTGGACATTTGAACTTCTGTGAACTTCTTCAATCCCTGAGTCATCCAGGAAACAAGCTGTCACCTTTGCACACAGTCGGACGATTCTAATGAATAAAAAACTAGAGCACACACAACTAGACGAGAGCAAAACAAGTTTCAATTTGAGCCCAAAGCCACAATGAACTGGATAGGCGCGGGTCAATTAAACACCAACAACGTTCTGTGAACGACTCATGTCAGATACTTTATTTTTCAGTTAAAAAAATATAACAAGTTCACGTTTTCTAACAATTATTACAATAACCAAAAATTCACAATAAGAAGACCAAAACACATGTGCAATGAAACATCTGTCAAGGGTGGGTTTCTGGAGCTGGTAAGAGGCGGATGGGTGCGAGATGAATTTCCTGTGTTCCCTGTACAGACACTGACTCCTTCTCTCCCTCCAGCTCTCCCAGATTACTCGATTCCTCATTCCTCATTTGAACAAGTCCCTTTTCCACCACCTCACTGACTCCCTTACCACCAAAGCTGTCTCTCAATCTGGATCCGACCTATTCATTCACTTGTCACTTCACCTTCTCTTCCAGTCCACCCTTCACTCACTATCCAATTCTATCTAGCAGGGTTTGTATTGTACTGTGGCATTTCTTTTGCACTTTCACATCTCTTGTCAAAGTACCAAAGTGCTTCTTCAAATGTTCCAGTGAGCAATGACTACATCTGTAGTCCATTGATAGGAGAAAGGTGATTGTGATAGGAGTAATGTGATCTGTTAGTGCTGAGCTTCGGGATCATGTGTGGAGCCCGGAAAGAGAGCTCCAGACATGGCGTCGCAACAAGTATCTTCCTTCTCCATCTGCCATCAATCAGTGCTTTCTAACATCTACTCACTTCATCTCTAGGCCCCATGTTTCATCCAAATCTCACATGCATCATCTACTCCCATCTATTGCTCCTCCATTAAATTGTGTTTAGTCGTCATTATTGCTCTATCCATCCATCTGGCACCCATCTGTCTACTCCCTCTTGCCTTTCTACTAATACATAGAGGCCTTTGTTTCTGGCCTTCACCCTCATGCCTTCTTTGCTTCACATTCCTGTGATCTGATAAGATCTGATAAGCACTCCCTGCACTATGTTTTCCTTCGCCCCTTATTGTTTCCATTTCGCATAATTGTACCCCTTCTCTCACTCAACCTCTTTTTTCTGCCTGCACACACTAATACTTGCTTTGCTGTGACCCACTTTCCTTGGCACAGACAAATCGCCACCATATGGCATGTCCTTCCATCTAAAGTCTTAATAAGAGAGCCACAGTCTATGTATGGAAGTGTTCCAGGCCATTTATAGTGTGCTATTCTGGTCTTATTTTTAGAGCAATGTCTACCAATGCCCCATATACAAGCAGCGGTTCAGCTAGCTAGCCACATGTCTAGACCATATACAAGCAGGCCAAGTACTGCTCCCACTTGGTATCACAGAAGCCTTTACAGGTTGGGTGTGAATTAATCTATGAGTGGAGGCACCACAATTAATAGTCACACTGGTGGGCAATATTATTGATACACAACCAATGGTAGCGATTTGATGAGTTAAATATTCACATAGAATGGGTATGCTGGTCTCTGGACAGCCCCCATCTCTCTCCTATCCTCAGCCTGGGTATACCGGTATGGGGTCAGCCAACATCTCTCTCATGTAAGGATCTCCCCTTGGCATGGGTCCACTGGTGTGCAGGCAAGCCGCCAAACCACATCTCTCTGCTGCAAGCATCCCTCCTCTGTCTGGAACTGCTGGTATGCAGATGAACCACATCCTCTCTTGTAAGGGTCCCTCCTCCGCGTGGGTCTACTGGTGTGTGGACAGGACACAGTTCTCCTGTGTGTAGAGTTCTCATCAGCTTGTGTCTATGGTATGCAGGCAAAAGACAAGCTCTCTTTTAAAAGTCCCACTATCCATGTTGGACAATTGCTCCTAACAGTGGCTTCATTTAACCCAACTTCCTCTACCTCTTGCCTTTTTGATACAGCCCCGGTTCAAACCCACTCTTGACAGTTTAACAACATTTTACATTTCTTAAATATTTCATAATTAGTTTCTGTACTGTGCCAGGGGCCTGATCGCATCTGCCATATGCAAGGGAGAACGTGTGACCCCTATGGAACAGCATCCCAGCTGAGGAAGGGCGAGGAGCGGTGAGGACCGACTGGGGCAAGGAAAAGTGAGGGACGTCAGGCGGCTGCAGGGACCTCAGGGAGGGGCTGGGTCTGCACACTGGATTCAGGGGGATGTTCATCTCCCTGGCAGGGCAGAAACACGAGGAGAGGGCCTGCTGGGAAGCAGACCCCCTAAATAATACTCTCGGTCATGACCTTTGAGGGCGACCCCAAAACTAAGTCCTCCGGTGATCATAGCATCAATATGTACAGCAAGGACAACATGGAATAGTTCCATTGAAACATTGCATTTGCAGGTAGCTTCAATATGTACATTTTTTGAAGAACACTGAAAAACACTCTTGGGAAAAGGAACACTAGAGTTGGAAGATTTTTACGGAAAATGCAACACAAGCCAAGTGAGGAACACTGCGGAACCCCTTGTAGGAGGCCAGTGCTGAAGAGGAGCTGCCTATGGTTGGCACAGATGGTGTTATCACAATGAGGGCACATCACTAATCAGAGGCATTAGCAAGCAAAGTGAAGTGTACCCCATAAACAGAAAGGTTCTCCTCAAGAGAGGCATGTGATATATCCCAGGGTAAGATGTACGCTCCATGCGCGTCATTTGTGTACTCTTCAAGAGTTACACAGGAACTCATCAACAGTGTTGTAAAAGCTCCTCAGGAGAGGACAAGGTGGAGATAAGGGCCTCGCGTAAACAAAGGGCCTAGGGAGGGAGACATTTAGACAGTGTCCGAGGAGAGGTATCTCGAGTGGGGAGATGCCACAGAGTGAGCATGGATCAAGGGGAAGGTATCGGGAGGGAGTCCGGTGTGAGCGCCTCATGAAATCGTCTAGGAGTGGGCGGGCAGAGGATCTTGGAAGGGGAGAGAGAAAATAAGAAGTCCAGAAGAAAACAGCAAATGCAGTGTGAATGCAACCTGTGTCCACAGTAAACTCCTGAAGCAGGAGGTAGGTAAAGGGGCAAAGCAGCCATACTGTGCTTCACTCAGGCTTCAGGAGAAACTGAGGGACAGTCTCTTGTGGAGACTTAACACGAGGAACACACAGACGTGCGGGGGTTAGGCCATAGCTGTCACATGCAAGTGTTGAGACTCTTCAGGACTTTGCTTTTAGACGCATGAGTTGAGGAAATAGAGTAAAGGAGATGAGAATATGTGAGCATGGCAGGATACATACTGGCCCCAGAAATGACAGTTCTGTAAACCAGACGATTCACAATAATATTGTCTTGTGTTTATGGGCTCCTCCCATCCGGTTTAGAAATGGTATGGTCCAGCCTGGTGTTCTTGAAATTGAGGTGCAACAGATGAGACATTGGTGAACGGTAGCATGCGTACCATCGAGCAAAGGCTCAGGTGTCTGGCTTGAAAGTTTTGCATGGTGTACAGGAAGCTGAAACTCACATTATGTGCTGGGTACTGGTTCAGGCAACCCAGTTTGACAATATATGAGAACAAGTAAGGGCGCAGCTATGACATATCTGGATGTTGGGGTACACACTGGCTCAGGCATCCCAGTTTGGCAATGTGTGAGGAAGAGTTGGGCAGATGGTGTATTTGCTAAGGAAGGGGTTCACGCTGGCTCAGGCATCCCAGTCTGGCAATGTGTGAGGACAAGTTTGGGGCTGTAATTGTTATGTTGGGGTTCACGCTGGCTCAAGCATCCCAGTTTAGCAATGTATAGGGACAAGTTGGGTGGGGGCTGTATCTGGTATGTTGGGGTACACTCTGGCTCAAGCATCCCAGTTTGGCAATGTGGGGGCACTGGAGTTGGGAGGCTGTATCTTGTATGTCATGGTGCTCTCTGGCTCCAGTGTTCCAGGTGGGACTCCTTAGGGGAGGGGTCTTTACTTCTGCATATCACATTGCAGCAGCAGGACTATGGAGGGGTCACTTTTGGCGGCTTCTTTAAACTCCTCGAGAGTGATCTGGTCATCTTTGTCTTTGTCCATCTTGGTGAAGATCTTGTCCACACGCTGCTGGGGGGTCAATCCATCCTGGTTCATTCTCATCATAATCACGGTCCCAACCATCTTATAAATGGCCTAGAGTAGGAGCAGGGCAGACATAGAAAGAGAGAAACAGAGAAAGAAAAGGTTCAATGAAGAGAGCAATGAAATTCAATACAAGCCAAGGGAAGGTAAAGGTAATACAGTATGATTGACTTTAGAAAACGGGCATCAAGGTTGAGTTTAGTTGGTTGCTTGTAAGTTGGTGAATACAGACCTGAAAAGATACAGACAGACTCAGGCCACACTGGGTTAGCAGTAGGCATGCAATGTGTCTACTTGTAACAACCCTAGAAAGATATTTTTCCCTCTGGACCCTGGGTGGGAAAGGGATTCTTTAGTGGAATTCATTAAGGACAATTATATTCATCACTGGACTCTACTGCCTGTGTGCCAGCAACTCCAAGAGATCCAAAAAAGGAAGATATAGTATTGCTGAGTCGTTAAGTGAACCCATGCCAGGAAGCAGCAAACATCTGCTTTTTCAAGGATGGAACCCATACGTAGAAGGTAGTCAACGCCACACATCTAAAGAAGCGTGTCTGTCATGATTCACATTAAGGAAGCTCTTCTGTTGTCAGATATTCACAATATCTTGGTGATATATTAATTTTTTTCATGCAATTTGCTTAAATTTGTCCTAATCGCTTCATGACTATGTAAACGTATGTCTTTACTGCAGTGCTCGCCTTGCCTTGTTATGTTAGCTGGCTTTCTTGACAAAAGTTGCTACCCTTATTTACCCTAATGTGGCTTGGTCAATGTTTTTACTATGCTCGCTCTTGTTTGGTGTTAGTTTCTGAGTCTCATCATAAATCACTAGTACAGTGAATCTAGTGACAGAATGGGTCATTCCTTTTCCTAACTTCTTGTCACCAGGTTATTGGATTCCTTAATGGTCAAAAAATTATTTTCGTTCGTTCGATAACTTTATTTCGGCCACCAAAGACCATAGAAGTTCATAAAATACATATAAAACAGTATTTAAGATAATAAATAAAAGTAACACATTGTACACAATTTAAATACATCAAATACTGTACTCAATATAAAAAAAATATTAAACTTTGAATTCATTATCGAACATCATTACATTTAAAATACAATAAAACGTACTAGACGCTGCGTGCGCTAATCAATTTCCTACTTTTGTGCCATATAGCATTCAGAAAACGGGAGACAGCGAAAATGATGGGGGGATGCGTGTCATATTTTAACACCCTGAATGCTTGCACACACTGGCGGAAACCTATGTTTCTACATATAGCAATTAGCCAGTACTTGCGTGGACCCTGATATGCTGGGCAGAAAAATAGGACATGAATTTCATTTTCTAGGTGGAAACCACACGCTGGGCACTCCTTGCACATTGTTCCATCCCATTTACTGGTAAGAGCTCTGAGCGGTAGTGTGCCAAACCTGAATTGCACGTACAGTTTTCTTGCTACTGCAGGGAATATTAGATCTAGGAATTCCTCTCTTTTATATTCTGTTTTAACCTGGAGGAACTCCGAGGTCAATCTACCCCCATCAGTACTCGCATGCAGGGATGCTAGATTATGGTTCTTGTACTGGCGGCTCAAGTCAGCTTTGGATATCTCCGGATAGGCAGCTTCCGGGGATTCCCACAGCTCCGGTAGGCCTAGCATACAACTGGTTAACTTTATATGAGACAGCCACTTGATGTTTTTACTTCTCAGTGCATCCCAAATTTCCATAAATTCGTTTTTATAACAGAGGAGTTCCGGCACGGACCACTCTCTTTTCCAATAAAAGAGTGGGCATAAGGACATAACCTCCTCAATAGGGAGTAGCCCTAGGTCCATGCGCAGTGGTACAAGTGGGGTGCTAAAAGGAAGACCCTGTATATTCCTTAGAAATGCGTGTTCCACCTTAACTAAATTTTGATATTTTTGGTGTTCCCAGAGTTCAGCCCCATATAATGCTGCCGATCTAGCCTGGGCATTATAAATTTCGATTACTGGACCCGCAGGCTTGAATTGGGACTTTCTATGCAGCTTCTGGATGCCCCTCACCACCTTTGTCAGCTTTAGCACGGCTTTGGCCATATGCGGCTCCCATTCCAAGTGTTCCCCCAAGGTGATACCCAGATATTCAAAGGTCTTCACTCGCTCAAGTGGAATTCCGCCCAGGCAAGGGTGCTGTCGTGACTGCCTCGGCGGGTTGAGAATCATGAACTTGGTTTTATCTAAGTTTATCTCAAGTCCCCTTGATATAAAAAAATCTGCAAAGCCATCGAGGATTCGTTGGATGCCCGTTGCGGTCTTAGACAGCAACAAGGTGTCGTCCGCAAACATCAATGCGGGCACCCGACCGGTGGCTAATCTCGGGGCATCAATATTCACTACACCAAGGAGGTGATCAACCAGCCCATTAATATAGAGGCAGAATAGGGTGGGAGCCAGGACACAGCCCTGGCGCACCCCTTGGGTGACCGGGAAATGTCCTGACATTTCTCCCTGCTTCCCACACCTTACCTGCGCATAAGTACCACTATGAAGTCGCATTAGGACATTGAGTAGATAACATGGTAAACCCAATTCATGTATTACCTCCCAGAGTTTGTTTCTGGGGACCAGGTCAAACGCTGACCGCAGGTCAACAAAGATCATGTAGAGACTGCCACTCTCCACAATCGCAGTTTTCCAGTATAAGACCTGCAGTCTGAATAATTGGTCCACCGTGGATGTCCCTTGCCTAAAACCAGCCTGGAAAGGAGATAAAACCTGATTATCCTCCATCCAACTCTGTATTCTTCCTAGAATAAATCGGCCCATCAGTTTTTGCGTTACATCAATAAGACTGATTGGCCTGTAGTTGGACGGTTTGAGGGGACAGCCTTTTTTATAAATTGGAACTATTTCAGCATCCGCCATGTATCCGGGAGATCCATACCATTTAATATGGCATTGAAAAGAATGCATAGATAGGGGGCCCATATTTTTGATTCGAAACAATATAAATCTCCCGGTATCTTGTCCAACCCGGGGCCTTGTTTGGGGCCAATTTCAGAATAGCAGCCTCTACCTCTATCAAAGTAATCTCCCAGGGCCCCTCCCTGTAATCCTCAGGGTGGAGACATGGGAGGATGAAATCAGGGCTGTCGTTGCTCGGGGAGGAATACAAAGCCCCAAAGTACAATTCCCAGGCCGATGCTGCTATATTTGGTTCATTGGCCAGGTTACCTGTCCTACTCCCACAGCTAATAATTGTCCAAAAGGATTTAAAATCTTTGGACTTAAGTGCCACTCTGAGATCTTCCCAGTTGGCCGCCTCCCAGTCGTTTCTCCCCTTCTGAATGGCCAGCCTATAGAGGCGCCGACAGTGCTTGATCTTAATTTTGTCCTGTGACGTAATCACATGGAGTAATTCTTTTTTTACTTCTCTACAGTGGGCATTATACCAGGGATGTGGTGCCACTGATTTCGCCCTAGATCTTCCTTCAGTAAAAAACGCATCAGAGAGATTCTGGATAAGGCCCTTATGTATCTTCAAGGGATCATTGCCGAACCCTTCGTGGATGTCATTGTCCAGGACCCTGCCCATGTCGCTCAAACATGGCAGGGCCCTTCGATACACATCCGCAAGTTTATCTGGGGAGGCTAATATCTGCGGCCACCTGACTCTCCGTCTGTTATTGGTAAGTAGAAGCGGCGGACCAACCAGATTTTGATCCAGTGGTAGATTTAACATACCCATGCTCTCTGGTTTTAACATCAGGACCAAGGGGTTGTGGTCACTATCTTTCCTGTCATATATCCTGAAATCCAGGACCATTCCCCAGGTTCTAGGTTCTACTAGGATATAATCCAAAATAGAGTTATGACCTTCTCTATTGAATGTCATGCGCCCAGGTCTATCTCATTTCGTCTGCCCATTGCAGGCTCTAAGGGAGGACCCGAGAATATATGAATTGACTTGTAGCACCAGGGGAGTCCAGGCTCTAACTACTGGAAGGTGTGGTTCCGGAACATGCCAGAGCTGGTCCTCATCGTCTAGCCCATCATGGATGGCATCTGCTCAAACTGGCAATTAAAATCGCCACCCACAATTAGAATAATTGATGGGTCGAGAGTTAATGTAAATTGCCTAAGTTGGTCGATAGTATCAGACTCCTTCCCGCTCGCAGTTGGTCGTGAGTAGATGTTTATAATAGCAGTTTGTCTATTGTCTGGAAATGTGAGCAAGACGCACTGGACGTCTAATGACCCAGTGGGAATCTGAGCTGCCTGGGCCCCCAAGTGTGTACCAACCCAAATGCTAAAACCCCCAGTTGGTCTACTCCTCCCCTTCGTAGTTGCCGGTACACTGAAGGTAGAATACCCTCTCCTTTGTATGCCATTCAGGGCCCAAGTCTCCTGGAATAGGCAGATATCACTCTCCTCCACAAATGCACCCCATTCTGCGCACACCAGTTTGTGCTTGATCCCAGCCACATTCCAGGAGAGGATGTTAATCGTTTCCTTTGTTTTACCCGCCCCGGTATCCGGTTCCACTGGGTTTGCATCATCCCCTACGGCCGTTGGGAGCTCAGCTATACTATCAGTGATGATTTCGCCAGTCCCTATTCCCTCGCACTGAGTGGTCCTTCCCACCTCTACTGTGGAAACTGTGCCTCTAGCGACCACCTGAGTTACTGGGTTGGGAGCTCCCCTGACTGTATCAAGTCCCTGGTTACCTTGCCCAGTCCCTCCCTCAGCACACCCCGAATTGTTACCAGCCATCCCACCCTCCTGGGGGCTAGGTACCTTGCTTGTTCACGCACAGGGGTCTGGGCGACTGAGGGCAATAGATAAGCCCTCCGCGTCCCCAGTGGAGGGTTGAAATGGACCAGGGATCTGCCGTCAGTCAATCTGGTCGAGGACGCTATATCTTTTACTTAGTACCAACAGATCAAGCCTGGGGGTACAATTGTTGGTATTAGTTCCCAACCGGGCAGCTTGTGTATCCCAGATACTGGAACCCCAGGTCTCACGGATGCCCCAAGGCGGTTGTCCTCTGGCCCTCATTGGAGTTGGGTAGAAGTAGGTCAGGGGGAGTGATTGGATTTGTGTGCCTGGATTTGATGGTACCCAGTTAGCGATGTACTCCACCACCCTATGATCCCTACAATTGACAACTACACAATCCCCCTTAATGTTCTTCTCCCGTATCCCTACCCATTCAACACATCTCACGAAAAGAATTTCACATGAGACGTGCTGTGGAAGAGGCCTATTGTGATTGAGCCAGTATATGCATTTATTTTTAAGATCACCATAGTCCTCCCTCTTCCCCTGGACTAAAGAAGGCACCCCGCAAGAACTATTACATACGGGGCAGAATCGGGGGGGAGATCCAAGCATTTCTCATTTGTAGCTGGTAGTTCACATTTGATGGAACATGGGAGTTTAGTGCCCCTCTCAGACTCAAAAGTTCTACTGCTGTTAGAATTAGTCACTGCAACCTCCCTCGGCTGGATCGACTGCCCCAATGCCAAGGTCGTTAATGGCATAGGGCCATCTAAATTGGTTATTAGCAAGGCAGGATGATTACAAGGGACGTTAGCACTCCTCGAGGGGAGTGTGCTAATAGTATTAGCATCTGTATTTTGAACAACACCCCCCCCCCTTCTGCACAAAGATGCAGTTGTTCCACACACAACAGTCTGTTCTCAATAGCATTAAGTCTCTCGTGCAGGGGTCTGCAAGTCTCTAGAAAGATGTTTTCCATTTTGACCCAGAACTCATCTCCATATTCATTTAATGGTGTGGCATTATTAATTGAGGGAGTCATGGGCAACTGTTCGAGCGACTGGTACAGAGCTGGGCTTTCTGTTACCGTAGACATTTGGCCCTCTCCACCCGTGTTGGGTTTCTGAATTTTGGCTTTTCTTTTATTTGGTGCAGGAACCCCCTCGCTTCCTTTTGGCAACTACTACCACTGTTTCCGCATCCCTCCCAGATCTGGTTGCAGGGCTAGTTTGTTGGTTCCTAGAAGGCAGGCCCGGGGTAGATGGAACCACAGGTCAGACAACGGGGGAAACAATATCCAACCGGTTTGGAGAATCCGGGGGGCTTGCTTCTACTTGGACCACGTGTAGACCCTCAGTACCTGCCCCCCTTGCAGATATACCTTGGGAGTCTTGCCGGTGTGGCGTTGATACCTGCGCCATGCGACCAAGTGATGATCGTTTGTCAAAATTAGAGTCCAGTGATAGCCTTTTTTCCGTGATGTCGATTTGATGGGTCAACATGGATGACGCCCTGATTAAAAATTGATCCAGTGTTCCGATAAACGACCCCCCTGGACTCAGCTTCTTCCCCTTTCCCGCTTTTGTGGTCGCCATTACCGAAGTTCACAGCAAAGACTTGTTGCGGGAAATAATATAAATTTAGCAATATCGGCTCCCGTCTACAGGCAAGATCACAATTATTTATGACTGACCTGATCCGACGTCGTAGACTTCTGATGAAAGAGGGAGGCCCCCGTCCCGTCCACGCTCGGCCTCCAACAGGCTCAAACGGGCCTGCCCTTGGACCGGGCTTCGACCGGCGCGCGCCCACGTAGCGGAGGCGAGTAGTTCCTTAAGTAGTCCTGGTATAGGTGTGAGGGGCGGGCGATCACTTGGCGGCCCCCGCGTCTCTCTGGGCAATGTAGTCCTCTGGTCCTTCGGTCCTCCGGTAACAACAGGAATACTAGCGCAGCGTCTCCCGTGGAGCGGGAGACGCAAGAAGTTTAAGTAGTCCCGGTACAGGTGTGAGGGGCGGGTGATCACTTGGCGGCCTCCGCGGCTCTCTGGGCAATTTAGTTATGTTATGTTATGTTATCGGTATTTATTGTGCGCACAGCTGCTCCAGCAAAGGAGCGTCCTGGCGCATGACAAGGTGAACACAACACCGGTAACATCAGGGGCAAAAAGAAAAAGAAGGACAGAGTTTAAAACAGGAAGGTCTTGATAGCCCTACGAAACTGTAGATGATCCTCCAGGAGTCGAATCTCAACCGGAAGGGAGTTCCAAATAACCGCCGCTCTCACTCGAAAGGAACGGCCACCGGCACAGCAAAGCTTAAACCGGGGAACAATGCCAAGTGCCTGGCCCAGAGAACGGAGGTAGCGAGACGGGACATAAAAAGATAAAAGATTAGACAGGATCTTAGGGGCAGTGCCCTTCAGAATTTTAAAGGCCAGACATAAGACCTTGAACTGGATTCTCATCCTCACCAGCAGCCAGTGCAGGGAACGGAGGATGTTAGAGACGGAGCAGAATCTAGGCAAACCAACTATAGCTCTGGCAGCCGCATTTTGGACGCGCTGCAGGCGAGTAAGTTCAGCCTGATTAGACCCTACCAGGAGGGAGCTGGCGTAATTCAGCCGGGAAATCACCGTCGCCTGAATCACCAGCTGCCTGGTAGGGGCATCAAAAAAAGTTAACACAGGTCTGAGGCCCCGCAGCACCCCAAAGGTCTTCCGGTAACAACAGGAATACTAGCGCAGCATCTCCCGCGGAGCGGGAGACGTAAGAAGTTTAAGGAGTCCCGGTACAGGTGTGAGGGGCAGGCGATCACTTGGCGGCCCCGTGGCTCTCTGGTCAATGTAGTCCTTTGGTCCTCCGGTAATAACAGGAATACTAGCGCTTTTGGATGTGGTGGTCTCAACCACGTAATGTGGCATGCTTCATCATTGGCCACCCCATCCCACCCTGGTGAGATGGAACTATCAGGCTGGACTCGACCCCAATTAATTAGGGAGTTCTTAAGATATATATCATTTTCCTGGATAAGGGATTTACAGTACCACCCTATCACGTGTGTTGTGTCATTGAATGCTTTTTCCGCAAATTCACCCCACCCCAGCATGATGGATGGTATCATATGGTCTAAACGTATGTTCCTTTGTACCCTAGGCCTTGAAATTCAAATAAGGAGAGGTAGGAAATTTCAGTTTTACTAATATATACATACATATACTAACATACACTCATAGAATTAGAGTGATGGATCCTTTTTGGCCCAAGGAATGCTTCTTATCAGTTATCTGGCTCTTAGAGTGGGCCAAACTATATCAGCACTTTCAACCGATGATAGGGCCATAGTACCTCTAAACATACAGTCATTTCTTTATTCACATTTTAATCATTCCTAAGGTACCACATGGTAAAGGATATACCTGTGGTATTCCTTAAGGTATTTTTTAATATAAACTGGCTCCCTGTATTATCCAGGAAAATAATCGATCTTAAGAAGTCCCCCATTAATTGGGGTCGAGTCCACCCTTGTGGTACAATCTTACCAGAGTGGGTGGGTGGGGGCAATGATAAACCATGCCAAATTATGTGGGTGAGACCCACACACATCCAAATTCTTTTTTTGACCCAAAAGGGTCAAGGGGTCCAATAACCTGGAGACAAGGAGTCAGGCATAGGAATTACCTGTTCTGCCAACAGATTCGCCTCACTCGTTATTTATGATATATCTCAGGAGGAATTGCGGTGTCTAAATCCTCCACTTCGTTCAATGTGATATGATTCATTTATGAGTCTGCCTGTGCTGGATACTTTAGACAGCACTTGGAGGCTATATGTAGTATCTGCTTGCTAACTGGTGTTTTGGGTAACTGATTCAAGCAGCACTGTTAGATTACCCCCTATACTGTTGGGTGATGTGTTTATGTGAGAGGTTTTCCATCAAGCTTTTGGGCTTTTTGGAACTACACATTATCTGTCAAACCTAAAAGTCGTAATGATAAAGCGGTGCTGCTGTTACATTTGTGTTTAGTTTGCTAGCTCATGTCTTTTAGTAACAATCAATGTCAAGTATTCTCTGGCCTCTATTTGCGTTTGTTATTTCTTCTGGTACTAGGTGATTGTTTTACTAAAATGTTGTTTGTTGTGTCTCGAGCTGGAGGCAGTCGCTCTAGTTGTAAGCAAATGTAAAACCTTTGTAATTTCTGAATTCCTCACATCACTGTGTAACCAAAAACATGGATGAGACTGGCTACAGGGGCGTTTTGAACAAGAAACTCTGCCAAGTCTCCATTCTAACGCCTTTATTACCAATACCAGTGGTGCTATATTGGCCATCTGTTGAAAGTTTACAGAGAGCCAGTGCCTGATGATATTCAAGTCGCTAGAATTAAGGCACCCTTTTTCCTGTCCTTAATTTCGTACCCAATCGCAGACCTGAGAAATAGCATACAGCTAAAATCTGCACTGAAGTAGTTACACCCTTTTCTTGAGGTTTGAAAAAAGGTCTGTAGAATCATGACCACTGTGTGCGATTCTCACCGCAAAAACAGAAAAGAACATGTGTCCCACGTGATGCAACATCTGATTCTCAGTGTTTTTTTACTAGAAAGAATCATAAACGTGACCTGTGCATTATACCATTAAGTTCCAGTAAACCCAACGTATGATTTATCTAGAAAATCCTACTAGCAACCTAACTGTTGCTATGTTTCTTGCATAGTCAGATGCTCACCCTACATCTGAAGACTGAGTCAATGTGTTTCCAAATGAGGCACTGTGGACACTACCAGTGAAGCAAGCAGTCCTGAAGATCTGGCACCTGAATGGGGAACACACAGCCATGCAGCTACTATATACACCTCAAAGTACCCAATAGCCCAATCCATGTCTCAATGTTCTACACATCCTGCTTCAAATGAAACTTCTTGCCTGTGTAGTGATCAGGCAAGTAGCAGTCAGTAGCGGGTCAGATACCAGTGCCTTTGCACATCACATTTTCAGTACATCCCTCCCTATGAAGACTTTGACCAGCTAATTCATTTTTGGATACATTAATGAACAACATTTTTTATTTAACCACATGAGCGCTAGCGAAATTCCGCTCCTGTGCTCATGTTTTAAAAAAAACATTATTCATGACGAGCTGGGCTCGTCATGAGCGTGCGAGGAGGCTACCTCATGACGAGCCCAGCTCGTCATGAGCGTCGAAGGGGTTAAACAATGGTAGCCTAGGAGGCACTCGGCTGGATGGAGAACGTCAAAGTTTAGCATCGCAGCCTCTTGGTGATGGCAGCTGGACAGCCTGAGATTCAGCGGTGTCTCTCTCTTGATGCATGCTGTTTCTATACTCCCTTGGAATGTATTCTGCAAACGGAATAGTACAGGCAACAATTGCTTAGAGCTTAAATCTGGTACAAATCTGGAAGGCAAAGAGAGTATCAGTGTGCAGACCAGAAGGTGGTTGGTTTCACCAATGAAGAGAACCCCCGGTTGGGTTCTCAATACGTCAAGCAATAGCTGACCACCCCAAGCAAAACACTACTCTATTCTCACTAGGCGCCATAGCTACTGAGGCATTTATACCTGCATGCTGACCCCTTTTTTGATATTTGGGCACTTGGCACTTATACCTTCATAACTTTATTCTCAATCAAAGGTACCCAAGCCAAATTTGTGTTCTTTTTCCTATATGATGAGGATTCTAAAGATACCCAATGTATGTGGAATCCCTTGGAGGGGACTGAGAAATAGCCTAAATATAGCAAAATGTGTGTCTTTCTTCTTCTTCTTTTAAATGGAAAAAAGTGCTGTGCATGAAGGCATATATTATTTTAAATAAAAATGTAATCAACAATGGGTTTGCTTTGCTAATGTTACAATCTTTCCAGCTTTCAGGAACAAGCTGAGTTGTATAAAAAAGTACTTTCTTAACCACTGTTTTTGAATTTTTCTTAGTGGTGGTTCGTGTTCTCTATTGTTTGTGCTTTCAACCTACTTGAAATTTGCCGTAGCAACATGTGTGAAACCTAGAAGTGGTCTGGGAAGTCCATACATTTCTGAAATCTAAACATAATTCCAAATTCAGCTAGGGGGTAATAATTTTTGCAGATCGCTCATGGTTTTTGCAGAAAAATACTTTTTGGAATAAAAAATATTGTAAACAAAATAGAAAATATATATATATATATATAGTTGGCATTTTCAACTGTAATTTCTTGCCCAATGGCAGATTTACAAAAGCAGTATACTGATTCATTAGTCAGACCCTTTTGGTTGCATGTATTGTCCAACAACACACAACACCCAGAGCCAACACCTGAGTTGCAGCTTATAATGATTTTTCATTCTGTAGTGACTATGCTTCAATTTATGGTAACATTTAATTAATCAAAAATGAGCATGAGGAAACCTATGCATTATTTAAATGTGCCCAAGTTACTGAGTTTAGGAATAGTACGATGTGTGAAACTCTGAATTTGGCCTTTCCCATACTATCATGTGATACAGAGGGTGTTTTGCAAAATGTGTTCTTTCTTGCACACTGTCTTAAACTTGGAAGCAATAAATGAAGAGGAATTCGATTGATAATAACAAATGCTTACTCTTCTGTGTTCCGACACTTACGTTCAACATTTGATGTGGGGAACCAGGTGCGTGTCTCTGCAGGGACGCTCCACAGCCTGTGATTCTGGGCAAATCCCTTAATCTCCCCATGCCTAACAAAATACAATGAATGTGTCTGTCTGTAACACAACTGGTGCTCCTGTAAAGTGCTCTGATACCTTCAGGTCAAGTGTGTACTATATAGAACTCCCACAAAAAAACAAATCTCTACTGCACTTGTGTGGGCTGGCCTTTCGTCCATAACATGAAAGACCCAAAAATACAATGTTGAGATATCAAATTATTGCCATCAAAATTAACCCACTTTGCATTAATCCTGCTATGTTTCCTTACTCAGAATCCCCTGCAAACCTCAACCTTGGCTAAAATCGCACATTTTTGGAATTTTTCAAAGCAAAAGGTCCAAAATCTACGAGGACCCGAATCTTCCTACCAACCAGTGTTCCCACCCTACTCCCATTAAAAATGGTACACCACCTGTGTGTTTAGACTCAGCACCCCAGACAAAAATAGAACAAACAAGTGACCATGCAAAAACGATATTGACTTCATATGATTACTTTTTTCAACCATTCCTCTCGTGTCAAGATTTCCTTTTTTTTTTAAAACCAAAAATCCCCTTGCACTAGAGAGATTTTCTTTGCTAGTGTGGTGGATAAAACATTCACCACGTTGGCACTACCACATAATGCAGCAGGCATGAACGGTTCATCCAACACACTGAAGCAATTAACACGTTTTCCTTCTCTTGTTTGGTCCTAGTCAAGTTCTGTTAATGGCCTGTTTCATTAGCAGTAATCCTCATTACTTTGAGTCTTCACTTACTCATCCCAGACCCAACTATTGAGGTGGATCTTCAGGTGGAGAACAGCAATTTACAAAAAAACTGGTATTTTCTCCGCCCATAGCTATAATATACCCTGCCTGTCCCTGACTATATCCTGAAATATTAAACATACAAAGAGGCATTAGCCAAGGTGTAAGCCTGAGACAAGGAAGTGAAGATTCAAAGTAATGAAGATTACCACTAAGTTATCTGCACATTACCATCTCATTTGCCTTCTTCACTGCAGCTGTAGGGCAGTAGGGATCAAAATCGTATATATATATATATATATATGTATATATAAACAAACACCATCCTGACGACAGATGAACAGCAGCACCATGGGAATTTATTTTTAAAAAATTCCACTGTGAACAACACTCAAAATACCCAAGCCAAACCCTGGACGCCAGCCCCCTGCCAAATGAAAAATGATTCAGAAAAGTATGAGTGCAGGAGGCAGCACAACAAAGGTAAGGTAAAGCAACACCCAATGTCATGTAAAGTAACACCTCTTAATTCTGCCCATGAGGATGACACCCTTGGATAGAGAACCTCAAAATGAGACTCAGAAGGGAAATACCA
This sequence comes from Lissotriton helveticus, assembly GCF_964261635.1. NCBI lineage: Eukaryota > Metazoa > Chordata > Amphibia > Caudata > Salamandridae > Lissotriton > Lissotriton helveticus. Next base: position 668,515,642 of record NC_136061.1, read on the forward strand.
GAACAGGATTATGCTAGTGCAAGTCGCTCTTAAGTAATGGCAATGAGCTTCAAGTGCCAACAGAAGGTTTAGTCCGCTTTCCTCAAGGGACCATCATTCCCAAAGACTGCTTCAGAAAATCGAAAAGCACAAGTACATTGCTGGTAAACGGAGAGAGCTGTGGACATCTCAACAGTGCAATATAGAATATTTAGTAGAAGCAAGATTTGGATAAAGTAAGAGGCAGTACCAATTTGTATGAAAGATGGGACGCAAGAGAAACCTTTTGATAAAAAGATGCGCTCGTACGAAGAACCACCTTGTGAAAAAAAAACTTCAATTAACATGGCTCATGACAGTAAAGGACTCATAGCAGACAACAAATATAAAGAGATCCAAGACAGCTGTTTGACAGGGGGCCCCAGTAAAGCTCGCAATATTAAGGGCAGATCCCTTGGGGAAACCGGAGAGGCGAATACTAGTCCGTGATTGGAAAAACTACAGAAAAGGTGAGAGGCCAAAAGAGCAAAGCAGATAAATCAAGCCAAGGAGATCAAAAAACCTGAACTGCCGCTCACTGGACATTTTGAGAGAAAACTGCCTGACTCAGAGTAACTACATCCTTCAAGAAATCAAGAATATCCAAAGGATCTCAATTATCTAGGCTGTAACCTCTTATAGGAATGTTGATTTGTCAACTGATGTCAAATGTGCATAAGACTTTAAGGCAGAGGGACAATGATCCTGCTGGAGATCCGTGAGCAACATCAGCACTGGAGAACAGTCCTCCTCGCTTCCAAACCATGAAGTTAAGCTGTTGAAGGTTCAGGAGAGACTGAAGATGCCACAATGCTAAGGACCAAAGAAGCAGAAATCAGGGCCTGCTGGTCTATAGCAGAGCCACCAGAATCAAATCAGCCAGATTCAATTGGACATTTGTCAATAACAGAGACAGGAGTGGCATTAGCAGAAAGGGGTAGAAAAGCCCAGAGATAGAGGAGTATGCACCCATTTGCCGTGGAACATTCATACCCAATGCAGAACAGACGACGATAACCATTTACTGACGAGGCACAGAGGCTCGATAGAGGAGTTTTCCCCTGGCAACAAATATGCAGAAAGATCCTCTTGTGGAGGCAGAAGTGGACAAAAGAGGGATGCCAGCGACTGAGGAAGTCAGCAGGAACATTCTCCATTCCTGGGGGATAAACTAGAGATAGAGAAGGATGATGAGTTTCCGTTTTGAGGAACATTTCATGAACAATTTGATATTTAGAAAGATCGGGTTCCTCCTTGTCTGTTTATCTAAGACCTTGACACCTTACTATTGGTCCTCCCAAGCTGGAGCTGCCCTTAAATGCTGAGAGAAGATCTGGAGGGTCTTCAAGATGGGACTCGGCTCCCTCGAGTTGGAGGATCGGAAAAGTTCTAAAGGAGATTAGCGGCTCTGCACGTAAAGCTCCCCCATAGTAGCCCCTCCAATCCACCGGACCAGCATCTGCTATTACAAACCAACATTATGTAGGGAAGAGAGAAACCTTGAGTCCCTGAAGCTGCAAATAATCCTTTATTAATTATGTTCCCCATTGTTTTGAGTATATCTGGACAACATGTAGATGAACCACCTGATCCAGGAGAACAAATACCCACAACAGGTCAGTACGAAAGATGAGACTTCTTAATATTGACCAGGGAGCTATGATCCTAAAGCGTCTGACACACCAAACTGGATTCCTCTTGAGCTCAGAAAAAAGAAGAGGCGGCAATCAGCCAAGCCTATAAATAAGGAAAACCTTTTATCCATTGCAAAACAGAATTACAACCAAGGAAGGTAGACTTTGAGAAAACACAAGGGTCTGGAGATGACCAGAATGGTAGAACCTAAAAATTGGCAGTGAGAGAACTGCACAGCAAACCTTCAGAAATCTTTGATTACTGCAGTGGGTTTGCATATGGAAACAAACATATTTTAGATCTAGAGAAAACAGGAAATCCCCCAAACAGATCAAACGCACAATGAAATGCAATGTAATTATCTCAAATGATCTAAGCTGAATGGACTTACTTAGACACTTAAGTTTCAGCGTGGGTCAAAAATTCCCATTGGCCTTGCCCACTAAAAGGAGTACAGAACAAAAGCCCTGACGTTCTTTGATAGGAGTGACTAATCATATTACATTTCGAACCATCAACAGTACCTTTCAAAAAAGCATCTGCCTAATCAAAGAATGGGGCAGACAAGTTAGCCAAAAAAAGTCTGGAAGATGGCAAACCTTGAACTCCAGACAGCAATCGAACACCACCACCTGAAGAACCCAGTAGCCGGTGATCACACAGTCGTACAGAAAGATAATCTACCTCCTACTGGCAGGCTCAATTGAACCGCAGGATCCCCCCTATAATCATGCATGAGAGGGGGAAGGAGAGGCAGTGGAAGAAGCAGGCGTAATGGATCAGTATCTATTGTAGAAGTAGGACCCCGGACTCAGGTCCTCTAATGAAAGAAATCACTAGGTTGCTGACACTGCTGCAAATGTCCACAAACAAATAAGGGGGAGTTGGAAAAAGAATGGCCTCTAGTAGGGCCTTGAAGGAGTGGCAACAGGGTCCACAGATGTTTTTTTTAATCAAAGGTTCAAACAGAGGAGTCAATAGCAACAATCCCCTAGAAAGGAAGATGAAAAAGAAATATACACTGAATCAAGCTACGAGGACCTCAGCCAAACATGATGGTGCATAGTGACAGTACCCTCGGAAGCAGCCATTGCAGCCACCGAGTTCATCAGATGTTATTTCTTATAGAAATGGCCCTGTTACTCAAATAAAGCAAGCACTGGTAGAGAGTATTTCCCTTTCGGCCTATCTGCCCAAATTGTGAACATCCTTAAGGAAGGAGTGTACAGTATAAGTGGATTAAGTCCCAGTCATCAGGGCAAAATAAGATGCAAAATATGCTCATTTTAGGGCAAGATATTTTTTAATTGGTGGCATTCACCAGAGTAGCATCCTAAAGGAGATTAGAAGGATCACCTTGATTGTGGCTGGGGCTTTGTTTTCTTAGCTCTCCATGTGATACGTTTGGTTACAAAGTAAAGGAAAGATTTCCCTGTGTTTTCACATTCCTTCTCTAGAATGCTCGAACCGTTACATAAGCAGGCATGGAAGCAGATTCCTAGGACCAGAACAGTGCAAAAAATTCTCTGTGACACTCCTCCGTCTCAAGGGTGGAAACCCCAGGTTTCTCACAAAGGTGCTAAAGGAGAGCTCTCAGTTTACCTCTAATTCATCACTAGCACTTTATAGGTTTGTCAACCACCATGTCTTAATTAGATACAGTGGGCAAGATGAGAACCATGAGAATGCACAGAAGTGAAGCAACATGGCTGCCAGCATTCTCTGTAACCAGGCAACCACATGCCTCATGAGCTCAGTGTGTTCTGATGCTTCAGAGGCAAGACAATATCCGGGTGGAAAACACAATAACCTTAAGGGAACATAGCAAAAACGTATCTTTAAAAGTACAGACCAAAACTGGATATGGCCAGGCACAAGGAGGAATCCACAGCTTGAAGGGGTTATCTTTTTTTTAAATTGGGTTGTGTTTTCAAAGTAAATTGTCTCTCTCTAGGTGGTGACTCACCTCAATAGTTATGACTGAGACGAGGACGCAAGATGCAGTAGGTTTAGTCGGACTCACTACACCGCAGGGGAGCTGGGTACATAGAGGCAAACGTGGGAAGCTCAGAGTTACTTACTGCACACAGGGGAAGCATTGGTACACTCAGACTCACCTTACACAAGCCAGCAGTGTGCAAGATTCAATTTACAAGGCATCAATGGAGATACTGGAACGATCTTCACAGACAGCCTATAGTGGGTGTATAACCCAGGGGGAGCGGTCTGCGTACCTACTATGCACAAAGGCAGCAGCAGTGGAAGCTAAATGGGGATTTGGGGGGCAGCCGACCGGAGGGAAGTCTGCCCCCGTGGACTTTGGGGAATTGGTGCACTACAGAGGACTCCACAGCAGGTTAGGCTATTTTTGGGTCATGTTATAGCCCAGCATATATACCCTCCATTTTGTGTGGCAGCCACCATTTTAACATAGTGACCTGGTGCAGGGGCGTAACACAGGCCCCCTTAGCCCACACGGTGCGGGGGCCGCTAGCTCCAAGGGGCCCCCATGGCACTGAACTCTGGCCGGGAGAGCTCCTGATTGAGCCCGGAGGGGCCCCCTAAATACCGTGCAGGGAGGCCCCCTCACTTTTTATGACGCCAGTGACCTGGTGACTGGCACACACTTCCGTTTTTGTCCTCTTGGTAGTGAGTTCTCGGGTAGGGAGCGGTAGGTTCGAGGCACAGAGTTAAAGTAATAGGCGATCGTACTAACCTATGGAGGACGATCGAGTTGCACAGGCGGTTCGGTTCGCCTGATGATGGCTGCAGGGCTGCAGGAAGGCTCAACCTACTGAAGGAGGCCTCAAGTAGGACAGGCCGCCGCCGCGGAAGCCTGCCGGCGGGGTGGCTGCTGCTGTTCTGGCCTGTGTGCCAAAGCGCAAGCCCCAAGCATTTATTTATTTTTTATTTTTATTTATTTATAAAGCGCATCATTTATCCTAAAGGATGTCACGGCGCTAAGGACTCTGGTAACAGATAAAAGCTGGTTTAGACAATTGTAGTGGGTCAGTCTTTAGGAAAAAGGTGTGTTTTAAGTTTCTTCCTGAAGAGATTATAGTTAGTGGTTAATCTAAGTTCCACTGGAAGTTCATTCCAGTGACGAGCAGCCAAATAAGAGAAGGTGCGTCCTCCTGCTTTGTTCTTTTTTATTTTCTTTGTTATGTCAAGGGCAAGATGTTGTGATCTTAAAGGTCTAGCAGGAAGGTAAAAGTGTATCCTATTCTGAAGGAAAGTGGGTCCTTTATTATTAAGTGTCTTGTGGGCATGGCCCAAGAGCTTAAAGCAGGCTCCTTGGCGCATAGGCAGCCAATGGAGTTGTTTCAGGCATTCCTTGGCAGAACTGTATTTGCCCTTCCTGCATACTAATTTAGCTGCAGCATTCTGCACTAATTGCAGTCGTTGAAATAAGTAGTCAGGCATGCCTACAAAGAGTGCATTCCCATAGTCCATCCTGCTAACTAATAGGGCCTGTGTGGCTGATTTCTTACTTTCCAAGGGGATCCATGCAAAGAGTCTTCTCAAGAGTTTTAGTGTGGCAAAACTTTTCCCACACAAGGCTTGAATATGGGCATTGCCCCAGGTAAGAGGGAAGGGTAGCTCACGTGAGCGGAGAGCAGCCCCTCAGGTCATGAAGGAAGCTGTCGGCTCGGGTGGGGTACCATGGCGCATGTGGCCCGCCCCTGCTGCGGGGCAGAGAAAAATGTGGAAATGTGTCGGGCGAGGTCCCCGGCGGGGGCAGGAAGGCCTCGCCAGTTAAAATAAAGATGGAAAATTGTGAGGCCTTTTGCGACGCTACAGAGGACTCTCAGTATGTAGCAGGGGGCGTGACCAACCAGCGAGAGGCCTCGCCAATATCTGGCGAGGCCTCTCGTGGAGGAAATAAGGGCGGGGCTGCAGTTAAGGAGCCCACGGGCCCGTCTGATTCCTGGAGCTGGGAGGGAGGGGTTATGAGCAGGGAAGAGCAAGGGTTTGTTGGGGGGAGGGGTTGGAGGAGAAAATAAGCCACCTCAGGGCAGTGAGGGCCCGCGAGGCCCCTTAGCCTGAGGTGGATTTCAGGAAGGTCTATGAGCAATGCTTGGAGGAGAATTGAGGGAGAGTCGCCAGCGGGGGGGGCGGAGGGCAGGGAGCGGCCTAGGAGGGGACTCATGGCTGGAGAGAGCCCTCTTGGGAGCTAGACAGGGGCTGCATAAGGGTTTCAAAAGGGGGACACCAGGGAGGGCACAGGGCAGTTCAGATCCAGGGCTGTTGGGCTGAGGGGTCTCGCTAGGCAAGGAGGGGGACTGGATTCTTTGGAATGGAGCAATGGGGAAGAACTGGGAGGAGAGGGAAGGGGGGTTTTGGCTCGGGACGGAGTCTCCAGGCCGTCAGCTGGTTGTGAAGTCCCCAAGCAGGGTATATTGTGCATCAGGGGGCAGGGGAGCGTCATTACCTACAGGCCTGGGGGGAGTTCCCGAAGAATGGGGCTCAGAAGAGGCGAACGAATGGGACAGAGTAAAAGACGTTTTCCAATTCATACTGGGCCTTATTGAAAGAGGACAGTCCAGGGGGACGATTTCAGGGAAACGGTAAACAACATTTACGCCGAAACTATTTCCCCGCATGGAATCACAATGCGGTTGTTACGTTGTGATTCTGCATACCATTACTCCGCAAGTCGGAACAACGACTTGCGAAGGGGGGGGGTGTTGGATTCAAAATCCAACACCTTCCCTAGTGTCCTCACAGACTGGAGTTGGAATAGTAAATTATACTATTCCAACATCCAGCGCCCCCCCTGCGCAAGTCGTTGTTCCGACTTGCGGAGTAATTTTAATGGAGTAATGGTATGCGGAATCACAACGCGGTCGTTGTAACGACCGTGTTGTGATTCCCTGCGGGGGAAAAGGCTGCAGGATTTCAACATGGATTCCAGGGAAACTGGCGGACATCGCTTTTATGGGCAAACTGTGGTGGGTGTACCCCCCCCCATCTGCGGAGAGTTGGGGAAAAGAATCCTGATGGGTTGGGCAAGAGAGACAGGCCCTGCAGGGACTAAGCAGAGGCCTATGATGTTGGATATTTTGAGGCACGTGATTCAGTGCCTTCCAAGTGTGTGCACTGGGGACCAGGAGACAGGGTTGTTTTTGACCATCATGTCCTGGCTATTTTTTGGAGCATTTCGGGTTTCAGAACTACTGGGGGGAAGAGTAGCAGGGGGCTCTTCTGGGAGGAGGTGTGTTTACAAGACAAAGGGGTGCAGGTATGGTTATACAAGTCCAAGACTGATCAGAGAGCAGTGGGGAAGACACTGCTGTTCTTGAAGGCTTACCCGGTGTCACTCGTTTGCACAAGGTGCTGCGTAGAGAGAGTTAGAGGTGGGCGGTTCGCTCGGGCAGAGTTTTCATACACGGAGATGGGAAACCCGTAATAGCTTTCCAATTGTTATCTATCCTACATAAGGCGTTAACACTATTAGGTTTGGACGCCAGCCAGTTTGGGACTCATTCCTGCAGGATTGGCGCAGCTAGCAGACGGGGTTGGGGGCCTAATAGAATAAGAGAAATGGGGAGCTGGAAATCGGGTTGCGTTCTGGCATATATCAGGGGGAGGGTGATGAAGGGATGTAATGGACAGGTTGTCATCTTTATTCTTTTGCAGGTGTGATTGCCAGTCCTTTGGAGGCCGGAATGATGGTCTGGATCGTGGGCCACTCGTTTGTAAAACAGGAGGAGCGACACGCTAGTGCGAGCTTTCACAGTCACAACCTGGGTTTCAATAAGGACGTATACTCTATCTTGTGGAAAGGAAAATGGTAAATGTGATGGAAGGAATTGATACCATGCTTCAACAAGCTCAAAGGGGGAGGGAAATGTCCGAATGTTCTTATCATTCATTTGGGGGGAAATGATTTGGTGACTCAAAAGGGTTTGGCCTTAATTAAGGAGATGAAATGGGGCCTTAAGCAGGCTGGTAAGTTATGGGTAGGCTGCCACACAATGTGGACAGAGTTAATTCCCAGGAGAGTGTGGAGGGGGATATTAACCCACCAGCCATCGAAAAAGCCAGGAGGAAACTGAACAAGGAAAGGAGGACGTTTTGCAGGGATAACGGTGTTGGCAGGATACAGCATTCAGACTTTATATTTAAGGATGTGGTGTTTTTTAGAGGGGACGAAGTTCACCAGTCTTTTATGGGGATGGAGCTCTACCTTCTTCAGTTGAAGTTAGCACTAGCCAAGGTGTTGGGGGTTGAGTAAGGGGCCCTGAGGAAGGGACTCACTTCTGTTTAGGTAAGACGGGGCGGGGGCAGGACCAGGTGTGTAGTCCCTGGACCTGGGTGGCGGTGGGCTGAGAGGTTGCCAGGATTTACACAAGTTTATTGTTTATCAGTGGCAGTTCAGGCTGAAGGGTAGGAAGTTCATGCCTGGATGACATAGGAAGTTAAAACGTTAGGTAGGAAGTTCAATGAGGTTAAAAGGGTAGTTGAGGTAGGAAAAGGGGAACGTTTTTTAAAGGTCCCACTTTCAGTTGAGCAGCTCTGATGCACATATGTTATTCAAGTTTGAAGAGGTCATCGGGGGGAGGGATCTGTTAGGGGTGGAGAGTGTTGATCTTAGGTGAGTAATGATGTATAGTGAGGATATAGTTTTGTAAGGCAAAGGCCCAGGTTATGTTGTAGTGTGCACATGTCTCAATAAAGCGGCCTTTTTCACACAACCCAGTTGTCAGTGGTCTGTGCTCTCCAGGGGCGTAGCCCAGGCCCCCACAGCCCCTGCGTTGCGTGGGGCCTCAAGCTCCAGGGGGCCCCTGCAGCACAGCACTCTGGCTGCAGAGCTCCTGATTGACCTCGGAGGGGGCCCCTCCATGTGCCTTGCAGGGAGGACCTCTCAAGTTTCGATACGCCAATGGTGCTGCCCCCTCTTTTCCAATGTACACTGGGGTAGCAGTGAGATACTCAGTCACTAAATGCAAGATGTAACTGAGTAAGCTCAGACTAACTTCACACAGGAGCATCAGTGATATACTCTGTCATTTCAGACACGTGGCATCAATGGACCGGCTAGTTTCACAATTATTAGTGAACTGGGTGGGTTGTTTTAATCTTGGAATTAAGTAGTAGTAACCAAATATGCTAATGGTTACACTGCTGTGAATGTACCTGCTATAAATCCAAGCAGCCGCAGGGTAGGAAGTGATGACTCTAACCTCTTGGTGTTGTGACTGACATTCCCTAGACCTGTCGAATAGCCCACGCTGCCAGGAACAGGATGGGGACAAAGGAGTTAAAGGAACAGGGTAAGTAGGGTGTGGCCTCTGTACCTCGATGATCTCCAACATCTCCAGTCGGGTAATCTTCCCGTCTCCATCAAGGTCATACATCTCAAAAGCCCAGTTCAGCTTTTGCTCGAAGCTGCCTCTGGAAGTGACGGATAGTGCGCAGATGAACTCCCGGAAGTCTATGGTGCCGTCTCCGTTCTTGTCGAATGTCCGGAAGGCGTGCTGTGCAAACTTCGATGCGTCACCATACGGGAAAAACTGCAAGACACAAACGGAAAAGCAAGAGAAATTAGATGTGTGAGAGTGTGTTATGAGGTGGAAGAGTGACTGTCAGGTTGTATGTGAAGTGGAGTGAGGGTGATAGTGATTATGAAGACTCACCATGACAGTGCAAGTGCACAAGAGTGAGTGAGTGCGTTGAGGAGAACGAGTACAAAAGTGTAAATGAGTGGCAAAGAGCTAGTATGGAAACTGAATGTACAAGTGCATGTGAGGGGTAGAGAGTGAATGAGTGAGAGAGAGCAGATCTCAGGTGGTTTGGAAAGGAAAGGACAGGCATGAACGTGTGAGTGCAAAGTGGGGGAGAAAGTGAGACTGCAGATGAGAAGACAGACAAAAGAAAGAGTAGACATCAGACGGAGGATTGTAAGCACCCTGGCACAGTGACTCTTCACAGTGATCAATAGTCTCCCCTCATGCGTTGGCTTGCTTCTTTCTGAACAGGTCACTGTTTCCCAAGCCCATCTAGTGCACCACAAATGATTCCTGGCTCTGGATCTTCTGGAGCAGAGATCCCTTTTTTGGAAGTGCATTAACTGACAGCAGCAAGTTGGAACTCTGTAGTGGCCTTCCCACTACTTGGCAGTTCATGCTAGGATGAGGATAAAGTAAGAAAACCCCCATGCCACAGAGTGCTACCTCCTCAAGAGCACACTACTATTCAGATTTCAGATGGAATGAGTTGAACCTAAATGTAAGGGGTTGTGGGTGGTGAATGTTTTGACCCTCTTCTGAAATATCTGGTACACACAGCACGGACCCCGCAGTACATTGCTAAAGACATTGTGGGTACATATGTTGCCCCTTATAGTGTGGGTACATGATTGCTGATGCACATTTTCCCATCAATTTACTCCATATGTTTGACTTTTCAGCCTGCTCTGTATGTGTAGAACTGCACACCAATCCTTTAACCTTATTATAACAATCTTCTATGCTTTTGTCTAAGTGAGTGAGCTGCCTCACTAGGGGACTGCCCAAGCCCCTTACTGTGTATGCACTGACGAGATCTGGGAACACCCTGATCTGTGAGAAGCTCAACTTAGTCCCTAAAGTTTCAAAATGTTAAACATTTTTGTATCCCAATCATAAATGATAAACGATTAGTTCTGACATAGTAAACATAAATGCTCCTTCTTGGTAATCCAAAAAGATTTTTTATGTGCAGAATTGTACATATGCAAATTAATTTCAAACAAATTGATGGGATAACAAATCACAAATGTTTGCATTCTCATCATCCTGTGAGAGCCCAATGCATTTCGGGTCTGCAAGCGACCCTTCTTCAGGGGAAAAGAAATGATCATTAAACATATACAATTATCTTCTCTTGACGTGTCGAATTTGTATTCTTTAGTTCATCTGGCAGGCAGTGATGCTGCAAGCACCGATGTTCCACGGTCAACAGAGCTTCCCAACCGCTACTTCACAGTCGAATTCTCTCAAGGTTTCAGAAGCCTCAACGGCAACAAAGGGTTTCCTGCTATACGCTGGCTCATTCGTGCCGAGTAAATCTCCGAAACAGACCGGGATCATTCCTCATGGCGTTCGATGTTCGCGGTTGAAAGTAACCTGCCTGAGAACTACAAAGGAGTTTCCAAAATTGAGGTTTTTAGCTGAACATTAACGCAATGGCAATTTGAGTGAAAGCATGTAGGTGCTGCCATTGGCGAGTACCTACTCTTCAATGTATTCTCTTTTACTATGTGGGTCTACTTTCTCATAGTCTATATCTTCACTCAGTGGTTAAGTGAGGATAGCCTTCTTCTTGGAGTAGGCACCTGTCAGTAATTGCGTATAGAGTGTGCTCTAGGAAATACAGTGAGTACATATTTAGCTTTTGCATAGCAAGTTTGGGTGCCCTTGACAATCCACCTTGAATTACCACCTTTGAAAATGGGGTGAGCTTTGTGAGATTTAGAAAAAGCTGCAAAGAGCAGGGTAGTTTTGAAGAAGGACCTAGGGCCTGATTTAAATCTTGGCAGAAATGGTACTCCATCGCAATGGCAATGAAGTATCCTAACTGGAAATATAAAGGTCCGCCCGGCAAATTTAAAAGTAGGCACACCATAGTTTGGCAAAGGCGGAAACTACTCCCTCTCCACTGCGGCAAAACCTCTCTGATAGCCTGACTGAGTAAGGGTCGTCGGAGAATTGGCTAACTGCCCCGGCCTTATGTAGATGGGTTGGCTTGTGGTCGTTTTTTACTGGCCAACACCACCATGAAAACCTTTGCGGTAAGGGGCAGTAACAACACCACCATGAAAACCTTTGCGGTAAGGCAGTAAAAACATAAAAATGCCAACTCGCCTTACAAGATGACTCCCATGACAAGGGAGGCATTATTTTTTTTTATTTTCAAAAACGAAATCCCACTTTGGGGTTTTGTTTTTGGATATAGAAAACTTTGTAAATTTACCGTACTGCTTTGTTGTGTTTGACAAAGCCATGTGTCAAAGTTACAACGCATTCACAGAAACAGCTTTGATGCTGGTTCTTATAAATGCTACAAATGTCGGTTGACTCAATCAACATTTCTAAATTTTGGAGCCTCTGCCAGGGTGACAGACTAAAATACTTCAGCACCCTGGAGGAGGATCTCATACATCTTAAATATAAATTGGGCCCTTAGCCCTAGTTAATATAGAACATGAGTGGTCTTTTGATGTCTAAGGTGTACAACGCCTTTTCAGTTTCTGGATCAGGTTGTGGTAAAAATATGGACAGCTCAGTAGTCTGGTTAATGGAAAGGTGAGACTACCTTGGTAAGAACTTTGGATTATATCTATGGACTACCTTTTCTTTTTGCACCTGAATGAATGGTTCTTGAATGGTGAGGACTTTTAATTCACTGTTACAACCGAACAAGGTTATGGCTACTAGAAAATACACCTTCCATGAAAGAACCTATGGGCTGCAAGAGTCCGAAAGGTTGACCCATAAGCCTTATGAGAACTATATTAAGCTTCCACAACAAAGCAGCCGGTGTTCCTGGAGGTATTCCCTCTGAAGTTCCTCCATGAATGCCTTAACAGTGGAGATTTTAAAACAAGATGAGTGTTGCCTTTTCTGCATGTATGCCACAACAGCGACTAAGTGGAGACATTTGAGGTATATGCAATACCTGCCTTCTGAAGGTGTAAAAGGTAAAAGATGATGTCTGTAACTGTAACTTTGAAGGGGTCTAGTTGCTTCAAGATGCATTAGTTCACAAGTCTCTTCCACTTGGCTGCTATATATGCACATGTAGTGTGCCAGCGTGCCTTATGCAGTATGGTCATACACACATTAGGGAGGTGTAGGTAGCCAAACTCTAAGACCTCAGGTGCCAGATAGCTAGGCTGAGCTGTTTCGGATCTGGATGCCTGATTTGGCTGTGCTCTTGTGTGTGATGTTTTTGCCTGATTGGTAGATTTTGTGGAACGTCATGGACATCTCCAGGAACGTTGAGTACTAGAGCTGCCTTACCCAAGGTGGGTCAAGAGGATGAGGGTCATAGACACTTGCCTCTTCTTCGTAACCATGTATAGGATGAATGGGAGAGGAGGAGAAGCAGAAAGAAAATTCCCTAACCAGATCATCCATAGTGCAATGCTTATGGACTGTGGGTGGGGGTGCCTGAAGGTGAGGTTTAGGTATTTTACATTTTATGGTCTGGCATAGAAGTTAGTGGCTGAGGTTCCCCATTGTTGGAAATACCTGGGCAGAACGTGCAGGTTCCCACTTGCTGTCTTGTTGATGCATCAAGCTTAAAAGGTCTGCAAAGTCATTGTTCACTCCCAGCAGGTGTTCTACTGACAGGTTGATATTGTTGCAGCTTTCCCAGTATCAGATTTCCTGCACCTAAGCACGTGGAGGGAGTGCCCCCTTCCTTCTGTATGTAATACATGGCCATAATGGGGTCAGTTTTATGAGGACTACTTTGCTCTGAATACATTTGTAGAAGGATTTGAGTGCTAGGCAGGCGGTCATCAGCTCCAGGTAGTTGATGTGTCAACCCTTTTGCTGAGGGTTCCAGGTACCATGTTGCCTAAATGTGTGCCCCACTGAGTGAGTGATGCGTCGGTGTGGGTCTAAGAAAGACCAGCCCAGCAACAGTTTGTTGCTATTCCAGCAATGAACAGGACGCTGCATGCTGGCTTTTATCAACACTAGATCTTCCCAATGTCCCCCTGTTTGTGACCACTGCTTGCAAGACACTGTAGGAGTAGGCGCATGTGTTGCCCAGCGTGTGCCATAATTGCTACGCAGGATGCCATCATGTGCAAACACTTGTTTGCATTTCTTACAGTAATGTGACAAATGGACTAAAAAAGAGGCAGCAGCTGCTCTAATGCCATTATCGTCTGCTAGTTTGCATTTGCTTTCCCTGTGAAAGCGTTTAGCACCAATCCCAGAAAGGGCCGCATCTGTTGGGTTTGGAGGTGGACTCCTTTGTATTTATGTTTAACTCTAAGTAGTGAAGGCATGGTTACAGTTGTTTGAGTGTGTGTTAAGCATTGCTGCCTGCTGCGCTGCTCTTGATCAGCCATACGCTGTTTTGATGAGGCACTTGTACCTCTTCCTCTAGGATGGCAAGATTGTCTTAGATGAGGATGTGGTGGAGGTTGTATTTAGGGTGAGGGGGTGTTGTGAAATTTTAAGCAGTAGCTCCTCTGAAATATTGTTATAACACATTGGTCTGAGGTGATTTCCTCCCAGCGAGGGAGGACATTGTTTACTCTGCCCCTGCCAGGTGTTGTATGACTGTGGAGAGGAGAAGTGGGTGAGTTCGTGCTTGGGAGTGCAATAGCCATCTCAAGCCTTTCCCTTGTTAGCTTGGCAGCCACCTCTGCTGTATACTCTGCCTGCTTGAGATTTGTGAAAGGCTAGCTGTGGGCACTGGTAGAAGTGTGCTTGTCCTGGGGGTGGTCTTAGTCCTGCCCCTGGGTTGTTGCCTACAAAAGGTGCCCCTGGGAGTTGCGGACTGCAGTGCAGTCCCGAACCTGGCAATTGCAGTGTCATTTTGGTATCCTTTTCCAGAATCTGAACAACTTAGGGCCCAAAACAATGTTCCCCATTGAGTGGGAGGTTGAGGAAGTTTGTTGTACCTCCAGCCTGAACTCCGCAATGCATGGCAGTGGAGTAGGATGCTCCATTACAAGTAGCAGAATTGGCAGCATCAAGTACATATCGGATATTGATGTAGATGATCTTTCCCTCAGTCACTAGTTCTTCCCACCTTTTCCTGTAGGTTACAGGGTGGTACTGCCCCAGGTTCTTCATCTCCTCCCAATGAAAACCATTGTACTACAACAGTAAGCTAACTAAATTGGTAATACACCACTGGATAGTTGCTCCACAGTCACATGTCAGACGGTGATGTTGAGGCGCAAGCTCTCCTTGACCAGGGCTTTATTTGACTCGTGGCTTGATTTGAGGCCTGATTCTTCACTGTGGAGTCTGGGGGCACCCGGCCAAGGATGTAGAGTGGGTCACTGAGAGAAGGTTTGAACTTCTTCTCTGCCCCTGTGTTGTGAACACCTTGTCCTTGGAAAGGATCCCTGAAATTGTCTGTGGCTGACTTTAACATACATGTATGGGATGCATGCATGGAAAGAAACTGAATGTTAAGTCGTGGAGAGGGTCTCCAGTAAAAGGTTGTCCGGTTCCTGTAGGACACATATGTTGACTTTAGGTTGGGGTATCGCCCTCTGAATCATAGCATGATACATGTGATATCATGTGGTGGGAATGGCTTAGCTGGGTAAGGCTCCAGAGGATGGTAATCTGCAGTGGTGACACTATACTCATCCCAGAGATCGTCACCTCTGTCCCAAGAGGGGGCCATAAGGGTCTTTCTCTGCCTGGATCTGAGTAGGAGTGCCCTGACAGGTTAGGAGATTCTGGTGGTGGCGGAAGGGGAACTGAGTATTGGGCATGGTGGTGGTGGAAGAGGTGAAAGGGGAAGTGATGGTTGTGGTGGAGGTGACTGCCTGAGTTTGGGAGGTTGGGATGGAAGACTTGTAGCCTTGTCCTTGTTCTTCTTGGTCATCAGACATCGTGGTACATTGAAGGTGGGCTCCTCCTCCAAGGTTATCCGCTGTTCCTTAGGATCGGGGAGCAGTGTTTCTGACTGGGGGTGGCTTAGTGGTGATCTTGCTAGTTTCTGGGCGAATGAAGGGCCATTTTTGCCTGGGTTTGAGCTCCTCGGACTGTCTTTTTCAGGAAAGGAGCCTCAGATTTCTCTTATCCAATGTCTCTCTGCATCAACTTAGTGCTTAGAAGCCCTCTCAGCATCAATTTTAGTTCTGAAAGGGAAGCGTCATCAGCCTTCATTCTAGATCGGGCAGACGATTGTTGTGACTCAACACCGTTCACTAGAAGTGAGCTTGAAGTTGAAGCCTTCTCTCAGAACTGACTGGAGCCCAAGGGTGGTGGTGGGCCAAGGGCTGGGAGTTTTTCTATCTTGCTAGAGGCCAGACATTCAACTCCAGTGGCAGTTCTGCATGGCCTGGTGGTACTTAACGGAGCAGGGTTTTGTCTCCTGGCTTTGCTGAGCTTGAGTAGTACTCACTCCCCGTGGTGTAGGAGCCCTGCCGGTTTTGATGCGGCGACAACCAGCCTTGGTATTCTGCCTCAGAAGCACTCAAGGGAACCATAAGAGGACCAGGTGTCGGATGGCCGCAAGTATCCCCAAGGAACCCACCTCTTTCTTCTTGAAGCTGAGGGGCTGTTGCTCACTGAAAGTGTTGGGGTCTCTGAGGATGACTGCTGCTGCATTTTGGAGTATGTCCAATGCAGTTCCCTTCAGTACCTTAAGGTCTTCTCGCTACAGCAGGCGAGGCAGCCTTCATGGAGGGGGGGACTCGTTATGGTCAGGAGATAGGCAAAGGTTGCAAAGCCATATCGTCCACCCAAGTATATTTTGCGTTGCACCTTGGACAAATTTGGAAGGGTGTATGTTCCATCATCCTCTTCCAGTATACATTCTCTGGGGCAAGCTCTGTGGACCATAGCAAAAAGGACAGCAGAAGTGCCAGGACATGAAGGTGAAGCAGTTGCAGTCACTGGCGGTAGAGAAGTGTTCTAGTTGGGGTAACCATCAGATATGTGCTGTTCACACTATGATTGTTGTCCAAATTGTCGGATTCGAGGAGTAGAGTGATTACGCACAAAAAAGCAGTGAGGATGGCATTGGTCTTTATGAGTAGTTGTTGATGTCCAAACCAGATGGCGGAAAAAAAACATCTTTGATGTAGGTGGTGCCCATGCACGTTTGTGGACTAAGGGAGGGTAACACAACGTCCCAGGCCTCGAAATATCTTCAATGAAAAACAAGTTGTAATGCGATAAGGTAGGATTAGGCATGAGCACGTGTCTACACCCACATATTCTATGAGAAGGTCGCTACCGAATGACAGTAATGAATTCTTCTGCCTACAGATCAAAGAAATCGATACCAAGCAGTACTCCTTGGAGAAGGGTCCGAGCAGGCAAAAACTAGCCACCATTGCCAATACACTAATTATCCTACTATAGTCACAGTCATACAGGAAGCACATCTTGAAGGCATACCAGAGATGAGACAGATTGGCAGTAGGCCCAATAGCAGCACCACTACATCAAGGCAGAAACCTAACCTAAATAAAATATACTCTCAAACCCCTGGGCACTAGCCAACAACCGTACTGTGGAGCAAGAAATTATAAAATGCCTCAACAGCAATGCCCAATACCATCAAACCCAACGAGTTAACTAGGGAACTATATATGTGACTCCAACAAGTGACGAAAAGGAAAATCACTCAAAAATGGTAAGAAATCATGATCCTGACTCTAGGGGCGCAAATAGGAGGACAAATTCATCACTGACAGAAGATCACTACCTCCAAAAACAAACTAATGGCCAGCGCAGCAACTATCCAAGGACAATCAGAAACAGAGACAGTACAGGACAGAATATAAGGGACTACACCAGATGAAGGAAGAGAAGAACTACAAAAGAGCGTGCCAAAACTGAACCATCCAGATTATTATGTGTAGACACTGTCTGAAAGCATGTGCAATGAAACCAATCATCAGGAGCATGATCAAGATAACCACACCTTCTGTGGCACATCCAAAAGTGTTGAGTTGTGACATGAATAAGGATGACAAGAAGACTCCCTATAGTCAACGTCCTGGCAAGTTCGTAATCAAGAAAACAGCTAGAAGGACAGAAACATCAATAGATACCAAGCAAATGCAAAGTAGCAGGGCTTCAAAACTTAAAGCAGTGACAAATAACCATCTGCAGTAGTGACAGTAGGGCACAGGTGCTTCTTATTGGAAATCTTCAACCCACACACCAAAGTACCCTAGCATCAAAGTAGTCCAAAGTCAGCTCCTGTTCTGAAGCAAAAGGCAACAACATATGGAAAAAGAGAAGCAGCTGACTGAGCAGGGACCATCCTGCAACTCACAACAAAAGCAAATCGAACTCTGAAGATCCAACATATATGTCCACAAGGCGAGGTAAACATTAGAGGTCAACTGCTCCCAAGTCAAAAGGTATTAACAAAGAACAATGGCAGTGGCCCCTATCATGACCACATTAACAGCACCTGCTGGTTTGGGAACAGGAGGCCGCAAACACCTAGATAATGTCACCAGAGTCCAGAACTACAACTGGCAAGGGTCCTTGCAGAGGAAAATCAAGAAGGTCAGAGACTTGCCCTGGAGACCAGATGATGCAAGAGACCAGGGGGTGTATAGGAAGCTTAAAATGGGCAAGCAGCATGCCATAGATCAAACCTGTGTGGTGCACCCTTTCACCACAGTCTGGCAGAAGACTCGATAAAAAGTCCAACATCAGCTATAACAGGTGGCAATGAGCTGGATGTAGGCCTCAACAAGGGCAGAAACACACAATCCTCATTACCAGAAGGGAACGTCAAAGAGGTCATCTCACAAGAACAACTGAACTTCCAGGTCCAGAAACCCCCAAGAGGGCAATACTCTTGACGGCTAACCGACAGGAAAGAACAAGCTTACCCATAGCACAGTGTGCCATTTCAAGGAGGCTTGGACTGCGGCAGGAAGTCCCTCCAGAACTTGTAAAAGGTCCCAAAAAGTCACGAACAATGTCAACGAGCACATTACCATCAACACTCGATGACATTAAACCAGTTTAAAGAAAGGAGCAAAGCACATCACATGGGCCCACATGGGCTCATAAAGCAATTCCAGAAGTTCCCCAAGACATAACACTCCCTTTTAACACTAGGGAATGTAGGAACAGAAGAGCATTTTGCAAAAGGTCTAACATCCGAACAACCATCAGTCAGCCTAGACAGTCTCCCAAACTCTCTTAGGAAAAGTCAGCTATCTACAAAGGGAAGGAATATGCCCTCCTTCTGTGCTTCTCCGCGACCAATCAATTTCCACTCTAAAAATATATTATCCATCAAAAGATAGCCTTGAGGGACCAAATCAAGCACTCCAGCACAGAGTGTCACAGGTGCTCACGGATCTGCTCTTTAAATACACTGTGTTAAATCTGTTTCAAACCATCTCAGCAAAGTAACTGCTCACATAATCTTGAAGGAGCAGAGACACCATCTGCACCCTTTCCCAAAGAGCATGGGAGTAACAGTCCTAGAGGCACATGGTATTACAGGGGCAGGGGCCAAAGCACCAGATGAGAAAACTTTTCTTTCCCATCAATACCCTTCCACTCTACATCCAGTGGAACTGATGAAGATGAAAGGGTTTAAGGAGCTCTGTGTGACTTGTCCCTTTAATCCTGAGCAGAGGCCGGCCTGCTCCAAATAAACTTAACGGATTCTGTCAGCGACTCAGGAAAGGGCAGCAAAGCATCAGCTACTCATGAAAGGGCAGCAAAGCATCAGAAGACGACCCGACTGGAGGACTGCCATCAATAATTAAGTTTAACTTCAATCATGGGCAAAGCAGCCTTGCACAGAGTCTCATGAAAAGAAATATCAGCCAACTGAAGACCCAGAGCTCATTCAGCATCAACTACAGACTTCCTGGATGAGGAGGAGGTAAATCCTTGACAGTAATTCAGGAGTTGGATCCCAAGCAAGGCCAGGTCTGACACCCCCCTCCCAGTCCTGTGCGGGCCTTTGAATTTCATCATCAGCCATCCACCGGAGACTACAGAGATATATCCCTGAACCACACAAGGAACGGGAAGGCTGAGACCTGGGAGAAGACACAGGAATATCAAAGACACCAAGAGATGCTGAAACAGCCAGGAAGCAGAATCTATAGCACCGTAAAGCTTTTGCAAACATGAAAGGAGAGCACATCGATCTGCACTGAAGAGCGTGGAAAAAAATAAACTGACATAAGAGCTGAGGGTAGCACCATACATGGTGCTGTGACATCATATCCAGGAGGTGCCAGTCAAGTCCAAGGCATGGCACCATGTGGAGGCACGAGAGAGCTATTGCAAATTTTCCATATTCACTCTAGTGCCTGAAGGGGATTCCTCACGCGAGGAATCTGCATTTACCAGTATCCCTCAGAATCAGATATTTCCTTATTTTCCTTCTCTTTATCCTCAAGACAGAAGCGGTATTTCGGTTCCATACTTAAAATAAATGACTGAGACTACTTAATCCAAAATATCCTGTGACTGGCTCATATATCCAATTAATAAAAGAGCTTCCCAAATTTATTATTGATGGGAAAGAGTTTCTTAATAAAACTACTGCAACTAAAGACTGCCTACCTAAGATTATTTCCAATCAGTCTGGAGAATTCATCAAAGGCTTGTTGTAAATTTATAAAGTACCTCAGACCAAAGTTGGTTACCCAAGTTTCTCTACAAAAGATGAAAGATGTAAAAATACATAATGCTCATTAACCTTGTTTACGAAGGTGTGTTTTACACTTTCTGTGATTCCCAGTGGGTCGCAAATAGATCTACCTCATGAATTTTAATGAGGTAGGTCTCAATTTGCGACCCATTGAGAATCGCAAAGATCACAGGGATGGTGGTCAGCAAACCACCAAGTCGGTGATTGCTTTTAAATACAGCAATCTTTTTTTTAATGCAGCCCATTTTCCCTAAAGGAACAAGCATTGATTGGCAAAGTCAATAGATCTCGCCTATACAAGAGCTATTATCTTTGCCAATATGTTTTAGCAATGTTGTACACCAGAGTGACTGCTGTTCAGCATGGCTAAAAGTTAGTGGAGTACAGGAGAGTGGCGTGGAGCGGAGTGTCATAAAATGGAGTAGAGCGAAATGTTAGGGAGTGGCATACAGTGGCGTGGAACGGCGTACAGTAGAGGTGAGTATCATGGAGAGGATTGAAGTGGAGTGTCATGAAGATTACAGTGTTGTGGAGGGAGTAGAGTGTCGTAGAGTGGAAGGGCGCAGAGTTGAGTGTCGTGGAGTGGAGTACAGTGTCAGAGTTGAGTAGAGTATCGTAGAGTGGAGTGGCATGCAGTGCTGTGGAGTGGTGTAGAGCAGAGTGGAGTGGCATAGAGGGTGTTGCAGAGAGTGGAGTAGAGTGTTGTAAAGTGGCGTAAAGCAGAGTACATTGTCATAGAGGGGAGTAGTGTAGAGGAGAAGTGTGTCACAGAATAGAGTGGCGTACAGTGGTATGTAGTGGCACAGAGGGAGATGCGTAGAGCATTGTAGAATGGAGTAGTGTCATAGAATGGCAAAGAGTGTAGTAGAGTGCTGTGGAGTCGAGTGGAGTAGAGAGTCAGAGTTGATGGACCCCACCTTCAATCACTGGTTCAAATTAAGCACTGGGTTCTCAGATCTGGCAGCAATGAAAGAACAGACGTTGTAACAAATCCCGACCCCGTCCTATATTGAAGCCTTTAACTTTACAGGAAAAACAAACATAGATTTCTGGACAATGACAGGAAAAATATAAGTGATATTGTTGCTGTTTACACTTCACAAGTTTTACTTTTTCCATTATCTTAAGAGTATTTTCTTTTTCCAGGATGTTGTGGTTCTGTAGTTTTTTTATGTAACACATGAATGACTCTTTTTTAGTGGGTGCTTCAAATTCGCTTGTAGCTGTCTGGGTGAGGTCTGCATGTGGGTGGATGTTTATAATGGCCCAGGAAAGAGGGCTCTGGAGTTCAGGCTGAAAGCAATGTGGTTTCTCACGGTGTCTGTCAGTAGGATTCCCACCTCGGCTGGGTTTTACCAGCTTGGCCGGTGTTTTTCTATGGCAACCAGTAAAAGAAAAAGGTGGCAACCCTACCTGTCAGTGATTCATGAAGGGTTGCAGAATACATAGGCATTCAATACATGGCTTCTCTGCAGTATTGGTCAGGTGTGGCAGTTGCGTAATTGTGATTCTGTGTGACAGTGTGTGAAGGGTGTGGTGTGTGGGGGAGGATGGTGAGGCGAAATAGAGGCATGGAATTAGGGTGACCAGATTTTGAAACACAAAAAATGGATTTTCAACAAACAGAGATGTACAAGTACATTTTTGCATTGACTAAAGGGAATACAATGACTCACCTGACAGCGGTCAACAACACAAACAATGCTACTGTGAGGGAATTAAATTCAACTTTTAAAAGAATGCCATCTCTGTTAAGCAAGTTGCTTTCTGCAATAGGCTGCTAACATTTTCTGCACTGCGACACATGAAAACTTGCCTCCCTCTGATTTAAGGCAACCCTGCATGAAAATCAGGACTGGTGCTATATTTAGTGAAATTTGCCAGGGCAGGTGATGAAAAACATGGACCCTGCCGCCAAACGTAGGTCGGCTCGTCACCCTAAAAGAAGTATGTGCCAGAGAGTTAAACGGGGATGCTGAAGAGAAGAGAGATGAGTTGTCAGATATGCAGACGTAGGATTTCAGAAAGATGTGGAGAGAAACGACCTAAATGTGTAAAAGAGACTACAAGGGAAAGTGGCATGAAGGGGAGACACTACGTAGCCCAGTGTTCCCTCATATACCTTAGTAATGTTAAATTCACAGCCTTATTTCTTCAGAATTGAAAGATTTTTTATTGTAACTGTTCACAACAAAATGTTCCTTGTTATTCATTTATCTAACACTGGTAACAAGCATAGACAAGCCCATGGATTGCTTTAGGTTCATGTCCGTTATTAAGTGCTATGTCTGGATACAAAAGGAGAAGTTTCTCAAGGAGGCACTAAAATACTAACTGCATAAGCATGGTATGAGAAGCAAAGAATTTTCGTTCCATGTTTTACGCGACGCCCCTTAATTACATGGGTCACTCCTCTTATTCTTTAGTTTCTTATATCATGTTAATTTTTTTAGATTTCCTACATCCCCTCTTTTTTCCATCACACTTAAAGCCCCGGGGCCAACATTTCGGTGACAAAAGACTATAATGACAGCAACTTTTCACAAGGAGTATGCTGGACTCCTGAAAGACTGTAGTAATAAAACAAACAATGAATCCCTACAAACATAATGAGACTAATGAAGAATCAAAGAAAGAATATCCGCATATAGAAAATCCGCAAAGCCCTAATTTCGATGCCTGAAATAAAATTGCAGTTGATCAATACCACATTCATTGTTACCCTAGCATACAGTTATCGTGCGCACTCACGGGACATTCACATTTCTTAAAAATATCACGTACATGTGGTTGTTCTGTCACAGTCTCGCACAATGAAGTAAAATATGGACTATTCTGGAAAGCAACACTCTGTGAAAGCGTAAGCTACACTGTAAATGTGATTATTGGGACGGGTGAAAGACTTCAAACAAATTTCAAAGCTACCTGCTGCCAGCCTGGAAGTTAAGGCCAATTGCATAGTTGTCCAATGAATCTTTCATGACAGCGACAAAAGGAAATGTGTTGCTATAAAACAGATCATCTAGTCGTTTGTTTCTTCCCATTTGATTTATTTTCAGAAAATATGGTTTTGAGGTCACACATATGTCAATGTATATATTCTCAAAGATGTATTTCTTAAAATCATACTAAAGAATCAACTCTAGTATGACCACCAATTTTAAGAGACTGTGTGGGGAGGTTAGAATGCCTCTCTTGTTTTCGGCAGATCATCTGTGTTGTATGTTTGGTAACGGTTCGGCTCCCTTAAAAAAAAAACTTGTCATTCACATAAAGAAAGTAGAGTGTGATTGTAGGATTGTGACATGTCAACAGCCAAACCCATGTTGCTTAGAATTAAAGGGTCGAAATCCTTCATTGTTCTAGACAACTGGCTGAGTCGTGACAGCTCTTCGTGCGCTGATGCAAGCTGTACAACACGAGGCTATTTATCCATTTATTAATTACTCATAGTATATTCTAACAAGGAGGTGTGGGAGGGGCTGCAGTGCCTCATGCGTTCCACGGCAGAACAGCAACAGGGGTGTATGTGGGGTGGTCATACCACACTTGGAGGAGGTGGGAGGGATGAATGCTGCGTTAAAATGCAAGCAGCTAAGAGTGTCAACACCAAACATAGGCAAACAGGAACACAACCAGAAAAGAAAGAAAAAAAATAGTCTCCCAAAGAACACAAACAACTAAAGTGTAAAGATACAGTACTTGGTCCCTGCTCCTAGCAGGAAAACGAAAGAGAAAAAGGAGGGACAAAGAGGCAGGACTGACGACTTGCAAGCAAGGATTTTTAAAGGACACAGAAACAAACAAATGAAAAGCAGAGTTATGGTTTTAAGCTCACAAGACAGGTATAAGCTAAAGTATATACAAGAGGTCTTGAATGCTCAAACAAAAAACACATAAACAACCAAACCGTAAAGATATACTACTTGGTCCCAATCTCATGGAAAGATATGAAAGAGAAAAAGGAGGGACAAAGAGGCAGGACTGACCACTTGCAAGCAAGGATTTTTAAAGGACACTGAAATAAACAAATGAAAAGCAGAGGGAGGGCTTTGAGCCCACAAGACAAGTATATACCGAAGTATATACAAGAGGTCTCTAATGCCTGACTTAAAAAAGAATGTGTTTAAAAAAAGGCATTCTGTTTCATTTTTGAAGAGCGGCAGTGGTCTGTAGGACAACTGCCTGCTCTTTAAAATATATATGTTTCATTCTCAAACAGGAAGGGTCACCCGGGACCCCTTACCTTTTACGAATGGCTTACCACCATCTTCGAGTTGGTGGTAAAATGCATATGTTTTCTGACCTCATTTCGGTTGCAAAACATTTGTACATCCACATTCGAATTGGCATTAGGAAGCAATGCCCTAAACATGCCCCTTCCAAATACCAATTCACAATCCCAAATTATGATTCAGTAACAGGTTACGGAATCGCAATTTGGGCTTTGTACATTTGTGTTAAAAAACAACCCGATTCTGCAAATCCAGCTGTTTGTGAACACAAAAAAACTTCATACATCTGGCCACTAGCTATTTAATACAGATATAAAAATTTGTTTTTTCTTATCCCTTACATGATGGCTCCAATGTTTATATAGGAGATGCGAGACCCCTTCTTTTCTACTCATAAGGAAGTTTTTTTTAGGAATTGCTGCGCACAAAGTACTTTATTAGAGCTCACTAGGTGTTGGTTCATAACTGATATAAAAGCACAATGATTGAGTCTGATCAGTGCTTGTTATGGTGTAGGTCACTGTAATTAATTTCCCTTGCTTACCTTCTAAAAGATGGTCCCCTTTTAGTATGGGAAAAGTGAGCTACTGTCTAATGCTGTGATGTATCACAGAACAGGATTCTTTAATGGATCATTTAATGTTTTAGCATCTTGTCTGCGCTCGTGGCTTTGTGAGAGCCATGCCGGGTTCACCTGTTGTTGGTTTATCTGTGACATATAGGCTGGTAAAAAATATTGTGAGCAGGAAGACATTTGAGTTAGAACCCCTGATATGGCAAAGATATGATAGACAATAATGGAACTGTGTTGTCCTTTTTTGAGTTACCGGAGCTGTGCTACGACCACTTTTGATGAGAGCACTACATTTAACTTTTAAACTGAGGAGATTTCTTTTTCAGGAATTCAGAATCCCTCCAAGTCTGAAGAAGAAGGTTCAGTGTGAGGTGAGCCATTACCTGTTGAATAGTTTGGAGCTGCCTGATTTTTCAAGTAAAAACCAAAGGAAATGATAGACGGAGCGTTGACAATACAAGCACTCACCCCCAGTCAACTGATCTGGGTTTAATCCATCACCGTTCTTTAGCCCACTCTGCCACCCCAGTTCAGACATGGCCATATGCAAATCAGTCTGACCCTGTGCCTCATGGGAACAGTCCAGCCCGAACTGCCAAGCCATGCCTTCCCTGGACCGGAAACAAGCTACAGAGGACCGGTTTCTGGCATTTCAGCCTTCTTCAGCCCGGCTTGCTTGAATCCAGTGGCAAAGTGAGCAAGGACTCACGTCTGAGCATACCCTGCCAACTTTTGGCGAACAAAGAAAAACCAAAGGAAACGATGGACGGAGCGGTGACAATACAAGCACTCAATATTGTGAGCAGGAAGACATTTGAGTTAGAACCCCTGATATGGCAAAGATATGATAGACAATAATGGAACTGTGTTGTCCTTTTTTGAATTACCGGAGCTGTGCTACGACCACTTTTGATGAGAGCACTACATTTAACTTTTAAACTGAGGAGATTTCTTTTTCGGGAATTCAGAATCCCTCCAAGTCTGAAGAAGAAGGTTCAGTGTGAGGTGAGCCATTACCTGTTTAATAGTTTGGAGCTGCCTGATTTTTCAAGTAGGCATTATGTGATGAAGATAACAATGAGAGGGCTACCTTTAATAACAGTTAAATAGCATAACTCTTGCAAATCTTCAAGAGAGATAATATGTACGACCGTAGAAGAATGTATAAAGTGCTATACTAGAAAAATGGACTTGGAGAACTCTAAGACTTACTGAGAAATGTGAGCATGTAGGGTACTGGAGCATGATTCTGCAATATGAATTAATGGGGTTGTTGGTTAGAATTTAATCACAATCAAGGTGAGTATTTCACGAGGTTTGGTGTTAGAATGGCAGTGTTTTTAATGTAGTTCACTTTCATTATAGACTGTTGGTCACATTTTAAATTAAATTTAATATGCTCAATAATGTTTCTCATAAGAAAAATTTGAAAATGATATTGTGTAAAAGTATTGTAGAAATGTAAATTGATTATGTGTGAAATGAAAAAAAAAATCTATTTTCCCATTGTTCCCCTCGAAAATGCTTGAGTTACATGCCAGGAAATAATCAAGTTTTATAGTCTGTCCTGAAGAAAGTAGTTTCAAATGGTTTGGTAATTGTCTGTAACATAGAATTGACGTTTTTAAAAAGAGTTGTCTGTATATGGAATTGTAGAGAGTGTATGAATCACAAGTTGTGTAGAATACTTTGGTGGACAGGAACTCACTATTTTAAACTTTTAAAGTATGTGAGTATGTGTCAATGGTTGTTTTGTGAGTGACTGATTTTGTGTCTAGTAAATATCTGTTGGACATTTTTGGAACAGGCACTTACTGGTTAGCTGAAGGGATGTCCCTAGCCAGGGAGAACCTATCGCTCCCGTCATGAGTGGGTAATTACACTCCGTGTGTAACCTGTGCTCACCTTTGGGTAGCTTGGCACTGAACAGTCAGGCTTATCACAAAGGCAATGTGTAAAGCAAAGGCACAGCAATTACTTGCGATAAATACACTGAGCGTCACAAAAGAGACTTCACACAGACTGTATGTAAATAACGTTTGTATTCAACACACATGTTACATTTTTATAACATGAACATCTTATACGTTTGGGCATAAAACACATTTGGAAATAATACTAGCGGAACAAGGCCCACTCGTATTGTTATGATATCAATAGTATGAACACTGTGGACAATTCTGAATCTAATTCCCTCCCCTACACACAGAGCACCCTTATGCATTACGACACGTTGCCCCCCCCACCGGCCCACCCTAGCAATCCTGATAATGCAATCCCACACATGTTAGGGTGCACCCCAGGACACTATATAAAAAATATGTACATACATGAAACTAGAACACTTTTTAGCAGCACCCCAGGACTGAGCCATGCGATTAAACCCAATGTCAAATTTATTGTGCTTTTGGCAGGAAATCAACAAATACAGCGTCCCCGGCGGCCAGTGTCGTGAATTACAGGTGGTTCTTGATAGTCTCCTACTCACACACACTCACTCTGCACCACTGCAGGGTGTGACAGATATCAGCCCAGTCCGTACAGACTGCTCTTGCACACATTCACACTCAGCACCCCAATGCATGCTACTGGTACCCAGCAGGTCAATGGATAACACAGTATTTTCAGCCTCCGTGTCCCCTGCCTCCTTTCACCCTCTGGTTCACCCTGTCTGTCCTATACTCCCAGATGGAAGATAACTAGCCCCTCCTCCTAGAGGCCGCACACAGCCTAAGTCACATTTAGTCTTGGTCCTCAGGAAGCACGTGAGGATAAGTAGCACATTTTAATTAGGATGTAGACGTAAACCAGGGCCGTTTAGCAGCCACTGGGGAAGTTCACCTACAGGTCTCAAAAAGCAGCGGATTCATGCAGTCTCTTGACCCGCTTCCGAATTGTCTCGTAAGCGTTCCTTCAACCTAGTCAATCTCTATCGCTACTAACTGGCACCAAGATGTCTTTGGGAGGGGCCAGGTGTGGAGAGGGCAGTTGGTCCACCGTGCTGAGGGTCAAAGGAGAACAAACGGTGCATTGGGACTAACACTGGGAACCTCTCTGTAGGAGGAGGAACCTCACCTGGTACACGATCCGGGTCATACCCAGGCAATTCGGGGACAACATCTGATGTGCATTGGTATGGGTCACACCAGACACTTTAGGTCTCAAACACAGAGTTGCACACAGCAAAGATTTGGAAATTCCCTACCTCCCTGAAAATGAGGCACAAAGTCTGTTGCACGATGACACAGGTTGCACCAGACCAGTCCAGTCACACACACACATGACCAAATTCAGCAGAGCCACATGAGGTAGAAAATGGCACTACTAGGAGTACACCCCTGCCTCTGAGGGTTGCACCTTGTGAATCAGACACCGCACGCAATGAGCATGCACTTTGTGTGATGCACAAGAGAGATGCCACACGATCGACGAAATGGGCCATGCTGGGTCTCGCAACTGGTAAAACCACTCACCACCAACCAGATGCTTATGAGTGTCAGGCTCCCTGAAGTACAGAAATTGTACACCTTAGATACGGGCAAGATTTCTGGGGCCCACACTAGACAATATGGTCTCTAGGCACACATCTTAGTTCCACGCTCACACTACACTACCCATTGGGATTCAGTAGCTGATGTGGCCACCGCTCTCCAGATGTTACAGGTAGGTGGTGTTGGTGTCTTGCATGAGATCTTTGATTTCCCTGAGGTCTCCGGGAGAACAGGAGACCTGGCGACAGGCCCTTGAAGAGCTCGTTTCAGGATGCCACACTTCAGCAGATCTTCGGCCCAGGACAGTCACTATTCCAAAAGGGAACGCAGCCCCCTTCAAGGGCATTAATCCTCCATGTGTACATTACATTCCTCTGGCAGTGTGACCACGCAGTCCGGGTTCTCCATTCCCGCATCTCCACAAGTTTATCTCACCCTTCGTTAAGGATGGCACCAGTAGCTATATTGTTGGGTGCCTTTGAAGTTGGGGGGGTTAGGTTTTTCCCTTCGAACCACAAATGTCTCTCCTAAATTGTAGGCCTGTCTGCCATGGGGCCATGGAATGTACATCTTAATCATTAGTGGGGTCATAATCTGGCCCCCAGAGTCCAGGTGTTAAAATCTCTCCCTCCAATCTATCCGATTTGGCACTCAAATGGTCATTCTAGTGGCATGCCTATGTAAATTGATACTTGTATAGCGCACTGAGGATCCTCCACGCAACTCGCCACCTCTATTGCAGTCCTCTATTATGGAGACAACAGACCCTTCGCAGTCCACTACTGGCATTTCATCAAGGGTAATTCCAGATCAGGAAGCATGCACTACTCATCAACAGATGAGTTGCCCAAGAGAGGACCATCAATCAGCCTATAATGGCTTAGAAGAACCAGCATTCAAACTTCGCATACTGACGTGGAACGTGGCAGGGCTAAGGCCCAAGGTGGTACTCCCCCATTGGATCCAGTATATAGAACAATTTGATATCTGTATTATACAGGAAACGTGGGCTACTGCACCTGTTTTTATCCCTGGCTATGTTACGATAAGCGGCCCAGCAGTCACCACTAGGACAGGTCGACCGGCAAGGGGGCTGTTGATCTGGGTTAAGATTGACTTACATTACAATGTACCATAAGAGAGATTAAGAATAATAGCCTGAACATCCTTGTGATCAATCTCAGGGGTAGGAATGGTAGGGAGTTGGACAGTTACACTGGCTATGCCTGTGGTGTCAAGGGGGGCTCAACCCAAGATGACTGTCTTGAGGAAAGAGAGTCCTTATGCCCTCTATTAATAGCAGGAGATTTTAACACTACCTATGAACTGATGGGCCTTGAAGACTTAACAGAGAATGGCAGGGTAGATGAACTGTGGGATGTTCCCACCCCTGACCTACAACCAATTTAAAAATGGACACAGTCTGCCTTGCAACTTCAAGCTTTAACACTTGCAAACGGGCTTAGGGCAGCTAACAGTCATACGAACTCCGACAAGATGGGGCAAACACTTTCAATAGAACTGCCAGCATGAGCCGAATTGACTATGTATTAATAAACCGGAGATTATGGTCCGAAGTGTTGGACATGGAGGTAGGAGTAACCACGGACAGCGACCATAACCCGCTTAATCTTGCCATGACCACCGTCTGGACCAAGAACACCAGCAGCTCCGGCGCAAAGCTTAAGTCCAAGGCCATATGCCCCACGAACGATAACAGGCGCCTTAAGTGGGCGCGCTTAGCTATTGATACCAGCAAACTAAAGCCATAAAACAAGCACTTACAACTTACAATTTACAACTCCACGATATATGAGCTCCCAGCAGTCACGACCACCGATACCTCTTTTTTCACCCAGTTAGCTTCTCATTTCAGCCTCCCGAGTTCTAACCACAATAAAACACCAGATAACTCCCAATTCTCCTGGTTTAATAAAAAATGTAGGAAACTGCGGTTAGAGTTGGCAGCTGCAATCAAAGCAAATAATGTAGCAGACATTAGACCGACCAGGAGGTCTTACAAGACAGCACAGGCAGAAGCAAAAAAGGAGTGGGCTGAGAACTGTTGGTCACAGATTCGAGATGCATGCCAAAGGAAAGATTCTCAGCAGTTCTGGTTGCTTGTTACCAGGGGTGATGTTGAAAAATCTAAACCACCAACTAATAACATAGCAGAGGCTGTCTGGTTCAATCATTTTTCAAAAGTTTATAAGAGATCTGGAGAGACAGATACTGAAGGCTCCTTCAAGGAGCATATTAGTTCCAGTTCAGCAGTGATTTATTCTCCCTGGATGAAATAACTCAAAGCATTAACCCCATAGTTAAAAACAAAGCTTCCGGTCCTGAAGGAGTACCTGGAGATTTCTTTCTTATTGATGTTCTGAATTGGTCTATCTATATCCAAACACTAGTGAATGGAATTGCTGCTGGGGCCCCAATACCTCCGTTATGAAAGGGAGCTAAGGTTATCCCGGTCTTCAAGAAGGGGGATTGTCACAGTCCTCCAATTATAGGCCTATCAGTCTAATCAATGGTGTACAGAAGGTTTTCTCCTGTGCCTGTCTTAACAAAATCACTGACTGGATGGAGGAAAAAAGCATACTATCCCCCTTCCATGCGGGGTTCAGGAGGAAAATCAGCACCATTCACCAGGTCTTTCGTTTTACCTTGTTGGTTTTGACAGTGATATTAGAGCAGGACAGTCTCTACACCGCCTTATTGG
This sequence comes from Lissotriton helveticus, assembly GCF_964261635.1. NCBI lineage: Eukaryota > Metazoa > Chordata > Amphibia > Caudata > Salamandridae > Lissotriton > Lissotriton helveticus. The sequence goes on from NC_136061.1 coordinate 668,546,662, forward strand.
TTTAAAGTCAGCCTTTGATCTTATCTCCAGGCCCAAACTATGGCATGTTCTATATGATCTGGGGCTTCCATCTAACATCATGGCACTTTTAATCAGATTGCATGAGGATAACTATGCAAGGGTGTGCTGGGGGGACCAAGGGCAGCTATCAGACCCAATTATAGTTGTCAGAGGGGTACGTCAGAGCTGCGTTTTAGCCCCCACTCTATTCTCGCTCTTCATTAATGGAGTGGTGAAACATTTAGCAGAGGTCCACGCTGATGCCCCCTCAATGGGGGGAGTAAAAACAACTACTCTATTGATCCCGGATGACACTCTGCTGGTTTCAAAGACCCCCAGTGGCCTTCAGCTGCAATTTGATCGTTTTATGGCCTTTTGTGGATAGAGAGGGCTTGCGGTTAATACAAAGGTCATGCTGATGAACCCCCACAAATCATTCAGGGGCAAACAATTTCGGGGGGGGGGACTTCTCTGGAGAGAGTTGACACTTTTGAGTATCTGGGCATAACCCTCACGGAGAAAATGTCTTGGAAACACCACATTTCAAAGCGAATCCTTCAGCAGAGCAAAACCATGGGGGTACTGATTATGGAGCATAGGGTTTCGCAAACCAGGCCGATAGCAGGCCCGCTCCAGATATACAATCAAAAGGTGGCAGGCTCAGCTTTGTATGGGGCTGAAATCTGGGGGTTTGACAATCTAAAGGGCCTTCTTCGTACAGAAAATACATTCCGGAGGTCGCTCTGTTCACTCCCCCAGAGTACCCAGCGTCTTCCGCTAAGGTTTGATATGGGCAAAGCGAAGGATACGCCCCCTTCTCTTCTGGCTGTGTTTAAAACAAACACCTGAGCTTACCCATTACGCGTCCGCTCTTCAAGAAGTCCTCAAGTTAGATCGGTTCAAAAAAACTAGGCGGTTTAGTAACATCCACTCATTACTTTCCACTATAGGCATGGGGAATTAGTGGGACGAGTCTGATGCCACCTTGCAGCCTAGTAGAAACTATGTTAAGACACACTATTGTAATTGGGTAGAACAGGGAAATGCCACAAACACAATATGAGGCCGTATTACATCTGCATTCCTAGAGTTCAAGTCGCAAGGCATGTACGAGCAGTACATGAAGGTTGTCACGATTCCGGCTGATAGAAAGTTGTACATTCAATTCAGATTTGGCACCCTCCCTCTGAAATCGTTTACAGCGGCCTGGCAGCTGGGATCCTCGGCCGCATCATGTTGCTGTCCTTGTTGCCCAGGAGTCCCCGAGAAGATCAAGCACCTTTTTTTGCATGTCCCCTTTACAAAACCCCAAGAGCCAAATGGTTAGCCCCTGTCTGCAGGGAGATGGGTACCCGAATCCATCAAGAATCACTAAGTATTTAAAAGACAGATTCAAGAACACTAATAGCTTGTGCAGCAGCCAAATTCTTGGGGAAAATGCGGTTTAGTAGGAGGTTTGCATTTCAGAATGGGTAAAAAGCATTTTTAGCTTGCATATGGATCTTTATTTGTAGCTAGTTTTTAACTATAATTTATATTTTATGTTATGAATAGCATTCGAAATTATGCCTAGGTTACTGAAACCAAGTACAAGGGTCACCTGTAAAAAATCTTTTGAGCACTCCCTGTACTACGGCGCTATGGATCAACAGCTCTTTTAGATATTGTTGTTTCTTTGTTAATGGAGCTAAGGCTCATCTCCGATGGAGCAAAATGTTCAACAATACAAGCTGTGCCCTTAACGTTTTCGCCAATATGCTTGCTACATTGTATCCTTGCATCTGAACGCATTTGCACTTCCTCCCATTTCCCCAAGAGCTCTAACCGGTGGTCTCCTCCCGAGTACATTCTTCTTTAGGCTCCATTTTTTTGTGTGATGACTTTTACCAATGCATTGCTTTTATAAATTACTGTTTTAATTTCCAGGCTCGCTGTTTTAATTGATGGAGCTATTTAAATGGAACATGAACGTTGTACTCACATTGTAATAATACCAAGCATTCAACAATGTATTGTTGCATTACACGCACTTGCACTTTTAATGGAATTCTTTTAGGGCTCCAATGTGTTTGAGTTTTTTCCTCTGGTATACTCACCATCCCATGTTCCAATTTTAACTGTTTTTAATGTTTTGTTAAGTTGATACACTTTGATCCATCAGTTATCTGTTTCCGTATAATGAATTAGTGCATGGGATGCGTTGGTGACTCCATTGTACTGTATTTCCTCGTACTTTGATGGTCGTAATGACCGAATACATTTTCTGACTGAGTTTAAAATTAATCACAAAAACAGCACATTTGGTTGCTGAGATACAATAACAAACAAGAACCCGTGTTATTTTTGGGGCCAAACTCGAAACAATGGTAGGCTATGAGCTAACTTCATAAGTGTTTTGAAAGTCAATGGTCTTGGGGGACACTACAATATTTACTCCAAGAATCACAGTCAATGAATGGAATCAAATGTATTATGGGGGCCAGTTCCATCTAGCACAACATTGTAGTAAATGTTAAGTGAAGCTGAGTAGATGTGGCTGCTGTTGCCAAGTATTAGCCTAAAGGTTCAGCGGTGTCCATCTACTGCCAACAAAGCATTTAAAGGCCATCCAGGGATTTTTGGTATCGTGGGAATATTAGGCAGATAAAAAGGATCAATAATTTACGATTGGTTTGCCAATATGTTATTTTTTTAGCACCCAACAGTTAGACCTTCCAGGGCCATCAACACCCAGAAACCGCCTGCTCAAAAAACATTTATCTTGTGGGTTACTACAGGTTGGAGTAAAATTTTTAAACTGAGTCAGTGTTTCCAAGGGTCAAAATTCCCAACATAGCCTATGAAGTCTCTAGTTCAGGGTCAATGTGTCAGTGGGTGTATGATCGTGTGGAGGTACAGGAGTACAGAAAAAATCTATTCTCCTACTGTTATCAACACTGTTCCCAAACATGCCAGCAAGACTACAGCCAGAAATATATTTTCAGGGGGGCATGGCACTCAACTATGACCAAACATTAAAGCTGTGCTCTGTAGGAGGATTTTTGTCCAAATACTGGTGGTTTCTTTCCCAAATAAGTGTTGTCCTACTGAGTAATGACCCACTGAATACTGTGGTACAAGAATATTGTGAATAGAATATTGGAAGGTAAGCGCATATAAGGAACTATAGAGTTACTATTCCTAACTCCACACCTACATATCGTGAATATCTTGAAAAAATATATATATATATATATATATATATATATATATGTATATATATATATATATATATATATATATATATATATATATATATATATATGTATGCATGGTTGGTTCTGTGGTGCCACTATTGAAGCAGGAGGCTCTGCCACTGAGTGTATGGGAGGCCTGCTGGCTGAGAATCTGTGGAACATTTTGAAGCAGCCAGGGTTTGTGGAGAGCAATGCCACACGTCGGGAAAAAGAAAGGAAAATTCAAGGGCAGCTGGAAAACAATATACTCACTAAGAAATCCAGGACACGAGGCCAAGCATTTCAGCAATGAAAGGAGGAATGGTTGTCATCATCATGGGAACTATTCCCAAATACAAGTAAGGCTAAAGGAACATTCCGTCGAAAATAAAGATGACTAACTTTTCTTCCTTAAAGATGACATTGATTATCAAATGCAAAAAAGAACAACTGATGGGCAGAATGCAGAACAATGTCATACATTCACCCCAGTACCAAGATCTGGGCCTAAATCCATTGTTTTTTTGCTCACCATACCATTCCAGTTTGGACCCAGCCATATGCAAATCAGTCTTGACCCTGCGCCCAATGGGAACAGTCCAGCCAGAACTGCCAAGCCAGGTCCTCCTTGGACTGGAAACAAGCATTCTAGGACCGGTTTCAGGCTCTCAGCCCTCATCAGCCAGGATAGCTTGACTCCAGTGGCATGGAGAGCAGGGGACCCACGTCTGGGCATACCCCTCCCACGTGGGGTGACTAATGCAATAATTCATTATACAAAACACTGAAATTGGGGTGGATGCCATGTCGTACCTTAAATAACAACAGCAAAGCACTATGGTTGTTGGGGTCCGATTTCGGATGTCACGGGTATTGGAGTCTCATAAGTTGGAACTGTTTTCTGAATTGACTGTACTATACAATAACATTGGGAAATACAACTACTAAATGAGCTCTGACTGCAGACAGTGTGTGTTTGTTAACCAAAAGAAAAACATATGGAAAGTGTTACTTTAAATTTGACATGTGCGCATTGCTTCCCCTCTTTGCTGTTCATTACCTTAGCATATTTAACTGGGAAACAGCTGGTTCTCGGGGCTGCATATGATTAAGATCGATTCACGGTCGAAATGCGTTATGCTGTACTCTGTGATTGCTGGCCATAAATTAAAACAACTTTAGATACCTGCTTTCTCGAATGGAGGGCTTCTTTTGTGCTATAATACGGCATGATTTTCATTTGGAATATATATATATATATATATACTAGCAGCCCGTCCCGAAGTTGTCCGGGAGCAATTAGGCTTCAGGCCCGACGTTGTCCGTGGGTCCCCTGGAGCCTTCCTCCATATATTGCAGTATTATACCTTTATGTTTACTTTGTATGCTTTTGTAACCTGCACACGTCACTTTTTTCTCCTGTAATGCACCGTTTGCTACGCTAATGCACCGTTTGCTAGCTCTTGTATTTTTTTGGCTCACGATTGTCATTGCCGCTCCTGCACACGTCACTTTTTTCTCCTGTAATGCACCGTTTGCTACGCTAATGCACCGTTTTCTAGCTCTTGTATTTTTTTGGCTCACGATTGTCATTGCCGCTCCTGCACACGTCACTTTTTTCTCCTGTAATGCACCGTTTGCTAGCTCTTATATTTTTTTGGCTCACGATTGTCATTGCCGCTCCTGCACACGTCCCTTTTTTCTCCTGTAATGCACCGTTTGCTACGCTAATGCACCGTTTGCTAGCTCTTGTATTTTTTTTTGCTCACGATTGTCATTGCCGCTCCACGCTCCTTAATAAATAAATAAATAACCTACCTCATCCACCGCTCACCGCTCCTCCCCGCCGCTCCTCACCGCCTGTCCGCCGCTCCTCACCGCTCCTCCCCGCCTGTCCGCCGCTCCTCACCGCTCCTTCCAGCCTGTCCACCGCTATATATATATATATGTGTGTGTGTGTTCCACCAAAGAGCCCTCGCGCTCCGAGAAGGCACACAGCGCTCTCCCCACCTCCGGTGTGTAAGCCTCGCTGTCACTCACAAATCCCTCCTTCATAACATTACTTCCACAGTCGACGCATTTCAAGGCTGGTATGCCCCTTCATCATGGACTCAGCACAGGGGAAATGACAAACTCACCACTCGCTCCATTGGGACTGCAAATACCAGCATGCTGCTGGGAGTCAAGACTGTGCCACGCCCACTTAGGGCGGTGCTTCATTGAATAAACGGTGTAATGGAGCGAGTTTCGAGGTTCGAGCTAATGCCTTTGCAGGGAGACATGCGCTTGTGCACAATGGGGGCTACAAAGCAGAGCAGCTTGCAGACTGTTTGGTGACTTCATCCCACTTGGGAATTTATTGAGTTTTTATCTGTAAAAACAGCGCGCCCACTGGGGACACTGAAATGACTACATTGTCCAGAAGGCCGTGGTGTCTGCCACGCCCCCTTTCTAGGCAGGTGATGAATATTTACTGTGCATCAGCACTGGCGCTGCTTTTCATTTCAACAAACGCCACTGAGGAAGGGAGCAGGAAGCTCTCGAAACGCGTCTGGCGTGGGATTTTGTTGAAGTTATCTCCTGTCATGTTTGGCTGCTAGCAAGCTTCCATTAAACCAAATGCTTATTTCAAACCTCTCGTGGCTGTCTTCGAATGGGTTCCTGTGTTCGTGATGATATATATATATATATATATATATATATATATATATATATATATATATATATATACACAAGACTTGGTGGAACATATATATATATATGTATAATATATATCTCACAGGTTTAATTTTTTGTTTTGCTGTATTGCCCAGCAATTACACAGCAAAGCAAAAGTGAAAGAGCAGACAGTGCTAATGGAATCTGCAGGTATCCACAAATGTCCTACCCCACAGCATTTCCACACTTCTACCCTTAACAGTATAGTAGCCTATTTGTGTGACTGACGTATCACCTGTGAAAGAAAAGGCTCCCTTATGCCTGTAAGACATAAGCAAAGATCAATATTTTGTCTTGCAAACGGTCCTATTCTGGCCATGTTAGTAGCTGCAGGATTTTATCAAGGGCTCAATCTGTACCCAGGGAAACCTGCCAGGCAGAGACATTTCTGAAAACAAGGTACTTAGGGTAGCCTGAGTTGATGTAGCTTGCATAAATCAAATTACCTTCTAGTGCTCAGAATGCATGGCAAATGTCAAACGTTGGCTAAATCAGAGATTTTTCCCATATTTCTGTGAAGAAACATTTGGAATCAGTGAGGATCCTTAAAATTATTACCACCCACCATTCCCAACTTCTTCCAACAAAATGCTACCCCAAATCTTCCCCAAATAATATGCATTTAGTATATTAATTACATAGGACCTCATAACAGCAATTTATTTGCTATGGTCATAAATTAGATAAAGCTGAATTTCAAAGGTGTCAATACATTTCAAAAAGCAGATTCATACAACACAGATCTTTAAATTACAATATACAAAACTCAGAATATGTTAGTCGATGTTCTGCGGAGATGTCTAGTGAAGTCAATTATAACACAAAAGCTTTCAGCCGCAGATGCTCTGATTGTGGTTTACAAAAAACGTGCTTCAAGCAGATGAATCCTCAGCATGTTGACCCTGGCAGGTTATCTTGTTATTAAACCATCTTTCAAAGAAAGTCTGTTATATTAGCCCTTTGCGATGTGACACACTTTATTGGGTCATTTCAGGTTCTCACTACTGCTAGCTTGGGTATTTGCAGCCGTCTGCAGCAGGCACATTAACCTAATAAACTATCTGGTTCATGCAAACAAAGTTATGATCTGTAGTGAAGATACATTATCTCACCAAGCTATATTTCACAACAGGCCACTATAGGCTGGAGCAATGTGAGTCAAATAAATCATACCTGACTTGGGATATCGCTTCCCCAGCACAATAGGCTAATCAAAGCACAAAACCACATTGGAATCTGGAGTTTCCTGATTGGACATTACTTCTGAATGACTGCTAGGTTTAGGTAGTGACAACCACTTATGTATCACGAATAGGAAATGTCATGAAAGTGGCTAGCTTAAGAACAACATGGCTCAATGTCCTGTACAATTGTGCAATCTCTTCACATGGCAACTTCTTGCCTGACATACCATATGTGAATGGTGAGAAGGGACTTCAGCTAGTGCCCATGAATTCTTGGCCTCTCAGCTCTGACAGTGAACAAGTCTTCATACCACTTTTCATATCAGCTCCTCACATACAACACTGTTGCATCCCACAGAGGTCCATCATATCCCCTCTATTATTTAACATCTACCTAACCCCCTTACCAAACTTCATTTGATCATTCAACCTCACATGTTACAACGAATGAACACCAAAATTAATGATTTCTGAAATAGGAAGTTTGAAAGACCTTTACAATTTAAAACGTGATGATTGCCTTCGGACCTTAAACACATGGATGATGAATAATCATCCAAAACTAAATACAACAAATATAGAGCTTATGGCCTGTGCACAATGACAGAAATACCAACCTACTGCCATATGGCCTAAGGAACATGAGGCCCTTCCAACAAAATCAAGAGAACTCAGAAACCTAGGGGTAAACATGGATTCACACTTATATTTGACACTACATGTTAACAACGTAAAACAGAGTGCCTTATACAAAATGAAAACTCTACATTGCATCCTCTCATACCTTGGATACCAACATAAACTGCTAGCCATCCTCACACACTCGTAATCTCGAAGCATGACTAGACCAACAGCCTATACCTTGGCACACCTGTATTCATCGTACGCAAAGTACAGCTCATCCAAAATGCTGCTGCAAGACATCTACATCTTCACCCAAGAGAACACATGACTTCAGTATTGCAGTCACTTCACTGGCTACCACGAAAGGCAATGTTTAAGGAACTTTACATTTTTCAGGGAGCCTCCAAGCAAAGACCTGCCATAACTGCAAGCTAAATTCTATCAATACAAACAAATCAGGTCACTGCTCTCCAGTATTGCACCACTTGTCATCATACCGCCTTACTATAAGAAATCACTGGGAAGCATGACTTTCCCAGTCAAAGCTGCCAGGCTCTGTTATGCATGACCATCCAGCATTCGAAGCATCCAGGAGCATATAAGCTTCAGAAGACAGTTGAAAACATGGCTATTTCCAAGACAACTACACCATCACACAACTACCTGGAAAGACAGTCACAGCCCCTTACTCAGTCTTAAGCTTGCAATCCACAGATTGGCAACAATCCAGCCAGCAAACTACTTTTGGTAAGCACATTTTTGCTGTCTGACTTTCAAGCAACGCATCATAGCAAGTTGTCTTGCTGAGTTGTGTGAAATGTAAGTATATCTTCCTCAATATTTATGATTGGACAACCCGGGGCAGTAATCAGCTACGCTAACTATAATCATAAGAAATACAATAAAGTGACCTGCAGAGGTGCTTAAAGCTGCTAGTGTACTGAAAAACTACAAACTGTTTATCTGTGGGTGGCGGCCCTCAAATGTCCCTCCGTGGCTACGCTCCTGCATCCCTTCAGGGCTGTAGCCATGGAAAGGGGTGGGGCTTGTGGGGAAGATATACTTACATTTCATGCAACGCAACACAGCAAGGCAACTTGCAGTGCTGCGTTGCGTGCAAGATAGACAGCAAACTGTGCCATATTTACTAAGATATTGCGCATTTCTACATGTCTCCTAGCACTGGCGCACTGTGTGCTGCCAAGTGCCAACACTAGTATCCTTACGTCATAGTGCAAGGCTGCCTGTGTTATGAGCAGGATTGTTTTTGTGTAGGAAGGGGTACCTTACTGCACAAAACAATTCTTGTAGGAATATGTGTTCTGCAAAATGCAGCGCATATAGAAAGAGGATGCAACATGAGAAGTCAAACTATTTCTCCCTGTTATGCCTCACTGGGGAAATCACAGCATTCTGATGCATTCCCAGGTTTACTAGCTTTAGTAAATCTCGGAATGTGCCAAAATCCATAGATGAATGTCTGGGACTGCCCCTGCCTCACCCATGGAATCCCTTCCTAACACTGTCCTAGCGTAATAGGCACTGCTGTGCATAACTATGTACGTACTAAACCAAGCAAAGTGGCTCTGCATTGCTTAGTAAATACCCAAAATTATTTTCTTCTAGGGCTACCCCACAAAAGTGATGCAACACCAACGTAAAATCTGTAAATCTGCCCCCTAGTGTATAGTTCTGGACCCTAGCTGGCATTGTTGAAGGGAGAGAGAAGTGGTGAGATCTGCTGGGATGTGCATTGTTACTATCATCTCATATCTGAAAGCCACTGTAAGTTGTAAAGAAGCGGCCATTGTGTATAGATATTCAAGACCTGCAGTCATTGACTAGCCTAAAGTCCCCTGATTGACCCGCAGTGTGGGACAGAACTCTTAGGTTATTCCACGAATGTTCATTTAGTGATGTCTGATTTATTAGTGATGGACAAGCCTTATAGATTATATATCTTCATTGAATGTAAGAGGTGGTAGGTTTCTGACTTCTCTTGATATTGTTGAAGTGGCCTCGTGTTACTTAGGCCTTATGGTGGTAGACTGGTATTTTTGCCACTGTCCACAGGTCATAAGCTCTATATTTGTGGTATTTAACTTTAGATTATTATTCATCATCCATGTGTTTATGGTCCAAAGACAATCATCAAGTTATAAATTGTACAGTTCTTTTGAACCATCCTTTTTTAGAAATTATTTGGGTGTCACCTACATAGTTGTAACAGGTGAGGTTGAATGATTAAATCAAGTTTGATAAGGGGGTTAGGTAGATGTTAAATAAAAGAAGGACTATGATGCACCTCTGTTGGAAGCCACATTGTTGTATGTGAGGAGCTGATATGAAAGATGGTACCCAGACTAATTGACTGTCACAGCTGAGAGGCCAAGAATTCACTGGGCATTAGCTGAAGTCCCTTCTCACCTTTCACATATGGAATGTAAAACAAGACTGTGCCATATGAAGAGATTACACAACTGTACAGGACATTGAGACCTGTTATTCTTAAGCTAGACACTTTCATGTCCTTTCCGATTTGTGATACGTAAGTGGGTGTCACTAAATAAATCTACCAGTCATTCAGAAGTAATGTCCAAACAGGAAACTCAAGATTCTAATACGCCATGGTGCTTTGATTAGCCTATTGTGCTGAGAAAGAGTTATCATAGGTCAGGTACGACGTATATTTGACTAACTTTGCTCCAGCCTACACTGGTCTATGGTGAAATATAGCCTGGTGAGAAAATGTATCTGCCTTACAGATTCTAATTTTGTTTGCAGGAACCAGATAGTTTGTTAGGATAATCTGCCTGCTGCAGACGACTGCAAATACCCAAACTAGCACTAGTGTGAATCTGAAATGACCCAATTTAGCCCATCATGTCACAAAGAGCTGATATAACAGACTTCTTTCAAAGATGATTTAATATCTAGATAACTTTGCCAGGGTCAACATGCTGAGGATTCATCTCCCAGCATAAAGTGCGGAGAGGTGTAGTGCAGCGACCAGGGCAGCTGCCTTCAGAGCACAGGGTTCATGGTTCAATCCCCAGCTACAGCGGCAGCTCAGCTCAGCACCATGTGACTCTGGGCAATTGCTCCCTTACTTTCCACGACGGCCCCCAGCGCCTTGAGACCCATAAGGGTGAGTGGTTTGCGCTTTACAAATACAGATTTATTTATTGAACCAAATATTGTGGAAACCACAATCAGGGCATCTGAGGCTCAAAGCATTTGTGTTATAATGGACCTCTCTAGACATCTCTGCAGAACATCAACTAACATTTTCAGATTTTTGTATATTGTAATTTAAGATCTGTGTAGTATGAATCCGTTTTTTTTAATTTATTGACACTTTTTACAATTCTCCATTATCTTTATTTAATGTATGACCATAACAAATAAGGTGCTGTTATGAGGTCCTATATAATTAACATACAAAATGCATAATATTTGGTGAACATTTGGGGTAGCATTTTTACTCCTCATTGATTTCAGAATTTACCTCACAGAAATATGAGGAAAATCTGTGATTTCGCCAGAGTTTGATGTTTACTGTGCACTCTGGGAAAGAAAAGGTATTGGGATTTATGCAAGCTACACCACCTCAGACTACACTAAGTACCTTGTATTCAGAAATGTTTCTGCCTGGCAGTTTTCTCTGGGTACAGACTGATTCCTGGCCTAAATCCTGCCGCTTCCCACATCACTAGAATTTATCAATTTGCAAGGCAAAATCTTGATAATTTCTTATGTCTTGGGGCCTAAGTGAGTCTTTCCTTTTACAGGCTATAGCTTAGCCACACAAGTAGGTTACTATTGTTAGCAGGAGAAGTGTTGGAACCCTGTGTGGTAGGACATTTGTGAATTGCTTCAAATACCATTAGGGTTGTCTGTCTTCACTTTTGTTTTGCTGTGTAACATCAGTGCGCACATCGGGCTGGGCAATACAGCAAAACAAAAAATCAAACGTGGGATAATGTGATTTCAAAGCACAAGTTTGCACTTTATTTTCTAAAATAGATCCTGTTGTAAGATACAAAAATCACATTTAAAATCCTAATAAGGTCTAATCATTGTTACTTAATCCACATTGCTTTTGGTGAATTGCTTAACAATGGCACCCCTTTGTTATTTGCTACTATATGCTCTTGGTGATGAGCACTGACACCTTCGCTGTTAATGCACATCAGCAATGTCTACATTTGCTGGTATATTCGCTAGAAAGTACAACCCATTTGCTGAGAAATCCACATTCCATTAAGGAGGGGATTTAGCTTTGTAGTGTACATTTAAATACAGCAGTCTTTTATTAACAGTTTCATAAAATGAAGCTTGATTTTTATCTGCACCTGTAGAAATGCAGAACTATCCCTCTACTACGAATAATTATTTTCCATTTCTACTACGCATAGCAGGCTTCCATACTTTCTGCATTTACCACTCAGAAAAGTGCATGCTTGTCTAGGAAATGTTAGCCACATAGATGGGGCCACCTTCAGATGCTATGCAAGGGGTCCACTGCATGTGAAAGAGTAGAGACTGTCCACAATTCTGGAAAAGGAGGGCTCTGTAACATCCAAATGGGAGATACTATGCAAGCAGCACCAAAGACAGATGTTATCACAAAGCAGAATCCTAGATGCAAACCATGAAACCACCACTCAGAGCATTAGAAGCAATGCTGCTGCATGCCCATCTGGGGCTCATCTAACTGGAGATGGAACTAGTGCCTTAGCCCAGCCACAGTCCTCTAATGGACCCATCCCGGGCTCACACAATAACCTATCCTTTATCATGCCTACCTGTTTGCTGGCAATATCTAACAAAGGTCTCCTTTTGTAAAACACCTTTCGCACAACTACCTGTAACTATGAGGTGTGTAGGCCAGTGTTGGAGCCTTCTTTAAGTCTATGCAGTTTAACATGGTGCTTTTGAGGAAATGAGATTGCACTATCCGTCTTTTGTCAGAACCTTTTTGTGAAATTCATTATGTGACCCCCTGTAAAATTACATTTAAATTCTTTTTAGTTTTCACGATTTTTGCAGCCCTAAAATGTTTAAAACACACTGTTCACCACTAATATCTCTATATAGGATATGCTCCTGCCTCAAGGTAAAGTTATTTTAAATTAGTGGAGTTACATTAAACCTTCACTTTCGAATTTGGTTGGAATTAGGAAACTCCGCACTTTATGAAGATCTGAAGTTTCCTACATTTACGTGAGGTAGGGTTTATCCTTTCAGGCATTCCAGGCATGATGATTTCCCGATGCAGAATGTCCCAGTAAGGACATCCTCCTGCAAAAAAAAATTGGGTGTGGATGCGGGTCATCCACCACCTGAGGTAAGAGGTGTTACAGGGGAGGCTCTGAGCTGAGGCAAGCTTATGTATTAAAAAAAAAGAACTTAATAAGATTTGCATTGCACAAAGCTTGAACAAGGTGAGCCTACTTTGCAACACACACACACACACATGATATATGTAACGATATATGTAGATGTGGAATTTGGAATAGTAACTCTATACTTCCCTATATGCACTTACTTTTCAATATTCTATCCTCGATATTCTTGTAATACAATATTCTGGGGGGTCGTTACTTAGTAGTACAACCAGTATTTGAGAAAGTATGCACCTATAGAGCACCGCTTTAATGTTTATTCGTAGTTGAGGGCCATGTCCCCCTAAAAAATACTTCTGGCTACAGACCTGGACTAAAGAATGAGCACCGTCTCTGCCTGTGACAGGTGGCACCTGACTGGCCTCTGCCAACCATCAAGTGACAAAATTTGAAAACATGAAAAGAATCAGATGAAAAAGTGTAAAGTCACAAGATGTGGTGGCTGCGCTAGTCTTAACAAAAAGGTTTGTGCAAGGAAAGATGAATGGAAGGAGAGGAAGATATGTGTAGATGGAGGAGACTATGGCCTTATGAGAGGTTAGAGTGAGTGGCGTAGGCGAGTGAGAAATTGTGAGAAGGGAAGTGCGTGGAGAAGGAGAGTGAGCTTGGCATTATGTAGCCCAGGCTTTTAGTGGGTAGTTATTTATGAAGTAAGGAGGATGTGACACATTCTATTCACACTACACCCTGCTCCACTAAAAACCCAAAACATGATCAAATGCTTGGTCCTGAGCTTCCAGAACCAAGAATAACCAGTTGCCCATATTTAGCAGCTTTCATATAAGGATCAGGAATGTTGTGTCAAACATTAAGAGACAAGTGGATTCCAGAGGTGCCACTTGCCAGGTTTTGACTTGAAATGTTGTGCTTGTTTTTGGCAATGTACATCACACTGCTGCCTCTTGGCTAGGTTTGGGCTCTAGAAATACCAAATACATAAGTATATATAATGAGGGGGAGAACACCTTCCTCGCATGAGCCCAAAAGTGTGCTCAGAAACAACACAAGACTTACTACAGCATTGTTTGGATCTAAATTGAACCATCGTTCTCTGTCCTTTTGGCTTTGGTTCTGCTGGAAAATCAGGTTTAGTTAAGTTTACAGTTATTTTTTAAAACCTCTTAAGCCTTATTACAACATTCAGTGAATTAGACACTTTCCAGCAGCACCGAAGATAAAAAGGCATCACATTCTCTGTGTCCGATTCATTTTCACAAATCCCCATATCTTACTTTTCACCACATATCCTATTTATCTCTTTATACCTCCTCCTATTACTCCCAATAATAAATCTTTCTCTTCTGAGACCCGCCTACCATATTCCTGCCCTTGCATTCCCAAGATTCCCTCAATTGTCTCCATCAACTTCCATATGCCACTCACCTTCATACCATGTATAATATTTCTCTACCTCACTCACTTGTAACAATCCCATACTTTACTCACTCAAACAACGTTGATCCTGTTTTCTTCACTACCTTCTTTGACCTCTTTCCCTATACATTAGCCCTAATTCCAAAATTATTATACATCACTCACCCTTTCACTTCTCATATTCTATGTCTGCTTCATGCAATGCCCTTCAGTACCCGATAAGAAACCCCAAGCAACTCTATTCATCCACCCTAGTTCCTTACCTCCATCACACTTCTATCTCTGTGCTACTATGAAGTCGCTTCTTCTAGCCTTTTCCCCTCATTCCTCACCCGTGTCTATATTCCTACCCACATCAACCTACTCATAACCTGCACTTTTGCATACCCCTTTTCCCACCTTCCTCTATTTTTCCTTTTTTCTCACTCCAATTTTTCCTCATTCTCACTGCCACTTACTCCTTTAACATTCCACTCTATCTGCATCTTTCTTGATCTCTTATTATCTTCAGTCCACTGTTTCCTGTTACATTCCCTTTTCTCACTACCCCTCCCTCTCTCTCTCTGGGCAGAACCATGCCTCTAAGAAGCCAAATATTTTGTCCGAATCATTATGGAATCCAGCATCTGTCATTCAACAATGGAGCTTCAGGGCGTGTGTTATAAGTAGAACACCAGCAACAACAACATACTGCTCGGAAGTGGTCTTGACACTCCTAGGTTCATAAAACCAAGAAGTCAAGGTTTCTTCATTGTGACTTAGATATAGCATGGCACAAAAAATCGATCATTCAGGGCTATAGTTTCAGAATCATATAGATCATTATTTACACCACAGATTAATAACATCACAAATAATTATCACCTAAGCAAACCGGAAGGTCTTAGCACTTTCTGGGTTCCGGGTGAGATCCCAAATGCTATTTTAGCACTATTGACTCGAGACACTATTAACGCATAAGACTGAGTCCTATATACCAAGTTCACTACTTGGAAATGAAAATCATAACTAGCATTCTCTATGTAATGTGCAGGTGGCCCAGAACTATGTTAACGTCTACTGAACTAGTCTCTAACGTCCAGTTCACATACAGGAAAGAGGAACTATGTCATGTGCATTGGCAACTGATATTTCAAAAGAAATATGATAAGGCGATATCTGGACCCCTCCATTGACCAGAAAAGCATTTCTTCTGTTCTCCTTCCTCAAGAGGCTGAGACCACCATGTTGGTATTAATCCAACATGGTGAGACAGACGGGCCAATGATGAAGCATGCCACAAAAAAGTGGGTGAGGCCTTTCCATCCGAAAATCTTTTTTTGCTTTTTGTTTCCTAGAGGTATAGTCTATATATTCCAGTAAGGTGAAGGAATATAAAAGTTGCCATATTTTTTGGGGTTTTGTGATGTAATTTCACAGCCAATCCCCAGCCAAATCATATCTACGTAGCTCGGCATCCTGGGTCAATGTGGCAGAGCTTGAGGTTTGCAAACACCCCTTATCCTACAAATAAACCTGCCACTTAAAGTTATCACTGGACCCATTTCCTTCATAGTTGTTAAGCTGCATAGGAATTTAGGAGAAAAGTGATCTTTAACCACAGGTTAAGAAAAATTGTGTCTTTTCTAAATGTTGCAGAGGTAGCAACCTAATGGGCATATACAGAAAGGGTTCTTTCTGGGAAGTTGGACGAGGGGTCTGCAATCTATGGAGGTGTACAAGATTCACCTCCACAAGGGGAGTCGAAGGGGAGGCTTGAGATGGTATGCTGGCTTCTCCAATCAATGCCCACATACCACATAGACAGGAGCTTAGCCTGTCAACTGCTGGATTGCAGAATGCAAATGTAGAAGTGAAAAGAGAAGGGGCAAAGAAGGGGAGCACACTCATCATGTTTCTCTTGTCATTTCAAGTTCCATGTCAAGTCTTTGTACCGACTGATAGTGTTCTTACTTTGGGTTTCAACTAGGCACCTGAACGTCGGATATTAGAAACATACTTTTCCAGTAGGTTCCCATAGACGGTCACTGTCATCCGGGTCTTGTGTCTGGACAACAACGTTGGGAGTATGTACAGTCCACTCATCAAGTTGTACCTCTTCTTATTCCTTTCAGGATGTTGCTGCTGAAGAGACTCTGCAGTTACCAACCTTTTAACAGGGGCGTAACACAGGCCCCTGCAGCCCCCGCTGTGCGGGGGGGCCCTCACCCTCCAGGGGGCCCCGTCAGCACCGCACTTCTGCTGGGGAGCTCTAGATTGAGTCCGGAGGGGCCCCTTTATGTACCCTGCAGGGGGGCCCCCTCAAGGTTCGTTACGCCACTGCCTTTTAAGGATCCCGCAAAAACACCGTTCTGCAACGGGTCAATGCCATTCTCAGTGCAAATTCAGATGGCTTCTTCTGGAAAATGAAGGGAAAACCAATGACCAGTAATAGGGGAGGCCAGTTTTGAAAATCAAATGAATATATAATTCAACCACAAGACACATGGTGGGGGAAGTCAGAACTGTAAAAGGTTTGGGATGCGTATTGAGTCCGCCCATCCAGGATGTAATTTGCCTAAACTCATGATGTTCAGCATATGTTCTGGTTCTGACCACATGTACAGGTAAAAGGGGAGGGGGAGAGCCTGATCATGGCTCACTGTACTCCTGATCTCTAGATTTTGGGCTGTATATAGAGGGAGACCAAAGTCAGACAATTAAAAACAAAACAGGAAAAGGAAAATAATATGAAAGACTGCTGGCACAGGCAAAGCCAGTCAGACCTGTCTTTCCAACTGTAATGGAGCGGGGGAAGGTAGAAGCTTTGCCTGTATCTGGGGGCATTGGGAGAAGTCTGAATTTCCTATATTCATCTCAACAGGTTGTTTATTTTGCTTCACAGTCACCGTTTCCTCCTAAGAGGATCACCACTCCTCCCTTGACTGGGGTTGAGGGCACACCTTGGGAGTACCCTCAATATAGCAGAATTCGTACTCTGCTAGAGGAGCAACCACCACATGCATTATGTAGAATACCTTTCAGAGGGCTTGAGACTGTACTGCAATGGGCAGGAAAGACTGCGCAAAATAAAGGCAAGACAGCACAGCAACAACGGAACCAACATATGGCCTTTCGGGCCTCACATACCCTTTTCACATAAAAGCCCATTTTCTAAATCAGCACTTGTTGGTAGTCCAAGAGACAGGTGGTGAACTTGACCCTAGAACTAGAAGCACTGATTATAGTTATGCAGCAGGGAAGGGTTAATCACGAAAGAAACAGGACAATGAATGACTGTCCATTAAATGAATTGGCCTCCCCTGTCAAACTCAGGTCTTAAACACCTCCTGGAACAGTGAGTGTCAAAGTATGGGAACACCTCGTACTTTCTGAATTCAGGACATCATCTGGTGACAGGACTGGGAGGCACAGGCCATTCAACTTGATTTTTTTCTACTTTGCCGAACAGGGTATATGCAAGCACGTCCTTATCCTTGGAGTAATTGGAGAGGAAACGAGAGGACCACTGGCAATTTAACCATCAATTACAACAATTAGCGTTATAGTTGATTTTTTCAATGAAAATATTCAGATTTTCATTAATGAGTTGGTAATGTGTTTCGGGCTTTGGCACACACTACACTTAACCTTTGGTAAGCACTACCTGGCTCTCTTAATTATGGGTGTATCTTAGATACATTTTTGGATGATCTCATCGGTCGACGCAACAGACTAAAAGAAATTAATATTTGGAGATAAAAAGGTGGCGGTCTACCGACAGTTTTATGCATTTGGTTTAAAAAAATGTTTAAACCAGCAAGAAGCTTTCGTGTCACAGAGTGACTTTAAGCCTCATGTAGTACAGCGCCTGGAGCTGTGATGCTGCGGCCCTAAGGACATGGGTGAACTGCAGGAGTAGCTGTTTGGTATGGACTATCTACAAGAATTTCTGTAGATGGACAGTATCTAGTTCTTCTCTTTGATGACTTGGGATAGTACTGAAAGGGTTGTCCGTTGTCAGAGCAGATTGCTGTCAGCGGTCCATGTATACTAAAAGCCTCCAGTACTTTCTCATCACTCACTTCCCAATCCCACCTGCTTGGACAATTTGCTTGCCATGCTCTTTCCTCCTTTCATCAAATGGTACTAACCTCCTTTCCCTCTCTGACCACTCATTCCCCTCCGTCTCCCTAATATTTCATTTTTCCTTATATTTATGTCCCTCTCACTATCCCATGCAGCCACTCTATGCCCTCTGTCTACTCACCTTCCTCTATGCTAATACCTATGTGCTCACCTCCTCAATCTGTCCATGCTCTTCTCTCTCCAGATACTCACTCTTTGCTCTCTGTCCCCACCCCTTTGCTCCCCTGGAACCCCCAGCCCCCCACTTACTTTGATGTAAAGCTGCTGGAACTCCTGCAGGTTGAGGATGCCGGTGGGACAGTCCTTCAGGAACCCTTTGTACCACTGCTTCAGCTCCTGCTCGGTGAACTCCGTGCTGCGCACCAGGTCATCCAGCATCTCCGGGGCCAGCTTACTGTTATGCTTACCCATGGTTCCTCTGTGAGCACTAGGGACAGGAGACAGGGAGGAGAGTGTGAACAACAGGCAGCCTTAATTCACAAGGTGACCTTTAAACACATGAAGCACAATGGAGTTAATAACAGCACTATCAGTCTTCCATCCTCAAACCTGGTGAGCCATCGAGAGAAGAAACAACGCGTAACCAATTTTCCCCTCAGTCTTCAAACTGAGCGAGTAAAAGATTGGAGAGCAGAAAGCCTTCAACCTCAAAGAGCAGACAATAACCAGTGGTGCCTTCAGTCGCTCATCCTCAAACTAAAGGGCTCATTAGGATGGGGGGCGGACAATGCTCCCGTGGAATAGGACCGTCCGCCATCAGTGCGGGGGTCCCGTTGCAAACATTAGGATGAGCCCACCACACAGGCGGGAGCATCCTGCATTCCTGACATTGTGGCGGGCGGTGCACTAAGCACCCCCCCGCCACAATGGCAGGAAGGCATGTTGTGCATGGAACTGCAGGGGGGTACCAAAGGTACCCCCCATGTGAACCCCCCCCGGAGTCCCTAGGGGCCCGCAACGGACCCCCGCAAGTAGACTCCGCAAGCGGAAAGGCATGTTCCAGGCAACATCCAAATATGGTTGGCGGTGTCTAACAGACACCGCCACCATATTGAACCCTTTTCCGCCTGGTCGACTTGTCGACCAGGCGGAAAAGCGGCGGACTGTCTTTCCGGCCGCCACGGAAAGCCCAGCCATAGTAATATGGCGGGGGGTCTTTGCTGGAAGGATGGCAGGCAGATTGCCACCGCCGGCCCGGCGGGGGCGATCCGCCGGCCATCCTAATGGGGCCCTAAGTGAGCAACAGACTCAAAAATAGAAAATCATGAATTAAAGGGCTCGCACTCCCACATCCACAAACAAGGTTAGCACAAGATGCAGAAGGACATGGTACCAGAGCTATCACCCCTAACCAACAAACCTGCTAAATCTTGGACCCCAGAAACTGAAAAGCACAGGAAAAAGGCAAATCAGTGGTAACACATCAAAGATTATGCCTCTTAGACACACTAAACGGGAGTACATGATCACAAGGAATGGGCTCTGGCATCTGTGAAGGGAATTTACACCTGCCCTAACACACACACTTCCACCAGGCTGACTCTTGGTAGCAGGTACGTGTAATAAACACCAGCAAATTATCTTTTTACTACAAGAACCGGTAAGTCGTAGTATTCTTAATTGAACTCTCGGCCAGTAAGGGAAAGCATGAACATTTTTAGATTTTTGGTAAAGAAAAAATATACATTTCCTATAATGAAATGGTCCGTGCCCGAAATCAATAACAATCAGGGACTGGCAGTGCAAGTTGTACACCGTTTCTAAGTATGCCTGCCAATTATGTAAGAAGTTTTTCCGGCCATTTTGTGTAAGACTGTGCAAAAGCAGAACAGGAGGATAGTATAGGGAGGCCCTCTGCTGTGAGGCTGAGCGATCGAAGGGCTGTGATTGCTTCCCATTCTCTCAACGGAGTTATGTGGGTTTAATACAGGCACAAGCAGCATATGCAGCTTCTTCTGATGAAGTTAAGTAAGAATGAGAAGAGTAGATTCATCGGACTATATAATACATTTTCTGAGAATACTAAGGCCCCCACAGATGGCCTGTTTGTCAAATGAGGGCTCCAGACAAGGCTGAGCCAATTAAAGGTGGAGGAGAATTGCATTCTTATCTTTTCTTTAAGATCCACCAAAGTAAAGGTATCTCCCTTGACTCTAACACACAAATTCCTTCATTCAATGAGTTCACTTTTTAAACGAAAACAGACCATATAACTCTCCTGCATTCTAATACGCAGTTCCGATAGATGGCGTTCTAGCAGATTGTGTTCCGTTTGCGTTGCTTCCAGAGAGAGAGCCTCAACATTTTCCTTTTTTTCACCAAAACAGTTAGAACAGACCTGTCCACTTTCTCCTGAAATTGGTCACAGATCACATCAGATCCGTGGTTATTGCAAATGGGTTGGGGGCATCAATTAGACGTGCGTGGCACACAACATCTAGGATGGGCACCTAGAAAAACGTATTAGTGACAACATCTCGGTTAAAAACCCCAACAAACCACGATTACAAATTAAGATATTCTGAGACCTTTCAGTACTTTGCCTCTGAGTAAGAGATTTGCTGTGCTAACAAGTGATTAAGGAGGGTCTCTCAATGACACTTGGTGGTGCTTCAAAAGGAAACATGCATTTCTCATCCACCCAACTATACATACAGTCAGTGATGATTTTTAAAGGAGGCAGGAACCCATGCTCTTTACTCAGTTTCGGAATGTAGATTAAAGACAATATCAAGGAATTAAAGTCAATTTAGAAAATAATGGAAATGCAGGCACAGGGACTTAGATTGAATATAAAGTGGACTCTGAGAGCTATATAGCTAGGTGACTTGCGTCAAAGTTGGGAAAAGATTTAGAGGAATATACCAGGGCATATTCTTAAAACAGAATTGACGTTCAACAAACATTTTAAGGTACATATCAAGTGAGAATTTAAGACTGAGCTGGAAGATAGCAGGTTTGAATAAAGACATTTGGGTCTGGCGAGAAGATATGATATATAGTTTTAACAGAGAGTAAAAATAATGTATTGAAGATATTATGAATAGGGCAGAGATTATTGCCAATGGTTTATTATTTAGGAATCATTCAATATGCTCACCCACAAGAGAAAGAACTTTCCCTTTTCACCATTGGAGGCAATGATTTCAGAATTCCATCACAGCCTTTCCTATCACTTTTCTTTGTTTACATGCCACCATCAAGAGCCAAGTAAGCAATTTCACAGCTGAAACATTTCGTGGTTGTCAGCCTACTAATGCCACCATCTTTGGTCCACAACCGTAGGTTGCTCCTCCTTAAATTCAAGTGGGGGGGGGAGGGGGGTCAAGCTGTTTCACTATTCTTGAGAAACCATTGTGCACCCCTATCTTGTATTCCATTCCAGATAGGCTCAAGACCAACAGCCCTAACAACCACCAACATCATCAGTTACACAGGACCCTACACCACTTAAGAGTGCCTTCCTAGGTTAGAACTGCTCAAGGGATTGTGTTTGTGCTTGGTGCCTACCTTTGCAGTCAATCAATCAATCAATCAGGGAACTGTAAGTGCGTTACTCACCCTTGAGTTTCTCAAGACACTCGGGGGGGGGGGAGGGACGGTGACCAATGCTGTTCAGCCGGAGAGCCAGGTCTTGTGAGCCTTCCTGAAGGTGTTCAGGGAGGGGGCACGTCTGATGTCTTTTCAGGAGCTCATTCCAGGTCTTGGCCACAATGTAAGAGAAGGATCTTCCTCATGCCTTGGCTCTGAGGATGCGTGGGGTTTCAGCGCAGACGAGGTTGGCTGATCGGAGGTTTCTTTTGGGTACGTTGAGGGTGACTCTGTCGTCAAGGTATTTGGGTTCGGTGTTGTCTAGGCATTTGTAGGCGTGGGTGAGAATCTTGAAAGTGACTCTCTTCTCAATGGGGAGCCAGTGGAGCTCTCGTAGATGTTGGCTGATGTGCTTGTGTCAAGGGATGCCGAGGACAAGTCTGGCAGCGGTGTTCTGTATTGTCTGGAGTTTGCAGAGTAGGGAGTTGTTTATGCCGGCCTAGATGGCATTTCCATAGTCCAGCCTGCTGGTGATGAGTGCGTGGGTGACTGTCCTCCTTGACTCGGGGGGGATACATTTGAACATCTTACGGAGGATGCGGAAGGTATTGAAGCAGCCGGAGGTGACGGCGTTGACCTGTCGGTTCATGGAGAGGGATGAGTCGAGTACGTTACCGAGGTTTCTGGCATGGTCCGTGGGGGTCAGTGGGCTGCCGAGGGCAGAGGGCCACCAGATGTTGTCCCATGCTGAAGGGATGGTTCCGAGGACGAGGACTTCTGTCTTCTCAGAGTTGAGCTTTAGGCAGCTGTTGGTCATCCAGGCTGCAATGTCCTGCATTCCTTTCTGGAAACTGAGTCTGGTGGTGGCAGGGTCCCTGGTGAGGGAGAAGATGAGCTGGGAGTTGTCCGCCTAGAATAAAATGCTGAGGCCGTGTTGTCGGACGATGGGGGCGAGGGGAGCCTTGTAGATGTTGAAGAGGGTCGGGCTGAGAGATGAACCCTGTGAGACTCCGCAGCTGATTTCCGTGGGATCGGAGAGGAAGGGCAGCAGTCTGATCCTTTGGCGTCTGCCAGTGAGGAATGATCGGATCCAGTCAAGGGTGGTTCCTTGTATGCCGGAGTTGTGTAGTCTGGCTACAAGTGTGCGATGGGAGACAGTGTAGAAAGCTGCTGATAGGTCGAGTAGAATCAGGGCTTGGGTGTGTCCTTGGTCGAGGGGGGTGCGGTTGTCATCGGTGGAGGCGAGTAGAGCTGTCTCTGTGCTGTGGTTGCTTCAGAATCCGGATTGAGATGGGTCGAGGACGGCGTTGTCTTTGATGAATCTTGTCAGTTCCGCGTTAACTGTTTTCTCCGTGGCTTTAGCAGCAGAGGGGAGAAGCGAGATGGGCCGGTAGTTCTTGAGGTCCGTGGGATCATCCAAGGGCTTCTTGAGCAGGGGCCTGACTTCTGCGCGTTTCCAGTTGTCTGGGAAGGTGCCGGTTTCAAAGGTGGTGTTAATGGTGTGTTGTAGTTCGGGTGCGATGGCGGCTCTGTGGTAGATGTGTGGTGGGCAGGGGTCGGTGGGGGCCCTTGAGTGGATGCCTTTCATGGTCAAGGCGGTCTCTTTGGTCGTGATCGGTGTCCAGGAGGAGATGGTGGGCTGGCTAGTGTGCGTAGAGAGCAGGCTGGCTGCAGAGTCGGGCGTACAGTCGACGAAGTTGTCGTAGAGTTACTTGTTACCTAACCTGCCTTAGTCTGTATTTCTGTTCTGGAGTGTGTATTGTTAACATGTGCAACGTATTACCTTACTATTAAGCAGAGGACAGTGCTGTTTTATATTCCAGCTGCAGGGGCTTCAGCAGGTCCTGACTATATCTGGTTGCCTGCTCACTCGAATATCACAGGTGAGGCACGGTCACTTACATGAACCCACACACAGGAGGGGTAATCAAATACAAGCTCCCCTAGGCGGACTTAAAGACCCCCTCTATCCAGTTTGACCTCAGTCCATTTTTCCACTCACTAGATCAGCCCCCGCACAGAAGGTGAGCAAGAAACCTTTTTTACGACCCAGTTATGATAAACAAAGTCGACCACCAACTGTGCAGAATCGAAAAGAGCAGTTAGAGTCTGCCAGTAACAGCACGTGACAGCCCATGTGCTCGCAGACTGGTTGTTACTAGTTGCCAAGGATATGGCTAGAATCGACTAGAAAGGACGTGTCAGCCCTGGTGCCTGCAGACTGGTTGTTGCTACTTGTCCTGCCTTTGGTAATGTCTGGTTTATGGCTGGTGTATGAATCTGTGGAATTAGATTGATGCGTCTGTTTAAAGCGAGCGGGTGAATGGTGACAAGGCTGTGTAGGTTTGAACTGAGAGCACATCCACCTAGAGAGAAGCACGGCAGCAGCGGGCACTGGGCATTTTCCCAGGGGGCGGAAGGGTGGGGCCCGTTTTGGACCAGTGGGGGTCTTTTTTGATACAGGGGCGGGTTTTACAGCAATTATTTAGAAAACAAGAGATTAGTACCACGCAACCATGCTAGGAATCTGGTCATACGTGGTTCTCCCTAAAAGAAAAAAAAACACTCCAATAGAAAATTCAGGCGGACACACCTAGAGTCTGACATTCACCAGTCAAGGCTTGATCCTCATGCAGTTCATAGGAACAAGCATTGGAATTAAAAGAAAGTCGACGAGAAAACAAAGACAAATGTACCTCAAGCCGCTAAAGGGAGCTGTTAGGAAGGGGCACTTGCTGTGAATATTAACAGTGTTTAACTAACACCCTTCCTCCATAAGAAGAGACTGGGAAAATATGAATATGAATTAACATCAGTACATTCGCATTGATTACACAACGTGTTTCATTTTAATTAAGTGGTGTCACGCACTCCCTGCTGGCTTGAGTCTCCTTTTTATGACTGATTGGCCCTGTGGGACCAACATTCAGCTGGGAAACACTCACCCAAATCAGAGAGATCCCAAGCGATCGCAAATCTTCAAAAAACGTAGACGTTCTACTTCTACACCATCAATGAACCAAGCGGGTTGTAGCGCATGCCTAGAAGCCCTAGCGCTTCTCACAGCTCAGTAAGGAAAAAAAGCTATACCCAGGTAGGCTCACTTTTGGGTGTGATGCGAGTTGGGGGTTGGGTGTTCTGTCTTTTAATTGTGATAGCTATGTTTGGCAATTATGGGCTTTTTACAACTGTACTATGTATGCCCAAAGATGGCTATTCAGAAGAAGTTGTTATTGTGCCCTCTGTGTGGCTGTGGGTACAAGAATCCCGGATAGGAAATAAAAAATGGGAGATTAGATGAGATGGGAACTGCAAGAGAACTTCTGATAACCATGACTAGGCTTGTACTTTGGGTGCCAGTGGACATGTGCTGGAACAGGGCCGGCATTAGGCCATTGCAACTGGTGCGGATGCACTGGGCACTGACCTCAGGGGAGCGCTGTGTTTAGCATAAATTTAGGATTGGAGAGATGAGGGGCACTTTTCCCGGGTGGTAGTGAGAGAATCCGAGAAGGCAGTTATGGGGTGTGGGGGCGCCAAAAAGGGTTGTCACACCGGGCACCACCAGTGCTAAAGTTATCCCTGTGCTGGAAACCTCTTCTCAATGGTGCTGACAGTGCCATGACGCATGAGAAATTGCAGAGCTGTAAAAAGGTGAAGTGAAAACATTGCATGGGATATAAAGGTCAGACTTGTTCCCCATGAACATTCTGAGATTACAAATAACAGCAACACATGTTTTCTTTGAGCAATGGGAGTTGTGGGGTGCAATAGGATATAGAGCAACTGACACCGAAATGTCACATTGACAAGAGTCCAAACAAACTGCCCTCCATCACTGCCACCATGAAGAGAGACTGTGCTATGTTGGAGGCTCAGGGGCACAGGTGCCAACAGTATTTTGCAACACGCTTCTCCTCCCCTCAATTTCAGAGTGCAGGATGGGGTAGGGATGGAGAGGGGACCCGAGAAACATGTGCTCTGCGCACACAATTTCACAGGTTTTTAGCTTATGGTGCCAAGTACCATGAGATGGGCCTTGAAGGGGCTGGGACTGAGATGAGGGGGTTGCATCAGGTACCGGGCATCTCTCTTTAGAGGGGGGCGACTACACGGTGAGGGAGACGGCACAAACCCTCACGAGCTGCCTCCTGTGGGGCTGCAGGAAGAAAATGAAGACGATGACTCGAGTCCATGAACACCATGGGTCCATGAACAGCCCCCTACGAGTCGATGACTCGATGTACCTGGACACAACAGCAAGCCATGCATGGCAGGAGGTGCCAAGGGCAAGCAAATTGTTGGGGATCATGAGCTGCGCGTGCCTGTGGAACTGGGGTGAGGGGGGAGATATCTGTGAACACGAACTCCCTGTCACGTTGGTCTGCAGCTTCCCTTGTCGCCGGTGGAGGCCGGTGTGAAGAACGCACCTTGGTAACGAGTTCCCCCTAGCAGGGGTCTAGTACTACCCCCGTGGGGTAGATGAGGCACAGGAGCTGCCCTTGTGGTTGGGGTCTAGAGCCGAGCTCCCTTTGTGGGGTGAAGGGAGAGGCC
Organism: Lissotriton helveticus; assembly: GCF_964261635.1. NCBI lineage: Eukaryota > Metazoa > Chordata > Amphibia > Caudata > Salamandridae > Lissotriton > Lissotriton helveticus. The sequence continues at coordinate 668,573,398 of NC_136061.1, forward strand.
TTAAATACGTAAGCTCCCTTTCGAGTGTGAGGAGAAGTCGTGCGCACATGCGCTCTCATTCGAAGGGGGAGTGCAGTTGGCTGGGGGTGGGGTAGGCGTTATTTTGGGTATAGGAGACCCTCCCTTCCCCCTTCAAAGAAGACTGTGCGTGCACGAGCTTCGGCTCGCGGGGGGGTGGGGCGGAGGTGAAGGTGTGCAGAGTGCACGCGCTACCCTTGATGGGGGCGGAGGAGGCAGAAGTCGTTTGGAGCCTTTGCTGCATTGGTTGCCATAGTTACTGCCGCACAGCCCGTTCCCGCACTATTAGCATCCCTGAAGCGAAGAAGCCGGGGGCACTGCCTCCCGCCCCCCAACACTTGTGACCAACCTTTTCATTGAGAGATGAAAAATAACGGCGTGCGTCAAGGTGCACGGGCCCGTTACATACAACCGAGGCCCGTCCTCTGGCGTATGTCAGCGAAACACGTCCCGTCCTCAGCTATGGAGCTCCCCGTCTCTCCCTCCAACTGCATGAGGGCGCCGCTGCACACACGACTGAGGGCTTCAAAGCACAGTACCACGGGCCCTGCGTCAGCCCCGCCGCAACCCCGAGCGCGCTCTCACAAAGGAACCTTCATTTCCCTATTAAGAGCCCCGGGTACCCGCACCGTTTTCACTGCCAAGGTCATGGTGAATACGATTGAGCATTGCCTGTCAGTCGTCCCTGTATACACCTCTGAATGCGCCAACATTCGCACCAGAGGATTCCTGTGTTGACTACAGGCCTTGGTACCCGGGCCTCTGGACGGGACGATGCCCCCCTGCCCCCGCAGAATGTCACGAGGGATCCCTGACTCTCCAATATCTCAAAGAGAGTCATTAGCTTCAGCTGAAAGGGGGCCCCCTGAAGTACTGGGAGGCCCCCTAATTGTTGAGGACCCCTGCACCGCAGGGTCTGCAGTGGCCTGCATTTCACCCCTTTCGAGGGCCACAGACGACGCCTTCAGTAACCATCCTGTGCAGAGTGGGCTTTGGTAAGACACCAACCGACAGGCTACGTACACCTCCCATTAGGCATAGCGCTAGAGGACGTGCACCTCCACTGTGCTACATCAGACACAGACAACACAAACATTTAACTCATATGCAAAGTAGGCCGCAATACACCATAAATTGCATGCAGAGATTACTCTTGTGCCACCAAACACTTCCTCACTGGGCAAGGGCATATCCATGGCAATTCATAGCCCATGGAGACCCCATGCAAAGGGCAAACCTACGACCACAGACAAGCTACGCATCAAAGTGGTAAAAGGCCATATAACAAGTAAAAACACTCTCTATTCCAACGCCTGCTACTTAGCATGCTGCACTCACTACTAATAGCACAGAGTACAAAGTCTCTAATCCTACTCTCCCCTCTAGGCCCAAGATTATGGAGCAGCATTTGGTTTCCAGGTAGTAGTCCTTAGTTCTGACAATGCACTTTTTTCCCTTCAGCATTTTGGGGTTTAATTTTCAAAAATCAGCCTATTGGCCTCCTTCAATGGCTTAAATCCTAATGCAGTTCTAAAAATGGTCACTAAAATCTTGACATGATGGTACCCTTGCATCCACAGTTTTGGTCAGTTTAGGTCCCAACATAACTTTAAGTGTCCTATTTACTTGCTTAGGTGCCGATTACACTTGTGGATGGTACAATGAAGTACTGGTCTGCACCTGAACAGTAAAAGTTCTGCTGCTAGGCAACAGGCCTCCAACTTGATCAAAAGAGTACATTTGTACCCTTCGACTAATGTATCTGGATCATCCCACACATCTAGCGGGCTCTTGCTGGCACAACATAATCACTTTTAACATGACCTAACATTTCCCTCTTTTGGTCAATTTGGAAGTCCCTGTGTTGGTCAAAGGAACTTCTTGCAAGTCAACTCTTGTTCACAAAGACCAACGGTCAATGTGCATGGCGAGTAATGTCCTCTTTGAACGGTCTTGGCAAATACTACTGCAGGATAGTAAATCACCAAAAAAAGACAAACAAACAATTTCAATCTCTGGGGAGGAGGCCGGCTGCAAGATGACTGCATCTAATCCTAAAAGACTTCTATTACATTTTAGACACCACTCTAAAGACTTGATGCAAACAAGTAGGGGCACCATGATGTCTTTTTTCAGGTTGGCAAAGTCATTTGCTATGGGTCTACATGAATGAACTTGGGACGTAGGTTGAGTTTTGGGATGGCTCCCATCCCCTCCACCATTCTCAAATGCTGCTGAATGGAATAGGCCGTGTGCCTGCAAAACTGCATTCTGTTCTAAATTTGGACTGGATGCTAGCTCTCCTTGTAAGGGGCCTATAGGAGGCACCCTCTGTTATTGCTACCTCATCCTTCTCAGCACTGAAACTGGAACTCCTCAGATCACAGTCAACTATGGCCTGTAGTACTGGGTCAAGCAAGTAATGGGAATAATGACGGAGAACTTCACCTTATAGCAGTGGCTGTGTATCAGGAAGCTGGGAGTTCAGCTGGTGAATTTGAACAGGTTGACATTATAGTTTACTTTCTAAATCTGCTAAGAAACGAAGGAATTGTTAGACTTTCTTTAATCAGTTCCTGGAATACCCCCCCCCAAACAAACACTCACCAAATCCCCCTGAACCCAGAAGAAGGTAATAGAGGGGGATTCAATAGAACTAGGGTTTTATCTGGGGTAGATAGCTCTTAGCGCTCTGATTTGAGGTCTGGCCACAGACACACTAGGACCATCAATCTTAAGGACTCAATGTGATCACCAGACTCGGCTAACAAATAATCCAGGTCCAACTTTCTTGCATTTACACCAGAAAGACCAGCTTCACAAATACTACAGCTCCCAAAGTCTGATAGATGCTTCTGGACCACCAGCCACTCGGATTCCCAAGGAACAGGAGTTTCTCAGATACTGCAGGAGAATCGGGCTTCTGTCGCAGACTCTCTAGGAACAGACATCTCTCAGATACTTTGCAAGCATCAGGCTCACTCAATGATGCTTCAGATCAGCTGCTTGATCTCACGTGTATTCTTGGTCCACCAACTCTAAAGATACAAGTATACATAAAACACAAACAGAAGCTTCAATTCATAGATTCTCTAAAGCCTCTAGGCTCAGCTCCCTCCCTTTCTGCATAAAGTATGGAAAAGAAAGAGCTTATTTGGCCCTCTCCTTCCAAGCAAAGAGTCATTGTGCATGGAAACCTGTCACATACCAGTATGGTAGCTTTTTAGGTGGAGCACCCACTGCTTACAGATAAGTGTCACCTGCAAACCCAGGTACGATTCCGGTGGGCGGACTCAACTTTTCATACTTACTTTATAGGTTGATGAAATGTGGACACCTTCATCGCAGGTACTGCAAACTAGTCCTATTTACAAGACTCCAAAACGGGGATCTTGTGGCAACTGGTGCTAGATACATACCTTTCCGTTTTTTATCTTTATTCCATTTGATTGGCGACAATCACTACTCAGGGGGGCCTCCTGCTTGCACAGCCTCGTGAACAGAGTTGTCACTTTGATGATGGTGCAGTCTTGAAATGTCTTCCAAGAGTAGACTTGCACACCTCAGGGGAACTCAGTGATCCTAATTCAAATGTATTCACTGGACACTGAGAACAGCAAACCATCAACCACATGCCCCCAGGACTCGTGTCTCTTAGCAGGTGACAGTCATTATAGGGCCTGATCCACCTACTCGACCCATGATGATATGTCTCAAGGCAGCCGTCAAAGGGCGTCATTTGTCTGCCGGGTGCATGCCCCACGAGGTGTGCTTAGCGCAGAGTATTGATTGGCTCAGACCACTTGGACGTTGCTCTGATGAGCCAAGTAGGTGAAGGGAACGGACTCAGTGACAGGATAAGACTCACACTTTGCTCAAGGCTCAGCCTCGTACAGTGCTTATGTCTTGCTGGAGGCTCAGCTATGGTGCCCATACTCTGCTCAAGGCTCAGTGACTTAAGCACTTGTACCCTGCAAACTATATTCAGGGCTCATACAATGCTCCAAACTTAGCTACATACAGTGCTTGGGGCAAGCTTCATTTGAAGCTGTGTATTGTGCTTGCACTGTACTGAAGGCTCACCTCAAACAAATAAGATGGTAGTCGCGAGCATTCTATGACAAGCCACACAAGGGCAAAGTCTATGGACTCACACCAGAGTTTGCTGCAGTGTGGTTTTAATCCAGTGTCCATTTGGGACTTGCATTCGTATCAATTGAGGCCCTGTCCTAGTGTCTTTACCAGCACCACCCAAAACCTGATTTCACAACGGGTTGTCTGTTATTCTTCTAAACCTGCAGAGCATTTCGCCTCCAAACTGGTGCATAATTACTGGGATGTTGGCAGACTGTGTTTACGGTTACCATGGTGCCGGGTGCTTCCGAGCAGCAAGTCATGCAGAATAGCGGATGCCACAATGGCCACGCAGAATGGCTTACAAGGGGCAGCATGCCAAGACAGCCCAAGCATGTCTGACCCTCACTTCTGCTGTGATATGTTGGTTAGGTGGTTTAAAAGGCAACGCGTGCCTCAGTACACTGCAACAATGGACCTTTGATGGGTAAAATGGCAGCTGAAGCTGAGCGGCTGGAAAATGACCAGGTCAGCCATCAGATGTTCACTGGGATCTCAGAGAACGCCCTCCCTGTAATGTCACATTCTGCATTTGCTGGTGCTATAATGTAGAGTGTGAGCACGCGTCCACGCTTATATGTGCGCTTGATCTGAGATCACAATGGCATCCTTCAGAAATTCTTGCTCTAGTCTGTAGCTTGAGTGGTAATGGAGTGCAGCTGCTTTTTTATGGGCCTTATCCATAAAGTTATAGGTGTTCCCCTTGCCTCTTGCTATAATTAAATGCTACAATTTTGGAGTCAAATTATGAAATTGTGAAGATAAGATTATGCTAATGCAGACTAGAAGAATTCGCACAAGGAGTGCCATTGCTTGTTGTGTCATCAGGTGGTAATTGCAATCGCCATTCTGCTTGTAATGGGTCTAGCCATAATCCAACTGTAGCAGTGTTTACTATTTAAAAAAAACACTGGCAATGTCGATAGGTCTGGCTTATCAATGAAAGTGACTTTTGTTTTACTGATGGGTTTAGGAACTCAATAAGTTAAACATGCACTGTGTCACTCATGTTTGCCCCCTTGCATCCATTCATCAATTCACCGCCACATATAGTATCAATCTTTTGGCAATATTGTAATAGTAAAACAATGATACACTAGCATTCTGTAATGTTCACCTGGTTTAGAGAAAGTGACCATGTGAGATGTTGCGAACAGCAAGAGAAAGGAGCGACATGCAGTTGATCAATTAGCAATGCCTGGAGAGTTGTAGTATCCTCTTAAGGAAAATGAAAATACAAAGAAGAGCAGCAGAAGCAATGAAATAAAAGGGGAACTGTAAAAGAAGAAAACTACAGGACTGGCCAACCAGCCCGACACTGAAGATCACTCATGTTCAGATGGCTATGCACATGTCATCAGAAAATGACCTTGTTCAGAGAGCCAATGACTTACGTGGACTGCACCATTACCTTACGCAGTTTGGAGGCATGGATGAAGCTCAGTGTAAATGGCCCTAGGAAGACCAAGGGCCGTGTATGTATTATTTAATTATTTTTTATGAGATCCTGGCAGACAGCTAAGCACCTGTTAGGTCTTTTGAGGGGGTTCTAGCAAGAATTATTAAAGTGCAAATCTACTACCCCTAGGATTTGTTGGGCTGGGGTTGGGTATGGGGTGGAAGGTCACCAACACCAAAATCCTTCCATGCAAAGGTAATCGGAGAGATTTAATGTAACAATACACCTAGCGGAAGACTTTAATACAGAGTAATACCAATCCACCCATAAATGTCTGTTGACATAAACTGATGCTTTTCACAATCAATATGTAAGGTCTAGTGCATTTATTGTGACATCTCATAATAAACAGATCAGACTTATGTCATCTGAAATGTATTTTCCAATAAATCAATCAAGTCTTACCTGTTATAATTGGTTAGTCACCATAACCAACTCATACCTCACATTTTCATATTAAGCTTTCCCACACAGCAACCATCTGGCATTCACAAATAAAATTACAAAAGTATAGTTAGCAAAGCAAAATACTATATCCCCTAAGAAAGCATAACAAGGATTTTCGCAGTGCAAATCTTCTATATCCATGGTTCATCTGAGGGGTAATGAGCACAAAAACCCTAGCCTACTGCGTTAATCTGTGAGATTTCATGTAACAAAATACATATCTGTAGACTTTAATACAGAGCAATAACAAGACACCCTTAAATGCCAATTGACTTTTATATATGCTTTTCCCAACCAGGTGTCAGGCCTATTGCCTTTATTATAACTTTTCATTATAAACAGTCAGCCGTATAACCTTTATCATTGCTTTGTCACCATAAGCAACCCAGACCTCTTGAATTGGGCATATGCCTTGCCACAAGGCACCAATCAGGGCTGCTATAATATATTTACAGATATTTACAAAATTACAGTTGTCAAAACAATAGAACCTATAAAAAATTGCCATAGCGCAAATCTTTTATCAACATGGTTTGTTCGGGTGCGTCACCTACTCAAAAACCCTTGCCCACTACAGTATAACAAAGTATCTGCCTAGAGGCTTTAGGACAGTGTAATAACATTCCACCTTTTACACATACTGCCCTTAACAATTGCTTTTCACAGTAAGTCAGGCCTACCAGTTTTGTCACAACTTTTCATTATAAACAGAACTGATCCAAGTGAACCGATAAGGCCTATACACTTTAACACTGTCTTGACACTACGTGTACTGTACTTGTATTGTACGACCTTTGACCCTGCTTGCAGGCAGGTCGCCCCCACACCACCACTCGTCACTCGTTGACCGGCTGATTCCTGTGCCCCTGCTGCCGCCTCCTGGTCCCTGGGATTCCCTTGCCTGCGCGCCAGTTCTACCCCTCCCCGCCCCCCACAGTTCGCGTCCCAGCCTTCCCGCCGCTGCCTCCCTGCGACCCCGCCCCCAGCACACCCATTGGCCTCCCCGCTCCCGCCTCCCAGCTGCTCCTCCCTCCCAAGCCTCCTCATATGCAGGCTGAGAAGCGGGAGCGCAGCTGACGTGCGCAGCGGGCGGCCGCTGGCTCGCCGAAGTCCAACCATAAATGCCTATTGACTTTAACATATGCTGTTTAGAGTAAATATGTCAATCCTTCTGCCTCTATCGTAACATCCTATAATAAACAGATCAGGCATATAGCGATGATCATTGGCTTGTCACCATAACCAACTCAGTTCTGCCTAAGCCAAAAAGTCAAATATAAGCGCTTCTTTTAGTGGAAGTACACAAACTCAATCCAAGCAAATCCCATACTCAAAGGAACGAACATGTGGGTGGAGCCTAAATCCTTCGCTGAGGTGTTAAGCCAGACCTAAAAATGAATGTATATTAGTATCGCTCTGGGCACCCCATACTGCTCTGAAACACATAACTGCACTCTGAAGTCTAAAGTTAATGATGGAAAGGAAAGGGGTGGGTGCTGGGACAGGAGAACAGCAATGCATTCCTCATGCCTGTTCTCCTCCCATCTGTGCTGCTACCAGGGAATAATAAACACCATAAATGATCTACGTATATAAGACACTTTAACAGCACTAGAGTGCCATGTATGCCCCTGAAAAGTCAAACCCACTCCTGCTGTAAGTGTGATACTTCTTGCAGGTCCTCATGCCAGCTACCTGTACACCAGTTCTCCAGTCCAGCTTGCCCGCAGTGTTTATGCCTCCTCTGCTCGTTTCTTGCTTTGTTTTGCCTTTTCTGCTCTTTTTTCTGCCCTGGTTTGCCTTTTTCTGCTTGTTTTTCTGCCCTGTTTTGCCCTTTTCTTCTCTGTATTGCCTTTTCTGCTCGTTTTTCTGCCCTCTGTTTTGCCTTTTTCTGTACGTTGTTCTGCCCTCTATTTGACATTTGGTGCTCCTTTTTCTACCCTCTGTTTTGCCCTCTTCTGCTCTGTATTGCTTTTTCTGCAAATTTTCTGCCCCTGTTTTACCCTCTTCTGCTCTGTTGTGCCTTTTCTGCTAGTTTTTCTGTCCTCTGTTTTGTCTTTTTCTGCTTGCTTCTTCCATCTTCCCGCCGGTTCCCTCCCCTCAACATCCAGCACCCCACCCTGCCCAGATCCTCATGCCAACTAGCCCTACAACAGTTCGCCTGCCCAACTTGCCCTCAGTCCACTTGCCTTTAGTGCTTGTTTACCTGTGCCTCCTGTGCAAGTTCCTGGCTCTGTCTTGCCTTTTCTGCTTGTTTTTCTGCCCTCTGCTTTGTCTTTTCTGCTCATTTCTCTGCCCTCGGGTTTGCCTTTTTCTGCTTGTTTTTCTACCCATGCTGTGCCTTTTCTGTTTGTTTTTCTACCCTCTGTGTTGCCCTCTTATGCTCTGTTTTGCATTTTCTGCTAGTTTTCTACTTTGTTTTGCCTTTTCTGCTCATTTTTCTGCCCTCGGTTTTGCCTTTTCTTCTTGTTTTTCTGCCTCTGGCTGTTTCTGCTAATTTTTCTGCCCTCTGTTTTGCCCTCTTTTGCTCTGTTTTGTGTTTTCTGGTTGTTTTTCTGCTCGATTAAAAAGAAAAGTGTTTCAATTGTGAGGTAGCGGGAGATTTTGCAAGAGTGTGCAGAAGGAGGCACATGGCTTCCCAAGTGAAATGGCCTGCAGCATTGTTTTGCCTTTTTTTGCTCGTTTCTTTCCTCTTTCTGCTGTTTCCACCCAGCGCCCAGATAGCCCATAGGGTGACAGTGCCACGCTCTACCAATGCTGATTGATTGATTTGTAAATCCTCCTTAAAAAGCCATGTTGCTGGCTCAGGCAGCTGGATAAACAAACAAAATAATTACAGCTGCATGGAGGGGAAGCATTTTTTTACAGGACGCACACAACTTCTGCCCAATCAAAACAAGCATTTCTTTTCACCAGCATGTGGGTGGAGCCAAAGCCCCTCAGTAGTATTGCTCAAAACTCTTTTTTTAAGTTGATCACACAAGGTATGGTGAAATGTGCATTATCAATCCAAACCTAAAAAAGGACTTGGAATCTGCAAAGATGTCATCCGACTGGAGGTCAAACAATTACCGCAACGGTCAGTTCATATGGTTGTCCAGCTGACGTGCTAGTGCAAAGCAAGTCTCCTGAAAGCACCTGCAACATGTTACTCCAGGGAGGAATTGTAACACACCATCCTCAACGCTGCTTCAGGAAAGATTGCAAAGTCGGCATTCAAGTGTCCTCACTCAGGTTATGGTGCATTACCCCAGCAGCCTTCTAGTTTATCATTGCACACTCAGAAATCAGATCCTTAAAGAACTAAGAGGGGGCTGCAGACGACTTGTTGATGTTATATTCAGTTTTATTATCTATAGTTGCATTCTGAACAACATAATTTCATAGGGGGTGTACCAATCACTTGTGCTAGATGTCAATAGCTCCTTGTGCTGTTTGCTGGGCCGGATGGCAACTCTGCGCATCTGAAGTACGTCCCATTTTGTTTTTATGGTCTGGCTTGACAGTGCAGCTGTCGCTAGACAATTATATGAGCATCTCCAGAGATGGGCTTTGGAACACCCACATGTTGGAAGCCAGGAGTACTTGTTTTGATTGGGCATAAGATGTGTGCTTCCACCAAAAAAGGTTCTTCCCTCCATTCAGCTGTGATTATTTTGTTTATTTAGGCAGTTGCCTAACATTGAACTTTCGGGGGACATACATGTCACTGGAATGCTATTAAAGTGTTGTAACAACTAGATAATGTATGCTGCTTTTCTCTAGCAGCAGCACAGATAGGAAGATGGCAGTCATTAACCTACATGGGTTTTTACAACTATCATCTGACCTTCCAACCTACACCAATACTATTCCACAATTCTTTGGGCCACATGCATCAAAGTAAGTAATTGCGATTCCTAAATGACGATTTTTAAGGAATCGCAATTGAGGAATCGCAATTCCTTATGCATGTAGGAATCGCAAAAAAATTGTGATTCCTACACATTCCTTAATTACGGCTCGCAAATTGGGAATTGCAATTAAGGAATAGCTTCCCATTCACTTCTATGGGCCTAGAGGCCTATAGGAATGAATGGGAATTGCATGTGTAATTTGCGAGTACCAAATAGGTACTCCCAAATTGCGCATGCAATTTCAAGGGTGCAAGGGTGCCAAAAGGACACCCTCATGCACCCCTGAAATTGCCATGTGACCACATGTTGCGAGCACACATGCCCCAAGAGCATTTGTGTGTGTCACATGGAACTTTGAAAAATGCATTTTAGTGCATTTTTCAAAGTTCAAATTGATGGTAATTTGCAATCCCTAATTGCGAAATCGCAATTTAAAATTGCATCATGCATTGCATTTAGGGAATTGCAATTTGCAATTCCCTAAATGCATTAGCAATTTAATTAATCGCAAATTTTGCGATGAAATAAAATGCGAATTAGCATTTGGGTTGATGTATCCCAAATGCAAAAATATCAGTTGTAAATAGGAAGAATCAGCAAATCTGCTCCTTTGCGACCAGTATTTGGAATGATGCTTGTGCCCCTTTGTTTCTAAACACATGTATATATATGTATTCTCATGCTAGCAACCTCTGATGTTTTATATTACCATACAACATTCCTTACAGGCCAGACCTGTTGGCATTGCCAGTGCTTGCATAACTGTGAGTTCCTCAGAAGCCTTTATGGTGACAGCTCTCCACGCATTTCTGCCTGCCCCCGGGGAACCGATAATGAAATGGGAGGAGTGCAGAGAGTATTTTATTAGCTATATTTCCAGCTTAGAGGATAAGGAATTCACTTCACTCCCGACCGTTAAGAAAAAAGAAAATCTTTTTGTAAATCATAGGACTGGAAGCCCTCAGACTGTACAACAACATGGAAAAAACAGAAGACCTGCAGAACAGACAAATAGTTTTAAGAATGCTTTACATGATTGGACACATTCTGTGGTTTCTGTGGGAGCTGCCACAGACAGGTACATTTTTTCAGCGGAAATCGGGTCTTTCAGTGTCTGCGCAGGAATAGGTTTCCACTCGGAAACAACTGGAGATCACTTGTAAGTTTAGTCTGGTACACGACAAATTGATTAGTGGCCGAATTGTTATGCACTCAAATAATGCTCACATGGGGAGCAGAGACTGTGAGTCAATTGAGACTCTTCTTTAAAGACTATTATTCCTATAATTAAAAAGCAGAACTTTTTTTAACACAATGTGCAGAGGTAGAACAGTAGGTAATGAGTAAGTCAATAATATTTCACAAGGGAAACTTTCTGAGAGGAATAAAGACAAAGGGGGTCATTAGGATCGCGGACGGACTTGCGTCCGTCCGCGACCCCAGAGCAGGAGGGAACCTCCGCATGGCATGCGGAGTTCCCTCCTGTGCAATTAGGATGTGACCGCAAGGGTTGCGGTCACATCCTCTATTTTTAACATTGCGGCGGGTGGAGCTTCAAGCTGCACCCGCCGCAATGTTAAAAATGCACGCATTGCATTTGCATGCAGTAAGAGGCAGGCACCGCGCGGTGCCTGCCGCTTTCTGCATGCAAATGCAGGGGGGTACCATAGGTACCCCCCATGTGCACCCCCCACCCCCCCTTCACCTAGGGGGCCCGCAACGGGCCCCCGCAGTGAAGTTCCGTATGTTTTTCCACGGCGGAAAACCCGCCGCGGAAAGGCATACTTTACAGGCCATCCTAATATGGTGGACGGTGTCTGACAGACACCATCACCATATTAGAGCTTTTCCGCCGCGGTTGTAAGCCAGCCGCGGCGGAAAAGCTGCGGACGGAAACCAGGACCCACCAGCCATCCTAATGTGGCGGTGGGTCTTTGGTCAGTCCGCTGCGGTTTTCCGCATCCTCTGGGCCGGCGGTGCCTTCCGCCGGCCCCGAGGATGCGGAAAAACCGCGATCCTAATCGACCCCAAAATGTTTGTCCCAAATAGAAGGAAGGACACAGATAGTGGATTTTCAGGGAACAAATTCACCAAGTCCAGAAAAATGAGTACGAGCTGTTGCAAATATGGAAATAAATAACATTTGGACAGTGAGAAATCTTGTCTTCATTAAAAAGAAAAGTGTTTCAATTGGGAGGTGGCGGGAGATTTTGCAAGAGTGTGCAGAAGGAGGCACATGACTTCCCAAGTGAAATGGCCTGCAGCGATGTCTGGGGAGTGCATAGTCGATATTCTAGATTCAAATATGCACAATCCAGTGACATGCACCACACTTACCTAACACAAAAACAAATTAACTGACTATACACAGAAGCATCAACAGGTGTTCCAGATGCGCCCCTCAGAAAGCTGACTTTGTAAACATGGAATGCACTGTGCAGTGATTTCACACTATTGGGATGAAGTCTTTACCTGTCTGACTGAGTTGACAGGTAGACTCAGACCACAAGACGTGCGGATATGCTAACTGGGAGTACTGACCAGATCGAAGAAAACAAAAGCTGTGTGTAAATTTATAGATTTAGTGTTAATCCTTGCTTAGGATGCTTTGCAATGCATTGGAAAGCATCAACACCATTTATCCTTGACTGATTGAATGATGTAAGGATTTGGGCATACGCAGAGATAGCTATGATCTCTGGTCCTCAAAGTAAGGGAGAGCAGGGTGCTAGATATACAATGTGGGATGTATATTTGGATAAGATTGAAGGGAAGTCAGATACCTAGCTCACCCTAAACAGGGTGCAATACTATGTTATTATGAAATGGATGAATATGGTCTATTTGTATAGAAGGACTAGACATGGTCAGATAAGCCGCAAACACTAAGTTGACTGGATACCGTTATGCAATTGTGATATAGTATTATTTACATATTGTAACCCATAAGCATGTTACCAGATTGCTGAGTTGACAATACAAATTAACAACAAAGTGCCAGTACTGTCAAAAATTATACTTCCTAAATTGACAAACCATAGGATTTATACACCATGGCGAATTGACACCCAAATGTCTGATTGAATCTGTTTTTTTATTATTAAATTTTTTTAACAAGGATTATTGGTTATTATTTCACCAATTCATCTTACATAAACAAGACCTCATAAACATGTATGTGTTTACACAATATTCACAAAATATATACAATATCAACAACGTCAACAATTTTAAAGTTATCAAAATTATCAAAACAATCATACCCATTCACAAACATTCACATCTTCATTCACACCACCTGGAATAAAAATATTCACAGTAAGCCATATACATTAAATTTTTTATCAATGAAAGATATTTTGGTAAACTGCTCCTTTATTTTAGATGGCGTATATTGTCTACGCGTTTCGAGCTCACACTGTTCTAGGAGCTCTCATCAGGACAAAAAGGAAGCTCACTGGGGGAAGAGGAAGCCCAAGTGCGGCCACTCTTGTTAGCGTGTTTCAGCTGGCCTCACCAGTTGTGAACCGGAAGCGGGTACTCGCTGTTTGGGTCTAGCGGTTAGCCTCCCCTTTCCTGCGTCGGAACCCTTGCGGAACCGGAAGTGTGGTACGGGACCGACGCAGGAAAGGATTGCAGCACGGAATCAACAACTGGGCTCCGACTAATGCGGAGACCTGCCGCTCCGTGAGGACAGTGGCCCCGCGGTCCAGGTGAACCAAGTCAAGTCACCGGCAATCCAACGAAAATAAACATTTAGAATGAAGCGGGAAGGCTAACCGCTAGACCCAAACAGCGAGTACCCGCTTCCGGTTCACAACTGGTGAGGTCAGCTGAAACACGCTAACAAGAGTGGCTGCGCTTGGGCTTCCTCTTCCCCCAGTGACCTCATCTTGCAATACAAAGATTGAAGGGATGTATGACGTTATAACGCATACTATTACTCCGCAGACCATTACAACGCGACTTTTACTCCGCATACCGTTACAACGCATAGCGCCTTGGGGCGCTGGATAGTGGTAAGTATAATTTACTATTCTAACTCCAGTCCCCGTGGACCCTAGGGAAGGTGTTGGATAGTAAATTATACTTATTCCCTATCCTAGAGCGCCCCCCAGCGCAATGCGTTGTAATGGTATGCGGAGTAATGGTCGCGTTGTAATGGTAGTGCGGAGTAAAAGATCCGTTGTAACGGGTGTATACCAGATTGAAGTTTAGATTGGATCTATTTGTTGTATCGACGGGTGTTTCCTCCATATCCTAGACAGCTCTTGAAATTGCTGAGCTTCCTTTTTGTCCTGATGAGAGCTCCTAGAACAGTGTGAGCTCGAAACGCGTAGACAATATACGCCATCTAAAATAAAGGAGCAGTTTACCAAAATATCTTTCATTGATAAAAAATTAAATGTATATGGCTTACTGTGAATATTTTTATTCCAGGTGGTGTGAATGAAGATGTGAATGTTTGTGAATGGGTGTGATTGTTTTGATAATTTTGATAACTTTAAAATTGTTGACATCGTTGATATTGTATATATTTTGTGAATATTGTGTAAACACATACATGTTTATGAGGTCTTGTTTATGTAAGATGAATTGGTGAAATAATAACCAATAATCCTTGTTAAAAAAAATTTAATAATAAAAAAACAGATTCAATCAGACATTTGGGTGTCAATTCGCCATGGTGTATAAATCCTATGGTTTGTCAATTTAGGAAGTATAATTTTTGACAGTACTGGCACTTTGTTGTTAATTGGTATTTCGTGGCTCAGCCTTACTGTTGGGGGCCCAGACCCAGTGGTGATTTTTGAGTTGACAATACAGGCAAGAAGCAGCATAACTTATTCTGTCATCCCGTTGTTTTTTCAGGTTTTCTTTTTGTGTCTCTGGGTTCATGATACATTGCTAGCTGAAATATATTGAGTATAAAAGCTCCTGCGAATCTTGATAAATGTTCTTCTAAGAAAAATGTATACAAAAATATGAGAAAGAAATATATTGTGCATTAACTATTTTTGATAATTAAAAAAAAAATGTTTTTATGCGAATAAAAAGAAATATTTGATATCACTTAGCTGTTCTGTGGGCGTTCCTTGTAGTGGAGATTTTTCCCTACTTTTATCATTGGGAACTCCCCTTTCATGTTGTTTGTCAATAGTGGTGATGGTCTTCTGAGTATTAATGACGATGTATTAAGTTTAAATCTGAACTCCAGAGACTAGTCAATTTATGAGATGAGAATTGGTGGTGTACTTCTCAGTATTGTAACGGACTTGGGCTCACCGTTTACTGTAACTGACAGGACAATGTGGGAGGAGAAATTTAAGGATGTGATTGAGGAGGAATTAGAGTCTCAGATATACATCCTGAAAGTTTCACTGGTGAACTGATTACACTACAGGGATATGGGACTTCTTTTGAAGTCAAAGAAAGGGAGGCACAGAGGAAACTGCATGAGCAAAAAATGGACCAACTGTTCTTGAATGGCTTGAGCACGATTACTTGACATTACCTTGGATCCAAATAGCAATGATTAAGTTTTGCCCATGAGAGTTGATGGAGGATTTGCGAATAATGTATTTGGGAGCTGTTCGAAGATTGATAGGGTTCTCAAACAATTTCACACTTATTGAAGTAGCTACATCAGTTGCTCTCCAGCCAAGAAATATTTTGATAAGCATTAAGCATAAAGTTGAGAGGGAACTGGAAAACTGATAAAAGCCAGCACCCTTGAAGTTATGAAAACTACGGATTGCCTTTCTTCTTTGGTTGTGGCCAGACAGGGCAATGGCAGCATTAGATTGTGCAAGGATTTAAGAGATTTGAATACAAATATTTCAATTGATACATTTCCATCACCTAAGATTCATGAGATTCTGGCCATGACCAAATAGATCAAGACGTTTTCCACCATCTACAGAGTATCACCAGGTACCTTTACAATAAAACAGCAAATATTTAGGTACTTTCATTACCCCCTCACGGTGCTATCATTGGTCTGCATTCGCTTTGGTTTGACCTCTGCAGCAGCTGTATTTTTAAAGACTCATGTACCCGTTGCTAAGAAATTGTAAGGGCATTGTTTTTTTCAAGATCAAATTGTTGTCATAGAAGACAAGGCAAGAGCATGGTGTATGGTTAAGGACGGTGTTGTGATTAACAGGAAAAAAGGGATAACTGCAAAATGTAAATTTACTGTGCAATCTGTTTCCTACTTGGGAAAGGAGGTGGGTGAAGAAGCGATCATGTCCAAGAAAGAATTGGTGGATGCTGCTAGGGATGATCCAGCCCAAGGATGGTGTAGGATTCTTCTTTGGACAGTCAGAATTTTATTAAACATTTGTACAAGGGTTCTCCAGAAAAACGAATGTATTAGTACTACTGTTAAAACAATAATAAATGTTTTAGTGGAGACATATTCTTCAAGATTGGCTTTGAGTGAATAGAAGAAGATATGTGTAGGCCAACACTGCTTCAGGGTTTTGATCCTGATGCTATGTAAGTGTTGGCCATGGACACCGGTGGGAGAAGTCTCTGAACTATGTTATCACAAGGTGAACTCAATGGTAATGAAGTCAGTGTAACTTTTGCTTTTCGCCCTCTCTCTCGTGTTTTCTCTCTCCCTCTGAAGGGCATTACTCTGTCACCAAACGAGAAATGCTAGCGTGCATCTGGGGAATGGAGCACTTCAGGGAATACTAGTGGAGTTCTGAGTTCATCCTCAGAATTGACCATAATGTGTGGCAGGTTTGTATGTCCGTTTTATGAGTGCTCCGGTGCAGACAAGTCACAAGTTCTCTTTCGACCCCATTGATTCCCATACCACATCCTGATTCACCTTGGGAGTCTTTGGGGATTGATATTTAGGTCCCATTTCTGAAAGGGAAGTGTGTCTAAATATGTGATTGCCCTATTGGATTTGTTTTTTAAATGGCCCAAGATTTGTGTAGCAAAACACTGTAGATTCCAATGATGTATGAAACTCATGGATGGTGTTTTTCAAAAGGAAGGGCTCCCCAAGTCTATTCTCAGTGACAGTGAGGTTCAATTCAAGTCGGGAGTGTTGAAAATTTGTTTTTGTTTTTTCGCTCATTGGTATATTACGCAGGAGCACTTCTTTTTTTGACCATTCTGGAACTAGTGCTGTGAGTTTTTCAACAGGGTGACAATGGGTGTGATACAGAGGGCTATCAAAAAGGAAATGTTGGGTACTGGAAAGTTAAAAAAAGAATGAATTGGGCGTATCATGTGACTACCACTTTAACTGGGCTCAATCCCTTGAAAATATGAAATGACAGGAACCTTTCATTAAAGACATTAGTTGAATGTCTACTGACAGACAAATAATGGCCTAATGATGTGGCAAGGAATGACATCAAGGAAGCTCAAGATCAGTACAGACAGAATTGTGGATCGCAATTCTAATTTACTAAGCTGAGTGATGGTAGGGTGTGGTGCTTTAGCAAGTTGTCTAGATGTTCTGGTGATATGATTGGGAGGAGCATGCAGAGATTTGTGATGTCCTATGGTGGTGGCTGGATGTTGTGGGAGGGTGTGCCTGAAGATGATTCTTGTCAGAATGATCTAGTCACTGCAAGTGGAGAACCAAGTTGTGATGCAAGTGTCTCTGAAGCAGGTGAGCACACTGTTGGAGTCCACCAAATTGGAGAATGCTTGTTTGCATGAAAACACAGGAATGTGCGTCATTAAATTAAGGCGAGGGGTATCAGTCCCAAAAATGTTTAAAGAGTATTTCATTGAGTGATGCACTTGTTTCTGCCCTCCAAAATTTGTATAATTACCTTTTATGTTCTTGTGTTATCACAATTTTTTTCTGTTGTTGGTTCTCTGTAATTGTTCATACTATTTGCGGCCTTAAGTGTAATGAGGGAGCAATGTGTAGGGACAATTTCTGCTTGCGCAGATGCCTGTAATGTGGACTCTGTGCGTGCTTGTTAAGTGTGTTTTGATTCAAGATCACATTGGCATTCTTCCAATATTGCTGCCTGTTAGCTTTGGAGCACTTGGAGTGTAGCTGCTGTTCGAAGGGTGTCAAGAATAAACTCTGGACATTGCGCCTTGCCTCCTGGTATCCTTATACACTACACCTATAGGTCCAGCCTGAAGACCATGGTGCTAATGAGGATGAACAAATCTTTGCAGCCCGATCCTGGCTGTACACCCCTATACAGCCAGGCCTGGGAAGCCCACCCAACATGAACACTGCAGGCCAGTTCTTTGCAGGATTAGAAAGATAGAGCTGCCCATCAAGGCATAAAAGTACAAAACTGCACTCAGTGAGGTGGATTTGTGTGGACATATTAAAGGTCATTTTAATTTGAAATTTGTTAAGCAAATTTCAAAGCCATGTCTGCATGACCGGCATGCGTATCTTCACAATAGCCATAGGAGAGGTTCCCTGGGTTCTACTTGGAGCAGCAGAAATTGCGAGCAGAGCTCTGACACAAGCCCTTTAGTTTTCACGTGATGGCTCCCCCAAAGACCCAGAATAATCCTTTCTTGTATATGTGGTGGTTTTTGACCTAGGAGTGCTGGGCAGTAGCGACCAAGGTGGGTGAATTGGAAACATTCATATACCTACGTCATTGTCAATTTAATGCATGTCTGTGGGTTTGTAATCAAAATGTGCATGCTAGAGTATTTATTATGCATGGGTTGGGAACGGATCACACAAGAACGAGTTTTAACTATGGATGGCTTACCCTCATAGCCTCTAGCTTTGCTCCCTTGGTCCCATTAGGTTCCATTATCTTGCACTCTGGAACCCTTTGAAGGAATAACTGATAAGGATTGGGTTCTGACCATGTCTATTGACCCTGTAATCTTCAGGTGCACACTGGGAAAATACAGTTTCATTTTCTGTTTTCAGTGGCATTTTCGGAATGGACATAAGAGTCAAGGAGAAGGGGCCAATACACCACTACATAGGAATGCACATAAATAGGGTAAACTCTGGGAAGTCCTTGGAGAAAGTTCATAATATGTAGGAAGATTTACAACAGGTCTATTTTTTCTGCACTCGTGAATGGCGTGAGCAGACAAGGGACTTGCTTTATTTGTGTACCATCTAGGTTATTGAGGCTCTGGAACCCATGCACATCTGGGTCCAGTGTACAGTTTCTACGGGTAGGAGTGCCCAGCATGAAATATACTATGCCCCATTATGCCAACATTTATTTCTGAACTGTGGTGGCGTGGTGAGCAAAATAAAGATGGATTAAACCCAGATCTGTGACTGAGGGAGAATGTTTTGCCAATGTGCAACATTACGTCCATCACCTTGTGTGTTTTGCTAACATTTATTTGGTGGCACGGGAAAACAGATTTTAAGAAAGTCTACAAACACACCGACTTGCAAAATATTTAGCACATAGTGCCCCACAAAAATGTCGCTATGCACCTAACCCACTGTCAAGCTTTACCAAGCTATTGTCCCTAACTGCCCTAAGA
The DNA here is from genome assembly GCF_964261635.1 of Lissotriton helveticus. Lineage (NCBI taxonomy): Eukaryota > Metazoa > Chordata > Amphibia > Caudata > Salamandridae > Lissotriton > Lissotriton helveticus. The sequence continues at coordinate 668,592,826 of NC_136061.1, forward strand.
TACGGTTTAGCATAAGAAACCAATCAACACATACAAAAAGTGAGAAGAGGAATGGATGTATTTTGGACTGTTGAAAGGATGTCATAATATTGACTATCTTTTCAAGTCTATGTTTTTACGGTCTCTGTCATGGTTATATGTAACCAGGTAAGGCACTGCTCAGACGTATTTACTTGATTTGTATGGGTTAACATGATGGAGATGTAACATTACTACATTTGTAGTAGAAGTGAAAAGGTTTACGAAGAAGAAATTCCCCTAAAAAACTTAAGATATCTTGTGTGCAGTATGAATTGTAAGTAAAGCAAAATCTACCACGTGGTCAAAGGCACAGGAGCGTTTGTAGCACACTCAAGGTTACCAGATGGCTCAGTGACAACCACCTCAGCAGGAATGAGGAAACTGCAGACAGATACCATAAAAAGAACCACCTCAGTAAGATTAAGAAAGAAGGCAGAGATCAGGCAGCATCTGAGGAACCATCTCAGTAAAAAAGAAAAAAGAACAGCTGCGACTGCCCCCTTCTGATGAATTGTTTGAGGAAGTCGCACAGCAACAGAGATAGGGACACTGCTTAAAGAACATGTCAGACTCAGAACTTCAATGGCCGGTCATTTGAATGAGGAACCATTTTAGCAAGAACCTGAACTGCAGGGACTGGACATTACAAGGAACTAGAAAAAACAGAAAAAAATGGCAAAGACTGGGTACCACCTCATCTTGATTAGGAACCGCAAAGATGGAAGAAGCTTCTCTTCTAGACTTGGAACTAAAAGACTAGGCACCACCTAAAGAAACATCTCATTCAGAGCTCAAGAGCAAACAGGGTGTTCTGTCTAAGGAAATAACTTTGGAAGAATCGGAATAGAAGACATCAGGAGCCATTAAAGGAACCATCAAAGCTGGCAGAGACTGGATACAACTTAATTAATATCTGAACCAGAAAAAGGGAAAGTTGCAACTATGAACCACCTGAGGGACATGCAGAGCCGGAATCCAAAGTACAGAGATGGGAAACCACTTATGGGACCATCTTTTCCAGACCTCGAACAGCCCAGCCTGGACACTGATTGAGATGGTTCCTAAGGCAGATCAGATCTGGAGAGCTGTGGTGCCAAAAGAGGAACCATCCCAGCGTGAATCTGAGCTATGGGCACTGAATATCACTGGGAGAACCTTCTCAGCCAGAATTAGAACGACAGAGACCAGGCACAATACGGGGAACCATTTATGAATTAGAACTGCAGAGATCAGGCACAGCGCGAGGAATGGTCTGAGCCAGAATTAGAAATGTAGAGACCAGAATCAACATGAGGAACCATCTTATCCAAAATCAAACCTGGGGCACCTGACAGCACAGGAGACACAGCACAGTGTGAGGAGCTATCTGACCCAGAATTAAAACAGAGGCAGAGACACGGAACATCTCAAAGAACCATCAAAGCTAGTGATAAAATGGCAGAGAATGGTCTCTCCTTAAAGTACTATATAAGACAAATCAAAAAAGTGGTAGAGATTGGATATTGACTGAGGAAATGTATGGTGGAATTAAAACACCAGAAATATGGTGCTGTTCTGACAGACAGACATGGAGCATTTTCACACATTGCGTTACATCTGCGAATAATCGTTCTGCCTGCAACGCAGCAGTATCAGTATTCTTCCATCTTCTGGGAGTGGGTGGTCTCCCTGAGTAACTAAAGGGACCAAGTGGCAGCTAGCATGCTTAGTAATCCCTGCACATTAATGCCTCCACTCCGGGGGGGCACATTGAACAAGTAACACCGACTTATAAGGAGACAGCATTCCTAAATGATACTGCAAATCTAGGCGACACCCTGCTCAAGTGCCCCTTGCACTTTGCTAGTGAGGACATGCTTTTTGCCTGACTGTGAGTACATCTGCCCTTGAACAAGGAGAACTGTGGGCTAATGTGCCTGGTGCTTGAATGTTTTGCAGCAAAAATGAATCTGCCAAAGTCGCAGAACTTTACTGTGCTGCCAGCCACCTTCGTTGTGGAAACGTCTGCGCCTGCAGTATGTCCTAGTGAGCAAATAATCTAGTAGACCTTTTGATGCGATTCATTGTCTGCTTAAAACAATTCCTGAATTTAGTAATGCCAAGACTCTTTATATAAAATGCAACAACTGTTAATTATTTACAGGAATTGCCTCTGCCAGAACCAGATCCGATTTGCAAAGTTTGGTTCTGGTTAAGAGGAACAAGTTTAGTTTCAGGTCAGATGAAGGGGGAGGAAATATATATTTGGTTCTAGTTCTGAAAAGTAAACAAAAGAAACCCATTTAATAGCAACAACGAGCTAGAAAATTATGGATTGGATTGCTGACCAAAATAATTACCAATGGCTGAAAATAATTCATGAATTCCACCCATCACTTTTTTAACTGACTTAGTGATTCTTTGGATACATGGCACTTCAGATAGTGCCAGATTTCTGAGCTGGTTCCCCGGTGTGCCTGGTCCTTCTGTCAATAGATAGGAAACTGCTGACAATGTTGTGCTAGAAAAATGGGAAAAATACAGCAGAACAATGGGTACCACCCTATCCAAAATAGAAATGGTCACATCCAACTGTAGTTAATGAGTCAGAATCGGAACAGCTGCATTTTACACTAGCAATGCACATTGTGGTGTCCCCCAAAGGTTATACCTTTACTGCCTCGTATTCAATATCTACGTACACCCACAAACTCAGTCTCTCAATTACTATCAAGTAAACTTACAAATTAATGTATAGACCACCCAAATTCACTTCCAGATCAATAACAATACTTACATCGCCTTGTACTTGGAACATGTGCCCCACTGGTTAAAGGAAATCTACCCTGCTTGAACAGAACCAAAACTGAGATCATAGTTATGGTAAAAAAAGAAAGCCTATCTCACTACAATCTGGCTTTCAAGTTTTGGGACCAAACCTTCCACCACTCCCAAAGCCTGGAACTAGAGGGTACTCTTCGTCTCAGAATTGTCATTCTGCTCAAAACCTAACAAAGCAGTGAAAGAGATCAATTTCAAGCTCTCCCTACTCTGCAAAATACTCCCATTACTCCATAGTGAACACCGTGGGGAACGGAACAGAGCCCCCGACATTTCCATCCTGGAATACTATATTATCATTTACACAGGCCTCCCCCCAGGCTACTAGACTATGCAGATTACAAAACCAGGCAGCCTTAATGTAACTAAATGTATGTAAGTGAGGGTGGTGGGGCATTTAAGCACTTAATTAGCTACAAGTCGAAGCAAGGATCAAACTCAAACTCAATGTTGTCTGGGCCATCCAGAAAGCCCACAAGGAAGAAGGACGAAGACATTTGTATATCTGCTAACTTGAACCTGCATCATTCCTTCAAGTGTATAACACACGGAGAAAGGTGGCTAGGAATACAAGGTCCAACACTTCGGAATGTTGTCAGCCCCACAATGAGATCTAAAACAAATCACATCGTCTTCAGAAAACTCATAAAAACGGAACTACTTAAAGTTGCTCTTAAATGGTCCTTCAGAACTTTCAGGAACCAACGACTGAAAAACATCCATATGGGCACACATTGCCTGACTGGATGCCTTCTGTCTCTAGATCACTGATTCTTCAAATTGAACATTACCCATAAACACTTTGTGCTTTAAAGTAAGCTAAGGGTTATTCACAGCACACTAAAGAAACAAAATAAATAAATTGATGCCTACATAGATACATACATAAACAAGAAGGAGGGTATGTCCAGGCATAGGTCCAGTGTATGTTGTGCAACACGCTGCATCTCACTGATGGGATCCAATTAAGTTCAAACTGGTCTGGGTTGCTTGGTTGCTATCCAAAGGGAACCTGGAATGTCAATTCTGATAGAGCTGATCCAACTGAAGCCGGACCAAGACTGATTAGGGTGGAATTCTCTCTGTAGAGGCATAGAGGGTAAAATAGTGATGGATTGAAAGGCAGCTCAAATGATTGTCAGTAGCTAAAACTTTTGCAAGTATTCCAACTGCTACTATAGTGTTTCAGTGAACATGCAGTACTATTCTTTTAGCCCCTTTTGATCCAAACCTCTTAGTGTACCTTATTAATATGCCTTTAAAATAATCTGTTGAATTCCAGAATCAAAGGCACTGACAATCCATTTCCATACTGTGCCACAAAAAATTCTGACTCTTGCAGTTGTCAGCTAAACAAGTAATATACTCTGGAGGCAGACAAGGATTGCTTCAGTTGGAATCTGTCAGACAGGTTGGCACTGGAAGCCTCCATGTTTGCATGATCATTTTCTCTCTCTCTCTCTTTTGATGCATGCAACATATATGGGCAAGGTGGCCATTTAAGAAGCACTTCATTTGAACTTTGTTTTATGGATACCCTTTTCATGACTTCAGTTTCGTATTAGTTGAAATGTTAGTTTCAGTCCTATGCCTTGTATATCTTTGCATTTAGCTGCTCATAAAAAGTCCAGTTTAGCTTTGCCTAGCATATAGATTCCGGTGTCACAGATAGCCCTCCTAGATGTGATCCTCATTGCTCTTTCGCCTCCGTGTGTTTTCCTTTGTCATGTCCCTAGTCCTTAATTCATTTTTCTTTCTACAGCCACTTTGCCCGAGGCCAAGTTCATTTTTTTCAAGCGAGCTCTTTGATGGACATCTCTTCGCATGTATGCACTTAACCTCGTAAGATAGCACATCTGTCTTCTCTAACAAATTGGACTAACAATCACTCTGGTACAGTGACCGGGTTTAAGGCTGAAGGTCTTTGCATAATACGAAAAACTACGATTTGCTCCCCCTAGTCAACATTTTTCCAGCATGTTCTATGTTGCCCCTCGCTGTTCTTGCCATGCAAGTTGATGAGAGAGCACAATAGTTTTATAGGTACCACTAGCAAAGCACCAGCGTTTGCTGGTCAGGAAGTCGCTGAGAGAGTACGCCCACATATGATGGAGCGACAGCTGAACTGCCCCCTAGTACCAGGCTCTGGGGACACTTGTGACACTTGAGAGTCTAACAAGGGGGGCACTCCTTTTTACCTGTACCTCCTGGTGACGGAGTTCACCAATTCTTTACATATAAAATCTATTCACTCCCCACTAACTGGGCCCTTCACTTTCCTCTACACAGATGTACTGTATTATGTGTCTGGAGGTCAGAACCTGCAGGTATGGTACCCTTTGCAAGGACATACTGCATGCATAAGGTAGGAGTTTCATGCAAAGCATAAGGCAATTCCTGCATCTTTTGACCTTCAGGGCTCCTGCCCTGGGTGGCGCCTTGGAGATACCATGGCAGTTCACTGGTTTGGTTTCAGGCTGAAATATATAACACTTTCAGCCCCGATTCCTCACTCAGCACTAAGGACTGACCTAAAGTGACAGAACAATCCGAGCAGATCTGCTCCCAGATCAGCCTAGCTACAGATCCCCCTGCTCAGGGTGTCCGACTAGTGTTGGGTACAATCCTCATCTTGTGCTATCCGTTGCATGCCCCTGACACTGTCAGGCTATATTTTGACCAATTGTGCCTGTATTGACCCTCTCTTGTGAAAGCCTTTGCAGTCTGGGTTATGAGTTTTGACCCTTACAACAAAACTTGATTGGACGTGGGAATGCAGACTCCAAGTCCCAGTGTAATTGTGACTCAGGGAGTACCTTTGCTGCTCCAGCACGGATGTACACTCGCCCAGGATAAAGACTCTGTAAGCTGCGGTCTTACCCAGGGCTGAGAACAAGCCTAGGACCCTGGAGGAAACTCGATGCTCTGATCTGCTTAGCAGCTTCTTCTTCCACAGTGAGCTAACCCCGGGTGAGGATAACAAGGAACCAAGCCCAGTTGACTGAAGTCTGTGAGGAGGCCTCCTCACAGAAGAGAACTGCACCTGAGCCACAAAGACTTTGTTAGCCACCTGGACGAAACTGACTGAAAGATATTTTCTTTGAAAGAAGTTTGACTGCCTCTCTGGGAAAATCCAGGGTGGAGTTATTTTCTAAAGAAAAACTGGATACTAACCCTAAAATTCGTACCCTACTTGTTCCTGGGAAATGACCCATCTATTCAAAGATTGTCCCACGTTTCTGAGGTCCCTCGCCATATGAAGATTTCAACAGCGATCGACATACAAAGATTCTACCTACATAAACAGCATACCAAATATCACTGTAACTTTTTCCCAGCAGTACCCCCGTTTAACCTCTGACCTTGAAAAACAGCTGGGGAAGTAAGAGGTTTCAAACTGAATTGTAGTCAATGCATTTTTTGTCACCATCCAAAGGAGCCGCCATAGCCCAGTTGCTAGGGCACCAGACCTATGAAACTGGTCTAGTCCCTTTGGACACCCCAGAAAATCACATCAGCTTTATGTGGGATGGAATCCAGTTCACATTTGGGTGGTGGGTATTTAGGTGCTTAAAACAATTTATGTTTAGTGTCAAATTGTTGGTAGATTCTCAGTTACATGTGTTCCAACCCACTGAATTGCCCTATTTGCACCCAGAGGGTCTGAGAAACTAGGACACAGGGCAGATGCATCTTACTATAAGCTACACATCTGCACTGTATCTGGCAGAATGTTACAAATAAGGTTCAACAGATACTCTGCGCTTTACTCTTCTCGAACTAGGGCAGACCCTCAGAGGTCAGGTTTCTGCTTGAAGACCATTTCTGACCTTATTTCAGCAATGTGTCCTGGCACAGGAGTTCTATGTCCAAAGAGCGAAAATGCAGTCATTCGGAAACAGGACCAGCTGCTTTCATCTGAAAATAACTAGATATCAGCCAAAATCATGGGGTGTGCCATGTAAGGTAGCATGACCCCTGTCGGGTACCTGCCAAACCTGACCTCTAATGTTACTGTTACATTGACGTTATAATACTAGTGTGGACTGCAAATGTGCATTGCCTTTACTAGCATCATAAAAACTACAAGGAATTTCATCCAGCAGTCAACTTCAAACACATATACGCCCAATTAATTTATTGGACACCTCCATCACCATAAAAGAAGGACATATCCAAGCAGTAATATTCTGCAACCCCACACAGACCGCCTCAGCAACCCACTCTGGGAAATCCTCTGCCTTAACCAAGTAAACTAGGGTGTCTCCAGTAAAAAAACACATTTCAACCAAAGGGAACGTTGTTCTCAAAAGTGTAACAACCACAGGATTGTGGGAGCCTAAAACAGAGCGAATATCCTACAGCAAGGGGTTCGTGACTGTTTAGAAAACTAAATAATATAAGTAGAATAACAAAGTAAAAAGCTAAATGTAATTTTAAAACGCTCTGTAAATGTTATAGAATCTGAAATTGAAGGGTAAAAATCAAATTGGTTTCCTTAACTTGATTTGTGGGAGCAGCTCAAGAATAGCAAACTGCAGTAAATGTGATTGGCGGCCTCAACTGAAGCACTAGGATGTGCAGGGAAAAAAAGAGAGGGTTCATTAGGAACATAAAAAGACAAAGTGATATGTTAAAGTCTAGCCTATCGCTTTGTCTTTCAGAAATAGAACCACATTTTGAAAAGGTCCAATTTATACATGAAAATATCGATTTGTGTATATTTTTTTGCTTGTAATTTTTTTTTTTAATTCTCATAATTTGCATGCTTACTTGGTGAATGCTTGTTTTTTTAGTTTGGGGGATTTTTTTAGGTTCAAGTCGTAGAAGTGGCTTTGGCAGGGGTCACGAGCTTTCAACCGTGATTCAAGGGGGGTCCACATAAGACAAACGATTAATAACCGCCGTCCTACAGCAATATCTGGGTTCCCAAACACGAAGGTCATAGGTCAATGATCATGTCCCTCTGGTGGTCACCGACTGCCCTCACCTACAAGTCCTGCACAATAAAGCTTTAAATCGCCAACCCATCTCCTAAGAAACTCTCAGTCCTCAAAAAAACTCCTCTGACTTTCAAACAACTTGAAACAAATGATTATTAAAAGCAGACTAACAAGCCACAGAATAAGCTACGTGACTGCCATTAAAAGTCTGCATTCTGGCAAAAACAGCATGCCACAGAAAGATACAATCTCAAAATCCTGTTTCATTTATCTGCAACAGCCATCAATGCGGTTCCTTTAAGTGTGCGCGCCGAATGCTCGATAGCTTTTTCTAGGTTGATGAAACCGATGTGACGCTCAGAAAAAAAGAAAAAACGTGAACGGGTGCAGCAACAATTGCAAGACAAACACACTAGTTGGTGAGAGTCCTCTGTTGCAAAATCAAAAACAGCGTGAAAGACACGATTGAGGGCAGTTTATAAAGGGAATTGCAATACATGAAGTAACAGAATACCGATTAAGTCAAAATATTGCAGTGCATATTAATTTAAACTGAGGAGAACTGATGTCATGTCTCCCAACCGGAAACTCTTTCATCATCGTGGTGCCACCAGCCCCCAACCACCAGGCAATGCAAAAGCTGCGGAAAAAATCTAGGACACACATTAATGCAAGTTTCCTATTATGCTCCCGTGACAAATGTAAACTGAATTTTTCTTTAACCAGAAATCTCAACTGATTAATTCTAAACAGCGGACTTTTGTTTTTTACAAGACAAATACAATTTGTTCACAATAGGACAACCTGCATTTCACTCACCTTCCTTGCACTAATCTACGGCTGTTTACATAGCACCTGGCACTGAGCGAACTTCTGAGCACTACAGTGTTTTGGTAGACCTGTAAAGTGGATCAGAAAGTGATAATCTGCCTATGAGCAATGCATGTATTCAAACGGGGGCAGGATGGGCTAGAACTGTGATCTGGAACCAGTCAGCAAAATGACTGCCAGCCTCCATCTCCTAGCAACTGAAAACACGCTGGCCTACTGCAGAGGGCACCCTTACAAGATGCAATTAATGCTGTCTGTGTACCCATCATTCCCCCCAAACTGTGAAATCATTTCCTTCTCGAAATAAGGAAGACCTCTGTCTCCGCTCTTTTTTCCATACTGGGGGCGGAAAATCTCTGGAAGACCCCCAAATCGCTCAAAAACATGCGTTCTTCTATAAGTAAGAATGGTTCCTCCCATGTAGTGTGGGTGGTGCATGCTATGGAACAGAGCGTCAACAAGCGTTACCTCAGCAAGGCTGGGGGCAGGGGACCAGTGGAGTGCCAGGGCAATAAAAGGAAGAAGTGAAGGCCAGTTACTAACACGAAGCAGTGGGGTCGAGAGTTAAGGGCAATGGATGGAGAAGAGCGTGTTAGTGTATGGGGGAGGGCAGAACATGTGGAATGCGGGTAGGAGAGGGAATCAGTGAATGCGGCGGGACTGGAAGGTCTGTAAAGGCAGGGGACGGGCAGGGTGGGCAGTGAATTGGTAGTTGATGGTTAGTGACAATTATTGTGGAAGGGAGAACGTGTATGTGGAAGGGGTGGCGGGGCGAGAATAGGTCCTATGATCGGGAGGGGGGCGGTAAATTGAGGGGGTGGTCGTGGAGGGGGGCACGGACACACTGGTTGAGTGGGTAATGGGAAGGGCAGTTAATGGGGGGTCAGAAGTAAACGAGGAGAGACGAGGGTCAAGTAAAGAAAATGAGCAGTGGCCATGGGGTAGTTAAAGCAAAGGGGCAATAGCTGCGAAGTGAAATCAGTAGACACAGGGACCGTCGGGGAGGGGTCAGGGGCCGAGGAGGGTGGCATATAGCAGATGGAGCAGCAAGGGTGGGTGGAAGGCAGGTGACCACAGACCTCTTACCTTGATCCTCTCTCCTGTAATGTATGCTCAGGCTCTCCGCTCCGTGCGCACGGGGTGTGGGCCCCCCAGGGGGTCGCACCTGCTCGACGCCTCACTCTCTTTCAGCCTCGACGTGGCCGTGCCTCGGTGCCTCGGCGCCTCAATGCCTCTGTGCCGCAGGATCTCTATGCCTCGACGCCTCGCGGCTCCCGCACCTGACAGTCTCTGCAGCTCGCGCTCTGTGACTCGCCTCTGCACCTGACAACCTCTGCGCCTCTCTAACTCTGCCTTCGCTGCAGCACTTCAGCTCTACGCCTCAACCAGAGCGCCCTGTACCCTTGAGCCTCCTGCGTCTCGATGCCTCAGCCTGCGCGCGCCCACACTGCAGCCTCTATGCCTAGCTCTTCTGCACCTCGCTGCCTGCACCCTCAACACCTCGCTAGCTCGCGCAGGACCCGCCGCTCCTCCTGCTGCTGCTGCTGCCGCCGCTCGCGCGTCTCCTGTGAAGAGTGTGCGCGTGCAGCGCGCTCGCGCCGCGCTCGGCCCCTAGCAGCAGCGCACGTGCCCTCTGTAGTTGGAGGGGTGCGCAGGTGCCGTATGGCGAAGGCCTAGGGCACCCCCTTCATTTTTCAAGCAGTCTTCCAGTCGTGCCATCCTACAGTGCTATTGTCACTCTGGGGTCAAACGAAGCTCCCAGGGGGGCAAGTGGGCGACAATGAGTGAGACGCACCAGGGCACAAGCGAGCGCCGACTGCTGCATACCTGCCCTTGTTTCTGTCCTTATCTTGCTAAAGGCATCTCAAGGAGAATCGAAACGTCTCATCGAAATTCTGGTCGGGACTCTACCCCTGCTTTCATGCTTCAAACGTTAATGATATTTCATTTCAAGCGACCAACACTCGACCTCCAAATTCGCTCACAAGTAACAGACGACACATGAATTATGTCATACACCCAGTAGAAACGTAAAACACTAAGGTGGAAGCGGTACCCCACGGATACACGCTCTAACAGACAACACACGCGTACCAAAACTAAAAGAATGACCGATACAGGTTTTACCCAGAAAAAACACATCCACATGCCTATTCCTCAGCGCACAACTAACAACGCATAGCAGATAAAGCACATCACATAGCACGCACACAGTCACTACATACGCAGGCATGAACAGCAAGAAGACACCAGGGAGGAGCACAAAGGGGCACTGAACATAACAAATTATGCAGCACAACGCGCCATTCTGCAATACAGAACAAACACCTGCTCTGTTTTATCCTTCTTCACATCTGAATAAGTGACCTGTTTCCTGGAAAAATAGAATCATCTGTTTATTTATTGCGCTGCAAATCGAAAATAGCACAGTTTCCTGCAAGGAGCGAACTGTCGAGTGTGAACTGGTGTGTATGCGCAGGTTCATGAGCCTGAAGTCGATCCGTTCCTGCAATGACAGAAGACGAGCTAAAAACGATTGCCTCGAACACGGCCTGGCCAGATTAACAATGGATGACAATCATTCAGGCGCTCCATCCTTTGTCTCTTCTGCTAAATGAGCCACCCGCAGTCGAAGGTGTATGCCCAGACATGAGCGGCAAGCTAGCTGAACCATCGGACTCAACCCGCATCTCATTTAGGGGGTCAAACAAGGACGAAACCCGTACATAGGGCCTCTATTGTCTTTCATAGGGGATCTGCCTGGCAGTTTGGTCCGGACCGTCTTCTGCGGAACTAAAACCGATTAAGGTTGGTTCCTGACTGTTATGGTACAGATAGTCAAATAAAGCATACAAAAAGTGATGGATGGAATGCCTGAATTGATGTCGGTCACTGGTAATAACCGAGGCACCCCCCTCCTTTGTTATTTTGCTCACCATGCATCCTCAGTTTGAGCCCAGCCATGTGCAAATCAGGTTTGACCCTGTTCCAGTGGGAACAGTTCAGCCATGTGCTTCCTGAATCACAACACAAGCAACCATGACCAGTTTTGCCCTAGTTAGGTCTCATCAGCCAGGTATAGCTTGGTGCTAGTGACATAGTGTGCAAAGGGCCCACATCTGGGCATCCCCGTATCACTCAGGGCAACACAATAAAGTATACAAAAAATTGGTGGATGGAATGCTTGAAATAAGCTCTGCCACTGGTAAGTACTTGGGGCAGTCTCCCAGTCCATCATTGATTTGCACACCATGTCACCTTAGTTTGGACCCAGCTATACGCAAATCAGTCTTGACTCTTCTCTAATGAGAACACTCCAGCCTGAACTGCCAGGCCAGGTCCTCCCTGAACCGAAACACAAGTAACCCAGGTCCGGTCTAACCCCAGTTAGGGCTCATCAATCAATCAGTAGATTTGTGGAGCACTCCTTCTCACCTGTCAGGGTATCCAGGCACTGGCATGGTCACGTAATTAGCCGAAGAGTAAGGTATTCAGGTATGTTTGGAACGCTGGAAGAGATGGGGTGGTCGGGAGATGTAAGGGAAGCTAGTTCCTTGTCTTTGCTGCTAGCGAAGAGAAGAAGCGATCTCCTCATCTGTTACATTGGATAGGGTGGTGAGTGTTAATGAAAGGGAAATGGAGCAGAGGTGTCTGGAGAGCTGATGGAAGTTCAGGCGGTGGTTCAAGCAGGCGGGTCCGCAGCTGCGTAGGGCAATGTATGCATGGGTCAGGAGCTTGAACTTGCATCTTTTCTGTACACTGATCTAGTGGAGTTCCTGAGTTAGTGGGTGATGTGGGTTCATCTTGGGAGATCCAGGACGAGCCTGGCTGCAGTCTTCTTCATGGTCTGTAGTCATCGGAGGAGATGAGCTATGATTCCTGTGTAGAGAGCGTTGCCATAGTTCAGTCAGCTGGTGAGGAGGGGCTGGGTGACGGTGCGGCTTGAGCTTTGGAGTAGGCAATTGAATATCTTACGAAGCATGCAGAGGATGAAGAAACAGGAGGAGGATACGGAGTTGGCCTGAGTCATCATGGTTAGCTTGTTGTCCAGAATGATGCCTAGGTTCTTAGCATGGTCAGTTGGGGTAGGAATTCGTCTGAGTTCTGTGGGCCACTAGGATTCTCCCCATGGCGAGATTTTGTTTCCGAAGATCATTACCTCTGTCTTGTCCGTGTTGACATGGCATAAACATGGCACCTTTATTCCATTATCCAGAATTTGAATAGGCCTGATAAAATCCAAGCACCCCATACTCCATGGTGTGCATGGTCCTCGATATGTCCTTGTGCTATGTGGACACTGGTCTTGAGAGTTTTTTCACTCTACCTATAGACCTCACAATCCACCACCCACAATGTGATCTGATCATCATACAAGGCCACCGAAAATACTCCCTCACCCGTTTCTTTTTTTTGGCTCACAATAAGTAGCCCTCATGGGTTAATCTAGTGATCTTGCACCTCAATCCCTCAAGTTGTACAAATTTGTCATTCCTCATAAGAACGTTTGTGTCACTCAAAGTCAACTCATCAAGAATCTTGACAAATGGTCTGACTGATGGAGCTACTATTCCCTCCCTCCGCTCAAGACTCCGAAGGCCTAAATCCTGATCTATAAACTTGTACCGCTCATCTGCCAAGAATGAACTACCAATGCATACCTCCACATCGCACAATGAAGCCACAGCCCTTTCCTGATCCTGCGCCGAAACACTGTGTCTATTTCCCCCTGAACATTCCAAAGACACACATGAAAGGCAGTCAGACTACGCGTTTCTCCATCCCGGTATGTGAGCAACCCGGCAACAATACTGCTGAAGTCTGAAAGCCAATCCAGCCAGCCTGGCCAAGCCTTCATCAGTTCTACCAGGACTCAAAACTTCGACCAACGGTTTATGGTCTGTGAAATGAAAAAATTTAGACCGCATAAAAAGATCCTAAAATGCTCGACAGACCAGCTGCCACTGGGCTTCATGCCTCAATAACAGAATAGTTTCTCTGACGTTCTGTTAAAAACGCAAGTTGAAAGCTATGTTTTTTTTCAGTACCCGCATTTACCTGGGATAAGACTGTCCTCAAACCACATGCACTGGCATCCACTGTCAAAAATGTTTTGAGTTGAGTGTCAAATGGTGCAAGAATACCTGCCTCACAAATGTCCTTCCTTACCAAATCAAATGCCCCCTGCTGAACATCGCTCCAAACAAACGTACACCCCTTTCTCAACAACATTCTGAGGTCTTCAGTCTTGGCCGCAAATTTGTTAACACATTTTGTATAATACTCAATCAAGCCCATAAAAAACATAACTGGCCTTTACCACGAGGAACAGGTGCAGTGCTGATAGCCTCCAACAAGTTAACTTTGGGTCAGACACCCTGCTCCGAAATAGTATGAAAGGCGTATTCTATTTCTTCCACCAGGAGCCTAAATTTATCCTTGCTCAAGGTAATGCCTGCTACCCTCAGCCTACCCAACACAGATCTCAAGATGTTGTTATGTTCCTGAATTGACCTGCCAAACACCAGAATATCATTCTGAAAATGTTTTACATTGTCCAACCCCTGAAAACCTCAGGCATGATCCACTGAAAAACGCTTGCTGCAGAGTAGAACCTAAAAGCATCATCCCAAACTGAAAGTTCCCTCAATGTTGATAAAAGCTGTAAGATTTACAGAATTGTCATGTAGCCTGATCTGGTGGTAAGCACTTTTCAGGTCAAGCTTAGAAAAGTACTTACACCCTTTTAGCAACAGCAACCACTCGTTTATATGAGGAGAGAAAAGGTGTCTATTACCACATGATGGTTTAAGCTGTGAAGGTCCACGCAGAACCTAAGCTTGCCATTACTCTTTTTGGCAATAACCACCGGAGATACCAATTCAGAAGCCTCAACATGCTCAATAACCCCTTCTCTCAGCATATTATCTAATTGGTTTTTTTACTTCGCCCCTCACAACCACAGGCACTTTGCTCAATTTGTGTTTAACTGGGATGGTACCCTTTTCCAACACAGTCTCTGGGTGGCCCCCTTCATTTCTCCTAGCTTCTCACTGAACATGTTTTTCATCTCACCCAACACCTCTCCTGTGGAAACATTAGTCACAGACAACATCTGACTAGGGCATGGGGATCAATACCAATATGCAGATCAAATTGATGCCCGCATCCCAAAATAGGTGGTCCATCTTCAGACCGTAGAGTTTTCCCATGATCTGTTGTGATTTGAACTCAATGGGAGACAAAAAATATCACAACATGTCTGTATTCTCTTTCTGGTAACTCCTAGGAATAATGTCTTTAGGCAAGAGACGAACTTGTGGCCTCTCTTTCTTCCACATCCGCTTTGGTAAGATCATGTTTAAGGAACCGGAGTCCACCATCAGTTCAAACAGTCTGCCTCAAATTCCAAAGGATGCTTTTGGTCGAACCTTTCTGTCACTTTCTTCACTTCCAGGGAGGGCCATCAATACACGATCCTTCATTATCATCCTCCCAGCTGAAGTCTTTTGTAACCGCCACACGGGATTTGGCAGACTCATTGCAAACCTGGTCATAAGGGCCTTTACGCCTGCATCTTCTGCATTCCTTGTTTGAAACAAAACACCACATGGACTCACAGCTATGACACACACTCCCACACCTTGAGCAACTCTTAGCTTTAGCCCCCTTTTGTGCTCTGGTATTGAACTTACTGGTTGATCCTTTAGCTGCCTCTTATTTTTTTCCTTCATTTATGTTTACTTCAGAATACGGTTACACAGACACATCCAGGTGGAAAGAATCATTGGGGGATAGTGAATAAGAAGGGCAGGAATACACGGAAACGGTTTTCACAGAGGATTGAAGATTGTCCAGTAAGTTAGAAACATGTGAACACTGTACTAGCACCCTTGATGCAGTTTGAAATGGACACAAAAATATAGACATGCCATGGTAAGCGCATGGTTGTTATTATTAGCGTCTATGTTGAGTTTTAAATAAAGTGTAACTATCTCTGCCACTGAAAGGGGATGGCTAGTATTTCTGTTGTTGTTTTTTTTAAAACACTTAACTATCCTTGCTACTTTAGAGGGGACGGCCGTATGTAGAACTGTTGGACCAGGATTGGTAACGATGATGGAAGAGGGTAGGGAAAGTACAGATTGCAGCAAGCAGTGTTGTAACCTTTTTGAGTTTGACACGCAATGTTCAGATTTTAATAGGAATTCGTGTATATGAAATGTTGAGCCAATGTTTTTTATATTTATATTTGAAATCACGTAATGTCATTCAGGATGGTTAACATAAACATATAATTATGTTTGCATTTATAGATGCCCCTGATGAAGGGAAAATGTTCCCGAACTGCATTGGGCTGTAGATAATAAAGCATGGCATGTGGAACCCATTGTCGACTCCTGCACCTGTTTGAATGTTGAACAGAAATTGAGTAAAATGAATCGAAAAAATAGACAAGAATAATGGATGAAAAGGCAATGAAAAGAAAAAGGAGTAAAATACAGAAAGATATATATACATTTGATTTATTTGATTCAAATGATGTTAGGCTGTGCAGCTTGATGGGATCAAGGTTGGTTCCTTTCGTGGACTTCTTATTTTTTTCCAACAGCTGCAACCTTCCCTTCCATCACCTGTTTCTTACCCATCTCCTTCATACATTTCTCAGATTCTTGTACTGCCTTGGCAATATAGATGGCGTCATTCAAGGATTCTTTTTTTGCAGCCCAGAGGCGCTCTTGCATTTTTTTACTGTGGCACTAGACATTGAGATGGTCTCTGATCAACTCGTCCGTCATTTGACCGAACCTATGTTTTATTGACAGATAACTTAAGCCTGAGACAATGTCATCCAATGATTTGCCAGATTTTGAGGTCTGGTATAAAACTTGTACAGAGACATTACAATTTTCTCCTCCTTGGCAAATCATTTCTCAAAACTCAACTTGGTCTCCTTGAAAAATCCTCAACAGGCTGATAGTCACTCCCCAGCATCTGGGGTAAGTATTAAAAGATGTGATTAGCCTCCTTTCCAATGGTGCCTCTTAACGCTTTCTTTCTCTCAGGAGGGAATTCCAGTCCATCTAGTGCTACAATGTAATTCTCAAAAAGGTCTATACACTCCTCTCACTGAATGGATGGTTGACCTTGCTGTGCCAAAAATGGGGGTGGAATTAAAATTGAAGAAACTGCCATAGTTCAATACAAGAAGAGCTAACAAAGGGTTAAATTCCCAAGGTATTTTCCTTTAAAATAAAGTCACCACAGCAAATACAGGTGAGGAAAGAAACCAGCTTATAGCCTTTCCTCTAACATGTTACATGAGGCATGAAACTCCTCCTTTATAGTATGTTAGGACCCGCTTCAGCACCTGTGAACCTTTCCTCTAATGTGTCATTCGGGGCGTGACACTCCTCCATTCAAGCCATTTCAGGAGCGCTATCCCCTCCTGCCAGTATCTGGCCTTGTATGATAAACACGCCCCACACTCCTCTGAAATGGGCCAAAAATGGAAAGAAAATGACAAGCAGCACAGAGTGCGCCAACCTGGGTGGGCGCGCAGTCTTTTGTTTAAGGTGGCCGTCAGCACGAGAGGCAACGGGCCCTCAGAACAATGACAGGCCTCAACATGCGCAGGGTTCAATGGGCGTACACGGCGGGACACAAGTCTTTGTACACTGCTCACTTTACTCACCGCGCACACTACTTTCTCCCAATAAGCCAGGGAGTCATGTAGACGTTGCGTCATAGGCCTTGTTCGCTCATTATGCATCGAGAGGCTGCTGGAGGCCTAAAAGCAACAACCCTCAAAGTCTGGTCTCAGTGTCACATTGTGTGGCTGGCAATCAGCACCAAAATGTTGAAGTGACACCTCCACACATTTGTGAGGTATAACACACCTTTATTAATGAGCACAAGAGACGTAGCGTGATTCTCCCTTCGCCAGCCACGGAGTAACTGACTCTGGTAGAATCCAGCATCAACATCATTCTAAAAGCACATCACAGCATGACATCACAGTATAATGTGGCGAACACCCTAAGCCCTGAGTACTACAAGCTTCAGACAGTTATCCTTCATCCAGCTGGTGACGTCTGTCATGCAGTTGTCTAAGTTAGCCTTGATGTTGCTGGTATAGTTTGGTTCCAGGGACATAGTGTGCACAGGACCTACATTTGGCAAAACCGGTCCTTGGTCTGTCTGTGTTCCGGTTCAGGGATGACTTGGCTTGACAGTTCAGGCTGGACTATTCCCACTAACGCAGGGTCAAGACTGAATAGCCTATAGCTGATCCCAAAGTGAGGTGGCATGGTGTGCAAAACAATGATGGATTGGGATGCGGCCTCAAATAATAACCAGTGGTTGAGATTTATTCAAGAATCTCATCCATACTCTTTTGTATACAGAAAAGCAAAACATTGGACTGCAATGTGTTCCAAAGTGATTACCAGTGGCTGAGATCAATTCAAGAGTCCCACCCATCACGTTTTTTCTTGTCATAGTGAGTTTGTCAGCAGGTGAGCATATGACAGTCTGTGCACAGGCAGGTGTAGAAGTTGCAGTGCTTGCACATTTGAGGTTTTGTTAATGTGCATTGGTTTGTCAGCTGGTGTGTATGTGTATGCAGAAGTGTTGAGTCAGTTTGCAAGTTAGTGTACACCACAAATTAAAAATTCTACTTAACTCACACTGCACCTCTCAACACTCTCACTGCAACCTACATCACCCACACATAGCAAAAGAAAATGCACACAGTAGCTATCAGCATTCTTGCAGTCCTATAATAAGGGACACTGGCATTATGAGGTTCCTCAGTCGTGGCGTTTTCTGTATAGCTATGTACTTGCTGCATTTTGCCACATAATTCATCACCTGCGGTATAATCTACACAAAAGATGTTTTTAGCTCAAATGATCGAAAGTTACTGAAAATGCTGTGTTACGTGTTGCCATGCACTGGAGGCCCTTGGAAAAGTTTAACTGGTCATCTTGCAGTTGGTTATTGTTATATTTTGGAGTTAAACTGGCACAATTGAGGTGAAACATTTGCCATGACAGTGTTAATATACGTATATTGCAATACAATGAACTAATTCAATTTCAAATTGTGCCACATTATGTCGCATATTTTACCTTTTCTTGCTGCACAAATTAGTAAACTCTATGTGGTAATATAGTCTTTTCTTAGTTTCCATCTCTGATGGTTCATGTAGTTTTGCTTTGTAGAATTTATGTATGTCATTTATGGAACACTATGATGTAATGGTAGAATGGTGAATTTTATGTATTCTGTTTGAAGACGGTTGCACTTGGGACAGCTCAGACGCTTTCCCTGTGTCTCCAGTGGGTCTTTTACTTATACACTTAATAAAGTGTCTTTCTTTAATTTACTCTGTTGGCTGAATCTTTACATTGGCGACGAGGATGGGATAAGTTGGTGTCCCCGTCGCATAAATCCAGTGGCCTTTGACTATATTTATCTCTCAGCATTCTTGCGGTGCTATGCTCCACTCAATATATTCAACATTTCAAAACACATTTATTTAGGTTTTACAAAACATAATAGAAGAAAACAAAAAGGCATTAATATTTGTCTATACAGTCTAAGGCAAACCCCGACCATGTCCTCCCCCCACTCTCCACTATTCTACAAATAGGCATACAAATAACAGCTTTTCGATTGTCAGTATAAACTCGAGAAAGATAACCTCATGCACACGAGCAGCAAAGCACAGAACCCTATGCATGTTTACAGTTAAATTCAGGGCCACTGGAACTATGTGATACCATGGCCACTGCTTTTTCTGCAAGATTATAGATTAGGCGCTTTTGCCATATAAACCTTCATCTACTGCATAATTTGCAAATTTTAACAAGAAAAACCTGTTTTTAGCTCAAACAGATCAAACGTTTCTAAACATTTAGCGAAACATGTTGCTGCGCCGTGAAAGGCCCTTTGCAATGGTTGACTAGTCATTTTTCAGTTGCTTATTTCCAAATTTTTGTGTTACATTGACACTTAGGAGGTCAGACACCGCCCAGTCAGAGTTAACTTGTAAATGACAGAATAATGAGGTAAGAGGATTGCATAATGTGCTGCATTACGCTACATATTTTGCCTTAGTATGCTTATTGAGGCACCCAGAACAAGGCTTAGGGTGCCCATTAAGGCACCCAGAACAAGGCTTAGTATGCCCATTGAGGATCTTAGAACAAGGCTTAGTATGCCCATTGAGGCACTTATAACAATGATTCGGATGCCCATTGAGGCACCCAGAACAATGGGCACCCAGAACAAGGCTCAGTATTCCAGAAGAGGCACCCAGAATAAGGCACTGTATTCCAGATGAGCCATTACAGGTAAGGAGTGACCCGAAACAAGTTTGTGGACCTGGGTAACGTTCAATATAGAAAAACAATGGTCAGCCAACCAATCAATCACAATTGTAAACTCAATTTACAATTCTTAATTTTGAGTTAAAATTAATTCACCCTCTTCATAAGGAACAATACTTCAACATAAGAAATTTTACAATGAAAAAAGGGATGTGCAGGAACTGAACTTCATATGAAACAAAACGGATTTATTTTCATTAATAGAGTTAAATCACTGTACATTTGAAAAGGTTGCTCCAGAAGGTAACGTGCAAAGAAGGCGGGGTGCTCAAAAGTTGGTGGGTGGGGAAATTATTCCCAGACTAAAGAAAAAGTAGAAAGGTTCGGTGAGAGATTGATCAACCGTATCAATTCTAGTGTCCTGTCCCAATACTATTTTACATGGTCTACTTACATTAATTTGTACAATCACAGATTGTAATCATCTGTGGCACGTAGTAGGGATGGTCTGGGTGGGTCCAGGTACAAGCGTATATGATCATCAACGTTTCGACTCGACTTGTGGCATGTAGGACGGTTGAGCCTTTGCCTGCGAGTCTTCCTCAGGACTGGATATGTGGGGAAAATTGGAGGCAACCAATTCGTGGTTTAAGCACCTCATCTGGAGGGAAGAAATGGCGGCTATCAGTACAGTATCCAAAATAGCACATCCTATACAGCACATCCTATGGCCATCAAATTATGTAGACTTACCCGCATGCAGTTCTTTGCGGGAATGTTATAGGTGTATCCTGGCTCCAAGACAAAACAATCAGATGCCCCTCCAGGGTCAATCCGGTGGGCAACACAATTGCACAATTTCTATATGAGAAAAGAAGTCTGGGTATATCAATCTATAATAAATATAGCCGTCCTCTAAGTTAAGTGCAACACTTTTCACAGGCCTAATGCCTAAACCAAATATTATTCACGATCCTCTCTTGGAGCTAATCGTGAGGATCATGTTCTTACATAATTCATGAGTGCTTAATTCACCCTTATTGGAGGCCTAGTCTCCAATGCGTGGAATATCCACAATTGTATTCTAAACCGGTCTCCGTAGTGAAGAGATCCGCCTCCCTTGGGTCATCAGGGCCTCAACCAATGCCGTGAGTGCCCTGCATGGTCATGATTCCTGCAGTGATATAACGGTCTCCGTGGGGCAAGACTTTTGTGTTCTAAAATTTCTAACATTACGCAATGGCATTGCCCTCGTATTGGGCCGAAAAAATGAGCGCTGCTAACACAATACCCACTCCTAGTTACTTAAGGGTCGGGGCAGAAGTTCGGGGCTGCTAAAGGAAAAAATATCTCCTAGGTGAATAAGGGTCGGGGCTAATTGCGGCACGTCCGCTTACCGGAAGTTTGCCGGTGCGTCCTCGCGGTAATAGAGACAGCGTCTGACTGACGCGTCTCTAGTTATTTGCGCCCGTGTCAGTCTCATGCAGGGCGCGTCATGAGTAAACATGGAAGTAAGACTTTCTATGGGTGCTCCACGCGGCCCGGTGCTATGTGGAAAGTATTATGCACAGTTCTTCATGGGTATGATTACATGTGTGCGCTGGTCCATTCGAGGGCAATGATTAATGAAGGGGTCAATTATGTACCATGAATTATGAAAGAACATGATCCTCACAATTAGCTCCAAGAGAGGATTGTGAATAATATTTGGTTTAGGCATTAGGCCTGTGAAAAGGATTGCACTTAACTTAGAGGGCCGGCTATATTTATTACAGATTGATATACCAAGACTTCTTTTCTCATGTAGAAATTGTGCAAATGTGTAGCCCACCGGATTGACCCTGGAGGGGCATCCAACTGTTTTGTCTTGCAGCCAGGATACAGCTATACCATTCCCACAAAGAACTGTGTGCGGGTAAGCCTACATAATTTGATGGCCAGAGGATGTGCTATTTTGGATACTGTACTGATAGCCTCCATTTCTCCCCTCCAGATGAGGTGCTTAAACCACAAATTGGTTGCCTCCAATTATCCCCACATATCCCGTCCTGAGGAAGACTCGCAGGCAAAGGTTTAACCGTCCTACATGCCACAAGTCGAGTCGAAACGTCGATGATCATACACCCTTGTACCTGGACCCACCCAGCCTATCCCTACTATGTGCCACAAATGATTACAGTCTGTGATTGTACAAATTAATGTAAATAGACCATGTAAAATAGTATTGGGACAGGACACTAGGATTGATACGGTTGATCAATCTCTCACCGAACCTTTCTACTTTTTCTTTACTCTGGGAATAATTTCCCCACCCACCAACTTTCGAGCACCCCCCCCCCCCCTTCTTTGCACGTTCCCTTCTGGAGCAACCTTCACAAATGTACAGTGATTTAACTCTATTAATGAAAATAAATCCGTTTTGTTTAATATGAAGTTCAGTTCCTGCACATCCCTTTTTTCATTGTAAAAATTCTTAAGTTGAAGTATTGGTCCTTATGAAGAGCGTGAATTAATTTTAGCTCAAAATTAAGAATTGTAAATTGAGTTTACGATTGGTATTCCAGATGAGGCACCCTGGACAAGGCTCACCGTTCCAGATGAGAGATCCACGTGTGTCCTCTAGAACTATCTGAAAACCAAGCACTCCGTTATAAACATGCACATATGTGTTTATAGGATTTTAGCTGAATTACTGTGTGACCCATTTTCTGGGACGATTGATTTTTGAAACGAACTCTACATTTTGCTGATGTACGCATGAACGCATGTTGATTGTAAAGTTGCTATTTTCCATGAGCGCATTCTTTACCCTGAGTTAAAGAGCTCTAATGTCGACATGATGTGGTCCTTGCTATAGAAAACGGAAATAAAGAATATTCCATAACAAGTTGCAGTATTCAGGATGAGGTATACCTAAAAGGCACACTATTAAAGATGGTGCAGTATTCCAGATGCCGTCTGGACATTTAGAGGTTAATGGAGAGGGAGACCAAGATTGGGAAAAAAAAACAATAATAACTTTTACTCTCAGTAAATTGAAAATAATGTGAAAGGAGACGAAAACTCAACTGACCGCACCTGCTCTCCACCGTGTCCCTGGGGGAGCGGGTCCAGTCCGGAGCACCCCAATGTGTTATAGTTACTATAAAGCACTGGCGCAATGCAGTATTGGTAACCAGGTGTTTATAGGAAGATTGCCTTGGAACCCTCAATGCAGTATTACATCTTAAGTCATTGGAACCTTGAAAAAATTGCATTTTGGGTCAAAAAAAGGGCAAATGCGAACTGTCAGTCGAGAAGCCCCCGCGCGTCCCGCGAATCTGCAGGAACAAAGAAAAGAAATACACGAAACATGTCTAATTGTAGGTCACAGCACCGGGGCTGTCTCTCCTAAGACGCGCACACGAGAATGCGGGCACTGCCTTTACACGGATGACAGGGAATGCCCTCCCTGCCTAACAAAAGGGAATCTCCTAAGGATAGGGGTGGGGGGTTGGGGGTGGGCATGTGTGCGTGTGTTGGGGGAGGGGGAGCGGAGGGGGCGCCACAAGCCCCCAGAGCATGTTTTTCAGAGAAGACCAGAACTGCGGATAAAAAAAGGAAATTATTTCAGAAACACATGGGAGGCGTTTCCATGGAAACTGTTTGGCTGGCTCTGCAGAGGCGGGTGGGAAAGGGGTGATGGGGTGGGCTGCTGGCGGCTTTTGCTTCAGAGCTCAGTAATGAGGCACCCCCCCACACCTTCCATCCTCCACCCCATCACCATCAAACTCTCTCCGATCCCCCAGAATGTCAAACCCCGACCTTGCAACCCACGTTTCGGCTCCATCTTTAACCCTATCCAACAACCTCCCATCCCACCCCACCTGCAACTCCAGCTCCAACCCGTCCTCTCACCACCATCCATCGGGACACGACGTGGGCTGGGTGTATCGGGGGCTGCATGTCCCAAGACACACCATGTTCCGGTCCTAGGCTTTCCTTTTATTCTGCATAATTTTGCAATGTGCTAGTGAATTGCTGCAATTGAAGCGTTAACATGAAGACTTCAACTCAGAGAATATATTAGGATGCTAAAGGAATGCAACTGACTAGAAACTGTTATGCCTGAACCCCTCAGTGTAGGCGAGTCACACACCAGCTTCAATAGAAAGGTCCTCTGCAGTCCCTTCTCAGGCTCCAACTAGGGCCAACACATTGAAAGCAGACCAGAAAAACCTAAAAGTGAGGGCGAGGCACAGGAAGAAGGGCAGAACCCCTCTGTCAGAAGTTATGGGCCTCGCCAGGCTCGACAGTGTTGCACAGGACTACTGGACCCCAACTATGGTGGTGGAGGTAGTTTGACTCTGGGGACTTGGGGTTAGTCTTGCTTTGGCTCTACAACCTGGGCCAAGTGAACCCTTTCCATGCTTGATGCTCAGGATGGCGAGGGTGAGCAGTCAAAGGCTTCTCAGGGAGGCAGTGTGGCAAGCAAGAGCTCAGAACTCAACAGGCAACCAACAGGCAGAATAAGGCATTGTCCAGCCCAGTGCTTATCTTTTAGTAAAAACAAAGTACTTTAATCTCACAGAAAAAATAAAAACCACACAATTCAGTAGAGATTTCAGGTACAGGGTTATAATTTCATCAAGGATATTCAGTGTGATGCTATACGTGCCTCCGGGTCACTCTCCCCACTGTAGGCGTTTCGTAATGTCTACAGTCACTCGGATGGAATGGGCATAGTCTTCTGTCTAAGTAATGCAGTTCACTTCTGGATTACCCCATTGGTTAGAAGCGTAAATAAATGCAATGGCTTATGCCAACTTGAGTTCAGTCGGGCAAAAGTCTTAAGCTCATTTGCCACATTTCTCTTTTCTTTGAGTCTCTTGTGCTGATCACAGCTAGGTCCTCTTCATTTGCTCAACACAGATGCAGTTCGGGTGGCACCAATAGGCGCATTTTGTGGGCTTGCACCTGAGGTGATACCATTTTTTGATACAAGAGCAATGATGCCTGGCCAGACCTGGACGGTGGGCACTTGTCTTTGGCCCATCTGGTCTCCCAGCCCAGTTCGGATAGGTGCTTGGACAATACACTTGCACCCTTCCAGGCAGGGTGCAGACGGGTGTTAAGTCACAACAGCTGCACCTTTCTAGAGTTGATGGACATTATTTTATTATTATTATTTTTGCAGATTTATATAGCGCAAACAGACCCAAAGGTATTGGAGCGCTTTACATGAGCACCAGTTATGTTACACAAGGTCACATTCATTTTTAGGTCGAGCATTTGAGACCTCTTGTATATAATTTAGTATATACCTATATACTTTAGTACATACTTATATACTTCAGTATATATTTATATCTGTATGTACTTTGTAGGCTCTGGAGATCAGCTCTAGGACTTGTCTGCTTCCACTGAGGGACTTTTTTTTTCTGTTCAAATGCCTCTTTTTAACTGTCTTGAAAGAAAACAACCAGTAGCGGTCTGTAAAATACCAGAATTGCTTTCTGCTGAGGGACTTTCTTTTTTTGATTTTTCGGGTACCTGTCACTATTTAACTTTTTTGATAGAAAACGACCAGCAGAGGTTAGTGAAATACCAGCATCACTTTAGCATTCTCTAGATTCCAGTCAATCAATCAATCAATCAATCACAGACATTTATATAGCGCACTACTCACCCGGAGGGTCTCAAGGCGCTGGGGGGGCGGGGGGGGGAGTGCTGCTACTGCTCGAATAGCCAGGTCTTGAGCTTCTTCCTGAAGGAGAGGTGGTCCTGGGTCAGGCGCAGGTCGGTCGGGAGGGAGTTCCAGGTCTTGGCGGCCAGGTAGGAGAAGGACCTTCCTCCTGTTGTCGTTCTTCGGATGCGGGGGACGGCGGCGAGGGCGTGGCTAGCTGAACGGAGATGTCGTTTGGGAGCGTAGAAGTTGATGCGGTTGATGAGGTAGCTCGGGCCTTGATCGTGTAGGGCTTTGTGTGCGTGGGTGAGGAGGCGGAAGGTGATTCTTTTGTTGACGGGGAGCCAATGCAGGTCTCTCAGATGTCTGGAGATGTGGCTGTGTCGTGGGATGTCGAGGATGAGTCTGGCTGAGGCGTTCTGGATCCGCTGGAGTCTCTTCTGGAGCATGGCGGTGGTTCCGGCGTAGAGGGCGTTGCCGTAGTCCAGTCGGCTGGTGACGAGTGCCTGGGTGACCGTCTTCCTGATCTCGGTGGGGATCCACCGGAAGATCTTCCGTAGCATGCGCAGGATGTTGAAGCATGACGAGGAGACGGCGTTGACTTGTCTGGTCATGGTGAGGGAGGAGTCCAGGATGAAGCCCAGGTTGCGTGCGTGGTCTGTCGGTTTGGGTGCGCTGCCCAGGGCGGGGGGCCACCAGGAGTCGTCCCAGGCGGAGGGCGAGAAACCCAGGATGAGGACTTCCGTCTTGTCTGAGTTCAGTTTCAGGCGGCTGGTCGTCATCCACTCGGCTACGTCTTTCATCCCTTCGTGGAGGTTGGCTCTGGCGACGGCGGGGTCGTTGGTCAGGGAGAGGATCAGCTGGGTGTCGTCAGCGTAGGAGATGATGTTGAGGTTGTGTTGGCGTGCGATGGCCGCGAGGGGGCTCATGTAGATGTTGAAGAGGGTGGGGCTCAGCGAGGATCCCTGAGGGACGCCGCAGATGACTTCGGTGGCCTCTGACTTGTACGGTGGTAGACGGACTCTCTGTGTTCTTCCGTCGAGGAAGGAGATGATCCATTCCAGTGCCTTCTCCCGGATTCCGACGCTGCTGAGGCGCTGCACTAGGGTGCGGTGGCAGACAGTGTCGAATGCTGCGGAGAGGTCTAGGAGGATGAGGGCCGCTGTTTCTCCGTTGTCCATCAGGGTTCGGATGTCATCGGTGGCAGCGATGAGGGCGGTCTCGGTGCTGTGGTTGGCTCGGAAGCCAGACTGTGAGGGGTCGAGGGATCCATTTGTCTCGAGGAAGGCGGCCAGCTGCTTGTTGACGGTCTTCTCGATGACTTTGGCTGGAAACGGGAGGAGCGAGATGGGGCGGTAATTCTTGAGTTCGGTGGGGTCCGCTGTTGGTTTCTTTAGTAGAGCGCTGAGTTCGGCGTGCTTCCAGCTCTCCGGGAAGGTGGCGGTGTTGAAGGAGGTGTTGATGATGTCCCGCAGGTGGGGTGCGATGACAGCGTCGGCCTTGTTGAAGACGTGGTGAGGGCAGGGGGCAGTTGGAGATCCGGAGTGGATGGAGTTCATCATGCGGATGGTGTCTTCGGTGCTGATCGGATTCCAGGCGCGGAGGGTGGTGGTGGGGGGCGGTGGTTTGGTTGTGGCGTGCGTCGGTTGCGTGCTGAAGTTGAAGCTGTTGTGTATGTCTGCGATCTTGTTGTGGAAGTAGGAGGCGAGGGAGTTGCAGAGGTCTTGTGATGGGGTGATGTCGTTGTTTCCGGCGTTGGGGTTGGAGAGCTCTTTGACGATGTTGAAGAGTTCCTTGCAATTGTGTGCGTTGTTGTCCAGCCGGTCCTTGAATGCAGTTTTCTTAGTGGCGCGGATCAGTTGGTGGTGCTTCCGGGTGGCAAGCTTGAGGGCGGTCGTGTTGTCCGGTGTTGGTTCCCTTCTCCAGGCTTTCTCGAGGGCTCGGCAGTTCTTCTTGGAGTTCTTGAGTTCGTCGGTGAACCATGGGGCCTTCTTGCTGCCGGGTCTGCTGGGCGGGGTCCTCAGTGGGGCGAGTTCGTCCGCGCAGTTGCTGATCCACTTCGTGAGGTTGTCGGCGGCCTGGCTGGGGTTCGCTGAGCTGGCGGGGGGTGCTGGCTCAGGGAAGCGGCGAGCTGGTCGGCTGTGATCTTGTTCCAGCTTCTTCGAGCAACCGGTTGCTGGTGGTGGTGGATCGTCGTTCTTCTGAAGGTGAAGTGGACGCAGCTGTGGTCCGTCCAGTGGAGTCCGGTGGCGTGGCTGAAGGTGATGTCTTTGCTGGATGAGAAGACGGCGTTGAGTGTGTGTCCGGCGAGGTGGGTGGGGGTGGACACCAGCTGCTTGAGTCCGAGGTTGGCGAGGTTGTCGAGCAGGGTGGTGGTGTTGCGGTCGTTGTTGTTTTCCAGGTGGAAGTTGATGTCCCCGAGGAGGATGTAGTCAGTGGAGAGGAGGGCATGCGGGCTGACGAAGTCGGCGATGTCCTCGCTGAATTGTGTGCGTGGTCCCGGGGGTCGGTATAAATTGTCTTCCATGAGCACCTGTAGACATGCCTAACAAAAATGAATATGTCCTCATGTAACAAAACTGGTGCTAAGTAAAGCGCTCTGATTCACAATATCTTCGGGTCTAGTTTGCGCTCTATTAAACTCTAAAAAAAAAAAGAAAATAATTTTTTCAAATCTTGTATTTTCAGTGATATGACCACTGAATGCCCCGATTTTATATTAAAAACAGAGCTTTGGATTCTACCATTTCCCGCTGAAAGGCAATATTTCTCTCCATGTGGTCCTATACCTGGTGTGTCACACAGTTTGGTGCTTACTTTCCCTCCATGTTAAAGAACAGTAGAAGTAGATGTTTCACCACCCAGGCTAATGTGCTGCATAGCTAAAAACATGTAAAATCCCAAAGGTGAGACCGATTCCATTGAAACATGCTTGTTTTATGTGCCTTTAGCAGTGGCGGCCTCTGGGCCATTCAGTGCTTCTACTTCAGCAGGGGTGGGGGGGGAGGTCATGCCTTGGACGCCATGGTGTATGGCGGCTTAACTTTGCTGCTTCCTCCATCGCGATCGGCCATGACTGCCTAATGCGACCTGCAGCCACTCACACAAAAGGTACTATAAATCCATGTATCGGAACACCGCAGGCACCCAGGAAGCATAGTCTTCAGCTGAATTACCAGCGCTTTCTGTCAAGGCCGGTCTCCGTGTGAGAAGTGTGTAATGACTGGCAAAATATCCACCTTCCCGGACTAGACCAGGCGTGAATGTGGGGACAATCTGTGCCGCATCACTTAAGTAAGCCTCTTTGAATAGCCCCTTTGCTCCTCATGTGATTGACTAATGCCAGTGGCGGGTCCTCCGCAATGGAGGTGGAGCGTCGCCTCACTGCCTGGCAAATAGCCAGCAAATGTAAATTAAAACAATGTTCTTACATCGTTTTAATTTACATTTGCCGGTTCTTAGCCAGCGCTGTTGGGAGAGGCCAATGTATGAGAGGCTAGAGGAGGAGTGCGACATGCACTCCACTCCCTATGTGCGCGTATGTGTTTTGGCCGGCCATCTCATACCAACCAAAACACACATGCGCATTTAGGTTTTCTCCTGCCCAGCTGCCTTGAGCTGCCAGGCTGGAGAAACCCCACAGACTCCATGGTCTGAGCAGGGCGACTTTTCGGCCTGCTCAGACCAATCCCCGCACTGCTCTGCAGCGCGGGGACTGGACATGGAGTCTGTCCCAGGGGCTGCTGGGACCAGCAGACAGGAAGAGGAGAGGTGGCGCGAAGAGACACAGCGCTGGAGCGGCGGGTGACAAAAGGTACTTTTACATTTAAAAAAATGTATATTCAATCCCCCTCCCACTTGACGCCTCTGGCGCGACCCCACCCACCCCTCCACCCTTCGTTTATGGTGGCTGTCGCTGTCTAGTGCCCTGCATCTAGCGACCCATGAGTGTCTGGTCGGGGGTCTGACTGCTTCAATGATTCCTCCAAGGCAATCCCCTACTCTGCCTGACCTTAAAATGGCAGCCGACCACGAGGCACAGTGAAAATATTGAGAAACTCGACTTGTTCTTTTCAGTTGGAATTTACAGAGCTACAGTCACTAGAGTTTTCTACCTATAAGGCACAGCAATAAATAGTACACTTTAGACTGCAATAATAACATGTCAAATAATTGAAGTGTAAGCAAAATATAGCAAGTACTGCAATGAGGTGCTACTCTAGTGTAAAACACCACCTCTGAGGCGATATTTCAGTACTATATTATATAGCGCTGAATGAACTAGCTGATCGCATGGGCACTTGAGGATCCTTAAGTTCTGACACTGTCACCCAAAGAGCACCCCTATCTAATTCTTTTCTGGCTCTGATGCCTCTGCTAGCCCCTGCTACGGCAGCACTGATCAGTCTCGTGGAGGCTCTAGCCGGATTTGGTCTTCTCTGGCTGAGAGTCTTACCACTACCACATCTGGAGCGTTTGCCTATGGCATCCTGTGCTCTGCTTCTTTCTGTGCTCTGTACCCTTTCCTGCTAGGAGGTGCGGCATTTAGAGGATTCTCCCACCAGCATCACTTGACCACATCTAGGGCCTTTACCTCAGCTCTATGCTGCATCCTACATATGTGCTACCCCGACTTACGGTAGAGCTGTGACCTGATATCAACGACCCTAAACACCACAGTGTGCAAATCTGGCATGCAAGTTGAATCGTCTCCCTCCTGGCAAAACCATGACTTACAAAGATTTCAAACCAGGCAGTAAGTGTACCAAGTCGAAACTATGCTCCCTGATTCACCCACCAAAGAGAAGACAAAATGAACATCACCATGGGCATGATACTTAATAAACTAGCAGAGGTGCATGACCTGGCTAAATCTACCAAACTCAGCGCAGATATGATGCAGCAGGAACTGTGTTCTATCAAGTCTGACATCAATTCTATCAACACCAGAGTGTTGGAGGCAGAGGCACGAATCAGCTCTCTAAAGGACAATATTGTCCTCGCTAACAGGAATATCCAGAAAATGAAAATCACTACCAAGACCTTGCAGAAGGATGTAGCTGAGTTAGAAGATAGAAAGCACAGGGGGAACCTGACATTTTTGGTTTGCCCGAGGGGTCGGAGGATTCATCCGACTCTTGCATCGCCTTTCTAGAAACGTAGATTCCTCAAATGACAGGCCTGTTCTTCAATAAAGACTTTGAACCGGGTAAGAGCACATCAAGTGCCTTCATTCAACCTGGACAATAAGAAAACAACACACTAGATTGTCTGCCGCCCTTTTAGATACCAACATACACAGCTAATCCTCTGGCATGTCCATCGATTCGCACATAACAAACAATAAGGAAATACAGTCAAAAATGTAAAAAAATGTCAAGTCCTTCCACTTCCCTAACATGTATGGTTCAAACTCTGATGACCCAGAATTTTGGGACTCCTGGATCCTTCCTTTAAGCCAGGAATTGATGATGGCCTCATTATCATGGGCATTGATCTCTATCTCCCCATGGATGTGACCATTGACAGACAATCCAGGTTTCCACTACTGCGCTCTTGGCCACACAAATTGCTTCTCTCTATGCGCTAGAATCAGTCTACATGACACCTGGAGATTACAACAACCTGACACTAGGGATTATACCTTCTTCTCCAACCCGCACAAATCCTGCTCCAGGATTGACTACTAGACAGATATATTATCAAGACTAGTTTCGGATCACTCTACTATTACCCTATCTCTCATCGATTCCAGTGCAAGAATTCTTCGTAACAATTTGAGATTCAGTGATGAGTCGGGTAGAGACGCTTTGTCCAGAGACACTATCAAAAAGACCATGCTAAATTACATGAAAGAAAATCTGGCCTCTGATACCTCTCCTTCCATGCACTAGAACACCGTGAAAGCCACTGTCAGAGGTACCCTATTCGACATACAATCTAAAATAAACCAATCCCATAATAAGGGCCTCTTACAATTGGAAAGTGAGATTACATCACTAGAGGCTGTTCATGTTTCTAGTACAGACATCAAAACTCTCTACATCCTCACCAATAAAAATGTGAATACAACAGCATCCTGAGCAAGAGGGCTGGGGTCAAGATTAATAATTATTAAAGCCTAAAACTGTGTGAGGCAAACAACGCTGGTAAAATTTTGGCATCATATTTAAAACACAAACAGAACCACAAAGGTATTAATTCACACAAAGATAAAACAAATGTCACCCATACAAATCCCCCAAAACGCTAAGATATCCTCTGAGACTTTTACCAATCCCTTTACAAAAATGACCCCAATGCACCTCAATCACTGACAAAGAGAAGATGGCCCTTAGCTCCCCTGTTGCCACTGAAGAACTCGATGCGGATATCAAATCCCTAAACCACATAAGGCCCCAGTCCCTGATGACTTTTCAGATAACGTTTATAAAACATTTGCTTCTATCCTTATTCCTACACTACTGTCCCTTTTTCACTATTTTGCAGACCCAGGTATCATATCTGGCACGGCCTGCGAGGCCACTATAGTGGTAATTGTAAAAGAAGGCAAGAAATTGTCCCGGGTGAAAAATTACAGACCAATTTCATTAATAAACCTAGAAGAGCAAATTTAAGCAAAAATCCTCTGTAAGAGGCTCAAGCCACTATTACAGCGCTTGACTGACTGAAACATAAGTGGGATTCATGATGAGCAGACTATCAAAAGACAACACTCGCGTCCTATGCCACATCATTGAGAGAGCCAAATCAGCAAACTCAGACATTGTTGTAGTTACCCTAGATGCTGAAAAAGAATTTAACAGGGTCTACTGGTCATTCCTTCGTGAGTACTTATTGAGATATAATTTAGGAAAGACATTTACCAAAATGGTCATGGCTCTTTATAGTGGTCCCTCTGCCAAGGTGAAACCTGTGGTCTACTGTCCTTTGCCTTTAATATAGAAAGAGGCACTCGACAGGGTTGCCCCTATTCCCTTCCCTATTGATCCTGAGCTTGGTGCCTTTACTCCATAAGATACAAACGGATAAGCGTGGCTCAAAACCACCTGAGCAAACTTACCTCACTCAGATATCATTCCCATAAAATAAGCCAGCCAGACAGTGGAGAAGAATTAGAAAATATTTAATAGGCCATTAGTTTCTCTATAGAGAGGCCCCGTCAGGACTGCACTCCAAGAAGTGCACCGAGAGGACTAACGGTTCTCAAAATGACAATACATTATAACACGTTACAGCAACATTAGTCACGCCCCTAATAGAAAAGTACAGGACTGGAGAAATGGTGAACAATGAGCGCACACATGAGGCCCCTGCACCTGCGGGAGGATGACTCTGTTATCACCCCCAAGGCCACGGAGCTGAGACTCCGCTCCTCCCGGGCATGGGAACATTACTGATAGCAAAGAAACACATTTCGTTGTTAGTTTTCTGCCGATACTAACTCAAGACGAGAAACGCTGAAACCAGGGATTTTTCTGCTCATAAGGGAGGGGGCATTACAGTCTGGTCGCGGAGACATGTTCCCAAGATGGCGGCACAAAAGCTAAGCTAAGAAATTGCTAACTGAAACACGAAAATAACCAATTAGTCCTAAATACATATACAATACATCATTCGGTTAGACACACTATGCTAACTTATACGTCATCATGTCGGGTGAATTGAGGGGCGGGAAATCAAAACCTATCACAAACTAACTTCTCCTTTACCGGCATTTCCTTTAACAAAACCACTATAAGGGTAGCCACCTACGCTGACGATATTTTAATTATGACCCAAGATGCAGGCCAGTCTATCGCCACCTACTGCAGACAATTGACAGATACGCTTGGGTTGCAGGCTATAAACTTAATAGGGAGAAATCCAAAATCATGGGCCTGATTAATCTCTGTACCAGCATTGTTTTTAAAGCTACAAGGCTGTCTTCGCAACCCCACTTCATAAAATATTTGGGTCTTGAGTTTAACTCAGACTTATTAGAGCCACTCCACCACAATGAAAGTCTAACTTCGACAAAAATCAAGAACCTATTAGATGGCTGGAACCCCAAATTCCTCACTTGATGGGTCCACATTGAGACTATCAAGAAGATGGTCACCCGATAGTAAATTACCCCATACATATGTCACCCTACATATTATCCGACAAATTCACCCAGAAACTAGACAGGTTGCTAAACAAGTTCATTTGTCAAAATAAACTCCCTAGAATTTCCATTAAAAAACTACACCTGCCTGTAAAATTGGGAGGAGTTAATCTAGCAGATTTCAAAAACGACCAAACTGCTTTTTTAACCAAACAAGGTTCACTTTGGTTCTCCCAAACTCTGTACAATACCTCCACAAGGCTACTAATTGAAAAAGAAATCCTAGGAGATCTGCACCCCATAACACTGTTAACTAGCGAGACAAAAATCTCCTCTTCGGCCAAACACATCCTCAACAATACAAAAAGGGGCCCCCTGAAGATCAATAGACTCCCAAAGACCCCAATCTCCCACTCTAACATGATCTTCCTCTGGAACAACCCTACAATGAAAATTCATGGGGAACTCATGTTTTGGTGCTCCTTGGCGTCTAAAGGCATTCATTTCCCAAAATAACTGGACTCCCCTACAAGCTCCTCTCTCCATCAGAGAACTGCAACATCAATACAGTCTATGAGTCATAGATCTATACTACTACCTTAAACTCAAAGAAAATGTATCTAGAATTATGCGCCCCAAAAGAGATCCATCTCTTCTCAAGATCATAAGTCCTTCAATTAAACAAGTCACCAATTCTCTAAATTCCTTAACCTTTTAAAGCCAAAATCTACATACCTGACCTTAACATCAAAAGAATTGGGATACCCTGGGGACTATGTCTCCAGATTCTTGGTATCTAATCTGGAAATCAGTGGTGTCCCATAAAATCTCTCCCTCTCTCTTCCAAATGTAATACTGGCTCCTACATAGGACTTTCTGTAAAACCACGGGGACCTCCTCTACTTACTATTCCACTGCAGCCCGGTCTCCCCATTCTTGGACTCCATATTCGACCTCATCCTCACAATCTACTTGGAGTCCATCTGGAAAGGGACTTTCTTTCCCCAGTACAGGGATTCCTAGACCGCTGCAACCCAAGTCACATAATGATAGCCTCCTGGCAGACATTCTGTTATCTGGGGCTGTAATTCTGTGCTAGCTAACTGGAAAAATGCAGTTGCCACCTCGTTTCGACCTGGGTGAATTGGGTTGCTTACTTAAGGAGAGCCAATAAGCTCTCCCTGGAGATCGCAAAACTGCTCTGCTTGGAAAACACAACTATTTTGCCACTACCAAGTCACTGCCATAAGGCAACTAAGTGATCACAAGGAGATCTCTTTTTCACTACCTATACTGCACCCCTTTTTTTTACCTATGCAAGGCTGTTGCCCTACTAAAAGTGTACTTTAATTTTTTTAATTTTTTGAGATGTATCTCAAAACTTTGAAATTATGTATTTTTAGAGGATATGAACCTGTAATATGCACTAAATAGCAAGTTTGACGTGCCCACTGCTGGCAAATTCTTGAGCCCATTTCTCCTTAAACTGTTATTCAACACTAGGATGTGTCTTTATTTCTATTATGGTTTTCTTCTTTCTTCCCTTTTGTTTTCCCTGCTGCTCATTACTCATCAACTAATCTTGTAAATGAGAACTGTTCATAGTTCCTGCATATTTTTCAACGTATTAGCATTATTGTTTCTCTTTTGTTTGTCTTGTAAAAAAAATACCCAATAAAAATGATTTGAAATTTAAAAAATAAGGTGCTTGCCCTTCAGCGGTAAGAGGTATCTTCAGCTCCGACGCCTGGCATTGGCAGCAACAGCTTCCTTATCCCATGGCAGGATGCTGGGTGACATGTTCATGCTTCCTAGAAAAGTATTTATTTCTTTTAAGTCGCTTTGTTATTTCATTACATATGTAATGCAAACAGAAATGAAAATAAAATAATGTTAAACTATGGCAGGCTCTTAGGCAGTATTTGTAGCCCTTCTTTTTCTTCACAGGAGAACAAAAAGGAACAATTACCGATTGTATTTAGTGTTACAAACGATGTGATTCAAACCACCTACCCCCATTACACAGTTGGTCGGATCCTATGGAATTGATTCCACCACCTGGACCAAATCTTGATATGCCTCCCGGGGCACCCCCCAGCTCTTTACATCATTTCCTCTTCCACTGCGGAAATGTCCATGCATTTGTATCGGTCGTCCAATGGCAAGCCATCACTGTCCTCCAACGTCGTGCTATATATTTTTTTTGTAATCAGTTAGCCAATGAATGCCAGATTCCTTCACTCCCAGTCTCCACCCGCATTCCACATTATTTCCAGAAAAACGACCTGGGGATCCTGAATCAATGGTCTCCCGCTCACTTGTTCCAATGTGTTATGTACCTTAGATCAATAAGAGTCAGTGGCGGCCGATGCATATAAACAGGGGTAAGACGGGTGAAGGGTGTGTGGGGAGGAGTGTGGGGGTGGTATAATAAAAAAAGAATAAAAAAACGTACCTGATGCTGCTTCTGCCGCCGCGGAGCTCCTCTTCTTCCTGGTCCCAGTAGCCCTTGGGACAGCCTCAGAGACTCCCTGTGTAATCCCCGCACTGCTCTCAAGCTGCATGAGAGCAGCACAGGAATTGGCCTGAGCGGGCTTGTTTAACTCTCGCTCAGGCACAGGGCGTGTGTGCTGTTTCTCCAACCTGGCTGTGTAATAAAGCTGGGTTGGAGAAACCTAACTGTGCATGCCTGTTTGGCCGGCCAAACAGACATGCACACTTAGCAGTGCACATCACTCCGCCCCTGTCCCATTGCCCACTCCGCCCATCACCACACACTCAGGCTCAGCCAGCAGCTGAAAAATAAAACAATATTGTTTTATTTTTCACTTGCTTTTTTCAGCTGCTGGCTGAGCCAGTGGGGCGACGCTCCTATGCCATTGATAGGAGTGAATCTCATGGTATTCCCAAACTACACATGCAGAAAGGTACCCTTGGCCGATTGACATCTAAGGCAAGTACTGTCTAGACTTCAATCCATCTTATAAAGCCTAATGGGTGTGTAGTAATTCGGTGGAAATATTTAAACTGAAGGAAATGAGTCATACCAATATAACCTGTTGACAGGCGGCCATCTTCCTCCCCCAAGAGACTCAGATCCCACTCCAGTTTTTCTCGTAATACTTTGAGGGGATCAGAAGTATTAAGAGAAGCCTAATAAATTCTGGATATATCTTTGTCTTCCATCCTACCCCCTATTAGCTTTGACTCAAGTGGGCTAAAGTCAGGAGCTGACATAAGGCCATCTTTGTGTGTCTCTAAAGTGTGCCCTATTGTAAGTAGTGGACAAACTAGGAGTGATGAAGTTCAAACTCTTCCTTCAGTTGATCAAAGTACTTCAGGTGAGTAGTTTCCAAGACACTCCCCACCTTGGAGATACAATGGGGGTACGGCTCGTACACCAATCGTACAATGGGGGTACGGCTCGTACACCCATCGTACATGGGGTACGGCTCATACACCTATCGTACAATGGAGGTACGGCTCGTACACCGATCGTACATAGGGTACGGCTCGTACACCGATCGTACAATGGGGGTACGGCTCGTACACCCCATGATCGCAGGGGTACGGTGCGTACCCCTGCGATCATGGGGGGTACGCACCGTACGGGGGGGCCGTTCCGTCCCCGTTTCGGCACGAACTCTGCTTTTACGGCTGTTTTCAGCTCCCGTACAAAAAGGGTCGTACGGTGCGTACCCGACACGTACTTGCTGGGTCGTAAAAACCAGCCGTGAACCGTACAGATGTTGCGTACAGCGGGTTCCGAAGGAGAATCGTACGGAGATTAGAGTCGTACGGTGTCTTGTATGACTCGTACGGAGTACGGCTCCTGGTACGAATCATACTTCGACGTACGTACGGGACGTTTACAGGTACGATTCGTATGGGGAAAAAACGCTCCGTACGACGATTCGGAGCGCTTTTTACCGGATCAGAATCGACCCCTTAGGGTAGTAATTTTAAGCTTATAGAAGGGTCTGCTCTATCAGCAAACAGCCATCCATCTATAGGGAGTAGCCGAGCAAGCCAGTAATAAAGCCTGATGCCAGCAATACCTAAACTGCCATCATAGGGTGACTGTACACATTTACCGAAAACAAGTCTTGGAGTACCCCCATCTTATAGCTAACTAATGATGCCAAATTGCAACACAGTAAGGGATTTATCAGGGGGAGCAGAGGGATAGTTATACAAAACATGCAGCATCTGAGGTAACACGCTCATTTTAAACAGTACGGTCCCTCACCATAATTGATGTGTGTGAATTAATGGAAAAAGAAAACTGAGTAACCACATTGGAGGAAACAAAATCATAGAAAGCCAGTTTTAAGAAAAGACAATTTTAAGGAAATACAAATAAATTGAAAATTAGAGGTAACATTTTAAAGGAAAGTTAATTTTAGGGAACGTTACAAAATTATATTAAACTTGGGTGAGTTTTGGGCTAGGCTGGGCACCCCAGGACATTTGGACTCGGCTGGGCACCCCAAAACATAGCAGGCTGGCCTGGGGAATGCTGGGCCCCATGACCATCTTTGGCTCCTGGAGGGGGGCCACGCGGCCCACCTCCAATCTTCACTTTAGCCCCAGGGAGGTGGTGATCTGTGGGTCCTCCCCCACATTTCTATTCTTCATTGCCCCAGGACGTGGCGGCCCCTGGGCTGCAGGGGGGCAGCGCGGGTCCCGGCATTTCCATTTATCATTTATTGCACCGGGGAGGTGGCAGTCCCGGGGCAGTAGTGTGGCCTAGCAGGCCCGCCACATTAATAGAACATTAACCCAGGGGAGGTGGCCATTGTCGGGGGTGCGGAAGAGGTCATACGGGCCTCCCTGCACTAATTTAAATCAATAGCCTCAGGGAGGTGGCGGTGTCTGGGAATGCGAGGGCCATGTGGACCCTTGCCTGACTTTGCTTGTTTGCCATGAGAATGTGCCCCTGGGGCACGGGGGGGCCGCACGGTCATCCCCACATTATTATAAAAAACTGCCCCTGGTATTTGGCTCACCCGGGGGGTTCGTAGAAAAGGTTCACTGATAGAATATCAATGTCACAAACATCAATGTTCTAAATATCGTGAAAAAAATATCAAGAAAAAACTATCGACTCCCATACCTTAACAGGTAAGTACAAAAATATCGAGGTAAAAATATAGATGAAAAAATATCAATTTAAAAATCTCTATAAAATAAAATAATACATATTAAATATATTAAAAACGAATATTATTTTAACAAAATAAATTACATTTAATATACCTTTTAACTAAATATAATAAATAAACGTCATTTAGAAAATATAAACACATACACATAATAATTTATACATATACCTATATTTAATTGAAAATAAACTATTCTTTATTTAATTTTTAAACTTTAAAATTATATGAAAATAAAATATACATATATATATATCTCAATAATTTAAAATAGAAAAAAATTCTATAATAAATTAAAACATTAAACTATTTAAAACAAATTGAACTAACATTTGCCAATATAATAAGTGCAACAGTAGGGAAAGTGTTGGATAGTGGAATAATTAAATATACTATTCCAACTCCAGTGAGTGCAACAGTAGGGAACGTGTTAGATAGTAGAAGCGTAATTACTATTCCTACTTCAGTGATAGCAACAGTAGGGAAAGTCTTGGATATCGGAGGGGGAAAAATGACTATTCCCACTCCAAAGAGTGCAACAGTAGGGAAAAGTGTTGGACAGCGGAGGGGTAACAATTACTATTCCCACTCCAGTGATTGCAACAGTAGGGAAATGCTGGAAAGCGGAGGGGTATAAATCGCTATTCCCACTCCAGTAAGTGCAATAGTAGGGAAAGTGTTGGATAGCGGAGGGACAAAAATTACTATTTACAATCCAAAGAGTGCAAAAGTAGGCAAAGTGTTGGATTGTGGAGGGAATACAAATTACTATTCCCACTCCAGTGAGTGTAACATTAGGGAAAGTGTTGGATAGCGGAGAAACAAAAATTACTAATACCACAAACAGTTTAAAGAAAAAATAATAATAAAACTATATAAAATATTATGAATTTAAATATATTAAAAAATTAAAAATAACACACATACTATTAATTACATATAAAAAACGACAATTAATATAATAAATACATAAATAAATACATTTATAAACAATATTTATTTTAAAGTAGCACGTATTAACAAACTAAAAAATGTAAAACATAAATGTATTAATTTTATTTCATAACCTATAACACAACACCAATAACAAAACACTTCAAAAAAATTTATTACATTTATTTCCAACAATAACATAATTGATAATCAACAAAAAAACTTCTTATTTATCAAATCATTTAAATAAACATTAATTGAGTACACAAGCTTTAACACTCTAATATCCACAACACACACCTAAATTAAACTATAAAATAATTAAACACAATTATATATTATTTTTAAAGAAAAACTATTACTACTAACAACTAATAATTAAATAACAAAATGTTATTTAATACACAACCTTTACCCCTTTAAAAGTAAAAACAAAACACAAAAATAAACATTTACCCA
Organism: Lissotriton helveticus; assembly: GCF_964261635.1. Taxonomy (NCBI): domain Eukaryota; kingdom Metazoa; phylum Chordata; class Amphibia; order Caudata; family Salamandridae; genus Lissotriton; species Lissotriton helveticus. The sequence continues at coordinate 668,633,085 of NC_136061.1, forward strand.
AAATACATATCAAATAATTAACAACTATATATTAATTGATTAAACACAAATTACTAATTAGTTAAACCGAAATTACTTCCCACCCTTTACTCCTATAAACGCCACAACACACACCTAAAATTAATTACACAATAACCATAATTGATTACCAATTAATTTATTAAAATTAATTAACAACCATTTATGAATTAATTAATACAAAATTAATTTACACATCTAACACTGTAACATCGCAATTAAACAAATATTACTCAATAAAAATTAATCAATAAATTAAATATAATTAAATTACTTCCCACCCTATTCCCCTATAAACCCACAACCCGCTACAGAACTTAAAACGCAAAATTCAAATAAAAAATAATATATTTAATATAATTAAATTACTTCCCACCCTATTCCCCTAAACACCCACAACCCCCTACTGGGCTAAATGCGCAAAATTAAAATAATTTTTTTTAATAACTACTAAAAATGTAACACATAAATTCAAAATGCAAACAAATCGTATACAAAAAACATACATCACATACATATAAAATATATACTAAAATACATAACAATAATAAAAAAGATATTTTCAACAACGATATTTTTGCAAACGATATTAGACACTTTGATATTTAAAGAAATGATATTTCTTACCTTAAGTCAATATTCTTGACCACAATATTCTTGCTGTCGATATCCCTGACCCACAATATTAATTACTTGATATTTGTGCAATTCGATATTTTGTACCCAATATTTTGTCTCTGGACCTTAGAAAAGACGTGCGAGAGCCCGCATGTCTTTTTTGTTACATTTTGATGCGGGTCCCCGGACCACCCGCAAGTTTGTGTCAAAATAAAAAGATAAAAGCTTTTAAAACCACAGCTGGGTCTCTGTGGGAGCCTCCCTCCCATAATTTCTGGGCGGTCAGGGGACACCTACCCTGCTCCCTTTTCTCAATCTTTTACTTTTTCGTGGGACTTGCCTTCAAGTCAAGTCCCAAGATGACTGCCAACACTTCCTGTTTGAAGTGTTGGCAGCCAATCAAATTTTAATAGGATCCGAGAGTCCACTGCAAAGACTTGTGTCCCCAGATACCTATATTTTTTTTACTTAAATATCTCTGAAACTACTGAATGGACCAAATCCTAAAAACACGCTTTTTGGATCAACATCTAGCTTTCTGCCAAATTTCATGTAATTCCACTCAGCGGTTTGGGCTGTAGTCATGTTAAAAAAATAAAAAAATCAGCAAAGACATAACTTGGGGAAAACATGTTTTAGGGTCCCCCTTCTTTCTCGACCACCACTTGATCCCTGAAACTTTGAGTACAGCAGCTTAACCAAAAAGGGGATATTTTTTAAAAAATTCATGAAGATTCATTAAGCGGTGCCAAAGTTATTGGCAAAACAAAAACAATTTTCCTATGGAAACTTTAGTTCTAACTATAACTACCTCCTGGCAATCGCCAGTAAAATGTGTATGTGTGAGTATATATATATATATATACACACACATATAAATATGTGTATATATATATATATATATATATATATATATATATATATATATATATATATATATTTACAATATGTAATATATATCTATAATATGTTATACATATTGTACTTTACCATTGGCTCAGAAGGGAGGAGGGTAATTTGAAAATGCTATATTTTGAAAAAATGGTTCTGAGCTTGTCATGTGATCAAGGCCGTGGCAACACGGCCAAAACGAGTCATGCCGATCCTCACGAAATAAAATTGCACTGATTCTATCAACAGCATGCGGTGGTCCGTACCTGTGTTCCTGAATTCTTGGATTAATGGGAATGTGTTTTTATATATATATATATATATATATATTACTGCTCCCAAATTTCTCCACGTTCCTTCCGAACAAGAAATAGCACTCTCAGGGGGGGTGTCAGTACCAACAAATCTTTATTGGTTAACCAGCACGGACAAGACGCGTTTCGGCACTTAGCCTTTGTCAATTGCAAAATACGAACGCGCCGCCATTTCTTTTAAATCACATTGCTTTCGTCACAGCATGCATGGCATGAACACAAAGAGAGGACCAAACCAAAAAGCAAATATATCGCCATCTTTGAATGGATAATCCACACATGAAAAGAAAGTATATACATTTCATAACTCATGCTCGTATGTGGTGGAATAGGGATAGTAACAAAACACTACCCTAACTCCTCTATTTGCAATATATACAATATTGACAATACTCCAATAAAGCCCTGGATGGGCTAAACCTCTGTATGATATATCATGCCCAAAACCAATTACATGTCATGCTGTGTAAGATAAACAATGTACTTTTCCAAGTTTCAGTTCCAAAAGCATAATTTTCATAGATAAGAGATAATAAATCAAAAACGACAAATCCTGAATCAAACAAAAGGACCCTTACATATGTCATCCCAGGTCTGAAATTCCCTAAGAAAATAACCAAATTTCTGACATGTACTACACCGTATGCTATTTACTGTTTGGTATGTCCATGCGGACTAAGATACATCGGTAGTACGATCAATCCTGTTAAATTGCGGATATTGGAGCACATGCGTGCTATCAATAATACCGATGAATCTTACCCCGTGGCCAGACATTTCAACAAACTACATGGGCACAACAGGGATATGTAAGGGTCCTTTTGCTGATTTTGCAGGCCTTGCATCGACCACATGGGTAGAAACCATTGAGTGGTATTTTATTAGATTCATTAGTTTTTACCACGTAGGCACAACAGGGATCTGCTGGCCTATTTCTGTCTGGATAGTGTTCCACCACTCCCACGAGGAGGAGATCGTCTACAGAAATTACGACGTGTAACGTGACGTTTAGAGTCACGTTACATCATAGACTTACAGAGTAAGAGCCCGGCTGGGCTCAATACACATGAGGAATTAGCTGTTCATTTGGGATATTAAGAATTTACTGCAACGGAGAGATTTTGTTTGATTCAGGATTTGTCGTTTTTGATTTATTATCTCTTATCTATGAAAATTATGCTTTTGGAACTGAAACTTGGAAAAGTACATTGTTTATCTTACACAGCATGACATGTAATTGGTTTTGCCCATCTGTGGGCATGATATATCATACAGAGGTTTAGCCCATCAAGGGCTTTATTGGAGTATTGTCAATATTGTATATATTGCAAATAGAGGAGTTAGGGTAGTGTTTTGTTACTATCCCTATTCCACCACATACGAGCATGAGTTATGAAATGTATATACTTTCTTTTCATGTGTGGATTATCCATTCAAAGATGGCGATATATTTGCTTTTTGGTTTGGTCCTCTCTTTGTGTTCATGCCATGCATGCTGTGACGAAAGCAATGTGATTTAAAAGAAATGGCGGCGCGTTCGTATTTTGCAATTGACAAAGGCTAAGTGCCGAAACGCGTCATGTCCGTGCTGGTTAACCAATAAAGATTTGTTGGTACTGACACCCCCCCTGAGAGTGCTATTTCTTGTTCGGAAGGAACGTGGAGAAATTTGGGAGCAGTAATTTTTTCGGCGGGTACACCCCCGCCTTAAAGAGCACCCGCCCGCGAGTGCAGCAGGCTGTTGGCTTTTGGAGCAAATATATATATATATATACATATATATATATATATATATATATATATATATATATATATATATACACATATATATATACATATATATATATATTACCTACTGGCGGTCGCCAGTAGGTAGTTATAGTTAGGATTGATTTCCATAGGGAAATCGCAACATTCTATTGGGAATAACTTTAGCGCCGGTTGAGGAATCTGCCTGAAGTTTTCCTCAACTTTGCCTCGCGGCGCTCCAGTCCTTCCCTGAAAGTTTGGGGGGGATTCGTCAAGCGGGGGCCGAGATAAAAGGGGGGTCCCAAAACGTGTTTTCCCCATGTTAATTTCCATAGGGCGGTCGGTCGCACTTTTAGCTCGAACGGCTGAATGGATTTTCACCAAACTTGGCAAAATTGTAGGGACTGGTAGCCCGATGTGCCTTTGCTATGTCTTAAGATATGTGCTCCAGAGGATTTTGAGTAATTTATGTTCAAAAAAATTTATATATCTATAGCCGCGCCCCGGTACGCGCACCGGGGAGCGCTCCGGGCGCGCCACGCGACTTGCGCACGGAAAGCTGATTGGCTCTCGGGTGTCTGTAAACATTCGAAACAGTCCGGAGCGGCCGCCATCTTGTGTCTCGGTAGGATCGAGACACAAGAGGTGGTAAAAACAAAGGGGGAAATAACCAAAAGGGGGCAGGGTAGACCCCCCCTGACCCCCTAGGTTTGATGTGGGGGCCATAAAAGGGTCCCTCGGGTAAAAAAAAAAAAGTACTTTTTTTTCGGTTTTCGCGGGGGGAGCGCCCGGTTGGCGCACCGGGGAGCGTACCGGGGAGCGTAGCATGGGGAAAACCCCGTTCATTCACTGCGTCACCTCTACGACCCTTTCTTGCGTCAATATACCCATTTTGCATACATTACACCTGACGTAGGTATAATGTGGCGCAGGGGTTTACAAAGTGACGCATCTACCTAGATGCGTCACTTTGTAAATATGACTCAATAAGGTGCTTTTTTAACAGCACTGGTGCGTCACAAAAAGTGACGCACCGGTGGCGTATAAGTGACGCATGGCCTCATAAATGAGGCCTTCAGTCTTCTACTCATGCGTCATATTAAATATATGACGTATTATGTCGCAAGTACTTTTAGATACGTCAGTATTTCAGACGTATCTGTAAGCGCAAAAGTGATGCATTGCTGGAGTCTGTCACAAAAATGATGCAACTCCAGGAATGCATCCTTTCACATGGGGCCAGGCCCCATGTGAAAGGGCCTGCATCAGTCTTACACCTGCTGTGAAACAGGCGCAAGATTTGGACGCAACAGCGTCATAAAAGTGACGTAGTGATATCTCATAGATTTTACTGCGTCACCTCTACTACCCTTTCTTGCGTCAATACGTCCCTTTTGCATACATTACACCTGACGTCGGTATACTGCGGCGCAGGGGTTTACAAAGTGATGCATCTACCTAGATGTGTCACTTTGTAAATATGACTGAATAAGGTGCATTTTTAACAGCACCGGTGCGTCACAAAAAGTGACGCACCAGTGGCGTAAAAGTGACGCATGGCCTCATAAATGAGGCCTTCAGTTTTCTACTCATGCGTCATATTAAATATATGACGTATTATGTCGCAAGTACTTTTAGATATGTCAGTATTTCAGACGTATCTGTAAGCGCAAAAGTGATGCATTGCTGGAGTGTGTCACAAAAATTATGCAACTCCAGCAATGCATCCTTTCACATGGGGCCAGGCCCCATGTGAAAGGGCCTGCACCAGTCTTACGCCTGCTGTGAAACAGGCGCAAGATTTGGACGCAACAGCGTCATAAAAGTGACGTAGTGATATCTCATAGATTTTACTGCGTCACCTCTACGACCCTTTCTTGCGTCAATATGTCCCTTTTGCATACATTACACCTGACGTAGGTAGAATGTGGCGCAGGGGTTTACAAAGTGATGCATGTACCTAGATGTGTCACTTTGTAAATATGACTGAATAAGGTGCATTTTTAACAGCACTGGTGCGTCACAAAAAGTGACGCACCGGTGGCGTAAAAGTGACGCATGGCCTCATAAATGAGGCCTTAATTCTTCTACTCATGCGTCATATTAAATATATGACGTATTATGTCGCAAGTACTTTTAGATACGTCAGTATTTCAGACGTATCTGTAAGCGCAAAAGTGATGCATTGCTGGAGTGTGTCACAAAAATGATGCAGCTCCAGCAATGCATCCTTTCACATGGGGCCAGGCCCCATGTGAAAGGGCCTGCACCAGTCTTACGCCTGCTGTGAAACAGGCGCAAGATTTGGACGCAACAGCGTCATAAAAGTGACGTAGTGATATCTCATAGATTTTACTGCGTTACCTCTACGACCCTTTCTTGCGTCAATACGTCCCTTTTGCATACATTACACCTGACGTAGGTATAATGTGGCGCAGGGGTTTACAAAGTGATGCATCTACCTAGATGCGTCACTTTGTAAATATGACTGAATAAGGTGCATTTTTAACAGCACTGGTGCGTCACAAAAAGAGACGCACCGGTGGCGTAAAAGTGACGCATGGCCTCCTTCAGTCTTCTACTAATGCGTCATATTAAATATATGACGTATTATGTCGCAAGTACTTTTAGATACGTCACTATTTCAGACGTATCTGTAAGCGCAAAAGTGATGCATTGCTGGAGAGTGTCACAAAAATGATGCAACTCCAGCAATGCATCTTTTCTTACCCTTCCACACCCCCGTTCCTTTTCTGCATTTTGTTTGAATAACCACATTCCCCATGTTCACTCTCCTTCTCCTTACTTTCGTTCCCAACACTCACCTTCTTTCAGTCCCCCTACTTCACTTCCTTTCTCCTCTCATACTTTTCTGTTCTTTCTTACTCATTTTCCTTTCATTTATCAATGCACTCCACTTCACTTACTCTTTTTCATTTTTTTAAGAATATAGCTCTTTGATGAGAATTGGAGGTAGTTCTGAAAAGAACTTTTTTTTTCTTCTTTTTTCTTTTTTTAGAACTACAACAAAAACAGGGAATAGAAACTGCTCAACAGGAGCAAAAAAAAAAAAGAAAATTAGGGCTGGTAACGGCAGTGATGGTTCTCCAATGCTCGAACCATGAGCAGACCACTTTGCTCCCCACAGGAAAGTAGCTGATCACAGTATCTGCATTTAAGGGCGCCTTTGTTAAATGCAGGCTGAATGTTCGGAACCTGCTCTTGTGATCTCCCCCTCACCGATGGTGTTCGTCCTCCGGTTGATGTAGAGGCCCCATCACTGGGAACCTTTTGTGCCAGAGCCCTGACACTTTCCCGGGCAAAATTCTGGGGGTGCCTTCTCTCCACATGGCGAATCATTGTGGAGTTCCCAAAAGAATATTTTTTATTGGGGTTACCCCGTGACAGGACTGTGTGACAGATCCTGCACTCCACTTTTGGAGCATTTACCGTCTTCTGGTGAGCAGGTATGGAAAAAAAATTCCAGATGAAATGTTCTTTGTATTTTGGCTGAGGAGGCTCTTTATCGATGAATTCATTGGAGTTATCTTCACTGCTGGATGGTCTGGCAGCCATGATAATCCAAGATATCCAACAAAGAACCGACAGCAAAACAGGCAGGTCTTTCAGTCACAAAAGTGAAAGAAGAAGTGAAGGAAATGGGTGGGGATTTCATTCTTTATAAAAAAAATTTTAGCAACCAATGAAAAGTGTTATTTTCAGGTCACATGACCCGACGCGCTTACGCTACGCGCCTCGGGGTGCGCCTGTAGTCGCGCTCCAGGGTGCGCCCCGGGGCGCGCGACGTAAGCGCATCAGGACGTTGCGCGATTGTATGCGCTCGCGTGCTTCCGGGTGCGCTTACGCAGTGCGTCATATGACGCATTACGCGGTTACGCGAAACGTCACGATGTTGTTTTCGTTCGCGAGAATAGCGCTAACTGGACGCTCCCCGGTACGCGCCCCGGGAGCGCTCCGGGCAAAAAATATTTAAAAAAATAAAAATTTGACATAATGATACAATATAAAATTCGTTTTAAAATTCATTATTTTTTATAACTATAAAGATTTGCTATTAAAAAACCATTGAAATTCACTGAAAAAACCATAGGTTTCACACCAGTTATAGTTAGGAATTAGCATTAAAAAAACCTATTAAATTCACTGAAAAAACCATAGGTTTTACACCAGTTATAGTTAGCTGGAAGTTTTACTCGCATAAAACCATTGAAATTCCCACGTTATAGTTAGTTGGACTCACTATAACTTGCGCGTGCAATGCACTGCTGATGACGTCACATATTACATCACTCATGACATGGTCAGTGACATCACTCATGACATCACTGATGACACCATCCTTGTGACAGAGTGAGAGACCTCCTTTCACTGTAATGTAGCCCTTGAAACACATATTCAAAAATAGAAACTAAAATTTTCAAAAAAATGGAGATACCCATACCACTTACAACAACCAATTCAATAATTCCACCATCTATATACACATCCACTCATTCACCAACAGTTCTATATAGTCACTCATACATATACTCACTCATCATATGTAGTGATACACCTATACATCCTGCTACAAAACGACAGGCATCCAAAAGTTACTCACACACATATTCACACATGCAAATAAACTATTGAACATCCATTTATTTGCATATACAGCTATACACATACTACCACTTTACTTCTAAGGAAACTTACACGTACTTACTCTCTTAAACAATCACTTATAGAAACACATACTAATTTAAACAGGAACTCTTACAATCCCTCACTCTCACATATACTCACTTATATACATCAATATTCACATATACTAGATTAAAACATATGTAGTTACTGATAAAGACACTAGTGAGACAGTCATTCACTCACTAACACACACATATACACACTCATCCACCCATACAGTCCTGCACATATGCTGTCTTCAAAACACACACAAAGAGAGAGTCAGTCATTCATGCATCTATGTGCTAAGTAATACCCCCACCAAACCATACAAACACTCATACTGATACTAAGAAAAACATCTAATAACCCATATACATACACATGTAGCTACTCAGCAACCCATGCAGCCACTTATACACAAAGTGAAACACTAATACATATATTTAAATATTTAAACATTACTCTCTAATATATCTATTTTAAAAAAACATCCATGTAAACACTTATTTAAACATTTATTCTTCCATCAACTTTTACATATACATATATAATACATATTTATTTCTCGGAAAGACACACATTCACTGGATGGTGTCATCAGTGATGTCATGAGTGATGTCACTGACCATGTCATGAGTGATGTAATATGTGACGTCATCAGCAGTGCATTGCACGCGCAAGTTATAGTGAGTCCAACTAACTATAACGTGGGAATTTCAATGGTTTTATGCGAGTAAAACTTCCAGCTAACTATAACTGGTGTAAAACCTATGGTTTTTTCAGTGAATATATATATATATATATAGATATATATATATATATATATATATATCTATATATATATATATATATATATATAGATATATATATATATATATATATATATATATTTATTTTTTATTTTTTTCGCCAGTATGTACTTATAGTAGTTAGGACCATGTTTCTATAAGAAAAGCATCTTTTTGACTTGCCTTTATTTTTGTTGCCGGTTGACAAATCATCACGAAATGTCCCAAAAAAAGTGCGCCAGTGGTTTTTGTTGTGCATAGAAAGTTTCAGAGTGATTTGTCAAGTGGGAGGCGAGAAAAAGGGGTGGTCATAAAAATTGAGCTTCCTGTGTTAATTTCCATAGGAGCTTTGAACACGACTACAGACGGAACCACTTGACGGAATTACACTGAATTTGGCTGAAAGGTAGTTTGGTTACGCAGATCACGCTTTCATTTATTTGATGTAAATCTGTTCAATATTTGTTGGGAAATTTTAGGAATTCCCAATCTGTTTTTCTGAGATAGCAGGTAATTTGTAATTTGTAATTTGTGAATAATAACAAGTTTGTGCTTCTTAATAAAGAAGAAAAGGGGTCAGGGTAGGAATACCCTGACCCGCTAAACTTGCTCATGGGGTCCCAGAGGGACACCGCCATGCCAAACAAGCATTATTAAAATAGGAAAAATATTGCAGTGAAATTTGTGAATTTGTGGCAAACTCTCTCTATCTACACATCCATAGCTGGCCACCAGCATGCCTCTCTGATCTTCCCCTTCGTTTTGGCAATTTACATGTGAATTGCATGGGCATTAGCCAACAGTTTGCTTCTTAAGCCCTCAGCCACAAACAATTTACTTCCACACATCAAAATCCCATTCATTACAGTCAAATAATCTTTAACATTCCAAAATCCTCTGAGATTCTCCTCACATTCTTGTTTCTCTCCCCATCCAGCTTTCCCTTTAGACATCACATTTTGCAACGTACAGTCCTCATTAAGACTCTCACTCCACAAGGCTTCAGAGATTAGACGATCAGTAACCATGCAGACATTTACCTCCTCATCAAATTCTTCTCCTGAAAAGAAAACCCAATCCTCAGACATTCCAGAAATTTCATTAGAACCACAAAGCCTGTTTAAGGCAGTCCGCCAAAATATTTTTAGACCTAGGCAAGTAGGAGACATTGAACTGGAATTCTTGCAGGGCAACAACCTTATCCTGTTTGAAACAAAATCAACACCTTTCTTACTAAAAACTCCTTTTAAAGGCTTGTGATCCGAAATCACTTCAAAGGACTTCCCCCTCAAAAAACTTTTAAGCTTACGTATAGCCCAGTAAACTCCAAGTACCTTTTTCTCCACCACAGCGTAATTACACCCTGCTCCTCTTAAGGGTCTGGAAATTAATACAATTGTCCTCTCAGAATCCTCCACATTTTGCAATAAGACCGCACCCAATCCTCTAAAACTTGTGTCTATCTTCAAATATGAGATCTTTGAGGGATCAAAACTTGCTAAACAGGGAGCCTCATTCAAATATTTCTTGATTCCATCAAACTCTTCATTGCATGCTTGACTCCATACAAACTAATACCCTTTTTTTAACAAACCACGCATCCCTTCAGTTTTTTTAGAAAAGTTGGGAACAAAATTACTATAAAACTCCGCCAGCCCCAAAATGTCGCTAATTCTTTTTTATCCTTGAGATAGTTCAGATTGGAGCTGGCCTCTACCAATGAAGGTTTGGGCTTAATCCCCGACCCAGAGACCAAGTGACCCAAATATTCAATTTCTACAACATTAAATTTACATTTTTCCACCCTCAGGTTGAAGCCAGCAAAAAGAAGTTTTCCCAAGACAACAGTCAATCTTCCATTATATTCTTTCAGAGCAACCCCATAAACAAGTATTATTATTATTATTATAGGGGTTTGTAAAGCGCCTGGTGACGCCTCCCGGCGTGTCCCCGCGCTGGCGCCTGGTGACGCCTCCCGGCGTGTCCCCGCGCTGAAGTATATCTTCTTGATACACTTTATACACTTTAATACCATCAACACCCTTCAGAACATTCTCCATCACCCTCTGGATAACAGAGGCCACAGAAATGAGTCCAGAAGGCATCCTGAGAAACTTAAAAGTTCCAAATGGTGTTATAAACGTCGTGAGGTCCTGGGATGTTGGATGGAGCTTGACCTGATGATATTCTGAAGAAAGGTCCAACGTTGAAAAATGTTTTGCTCCACCCAGAGATGACAACATTTCCGTAATGTTAGGGAGAGAGTAGTGATCAACAACCACCTCTTTATTCAACTCCCTCAAATCGATGCATAGCCTAGCCTCACCATTGGCTTTGGGGGCCATGAACACTGGGGAAATCCACTCAGTGGCTTCCACCTCATGGATTATCCCATTCTTTACAAGTTTGTCCAATTCGTTTCTTATACTTTCTTTGATTAGCAAAGGCACACCTCTAACTTTCGATGTCTTGGGTACAGCCCCTGACTTTAGTCTTAACATAATTTTTGAGACAACCCAACTTCTTCACAAATACATCTGGGAACTTTGTGACCCAGGCATCACTCCCCTCACTCACCAACTTAACTGTAGGTAACTCCTTTAGACACACTGAGAGATATTCATTGGCGTCCAAGTAAACATACAAGACACCATGGTGGAACCAACTAATCAACGAGTCTCCTTTCATGGAGACATAAATCTTCCCAGGGACGATCCTTCATTTAAATTCCATTGTGCCCCCAAAAACCCAAAGAGATCAATTATTTCTCCTCCATAACCCCTAGGTTTGATGTCAGGCTTAACTAACTTCACTTTACCCAGGAGTTACTAGTCATAAAATCTTTTGGGAATGAGCGTGAACTTAGCCCCTGAGATAAACAGCATGCTCACCAACTGGTCATTAATCAACACTTCTTCAAACGGACCTTCATTCCCTGATTCTTTGACCTGGATTATTTCAACATCCTCACAATCCTGATCAAAAATGTCCGCCTCCCTGACTTTCTTTTGTTCCTTGTTAGATTTACAACATCTTGAACAATGACCCTTTTTAACCACAATTAGAACATGTGACTTTCCACCCCGGACAGTCTTTAAAGTTCACCATATGTCCAGCATTCCCACACCTGAAGCATTTGCCTTGGAACGCATAAAAATTGGTAGGTGTTGTTGACACCATGATCTTGGCAGGTCTATTTTTAATAGGCTTATTGAAGGATGTATTATTCACTTCTCTGACCAATTCATTTCCATTCTTTTCTACTTTACCTTCTATAGCACATTCTTTACGAATCGTGTTGAGGCAGGCTTTTGAATGGTCATGCATCTTCAAAATAGTGATTACTTCTTGCAGCGAAGGATTGTCTTTTAGCCACAAGCTATCATTTGCTTTGTCAATAAAACATCCCAGCATTAACTGATCCCTTAACCTCTCCTCCAAGGTTGCACCAAAACCACATATGGAAGCTAATTTTCTCAACAGCATAATATATTGCTCTACAGATTCTTCCTGCCTTTGCATTCTCTTCCCAAAGTCATAACGCTTCGACACCATACTCTCTTTAGGAAGATACTGCAGATCGATTTTTCTGATGCAAATGTCATATTCTTTTAAAGCTGCAGTTTCATTATCAGGAAGATCAGGAAGATGTTCAAACACTTCCTGGCCTTCTGAACCTAGGCAATGCATAAAGAAAGAAGATTTCCTTTCAGCACTCAAAGAAGTGGCACACACCCTAGCATAATCGGCAAATACCTTCTTCCGTTTCACCCAGGGAATCAAAGGGTCCCGTGAAGAGGATAGAAAAAATGGAGGGGCAGTAACATTTTGCATGTTGACAGACTTACCGAGGTCCCTTAATGATATAGATAAACCCATCTATACTGAGAAACCAACTGCCAAAGTAGCAGACAGAGTAATATTTAAGTAGTCACTGATAAACAAACAGCTAAAGTAGCAGAGCATTACACTTTTCCGCTTTTATTTTTAAAGAGGAACACCATACAAGTAAGTGACAAAATGGGCTGTATTCAATAGAGAAAAGGAAAATACCTGTGCCTAGAACAAAATTAATTGATTAATAAATCTGGAACTTTAGAGTTGTGTGCTGCAGCACACAAACTGTAGGTAAATGGTGTACACCAGAGTTAACAGAATTGATAAACATACAGGAAGAAGCTGTGCGCATCAGCGCATAAACTGTGGATGAACCAAATGATTCCAGAGTTTTGAAGGACAATATCTAACTTGCGGTCCTTAAATTCGTCTTACCGTAACCAGTCCCATTGTGGAAGTGCTGACAACAGGCTTGCTGTGAGATCAGGCAAGGGCCGGGAAATGTTTATATTGCCCCATAACAACAACACCCGGTCTTACTGCCTCACACATTCAAGGCACAACTGATGTTGAAAGTCAGGCCGTTCTGACCGAGGGTACCAAAGGGACAGACAGGCAGGATCACACGGCAGTCACAAGATGGCAGCACAGTACGTGACTCCTCATGCGTAAGCTCCTGATGTTGAAGATCAGGCAAGATCAGACAGCGTTGCACAAAATGGGGGCTCTGTACGTGATGATTCACAAGGCATGCATCACTGCCTGACGTAACAGGTCAGGCGAGGTCAGGCAGCATTGTAAGTGGGCCGCGCGCAGAAACGGCACGTGAGAGGTGCCTGCAATGCAATAGACCAACAGTACCTTAGAGTTGGGGCTCGGCCAAAGCCCAAATCGTAGAGACGCTTCACACGATGCTTCACACAACCTCAACTCCTGAAATGATGGTGAATCACGGGCACATCGCTTCATGGGCACACCACTTCGTGGATCAGAAAGTGACTGTGTTCTCTCACCCGCAGGGTAGAAGTAGTGACCAGAAGCTGGTGGAGGTGCTCACAGCTCAAAAGTGAGTGATCTCAAGTTGGCAGCAGATCGAAAACAGCTACTGCTAGAAAGGTTTTGTTCTAGGAACATCACAGTGGAATGTTCGCTCATCGCCAAAAGGAGGTGATGTCTTCAGGATAAATCAGCAGACCGCAAGACTTCAAGAAAGGTAAGGTGAAATTGGTTTAGTGTACATCCGAGTTAGCAAAGACCTCACCCACAGGGCAGCAAGATCCAACTGCTAAACTTCAAGCAACAACATTCTTTCTCCAGCTTAGCATTCTGGAATATTACATCATAGCCTGGCAACAGGAGCTGGAGGAAGAAGCTTACTACAGAACACCACAGGGTCTCTTTACCTTCAGGCTGAGCACTGCAGCCCTTCTACCGTATCCAGGATGGAATAAGCATGCTTTGCTCCCTGTGTGTGCCTCTATTTTCATCACAAGCTCCTCTTAGATTCTCATTCTGCATTTTATGGTGTAAGCTGACCATGAACGCGCTCCTTTTTTGTGCCCACTGTGGCTCACCACTCTTCCTTCTGTTCTGCATCCCCTGACTCCCCCAATACACACACTGTCTGACCAGACATGGAATCATGCACGAAGGGTGGGCCAACGTCTGTAAACTCTGCTACCCTTCATGGGAGGCAGATCTTCTGCCGAACTTCACGCTTGTGAAGAACTTCGTAATCTCCCTTATTGGAGCGGACTTCACTGATCACACCTAGAACAAAATCCTTGCTGGGCTGAAATCCTTTAGTGCAGTATATCTTGATGATATTTCTGTCTTTAGCTCCACCTGGCAGGATCACCTGATCCACCTTGGGGAGGTCCTGAGGGCTGTGCAGCATAGAGGCCTCACAATCGAGGCAAGCAAGTAGGGCATGGCACAGTTGTATATTTGTGCCACCTTATATGTGGAGGCCAAGTTCAACCCCTACAACCCAAGATCCGGGCCATTCTGCACTGGATAGCTCCAACCGCCCATTCCTTGACTTGACTTGATACTACAGGAGGTTTGTGAAGGGATATGAGTCCATTGTGGCCCCCCCTCACAGAACTGACCTCCAAGAAGATACCCTAAAAGATTAACTGGACAGTGAGCTGTCAAAAGGCGTTTGACACCCTGAATGATGCAATGTGCTCAAAACTCATTTTGAAAGCTCCAGAATATACAAATCAGTTCATAGTGCAAACAGATGCCTCTGAACATGGAATAGGAGCGGTCCTATCCCAGACCAATGATGAGGAACATGACCAACCTGTTGCTTTCATTAGCAGGAGGCTTCTCCTCAGAGAGCAGTGTTCGAGAGCCATTGAGAGGGAAGCAGTTGCTGTTGGTTGGTCCCTGGAGAAGCTGAGACCATACCTGTTTGGTTCTCACTTCCTTGTCCAAACTAGCCACAGACCTCTCAGATAGCTTATGCACATAAAAGGTGAACACCCCAAACTGCTAAGGTGGTCCATATCCCTACAGGGAATGGACTTTACAGTGGAACACAGACCTGGGACTGACCATGTCAATGCAGATGGCCTTTCCAGGTTCTTCCACTTAGAAGATGAAGATTCTCTAGGGAAAGGTTTTTCTCATCCTCCTTCATTTGCCTCTTTTTTTCTCATCCTCCTTAATTTGCCTCTTTTGACATGGTTAGCCCCCATGTTTAACCTGGTGTATGATGTGATTTTTAATGAAAGTACACTAGGGCCCGCTAACTCTTTCCCAAAACTGTACCACAATTGACACAATTTAAGCAACCCCTATAAGTCCCTAGTAAATGGTACTCCCGGTACACAGGGAATTTGTGCTGAGGATGGTCCACTAGGGCTCCATCACAAATTGTGCCTCCCTTGGGACCCCTCAACAAGACCATGCAAATTGCCATCACAGGCTGTGTGTCTTGGTGCAGAGAAAAAACTGGAGTCGACATGGCAAACAGCTGTGTGTGTCATGACCACAGACACTGCTTGAGGTTTAGGTAAGTAACCCCTACTGCAAGCCTAACAGCCCTAAGGCAGGGTGCACTATAGTCCTTGTGTGGACATAACTGCCTGAGCAGATAGGACCCTAGAATATCTAAGTCCATTCTTGAATATTGTAAGTGCCCAGGAAAGCCATAGAGAGTAAATGGACTGGATACTTGTCATTACAAGTTTCCTAGCTCCATGATGGCTTTACTGTACCCTAAGATGTTTGGTACCAAACATCTTGTCTTATTAAATCCTAATTGATGGCAGTGTTCGATTTATTAATAAATGCACACAGGGAACACCTTAGAGGTTCCCCATAACACCCACCAAACAATGGTGTGGTCTCTGACTGCCCTCAGCCAGCCAGTGGCGTAACG
Organism: Lissotriton helveticus; assembly: GCF_964261635.1. NCBI lineage: Eukaryota > Metazoa > Chordata > Amphibia > Caudata > Salamandridae > Lissotriton > Lissotriton helveticus. The sequence continues at coordinate 668,649,380 of NC_136061.1, forward strand.
AAACATGAGGGGGCCTCCCTGCAAGGTACATGGAGGGGCACCCTCCAGACACAATCAGGTGCTGTTCTGTCAGAGTACTCTGCTCAGGGGGCCAAGGCACCACAGGGAACGTGGGGGCATTTGTTATGCCCCTATAGCCAGCCTGCCACCACCAGACATGTTGCTGACCTCATGGGGTGGGAGCCTGCGCTCTCAGAGGCCAAGAACAAAGCCTGCTTCACACCTCCCCAAAGCCAGAAGGGCATTCCGGGGGGGGGGGGGCTTCAAAGGCGATGCCGCCTTTAAAATTCAACCCAGGCATCTCCAATAATGGAGGATGCCAACCCTCCTGCTCCATAGTTAGCAGGAGGATAGGCGGGAAAATTAGTTAGATTAGGAAGTGTGCCCACATTTAGCCCGGTTACTGCAAAAACAACAATGATGGACAGAATGTGGATCAATGTCACACATTCACCCCAGTCAAAAGATCTGGGCCCAAATCCATCGTTTTTCCACTCCACACCACCCTGGGTTAGACAATGGCGATATGCAAATCAGCGCTGACCCTGTGCCCCATGGGAACAGTCCAGTCCGAACTACAAAAGCCATGTCCTTCCCAGAACGGAAACAAGCATCCGAGGACCGGCCCGGTTTCGAGGTAACACCTCTCATCAGCCCGGCTAGCTTGCTTCCAGTGGTGTGGAGTGCCTGGGACTCACGTCTGAGCATCCCCAGTACACTTAGAGCGGTTACTGCAAAAACAACAATGATGGACAGAATGTGGATCAATGTCACACATTCACCCCAGTCAAAAGATCTGGGCCCAAATCCATCGTTTTTCCACTCCACACCACCCTGGGTTAGACAATGGCGATATGCAAATCAGCGCTGACCCTGTGCCCCATGGGAACAGTCCAGTCCGAACTACAAAAGCCATGTCCTTCCCAGAACGGAAACAAGCATCCGAGGACCGGCCCGGTTTCGAGGTAACACCTCTCATCAGCCCGGCTAGCTTGCTTCCAGTGGTGTGGAGTACCTGGGACTCACGTCTGAGCATCCCCAGTACACTTAGAGCGGTTACTGCAAAAACAACAATGATGGACAGAATGTGGATCAATGTCACACATTCACCCCAGTCAAAAGATCTGGGCCCAAATCCATCGTTTTTCCACTCCACACCACCCTGGGTTAGACAATGGCGATATGCAAATCAGCGCTGACCCTGTGCCCCATGGGAACAGTCCAGTCCGAACTACAAAAGCCATGTCCTTCCCAGAACGGAAACAAGCATCCGAGGACCGGCCCGGTTTCGAGGTAACACCTCTCATCAGCCCGGCTAGCTTGCTTCCAGTGGTGTGGAGTGCCTGGGACTCACGTCTGAGCATCCCCAGTACACTTAGAGCGGTTACTGCAAAAACAACAATGATGGACAGAATGTGTATCAATGTCACACATTCACCCCAGTCAAAAGATCTGGGCCCAAATCCATCGTTTTTCCACTCCACACCACCCTGGGTTAGACAATGGCGATATGCAAATCAGCGCTGACCCTGTGCCCCATGGGAACAGTCCAGTCCGAACTACAAAAGCCATGTCCTTCCCAGAACGGAAACAAGCATCCGAGGACCGGCCCGGTTTCGAGGTAACACCTCTCATCAGCCCGGCTAGCTTGCTTCCAGTGGTGTGGAGTGCCTGGGACTCACGTCTGAGCATCCCCAGTACACTTAGAGCGGTTACTGCAAAAACAACAATGATGGACAGAATGTGGATCAATGTCACACATTCACCCCAGTCAAAAGATCTGGGCCCAAATCCATCGTTTTTCCACTCCACACCACCCTGGGTTAGACAATGGCGATATGCAAATCAGCGCTGACCCTGTGCCCCATGGGAACAGTCCAGTCCGAACTACAAAAGCCATGTCCTTCCCAGAACGGAAACAAGCATCCGAGGACCGGCCCGGTTTCGAGGTAACACCTCTCATCAGCCCGGCTAGCTTGCTTCCAGTGGTGTGGAGTGCCTGGGACTCACGTCTGAGCATCCCCAGTACACTTAGAGCGGTTACTGCAAAAACAACAATGATGGACAGAATGTGGATCAATGTCACACATTCACCCCAGTCAAAAGATCTGGGCCCAAATCCATCGTTTTTCCACTCCACACCACCCTGGGTTAGACAATGGCGATATGCAAATCAGCGCTGACCCTGTGCCCCATGGGAACAGTCCAGTCCGAACTACAAAAGCCATGTCCTTCCCAGAACGGAAACAAGCATCCGAGGACCGGCCCGGTTTCGAGGTAACACCTCTCATCAGCCCGGCTAGCTTGCTTCCAGTGGTGTGGAGTGCCTGGGACTCACGTCTGAGCATCCCCAGTACACTTAGAGCGGTTACTGCAAAAACAACAATGATGGACAGAATGTGGATCAATGTCACACATTCACCCCAGTCAAAAGATCTGGGCCCAAATCCATCGTTTTTCCACTCCACACCACCCTGGGTTAGACAATGGCGATATGCAAATCAGCGCTGACCCTGTGCCCCATGGGAACAGTCCAGTCCGAACTACAAAAGCCATGTCCTTCCCAGAACGGAAACAAGCATCCGAGGACCGGCCCGGTTTCGAGGTAACACCTCTCATCAGCCCGGCTAGCTTGCTTCCAGTGGTGTGGAGTGCCTGGGACTCACGTCTGAGCATCCCCAGTACACTTAGAGCGGTTACTGCAAAAACAACAATGATGGACAGAATGTGGATCAATGTCACACATTCACCCCAGTCAAAAGATCTGGGCCCAAATCCATCGTTTTTCCACTCCACACCACCCTGGGTTAGACAATGGCGATATGCAAATCAGCGCTGACCCTGTGCCCCATGGGAACAGTCCAGTCCGAACTACAAAAGCCATGTCCTTCCCAGAACGGAAACAAGCATCCGAGGACCGGCCCGGTTTCGAGGTAACACCTCTCATCAGCCCGGCTAGCTTGCTTCCAGTGGTGTGGAGTGCCTGGGACTCACGTCTGAGCATCCCCAGTACACTTAGAGCGGTTACTGCAAAAACAACAATGATGGACAGAATGTGGATCAATGTCACACATTCACCCCAGTCAAAAGATCTGGGCCCAAATCCATCGTTTTTCCACTCCACACCACCCTGGGTTAGACAATGGCGATATGCAAATCAGCGCTGACCCTGTGCCCCATGGGAACAGTCCAGTCCGAACTACAAAAGCCATGTCCTTCCCAGAACGGAAACAAGCATCCGAGGACCGGCCCGGTTTCGAGGTAACACCTCTCATCAGGCCGGCTAGCTTGCTTCCAGTGGTGTGGAGTGCCTGGGACTCACGTCTGAGCATCCCCAGTACACTTAGAGCGGTTACTGCAAAAACAACAATGATGGACAGAATGTGGATCAATGTCACACATTCACCCCAGTCAAAAGATCTGGGCCCAAATCCATCGTTTTTCCACTCCACACCACCCTGGGTTAGACAATGGCGATATGCAAATCAGCGCTGACCCTGTGCCCCATGGGAACAGTCCAGTCCGAACTACAAAAGCCATGTCCTTCCCAGAACGGAAACAAGCATCTGAGGACCGGCCCGGTTTCGAGGTAACACCTCTCATCAGCCCGGCTAGCTTGCTTCCAGTGGTGTGGAGTGCCTGGGACTCACGTCTGAGCATCCCCAGTACACTTAGAGCGGTTACTGCAAAAACAACAATGATGGACAGAATGTGGATCAATGTCACACATTCACCCCAGTCAAAAGATCTGGGCCCAAATCCATCGTTTTTCCACTCCACACCACCCTGGGTTAGACAATGGCGATATGCAAATCAGCGCTGACCCTGTGCCCCATGGGAACAGTCCAGTCCGAACTACAAAAGCCATGTCCTTCCCAGAACGGAAACAAGCATCCGAGGACCGGCCCGGTTTCGAGGTAACACCTCTCATCAGCCCGGCTAGCTTGCTTCCAGTGGTGTGGAGTACCTGGGACTCACGTCTGAGCATCCCCAGTACACTTAGAGCGGTTACTGCAAAAACAACAATGATGGACAGAATGTGGATCAATGTCACACATTCACCCCAGTCAAAAGATCTGGGCCCAAATCCATTGTTTTTCCACTCCACACCACCCTGGGTTAGACAATGGCGATATGCAAATCAGCGCTGACCCTGTGCCCCATGGGAACAGTCCAGTCCGAACTACAAAAGCCATGTCCTTCCCAGAACGGAAACAAGCATCCGAGGACCGGCCCGGTTTCGAGGTAACACCTCTCATCAGCCCGGATAGCTTGCTTCCAGTGGTGTGGAGTGCCTGGGACTCACGTCTGAGCATCCCCAGTACACTTAGAGCGGTTACTGCAAAAACAACAATGATGGACAGAATGTGGATCAATGTCACACATTCACCCCAGTCAAAAGATCTGGGCCCAAATCCATCGTTTTTCCACTCCACACCACCCTGGGTTAGACAATGGCGATATGCAAATCAGCGCTGACCCTGTGCCCCATGGGAACAGTCCAGTCCGAACTACAAAAGCCATGTCCTTCCCAGAACGGAAACAAGCATCCGAGGACCGGCCCGGTTTTGAGGTAACACCTCTCATCAGCCCGGCTAGCTTGCTTCCAGTGGTGTGGAGTGCCTGGGACTCACGTCTGAGCATCCCCAGTACACTTAGAGCGGTTACTGCAAAAACAACAATGATGGACAGAATGTGGATCAATGTCACACATTCACCCCAGTCAAAAGATCTGGGCCCAAATCCATCGTTTTTCCACTCCACACCACCCTGGGTTAGACAATGGCGATATGCAAATCAGCGCTGACCCTGTGCCCCATGGGAACAGTCCAGTCCGAACTACAAAAGCCATGTCCTTCCCAGAACGGAAACAAGCATCCGAGGACCGGCCCGGTTTCGAGGTAACACCTCTCATCAGCCCGGCTAGCTTGCTTCCAGTGGTGTGGAGTGCCTGGGACTCACGTCTGAGCATCCCCAGTACACTTAGAGCGGTTACTGCAAAAACAACAATGATGGACAGAATGTGGATCAATGTCACACATTCACCCCAGACATTTAGCCAGCACCACCCCTAAGGTGGGGCAGGTGATGTGGACACTACATTTCCAATTCCTCCATCTTGAGATGGCAGGAAAAAACCTTTCAGGGCTAGGATAGTGTCCGCTGCCCACAGGGAGTGGTCACTTAGAGGGTATAGTTACCCTAAAGGTAAGTAGCCATTGGCTACTACATGTCACTCCCTTTAACAACCCTAAATTTAGAATTTAGGTGGCATCCCTGGAACCTGAACTTAGATTTGATGGTTACAAGGAAGACAGTAGCAAAGAAGAGCTGCTGACCTGAGAACTTAAAACCTGCTGCAGAACGTTGGCACGAAAACCTATTTGCTGCTCCTAGAACTCATCCATTGTGGTGTGTTGTTTTATCCTGCAACTTTGAGGCCTCCAAGAACCCCAGAGCAACTCCAGCTCTTCACCAATCACCAGAGAACGACCTTGGGAGGAACTACTACCTTGCAGTCAGCAGGCACCAAATCTGCAGAATCCGGTTTACCGACTTGCTGCTCCCTGGAGACTCAGGTGCAGCATCCAAGCAAGAAGAAGTACATTAGCTCCAGAGGGTCAGATCTGTCTCCCAGCCAATTGTGAAAACACCAGGACTTACCGGAGCCATGGTACACCAACACCCAGGGTACAGGAACTTCTGCAATCTACATCGAGCTAAAGAGTCCAATCGGGACTCCAACTGCACAGGAAGCAAGCACCCATCAAGTGACATCGAGACCCCTGAGACCCACTTCAAGAGTGGCCCAGCTGTCCCGGAATCATCCCTGAAAGCTGCCTGCCCCTGACTGCAAAAACATCTTGACACACACCGCCTGGCCGACCTATCTGCTCTGTGTCCAGCCTGTCTGACCAGGGTACCGATGAACCAGCAGTGCTTCCGTGGTCTGAAGTCCTTGTGACCTGCTCCCTCAAGTGGAACCCCTCGGACTTACCTTTAAGTCCTCTTGTGCAGTGTGTTTTCTTGTGGCCCCCTTCTCCATAGTGTGCCTGCTAGCAATGACCTCAGCACCCTTGTCCCGGCCGAATCCGAGACACTCCCGACAATCCACTGGTGTAACATTGGACCTGGCCTTGCTGCTTACCTAAATCCAGAAGTTGAACCTCGAGATCCAACTGTATGATTTCATATGCATTTTCCTATTTTCTACCATACACTTCTATGGTGCGGAATTGTCACAAGTGTGTTATTTTGCGAACTTTGAAAATTCATATCTTAAAAATTACTTACCTTAGAATGAAGTTCTTGGTCTGAAAAATATATAATTTTTTCAACTATTTTTACAAATTGATTTATTCATGAATGTTTGTATCATTTATTGCCTCTGTGAGTATAGCAAATGCTTAGCACTACTCACCCACGCTGCACAAATAGATCATTAGTATTATCTACTTTTGCCTCTGTATACCAATCTGGAATCCACTGGTCTCTCTGCACAGTGTAATCCATTTTAATGCACTATATGGAGAGCCAGCTTCCAACACTCTGACACCTACTCACAGACCCACTAAAACACTGACTCACCCACTCACAGATCTACTCAGAAACTCACACACCAAATCACAGACCTACTGAGATACTCATGCACTCACTCACAGTCTGACTCACACCCTTATGGAGGCACTCACAAACACACTCAGGCACTCTCGCATCTACTCACAGACCCACTGAGACCCTCACTCAGACCCTCATACACCTACTCATAGACTCATGCATTCTGTTACAGACCAACTTGGACACTCATGCACTCATTCATAGACTGATTCATGGAGGCACTCACAAACATACGCAGACACTCTCACAACTACTCAGAGACCCACTGAGACACTCACTCAGACCCTCATGCACATACTCATAGACTCATGTATCCAGTTACAGACTCACTTAGACACTCATGCACTCACTCATAGACTGACTCACCCACATATGGAGGCACTCGCAAACCCACTCAGACACTCTCACACCCACTCACAGATACACTAACTCAGACACTCATACACCCACTCAGACACTCACACATCCACTCACAGACCCAATCAGACATGTTTGCACCCACTCACATACTCAGTGAGCCACTCCCATGCCCATTCCATTGAGACACTCACCCACTCACTCACACACCCACTGAGACACACATGCACTCACTCACACACTCACTCTCAAAGTTTACAGGTTACACTTAGTAAATAAATTGAAAAACGTTAGTAAATTACTTAAAAAAACAAAGCTTACAGGGACGTTATAGTTAGGAAATAGAATTTGAAAAACCTAAGAAATTGACAGAAAATTCCAATGGTTACAAGAACGGAATAGTTAGGAAATAAAATTAGAAAAACCTTGGAAATTCACTGAAAAAAACCAAAGGTTACAGGGACATTATAGTTAGGCTCACATTTCATTTGTTCAATACCAGAGGAATTCCATACCATAGCTAACTATAAGGTATGCCCCCGCAATGCACTGTTTATGATGACTACTCATATTATATCACTTATTACATCGTCAGTGACATCATATATATATTTTTTATACATATGTATGAACATATATATAAATCACCAAAAAATGCCCCAAGTGAAGACAACACTCCACAGCAGACGAATTATATGAATTCTTTGAATCAAAGCAACCAGCATTTCACTTGGAGTTTATTCCATACCTGGCACGTTTCGGAGCTCAGCTACTTGTTCACAGGCTGCCTCGGTGCTCGCAGTTTGACTGAAGGGCATTCTCCACCACATTTAATTGTTTCAGTTGCCTTTAGTAGGTTGTACACAGGTAAGTTGACTCATGTTACATGCTGGGATATGTAGTACTTTTCAGTTATAATATTTTCTCTAGTAGAATCCACGCAGTATCGTAGACTTAAGCAAAGTACGTTACCCTCAGGGTGCCTCCGACTTGTGAAGGTTCGGTAAATCAGCTTGTCTGCTGTTCCACTTTTAAGCTCCAAATATTCAGGCATACGTGGCACCAAGTCAGCCTGTGAACAAGGAGCTGAGCTCCGAAACGAGTCAGGCATGGAATAAACTCCAAAAGTGAAATGCCCCATCCCCAAGTGTCCCCGTGGTCCCTGCCACTCCCCACATCCTGCAGGAGCTGGCATTGCCTTTGGACAGAAGGAGCTGCTACCATGCAGCTCACTCTGTCCGAAAGCACTTCTGCTCCGTTTTGTGCACGCAAGAGCATTTTGCATGCAGTGGTGCTCCCGCTAAGCCATTGAAAATTGCAATGTCCTGGGGGTGGGCACCCCGGGACATTGCAGGAGCCTGCTCTGGGGGCCATTATTGGTTCCTGGAGGATGGCTGCGCAGTCCCTCTCCTTTGTTCTAATTTGCCCTGGAGAGGTGGTGGTCCTTGGGGCTGCAGGGGGCCTGTGCATACCTCTGCAGCCCTCTGCAGCCCATGCATTACTTTTCATTAAAGCCCCAGGGAGGTGGTGGTCCCCGGGGTTGTGGGGAGTCCACATGGCCTTCGCATCAATTACTGTTAAAGCCCCGGGGAGGTGCCAGCCCTCGGGGCTGCAGGGGGGTCTGACCCTCCCCCACACATTTTGTAAACAATAAGCCCCAGAGAGGTAGCGGTCCCCAGGGCTGGGGGAGTCCCAGAGGCTACCTCATCAACAAAATAAAGAAGCCCCGGGGAGGTGGTGGACCACGGGGCAGCGGGGGAGGCAATACGGATCTCCTCCACATTTTTTCATAAGGCAGCGGGAGGTGGCGGCTCCTGGGACACATTAAGCCCACAAGCCTCCATCATTTATCTGCATAATGCCCCTGAACAAAGCACAGGAGCCCATATATGTGTGTGTGTGTGTGTGTGTGTGTGTGTGTGTGTGCGTGCATGCGTGCGTGTGTGTGTGTGTGTATATATTTCTCATCCATCTTAGCTCTGTCCTGAAAAGTTTTGAGGTAGTTGTAGTGTCCTTTACCCCATTTCTGTCACACTACTGCTTGTCACATACAAGGTCCATAGAACTGTGGAGCTTTGCGGTTAGATTCTATTGGATGGTTCCATGTCAGTTGCTGGAGCTATGGGGTGGTGTCACAGGCAGCTCTGTATGCAATAAAACTTCTGTGTTTACTCACCATTGTGGACATGTTTAATATGGATCACCACATCTTTTGATGGCGACAAGTAGCAAAGCTGCCTTAGGACCCACGTCTCGGACGCGCTCTCAACGGACGGAGAGCTAACCTCAAGCACAGTGTTCTGGGCTTCGTTTCAATTGCGCTCTCAACAGACGGAGAACTAATTGCAAGTCCTTTATTCTGTGTTTCATTTCCTGGCGGTGCCTAGCAAGTAGCCTCCTTTTTCTGCTCGGCCAACCCTTATTGGAGTTTTTTCGTCCGCTTTCTGTCATGATGCATCTGTGTTTCAGATGCGTTCCACCACAGTCGGCCATTTGAAGCCCGGAGGTAATGCCACGCACTGGTCTTGTTGTCTATGTACGGCCTTAGCAACTCGGTCCCTGGTTACAGCGCACTGTTTGTGGCAGTGTGTCACACCTACTACTGTCAGCTGCAACATCACGTGTGCAAAATATTAAAGCTTCCATACATTGATACACAAGGCTTTTCGTATGTATTCCGAGGAAAGGTTTTCTAACGCCGATACGCATAGCTTTTCTCCTTTGCGTATACATAATTTTTTCACACCGATACGCACGGTTTTAATGTTAATTACTTATAGGTGATATTTCTAGCATTTCTTTTCATTCCTTTAAACATGTGGTACCTTTATTGCTGCATGTACAGTATTTTTACAGTGAACTTTGCAATTTTCTGTTTCTAGAATTCAGGGTTACAATACAGTCTGTAAATCCCCCACCATCATTTTTAAAATCGCCTGGAGACCCACCAATACCATGGAAAAACTGGTTTGATGCTTTCAAAACCTATTTAGTGGCTATTGGAGCTTCAAGATTCTGCCCTTAAAGTAAGAAATGCCTGGGGAAAATGTTGATATTTATGTTTCAGCTCTTAGGAGATTGGTAGCGGACTGTCATTTTGAATTCTTTCCAGTTGGTACGTGACCAGTTTATTTGTCATTGCTCTAACAAAGCCATTCAACAGAAATTGCTGTCATTAACTAATCCAACGCTGAAGGAAACATTATGCATTGCCAAGAGCATTGAAACTACACAACTGTTGGTTAGGGAATTGGAAGATTGCATGTCTGAAGCTGTGATCGTTGTTAAGCAGAAGGTTAAGGGTTCTTTCAAAGACATTGCTCAACCACAGGAAACAAGGATGGATAAGAGTTTTTTAAAACAGACTAATGTAGGTGTGGCAATCTCTTGCATTTCAAGAGCTGAAGGTCTTGCCCAGCAAGGAATCGAGGAATGTTACATGCAGAATTTATAGTAAGTTAGGGCACTTTACCAAAGTGTGCCAGGCTCAAGGGAAACAGGGTGGGAGAAACAACCCAGTAGTGGCTAATTTGGCAGATGACGTTTCGGAGAACCAGCTGGACAAACTACAAGAAGATCTTCAGGACATGGTATTAGTGATCTGAGATGACAAGGTGGAGGCAGGTGATCCTTCCACCTCTGTGGACCCGTATATGGAAGTCTCTATAGGAGATAGAATTGTTAAATTGCTAGTGGATTCAGGTGCAGGAATAAATATGATAACCCAGGAACTATTTGATGATTTGTGGTCTGGTATGATATTGGATCCTCCTGACTGGGCTCCTGTATCCTACGAAGGGTGCCATATTGAATTTCCTGTTTTTTTTTAATATGTGTTAATTTTCAGAGGGAGTACGATTTTCGGGAAGGTTGCAGTCAAAGGATTGTGTATTCTGGGTTGGTTTCACCAGGGTCTGTTTAAGATGACTTTAAGACCTGGCACAATAGATTGGGTTTCTATTGTGGATGTGGATGGAGAAGGCACTGTGGGTGGTGGTATGGTAGAAGAGGTCCGTGCAAGTTTTACTAATGTGTTTTCTGATAGTTTGGGAACCGTAAAGGGGTTTCAACATAAAATCAAAGTTAAGGAGGGATCCATTCCAGTCAAACACAAGCTGCGAAATGTACCATTCTCTGTCAGAGAGGATTTGGAAAGGGAGTTAGGGAATCTGTGTGACAGTGGAGTCATTGAACCAGTTGAGTTTTCACTCTAGTTGTTCCCTCTGGTGGTTGCCCGTAAGAGGAATGGTGAACTCAGGATTTGTGTAGACCTACGCTACCTGAACAGGGATTTTTGAGTCAATTCTCACCCTCTTATGTAGATTTCTGATCAGTTGGTTGCAGTGTCGGGTGCGAACTGGTTCAGTAAATTGGATCTTGCCTCCGCTTACCACCAGGTGATGTTAGAACCTGAGTCCAGACATTACATTGTTTTCGTCTCTCACGTGGGCACTTTTCAATATCGCAGGATGCCGTTTGGAGTAGCCTCAGCGACGCCGGTTTTTCAAAGGATCATGTATCAGTTATTGAGAGTTGTAGATGGTGTTATTGTGTTTTTATCCAGGAGCCTAAATCGAGATTACTATTTTATGCCCTTGTCCGGTTATAATCAATAATATCCATGCAACGGCATAATAATCACATCCATATTCAGTCGTAGCACATGCTGTCACATTAAGCAAGGCTACTTCCCCGGCCCCCTAGAAAGCACAGCGAGTTCTCTAAACAAATCCAAACCTCCAGCAACCTGGGAAATCCCCCTTGCTTTTGTTTTGATTTCATCTTAGAACTCATGTAAAGCACTGTAAGAACGGCCAGTTCTTAGTGACATCTTTATTGACGTCTTATGTCCAACCTTACGTCAAACCCGGCACCTTTCAGGTATAAATATACCAACGTTGCCTTAAGCAAATACACGGTGGTGGTATTGGGAGCAGCTATCTACTTGCCCGAGAGCCCAGCTGATGCGAGAGCCCACAGACGCTGCCCCTCCCTTTTGACGCACTAAGAGAGACGCTGTCTTTTCTCCTGCCGAGAAATCCAGCTCCGGTGTTTCCAGATACCTTCGGGGGTTACTGGGATATCGAGTCCTGAGAGAGAGATACAAGACCTCCTGCTTTCTATTACCCAGGTACGGAGCTGACTAAACCCTTAAAGAGAATTCTTGAGTCAGATTCTTGGCAAAACCAACTTAACTTAAACTGCTAATTACTTACTCCTTCCCACGTATTAGGCTTAGGTCAGGTACACCGGGGTAGGCGTATTTAGAAGCACCAGTTGAGTACGTTAGTCAATGTATATATGTATATATATTTTATCTATTTTAAAGTATCATATGGCTAAGAAACCATATCAATGCTTTTACAGTATTATTTTATAATCCTCCTTTTACTGTAGGCACTTTATTTTACTATGAGTATTGCAATTGTGGCAATTCATTTCTCTAGTATGAGGAAGAAGACTGCTCAATAAATTACACCTTTTTATTGAAAACGCCCGTCTTTCTTTTCTCTGCATTCTGGTGAAACTAAGTACGCACATTTGACTGAGTGAAATAGCTGTCTATTGTTTTCACACGACTCTAGAGATACACTCTTATTCTGAGGGAGCAAAGTTGTCATGTTATATGGTTGTCGGAAGCTAATCCCTTCTTGTCTATCCCGGGAGGTTAAAACTCCTCCTCGTTTATTCGAGAAAGTTTCTAGTGTCCTCTGAGCTAGCTGGCAAACCTTAAGTCTAATATAGTCAGTAGAGACCTAGTCGACCTCAGTCCTACGTCTACACTGCTGAATATATTATTCCAATGCGCAGAGCCTATTGGGAATATAGGAACTACACTACATGGCGCCCAACGTTTGGTAAGGCGATAAATCTAACGCAAGATTTTAGAGTAACTCAGTCGTGCTTTTTCACACAGACCCTTTTCCCGTAAATACTCCAAAAGACGTCTGGAGTGGGTAAAAGGTTAAAATCCACCGGAACTTAGTAAAAGAGATTTATATGTATAGCTTTTGGTATAGTCAACGTTGAAGGATACAGTGTTCCAAAATATTGGGCACCTAATCTTTGTTTCCTTGAAACTTGATCTGCAAACAAAAACCTTTCTGCCAGTAAAATGACGGAAAGTGAAGAAGAAAGGGAGGCAGCTAGAATAGCAGCTCAACTCCTAGCGGATGACACAAGTCTCCAAGACAATGACCCGAATGCTGTACTCATTCCGGTCAACATAAGAAAAACTATAACTCTTAAACTTATAGAAAATGGACTAACACCAAGAGGTGGAATAGTCGTATTCGTAATTGAGGCCCATGAATATCTGAAGATAGAGGTATTCTACACATGGATAAACTTTCCAGCAGCAAACGCTGTAACACACGACTTCCACTATTACAAAATAGAGGAACCTCCGGATGAGTACACCCCTTTCGAAGAGGTGGAAATCCCATTAAAATACCAAGAGCACCTGCTCTGGTTTAAAGCCGCCCTAAAACATAATAATCACATCACCAGGCTCGGTCCACTAGGTAGACCAGGAGCAACGTGGCCAGTTCTAGCCAGCTACACACTACATCCAGACATAGAAAAAATGTCAGTACCAGAACTTTTAGTCCAGCTAAAAGTACTAATTAAAATACATAGACAATTAGTCCAATATGTAATGCGGACTACAACGGTCCAACCAGCAATTAACATTCCACAGCTGACCCCTCATCAGGGGAACACAAACAAAATTACACCACAGAACATACAATCATGTCTGGGTAAAGTACCGGCAAAACGGGAACAAATTCCATTCTGGTTAGCACAAAAAATCACTCAAATAGAGGCAGTATTTCCGGATACTACCCCTACTGAGAAACACAGAATTCTGACTATCTGTCTTCCAATGGGGATCACACCACACGTGGAAGACTGTGACACTTGGGGCACAGTCTTTGCTTCCATTTACACAAAAACACATGGTGTTCCGTCTATGGCGATAATACCAGATGTGCTAAGACAGATTCAAAATGAATACGGTGCAGAACCTGCTTTAACTCTGGCTATGAAATTACTGAAAGACTTCAGGCAGGTCTCGGCTATATTATTAGCCAACATAAAAGGAGAAGCAGCATCTGTGGCGATCCGCCAGAAATTGAAAGAAACAGATATAGCAGACCAACCAATTGAACTTGCCAGAATCATAGAAAAATCCTATGAAGAACTAGGTAGAGATAGTTTGGGTGGGAAACCAGTAAAACCCCAACTAACTGAAAATCCTGAAAAAATATTTATTAAAAATAATCTAAACACTCCAAAAAAGAGCTGGGATGGAAATAAACAATCCACTCCCAAAGAAAAAAGATTCCAGTCCAGAGGAAGGTCTCCTCGGCGGAGAGAAAGATCTCCGGACCAAGGACACAAGTCTCCCCAGAGGGAGCCCTCTGAGAAAAGATACAACCTTAGAAATAGGGATAATCTGAAGAAACCTGATAGATATCAAGACATTGATACACGTCCCTCTCGATCTTTTCAGACTTCCTCGCAGAAATCGGAAAGAAGAGGACGGTCAGAACACAGGGAGGAGCACGTCAAGTCCAAAGACAAGGAACCTGCTCATCAAAGTAAAAAATTACAATTTCCAAGAAAGAAGGTAGCCAGCATTAAAATAGTTAAACATGCCAAGGATACTGAGGACACAACTGAAAAACGGAGAGTGGGCCCAGACAATGCTAGACAGCGCAGCAGAAGTGACCATAGCTCGCAGGATCCTGATGAATCATCTGGAAACAGTGGACACGAATGAATACATTCAGGTGGAAACTGCAGATACCAGAGTTAGCAAACCTCATAAAATATACGAGATAACATTACGTATAGAGGGAGATAAGACTAGGAAAGTAAGGGGTCTATTTTGGGGTAACCTTTCCAAAGACTATGACATCCTTTTAGCTGAGAAAGACTGGCCACCAGAGTTTGTCAGGGAGTGCCCTCATGGCGAAGAAATGATTATAAAAAAAAGGGGGTGGTGTGGCACACCGAACTTTATGGAAACTTTACAATCAGTAATCCTAGGCACAGGTGTGACGTTTCTGGGCGCCGCAGGAATGTCCCTTCCGGCAGATGAGGGACAAGAAGTGAAAACTAGTACTGTAGGAGTGTGGGGAGTACCCACACCGAATCCTAACGGTGCTCCTGAATAGGTATTATCCTCTAAATTTTGCGTAATTTATTCAAGTTCAGTAAGCCAAAAATTGTAGTTCAAACTGAGTTTTTATTGCAAAGTCATATATTCAAAGCATATAGACTTAAAGAATGTTCAGCGATGATTCATCATAATTATTATTCACAAACATATCTTTCAGAATCCCAAATCCCAATGCATTTCGGGACAACGTCCCTTCCTCGGGGGATATGTAGGTGATACGGTCAAGTAACCACGCTCAAAACGGCGGGTCTCTGTTGTGAGCGTGGTTACTTGACCGTATCACCTACATATCCCCTGAGGAAGGGACGTTGTCCCGAAATGCATTGGGATTTGGGATTCTGAAAGATATGTTTGTGAATAATAATTATGATGAATCATCGCTGAACATTCTTTTAGTCTATATGCTTTGAATATATGACTTTGCAATAAAAACTCCGTTTGAACTACAATTTTTGGCTTACTGAACTTGAATAAATTGCGCAAAATTTAGAGGATAATACCTATTCAGGAGCACCGTTAGGATTCGGTGTGGGTACTCCCCACACTCCTACAGTACGAAGAAATGATTATGCCTGCCTTCTCAAATCATATTCCAATTCATAAAAAATATACATATGCAAGAAAATGGGCAGTAGCCCAAGCTCCTGCATTATATAAAAATCATGTAGGATGGGATGAGGACTCTCCTCCTCACAAAATCCAGTTAAAATGTCAACCAACTGCACAAAGACAGTACCCAATTAAGCAAGAAGCTAAAAAACAGGTCAGGGAGATCTTAGATCAACTTGAATACCAGGGGGTGATTGAAACATGTGATTGAAACATGCACCTCACAAATGAACAATCCTTTGTTTCCTGTCTCCAAGCCGGACGATTCGTATCGTCTAGTTTTGGAGTACAGACACCTTAACTCATGTTGCAAGACATTTGCAGTACAAAACTCACACAGTGCAGCACTAATGAATAACATCGTGCGCAAAAAATACAAAACAACATTAGACATCTCTAATGGTTTCTTTTGTCAAAACATAGCACCTGAAAGCAGGTATTTGACCGCTTTCTCAATAATGGGGTCGCAGAAATTTCTGTCGACTCCCACAGGGATTCAAGAATAGCCCAGGTTTATTCTCAGCAAGGGTAACAGAATTACTACAAATGTATGATGATGAGGCATTATCTTATGTCGATGACATCTATCTCACAGATGATGACTTGGATACTCACTTGAAAAGAGTGAACACCATAATACTTGGGTTCGCAGCAGAGGGTTACAAATTCAACTTTAAAAAGTCACGAATTGCCCAACTAACAGTCCTGTTTTTAGGATATGAATTATCAAGTGAAGGCAAAAGCCTAGCAGACAATTTCTTAGAGAAGTGTGCGGTTCCAAGCACCTAAAACGCTGAAGAACTTACAATCAATACTAGGTTTCCTGAATTTCGGAAGAACTTACATTTGTAATTATGCGGAGAGAGTTAAACCTCTCTATGAATTAATAAAACCTGATTTTAAACCAATCAATTGGACTCAAAAACACACAGAAATTTTGAGATCATTGCAAACAGACATGTTAGCTAAAAAAAAATTGCAAACTCGCGATAACACACGCAACCTTGTAATCCGAGTCATCCCAGGAAGATGCGGATTCACGTACCTGACCTCTAATGAGGGAGAAAAGGTACCAATAGCTTACAAATCACATTTGTACACACGAGCTGAAAAATCATTCAGTCTTGCGGAAAACATTGTAAACGCGGTTCAAACTGCTGTAGCAAAAGAAAGAGCCCAAGCACAAGGCAAAAGAATAACTGTTTTAACAGCAGAATCAGCCTTTGAGTCATTAACAAGCCCACGTAATTTAACTACCGTGGCATTAGATCCAAAATGGATAGAATGGGAAAATTCTCTTGCTACAGAAAAAGTAAAATACTATTTTGACCCGGAAATGAAAAAACTAGAAAATCTAGAATATGAAGAAGAATATCCTCTGCCAATCGACATTCTGCCTCTCGAAAAATACAAATGTGTAATCTACATGGACAGATTTGCACAACACTACGATGTAGAGAAAAATTCCTACAACGCAGCGTGCGCGATTGTTAAAGATCGCTGGCGCTTGGGTAAATTCAGACCGTTAATTACCAAAACTGAATCACTCAGAAACTGTTCAACTCAGCGAGCTGAAATAAGATCTTTAAAGAGGGCGCTTGAAAATGCCAATCGCGAATTCCCCACACTAATAGTGTGCGATTCGCATTACTGCGTCAAATCTTACAATAATGACTTGCAGAACTGGATTCAAAACGATCACAAAGATGACACAGGTGCCACAATAAAGCATAAAAAGCTTTGGGAACAGGTAGTTCTTTTGCAGAAAGAACTACAAAAGACTCACGTGATACATACACTGAGTCATCAGCGTGATGGCGTTCACGCTGCAGGGAATTCATTGGCTGACACAGCCAAAGCGGAAGCAACTAGACCGGCTTCCGTAGCCACGAAAAAGCGTTCAGAAAAATACAAAGATGGGGAAACCATGCTGGCGGTAAAAACGTCTTCAAAAGGCGACTGTGCAGCATTACCCGTGAACTATCCACTCAATTATACATACATAATTGATGCAAACTACTTTCCTTTTGCTCGAATCCCTGGAGTGGGGGATAGAGTAATTCCAAACAGGAGAATCTTCTTAATACAAGAAGCACATATGGGATTAGGTCTAAGGCATCAGATGATCAAAAAATCTCTGACAGAATTACAATCAGAATACTGGTGGCCGGGAATAAGCTTGCATAATCACAAATTTGCACTAAACTGTCAAAACTGCAACAGAGATTGCAGTGGCGAACCGGCCGAAGTAGTGCCAGGACCCCTATTAGAAAGCATAAGGCGATCTATACGCAAAATCAAACAGGAAAAATGCGTCCCAATGTATATTATTTAAGACTAGATTCACTTAAAATGTAGACACCAGCGCTCGGCTGATGCCAGAACTGTTATAAAAGATTTGCGAGTCTATATCGGCACATACACAATTGGCATGCTACATTCTGATCAGGGTCCTGCTTTTAGCTCTCGAGCTTATAAGGAGGCCATGACCAGAATGGGCATTGCATTGCGGTACTCTTGTCCCTTCCATCCTGAGGGAAATGTGATTGTGGAAAGAAAAAACCGAGACATAAAGCAATCTATAACGGCGAGGGTATTAGGTTCGGGTGATGGGTGGGTCCAACATTTAACAAGTGTCCAACGTAGTCTTAATAATCTGCCAAGAAATTCTCTAAAAGGTGTCAGCCCGTACGAACTATTCTTCGGTACTAGAATGCATATTCAGGACTTAGATAGTCAGACTTCAGTGGTAGAAGAAAAATGCTTTGATATCAAAGATCGTTTGGCTATTTTACAGGGCTTAAATGAAACAAGAAAAGACCTGAGCAACATAAAGCTAAAACAGCAGCCAACAGCCACTGAAGAGAAACCACCTGTCCCAGCAAGGCCTGTCTGGATTCCAAAGATTGGGGATCTAGTCAGAGAGAAAATAGCGGTGAAGAAGGAATTTGGGCCTTCTTACAGAAAAGCAGTACCTGTCTTAGCTGTCAGCGGGACAAGATCAGTAGTACTACCGCCCCTTGCTGGTAAAAAGGAGAACCGAGTTGTATCCATCGACCTGGTAAAACCACAATCATGTGGCCAATAATAAGTAGTAGGCCCAGTGGACTCCGAAGATGTAGCAGAACACCAAAACTTGCTACAATACAAGAGGTTCAAACTGAGAGACTAATCTCATTTGATAAACCTGCAGTGAATAAAAAAGGACTATGCAACAATGCCATGGAACTTGTGCCTCTTGAAACCCAAATTTCAACAGTTCGTCAAGAAACACCTGTCTACAACGATGTAGCCTCAGACTATGCTAATGAAACAAAAGATGCAAAAGCAAATAAAAATCCAGAAGCGATTCCAACAATTGACAGAACTGCATCTGGCTACTTCATCAATTTCGATGACTTTTCTGAGGATCCAAGCGAGCCTGAAGAACAGCTAACAACAAAAACTTTTAAAGACTAAGTAACAGAACTCTTTCATCAAACCTATCTGATTTCTCCATGGATTGAATTTTGGATTGTGTTAGGTGTACTTTTCCTCCTGCTTTGGCTCATCATGGTTCTTTGTTTGGGAAATTTTATTGAAGGAAAATACAGTACAATGGACACAGCAAGTCAGAACATCAACTTGTTCCTAAAGCCACACAAGTCATCTCACATCGAGAAAAGAGAACTATCGTCCGTGAATGTCACAGCCAATCCAATACCCGGTGGGGTAGCTTGGGACAAAACAGATTACGAAATCTATAGCCCGGTCGAGCTCTTGAAGTATCCACACCAGTTTAAGGTTTCATTAAGTGACTTTGTAAAACCGAGCACATTCTCTGATGATTGGGACTTTGAAAGTATTAATGATATGATGTCAGATTTAGTTATGTCAGCAAAATTTACAGAACATGATTACTTGCAGGGTTCATCGAATTATGAAGAAATGTACTGCTACAACCACTTTGCACAGCATTATTTGCATAAATCTGCTCAACCTAGAAATGTTTTTAATTATAATCAATGGGAACATTGTGCAACTCCACCAAAAGGCAGTTCGAAAACATTTTGCGAGAAATTCCCATACTTCTCAGGGTTTAACACAAGTGATGCAGAAACGTTTTATTTTAAAAAGTTAAATAAGACAGGAATGAAAACAATGCTGACAAACACTAAATTAATCTATTCAGAAGCTTTTTATGAGAAAATGACTATATTTGGTTTTGATTGCTGGAAAAACAACATTGAAACAAAAACCATCTGGGGTACCAAAGATTGGCAGGTCCAAGGTTTAGAGTCATTATTTAGAGCCTGTATGATCCCAGAACAAATTATATTCTTGAATGACACCATTCAACAGACAACCTGTCTTGGCCTAGCCAAAATTAAAGACTTAAACAAACCGTCTATTCCAAAGCCAACACCTGACAGTAATACCACTACAGACGTTGTGATAGACGTATCCCATATTTTTAACCAAAACAGAACACATCCTGATTGGAAAAAATGGTTGATCTGGCCCACAGACACAAATAGCTGTCAAGATAGATTCCTGAACAAATTACAGGAGTCAAAATTGACCAGGCCAGACCCTAGATACTCCAAGAGACAACATCCAGGGATAGTTACAACATACAGTGTAGGAAAACTCAGCCTCGAATGGCTACACACATCCACACTGGCAGAAATTAAGCAACACTTGACTTTACTTAAAGACGGTGCGGACTTGCGTGATTTCATAATGGGACCACGCAAACAGCGTCAAAAACGTTTCATAGCGGCCGGTGTATACGCTGCATACAACGAAGCTTGGAAAATAATGCAAATTGAAACAGCAGAAAAAATACGAGAAATTGATCGTATCAATTTGGAAAAATCACTTTCTGTTGTGGACAATGGGTTAATGACTCTGTCTTCCAGAATATATTCACTGGACAGTATTGTATCATCTGCTATTGATATAATAGAGCAGGACCTACTAATGTTACAACACGGTCAGTCCCAATTGCGTTCTATTGTACAGCTTGGCTGGACGTTGCAAAATCTGCGTTCAGGCTACGTGCCCTGGCGTTTAATCAACACAACGTCATTATTTTCTATCTTTAACCTTACTGATACACAAATCAGTTTGGCACAAAAAGGAGCAGAGTATACAATACTGAGCATTGAAAAACTTGAGAGATTACCATTGACAATGTCAGAAAGACCTGTCATTGAATGGATAATACACGGAATAATAACAATTCCGATAACAACTTTCCAATTTAAATTCTGTCAAGAGTATATACCAGCAGGCCAGTATGAAAGGTTGGGTAAAGGGTACATTAAGTCATCATGGAAATTACCTTACACACACACATGTTATAGTGCAAAGGAACAGAATGTATTTCTTAGTGGTAACAATTGTAAACGATCACTAAGTGGTATACTTCTTTGTCAAGGTATTAACTTGCATGGGGCCTGTGAGGGGACTTCAAATAACCTTTCATGTCACCAGCATGGCACACCTGCAACTCGAATAGAGCCATTCTTTAGACGGCTTTCTAACGGGAGCTATATTCTAATAGTGGACCACAGATGTTGTGGCATGGTGCCAGGAAAAGCTTATCTCATGAGCGTTAGTTCCATGGTCACTTGCTGTATGCAAGTATTGTATCCAAACAGCACTCCGGACACGGAGGCGAAGATTTGGCCTTTTTTAATATCTCTTCTATTAGAATTGATACTTTGAGCAGAATGAAGTCTGTTCTTTTACAGACAACTGTGCCCTTGACGTCATCAAAAGAAACGTATGATCTTCAAGTTGCAAGGACAACGGCGGAGATACATACCCTTTTATCATCAAATTGCCCAGTGCATTTCGTAGAAATGCTAAGCCAAATTCTAAATATGTCTGATACCAGTGGTATCCCACATATATTTAAGACAATTTTTTCGGGACTGTTAACACCCTTCGAAACAGTTCTGGGCATTTTTCCTAATTTTGTCCATTCTGTCTTTGGCGGCCTACCACTTTTATTGGGTCTCGTAGCAGGAATTAGATTTTTGATACTTCTGCTCCGATATGGCAAGCCAAGTCGCAGACAAGACTCCAGCAACGATGGAAGAAACAATCCTAGCTATACGCTATCGGGACCGCATAAATAAAGTCCTTGGATTAGCCCGGCTAAGAGATCTGAATATGACCTGGTTTCTTTAATTCAGACCCATCTGGCAGAATTGCATCTTACCTGTGCTTCGATGTATGCTATGCGGAGAAGAATGCATGTTGGACGTCTGTCTTACACTACCATCAGCAGTATCATTGAATACAGATACTTTGCTAAGTCCTGTAACGGCTCATGCATCGTGTTGTCCCCAGCGGCTACCCATTCTGATGACGGCATTCGTTGAGACTTCACCACTGCGATTAGAAGGTAGTGAAGTACGAGATGAGAGCAACATCACCCAGGTACGACCTTCTGTGAGCATTGCTGATCCTGACATCGACGATAGCAATCATGCTCGAGACTGCTCAGTTGCGGCATTTTCTAACTTAATCGAACTTTCACCTGAAGCCGTAGACAACTTTTTTGCGAGTCTGTCTGAAATTATGTTTTCCCCCGAACAAAAAGAATAACTTTTTAAGCAAACTAGTACACAGCGTTCCCTGAACTCTGAATTCGGCCTTTGGCTTTAATAAACAAAAGCTACTGAACATATTTGGAACTATATTTTTTCTCTCCCCTGAAAGCGAAATTATTTATTTTCCCGATTCCAAAATATTTACCTTTTTTTCTGGCACATGTACTCTGCTTGAAGTAGAACTATTCTTAGAGAACAGAGCTTCTATTTTAGGAACTTTAAAGACAATATATCACGTCAGCCTCTAGCACATTTACAGCAACTGTATTTATATGTGATGGAATGGACTCGACCTTCTTTTCTGTATTAAGAGCCACTTCATGTGTAAATTTCGCAAATTATTCATGCTGATATATATATGCATCTTTTTTACTGAATGATTACACTGCTTGAATAGCGTACAGTACCTATATTCAATTTTCGTGTATATCTATGCACCATTTCAAATGCTAAAAATGTATTTTGGGGTGGGTTGAAATACACATGCACTTTTATATGTTTACTATTGCTTAGTTTTAGTAATGATGGACATTAGATCGTGGAGTGGGTATTGTGTTTTTATCCAGGAGCCTAAATCGATATTACTATTTTATGCCCTTGTCCGGTTATAATCAATAATATCCATACAACAGCATAATAATCACATCCATATTCAGTCGTAGCACATGCTGTCACATTAAGCAAGGCTACTTCCCCGGCCCCCTAGAATGCACAACGAGTTCTCTAAACAAATCCAAACCTCCAGCAACCTGGGAAATCCCCCTTGCCTTTGTTTTGATTTCATCCTAGAACTCCTGTAAAGCACTGTAAGAACGGCCAGTTCTTAGTGACATCTTTATTGACGTCTTATGTCCAACCTTACGTCAAACCCGGCACCTTTCAGGTATAAATATACCAACGTTGCCTTAAGCAAACACACAGTGGTGGTATTGGGAGCAGCTATCTACTTGCCCGAGAGCCCAGCTGATGCGAGAGCCCACGGACGCTGCCCCTCCCTTTTGACGCACTGAGAGAGACGCTGTCTTTTCTCCTGCCGAGAAATCCAGCTCTGGTGTTTCCAGATACCTTTGCGGGTTACTGGGATATCGAGTCCTGAGAGAGAGATACAAGACCTTCTGCTTTCTATTACCCAGGTACGGAGCTGACTAAACCCTTAAAGAGAATTCTTGAGTCAGATTCTTGACAAAACCAACTTAACTTAAACTGCTAATTACTTACTCCTTCCCACGTATTAGGCTTAGGTCAGGTACACCGGGGTAGGCGTATTTAGAAGCACCAGTTGAGTATGTTAGTCAATGTATATATGTATATATATTTTATCTATTTTAAAGTATCATATGGCTAAGAAACCATATCAATGCTTTTACAGTATTATTTTATAATCCTCCTTTTACTGTACGCACTTTACTTTACTATGAGTATTGCAATTGTGGCAATTAATTTCTCTTGTATGAGGAAGAAGACTGCTCAATAAATTACACCTTTTTATTGAAAACGCCCGTCTTTCTTTTCTCTGCATTCTGGTGAAACTAAGTACGCACATTTGACTGAGTGAAATAGCTGTCTATTGTTTTCACACGACTCTAGAGATACACTCTTATTCTGAGGGAGCAAAGTTTTCATGGTATATGGTTGTCGGAAGCTAATCCCTTCTTGTCTATCCCGGGAGGTTAAAACTCCTCCTCGTTTATTCGAGAAAGTTTCTAGTGACCTCTGAGCTAGCTGGCAAACCTTAAGTCTAATATAGTCAGTAGAGACCTAGTCGACCTCAGTCCTACGTCTACACTGCTGAATATATTATTCCAATGAGCAGAGCCTATTGGGAATATAGGAACTACACTACAGTGTAGTCGCCTTCCAGGACGACGTACTAATTTTTGCTAAGACTGAGAAAAACATGAGACCTTTCTTAATCGGGTTCTAGGTATACTCCAGGAAAGAGGGGTTGTTCTGAAGTTTGGGAAGTGTGAACTTTGCAAGAACACAATTGAATACTTAGGTCATGTGGCCTCAGAGAATGGGATCGAACCCATGCATTGTTTGGGTGATGCCATCATCAAAGTACAAGCAGGGCTGACTTTAGCGCTGGTGGTGCCCAGTGCAACAATCATTTTTGGCACCCAGACCTCATGACCACCTCCCCGGGTTCTCTGACTACCAACAGGAAAAGCACCCCTCATCTCTCCAATCATAAGTTATTGCTAAAAACAGTGCCCCCACCTGAGGTCAGTCCGGCTGCACCGGTCTCACTGCCCTAAAGCTGGCCCTGAGTACAAGCTCTTAATGATAAGACAGACTTTAAATCTTTCATGGAGATGTGTGAATTTTATTCCCGTATAATTCCTGATTACGCTTCCCACATTTTACAGTTAACTAAACTCCTAAGAAAATATATTAAGTTAATTTGGGACAGTTCATGCTAAGAATCATTTGTATGGATTAAAAAAACAATTGGCAGGTTCTACATGTTTGAAACCTTTTGATCCAAAGCTAGCATGTTGTATCACTGTGGATGCCTCTAATTTGGGTTTGGGTGCCATTTTGACTCAGGAGATGGGTCAGTGGAGAACACCATTAGTTATACTTCCTGGGTGTTGAGGAAGGCAGAAATCCATTATTCTACCATTGAAAAAGTATTGCTGACTTTTAGGTGGGTGATACATAAATTCGAACCATGTGTCTTGGGTACCAACTTTACTGTGAAAACAGATCATAAAACCTTGGTTGCCTTAAACCTTGGTGAGAATTAAAGAACAAACACCCAGAATATTAAGATTGTCGTCCAAATTGCTACAATTTCACTTTGATATTGTACATATCAAAGGGGGTAAGAATGTCTGCGCTGATTTTGGCCTCAGTTTGCCATTTAGGATGATGTTGTGGAGGATGTAGAGGGCATGGAAGAAAGTTGCTTTATTGCTTTGGTGGATTTGTTGGGAATGTGTGCTGTTACAGTACGTGAATGGCGAGAAGGGATGGCTTCAGATGAAGTTATGAAAACTGTGTTGACTTGTATTGCTAAGGGGTGGCCTAGTGAAAGGTCTCTCTCTGATTCATGTCAACCTTTCTGGAAAGCTGTAGATGAAATGTTGATGGATGATGGCCTCCTTCTCAGATGTGATAAGCTGGTACCACTTGTGGGGTTGAGACTGAAGTTCATAAAGATCGCTCATGAAGGACACATGGGAGCCACGTTGACCAAAAAAGATTGAGGCTGACTTTGTAGTGGCCTTCTATGGACAGAGAGGTTGAATCAATTGTAGGCGAGTGTGCGATGTGTCCTTCTTCATAGAAGGGGCTGAATGTGAGGAAATCCCCTCTGTCGCCTTATGAATATCCTGTAAGAGCTGGAAAAAAATTGGTGCTGACTTGGTTGGCGTGTTTAATAAGTTACCCGGGCAGTACTGCTTTGCGTTGGTTTACTTATATTCAAAGTGGCCCGAGGTTAAGTTTGTGCCAGAACCCAATGTCAGTGCTGGCATTGATTTCCTCAGGGAAATTTTTTATCAGGGAAGGTTATCCTCAGCTCTTGATTTCGGACAATAGGAGTTCAATTTGTTAATGAGAGGTAGAAAGGATTATCAGGGCGGTGATGTCAAGCATTTGAGAACGTCTTTATATCACCCTTAAACCAATGTCCAGGTAGAACACATGAACCGAATTTTAGTTCATTGCTTTCAGTGGGCAGTTAACAAGATGTGTGTGGTAGTTTATGCTATTAGGTCTATGTTATGTTTTTACTGGACCACTCCTCATTCTACTTCCCAAGTGTCATCATTTGAAATTCTGAGGGACATGCCATACTATGCCATAGTTGGATGAGAAAGTGGGCTAAGTTGGGTGTGAATGTTGATGTTTTAGACACAAGGGCGAAGAAGAGGCGAAGGTGAGGCTAACAGATAATTTTGACTGTCACAATAGCGCCAAAATGAGCAAGGTGGGTGTTGGTGATACCATACTCCTTAAAAAAGGGGGTTATTTTAGGTAGGGTGACAGGAAGTTTGATCGTCATTTTGTGGTTGGTAAGGTTTGTGGGAGTGCAGTGAGAGTGTCTGGGTCCAATTGGCGGAATGTAGTAAGAGTTGTCAAATTCTCATAGGGTTTGAATTCAGAGAATTTGAAGGAAAAGCGGATGGTTAGTGAAGCACATCAAGTACGTGAGTTGAAGGAGGGAGCAGTGGAACCTGGGGTGTGTAGAAGTAACCATTCTATATGGATTCCCTTGAGGTTCAGGGAGTAACTTTCTTTATTCCATTTATTCTCAGGATATTATCTTGGGTTCATGATCTGTTCATTCGTTTTTGTTTGTATGAAGCAAACATGTATATTTGATTGTTTAGGTTTTTTTTTTGTCTCTTTTATTTCTTCTGTTTACTCCTTTTATAGTTTTGTTTTTGTTTTGGGTTTTTTATGTTTGGGGGAGGCATTGTGGCAACTTTTAAAGCTTTCTGTTGTGTTCAAGGGGAAGAGTACAATGTAGTGTTCTTGACTCTGTTTCTGTCACAATACTGCTTGTCACATACAGTGCCCGTAGGAATATGGAGCTTTGGGATTGGATTCTATCGGATGGTTCCATGTCAGTTGCTGGAGCTATGGGGTAATGTCACAGGCAGCTCTGTAAGCAATAAAACTTCTTCCTGTTTACTCACCATTGTAGACGTGTTTAACATGGATCACCACATTGGTTCGTCATGCGGGGGCAGAGAAAAAGGGGCGGAATCCCAAAATGCTTTTCCCCATTCCTTTTTTTCATCAGAAAATTGAACAGCAATACCACAAAAACTGCTGAACGGAATTAGACCAAATTTGGCAGAAAGCTAGACCTTGGTCTATAAAGCGTGCTTTTTGCGAATTGTTGTAAATCCATTTAGTAGTTTTGCAGAGATTATAGTTAAAAAATAAGTGTATATATCATGCTGCAGAGGATCCATGGATCAAAGAGATCAAAAGATTTCATCTGATTTATCTGATTGGCTGCCACCACATCAACAAAAGCAGTCATTTTAGGACGTGGGGACTGTAGTATTTACTATTCATGCATTATTCATGAAGTATTCCTGAATGCATCTGATGTATTTGAATATCTTCTATTTCTTATTCATGTATTATTCCGTTCTGAAATTCTGGCTGTGCAGAGTGCTGGTTTCTTTCTCGAATGAACAGGTGGAAGTCAGTTGACTGATGTCCCTGAGCCTGTCCGATGGTCAGTTCTTTTATGGTCCCTATTTGAATAAAGAGGTTTCCTTATTCCCCCAAATCTGCCTGTGGAGCTTTCTTGGAATTCAGATGCGCAAGCTGTGCCAACCTACCCAAGTTCTATAGAAACTCAGTCTCCTGTTCTGAGAAAAAGGGAAAAAAAGAAATAGGGGGGCAAGGAAGGGATAATCTGCCCCCTCACTGGCTGCTACCACATCAACAAAGATGTGGCGGCAGCCATTTTACGAGTTGGGGACTCAATCCCCTGTCCTGAGAAAAAGAAAAAAAGGTATGGGGTAGGGTAAGGATACCCTTCGCCCTGAGGTCTGTTGGGGGGAAAACACAATTAAAAAAAAAATCGCCACAAATTTGCGGGGGAGCCATGACAAGAAAAAAAAAAAACTCTGGGTGGGCTAGTGCCAAGGGAGACTTCAAAATTCATGTGATATTTCACAATGGAAGAGGCGTGCTGCCCCCCCTCCCTCAGCCTCCTAGAGGTCCTGGGCACCCATTCCCCCAGGGCTGGTTCTTTAAATAAAGGGAGAGGGTGTGAGGCCCCCTCCTCTGTCACTTTCAGTCTCCTAGTACCCTATCTCCTGGGGTCCATAATCATATGTGGGGAAAGTCGGCGTGTGGCCTTCCTCCCCAAAGCCATTGTATGGTCCTGGGGACTCCATCCCTTGGGTCTGGCTGCTTTCTGGTGTCCTGGTGACTCCAACCCCCGGGACACCATAATGGAAATTCATGGACTTCAAGATGAGCGTCAGGAGAAGAGTGAGTGAGTTTCAGTGGAATAATGTAATTTTCAGTCCTGACCACTGTTATTGGCCTATGTTTTCCTAAAATGATCCCCCTCATACTGAAAAAATTGATGCTCCACAAAAGATTGCAGTTCGGAAATGTAGGCCAATTTTTTTGCGGGGTGCCCAGGCCTATTTTTTGTCCCAATCCGACCCTGCACTGCAGTGTGGACCCAGCCATATGCAAATCAGTCTTGACCCTGCTCCAATAAAAACAGTCCAGACAGAACTGCCAGGCTCACCATGAACCAGAACACAAGCCACCCAGGACCAGTTTCCCCCTAGTTAGGGCTCCTCAATGAAGTATAACGATGGGCTGGGACGTCCATCCATCTTCACTTTTGTGTATACTTTAGCAGCTCGCTCAGGCCTCCTATTGACGTTGTTGATGGTGTGAGCAGGGAGTGCGGGGAGGTTAGTTAGTGATGCAATGCCACCCTCTGAGGTCCCTGGCATTATAACATCAAAAAAGCTGAGGACTCACCCATTGTCGGTATACACCAACGAGAGTCATGCCACTACCCACCAACAACCAATTACTTACCGTATACCGGGTTTGAATCAATTCAACTTATTTCACGATTAGATGACACGGAGGATACATACTACCAACAACTTTTCAAAAAACATCATAAGGGCAAAAGAAGCTGTTTTGTCTGGAAATTGCTATTGTGCTGGTATCAAGTCTACCATCAATCTGAACACAATCGCCCTGACCAAGTCCGGAAGAGGAAACGTGTTGGCTGTTTTTCCCAATAAAATGATGTCGTGAATCATATATATTGCCTGTTCATCAATGAAGAATTATCTTTCCCAATCATACAAGGAAATCATGTTATAAAATATAGATTTTGTTTCCAATGACACTGCATTGCAAATTACAATATTTATTTATGAAACTGTGAGAGTAACTGTATGACATTATAATATCTATGAATGTCCTCCAATTAAAATTTCATTCTGAATCGTAAATAAAAGTAACTTAGTCAGTGCTTAATTTGAGCCGGTGGGTGCAGGTGGGGCCCACCAGCATGTATTT
Source organism: Lissotriton helveticus (assembly GCF_964261635.1). Classification (NCBI taxonomy): domain Eukaryota; kingdom Metazoa; phylum Chordata; class Amphibia; order Caudata; family Salamandridae; genus Lissotriton; species Lissotriton helveticus. The sequence goes on from NC_136061.1 coordinate 668,678,792, forward strand.
TAGGGGACTTGCCCTTATTTTTTTCTCCTCAGATTTTCACCCAGAGCAGGAGAGCGAAAAATACACAAGGGGGAAAGAAGGAGGAATTGAAAGCAGAAAGAAGGAGCTAAAGATGGAGGGAGGGCCTTGTGGTGGCTTCAAGAGGTAGGGGGTGGAATCAGTGTTATGCAGCCTTGGTAGGTGGCAATCTGACCTTCGATAGCCTTCATCACGAACTGCTAACCAAAAGTTTGGCCTTATTGCAGTACAAATTGAGCACTGGATTTAGTAATATAATCCTGGTATAAATTTACATTGGACTCTATGCCAAATAATTTATGGGCGTCACCGCATCAGAATATTCACATGTAAGGATTTTTTTTGTGATCCTTGGAGTTTTATGCTGTGGATCTATTTGATCAGTTACTTATTCTCCTGCTAATTTTTTTATGTTTTTTCCCATGCATTTTGTGGTCTTTTAGATGATTTTTATGCATTTGAATTGTGTATCTTGTTGATAGGTGGTTTTATTATCAGTTATAATATGCGCTTCAATGATTTTTTCGAAAAATTGTATAACGTTATTGAATTCAATTCACATATAAGGAATTACTGCTCACACAACCACGTGAACCACATTTGTAGGCAGCAAGATGTGTTGGTGGTAAAGCACCCTATACTTAACTCTCCGATACACAGTCCTTCCATAGACAACTGTACCATTTTATTTACTTTAGAAACCATTTTCCTGGATGCGCTACTGTAGCCCACTGGATGCCACTGTAATAGCTGGCTCACCTGAGCCACGTTCGGCCGCTTCTGGGTGCCTCTCCTGTCCCTCTGCTTGTTGGTATCTACTGTGACATGACCTAAAACCTGTCAAACACCACTAAAAACGAGCACGCAGTGGCACGGCCTTCAAAAGAGGGCCCCTCCTCAGAACGCTGTCAGCTTTCTGCTGATTGACAGCCTCGGGCCATGACATCTAATCAATCCAATGTCTTCAGTTTCCTGGCTTGGACTACAAATATAAACCCTGCCAACCCGTTGGGCATGGGTTTTTGGGGGGGAGGGGTGGGTAGGTGGTGGGGTGCCTAGATAGTTAACTTGTTGTTTCCTGTGCCCCACGCAGGCCAACCTCTGCCCTGGAAAAACCTCTTTGCACGCGCCTCCCGCTAAATCCGTGGATGAGCCGAGTCCTGGTCAGAGAACTGCTGCTCGTTTCTCTTGTCACTTGGACTGACGGACAGCTCTGAGGCAGATCAGGCTCTTGGTCTCTCTATTAAACAGAATCACTGGGTGCTGCTCTTGCATGCAAAGACCCCTGCCTGGCCTGCTGCCCTGATTAGAGGTCATGGTGTCCAAGGAAGCTGTAGGCGGTTCTTGAGATCAGAATGTCTTAGTGATGTTATGAAGCAGGGTACCCAATCCAAGATGGCATGGTTGAGAGGGATGGGCACAAGGTTGAGGAGATAGAGTGTCCACGTGGTCTCCAAGTTGGGTCGGCTGATGGATGGCCGTGGAAAGGCAGCTACTAATACAGGTATAAGATGACAATCACGTGTTTTCTTTGAGGTTGAGTATGCACAGAAGAGCGGTGTTGCAATGAGAAGGATTCTCCGCACATGCACACTAAAGTTACATGGCGTGTTTTAGGGGACGTCCGGGTCAGTTTCAGTCCGTTTGAATTGTAAATTCTCACTGTACTGAACCTGTATGTTTTGCACCAGCTGGTGACTTGCTGATGCCAGGCCCTTGGTACTGATTGCTGGAGGGACTGTCTACTGGACAAAGGCTAGCTTCTAACGTCACGACTTTAAAAGTACATAGGCTGTTCAGCTACAGAGAATCACCTTCCCAAGACCCACCTTGAGGTGACCTCCCTACCGAAGGTGAGTTTCTGGTGACAACCATCCCGAGGTCTGTGGGCTGAGGCATCAGCTTCCGTGTGCTCCAAGCCAAAACACATCCCTTGTAGGGATCAGCAGGAGACACGAATTATAGGAGAGGCACCTGAGTGGGGGCAGAGTGGGAGGTCCCGCCCCTCTGAGGGTTACACCATGGAGTGAAGTTTCTGTTCTGTAGATTCTGGAAGCAATGAGATGAAAGGTGGCATCTGGAAGGCCGTCCTGTTCCATATAGGATCAGCACTGTTCAGGGTGCCGGTGGGATCACAAGTGTACGAACCAACATTCCGCTTGGAGGCAGCAGAAGATTAGAGCGCTGACTCCTTTGGATTGAAATAAGACTGGAGATTTCACTGAATAGCTGTGATTTCCTCTGTCTAGAATCCTACAAACACAGGAGGTCAGTTGGTTATAAAATCCTGCCTTGGCTGTTGGTTTGTTGAATTGTGGATGTCAGCACCTTCAAAAAGCACTGGAAATGGTAGAGCCAATGCCTTCGATGGTGCGAACTGTGCCTGTCAGGTGCGTTCTGCGTTCCGTCGTGACGTAGGCCTCTGCAACCTCAACCACTAGAACGCGAGCCCCGGCCGCCCTGCTCTCGCGGCACAGAGCCTTCACTAGAAGGGTTCTCCTTGCTACCCTCCGAGGGGGCGGTGCATTTCCTCGGGGGTTGAGATGCTGCCCCAGATCAAAGACCCCCGTCTTCTGTGGAAATGTGGAACAGGAAGGGCTGTGGAGTAGGTGACTCTTCGGCGACAAGGAGGCTGTAACTGGGGCACAGGGATGAATCACGTCCATACGTGTAGGCGTGCTCCGTTCAGTCTTTGCGCTGTGGGTGTCGGCTCACCGCCCTCTGCTATGCTAGTGTCTGTTAACCAATCCTCGCCGTGCACTCTCTCTCATTGTCTTCATTACTGTGCACTGCTGCACGGAGGGGGTATTTCTGAATACACATACCCCTCCACCCAGAGCCCCTGTGCACCACCAGGACATCCTTTAATGCCCAGCCAGTCTCCGTGCCCCCTTGTGTTTACAGCCCACCCCTCCGTGGACTACAGCCCTAGCAGGAGGTCCTCCTCTGTGCACTGCTAGTATTTCCATATCTACTCCGCCTCCCTTCGTGCACTTGCTTCCAGGTGTGCTAGTCCTTTTGAGTGCGCTGCTGATGTCTAGCAGTCCAGCCTCCTCCGACAGTGTCTCTGAGTGTATTTTCCATCCGCAGGTACCCCATCACCACCCATGTGAGCACCCCCGGTGAGCGCGCGGCTACAGGCTCCACATGTCAGTGATCTCACCCTCCATCCCCAGGTATCGCATCACCACCCACGCCCTTTTCAATGGGGACCAACAGTGTACGACCTCCCATTACACTGACCTCTAAAGGCTTCACTAACGCAGGCCAATTTGATGATGGCAATAAAAATATTCCCACAGACTTGCTCGCGAAGCCTAAATTGCGTTTGTGATATTTTCCCAGCAAAATAAATCTCTCCTCACTAAAGTGACATAGAATGTATTACATAAAAGCATGCTGTGAAACTTCTGAGTACATGTGTTTCATTTCATATTCATGCCAAACTAGCCGAAAATAGCTACAGTAGTCATTTACTGACACTTTTTCGATGTGCGACGATATAACTTTATCGTATTCTTACAACAATGGCTTCGGCGTGGCATTGTCGCATTGACAGGATGCTTTGAACCAGATGCCATTTTCTCAGCGTCAGGAAAAATTAGTAAAGTGAGCATTCACCCTTTATAGACTTAATAATTGTCAGGAATGCCACGAGGGGCAGAACCCGCAAGAAGGCCCAGCTGTACCCCAGACCTACTAAAGTTCAGTAGAACGATAAACTCAGGGAACATGGGGCAATGGAGGGGCGCCACTGCTGAGCTTCAGAACACCCCACTTATCAGACTGACGTCCTGCCAGAAATGCAATAGTGTATTTGTAGAGCGCATATCTCACCGGGATAGTACCCTGGCACTGAAGTGCAAGGGGTGTTGCTGAGAGCCCTGTCTGACTGATATGTGAAGAGCCATGTTTTAAGTTTCTTCCTGAATTTTAGGACTGAGCTGGTGGCCTTGATGCAAAGAGATAGTTTGCTCCAGACGTTAGGGGCCAGGTACAAGAATGCACAGCCACCAGCCCTGGCTGGCTCATAGGATGCCAGGGACATGGGCAAGCAGGCGGTTTGCTGAGTGGAGATGTTTGGTGGGGTTGTAGTAGCCGATACAGTTGTTCAGGTAGGTTGGGCCTAATTTGTGGAGTGCTTTGTATGCATGGGTGAGTAGTTTAACTGTTCACTTTTGTGTATGGGGATCCAGTGGAGGTTTCTGAAGTGAGGGGAGATATGGTCAAGATTGAGTTGCGCTGCTGAATGATCTGGAGCCTTAGATGAGATGGGTGGAGACTCCAACGTTGAGTGTGTTCCGGTAGTCCAACTTACTGGTGATGAGTGCCTGGGTCATTATTTGTATAGTATCGTGACAAAGGCACCTGAACATTTTGCTGAGTAGCTTGAGGGTCTGAAAGCAAGAGGAGGTGGTCGAGTTGACTTGGCTGGTCATTAATAGTTTGTTCTCGACTATGATTCCCAGGTTTCTGCTTTGGCTAGAAGGTCTGAGGTGTGGCTAAGTTCTGATGGCCACAAGTGTGGGGTCTTTTCCAAATAATACTAACTCCGTCTTGTCACAGCTGAGTTTGAAGCACATGGATTTCATCCAGCGGGCAACATACCCTCTGAGAACATGGCTTGGGTGTTGGCAGTGTCTTTGGTGAGCTCGAGAATATGTTCAGTCATTCAGTTTCATCTACATTAGAGATGATGTTGATTTCAAAGAATTTAACAATGTTGGCAAGAAGGACAATGTAGATATTGAAGCGCATGAGGCAGAGTGATGACCCCTGTGGAACTCAGTAGGTCAGCTCGGTAGGTTCAGAGGTTTAGGGAAGAAGTCTTTCTTACTGTGTACACTCTGAGAGAAATGAGTTGATCCATTGGTGGGCTGTTCCACAGATGTCTGAATGGTGGAGTTGTTGGATGAGGATATCAAGGCAGACAGTGTCAGATGCTGCAGAGAAGTCAAGGAGGATGAGGGCTACGGTGTCGCCTTGGTTCATGATGATCTGAAAATCATCAAGTGTGGCGATAAGGGGAGTTTCTGAGCTGTGGTTCAGTCTGAAGCCAGTTTGGAATGGATTGAAGAGGTAGCAGTCATCAAGGTGGGTAGCTAATCTCTTGTTGATCAGTTTCTCTAGGATCTTTGCTGGGCAGCGTAGAAATTAAATGGGCCTGTAGTTCGCTGATGAGGTTGGGTCTGTTGTAAGTTTCTTCATTAGAGACAGGATTGTTATGTGTTTCCAGGGGTCGGGGAAGGTAGCTGTAGTAAGGGAGTCGAGAATTGGGCTCAGTGCAGTGCAAATGGGCTTGAGTCCTCTTGCAAAGCCAGAGTGTGGGTATGGGTTCAATAGGGTACCTGCGTGGATGGATTTCATGGCGATGGTGGTGTCCTCAAGGGTGTTGGTGGGCGAAAAAGGTCACTGTGGTTCCTTAGAAGCTGTCATTGTCCATGAGGAGGGCTATTGGTTAGGAAGTGTTTGGTTGGCGTTCCAAGTGGTCGTAGATGGCATTAATCTTGTCATGAAAGTAAAGCGATATTGGAAACAGAGTTCCTGCAAGGGGGCAATGGTGATGGGGGTGGCTGCTGGCTACAGTGGGGAAGAACGCCGTGGCACTGTTGATGCTGTTTTCTAACTGGTTTGTTAGGGCTAAACCCTTGGTAGCTTTCAGTTGATGGTGGTAATGTCAGAGGGCGAATTTGTAGGTCTGATAAATGTCTCTGTCGCTGTGGGTGTGTCTCCATCTACATTCAAGTTGCTTGCAGTGGAGCTTGGAGCATCAGCGGTCATTGTTGTGTCAGCTGGCAAATGGTCTCGTCCTGGCAGAGGTCTTGGTTTTGAGGGGGACAAGGTGTCTGCGCAGGTGATGATATATCGGTTGAAGATGTCAACTGAGCGGGAGAAGTTGTCTTGGTGTAGCGAGCGTCAGTTATGAATTTCAGTGTTTCTTTGAGATAGTGTACTAGTTGGCATGGGGATTTTTGGGGGAGAGGATGTTCGTTGGTGGTAGTTGAAGTGGACTTCGTAGTGGATGAGTGAGTGGCCAGTCTAAGTGAGGGAGGTTGGTATGTTGACTGTAATATAGTTAAAGATTGGGACCAGCAGATCGTCGGTCATGTGTGTGGGGTCATTAAATCATTGAGAGAGTTTGAGTGTGCTCAGGCTGCCCAAGAGGTTGGTGGTGTTCAGTTCAGTAAAGTCCCCAAAGTGGAACTTGTGGTTGCCAACCAGAATGAAGGATCTGGAGTTGAGTATAAGGGTGGGCAATGATTACTGCAAAGGAGTTTCCAAACTCGATCCTGGTTCCAGTAGGCAGTAGAGCAGGGCTCCTCTCTGGGTGGTAGTATTCGAGATGTTGAATTTGAAGGATGGGTATTCCAGTTTGTCCCTGGCATTGACATCTGTGAGGGTGCGCTGGATAGGTTTCCTTGTAGATAATTGTTGGTCCTTCACTGTGTTTGCTGGGCCTGTTGATGTAGTATTCCATGGTGACGGTTGTTGCAATGTTGGGGGCTGAAGTAGATTTGAACCAGGTCCCAGATTTCGACTGCATGATTAATGAAAGAGGGTTCATGTCATTGGGTGGGGGAGGTGGTAGTGCAAGTGTATCGGAGTGCTGCCGGTTCGCGGGTCGGGTCGCATGAGGAGCAGCAGCTGACACAGGAGAACGTTGTTGGTCGAGGCAGTCCTGCAACACTACCTGAAGATGCGTCTCGGGTTTAGGGTGCAGAGGGATGAGGCGAGGTAACATTTGGGGCTGTGCTAGGGTGGCAGAGGAGCAAGAGTCATTGTGCTGGGTACTGGCCGGGTACAGAAGGGCGCACACTGGTTTGCCTTCAGGTTGCCTTTGGCACGCAAGCGGCATGTCTGCACTGCTGCTGCTATCAATAAGGTGAGGGACAGGGAAGAGAATCTGGGAATGGTGGGTGGAGCTAGAGGGGGTCGGGGCAAGTGGCAGGAGAGATGTGGGTGGCGGGAAGGAGCAGGTGAAGATGCAGTGCAATGTCAACAAGGCGGAAAAGCAGAAAAACAAAGTCAGAGGAGGGAAATGTGGCAATATAATGCCACAAAAAGTGGCAAAAAATGATCCTAAAGGCACAAAAGAGGGTGAAGAAAGGTGGAAAGAGAGGCAAAGGAAAGGTTAAGAGTGTGTGAGAGAGACCGACAAAGTGTGCAAGAATGGGCAGCACAAAGAGGAGCAAAGCAAAAAAGCAGTAAAGAAAGAGGGGAAAAAAGCACTGAAAAGTCTTGGGACAAGTGACAAGAGAGAGGCAAAAGAAATGAGGAAATAGAATGGGAGAGGGTGAAAGTGGGCAGAGTGGGACAAAAAGGAGCGAAGGGTGCTTAGAGACAAAGGGACAGAGAGAAGAAAAATGGAGCAAGTGAAAGCGGACAGAGGGGGTCCAAATGAGTGAATGTGTGCCAGAAGCTGCTAAAAGGCTCTAAGAGGCTCAGAAAAAAAGAAAGAAAATGTAACAAAAAAAGAGAAAAAAGGGATCGAATGAGACAGAAAGTTCAAGCAAGCAGGTAGAGTGAGGCAGGACCTCACACGAACAGCAGCAACAGCAGAGATCTATTGCCCGGAAGGGCAAAGCCTGGCTGGGGAGCCAAGGCAGATCCTGGTCGGGCAACACCTTTTGCATCCTAAGAGTTGCTATGGAACTGAACCAGCTGGAAAAGAATATATTCAGAAGGGTATGAGAAAATGGTTTATAATGCACCTCTGCCTACAAGCTTCCGAAGAGGCAGGGGCGGCTCCTCCGCTAAGGTGGGAGGTGCGTCGCCCCACTGCTCTGAGAGCAAGAAAAATAAAATGACAATAACGTTGGGGAGAGGATGTAGCCTTACGGCTAGAGCGGTCGACGTCGAAGCTGGGGAACCGGGTTCGAGTCTCGGCAGCGACACTCAACATCCTGTGATTCTGGGCACATCACTTAGGGCCAGATGTAGGTAAAGTACATTTACTGATTCTAAAATACCGAATTTTACCGATTCGGTATTTTAGAATCGGTAAATGCTCTGTAGCAAAAAAATCTGTAAACATTACCGAATTTGTAAGATTCGGTATTTACCGCATCGGTATTTACCGATTCGGCAATTACCGAATCGGTAAATATCGATTCGGTAAAATGGGGACACATTCAAGGGTGCAAGGGTGTCACTTTGACACCCTGTTGCACCCCTGAATTGTGCTTGTGTGCAGATGTGGCACACACACATGCCCTAAGGGCATGTATGTCTGCCACATGGCACAGTTAATAAAATGCACAGATTTCACTTTTTCAAAGGTATTCGTTATTTACCACCAACTTATAGTTCGCCCACCCAGAGACCTTCTAGGGAGATTATTAAGAGCATGCTGCACACCATTAAGATGGGCCAGCCAGTTCCTGCCAGTGCCTATAACTCGAGCTGTCATTGATTGCTTTAAGTCATTAAGTTTATTCGTTCCACTACACTGTTGCCCTCAGGCCTGTATGGAGATAAAAACTTGACTTGGACCCCCAACGAATCCATGGCATCCTTATACTCCTTAGAGGCGAAAGCAGGACCCTGATCTGATTGGAAGGTACCGCAGGCAAAAATCCCTACAAAGACACGTAAATCCCTTATGACAGTCCGTGAATCAGCGCTGCGGCCACACCCATACAAAGCGTGTGCATGAATCAACTGCGACTAAGACTTACTTATATGCAGTACCAGAAGAAAAAGGACCGCAGTGATCTAAGTAAACACAACCTAGTGGTTTATTAGAAATGAACAACTGTGTTTGGGGCGGACGCGCAGCAGTTGAAGGTTTAATCTGCTGGCAAATGTCATATTGAAGGACTTAATCACGCGTCTGTTTGTACAGTGGATTCACGGCGCATGCGCGAAGGATCAGCGCATCGGAGACGCCAGAACGAACGAGACGAGGAAACTTTTTGTCATTAGGAGTCAATCATACGAATCAAGTATTTCATCAAAAAACGGTTGGGACGCACATCAACTGAGCCCCGGTGCTGCCTTTGTGCAGGCCACCATACCGGACCTCGTCTGTTCCTACTTTTCCAACTTAACCGTGGAGAACAACCCTGTCTCTGATTCTGTGGGTCCGCTCAGATCGAGCGAGTGTGACCACGCCATTCCTAAGGTAGAGCGCCACCGGCCGCGCCTCCATATTAGACATAATTCTACATCCTCCAAGTGGCCTTGCAGACCAGTAGGATATTTCCTTTGGCCCTGATGAGAGTCCCCCCATTGTTTGGGACTCGAAACGCGTAGGCCTTTGCACAAAGTGTTGCTCCAATTAAATTCAAAAATTCAAAAAGTGATAACTTGAATGCTTTAATTTGTGTATATACAGTGTGTTCCATCATTTAAGCTGGTTGTGAGTAATCTCCTAGTGTATATATATATATATGGTATATCACAGATGTTTATTGTTTGAGCAACCTTTGTCCTTTCCTTCCCACGACTAAGTTCTTTTTTCCCCCTGGTAATCCTTCGTTCCTTAGTTTTGTGTATATATTGATGTCTGACTTTGAATGATTGTGATATGGATGACTAGTTGAATGAGTGTTTTTATATGAAATAATGGTGTAGTATTGTATATAAAACGAAAAATTCTTGTAAAAAACTACTTTAAAATTGAATGAATAAATCGCTATTTGTTAGCAACATCTCAGGTTGAAATGAGTTTTTCTACCTTATAGAGTAAAATTTACTGTTCAATCTATATATCAGTTTAGGCATGTCTTTTTGGTCTAATGTTAATAAGTGCTCAGCCTAACTGATTGGAGCCAACTCTTCGTTGTTCATACTGTGTGCAGATGTGGCACACACACATGCCCTACGGGCATGTATGTCTGCCACATGGCACAGTTAATAAAATGCACAGATTTCACTTTTTCAAAGGTATTCGTTATTTACCACCAACTTATAGTTCGCCCACCCAGAGACCTTCTAGGGAGATTATTAAGAGCATGCTGCACACCATTAAGATGGGCCAGCCAGTTCCTGCCAGTGCCTATAACTCGAGCTGTCATTGATTGCTTTAAGTCATTAAGTTTATTCGTTCCACTACACTGTTGCCCTCAGGCCTGTATGGAGATAAAAACTTGACTTGGACCCCCAACGAATCCATGGCATCCTTATACTCCTTAGAGGCAAAAGCAGGACCCTGATCTGATTGGAAGGTACCACAGGCAAAAATCCCTACAAAGACACGTAAATCCCTTATGACAGTCCGTGAATCAGCGCTGCGGCCACACCCATACAAAGCGTGTGCATGAATCAACTGCGACTAAGACATACTTATATGCAGTACCAGAAGAAAAAGGACCGCAGTGATCTAAGTAAACACAACCTAGTGGTTTATTAGAAATGAACAACTGTGTTTGGGGCGGACGCGCAGCAGTTGAAGGTTTAATCTGCTGGCAAATGTCATATTGAAGGACTTAATCGTGCGTCTGTTTGTACAGTCCCCGTCACCAAAACGTTGTTGCAATTGAGACACAGTGGCAGAAACGCCCGTATGCGCAGATGCAACACCTTCATGTGCCGCTGTGATCAATGTGTTTCTGCGATCCGAGTTGGGAATCAATCTCTCCCCAACGTCAGGTATTTTCACATAAGGAACCTTATTGGGACTTAAGTGGCATGAGTACTTAGAAGGGAACCCCTCAGAATATTTACTTCCCTTCTCAGTTGCAGTAACAGCTGCTAAAATTTCATCATCAATCTTACTTTTGGACCGTGTAACAGCTGCAACTAAATATGTCGATACCGCTGATTTCGCTGCCTCATCAGCAAGCGAGTTGCCAAGAGCGTGGACTCCAACGCGCTGATGACCAAGAGTATGAATTACAAACACGAGTGGCAACTGCTCTTTGAGCTCAGCCACTCGGACCCAGATCATTTTATGAAGCTCTGCCAATTGTGCGGTGCAGTCCCCTAGAGTCTGCCTGTGCACGACACTGGACTTGAACTCATTGTTCACCATGGCACCAACCACAATGGCGCATGCGGAAACGTAATGTAATGTGTGTGTAAATGTGTTGGACTTGTAAAGCGCACAGCTGCCCGTAAGCGTCCCGGCGCTGAAGACCGCTGGGGAACCCGTCCTGGCTTTCCCTGTGAGATGGTCCCTTCTGGGTATCTCCAAGGTGAAACCAGGCATCCCCGGCATCTGTGGGGGGCCGTTGTAGAGATGAGGCAAGCTTAATGCCCAGAGTTGCCGAGTGTGATCCCTGGCTAGAGTAGGCACCGAGGTGAGAATTGTCGAGTCCGCTGACCCTGGTCCACGACCCTGCCACGTCGGGAATTGAACCCTGGTCCCGGGCCGTTCTCTGCTTCCGGGTCTGCTGCCTCTAACCAGTGAGCCACACGTAGGCGTGTTTAGAACCATGCGCAACCTGCGCTGAACCTTCAGTGTATATGATGCAATGGAAATCCTCCAAAGCTCGCATAGCCAAAGGTGCAGGATGAACAAATTCATATTGCAAAAACTCTTGCGACCGCAAGGAGGCATCAAAAATAAATGTGACATCCGGAGACGTCAATGATGCTGCCCATTGTATCCACCGAGGGTGCAAAGCTTTAGAATTAGGTACACTGGCTTTCGTAACTGCTTCCAAAGCAGGACACGGGGTAACAACCAACCTGCGTTTTCCCTGTGACAGAGCACGTTCCTTAAGAATCGCCATCTGTACAGCCGTCAAAACTTTCTCCACAATGGAAAATCGCATTTCAGCCGAAGTGTACAAGTGTGACTTGTAGGCAATAGGTACTGTGTCTCCTTCGTTAACAGTAAGGTAAGTGAAACCCACTGCCCCAGGGACGATTCTTATCACCAGGTTGGTGTGGTTATCCCGAGTCAGTAAGTATTTAGAAGCGAGCAGATCAGCATGCAAAGAGTGCAGAATTGCCGAGTGCTCCGGCAGCCAGCATGATTTGGTAAAAGTAGGTTGTATCAAAGCATATAAAGGCTTGATCCGCTGGCCATATTCAGGAATGTATGTTCTCCCGAAGTTCAAAAATCCCAGCAGAGACTGTAATTTTTTCAGAGTTGTCGGAGCGCGCAGTTGTGCGCATTTCTCCAAGAAGTGAGGAGCCAATCCTCTACCTTCATTGTTGAGCTCGTAGCCCAGGAGCAACACTGTGTACTCTGCAAAGTTGAATTTGTTACCGAAGTCTGCAAAGTTACAAATTAAGCAGTCAACTCGACACAGATGCTCCCAAAGTTCGTCGTCTGTGAGATAAATGTCATCCACATACGAGCATGCATCTCGGTCGATTCTCTCCGAGAGAGAGACTATGCGGGCAGTAAACACTCCAGGACTATTCATATAGCCCATCGGCAAACGTTGAAACTGTTTTTGGACGCCGCCACATGTAAAACTGGTCCATTGGGAACTTAGACCATCCAAATGGTGGGCATAAAAACCGTTGGATATGTCAAGCGCGGTTTTAAACCGCTTACGCACAAGACTATCCACCAAGGCAGAGCCGTGAGTATTCTGTACTGCACAGGTACGGCAATTCAAGTTTAAATGCCGGTAATCCAATACCAAAAGATATGATCCGTCAGGCTTGGTTACAGTAAAAAGTGGGTTATTCATCGGTGACACACACGTTTCAATCACACCTTGATATTCCAATTGTTCAAGGATTTCCGCAACAGAAGCCTTAGCTTCACGTCTGATGGGATATTGGGGTTGAGGCTGTAGCTGTGACCGCAAAGGAATCTCGTGGTGTGGGGAATATGTATCCCAACCACAGTGTGTACGGTACAGAGCCGGCACAAGGGCTCTAGCCCACTCTTCTGCAAAATTCAGCGCATGCTTTTTCGAAACTGTGTGCGTGAAACTAGGGAGGATTACCTCCTCCCCTCTTGGAGCTGCGAGAACAAAAGGTGGGGGCCAGTCAGCCTCCGCTAACAAAATGTCATAGGTAGTTGTAAGATTTTCCCAAAATACCCCTTTTATGGTACGTTGTATGTCACCTTCAATTAATAAGACTATTTCGTAAACTCTGTCAGGGGGAGCAACTCTAGTGTCAGCTGTTTCCACAACAACATAACGGTCAGTCGCTGTCACCTTCAGTAGTGGACGCAGGGCCTCTCGCACTTTGGTGATCTCCGACGCGCTGTCCAGCAAGGTCAGAGCCCATGTCTGATTCCGAAGCTGCGTTCTCACTATTTGTGGCATATCTCGCTGATAAAGCGGTGACTTTCTTCTTTTGAAACTGGGGTCTCCTCGGTATAGAATCGTCCTGCTTGCCTTTACCGTCTTTCGGGCGGGGCAGGTCGCATCCCTGCTGGCCACCCCAACCCCTGCCGCCTCCTCCACCACCGGTCGTTGAGGCCGATGCTTCCTGAAAAGAACGAGGAGAGCGTTGGTCAGAAACCTGAAATCGATCAGGTGATTTTATCGTCGCGCGATCGCGCAAGTCATAAACACGTTCTGGTGGTGCAGGCAATGGAGACGCAGGACGAGACTCCTGTCTCTGTTGTTGTTGCTTACCCTGTTTTTGCTTTTTCGGCCAATTTTGTTTTTTGGTCTTGGGCTGTTCGTCAGTTTCTGACTTTTGCCCTTGGGGTTGTTTTTTCTCTTTTGTAGAAAAAGGCTTGAGACCCCTACTATTGCGGCCCACAGTTTTATAAGCCGCCACAATAATTCGTGCTAACTGTCGGGGTTTCTCGACCTCGGGTATCGCCTGCAAAGCATTGGCTACCTGAAAGTTCACCGCATCCCCCTTGACATTAGCAAGAATAAGATCGTAAACTACATCAAAGGAGCCACAAAGGCGCATACCCAATTCAACAGCTGCCTCAGGTCCGTGCTCATCCTGAACACGCTTAAGGACCGTTGGCAAAATAGTCATAGACGGTGTGCCGTAACATCTCGCACAGACTGCCGCAAATGCTCTACCCCAGGTCTCACAGTCACCGATTTCAGGGGCCAATTTTTGGTCGGCATGCTAATCGTCAGAATCCTGTGTTTCTCACCCGGAGTCGTGTTAGGAAATACTGCTTCCAGCTGGTCAAACTTCTCGGCAAGCCAGAAAGGAAAATCATCCCTATCCTGGGGGCGCTTGCCCATCACAGCATTGATCATCACAAGACTGAGCTTCATACCGCCCTGTCCAGCTGGAAGCGCCGCACCTCCCGGGGCCCCGCCCGGGAGATTACGGGTTATGTATTGCACTAACGACCTAATCACGCTAATTGCGACTACATGTAGTCGTAACTCAACCACGGTACATGCCCCGTGCTGAGGATGAGGTGTAAATCCAACCAACACAGGCCAATTTGCGCCTGGAATGGACAAAGGACCCAACCTCGGAGCTGTCAAAGAGTGGGGGAGTGCTCCATCAAACCAAACGCGGTGCTGCCAAGCATCAATAGGAACTTCCTGTGCCCTATATGGAGTACATTCTTGCGGCACAGTAGTGGGAGTGTATGTGTTGAACGCAGTAGTATTTGCGTTCGCAGCTGGGAAGGTAACCCACGAGTAAAAGATTTCGTAAGGGAAAGCCACCTCTGCACTCACCACCATAATCACGGCCATGCCTTTCACGGGAACATTATAATTCTGCAAATGATTGCGCACCGCAATGCGACTATGCTGCGGAATATTCACCGCGGCCATAACGACACAGAAAGAATAAGGTACAAAGTAAACCTTGTAGCACAACTGGGTAGTAATTCAAGGAAAACCGTTTAGAAAGATTCAAGCTTGAAAAGACCTATATAAAAAATAGGTAGGTTTAGTGAAGGGGTTAAGGACTGAATGATTTACTACTCAAGTGTCATGTAATAAGACCACCAAAACTTTGGGTGCCATGTCGCAGGGATACCATTCTCCTACAGACCTGTGCATAGAGACTTGGAACCTCAGGGTGTGCCAAAACTCACCTTAGTACCCAAAATCCCCTACAAGACTAGCTACAGTGTCTCATTGGTCATTACAAACTCCCAATGTTTAGACAAACCAGAACATGGACTTAGAATACCTCAGGTAACGTGGAACACATGAACACTCTTTCGTTGTACAATCAGTTCAATCCAGAACAAGGAGTAAAAGAGGACGCGTGCACATTTGAAATGTTTATTTACTAATGCAGTGTTCTCAAACGCAGTATCTTAGCTAATACAAGCTAACATTAAAAGAAACAAAGTAATCAGCATAGTTACTAGTCCATAGAATACAAAAGGTGAAAGCATATTAAAATGCTACAATGAATAGGGTTAAACAACACCTAATTCTCACCCTCCCTAGCTAGCATATTATATTATATCTAAGAAGGACTCTTTGGGTTTTAGCATGGCGGGCCCATACCTCAGATCTTAGTGGTAAGGGATCACATCATCTTCCACCAGCTCTCTGCATGCGAAGTACCATCAAGTGTGTTTGTATGTTCTGTGCAAAGCCATATAAAACGCGCCTAAAGCCTGAATTTGGCTGCATCTGCATGTATGTTATGTCTAGGAAGGTGAGAAGATCAGACCTCACAACAACTGTATCGAGATATCCTTGAAGGATTCAGCACTCACTGTACAGACACGGCTCACTAAGCAAAGCTGATATCAGAGTAACAACATATTATTCGTGTGTGAATCAAAACACTCTACTAGGCTCAAAGCTACAATAACAGTTATGTGTTGTGTGCAGAAGCAGCAGAAAGGTAAAAATGGCGTTTAAACTCCTAATAAGCTCATGCTAACTTAACACAGCATATAGGCAAAGCATATCTATATGACAGGATCACTTCAAAAGCTCTGGGAGGATTAGATTGTGATATTTGATAATTATTTAGAGGTTCTTGAAGGACAGGAGTTCCGAGCTTCCAGGAAAAAAGCTTTATTACTGAGTACACTTGGGAAAGGGGGCCAGAGGATATTCAGATATTTAACACAAGCCTTTGAGCAGAATGGCATATGAATTTAGGATGCATTTAAAGAAGCTAAACGTAGATTAGAAGTGAGATTTGATAAAGAAGGAAATTTGTTATGACTAGGTATACATTCTATACTAAACCTCAAAGGGTTGATGAGAGTATAGATGAAGTTATACCTAGATCACAGGAGTTGTTTACTAAGTGTAGGTTTGGAGACATGACGGAGAGGTTGTGGATAGCTTAGAATCCCACATTGAAAGATGCCATCGACATAGCTAAGGTATTGGAGTAGTCAGATTTGTGTACGCGAGAATTGGAAAGGAAAAAACTGGAAAATAAAGTTTCTGAAGTTGACGCTGTAGGTAAAACTGTAGAGACACTTATTACGCCAAAGGTGAATACTAAACTTAGTAGGAACAATAGCTCTTTCAAACAGGTTAGTAAAGTGGGCAACCATCCTAGGAGTGCCTCTCATACCTCAGATTCAAAATATTACTTTGCCGAAAACGAGGAATGCAGAAGATGCGGCCGTACCGGTCATTTTCCAAGGATGTGTAGAGCGGGGGGCCGAGGTAAGGTAGCATCAGTAGAAGAGATTAATTCTGGCAGACGGAATTATGCAACTGGATTTTTAGTGTAGGTGATGAAGAAGAAGGTGTGGAAAAAAGTCAAAGGAGGAATTGACCTAAAGCGATATTCACCATAAATGGTTGTGAAGTGCAGTTCATGGTGGATATTGGGTATATCTACACAATAATTCTCAGGTCTATGTTTGAACAACATTGAGTTGGTAGTCCTCTTTAACCTAAAGATATCTCACCGGGTGGATACCAAGGGGAAAGTATTGATATTGTTGGGTGTATGGATGCCCAGGTTGCATTTGAGGGAAGGACCACACAGGGTAAGGTTTACATAGCAGCACATGGTCCACCAGTCCTGGGGAGGGTACAATAATACAATCTACACATCATCGTTAACCAGAGGGCTTCATCAGAGGTGATGGTGGTGGATGGTGAATATATCACCAACATCTTGGACACAGTGAAGCAGGTTTTTAGTGAAAAATTGGGTCTGTTGAAGACGTATGCTCATGAAGTAATACTCAAGAAGGGGGCTATGCCTATCCAGCATAAGCTCAGAAGAGTTCTAGTGGTTGTGCGTGATGAAGTGAAGAAATTAATATGTGAAATGTTACAAGAAGGGATTATAGCATCCGTTGAAGCATCCAATTGGGTATCTCCAGTAGTGATTACACAGAAGTCGGATGGGCGTATGAGAGTCTGTGTAGATTTAAGATCACTTAATCAGAACATTGTGGCAGACACGTATTGTTTGCCTAACATCAATGAACTTGGTTAAAAGGAGGAAGATATTTTTATAATTTGGACTTAAAGAATGCCTACCATCAGATAAATCTTCATGATGATTCGAAGTCACTCACAGCGTTCATCACGATGGACGGAACTTTCCAGTTTACTCGCATGCTGTTCGGTCTTTCATCGGCTGCAAGTGTTTTCCAACATATGATTTTTGAAGTGTTTAAAGGTTTATAAAATATTTTGTATTTTCAGGACAATATTCTAATTTTTGGTAAGACTATTGAAGAACATAACACTGTCTTAAAACAAGCCATAGATAGGATTGCAGAAGTGGGGCTCACATTACACAAAGACAAATATTGTTTTTTGAAAGAGCATGTTGAGTTAGGGTATACTCTGTCAGCCAATGGAGCCAAACCAAAAAATTCTTGTTGGAAGCAATTGAGTTGGCTCCTAGTCCCCGAGATGAGGATCAATTAAGATCCCTATGGGGCTTATCGAATATTATGCAGAGCTTGTTCAAGGGTTTGCTGATAAAACTGAGATGCTGAGGGTTTTACCGAGGAAAGTGTATGGGCAGAAGAGCACGACAAATGCTTCAAATCGTAAAAAAAAATATTTGCGAGGCTGGCATCCTTGTGCCGTTTGACATCAAACTCAAATCTATAGTGACAGTGGATACGAGTGCTTCTGGGATTGGTGCAGTACTTTCTCGGAAGCACAGTGGTGGTGACAAAAATGTGGCTTTTGCCTCTCGGACACTAACCAATGCTGAAAGAAATTATTCGGTGACTAAGAGAGAAGCATTGGCTGCAGCATGGAGCATGGAATATTTTAGACCATATGTTTGGGGTACCCACTTCATTTTTAGGTCAGACCATAGCCTCTTGTCAGAATACTGCTCCCTGGTCGGGCTGGCAAGGGCTGTACAAGGTTGCCTAGGGTTGCAGCCAGGTTTCAAGAGTACCAGTATGCAATAGAGCCTATTCAGGTTTGGAAGAATCTACAAGCAGACTGTCTATCAAGATTGCAGTTGGTGGATGGTCCAGCTGTAATTAATAATTAAACTGTGGTGTCAGTGCTCCTGTGCAGTATATTGTTATGGAGGGTGCTGGTACGTACACTGAAGATGAGTAGTGTCAAGCTATGGAATCTGATGAGGTCCTTAAGAAGGTTGTGTGCATGATTGTAAATAGGAGAAGGAGAGAGAGTTGTGTTTCAGTCTCTGTGCGGCCTTATATCAACCTGTTGGAGGAGTTGTCTATGTGTGGAGACAATTTAGTGATGAGGGGCGAGAGATTTGTGCCACCAATAAACGTGAGAACTAGACTTATAGCAATGGCTCATGAAGTCCATTTGGCGTAAAGTTTGACACTGCAGCCTCTCAAGGCACCGTTGTGTTGGCCTGGTAAGGATGACCAAGTCACAGAATGGGTTGTGAGGTGTGGTGTGTGCAAAGAGGGTGACAACAGACATCGTGCAGGTGTACAAACAGCCATGGGGTGCATAACAAATCCTGAAAAAACCTGGCATAATGTGTGTGTGTCGATTTCATTGGGCCCATGTCAGAAATATGGAATGATTGTACATTTGCCATAGTGTGGCTGCAGGTAGAATTCATGAGTGAAATCACCCCCTTGGCCTCCATCCACACCTTAAGGAAAATGTTTTTGTTAGAGGGTGTTCCATTTATTCTTATAATGGATAATAATGCACAATTGATTTTTCAGGACATGGAAACGTTTCTCCCTGACCATGGTATCAAGCATCACTACCTCCTTTTACAAGTCCCAGAGAAATGGTATTGTTGAAAGAGGTAACCGTTTGGTGAAAGGCCTTATTCAGTTGGGAAGTGCATCAGGACATAGTATTGAGAGAGCAGTGGAAGAGTTGGTTTGGGCTTACTGCACCCACAAGCAGGAATCTACTCAGAAGTCACCTTTTGAGGTGATGAGGGGAAGAATCCCGGGTCACAAGACAGTACCCGCTTGGTTGTAGGATTGGTTGGAAAGAGACAATGTCATAGACAAAGTTTTAGTGAAGGGAAATATGGTTCCCAAAGTGGCAATTGCAGATGGTGATTGGGTCAAAGGCAAGAAAGGCAGGGTAACTACTTGATTGTCCAAGTTTATGGGTCCGTTTAGAGTAAAACTAGCGTGTGAGTTTCACGTCATGTCAGAAAATGGTGAGTGGTGGAATAGACATAGAGTTGCCTTGTACCAAAAAGGCAGTGAGCATTCAGTAAAAAAAGGAGATGAAAATAATTGATTTATGTTGATGAAAGATGTGGTATTCAAACATAATGAAAGTGTATTGGCTCCTCAGGATAATAGAGGAGAGAAAGAGAAGGGTGAAGTTGTGACCCACCCCATAGGGAGTGATAAGATTATAGTGGAAGTGCCCAATTGTGACGAAGGTAAAAGGACAAGGGACCGTAGGACTCCGGAGTATTTGAAAGATTACATTTGTTAATTCTTATCGATGAAAGATCTCACTAGCTATCCCATTTTTGTTATACGTGTTCCTTTTCCTGTATCTCCCTTTCACAAGGATTTTACACTTCTCTTGTGATGCAATGTATTCCCTTTTCATTTTTCCTTTCATGATCCAGGTTCCCCTGAATTAGTTGGTTTTATTTTTGGCGGTTCCAGTTGTCTTCAGTTTATGTGGTAAGGAAAGGGGATGCGTTGTGAAGAGCTTTGTGCATGCACTTGATGTTGTAATGGTGGAATCTCACTGCTGTGAGATTCCACAGCTGTGTTTGTTTGTGGACATTCCCGGAGTGGCAGTTTACCATTGGCCAGGAAGGGATCTAGCCGCTCCTTGCTGTTGTGCGTTAATAAAGCCACTTACCTGTTCCTATTCAGGTTGTCTCTGGGCTTCCTTCATAAGGGGCAGCCAGTGGCAGAAAAAGAAAAAACATTCTGTAATCTTTTGGAAAAATAGTAAAAATCACTGGGTATGTTGAGGTTTTGCAACAATTAGTACTACTATGTGAATATTGTTTTAGGCATGCCGGAGAACATGTATGGTAGGCCTAAGCTCAGACTGCGCACTTGATTGATGTAAAAGCAGGTGCAGGCCGAAGAAGAAAAGTTTGTAAGTTCTAACCTAGCAGAGGGAATCGCCACAGTATAATTTCACTATGTACGTGGAGTGGATGGAATGGGAGGGCCCATCCGCATTATCTTTGCAGCTGCCTCCATCGGTTCCATGGAGAAGATGCCCAAACTGGATAAATTAAGATTTTCTCCTTTAATCTTCACCAGCATCTTTATAAGCCTACTGTCTGTCAGTGAATTGCCAAATAGGTATTGACTTAGGAGAAGAGTTGATCTTAGAGCACTCCTTCTCCACTGCTGCTCAGGTATCTTCTCTTAGCAACAGTCCCCCGCTGATGAAAGCCACTGGCCAGGCCTCACTCTTCTGTGTCATCTGTGCAGACGCTACCCCACTCCTGTTCTGAATCCATCTGTTTGGTCACTATATTTTTTAGCATAGTCTGGTGACCTGATCATGAGAATTTCATAGATGCCCTCTCTGAGAGTATCAAACGCCTCACAGTAGTCAGAGGCACATCCTTGGTAGTGGCATGTCTTTTCTGCTACAATGATGTACCACCCATTTGGCAGGAAAGACTTGCTTTAAGGCCTTTAAGTCAATTAAGTACTTAACATATTTGATATTCTTCAGGACAGTACAAGAGCTGGACTCTTTGGTTGTAATGACCCAACTATTAAACTATTAAAAGGTCCTGGCCTAGTTAATACTCGTTGGAGTAAATTTCTGATCTTACCCATGGTTGATCAACCTGTTAATGGTTTGAAAATTCGTCAATGCAATCTTTGATGCTTTCTTCACGTGTTGGACTGTCATGGTCTTGAGATGCAATATATAGTCCAGAACGTTATATGGGGGCTCGAAGAACCTGAATCTCACTCACTCATTTTTTGTGGTGCCTGTCTTCGGGAGAACAAGAAGCATTTCACTTCCTTCTTCGGGAGTCTTTGAGGCAGTCAATTGGGTCCTTTGTGGCCTCACTTAAGAGGTGAAAGGATGTCAAAATAGTGTAGTTAGCTTTACCTTCATTTAGTTCTATATAGGAATAATTTAAGGTGAAATGTCGTTTTGACTTTGTAGGAAGCTGGCTCTATATATACTATACTAAAGTAAGGTATAGTGTGTAGAAAGTCCAGTGAATCCCCAAAGGCTTACAGAGGCTGAAGTAGATAATACTAAAAGCTCTATTTGTGTTATGTGTGGTCGAGCAGTTAGGCTTTTCAGAGGGTAGTGTGAACAGACTGGCCATAGCGGGCACTGGGCAATCCCCTGGTGCGCCGCACGGGTGGGGGCCGGTTCGACAGGGCTGTTTGGCCCTGTAACAAAAACGGCCAAAAACGGGCCCCGGCAAAGAGCTCGGCGGCACCTCCAACACCCCCTCAGTGGGGAGGGTGGGGGAGGGGGGCGGCCGAGCACTTTGCAAGGGCTGGTTGTGGTTCCCAGTCCGGCCCTGAGTGTGACTGCATGTTTACTTACCTGTTAAAGTCCCTAATCCATACATTACAACCCCCCACCCTACCCCTCCCCCTCCCTACGTCACTGCCCTGCAGTTACACCTACCACCGGCCGTGGCTGCTATTTATATTAAAGTCAGTGCAGTGTAGAAGGGGTTCATTTTTAAACTGGAAATCTTTGGGGACCATGGAACCAAGTCTTAATGCAGTATTTTCAGTTGGACCAGGGCCATCGGAGAGGCGAGGCCGCTAGCAAATGTGCTCAGCCAGAATGGAACGCTTTGAAGAAGTGTCTTCGCTCTTTCAAGTCTTTCTGGAGCAAAAAAGATCTCAAACATGGTCAGGCAGCAGGCACCGTCCCAATGCAGTTACATGGCCTTGGATAGACTCTGCAAGACCCTCAGAGAAGCAAACTTGAATAATGCAGGGCCATGCAGGTTTGTCAGATCTTCAGAGCTGCTTCATCCAGTTGGTGTTCTAGGGTGGACTTTGCAGAGCTCTAGCGGGTCAAATGGCAGCCGTCAGAGTGTGAAGCAGAGGATGGCTCCATGGGGCCAGACTACCTTATGAGTTACTTAAAGCCGAGGAGTTCCAAAGGGCTGCAGAGCTCAGACCAGTGGAGGAGTGCCAGGAAGGTCATGCCTCTCCCCGATTGTTGATGAGGCTCCATCAAGATCTCTCAGGTGGTCCTCGCGAACAGTTTTAAGAATTGTATCTTGTTGGAAGAGAGGATATACTTACAATTAAATTCTGCCTTTACGCCAGGTTTAATATTTAAACCAATGCCAGTAAACTTGCCAGGGAAATTACTGAAGCGTTCATTCTAATTCAGTTAAATAAATTGATAAAAAAGAAGTTAGTAGTATTTAAGCACTTTAGGTTATCAACATCGTTTTTGGTGCATAAGGTCACCAAGGAGTTAACAAAGGCAGAAAGTAAACAGTGATTTTACGCCTTAGAACTGCAGTGTGAAATTAGTGTACATCATCAGGGCTGGAAACCATCCATGCTACAGCGGCACTAGCATCATACTGGTTGGGCTTACCTACCAGCACAGCAGTCATAGATTAGGCTTGGTCCCTCGGCTGAGGTTGCAAGAGGTTGTACAACCAGGACATGTATGTATCAAAATAGAGAGTGGAGCCTGTTAGAGTGGAGCCTGTTAGATCAAGGCTTATCAATAAATGTTCACACACAGTTGGAGATCTACCCAACCAGGAGGAGATCTCCCAATGGAAACGTACAGGGAAAAATAATAACGTTTAATAACTGTTGAAGAGAATTATATATAATAAAAAATATAAATATACATATGTACAATTTTATGCCATAAAAGTTGTATTCAATTTAAATGTTTTTTAAAATAAAGAAACTAGGGTTTACATTTTGTGTAAAAATATTACAACCTTTCATTAAAGAATAAAATTGAATAAATACATTTTAATAAAATGTACTAAATAATACGTAAATAAAAAAATGATGGTGAGGGTGGGGTATGTAAGAAAGCTATTTTAAATATTAACAATTAGACCTCTGCAACCAAGGCAGAGAACTCAGCACGGTAAAGAGGCAGAGGTCTCCGTGCATAGGTTTGTGAAGAGCATTTTGAAGAATGTGAGTAGAGATATTGTAGTATTACTAAGAGTACTACAAAGTAGAATGTGTGAATAAGCCTATGGTGTTCAGCCACAATTAAATACGTAAGAGAAAAACATAGGTAACACACAAAGATTAAGAGTTGTACGGGTAGCGCAACTCAGAAGGAAAAACAGTATTTTATTAGAGCCACAATCCTGGAAATAAATAAAACTCCAAGCTTAATACTAAAAAAATACTCTTTTCCCTAAAAGAACGGTGTACCTGTAATGCCATGATGTGGCTGTATTTGCATAGACATAGGCATCAGAATGCTGCATAATGTTGAGTATGGATGTTATGAGAATGTGACTATGCAAGGAATGTTGGAGGTCTGTGTGTTAGATGTCAGTCAAAGACAGTTGGAGGGAGGTAGGAGCCCTAACAGGACCTATCAGACTGTAGTGTAGCTGTAATATAAGGGCCTAACATGAATTAAAGAACTTGCCTACTCCCTGAGTAGCTCCAGACTCTTCTATGAGGACTCTAACCCTCCAACAACAATGTGGTTGTACGCACTCTTGGGGGGCTGCTCAGAAGAAGGATTAAGGACAGGATTCATGTTTCTAAATATGGTGAAAAGAAAAAAGACTACATAAATTTCCTTAGCCATGTCAATTCTTCTGTGTTTCGATGGACAGTGGAGCACTTGAAGATAACAATGAGCAGCAGAGCTTGGTAAAGTTTGTATTTTTCTACATTTTGAGCCCTTCTACAATATCATGAGGAAATTGAAATGTATTGATTCTAAACGCTGAAATGAATACGTTTGTATTTATAGAGCTCTGTACATCTTGTCAATGTGACAAAATATGTTGGATTTTGCAAACATTGTGAATGGTCACCCTGTTGGGAGAGCTAAAGTGTTGTTATTTTTATTTTGGGAATTTTCTCTTTGTTTTAGAGTGTGGGAATAGTCGTTGTTATACATTGCTGTGATAGATTCAAGAAGTACGGGCAGTGCACTCCTGCAGGTTAATGTGTGGACGCATACATTGCCTATGAGTACTATGACACTGTGGGCCCGATTCCAATCTCGTTCAAAAAGCAAATCGAACAACGCGTGTCTGGAAGGCTTTCCGTACGACTTCTGTCAGGGGAGTCCGACCGAAAAAGTACAATGTGTTGGAATGCATCCCTGATACGATTCGGTCGGGCTCCCATTGGCTTCAATGGGAGCCTGTGTACCGACCGCATAAACAGGCTCGCATTGAAGAAAGGAGTGACTGGGAAAAATCGTGCACCCTGTGGCGGTCATCCCTTGTTGCCTGCCACACTGTGCCTGGTTTGAAAGGGGGGACCAATGGGTACCCCCACAGGCACGATACGGAGAGCCCTGGGTGAAGGGGGCCTGATCTGGACCCCCAAAGACCAATTCCAGCAGCCTTTTCGATCCGGGCACAACGACTCATAAAGGCTGTCCAAATCGTTCATCGTACTTGCTCGCTTGGAAAACCTACTCCATAGAACTATACGAATCGGCTGCGGAGGGCTCTATCTCTCGGGATACCTTCCGGTAACGATTCGGTC
Source organism: Lissotriton helveticus (assembly GCF_964261635.1). Classification (NCBI taxonomy): domain Eukaryota; kingdom Metazoa; phylum Chordata; class Amphibia; order Caudata; family Salamandridae; genus Lissotriton; species Lissotriton helveticus. The sequence goes on from NC_136061.1 coordinate 668,703,681, forward strand.
AGCTCCAGGGGTTTCCAGACTTCGTACTTGGTTGTTCAGAATAGGGAACGAGTCGGTCGGAAACAAGGACTCCCGATCAATTTAGGTAAAACCAAATCTGATTCGGAGCCCTTCCGGCCGAGGTCGGATTTAGGCCCTATGTGTGGTATGTGAGAGCCTGGTGGGCAGCTAGGGAAGGGGTACCCCCTAATGGCCACATTAGGACCTTACAGCAGAGCAGAGCGCCACTGTACCGCTGAAGGGCGTCGTCGCCCGCCTACCAGATCACTACTTTACAGTGGTCTGGTAGTCAGGCAGCTTGACGGTTTCCCTTGCGGTGCCCTTTGAAAGGTGGCTATGCCTTTTAAAAGGACACCGCAATGGGAACACCTCACAAGGTTTCAGCACGGCATGGACTCAAAAGTCCCTGCTGTGCAGGAACCTATGTGCATGCACACAGGAGTGCACATGTTATGCCCCCATGTGTGCAGCCACATATGTCTGAGTCAACTGGGGGCCCTGTAGGGCCCTCTTTATTTCCTCTCTGCCACGCTTTTCATGGCGGTGGAACCACCATGAAAAGCCTGGCAGAGTGGAAACTCGTAATATGCTTGGCGGAACCATGGCGGTCCTGTCAAGCATATTGCAGCCTCTGACTGAAGCTCCTATGCGAGGGAATGGAAGACCCGGTGGTACTAGTGAGGCCCGACTGCCCAAGTCTCAATCGGGGGGTCGGACCTTAGGTGCGGTGGTGGCTAGATCCGCCACGGCTGCGCTGCCACGAGTCTGGCAGTCCTTGGACCACCAGACTCATAATCTGGCCATAAGTGTTAATTTGGAATTACATACTGAGTGCACTTATACTAGTGTGCAAGTGTGGGAAAGAGGAGTAACCTGATGCATTGTGTGAACTTGGTGTTGTCAATGTAGAAAAGTAGAGCACTTGGGGTTTGGTGTGCGATTGGGGGAAGTGCAGCAGTAGCCTAGTTTTTTTTGTCGCGAAGTTGTCAAAAAGAAGTACCCTGTCTCAGGAGATTAAACTTTTTCAGTGTTTGAGAAAGTGTAGTACACTTATGTATGATGATGAGAAGGTGGGGAAGAAGAGTACAATGTATGCATAATGTGATGCAGAGTTGGAGAAGAGGAGTAAACTGTTGGGAGGTATGCATTAGAGTGTTGTGAAGGTGGGAAAGAGGGTTCACTGACAGAACATTGATGCTAAAGATATCGATGTTCTGAATATCGAAAAAAATATATCGACTACAAAAATATCTCTCGGGATACCTTCCGGTAACGATTCGGTCAGCTCCAGGGGTTTCCAGACTTCGTACTTGGTTGTTCAGAATAGGGAACGAGTCGGTCGGAAACAAGGACTCCCGATCAATTTAGGTAAAACCAAATCTGATTCGGAGCCCTTCCGGCCGAGGTCGGATTTAGGCCCTATGTGTGGTATGTGAGAGCCTGGTGGGCAGCTAGGGAAGTGGTACCCCCTAATGGCCACATTAGGACCTTACAGCAGAGCAGAGCGCCACTGTACCGCTGAAGGGCGTCGTCGCCCGCCTACCAGATCACTACTTTACAGTGGTCTGGTAGTCAGGCAGCTTGACGGTTTCCCTTGCGGTGCCCTTTGAAAGGTGGCTATGCCTTTTAAAAGGACACCGCAATGGGAACACCTCACAAGGTTTCAGCACGGCATGGACTCAAAAGTCCCTGCTGTGCAGGAACCTATGTGCATGCACACAGGAGTGCACATGTTATGCCCCCATGTGTGCAGCCACATATGTCTGAGTCAACTGGGGGCCCTGTAGGGCCCTCTTTGTTTCCTCTCTGCCACGCTTTTCATGGCGGTGGAACCACCATGAAAAGCCTGGCAGAGTGGAAACTCGTAATATGCTTGGCGGAACCATGGCGGTCCTGTCAAGCATATTGCAGCCTCTGACTGAAGCTCCTATGCGAGGGAATGGAAGACCCGGTGGTACTAGTGAGGCCCGACTGCCCAAGTCTCAATCGGGGGGTCGGACCTTAGGTGCGGTGGTGGCTAGATCCGCCACGGCTGCGCTGCCACGAGTCTGGCAGTCCTTGGACCACCAGACTCATAATCTGGCCATAAGTGTTAATTTGGAATTACATACTGAGTGCACTTATACTAGTGTGCAAGTGTGGGAAAGAGGAGTAACCTGATGCATTGTGTGAACTTGGTGTTGTCAATGTAGAAAAGTAGAGCACTTGGGGTTTGGTGTGCGATTGGGGGAAGTGCAGCAGTAGCCTAGTTTTTTTTGTCGCGAAGTTGTCAAAAAGAAGTACCCTGTCTCAGGAGATTAAACTTTTTCAGTGTTTGAGAAAGTGTAGTACACTTATGTATGATGATGAGAAGGTGGGGAAGAAGAGTACAATGTATGCATAATGTGATGCAGAGTTGGAGAAGAGGAGTAAACTGTTGGGAGGTATGCATTAGAGTGTTGTGAAGGTGGGAAAGAGGGTTCACTGACAGAACATTGATGCTAAAGATATCGATGTTCTGAATATCGAAAAAAATATATCGACTACAAAAATATCGACTACAATACCTTAATAGGTAAGTACAAAAAATCAAAGTTAAAAATATAGATGTAACAAATTTCGATTTAAAAATATAAATAAAATAAAATATTATATGTTAAATATATAAAATATTAATATAATCTTTAACAAAATTAATTACATTTAATATATATTTTAACTAAATATCAAAACTATACTTAATTAAAAAAAATAAACACACAAACTAATTTATACATATACATATATTTTCTTTAAAACTCTTATCTTTAATTTTTAAATTTATAAATAATATAAAAATAAAATATATACATATATCAATAATTTAAAATAAAAAAAATAACCATCCTATAATTATTTCAAACATTTAACTATTAAAAAAAAGTAAAACGTACATTTCGTAATACAATAAATACAACAGTAGGGGAAATGTTGGATAGCGAATAATTAAATTTACTATTGTAACTCCTGTGAGCGCAACAGTAGGGAAAGTGTTGGATAGCGAAAGGGGTAAAAATTACTATTCCCACTCCAGTGAGTGCAACAGTAGGGGAAATGTTGAATAGCAGAGAAACAAAAATTACTAATAACATTTAAACAATTAAAAACAATTAAATAATCTTTAAAAAAAGTAAACAATATTTTAAAAATACCTGATTAAATATATTAAACATTAATATTAAATATATTGATTACATATAACAAGAAGATACAAATATTATCTAAAATAAATTAATAAATACATTGATAAATACTATTTATTTAAAAGAAGCCAATATTAACAAACAAAACAAAATGTAAAACATAAATGTATTTCTTTTATACCCATAACACCTCACCAATAAAAAAAACTTCAACATTTATTTCCATAATTAACATAATTAATAATGAATGAATAAATAACATATTAATAAAAATAAATAATACATATTAATTGAATACACACTCTGTAACACTATAATATGCACAACACACACCTAAAATGAATTACACAATTACCATAATTAATTACTAAATAATTAATCTAAATTAAATAACAAAGAATTATTATTTTATCAATTAAAAATAAATTACTTCCCATCCTTCCCACCATTTACACCTATCAACACCACGACACACACCTAAAATGAATTACCATAATTACCATAGTTATTTCTAATTATTTAAAATTAATTAACAAATCATTAATAATTCATCAATTAAAAATAAATTACTTCCCACCCTTCCCACCATTTTTACCTATAAACACCACAACACGCACCTAGAATAATTACAAAATTAACTCAATTAATTGCCAATTCATTAATTAAAATTAAGAACGAATTATTAAATAATTAATCAAATTAGTTTACACATTTAACTCTATAACACCTCAATTCAACAAATATTAATAAATACAAATTATTCAATAATTTTATTATAATTAAATTATTTCCCACCCTATTCCCCCATAAACCCACAACCCGCTACGGAGATAAATGCGCAAAATTTGAATAAATCTTTTTTTATAAATACTGAAAACTATTGATACATTTTATATAATTAAATTACTTCCCACCCTATTCCCCTCTAAACCCACAACCCACTACGGAATTAAAAATGCAAAATTCAAATAAAAAAAATAACTACTAACATTTTACCATATATATAATAAAAATACAAACAATTCTTATACAAAAAAATACATACACCACACACATATAAAATATATACTGAAATACTTAACATTAATCAAAAATCGATATTTTTAACATCTATATTTTTGCAAACTATATTAAACACTTCAATATTTTTTAAATCGATATTACTTACCTAAAATTTAAATTCTTGACCACAAGAACTTGTCCGTCGATATTCTTGACCCACAATATTTTTTACACAATATTTGTGCAATTTGATATTTTTTACTCGATATTCTGTCTCTGCACCGGGAAAGAGTAGTACCCTGTCACAAGAGAAGTGTAGCGATGTGTCCTGCCTGAGTGTGGCCTGGCACCAGTTGTCACTGTAATGAATTAGAATTATCTGCAGGTGCCTGGTACTGGAGGCAGAGTACATCAGTGTGAGGTGTCGTGTGTGCATTTGATGTCTTCTAAGTTTTCGTTTTCGTTTGACCTATATGTGCTCTGGAACAGGTCATCATTTCAGAGCAATGTGAAGAATTGACATTGTGCGGTATAGGGGCAGAGTGCATTGGTGAAGTCTGGTTCGAGCCTGTGATTCAGCTTGCTTGAAGTGCAGTCAGTCATGATTACGCCTGGATGGGAGGGTCTGCTTTACCTTTAGAGGGTGTAAATGCAGGGTGTAGTACGTGGACCCTACCCTTTCCTGGCACCGTAGGGTGTTGGTCCGGTGTGATCACATGGACTGGCGTTGAGGTGGAAATACTGGAATGCCCCGGTGATTGGATGCTCTTTTCCAGAAGTGTCAGTCTGCTCGTATTGGAGGCTGTCATCATTGCATATGGAGACATAATTTCTAATGTTTGCTCAGGATTCAGAGGGCGTGGTGCTGAGTGCAGACTCGGATGCCTTCTTCCACCTGGCACGTGGTGCTGCTGGTTTGGCCTGCTTGTGTGACTGCGTGTGGGGCATAGTGAAGTGCGAATGTGGTCTTTAGTGAGCATACAAGAGAATGTGATGGAGTGCGCTGTCCTTGTGAGCATGTGTGCGATGCTTGTGGAAGATGGAGATGGTGTGTACTGTTTGTCTTGTGAGCAAGGAAAGAGTATGGTATAGTGACATGCCGGCCGGGTCTCATTTGAACTCTGTGTAAGGGGGTGATGTAGTGACATGTAGTGCTGTGTATGCATACACAAAGTGGACATGCAACATTTTAAGTACAGATTTTGGGAGTGTGACAACACAGAAAATTTGGGGGTCTGTGTGTTGGGTGAAGGCTAGCAGGTATGGACTTTCGGAGGGATGAAGGAGCTCTAACACGACGAGTGGTGTGTGTGAAATTTGCATGATTTTGTTTTACATTATAGCGTAATATTTAGGAAAAAAATTGCATAATTGAACATAATTATGCAACATGCAAAACTGGTATCTGGTTATTTATTTATTTTTAACTGTTTTTATTAAGTTTGAAAATTACCAACATAGAGTGAGCATACATGCAAAAAAGCATCAACCAGTGTTAATCATGTAATAGCATACAATGGTGAAAAGAGACGCAATATCTTATTCATCATGTAAGAACATTATTGTGAAGTTAGGAGAGTGATTGGAGACTGTGGATAAATACTGCAAAAACAAAAATGGCCGCATTCAGGTAAACTATAACCAGTGTATGCATTGTGATCTATAGCATATACAGGGACCCGTATAATCCATACAGTTGCGTTTTGATAAAAGAAGCGTTCGAGTCGGTGTTCCGGTCTGGGGCGGGAAGAGACAGGGAAGGAGTTGAAGGGGGGGGTAAGGAGGGGGGAAGTGAAGGCTTATGTCAGGGGAGCCTGGGGCGCAATCATGTATGTGTTGTCCGTGGAGAGCCAGAGTAAGTGCAGGAAGGGAGTGGTGTCAATGAACTAGGTGATTGGTCATGAAAGGTATGCTCCGACATGGCGGTGCGGCCATCTTGGGACATGTCAGTGGTTGCGAGTAGATAGTTGTACAAGGGTTGCAAGATTTCCTTTGGTCTTGAATTTGGGGGCGGGAGAGAAGTGTAAAGCTCGCTAGTAGTGTTACAGTACATCATGCTAGTGAGGCAGTTTTTTTATGGTGGGGGGCAGATGTTTACCCCAATGCAAGGCTTCTTCACCTTTGGCCAGCAGCAGGGCCATTGCAGTGAACCATCTGGTACTTTTTGGGAGGTCTTATACATAACCCAGCAGGATGAGTAGAGCGTCAGGGTCAATCCCTATCATTTGCATTAATCGGGCAAAGAACTCACACCAGTAGAGTGCAATATGCCTGCATGTCCATGTGAAGTGCAAACAATCCGCACCAGAGATGCGACATTTAGGAAATTCCAATGATCGCGAGTGGTCATATTTTTGTTGGTCATTAGAAGAGATGTAGGCTTGCTGCACCAATTTGAAGTGAATACGTTTGTGACAATGGTTAGGCAAAACCATCAGGGTTTGTGCACAGCATGCGACCCACATCTTATCTGCTATGGGTCTTCCTAGGTCTTTTTCCCAATAGGTTCTGAGTTTTGCATCTTGGGACGGGAGCAGGGCTATGCTGTCATGATACAATTTGGCTACTGAGGGGGATATTTGCAATACAATGTCGCAGCGCGGTGCTACTCCAATATTGGTAAAGCTGTGCTCTGACATTTTTTAAATGCAGGGGTGCACCATATTTACAAAATTAGGGTGCACCCTTGCGTTTCCGCTAGCGCTGGCACTAAAAAAAGCAGCCTAGCGCCAGCGCAGGCACCCTTGCACCATGTTGCAGGGGCGATTGTTTATGTGCAGGAAGAGCCATCTTCCTGCACATAAACAATCTTCAAAGGCTATTTACTGTTTCTATATAGAAAGAGCAAAATATGAGGAGAAATTAATACTTTTTCCTCATATTGCCATTCCAAATCCAGGTTTTACTTTGTAAACTGGGGCAGCATCAAAAAGCAATGGGTGTTGCGGTGGAACACCCACAGCAACACCCATTGGCCACCCCTTTGCCACCGTGGACTGCTGCGGTAAGGGGCATATTTTGAAGGTGGCATTAATATGAGGTAGAGAGCAATGCCACCAGAGCGTCAGAAAAAGTGACGCTCCGGTGGTGTTAGGGGCTTGTAAATATATCCCTAATTGTCTTCCATCTGGGTCGTTAATTAATAATGCTATGGGGGAAACTCGTCTGGCACTACTGAATACTTCAATATGTTAGCTCTCAATGCATTGTTTACGCAGTGTAGAATGAAACAGTCCATAAGTGGAGCTGTAGCAAAGCGTGTGTCTGTGGAGTGCGTTAGTGCATGACCCTCTGGGAAGAGGTCTCCAAAGGTATGCAGGCCATATCGCAACAAGATTCGCTTGACCAGGGTTTTGCAGGTTATGGGGAGCCAAGGGTTGTCTACTAGGTTTAAGGTAGGAGAGTAAAGGAGGATAGCACCCAGAATTTTCTGAATTTTCCACCATGCCCAGCATGTGGTGGAGATGGTTTGGATGTCCTTGGGATCAAGAGGAATCCTATTAGAAAGTATGGAAACAAGCAGAGAATGTGCAACCAGATCTACCTCAGCTTTGGTGTACATCAGTCTGGCATCCGCATGGTACTAATGATGAGCGTATTGACATTGCTCAGCCTGATAGTATAGGTGGAGGTGGGGCACTCCAAATCCACCTCTGTCGTATGAGAGCACCCATGTGTCCCAGCTGATGCGAGGTCACTTGCCAGCCAAACGAGTTTGAGGAGTAAGCCACATAACGTAATAAAGAATAAGTTGGTGAGTGGTAGAGGAATATTGAGGAATAAATAAAGGAACCAGTGAAGAACTGCCATTTTTATTATCACAATCATGCCAGCCATAGATAGCAGTAAGCGGATTCATCGGTCTACTTGTGTTGATAACATATCGAAAGTAGGGCCATAGTTTAGCCACACCACCTTTTCCCTGTCTTGGTAGAGCAGTATGCCGAGTTATGCAACTGCCCATTCACACCAGGTTAATGGAAAGTCGCTCTGGTTATGTTTTGTGGCAGGAGTAATGAGAAAGAGTTTAGATTTGGACCAAGTTAATCTAAAGGCCAGAATGGCTCCCAAATCGTTTAATTTCATGGATAATCGAGGCTAAGTTATCTTCTTGGTGTCTAACGAATAGCAAAATTTCGACCGCATAGAGTGAGATAAGAAGAGAGCCAGGTTTGAATTGGAGGATGGATGTGGCACATATAAAAATGTCTGGCTAGACCGTCCATTGCTATTATAAAAAATAGGAGGCAGTCCTGGCAGGCATCCCTCATAGTAGGAAACGGAGCGGTGTTTGAGATGTTAACCCTGATATGAGCCATAGATTGTGTATACAAGAGATTTATCAGCGAAGAGAATCCAAGGGGGATACCCAATTTGCAAAGCAGCAATGGAGGAAAGGCCCCTCCAGGGAGTCGAATGTCTTCTCAGCGTCTAATAAAGCTATTGTGGCAGGGACATCTGGGGAGATTCTATGGAGTACGGAAAAGACTGCACGGAGATTCCGAGATGTAGAGCGATGTGGAACTAACCCCGATTGCGTATGGAAAATGATCTGCTCCAATAGTAGCGCAAGATGGTCGAAAAGTGCCTTTGCTAACATTTTATTATCCAAATTTAAAAGCGAAAGGGGCCTATAGGATCTGCAGTGTTGGGGTCCTTGCCAGGTTTAATAAAGAGTTATTATGGCCTCGCTTAGGGTGGGTGTCAGAATGCCAGTTCAGAGGTATTCCTCATAGATAGCAAGCAAACCCGGTGCAAGGAGATGTTTGAAATACTTACAGAATTCAATAGTGTAACCATCAAGGCCAGGGGCCTGGGAGCCATTCGAGGAATCAATGACTTGTATGATTTCCTCACTATATTAAGGTTCGCTGACAAACTGGCGTTGTGGATTGGAGAGTCATACCATTGTCACCTCATCAAGGTACACAGTTTAGGGAAGTAGCATCTCCAGAGAGTCAGGTATTGTAGAGGTATGTTTAGTATTGAAGTAGGGTGTCTAATATTTCATCATTGGAGGTGATCTTCATGCCTACATCCACTCTTAGTTTGGATATGTATGAGGTACCTTTTGGGGTGCGAAGAAGTCAGGCCAGAGTGTGCCCGGGGCGTTCACCCTCTCCATATCTATGTGCTCTAGCATGTCTACCTAGAAAAAGGACCTCGCATTCATCCAAGTCCCATGTATTCAGTCAGTAGTTAGGCTTGGGTATGCGGATGTGGTTCACCAAGGTGATGTGCAGTATGCAAATCCAGGTCGGTCAGTTCTTTCTCAAGGTGTTGGAATCCTCTGCGTATGTCACTCAACACTCTAGAGTGCTTGGATATGCAAATGCCCCTGCTGTAAGATTGAAACATCTCCAAGAGGGTAGCGTGGGAATCCACTGAACCCCCGTTGAGATGAAAATAGTCCAAAAAACAAAAAAACTATATGCAGTACGACACGGACTAGCTCATCCTGTAACGCCAGTGTGGGAAAGTGCCATTGTCTGTCCTGGCAACCACCAAAAGGGACACTGCACATTACTTATAGATGGGAGTGGTTGGAAAGTGTGTAAGTTAGGTGTTGGGTTGAGTCCAACCACAGGCAGAGGGTCACAGACAGAAGGCAATAGTCAATACGTGAACATGTATTGTGGGGGACAGAATAGTGGGTGAACACACATGCTACTGTACCTTTCAGTCACCAGGCATCTCTTAATGTGTGAGTACCATAAATGTCTCCTTGTATGTGGAGTGGTCCCTGCCTACTGGCCAGAGAAGACGCAGTACTATCAAGGGTAGGATTTATTAGAAGTTTAAAATCTCTGCTCATGATGAGATGATCAAATTCCGTGGCCCCAATCGTAGTATATGGCATCAGGAAGAATTCTGCAGAGTCCATATTAGGGGCATAGATGTTGGCTAACAGTATAGAGTGGCCTGCCAGCGTACCCACGACTAGTACATACCTGGCGTTATCATCTATGATGGAGTTTGTGGGGCAAAATGGCACATTTTTTATGAATTAGGGTACAAAACCCTCTGAATAAGTGCTGTAGTTGGAAAAAATATGGTGTGGGCCCCATGTGGACGCAAATGTGTGTGATCTCCCAGGAGAGAGGTGCATTTCTTGAAGAAAAGCGATCTGTGCACCGTGGTGTGTTGTGTATTGCAGAACTTGTTTGCCTTTACGCTGATTATTGAGACGCCTGATATTCCAAGACATGAGCCTTAGGTTAATAGAGCCTGGCTCAAAAGGGCATGTACAGACCAGACCATGAGTTGTGTCTAAGAGATCTAGAAAGTGAATATGGCTTACGACTAGAGTGAACAATGGAGTATCAAGGAAAACAGCAAACATGAAATCAAACATTCACTTTGACCCCTCACCTCCCCCCACCCACACCAGGCAAATGACAGACCAACAATACCTCAAATAAATGACCCCATTTCTACAAAACAGCAAAACATTAACCATAAGTGTGTACTGGGGGTGGTAATGTTACGGCGGACACCCGATTACATGAGGATCCTATGGAGAGGGATGAAACGAGTTCCACTAGGTCTGAAGGACACATGTCTGTAGGCTTGAACAGACATATTAGTATAGACTTGGAGAACAAGGGCCACGGGCCAATGCGTGGCATGGACTGGAGGCAGGTAAGATGTGGAGACATTAACCTGTACAAAATAGATCGGCACTGGTGCAGGAGTGAAGGTCCGGGGGATCTGTCCAGAGTAAAATGTTGGGATGGCAGAAGTTCACCAGAGTGTTATTTGCAAATTGCCTGTGCGCTACTGCGGTGTGTCAAAGAAATTGGTTTCGCCGTTTACATCAACTCTTAGGGGTACTGGATATAGCGTGCCATAACGCTACCCCATTTTTCGCAATGTTGATTTGACATCTGCGAATTTTTGACGTGCCTCTTGTACCACTATGGTAAAGACAGGGAACAGGGAGATGGTGGAGCCCTGCCACTGTACCAGACCTAGCTGCAAACCACATCATGGTCTCTGAAATTCAGCAGGCGTGCTATTATAACTCTCGGGGAACAGACAGGGTTGGAGCGCGGGCCCAGCGAACGATGTGCATGTTCCACCACGAAGGTGGAAGTGAAGTGTTGTCTGCCCAACATGTCTGTCATTAGTCTCTGAACAAACTGATCAAGGCGTCCTGTATTGGTAAATTCTGCAAAAAGCGCAGGTTATTTCACCTACCTCTCACCTCCAGGTCTTCATTCTTGATGGCCACAGATTTTAGCAATTTTCACACTCTCTCTAATCGCTTCATGGTTTGCGCAGCCCCATCCTCCATGTCTGTCACCGTCCCCTCAGGGTGTCAAATCTACTGTCAATGGCTCAGAAGCCTGCTCTAATAAAGACATTATAGCGTCAGGGCCCGTTAGTTGTTCTGGGCCCGAGCTTCCTTTGAACCTACCCTCCGGCATAGGTACAGGTTGTTCAGCGTCTGGTTGCTTCGGTTTCTCAAAGGTAAGGCATCTCTGTTTTGGGTCTCCATGAACCTTATGCTACGAAATGGAGAGGGGAGAGAACTACCCCAAGACATGCGAGGCTTGCAAGTTGTCATGACTGGACCAGGAAGAGGTCAATATGAAAATAATCTATTTGCAAAACTGCTGCAAAGCCGACAGGTGTAGACAAAATATGTACAGATTGAGGCCTCCTGAGAAGTAAATGAAGATTAATGGCTCAGCTGGTGTCAGTGGTTATCTTCCAGCAGGGCCGGCCCTAGGCATGTGCAAACTGTGCAACTGCACAGGGCCGCCAAACCCCAGGGGCCGCCACGACAAGGATCGGATCGGATCCACGACGAGGAGGATCAATGATCTCGTGGCACTGGCGGCCCCCCTGGCAGGATTTGGCGGCCTCCCGGCTTCCAATACTAAGTTCCGACGACGACATGAGTAGTTCCAAATCCAATCCAAGCCCTGACAGTCAGGACGAGTCACCCCCCTTCTCCCGAGTCCCTTTAACTTCCCTGGCGGCTCTGCCCGCACCGACCTCGTTCGACGTTCCTGATTGGGCAGCAGGCCGCCGGGGTGTTTCAAATCATGACTGTCACCCGGCTGGCTCAGCTGGCACGCACAGACGCCGGAAACCAGCCAGGATAGAGTGATCTGCGCGGCTGCGCAGACTCAACCTAACCCTGCTTCCCCGCGACGTGCGTAACTTGTGGTGGCGTGGCGTATGTCGTACACTAGTACTCCAGCTCCTCGACGTAGGACTCTCTCTCTGCAGCCGCTGCCAGCCATTATTTGGTGGTCGTCGAGTCTGTCGGACAAAAGCTGAGCCTGAGTGAGCTCAGACTAGTGACTGAGAGAGAATAAAGTGAAGAAGAACCCACCTGCCGGGTAAGGGCAGATCCATTCTCCGTGATCTCTCAATGATGATATTTATTTTCTGCAGCAGCAGTGCTTGTGGGTACAGTAATCACCGCGTCACATGTGGCATTGGCAAGCAAGCGATTAATGAAGATAGGTTTCCGTTTAGCCAATACTGCAGCCGCCGGGTCCCGGGACGAGTTTTGCCGCAATGCGTAGTATACACCGAACCCAACTTTTCCCAGCAGGCCCCATAAACAGTGCCCAGTCTAGTAGAGAACCCTTAGTGACATAAGGCACTCCCGATAAAAATAGACCCGGTTAAAAGGGGTAGAAAGGTCTCTGTGCAAGATTTGGAGGGGAGGGGGGACACATGAACAGAGAACGGGGCTCTCCAAGAATATGCAGTCGGCTCCACACTGCTTGTACGCATAAACCGCCCCATGTCTTGAAATCCAGACTGCGTGCACTCTGTGCATGTGTATGCATACGGGTCCCCAGGTGCATGCATGTGGTCTCAGGGCTAGACTGCAGACTTTGGAGCTGGGACACCAAGGTTCGAGCCTCGGGACGACTCCACGCTCTGTGATTCTGCAAATCTTTAATCTCCCCGTGCCTACCAAAATTGAAGGCAGCGCCTCCTCCTCGTGGCGTGTGCCGAGGGCCACTGACAGGGAGATACCTGCGCCGAGATTCCCGCCTCCTTGAGAACCAGCTGGAAGCGTGTCCGTGACCGTGATGAAATAAACAAGAGCGACCAGTCTGCACGAGCAGACCCTGCCGTGACGAGGGGGGCCACTGAATAACTCAATATCCGGTGGGTTGGTCTGGCCGTGGGTCTGTCCGGTCTGCAGAAAGCATGAGTGACCCTGCCTGGGAGCGGGGCTGCGGCCTCAGGTTTCAAAATGTAATTGCATGCATTAGGAGTGACTCACACGGAAGCCCAGCCTGGTTCCGCGGTGTAAGGCTCTGTGAGCCCCCCCCTGTCACTCACACCCCATCCGCTCCCAGGCTCTCCAACAAGGTGATGTTAAAATATAGGGCCACTGACACAAATCGGGGATGCAGCTCAACTGGGCACACACTTCCCTATACAAATAAAGACCGGTGCATAGCATTGAAAAATAAGCTCGGTGTTTATAACAGAGATTAAATGACTAATGTGTTGAACAATTTTATAGAGCAATTGAGTTATATTGTATGATAAATTCTTCAGCACTGCGCGCTGCATCCAAGTTACAACTAGTATTTGGTTCACTATAGAGATTACTTGTACGCATGTTTGGCAGCACACGAGTCAGGGTCGCGCGCAGTAGTTGTGTACTTCTGTTTTAAAACAATAGAAAGTAGAATTTAGTAGGCAAGGTGTCCACAATACATTCATATTTAGCCCCACACACGTGCCAGGTTCTTTCTTAGTTCATTAAAAGCGTGTTTTCTCAGATGTCTTAAATCCTCGGCCTCTTCCCTCCTCCTCCTTGGGCAGCCAGAGTGCATTTTCCTTAGTTTAGTCATTTCACTCCTACATTTTCAGTTTCTTCGTAAATCTAACAAGAAGTGCTCTTGTTTTATTGGTTTCCTTTATGGTTTTCTACAGCGGTTTGCGTTAACATGTTGGAATTCAAAACAGTCGACAATCAAATTTTTTGTAATCAAGTTACGGAAAGGTATTCAGTTCAAAATGTTCCACCTGATGCTAGGAACTGATGAAATGTTCTCTCAAAATAAACCAAGAAACAAGTCTTTTAAAACGTCTTAGAGCAACCCTGAGCACAAGTGGCATTTCCAGGTGGCGGCCAGGATGCTTGTATCCGGTTCAGGGACGACCTTCCTCGGCAGTTAAGGCTGGATTGTTCCCATGAGGCACAGGGTCAAGACTAATTTGCGTATAATTGGGTCTGAACTGAGGTGGCTAAGTGAGCTAAAGAATGATGATGGATTCAACCCAGATCTGTGAGTGGGGGTGTCTGAAAAGTTTCAGTTCTCCGTCCATCCTCTCCTTGTGTTTGCTCTGGATTTGTATTGTGCCCATTCTGTATGACGTATAAAAGAAAACTACATGTCCCATCGCAATAAACGTGTTCAAGGATAAAAAGTTATCCACAGAAAGTGCTACAAATGACATGAACGTATTAGGCAGTAACTTCCCATAAGGGCTGGGGTATCCTCTTTTGATAACGCATAGGTCTCAAATGACAGGACTTGCGTGGTGACTTAGCGATGCTTGCTGTGCTCTTGCATTGCACTGTAGGTAGGGTCCTAGGCTCTGATAGTTTTGGGCTACTGCAAGTATTGTCTAGAGTTTGAGTTGTCATTGCAGAGCTTGGAGTACCCATTTGAGGCTTCAGTTAATGGAGCTCTGCTGCTAGCGTCTAAGTAGGTAGCAGGGGCTCCTCTCAAGACTTGGCCTGGGTCTCAGGGGAGAGTGCACTGACTGGTGCCCTCTGCGACGACAGTCTATGGTCATCAATGGAGGCTGCAGAGGAGTCTGTCAGATCTTCAAACGCTGGTCTTTTAAAGACAGTGCGACACTGCTGGAATCAGTTGACAAGTGTGTGGCCCCACCACATGGGCAGGTCAGCTGATCATGTCATGTGGGCTCTTGGACCGCCCACATGATGGCAGAGTCCCACCAAGGTGATTCTCCGGCAATCATATTTTGCCTCTTGACACCTAGAAGTTTGTGTGGTGCTAAAAGTCATGAGGGGGTGACACCATGACTTACTCGCACTGGGTGACACCAACCCTAGTGACGCCACTGCCCATCATGTCCTTTACCGTCATCTGCCGGGGCCCCCGCCTACGCTCCCTGCACAGGGCCACCATGAGCCTAGAGCCGGCCCTGCTTCCAGGGGCTGAATCATTTGATCAGACTTATGAGTGGCGTCTGGACCTTGAAGGGGAGGGATAACTCCCCAGCGTGACCTCCGCCACAGGATCCTAGGCGTCACTGTTGAGGGGCTAAGAAGGAGGTGCAGGGAGAGGCGAAGGCCAACATACAGTCCAAAGGGTGAGGCAGAGAAGGAGGACCTTGGGATAGGCAGCCAGGGAACCAATGGGTAAGGACGGAGAACAGGCTTAGGAAGGAAACAATTTCCCTGCAGGAGGGCTAATGACACCTGGTGCAGCTTGATCGGAAGGCAGTGAACTGCAGGCATGTGGCCATGGGCACCTGGAGTGGTAAGTGAGGTTCAAATAATGAATATTAGTTCAGGAGCAGAGGTAGCTCTGGGAACAAAGTCTTCCCCAGCAGACTCCGAACAGTCAGTTAATGGTGCTAGCCAGTTGCAATAACAAGCTTGATGGTGGGGCACAGCAATCAAGCCCAAGCAGGATAGAGGGTGTTTTCTGGTATGTATCTACTGCAAGCAGTGACCACGATAATGTTTGGAGCACTGCAGCGCACCGCAGATGGGACATCACCGTAGCAATCTGCGAGGCAGTCAGGGGAGGAACGAAGGAGAGAAGGCGATGGAGATGGCGTAAGTAATGGAGGTGACCCAGCGCTGCCCGGTGGCCGAGGTTCCCCAGGCTCACCCGGAGCCCTTGTTGCAGCAAAGCCTCTGAAGAGTATCAGGGCCAACCGTTACCTTGTGTGAATCTGGAGGCTCACTCTTGCACCACCCCCACCGCTCTCCGCATGTCCCCGTAGCGCGACTGAGCCCTGCCGCAACAGCACAGGCAGGCAGGGAGGTCACCAATGCCGCTACAGCACCCTGAGAAGACTTTGTCAGGGTGAATGTAGTGGACTCGCCCAGCGCTGCCCAGCACCTCCAACAGCTGGGATGAAACATCTCCACTGTGGCCCATGCGGGCAGATGCAGCCAAAAGGGTTGTGCGGTATGTGGTAGATTCCCCAGATGAACAGTCTTGGCATGTAGCAGTGTTGTTTGGCGCAGGTGTTGTTCCGGAAACCCAGCGAGGCCGAATGGTCTTTGCACCTCAGGCTCGCCCATGTCAACATCAGCGGGGGCCTCCGAGGAAGGCCAGGTCACACACCACACCAGGATTCCGCTTCCCCATCTGGTTGAAAATCTCACCACCAGAATAGCAAATGTATGCCCATGGCCCTCAAGCCCGCGGCTCGGATGGGGTTGGATGGGTATATGGAGCTCATTTCAGTGCGAATTAGTGCACCATCTGCCGAAGCTTTAATGCCGTGCGGCCATGTTGGTTGTTGCCTTGGCCACGCCCACCGTATCTTTTTTTTTTTTTTTTTGCATGAATTGCGTCCTTGCATATGCTCCACTTTGGGTGGAAAGATACAATTTGTGCTAAGAAAAATAGTGCAAAAAGACAAAAGCACAACGAACAACAGTTGCATGCGCCCCGTCATTTGCGTTCATGGTAAATATTTTGCGGAACAGCACATTCACGGTACATTCTTACCAGGACAGCATGTAATTACGTGATGTGGTGCAATAGCATAAATTCGGAATTTTGCTTAAAATATACAATGAGAAATTATGTTAATTACACAGGCTTTACACAAATTTCACTCAGAGTTAAACGGGACTTGTCAGGATGTGGCTGTCGCCTAAGGCCTAACATGAAATAAAGAACTGAGGGGCATATTAGCAAGGACCGGCGTTAAAATTATCGCCGTTTTATCGGCAGAAAACTGCCGATAAAACGGCGATAATGGGCTTGATAAAACGCCCTTGTTAATTCCCATAGAAGCCCATGTTAACATCAGAACATGGGCTTCTATGGGAATTTGATTTGATTTGATTTTTCTATTTATATAGCGCGCGAATGCCCAAGGGCGTCTTGGCGCTGAAAAATTCCCAGTAGCTCATAAAGATGTATAATTAGAGCTGTTTAGGAATTAACAAGGGTGTATTATCAAGCCCATTATCCCCATTTTATCGGCAGTTTCCTGCCTATAAAACAGCGATAATTTTAACACCGGTCCTTGATAATATGCCCCTGAGTCCTCATGAGTGGCTCACGACTCTTGCATGAAGATCCTGTCTTTGAATCAGAACATTTTAACACACGATAAACTAAAGGAGGCCGATTTCATCCCTGAACTGCATTATTAGTTCTCCAAAGGTTTTTGAATTCAAAACAGTTTTGTGTTCTTTTGAGGAAATCTTTTATGTACTCAATTTTTTATTTTCTAGTGTCTGTTCATACACATACAATTTCAATCATTGATTGTTCACAAGCCTCTTTTTTTCTAGTTCTTGCTGGATTTCAAGCTGTAGGTACTCAAAGACACAGAAAATTTCTTGATCACTTTTGTGGTGCCTGACCTTGTATGAAAGTTTCTCTTGGATGAGGGACAAACAAAGAAATTGCAGATCTTTACAATAAGATGATCTTTCACCCCAGAACTAGGGGCAATGCTTAATTTATGCTGGTGGTTGCAGGTGGTAGGCACCAGCACTCTATTTTGGGAACAGCCAAGACCAGACTAGCCAAATGACCACCAGACGTTTCCCTGATGGGCCGGAAGGGTGGTGGGCAATTTTTGACCCATGGGGCCAGTTTTGTTGCTGGTTCTGCAGCAGTGATGCAATATCGCACACAGTAACAAAAGCGGCAGCGATGCTTGACACTAACACCCCCCCACGTCCCCCGTCAGCGGGTGCTTTTCTGTAGTACATCCCCCACCCCCCAGCCGGTCGGACGGAATTGCCAGAGCTGGTTTCTGTTGCCAGTCTGGTCATGGGAATAGCTAGGTTTTTAGTCTTGAAACTTGAACCCAATGCAAGTGAAAGAAAGTCAGAAAAGGAAGAAAGGAGGAAGAGAAAGACAGAAAACAGTGACAAAGAGAGAAGATAGGTATGAAAAAGAATCTGCAAGAGAGAGAGAGAAACTGATTAGAAGTGTAAGGTGGTAGAAAAAAAGCATGAGGCTGATTAAAGGCTAGGCAGCCTTAGAATTCGACAATTCCAGCAATCGTCAGCACCAGCGACAAGCTCCTAAGTAAACCTTTGGGCCTCTACACCTTTTCTTTTACAAACTAGGCACTTGATGGGGTGAGTGAGTTTGTAACTGCGCATAAAAAGTTGTCAAAAACGGGAACACTTTGTTTTTGTGTTGTCACCAAGGTTTTTCCATTATCTCCAACCACGCATGCGGATCTTTTTTAGTTTAGAAAGCTTTCTTGAATATGCTATACATAGTAAAACATCAATACAGAAGAAAATTCTAACATAGTTGTGATAAATTTGAATATAAGTTGAATCCTTAAAGAGAAAATAAAAGCTATACCAAGTACAAAAAGCTTTTGCGTGGTTTTTTTCGTTTTTAAGAAGGAAAGGAAAAGAGAAAAAAGAAAGAAAAAGAAAAAGAGAAAGAGAAGAAGAAAGAGAGCAACATATCATATACAATCAATATGAGGTACTTGTAAAGAACATCATGGTAAAAAAAAGTTAAATGGTAACAACTGCTGTGAGCAAATAAAGAAAAAGGGCAGAACATTCAAACAACATGTCTGGAGAGAAAATCAGTCAGTGGTAACCATAACAAATCCGTTTTGATTAATAGAGGTACAGAGGTGGCATAAGTACGGTCAAGTCTATGATGATGGCATAACAAATTCCACCAGGCAATATATGATATTTTTGAAGTGTCTTTCCAATTGGTAGTGATGATCTGAAAGGAAATAGCTATAAACAAATCTATAAACTTACGTACATTGCATGAAACATTCCAAATAACACGCATGCAGTTCTGCCTCTGTCATGATCCTAAATATACTAAGTTGCCGGCCATGAGGTTTTCACAGACCCACTCAACGGGATAGGTTATCCTGGCCCTAGACAAAGTATAGGTAGAAGGGGGTGACAGAGAGGAAACCATAGAATGCTACATTTTGAGGACTCTAAACTCATGGACGTCTTAGGGTAGCATTTGAGACATTTTTACACTAGGGTTACCACCTGTCTGCATTTTTCACGGATTGTCCTAAATTTGAGTACCTTGTCCGGTAAGACATGAGTGGCAGTGGTGGCCGGCATGGATCAGGGTTGCAGGGTGGTTTGGAGGGTAAGGGGATCTAAAATAAGAAAAAAAATGTGCTTACCACTGCTTTCTCCTACGTCTCTCCTCCTCGTCCCTCCGCACTGCCGGAATAGGAAGCACATCCATGCTCCTCTGAGCCAATCAACATGCTGCGATGCAGGGTGTGATTGGTCTAAGCGCCATGGTTCGGCGCTCAACCAGGGAATGAGAGCCTGGGCATGTTCTCCACCCAAGCTGTAATGCAGCCTGGGTGGTGGAACATGCAAAGTGCGCATGAATATTTGGCCGGCCCGAGACGGCCGCCAAACAGTCATGTGTACTTTGAAAGTGTGCTCATCACTCTACCTGCTCCTGTGGTGAGAGCAGCCCCGCCCGACCTGCAAAGCTGCCACAACAGGACAAAATAAAATGATAATAACCTCGAGTTATTATCATTTTATTTTTCCTTTATCTCACTTCTGCAAAGCAGTGGGGAGAGGCTCCTCCGCTTTAGTGGAGGAGCTGCCACTGATGGATGGTCTGTTACGGGTTACTTTTTACAACACTGCGTGTGTGCTTGTGGTGCAGCATTGGCAAGAAAAGTTGCAACTAACTCATAGTGATGTACCAGCTCTCCTCTAAAGGGAACTGGTCGGACATCTTTTATTTCGAGAACAGGTTCTGAAAGAAACCTTGCTGACAGCCAGACCTCAAACTGTGGTCTCTTGACAGGGCAGAAGATTGCAATTCACAATCAGTGAGCTGTGAGAGGGTTTTAGGTGGTCTCCTATGGTACAGCTCACTTGGTGTGCGTACCTGTGACCTGCTGCTGTAAATGGTAGCATGTGTAAGACATTATACTCCTGTGAGGTTTCACTAATGCAGCTCATGGTTCCCTCTACAATGAGTCTTAGTGGATGCAATCTTTGATAACCTTTTGCGGTGGTCGGACAGAGCCCCTAGGACCTATAGGAGGGGGTGGCATGTTTACTGAAGAATTCACTGATGGATACACAAGCTCAGTGGTGCCACTGGGCTTCCACTTGCCTAGGAATTGTGCTCCTGGCCGCTATTTGAACTCTAAAAAGAAGCACTAATCAAGCCTCTATGCCCCAGTGCCACAGCACTTGCTGCCCCTGCTTAGAACATGTTCAGTAGCTACAACTTTTTTGGTTTGGTGAAGTAGCCCTTTGTTTCTTCAAGGAGTGTTAATGATTCACATTTGCATTTGAAAGGCTTTCGGAGCCCTGTCACTCACTGGGCTGTTTAACATTTGACTGCCCAAAAGAAAGCAAGCATTGGCAAAGCCGATAGGTCTCTCTTCTATGGGCTGGTAGTTTCTAGCTATTCTGTACAGCTTCCCCAATGTTGTGCGGCATGGCTAATGAATAAACAAAAAAAAGCACAATGGCGCCTTCTTTCATGACATTTTGTAGACGCACGCAACACAGAGTGGCGCGCCTACAAAATGACAAAATACGTTTTGTCTTTTTATCTACTGATGAGAGATGGATTGGTAAATAAAAAATGCAAAAACAGTAGTTAAAAGAAGCATTTTACATTTATTTTGGAGGTGGGGTAAGCAGCACAGTGATCACAAGTGGGGAAGCAAGTAATGCAAGGGGCGAAGCAACGCGAGCATAGAACCATGGGGAGAAAGCATCAAGGAAATGGGGGGAAGCAACATGGGTGAAAGAGGAATGCGGAGTGTGCGGGGGAAAGAAAACCACAGGGGTGAGAACACAACACGGGTAAAGCACACAAGGTCGGGCATAACACATCGTGGAAGAGAAGCACACGGACAAGAGCGATCAATGATGAGCAAGGAGGCAGGGGCAAGAGCAGTACAAGAAGCAGACAACTAGAAATCAATTCACTCAAACCAAAAAGAAAAAAGTAGTCCTTCAAAAGTGAGCAGTGGAAGGACACAAGTAATGTGTCCATGCTCCAGAGGTTGGTCAAACACAAGAAAAGGAAGTAAAGCTTACACAAGCTGATGAATAAACATCCAGCAAATGTGAGTGACAATATGGCGTCGATTCCGATCCGGAAAAAAGCGCTCCGAATTGCCGTTCGGAGTGTTTTTCCCCGTACGAATCGTACCCGTAAGCGTCCTCGTCAACAACGCTGTACAAATCGGAAGTCCATACTAATTGCTGCCGGCTGACGCTCAACGCTACGTCCGAACGTAAATAGACCGCGACTTTCGAACCAGGAAGTACGATCCATGTTGAACACACTCCGTACGGCTCTTTTTCTACGAGAGCTCAAAACTACCGTAAAACCACAGTCCGGCACGAACCGCACACCGGTACGCGACAAGCAGGACATGAATGCCATCGTCCGTCTCATCCCAATCCTGTACGGCCACCACCTCGTACTTAGAAACCGACAATGGCGCAGAAGGTGAGTACAACGAAGTCCAACATACCTGTACGTGTTGCCACATGCGCACATCTCCGTTGCACGACTGTAATGTCTGGGTACGTTGCGCCACACACTCCCGCACATCACCAGTGTAATATGGAGACGTGCCGCACCTACGTCATCGCCCTGTGGGTACGGTACGTAACCGCACAACACCACTGCAATACGGAGACGTGCCACACCTACGTCATCGCACTCGGGGTATGGTACGTCGCCGCACAACACCAGTGCAATACGGAGACGTGCCGCACCTACGTCATCGCCCTCGGGGTACGGTACGTCACCGCACAACACCAGTGCAATACGGAGACGTGCCGCACCTACGTCATCGCCCTCGGGGTACGGTACGTCACCGCACAACACCAGTGTAATACGGGGACGTGCCGCACCTACGTCATCGCCCTTGGGGTACGGTACGTCACCGCACAACACCAGTGTAATACAGAGACGTGCCGCACCTACGTCATCGCCCTCGGGTTACGCTATGTCACCGCACAACACCAGTGTAATACGGGGACGTGCCGCACCTACGTCATCGCCCTCGGGGTACGGTACGTCACCGCACAACACCAGTGTAATACGGGGACGTTCCGCACCTATATCATCGCCCTCGGGGTACGGTACGTCACCGCACAACACCAGTGTAATACGGGGACGTGCCGCACCTACGTCATCGCCCTCGGGGTACGGTAAGTCACCGCACAACAACAGTGTAATAGACGTGTGCGACATACGTCTGCTATGTAAGTGTAAGAGGTGTGTAGAAAACACACCCAGCAGTGCCCAGCATTAGAGTGTGTGTGTGGCTAAGACCCCCACCAGTGCCCACCAGTGCCCAGCATTAGAGTGTGTGTGTGGCTAAGACCCCCACCACTGCCCAGCATTAGAGTGTGTGTGTGGCTAAGACCGCCACCACTGCCCACCAGTGCCCACCAGTGCCCAGCATTAGAGTGTGTGTGTGGCTAAGACCCCCACCACTGCCCACCAGTGCCCAGCAGTGCCCAGCATTAGAGTGTGTGTGTGGCTAAGACCCCCACCACTGCCCAGCAGTGCCCAGCATTAGAGTGTGTGTGTGGCTAAGACCCCCACCAGTGCCCAGCAGTGCCCAGCATTAGAGTGTGTGTGTGTGGCTAAGACCCCCACCAGTGCCCAGCAGTGCCCACCAGTGCCCAGCATTACAGTGTGTGTGTGGCTAAGACCCCCACCACTGCCCACCAGTGCCCAGCATTAGAGTGTGTGTGTGGCTAAGACCCCCACCAATGCCCAGCAGTGCCCAGCATTAGAGTGTATGTGTGGCTAAGACCCGCACCAATGCCCAGAAGTGCCCAGCATTAGAGTGTGTGTGTGGCTAAGACCCCCACCACTGCCCAGCAGTGCCCAGCATTAGAGTGTGTGTGTGGCTAAGACCCCCACCAGTGCCCAGGAGTGCCCACCAGTGCCCAGCATTAGAGTGTTTGTGTGGCTAAGACCCCCACCACTGCCCAGCAGTGCCCACCAATGCCCAGCATTAGAGTGTGTGTGTGGCTAAGACCCCCACCACTGGCCATCAGTGCCCAGCAGTGCCCAGCATTAGAGTGTGCATGTGGCTAAGACCCCCAGCAGTGCCCAGCATTAGATCGTGTGTGTGGCTAAGACCCGCACCAATGCCCAGCAGTGCCCAGCAGTGCCCAGCATTAGAGTGTGTGTGTGGCTAAGACCCCCACCACTGCCCAGTAGTGCCCAGCATTACAGTGTGTGTGTGGCTAAGACCCCCACCAGTGCCCGCCGGTGACCAGCCGTTAAATCAGAAACATACCATTGTTAACCTCATTACCATCATGAGATAGACACATGTTAACATACCCAAATGTGAACATCACACCAGCTCCCAGGCACACAGCAGTCACAGACATCACAACACAAACTAATGTTCAGAAAAAGAAATAAATAGCTTTATTCAGCTTGTTCAAAATAGAAAAAGCAAATAAGAGTCCTTATCAGAAAAGGCCAATGGCCAGTCCCAAAAAGTCTGATCAACAGTTTGTGCCTCCATGGGTGTGCTCACACCCAAACTTGCCTGCACATGGAGTTTAATCCGCTGTGGAAACTATGGGGGCACCATCTGTGGAATCCTCCGGCACCGCAGGGACAGGAGAGGGAATGAGAGGTGGAGTGGGTGCAGGTGTAGTAAATCCATCCACACTGGTTGGTGCATCGCCGAAAGTAGCTTCAAATACCTGGCTGCACACCTCAGCCAGTGCGGAAAAACTACCACCTGAACCCGGGGACACATTGGGGGTGGAGGTAGAGGGCTGTGAGTCTGTTCTTCTGGGTGTGTGGATGCGTGTGTGAGCTGTGTCCCCTCTCCCTGTGGGTGTGCCTACATCCCCTTGAGATTGTGTGCGTGGAGCTTTGAGTCTCTTCTGGTGTGTGGGTGTGCCGGGTGTGTCTGACCGGTGGCGTTTGCGTGTATGTTGTGTAGGTATGTGAGAGGCAGAGGTGGATGGGTCTGAAGGATGGGGGGGGACAGATGCTGCTGGGTGTACATATCTGCCGTCAGTATTGACTCAATGGCAGCCACACTCCGACATAGATCAGACATGGCCGATGACATGCCCTCCATGAACGACACCAACTGTGTAATGAGTCGTGTATGTCCATGGAGGACTGTCAACATGGATGTCTGACCTACTGCAATCTGCCGGAGTAGGTCCACAGACTCAGCACTGAGGGCAGCAGGGGACACAGGGGCAGGGGCTGCGGTGCCGGGAACAAAGGAGACACGGGGGCTAGCACGGACCCTAGGGACACTAAGGACTGGGAGGGTGGAGCTGGTACTGGAGGAGGGGCGGCCAGCCAAAGATGAAGAAGTGACCATTGCTGCATATTCCCCCTCCTCCTGAGAGTCTGACTCGATGTTGTCGGCATGGTAGGATGTATCAGTCACATGTCGTCCGGCCTGCAGACTCTCCTCACCCTCCGTGCCACTGCCTCCCTCTGACTCCTCAAAGCAGGTGGCACTGTCACTGGGTCCCTCTGCCTGGTCCGCGCCTGTGTCTCCTCCAGATTCAGATGATGATGCTGTTGGCAAGGAGATTAAGAAAAACATATCAGTCACCTGTACACATCAGACATATCATCTAGAAATCCATTGGTCACATTTCTAAACATGGCATGCATTATGATTCACATGACACTGAACTCTGCACAATACTAAGTCTAGCCTTGGCCATTTGTGAGAGACACAACGCTCAATGTATAGTAGGATACAAGCGACAGGCAAGGCAAAAACGTGTATGAGAGACACAATGATGATCCACTGCCTGACAACAGGATAGCTGATGATGCATCACAGTTCATTTCCCAACCCTGCCACCCAATCCCAGACCTGGTCATGTTTGATTTGCTTTCGCCTTGTGCCACATGGGAAAAGTCCTTCCTGAACTGCCATGTGATACCATCCTGGGACCTGAACCAAGTGTACCATCACCTCACACTGGCATCACAGCTGGCTACACCCTAAGCCACATTGTGTGGCTGCCCATCAATAACATTTCCATACCAACATGCAACATATTTTGAGATTATGCACACACGCACTGCCCAGTGTGAGTATACATAAGCCCAAAAAATAGCACATGTACATTGTGCACCTGTAGCTAACACATGACAATTAGAAAGTGTACCATGGACAAAGGCCAATGATGCTGACTCGTGCAGAAAACACATGTTGAGACTCAAGATCATTCACAAAATATGAAGAAGGGCAGACACAGTGCACATGTGGTGCTACATGTAAGGTACCAACAGGTGTCACAGACCCCCTCCAACATGATGATGTGCAAAGGAAGATGCATACTAAGACATTGCACCATAGGAGTACATGTGAAAAACAATCATTAGCCAAAGCGCTGGTCAAATGTGGAGTAGGGCAAGGCATGTAAAGAAGCATCTGTTGAAACTGGGCCATTCTTATGCCAATGCATAAAGTGCCTGTCTGACCACACCACTCAAACTATGGGAGTGTTAGCAAGCCTTGGAGCACTGCAGGTAGCATGTGACACACATGACAACAAACAGACATGTACCTACCCCCTACTTGCTGCTGTCCCTCCTGCAACTGCCTATGGAGGTCTGGGAACACCACTTCCAGGACCCGGAGCATGTGGGGGGTGAGGTGGCGGGTGCCGCCATGCCGGTGTGGAGCTTCCAGCTTCAGCTGTACTCTGGCGATGCGGCGGGTCCAACACCGGATGTCCTGCCACCTCTTCTTGATGTTTCTGAGCCTCCTGTGAGGGCCCCCCTCACTCCTGACAGCCCTGGCGATGTCCACCCAGATTTTACCCTTCTCATAGGCAGATACCTGTCACAAATGTAAAGTAAAAGACCATCAGTACACTCGGTCCATGTTCCAAAGACACACATATGTTCACAAAATACTTGATGACAACAGGGCATCGTATGCTCCACACATTTGCATCATTGTCCAGGAGTATGTGGCCTGTGAGCAAACACTACTGCATTACATGGCATTGAAAGGCTACAGATGACATGAGGGGTGCAAAACACTCTTTGAGCATGGCACTCACAGAGCAATATATGCTACATATGGGTGCACTGTAGCACGTGACATGCTGTCACACACCCCACTACAACAAAGTACTCTCTTGAAACAACACTGTACACCCTGGCACTCACTCCCAACAACATAGCATCTATCCACCATACATACACAGTGGCTATAATGTCACGCACACAACAGGTGCACACTCCAAGGTAGTGCACACATCACTCACCTGATCCTCTGGTCTCCCATACAGCTTGCTGTAGTTTGGCAGGAGGGCATCCAGCAGGGCCTTGTTCTCAGCATCAGTGAATGCAGGTGCCCTCTCCATGCTCAGCTAATCAGGGTCCAGACGATACAGAGACAGCAGCTGTGCTTACCACTCCAATGTTGCGCAGGCAAGTGCCCTCCCACAGCCACATGCTGCCTTATATCTGTGCTGCAGAGGGTCTGTGGGTCCAAGGAGTAGTGTGTGATAGGCCACCATAGTTAGCATCCTATGTTCCATCCAATCACATCACACAGAAGGCCATGACACACATATGCATGGTTTGAAAAATGAGCAAGAGCTGAACAACAACTTTTGCAACATTGTATACTTTTGCCCAACTGATTTTCTAGAACACCTGTAGGAGGAGGCTCAAAACTCTCTGTATCCATGACAACCTGGTTGCATTTTGATCATTCCACTGTTCCCCTAGATGTTCTCAATGTATTTATTTGAATACCCACACAAGTATGGTGCCATTGTCGTTGCTAATGCAACCCATTCAATGTTGTAACGAGGGGTACACATGCACGTACCATTGGGGTACGCTATGCTCGCGTATGCTCAAAATGCAATAGGGAAATGAGGCGTACACACGCACGTACCATTGGGTTACGCTATGCTCGCGTATGCTCAAAATGCAATAGGCCAACAAGGCGTACACACGCACGAACCATTGGGGTACGCTATGCTCGCATATGCTCAAAATGCAATAGGGAAACGAGGCGTACACACGCACGTACCATTGGGGTACGCTATGCTCGCGTATGGCTAACATGCAATAGGGAAACGAGGCGTACACACGCACGTACCATTGGGGTACGCTATGCTCGCGTATGCTCTAAAGGCAATAGGGAAACGAGGCGTACACACGCACGTACCATTGGGGTACGCTATGCTCGCGTATGCTCAAAATGCAATAGGGAAACGAGGCGTACACACGCACGTACCATTGGGGTACACTATGCTCGCGTATGCTCAAAATGCAATAGGGAAACGAGGCGTACACACGCACGTACCATTGGGGTACGCTATGCTCGCGTATGCTCAAAATGCAATAGGGAAACGAGGCGTACACACGCACGTACCATTGGGGTACACTATGCTCGCGTATGGCTAACATTTAATAGGGAAATGAGGCGTACACATGCACGTACCATTGGGGTACGCTATGCTCGTGTATGCTCAAAATGCAATAGGGAAACGAGGCGTACACACGCACGTACCATTGGGGTACGCTATGCTCGCGTATGCTCAAAATGCAATAGGGAAATGAGGTGTACACACGCACGTACCATTGGGGTACGCTATGCTCGCGTATGGCTAACATGCAATAGGGAAACGAGGCGTACACACGCACGTACCATTGGGGTACGCTATGCTCGCGTATGCTCAAAATGCAATAGGGAAACGAGGTGTACACACGCACGTACCATTGGGGTACGCTATGCTCGCGTATGGCTAACATGCAATAGGGAAACGAGGCGTACACACGCACGTACCATTGGGGTACGCTATGCTCGCGTATGCTCAAAATGCAATAGGGAAACAAGGCGTACACACGCATGTACCATTGGGGTACGCTGTGCTCGCGTATGTCTAACATGCAATAGGGAAACGAGGCGTACACACGCACGTACCATTGGGGTACACTATGCTCGCGTATGGCTAACATGCAATAGGGAAACGAGGCGTACACACACACGTACCATTGGGGTACGCTATGCTCGCGTATGGCTAACATGCAATAGGGAAACGAGGCGTACACACGCACCTACCATTGGGGTACGCTATGCTCGCGTATGCTCAAAATGCAATAGGGAAACGAGGCATACACACGCACGTACCATTGGGGTACGCTGTGCTCGCGTATGGCTAACATGCAATAGGGAAACGAGGCCTACACACGGACGTACCATTGGGGTACAGTGCGTCAGACATGCACAAGTGAACGATTGTGTAGGCTGCGTTCCTGACCTCTTTCATGGCACCATTGGGAGAGTGACTCCAGGAAATCACATTGCAGGGATGTAGTCTACACTCATGTTGACGATGTGGATGCATACATCAGCATGGCATCCTTAACCAGCATGCCCCAGGTGTGGCACACATTGAAGAAGCACAGGGACTGTGACCTTGTGGCTCAGTTGATGTGTGAAGAGCTGTTGAGATATGTCATTAATCATTTTGCACATGTGTATCACATACATTCAACACTTTGCACCAGGAGTATTGGGAGGGTTAAGAAGACCCACTGACAGTGTCAGTCCCAAGACGACAGGACAGGTGGACTGGGGGATGCGAGTGGTATAGACACCTCGCCAGACACTGGTGATGTCTCTACTCCAAACGTGTCTTTGGATGAGCGGCCAACGTACAGTGTTGTGTTGATGTGGGCCGCCAAAGCCTTGCCCCTTCTTCTCCCCTTTGCGGCCATGAGGACCAACCTCCTCACTGAGGTCCTCAAACTGCAGTCAAGCTCCGCTGAGCCTCTGCAGCCATTTCATTTGGAATTCATATTGGCCAGCATGTACAGGCACGCTGCAGGTTTTGCTGTAGATAGGCACGTTGCCAGATGCCCACAACCCTCCCCGGACAAACCATGTTTCCTGTCCTCCCACCCCACCCCAGAGAGCATGGCCATCCAGGCCTCCAAATCACAGACCACATTTACGTTTGCTCCACTGGACAGGGTATCCAAGAGCTATGAGCAGTACGGAAAGATGTCATCATCCTCCCAGAGTCTGGGACTGAGGTCTACCAACATCACATGCCTCTTTGTCCGCTCCACACACTATCTGTGGGACACGGTTGTGGAACTGCTGCCAGAGTATGCGTTGTAGGTACGGGCAATACTTGGCCAAGCCCTTGTAGAATGCCAATCAGCGACACGGTATTTGATCCGTTGTGGGCTGGATAGCACCGACTCACTGTGCAGATCGATGGCATCCACGGAGGCACATTTTTCAAAAGCCTGGTATGTATTCAAAGTTAGGAATATGCTACAAACTAAAGTACCATACCGATGTTTAGTTACAAAAGGTAAGTAACTAGTTCATACTGTTCAGTATATCTGCTGTAGGAGCATCTATGTTGGGTCCTTGCTGTGATGACAGGGTTTGTAATGTACGCACACCATGCCACTTGTGCTAATGAACGGCTCATATGTGTGATGGCATCACAGACCATTTGTCACAAATCAAACTTTTATGCTGTATGATGAAGTCCATGTAATAGTTTGTGAAATTTCACACAGCAAAATGAATATGTCAGATCTGTGCAAATGATGGCACATGTGATGTGTGTGTGTGTGTGTATTGCTGTCAGCTGTCTGGATGTGCAGACAACCTCCCAATGCCATTCTCATGACGTGTGTCACTGACATGATACATTGTCATGTTCACTCAGACCTTTCCATCACATCATTTGTATGCATGTCAAATCCATTCCACAGATCACAGGTCTTTTACTTTTCACGGAGGAGTGGCTGGCAGCTGGCACATGTTTCCTCAGTGTGTCTCCCAGGCCACACTCAAAATTGTCTACATTAGTTGAAGCAGTGTTGCTTGTGCCATGTACATTGTCATTGTCTTAGTCAGACAATTAAACACATTTTCTCTTAATTATGTTTTGCAGGGCACCCCCTCTGGAAAGGCCGTTGCCAGACTTGGAAGCCATGAAGGAGCGAAATTGCATTCGCCGTTACCGCTTCACCAGGCAGTTGATCAAGGACCTGACGGACAGGCTTGAAGCTCACCTGCAACCACGACATAGGTATCCAACTGCGCTGACACCCAAGGTAAAGGTGATGGCACCCCTACATTTCTTTGCCACAGGTACGTTCCAATTTACCATAGCTGATGTGGGAGGGATGTCTCAGACAATGTTAAGCCGTGTATTGACGGATGTATTGGCGGCTATGTTGCTCCACCTTGATGAATTCATTACATTCCCTACTCCAGAACAGTTGACAGATGTCAAGGGGGAATGCTATGCCCTGGGACGCATGCCACATGTAATTGGTGCAATTGATGGTACACATGTTACTCTGGTGCCTCCACAGGCTCAGGAGCAAGCGTATCGCAACAGGAAACACTACCACTCGATAAATGCCCTGGTGGTGTGTCTTGCCAACATGATTATCTCACATGTTTCTGCACGTTTTCCAGGATCGTGCCACGATGCTTTCATCATGAGGCGTAGCAGGGTACCACAGATGATGCTGCAGCTGCACAACCACCGGGCATGTCTTGTTGGTGAGTAGACTCTGTCAGCTATGTATGTCAGTATGTCACAACTTCATGAACTGCATCATATTACACACTCATTTCCATGATGTCAATTTGCAGGAGACGCAGGATATCCAAACATGCCGTGGCTAATGACTCCGCTACGCAACCCCAGGACAGCTGCAGACCAGCGGTACAACAATGCTCATGGGAAGACCAGGCGGGTGATCGAGCGAACATTGGGACTCCTGAAGAGCCGGTTCAGGTGCCTGGACAAGACAGGCGGAGCCCTCCAATACAGCCCACGCAAGGTGTGTGACATCTTCACCGTGTGCTGCATGCTACACAACAGGGCAGTGGAGAAGGCCGTGCCACTCTACCTTGATCCTGATGAGCTGGAACATCCGCCCGTTGAGGATGAAGGCCTTGCCCAGGATGCCAGTGACGAGGAGGGTGAAGATGATATCCGGAGTCACCTCATCCGCAACTTCTTTTCATAATGGTGAGTCACAGTAGCATTTTGGTAATACATGTACCATAGAGTTGCATGGTTAGCATGCTGTGTATGCTACTGACTGTATGCAATGTCATTTGGATGTTTGTTGTGCAGTGTCACATAGGTGCAGATGTAATGACACACACGTATGTGCTATGTGTGTATTTGGAATGTACAGGTGTACTACTACATCAGGCTATTCAACAGGACAATGTCAGAATGACATCATACGAACTTGACCCCTTGTGTGCCTCTCATCCCCATCTCGGCCTGCCTGTTGTCCGTTGTTGTCATTATGATTGCAACGTCTGCCGAATCAACGGAGCATGCATGGACACGGGGAAAAGTCAATTTGGGTAAGGACTCATATGAGACTGTTTAGCGTTGGTATGGTTTCTAATGTGTGGTACATGTTCATGCGCATGTTGTTAGACCATGCATACATGCAACAACATCATGTATCTCATTACATGTAGGCCCACTGCCATGACAGGATAGTCACCCCATCTGACAGTCATCTGTTGTAGTTGTAGACTCTGGTCAATGCATCAATGTGTGTAGACATTGACACTGCAACATTGCATATACCATGGTTTGACATTGTGTTAGAGGTACCAACCACGGACTCTGTGGTGGATTGCAGCCTCACTGTGTTCATTAGATTGTGTCTGGTTCCTCACATCCACCTTGTGGCATAGTCCAGTTAGTTTACCACAAAACCATGTCGTGTAGGTGTTGCCCAGTGTATGTTCCACATGTTAGGACAACTGTCCTGTGATTCTGTTAGCATGGATGCATTGCCCCTTGTTGCAGTAAGTAATGTCACTGTCATGTCGTCACCTTAGTGCAGGTTGAGAATACTGCTACGCCAGCCTTCACAGTGAGTAGCTGTTCGGTCTAAAATCACATGATGCCATGTATGTTTAGCTTTAGACATGACAATGTTGTGATGATGCATATGTGAAATATTTTGTTGCAACAGTGCAGTGCGGTCACTCACATCATTCTCTTGTCCCGTGCAGCATTTCTGTGCGACGGTGGGGTATCATTATGTTGGTTGGACCAACATCACTTGCTGTTGAGTCATTTTCAATCTGCTTGTCATGTTTAGCCTAGTGATGCAAAGTTGATAGGGCAAAAGACTGGCTACAGAGTGCCTTCATTGCATGTAGGTCATGAGCTTCCTCATCATATGTGATTCTTACAGCTGTTGTGGGTGATGTCAAGTTTGCCTACATGGCCCTTACGGGTACACATTCTCAAATACAGCTATTACAATTTGCGTAATTAGCATTGCCATATGTTTTAATTTGTTTGCTTTTTCCACATCATCAGAGACAGTGAATTAGTATTTGTACACATAGATCTCATTGCATGGTAGATGACTTGTGAGCGTTGCACAAGACTCAAATAGATGACAGACGTTCCTAGGTTGTATGTGTCCGTGTCACAGCATTGGATCTCATGTGATTGCATAATGAGTGAGCTCAAATTGGCTACAGCCGTTACACTTCACATGTGTGACTGGTACAGTTTATCTCATGCGGTATGTTTAGTGTCAGTGACATGAGAAAGTACTCCTAATGGGTCTTTGCCTCTGTTTCAGGTCTCCCTCCCTGCAGTTCCCATCCTCTCCTTCCCTCGCCTGATCACCCTTTTGTGTCTGTCATTTATACTCAGACCAAGGGGCTATTTGGAGGTGGAACCCTTTGAGCATCACACCACTCTGATGAAGAAAGGTACGGCCATTCCCTGGCAGGGTTGTAGCGATTACTTATGCTGCATTACAGGTGACATCATTCATTAACTTATTATTTTGTCTTCTTGCCAATGTCCATGTATGTTGGATAATGCTCCATGGCCTCACAAGGTAAATAATCATGTTGTGCATGACGTGTGATTTCTAATGAATATTGTGCCTCCTTGATGTCAACGCACATGTCCTTCTATTGTGCATGTATACTATATGGCATGAAGTAAGCTTATGCTTGTTATGTGTTTACGTGTACAGTGACAACATGCATGGTGTTGATCAAGGCTAAAATACTATTCTGTGTGTGAGGTAGATGGCTGTGTAGCTGCTGGTTAGCTTGGAACACACTAGCTGTACTCTACACCTGCTGACGCTGTGTGTCATGTGCCCCACTTGTCCCTAAGGGGCCTGGTCCCGTGACCATGATCTTTGGTGATTACTGTGCCATATTATTTGCTGTGACCCTGAGTGAAGCAGGCACTCCTGCATTCACATGCACATGTCACTTTGTGGCTTGCCAATGCACTTGTGGTATGTGCTTGTTTTGTTAGTTGTCACACCCCTCCTGCCGTCATGTCTTCACTCATTCCTGGTGCTGCATACACAGCCACAATGCAGCGCACACTATCCAGGACCACACCTACTGGATACCCCTCCTTCCATCCATTTGTAGAGCATGCTCCAGCCACCCTACACACAGAGGACACTAGACAATCATCCTCCTGGTATCACGATGCCTCAAACTCAGCCCTCACAGCTTCTATGCCTGTGTGTGAAACACATACTGGCAAGACTATGCTGAGCCACATGACATTGTGTCTATGTACCACGAGGTCATGTGCCTTGTACAGCACATACACCCCTTCCATAGGCACCATATTGTACATTGTTACCTTGTCAACACCACAGCATGAAAAGTTGGCTTCCTTACAGTCACGTGGCAGTACACGACCTGGTCACACCACTTCAACATAGCCGTCACAGTCAGTCAAGTAGCCAAAGGGGACACACACCATGACCACGTCTCTTGGGTGTGGGGTGATTTGGCCGTTCTGGTGTAGAGAATTGTCAGACGTGGGTAGTTGTTCTGGATGCGTTGCACCCATCACAGGAGTATAGTACTTGGTGCTCCATAGGGGGAGGTCACCTCATCAGGTGAGCTTGGGTAGAGTGCTACAGCCCATTGCCCACAGTCTGTCCTGCCACCCTTGTCCTGTGCCCCATTCATCACATCCACAGTACAG
This sequence comes from Lissotriton helveticus, assembly GCF_964261635.1. Taxonomy (NCBI): domain Eukaryota; kingdom Metazoa; phylum Chordata; class Amphibia; order Caudata; family Salamandridae; genus Lissotriton; species Lissotriton helveticus. Next base: position 668,738,082 of record NC_136061.1, read on the forward strand.
CATCATGCTGATGATAGTTCACATACCTGACGACACAGATGTTGGTACTCCCTACGTGGACAACTAGTTTTGTCACACTTTTCTCCTCGGACGCCTGACCTGTCAGCTCATTAGCGTGCTGCAGGGCGAACCAGCCACTAACGCGGTAGCGTTTCTTTTTTAAATCCCCGTTTTGTATTTTATTTCATTTAGTTTGTATTTCTCCTGTTCTTAATTGCGTCGTCCCCTCACCTGCACTATAATCGTTCAAGCACCGCGCTTTGCGGGTTCCTGACTCACCTCTCCCTTTGGCCGACATCTTGGGGGGAGATTTGGACGCTTGCCATTTGGGGTTAGCAGACCAGCTGTCACAAGGACACGCTGACCTGCATATAAGGGAGGCATTATAGGCGGGCTGTCTTGTTTAGTTTCTCCTCGGACGCCTGACCTGTCAGCTCATTAGCGCGCTGCAGGGCGAACCAGTCACTAACGCGGTAGCGTTACTTTTTAAAATCCCCGTTTTGTATTTTATTTAATTTAATTTGTATTTCCCCTGTTCTTAACTGCACCGTTCCCTCACCTGCACTATAATCGTTCAAGCACCGCGCTTTGCGGGTTCCTGACTCACCTCTCGCTTTGGCCGACATCTTGGGGGGAGATTTGGACGCTTGCTATTTGGGGTTAGCAGACCAGCTGTCACAAGGACACGCTGACCTGCATATAAGGGAGGCATTATAGGCGGGCTGTCTTGTTTAGTTTCTCCTCGGACGCCTGACCTGTCAGCTCATTAGCGCGCTGCAGGGCGAACCAGCCACTAACGCGGTAGCGTTTCTTTTTTAAATCCCTGTTTTGTATTTTATTTCATTTAATTTGTATTTCCCCTGTTCTTAACTGCGTCGTCCCCTCACCTGCACTATAATCGTTCAAGCACCGCACTTTGCGGGTTCCTGACTCACCTCTCTCTTTGGCCGACATCTTGGGGGGAGATTTGGACGCTTGCCATTTGGGGTTAGCAGACCAGCTGTCACAAGGACACGCTGACCTGCATATAAAGCAGCCAATTTACGCGCAGCGTTCTCGCGCAGCGTCAGTGCCGCAGTAACGCCGGAGTCACGCCAGAGTCTAGCCCGTCTGCGCCCGTCCACTCTAAGGCCGGGCTAAAGGGCGGGAGACTCTGGCCCGGAGTGTAAGAGGTATGCCGCCCCGGACATTGCCTTTATACTCCTTTCATGACCTTGCTCGGTTGAGACCAGCCTGGCTCCCATGCCATTTTACCTGTGCACCGGATACTCTACAAGAGGCCTTTTACTGTACTTGTTTCAGCACTTGCGGCAAGCCTCCGGCAGGTTGTATTCATAGGCCCCGCTCTGTGCCTGCTATCTTCCCCAGGTCGCCTATCCTGAAGGTATCTGGCTTTCTAATCAACACTAGATCTCTAGTGAAAAACAATATCGCTTTTTGTGATTTTGTGACAGCACGAAAGCCCACATGGGTGTTTCTCACTGAAACTTGGGCTACTGAGTCTTCAGAACCTGACCTGGTTGAGGCTGTGCCAGATGGGTACTCCCTATCAAGATTAGACAGAGTGGGGCGCAGAGGTGGTGGCCTTGGTATTCTCTATAAAACCTCGCACACCTGTCATACTACTCAGCTTTCCAGGCCTTCTGATCTTTTTCAAGCCCTGCACTTTCTTATAAAATCCCCTGATGCTGCGCCTTTTGTGGGTATTCTGGTCTATAGACCCCCCCGGCTCAAGGACAGATTTTAGCCAGTCTTTACTTAGCCTGTTGGAACCGTATTTTGGTGCTTCTAATCTGACAGTTCTTGGTGATCTAAATTTTCACCTAGATAATCTTGATTCTAAGGCCTCCGTAGACCTTTTGGATTCTTTATCTGCCTGTGATCTTGTACAACTGGTTAAACACCCTACTCATCAGGCGGGTCACTTATTGGATGCGGTCTTCTCCAATGATGAGAGGCTCAAAACTGATGATCCCATCCCTCTGTCTTGGTCTGACCACTTTGCTGTCCCCTTGGAACTTTCGCTTACTCTTACCTCCATAAAGAGGGACACACCCACCCAAACTATTCTTAAGAGGAATCTGAAGAATATTACGAGTTCCTCGTTGGGCCCTCTGATGCAAAATCTTAAAATTGCCCTCTTCGAGGATATCAATTTAGCTGCTTCAAAACTTTCTAAAGCAATTAGTATTGCAGTAGACGTGTTAGCCCCTCTCTCCTCGTGCTACTCTGCAAGAAAGAAACCCTCCTCACCTTGGTTCTCGGAGCCCCTTAGGCTCATGAGACAAGGGTGTAGGAAGCAAGAAAGGCTCTGGCGGACAAGTTGGAACCTTGTGGAGAGAGAAAAACATAAAAAACTCCTCAAGGAGTATAAACTTGAGATTATCAGAGTTAAGCAAGACTACTTTGCTAACCTGACAACGGCTCTCTCCTCTCCCAGGGACCTCTTTAAAATAGTGGACTCGCTTTGTACACTAAAGATGCAGGATCCTGTAGTAAGCTCTCAGGAATTCTGCGATGATATCGCAGGATTCTTTCATGCTAAGATTGCGGACATATATAAGGATCTTGAATTACAAAGATCCGATACCCCGCCTCCACCCGTTCCCATGTCTCCTGTTAGGGAGGAGATTTCTTCCAAAACTTTTAAAAATCTGTCAGAATTTCCATCGCTGTCCCTTCAGGAGCTTGATCTGCTTTTAAATAAGACGAGGTCGGGATCTCCATTAGATCCCTGCCCCTTGAAAGTCCTGAAGGAGTGCAGAGACCCCCTTCTTCCCCCCCTGCTTGATATCATGAATAGGGCCATGAGAGAAGGCATCTTTCCATCCCAATGGAAGAGCGCGGTGGTTAAGACACTTCTAAAGAAGCCTACTCTAGATCCCGAGGTGTTTAAGAATTACCGCCCTATTTCTTTGCTTGCTGCGCCGGCAAAGATGCTGGAAACGCATCTGAATTATCATCTGGCGGCATTTCTTGACTCCTCGGGTCTCTTAGACCAATCCCAACATGGCTTCAGGAGACACCATAGCACCGAGTCAGCCCTCACGGTCGTACTGAATAACATCCGCATGGAGGTAGACCAGGGACATTCCACCGTCTGGTCCTTTTGGACCTCACAGCCGCCTTCGATACCCTTTCTCCCTCGGTTTTAACATCTCGCCTGAGGGAGATAGGGGTGGAAGGGGCGGCTTTGAATCTACTGGCCTCCTTCCTAGACCAGAGGGTACAGAGAGTTAAGCTGGGGGAGTTTCTATCTCCATCCCTACCTGTGTAATGTGGGGTCCTACAGGGGTCGGCATTAAGTACGACCCTGTTTAACATCTACGTGACCCCACTTGCCAGGTTAATTAGATTGTTTGGGATGGAGGTAGTCTCCTATGCTGATGACACACAGATCTTGGTGTCCCTCTCCCACTCGGGTGACCCGTCCCCGGTCAACTTTAGGAACTGCATGCACGCAGTGTCCCAGTGGATGATCTACAATTCTCTAAAGTTGAACGGGGAAAAGACCGAGATCTTGGTGTTTGGCCCTAACAACAACATCTGGTTTCCTGAATGGTGGCCGCCCTCGTTGGGGTCATGTCCCACTCCTGCGGGATCAGCGCGGAACCTGGGGGTGTTGATTGAGCCTGCCCTCTCCATGACTTTGCAGGATAACAGAACTGTCGCCACCTGCTGGGGCATTATTAAAATACTCCGCAAAATAAAACACTATTTGTCCCCTCAGGCGCGGAAGCAAGTGGTGGTAGCACTTATCGCATCGCGACTGGATTATTGTAACGCCCTATAATTCGGCATGAATAAGAGCCTAATCCAACGCCTTCAGACCGCTCAAAATGCGGCAGCTAAATTTGTTCTTGACGCTCCTAGACTGGCTTCATCAACGGCAGCAAGGAAGGCCCTACACTGGCTTCCCATTGAAGCGAGGATTACTTTCAAGACGCTTTGCATGACCCAAAGTGCTCTCTCTGGGAAGGGTGCGGGGGGTCAAGAACCTCTTGCTACCTTATGCTTCAAGCAGACTTTTACGCTCCTCCACTAAGAATTTGCTGGTGGTCCCTCGCTTTCGTAAGAGTAAATGGGGTGGAAGGGCTTTTTCCGCAATTGCCCCTAAGTTATGGAACACTCTTCCATGCGACATAAAATCTCAGGCTTCCGTCCTCGCTTTTCGAAAAGCATTGAAAACCTGGTTGTTCGCGAAGGCGTACCCGTAGATACTTCTCATTTGTTTATACCCTTTTTTGTCAGGCGCCTTGACGCCCTCGGGCTTAGTTGCGCACTACAAGACTCTTTTCATTTCATTTAATTTCATTTCATTTCATTTCACACTGATCTATACACCTCAAAGTGACTCTCCTGCGCCTGGCTTTTATTGCAGTTTTGTGATCCAAAAACCCCTTCAGCATTGACTATTCCTCACAGGTGTGTCTTTCCATCCCTGTATGTAGTTGTTAGGAATTTGTGACCAATGTGTGTCCTCACCCGGACTCAGATCCAAGTGTGTGGATGGCTGCAGTTTGGTGAATACCCTTGCATTTCATACATTTGCACACACATTTAATTTTATACTGTGGCTAGAGGATAACTCACCAAATGCGTTTGATCTTTAGGATATTTATTGGGTGATCTTGTGCAGGAAACGTGAATAGGTGCTGTACAGAAAGGGGTGGAATCCAAAGTTCACAGCTGGAGATGAGATGCCTTACAGTTTCAGTCAACAGAGTCCAGGCCACAGTGCTTTGCATCATTGGGCAGACTGTGACCAGCAAGTCCATGTGGGAGAGTCTCATAGGTGATGCTGTTGCACCCAAGGGCAATATGCCAGGTCCAGTGTCCTGGGAGTAGTGCATGGCCCACTGCCACTCAACGTCTTAGCCGTGGACGACCCACCTTCCTTGAGGGACCCTCAGGTGCAGGCCTGGACGATGCATGGGACGCTACGTCAGACTGTTCCTCCTCCTCCTCATCCATCCCTGTGTCTGGTGTTGCACCTTGCCTAGATGTAGGTGGCCTGGTGACACAGGGAGGGTGCTGCATGTTGGCAGCAATCTGACGTAGCGATTGGCACATTTCCCGATACACCGTCAAGAGCTGAGCCAGACTTGCCTCCACCCGTCCATAATGTAGGTCTTGCCTGGCTATTTGCTCTGCCTGCTGCTGTTTCACCTGGTTGAGGGCCTCCGCAAGCTGGCTTACCTCCCTGGTGTCCCGCCGGTATGCCTCCAGGATGTTATGCAGTTCAGGCATACCGGGCCCTGCAGCTGACTGGCCAGAATCTCGCCTCCCCCTTGCGCCACTCCCACCACCCTGACCCACATGAGCACGGCCTGCGCTTGTGGGCACATCCGATCGACGGGCCCCCCGATTGCTGGCAGGGTGGACGTTGTCTGCCACCTCAGGGGTGCCCGACAAAGGGTGTCCCTCATTTTCAGACAGGCTCTCAGGTGGATCATGGGCAGGGCTCTGACCTGTCTGCTGGGATGTGGTGGGAATGGTTCCGGTGGTTGGCAGAGATGTAGCTGGTACAGTTGCAGCAGGGGTTTGGGATCCAGAGGAGCCAGGTTGGTTGGGGTCATCCACAGTGCGTTGAGTGGCGTCGCTGTCGGTGGGGTCTGAGTCCTGCTGAGCCTGGGCCTGGGATCCTTCTCCCCCCTGGTTGGGGGGGGCTCCACACGTTGCCCTGTGTGTGGGAGAGACAGACACTGTTAACGCACTATCAAGTGACATCTAAATAAGTTATCCATTTTCACCATCACAGTTCCACAAGCTTTACATTGATGTAATTGTTCAGTGGTGTATGTAGTGGTAGTACATTGACATGTACTCTGGAGTATTTGCATTCTTCCATTCTCTTGACAATGACTGACACAGCCATTGCTGTGTCTTGTCTTGGCGACACAACACATATACAGCAGTGCTCAGGTTCACGCAACATCCAGGATACGGTGTTAATCCTTATGTCAGCGTCAAGCATGCACAGAGTTTAGATGCAGCGTGTTCATGTAAGAGACAGAGCATTGTCTGTTCTACTATTATGAAGTGAGAACTGTGTCCTTTGAGCCAGGTAAACTCAAAAAGTACACCACCAATCACAACACCCAATACAGCATTGGAAAGGGGAGGTCCAGTAGATGGACATAGGCTATATGAATTGTCACCATATACACTCAAAAGGGGGGGCACCATCAGTGGAAAAGTAGTCCCTTCTGGCCGTTAGATGTGGCTGTTAACTTTCAGAGAGGCAAGTTGTGGGCGTTAGATGGCGAGGAGAACATTGAGATGCGAGGAGATGTCACTGTGCAAAACCAAACACACCATTGGCACTCACAGTGCAGAGTATTTCAAACGCACAAGAATCACAGTGCAGCATGTTGCAAACATGAAATATTCACTCACACACAAATCTTCGGATAGGCAGATTCATTGACCTGGCCATTACCGTTGTACGCTGACATCCGGGACGGGGCGCGGCTTGCATTCACAGGCATCCAATCACGCCACATAACTCGCATAACACATGCAATCATTGCAATGAATATTTAAGTAACGATTTCACCATTGGACACGCTCCTGTTTGTCACAGGGGGAAGACCTCAAGCAAAAGAGGTGCCGCTTACACGGCGTTTCAGGGCTTAGGCGAGTCTGCGTTCTGCCAGACTGAAGCAGCAATATTTATTGCACAGAGATATCATACATCAAAAAACAGGCTTTTGCATGGCCCCTAAGCAAGGCAGCTTTCAACACAGTACTTGCATTCTAAACCTAAGAACAAAGCTACGGATTCACTAGCCGCTATCTGTTTTACCACTTTGACACTCCCACTTATTGCGGCGCTAAGGAGAAAATTTGACCTCAGGGCTTGAAGAAATTTTTCACTCGGCAACATCAACATGTGCTACATAAAATATTGTCTTGTCAGAAGCATCAACATTCTCACGGGTGAGGGGGCGATGACAAAGTAGGAAACACAAGTGACATTAAGTGGAGGGACCTTTGGCCGACAAGATTACACAATTTAGTTTTCTAACCGGGACAAAGTCGGGACGGGTTGCTAGTTTTATTGCATGTATTCATCTACATTGGATAGGTGTTGCTGTTCCGTGTTGGCCAAACAATGCCAACACCCCTGTACCTGTACACCCACTTCTAGATCATGGCTTTGGAACATGGCACTTCTGTAAGACGCATCACCTTGTCAATACCCATGTCCATGTTGATACTTAAGTGCATCCACAACGTTCATGAGATGGGGCACGTGCATTGTGTGTGAGGTACAATGGACTGGAACATCTGCTATGTGCATGTAATAGTTGTATGTGTATTCATATGAGTGAGTGTTTAGTTGTGGTACATGACAATTGGGACAGTGTTGCACTCCATTGCCTGTCACCAGGGGTTGAGTTTCTGTAAGGGGGGTGTATGACAGGCCATGCTAGTAGTTTGCGTGTGATTATCAGGCGTCAATCCTTCATTATTTTGCTGTCCCCTCATGTAGCATGCTGGCCTAATCGTGGTTGTGTGTTCCTGCACAGGATGTGTGACCTTGTCATGGTGTTTGTGTTTGCAATGATCACAGGAGGGACTTGTGCTGCCTACACCTGTGCCCATTGTGTACTACAGAGCATTCAAAACTGTGTGTCCTGACACAGTACAGTGTCGCCTGCAAATGGTGGTTGTGTTTCAGGCACTTAGTAGATGACTGCTGGTAATTAGGAGACATCCCTAAACATTCTGCTCTATGGTCTTTGTAAGGCCTGTGCAGTGCTTGGGTGCAACAGTGTGTGTGGCCAGGGAGCTGGGGTGAGGTGACAGAGGGAGGAACACTGAGGGATGGATACAGAGGGAGGGAGGGACACAGAGGGAGGGAGGGAGACAGAGGGAGACAGAGGGAGGAAGGGAGAGGGAGGGAAGGAGGGAGAGGGAGGGAGGCAGAGGGAGAGGGCGACAGAGGGAGAGGGAGACAGAGGGAGAGGGAGACAGAGGGAGGGAGGGAGAGGGAGGGAGGGAGGGAGCCAGAGGGAGGGAGACAGAGGGAGAAGGAGACAGAGGGATGGAGACAGGCTGTTTGTGCTTGCTTGCTTGCTACACTGCCTTACTGTGTCACAAAATGATGCATCTCCGGAAGGTGTGTCTGTAAAATGAAATAGTTTTTAGGCTGTGGTCTACTATCTTGTGTGATATTTCCCTATCCCTGTGCATTGGGCATGGTGCTTGGGTGTGTCCCTGGGACATATGGGATGAGAGCAGCCTCCTACCCTCCACCTTTCACCCTTTGTGCCTCCCCCTTGCAACTAACCCCATTCTGTTGTGTCCTGGTGGGACTCATGGCCACCCACCCTATGCTGCTGGGCACTGTTGTTGGTCTACCCATGTAACTTGTGTTTTTTGTACACTCATCAGACTCAACGGCTCCTTCGATTCCATGTACTCCCACCGGTGACAGCAGGGCCATGACTTTCTCCTCCGAGGGATGGTATACAGGAGGTCTGCGGGGACCACCACCTCCAGTGTAGTGTGCATTGGCGTAGTCCTGGTCCATTTTCTTCTTGACCATCCTCCGCGGATCATACCACCGGCTCTGGCATTCCCCCTTGGTGCGCCGGATGGGTGCAACAGCATTGACCCGGTCTACGATCCTCTCCCACAGGCGTGTTTTTGCAGCCATGCTGGTCTGTCTGACCAATGCGCCAAACAGCTGTGGCTCGACTCTGATGACTTCATCTGTAAGTATCTCATTCTCCAGGTTAGTGAACTTTGGATTCTTGGGTGTGCTCATGGTGTGGGGTGTATGTGATAGAGGGGGTGATGGTGTGTATGGATGAGGGTGTGTGGGTCTGATTGTGAAGGGGGTGATGTGGGTGTAGATGAGATAGGGTGTATGAGTGAAGGTGTGTGGCTGCAATTGTTTGTGTGCTCTCTGTGTCTTCGCAATAATGGGTATGTTGCAAAGGATGATGGGTTGTATGTGTGGACCCTTTTATTGGTCAAATAGTGGGTGTGGCTTATTTTGAATTGGTGGGGTGTGTGTTATATGGGGTGGGTGTTAATGTTGACCTCTGTTTGCCAGTTTGGCTGTGACCAGGACATTGATTCTCAATGTAGTGTACATAGGAGACATGTTCAGTGTTGTTGTGCGACTCGTTTGCATGGTCCTTGTGCTGGTTTGGGTGTTGGCGTTATGTGTGCGTGTCGTACTTGTGCGTGCGATTGAGTTGTACGGGCCGTTGGCGGGTGGGGGGTTCGTGTAGGCTTGTTGGGAGGGGTGCGTGTCGTACTTGTGCGTGCGATCGAGTTGTACGGGCCGTTGGCGGGTGGGGGGGTTCGTGTAGGCTTGTTGGGGGGTTGTGCGTTTCGTACTTGTGCGTGCGATTGAGTTGTACGGGCCGTTGGCGGGTGGGGGGTTCGCGTAGGCTTTTTGGGGGGGTGTGCGTGTCGTACTTGTGCGTGCGATCGAGTTGTACGGGCCGTTGGCGGGTGTGGGGGGTTTGCGTATGCTTGTTGGGGGGGTGTGCGTGTCGTACTTGTGCGTGCAATCGAGTTGTACGGGCCATTGGTGGGTGGGGGGTTCGCGTATGCTTGTTGAGGGGGTGTGCGTGTCGTACTTGTGCGTGCGATCGAGTTGTACGGGCCGTTGGCGGGTGGGGGGTTCGCGTAGGCTTGTTGGGGGGGTGTGTGTGTCGTACTTGTGCGTGCGATCGAGTTGTACGGGCCGTTGGCGGGTGGGGGGGGGTTCGCGTAGGCTTGTTGGGGGGTGTGCGTGTCGTACTTGTGCGTGCGATCGAGTTGTACGGGCTGTTGGCGGGTGGGGGGGTTCGCGTAGGCTTGTTAGGGGGGGTGTGCGTGTCCTACTTGTGCGGGCGATTGAGTTGTACGGTCCGTTGGCGGGTGGGGGGGTTCGCGTAGGCTTGTTGGGGGTGTGCGTGTCGTACTTGTGCGTGCGATCGAGTTGTACGGGCCGTTGGCGGGTGGGGGGGTTCGCGTAGGCTTGTTGGGGGGGTGTGCGTGTCGTACTTGTGCGTGCGATCGAGTTGTACGGGCCGTTGGCGGTGGGGGGGTTCGCGTAGGCTTGAGCGAGGGGTACACGTGTGGTATGTGTTGATGGCGCTTGCTGTGAGGCGAATATTCCCGTACGAATCATTCTTCAAGTACGAAAACTTTGGGCCGTACGAATCGCGGACAGCCTTCCCGTACAGGATCGTACTAGTGTGTTTGTACGGGCTGTTTACGAATCGTACGGTAGGATTCCCGATGTTTATTCGTACGGGTCATCGACTGTGGTTCGTACGGGTCGCTGTTATTCATACGGCATTCAACGGAAATGGATCGGAATTCGCAGGTCGGACGGTAATTTCCCATTCGTACGGATTCGGCTACGAATACGAATCGTACGGCGGTTTATTTTACCGGATCGGAATCGGGCCCCAAATGTTCACCAATGGTTAGCAAACAGCAGACTATAAGATGACAGTATGTTATTTCAGCAAAAGACAACCAGCGCTGTCTAATAGCTGAAACCTAAAAAGGCAGAAAAATAGGAACTACATTTAATTTACCATTTCACAAGCCTGCCAATTGGCACAATGACGTTACGCACAATCAGCCATCCCTGGCTCTTTTGACCACTCTCCTCCACCTGCAATCTTCTACCTTCCTCCTCACCGGTTTTTCGCTAGCGCTTTGAGAACAATGGGTGAAATGTGCGCTTAATAAAATCCAATGACTTCTGACTTCTGGCTTTTCAGCCAACAACGTGTTTCATTGTGGGCTTATAGTTTTACTTTTAATACTTTTTTATAGATCAAAAACCCCAGATAGCGAAGTGATGTTGTCTAATATGCCAGAAGTGGCCAAATGTGTTATGTATGTCATGGAGCTACTTGTCAGCTATGTTTCAAAACTTTAGAAAGTCTTCTAGTCCATTTAACCTGTTAATTGTACATGTAAAACCAAATGTTTTACATGCAAAGCTCTGCTCATATATTTTGTGAGGATTCACTCCTGCATTCACACCATGCTTCAAAACAGCATTCATAATGCAAATCATTTTGTCTTTTGCATAGTGGAAAGTTTAATACTGTGCTCCACAACACAACAAAGGTACGACATAAACAGCTGCGGTGCAACCTTCCCTACATCAAATAAATAAGTAAAGGAAAGGTGGCAGTAGCAGTAGGGACATCGGATGATTCTCTTAAACATACAGGACAGGTACAACACAGGCAGTAAACACACTAAAGAGGGATAGAGTTGTTGGACACTCTCTGTAAACAGACATAAAAATAATTTGGTGATCTTCTACGTCAGCATCCTGAAAGTCCCACCCCTATTACTCAGAGACCTTCTGTTTGTGTTCATTCTCTGGTTATCCACATACTGAGAAGTAGCCATCACATAGTACATCATGGCTATTTACAGCAGCCCATCCACAGCCTTAGTAACTAAGCTGTGGACAGGCACACAAGTGACAACCTTTTTAAAGGGTTTTGAAGGCGCATACTCACCAGGCACTGTGCAATTCCAGTCTCGGTGCTGCACCTGTTCAAAATGTTGTGGGCCACCGCTGATTTTAAACATTGTAAAAGCTCTTTCAAGAGTAGTGACTGATTCCCAGGCAGACAGCTGAGAAGAGAAATTGTGAAGGAGTGGTCAAGCCTGCCTGTTCTTCTCTCCAACCTGACTCCCACATAAAGAGATGGAGCAAGGCATGGTGGGCAGTCTTTAGAGAGGTCCACACACATCCATCCCACCAAAGAGATGCATGAAGGCAACTGTTAAAACCTGGAAATAGAACAAGCTCCTTTGCAATGTGTGACCACTCCCTCAGGAAATGTGCTAGTGACCAAGGACAAAAGTCAATTAAAATGTCCTGGGTAAGTTAAACCTTTCCAAAATGAAATGAGCCTTTCTACTGCATCTCAATGTGCTTTATGTTCCCAGAGAAGCACACTATTTTCTTTTCAGACTGTTTTATTTCGGTGCACTAAGATCGCCAAACTACTTATTGATTTCATAAAAGGGCACCCGTATGTTTGCTGATTGAGGTTAGGCGTTTGATGTCCGGATTTGATGAGTCTTACATGGCACTTTTTTTAAAGTAGAGCTCATCTATATTTTGCATTGTAATTACACACAAACACTCATATAGCTGAATTGAGATGCGCCATTATTTATTGCGTAACTCAAAAATATTTCAAACTCTCAATGCCCTACAAACCTCAAATGGTCTATGGTTTGTGAACCAAAAACAGTTCCTTAAACATTTTAGTGTAGCCAAAAGCTGTGTTGATGAGTGGAAGACGGATGGAAGGGTAGATGATGGAGAGTGTGGGGATGAGTAAAGAGGGTGTAGATGGTGGTTGGAGGGATAGTGTTTGGGATGAAGTAAGAGGGTTTAGATGAATGGGTGGAGAATGTGTAGATAAAAGAAAGTGTAGATGGTGAATGGTTACAGATAGCACTGGCAGCCAGTGTTAATTCCTTGAATGTCTTTCATAGGTAAGGTGGCCACCTTACCTCACCTGTCCCCTAACTACTGTAAATTGAGCCTAATTCCCATTGTTTTGTGGTATTAGTGCACTATACTATGTATGTTGACGCACCAGGTCATTAGCAGGGATACATTACTCAGTGGGTGCCAGTGTACTTTACCAAAGTTGGTGGTACACAGTTTTGAGGGTGAAGGAGCTGTGTTCCTCAGATTATAGTTGAATATGCTGTGGGTCGTGGGGAATTCTTCTGTGAGTCGTAGTGCCCTGTGCTACATGTGGTGGTGAGTTATGTTGCTGGTTGGCATATCTCTGGCATGATGATTGAGGACTGTTTGTGTGGAATTTTTGATATTGCTGTCTGTGCTCCTTTTCTAACTCTCATTCATGCTTTTAGATTTGACGGAGTAATTGTTTTTGCATCATTCTTCGTGAACATATTGTATTCTATGCTTCATCAAAGGAAGAACATTGGTCATTTAGTATATTGACACAGACACTATCTCCATCAAATATCCTATAACCACTTACTCTACATTTCTGTTTCTCTGCACTATTACTAGCCATGCGCTGGAAATCCACGTTAATCAACAGAGCACCGCTTTGTTTTGTCATTCAGGGCAGGGGGCAGAATCAAGTGGTAACTGACCCTTATGTGGCATTTCAAATTTGCAAATATCTGCTAGTTTTTAATCTATAAATACGTCCGGGTACAGATGATGCTCAATACTGCTACATTTTACACAAAACAAAAAATATAAATATATGTATACTTGTGTCAGCCATCTATTTACTTACTGTTATATGATTGCTTGACTTACACAGATGTGTCTGTAAAATTGAGTTTTTTCCTGACTTTTTGGCCTGGATTTTAAAACTTTGTCCTGATTGTTTACAGTCCTTGCCCAGAATGCGCCTCTATGTAAATTGATACGTGTATAGCGCACTACTCACCCGCAAGGGTCTCAAGGCGTTTGTACGAATACCGCTGTGGAACCCATCCTGGCTTTCCCTGTGAGGTGTCCACTCCTGGGCACCCCCCAAGGTGGAGGCCAGGCATCCTTAGCGTTGCGGGGGCCGTTGTGGAGATTAAGCAAGCTATTGCCCAGAGTTGCACTCCATGATTGGAATAGGCACCGAGGCGAGAATTATCAGGTCCGTGGAATTTTGAGCCCAAGACCCGCCGAGGCGGGGAATTGAACCCTGGTCCCGGGCTAGAGCTCTGCATCAGGGTCTGCCGCTCTAACCATTGAGCCACACTTCTCCACGTGGCAGGTGGTCACCTTATTTCACACCCTTAACCATTAATGACATTACAAGGTTTGCCCCTTCTCCCTCCCTTAGCCCCACCTCATGCTGTTAAGGGTGCAGGGAAAGGGTAAGAAGTGCAAATTAGAGTAAAGAGGTCATGCTGCAGCCTTCGTAACCCCTTAGGCCTGGGGTACCGAGGACAATGCCTGAGGTAAAAGATGGTAAGTCCGAAGTAGCAGCTCCTACCCCAAATGGTTTCCATGTGTAATATGTTTATTCATCCACTCGCCCTTTCTTTGTAGCATTGCCAGGATCTCTATGCCAAAGCTGCCTCTTTAGGACTAGGGTTACCACCCGTCCGTAATTTACACGGACTGCCTGTAAATTAGCCCTAATGTCTGTTGCCCATGATCTATGTTTCAACAGACAGCATTTGTCCCTAGTTTTAGCCTTTGTGCTAAAAGACAAAGGTGAACTCCAGCCTTTGGGATGCCTCAGCTGAGGAGGAGAAGGAGAGGGCCGCCTGTGCTGTGATCCAAAGGGAGGGGCAGAGAGCTAAACTTGAAACAAGCCTTCTTGCCAAGGTGCCTGCTGGCTGAAAGAAATGTAAATATGTGCCATTGACTAATCTGCAAATGTAAAGGCTGCTTGGAAGCCGACAATGGTCTTAACTTATGGAATCCCTTGAAGCTTTCTGAAGACAAAGGTTCTTGTTTTTGAAAGGGTGTTACTTCTTTAGTGAGTCCTTCCAAAAGACAATTATAACAATGTTCCCACTCGATTCACTATGCACATTACTAAAATCTATAATTGAAAGAACTTTTTCTTATCTTAAACCTAATTGGGTTTTTTTTAAACTTTGTTTATTGAATGAAATCACAGTAGCACAGTACATGATTGAACGACATATTGCATATTACCATCAAAAAGTTACAAGCCAACATCAGTCAAGAGTACTCGAGACACATCTCCTTTCAGTCTCTCTTGTCTGCGCATTTCCATTTCGATCGTGGGCGACACACATATGTCTCCTCTGTGTTTGTTCCAATGTGGCCACTTCTTGTCCCATTTCTTAGGGCACCCCCTCGCCTTATAGACCTCTGTCTCTGCCAGCACACACCGGTCCATTAGACCTAATTGTTTTTGCAGTCTGTGGCAGCCTATCTTAAACTATGTGCAATGCAAATTTAAAATAATGATTTACACATTCACAGTGCTTTCTGTCATAGACTGGGACCTCACTAAAACTACCCAAGTCACTATTGACCTCTACACCATCAGGATTCAATTCTGTTGTTCTCTGGTTGCACAAACAGACATCCGCAGTGACTGCATTAACAGCGGCTTCATAATGCATAATACGTACATTATTTCTGTCTGGCCAGGAGATCTGTAATGAATCAGACCTGGGTGGGAAGTTTGAACATGCTTACTGCAATGGCATTATCAAAGAAAAAATCTATGTTTTCATGCCTCAAATAAAATGGACATTTTTAAGGCATAAAACAGTAATGTGCAAAAGAAAGCAAAATGGATTTCCTATGAATATGGCTATTTTTTCAATGATCAACATCAAATATATAACACATTAGTATACATTGTAGGAACTGAATTGTCAGAGGTTATGTGTGTGGTTACAGCCTCAGACTCCGAGGTGGAAAGGGCTGTAACTAAATCAGAAACTTGCACTCAATGTAGGCTGGTGGCACAGCAGACTGACAAGGCTAGACCTTGGCACAATAGGTCATGCATTAGTCAAACATTTCCTTTATCAACTTGCCCCAAAGTCTATTTCTGGGTAAATCACTTTCACCTTGCATTGCCTCAGTTTCCTCAATGTTGAAACCTGAAGCAGAAGCCTTTCAATTCACAGACAGAGCAATACAAAGAAAAGTCTTACTGATATGTGGTTCTATAGACTGCAAACTGAATTGTCTTTTGGCTCACTCACGCGTCCTCGCTTGTGCGGCTACTGATTCACATCAGATTTAAACACCCTTTCTTAGATTTTTTTTGATAGCATATTCAATCCCTGCTTGCCACAATGAGCAAACTACGTGATCGTATTATTTTTCTTCTCTGTGTCTCCTTGAGTGAGATCATCATATTTAAATCACCTTCAAATGATTCAGTTGTGGATGCACACTGTAAAAATCTCTTCTATAGGTTTAGGAGATCATAACTCCTCCTGTAACAATAAAGGCTTTAACAGGAGGCACAAGAAATGTGACTTGTCCTTGAGTCAGTGACAAAATGTTCAGGGCAGAAAGGGTCTGGTTCACCAATTCTAAAAAAAAAGCCTTTTCAGTGCCCTAATATAATCTAATGTGCTGTAGTGAAACAATCCAAAATATGCTTTTTAAATTTAAAATATTGTCCCTCAGCTGGAATTGCTATACTAAAGTAAAATAAAGTGGCAGTTAGCAATGCCGGTAGCAGAGCGCATGTGGTGATGGCTGAGCTAAGAGCTGTTCTCTTTAGTTGCCATGGAATTGCTCTTTCAGAAAGGATGTCGCCTTTTTTGTATGGAATTTAACTACTGGATTCAGGACCAGAAGTCTTGGACCTACTGGCAATTTGACTAGGCCTGGCCCCTGCCCTTCCTACACAGTTGAGACTCTCTACAGTGTCTTTGCGGCAAGTTTTCCCACACCTGTGGGCAGGGGCCCCATTGGATGTCAACCAAAGATTTTGAGGGTTGGGTAGTTCGACCACCTATCCAATGGGATATTATTGTGCTGGATATGGTAGGCTATTTTATTGAGAATTTCTAAAGTGCATCTACACCATAAGGTATCTAGGTGATAAAATGGATGCTTGGCCAGCGATACAAAGAGATCAAGAGAAGAGAAAAGTTTAAAGGTTTTTCCAGGACATACTGGGGTAGGAAGTGTATTTCAGATATCCGGGAAGTGAGTTCCACTGGTGGTGGGGGCATGGGGCCTAAAAGAGAATGGCTTCCCACCTTAAGAATTTTTTATGTAGAACGGTTGAGCTAGAAGAAAAGATGTTAAGGAGCGCAAACAGCAAGTGGGGCCACATTTGTTCATTTTTATGACAAGTGAAGGCAGTAAAGGCATTGATACATTATTTAATCGAGTTCATAGGAAAGCTAGCTGGATGATAAATATACAGAATGGAGGTAGAGGTTTTCAATTATAAAACTAAGATGGAGGTCAAATTTCAGGATTCATTATGGCTATACATATAGTTGATCCCCTTGGGAAAGATATGGCTGAGCTGTAATGTTGTGTATGGTAAGTTGGTGTGTATACATTCCTCAGGTTTGAGTTGTTACATTCGAACATTTTCCTGTTGGAGATTTTTCTTGCCATCTTTAGTTATTCAATTCCATTGCTTGGTGGCTGCTGCCTTGCCCCGCCTTATCAAAATGCAGAACTACCTTGGCACCTTCTTTCTGGAGTTTCACAAATCCCTCCATTCACAAGGCAACTGTGGTATGGAGGTAGAATTGGAAATTGCCTCTAATGTCAATGGTCAAATTCTGTCTAGTGTGCAAATGTTGGCTAGTATTCTAATTCTTAATTAAGCCTAGCTACATGTGAGTGTGTGATGTACATGAAACATGCATGCCAAAGAACATAAACCTCTTTTGATTTGTAAGAGTGTCATCCATCTATTTCATAACTGCACAATCTCCCCAAATATGTCCGTAGTATTTACCTCCTGTCCTGAATTTTTGTCCTGAATAGTGACCCTTTGATCTAACTTTTTTATAGCCAGTGCCCTGAATCTGCCTCCGTGCGCGGCGGTCACCCTATTTGGGCCTGCCAAGGCTCCAGCCGAGATGCGTTAAAGGGAGCGACAACGCAAATAACAAGAAAAACCACTAAACAAATAAGGCCAGTAAAAGTGCCCTGCTGAAGCGCGGAAGAGAGGGAAAAACAAACACGGAAACAAAAGAACTTCAGAGCCGCAGATTATCCGAGCCAAGAACAGACTCGAAATAGCGTGCTTGGCACTAATGCCTCGTCTCTCTTAAATTAGACCGTTTTTTGGCACCGAAATCCAGTGCCTGTTGGGTCAGGAGCAGAGATACCACCAGCCTATACATCGACAGCCGCGGGGCCCCAATGACAACTCACCTGCTCACTACCTAAAAAGATTTCTGTGTGCCTTATACCACGTGGCATTATTCTCCCCAGGGCACAAAGAAGGGAGGAGTTTATCTTCAGGGCATGACGTCAGGGCATGGGGAAGGATGTGGTCTATTAAATTCCAGGCAAGAACCTTCAACTTCCGGAGCAGCGCAGGGTGTCAAATGAAAGCCCAGGTCTGGAAACACGTGGTCCCAGTGATCTGCAGCGAGGTGGCAACCCTACCACATGACACGGGGTAGGAAGAGTCGTAGTCATAGATACTGGGCTGTGGTGCCTCAGGCTGTCAAGAACACAGTGTGTGAGGTTTTTCCTTAGGTGTGACTGGGTACCCAGCTGAGCGCCCATGTTCTCGGTTTGTGACCCTGTAAAGAGTTGTATACTTCAGTGCAGTGTGATAGTTTGTTTGGTCAGCTTCTTCATCTAAAACTAAGAGGGGAAAGATTTACTTTACAAAATTAGGTTCCAGAATTGGCCACAAGCTGTTTGCTTTCACCTGACCTCTATGAGCCAAACATTAAGGGGGACATAATAAGATATACGCCCCAGCATTTGCAGAATCTTCTCTTCAATGTTTGCATTATATACCCCGTATACTCTCTCACGTTCCTATGATCATGAAGTTACTGCTGACCGAAAGCTCAGCCAAGAGCTCTCCGTATTTCCCTATAGATGGGTCTAGGCCTCACTTTATGGTTCCAGTCCTTGAACTGATCAGGTTTTCTTGTTCAAGTGGCTATATAGCGGTAGGCTTTCTAGGGGTACAGTATTTGCTAGGGCTAATAAAAAGTACCTAATATAGCACTGTCTCACAAGTAATGTTGTTTCTTTCACCAGTTTTGCATCCTCATATTGCATGCAATCTCAAACAAACATTGGTAAAGCTAATAGATCTCACCTTTGTGACCTATTGGCTTTGCCAGTGATTTTTAGCCATGCTGCACGCTATCCCTGAGGCTGTGCAGTGTGGAAAATGTTTAACATTTTACAAAAGCTGTTGACGAGAGTGCTGTGCCATTTTATAGGTGCATGCACCACACATGCGTGCACCAACAACATTTCACTGGCTTTTTATTTCTTTTTAGTTGCCAAATCAAGTTGGATGGGTAGCTCAAAATAAAGCCTTTTTTAAAATTTAAAGCATAAAGTAGGGGTTGGGCATTAAAGCAACAGGGGAGAGCAAAAACAACATGGCACGAGGGTGAGGGCGATGCAAAAAGTAACACTGAGGGCGCGGGTTGGGGATAATAATAATGGCAAGATAATTCTGGTGGTTAATGCACTTGCTGGATAAATCTGTGTTTTGTCTAGTCATAGTTTTGACTCAAAGTAGCATGGAGGGTTAATGTGCCTGCTCCAAAGCACATTATGTAACAAGCAGATCACATATTTGTATTTTGTGCTACTAGCTTTATCAGTGGAACAAGGAAATTCCCTTGAGGAGAACTAAATAAAATACACTTGAAAATCAACACCAATAACAAGATATACGTAAATAAAATGAATTTATACAATTTATTGAAAATACAAGAATTAAAAGCGTTAAAACGAGTGGACCCGTGTGAGGCCACTCAACACAATAGAAAATATAAAGACAAAGAGTTTTTTAACATTCAATATTGACCAGCAAAATTGAAATACAGAGACAGGAAGGCTAGTAAGACATAGAATTTGTACAATACTGGTTGTATATTCAGACCCTATTTCGGACACCTGGGTTATGTACACCAAAATACAGTATATCAACAAAGATGTCTTGGTCATGAATTATACTAGGTGGTGCGTCGACGCGTTTCGGTGGTTTTTCTCAATTTTGTCCACCTTTGTCAAGACTACGTTTGATATCTGTCGTGGTGCGGGGTCAAATATAATCACCCTTAAGATCGATTTCAGGAAGAAATTTGTTTTCCAATTGTTATCCTTATCTGAGTATAGTTTATAAATTCCTATATCTAAAATATCGCTGTGTGTAGAGTAATCCTGGTACTGAAAGCTTGTGAGCGTTGAATAAGGGCAACCCAAGGGCAATCTGGATACATGGAATCCAGAGAAGCAGGCAGTTCTTCGCGTCATACCAGGGAAACAATCCCAAAACGCAAGGACATGACGTAAGCGCCCCTGGATTTTTAACCAAAGGGCCTCAAGCAACCAGAGAAATATATAGTCCCTGGCACTTGACCAGAGTCTATAGTGCAAGGACGAGACTTAGTCGCCTCTGGCTTTTAAATAACATAGAAAAAAAGAAAAAAGGCTCATTTGAGAAATAACACTTTGGATTGCCCTTATTCAACGCTCACAAGCTTTCAGTACCAGGATTACTCTACACACAGCGATATCTTAGATATAGGAATTTATAAACTATACTCAGATAAGGATAACAATTGGAAAACAAATTTCTTCCTGAAATCGATCTTAAGGGTGATTATATTTGACCCCGCACCACGACAGATATCAAACGTAGTCTTGACAAAGGTGGACAAAATTGAGAAAAACCACCGAAACGCGTCGACGCACCACCTAGTATAATTCATGACCCAGACATCTTTGTTGATATACTGTATTTTGGTGTACATAACCCAGGTGTCAGAAATAGAGTCTGAATATACAACCAGTATTGTACAAATTCTATGTCTTACTAGCCTTCCTGTCTCTGTATTTCAATTTTGCTGGTCAATATTGAATGTTAAAAAACTGTTTGTCTTTATATTTTCAATTGTGTTGAGTGGCCTCACACGGGTCCACTCGTTTTAACGCTTTTAATTCTTGTATTTTCAATAAATTGTATGAATTCATTTTATTTACGTATATCTTGTTATTGGTGTTGATTTTTAAGTGTATTTTATTTAGTTCTCCTCAAGGGAATTTCCTTGTTCCACTGGTTGACTAACCCTATTTCCCTTGATTGCTGTTAAGGGGTACCTCTCACACTTACTCCTACTAGCTTTATGTCATAGAGATATTTTTTTACTTTGCAGTTCATAAGTTGCAACCCTTCTTATAAAGCACAAGGTGCTTTTGACCAGCAGTAATGAGACACATTCAAATTGCAAGGTATGGGTTTCAAGCCTAAATTTTTTCAATCTCTCATTATTCTAATATTACTAAAGGGTTCCTTATTGCAGTGATAAAGTCGTATCTGTAGAGACAATCCCCACCACTGGATTACCATTTAAATCCTTACTTTATGTTTCTTCAGACCATGCACACTTAACATATAGCGCTTTAGGCAATATGTGATGCCCACACCATGTAACCCTAATTGTCTTAAGTAACAGCTTGTTTACATTGATATATGCACTTGAATGATTTCTCGTCTCCTTGTAATGTTGTGCGATATAAAGTGCCCTTACACTCTACATTGGGGTCAGTAGCACTAGAAATTAAGTAAAAAGAACATAGAAAGTGCTATTTGAATCACTGGTGCCATTACTCATCCAGAGAGATGTATCTGACATTCTAACAGCGCATGCATATCAATTACATACATGGGTTGAACAAAGTCAAAAGTCTGTCTCTAAATCCTAGTTTCTCTTAAGCACTTGTGAAGCGATAACAAGCTGAGTGCATATCTGTCCCTCCATTTCATTGGCATCTAGGTGTTAAGCTCCAGATAGCTTCCAGGCAGGATGATAACTAAACTAAAAGAGAGCTGATGGCTCTTTATGTCAGATCTTTGTTTTGTGTCCAGCTGGAAGTAAACATCACTGCTCCCGACAGAAAGCAGACAACGTACAGGTGCTGCTGAATGTGCCCCAGATTCGGCATACTTCCTGGTGATAGCCCAGATTCTGATTCTGGCTCAATAATAGCTGCGTGAAAAGATAAACTCACTCAACTCAAGATTATAGAAAATAGAGGGTTTGTTTGCCAAGTTGCTGTTCAAAGACCCCATCCACCTTGGGGTGTACAGTTCCAGCAACAGTCTCTCCAACTCCCAATTTCTAGTTCAATCACAAACATTTGAAACACCCTGTAAACAGCACATCACAATATTCTAGAACACAAGCCACCTAAAACTAACTTGTCATCGTCCACCTATTCATAGCATTGAAATTATGATTTCTTTGTTCCATATTTCCCCCTTCTCTTATTCTCAAAACCCTAAACTTTACCACAAAGCACACCTTTTCTTTCATTTAATTTTTTTCTTCATTGATTTAAATGCCACTAATATTAACCCTTATCCTCTACCTAAATTCAACTAAATTGCATGTTTTTAATTAATTAGAATAGGATGTTATCTAATTGTGACTCTCTTCTTAACCCCAGCGCAACATTAAATTAATCTAATTTACACGTATTATAATACATTCATGGAAATATTAATATTAATTCTCTTTATTGACTATTTATTAATTAAAATGTAATAAACGTATTGTTACTCAAGATTCAACACTACAATTAATTAAATTTAAATTCATTTTATTAAATTGTTTTAAAATACCACTAGCTCTAACTGTATATTTTATTGATATATTTTAAAATGAATATAAATAACCAATAAGGAAGATTATGGTACCCTAATTCTGAACTATTTTTCAGTTAATTACATTAAAATAAACCATAAATTAAAATGGAACACATTCCAATAAATTAGTTACTAATAATTTAGAGTATTGACTAAATTACAAATTCTAACTATCATAATCCATTGTGGAAAAAAGTGACCTTGTCACTCAGTAAAGGTGGGCAAAGTAAAATTGATCCCGAAGCAACTTCAGTTAAGTAAATGTCAAACAAATTAAAGGGGCAAACTAAAGACTGTACATCATTAGTTCCCTTATGCAGGCTTTCAAATTAGGCGTAGACTCACAGAATACAATGGTGTTGGAACATGAATGTCCCCTGCATGGTATACAAGGGTGTACACCTGCCCTCCATGTGAAACTGTATGCTGACTTTTATTTTGGCCCTGGTAACATGTTAACCTAGCGTATGAACAGAGGCATTGGCCTCTCCAGGACAGTTTAAGGGCCAGGACCTGTCCTCTGACCTAAGGGTGAGGATGCACCAAGGATGCCCTCATATTAGGCAATGGCCTACTGTCCCTGCCCTGGATACATCACGTCAAGCCGTGTTGGTAGCGTGCCAGGTTTTGAGAATGTATAGTGTGACAAGACTTTTTCTCCATTGGGACCACAATCTATGAAGCAGTGTTGTATAAAATTCTGCTGTTATGTAGAAACCAGAACCTTGTGCAGAAATTCTGTCGCTAAGTTGAATGTGGGTGTAGCGCAGCGCATGTCTTGAACATGAATGGTAGTATTACTATGTGTTATATGACTGAGTTCTGGGGCCAGCGGAATCCGTGTCGGATGCACCTGATTTGGCAAGGCAGAAGCTGGAGAGCATAAAACTCAATGAGTCAAATAAGCTTTAGAGTTAGCTGCCATAAGGCTCCAAATAGAACATACCTCTAAGGCATCTTGTACACAAACAACCATCAGAACGAATATGTGACATTACAATGCATGCTAATACATCGCATGCCATTGCAACAAAACATTTTACTCCGACTTTCTGTCGGGAGGGCGCTGGAAGTTGGAATAGATTAATTTTCTATTCCAACTCCAGAGTGTGCAACAGTAGGGAAGGTGTTGGAGTTAAATCCAACACATTCCACCCACTGCTGCACACCTTTTGTGTTGCAACGACATGCGATGCAAAGGCATGCGTTGTAACAGTTCCGTTGTAAAGGCTGTTTCCCATCAGAACACATTAGACAGGATATATCACACACATTCAAGAGAACATATATGGTGAGACATCGGGGGCACCCAACAGCACTTGCTACATGCTAGCCAATAGAACCTCTTACTCAGTCTTAACAGAATACAAATGTAAGTCTCTCAACTCCAGATAACACATTGAAAAGCACTGCCTGCACTCTCAAGTGTATGGCATACCAACAAAGTTGTATAGTTGGAAAAAGTGTTGCTGTCCAATATCATATCCTAATCGCACACAATCATTCCTAGCACAATAGACTGACATCTCATTATGAACACACAACACCAGCAAAACATAGCACCAAAGGCATATTGTTGGCCAGTCATTGATGCACTAACAACTCACACAACCACGCTTCACCGAATCAGCAGAACATTCTAGTTAGAACATACCGCGTGAGTACACACAAGAGTTGATATAAAAATATATAGCAGATAAACAGAATTGCTCAACAGCATAGATATTCTAGGCTGGGGAATAGACAATAGCAAACAGCTCACACACACTTGCACGATCAGGCACGTTGAATTTGTCACACTGAACAAAAACAAACTTTCAATAAATACAGCGGTATGCAGCCTAAAAGAAATTGTACCATAGTGTAGGAAAGTGGAATATTATATGGTCTGGGTAGCCTTACCATGCAATTTTATCACAATACCCCAAAGATGGTCTTTGGATTCACACTAATAAATCCTTAACTCAGTCCTGGTAGTGTGGCAAAGAGTAGTCTGGCTTTAGTAGAGGAACGTGTGTTAAGCATTTCAGAGTACCAACATGGGCTATAAGTAATTGACACAACTTGAAAGAAATCTGATACCAATTTATAAAAATAGAGTGTCTTTTTATCTTAACTTAGACACAAAAATGAACAGAATAAAATAAATATAACCGGATTTATAGATTTTTGAAGCAACCTTAAATCAGTCCAAAATTATACATGGAAATATACAATTGGGGTCAATGGCAAAATCCACTAGTTGACAATTTGTCACTTGCAGGCCAAGTTACGCAAAGCCTAACAGGATGAATGTCAATGTGAGCCCCTGGACCAGGCCATGACTGTCAGATCAATTTTACCTAGCTCGTGGAGTCTGGGTGCAGAGTTGTCCTGCCTGTCCCTGGTGCTGAACGGAGACACTGGATGCTGACACAGCTGCGGACGTCGGATGAAGGTTGAATCGTGTTCCCTGTAGATGCAGGGCCGAGTGTGGAGGTTAGTTGCCAGATTGGCAGCCTACAAGCCTTGGCAGTGGTAAGCACAGCAAAAAGGTTTTTGACTTTTCACTAGGTCCCGGGAAGTGAGGTAGTGACCTAGTGACCTGAAACCTTGTTGCAAGCGAGACTAAAACTCCCAAAATACACTGGACCACCTGGATTTGGAAGATCCCACGGAGGGCCTGATGGCCAGTGATTCTTCGGATCCGGAGAGTGTTTGCACATGCAGTATGCAGGGGACTTGTGCCACTAGGCCAGGGGAGACTAAGGGTGCTCTGGCTTCCACAGGGGTCTCTCACTTCGAGAGTGCTGAGTTTTAGCCAAAATTAGGTATAAAAGGGGTAACTCTGTGTCCCTCCGAACCTGGGTAAGTTTCAGGTTCTGTCGGGTAGAACAAACGTAAATTGAAGATGCACAAAGTGCAATTCAAAAAGCAATCTCTGGAACACGCCTCTTAAGATCAAACACTCAACACTTAATGAATAAGGACTGAGATGTAACACTTGACACTTAATGAATAAGGACTGAGATGAATGGCTTGGTATTGTTATTTATATTAGAATTAAATCATTCATTGATATTCACAATAAACAAGACTGTCAAAACTAATTATTTACAAGGATGCGAAGTGAATAGAAGTGACATTAGTGCACTGTGCTCAAGTAGTGTACGGAATATACAGTGAGATCATATACAAGTCTATATACAAGTGTGTTGTAGGCCAGAAGATAAATTCCCTCCAGAGGTTCCTATCTTGCGTGATGTGGAATCCTGGTAGTACTGGGCCTAACGTTAGCATCGACGTTTCAACCATGGTGGTGCCCCAGTTGGTGGTCACGACGGGTCTTCCTCAGGACAGGTGGGGGGGGAGTTGACAGCCCTCTGAAGGCCGGAGACGTCCCAGCCAGAGGTTCTGGGACTCGAGGTGATTCAGATCAGCTCCCAAGTTGTACGAATCTGTGTATGTAAGATTCCTAGTAGCAAGATAGACGGGCCGCAGTACCGTCCATCCTCTGCATCGGGTCAGAGAATCGACCCGATGCAGACGATGGACGGTCAAGGGTGAGAAGGCACATTGTTTGACACCGAATATTACATATTTTAGAGGTACCATAATTGAGCTACCAATCTTGAGAGTGCCAATTGGCAGCCCATGTTATCCTATGGAGTATTAACACTTACAGTAGTTTCAAATGAGGAACCCCACTATAGAGACATATAAGCCTGCACTTACTTGCCCTCAGCTCTAATATACTGCACCCTGCCTCCTGGGCTGTGGAGGCCTACCTTAGGGGTGTCTGAAAATATAGTAAAGGTAATGCATATGACTGTGCCCCACATGATGAGGGCACAGTTGGATTCAAGCAGTTTGAGGGCACAGTTGGATTCAAGCAGTTTGCACTGGTCTTGCAGTCTGCAATGGCAGGCCTGCTGTCAGTAGTTTGCTTAGGTCACCCAGGCTGGCACAAAACCACTCTGAAGCCCTGGGACCCATCGACCACCTATGTCCTGGGTACCTCTGGTACCATATATTAGGGACTTATAAGGGGGTAAAGTCCTGCTAAATTGGGGTTATCGATTCACACATAACAGTTTGTCAGAGTCGAGAACCAGCATCAAGTTGTCCAAATGAGGGCAAAAAGAGTAGAGGACATCTGCAAAAGCCCTGATTCCTTAACATAGCACCACGGTTTTGTTAAAGGGAAACGCCAGGACCTTACAGAAAGGGTGGCCAGACTTCAAAACTGCTATGAGGGCAAATATATGGCTTAAATACACTCCACACATGTTGGAGAAACCCTAACCTAAAAGTACAGCAGAGAAAGAATACTCAGAGCCTATGACGTTCACAGGGCCCACTGTGCTTGCAGGGGCAGTGATATGGTAATTCCCTTATTATATTTGTTGCCTTTCTGTCTGCTTGCAGTGCTTCAAAGCCTCTTCATGCTGCCCGAAGGGAGTGCCTTGGAGCTACATGAAAAACCTATGTAAATGAATAACTGAAGAAATAAAGTGGAAAGAGTGGAACCCTAAAGTAGTGAAAGCTCTTTCCTAGCTGTCTCTTGGATTTGGAGGAGCATGCTGGAACTTTTGGTTGTTTTATGACAGGTTAAAGAACAGTATTGAGGAGTTTGCTGTACTTTCTCACCTTAAAAACTGTCTGCATCAGATATTGCACTCTCATTGGCTTTAAATACATTTGCCATTTATTTATTTATTTATTTATTTATGCGTTTTATATAGCGCGGACTTTACCCGAAGGTGTCAGAGCGCCTCACAATAGGAACAGAACTGATACATGAGAACATTACAAGTGAACAAATTACAAAAGCAAACGTTACATTACATGAGACAAAAGTGACAATCGTGAGCAAACAAAATACAAGAGGTAGTAAACGGTGCATTACAGGAGGAAAAAGTGACATGTGTGCAGGTTACAAAAGCGTACAAAGTACAAGTAGAGGTATAATATTGCAATAAATGGAGGACACTCAAACACAAGAACAAACGTTACGTAGGCAATGGTGCATGTATCGAAAGCAAACAAAATGTAAGAGGTAGCAAGCAGTGTGTTACAAGAGAAAAGTGACGTGTGCATGTTACAAAAGAGTACCAAACACAGGTAAAAGGGTAGTACTGCAATAAATGGCAGACTCTCAAACCACAAGAACACACTGGGAAGGCACTTCCATAGTCAATGGAGAATAGAGATTTTCTAAACTAAAAGGTCTTCCTTCAGATAATAGAGAGGGCATGAATTAACTTGGGAAGTGTCTTTGAAGGAGAACTTTGAGGTCAGTTTTGAAGGCCTGGGAGGAGGTGGTGGTTCGGAGCTGAGGCGGAAGTGAGTTCCAGATTCTCACTGCGTTGCCTGAAAAGGATTGGGCCATCGATCTTTCCTTCTTGAAAGTGGGAGGTTCAAGCAGTAGATTTTCTGCATTTCGTGATGGTCTCGAGCCTCCAGAGAGTTTCAGTTTATTCGCCAGGTAGCGAGGAGAGGAGGAGTGCAAGGCTTTGTGGGTGATGCAGGCAGTCTTGTAGATAGATCTTGCCTCGATGGGAAGCCAGCGGAGGGTGGATAACATGGGTGTGATGTGGTCGCTTCTTTTGGCCTCATAAATGAAATGAGCTGCTGAATGGAGAACGGACTTAAGGGGGGACAGGTGGGATTTGGGGAGGCCAGTAAGAAGAGAATTGCAGTAGTCCAGTCTGGAGAGGACCAGCGATTGGACCAGGGTTTTAAGGTCATGCTCTGGGAAGAAGCGACGAATCCCCCAAGGAAGGCGCAGTAGGTATCGAGCAGACTTTGCAATTGAATTAATATGGGAGAGTAGATTGAGTTTTGTGTCGAGTATGACACCATGGGACTTTGCGCTGTCGACAATGATGGGTTTATTGTTCAGTAGATTCATCTGGTCCATCCATGATTGAACCGGTGGAGGAGAAAGTAAGGAGGAGAGGAGGAGGAATTCAGTGTTGGAGGGATTCAGAATCAGTTGATGTGTTGACATCCAGTTTTGAATGGAGTCCAGAGTAGAGCTTAGGACGGAGAGATCGTGAGTAGAGGCAACCTTGAGGTAGATTTGAGTGTCGTCTGCATAGAGATGATAGTGGACCCCGGATTTACTTAGGAGATTTACCAGTGGTTCCAAATAGAGATTGAACAATGTGGGTGCAAGTATAGAGCCTTGAGGAACACCTTGACCCACCGCCTAAGGAGATGAAAGACTGTCCGCTATTTTGATCATTTGGGATCTATCAGAGAGGAAGGAAGCAAACCATTTAAGCACAGTGCCCTCCATGCCCATTCTCTGTTGAAGAGTGTTGAGGAGGGTATTGTGATTGACAGTGTCAAAGGCTGCAGAAAGGTCAAGGAGAATTAGAAGACAAGACCCTCCCGAATCGAGTATCTGCAGTGCATCATCAATCACTTGCAGCAGGGCTGTTTCAGTGCTGCAGTTTTGGATGAAGCCATGCCCCTGATCCACAACGTAATTTAACCTCAGTCCTATTTGTAAATCTGTTATCCCTGTCCTGAGCACTGTGTTCAGAATCCCATCGTCGTAGCCGGTGATAAAATGGAGCTCCAACCACGGACTGTGGTGTTCATATATCAGTCATCACCTTTTTGGTTGCTCGTCTCACTTGTTTAGTTGTTTGTCTCTGAATCATAGTGCTCTGGTGCAGGAGAGGGGTCGAGATGGGGTTATGTGCAATACCTGCCATTGGCTGCAAGCAATATCATTGATGCCTGAAAAGGATATACGTTTCATTCATTCAGAGGACAAGTGGGTTAAGATCAAACAATTACATGCAACCCTTCCAGCTGGCGCCTTGCCCACAGTAACCAAATGCAGGGATCTACTTCTTCCTCACAACATCTCCAACCCCTGGTAAAATATCTGTGTTTCTTTCCTGAATAATAATTCCCAAACACATCGAAATTAAAAACGCCCTGGAGGATGTTTATGGTAGCCAGTGATTGGGAAATGTTGGCCTTTACCACAGATAGAGCATTATGGCACCCCCACCCTCCCCCCACGAACAAAGATTGCGATATTGCCTATAATATACGTTGTTTGCAATTACTTTTTCATATTGAGCACACCTTACAGGCAGGGTCACTGGTTTAATGCAGCAGTTGAAGGCCAAATGAGAGTTGACTAAATTATGTGGCAAGAAAAGGCAAATTATGTGGTATAATGCAGGACATTTTGTGATTGTTGTTAGAAAGGCGACCCCGGGGGAGGCAGAAGATGTCTGACTGACCACCCCTAGGTTTACCTCTCCGTCAAGAAGTAGCCGAGCGTTACTGAGAGGCCTCCTGGGTGAGGGCCCTCTCCTAGGATCGTACAGCAGAGTAACCACAACACTACAAATGGACACCACACCAGAGGTCGAGTTCGTAAGCTTTATCAGGAAATAAAGGCTGCTGGTTCTCAGCGCTATGTACAAGTAGTTCGAGGGGTCTTTAAAGTCTCGTAAAAGGGGGTCAGGGTAGCGGGACAGTCTCGGTTTCGGGTGTAGGACGGGATACCCTGCGCACAGCTCTCAATCCTCGAGCCGGGGGGTTCCGAGAGGTCGAGCCGCGGCAGCGCCAGCAGGCTCTCCAGATGATTCGGCAAAGGTGAGCCGCGGCAGCACCAGCAGGCTCTCAAGATGGTTCGGCAAAGGTGGGCCGCGGCAGCGCCAGCAGGCTCTCAAGATGGTTCGGCAAAGGTGGGCCGCGGCAGCGCCAGCAGGCTCTCAGGGTATCCTCGGGTTACAGGGACAATGAGTTCTTCTGGTGTCGGCCGTGACAGCGTCAGTAGGGCTTTCCAGTCCAGGATACAACTGCCGTCCTACTCCGGGGCTGGCCCAGATATAGGACTGGAGTCCTTTGATGTCCGGACCCTCGCGCCTGGGGGCCAGAGGGGCCGGGAAGATGGTGTCCAGACACCCAGCAGGGGGGTGGAGCCAGCACCCAGGGATGCCGGGGGCGATCGATACCAGGCGTCCGGGGAGGGTTGGAGGCCCATCAAAACTTCCCTCCTCTGGGATCTGTGGAGTGGCCACTCGACCACCTGGGTAGATCTTGGCGCCTCGATGTCGGGGCTTCGCTGGG
Organism: Lissotriton helveticus; assembly: GCF_964261635.1. NCBI lineage: Eukaryota > Metazoa > Chordata > Amphibia > Caudata > Salamandridae > Lissotriton > Lissotriton helveticus. The sequence goes on from NC_136061.1 coordinate 668,768,492, forward strand.
GCCTGGGCCGGGGCCGAGGCCACGTGTTCGTGACGTGGTGGTCCCAAGATGGAGTCGGGCGAGGCCTCGTGCTCAGGACGTGATGGGCCCATGATGGAGTCAGGCCGGTGTGGTGGCCCGTGGTGGTAACCGGACCGATAGTGTTGGTGCGTGCAGGATCGGGCGGAAGGGGCCGCCCGGGGCTCTGTGGAGGGCCGATGTCGTCCGGGTCCCGCCACGCTGGAGGGGTAGGACCACGCCACAAGGCCGGGTCCAACAATTGTGAATTGTGATGCTTAGTTATGTTATAGACTAGGTTATACCTTGTAGGAAGATTTATGAAGATGAAGGGAGGAAGGGAGAAGGAAGGCCCAGGTGATGAGCAGGGTAGGCTGACCCCTTTCCAGGCAAGGGTGGTGGCCTACCACCATTTCAGTTACACCTAGGCAGCAGAAGGATGCCAGTCTTGTTGGGGTGAGGGGCCTTAGACAATAGGACTAGCTTGCCTGAAAAGCACCTATCTTTGGGTGTTTTAGGAAACCTGAGAGTTTCGCGGAGTGCAAAAATCTAATAATGTTTGGTCTCTGTATGGCAAATGTTCGCAAGTGACGTATTAGGCTTTAAAGAGTTTGATGGACACTGCACTTGTTCCCAATTGATTCCGTGACTAACATAATTTCTCTAAGCTTGCAGCCCCCTCTTGCCTTTCTTGCTTGATTCACGCTATAAATGCATTTAATAAATACAAAATATATGGGGGCCATTATGATCCGCCCGACATCCTCACCAGAATTCCCCCCGCCATATTAGAATGGCGGGGGGGACCGCGGCGGACGGAAAGACAGTCTGCCGCTTTTCCGCCCCGGTCGCTTTGCAGTCGGGGCGGAAAATGGTTAATATGGTGACGGTGTCTATTAGACACCGCCAGCCATATTAGCAAGGGCTTTCAGACATGCCTTTCCGTGGCGGCAATACCGCCACGGAAAGGCATGTGGCCTTCACTCTGGGGGCCCCCTGCGGGCCCCCAGAGTGAAGGAGGGGTGTGGGTTGCACACAGGGGGGTACATGTGGTATCCCCCTTCATTTGCATAAACAAAGCGGCAGGCACCGTGCGGTGCCTGCTGCTTTGTTTATGCAAATGCTGTAATGCATTTTTAGCATTGTGGCGGGCAGTGCAGAGAGCACCGCCCACCACAATGCTAAAAATGCAGGATGTGCCCGCCACTGTGGCGGGCACATCCTAATACCCCCCACGGGATCCCCGCGCTTATGGCGGTCGGTCCCTAGTCCCGATAGGATGGTGGGCGGACTAAGTCCGCCCGTCATCCTAATGACCCCCTTTGTTTGCTATGGCATCACGCGTCTGCTAGCAATCCCCTCCTGCTTCTGGCTGCCACGTCATCATGCCCTGCTGTACATGCCACGCTATCTTTTCTCTCCCACCCATGCCATCCCACATTTTCCTGCCAAGCCTTCTTGTCTCTCTGTATATGCCACGCCATCTCACCCTGCCGGCTCCGCCATGATGATTCTGCCTGTCACCCTGTCTCTGTGTGCCTGCCTCGCTTCCTGTCTCCCATTGCCATGACATCATGACTTGACCTGGCAGCCAGGCCTTCCTGTCTTTGACTAAAATGCACCCCTGCACCTTGTCGTCACCCTGCTTGCGCGTGCAAGCATGCCACCCTGCCTGTGTGTGAATGCCATGTTGTCGTCCCTCTGCCTGCCTGCGATGGCAACACCCTGTGGTATATTTCAGGCGGCAGCAGAAGAAAATCCCCCTCCTGGAGCCCGGGAGATGTCCCCTGCATCTCTGGCATTTACAGCAACGGGAAACCACCAATTAAAACACGTTTCTGTCTCTGGACCTCCTGGGGTCTAAAGACTAATGAGACGTTAATTAAAATCTTTTAGCTGAGAGCCAGGCTGAAGAATCACCAGAAAAAAATCCCCAGAGGCTTTCACCTCTCAGAGCGGCATATTTACAAGCCCCTAGCGCCACCAGAGTGTCATGTTTTTTTGACACTCCTGTGGTGTTGTGTGGTGGCCCATATTTACTAGGCCAGGCAAAGCAACTTTGCCTGCCATTACACGGCCTTGTAAACATGGCCCTCTTTCATGTAGTATTCTGCGTTAAAGGGACGTGTCATGGGTGTTGCTGTGGGTGTTCCCATGCAAAACCCATGGCTTTTTGACACTGCCCCAGATTTACAAGGATTGGTAAATCCGCGGCAGCATCAAGAACTAATGCCTTTCAAGGGAAGGCATTAAAATGGTGCAACGTGGAGAAATACTTTTATTTCTCATCGTTTTTTGCTTTTGTTGTGAGATAGAAGGAGCAAAACACCATTAATGATTGTTTTTGTGCAGAAAGGAGTGCCTTTCTACTAGGCCTGGGCGGTAAATTCAGTTCCGCTCGTGGAATTTGCGGAATTTGGGTAATTTCACGTTCTGCGGAGAACACGGAATTGCCAAAAATTCCGCGATCCACGGCTTCGCAGAATTCTTTGCTTGTTCGCGCTTTCAAAATGCGTGTTTGCGAGATATTGCTCCCCGAGCACGCAAACAGAGTTCGCGAACACAAAAAAAAGCATCGCAAACGGGCTGGACAAGCAATTCCACGTATTCACGATACTTTTGCGTGCTCGTGGAGATTTTTTACCGTTTTGCGGAGCTTTGCGTAGTGCGACTACGCAAATTCCGCCCACCCCTACTTCCTACACAAATACAATCATCCCCGCACCATGGAGCAAGGAGGCCTGCCTTGGCGCATGGCTACTGTTTTAGCGCCGGCGAAGGTGAGAGCACCGGGGTGCGCCGTATTTCTGTAAATAAAGTGGTACAAAAGGGGGTGGTGATGGACGGAGCATCTGAACCAATCAAACACTCACACCCAGTCAACAGATCTGGGTTTAATCCATCACCGGTCTAGGGAAGGCATGGCTTGGCAGTTCGGGCTGGATTGGTCCCATGAGGCACAGGGTCAGACTGATTTGCATATGGCCATGTCTGAACTGGGTTGGCAGAGTGGGCTAAAGAACGGTGATGGATTAAACCCAGATCTTTAGACTGGGTGTGAATGTTTGATTGGTTCAGATGCTCCGTCCATCACCACCCCCTTTTGTACCGTATTTCTGTAAATAAGGCGCATCCCTGTATTTTTTAAATGACGCAGCTCGACGCATCAAAATTGCTTGCAGTGCAGATCTGCGCCATTTCATTATAAGTATCCCCCAGAGATAGGGCAGCTTCCAGAGCGCCATGCATGCCAGAGAGACCGCATACGCCTACATAGGGGCGCCAGCCTAGGCACAGTAGAGTCAAATTCATGGTAGATTTTCAGGGTAAAAATTAACTGGATAAATGTTTTCCATTCAAATTAATTGTGATTCTCCGGATATAATGAAAATCCGTCATGGATGTGTACTTTCTTGACCAACATTCCATTGACAAGGCATTATTTGATTTGCCTATAACATTTGTCCTTATAGAAGGATATGCACAAAATTTGACAGTCACGTGGCGTAGTCAGGTAAGGTCTGACATACCAATTTTTGTGCAGATACGTGTAGGAAACAAGAGTTAATTGAGAGTGGATGTGAGGGGATTTGGAAAAAAGATGTGTTTTGCCGTTCAGGTTACACAAATATTTAGCTTTCACCTACAGCCCAAACTGCTGAACCGATTTACCCCAGCCTTTGCAAAGAAGTGAAACTTTACTCAGAAAGCATTCCTTAGTGGGGGCGTGGCTTGCGCGCCGCTGTTGCATGGCGTACCGCGCTTGAGCTCCGGGGTGAGTTGGTCCCGTAGAGCGTTTCTCTCCGCTTCTTCGTGCCCTTGCGACCTGAAACTTCACGTACCAGCGGCGGAACATGCGGTGACCTTCACGACGCTGTTCTTTCCGCGTTCTCAGCTACCGAGGACATGTTTCCTGAATTCTTCCTCACAGGCGCTCGCATTCCTGAAGAGCGACCGCCATTTTGTCGCGCATGACGCTCCTGTCATCGGGCTTCTGAGGCGCTGCAGCGGATACAAACTTGCGGTTTTCAGCGCTTGGCTGAGGGTTTCTACTCACGACGGCTGAAATGGTAACATTTATGCTTTTTCCTTGAATGTTACTTTCTTGCTTCTTGGCTGGTCTTTTGAGCTGCTCGCTTTTATTTTTTTCTCTCACATTCTTCATGGAGGTGTCTGCTCTGTTTTATTGAAGTGATTTCCTGCGCAATTTTCCTCATACTTGAACAGCTTCTCTTCCTTTGCGTGTTTTGAGCGCAAACTGTCACTGTTCTACACTGAGTCTACATATTTTGCGCAACTTTGGTGTTCCAGCCTATTCCAGTGTATTCTCTCAGGCTCCTGCTGCGTCACTTGTCATTATGAGTCGACCATTGAACAGCAGGGACTCTAAGGAACTGAGCGCATCTTTAAAAAGACTTAAGTCAGTCTCTCCGTCGCCTGAATCTCCTCAGGCAGACAATGCTTCCACATTGGACACCATTTTGGCGCGCCTGAATGAAGTTCATGAAATTGCGCAGTCAACAAAGACTAACACTGACTTACTGCAAGTGGAAGTGTCTGCTATCCGGAATGATTTTAAAGCCCTTTCTCTTCGTGTATCAGCGACGGAAACACGAATAAGTTCTGCAGAGGATGGGATGCAAAAGCAATCCAGGTCCCTTTCTCAATTGGAGCGTTCTATGGTGGCGTTGCGCAGAGACCTCACGGAGCAGGAAGACCGTAATAGGAGATCCAATCTCCGTATTTTTGGTTTGCCGGAGGACTCAGAGAAATCATCCTCCTCTATGATTGAGTTTCTATCTCATTGGATTCCGGATACACTCCAACTATCTTTTCACAGAGATTTTGAGATTGAAAGGGCACACCGTGTTCCTACGTTTCGGTCTAAGGCAGCCACCCAGCCAAGAGCAATTATTTTTAAACCCTTGAGACATCAACACACTGAACTGATTCTGTCTCATATGCGCAAGATTAAACAACTCAACTGGGAGGGTCATCGCATTTCCATTTCTCAAGACTTTGCCAGAGACACAGTCATAAGACGGAAAGGCTTCTTGAATCTTCGGAAGCGTCTCACCGATCTGGGCATTCCTTTTTCCTTTTCAGGTCCATCCAAGTTTCGCATCACTTATAAAGGACGTACCAGGATCTTTGATGAACCGGCAGACTTGACAACGTTCTTAGACAACCAGGAGGAAATAGAGATGGAGATTCAAAGAGCAACAACACAGGCTCCTGGGGCCTCAGTGACCTGATCTGTTTATCTCTATACTTGTGGTTGTACTGTTTTCAAGATGAATCCCTCTTCGTTCTTTTTCGTAGTCTTTACACGCTAATTTACCTCTCTGCTATTGTACTTTTCTTCTTCTCTTTCTCTTCTCCATACTGCTCTTGAATCTCTTCTTCCTTCTCAATTCTGTCCTCTCAGCCTCTTTTTCTGGTCTATCCTTTGCATGCTACTGGCCTTGTTCTAGTTATTGGGTGCAGTTTCTTGCTTGTATTCAATATACTATTTCTTTTTTCACTAGCACTTTTTCTTCACATTTTTACCTTATGCTAGTTATTGTGCTACTATAGCGAAGTAGTATTCTCCTTTCGGTTTCTGCTCCTTTCCCTTTTCCATATTTGTCTCTTCCTTGTCTCTACATGCTCCTCTCTTGCACTTATTTTTTTCTTTTTCTCCTTCTACGGTTTCACTCTATAGTATAGTTATGTAATTCTTGTTATTATTAATATGTGAAGTAGCTGACTATTCGTCACTATAGTTATGTAAAGTTACATATTATTTAGGTTGTTTATTGCGTAATTAAGTTTTTTTTGCATTCTTGATTCAATTGTTCTTCATTATATGATCTTGTTCATGTTATGGTATCGCTCATCTACCCTGAAGTGTGTTATTCCTCTTATAGCGTCTCAGCTCCCCATTTTCAAAATGTTTTTGCACTGAGTTCGGCTGTTTCTTCATGTGGTTTATTTATTTTCGTGAGATTTTTTTCTAATAATTGGGCTGTTTCTCCTTACCAATTTTTTGCTCTTAATACGGTCCCCTACTCGCCCTTTCCACGTTCTCCCTTGCATGATGTGGGTCTCTTTTAGACCTCCCCCTCTGCTTCTTTTCTTTTTCTCTTCTTGTCTTTCTTCTCTTCTGGCCTTTCTTTTTTCCTGGTTCTCCCACATGGTGGTTCCAGTAACATCTATTTTGCTTAATAGCTGGCCCACTGTTTGTTTGCACACCGTTTTTTGTTTGTCATCAATGCTGTCTCCGTTTGTATCCCCCTTTGTTCCATGTCAGGTTTAAATGTGTTATCCCTTAATGTTAAGGGATTAAATCATCCAGTAAAACGATCTAAAATCCTGGATTATTGTAAGTCGCTCTCGGCAGACTTAGTCCTCTTTCAAGAATCTAAAATTACCAGTAGAGAAGCTTTATTTTTAAAGAAGGAATGGGTGTCGGATGTGTCTTGTTCTGATGCTTCTGGTAAACGCAATGGTGTGCTTATGTTAGTTTCAAGGAAGTCAGGATTATCAATCGTCTCTTCTGAACACGATTCTGAGGGTCGCTGGCTTCTATCTAAATTGTCGGATGGACAACATGACTTGTTTGTTATGAATATATATGCCCCGAATGTGGATAACCCAGCCTTTTGGCAATCCATTTCTAAAAAATTGCATGACACCCCTCATGCTGGCAATCTCATTGTTGGTGGCGATTTTAACTTACCAATGGATCCTTTATTAGACAGGAACTCTGCATTCCAGTTTCGTCCACCTAAAGCACATAAGCAGATGATTAACATGTGTTCCGATGCTCAATTACATGATATTTGGCGTCTCCATAATCCCACTGGCAGTGACTTTACTTTCTTTTCTTCCCCTCATTCCTCATTCTCTCGTATTGATTATCTCCTGGTTCACTCCTCTCTTGTCTCAGCTTCTTCCTCTCCGCTGATTCATCCCATTGTCATTTCCGATCATGCTGCGGTCACTTTTACGCTTATGTCCTTTGCGCCGAAACCGCGTGGTCGTTCCTGGAGGCTTAATACGGAAGTGTTACATGACTCTGATCAAGTGGATAAATTCTCCACGGACATAAACACTTTTTTCCGTGAAAATGAGGACTCGGTCTCTTCTCCAATAATTCTATGGGACTCTTTTAAGTGTACTTTTCGGGGCCAAGTTATAGCATGCATGTCCAAACGCAACTTGACGATTAAGAGGGAACTTACGGACTTATCTTCTAACATCAAAACTCTGGAAGCCTCCTTTAGACATACTAAAGATCCGACTAACCTACAACAAATTAAGCTCCTAAAATACAAATATAATACTATTGTCACTAACAGAGCTCATATCGGTTTCCAGGCACAAAAGTCCAAAAAGTTACTTTTAAAGAATCGCGCTGGGAAACTCTTGGCTGCCACGCTAAAATTCCAAGACTCTTCCTATAAGTCCTCCCAGATCTCTTCGATTAAAGACCACACTGGCTCTACCAAATTCCAAACTGAGGAGATTCTTGAAGTCTTTCGCGATTTCTATAATAAATTATACACCCCCTCTAACCAGGCTTCTTTTGACAATTGCCAGGACTTTTTAAAAACAATTCCGATTCAATCAATCTCAGAAGGAGATCGCTCTACTCTGAATGCTCCTATCTCACCGGAGGAAATAGCGGCTGCTATCAAGGCCACCCGCTCGGGGAAAGCTCCTGGTCCAGACGGATACCCGATCTTATTTTATAAAACCTTTCTTCCGCTACTTGTTCCTAAGCTACAAGCTGTCTTTGACACTTTCATTCGTAATGGTTCTGTTTCTGGTACAGCTGCTGATGCCACAATAGTGGTGATCCCGAAAGAAGGTAAGGATCATTCAGATCCTAAGAATTTCCGCCCTATCTCGCTTCTTAATATGGAAGCGAAGATTTTTGCTAAAATTTTGGCTAAACGTCTAGAATCTTTTATTCCTCATCTAGTACATCCCTCCCAAACTGGATTTGTTAAGGGTAGACTGGCAAGAGACAATATCCGCACTTTCTGTCATATTATTGGAGCGGCTAAGCGGTCCCAATTACCTGCCGCGGCCTTAGCCCTCGATGCGGAAAAGGCCTTCGATAAGGTCTCTTGGCCTTTCCTTCGAGCTGTCTTATGTGCACATAACCTCGGAGACTCTTTTATTAACATGGTTATGTCTCTATACTCCCAACCTAAAGCTAACATTAGAGTTAATGGTGCTACTTCTTCTTCTTTTAATCTGTGCCAGGGCACGAGGCAAGGGTGTCCCTTATCCCCTCTCTTGTTTCTGTTATCTATCGATCCTCTTCTTCGGCTGATTGATTTACATCCTGATATCAAAGGCTTTTCCTTTGGCCCTCATTGTCTTAAAACGGCTGCCTACGCTGACGATGTTCTCATTTTCTCAGATGATATAGCGTTGGCCATCCCTGCTATCTCTGACACCATTTCTTTGTTCTCTAAAGTATCCGGATACACTCTAAACAGAGATAAGACAGAAATGTTTCCTTTGAATGCCTACTGTTTCCCTGCTCATATGGGTTCGGCTGGCTTTAAGTGGCAATCTACCCATCTCAAATATCTCGGCATCTATTTCTGTTCCACGCTACATACCACGGTTGCCTATAATGAATCTCAAACTCTTACTAAGGTTCGTCATCTTCTGGATACATGGTCTCCGAAACATATTTCGTGGTGGGGTCGCCTACAAACCCTAAAAATGATGATCACGCCGATTATTAATTTTGTCTCATCCATGATTCCGATGAAACTATCCGACTCTTTTTTTCGGGAAATCGATGGGATCACCGCCAAATTTCTTTGGAATGGTAAACGCGCTCGGTTAGCATATAAATATTTACGTAGACCCTGTGATATGGGGGGGTGTAATTTTCCGGATTGGGAAAAATATCAGACGGCTTTCTTGGCCTCTCAGGGGGCCTTATGGTTTTCTCCTCCATCCCATCATACTCCTTTATGGCTTCACATAGAACAGGACTTAGCTGCACCTCTACCAATTGCCTCTCTCTGTACTACCTCCACTTTCCACATTCTGTTTTCCCGCTCTATAATTATTGATACAATTTCCGCAATTAAGAGAGTAGACAGGAAGATGGCATTTCCTCTGCACAAAACTAGATGGTCTTCCATTTGGCGTAATTCCAAAATTAAACTTAATATCACTCCCACCCTCATGTCATATTGGGCTACGAAAGGTGTTTCTCTTGTGCAACATCTGTATAGTGACTCTGGGGAGCCTTTACCTTTTTCTACCTTAGCGCTCAATCACTCTCTAACTAATCTAGACTTCTATACCTTTCTTAAAATCAAGGTTGCCATCTCCAAAACTCGTCTTCACCCCTCCTCCCCTACCGTCTCGCTATTTTGTATTTGGCTCAAAGCTGGTCATGTTGCCTCCCACATATACAAGTTTCTATCTTCTACTTCGCTTCCTGACCAGACGGTTGCACAACAAAAATGGATGCGTCATTTTGATCACAATATTACAGATCATTTGTCCTCTGAAGCTTGGCAATCCATTAGCAAATTTGCGCTTCGTAACAAAATAGCTCCTTCCCTTATACAGTCCAAGTTTTTCTCGATGAACTTACTCCACTGGACACCTGTACGTCTTCACTCTCTCAACCTTAAAGAAGATGATCTCTGTTGGAGTTGTGGCCTGGAGGCGGGGGATTTCCCTCATATGTTCTATAATTGTTCCTTACTTAAACCTTTTTGGGACCTTATTCAGCAACATTTATCTCTTATCTTTGACATTCAGCTCCAGCTCTCTTTTCCTCTAGTTATATTAGGTCCCTGGGCTGCTCCTACGCCCCTTCCCCTTGATTTGGTACAATTACAGCTGTTAGATCTTCTGTTATCTATTGCGGTAAAGGTTATCCTTATGGATTGGAAATCCTTCTCATCAGTCTCTTACCATACGTGGTGGGCATGGGTTTCCTTTTTACGCAGTGCTCACACCTCAGTAGATCTAGCACACCTATCGCCTTACATTTCAAGTGGGATTTGGGCATCATTGGATGAATACATGGACCTCTCCTCGCAAGGTGTAGTCCCTCGTTTTCCTGTTGGTTTGTCTACTTAATGTTTGGTCTACTAGCTACGTTGCATTGGGCTATTCCTGTGGGATTCCCTCCCTCTTTCTCCCTCTTTCCTGTCCTCTCATCCCGTTCTTTCTGTCTACTGCTATTTTTTCCCTTTCTTTCTTTCCTTCCTTCCTCCTTTTGCTCTTGTTTCTTCCCCTTCCCCCTCCCTCATCTCAGAGGCTGATATGTTCCACGTTCTGCACGATATACCCATTATTGACTTATATTAGTAACTTCTTATTGATTCCCTTCTTTCTAATTTTATTTCCATATACTTGAATTATTGATCAAATGATATCCATGTTTGGTTTTTCACGTTTTACTCACATTGGAGTGTATCACCTTTTTGTATTTTGACTGCTATTATTTGGATCATTATTTCTCTCAATAAAATCTTGTTGAACTAAAAAAAAAGAAAGCATTCCTTAGTTGGTTTAGTGTAAATCCATTGAATTGCTTGTGAGATATAAGCATTTAAACAGTTGCAGAGTGTGCATTTAAGGGGTAACAACTTCGTATATGTGTGCCACTTAGGATTTAGTGATCCAGACATTTGAAAAGAGGAATGTAGTTGTATGAAAAATCCTTTTCTGTGGTCATCCCTTTTAAATTCGCAGTTCCAGAATAGCTCAAATAAAGTACGAGTCTTAAGGCCTAATTACGAGTTTGGCGGATGGGACACTCTGTCACAAACGTGACGGATATCCCATCCGTCATAATACAAGTTCTACAGGATATAATCAAATTGTAATACGGCGATATGGGATATCTGTCACGTTTGTGATGGACTAACCCTGTCTGCCAAACTCGTAGTCAGGCCCTTAGTCCCCAAAGGGAATCCACCGTGTGACCCAGATAAGAGTGATGGTTACGAATAATATAATTGTTACAGATGTTTGCAAGATTTGCGTGTGGTTAATAACATTGACATACCTACCTTCCCAATGGTTCTCAATCTGCTACTATTTTAGCACACATTCCTGCATCAGCAAAATGGAATAGTTTTTAAATTGTGTTCTGCCTTCTTCTCTTTTCCTATTCATGAAGAAAGACACTATCTCTTGTATTTCCAATTCTTTGGGGGGCAGCTGACTTGTCAAAGGCTCCTTCAGGAGTATAGATTCCCTTTCTATGTTTCTCTAAGTCCTCAAAAGAACCTCAACCCTCTAATCTTTCCTGAAGGGCCAAAACTTGTTCAAAATGTTAATGACTTGTTACTGGCTTCTGCCATTTAGGACCATTGAAAGGTTGACTGCAAATACAATGAGGGTTTACGGTTTCGAAATCAGTGCATTATATACTCTGCCATGTACCTTGCAAAACCTGCCCCAGCTAAGCATTTGAGACCGAAAACCGCAGCATCTTTGTAGAACATATTGTGACTTCATTATCCCTGTCCCCATTTATGATTCAGAACCAGCATTCCCACTGAAAGTGCCCACAAAAGTCCTGTACCAAGGTGTACAACCCAATAGACAGTACGGAACTTACTATGTTTGTGGGAACAAGGCCGATGCCTTGTTCGGTCAGGAACCTGTTACTCAACCTATGTTGTCCATACCATGCATCACACTCCCGACTGACTCAATTGTCCTAAAAGATTACCACAAGCTATCTCAGACACCACTCGTTTCTTCGCAATGCTGTTTCCCTGGTATGGGATTGTACTGACCATCTGCAAAGTTCAAACTCTTGCTACAACTTTGAAGGTCTGGATTGCAGCAGTTTTTGCACTGAAACACAATTCATACCAATTGGAGGATCTGTGATCTGTTGTGCTGCAAAACAGAATGGCTCTGGATGTTGTCCTTGCTGCCAAGGGATGACTGTCCGCTATAGTTAGAACGGAGTGTTCTTCCTTTTTACAGAATATTTCTATTAGCATCCATGATCACACAGGTCATATTAGAGAAAGCTTGAAGGAATTGAAGCAAACAAAATGGATTTGATTTAGATAGAACATAGCCACTGGCCCTTGTTGGAAGGTCTGTTTGGGACATAGGGGATAAGGATTATTGCTTTTTTGTTGTCTGAGTTCTTGTTTCACATGCATAATTAGCTTGTGTACCATTCATCGTCCCGGCCTGCACCTGACTTGAGATGGATGTAACAGAGATCATATGAAGAAATCACATTATACGCTATACATACTCATTGGTTCTAAGCAAACCACTTAGTCCTGAGGAGGTCCTTTCAATCAGCCTGGCTTCTTATCCTTGGCTCACATATCTATACTAATATAAAAAGAGAGAGCCCAAACCTTTGAGGCGGGTAATCTCAGGAACCACAGCACCAATCACAACACCCAATACAGCATTGGAAAGGACAGTTGCAGCAGATGGACATAGGCTATACAGCTGGCCACCATATACATTATAAGGGGAAAGAACATTAGGGGAAAAGTAGTCCGCTGTGGGCGTGGGCGTTCTGCTGGAAAGCCATGGGCGTGTGCATAGAGCGATGGGCGCGGCATGCTGGGACTGCCGTCCCGATACGAGGGGGAGTTGCATTTACCATTTTGGCGTGTGCATGGGCGTGTGCATAGAGCGATGGGTGCGGCCTGCTGGGACTACGAGGGGGCGTTGCATTTACCATTGTTGTGGGCGTTGGCCGTTGACGCAATGTGGGGCGTGTATTTTCCGTCGGATGCAGCCGAGCCGTCCCAATACGAGTGGGCGTCATCCCAATACAAGTGGGCATTGCATTTACCATTGTTGTGGGTGTTGCACGTTGACGCGATGTGGGGCGTCTAATTGCCGTCGGCTGGAGCGGAGCATCAGGTGGAGCGCACAAACACGTTCGCGTCTGCAACGGACACAAACGTTCCCATATTGCATTGAGGACACGGCTTCACAGTGTTCTTCCTTTATACAGAATATTTCCATTAGCATCCATGATCACACAGGCCATATTAGAGAAAGCTTGAAGGAATTGAAGCAAAAAAAAAATGGATTTGATTTAGATAGAACATAGCCACTGGCCCTTGTTGGAAGGTCTGTTTGGGACATAGGGGATAAGGATTATTGCATTTTTGTTGTCTGAGTTCTTGTTTCATATGCATATTGATTAGCTTGTGTACCATTCATCGTCTCATCACTAATGACGGTACTGCCTCATCCTTTCCCCTGACAGTTCTTTAAATAATGATGATACTAACAGTGATATTGATTTTGATATTAAAAAATGTTGGTGGTACTTACTTTGATGCTAAAATTTTAGCCTAATATCAATAGATGTAGATGGAGTAAGTTTTAAAAAAAACGCGGGGCCTGAGCCCGGTGATGGGGCGATTCAGAGTACGTTATTAAAAATAAATTGCCTTGCAAATTGAAAGCATTGCAGACATTCTATTTCATCCCTGGACAACGTCGGGACGGGCTGCTAGTCTATTATAAAACAGCAATATTTGCTAGTGCATTTCTTTAAAAAAATTGGAGGAGCCTGGATTGTACAGTATATTGTGTTCACATTTATTTATTGTCACATTCACTTCAGCACTGCGCCGTTTGCACTTTTGTGTATAAAAGCATATATTGATGATTGAGGAGAATTTTTTGAAAATACGTATGAACAAAAGAAACCCATGTCAGACCTTTTATTTTGTGTTGTAAATGAGAAACTTTCTCTATATCATAGGAGTAACTGCATTAAATGCGGGAATCACTCTTCCCACCTACTGAATGATGCCCAGGCTCCTTGTACATATATATAAATCTTGAATGATTCTTAAACATAGATAGTTTTAAATACCATAATCCCTTACATGTATTTTGAATATGAGTAGCCTGTTGGAGTTTATTACAGACATTTTGCAGGGAAATGTTGTGTTTGTGTTTTTCACCACCATGCATCATCCATAAGAAGTTTCTTTTAGATTGAAACAGGACCTCAAATATGAGAAATGGGAGGGGTGTCGCAGAAATTATTTGCAATCACATTGGTGAGCTGCTGCTGCATAACACTATTGAAAACACACATTACAGTTCCTGAATATAAGATGGAAACACATTTAGAATTTGGACCAGTGTGCGTGCCTGTGCACTGGCCAAAAAGGGCTTGAAAGAGATGTAATTGGATCATGAACACCAAGTGGTATGGAACAGGGGTCCTCAAATATGTTTGGCTTAGGGCCCCCAAAATCCCTATAATATCCATGCTGGGGATCCAGGTTCGAATCTCGGTGGTGGCTCAACATCCTGTGATTCCGGGTGAATCACTTAAATTCCCCATCCTTAAAACAATGAATGGTGGTCTTGTGTAATGTAGCAGATGCTTATGTAAAACACCCCAATACCTTCGGGTCAAGTCTGCACTTTATAAACCTGCCACAGGTGCACAAAGCGATAAAAACAATGCCTTAACATAAGGAATGTTGTTCTATAATAATCTGGGCCACTTACAAAGTTTATATGACAATTGCCTTGCGTTTTAGTTCACTAATGGTTCACGTTTCAAAGCTATCACTTTTAATAAAATACTTCTCAGTACAATACTCTAGCATTATGAATTAATGTCAAAGCTTCCACTTGCTAAAGAAATAAACCTTTTGAATTTTGAGGAAACTTTAGCATATTTTAGGTGATGTTTGGTATATGATTTACACAGCAAACATTTCTAGGGCTCTGCTCGCTCACAGGCTCTACGATTCAACCTAGACCCTTGGCTCGACTCTGGCTCGGCTCTCGCCCACTTCTAATTGGCAAATCCAATAGGTTGACAGCAATTACCAGACTTATTTTCTTTGCCAATATTGTTTTTCTCTTTTGGGATCAGGCCCGGACTGGCCGTTGCGGGCACCGGGCAATCCCCTGGTGCGCCGCAAGGGTGGGGGCCGGTTTTGGGCCCCTGGGGGCTGTTTTCGATACAAGGCCGTTTTATCGGCCCTGTAACAAAATCGGCCCCGGCAAAGAGCTCGGCAGCACCCCCAGTCCACCGGGGGGCCGGCCGAGCACTTTGCCAGGGCCGGTTTTGGTTCCCAGTCCGGCCCTGTTTGGGATTGTTTTGTTTGAAAGAGAGCATTGAGAGAAATGGTTTGAGTGGGGGCTGGAAGGGGTCGGCTTCGTACACATAGCACGAAGAGAGCTGATGATGATGAGATAATCTTATGTTAGTTTATGGGAGTGTAGGACAACTAGTTGGGCCTGGCGCTACACAGTGCCCCATCCCATGCAAGTGTAGATTGAGGCTTTGGGGGGGCAGCCAACTGCTCGTGAGGCTTGCACTCCCAGGACTTTTGGGCCAATGGTGCGGCCTCGGCCCAATTGGGCTCTTTTGGGCTATACTTTTTGGGCTGGGGGAGCGGGGTACTTATGCAGCAATTTTACCCTCTGTGTCACCATTTTGAGTAAGGTGACATGGCAGCCGGCCAGAGATATTAGAAAATGTTTCCTCCCTCCCTAATTCCATTTTGGGGTTTCTTAATGTCCTACATGGCTTTCTGGCAGTTGTATTTAGCACAGGGGTTGTGTAATAATCCAGGAAACAGCTTGAATTTTGAGGTTTATTTAACAGCACAGCATAGATTACTTGTACAGCTGCATTCAGGTTCAACTGACCAGAAAGTGTAGAATGCTACATCAGGAAAACTCTGTTCAGAACACAGAGTGCAAGCAGAAACATAACATGTCGCATGCAGTTAAAGGAACAGTCCTACAAAGCTAAATAATGAATGAAAGTTATCAGGATGTAACAGGTTGTATTATAGTTGTTGCTTGAAGCAGGTGCAAGGCAGTTGGCAGCTAGTTTTTACATGGTTGCAGGTTAAGTTTATAGTTGTGAACAAGTTACATCGGAAGGAAGCAATAAATGAGAAGTTAAGATAGGAGATACTTAGATGGATAGATGTTTATAGAAGTAGGTAAGAGACAGGTAATGACTGAGTAGGGGTTTTTAACAGTTGCAAGGAAAGGATATAAGGGTGGGAACCTTAGGCAGTGGCGTAGCAAGGTCAGGTGGTACCCGGTGTGTAAAATTTCTTGTCACCCCCGGCTTGACAAAATGTCAAAAATAGGTGTTTAAAACACATATTTTTGCCATTTTGTCTCCCCTTCCCCCCTCCCCCCTCAGTGATGACACTTATAACCCCTGGCTTGACAAAAAGGCAAAAATAAGTGTTTAAAACACATATTTTTTCCAATTTGTCTCCCCCTCAATGATGACACTTATCACCCCTGGCTTGACAAAATGGCAAAAATATGTTTAAAACATATATTTTTGCCATTTTGTCACCTCCTTCAGTGGTGACACCTGGCCGGCCCGCACCCACCGCATCCCCCTTTCTACACCACTGACCTTAGGGTGGGGGAAGGAGGCAAGTAGGTGAAAACATGTATAGTGAGGTGTAGTTTTGTAAGGCAAAGGTCAAGGTTAACATTATGCGGTGCACCTGTCTTCAATAAAGTGGCCTTTTTCGAACAGAAGGAGCGAGTTTGTTGTCTGTGCTGCGCCTCTTTTGGCCCAACAAGTGGGGTATCAATTAAACGAAAAAGTGCGCAGCTCTATCTACGTCTCTCCTCTTCGCGACACAAGCATGCACTTGTGCAGCGTTAGGTCGAAATAAGAAGTTTGGAGCTCCTCTCAGAACCTTACATATAAACTGAATGCTTCCCACAAAGGCCACACTCCAACCTTCACCCACTTTATCAACAGTTCGGCTGCACCGAATTTAGGCAAGGCAACCTAACTCACAAGCGGTGGTCTGCACTGTGGGGTAGCCAGTGTACATTGGATCCTAGTGCAAATAAAGAAAATGTATCCCTTCAGCTGCTGTTTGAATTATAAAATACACCAATAATTAGAGTTCCTTGGGCCCCAGGCTTCTGGGTCCTGGTGCTACTGCACCTGAGTTACCAACGGAAGCCACACCCCTGGGTCTGAATTGTACTGACAATGGCAACTAATTAGGCAAGCTGAGACATGCACCTAATCCTACAAGGCCTAAACAGGACCACAGAGCCAGCACAGTGACAGCAACCTTTATACAAATGCCAGTACAAGCATTACAGTACAAGCAGTGTAGGGCTGGCAGAGTGCCCGTACCTCACCTTCCTTGCGGTGCCTAATCCCTTTTTAAGGTGCCATCTCCAAGGCCACCTCCTCACAGTGAGCGTGCCGTGATCACCAGACAACCTTCATTTTTTTCACAAATATCACTGCTTCCTAAAATGTGTAACCATCGCACCACGCTGCACATGATGCTTCAAGAGGGCGTGAGCGTGTTGCCGTCCCCTACTACGGTTCTCACTAGGCATAGGCGGTAAATTCTGTTCCACTCGTGGAATTTGCGGAATTTGGGTAATTTTGCATTTCACAGAGAACGCAAAATTGCACCACCTATACTTTTTCAAGGGGGTCCGACTGCTCCCGATATTGTGACTTTTATGTAGCACATAACATAAGCAGCTGGCACTAATCTGAGCTTGCGTGCTCAAGGGAAAAACGCCTTGTGTTATTTTACTGGGTTCAGAAACAGGGGGAGGGACGTTCAGTATTGGCAACATCCATGCATCTTTACCACAACCCATTACCAACTGGCATCAACCATGTGCCCTTGGCCCCAGACTGCGCGCACTGCCAACCTTCCGAGACAGGCTCCAGCAAATGTATGCATACACCATCTCCGGGGTCCGTACACTCTCCAGGAAGAGTCTCACATCGAGTTTGCACATAATGCCGCATAAGCAGCCTCCCAATAAAGAGTGCACCCTCTCAAGTTCGCTTGAGCAGTCAGTCTGCTGAACATGGAAACCCTAAGGTCAGCCAGTGTCACCTACTTTTCAAAATCTGTAAGAGAACGTCTAATATAGAAAAAGACTGCTCCCGATTTCACCTGTTTTAGAATGATGAAATCCTAAGTAGGCCCTGCCGCAAGCGGAACCTGTTTTCTTCCTCCAGATCTGTGCAGAAGGCGATTAATGCTGTTTGCGTGGTTATTTAAAAGGGCATTTTGCAAGCAAGCACTTGAAAGAGCAAACATACAGAACCATTCGAACAAGATCAAGGCCGGGAGCTGCGGGTGAAAGGGCACCCCCTGCTGGTGGGAGGGCACCATCGCCAGGAGACCTCGGGCACAGAAATAGCTTTCTGCACTATTTTAAACCGCACCTTCCTCAGATCCAGGCACATAAGCCCTTTAGTGGTTTTTCTGACACCACTAGCAGAAGAACACGCTCCACTTGTGAACGGCCTCCTGGCTTGTATTTTCTGTCATTGATCCGTAGGCAATAGAAAACTGCACTTTCAGTTCTCTACCCCCTGAAAACAGAGTTTACACGCACTACGTGCTTGGTAGCCAGTTTCGGCGACCCATGCCTGTGGGTTACGCTTTGCTCATGTTCTTAAAAAAATGACGCTCCGACCTGATACTTCGTTTGGAAGAGGAACAGTGGAGCCCTTTTTGAGGAGAAAGCATCATACATTCTATTAGAAAAAAACAAATAATGAGTCAGTCTAACTAACTTCCCCTATCGGTATCTCGGGCATAAATTAGGCAATCTGTTAGACGCATGAAACTTCTGGGTTCGCTCCTGCACATGAGGTCAATTAATTCATTTTACTTTAAGGTATTTGAATTGGTACATACCTGCCTCAAGAGGCAGCAGAGAGCCTGTCAGAGAATACTCTTACTGCATGAACATCTCAAACCTAATGTGCGCTAAATGGAACAACATGGTGTTTATAGATCTGGTGGAAGTGTTTTCAGAAACTCGGATAAATTGTGTTTTGCAGGTTTGGCGCTCCCTTTCGCTTAGGAACAAGGCCATTTTTAAACCTTTGGTTGCAATCAGTGCCTCACTTGTGCCCACCTGGCGTGGCACTGTGAAGCAGCTGTGTAGAATGACTTTAGTATAGCACCCACCGCCTCTCGGCGTTAGGTGGCCTTTAGAGACAGGGGCCAGATGTATGAAGCTTTGTGAGGAGATAACCAGTCGCAAACTGGTTGCCAAACACAACACGCATTGGCATAGCCAATAGGTCTCGTATTTGGGACCTTATAAGTATTTAGCATGCATCACGTTATACTGGGTGCTACAGTATCTACTGCTGCAGTCAGGTGGCAACTCCAAACACTGTTTTTAGAATAGTGCAGTGTGTGCCCAACAAAAGAATAACTTTCACCTGATGGCGTATCATAAGGGTGAACATTGCACAGCTCTAATTTTACAGCCAAATGTACAATAAATTCAAAAACTCGTATGCCCCAAAGGCCACCTATGGAACAGTGCATAGACCAGTAGTTCACGGTACCTGCCTAGGCTCAACCTAAAAAAATACTGCAGTATATAGGAAAGGATCCACTCACCACAATGTATACGAGAGACGGGCATGCCTCCTCTTACCCTCCCTTATTCAGCTGAGCACATCAAGTTTAAAATGCACCAGCCAAAGACTTGGCATTTTAGGATGTGCAAGCTTTATTAGTCATCATAGTCTGCAAACACAATTGATAAAGTAAGTGCCCTCGCTCTGGACTTTCCCAACCTGCGCACACTCACAGGCCAACAGGGTACAGCAAGCGACCTGCACATGCTTGTACTGTGCAAGCCAGCCGAGCACACAGGGCACCGGAAATAGCATGCCACATTCAACTTAGTCATCTGTGGCAAACGATGACACCAAGGGGCATATGTAGGTAGCCGTTTGCGATTCGCAAATGCTGAAATTCGGCGAATTTCAGCGTTTGCGAATCGCAAATGGTGCTTTGGTATGTAGGGGCACATTAGAAAAATAAGGAATCGCAAAAATTGTGTTTCCTTATTTTGCTTATAGCCTTTAAGGAATCGCAATTTTGCGATTCCTACTGAATCTCTCAGCCTGATTCATCATTCTCCCGTTTTGCGAGCCCCTAATAGCGATTCATAAGGAATCGCTATTAAGGACTTGCAAAACGGGATTCATGTAGAAATTGCATAAAGAAATGCGATTCCTACACATTCCTTATTTGCTATTAGCAATTAGCTAATCGCAAATAAGTTACAGCCTGATTCATGTACGGGCCGTTTTGCGTGTCCCTAATAGCGAATTATAGCGACTCGCTATTGAGGAAACGCAAAACGGCATTCATGTACTTTTCGGGGAAAAAATAGCGACTCGCACGCGGGCGCTAAATCCGTTAGCGACTAACTAAAAACGCAGAAAAATCGCTATTCCCGGCTACCTGCGTCGGGATTGCGACTCGCAATCTCGTGCGATCGGGATTGCGACTCGCAATCTCGTGCGATCGGGATTGCGACTCGCAATCCCGTGCGATCGGGAATGCGACTCGCATTCTCGCGCGATCGGGAAAACGGGAAGTCGCTTTCCGAGCACAGTGATGACATCACAACCAGGAAGCAGGCAGTTCCCACCCCCAAACACCACAGTGAGGCAAACCTTCGAGGGAGCAAGTCGGAAAGCAGACGCTAAACCAGCGATAGCGACTTCACAAACGACTGTAATAGCGACCTAACTGCTGCCATGTCTGAGGAACCTGTCCCTGGCCCCAGCAACAGCGCAGGACGAAAGAGAAAGCTGAAGTTCTCAGAGCAGGAGCTCGAGAACCTTATTGAAGGGGTGGTGGCCAACCATGACAGGCTCTTCGGGATCAACTCCAGGAAGGTCCCAGAGCAAGACAAACGGAGGATCTGGCTGGGAATAGCCTCCAGCGTGAACTCGGTGGGTGTGGCCGATAGGTCATTGGAGGAGCTTAAGAAGCAATGGTACGACCTCCGAGGTCGTGCCAAGGAGAGGGTGGCGGAGCGCCTTGGAGAGGCATCGGGCACTGGAGGTGGCGGACCGACAGTCCCACCCAACACACCATTGGAGGACCAGGTCGAGAACACCCTTGAGAGGGAGGCGTGCGTTGGCGTCACCCCTCTGGACTCCTCCCGCCCCACCCAAGACACCCAAGGTAAGTGGCATGCGACTGCGACCCTGTCCCCTATGACCGTCCCTGACCAAATAGGCTCACTTATTGGCCCTTAGTCATGCCTTTGTTGCGCATCAGGGTATGCCCTGAAGCATTGTGGGAGATGTAGTATGTCCACAATGTAGTAGTACCACAATGCAGCCAGACAGGTCCCAAAGTACGCAAATCCACAGCCATCCAGGGAATGTCACCCAGCATGCATGTAACATCAGCACGTCTGGCAGTCACATGCAACTAATGAGTATCCACTTACCCTCACAGGTGGCGCAGAAAGCAGTGACAGCGAGAGGCTGCAGATAGATGAGGAGGCCCAGGAGGAGGATTCACAACCGGAAACCCAGGCACCAGCCCCTGCCGCTGCAACAACACCAGCAGCCAGGCCCCCCACCGTTGTGGCCTCTGCTCCTGCCATCCCACCCGCAGCCAAGGCCAGGCCCCCCACCGTTGTGGCCTCTGCTCCTGCCATCCCACCCGCAGCCAGAGCCAGGCACCCCACTAATGTGCCTCCAGTCCCTGCCACACCAGCAACGCCTGCGGTGACACCACCTGCAGCTGGTGCTACGTCATCTGTGCCTGCGACAGCGGCAACACAGCGGCCAGCCACTGTGACAGGCCAGCAGAGCAGGCGTGGGAGCTCTCACGGTCACACCACAGCTCCAATCAGCAGGAGGGGCAATGGACATCTCCATGCCTGTATGAGCGTAGAGAGGCGCATGCTCAGGATCCATCAGCGCCAGTCACAGCAGCAAGGTGCCATACAGCTCCAGCTGCACAAAATTGGGCGCAATGTGGCGGGAGTGGGAGACCGCATGGACCGCATGACGGCGGCCATGGGCCGCATGACTGCAGCCATGGAGGCAAACACTGCTGCGATGAGCAAGCAGCGCAGGGCAGCAAGCCGGCGCCACCACCAGCTCGTGAGCCGGCTGGCCTCCTACAGCCGGTCAAATTATGTGGCTGCAAATGCCACCTCACAGTTGTCACGCCGGTCCCTCACACAGCAGCACCAACTAGTTCAGTGCTGTGAGGACATCACCAGGGTCCTGGAGCACCTAACCACCGCGGTGACGGCACTACACCCTCCAGCTCTACCTGCCACTGTAGGGGGTGACGATGGCAGTGAGGGGGCTTCAAGCGTCAGCAGCCAATCTGCAACACTAGTCCCGCCACTTAGGCGCAGCACCAGGGCAACGCCTGGTACAGGTGCCCCGGAGGAGGATGAGCCTCAGAGGCGGCTGGGCATAACGCGCAGGAGGCGCACTTGACTCTGCCCGAAAAACACAGGCACAGGCTGACTATAAGCCTGCCATGTACTTGCACACTGCAGTATGGAGGAATACTGTTGGTTGTAAATAGTTGTACAGATTACCTTTTTCTTGTGAATGAAACAAATATATTTATTTTGCTGCACACATTAGCCTTGTGTGATCATTACATTTTGCATGCAATTGTGATATGTGGGGTGGGGGTAGAGGGTGGGCTAGAAATTGTTCGCTGTGATGTGGTTGCGACGTCTATGGCCTTCAGCTGGGTTCTCCCCGCGTGCATGGTGCGCATGTGCTGGTGGCCGGTCGTCCCCTTCTGATTCACTGCCTGAGATCTCAACAGGTATCCGGCACTTGGTTGCAATGTTATGAAGCATTGCACAGACAGCCACAATGCGGCAGCAGGCAGCAGGACTGTAATACATGGCCCCACCTGTCTTGTGCAGCATACGGAACCTGCTCTTGAGCAGGCTAAATGTCCTTTCTATACAGTTCCTTGTCCGGATGTGCGCAACATTGTAGCGCCGTTGCTGAGGTGTGGCAGGGTTGAGGTAGGGGTCAGGAGGTATTTCCGTAGGGCGTAGCCACTGTCACCTGAATGAGAGGAGCAGATGTTGATTGCCTGTGCAGCGCTGTGCCTTCATTGCAATGTGACATTGTCGACAAAGTGTACTTACCAAGTAGGTGTCCTTCCCCAAACTCTCCCCTGAGCAGTCGTGTGTGGAGTCCGCTGTGCCTGAAGATAAAGGAGTCATGGGTACTCCCTGGGTACTGGGCGACAATGTCAGTGATGATGGTCTTGGCATTGCAGACCATCTGTATGTTGAGGGAGTGGTAGGACTTCCTGTTGCGGTACATATACTCCGTGGCAGCTGGTGGGCAGATGGCGACGTGGGTACAGTCTATGCAGCCGAGGACATGGGGAAAATGGGCTACATTGTAAAATTGAAGTTTAGTCAGGTCCAATTCCTGTTGGCTTGTGGGAAATGTGATGTGGCGGTGGAGCTGGGTGAGCATGGCGTCAACGAAAGTGTGGAGGCAGCGTGACATGGTGGGCTGGGATATCCCCCCAGCAGCCGCTACTATGCCCTGGAAACTGCCGGAGGCCAGGAGGTGCAGGCTGCACAATACCTGCACATGTGTAGGCACCGAATTGTTCCGCCTTGTTGGGTGCTGCATGAGGGGGTCAAGTTCATGTATCAGCCAGATGATCATTTCCCCATTCAGCCTGTATTTAGCATATATCTGTTCTCTGGTTTGGCCCAGCAAGGTGACCCGCTGCCGGTAAATCCTTTCCTGCCTCATGCGTCTCCTCCGTGCTGCTCGCTGTAGCCTTCGCCGCCTCACCACCATGTACATTCCTGGCATTGTGGAACGCCTAATGCTGCTGCTGAATGTCCTTATGTGTGATTGGTCAGGCCTGGACCTGTTGGTGATTGGCCAACTGTTTTTCAAATTTTTGTTAATCATGGCTTTTATGGTTACCACCTGCTTTGAGTTGTCCTTAATTTGCGCCGCGCTAAATTGCGATTTTGGGGTTTTCCGCTATTGTATATTTTTCATGAATGCCGATTGCGAATATATTGCGTTTCGCTATTCATTTCGCAGATTCCGTGGTTGGTCGCTATTTCCGTATCGCTAATGCGCGACTACCGGGACTCTGCGACTATTATAGCGTAATCGCAATTTTGATCGCTATTCTGTGTTTGCGAATTCGCTATTTTGTACTTGAATGCCGATTCCGTGTTTTGCACCCGCAATTGCATTTTCGCAGCCATTGCGGGCGCTATTTTGCTGCATGAATCAGGCTGATAGCGATTTAAAGGGTGCCAGGGGTGTCCAAAGGACACCCTGTAGCACCCCTTAAATGCAAATTGAAACAGGTGTTGCGCACACACATGTCCAAAGGACATGTGTGTGTGCAACATGCAACTTAGAAAAATGCTTGTAAAAGCATTTTTCTAAGTTTTCGCTATTTACCATGAGGTTTGACCTCGCGGTAAATAGCGGGCCGAAATTGCGAATTCGCAATTTTTAAATTGATGATGAATTGCATTTAAGGAATCTCAAATAGAGATTCCTTAAATGTAATTCCTCGCAAAATAGCGAAATCGCTATTACCGATTTTTGCATTTGGGATGATGAATCCCAAATGCAAAAATAGCGCTCGCAAAGGGCCAGATTCTCAGAATCTGGCCCTTTGCGAGCCGATTTCGGCTTGATGAATCAGGCGGTATATTTTATGGGACTTCAGAGTCGCTTTTTACGATTTCATTTTAACAAATTGCTATTTCAACGTTCAAAGCATTTTACAAATTGCAACTAGTTGCAGAATGATCATTTTGGACATGCAATTTACAACCAAGTATAAACAACTGGTAACCAGGTGCAACCTATATAAACAGCCCCAGAATGCATCAGCGTTTTCCGCAATGGCTGCTTTGTACATGATGGTGAGGAGGATGCAGATACTGAGGAGGAGGAGATAGGGAAGGATTTTTACAGCCAGAGTTACCGTTTTCCAACAGACAGATGAGGTCCTCTTTGATAAATGCAGGCTAAGAAGGGGAGTAATTTTAGTTGTCATCGCTGAAATTAAGTCCCAGCTATAAGCACTCTCGGGAGTAATTCTATCCCAAACCGAGTGCTGGTATTATGCTCGCTGCACCTCTTAGCACCAGGGAGTTACCGAGGTGACGTTGCAGCCACAGGTGGGGTTTCGCAAAGGTCACTTTTCCAGTTTTTTTAGGAACGTTCCTAGATGCAATGTTAATGAGAATGCATTTGCATGTTAGTTTACCTGGCACTGCACAGGGCTTACAATTAACAACGTTTACATTTTATAGGATTGCACTATTCACACATGTCATTGACTGTATGATGGAACTCAGGTTCCTTTACGTCCACCATCTGAAAATGCGTGTCTCTCTAGAAAATGGAAACATTTTCATTCACTAAACCTCCAATTTGTAATAAATTACCAATAATCGTGTCTGAGTCAGAGTTAGATGATGAGGCCCAATAGCAACTAGCGCATCAAACCCAGGATGGCTCAAAGGCAGAGCAAGACGTGCCGACTTGACCAATCATTAGATTTAAGGTAAGTGGGATGTGAAATTATGAATAAAAAAATGTACAAAACAAATGTTTGCAGTACAAAAAATAACATATTACTTTATTTTCGGGTAGGCATATGCATGCTCCCAGATCTTTAATAATCTTTAAACTATGCTGAATGAAAATTCTGACATTTAGGCATAAAAGAAATTACAGACTTTTACGCATTTTTAATGTTTGCTTTTAACGTGACCAGTTGAGTCTTTCAGATGTTGTTGACCCTGCACTCCCTCAACTCCCCCACGACTGAAACTGATGCAGGCTCATAGCATCTGTCGCGGACATTCTGCTTACACTCGACAACTCTTTTTCCAGCCCCCAAATGATCCCAAATTGAGAGTTGCTGCGTTTGCAAACTTTCTATTGCATTTTTCACCTGTAAAAATCCCCATGCAGCATTTCCACCATAGTGGGCCATTTCTGTCTGCGAGAGGACAGTGCGGCGAGATAAGGTTGAAGTCACCTGTGTAAGGCGACTGATAGGGCGACCCAGTCCATCTATATGGGCAAAATAATTATGTTGTCTACACCTTTGGGTTACATTTTTCTGACATTATTTGTTGCCTCTGTCATACTGCCCATTTCTCACCCAGGAGCCTTTCTTTTATACTATTAGGTAAATGTTGCACGTCATTTTTGATGCTTCTTTCGATGTCCACCAATTTGTTATTTATAATTTATTTGTTTGGGTTGTAGATGCTAGATGCTCAATATTGAGTCCTCTAAACCTCCAAACCCCTGTGAATCATCTACACTATATCCAATGGGAACAGTTCTGGTTGATTGTGGCCACAAAACACTGAGATGTCACACTCTACTCCTGTGAAAAAGGAGGTAGTCAAGAGCAGGTCGTCCTCCTCGAGCAACGTATGAATAATGAGCCCAGTGTCTGGGTTCTTGGACCTGTCTTGTTTTTGACCGGATACAAAATAATATTTAGTGTGGTCAGTAAAGAAAGAAAAAATGTCTTTCTTGAGTCCCCTCACTCACCGGAGTTTCCTCACGGTGACATGCTTCATCATTGGGGCCATCCCAGTTCTCTACGAAAAGGGGCGTGCTGCGACTTGCGAGTTACGTAGGAGCACTGTAAAGAGGGCGGCGTCGCTTCGGTGGAATCAATGTTCCTGATCAGCAACGCCGTACGGTAATACCTATCTGCATCCCCTCGGACCGCATCTCTGAGACCATGAAGTGCCATTTAGCACCCTGAGATGTTTATCAGTGAACAACTAATACGTCAGTAAGTCTACCACGTATGAATGTTTTTTGAACCACGCTTGTTTACCTAGTGAACAGCGATTATCACCACCTTATCTGTTAATCATCCTTAACCTCATTTTAGGTTCTTAGGAGTGGAAAATACAGGGCTGGTCCCTGTATGGTCCTGAAGAAACGCTCGGGGTAGCGTGAAACATGTTGACCATATACTGAACCCTCCTCCATAGTTGGGCGGTCCACAGTATCACCCCATTTTTAACATACCAGTCTAGGAGCAGAATAAAACATTGAGGCCCACTAGCATGGTATTTTTAATTCACTTACTCACCCACTCCACCCCACAACACTTTTTTTGCACCACACATAGTCCTTCACTTTACAGTGCTCCTACGTAACTCGCAAGTCGCAGCACGCCCCTTTTCGTAGAGAACTGGGATGGCCCCAATGATGAAGCATGTCACCGTGAGGAAACTCCGGTGAGTGAGGGGACTCAAGAAAGACATTTTTTCTTTCTTTACTGACCACACTAAATATTATTTTGTATCCGGTCAAAAACAAGACAGGTCCAAGAACCCAGACACTGGGCTCATTATTCATACGACACTCTACTCCTGCACATCTGTTGGCGGTTCTCCCTTTTCAGTTTGTCTGCCTGGCTCCACAGCTTCCTCAATAGACTGTGTACCAGTGCTAACTTGTGGAGTGGAACATTGTGGCTGGGTTGGTGGATTCAGGGAGGCCGATTTATTGCCTTCATCAGTGACCGTTTCTGTGTCTTTGTGCTCCTTGCCTTCAAATTCATGACCCCTTTGTGCAGTAATATCTATTTATTTATTTAGAGTTTTATATAGCCCAAACTAGACCCAAGTAATCGGGTATCAGAGCACTTTACATGAGCACCAGTTTCGTTACAAATGGACACATTCATTTTTGTTAGGCACGGGGAGATTAAGTGATTTGCTCAGAATCACAGGATGTTGAGCGTCATTGCATAGACTCAAACCCAGTTCCCCAGGTTCAAAGTCGACCGCTCTAGCCGTAAGGCATTGATAATATATAGAAGATAGAGGTATAACGCACTTTACATTTTAATTTAAATGCATTAAAGTTTTGCCGACTGACCGCCTTACCTCTATCATCCACTAAATAGCACTGATGAGAATGTACTAATCAATGATTCCTTACTAAAAAGATTCTCATAGTATTTCTAAGAGTAACCCTTTCTCCATTACCACTCTCTTCAATGTCTGAGTCTCCTCCCTTCACTCCAGGAATGCAGGCAATACAGTTCCACTGTCTGGGGAAGCTATATCCTTTCCTTCCATCATGTGCCACCATATCAAACCAGGGGCTGTACAAAATGGATCCCACTGGTACCAACAATCAGATTCCCCAGAACGTAGCGTTCTGCTAAAAGGATAAAGACAACTGCGGACTAAATAGGCTGCACTTCAATCACCAGTCAGAACAAGTATAATATCCTGTGCCCAATTCTTCCAGCACCTGCCACTGTTTGGTGCCACTGTCCAGCAGATCCAAGATTACAAAGTATAAGAAGGTGCACCGGAAAGAAGTTCCAGTATGAATTCAAAATATTTTATAAACACCCTTGTGAATTCCCATAGAAGCCCATGTTCTGGTGTGAACATGGGCTTCTATGGGCATTCTCTACGGCGTATTATTAAGCCCATTATCTCCACTTTAGCTGCAGTTTTCTGCCGCTAAAGCGGCGATAATGTTAACGCCGTGCTTGATAATATGCCCCTATATTTTAGAAAATGTAAAACATTCATTTCATTTTAATAAATATTTCATATTGTTTGTACAAATCTTTTTTAAATTGTATTTACATTGTATTTTGAGTTTATTTGAATTATTTTCAGTTTATTTCGTACTTTATTGTTTTAATTATGCACCCATCCTGTAAGTGTTCAACAGAAATAATGAAGAAAATGATTTTGTTTATTTTTGTTATGTCACCATTTTGTTACATTCTTTCTTATGTGCCGGTAAGAAAAATGTAAGTAACATTTCTATTTATTACTAACTATTTGAAGAAACAATGGGTTTCATTGAGGGCAGGATGGAGTAGAATGTATATCATTTTTTCGTAAAATTATTTTCTGGATCTTAGCTTTTTGAAAACTGTTTTGCATTTGGTGTGTTCCGAATGTTAGTACAGAAAATGGTAAGCAATAATTTGAATAACTCGATTTTAAAACATGGGCGTCTAATGTGAACCAACTTGTTTATACCACCCTAACTGTCCCCACACAAATGTATTAGTGGTGAAGAAGTTTAATGCTTACAATTACTTTGAAGTTTTCAATTATTTTGCCTTTTCGATGCCAAGACAGAATGGGTATGGTCATTAGTTCTTTAATTTCTATTGCAGCTCTCTCTCCAATTGTTCGTGCTCTTCCCTCCAATTTTCTATTGTAGATATTCACGAACCCTATGATAAGACTTTCTTTCATTATATACCCCATACATGATAGCAATTGGTTCCCCCTCCTTGACGTAGGTTGCCTCAAGCAGGCCTTGCATAACTTCTTAACTGACTAGGAAAATAGCATACATACTGTTACTATTTTGCGCTTTTATTTTATGGTATCTTTGCTTAAATAATATTTTTAACCTTTGTCAATGTACTTGGTCTTTTTTTTCCTTGCTTGTTGTCTTGTGGCTTTTCTGCAAAAAAAATGACAATAAATGGGAATAAAATCGTTAGATGTATTGAGGATTTCTATTGTCATTTTTTGTTTTTGTTTTCCCAAATGTAACTATATTTACACTTTTTTACCTTTATCAATAATCATTTTATTTGATGGGTTCACAAATGTATTCTTTGAATTTGTAAAACTTTTAACAAAATGTACAGTGTTTTTTACGTTAATGCCTAATCACATTTTTTCAGTTGCTGGTGTTCCTTTCCTTATAGAATTGCACCATATCTATGCAGTTATATAAAAAATATATTTTCTGCTGCAGGCAAAATGTACTTCAAATTCTTTAAAACAGTAGTTTTTTCTTGTTAGGATTGCTATATCTTGTCCGGAATGTATTGATAGGTAGACTTTTTATCCCTTGTCAAATATTGGAAAGTTTTAGAAAAAAAACAGATGTTACCCAGATATAAAATCTTACTTTCAATTTATACATAGTTG
Source organism: Lissotriton helveticus (assembly GCF_964261635.1). NCBI lineage: Eukaryota > Metazoa > Chordata > Amphibia > Caudata > Salamandridae > Lissotriton > Lissotriton helveticus. The sequence goes on from NC_136061.1 coordinate 668,798,276, forward strand.
CCAATGGTATTGTTTTATTGACTGACCGGTAATCTAACTGTACGTTTCACTAGTCTCATGATAAGTCTATGCATAGTCGAAAGGGCAACATCCTCACGGCAGAACTGTCTCCTCAGTAGTGAGCTCCGTGAGCTGGTCATAATTTTTTATAGGTTCTATCTACACTTTGTTTTGTTTTTAAAAAGAAAGATAATTCTGACTAAATGATAAGGAATCCAAGTAATAATTTTTAGAACTGCTCTAACACCATCTCATAGCTGACTAGTATTCTTCCATCTTGTGAAACTTTAATAAAGTATTTTATCTATTTTTGTAGAAAAAAATATAATAAACCCTTTTAAAACAATTAAAGCATTCCTTTAATAAATAGATAAAAATATTATTGAAACACAGCGCCTGACGTAAAAAAAATACAGAGTAGTGACCTGAGATGTAGCAGTAATTGACATGTTAATGTCACACATACGATATAGTGATCCACAATATAAAAACAACGATGCACATAACTGTGATGTAGTGCCTTGTGATCTACATACAAGGATCATCTGGATACTGACTGCTTCGAAATAGGAGTATGCCTCACGTATACAACTCTGCATATTTGTTTAAACTATGGACAACTACACAAGTGCTTAGTAACCACAGCTAATGATAGTTGAAACAAAAATGGAGCTAAAAGGAAGCATGTGGCACTCTACACCTGTCCAGCCTAATCCCTGCTCTAAGCCCCCTATCAACATATGGTCTAATGGGGGTCCAATACAACCATCCCACAGTGCTCTCCTGCTTTGCCTCCCACCCATGGTGTTTCCTGGCTCACCATTGCCCTGACCACTTGCCTGAACTCTTCATAGACCACCTTTTCCCTGCATGAATCCTGTCCTCTGTGGCCCAAGCCGGCGTCCTGTGGGATGGAGCAGCCTCCCTTACAGTGTCTGATGTTTCTTGATCAATGCCTCCCCCAGGGACATTAAAGGAATGGTGGATGGGGAGGTTTGGATAAACCTAGTTAATTCCACCCCCAATGCCCTATAGAAATCGGATAAAACTCTATCCATCATTTCCTGCAACAGCATGTCACTGGGTGAATGCAGGTGCAGTTGTGGAGTAGCATGAAACAACAGACTACACGGAGTATACCCTAATAACCCCTACAACAGGTAGTAAGACAAAGACCAAGCAGGAAATGGCAGACATAGGGAAAGATAGGCGCCACTGGCCCAAAGAACAGCAAAAGGGAATGGGGAGAGCAACTGGGACTCATTTTTGTTTTTGAAAATATCTTTATTGGTTTTTGTACGATCAAGAGTCGAGCGGAATATGCATCTGAATATTAACATAGCAGTAAAGAAAACATTAACACATTGGTAATAGTCACTGACAGGTGGGGCGGTGTGAGACATACAGGCAGATTCATCAAGGGAAAATCGGCTCGCAAAGGGCCAGATTATGAGAATCTGGCCCTTTGCGAGCACAATTTTTGCATTTGGGATTCATCATCCCAAATGCAAAAATCACAAAATGCGAAATCGCTATATTGCGAGGAATTGCATTTAAGGAATCTCTATTTGAGATTCCTTAAATGCAATTCATGAACCATTTAAGAATTGCGAAATCGCAATTTTTAGCCGCTATTTACCGCGAAGTCTGACCTCGTGGTAAATAGTGAAAACTTAGAAAAATGCACTTTAGTGCATTTTTTTAAGTTGTATGTTACACACACACACACATGTCCTTTGGACATGTGTGTGCGCAACACCAGTGTAAATCACCATTTCAGGGGTGCTACAGGGTGTCCTTTGGACACCCCTGGCACCCTTGTAATCACATCCTTATTTGCGATTAGCAAATTGCTAATCGCAAATAAGGAATGACTCCCCATTCATTCCTATGAGCCTTTAGGCCCATAGGAATGATTGGGGAGTCATTCCTTATTTGCAATTAGCAATTTGCTAATCGCAAATAAGGAAGCTGTAGAAATCGCAATTATTTTTGTGATTTCTACATGAATCCCGTTTTGCGAGTCTTTAATAGCGATTCCTTAATAATCGCTATTAAGGACTCGCAAAACGGGACATTGATGAATCTGGCCGATAGTACTCAGCAGCAGAACCCACCCTGCCTCGGTTTGAAGTGTGGAGATACTGTATGTGGTGGTTGGCATCTGTGAAATGGGAACTCATTTTTTAACCAGGCCTTCTATTACCTGTAGGGTGGAATATCCAGATTTTACATATTAGTGCACACATATTTTAAAATGTGCCCAGAACTACTTCAAATTCTATTAGACATTCTGCAATATACGAGGAAGGCTTCATTTTCAAGCTTGCTCATGGTATGTGGAGGATCTTGGTCAGAGATCTACTCACAGTTCTGTAGTGCTAAATTTAACTGATTTAGTGGCCTCCTGTGAGTAATGAGGACATAATACATCCATTGTGTCATTTAATTTGGTGCACATCCATTATCAATGGAGAAGTTGTTAGGAACGTAGTTTTTTCATGATAGTTTCTTGTATTCTGAAATGTTCATATTGGATTCAGAGAAAAGTCTATGGCCATTGAGTAGGTTTGTTGCTCCACTACCAAAGTGAACCCCAGGTTATCCACTATGATTTTGGTGGGAGCATGGGGGTGCATTAAAGGTACATATGTCAGCCATTGCATTCATAATACAAGCCCTTCCGAGTTGAAGAGCGTGTGCTGTCCCTGTTATAAGTATGCCGGGAAAGAGGTGCGGAATTTCTGGGAAGGTGTAGGTTGAAGGTCCCTATAGCATTGTAAGGTGCACCTCCAGCATTGTGGCATATGTACCTTTGATGCACCCCCATGCTCCCACCAAAATCATAGTGGATAACCTGGGGTTCACTTTGGTAGTGGAGCAACAAACCTACTCAATGGCCATAGACTTTTCTCTGAATCCAATATGAACATTTCAGAATACAAGAAACTATCATGAAAAAACTACGTTCCTAACAACTTCTCCATTGATAATGGATGTGCACCAAATTAAATGACACAATGGATGTATTATGTCCTCATTACTCACAGGAGGCCACTAAATAAGTTACATTCAGCACTACAGAACTGTGAGTAGATCTCTGACCAAGATCCTCCACATACCATGAGCAAGCTTGAAAATGAAGCCTTCCTCGTATATTGCAGAATGTCTAATAGAATTTGAAGTAGTTCTGGGCACATTTTAAAATATGTGTGCACTAATATGTAAAATCTGTCTGATCTGGTACTTTTCCTTCCAGAGCACGTGATCCCTGCACCCGCTTCAGGATGTTTCAGGGGTTTCTCTGATTGCTTGCACCACAAATGTAGCCTCATTTCTAGTTGAGGATGACTACTGTCTCTTGACAATGCTATGGAGAGACATGATTCGTGCAGCTGGCAATCCTTTGCAGGGTTATATGCCTCACCCTTGGTGAATGAGCCTACAGAACCTACTGGTAAAATCCTATCAATCTCTCTTAGGTAGGACCAATCTCTTGGCGGTGACTTTACAGCTGACATTCCTTTGTAAGAGAACATTAATTGTGACCCAGAGCAGAGGCCGAATTTAGGTGAAACAAGACTATTCCATACTTAATTCCCCATAATATGTTCCTGTCTTGGGACCGCCCTTTTCTTCAGAGACCACATTTCCTTCCCATGGTTGTTTTTCTCTGTCTGCAGTTAGGATTGTAATATACATAGGCTATAGCTTCCCAAGCAACAGATCACTTGGACGAATTGCTAGGGGTGACTGTGATCTCAATCCCTGTAAACGTTGAGTAGATCACAGCAATAGGAGCCACTACGAAGTAAGGTCTGGTGGCGAACCCAATATGCATCCAAGAAAATCTGGTGCTCTCTCTCTTCCCTTCTCCATGATGCCTGTTGTAAAAGTACAGGAAGATGCCCTCTGAATAAATTGGACATCCATTTGAATTTCAAAGGTGATACTCTCAGTGATTTGGCACAGGCTTATCATCAAGTGGCCAAACAACACGTTACAAATATTTGCTGGGACCCATGAGGTAGCAATGTGGTTCACCCTTGACTTTTCAAGAGGATACCCACAGCTGCTGCGCACTTTGAGGAGTAAGAAAATACAGTGCCATCGGCGCAAAGGACCATCTCTTTACTCTGTAGACCAAACTTGAAGCCCAGATTATAAAGTCCTGGTAAGAAGACCTGCTTAAGGTGATAGAACAGAGGATCTCCTGTGTTACCTCCCTGCAGCTACTCAGAGACAACCTAGGCAGAGACCTGGAAAGGAGCTGTAAGTGGAAGACAACTCATTGGTGAGCTGATTACCCTGCTACATCTTCTTCTATACCCGCCTGCCTATTGAGGACCACCATTTGCCAAGCTGAACTCATGCCTACCCTCCTTGCAGATATGTATATATCTTAAAGGTCCCCAGAAGTGGAGTTAAGTGGAGTAAACCTATACTTACTCATATATATTTATCTTGATGATATTTTGGTAATCAATATTTTTGCTGCAATCTGTTTGTAGTACTAATTTTTTATGATATTCTGTTTTCTACTCCATATGTAGGCATGCCATGGCTGGCCTCATGATCTGTAGTTAGTGATGGAGCAGGGGAAATACAAAAAATGTTGTACCCCCTTCGAAGTTAATGACTTCATAACTCTAATATTAGTAACTGTGTGAAGCATGTAAAACTAATTAACAAATGCACCTTTTGTTTAGACACTACACGTCGGAAACTAATTGCTATTTGCAAAAATCTAATTTATTAATGAAATGTGAATCGAATTAATATAGGTTTGTGATTGCGCAGAAATGGAGCGTAAATTGCATGTATTTTTGTTTGTAGTAGAATTATATCGTGTCATAGAATGCAGATGGGAAGTAAAATGGCTTTAAATGTCGCTTTTGCTAGGTAATACCTAACACGGGAAATTAGAACGGTGGACGGTAAACAGAAGGGATTATTTTCTATATGTAATTTCTGTTATGTTTGCTTTCGTATTAGTTCCGATTCGGACCTGATCTGCCATGTCTGAAAATGGTTGATGTTAAATGAGACGGCACACAGAAAAGAAAGTTGGCCCCCGTGCATGATCAGAATGGATGTTAAGTCACGAGTGTATGGCCTATGCCCAGAGTGAGAGATGTCAAGGCCAGTCTGACCTGCAACAGGAGTTGTGCCAAAGAGACTATTCTAAAAGCCTGGGAACAGATGAAGGAACTGAGTTCCAAACTATGAGGAAACTCATGACTGCAGGAGAATGTTACAAAAAGTTAAACAAAGTATAAATGTGAATATTTTATGAAGTCATGTGAAATCCTAGAATGAGTCAGGAGTTTGCGAACTGGTTTGAGCTAGGAGGACAATGAGGTGACCATCACCACCCCTCCAATGGACCAATCAGAAGTGGATGTATCCCCTAAAAGTTTCAATTTTAGGTATAGAAAGTTAATGAAATGGTATAAAAGAGCTTGTGCTGATGACGAGGTGTGGCTTTTTATTTTTCGCACCTTTGCACAACACAACATGCTGTCAGTTGAGACGATTTTCTTTTATGTGCAAGAGACTTTGAACATTTTGGACTCTGATTGGCAAAAGGAGCGAGACCGTCGCGGGAATTCTATCTCGGGAGGGATACGTCCGAGGAGGTTAGAGGGACAGACAATCAGCTTGGGAACCTATCCTGTGATCTGCAGTTCTTGTTCTGGTGAACCATTTTCATCATCGTCCTATTGCCAAGGGGTAGTGAGTATATTCCATTTTCTAATTTCCTATGCTTAAATGTGTTGAACTAATGCTTAAAGTATTTGCCTAATAACATTTATCTGATTTCAATATATCGTTAAATGAATTCAGATAAAATCTTATGAAAATATAAACTCGAGTCTGTTGTTATTAGAAAAAAAGTAATGACAAATAAATGTTGAAGGTTTACAATTGTGATTGAGCTGGACATAATCGCCATCAACTGATTCCTATTAGTTGGTCCATCGACCAAATAGCGGAGTATCTTGATTTTTTAGAACTGACAGCTATCGAAGTTTAATGTATATAGTTACTGTATAAGTTAATGAGGTACCCGGCATGTCTTGCAGCTCGTCTACTTATCACTGATTCAGGAACTGTGTGATTAGGAGCGGTTTTCGGTGATATGGGCCCCACCGATGAGTAAATGGTAGGAGTTTTTCCTGGACCGGTGACACAAGTAAAGGGTTTTATGTTAGACCCGCTGCATCAGTAGGTGGTGTACTTGTGACTCGTGAGAAAAATATGGTTCCTGGAATGAGGCTTGAATTAATTGTAGGGCTACTAGTGGGGCACAAATTGGCAGGGCCAGGCTATCCAATCGCAAACGTAATCACCGTCTTGGGCATTTGGACAGTAGTTTGGTAAGTTAAGCAAGCTATACAGACCTAGGGAGGTGTAGGAATGAAACAAGGAGATGATGCTTTCGTGTGTGATCTTGTTCTTTTTTTATTTTGTTTTTTTAGAGGTTTAGATAGCACGAACTAGACCTGTTATATCGGGTATCAGAGCGCTTTACATAGCACCAGTTTCGTTACAGAAGGACACATTCGTTTTTTTGTTAGGCACGGGGAGATTAAGTGATTTGCCTAGAATCACAGGATGTTTAGCGTCGTTGCCGAGACACGACCCCGGTTCCCCAGCTTCGAGGTCAACCGCTCTAGCTGTAAGGCTACATCCTCTCCCCTAGAGGTGGATCCTACATAGATATGTGATGCAACACTTACAAGAAACAGTGTATTGTAATGCAAAGACTTGTCAGGTAATGGTATGTTATCTCCTATCATTTATCACTATCTGAAACTGGGCACTCTTATTTAGAAAATCTAGAAGTACCATCAACTGACTGTGTTTGTTGGTGTTTGGTTGGCAGAAATTCATAGATAGCTTGTTCATTGTTTAGTTTCTGTGTGCTCGTGTAACATTGTAGGATTTTCTTTTACCTCCGAACTTGGAATGAGCTCTTGGTCTTAGCCAGGTCTAGTAACTCAGTGGTGTAACGCATCCACTCCAGGAATCTGAGTTAAACGTCAAGGTCACTGGTAGGAATTCCACGAAGTGCACTGCGTCTTCTATCCTTTACAGTTTCTCCAGTGAGTACCTTGGAGCTTCTTGCTGGTTTGTAGTTGAGTGTCTAGCAAAGAAAAACAAAAAGTTCCGTGCCTCATGAGCACTGAAAGTCTAACATCAGTGAGCTATATCAATCAGGGCAACAAGGTTGAAGTACCTGGAGAGTTGGCCTGGGACTATTAAATTATTTGCTGACCAGCAGATTTCTTTCCAGGTCTCTTCAGGGTTAGTAAGAGCTAGGTAAATGCAATTACAATACAATACAAAGAGATAGATTTACTAACATTGAACACCCTGCATTGTAGCAACCAAAGTAGCTTGGCAGTGATGCGTGAAAGGGAGAGAGCACAGTACTATTTCTACTAAGACATAGTTGGGCTATCCTGTTTTTGCTTTAAACCAATAGTAACTGATAGAACCCCACCAAAAATGAACCATCCCTCACTAGTATAAACATTTAAAAAATGATACACACCTGCACAACCACAAACTTAAATTCTATTCAAAGAGAGAAAAGTGTATGAGAATGAGTCATTTTTATTTTTTTCTTCAGGGCTCAACTCAATGTAACTTCCTTATTCAAGGGAACAGCAAGAACGACTGATAAAAGATTATTATGGTTGAGTTTTATTGTTTAGGGATGTCACTAAAATAATGTTTCTTCTTTTCTTCGGTTCTTACAGTTCCTTTTTAGAGGCAAGGTTTAGATCTGATCTAATTATTTTACACACTGGAAAGAATCTGGGAATATGAAAATCATATTTGATCTTTTGGCAGTGTTCACTTCTTTCACTTATTTATAAAAATGGCTGGCTCATAAGAATCTCGGCCTATATGTACTATCACAGACACAGAATGGGTATAACCCTTTGGTACATCAGCCAGTGCCCCTTTTTTAAGAAGTCAGTATTGATAACAAGTCACCTGCTAAACACCACAGGCTTTAAACATTCAATACAAGGTACATATGTGCTCTTTATAACAATCACTGCAAAAAGCAACTTGTTTTGTAAACACTGGAAAATCATTTTTGTCTATTTTTGGTTTGAAACAGCTAAATAATCACCGGTAAGCATTGATCTCAGAAGGTATTGAAAACACACAAAAAAATCACTGAAATCCACAAAAAATAAGCACTGAAAACAGGACAACCTAGACATGGTGTGCTGTTTCACTCTCTGTCTACGCTGGCGCTGTTGGAATCTACATTGTACTATGCACAAAACCTTGCAAAATAAGTGCAAGGATGTGTTCATCATGATTAGCATAGATTTTGTACTGCAAGGATACTCTTTTTGTGCAAAATACAATGCTTAGACATAGTTTAACACTCTCCCCTCGTTGGGTATTTTTCTGTGCAGTGCAGCACACATGCAATGTTGGAAAAGTTGGGAGAAATAAAAAAGATTCTCCTTTTTAATGCTTGCCTAGAAGAGGCATTATTGTTTGTTGAAAAGCACTCTTTATCATTCTATTGTTTCTAAAAACAAATTCACGCAAAAACCTCTAAACAGGGACTTTTCGTCAGCACATTACTTACCATTGGTTGGATTCATTGTCATTCTTATTTTCTTCCTTTTCATTGGTGTGCGCATGTCAATGCATGCTGGCTTTATTTTGTCTTCATGTGTTTCTTTTCTTCACCAGACCATGGACCAAGTAATGACTGATTTCTTGATTAGTATTCTTCAGCACTACTGGCACTTGGAAGCTTTTGTTTTTTTACAAGACAAGACAACTTCAAACCTTTGGAGTAAAAGCTCACACTTCCTGATATTTCCAAGAGCTGAACGCAAACTTTATCTCTCCTCACAAATCACCATCACCTCCCTTTAATTTTACCCACCACTGAACCCCCAAGCCACCCTCACCTTCATTTACCTTTACCAAACCCAACACTCTAAAGTCACCCTCTCTTCCCTTTACCTCTACCCACCCCTGCACCCTCAAATCAAGCTTGCCTACCTTTGTTTCTAACCATTCAGGAACCCTCAAGTCACCTCTGACATTTCAGGGTTAGTAAGCGCTATATAAATAATTACAATACAATACAAAGGGGTAGATTTACTAACATTTTATGCAACGCCGTGCAGCAACCAAAGTTGCTGAACTGTGTTGCAGGAAAGGGAGAGAACACAAAAGTACCATATCTACTAAAATATGATTAGGCTATCCTGTTTTAGGTTTAAACCTACAATAACTGATAGAAACCCACCGAAAGGGATACAGCCGTCATTAGTGTGAACATTTGAACAGCGATAAACGCCTACACTACCACAAACTAAATTTCCATTAAAGGAAAGGAAAATGAGAGAGAATCCTTGCTGCTTGTGGCCTAACAGTGGATTCGCTGTCCCAGAGAGCAATTCATCACCGGGCCCTGAGAGAAAGGTGTGTGGCCACAATCTTGTGACACACATAAAGAACTTAACTGCACCCCGCTGCATGAGCCCCTCATCACCAGGCAGAGCCAGGGCAGGGCCACCCCCTCCCAGCCTCCCAGTTCTCCTGGATTTCCAGTGGTGACAACGATAAGCCCAGACTGCCTGGAGAAGGCCCCATCAATTTTGTGAGTATGCTCCTTGACCTTACTGAATGGGGAGGAGAAAATCCTCTGAGCCCATTAGGGGCCAGAGGCCTCAGCCCAAATCTGCCCAAAAACATGCTGCAGAAAATTGTACGTTGTCTGACATAGACAATCTGATTGAAAAAGTGGAGGGTTATGTTAACTAAAGATAAGTCACAGGCCGTAAAAAGGGTGGTAGTAAGAAAATAACTCACTTCCTTAAACGTAGAGCTATTTGTAAATCACCATTACCAAACTCATTGTTTCAGGAATCTATTGAGCTTGTGAGCCCAGCAAACCCACACTGTGCAGCCACCCACTGGGAATGTACGAATGTACAGTGAGACGCAATAGCAAAACAGCCTGCTGACACATCGCTTCTGACATGCTCTAATTGATAGGCATCATTAGCTGACTTAACTGTAGACCATTTACCTTCAACAGTTCTGGAAACATTGACACAAAGCATCCCGTTCAGAGGGCTTAATCACGCGTATTGATGGACTGACAAATGACATTTATGTTCTTCAAATCATCCTGCAGTCAACTGACCAAAAAGTTCTCCAACTTTACAATCTAAACTCAACCCTTTCGAGAGACCTTAAGAACCACCTAATGGAAACAAGCGAGGAACAACTGTGCTGTCAAGGCTGCCGGTCCTGTCTCGTGAAGTCGAGGACTGACAGCCATGAGACTCAGCCTAACTCTATCATAAACACAGCTCCATATTCCACAAAAGAGGCTGATGCCAGGCCTATTCCAGCTCAAATAAGCCACAAAGAAGGGACAGGTTCCATTTCAGCTCAACAAACCTCTCAAGAGCGTGTGAATACTGAATGGATCTACCCCTATTGCCACTCAATAGGCAATCATACTTGTGTTGCTTGGAATATATGACAAGCAGGCCCCAGGAGAAGGGTGAATTCTCCAACTCCTCCAAAATGGTCCACACAACCCTTACAGTGGCACAATAACTTCCCCCAACTCTTTATGGCCAACGTGCCAAAACTCGAACACGATCAAATAGAATCTACATAATCGCTGGTGAACAAAGTCACTCATTGGATAAGACCACAAAGACACTGTTTATCAATTGTAGGCTCTGACGTTGTTTTCGCACAACGACTATCTACTTAGAGTGAGCCACTGGACATGATCAAGCTATGGTTGAAGGACATGTCACTGGTGAACCGCCTATTGACCTTGGATGCTCGATCCTACCCTGCTCCGGGCTCCAGAATCCATTTCATGAGCAATATGGGTAGCAATATCAATAGTGGCTAACGCACTCCTACCCACTGCAGTCAACGTATGCACAGGTGCACAGGATCTGGGATGGGACTCGCACCAGCCCTGAGACAAGAGACATTTCATAACTGAATGAATTTGACTGACCTTATGTTGCCTCATTCATTTCTGGCTGTGCATAATTCCATACGAGCCCCTATGTCCACTCACTAACAATCTACCAATAGGTTTATCGAACATTCATATGTAATGGCCATGTGAACCCCTTGGAAGAGCTGGCCTCTTCATAAGGGTCCCCCATAGGTTCTTGCACCCCTTCACATCTCTCCACCCATACATCCAGACACAAAACTCTATCACGATATCCCTTAATAACATCTCCCCTGATACCGTCTGCTCTCCAGAAAACTGAGCTGCAACGCTTGCAATACTGTCATGGAACATTGTGGGCTTAAGTGGAAAACTCAGAGATCCTGAGGAGGGCGCGTTTATCAGTCACTTGATGTGATAATATTTCAAGAGAAATGGGCCTTAGAAAAGGTTTTTAGGCAAGGATACTCACACTTTAGCATAGCGGCTGTCCCCTCCTAAGCGGGAGCCTGTCTGATGGGCTTTTGTGCTGTATCAAAGCTATGACCTGCTTTCTGTGTCAAGATCAGAGCTCGAAAGTAAGGACATTTTAGGGATCAGCATTCGTGGGAAAGGTGGACGTAGCCTAAAAATGCATAACATCTATAATCGATCTACTAATAGGAACACTGGTTCGCCCACTGTAAAGCTGCTCTCACAGCACCGGGCAGAAAGCTCAAATAAATCGTCAACTGTGATTGGAGGTGATTTTAACACAACATTCGAGCCCCTGGAGGGACTAACAGTCTTAGCAGAAGGGGAAGATGAGGCCAGAGCTATACAGGAACTTGAGGCAACACCCCTTAGAAAATGGGCATCCCCTGCCCCGAAGCTACTTTCTCTGACTTTGACTCACGGATAGCGCGCGTGCAATGGCAGATTTAAGTCAGACTTGAAACTTGCTCCGACATTAAAAAGACGGAGCAGTCAGAGCCACATAGATTACATCATATTAGAAATAAGCATATGGCATATAGCACTAGACTTTGAAATCATGGCATGAACAGATAGCGACCACAATGCCCTAAAGTGAACACTGAAGGGCCACCTACATATGACCAACAGAAACGCAGTCCCCCATTCTGTGGTGGCTCTGTCTCTCTCAAACAACAGACTTTCTATCAAATGGTCTAAACTGTGCCTCAATTCCCATATACTTTTACAAATGTATTCCACATTTAAAAGTATATTGGGCCCATTTGACACATCTCATCTAGTAAGGTTGTCCTGGGCGATTTGCAGGAGGACCTGTTCAAAGCTTTATACAATCTTTGCACAAAAGAGTTAAAGACCAGGAAGGGAGGGTCTAACCAAACCCCCTCTTGGTACTCAGGAAATGTTGCATAGCTAAAGCACAATTAATCCAGTCAATTAAACATGGCAATCCATATCACATCAAACATAGTTGTGCTAACTACAAAGCAATCATCGCCAATTGCAAGCAAGGGTGGCTTGTCTTAAACTCGTTAGCTCTAGTTGAGACCTCTCAATCAAATTACCAGAAAACATGGCAAATTTTATCTCATGGCGATGGTAAAACAAAAAGTGCAGTTGAATATGCAGTCCAACCCCAGCAATGGGTGCGTCACTTTTCAGCCGTGTATGCGCCCCACTGACACCATCACCGCCCGAACAAGTCTCAACAACAGACCACTCAAACAGTCTGCCTAATGATATCTTTACCTCATATACTCTGGAAGAAACAATAAAGGCTCTTCAGTCTCTATGCCCCAACAAACCACCAGGCCCTGACAAGATCCCGGGTGACCTCTACCGATCTGAACACATCATATGGTGCCCCTATGTAAATGCCCTTTCCAATTCAATCATGGATGGCGATAGGGTACCCTCCGTGTGGATTGGTGTCGAAATCGTTCCTATCTATTAAAAGGGCGAAAGAACACTTCCAAGTAACTGTAGGCCGATCAGCCTTATCAACAATCTTCAAAAAGTCTTCTGCCGCCAAGTTCTTGATAGGTTATTAACTTGGATGGGCGCAACTAGGATTCTATCCCCACTTCAAGCTGGGTTAGCCCTATGGTTAGCAGCATTGATCAGGTCTTCAGACTAAACCTCAAAGCGCGAAAATGCCTGAGGCTGTCAGATGATTATCATTATACAGCATTTGTAGACCTGAGGGCCACGTTCAATTTGGTCCCAAGAAATCTGCTTTGGCTTGTCCTGGCTGAAATGGGTGTAGAGCCCAAACTCTTGAACATCCTGATTAGGCTCCATGAAAGGAACTATGCCCAAGTGAGACGGGGGATGGAGGTGAGCTCACAGACCGAATTTCCATCAACAGAAGTGTGCGACAGGGATGTGTGTTTGCCCCCACCCTTTTTATTACTCTACACAAATGATGTGGTCAAATTTCTGCTAACTAGGATCCATGACTGTCCTACGCTGGGGGGCCAATCCACCCCTGCACTTCTTTTCACGGATGACACAATGCTAATTGCTCGCACTTCAAGTGTGTTGCAGAACCTCTTGAATCCCTTTACTGACTACAGTGATATACGTGGATTAAAACTAAACCCCACCAAAAAATATAATGGTCCCTAAAAGCCCACATGACCTTCAAAGGGGGATTTCATATGAGGGGAACCAAATTGCAGCAAATAGACCATTTTGATTACTTGGGAGTGGGAATTGACAAATCTGTGATCTGGAAGGCACACATATTGAAATCTAGGTGACCCTTACCCATTGTGCCTCCACATGGTCAAAAGGTATAAGGACACAACTCCCGAATCTGTAGCACCAGCAATTGAGGTTTATAGGGTCAGGGCACAACCTGCATTCCTCTATGGCTCCGAAATCTGGGGTATAGGGAACCTGAGTGGGCTGGTGTCGAAAGAAAACATCTTTGATAAAATTGTTATTCAAGCGGCCTAACCGTACTCCAATAGTCCCAATATTCTTCGACTTGGACCTCAAAAGGATCGGTGACCAGGCCAGGCAGGAGCCGCTACTTTTTTGGATTAGACTCTTGTCCACCCCAGAACTAGCTACGTAGAGACTAGTTTTCGAGGAAGTCCTGAATCTAGGGAACAGCGAGTTCAACCCTTGGTTTACAATATAGTAAACAGCAACTGGGGACCCTGGGAATGGGCATGTACTGGCCTAACCCTTCCCTAATAAAAAGCAACACCAAAGCAAATGTCAAAGAACAATATTGGACCCATATGATACACCACCACCATCAGGATGCTAAGGCAGGTGGATTAGTTGAGGAAGTATTTAAGCCCATGCCCAAAGTAGCCACATACATGGACTCATTTGTACCACCTTTAGCTCATACTTTGCTTTTAAAACTATGAGTGGACGCCCTCCTAGTGAGCAATTCCACCTACAAATGGGCCTCTAATACAGCCAAAACGAAAAATTGTCCATTTTATAGCTCCTGTACAGAGAACATTGAGCATCCTCTATTTTTATGTCCCACTTACATTAAACCCAGGAGATCATGGCTATGACTTATATGCATTAGTGTGAGAGTGGATCACGACAGGGCAGCCCTCCAAATCCATTGGGCGGACTGCAGCAATTCGATTTCTATAGGTCTTGGTCGTTATCTCCATGCGGTTGGCGAATTAGGAAGCTTGCAGGATTCCTGCTGTAGCCACACAGATTAATTTATGAATTTATTATGCGTCTTGCAGGCGGCCAAAAGCTTGGTTGTATTTATCTCTAACCCTCTTGCTTGCACCATCTTTAGTAGGTGGCTCTATGGGTTGGTTTACAAAGAAATATTATTAGGAGATGCTCGAGCGCGTCAATCAAGATGGCCACCGCCGTGTGAGGCTCGCGATTTCGTCGGCCCGTTTTGGCCAAAAACGACAATTTTTGTGTCAAACTCTTCATGTAAATGAGGGCGCTGGCCTGCTGAGTTAAATTCCTACCTGGGCTGCGATTTTCCAGCGGTTTTAATCGTCGGAAGCTTGGTTTCCTGCCTCCTGGCTCCTGCTCCCAGCCTCTTCTGAAGGTATTGCCTGCTCTATGTGCTCAGGGGGAGGAGTGCTTCTCAGGAAAGGGCCTGGCTTGGGCCTAGCCACGCCCACAGTCCAATATAGCTGCTGCACCAGTGGTTTTGAAGGGTTTTTCATTGCTTTCTTCAATGATTACATAATTTTTTTCACATTTGTGTGTTTTTTTCCACATTTGTGTATTATCTACGACTATTTGTGGATTTTCTCACCGCAAAATGAAAAATAAAAATCCAGTCAACAATAAAAGGAGACAGCAAGTTTCTCCTCCTCCAGTTAAATCTAAGGTGGTGGAGTCATCTGAACCTTCTCTCTCCTTAATTTTGGAAGAAATTCAAGCATTACGTATTAATACAGACACTATTGCCTCAGAAGTTAAAAGTGTGCGTAAAGATATGGCTTCTCTGTCAAGGAAATTTTCGGATAACTCTATCAAAATACAAGATAATAAAAACGAAGTGGACACTTTCACACCTTTAGTGGCTAAAATGCTTCCTATGCATGCTCACCTTTTGGATATGGAAAATCGAAATAGACAGTACAACCTTCGCATTTTTAATTTGCCTGAAGATGTTGAGGGTTCTAATTGTCAATTATATTTGGAATATTTGCTTCCTAGTCTTTGAATCTCAAGTTTCCAGAAAAATTTTAAGTGGATAAAGCCCATAGAATCCCTTCTATCGTAACCCTCGCCCCACTAAACCTAGGCAAATGATTTTTAAAGTTCTGCGTCATCATCATCTTGTCTTGATAAGGAAAGCTGCAAGAGACATTCCCTCACTAATGGTGAATGGTAACACAATTTTTATTCACCAAGACTTTGCCAAAGAAACTGTTGCTATACGCAAAGAGTTCTCTGCCTGTTGTCCACAGCTCAGACGCCTTGGGTTCAAATATGGACTTTTGGATCCTTCTACAATGCGCATATGGAAAGATAATTTTTCCAAATCCTTTCAACGTCCTGAAGAATTGAAGCATTTTCTTGACCAACAAGTTCCACCTTCAATGGATACTCATGACCCTAACACTTGACTCGTTCTAGTAAGAAATTAAATGACACATCTATGACTAATATTTATATTTACGGGCTTCAACGGTTCTGGCCATGCTTGTAGAACGTGTGTGCGTTTCTCTGTATCTATTTATGTCTCTTGTTTGTCCTTTTCTCCCTATTTTCTTTTCCTCCTATTCTATACCTAAATATGGAGTTGCTATTCTAATCTATTTTTCAATTATGCTTTTCTTCTTCTCTTCTTGTTCCGGTATCTTTTTTCCTTGTCTTCCTTTTTGTAATGACTACTGTTCACAATATTAAAGTTATTTCTCTTAATGTAAAAGGTTTGAGACATCCAGTTAAACGTACAAAAATTTTAGATTATTTAGGTAGTTGTAAAGCTGATATTTGCTTTGTTCAAGAGACTCATATTGATGACAAGATTTTACATTATATGAATAAAAAGTGGGTTGACACTATTGTATCTTCTCCTGCTAATGGAAAGAAAAATGGGGTTGCTATTTTCTTTGCGAAAAAACTACATTGTCAGGTTTTAAGTAAAATTTCAGATACTGAGGGTAGATATATAATAGTTCAAATTAAAATTCATGACACTATTTTATTTTTACTTAATATTTATGGTCCTACGGCTGATGATCGCACTTTTTGGTCCAATATCACTACTGAAGTTTTAAAGTTGGGTAAAGTCCCAATGATTGTTGGGGGTGATTTTAATGTTATTGCAGACCCACTGTTAGATAGGTTGTCTACAACTAGATTTCGTCGTCCTAAGGTGTTTCATGCATTTAAATTGTTTACTCAAACTACTAAATTAGCTAACATTTGGCGATTACACTTACCTACGGAAAAATGTTTTACCTTTTTCTCCAACCCCCATAATTCCCATTCTAGAATTGGTTATTTTTTGCTCTCCCCATCTCTGATCCAAGCTGCAACTACTCCAGTCATTGGTAATATTGATATATCAGATCACGCCCTAATTTCTTTTGTTTTAAATATTTCATCCACTTTTCCTAAGCAAACCAGATGGCATATGAATACTGGTATTGCCCTCAATTAGCATAGTCAACCTAAATTATTACAAGCTATTCAAGACTATTTTTTATTTAATCCGGATGATTCTACTTCTGTAATCAATAGATGGGACGCATTTAAGGCGTACATTAGAGATGCTACAATCTCTATTATGGCTCATGAGAATAAATTGTTCAATGCTAATATTACACACTTAGAGAAACAAATAGCAAAATTTGAGCGATTATTTATTATGTCCAATAATCTCCAATACAAAATTAAACTACAAAAACTTCGCTATGAGTTTAATTCTATCCTCAGTAAAAGAGCTGGTGTTCAACTTGCTAAATCAAATGCTTGATTTTGTTTTAATTCCAATAGGTCTGGTAAACTACTTGCGAATTACTTATGCATTAAAAGAGATAAAACACAGATTACCTCTATTCATGGTCCTCAAGGCAAGATTGCGATGTCCCATAATTATATTGTTAAAGAATTTCTCGATTTTTATTCTAACTTATATAACAAACCAGATTTTTGTGACAGTTCATTAATTGATGCCTTTTTGAATACTTGTGATTTACCCCAAATTTCTCCTTCGGGTAGACTGGGACTAGACTTGCCCATTACTAATGATGAAATACTAAAAGCCATTAAATCACATCAAAAAAATAAGTCTCCAGGCCCTGATGGTATCCCTGCTGAATTTTATAAAGAATTTCAACCTTATCTTTTACCTTATTTATTTCAACTTTTTTCTTTTTTTGGCTCTTCTGGGACCATTTCAGGCTCTTTTGCTGATGCTTTAATTATTGTACTCCCCAAACCAGATAAAGATCCTACCCTAGTTTCAAATTATCGTCCTATATCCTTAATAAATCAAGACTGTAAATTATATGCTAAAATCCTTGCCTCCAGATTAGCTCCTGTACTCCATTCTATTGTCCACACTGATCAATCAGGATTTATGAGAAATAGATACTCAGCTAATAATACTAGAACTCTATTACATGTTATTGAACAGAGCCCTACCCTTCTTGTTCCCGCAGGGGTTATGGCTTTAGACACAGAAAAAGCCTTCGATAAAATTCATTGGCAATTTTTATTTAGAACATTACTATCATTTAATTTTGGTCCCTCTTTTATTCGTATGATTTCTGCCTTATATTATGCTCCCACTGCTCGTTTATTTATCAATGGCCAAATCTCTACTCAATTTTCCCTTTTTAGAGGAACACGACAAGGCTGTCCTCTTTGACAACTTTTATTTCTGTTAGGAATTGAGCCTTTTCTTAATTATATTTGTAATTGTGATGATATTCAAGGTATTACAATTAAAGATGTTACTATTAAAACTTTAGCCTATGCAGATGATGTGTTATTATTTATTAGTAATCCAATTGCCTCTGTTCCCTCATTATTGGACATTATTGCCAAATATTCTACAGTCTCTGGTTATAAACTTAATGTCAGTAAAACAGAATTTTTCCCGTTAAATATTCTTTGCACCTCTGATATGTTACATTTTGACTGATATTGTTTGGCAAAAAAACAAACTGAAATATCTGGGTATTCTATTTTCATCCTCCATACCATCAACGCTTAAATTAAATAGTTATTTTATTTTTGATTACGTTAAAAATAAAACTTCTAGATGGTCTTCCCTTCATCTCACTTGGTGGGGGAGAATGGAATCTATAAAAATGAATATTGCTCCTAAAAATGTTTATTCCGTCGCTACGATCCCCACTCAATTTCCACTTAAATTCTACAAAGATATTGATAAATTGTTGTCCAAATTTCTTTGGAATAATAAACCTCCTCGAATTGCTTACAAAAAACAAAAAATACCTAAAAGTCATGCAGGATTTTGCTCTCCTGACTTTTTTCATTATCATAAATCATTTATACTGAAACAAAGTTCCTTATGGTTTACTGCTTCTCCTATAGTTAAACCTCCTATTTGGTTTCATATAGAAAAATCACTTGTTGATCATTTTTCATTACCCTCCTTGCTTACAGTGTCTCATAAATCTACTGTTGTACAACATTCCTCTATAATCAAATCTTCAAGGTTAATTTTTAATGATTTAGATTTAAACCTTGCTTTGCCCTTAAGTACTACAACGGATTTATCACTATGGCATAGTGCTGTTATTAAACAGAATAGAAATATGAATTTCTGGAATTCATGGATTAAAGCAGGCATATTTTATCTTAAAGATATATATTATGATAATGCTTTTATTCCTTTTGACAGTTTACAATCAAAATTTAACCTACCTAATACTGATTTGGTTAAATACCAATCTTTTGCAATTCAATTTTAGACTCTTTCCCGAATGGTATTCCGTCTACTGATACAACTGATTTGATAATTTACCTCCATGCTGTTTCCACATCTTCAAACGCTGTATCTATTTTGTATAAAAGATTTATTGCCTCATTAGGTACCAATATTAATTTAATTTCAACATTTTGGGACACTGAACTTTCCGTTTCTATAACCAATGATTCTTGGAAAGTTATTTGGCTTAACAGAATTTCTGGTTGGTTACCGGTGTCTCTTTATCAGACTAATGCATATATTTTGTTTAATTCCTTATGGACACCAATACGACTGCACCGTGCTAAATTACTTCCATCTGATATTTGTTGGCACTGTCATTTACATCCTGGTTCCTTACGTCATATGTTATTTGAATGCCCTATAATTTCAAAATTTTGGTCTGAAGTTTGGGATGTTTTGTTGAAAATATTACCTATTCATGATGTTCTTTCTTATGAATTGTTAGTTTGTAAATCAGTTGTACTAGTACATCCTCTTAAAGATTCTGAAGCAAAATTGTTTAATTTTGTAATCTCGGCTGCTCTCAAATCAATCACTTTTTGTTGGAAAGATGCTTCTTCTCTCTCTGTTCATGCTTGGTGGTCATGGATCATTTTTACAGGAAGAGGTGCCCAATTATCACTACATGGAGTTAATCATAATTTGCTTTCTTATCAATCTTTCTGGTCACCTATTGATTCATATTTGTTGTTGGGACAATAGTTTTCATTATTATTCTGATTTATACTCACAATTAATGTATAATCAATATTTATATGTTAATAGTAACTCTACGTTCCATATAAGATAATATAATATGTACCCTCATCCTCTTTTCCCTTTCCCTTCTCCTTACCATGATTTTCTTTTTTCCTTGATTGATTATTATGTTACTGTACTCTACTGACCTCTTTTAATGTATTGATTATTTGTACTGGTCAATTGTTTAGGTTTTATTGCTATTTCATATATTTTTGTATTGTCTTTCTATGTCGCTTTTTGAAAATTCAATAAAATTATTCTGAACTACAAAGAAATATTATTGACACCATTAACTTCCCATAAGTGACACCGTTTGTATTTTAGCTTGCCTAACACATAGTTTTGTTGGCCCTAGAATGAAATGGCACTTTTTTTATTTTACTTCTCCCGAAGGGGGTTATTTGGGCCATTGATCAAAAGAAGTGCCCCCTATCTCACAACCTTGCACTACGGGTGAGCCCCTAGCAGTTTTTGTCGCGTCCAGCTACTTTTTTAAAGCAAAGCACAGCTCTTTAGAACACTTACCACATAGGTGGGGGCTCATGTCAGACCCAGAAATTAGGTTTTTGTCCTCTCAGCGTCATATCTGTGCATTTCACTCTAATTGAATGCTGCTTAAAGCAGATGCTTTGAGCTAAGGCTTGTCAAAACAAACAGTATCCATTCTGTTTATTGTATTTGCACTACTTAGATTCTCTGTGATATTAATTCTTTTATATGCTGACTGCATATCTAGTTGTACCCGATGCAGAGGTTTTAAGACTTTGACTGTTTCATTGATTTCTTGTTTTTGCCTATCGTGTTATTTGTTGTTATTTATTCTTAATGCTTTTCTAAGCACGCAATTCGTGCTTCTAAAACCTCCCACTGTTGGACGACCTTTGACTGCATTATTGGGTGATTTTTGATTGGTTATAACCTTGCATGTGTGTTTTTTTCTATTATTGTGAACTTTTATGACCATATCGCCGACATAAAGTTTTGAGATTAAAAAGGTCCTTTTTCTTTTTTTCTGAAGGGGCAATGCAATGTCAACCTCACCTAATTCTGCCTCTAACCACCCCACAACCCTCAAGTCACCTTCGCCTCCTTTTCCCTCTATTCGTCCATAAATGTAAAGCCACCCTGACCTCCCTTTACATCCACCCACCCCATAACCCTCAACTCACCCCCATCTCCCTTTACCTCTACCCATTCTTGAGACCTCAAATCACCCTCACCTCATTTTACCTCTACCCAATCCTGAACCCTCAAATGTCATCTCCCTTACCAGTTCCCATCCCTGAACCCTCAAGTCACCCCAGCTCCCTTTACTGTTACCCACCCCAGAAACCGTAAGTCACCCTCACCTCCCTTTGCCTGTACCTACCCCTAAACCCTCAAGTGAGTCCTAGGAGAACCGGAAGCCTGGAGACCAACAGCCATGCAAAAGACGTCCCCGCTGCTTCAACCATCGAAGCTAAGAAAAACGATGAGGTGAAGACTCAGCAGGATATCGGCGCTACAACACCTCATGCAGACAAAGTACACCCTCCCTTTTCTGCGAACCATGGCCAGGCTCTCAACCCTTCAGGAGCCACCCCAATCCATCAGGTGGCCCCCATTCAGCCCAAGACGAATTAATATTTGTGAGATATGGGAAACTCAGGGGCTCCACATCTTATTCTGAAGGGGTAGTGGGGGTTGGCACCATTTTATATTATGCCACTGCCTGGACTGAGGACAGTACTGAGCAAATGCGAAGCCAGGCAGGGGATGGCCGGACCGCCTAATCTGATGGTTTTAGTGACATTTAGGCCAGGAACCTAATATTTGTTATGAGAATGGACATACTCACCCCATGGTGAATTAGTGAAAAACGTACCTGAGTCTAAAGGTCTGATTTATTTCAGTGGAAAGGATTGATGATATGTTCCCTAGCAATCCGTTTTCGTTTCTTAAAAATAATATTATTAAATATAGAGCTACCGGGTGGTCTGTGTCATTTGTACTTAAACGTACCTGCCAGCTCCATGAACGTCGATTCACCAAAATGCCAGGGGTAGTGGAAGTGACATCACATGCCCTTTTATCCCAGTGACACCATAGGAAGTGACATCATATGGCCTTTGGTGTGTTCCCGGTAGCGATGCTATGTGACTTTTGACCCTGGTGATGTCACAGGAAGTACACCACTATAGGTATAAATTCTATGCTTAAAATATCTATTAATAAACACGTGGGAACTTCTTAAGGGAAAAATCCAGAAGGACCATGCATGGAGGGAAACACACGTTAAAGTAAAAGATGCATGATCAGTGCAAGCTTAAAATTATGTCCTGGAAGTTAACGGTCTAGGATCCATAATATCACTGGTACTCCAGTTCCTTTAAAAGACATAAACCAGATGTGGTACTATTGCAGGAAACCTACCTGCAAGGGCACAATTATAAAGCGCTTAATAGATGGGGGTATACATGAATAGCACATGAGGGGTGCACGTCAGGATCACAGGGTGTGGGGATCCTCCTTAAGGCCACGGTGACATTTGTCATGGAGAGAACATGGCGGGACCCATTGGGTAGGATTATACTCCAATCTGGGAAATGGGACAGAAGAGCCCTGAATCTAGGCTCGGTGTACATCTCGCCAACGCTCCAGAATGAAACTAGAACAGTTCTAGGTGAACAACTGCTGGAGATGCCAATGGGTACACTAGTTATTGGGGGCAATATGAATGTTGTCATCTCCCTGTCGAAGGATAGGTGGCCGGGGAGGACAACCACAAACCCCGGTACTCCACTGGGAGGCTTTGTAGAGGCACTGGGTTGGGTAGACCTATGGAAAGTTCATAATGGTACACACACCAATCAGCGAGGCATGGGAATCTCTCACGGATCACCTTCTTGTTCACACTGGGACAGGCGGTGGGGCGCTTCCAAGACACACAGCATTTAGCAAGACCGGGGTCACCTGGTTCAAAGGGCTGTCAGTAGTGGGCGCCCTGCCGCCCAGGCTGGAAACCTGGCACTTGATTGATAAGGAATTTGCAGAGCAGATACGGGAGGGCACTGAGAAGTATTTTCAACACAACGAGGGGTCAGTGAATTCAAGCTGTGTACTTTGGGATGCATACAAGGTGGTTATAAGGGGGCAATACCAGGGCTTAACGGGCATCAAAAAGAAAGAGGACTGACATAAGTGCCAGGAGCTGGAACAGAGAGTGGTGGACATGGAATCCCAGCTGGTGAGAAGGGCAGACAACGACGGAACCCTAATACACCAACTAAGACCAGCGCAACAGGAACTACGTGAGGTAGCAGAGGGAGCAGCAAGTGCCCATGCACTGTCGATACAATAGAAGATCTATGAGGTGGGGGATAAGACTTATCGCATGGCTCGAGAAAAGAGATAGGGAGAAAAATTGGGTAAAGGAAGTTCTAGATCAGGAAGGGGTGTGACACACAAGCGGCAAGGCAATAGCCGCAGTATTTGCAGATTTCTATGAAGAAGTATACACCTCCAAGACTAGTAGGTCCAGCACAGAGTGCGAGGAGTTATTAGCAACAATGGTGCTAAACACCTTGAACAAAGAGGATTCAGAGATGTTAGACGGTGACATAACGGCCAAGGAAATAGCCGGAGCTTTGGGGTATCTTCAATCGGGTAAGGCTGCGGGCCCCAATGGGCTGCCCCTAGAACTATTGAAGAACACAGCCCAGATACTAGCATGTCGGCTCCTGAATATGTTTTTAGAGGCTAGGGATAAGGGTCAGTTGCCAGAAGACTAAAGAACTTCCACCATAGTGGTAATACCAATAAAAGGAAAACCACAAGAGAAGTGTGCATCGTATCGACCCATTTCCCGGCCGGAAGCCCAGGTGGAGCCTCTTGAGCCCCCATGGCATTTAAAGATCGCCGCTGCTAGGACGCGCGGCTAGGGTGAGCTGGGGAACTGTTTGGGAATTGCTGGGGGAACAATTGTTGGAACTGTATTTTTTAAATGGTTTTATGATTGCACCTACTGCTCCTTTTAAAATTCCTCAAGTAGCCTACCTGCACTAGATTTTGTTTTCTATCTCTATCGTGTACGCCTTCACTTCCTGCCACAGGCAGTGCTTGTGAGCTGATTGGTCGACTCTTAGCCAATCAGTGCACAGCCCGGGTGGAGCCTGTTGAGCCCTGGTGGCATTCTCAGCTAGATTCATCATTATCCCGTTTTGCGAGTCCTTAATAGCGATTCATAAGGAATCGCTATTAAGGACTTGCAAAACGGGATTCATGTAGGAATTGCAAAAAATATTGCGATTCCTACATCTTCCTTATTTGCGATTAGCAAATTGCTAATCGCAAATAAGGAATAACTTCCCATTCATTCCTATGGGCCTACAGAGGCATAGGAATGAATGGGGAGTTATTCCTTATTTGCGATTAGCCTGTAGCACCCCTGAAATGCAAATTTACACAGGTGTTGCGCACACACATGTCCAAAGGACATGTGTGTGTAACATGCAACTGAGAAAAATGCACTAAAGTGTTTTTTTCTATTTTTTCGCTATTTACCACGAAGTCAGACTTCGTGGTAAATAGCGGCCAAAAAATGCGAATTCGCAATTTAAAAATGGTTAATGAATTGCATTTAAGGAATCTCAAATAGAGATTCCTTAAATGCAATTCCTCGCAAATATGCGATTTCGCAAATAGCGATTTTTGCATTTGGGATAATGAATCCCAAATGCAAAAATTGCGCTCGCAAAGGGCCAGATTCTGAGAATCTGGCCCTTTGCGAGCCGATTTTTTTTCATGAATCTAGCTGTTAATGATCGCCACTGCTAGGAAGCGCAGCGGACACCTGCAGAGTGCGAGCCGCTGGCATGCCAAAGGCATGCCCGTCTGCGCCCGTCCGCGCATGGACATCGCCAGGCGCCAGGGACTCTGCCTCTCCAAAGGCACAAAGATTAGTTTACTCCAGCTCTACTTGCCTTACAAAACGTTGGTGATTGCGGGACCCACAGCTGGGCCCCAGATGACTGCCCTACCCTCTGTGGACAATGTACCTTTGTGTTGGAACCCCCTGGGCACCCTGTACCCTAGGTCCCAGGACTCTGACATACTCTATCCTAAGCATCAACTGCCGATCATTACCCAAACACCAGGCCGAGGTATTTGACCTCCTCCAAGAGCGCTCATCTGAGGTCCTCTTTTTAACGGAAACTTGGCTTTCCGAGGCCTCCGGGGCTATACCGGGACTTGCCCCACCCACAGGCTATGCCATATGCAGTCTCAATAGAACAGGGGGGAGAGGAGGTGGTATTGCGATCATCTATAAAACCATCCACTCTTGCAGCTTTATTCCCCAAGACCTACCAGACTGTGAGAGTGCGCTTTTCAAAATCGCGCTGAGTGCAAACTTTACTTTCTCTGGTCTCCTAATCTATCGTCCACCTGGTCCAGCTAAACCTTTCAGAGAAGCCTTGGCGAATACTACTTCAGTACTTGCTCTCCAGTCGGCCAATTTAAATAGTATCGGTGACCTTAACCTTCACCTATAGATGCTAGAATCCCCAGACACCCTCAGCTTCTTAGGGGACTTGGCAGCCTGCCAGCTGACCCAATTAGTTCCCGGCCCCACACATAGCGCCAGGAATCTCCTAGACCCCGTTTTTACTAATCTTGAGTCACTGGAAGTTCTAACAGCTCTCCCCATGATCTGGACAGATCATTCTCTCATCCTAATGCGACTAACGTTAACCGACCTTAAGTCCCAATCTAACAAGCACCCTTCACTGAAACGATCTTGGCATAAATTCGACCAGGAGGCCTTCCTCACAGCCTTGAGCACAAAACCACCAGATAGTACCATCAATATGGAAGAGGCTGATGCGCTCTTTCATAGCTGGGTAACCCAAGCCCTAGATACCTGCATCCCTCTTAAACTTACTCACTCGAAAGGTGCGCGGGCTAATGCCTGGTTCAAAGAGGAGCTGACCCTAGCCAGGAAGAACTGCTAAGTTCTAGAAAGAGCATGGAGGCGCACATACGGCCTTCAAGCCAAATCACAGTATAGAGCAGCTATTAAATCCTACCGCAAACTAGTGCGTAAAACTAGGGCAGCCTACTACTCCAGCCTAATCACCACCAGCACTAATCGCAGTAAAACCATATTCTCTCTTTTAAAAGATCTGGTCACTCCCCCCTTGGCATCAGGCAGTATTATATCCTCCAGCCAACAATCGAGGAGTTGGCTAACTTCTTCCTCAAGAAGGTGGCGGGCATCTACCAGAAATTCAATCATACCGTAACTCCAGGCACCATCTGGAAGAACTTGACCATCTGCACTGAGACCGTTTCTCTTACATCACTACCTACTATCCTCCTCAAAGATCTGGAGGGATTAGTGATAAAAATTAAATCAGGGTCTCCAGATGACTCCTTAGGACCGGACACTTTCAGGAAAGCCCAACAGGGTCTCCTACCGAAATGCCTGGAATTACTCAATCTATCACTCACCTCGGCGATGGTCCAAAAATCCTGAAAGCACACAAAAGTAGTCCCTCTACTTAAAAAACCTTTATTAGATAACTCCAAGCCAGAAAATTATTGTCCAATATCACTGCTTCCATTCTTATCCAAAATCTTGGAAGCCTCTATGAATTCGACTTTAACTCATTTCTTGGAAGCTAATTATATACTTGATATCTCCCAAAATGAGAAACTAAGATCTGCCACGGATGCTGGCAGGACCTCAGCTTTAGTCCTGCTGGATCTGAGCGTGGTTTTTGACACGGTCTCCCACAAAATCTTGTTCCACCGTCTGGAGGAGATTGGGATTAGTAATAATGCCTTGTCATGGTTCACCTCCTACTTGGCCGATCGGTCCTTCCAAGTGATAGACCCTCCTTTTGCCACCCGTGTCCATCCACTGCGTTGTGGGGTCCCTCAGGGCTTGGTGCTGAGCCCCACGCTTTTTAATATATATTTGAGTCCACTGGCACGGATGGCCAAAACTAGGGGAATCTCCTTGGTGTCGTACGCTGATGACACCCAACTGGTGGTCTCCCTGTCTAACAAGCCCAGCCAAGACAGAGCAAAATTTAAAGAAGACATACTGGCCATTGCAGAGTGGATGACAGATAACTTAATGCAATTGAACTCTGCGAAATCTGAGATCCTTCTGATTGGCAAAGACACATATCTCTGGTATAATGAATGGTGGCCCCCAGTCCTTGGAGTTCCCCTGGCCCCAAAACCTGCAGTGAAATACTTAGGCTTTATGCTAGACAAAGACCTCACCTGCGAGACGCACACCAAATCAGTGGCAGGAAAATGCTTTGGCCTGCTACGCGGCCTTAAACCAATACTCGGTTTATTTAACGCCCAAACGCGGCAACTGATCATCCAAGCCTCCATACTGGCTCGTTTGGATTATTGTAATGTACTTCTCCTTGGTTCTAATAAGTCTGTGCTGAACCGACTACAGTGGGTTCAGAACGCTGCAGCACGTGCCATTGTCGCCCTCCCTAAGTACAGCCATGTCTTCAACCTTTTTCTCCACCTGCACTGGTTGCCTCTTGTATATCGAATACACTTCAAGGCTCTCTGCACCACGCACAAGATTTTGACTGGCATCGGCCCAGATATTCTGAGCGACATGTGCACCCTTTACTCCCCTCCGCGTGCGCTGTGGTCGGCAAATCCTTGCACGTATCCCACGCATTGGAAGGGCCAGATCTGGCGGTCGCTCCTTCAGGCGACTGGCCCCTGGCTTATGGAACTCCCTTCCCCTACATATCCGCAGCACTTCTGATCACCAGGTCTTCAGATGGCTTGTGAAGACCTGGCTTTTCTCTCAACTCTATTCCCTCTTTTGTCCCCCCATTCTGTCTTGCCTCAGCGGTGTGACGCCTCCTTGTCGAGGCAGCCATGCGCTTTCAAGTATTCTAATCTAATCAATTTCCCTACTCAACCCGAAACTCAAAAATGTAGCCAAGATTTTAGCAAATAGGTTAGAATGAGTGCTATCATCACTGATTCACCCAGACCAATCAGACTTGGTGCCAAAGCGCAGTACACCTCTAAACCTGAGAAGATTGTTTGGGGTGCTGCACCCGACGGAGGAATATGGGGCGGAAGATGTAGCTGTTCTGTCCCTCGACGCCCGAATGGCCTTTGACAGTGTGGAATGGAATTATTTATTTGCCCTGTTGACTCAATTGCATTTGGTCCAAATTTCTGCACCTGGGTCCGTCTGTTGTACGAGGGACCAAAGGCCAGGGTGAGAGTGAATGGCTATACCACCCAGGTGATAGAATTGCATAGGGGTATGAGACAGGGATGTTCTTTGTCTCCCATGATCTTTGCATTTGCTCTGGAGCTATTGGCAGCCTGGCTCTGGGGAGATCCGCTTATTCGAGGAATAGCAGTGGATGATACCTGGGAGGAAAAAATATCACTATATGCAGAATATATCCTGCTATACATAAGTAAGCCCCATACCTCTATTCCGAGAATTTTACATATTTTCGATTTATTTGGGAGCTATGCCGGATATCAAATCAATTGGGATAAATCCTTGATTTTTCAGCTTGCCCAGGGCCCCTTGTCTCTATCAAATCGATGTCCGGCCCCAGTCGTCACACATAGATTTAAATACCTGGGCATTGAAATAACCAGGGATGAAGACCTATTCCTAGCACTTAATACTGTCCCCCACATTGATTGCTTTCAAACGGATGTGGGCCACTGGCGCAAACTTCCCCTTTTGCTGATGGGAAGAGTGATCCTCTTCAAAATGATGACCCTCCCGCGAATGCTATATATTTTTCAAAATACGCCATTCAAAATACCAGAATCCTATATACGAAAAATTAACGGGATCTGGAGGTCCCTATTATGGGATGGCGGGGCTGCCCAAATTTTGCTGGTAAAATTACAGAGAGGAGTCTATGATGGGGGCCTGGTGGTCCCAGACCTTAAAGCTTATTACTGGGCTGCCCAACTGGTGGTGGTGAACGAGTGGGCGTTCAGCGATCAGCAGGAACCTGCTTTCAGAGTAGACCGTCTAGCCATAGCAAGAAGAGACTATCCTGCTCTCCTTTATGGCAAGACAGGGTACAAACAGCTTCCACCGCCCACGTTGGCAGTTCTTCGAGCTTGCAAAGCAGCTAATAGATGCCTGGAAAGGGAAGGGAAACTTACGGCGTAAACTCCATTATGGGATAGCGACGAACTAGGTGAGGTTAAGAAGTTGAGAGCGAACACGAAGTGGCACATGATAGGGATTGAAAAGTTGGGTGATGTATGGTACTCTGGTTATTTTTGAGAAATTAAAGATCAAATTCGACCTGGCACAGACTGAAATATTCTGATATAGGCAGTTGCAACATGCCCTGAAAAGTCACATGACAGAGAGAAAAATTATCTCAGAATATTTTCCCTTAGAAAATAGGCTGCTACTAGATCCAAGGCCCCTCAAAACAGTATCTCTGATATACAAAAAAATCTTAAACAATATGCCAGACAGTCTAGTCCCACTACGAGAGGCATGGTCGGCTGATCTGGGGGTGCTAGATGATGAAGAATGGAGCGAAGTGCTTCAAAGTCCAAGAGAGATAGCGATCAGAACTAGATTCCAACTAGTGCAGCTAAGGATATTGCAGAGATCCTACATGTCCACGTTAAGAGTATTTAAAATGGGCTGGAGAGACTCTGCCGAAGGGGGTGTGGTGAGCTGGGTACATTTTATCACACACTTTGGACCTGCCCTGTCATACAAAATTACTGATCCAGAATAACTGCGATAATGAAAGAGCAGGTGCCGGATGTATGACATTACAACGCATGATTTTACCACGCATGCCTTTACAACGCAGTTTTTACAACGCATGCCTTTACAACGCATAGCGCTTAGGGGTGCTGGATAGTGAATAGTTTAATTTACTATTCCAACTCCAGTCCCCGTGGATAGTAGGGAAGGTGTTGGATAGTAAATTAAATCTATTCCCTATCCTAGAGCGCCCCCCAGCGCTATGCGTTGTAATGACATGCGTTGTAATAGTTGTGTCGTAAAGGCACTGCGTGGTAAAAGTTGCGTTGTAAATGATGTTCACCGCAGGTGCCGCTGGAAGCTAAATGGCTACTGCTGGCAGTGTCAGTAGAAGAGAAGTGTCCCAAACATGGTAATACCTGGCTGGGAGTGGCGGCAGCAGTAGCAAAGCGGAATGTAACTAGATTATGAGGAGCAAGCAGGCATCCAGCGATATAAGACTGTAAGGAGGACTTGGACTGGTGCCAGCAGGCCGAACAGACAACATACCGCTCCAGGGGTTGCCTTCATAAATTTCAGAAAATTTGCGGTCAATGGATGCTATACAGGGGGGTGCTAAACCAAGGGGAGGGAACAGCAATCGGCTCACTGTTTGTGGAGGGAGGGACCCGGGACTATTTAACCAATACGAGGACTCTGAGGTAGTCAAAAAATTAGTAATAACTGATGTTTCAAAAATTAATTCAGCCTCGTGCGAGGGGCATGTTCATAGAATTGTGGTTGTTGTAACTGCTTGCGTGTCATGACTCACTTATAAAAATGAAAAGAATTTACATTTTTTAAAATCTATTAATAAAATAGATATACCTTGAATACCTTTATCATATCATTCCATGTCTCTTCCATTACCCAACTCTGGGCCAGATGCATCAAGCTCAAAACCGGTCGCAAAGGGGCAGATTCTCAGAATCTGCCCCTTTGCGACCGGTATTTTTGCATTTGGGATGCATCATCCCAAATGCAAAAATTGCTAATAGAGAATTCGCTAAATTGCGATTGTTTGCATTTAAGGAATCTCAAATTGAGATTCCTTAAATGCAATGCATGAAAGTTTCAAAATTAGCGAATTCGCTAATAGGGCACGCAAATTACCACGAAGTACAATTTGCAAAAACTTAGAAAAATGCACTTTTGTGCATAATTTAAAGTTTCATGTTGCACACACATGCCCTAAGGGCATGTGTGTGCGCAACATATGTGCACAGATCAAAATCAGGGGTGCAACAGGGTGTCCTTTGGACACCCCTGCACCCTTGAACTCGCAATCTCAGTTTGCGATTCGCTAATTGCGATTCGCAAATTGAGATTGTCTTCCCATTCATTCCTATGGGCCTCTGGGCCCATTGGAATGAATGGGGAGGTATACATTTAATTGCGACTCGCAAGCAATTAAGGAATTCTAAGGATTCGCTATTTTTGTAGGGATTGCTTGATGCATTCCATTTTGCTATTCCTTATTAGCGATTCCTTATTTTTCGCTAATAAGGAATCGCAAAATGGATGCTTGATGCATCTGGCCCTCTATCTCTCACAGCTATGCCTCAGGCTCCCTCTCACCCCCATAGCTACAATTTTCACATCACTTTCCTTCCCAATCCTAACCTAACCTTCAACATTTCCTGTCATACTCATCACTATAACAGTTTGTCTACATCATCCTGTGATGTGTTTTCCTCTCCGAGTTCATCTCTTAACCACACTTTTAAAAAGAACTCTCTCTCTTATTCTCACAGTTCTATTACCTGTCGTCTCCCACTACCAATTCTAATTACTGTTGTTAACACATTTCCCATCATAGCTCTCTCTTGTTTTCTCACCTCTGTATTAGACGGGTGCTCTCTCTTCTATTGTACGTTTCATCAAATTTTACATGCAATGTATAAACGCAATCATTGTACATTGAAATGTACAATGTAACAACTACTAGTCCCACAATGCACCCTAACTGCCAATTGGGATAAATAGTGGACATAGAAAAAAGCTCACTTACCGTGAACAAAGCCTGTTAAGGCTGAAACGCGTTGGTCCGAGCTGGAGTAATAAACCTGAACTGTTTATCTTAAAACCCTGAGTGCCGCATCTTTTGGTAGATAATTGTGAATTGGGCAAGGATCCGGCCCCCTTGCAGAGCACCCGCAGTTGAGCGCACGGAG
Source organism: Lissotriton helveticus (assembly GCF_964261635.1). Lineage (NCBI taxonomy): Eukaryota > Metazoa > Chordata > Amphibia > Caudata > Salamandridae > Lissotriton > Lissotriton helveticus. Next base: position 668,830,369 of record NC_136061.1, read on the forward strand.
TCGAAGGATCACTTTGGTGGAGGATTTATATATATATATATATATATATATATATATATATATATATATATATTTATTACCTACTGGCGTTCGCCAGTAGGTATATATAGTTAGGATTTTTTCTCTATGGGATTTTTGAAAATTCTATGTCTAATAACTTGCGTTTGTGGACGGAATTGGCTGAAATTTTCAGGAAAATGGCACATTTTGTTTCTGAGCAGCCCCTGAAAATTTTGGGGGGGTTCGTCAAGGGGGGGCCGAGAAAAAAGGGGGGTCCCAAAACGTGTTTTTCCCATGTTAATTTCCATAGGGCGGTTGGCCTCACTTTTAGCCCGAACGGCTGAATGGATTTGCACGAAACTTGGCAAAATTGTAGGGACTGGTAGCCCGATGTGCCTTTTGTAGGTCTCAATATATGTGCTCCAGTGGATTTTGAGAAATTAACGTTTAAAAAAAGATATATATCTGTAACAGCGGACCGGGCAGCGTCCCAGGACGCGTACTTTTCGCGCAACGGAGCTTTGTGAAGCGAAGCTGATTGGTTCTCCGGCATCTGTCAACATTCCAAACAGTCCGTAGCGGCCGCCATCTTGTCTCTCGGTAGGATCGAGAGACAAGAGGAGGCCAAAGCGAAGGGGCAAATGACCATAAGGGGGAATAGTAGATCCTCGCTGACCCCCTACGTTTGATGTGGAGGTTTTAAAAGGGCCCCGCGGGGCAAAAAAAAATAAAATAATAATAATCGAACGGCTGAATGGATTTGCACGAAACTTGGCAAAATTGTAGGGACTGGTAGCCCGATGTGCCTTTGCTAGGTCTCAATATATGTGCTCCAGTGGATTTTGAGAAATTAACGTTCAAAAAAAGATATATATCTGTAACAGCGCTCCGCTTCGCGTACTTTTCGCGTTACGGAGGTTTGCGAAGCTGATTGGTTTTTCGGCGTCTGTAAACATTCCAAACAGTCCGTAGCGGCCGCCATCTTGTCTCTCGGTAGGATCGAGAGACAAGAGGAGGCCAAAGCGAAGGGGCAAATGACCATAAGGGGGCATAGTAGATCGTCCCTGACCCCCTAGGTTTGATGTGGAGGCTTTGAAAGGGTCTCGCAGGGCAAAAAAATATATACCGTTTTTTTAGTTTTTTTGCGTGGAGTGCGCCCGGTTCGCGAACCGGGAAGCGTTCTGGGGAGCGTACTTTCTTGAAAATTAGTGAAAAAAGTTAGAGTAAAATAATAATTGTGAGTGATCAGATGTAGGGTAGCTCTGAGAAGAGCTTTTGGGTTTATGGTACATTTAGGTACTGATAAGTAGGTACCAATGCACAGTCTTAAATTCAGAGTGAAAACTCTGTTGCCCTCATCTGAGAAGTGAACTCCATCTCCTCTGTAGATATCTTGCATGTAGTAACGCAAGTTATTGTTGTACAGGGAGCCCATTCCATGGTCTCTCATGTAAGCTGAAACAGATTTGTTTACATGCTTCCTCGATTTCTCAATTTGTGGACAAAATTGGTTCGACCACCTCCATTTCTGTCTTTGGCATATATTTGAATATACCAAGGCAGTCTGAGGAAAAAGTGCCATCAATTGCTCAAAGGTGTCCTTTAAAAGCATTTCCAGACCTACCCCAGTCAAAGTGCCCAAATCATTACCTCCACAGTGCACAATTAACAGGTCAGGTTTTGGCAAATGCATAAAGGTTTTCACCAATGGTATCAATTGGTGACATTTTAATCCTCTGTGGCCAAACCACTTAATTTCCACATCTTGTAAATTGAGGTTAGGTAAATTCCTGTTTTCAGCGTACCTTTGAGCCCAATAGATGTAACTATGTCCAACAATCCAGACAGAAAACATGGTGAGAGAAGGTTCTGCTGCAGTCAGATGAAGTGTGGCAATGAAATGGCAGTTGAAAAAATGAGAGTGTAAAATGAAAAAAACTGAGGAGTTTCTGTGTTAATGAAGCAGTAAGAGTGATTGGTGGATTTTGATTGCTGAAAACAGAAAGTTAGTGTGCATGGATGAGTTCGTTGAAAGATGTATTTTGAGTGGCGAAGAAAAAATCATTAAATGAAAGAATGCTCTGGATATGCAGGTGCACTGAGAGTTCAGAGTTCAATTGCAACATTGTTGTGTGAGAGGTCTTGCAAGAGGTGGTTGCTATGCAGAAAAAGCAGAGAGGGGGCAGAGGGGGGAAGGGTTTTGCTTTGAAAAAAAGTGAGGGAAGAGTTTTGATTGGGTGACATGAGAGATATGTGTGAGGAATTACAGCATTTCTGTGCTTTTGATAGCTGCAGACTCTGGAGTGCATACCTTTTGCTCTGCTGAAGACAAATTGGTGTGTTTCTGAGACTGTTTTGAAACTCAAAGTATTTGCTAAGGTGAGAAAAGATTTCTTTAATTTAGATAGAAAATAGTGTGCTTTAAGGAGAAAATTATGAAGAAAGTTGTGTTTTTCAAATGTTGCTTTGTCTCAAGTGTTTCACAAATAGATTTTGTTTCTTTGAGAAATTGTAATTGGAGAAAATGTGAAGTATTAGTACTGACAGGGCTTTTATGTGCATAGGAGCTGTGGAGTGTTTTCAAATTATGACTTGTAAATCGTTTTTGAGAAAAAGCAATGGTTTTAGTATTGATGAGAAGGACATAATGGTGTCTGCTTCTTTATAAGGTAATTGAGAGTCTCTGATGTTATTTTTCCCATTTCAATGTAAGAAGTTTGTCTGTGGAGCAAATTGCTTGTAAATATGCTCCCACCTGTGCATGGCAAATTTAGATTTTGAATGTTTCCGTTACATAGGCATGTTAAAGGTGACTGAAACATGCTGCAAAGGTAATCAAAAAATGCTTTTATGTGTCTTAAGGACATTTTAAGTCATTTCCCCATGTGCAGTGTTTTCAAATTATGAGTTGAAAATCGTTTTTGAGGTAAAGGAATGTTTTCAAAATTTATGTGCGCCATATGACCCCAAATTTCTTTTTCAGGGGTGCAGCAGGGTGTTCTTGAGACACCCCTGCACCGTCGGAAAAATTCGTAATTTGCGATGAGGTAATTGCTAATCGCAAATTGCACCTTCATTCCTATGGGCCTCCTGCTGCATGGAAATGAATGGGTAATTTGTAATTAGCAAATAGGTCATCGCAAACTAGGAATGGTAAAGAATCGCTATTTATTCCTTAAAGTTCGCTATTTAGGAAATGCAAAAAACTTTGATGATACATATGGCGGTTTATCTCTAACAAGATAAGAAGCATAGGGATAGATTTATGATGACTGGCGCATCACCAGGGATGTGTTAGTCATTCTGTGCCGCTGTTCCGTCACCTATGGTGTGCTGCATTTACAATGCGGCGCATCATGGGGCAAAAACAGCACAGATGCGTGACGTATTTGTGCCGTAAAGTTGGCGCATTGCTGGAGTTGTATCGCAAGTGTGATGAAGCTCCAGTAAGGTTGAGGGGTGCCCCTGTCGCAGGGTTTCTGTTCTGACACAGAACTGTGGACAGAGGATTGGAACCTCGGCGAATTAGGGTGTCCCAAAACTCACCTTAGTAATCAAAACCCCTTAGCAAGCTAGGTACAGTGTCACATTGGATATAACAAACTCTCAATGTTTAGACAATCCAGAATATGAACTTATAGTACCTCAGGATACGTGGAACTCATGAACAGTCGGTCGTTATATATTTCTTAGAAACGAGAACATGGAGTTAAGAAGAACACATGTGTATTTGAAATGTTTATTTACTAATGCCGTCTTCTCAGGCGTAGTATCTTAGATTATACAAGTACACATATTATCAGTAGCAAAATTACCAGCATAGTCAATAGTACATAAAAAGCGAATGGTGACAGTATGTTAACATGCTGTAAATGAATAAGAGTTAGCAACACTTATAAGCAGCCGCGGGCCGTGGAGGGAGTTACGGGGGGGCAGGGAGGCGGGGAGGGAGAGGGGCAGGGTGGAGAGGGCTCCACCCTGCCCCTCCCCCTCTCCGCCTCCCTGCCCCAACGTAACTCCCTCCACGGCCTGCGGCTGCTTATATCTCACCCTCCCTAATACACATAATATATTATTTGCTAAGAAGGTCTCTTTGTGTTGGTTTAGGGCGTGCCGATACTTTAGTGTCTTAGATTTGAAGGAATCACATCAGCATAGAAAAGATAATCCATATGCCGTGCTTAATATCGCCAACGGCATTGTGCCATAATATTCTAGCATGCGATTGCGGAACAGTGTCAGCAGCTGCAGGGCGGGAGCTTGCACAGGAGGGACATCCATATTTAAAAATGTAAAAAAGCACAAGAGCGTCCGCTGGTAATGCAAGTAAAAATGGGAATCCACGAAGCAGAGTGGAAAAAATAGAATGTAAGAAAGCAGGGATGACTCCAAAGATTTTCTCAAATGAAGTCACGAGACCACTGGTAACAACTTTTAAAAAGTGCGCCAGGCCCTTTGTGGAGGACGCGTTAGAGATAGTCCGAACCATCTTGCTGAAATGGAAAGGCGAATCTGTATTTAAAAGGGTCTGCACCTCTGTACGGGTGTTCGCTGTGTGAAGCACGAAAGTTTCACGGGCCGAACTCAAGGCCACCTCTCTCTGAGACAAAATAGCTCTTATTCTTGCCATGCCGTTGAAATGTGCTCCCAAGGTTGGTATTTGTGGCCAGATTGAAAACTCCCTATGTTCATGTGTGGGAGGAAATAGAACATTTCTGCAGCAAATAACCCGTTCATTTACTGTTACGATAAAATGAATACTTTTAATTAACCCAGAACAATCTTCATTATTGAGCATCAAATAACTACCATTTTCCAAGAACTTGAACGTGGGGATGATAGCAGGAACTGGTGTGCCTTGCAACACGCAAGCCATATTTGGTCGGTGTTTGTTGCATGAACCGTGTAACTGTATGTGCCTACACATTAGTGAATGATCTGGCGTCTCAGTGCATTCCTCTCCATTCAGATAAAGTTCTTGATCATCTTTGAAAATCTGTGTGTGTATGGAAGCGACCAGACTTCATGAAGAAAACCACTACCTAAAGGTTAATAACGACCTATTGGTATATATTTCATACAATTTGAAAACTTATATAAAGCAAAAGGCAGCGTTATTAAACCGTGGATAAGGCACGTTGCCAAAGCAGTCAACCTTTTGGATTTATACTGGAAATGTTAAAGGAAGAATTACGGAGTAGGGCCTGTAAATCTTTAATAGACAACGAGTAAAATTACTCCAACCATCATATTCCTCTAACTCCGGGATAGTAGGGGTGTTTAATTTTTTAGAAGTAGCCAATCCAAAGCATTTGGTCTGGGAAATTGTTTCATTCACAAACAACATATGTTTTGGGATGAGACATGCACGGTGGAAAGCCTCAGTGCCTTGTACCTGCCAGGTTCGTGAACCCCAAACTGATGTAGATCCTGGATATTTTTACTCTGTATTACGTTAGCATGGTCTCATTACTGGTTTAAACGCCATTTTTCCTTTTTTGTAACTTCTGCACACGACACTTAGTTGTTGCTTTAGCTTTCAGCCTACCTGCGTCAAGATCTATGCCTGCTTCAAGCAGGCGCAGGGTTTTGATGTAGCTTTGTCCTATCTGATTGTAAATGCGGCACACCGTGGGTGGCAGAGCAGCGGTGCACGTTAACTGGTGCATCCCTGGGGATGTGCTAGTTAATATAAATCTGCCCCTTTACATTTAATTATGTGCAGGGGACACAGAGTAGGTGAGGTTTATCCAAGGTTAAGAAGAGATGAGTCCTGTTCAGTGAAAAATTGGAGATAGGCTTCAGTATATTATATACTTAAGTAGTGTGTTAAGTTTTTGATGACTGTTATTAATTTACTGTTGGGTAATAGTGGTTAATAACATTTTTTATTATATTTTACCACAGATTCAACTGCAGATTATTTCAAGATTTTAGGATGCCTAGCAAAGAAAGAGTAAGAAAGGCTGCAAAACGTCAAAGACAGCAGGACCATGGAATAATGCAGCAGTCCTCTAACAAAAAGATTTGTCAAGTCACCAAGAAAGCACCGGGTAAGAGTCGAAAAACAGTCATAAGAAATATGTGTAGTAAAAAAAATATTACTACAGAAAATGTTTCAGTCCAGAAAAGGAGAAAGAATTCAAATGGTAAGGAAAGGCCAATGAGAAATCTTACTGCTAGAGTAAGAGATAACTCTATGCATGAAAGTAGAAGGAAACAACAGTTTAGGGATATTCGTAAACGAATGTTCCGCAACAGGATAATTGGGAATTTGTTAAAAAATATTAAGAAAGGTCAGCAGAAAGTGGTTTTTTATAAGAGAAAAAAAATAGTTGAGAAAGTTATTGATCAGGCATTTGAAATTAAACGTAAGTTATTTATTTTGACAATCAATAGAATTAGGAAGCTAAACAAGGTAATTTATGATTTCAAAAGAAATAGTAGATGGAAGAGAATAGTTAATCGTAGTAATTTTTGTGAAGTTTTTTTCTGGAGAATGGATGCATAGTTCAAGCTCTGAGGCATTTTTTAATGAGGAGAGTTATTTCCAGGATAATGATTTGGTGCATGCAGTTGACACCAGTGGTCGAGCTTATGAAGTGAAAGATGGTTGTCCAGTTGAAAAAGAAAAACTTGTGAGAACAGAGATAGAAGAGGTGTTAGGTAATGAGGTTTTAGGGAGACGTCCTAAGGGTCCTGTGTACACCTGGAAGTGTAGTAGTATTTGCAGTGTACGACAGGATTCCATCAATTTGCTTTGTGATTTTATACGGTCATTTAGTAAGAAAAGTTTGAAGCAGAAAATGAAGTTGTTGCAAGAATTAGATCCTTGCAGAGTGAGAGAAGTGATAGGTTTGCATGGTCATTCACTGGCTTGTCTTTCCAGGAGAGTATGCCAGAGTGTTTTTCATCATTTCAGGATGCTAGCAGTGCATCATAATAAAGTGAGGAAATTAGTTAGAATGTTGTATTATGCTAAGAGTCCAGCAATTATGCTTAAACAATTATGCGCTGCTCTTTTGCATGGTTCTGAAATAGATGTGAAGAATATATGTGAAGAAATTGAGTTTTGTTACTTTGGAAGTAAAGAGGAGAATGTTGAAATTGACCAAGAAGAAGAGAGTAATGTGGAAGATAGTGTACAGGTTTCCAGTACAGATAATTTCCAGAGGGAAATTGCGACGTTTGAGGTGAAATCAAGTGAGAGGCCAAATTTCACTTGTGTGTGTTGTCGACGCACTTATTATAAGAATCAGACTAAGTTAGTGGATTTATATGGAAAAAGTAAAAGGGAAAATAATAGTGAATGGAAGGATTTTACAACATACTTGATGGTAGAAAATTGTTTTGATTTGGGATTGGATCAACGTGTGTGTACTTATTGTTGTAACAAATTAAATCAAAACCAGATGCCTGCTAGAGCAGTTCATAATAATCTGGAATTGGTTGAGATTCCTTCTGAATTGAAGGATTTAAATACTTATGAATCTATTTTGATTCAAAGTATCCATCCCTTTCAGGCTATTGTAAGAATGGAGCCAAAGACAGGGAAATTGCCTCCATCAGATTTACAGAGAGGATTAAAGGGAAGAGTTGTTTATTTGCCTCTAGATTTGAAGAAAAACATTAACACAATTGGAGTAGAAAAAGTGGAAGAGGAACCTCTTGTTATCTTAGTTAATGGGGTTCCGACAAAGAATAAGAAAATATGGCAAGATTTAGTAGATGTTAGGAAAGTCAAAAGGGCAACATTGTATTTGAAAAAATATAATAAATACTATAAAAATGTATATGTTGCAGAAGAGGAAGTAAGTGAGGAAGAGGATAGCGATTTGTGTGCTGGTCAAATTGAGAAAGTAGAACCCTGTACTAGTGAAGAAATATATGAACATTATAGTGTTCATCCTTTGCATTCCAAGGAAGTCATGGGGAATGCTATTGAGTTGTTTCAAATGAAACAAGCGAAAGGGAGTCCCATTAGTGTTTGGGAGGAAAGTTTGGAAGCTCGGTGTTTCCCACAGCTTTTTCCAACAGGTCAGGGAGGAAGATATGATGAGCGACCTCATCAAATTCCTGCTTCTGAATACCGGACTTTGCGATTGTATGCAGGAGATCCTAGGTTTCGACAATGCATTCCTTATTTGTTTCATCTCCTGTTGGAAAGCGATCTGTCTGGACTGTCATATGCAGTGAACCACATCTTGAAAAGTGGTATACACATGCAAAACATCTCGGCAAGTGACTTTATGGATAAAGTCAATGTCCAAGACAGTATTTTGGATTCTCACCTGATTAATCTCATGGCGTGTCAGCGTGGTACTAATGAGTACTGGTACCGTCGTCATGGTGATTTAAAATGTATGCTGAGGAACTTAGGAACTCCCACATGGTTCCTCACTTTGAGCTGTGCTGAGTATGGCAGGGAAGACTTACTTGAATTTCTACGAGAGGCAAATGCTAACGTAGAAAACATCGAATTCAAGACACCCGGAGAACTGTGCTCTTTGGATCCAGTCAATGTATGTAGGTACTTCAATCATAGATTTGAAGGTATGATGTCTTTCATCATGAATAAGAAGAATCCACCTCTTGGAGAGGTGTTGGATTTCTTCTGGAGGAAGGAGTACCAAGCAAGAGGTGCTCCTCATATACATATGTTGCTGTGGATCAAGGATGCACCTAAATTTGGAACGGATGCAGACGACTCAGTGATGAGTTTCATAGAACAGTATTCTATGTGTGCTGTTCCAAACGCAAAGGAGAAAAAAAGCCTAAGAGAAAAAGTTCTACGTTTCCAAAGCCATCGATGTGGAAAGTACTGTCGTCGTAAATTCCGGAACAAAGACAAGTTCTACACCAAATGTCGTTTCGGCTTTCCACGATCGGTGATTTCTAAAGGAAGAGTGAACAGTTTGATGTCTTCGCTGCGACATAATGTGATGAAGAAATCACCTAAAAACACATACAATTTGAAGAAGAACGAAGAGTCTAAGTACATCAACGACTACAACCATGGATATACAGTTTGTGGCTGATAACTGTATGGCTGTGGCTCGGTATGTGACATCTTACATCACCAAAAAAGAGAAGACAGAATTGAAGGATATGTGGGAGGACATTTCCCATGAAAAGAGCCTCAGCAAGAAGTTGTACAGTTTCAGTCTGAAGATGTTGTCGCATCGAGAAATCGGAGCTTACGAATGTTCTGACCGGTTGTCTTCAGCAAGTCTCTATGCCAAGTCCAGGAGTATCGTTTGGGCGAGTGTTGGTCTTGCTGCAACGCGTAATCGAGTTCTGAAACCTGTGCGGGAAATTGAGTATTTGGCGGAAAAGGAGCCAAACAGTACCGACATTTTGAAGAGCAACATGTTGGATACATATTATCCAAATCGAAGCAGTCACCTCGAGAATGTTTGTCTGTATGAGGTTCTGCAAAATTACATATTCAAGAGGAACATCAAAGAAGATACTGAGAAAGGAGTGTATGCTGTAATAGGAAGTGAGGGATGTCTGGTCAAGCAAAGAAAATGCCACTTGATAAACCATCGAAAATTGAGTGGCGAATCTCCTGAAAAAAAGGAGTTTTTCTATTTAGCACTTTTGCAACTTTTTAAGCCTTGGCGTGCAGAAGAGGAACTGCTTGGAGATTTCCTTTGTTACGAAGACTCATTCAATGCTGCCAAGGAGACCATAGAATGTCCTGCTTTTCCCAAATATGTAGAAATGTTGAATGTGGAAATTGAGCAGGAAGCAACGATTGCAGCCGAGATTGCCAGAGACAGTTCTCAGGACAGTCAGAGTTCTGCTTCATTGAGTCAGGATCCACTAGGAGGACCTCTTATCGAAAATGAAGCTGCCACTGCTATGAATGAAGTGGAAAGAGCCATGGCACATGCTCAGGAGGATGCGGTTAACTTAGAAGAGTTGGAAAGACAACTCAACGTTGAGCAGAGGAAAATATATGACGAACTTACCATGCAAATTGATCATGGATTAAGTCATGACAAGAAAGAGTGCTCATGTACGTCGTTGAAGCCTGTCCGACTGTACGTGAGTGGAGAAGCGGGAACTGGAAAAAGTTTCCTTATTAAAGCAATTTCATGTTATTTGCAGGAAAGGACAGAGTCATCGCTGTCTTGTGTTGTCACCGCTCCAACTGGACTGGCAGCACATAACATTAAAGGGATTACTTTACATCGTTTACTGATGCTGCCAGTGGAGCATGACAACAAATTAGAATATCACAAGCTATCTGGAGATGCTTGTTTTGAAGTTTCAAGAGTCTTGAGGAAAATGAAACTTCTTATCATTGACGAAGTAAGCATGGTTTCCAATGTCATGCTTGCCTTTGTGCATTTGAGAATGCAAGAAGTTCTCAAAACAGAGTATGATGTGTTATTTGGTGGCAAACACATCATTGTTTTCGGAGATCTTCTGCAGCTGACACCAGTGAAAGGGCAACCTGTGTTCAAAATGCTCACGCATGAAGATACCAGGAAGTGCTTAGGGAGTATTGGCAACGTCAATATATGGTTAAACTTCAATTATGCTGAACTGCATGAAAATATGCGTCAGGCAAAGGATGAAGTTTACAAGACTATTCTACAAGATGTTAGAATTGGAAAAGTGACCGAGCATGGGAAAGAAGCTTTACATGCACGATTACTGACAAATTTATATGCAGACGAAGATGTTGTGCCTGAGAATATTTTTCAGAAAGTTACTGAGAAAAAATCTGGAATATGTTTGATGCCAACTCTTGCAGAATGTGCCAAATTCAACAACAAAATGTTGCATTTAGAAAAGCAAGAGATTGTGAAATTGGAAGCTATTGACAGAGTAGAGCATATGGGATCAACAATTATTTTGTCTGAGAATCTGAAAACAAAATTGGATTCATTAGAGAAGAGTATATCTAAAACTGCGGGTTTTGAAAAGACTCTGAATGTGTGCTTGAACTGCCGTATAATTTTAAGAAGGAATTTACATGTTGAAAGAGGTCTGGTAAATGGATCAATGGGTAATGTTGTTGATTTTGTGAAATACAGAAATAGAGATGGAATTGAATTTTTAAAAATTAAATTTGATGGCATTGAGGAAGTACAGCTAATTGCTCGTTGTTCTGCTAGATTTTTGCTTGTAAAAGACTTATATGTTCGTCGTAAGCAGTTTCCTGTTTGCTTGGCATATGCGGTGACAATCCATAAATCGCAAGGTTTAAGTGTAGACTGTGCATTGGTGAATACTGGCAGTTCTGTGTTCAAGGAGGGTATGGCATATGTGGCATTGTCACGAGTTAGGACTTTATCGGGATTGTACTTGATTGAGTGTGATGTCACAAACATTTGTGCGGATCTAGATTGTGTTAAGGAATACAATAGGTTGAGAAGAGAGTATGCGCCACATTTGCCTCAGTATCCTTTGTTTGAGAAACGTGTGGTAGGCCGGAAACGAAGAAATGTGACCAATACTGGGGAGGTTGTAGCAAAAAGACGAAAAGTCGATGAACCTGAAATTATAAGCAGAAACAAAAAGGATTCTGTTGAAGATGTTGTTGGTTTTCAATTTGAAAACAGTTCTGGTGTCAACTGCTATGCTAATGTAGTGGTTAATGTTTTGTTTTCTCTACAAAATGTAAAAGAAGAGATTGTGGTCAATTCTGATCAAAGATTTTGCAGTTTGTTAAATTCTGTGTTAGAGAAATGTAGCACTGATAGAACAAACATAGAAAGTGTGTCTGAAATTCGAAATCTGTTAGACAGATGTTCAGGCCAAACACAATTCTCTCAAAATAGTCAGCAAGATTGTCAGGAGTTTTTAATGTATATGCTTGATGTATTGCATGCTGAAGGTGTAGATGTAGATCACCTGTTTGGGCTTTCTTATCAATGGCAGCATGACTGCGAGAACTGTAGGGTATCAAGTAGTACTAGTGTAGACTCAGAAAGATTTATATATTTAACTTTGCCAGACAGTAAATCAGTCTCTTTTAATAAGCTAGTAAAAGCAGCTGATCACAATATGGAGTGTAGGCAATGTAAATCTGAAATGATGTCCACATTATTTATACGAACATATGGCCAGTATGTCATTTTAATGTTCCAACGATGTAGGCCTGATGGAACAAAATTGACAACTTTAATTAAAAATTTTGTGGCTTCACAGTTGTCAATATCAGGAAGGACTTTTGTAACTGTAGCAATTATATATCATGATGGTCCTTCAATAACATCAGGACATTATACAGCTTATTTAAAGTGTAGAAATGGCTGGTCATTCTGCAATGATTCTGTTTTAATTTAAAAAAAAAAATTGCCATATGACCTTAAAAACTCTTACCTGGTGTTTTTAAAACCAAAATTTTAGGGAAAGAATCTCGGGATGTGCTCTGAGGAATTTCAAGAAGTTCTCATTGCTCCTACACTATTTGGCCTTGAGGATAAGTGTAGTACAGAGACATAACTTTTTACCATAACACTGGACGTTATTGAGAAATACGTGCACTTTGAATGAGTTCAGAAAAACTATTTCTTTTTATAAGCTAATTGAAGCAGCCAATCAAAACATGGAGTAGAGGGAATGTAAGTCTGCAATGCTGTCTACTGTTTTACATTGCTTTGTGATTAAAAGTGATGTAGAGAATTAAATAATTGTACTAGTCATAAAGGTAGTGTAAGTCTGCTTCATAGTAAGCAGTATCAGTGTGATAGGAAATGTAGAACATGATTGAGCAAGAAGGGGAAGATATTACTAGTCCAGGATTGTGTAAATGATCTTCAACATTTTAATTCTGAAAGTTGCGGAAATGCGAAAAGACGGGATTGGCTAACAAGAAATCCAAGAGTTATACATGGCTCTGACAAGATTTGGCCTTGTTGAAACTTGTGGTAGAGAGCAAGAAGTCATTTATTGTATGTAACATGTTTTTGAAAACGATGGAGGTTTTCTTTCAGAAAGTGGCGGGTTGAAAGTAATAACAGCACAACAGAGTGTAAGCTGTTCATAGGACATCCTTGGCCGTCATGGAAAGTAAGTTAACTTTAAGGAGTTCTGAATTCTGATTTGTAATGTTGTATGGGTTTTTTTAAACACAATCATTTTGATTGTGTTTTTTTTTCCCCGCTGTTATATGATGAATACCTTCAAGTCACTGTTTTAGTGAAATTTGATACATTCTGAGAACAGCAAAAATAAACCATTTAACATGTATAATTAATTCTGTTCTGTTTGCATTTATGATGTACATGTAGAACTGTGTAGGAGGCATGGAGAAGGTGAGGCTTCTGTAAGTGTCAAAGTTGTTGCATACAGTGCTCATATTCTACGTAGTCTTTTATATTTCATTACTTTCACTGTTTCTGACTGATCTAAAAAAAATTTTTTTAAAAGAACAGTAAGTATAAGGGAAGGAAACAGACAGTTATGTTAAAAGAAACACAGCTATAGGGAATAAACTAGGGATACTGTTACCCGCAATCCTCTGCTGATGATGTCACTGAGCATGTCATGAATGATGTAATATGTGACATCATCAGCAGTGGATTACGGGTAATAGTATCTCTAGTTTACTCCCCTATAGCTGTCTTTCTTTTAACATAACTGTCTGTTTCCTTCCCTTATACTTACTGTTCTTTTTTTTAAAAAAAAAATTTTGGTTCGCTTCCGGTTCGCGTACCGGGGAGCGAACTGGGAAGCGAACTAAGAGAAATAGAGGTTGGCACAGTTGCAAATATTGTACCAATTTTTTAATAACGGGGAGGTAGTTCTGAAAAGAACTTTTTTTTAAATTGTTTTTGTTGTTTTATATTTTTTTTATTATTTTTCTGAACATTTTTTTACTTTTTTTGAATTTTTCTGAACAGTTTTATATTTTTTTTGGTTTTTTTTCGGAGGGGGCAACGAAAACGATTCATTGTAAAGGGCTCAACAGGAGCAAGAAAACAAAAAAAAAAGAATTTATTGTTTGGGGAGTTTCGGACAAACATGAGCATGATTGTCAATAGCTCTGTTGATCAGAGTGATGCTACTTTCTCCGTAGCAAATGAATCCACTGCAATGTACGCAGACTTGTTTTACTTCACGAAATCTCGTTTGTATATTTGGCACCATCTCCCTGCATTCTGGTCCCGTTACTTCCGGTACAACAGATCTTCTGGCCATAATAGGGAGATTATCTAGGTCGTCCTGTTCCTCTTCTTCCTCTTCTTGCTGAATTATAACTTTAGCAGGTGGTCCACTCTTCCTTGGATGTGGTGGAGGTGGTGGGGAAGCACCAGCTGAAGCTAGTAAAGAAGCCATTGCTCACTGGTAACAAAGGGTCTTTCTCTCACAATGATGAAAGTCAGAGTGAGGAAAGAAGGAGGGATTTTCACCATTTGGGAAAAAAAATAGTTCTCAACCAATGAAAAGTGTTCATTTTAGATCATATGACCTAGTCTTACATCATTAGGAAACCGAAAGTGAAATGAACCAATGAAAAGTGTTATTACCAAGTCACATGACCTGCTGTGTTTACGTTACGCGCTTTGCAGGGCCTCCCGGTTTGCTTCCAGAAACCTGTGCTTTGCGACTCGGTAAGCGTACGAGTTCGCTAACGTAGCACGTCATATGACGTATCACGCGACAACGCGAAACGTCATGCGGACGGGAGGCGTCACGATGTTGTTTTCTAACGCGGCAGTTGCGGTAAAGAAACGTTTACCGGCTCGCGGTCTATTTCGCGGCATCAAGGTCAGCTAACGGGAAGCTTCCCGATTCGCGAAGCGGGAACGAAGAAAAAAAAATATTTAAAAAAAAAGTTATTAATAAACATATAAAATATATTTTTGGATTTAAAGAAGAATACATTTTACAGCTACAGATATTAGCTGTTAAAAAACCAATGAAATTCACTGAAAAAACCATAGGTTATAGAGCATATATAGTTAGGAATTAGCATTTACAAAACCTTGAAAATTCACTGAAAAAACCATAGGTTATAGACCATATATAGTTAGGAATTAGCATTTACAAAACCTTATTTTACTCACACAAAACCATTGAAATTCCATATATATGTCATCAGTGATGTCATTTGAGATGTCATCAGTGATGTCATCAGTGATGTCACTGACCATGTCATGAATGATGTAATATGTGACATCATCAGCAGTGGATTGCGGGTGCGCGATATATAGTTAGTGCAACTAACTATATATGGAATTTCAATGGTTTTGTGTGAGTAAAATAAGGTTTTGTAAATGCTAATTCCTAACTATATATGGTCTATAACCTATGGTTTTTTCAGTGAATTTTCAAGGTTTTGTAAATGCTAATTCCTAACTATATATGCTCTATAACCTATGGTTTTTTCAGTGAATATATATATATATATATATATATATATATATATATATATATATACGTCCAATCTGGAATAATGATGCAACCTCAGAGGTTGAGTAATCTTCACCAAAGATTTATTTACTGCAAACCGCTACGCGTTTCGACACTGAAGTGTCTTGATCACTCAATTTACTGCAGCAAACAACCGTGCCTAAGTACATGAGTAAACATTAGTAAACATAGACAGAGGATTCCGTTGTTGTCAAAAGCCTCAGTATTGCCGGTTCAGCTCACCGCCATTTTGTAATGATGTAATTCAATAAATTTTCATCTCTCTGTTGCACAAATATACACATTTTATACATATTGCGACATAGTGGTAAAAAAAAGGTTTTCAAGTATTGATTGTTAACCAAAGTACTTTCTTTACACATCTTGTTCGTAAAAAGAAATGTGATCAATAAAGTTCCAGGAGAAAATTCAAAACTCCTCCAAAAAAAACCCGAGCTTAGACAGAAAGTGCGGCTTGGCTCTGAAAGGAAATTTAACTAAAACCTTTCTCTAATCGGGTAATAACGACAATGATACAGACGTAGTCTAAAGTGATGATTAAAATACACTCTATTATTCGTCCCGTGTACCAAAATTGTGTGTAATCGGACTAGTGCCAAAATTTATCCCGAGCTAAAACAAAGGATCTAACTGAGGAATCATCTTCTTTCACTAAGTGGCTATATAGAAAAACCTCATCTCATGATTTAATATAGTTTAACAAAAAGTGCATCATTCACAGTACCAACTGTTAAACGATAAAAGTGCTCTGATATCTCTTATCTTAGAAAAAGAAGTGCAGGTGCACTCGCTGGGGATACGGATAGGGGACCCATGTGATGTTCAAAAGTGAGGGTGAAGGGTCCCTTCCTTTCCTCCTGTAAAAAATAAACAAAACAAAAACAATATCAGTAAAAACATATGTTAAAACTATACATTCTAAGCTTTTTGTACATAAATTGTAACATACTTCCTGGATTGATGGGAAAAAAGGAAGGACCTAAATTTGGCATATTAACATTTATCTTGTTAGTTTCCAACCCTTGTGAGAACTTTCTGGATATCTATAGTACTCGTACTTAATCCTCAATTAGGTGGGTTCCTAGTTCCTCATCAAGGTTGTGTCCTCCTAGAGATCTTGTCTCGAGTTCAATTATCCATTTTGATTCCCTTTTTCTAAGGGAAAGTTCCCTATTACCACCTCTTTTGTTGGGAAAAATCAAGCAAAATGGTCAAAGAATTTAAGGTACCAGGATCTAACAAGAACAAAACCATTGGGCAATTATTGACCTGCAGCACTACCTTTGCAGTATATGTCCTTGAGTGCCCCTGCAAATTAAGATATGTGGGGAGCTCAACTTGTATGGTTAAGAAACGCATCCGAGAACACCTACGTGCCATCACGAACCATGATCCACACTATCCTATTGCCCGCCATTTTCAAGACAAACACGGTTCTAACAACTCTTTACTTAGTTTCTTTGCAATTGAGCAGGCTTTTCCCAACAAAAGAGGTGGTAATAGAGAACTTACACCAACACTAACCTTACATATACCCTCCTTGCAAGATAAAGGCATGTGTTGTAAAGGTTTATGTGTGGTCTAGTTTATAAGTACAAATTTGATGCCGTTTAGTGTTTTTAATACATATTTAGTTGAATATGTGATAATAGAGAGCTACTTCTCAACAGGTCAGCCAGATGTACAATGAATCCTGGAAGACTCTACAACCTGGAATCGAGTTTACTAAATACTTTCACAAGATACCTGTTGCTCAGGATAACTCTTTTAAACTTACTGGGTCAAGGGATCTTCCCATTTCCTAAAACAACTGGAAAACGATTAAAAATTAAAGGCAAAGGCACAAACTGATCCCAAATACCCATTGAACTTATTTGTGGTCAAGGCTTGCATTGTAACGGCAATGCATGGTAAAGGCATTGCGTGGTAAAGGTTCTGCATGGTAAAGGCATTACATTGTAATGCCTGCTTTGAAGTTTTTTTTTGCTGAAGTTATATACATTTAAAAAAGATCTTTTTTTTAACAAGAGCAAACATAGTAAAATGTAAAAAAATATGTAAGGTAATGCAATACTAGAAAATGTATATGATTTTTATGCATCATGGATTTCAGTATCTGAAAAATGAAAAAAGAGAGACAAAATGAGTATGCAGTCTATATCCATGATTTCGGAGTTTAAAGCTCGCACTGGCCTGTGGATTATGCATACTTTGAGAAAGGCTGGGATCAGCTGAAATGCGTCAGTACAGACATGGTACAATAAAGAGAAAGTGAAATCACTTATCTTGTCTGTAGTGCCCACCTCTTTTTTCGCTTTGCAAGGAGGAAATTTTAAATACATATATATATCAAACACACACACTTACCTTACATATACTTACCATGCAAGTGAAAGGCATGTGTTGTAAAAGTATATTTGTGGTCAAGGCTTGCACTGTAACGGCAATGCATGGTAAATTCATTGCGTAGTAAAGGCTGTGCATGGTAAAGGCATTACGTTGTAATTCCCGCTTTGTAAAAGCAGTTTCCCTTCTCTGACCGCAGTCTTCCATATTCCATCTTCCACTGTCAGGCTGCTTGTTCAATAACTCCCCTCTTACCTCCACCTTTCCTACTTTTCATCTCAGCTCACTCTTGCTCCTGTTTCATCTCACACTACTCCAGTAAATTAAAAGCTTGACATCCGCAGAAGGCACTGTGGTCTGGAGAAAAATGTCAGCCAGGATGCCTCACCGTCTCATGGACACCCTGCTGGAGGATCTGTGTCAGTTGTACTTCATGCACCCTCACACTCATCAAAGGCAAGCTGTAGATTCAGTGCATTAAGCGCCCTGCACCTCAGAATTACAGATACCCCATGCATGGTTAGACCCGTGAGGTGGGGTGGGTGCATCAGACCCTCTCCCAGATGTGCTTCATAAATCAAAGCTGCTCTTTGTTCCATGTTTTGAATTACCCTATCCCCAACTCCAGGGATTCGAGCAAACAGAACACTGTTAGCGTCTTTTATATCTGAGTATTTGAGTGAAAACTTTTTAGGTAACACTGCACCGCTGCCTTTGTTTGAAGCATTGACAGCAAGTATTATTTCACTGTCTATTTTCGTTTTTGAACGAGTGATTGCAGCTACGGAAGAAGTTTGCACAGCCCCCTTCGCTGCTTCATCAGGCAATGAATTCCCTTTA
The DNA here is from genome assembly GCF_964261635.1 of Lissotriton helveticus. Lineage (NCBI taxonomy): Eukaryota > Metazoa > Chordata > Amphibia > Caudata > Salamandridae > Lissotriton > Lissotriton helveticus. The sequence continues at coordinate 668,848,954 of NC_136061.1, forward strand.
ACGTGAACGCCATCACGTTGATGACTCAGCGTGTGTATCACGTGAGTGTTTTGTAGTCCGCAACCAAACTACTTCTTCCAAAAGCGTTTTATGCTTGATTGTGCCATCTTTTGCATCTTTGAAACCGTTTTGAAGCCAATTCTGTAAATATTCATTGTATGATTGAACACAGTAGTAAAAAGAATCTCACACTATGAGTGTGGGGAATTCGCGATCCGTATTTTCAAGTGCCATTATGAATGCTTAAAATTCAGCTCGCTGTGCTGTACAATCTCCTATAGATTGCATTTTTGCGACCATACGTCTGATTTTGCCATCGTGCATACAACCTTTAACGATCGCCCATGCTGCACTATAAGCTTGCTTACCCCCCATAGCGAGTTGTGCAGATCCGTTAGTATAAATTATACATTCACACTGGTCAAGAAGGAGAATTTCAGTAGGCAGAAGACATTTGTGTTTGTATTGCAGTCACGCTTGTGTTTTCAAATAAGGATCAAAAACGTATTCAACATCAGTTGCAGCAAGAGAATTAACCCATTGTATCCATCTTGGATGTAAAGCTTTTGCATTTGGAATGCTCGCTTTTGTAACTGCCTCTAAGGTTGGTACAGGGGTTACGACCATAATGCGTTTTCCCTGTGCTAGGGCTCTTTCTTTTGCTACAGTGGTTTGAAATGCTGTCAGAATTCTTTTTGTAGAAGTGAATTTCATTTCTGCTTGTGTGTACAAATGTGATTTGTATGCAATTGGTACTTTTTCACCTTTGTTAAAAGTTAAGTAGGTGAATCCGCATTGACCCAGAATGATTCAGATCACTAAGTTGCGTACGTTTCCACGTGTTTGTAAATATTTAGTTACTAGCATGTCAGCTTGAAGTGAACCCAAAATTTCTGTGTGTTCTTGTGTCCAATTTATAAATCTAAAATCTGGTTTGATTAATTCGTAGAGAGGTTTAACCCTTTCTGCGTAGTTTAGAATGTAAGTTCTTCAGAAATTCAGGAAACCTAAAATCAACTGTAAGTTTTTCAGCGTTTTTGGAGGTTGGAGCAGCGCACACTTTTCTAAAAAGATGGCTGCCAGGCTTTTGCCTTCACTTGAAAGTTCATATCCTAAGAAAAGGATGTTGAGATGGGCAATTCTTGACTTTTTTCAATTGAATTTGTAACCATCAGAGGCGAAGCACAGTAAAATGGTGTTCACCCTTTTCAAGTGCCTGTCCAGGTCATCGTCTGTCAGATAGATATCATCAACATATGACAATGCTTCGTCATCATAAGTTTATAGTAACTCAGTTACCCTTGCTGAGAATAACCCCGGGCTGTTCTTGAACCCTTGAGGGAGTCGACAGAAGTGACGCTGAGTTCCCATTATTGAGAAAGCGGTCAAATACTTACTTTCAGGTGCAATGTTTTGACAAAAGAAACCATTTGAAATGTCTAATGTGGTTTTATATTTTTTACGCACAATGTTATTCATTAATGCTGTACTGTGTGCATTTTGTACTGCAAATGTTTTGCAACAAGATTTTAGGTGTCTGTAATCCAAAACTAGACAATATGTATTGTCTGGTTTGGAGACAGGAAACAAAGGATTGTTCGTCGATGAGGTGCATGTTTCAATTACCCCTTGGTATTCAATTTGATCTAAAATCTCCATTTCCTGTTTATTAGCTTCTTGCTTAATGGGGTACTGCCTTTGAGCAGTTGGTTGATTTTTTTAACTGGGTTTTATGGTGAGGTAAATCCTCATCCCATCCTACATGATTTTTATATAATTCTGGGGCTTGGGCAACTGCACATCTCCTGGCATAAGTATATTTTAAATGTACTGGAACATGGTTGGAGAAGGCTGGCATAATGATGTCTTCGCCATGTGGGCACTCCCTGATAAATTCTGGTGGCCAGTCCTGTTCTGCTAAAAGAATATCATAACCCTTTGAAAGTCGCTCCAAAAGAGTGCTTTCACTTTTCTTCGTATGTCTCCCTCCATCCGGAGTGATATTTCATATACCCTATGTAGGGAACTAACCCTGGTGTCTGCAGTTTCAACTTGAATGTCTTCATTCAAGTCCACTGTCTCCAGAAGTCCCTTCAGGTTCTACTGAGCTGTTGTTACTTCTGCTGCACTGTCCAGCATTGTCTGAGCCCATTCTCCATTCTTGAGTTGTGTTCTCAGAATTCTCTGCATGTCTGATATTCAGACCTGCTACCTTCTTTTTGGAGAATTGAGGTTATGGTTTGTTTTTCTGAACGTGTTGATCGTCTTTGAACTTCACGCATTCTTCTTTGTTGTCGGACCATCCTCTTCTTTTGGATGTCTGTGACGATATCTGAAAGGTACGAGAGGAGAGTGTATCAGTATCTTGATACCTATCAGGTTTTCTCAAATTATCCCTATTCCTGAGGTTATACCTCCTTTCAGAAGGCTCCTTTTAACGAGACCTACCTCGGGAATGAGAAGGTTTTTCTTTTGAATGTTGTTTACTATTTTCCCACCTCTTTTTACAAGAAGTAGGATTGTGTTTAGTAGAGTTCTTTTCAGAACTCTCAGACAGTTGTGGTTTAACTGGTTTCCCATCCAAAGTGTCTCTGCCTAATTCTTCATGGGATTTTTCAATTATTCTGGCTAGTGGTTGTTGTTGTTCTGTTACATCAAATTCCCTTAATTTCTGGTGGATCGCCACTGATTCTGCTTCTACTTTCATATTAGATAATAATATTGTTGAGACCTGGTCGAAATTTTTCAGTAACTTCATACCTAAATTCAGAGCAGGCTCTGCCCCGTATGCGTTTTGAATCTGTTTCAGGACATCAGGTATTACCGCCATAGACGGAACACCATGTGTTTTAGTATAGATAGCATCAAAGGCTGTACCGCAAGAGGTGCAGTCTTCCAGATGTGGTGTGATCCCATTGTAGGAATATTCCAGTGTATTTCTATTTGGTATATGTTCTATTGTTTTCTGTCTGGAATATATCAGTTTGTATATTGTTTTCACTATAGGTGTATTCTCTTGCTTGGGCTTTTTAGTATATATTTATACTGTTTGTACATATAGGAAACTAGTCTGGCATATGTTTAATTGAGTCATATTTATTTATAGTCTTGAAAAAATGTTCTAGTCTCTCATGCATAAAACATGTCTTATGTAACTTTTGTATCTGAAGATGTACTGTCATCATAGGTAGACCAGGAGCCAGAGATGTAGTTCAGTAGATTTAATGGTTCAAGTAAGTTGGTACAGGGTGCCCCACCGGGAACAGCATCCTGCTGCTCAGCCCCACTCAATCTAACTGGTCACTCTTTCAAAGCATGCACATACACCCAACATTCTATGACATCACACTCATGCAGGCTGAGCAGCCAGGACTAGGAATCATAGGATACAACATAAACCACTTTATTATGTTATATTATATGTCTTGTTTAGTTTTAGTGCAATAGATGGTTACCTGATGAAGGCAGCAATGCGGAAACACGCATAGTCCACATCTACCGCATTGCCTCCATCAACTCCACGTCTATCGTATCCATCTATGGAATCAATTTATTTTTCTGATTTCTGTTACATGTATTATGTGAGATGAACAAACTCTTTTTAAAAAAACAATGACAATATGAGAATTTAAAACAATAATAATTTGCATTGAATAATAAAATGAAATATATTTTTCTAGATTTATTAGTGTATATATTTTTTGTATTAGTGGTTACTTTCTACAGAGAGATTTAGAATAGGTTTTGTCAATTGTTTGATTTAAACTAGCTATAGGCCTTTATTTAATGCATTTTCTTCCCTATGTATAGCTATAGGGGTCCCCTGTTTCCAACAGAGTGATCCCATTGATAGGCAGATCATTAAGATTCTGTGTTTATCATAAGGGCTAGTATCAGGAAATACTGCTTCGAGTTGAGTAATTTCTTTAACTATCCAGAATGGAATTTGTTCACGTTTTGCGGGCAATTTACCCATGACTGCGTGTAAAGTCTGTGGGGTGATTTTTAGTGCATTTCCCTGGTGAGAGGTTTGTTTGATATATTGGCCCAATTATCTGTAGATCTTGATTAACTCTGAGTTGAGCAAGTAATTCTACGGCTGTCATGTCTTCGATTTCCGGATGAGGTGTGTAACCTGCTAAAACTGGCCATGTTACTCCTGGTCTACCTAGTGGACCGATCCTGGTAATGTGATTTAAATGTTTTAGGGCGCCTTTAAACCAGAGCTCATGCTCCTGGTATGTGAGTGGAATTTCAATATCCTCGAAAGGAATATATTCCTCTGGTGGATCATCTTCTTTGTAGAAGTGAAACATTCTAGTTACTGGATTTTAATCAGGGAATACTATCCACAAGTAGAATACCTCTGTCTGCTGAGATTAATGTGCCTCTATCACAAAAACTGCTCTACCATCTCTTGGTGTTAGACCATGTCTTATAAGTATTAGAGTGATGGCTCTCCTTAATTTAATAGGAATGATGATAGCATTCTCATCGGTTTCATCAAAACCCATAAAGTTAATAGCTGGTGCGGCGGCGTCGCCTGCAACTCCACCGATGCCGGTGTTTTCCTCGTTTTCGTTCATTGTTTAATGAAAAATGCAGAGCAAGTTTCAAGGGAACAAAGATAAGGTGCACACTATTTTTGGAACACTGTATCCTTCAAAGTTGAACAAACCAAACAGCTAATACATAGGACTTTTCGTCCTACTCAGCTATGGCGGATATTATTCCTACCCACTCCTGACGTCTTATGGAGTATTATGAGTATAGGGTCTCTGAGAAAAGCACAACTAAGTTACTTCAGTATCTAGCGTTAAATTAGTGCCTTACCAAACCCTTGGGCGCCATGTAGTGTCGTTCCTATATCCCTGATAGGCTCTGCGCATTGGAATAATATACACTATAGATTCGACATAGGACTGAGGTCAGTGTGTCTCTATTGATTACAATAAACTTAATTACTTGTGTGTGCCAGCTAACTCAGAGGTCACTAGAAACTTCTCGAATGAACAAGAAGGGATTAGTTTCTGTCAACCACATAAACATGACAACTTTGTTTCCCTTAGAATCGGAACACGTCTCAGAATCGTGGAAACAATAGATAACAGTTTCACTCAGTCAATCGTGCATGCTTCGTTTCTACAGAGTTGCACAGAAATAGAGAGACAGGCGTTTCAATAAAAAGGGTTCATTGAACAGTCTTATTTCTCGTGCAAGAGATATGAACGGCTACAATCGCGAAGTATAATACGTATAGCGTTGGAATCTCTTTCCTGGTCTCGATCTCTAACACCCCGCAAGGGGAGTCAGAAACACTGGAGCTGGATTCTCTGCGAGGAGGATGACAGCGCCTGGTCAGTGCATCAGTTGGGGACTCGATCTCCTTCCGAACTTGCCGTGGCAAGCCGCATTGCACAAGTATGCAGCTGAGCTGTGCCGTACCGTGGTTTGTCAGGGCAAGTGAAGGTATATTTATATCTTGAAGGTGTTTAGGAATGCCAGTATTGACCTAAAAGTCAGGCAGAGGAACATCATGAATGAACCCCCAAGGAATAGATGTTCATACATAATAAATGAGTTCTTGGAGAAATCAATATCCAAGCAAGGGGAAGTCCTAAAGGCTTAAGCGTCTGGTTTTTCAAGAACTCGTTGTGACGTGGATGGATGGATGTAGTTGACCCTGCCTGTATTTGGATTTCTATGCCTAAATATGGGTAATGTGAATTGTGCCTATATGAGGGTATACATCGGAAAATCTATATACGGTACCTAAATCGACACACAACAACACCTTTGGATGACAGCATCATATTAATTCATTAGTTTGTGTATTGCGTTTCAGAATGTCTATTTTACAAAGTAATAATTATTTAAGTTTGTTGGACAGTCTAATAAATTAAAATGTTCCAGTTGGGGTGGTGCACTGGAAAGTAAACAGGACTCATTAGTGCCCCTCTTTCTTTCTATTCCTGGCATTTCTTTTGCATCAGAGGGGTTACTAAGGGCATGCCAGGGTTCGCAAGGGTACGTTTGAGGACATCAAAAGGAAAGCCTTACCGGCCTCGCAGGAGTTCCCCATATTGCTTTGCCATCCCTCTTTTGGACTTGCATTTAAGTGCTAAAAATTAAATTAAGTCTTATGTAGTTAAAGGAAATCCTGCTCGAAAGTAGCTCAATTGGTATTCCCGGTCACCAAAAGGCCTGACCCTCAAGGGTGGGATTTCAAAAGGCCTAACCCTCCAGGGTGGGATTTCAAAAGGCCTAACCCTCCAGGGTGGGATTTCAAGTTGCGAGAAAACAGGAGCGTTACTTTACCATCATGAAGTCTAAGGCATACAGTTCATACAATATAAATATTTTATTAACTCATTTAGGGAGTGTGTGGTGGCTGAAGACTGCAGGCTACCACAAAGGCCACAAGAAAGTCCCCTGTTGCTTTGGAGGTTTTGTTTTTCTTCCCCCCCTTTATTTAAAAAAATAAAAAAATCCTTACATGCTTTTCAAACCATGAAGCTTTCACAGTTTTTAAAATAAAGTTTTTAGAGCCTCATCACAACTTTCTCACACCTGAGTGATTACTTTCCACTAAAAGGCCCTGATTATGGGTTGAGCTGAGCAGATTTCCTGTGTGGAATTTGCTCCTCTCAATCATGATTAGGCTGTTGTTCATGCACCTGGATTTGAAACGTGCTGGGACATATTTTAGCAGATTGAAAATCTTGCTGGTAAAATTGCATTAGGAAAGGGCTGCATTGCAGTCTGGACCTATTTCCCGGCCCAGCCTCACGCTCAAGCCAAAGGTAGAGGAAGAATGTAATAGTCATTTCCCCCTGCCTCCCTTCCCCTCACCTCATAGTCCCACACTGAAGCCCCTGCATCTATTTACCAGCTGCTCAGAGCAGCTGTTAAATGTGTGTGTTACACCTCTTTGAATGGGAAATGTTGTGCAAAATTCTGCCCGGTAATTCCAATTTGCACAATTATTCTCCATTCCACAGGGTTTAACTTCGAATTGCATGGTACTTGGTGCCAATATCGGCCCAAACCCAGACCTTTCTTCATACAACACACCCCTCCATCAATAACAGACACAACACAATTTTGATGGAGAAAGTTGTTGCAGTTTTATTAGCATAAACATTATGCCAACATGTTGGGTTATCTTACGGGAGATCCAGAGCAGGCCGCCTCTTGCGACCCGCCCACCTGATGAGCCATAACCCCCGCGGTGTTAACCGTCGGGGCATTGTCAGTTTTGGGGGGAAGGTCTAACCCCTCCCCCGGCGAACCTCTCGTCCGCCCTTTACTCACGTCCCTCCCCCCGCGGGGGGGGCGGAGTGTTGGCAACCCCCGGTTGCTCAGGTACACAACCGCCCGAAGGACTAATAGGGCGCCGTCGGTCCTCCAGGATCCATCGTGGATCTCCCTGGGGGATAATTCGCTCACGCACCCTTCCGGTGCTCATATAGAGGGTACCCATCTGTACCTTCCTGTATTGGATCGCCCTGTAACTCCGCCTGCAACACAAAGACAAGTCATTAGTAGCAACAAACATCCCCCCAATCTGCCCAAGAGCAGGGTAAGCGGATGGGAGGGAAAACGCCGGGCAGTCTCTAGTCCAGCGATCAGGATCATCCTGGGGGAGGGGGCGAGGGTCAACTCGCCGCTGCATCAGGAACACAGAGGGCGCTTGACCCTCGCCCCCCTAGGCTATATAGCCCTTCATCCCCCCCCCCAAGAACAGGAAGTGACCTCACGGGGGGACCACTGGTCCCCCCAACCACTAGACCGCTCAGGGTCTGTGCCATCCTATGGCACTAAGGGTGGCTGCCCTCATAGGTGGCCACCTTTGGTGTCCCGGGGCAGCCTATCATAGTGCCAATATCGGCCCAAACCCAGACTTTTCTTCATACAACACACCCCTCCACCAATAACAGACACAACACAATTTTGATGGAGAAGGTTGTTGCAGTTTTATTAGCATAAACATTATGCCAACATGTTGGGTTACCTTACGGGAGATCCAGAGCAGGCCGCCTCTCGCGACCCGCCCACCTGATAACCGTCGGGGCGTTGTCAGTTTTGGGGGAAGGTCTAACCCCTCCCCCGACGAACCTCTTGTCCGCCATTTACTCACGCCCCTCCCCCCTCGGGGGGGCGAGCGTTGGCAACCCCCGGTTGCTCAGGTACACAACCACCCGAAGGACTAACGGGGCGCCGTCGATCCTCCAGGATCCATCGTGGATCTCCCTGGGGGATAATTTGCTCACGCACCCTTACGGTGCTCATGTAGAGGGTACCCTTCTGTACCTTCCTGTATTGGATCGTCCTGTAACTCCGCCAAGGCTCTGGGTGTGGCAGCCGCCGTCCCAGAGTCCCTCCACCTACTACCTTCCTATTAGTACAACCTGCTGCTCCTAGCGCTTTCCGCTATATCAACCAAGGATCGCCATATCACTTCGGGTAAAAGAACCCCGTCTACATCAAAGCACACAGTGCATTTGGCAAGTAGCAACCCAAGCCTGATGAAACAAGTTCTCCTATGTTTCCGGCTACTTCCAAGTTTGACGGGCGACACTATCCACCTCTCCTTGGCGCCATGGACCTATTGCACTACAATTGCAATCACCGGCCACCCTCGGCTCAGGCAAGGACAAGTCTGCTCTCTTCCTCAGCACCGCCAAGCTGGCATGCAGCCAAACTTCCTTCTCACTTCTGCCGCCCTCTGGACAGGGAACTGTGACAGTGGTGTCCATGAACTTCACAACTAACTGCCAACTGTGCTTTGCAGGTGTCCATCTAGTGCGTCATCCCCCAGTCTATTCCTATTCTGTACAGCTGGCTGACCAGCAACCAACAAGCCTCTATCAGGTAACCAACACCACTGCCACTGGCATGATGTCCCCTGTCTATCATTTGGCCTCACACCCTTACTTAGACCTACTGGGGACATATTCACCATCAAGGTCCCGCCAGGCGGCTCACTCCCATGAAGCCGACCCTACTGTAGGCTAACAAACTCCTCGCATGTGTAGTCTCACTGTAAAGACAAGTAACTTACAAACCCATGGAAACCTAATTGTAAGTCCATAACCTCTCAACTATGCCTGCCAACTGTGTTCTGGTGTTGATTGAAAAAGGAACGCTATCCCCTCCATTTCTGCACTTAAGTCAAATTGCCCACTCCTGGAGATAACTTACACACACCCACTTGATCCCAAAGGCAGGTATTAAAGAAACCCATAACTGTGTAACTCCTCACCTAATCAGTGTTCTGCAGAAAATATAGCATGCTAGACTGCTGAGTGTGCATAGAACCACCCGGTTCTGATATTCCTCCACACCGTATCCGGCCGCCAGCTGCTGATCTTGCCCGCCCAAACCCTGGGCGAACTAAACGGAGCCACACCGTTACCTATGTGCCCAGCCGCCGCTACTACAGATGATTGCTACCGAAACAGAGAAATAGCTGCTGTACCAAGCCGTTACACATGGTGCAGCGCCCCCTATGCCAATACATAACTTGACAAGCTCTGGAGTAAGCCTGTTCTGGTTAACCCAGGTCCCTGCTGCGCTCGTCTTGCCCTAAAGAGCTCTCTAATACGTCTCATAAAACAAACAGAAATGACCCAGCCCAGAGAGACGCCGTGTGACAGAAGAAGCAACCAGGCCCCTCTAAAGTGAAAATGTTGCCCTGGGCAGAGGGCCGATGTCCACCATCCTCTGGACCTTGGGCGACCCTGGTCACGCTTACCCAAAGAACCATGGCCCCTGATGATCCCAAGCCAGTCTTCTGCACACTACCGCTGAGGGACCCTATGCGCTGAGGCCAGTATCTGCATACGAATTGAGCACAACAGGGGCTGAAGTATAAGGGTTGTCCTGTTAATTTGCACAGCCGCTGTATTTAACACTGCTACTACTCTCCCCTACCAGAAGTCAGAAACTCAATGTCGCCTTGCCCCCCAAGAGCACTTAACCAGGAACAGCATTCAAGTTCCAAGCCCGGGGCATGCCATGGACCTCCTGCTCCATTCCCACCTGTCCTACTCAGAGTGGTGCCTGTGTTTTTGACCGGTATTGTCCAAAAATCCGAGAATTGTTACACTCCTATCCTGGACATTTTGATTCAGGCCCCCAGACCCTGGCCGCAGTGCGTTCTTCCCTATACCAGCTCCAAGGCCTAACATGCCAGACAGCTAGGCGTATTTTGACCATAAAGGCGCGAAACTTGTGCATTACTGAAAGAAATAACAATTCCAGGAACATTCCCCAACCAACGATGACAAGTAAGTCATTGCTCATTCGATCGCCGGGATCAGCGCCCTTCGTTGCGCCCCCGTTGCTGAACTAACAAACCTGTTTCCTATAGCACATGGGATGCATGATATGCCAAAATCGAGTAGTAGTATAGATGAGAACACCTTTCCAATTCTCTATCGCATGAAATGCATGAGTAGCCCCAGTTCTGCCACTGCATCTAGCTTGAACACCCCCATTATTGCACTGTAAAACGCATTGTCCAGACTCAACAGCAGAGAGAACATCAAATACTGCACAGGGCTACCCAATATGTCCCGGCTCCCAGTTAACTATCAATGTCTTACTTTCATGAAAGAAACCTGCACGCGTCCCACACCTCGGATAGTCATGACAATGGGGGGGAACATGGGAATCCCAGACCCTAACACACTGCCCACAGTGTGCTAAGACCCTTATACCTGTTGATAATTCATGTGGTCTCCCATGTGGGTAGGGCCGTTCACTTGCGCGGTCCCTGCATTAGAGACAGGAAAGAAACATAAAAGCTGTCCCCCTGATCCATGCATTGAGACAAGGCCCTCAATGCCCCAAACGATACCCCGGCCAGTGGGATTTGCGAGCACTAATCAGTCCCCATTAACTGCGCACTTTCAAATGAAAGTTGTCCACTCTAATACTTAATGGAAGACCTTTCATAAAGAACTACTCCTCTCCCTGACTCCGGAAGGTGACTTCTCAGGAACGGTGCCTAGTGAGTTTGCCCATAAATGCCGTAATGGCCCTCTAAATGAGTCTGGTCCTCTTTAGTCGGATGCACCCTACACGAATCTCTGGTAACACACAGCTTGCTATCTCTTACAGACTGTTATGTACCGGTGCTTGCACAAATGTGCCCAAGCCTACATAACGTTTGTTCTTACATGAGACTGTCTACCCAGAAGTACTATGACCTCATTAGTACTAAATAGGCTAAAATAATAGCAGACATGACCCATTCTCCTCCTGTCATACCCAGTAGGAACCTCCTCCACCGTCCGCTCATGAGTCACTTTGCATCGCGTAACTTCACGTATGCTTAAATACTGAAGTAACCATTGGAGTATCCGCTCTGCCCCCCCTGAGAAGCGTCCTGACCCCCTGGGCAGCATTGAGCTGCAGAGACTTGCAAACAAAGTTCCTATCACCTCTGCATAATAAACTAAGGAGTCTAGTCGTCGGTGGGCCATTATTCTTGCCGAATAGTTCAGTCATTCATCTCTTAACTGATTTAGAAATCTATGCTCGCTCCCCAGAATTCGGCCTGAAGGTGAAAGAGTTGTGCGGTAATATCCTTATGCAAAGGCAAATACATCCTAGTGAGCCCGCCCTGTTCCGGATCAAATTATGATGCCATGCTAGCATGGGTATCCCTGCCCCAATATATCGTGACCGGACTGATGAATGAGGGCCTGATAACGACAACACCACTAATGCGCTCTTAACTGATCATAGATGATAACAACCATCAGTTAATAACAGAGCTAGTTAATAAGTTATGCTATATACACCCCACCTACATCAGTGTGTAACCTACATGTCAGAGAACCTCGAAGGTAAATGAATTGTAATAACAGGCACGCGCCACTATCATTTACTATTTTGCTCACATGCTGGACCACAGCACCGGTCACTTCGGTGGCCTGTCATGAGGTGAACCACGACGTCTTCCTCTGACCGATACCTGCATGTATGGGAAACGACATCCAAGCCCAGACCCCTCCCCCTCAACACAGCAGGCCCTGGGGAGGCTGGGCGGGCTCGAGAACATGCCTAGGGATAAACTCTCATGGTGTTGTGAAGCCCTTGGCATGTAAGCGTATAGTTGACACGACATCTTCCCATCGGTATTGCTTCCTAAGACATGTCTAGTGCCTATTCATGTAAGTGCACCAACTAGAAAAGATTAAGCAAGAGTGCAATACTAATCACAATGAGCAACAATAACCACTGGAATACATTAACAATGGGTACAGCAGCAGTGTGTTGCCGGGTGTAAAGAGCTCTACCTGGTGGCAGTAAACGCTCGCCGTCCTACAAGTGCTGTGGTAGACGCATGGAGAAAGAAACGCTGGCCCTCTCTCCTTCATCACCAATAAAGAATGATTATATATTGTAGATTGTCTGTCCACCACGTGGTTTCCCATGCATAATTAGGCCAGGCATATCGCGGAATCATCCATCCGTAGGAGCTGGGGGGGAGGGAGGATGGCTAAACCCTGGTCGATAATATTGTATAACTGCCACTAAATGTTACCTTTCTCACATACCAAAAGCTAGAAAGAAGCTCCCTGTGAAAGTGTTGACCTTGGTGAAAATTAACTAAACCTGCGTAACTATGGAAGTAAATTACAAACAGACAGGAGCATAGATGTTACATCAACTAAACCTTTAGTTAAGATCCCTAATTTACTCCAATCCAAAAACACGACTCTCGTACCTCCCTCTGGACAGCTAGAAAAGAGCTCCTTGGGAAAGTGTTGACCCTGGGTTGAAAATTAGCTCAACATGCGTAGCTATGGATGTAAATTACAAACTCAACAGGAGCATGGATGTTTACATCGACTCAACCTTTAGTTATGCTCCCTAATTTACCCAGACCTAAAACCTGACTCTCTCACCTCCATCTAGCCACGTCGCAGTGGAAGAATAAAGTAAGATCAATTCACTCATCAGTACCTCATCCTTGGGTAGCCACCTAGGCTACCTGATCTAAGCCGTGGGTGTACCGCCTTAGCTGTCCATAAGATCGCCACTAAATATGCACTACATATTGAGGTAGTACCAAATTTATTCCAGATTTCAATATTGTTAATTATTATTTAGAGTACTTCCATCGATCACGAATATACCCAAAAGTGTCAGGGCACTGCACTATCTAACCAGATACGTGACCTGAGATAACTGTTACAGGAAAAGAACAAGCAAAATTAGCAGGCCATAGATTTGAAGCAACACAGGAAGAAGGCACACAATCTCAAGCGCAGCATGTACAGACTGTACAAGCCAAAGTAAGAATAAACATTACAACATTTCAATTACAAAGAACTTCCTGGCGAGCAATCCTTCAGCCTGTATCCCTTAAAGCCGGCCCACTGACCAGTGGAACAAATCAAATGCCATGCGCTTTCCGTCGTGATGTGTGATCCTACAAACTCATCTTGATGAAGTCCTGCAATAATAGAAACTGATAGCAATCAATACCTTATACCCGCCCCCCCCACCACCCCGTTCACTCCATGTTTGTCGACCTTCCCTTTGCCGCTCTCCTGCTGAAAGACAAAAAACAACACGTAAATTCCCCAAGCCCGCCGCCTCCCACCCCTCAACGAACAAGGTCGCCCAGCGGCCAAGCGCGACCCCGGAAGGCCAGCGGGTGATAATCACGCTACTTGGCATGTGCCGACCTTCTCTGCCGCCGTCCTGCAGTAAGACACAAACAAAAGCGTCAAGTGCCTCCACACCCCCCCCCCGCATCCACATAGCACCGGTGAATATAAACCCCAACATCTGCACCCAAGTCGCCGATCCCTTAATAAATACATGACATGATATATAACGCCTGCATCCGTGAACAGTAACGTGAAAGTTATCCTTGTGTTACAAATAATGTTCATCATAGCGCACCGACGCCTGCGTGTAACATCGCGCTAGTAAAATGCCTAACAGCCAAATAATGCACAAAGAAACCCACCGGACCACCAGGATCGCGACAGGGCAAAAGAATCCCATCCCCTCATCGCTGCTAACGTTGGAACTGCGAGGGGGGGTGCACGAGTGCGCATGCGCGAGGGAGAGACTGGCCTCCGGAATATAACCGCCCAAAAGGTCCAGCGTGGGCCCCAACCACGAGGACAAGGGACCAGCGAGGCCACAGGTGCCGGAGCAAAGAGCGAGCACAAGGCAGGAGGGAAACACTCCTAGGGCACCGACTGCAAATGCCGCCCCCTACCTCCCGGCCCGGGGGCAGAGGGAGAAAGCAGGGGCCCGATGCCCGGCCACCCCCGCGACCCGCTGACCCACCGACAGCCCCAAGAAGATGAGGAGGCCCGGGGCCGGTGCATGCAAAGTCAGCAGCACGGTGAGGTTGCTGAGAGGCTGCGGAGCTCAGCGCCGACCAAAAGCTGCCCCAGAGAAAACCCGATGGAACAGGAGGCTGCGTGCAATAACATCGGACGCTCACAGGAGGGGGAAGGAATGGAGCAGAATCATGGCGAGGGGGGGGACCTATTTATTAAATATTTGTGCGTTTTTATTCAGCACAGACTCCACCCGAAGGCGTCAGAGCGCCTCACAACAGGAACAGAACCGACACATGAGAACACCACAAGTGAACAAAACACAAAAGCAAACGCTACACAAATGAAGCCAAAATGACAATCGTGAGCCAACAAAATGCAAGAGGTAGCAAACGCTTCCGCCCGCTCACATGGCCCCCAGAAAACCCCGGCCCCTTCTCCCCACACAAACAACAAAATTACAGCAGCCCCAGCCGCCTACCTCGCCTCCCTCAGCACTACGCCCTCCTCCCCCCCCGCAACAGGAGAAGCAGAGCGCCTCACAACAGGAACAGAATCGACCCATGAGAACACCACAAGCGAACAAATACTAAAGCAAACGTTACACAAATGAAGCCAAAATGACAATCGTGAGCCAACAAAATACAAGAGGAGCAAATGCTTCCACCCGCTCACATGGCCCCCAGAAAACCCCGGCCCCTTCTCCCCACACAAACAACAAAATTACAGCAGCCCCAGCCACCTACCTCGCCTCCCTCAGCACTACCCTCCCCCCGCAACAGGAGAAGC
Organism: Lissotriton helveticus; assembly: GCF_964261635.1. NCBI lineage: Eukaryota > Metazoa > Chordata > Amphibia > Caudata > Salamandridae > Lissotriton > Lissotriton helveticus. The sequence goes on from NC_136061.1 coordinate 668,864,064, forward strand.
AACGCGGCCCCGCCGAACGCCCCCCCCCCACTGAAAACCCAACCACCCTTAACCCTGCAATAAACCCACACCGTCCCTCCTCACCTTCTGCAGGAAAACGCCGGGCAGTCTCTAGTCCAGCGATCAGGATCATCCTGGGGGAGGGGGCGAGGGTCAACTCGCCGCTGCATCAGGAACAAAGAGGGCGCTTGACCCTCACCCCCTAGGCTATATAGCCCTTCATCCCCTCCCCCAAGAACAGGAAGTGACCTCACGGGGGGACCACTGGTCCCCCCAACCACTAGACCGCTCATGGTCTGTGCCATCCTATGGCACTAAGGGTGGCCGCCCACGTAGGTGGCCACCTTTGGTGTCCCGGGGCAGCCTATCAGTTGAGGTGTTGAAGGATATCAGAATTTGCGGGTGCAGTGTTTGCTCCCTAACAGTACCAAGCAACTCAGATTTGGGACTAGGCGGTCTTTATTAAGTCATTGAAATGTCACACATATACACCATCAAGATAACAGATCACTTGGCAGATAGGTAATGCTGTAGGAGAAACATAATCACACATTGGTGTGCAAATATTGAAGAAATGAAACTAATAGTAAAATGAAACCACTTTCTGGGACTGCCATGCTATGATTCCTGTTACAGCAGACAAATGATGGACGGAATGCTGACAATGCAAACATTCTCCCCCAGTGAAAAGATCTGGGTTAAATCCATTGTTCTTTTGCCTATTAAGCCACCTTGGTTTGGACCCAGCCATATGCAAATCAGTCTTGACCCTGGCAGTATGCGAAAATGCTTTGTTTTGCAAAAGTGCTGGTCACATACCAGAAAGAAGGTTGAGGTCCATCAACACTGGGAAGCATACCAAAATATACAGTTTGCAGGCCAAGCAGACTGGTACTTGGTGGCGGCAGGAAGTCTCAATAGGTGTTGCTAAGCAACAACTTAGCTGTTCCGAGAAGTTGAACCATTTAAACGTTGCAATTTTTCTCTGCCGAGCTGCCTTTTAGAAGCTGCTGGTATAAAGAACAGTTGCGGCCGGCATGACTCCGTGGATCAGGGGGTCGCGCGGGGAGGGAGTCATGCGGGGGTTAATAGGGGAGTGTAATTTTAAATAAAAAAATTAGGTTAACTTACCTACCTTCGTCAGCGCTGTCCCGCGTCACGTCAGCCTGCGTGTCTCTGCTCCTCACATGAAGCATGCCTCCCTCCCCTCCCCTAAGCTAATCTCATCACTGCAATGGCAGCGTTGTGATTGGCTGGGACGCCGACCGGACATTCGTCTAAGGGGAGGCCATTTTCGCCATGTAGGCTACAGGCAGCCTACATGGAGAAAATGGCAGAGTGCGCATGACTGGTTTGGTCAGCCCCAGAAGACAGATAAGGAAAGCAGTCGCTGTTTTTTTTTTAGCCGGATAGTCCTCTGGATTTGTCATGGGATCAAGAAGGACTGTCGAGAACCACCAGACAACCAGAAAATCCACTTCAAGTGAGAGGGAGAAAGACAACACCAGGGGCTGATAAAAAGAAAACAGGTGACATATCACTCACTGGTGACTAGAACTTTAAATATAAGGCAGGATAGAAAAGGGCGAAAACTACTGCTCTAATACCCCATCGGTGTTGCGTCATCCTTTCTGATCACTTAAACCGTAGTACCACCAAGGCCATTTGGTAGATCCAAGGCAGTCACAGTGTGGTTCCTCATTCTCCCCTTCAAGATAAAGGGCCATAAAGAACCTCCACTGTCTTGCAGTCTAATTTATATCATTGTTATTGTATTTATTTAATTCTTTTGTATGACACACCTGGAGCATAGTGTTTTAAGGTGTTTAATATTAAACATTAAAAACAAGACGATATGTAAGACAAGATTATTAATTTTAACAATTTTCACAATAGGTTGAACACGATGGCCGCACTTAGCAGCACAGCTGCCCGGTGCCTGCCTTGTTGCGCATTCACTGGCAATTTTGGGGGAAAGGGATGGTCTTGAGATGTTTGCTGAAAGTGGTGAATGGGCTTTGTTTTCCTAGTTCTGTTTTAGTACTGATTCTAAGGAGGTTCTAAATGTGGGTACTTGGAGAAGTGGGGAGAGCTGGCCTTTAAGGCCTTTTGAGCCACTTGAAATGGGAAGCAGATCCCACAGGGATGGGCAGCTGATATACATTTAGCCTTTTATGGTAGAGAGACTTTGAGGTGATTTCTTTCAGTGATATGAGACCTTGGAGACCCCAAAGGATTGTGGTGCTGTTATCGAAGTTGCTTGTGGCATGACTAGCTTGGTCACCAAATGGAGTAATGATTTAAGTGGTGCAATGGACGAAGGGGGGAAGAATCCCAAATTACCTGCAATATCCAGCACATGGGTTGCTGTTTTGAGCTGTACGTATCAGCTGCTTTACAAATACCTTGTGCGGGAGAGTCCTCAGATAACATCCTTATTGTGGTTTCCAGTGGAGAAGGAGCGGTGTGACCATTGCTCAAAATCGGTAACATTGAGTTGTGTAGTAAGGAACATTTGTTATTCAGCACCAGGGCGCACCATGTGAAGGCTCTCCAGCTTACAGAAAAGGCACAGCCAACACAGAGTTCCTATTCTATTTTCTTTTGACTCCAGCTTGAGATCTGACTTACTCTCAAATAGGATCAGCAGGGGCACAATCTTTTTGTTACTAACCTACATATCATACCTTCGAGCACAAGGTGTATCTCACTGGTCATCCATGGTGTTTGATATCCACATAGTAATGATAATCACAAGACCCCTTAGAAGGTTTAAGAGGACTGCACACATTGAAGGAGGATGCCACAGGCTGTAAGAGGGCCTTTATATTGAACCAAAGGAGAGTCATTTTAGATAGACTCCAGCAATGGGCTGAGGAACACCACATCATAAGTGATCTTCAATATGGGTTCCGAGAAGGAGTTGGCACTATTGAGCAAGCACTCAATCTATCAATTTTGATAGAGAAGTACACAACGGCAAAGGGAGGTAGACTTTTTCTAACCTTTCTAGATCTTACCTCGGCTTTTGATTTTGTAAATCATGGTAAAGTATGGACTATTTGAACTAATCTGAACGTCGACGTAAATATTATCAGCTTACTAAGAGAATTATATAGTGAGGCCAGTGCAATGGTCAGATTTGGTATGAGGGGTGAATGCACAAGGGAATTTAGAGTTGGCAGGGGCGTGAGGCAGGGGTGTGTCCTTGCTCCTTTTTTATTTTCTATCTATATTAACAACCTAGAGGACACACTTCTACAGGAATGCATCGATATGCCAAACGCCTCAGCTCGTCTATGGAAAAAACCTATGTTTATCAAATCAACCCCATTACAGCACACCCCAACTTTCCCATATCTAGGGATTCTCTTTGACCAAACTGGAAAGTGGAATAGTGCTATACAGGCCAGAAACCTATTATTTTCTAAAGCCATTATGGCTGTTAAATCTTTTAGTAAAAAAATGGGCAAAAAGCCAGTCAAAGAGCTTATTTATATCTACAAGACTAGCTGTGTTTCAGTGGCACTATACGGGGCAGGCATATGGGGACACCTAGACGTCAGCAGGCTACAGGTAACTGAAAATGGTTTTCTACGTTATCTATTGGCACTCCCAAGGAGCACGTCCAACTACAATTGCCATACAGAATTGGGAATTCCCTTTTTGGAAGATCTAATTAGAATCCAGCCGATACTGTTATGGCACCGGTTATGGACAATCGAGAAATGTCATTTAAATAGACTCATATTGGGAGATGCGTTAAAATTGGACGGGGCAAAAAGGATAAAATGGTTTTGTTATATCAAAACCGTTTGTAAGAATATTAAACACCCAGAGTTTTTTGCTGAGCCAGAAACTATGTCTAATATCACTAGAAAGATCTTGAAGTCCCTGTGCCTAAATTTCCTCTTTAGTCTTAGACAAACAGGTGAAATTTCAAGAAGAACTGTGATTTCTCATCAAATGGTTACTAATGTAAGGACTATCCAGCCTTATCTAAATCTACACATGAAAGAGCATGAAAGGTTTTTATTGACCAGATTCAGGTTTGGAATTCTGTTTAGATTAGTAAGTCTCCCAGTCATGAATGACTGGGCAAGGGTTTTGTCTAAATGCCCCTGCGACAACATCTCTGATCAATCGGATATACACATTTTATTTTTTTGTAGATTCTATTTGATATCGAGAAAGAGATGGATCATGCCAATTCTAAGATATATGAACTCAAGACATTGTCGCCCTGCCTTTTTGACTATACGGAGCTTGGAGGATATTTTTACTGTTTCCTCTGTTGTGACATTTCTCAAAAGTGTATTCTATTTGCGTAAAACAATGATAATATGATTTCTGTTTATGTACTTATATATTGTGTAGACAGTCCATCTTTTACTTTTTGATCAATGTTTGATTTTTGTAACAATTTTTATTGTGATTTTATGTACTTTTATGGCTATGAAATATAGCCGAATAAAGTTTATTGAATTGAATTGAACCAAAGAAGGTGAGATGTAAAGCGGACAAATGATCTATCGGTCCATCGATAGACCTTTTCTGTGGTCTTTGGCCACAATGGACAATTAGCCTCTTAACACGAAGGACAGTGAGCCTCCGGATACAATGGAGAGGTAGTCTCAGGACATGATGCACAGTGAATTTGAGGACACTATTAACTGTGGGACAATTTTAAGAGTGAGAGAGCTGGCATCAATGTCCTGCCAGTAAAGGCATAGGGGCTGTGAAAAATCCAACTGTTACACACAAAATAAGTGCAGCAAATGAATCACGCTCCCTTCACCAGGAGAATTAGTCCCTTCGACAGGGGATTAGTTTAAGTCCAGTGCTGTAGTTCGGTGCACATTGTCTAAAATCACATTTGCCATTGAAAGGGGCCTCCTGAAATGGCCACTAAATTGGCTTCAGAAACAGAGCTTTACAGCTAAACTTGTAGGGGCACAAAGGACAACATGTGAAAACCAGATTTCTTTGTATATTTATAATTTACACATCTCACAAGTAAAGTGTCTGTGTTTTGATCTTATTAAAATTTTCATTTTCATCACACTACAGAATTTCAAAAAACACACTATATCTCATTTGTTATTTTCTTGCTGCTGATGTATTTGAAAGTGATTCATATTTACAAGTATTTCAATGTTGCTGTTTGTTAGAAAACATTTGACTTCCAATCAGTGGGGTAGCTAGTCGTACTGCCACCCGGGGCGGCCCCTAATTTTGCCACCCAGGTGAAGGTAAGAGCAGGGAGGGGGGTGGAGGCCAAGGGGCGACTAGTTTTCTGTGGTGTGTGGGGGGTGGCGGCCAATGGATGACTTGTTCTGGGGTGGGGTGGCGGCCGACAGACGACATGTTCGCAGGGCCGGTTGTAGTCGACAGACGCGACTCTCGCTGCCCCCAAAAACAGTGGCATCCGCGGGCAGGCCACCCCCACTACCCTGCCACACACACACCCCGAGCTACGCCACTACTTCTAATAGCTTTTCCTTTCAAACTTCCTGTGACCCATCATGATTGTCACTTGCTTCACATTACCTCATTCACTCACTTTGCAATCAATGAAAGAAAAATTAAACCATTCTCATTGTTAAATAAAAAGTAATTTGTCTCAAAACATTGCCTGATACTTGATCTGTCTCGGAGCTAACAGCAAATGAGCAAGTGAACAAAATGTTAAGGCATCTTCATTGCTAATTCACCTTCTGATCACTTGCAAGGTTAACTTGGGGTGATGCAGCACCCCTCATGCCTACTTAAAGTGCCCCTGGTCTAAGGATGGGCATTGAGACTCAGGCAACGATGGATAGAGCATCTCATTACATTATAGACAGAGAGTATCAAGACCCACTGAACAGTGAGTCTCAGCTGCTAAGGCAGTTATGTTTAAGCCAGGGTCTTCCAAAGTTGGTCCAAGAAGAGAGGATGCACGCCAGATTTTCAGGCTAACTTCTAACTTGTCTAGATTATTACTCCTCCAAATAATTTCGTTTCCTGGAAGCTTTTCATATCTATGTGTGAGGAGCTCATCAATTTCAGGTTTTTTCTTTGTATTTAGGAACTTGTAGCCTAGTGTTACAATGGGCTAAAAAGAGGACAGATCGCAGAATGCAGCCAACCATTTGGACTGGATGAGCTCCACACACAAGCACGTGAGAGCTCTGTAATGAACAGAGAAATTTATTTTCAGGCAAACATGTCTGACTGCAGGCTCCTTGTTTTATAAGCAATGGTTAGGCTTTCCTGTTTTCATTTTATATTCATTGTGGAATAATTCCCTCCTTCCCATGGTCATTCTTACTGTCCATTTTCCTTCATTCTTTGCTGCTCTAAACGACCTTCTCTGTAATTTGTGCTTGAATTGGCTCTTACAAGCAACATTTAATTACTTCCTCACCTGCCTGCCTGTCCCATTTCCTAGCACCCAAGGCTTCTCTTTCCAGCTTAGGTTTCCACCTCATAAAGATTTGATCGGAGCACATAAGAGATTAACAGTGATCATTTAACACACCTTTCTGATGCTCTTTTCTTCACACATATGAAGACGATCGAAAAATGAAGATTTTCTACTTAGAACATAAGATATTTATAGTGGGTGTTTGGTTCTCCCTTTACGCCAAACCTGTGTCATACTATCCTATTGGTTGTCTCGTAATACCAACAAAGGAACGGGCTGATAAATGTGGTATTAGTGTCTTTCTGGGCATATTCCTGATGTACCTTATGTACCTGGTCTTTGGGGACAAGTCTGCTACAGGACTACTAGCTATATGGTCTTTGATGACAGCAAACTCAAATGATATAGAAAAAAGTAGGTGATGTAGCTAAGAGACTTCATTGCCTGCATCATGCCTTTGCAGGTCACATCATCAATTAAGTCTGTTTTACATAGCTGGCCCACGCATAGTGGATTTTGTGTTTATTTAAAAGCCAGTGCAAGCGCCCTAAGGGTTGATTTATACCAAATATGTGGGCTATTACTCATTTGAAAGCACTGTGGTTCAGCTCTTACCAGGCATATGTACCTTTACCTTTTCTAGTGCATTGGGAGGCACAATGAGCACAGCACAATGGGCCCGATTCACAGAACTAACTTAAGACAAAATCCTAAACTTACTACCATTTTGGTATTCACAGAAGGCACTTACCCATTTTGCTATTCACAGAAGGCACTTACTCATTTTGGTATTCACAGAAGGCACTTACTCATTGAGTAAGTGATTCTGTGAATACCAAAATGAGTAAACAGTAGTAAGTTTAGGATTTTGTCTTAGGTTAGTTCTGTGAATCGGGCCCAATATGTTTCCATAAAATATGGCTACTGTGGTTTGTACACATGATTTTGGCAAGTGTCTAGTCTTGTCTCGGCACCATTAGTTCTAAATTTCAATTTGCAATGAAGTCAGCTGGAATGAAAGTTGACCTTGTCGATTCTGGGGCTGTATCATGAACATGTTCTACCTGGATCACTGAAATAATATCGAGGGACATAATATCGACCAACAAAAATATCGTTGACAAAATATCGAGAGACAAAATATCGAGTTTCTATCTACAAACAGGTAAGTACAAAAATATTGAGTTAAAAATATCGTTTACAAAAATATAGTTGTAAAAAATATCAACTTTAATAAAAACAATGTTTAATTACATTAATATAAAAAATGAATTACTAAAATATACTTAACAATACTTAAAATAACTTTTAATAATTAAATAATTAATGAAAGTAAAAAAATAATATTTTTTTAATCATATTTCTTAAAACATATATATATATAGTAACGCAACTTTTACAACGCACTACCATTACAACGTAAGTATTGGTAAGTATATAATAATTTTTATAATTTAAATTATTTAAAATTAATTTAATATAATTTAATTTCATTTCATTTCATTAAATTAAATTAATGTAAATTTAATTTTACTTTATTTTTACACTGTACCCCTGTACCCCAAAAACCCCAAACTGACCCTGAACCCTAAAAAAAAACCTTTACCCAAAACCCCAAAACTGACCCTGAACCCTAAAAATACCCCGTTACCCAAAAACTAAAAACTGACCCTGAACCCTAAAAATACCCCTTTACCCAAAAACCCAAAACTGACCCTGAACCTTAAAAATACCCCTTAACCCAAAAACTAAAAACTGACCCTGAACCCTAAAAATACCCCTTTACCCAAAAACAAAAAACTGACCCTGAACCCAAAAAATACCCCTTTACCCAAAAACTAAAAACTGACCCTGAACCCTAAAAATACCCCTTTACCCAAAAACCAAAAACTCACCCTGAACCCTAAAAATACCCCTTTAATTTAACATAATTAGCAATTAATCAATTAAATTAAATTAATTACCAATTACATTTTAAATAATTAACAAATATTATTTAATTACCAATTAATTAAATATTACTACCAATTAATACATTTACATATTTAATTAATTATAATTAAATTACTTCCCACCCTATTCCCCTATAAACCCACAACCCGCTACAGGAAATAAATTATTTTAATTTACATAATTAGCAATTAATCAATTAAATTAAATTAATTACCAATTAAATTTGAAATAATTAACAAATATTATTTAATTACCAATTAATTAATTATTACTACCAATAAATAAATTTACATATTTAATTAATTATAATTAAATTACTTCCCACCCTATTCCCCTATAAACCCACAACCCGCTACAGAATAAAATTACACAATAATTAAAAAAAAATCATTAATTAAAAATAATTATAACATAAAATGACACTTTTCACACATATTATAACATAAAAACACTATAAATAATTAAATATTATTTAAAAAACGATATTTTTTACTATCTAGATTATATACTTGGATATTTTCACTTTCTATATTATTTACAGTCGATATTACTTCACTTACCTTAAAAACGATATTTTGACTGTCGATATTCTGTCCTGTCGATATTTTGTCCAAACGATATTTAAAACTCGATATTCTGTCCAAACGATATTTTGGAGTCGATATTATGTCTGTGCACCGTTCTACCTCTGTAAGCAGGCTCAAGACAGGCCCATGTCCATGGCTGTTCTCAAATTGGGCTACTAGCAGCACATAATAGAAAACACAGAGCAGTGGCTGATTCTTCATGTTTCTTAGCTGCAGCTTGTGTTCTAATTGTTGATTTTCTGAGTTAATGTATGAACTGGAGGCAGCACTGTTTCAGCACAGCTAGAGCATTAACCACTTCTGTGCCTGTAGCATGTTTGCTGAAGATATTCATGATATGGTCCTTGTCATTCTTTATGTGGGGATGTGGCTTATATATGCTTGCTTTTCAGACCATAACATCTAATGGTATGAACAGGGATGTTGTGTATGGTGCTTAATTGGAGAACAACATTAATGTTATAGGTGTCCATAGGGACAGTGATCTTTGTGGCCTAACTCTTGATACTTTGGAATTCAAAATGCAAAGCTCCATCCTGCTCTCAAAGAAGGAGGATGACATCAGTGTGAAGCCTCTTACCCTGGACTGAGACCCCGCTCAGCTGTGAACCTGCTAATCCCTACATGCAAACTGCAGTGAGCTGAAGCCAAAAGTGGGGGGCATTCTTCCAAAGTTGGAGTCAAAGTAGGTCCACGAACTTTGTGGATATTTAGAAAGAGCATAGGTGGCTTACCATGGCTCAAATGTGTTACAGAGGGAGCATCCATCACAGAAAGGTGCTTATAGGTAGAGGTTGCGCTTATACTGCTGTGACATCAGAGCGTGCAAAAGCAGTAAACATGCAGGAAAATCTGGAGTGTTTTAGTATTTACTGAAAAGTAAATATTTCCTTTGGTTATAATTAGTTTTAACTGAAAACCGGAAACTCTAACTATGATTTTGCTACATATACACAAAGATGATGGGAGAAAAGCTTGTAATTTGTCTAACCACTGGCAATCACTCGGGGTAGGACATCAAGCCATCATTTATTTACCCATTATCCTACCTTAGTTTGGACCTAGAAATATGCAAATCAGTCTTTACACTTCTCCAATAGGAAAAGACCGGCCAGGTCATGTTCACCCTGAACCAGAATACAATTAACCCAAGACCAGTTTTACCATGATTGGTGTCCTTCAGTCAAGTGTAGCTTGGTTTCAGAGGTACAGTAAGCATGAGACCCACGTCGGGGCAAACCCTTGCCATTTAGGGCAGACATCAAACACATAAAAGATGATGGGAGAAATGCTTGCAATGTGTCTCACCACTGTCAATCGTTTGGAGTAGCACTTCAACCTGTTATTCTTTGGCTCATCGTGCCACCCAATTTGGACCAAGCCATATGCAAATTAGTCTTGACTCTACTCCAATAGGAACAGTCCAGCTCAAACTGCCAAACCAGGACCTCCCTGAACCGAAAAACAAGCAACCAAAGACCGATTTCACCCTGATTGCAGTTTTTCAGTCAGGTGTAGCTTGGTTCCAGTGGAACATTGAGTGTGGGACCCACGTATGAGCATTCCCTTGCCACTTAAGGTGGACATCAAGCACACAAAGGATGATGGGAGAAATGCTTGCAATTCGTCGTACCACAGGCAATCGCTCAGGGTAGCACTCCAACAACTTGTTCTTTTGCCAACCTTTCCACCTCAGTTTGGACCCAGCCATATCCAAATCAGTCTTGACCCTGCTTCAATAGGAACAGTCCAGCCGGAACAATCATGACAGGAAAAAACAAGTAACCCAAGAATGGTTTTGCCTAGATTGGGACTGTCATGTGGTTGCATTAGGCCTGGGTAGGAATACCACCAATTTACAGGCTCACGTTTATATATACATATTAATTTTTTTGTCAGAGTTTTATATAGCGCGAACTTGACCCGAATCGGGTATCAGAGCACTTTACATGAGCACCAGTTACGTTACATGAGGACACATTCATTTTTGTTAGGCACAGGGAGATTAAGTGATTTGCCCAGAATCACAGGATGTGTAGCGACATTACCGAGACTCGAACCCAGTTCCCCAGGTCCGAGGTCGAGCGCCCTAGCCGTTAGGCCAACACCTCTCTTTCTTTATTAAAGATGATGACTTTTGGCAAACATTTCATTGAATGTCTGTGCAGGATAATATTGTCTGAAAAAGCACTGCTTACATTTCCACTGCGTATGCATATTATCACAATACCTTGAACATTCTGTACAAGACTCAGTACACCACGCAAAATGTTATTTTTTTATTATTTTCAGTTCGGCAACAGAGCTATCACAATAGAATCAACAATATCGGCCTGACCGGGGCTTTGGCATGACAACATTGGTGATGTTTAATATACAAACAACAGCCTTGGGGTAACAGGGGTTACAAAGACTGACTGTGGCTTAACCCATGCTGTTGATAAAACGTCCCATTTGGGTGGTCTCAATATTAAGGATGCTTTGCAAGACAAGGCCCATAGTACACTTGGGATGCATGAGAATGGTGATTGTAATATATTACGACCCCTCGATGAGTATATTAGACCACAAGGTATGACAGAGCCTAGTATTATTACTAACATAGTTGATGGCTCTAATACTTTTCTGAGCCTAAATGTATTGTCCTGGAATGTTGCAGGTATTAGCCTGAAACTATGTGACCAGGATTGGTTGAGTTATATTGTGAGTTATTATGTGTGTCTACTACAGGAGACATGGGCTACAGAAATTGTTTGTATAGATGGATACACATCCCTAAATGTAGATGCTAAACCAGCACTTCACTTTGGTAGAGCTAGTGGAGGGCTCTTAACTTTGATTAAGAATGGTCGCTTCAGCACCTTTACCGCTATAGAAATAGACTGCTTAGATTTAATGGGAACTTTAGTTGTCCTACCCTCTGGTCTTTCTTTGGCAATATTTAATATTTGTGTCAGGTCAACTAGGTCTAACAACTCGTCTACGACTCTAGCACTATTAGACACTATACTGGATAACTTATCCCCGGATACAAGAATTATAGTGGCAGGAGATTTTAACACCCCCTTTGAACCCTGCTCTCTTTTAACTGTGATCACTGTGGAGGAAGACGAGCAGTGTGGAATTCCTAAATTGTTTGTGCCCCAAGGAAAAACCTTACAACATGTGCATTCCAAATAGTCTCACTAGTTATTGGCAGAGGTCTTAGAGCCCCTAATGGTCGTACTATCTCTGACCCTCTGTGTACACCAATATTTAAGAGAGGTATGTGCGCCAGTATAATTGATTATTTATTAATTGATGTGAGAATGTGGCCCCTACTAACCGATATGAAAATTAATGTTAGGTCTGATGGTGATCATAACTCTCTCGAGGTGACACTTGTTGGAGAGCCTCGGGTACATGGGTGTGCTGCCATGAAAACGAATGTCCCTGTAGCACTAGCAACCAATAATCGTTGAGCCGTTAAATGGCCTAAAGTTATCGCAAATCCAGAGGTCTACTCAAAACTTTGCAAATAGTTTGTTACCTCTTTTGACCAATATGAGGTGATAGATCCAGCAAGAATACCTATCTTATCAGTCCACACTCAGCTGTTTGATGATCTCCAAAAGATATTTTATAAAGAGGTGACTATTACGAACACGGTACATTCTGGGTATCATGTCTGGTTTGACTCCGCTTGTAAAGTAGCTTAAAGTTCACTAAAGTCTGCTTTTGCTGAGGGTGATAGAGGTGAAATTATAATCACCAGAGGAATCTACAAATCCCAACTTAGACAGGCTAGAAGAGATTGGGAAAACAAGCTCTGGCAGGGCCTACTCATAGCCAGTAAAATCAAGGACAGTAGAACATTTTGGAAATTAGTAGCACAAAATCACCTTGAAAGAGCTAAGTACCGGAGTTTTAATATATCTCCCGAAAATTGGGTGGTCCATTTCTCATCACTTTACTCGCTAAGGAAGCCTGAAGACATTGATAGTTTGACTAATATAGTAGAGGATGCTACTTTACCTTCCATAGTGAAAGAGCTGTATAGCAGCCCTGTCAAGTTCATTCTTGAAGAGACAAATAGTGCAATACAGTCTCTTAAACTAGCTAAAGCACGGGGGCCTGATAAAATTCCAGGTGACCTTTTTAAGTCAGAGCCACTTATCTGGTCAACTTATTTTAACCTTTTATCGATTGCGATCCGTGATTCATAGAGGGGGGCCGAGATAATAACTATTTTTAAAAAAGGTGATGCTAACAACCCAGCTAATTACAGGCCAATTAGCCTGTTAGACAATGCTCAAAAAGTTTTTAGTCGCCAAATACTGAACAAATTAACAGAATGGATAGAAGGAAAACATATATTTTCTCCCTTTCAAGCTGGCTGCTGAACTAAAATCAGCACCATAGATCAGAATTTTAGATTTATACTATTGTATTGGAAAACTGTGCTTTTACGTAAGGGTATAATATACATAGCTGTTATTGACCTTAGAGCTGCTTTTGATCTTATCCCCGTTCCAACTTGTGGCAGGTTCTTTTTAATATAGATGTTCCCAGTAATCTTGTACATCTATTGAGTAAATAACATGAGAATAATTATGTCCAAGTACTTTGGGGACTAAGTGGAGAACTGACTAATCGTATTCCAATTGAACGGGGTGATAGGCAAGGCTGTGTGCTTGCCCCCACTTTGTTTTCTCTTTATCTAAACAATGTGGTCATGGTTTTGGAAAATTTTGTAAATGACTCCCAAATGCGCAAGCCAGGTCCTCCCTGAGCTGGAGCACAAGAAACCCAAGACAGGTTTTATCCTGGTTGGGGTCTTCAATTTGGTCTATACTGCATTTCACTCTACCCAGATTTAGTGCTCTCAGTTGTGTCAGTTTTCTTTACATTTTGGTACTTCTAATAAAAAATTTATAGTGGAATAAGTTGGAAAATAAAACAATCCTGCTCTAGCCAAATCCATCTCCTGCAGAAACTTTTGAGGAAGCGTTGTTTCAGGAATCTGCTGCTGCTTTGCTAATGAGCGTTAGTAGTGGCATTTTTGGACCTACTGAACTCTCCGTGCTGATTACCAACCAATGAATATCTGACATTGTGTTTAGCTGTGAAGTAGACATGTTATGTGGGAGGCCTTCAACAAGTGCTGACCTCTTAACTGGCACCATTAGGCATGCTGGGACGTGTAGTTTGACTTTTCATATTGTTATGGGCTTAATAAGAAGAGCATTGAACATGCAAATGGCTTAAAAGTGCGGGTGGGCTGATGGTGTCACGCTTGACATGGAGCTACTTGGTATATTGAATGTTCAGTGGGAAGCTATCTTCAAATCAGCTTGCCATACACTAAAGGGAGATGAATAAAAGTCAGATTCAGGACTTAAAAGATAATTTTCAGAGCGTACTGATGGTCTTGACTGGATGTTTTTGTCTTGGCTCCATAAATGAATTCTTTTATTTTATTCATAAAGATGTATCTTTTTCCAAAGTAGTTCTTAAAATGACATTCGTTCGTTCTTCAATATTCCATAGAAAGTTCATATTTCATATTCCAACCATATGTTAAATTTGTTCATTTGAAAATTACATTCCTCACTGGGTTATTTTTCACCCCTATGCATTTCGGGACCTGCCCTTCATCAGGGGGTTATCCCTGTGTAATCTCATCCGCCTGTCAATTGGAAAAGCTTCTTATCTCGCCTGTGGGAAGGGCAACATTGTTTGTATGTTCCCGTCTCATTTGTGACATAGTTAGCTAGTCCTGGCATCAACACACTGCATTCTGGAAGGTATAGTATTGCTTTTAACATTGTAAATTTGGCTAAAATATTGCAGCAGTCAAAGTGCTTTCATTAATAATGCCTGGACTGCGAGAGGAAATGATGCACAACGCGGAGAACACATGGTGAGAGAAGAACAGGAGTAAGAGATAACAATGGACTACGTCTTATATTGCGGAAGAACAAAGATAATATATCTAGGAGAGAGGTTATCAACTGGACCCTGGTGACCTCCCAAAACCCGGGGGCATCGTGGCCTCCTCTGGCTGAAACTGAGACACTACCCTTGGACTGACCATAAACTACAGGGGTGCTGCAGTGGCCAACTACAGAGAGGTATATAAACCGTTGAAGAGACTTGTCCCCAGGGGAACTATGATCCACATCATATGCCAGAAAGGAAGGAGAAATGGCGCTTAATGAAGACACATTCAGGGGGTTTTCATGGACAGCGGAAGCTAACTCTCAACCCCAAATTATGGTAACAGGGACGGGTACTAAGCACTCTGCACAGTTGGGGTGGCAGGCAGTTTTAATTCCGTCAAGCAAGGAGGCAGGGAGGGGGAGGGGGGATGGGATTGTTCATAAGGTTATGTTTGTTATTGATTACAGTTTCTGTAAGGACACTCATAAATGACTCATTATCAGATAATGCTCGCCGGACACATTGTAGGCACGACTCCGTGACAACACATATCCACCATACTAGCAATGGTAACACAGGATCCACAGGAATCTAGTTCACGGACGTTCCCCCTGTCCCAGCTCGCTCCCTAGGAGACAAGATAAAGAGAGGTTACGTTTTACAATGTTTAAAACAGTGCGCACTGACGGTGGCCTTGCTGCAAGAGACACATCTAACGGGCTCCACCTGCAGGGCACTGGATCGGTGGGGGTTCAAAATTATTGTACACTCGGAGTTTTCCTCCGGATCAAGGGGAGTAGGTATATTAGTCAGAAAGCAGTAACCACTGATAATGAATCGAACGTGGGCAGACGATCACAGACCCTTTGTGGCCATTGCTTGTCAATGGGAGGGGAGGCCTATCAATATCAGTGTAGGATCACTGACATAATATCAATGTCATAAATATCAATGTAGCAAAATATCGATTACAAATATAGAAATCCAAAATATCGACTTCCTATCTCCAAACAGGAAAGTACAAAAATATCGAATCAAAAATATTGATGTAAAAAATATAGTTAGTCAAAATATCGAAGTTTTAAAATATCTTAAAATAAGATGAAAAGTAATGAAATAATAAATATAATTAACTTAAACATACTTAAAATACTTAAATAACCTTAAATTAATAAATAATTAATTTAAGTTAAAAATAAATAAACATGCAATTAATTTTTTTAACACACATATATATATATATATCCAAAAGGATCCCTTCACGAGGAAAAGATCAGAGGCCACAGGGGAAAGCAGTGCAGGAACCTTTTATTTCAAACACCCCAGCAACGGCAGATGCATTTCGGAACACTCTCCTTCTTCAGTGCCTTGTGCTGTTGAGTAACAACCCCATAGCGCTCATCCTGTGTAAAATACTTGCTAGTGCTGTATCCCCTCCCCCTAATGATGTCGTCACACCAATAGGAGCACATGTCAAAATTCAATGGACTCCAAGTCCCAGCAGGCACTGTCCCGGCGCTGCGAGGCTGGTGGCGTGGGGAGGCGGGGTAACTGTAGGTTGCAGCCAGCTCCAGGTGAGGTGGGTTGAACGTAGGTCCAAGAAACAGCGGGAATCTGCCTGAGTCCCCATAGCTGCAGCAGCCCGTCCCTTCAGGTGAGTTCATGTGTGAGGGCGGTCAAATGCGAGACTGTGTGCCCCCTTGAAGTCAAATACTTCTGTCCACACACGACGTCCTGTCGTTCTTGGCGGCCAACGGAATTACTGATTCCTCAGTGTCCAACTGCTGCAAGCAGCTTGCCAATCTTTATTCCGTGGCTCTTGACGCTGCAGGGCCATCTAAATTGCGCAACTGGCAAGCGCAATAACATATCCAAAAGGATCCCTTCACGAGGAAAAGATCAGAGGCCACAGGGGAAAGCAGTGCAGGAACCTTTTATTTCAAACACCCCAGCAACGGCAGATGCATTTCGGAACACTCTCCTTCTTCAGTGCCTTGTGCTGTTGAGTAACAACCCCATAGCGCTCATCCTGTGTAAAATACTTGCTAGTGCTGTATCCCCTCCCCCTAATGATGTCGTCACACCAATAGGAGCACATGTCAAAATTCAATGGACTCCAAGTCCCAGCAGGCACTGTCCCGGCGCTGCGAGGCTGGTGGCGTGGGGAGGCGGGGTAACTGTAGGTTGCAGCCAGCTCCAGGTGAGGTGGGTTGAACGTAGGTCCAAGAAACAGCGGGAATCTGCCTGAGTCCCCATAGCTGCAGCAGCCCGTCCCTTCAGGTGAGTTCATGTGTGAGGGCGGTCAAATGCGAGACTGTGTGCCCCCTTGAAGTCAAATACTTCTGTCCACACACGACGTCCTGTCGTTCTTGGCGGCCAACGGAATTACTGATTCCTCAGTGTCCAACTGCTGCAAGCAGCTTGCCAATCTTTATTCCGTGGCTCTTGACGCTGCAGGGCCATCTAAATTGCGCAACTGGCAAGCGCAATAACATATCCAAAAGGATCCCTTCACGAGGAAAAGATCAGAGGCCACAGGGGAAAGCAGTGCAGGAACCTTTTATTTCAAACACCCCAGCAACGGCAGATGCATTTCGGAACACTCTCCTTCTTCAGTGCCTTGTGCTGTTGAGTAACAACCCCATAGCGCTCATCCTGTGTAAAATACTTGCTAGTGCTGTATCCCCTCCCCCTAATGATGTCGTCACACCAATAGGAGCACATGTCAAAATTCAATGGACTCCAAGTCCCAGCAGGCACTGTCCCGGCGCTGCGAGGCTGGTGGCGTGGGGAGGCGGGGTAACTGTAGGTTGCAGCCAGCTCCAGGTGAGGTGGGTTAACGTAGGTCCAAGAAACAGCGGGAATCTGCCTGAGTCCCCATAGCTGCAGCAGCCCGTCCAAAGCTTTTCTCCTCCACACAGACGAAGAAAGAGGCGGCACCACAGGGCTCGGGGTACACCAGTATTTATTTAAAAACAAGAGGCATGACGCGTTTCGGAGGGTTCCTTTATTAAATGCCCCTCTGTTTCAGAAGTGCCGCTGTTGCTCGTAGTCCTTGCTTTTAAGTCCTTTGTCAATTGCTTATCACTGAAGTAGTGTAAGCTTCCTTCAAAACCAGGCACGGAATTGTCTCTGCTGTCACAGTTGGCCTGCATTAACCAGCATGCAGTGTTGCTTACTTGCTGGCGATCGTTCCGTTTGTGAGCGTGTATTTTTCTCTAGCGAGTAGCTGACTTGCCATGTTTTGTTGGTAAGGGCTCCAGCATCTGTTCAGGGCTTTGCTTGTGGTGCTCTCCCATTTCCGAGTCCTGTACTTCAAGCCTCACAGTTTTGCCCGGCACGGAGTCGGAAATGTCCGTGAAGTAAGGGCATTTCTCCATCAGGTATGGACTGCCGATTAGCAGCTAGCTCTTCAAGTCGGGCTGTGTGTGAGGCGGTCGGGGAGTCTCCTCCATCGCTATCGACTCCCGTAACGCTTGTAGAAGGGCCGTCCTCGTGTGCCGGTAGACACACTAATTATTCCAAAGCTTTTCTCCTCCACACAGACGAAGAAAGAGGCGGCACCACAGGGCTCGGGGTACACCAGTATTTATTTAAAAACAAGAGGCATGACGCGTTTCGGAGGGTTCCTTTATCAAATGCCCCTCTGTTTCAGAAGTGCCGCTGTTGCTCGTAGTCCTTGCTTTTAAGTCCTTTGTCAATTGCTTATCACTGAAGTAGTGTAAGCTTCCTTCAAAACCAGGCACGGAATTGTCTCTGCTGCCACAGTTGGCCTGCATTAACCAGCATGCAGTGTTGCTTACTTGCTGGCGATCGTTCTGTTTGTGAGCGTGTATTTTTCTCTAGCGAGTAGCTGACTTGCCATGTTTTGTTGGTAAGGGCTCCAGCATCTGTTCAGGGCTTTGCTTGTGGTGCTCTCCCATTTCCGAGTCCTGTACTTCAAGCCTCACAGTTTTGCCCGGCACGGAGTCGGAAATGTCCGTGAAGTAAGGGCATTTCTCCATCAGGTATGGACTGCCGATTAGCAGCTAGCTCTTCAAGTCGGGCTGTGTGTGAGGCGGTCGGGGAGTCTCCTCCATCGCTATCGACTCCTGTAACGCTTGTAGAAGGGCCGTCCTCGTGTGCCGGTAGACACACTAATTATTCCAAAGCTTTTCTCCTCCACACAGACGAAGAAAGAGGCGGCACCACAGGGCTCGGGGTACATCAGTATTTATTTAAAAACAAGAGGCATGACGCGTTTCGGAGGGTTCCTTTATCAAATGCCCCTCTGTTTCAGAAGTGCCGCTGTTGCTCGTAGTCCTTGCTTTTAAGTCCTTTGTCAATTGCTTATCACTGAAGTAGTGTAAGCTTCCTTCAAAACCAGGCACGGAATTGTCTCTGCTGCCACAGTTGGCCTGCATTAACCAGCATGCAGTGTTGCTTACTTGCTGGCGATCGTTCCGTTTGTGAGCGTGTATTTTTCTCTAGCGAGTAGCTGACTTGCCATGTTTTGTTGGTAAGGGCTCCAGCATCTGTTCAGGGCTTTGCTTGTGGTGCTCTCCCATTTCCGAGTCCTGTACTTCAAGCCTCACAGTTTTGCCCGGCACGGAGTCGGAAATGTCCGTGAAGTAGGGGCATTTCTCCATCAGGTATGGACTGCCGATTAGCAGGTAGCTCTTCAAGTCGGGCTGTGTGTGAGGCGGTCGGGGAGTCTCCTCCATCGCTATCGACTCCCGTAACGCTTGTAGAAGGGCCGTCCTCGTGTGCCGGTAGACACACTAATTATTCCAAAGCTTTTCTCCTCCACACAGACGAAGAAAGAGGCGGCACCACAGGGCTCGGGGTACATCAGTATTTATTTAAAAACAAGAGGCATGACGCGTTTCGGAGGGTTCCTTTATCAAATGCCCCTCTGTTTCAGAAGTGCCGCTGTTGCTCGTAGTCCTTGCTTTTAAGTCCTTTGTCAATTGCTTATCACTGAAGTAGTGTAAGCTTCCTTCAAAACCAGGCACGGAATTGTCTCTGCTGCCACAGTTGGCCTGCATTAACCAGCATGCAGTGTTGCTTACTTGCTGGCGATCGTTCAGTTTGTGAGCGTGTATTTTTCTCTAGCGAGTAGCTGACTTGCCATGTTTTGTTGGTAAGGGCTCCAGCATCTGTTCAGGGCTTTGCTTGTGGTGCTCTCCCATTTCCGAGTCCTGTACTTCAAGCCTCACAGTTTTGCCCGGCACGGAGTCGGAAATGTCCGTGAAGTAAGGGCATTTGTCCATCAGGCATGGACTGCCGATTAGCAGCTAGCTCTTCAAGTCGGGCTGTGTGTGAGGCGGTCGGGGAGTCTCCTCCATCGCTATCGACTCCCGTAGCGCTTGTAGAAGGGCCGTCCTCGTGTGCCGGTAGACACACTAATTATTCCAAAGCTTTTCTCCTCCACACAGACGAAGAAAGAGGCGGCACCACAGGGCTCGGGGTACACCGGTATTTATTTAAAAACAAGAGGCATGACGCGTTTCGGAGGGTTCCTTTATCAAATGCCCCTCTGTTTCAGAAGTGCCGCTGTTGCTCGTAGTCCTTGCTTTTAAGTCCTTTGTCAATTGCTTATCACTGAAGTAGTGTAAGCTTCCTTCAAAACCAGGCACGGAATTGTCTCTGCTGCCACAGTTGGCCTGCATTAACCAGCATGCAGTGTTGCTTACTTGCTGGCGATCGTTCCGTTTGTGAGCGTGTATTTTTTTCTAGCGAGTAGCTGACTTGCCATGTTTTGTTGGTAAGGGCTCCAGCATCTGTTCAGGGCTTTGCTTGTGGTGCTCTCCCATTTCCGAGTCCTGTACTTCAAGCCTCACAGTTTTGCCCGGCACGGAGTCGTAAATGTCCGTGAAGTAAGGGCATTTCTCCATCAGGTATGGACTGCCGATTAGCAGCTAGCTCTTCAAGTCGGGCTGTGTGTGAGGCGGTCGGGGAGTCTCCTCCATCGCTATCGACTCCCGTAACGCTTGTAGAAGGGCCGTCCTCGTGTGCCGGTAGACACACTAATTATTCCAAAGCTTTTCTCCTCCACACAGACGAAGAAAGAGGCGGCACCACAGGGCTCGGGGTACACCAGTATTTATTTAAAAGCAAGAGGCATGACGCGTTTCGGAGGGTTCATTTATCAAATGCCCCTCTGTTTCAGAAGTGCCGCTGTTGCTCGTAGTAAACATAATATTAATAAAAAATATACTATATTTTTACCATAGGATAGCAGGAGAGTAACATTTACTATTACCGCTCCAGTAAATACAACAGTAGAGAAAGCGTTGGATAGCGTAGGGGTAAAAATCACTATTCCCACTCCAGAGAGTGCAACAGTAGGGAAAGCGTTGGATAGCGGGAGAGTTAAAATTACTTTTCCCACTCCAAAAAGTGCAACAGTAAGGAAAGCGTTGGATAGCGTAGGGGTAAAAATTACTATCCCCACACCATAAAGTGCAACAGTAGGGAAAGCGTTGGATAGCGGGAGGGTTAAAATTACTATTCCCACTCCAGAGAGTGCAACAGTAGGGGAAGTGTTGGATAGCGTAGGGGTAAAAATTACTATTCCCACTCAAGTGAGTGCAACAGTAGGGAAAGCGTTGGATAGCGTAGGGGTCAAAATTACTATTCCCACTCCCGAGAGTGCAACAGTAGGGAAAGCGTTGGATAGCGGGAGAGTTAAAATTACTATTCCCACTCCAAATAGTGCAACAGTAGGGAAAGCATCGGATAGCGTAGGGGTAAAAATTACTATTCCCACTCCAGAAATTGCAACAGTAGGGAAAGCGTTGGATAGCGGGAGGGTTAAAATTACTATTCCCACTCCAGAGAGTGCAACAGTAGGGAAAGTGTTGGATAGCGTAGGGGTAAAAATTACTATTCCCACTCCAGTGAGTGCAACAGTAGGGAAAGTGTTGGATAGCGTAGGGGTAAAACTTACTATTCCCACTCCAGAGAGTGCAACAGTAGGGAAAGCGTTGGATAGCGGGAGAGTTAAAATTACTATTCCCACTCCAAAGAGTGCAACAGTAGGGAAAGCATTGGATAGCGTAGGGGTAAAAATTACTATTCCCACTCCAGAAAGTGCAACAGTAGGGAAAGCGTTGGATAGCGGAAGGGTTAAAATTACTATTCCCACTCCAGAGAGTGCAACAGTAGGGAAAGTGGCGGATAGCGTAGGGGTAAAAATTACTATTCCCACTCCAGTGAGTGCAACGGTAGGGAAAGCGTTGGATAGCGTAGGGGTAAAAATTACTATTCCCACTCCAAAGGGTGCAACAGTAGGGAAAGTGTTGGATAGCGTAGGGGTAAAAATTACTATTCCCACTCCAAAGAGTGCAACAGTAGGGAAAGCATTGGATAGCGTAGGGGGGAAAAATAACTATTCCCACTCCAGAAAGTGCAACAGTAGGGAAAGCTTTGGATAGCAGGAGGGTTAAAATTACTATTCCCACTCCAGAGAGTGCAACAGTAGGGAAAGTAAATACTTCATATATGAATAAAAATAAATCAAATATTAATACAAAATAAAAATTAATTAAAAGTAATTAACAATTTTATATAATATATTAATTAATCAATTAAAAATGAAAAATAAAAAAAATTATTACAAATAATTACCTATTAATACAAATTATTTACCAATTAACAATTAAAAAATTATTAAAAATTACAACAAAACAAAACCAATAAATAAATAACAATATTTAATTAATTACAATTAAATTACTTCCCACCCTACTCCCCTATAAACCCACAACCCGCTACAGACAATAAATTAATAAAATTAACATGAATATCAATTAAACTATTATTAAAAATAATAACAATTATATTTTAATTAATTACCAATTAAAAATTTATATATCAATTAATTCAATATAAATACCAATAAATACATTAAAAAAATTAAATAAATATATTTAAATTACTTCCCACCCTATTTACCTATAAACCCACAACCCACTACAGAAAATACATTAATAAAGTTAACATACTTATCAATTAATCAATTAATTAAAGGAATTACCAATTATATTTTAATTAATTACCAATTAATTATTAATTAAGAATTAATTCAAAATAAATACCAATAAATAAATTAACATATTTAATTATAATTATTTATTTATTTATTTATTTATTAATACAATTTATAGAGCGCATACATATGCCCGCGGGCGTCTTGGCGGTATGAATACCAGATAGGATTTTTCTGAGGGTGGCAAAATCTGAACGAGGAACCCATTACTGGTTAAACAACCAGGTCTTCACCAGTTTTCGGAATTGGAGGAGCGATTGTGCTGTTCGAATTGTCAATGGGAGCGAGTTCCAGAGTCTAGCTGCAGATACCGTAAAACGCCTGTCTCCCCAAGTGACTGTCCTTGTGCGTGGTACCGCTAATTGGTGCAACAACATCGATCTCAGTGGTCTTAAAGGGCGGTAGGTGGAAAGCTGAGTTTGCAAAAACCTAGGACCCTGGTTATGAATGGCTTTAAATGCTAAGCAAAGTGACTTAAATTTGATTCGACTTTTAATTGATAGCCAATGATAGTTTTTTATTATATGACTTACTGAATTAAATTTTGGAGTTTTGGAAAGTAGTCTTGCTGCTGCATTTTGGATCATTTGTAACTTAGAGATTACCCGGGCTTGTGCGTTGACAAACAAACCATTACAGTAATCAAGCGAGGAGAGCACCAATGTACTCACTACTGTTTTTCCCGCACTATCCGACAGAAAGGGAATGATTTTCCTAATTAATCTGAGTTTGTGATGAGCATTCGCCACCGTTTGGTTAGCATGAGCTACAAAATTTAGCTTGTCATCAAAAACTATGCCCAGATTTCTGACCCTAGCAGAGGGGGTTGGTAAAGCTCCTAACGAAGGAGGCCACCACACCGGTGACCACTGTGGGGTGATCTTTCCAAAAATGATCACCTCCGTTTTCTCGGAGTTCAACCTCAAGCAGTTGGCCTGCATCCAATCTCTAATAGCCAGCATGCCCTCTTGAAACCGTGCCGCTACATGTTCCCCGTCATTATTAATAGCAAGCACCAGCTGGGTGTCGTCAGCATAGGAGGTTAGGCTCATCTGGTAGGTTTTAATAACTCTCGCCAAGTCCAACACGTA
Organism: Lissotriton helveticus; assembly: GCF_964261635.1. Lineage (NCBI taxonomy): Eukaryota > Metazoa > Chordata > Amphibia > Caudata > Salamandridae > Lissotriton > Lissotriton helveticus. The sequence continues at coordinate 668,888,058 of NC_136061.1, forward strand.
GATATTAAACAGTGTTGGACTTAGCGATGAGCCCTGGGGAACTCCACAAGGCAAGGCAAGCTCTGGCGATTTAAAAGGACCCAATGTAACTGCCTGTGATCTACTGGAGAGAAAAGAGGTGAGCAGCTCCCTCGCGCTGGATTGGATGCCCAGACTTCCGACACGGTCAATCAAGATGGAATGATCGACCGTGTCGAAAGCCGCCGAGAGATCCAGCATTATGAGAATGGCTGCACCACCTTGATCCCTGATGGTTCTGATATCATCTGCAGCTTTAATAAGGGCCGTCTCTGTGCCCGGGAGCTTTCGGAAGCCAAACTGCGTATCATCCAGCAGTTTGTTTTGCTCAAGATAGTCCGCCAACTGGATGTTCATGGCTTTCTCGAGTACCTTGGATATATATGGTAAACTGGCTATGGGCCTATAGTTTTTAAGCTGTTCCTTATCTAGAGACGGCTTCTTAAGAAGAGGTTTTAGCAGAGTGGTTTTTAACATATTCGGGTATATCCCAGACCCAAGAATCACATTACAAACTTGCATAATAGACATGCTAATTATGTCAAGAACTGGTAGATAAACTCTGGGAGGGCAGGGGTCCAAAGCTGATCCTGATTTTATAGACACCATAAGGTCCCTGATTTGTTCCTCCTGCAGTGCCTCAAATTGATCTAATGTGCAAGTATGGGGCATGGTAGATGCAGCTGAAGATGTTATATCATTAGTGGAGAACTCAGTGTAGATGTCGTGAACTTTGGTGAAGAAGAAGTTAGCCAAGGAGTCACAGAGGGCCTGCGATGGAGTGGGGGCAGTATCTGTCGACTTCCCTGCCAGATGTTTAACTACTTCAAATAACTGTTTACTGGAATTTTTGGCAGAATCAATTTGGTTACCAAAATGCTTCTTCTTGGTCTCTAAAATCATTTTTTTATAGGTTAGTAGTGTTTCTTTGTAGCGCATTTTAGAGGGAGAGGTGCGGCGCCGCGGCCAGGGCGACTGACGCTGGAATCTGGGGATCACGGTTCGATTCCCGGCTCCGGCGGCAGGTTAGCCCAGCACCATGTGACTCTGGGCAATAGCTTGCTTAATCTTCCCGACGGCCCCCAGCGCCTAGGGACCCTTACGGGTGATTGTGCGCTATACAAATGTGGATTATTATTATTATTTATTATTATTTTACTGACTAGATCATAGGACCTTCGCCAATTTCTTTCCTCTCTACGACATTCTTGTTTTTGTCTCCTAAGATCTTCTGTAAACCATGGGGAGGATGGTACCTTTCTATTCCTAGAGATAGTCTTAAGGGGAACTAGAAGGTTCACCGCATTATCTATCCAGTCTACAAACTGTTTGGCTGCTATATTCGGATCCATGGATATGGTAGGGCGGGACTTAATCAATAAGTCAGAAAAAGCTACATTGTCTATGTCCCTCCAGACCCTAAAAGGCTCCGGAGTTAAATGGGCTGGTTTGGTTGGGGGCATAGTAAGAATTGAGAGGGCACCGAGAATAACAGAGTGGTCAGACCAAGTGACCGGTAAAACATCCAGGATGGTTATGCCTTGTATGTTAGTAAAAATGCCATCCAGCGTATGGCCGGCCTCATGAGTCGGGGCGTTCACCAGTTGAGCCAGCCCCAAGCTTTCCAGATCTCCCTTTAACCACTTGGCTGCTATGCGTTTTCCCCCCCGGTGCTGGGATCCTCCATTTTCCATTATTCATGACGAGCTGGGCTCGTCATGAGCGTGCGAGGAGGCTACACCATGACGAGCCCAGCTCGTCATGAGCGTGGAAGGGGTTAATGCTTGGGAATCCGCATCATCCTGTTTTTCTAAGTGAAAGTTCAGGTCTCCCAATACCATAAAAGAGTCCTCAGTCACCAAAGATTCAATGAGCGAATGAAGATTAGCCAAGAACATAGATCGCGAACCTGGCGGTCTATACATGAGCACTCCCTTCAGATTGTATGAGGGTGTAACCTTGATGGAAAATTGACATGCTTCACAACATTTAGACAGAATTGGAAATAATCTAACGGGGAAGTGATCCCGTGTAACAACCGCTAAACCGCCTCCTTTTTTTCCCTGTCCGTCAAGTCGATGAACTGAATATCCTGCAGGTATAGCTACCACTAGATCAGGGTCGGATTCCGCGTCCATCCATGTTTCAGTTATAAATAGCGTATCTATGTTTTTATCGATTATTAAATCATGAATTTCTTGTCTGTGTTTACCCAGAGATCTAACATTAATAAGTGCAATAATTATTTTACTGGTGTTGGTATTATTACAAGAAATGGCGCGCACTTTGCCGTTGATAAACGGCAGAGAGGAGGCACAATTGATACATGTAAAGATAGCCGATTGAACAATGTGCTCAGGATTATAGCGTGGACAGTTATCACATGGAGCTGGCTTTAGCAGTAGAAGATCCTTACCAGAGTAACATCTATAGTCAGCGTTACCGTTTAGTCCAGGGGTCATGGCCCCCGGCCCGGTCCCGGCGTGGACGGGCGCAGACGGGCTTGCCTTTGGCGCGCCGCCGGCGCGCCGCCGGCGCGCCCGCTGCGCCCGCCCGCTGCGCGGACGGATTGACATCGTCCTTAAATCCAGTATGGAAGGAGGGTGGGATGTGGCCAGGAACTCGACCGCCACCCTTTCCCCCACCCAGTATGGCAGCTGTGATCACTTCTGGCCCCTGCGTCAGCACGTAGTCTGCTGCGCAGTGGGTAGTGATGTCAGCAAAATACAATTAAAAATGCAGTTAAATGGAAATGAAGTATGCCACGATTTAAATGAAAGAAAAAGCACACGTTTAAAAGATTCAGCCTCCGGCTTCCGCCTCAGAGGTAAACTAGCAAGTATTCAACCAGCACGCTTGATCTAGCAGCGTTTAAATACCTTGGGAGGGTGGGATGTGGCCAGGAACTCGACCGCCACCCTTTCCCCCACCCAGTATGGCAGCTGTGATCACTTCTGGCCCCTGCGTCAGCACGTAGTCTGCTGCGCAGTGGGTAGTGATGTCAGCAAAATACAATTAAAAATGCAGTTAAATGGAAATGAAGTATGCCACGATTTAAATGAAAGATAAAGCACATGTTTAAAAGATTCAGCCTCCGGCTTCCGCCTCAGAGGTAAACTAGCAAGTATTCAACCAGCACGCTTGATCTAGCAGCGTTTAAATACCTTGGGAGGGCGGGATGTGGCCAGGAACTCGACCGCCACACTTTCCCCCACCCAGTATGGCAGCTGTGATCACTTCTGGCCCCTGCGTCAGCACGTAGTCTGCTGCGCAGTGGGTAGTGATGTCAGCAAAATACAATTAAAAATGCAGTTAAATGGAAATGAAGTATGCCACGATTTAAATGAAAGAAAAAGCACACGTTTAAAAGATTCAGCCTCCGGCTTCCGCCTCAGAGGTAAACTAGCAAGTATTCAACCAGCACGCTTGATCTAGCAGCGTTTAAATACCTTGGGAGGGTGGGATGTGGCCACGAACTCGACCGCCACCCTTTCCACCACCCAGTATGGCAGCTGTGATCACTTCTGGCCCCTGCGTCAGCACGTAGTCTGCTGCGCAGTGGGTAGTGATGTCAGCAAAATACAATTAAAAATGCAGTTAAATGGAAATGAAGTATGCCACGATTTAAAAGAAAGATAAAGCACACGTTTAAAAGATTCAGCCTCCGGCTTCCGCCTCAGAGGTAAACTAGCAAGTATTCAACCAGCACGCTTGATCTAGCAGCGTTTAAATACCTTGGGAGGGCGGGATGTGGCCAGAAACTCGACCGCCACCCTTTCCCCCACCCAGTATGGCAGCTGTGATCACTTCTGGCCCCTGCGTCAGCACGTAGTCTGCTGCGCAGTGGGTAGTGATGTCAGCAAAATACAATTAAAAATGCAGTTAAATGGAAATGAAGTATGCCACGATTTAAATGAAAGAAAAAGCACACGTTTAAAAGATTCAGCCTCCGGCTTCCGCCTCAGAGGTAAACTAGCAAGTATTCAACCAGCATACTTCCCACCCTATTCCCCTATAAACCCACAACCCGCTACAGAATTATACTACGCAAAAATTAAATACCATAAAATTAATTAATTAATATAAATTATAAAATAAATATACACTTTTCACACATCTACTAACATAAAAAATACTATAAAAATTAATATTAACTTACTTACCTCAAATTCGATATTTTTGTTGTCTATATTCTGTCCATTCTATATTTTTGTTGTCTATATTCTGTCCATTCGATATTTTGTCCATTCTATATTTTTGATTCGATATTAATGCTATTCTATTCGATATTTTTGTAGTTTATATTCTGTCCATTCGATATTGTGTGCATTCTATATTTTTTAACTCGATATTAATGTAACTCGATATTAAAAACTCGATATTTTGAGTGTATACCATCAGTGTACACCGATTTTGGAAAAGGGGGGTGGTGATGGACAGAGTTTCTGAATGATGCAGAATACTCTTACCAAGTCAATAGATCATGGTTTTAATCCATCACCGTTTTTTAGCTCACTGCACCATCCCAGCTCAGAACCTGGCTATATGCAAATTAGTCTGTTCCTGTCCCAGTGCATGATGGGGACAGGGCAAACCAAACTACCAAGCCAATTCTTATACTGGGAAGGAAACAAGCTTCCGTAGACCGGTTTCTGGCATCACAGCCTTCTTCGGCCTGGCTTGCTTGAATCCTGATGGTGCAATGAGCAAGGGACTCACGTCTGAGTATACCCTCCCACACATAGTGTGGATAAAACCGATTTTGGAAAAGGGGGGTGGTGATGGACAGAGTTTCTGAATGATGCAGAATACTCTTACCAAGTCAATAGATCATGGTTTTAATCCATCACCGTTTTTTAGCTCACTGCACCATCCCAGCTCAGAACCTGGCTATATGCAAATTAGTCTGTTCCTGTCCCAGTGCATGATGGGGACAGGGCAAACCAAACTACCAAGCCAATTCTTATACTGGGAAGGAAACAAGCTTCCGGGGACCGGTTTCTGGCATCACAGCCTTCTTCGGCCCGGCTTGCTTGAATCCTGATGGTGCACTGAGCAAGGGACTCACGTCTGAGTATACCCTCCCACACATAGTGTGGATAAAACCGATTTTGGAAAAGGGGGGTGGTGATGGACAGAGTTTCTGAATGATGCAGAATACTCTTACCAAGTCAATAGATCATGGTTTTAATCCATCACCGTTTTTTAGCTCACTGCACCATCCCAGCTCAGAACCTGGCTATATGCAAATTAGTCTGTTCCTGTCCCAGTGCATGATGGGGACAGGGCAAACCAAACTACCAAGCCAATTCTTATACTGGGAAGGAAACAAGCTTCCGGGGACCGGTTTCTGGCATCACAGCCTTCTTCGGCCCGGCTTGCTTGAATCCTGATGGTGCAATGAGCAAGGGACTCACGTCTGAGTATACCCTCCCACACATAGTGTGGATAAAACCGATTTTGGAAAAGGGGGGTGGTGATGGACAGAGTTTCTGAATGAGGCAGAATACTCTTACCAAGTCAATAGATCATGGTTTTAATCCATCACCGTTTTTTAGCTCACTGCACCATCCCAGCTCAGAACCTGGCTATATGCAAATTAGTCTGTTCCTGTCCCAGTGCATGATGGGGACAGGGCAAACCAAACTACCAAGCCAATTCTTATACTGGGAAGGAAACAAGCTTCCGGGGACCGGTTTCTGGCATCACAGCCTTCTTCGGCCCGGCTTGCTTGAATCCTGATGGTGCACTGAGCAAGGGACTCACGTCTGAGTATACCCTCCCACACATAGTGTGGATAAAACCGATTTTGGAAAAGGGGGGTGGTGATGGACAGAGTTTCTGAATGATGCAGAATACTCTTACCAAGTCAATAGATCATGGTTTTAATCCATCACCGTTTTTTTAGCTCACTCCACCATCCCAGCTCAGAACCTGGCTATATGCAAATTAGTCTGTTCCTGTCCCAGTGCATGATGGGGACAGGGCAAACCAAACTACCAAGCCAATTCTTATACTGGGAAGGAAACAAGCTTCCGGGGAACCGGTTTCTGGCATCACAGCCTTCTTCGGCCCGGCTTGCTTGAATCCTGATGGTGCAATGAGCAAGGGACTCACGTCTGAGTATACCCTCCCACACATAGTGTGGATAAAACCGATTTTGGAAAAGGGGGGTGGTGATGGACAGAGTTTCTGAATGATGCAGAATACTCTTACCAAGTCAATAGATCATGGTTTTAATCCATCACCGTTTTTTAGCTCACTGCACCATCCCAGGTCAGAACCTGGCTATATGCAAATTAGTCTGTTCCTGTCCCAGTGCATGATGGGGACAGGGCAAACCAAACTACCAAGCCAATTCTTATACTGGGAAGGAAACAAGCTTCCGGGGACCGGTTTCTGGCATCACAGCCTTCTTCGGCCCGGCTTGTTTGAATCCTGATGGTGCAATGAGCAAGGGACTCACGTCTGAGTATACCCTCCCACACATAGTGTGGATAAAACCGATTTTGGAAAAGGGGGGTGGTGATGGACAGAGTTTCTGAATGATGCAGAATACTCTTACCAAGTCAATAGATCATGGTTTTAATCCATCACCGTTTTTTAGCTCACTGCACCATCCCAGCTCAGAACCTGGCTATATGCAAATTAGTCTGTTCCTGTCCCAGTGCATGATGGGGACAGGGCAAACCAAACTACCAAGCGAATTCTTAGACTGGGAAGGAAACAAGCTTCCGGGCACTGGTTTCTGGCATCACAACCTTCTTCGGCCCGGCTTGCTTGAATCCTGATGGTGCAATGAGCAAGGGACTCACGTCTGAGTATACCCTCCCACACATAGTGTGGATAAAACCGATTTTGGAAAAGGGGGGTGGTGATGGACAGAGTTTCTGAATGATGCAGAATACTCTTACCAAGTCAATAGATCATGGTTTTAATCCATCACCGTTTTTTAGCTCACTGCACCATCCCAGCTCAGAACCTGGCTATATGCAAATTAGTCTGTTCCTGTCCCAGTGCATGATGGGGACAGGGCAAACCAAACTACCAAGCCAATTCTTATACTGGGAAGGAAACAAGCTTCCGGGGACCGGTTTTTGGCATCACAGCCTTCTTCGGCCCGGCCTGCTTGAATCTTGATGGTGCAATGAGCAAGGGACTCACGTCTGAGTATACCCTCCCACACATAGTGTGGATAAAACCGATTTTGGAAAAGGGGGGTGGTGATGGACAGAGTTTCTGAATGATGCAGAATACTCTTACCAAGTCAATAGATCATGGTTTTAATCCATCACCGTTTTTTAGCTCACTGCACCATCCCAGCTCAGAACCTGGCTATATGCAAATTAGTCTGTTCCTGTCCCAGTGCATGATGGGGACAGGGCAAACCAAACTACCAAGCCAATTCTTATACTGGGAAGGAAACAAGCTTCCGGGGACCGGTTTCTGGCATCACAGCCTTCTTCGGCCCGGCTTGTTTGAATCCTGATGGTGCAACGAGCAAGGGACTCACGTCTGAGTATACCCTCCCACACATAGTGTGGATAAAACCGATTTTGGAAAAGGGGGGTGGTGATGGACAGAGTTTCTGAATGATGCAGAATACTCTTACCAAGTCAATAGATCATGGTTTTAATCCATCACCGTTTTTTAGCTCACTGCACCATCCCAGCTCAGAACCTGGCTATATGCAAATTAGTCTGTTCCTGTCCCAGTGCATGATGGGGACAGGGCAAACCAAACTACCAAGCCAATTCTTATACTGGGAAGGAAACAAGCTTCCGGGGACCGGTTTCTGGCATCACAGCCTTCTTCGGCCCGGCTTGCTTGAATCCTGATGGTGCAATGAGCAAGGGACTCACGTCTGAGTATACCCTCCCACACATAGGGGCCGATTAGGATGGCGGTTTTTCCGCATCCTCCGGGCCGGCGGAAGTGTCCGCCGGCCTGGAGGATGCGGAAAAACCGTGGCGGAGACTCCAAAGACCCACCGCCAAATTAGGATGGCTGGTGGGTCTGGAATTCCGTCCGCCGCTTTTCCGCCGCGGTCGGCTTCCGACCGCGGCGGAAAAGCTATAACATGGCAGGCGGTGTCTATGAGACACCGTCCGCCATATTATGATGTTGGTGTAAATATGCTTTTCCACGGCGGCTTTTCCGCCATGGAAAAGCATACGGACATTCACTTTGGGGGCCCGTTGCGGGCCCCCTGGGTGAATGGGGGGTGGGGGGTGCACATGGGGGGTACCTATGGTACCCCCCTGCATTTGCGTACACAAAGCAGCAGGCACCGTGCGGTGCCTGCCGCTTTGTGCATGTAAATGCAACACATGCATTTTTAACATTGCGGCGGGTGCAGCTTGAAGCTGCACCCGCCGCAATGTAAAAAATAGAGGATGTGACCGCCACCCTGGCGGTCACATCCTAATTGCCATGGAGGGACCGCCGCTGCCCATGCGGACGGTCCCTCCTACTCAGGGGTGGCGGACGGACGCAAGTCCGTCCGCCATCCTAATCGGCCCCATAGTGTGGATAAAACCGATTTTGGAAAAGGGGGGTGGTGATGGACAGAGTTTCTGAATAATCCGTGTACATCCCTCCAGCCCTCCACGCAGTGGCTTTCCCAGCACTCAGTGACTTCCTGCTCGCTTTTCCAGAGGCGGAATTGTTAATTGGGGGGACTTCAATACACATGAAACCCGACTCCAGAAACAGCCCAGTGCTTGCGTCTTAAACAGCAAGAACACAGGGAATATCTACGAGAAGTGACTAGGTCACGGCTGAAGGCTACACAAAATAAGATATATGAAACCGGCGACAAAGCCGGGAAACTCCTGGCCTGGCACAGCAAAAGGAAGCAAGCAAAGAAATGGATAGCACAAGTCTGAACACAAGACAGACTGTTGGTAGCTGACCCGCAGAAAATAGTACACATGCTAGCTCACCACTTTCAGCAGGTTTATACGTCACTGTCCACCATGACTACGGAGGAGGCGCGGACCTATATACAAGATATTAATATGCCCAAATTAACACCGGAGGAGGCCCTCACGCTTGAGGCCGACCTCACCCGGCTGTAGAGTTACAGGTAGCAATCGGATCTCTACAATCAGGGAAGGCGGTGGGATCGAATGGTATACCCATCGAACTTCATAAAAAGACAGCTGGCATAATTACCCCGCATTTGTTGCATATGTATCAAGAAAGTTTGCAGGCAGGAGAACTTCTGCGAGAACAGCAGATGGCCACCATAGTAACGATCCCGAAACCTGGAAAGCCTCCTGACTAATGCACCTCATATCGCCCCATGTCCTTAATTATTGCAGAGGCTAAAATCCTCTTGAAACTCCTTGCGACAAGACTGACCCCGCACCTTATGACCCTAATACACCCGGATCAGTTGGGATTTATGCCGGGCAGAAACACGGCTCTTAACCTGATTGGATGGCAGGGAATTGCCTAAAACTGAACTCGGCCAAGACCGAGGTTCTCCTCTTTGGGGCTAAAGAGAATTTCTGGTCCCCAAGATGGTGGCCGGAAGAATTGGGCATCCCTCCCGCACCTGTTACCAAGGTCAAGAACCTTGGGGTTCTGATGCACGATAAACTGTCCTTTAGGCCTCAAGTTAATGCGCTGTCCTCAGCCACCTTTTTTGTCCTTAAAACTCTATGCAAGATCCTGCCCTTTCTTCCAGATGAGCATAGAAAAACAGTAGTGTCTGGATTGATCCTGTCTCGGCTGGATTATTGTAACGGCCTACTGCTCAATGCTCAACAGGGGCTTCTAAATAAATTACAAACTCTGCAAAACGCAGCAGCTCGCCTGATCACGGGCATTCCCAAATTTGCCTTGGTCGCCCATGAGCTGGTGAAATTACACTGGCTGCCTGTGCGCAAGCGGATTGCATTTAAAGCATTATGCGTAGTCTTCAAGGCTCTGAAAGGGCTGGGTCCGCAGTGTATGACCCAGTACTTTCAGTGGTACAAACCTGCAAGATCACTGAGATCAACCAACCAGGGGCTGATAGTGATCCCAAGAATTAAGAAAGCCTGATGGGGAGGCAGAAGCTTCTCCTTGGGAGCAGCAAAAGCTTGGAACGCCTTGCCAGCGGACCTCAGACAGATACCAGACCTGATGTCCTTTCAGAAGGTCTTGAAAACATGGTTATTTAGGCAATAAGCTTTCCGGCTAGTTTTTGGAGTGGTCAACCAGCGCCAGGACACCGTTTGGTAACTGTGCGCTTTATAAATGTTGAAAATAAATAAATAAAGATGTCTACATGGCGTGATGGCCTTTATACCATATATCCAAGAACCAGCTGTTATCCTTTCATTAGACGCCCGAATGGCATTTGATATGGTTGAATGGCCCTTCCTTTTCGCGGTGCTTGCACACCTAGCCTTTGGCCCTAAATTTTGCGCATGGATACACTTATTATACTCCAAACCACTGGCGCATGTTCCGGCAATGGTCACATATCCAAAGACTTTCCGTTGACACGTAGGACGCGCCAGGGTTGCCTATTGTCACCACTCCTGTTCGCCCTTGTGCTGGAACCACTGGCAGCGTGGATTAGATGGGAACCGATGATCCGAGGGCTAAGGTGGGGGGCGGGATGGGAAGACCGCATTTCATTATATGCGGATGACGTATTGCTATACATGACTTCCCCGAAGCGATCCATTTTGGTGCTCCTAAATATTTGTGAACTCTTTGGTCGGGCGTCAGGCTACACCATAAACTGGTCCAAATTGATCATAATTATACTTTACGGCCCACTGCCACAACTCCCTGGAGACTGTCAACTGCAGATCACTGAGGACACCTTAAAATACTTAGGTGTCTGTGTAAAAGCTAGACTGGAGGAATTTATGAAAATGAATCTGCTGCCCCCCCCCGGAATGTTAGAAAAGGGATGTGACACAGTGGTGCACTTTACTGCTGATATTGCTGGGAAAGGCCGTGCTTTTTAAAATTATGGCGCTCCCCCGATCCCTGTACGCCTTAGAAAACACCCCGTTTCCAGTATCGCCAATTTACTTCAAGGCAATAGCGGCAAAGGTCTCAAGTCTGATATGGGGGAACAAGCCGGCACGCATCGCACAGGGCAAATTAGTCAGAGTATGGTATGATGGCGGGATAGCTCTCCTGAATATACAATTGTACTACTGGGCAGCACAGTTGAAAATAATCAATCAATGGATACACGCCCCACAAACAGACCCAGAGTTCCAAGCAGACAGACACAGGTTAGGAGAAGAAGGAGTTATGTAAGCACTCTACAATAAAAAACGAACTACTTCATTAATTGGACCAACAGCACACACAATCAACATATGGCACACGGCACACCTCAAGTTGGGCTGGCAAGGAGTTATAACCCAACTTACTCCACTTTGGAATACACAGCGGCTTGGTAGACTCAGAAATAGTAAGGGGTTTAGTCAGTGGGACGCTATAGGCATCTCCACAGTGGGTGACTTATAGCATAGGGAGGAGATGGTCACATTTGAACACCTAAATGAGCAGTATGAGCTGGCACCCTCTGAAATATTTCGATACATACAGATCAGGCATGCACTGCGAGCAGCTTTGCCTGGCACCGAGGTCCCAGAGTCTACCCCCCTAGGGGATAGGCTACTAACTGATCACATGTGTAAAAAGGCTACTTCCCTCACCTATCATAAGCTAGTTATTAAGTTACCTGATCCAACTGCGGCACTTGGGGGAAATGGGCCCAGGATCTGGGGGAACTCGACGATACAGACTGGCAGGGGGCACTGGCGTCCCCACGTGAAGTAGGAATAGCTTCGAAGTTACGATTAGTGCAACTCAAGATACTACATTGCACATACTATACCAGACTAACCCTCTGTAAAATAGGGACAGCCATGCACCCGTTCTGCCTGAGGGGCTGTGGGGAGGAGGGTACATTATATCACACCATATGGCAGTGTCCGAAGATTGAAGCATACTGGGTAAAGGTAATGAGAACTATATCACAAACAGAGGAAGTGTCATTGGTGACAGAACTCAAGAGGTGTTTATTGAACATATGGGAACCAAATGACCTTAATCACCCAGCGCAAGATTGGGCTACACTGGGGATAATGCTTGTGAAGCGTAATATTACCCAAAAATGGGGTTCAGAAGAATCACCGACACTCGCAGCATGGTGCAGAGACATGGATGCAGCTATGGTGGCCAAAAAAGTGGTGTACTTCAATCGAGGATGTCCCTGAAAATGGGGGAGAGTATGGGGGGGCGTGGAATAAATTTAGGGGTTACATCTGTGAACCACCCAGGCAACAGACTGATGAGATTTCTGATGGGGAGGAGGGAAGGGGGGACCAAGCTTAGTGAATGGACATATGATATACCTTATATACTGTGGATAATGACGAAGTGTACAATGTCAATGGAATGTATAACAATGACCAGCGATATGTATATGTGCTATGTGTTCATATTCTGCCCGGAATCTAATAAAAAGAGTTAAAAAAAAAATAATGCCTGGACTGGCCATAGGTGCCACACATAGCATTGGGACATTTACTTGCTATGCTTGAAAGATGCCACAGTGTGGCAATAATGCAAAGCTGCCAAGTTTCCCAGAACCATGTGTGACGAGCGTCTTCAATTTTGGTTTTTTTCTTTGAATTGTGGGAGTTGCAGTCTTGTTAATTCCATATGGACCCAGGGCTACAAGGTCCAGAATTTAAAGAAAAAAGCAGAGACTAGAGCAGTTCATCATACATGGACATTTCTGTAAATTGTGGAGCATCACAAGACTAAAGGCCTCTGTCAAATGGCACAGACACCCATGGAATCGCTTCTCACTTCTCTCTCAGCAAGCCACATAGCCACTGTAGTGAAGGCAGGGCCCTGCTTGCGCACATTGCTATGTTGGCATAGGCTTATTAGAAGTTTAAACGCCATTTTGCCTTTTTGCCGCTTTTGCACACAACACTGCATGTAACTGTTGTTGTAAGTTAGGCTGCGTGAATATCTTCACATGAGAATGGTTTGTTTTCAACATCCCTAGACCTACATCCCGTCCTTAGTCTGCACAGTGAGTGCTGAAGCCTCCAAGGTTATCATAACAATGTTAGCTTTTATTCGGGCTGATCGGCTCATGCATAGACACAACATGCACACAGCTGCAGCTAACTGAAATTTTGGCGCCTTTAATATTCCACTGCATGCATGATTTAAGGCACTTGGAGAAAATCCATTTCCAGAGAGAGAGAGAGCTTTTACAGATCCTGATGTGATTCACCTCTGCTGTTCTTGGAGGTATGGGGTTCCCCATTCAATCCTAAGAGACCTTCTATATTATAAAAAACATAGTTCCTAGCTAGATAGGGTGGCATACAAGGCACTACAGGACCTGTTTCCACTATCATATTAATATGATTTCTCCCTTTGTGTTTTATGGAATTGTAACAGTGCTGATCGTATTATTTTTAATCATATGCCTGCTTATGTTCGCAAAAATACTGCATCTTAGAGCACGTCGTTAAAATAAACATTATAAACTTTATCGTGTCTCTTTTTACCCATGTTGTGGACTGGTATGAGAATAACAAACGAAAGAGTGTTCTTGATTCCCACCATTCCTGAGAGTCACCTAAGTCGCATGTTCTGGGTTGTCTAATCATTGGTACCTTTGCTATAGGACGAAGAGCTAATGTGATACTGATGCTAGTCGGTTAGGGATTCTAGGTACTGAGGTAAGTATTTTGGTACACCACAATTCACTGAGGTCCTGGGTCTCTGTGCACAGTTCTGTGTATGAGCAGAATCCCTGTAACACCACTTCAATAATGCAAAGTTTTTCTCTTTAGTCCCAAAACCCAGGTTACAAAAGACTTCTTTCCGCTCAGATTCAGCTTATTTTTCAGGCTAAGTGCAAACTTCAAACCCTGTACATTACACATTACATCGTTACTGACTGAAATACACAATATGGCCATACAGATAGCCACACCCAGGGATTGTCAATACCACATTTGATACTAAGGCCCATTCCTGTTTTTTTAGCCATTAATAGAATTCTGGGATTTGTATGTTGACTTTTAAAGTCCTGCCTACCAGACAGTGCAAGCTATCGGGTTGCGAAAGGCGTAAGGGGGAACGTATAGTGGGCTTATGGTTAAGGCGTATGGTTGGCTTTTTTGTCACTCTCATTTACTTGCTTCTTATTCAAAAGTTTGCCTTTCTCATCTTGCGTTTCACTTTGTGGGAGTCCACATGGAACGAAATGAAGAATTCGTTTATTCCATCAATGGAAAATCTGGAGCGCACCTACAATACCACTGTTAGTTTCTCAGCTTCTTCCAGGCAACGACCCACAGGAGTTCCAAGCTCAAGAGAAAATAATCCTGGAACCCTTTGAGCATGCCGAAATAGAATCAATTAAAGCAATGAACATAACACATCCAGTCCCCTTACAAAACGAAATAAAAAACAGAAACTGTAACATCTTCAACCATAAAACATGATAAAAGAATACAAAAGTCAAAAGTATATAAAATCAAAAACAGTATACTTAAAATGCAAATATATATTATGCAAATATAATTATAATCCATGGAACTCAGAGTTAAGAAAAAAATTAAATATTTTCCTGCTGACTTTAAGAATGAATTTATGGATATTGAATTCTTTTCCCATGCACTTGTAATAATTTACAGTCAACCCTCTTCTATCCAAAACACATTAAAAAAAAATCTAGGATGTAATCATGTTCTTTTTTATCCACACCATAAAGTAAGATGTGTTATTGAAAACAGTTGTGATTTTTCAAATTTCTTTATGACTGACTTATAAGTCTTTGAAAAACTCCAACCACTGATGCTAATGGCATTCTCTTGTGCTGGAAGCATCCCATTGGTGTAATAAAGGCATAATGTTTACTGTCTTTGTGTAATGAGATTTGGTGGTATGCTGCTAGTAGATTTACATTAGAGAACCACTTTTTATTCTTCACCAAAGCCAACATTTGTGAGATTTTAAAAACAGGACGCTTGTCTATCATTATGTTGTTCAAATAACTTATCAGCTCATGGCCTGATCTTACAATTGCTTATGTCTTGCTACAACAGGAGCAATCCATTTGAATGAATTCTATAGGCTCTATAATATCTACACTAACCAACGTCTCTAATTCCATCTCAATCTCTTTTGTTAGGAGAATGGGAATATCCCTGACTGAATGAATTTTCATTCAAGCACTTTCTTTCTTTCCTTCAATACAATATTATGTTGAGATTCCGAAAGATTTCCGAGAATGCCATTAAATTCATTAGGAAACTTCCTAAGCACATATGTTTCCAATATCTTGTCTTTCTTACACAATCATAAAAGGATCCCGATTGTTGAGATTCAAAACCATATGTAGGTTACCCTGTTGATACCCTCCTAACATTGATGGATCCTACTTGGCAATATACAATTTGCCTAAAGTTGTATGGTTCTTGAATCTGAACATTAAGGTTCTGTATCCCAACATATATATTCTCTCCCTAGCAAACCCTTCAGGCGAATATCAGTTTCATTTAATTTATCTCCTATTTTGTTTACGCCATACTGCCTCGTTATCAACTGTGCACGGAAATCCAGAATCAACATTACATTTGAACACAAACTCTTCCAATACACATATCCCCAGATTCATCATTGTAATGTTTTGTGAGTCCTTAATAGCGATTATTAAGGAATCGCTATTAAAGACTCGCAAAACGGCATTCATGTAGAAATCGCAAAAAAAATTGCGATTTCTACAGCATCCTTATTTGCGATTAGCAAATTGCTAATCGCAAATAAGGAATAACTCCCCATTCATTCCTATGGGCCTAAAGACCCATAGGAATGAATGGGGAGTCATGCTAATGAATGGGGAGTCATGCTAATCGCAAATAAGGATGCGATTTCAAGGGTGCCAGGGGTGTCTAAAGGACACCCTGTAGCACCCCTGAAATGAAAATGTAGACTGATGTTGCGCACACACATGTCCAAAGGACATGTGTGTGTGTAACATACAACTTAGAAAAATGCACTAAAGTGCATTTTTCTAAGTTTTCGCTATTTACCACGAAGTCAGACTTCGCAGTAAATAGCGGCCAAAAATTGTGAATTCGCAATTCAAAATTGGTTCATGAATTGCATTTAATGAATCTCAAATAGAGATTCCTTAAATGCAATTCCTCGCAATTTAGCGTTTTTAAAATTAGCGATTTTTGCATTTGGGATGATGAATCCCAAATGCAAAAAAAGCGCTCGCAAAATCTGGCCCTTTGCGAGCCGAATTTACGTTGATGAATCTAGCTGATAGTACATAAATTGTGTTTTCTTCTTACATCACTATCACAACTTAAAAATATGATTATCATCGTTTTCATTAGAACTATCATCTTTCACACATTTGACTTCCCTTTTATTTTTCTTTCTTCATACTTTGTAAAAATGGCCTAATATACACATAAGGTACATTTTTGATTGATTACAGTATATGCTTTACTGTAAGTTAAATATGTTATACTGTCACAGTGATAACATTTAAGATTTTCTTTGGACTGCTTCCTGCTTTGGGGTTTAAAAGGTTTGGTTCCTTCACGTTCACCTTCCCCACTACTTCATCATGGATTTCCTTTGAACCACATTTTACTGCATTAGAACTCCTACTTGATAGTTCTGCCTTCCTTGGGTTCTGAATCCCCACATACCCATAACCTCTCCTGGATAGTTCGGTCCCTGTTATGCACGACTATCAGATCTCTAGTGAGATCTTTTAACATTCCAAATTTACAGTCAAGAGACAAGGGCAGCAACATATTCATCTATAGATTCATTCTCTTCCTGCTTTCTTTGGAAAATGTTATATCTTACAGTACTGATGCATGTGTTAATAGTAAAATATCTATTGAAATCAGATCTAGCCTCAGAATCTTTAGACATATGTTCGTAAACTTTTAACCCTTCAGGTCACACAGAATGTACAAATATTCTTTTTTTTTATCGGGGGCCATTTTACCTTCATCATCAATAATTGGCAAGTAATTAACTTTGAAGAATGCCAATTAAGTCTGAATAAGCTTCACCCTAAAGTTAAAAAGAACAATATCCAGAAAGCATTGGATCAGTTCAATATCCCAGCTTCACAAAAGGGACTAGTTCACTGTTCAATTTTCAACGCTGGAAGAAAACTACTCAAAAACACAAAACATAATAAAATTTTAATCCAGGAATGCAACTGCCACAAAAATAGTAATTGCTGCAATATAAGTGGATGTGTCCATAATAATTGATACAAAATTTCTCACCACATCCTAAAGGGCTGAAAGTAAATTGCCACCGCAGAAATGCGTGAAAAGAAATGCGTGAAATGGGTAAGTAGTTTCCTGAGAAACGAAAATGGGATGGAGAGGATTGCTATAGGGAGAAATAGTGAGAAACGTACTTAAATGTGATGACCCGAGTTTTGGGAGTTAAAGGGGGGGAGTTTCTTAGAAATTACGAAGTGACGCCCACGTTGGGCATCATTTAACGGGTAAATGAAGGTATAGTATGTTATCTTAAGGGAAACTACGATGGATCATACATTGAATGTACTAGAGAAGGAACGAGTCTTGTCTGCAGGTTTTGAAAATAACGTGTATATATCATGCCTCACACCACACTTATATGAAACTAACAGCCTGAATGCATTGTACTAATTGTATAGTATGCCTACAACTCAATAAAGTTTATTAAAAAAAGAAATGGGTAAGTAGAGCCAATCCAAGATGACAGCTTGCAACATGACCCTCTACATTACGGTTGCGCAGCGTAATGAAAAGTGACCTTCTGAATCCCGTTTTGTTATATTGTGCATCTCTTCAATGATGCACGGACAGATGCTCTGTGCGCCACTCTTCTCTGCTGAGAAGAATAGGGTCACTGGACAGAGCTACATGCAAATGCAGAGCTCAAAGTTGCACTAAAATAATAATACAAGAGGCCGAGTCGAAAACGGAGAAGTGGGGCTTAAAGTCACTTTCCAGCTTTTGAAGGACGCCAAATTAACGGACAACAAGTGAAGGAAATCCACACTTCATCAGAAAAAGATGAAACTACGATGGGAGCACACTGCTAGCCTCTCCTCCGGATCGCCCCTCTGCATTGTGGTATATGCAGTGTGTATAACTTGAAGAGTTTCGAAAAAAGTTTGTGTGTGATTCACCAAAGTTGGTGCAAGTAAGTACTTAACATTTCCAGCATCTCTAGACACGAGACATGGCTCGTGTTTCGGGATAGTATCCCTCATCAGTAGAGAAAAGTTCTGGGGTGGTTGAGAAGGCCGCCAAACAACCGTCACAGGCCTCGTTGCCTCTTAGGCGCGCAGGTGCATCTCCAAAAGCTTGTCAGCTCCCATCTTTGAATATCAAAAAAAGATGGACCAGAAAGATAAATTTAGCCCAAAGTGAGAAACAAAAAAAACACAGCATCCTTAAACAGGGTCGGGGAGGTCTTCCAAAGAATACAAGAATCTCCAGAGGCCAGCACTGTCCAAAATGATTCACTGGTCCGTGCAGGAGTTTCAAAACTCGTTGCCAAAATGTAATGTAGGAGTCCACAAGAAAAGAAATGAAGAATTAATTTATTCCATCTCGGCAATGCGTGGAACGCAGTTGCAATACAGATGCTAGCTCCTGCGCTTCTTCCAGGCAACTAAGCTCAAGAGATAATAATTGTGGAACACTGTGAGCATGCCACAATAGAATCAAGTAAAGCAATGACAAAAAAATCTCTCCCCTGCAACATAATCTCTTTAAGGTTTTAAGATTGTCTGACCTGTATCCTTCCACTGGTCACAATCAGGGAACTACTTCTTTATTTTTAATTGAGCATCCTACGAGAGTGCATGTGTATTCTAGCTGTCTCCCTGTTTCGCCTACTGCTACACCCCAACCCTTAGATCATATGTAAAAGTACAGCAACCAGCATATTTTTGGCAGGGAGTAGCTCAAGAGCACTATTTAGATGTGGCTTTATTTTATATCCTGCATTCCACATATTGCATGAAAGCACAAACTTAGTCAGCATAGGCTTTAATGGTGGCGGAGAAGGGCCATCTGCTGTTCTCAGCTGGTCTTTGAGGAAGAAGCTGCACTTAGCATGACGCTTCCAGAGGTCCGTGGGCTACTACAGAAGACCGAATAGCTGAAAATAAATTAGGCCTAGGCAATCGTTTCCTTTAACATTCTGGCACTGCCTTATTGTTTTCAAATTCTGTTCATAAGTTGATACCATTAGATATGTTTGCGTTTCCTCTATCTAGTATTCCGAAATGTTTTTTCTTTTACTTTTTTTAAACAATAATTTACAGACAAATATTGACAAAGCCAACAGCTCTGCACATGCCTTAGATAGGCGAGACCTATTGGCTGTGTCAATTATTGTCACACTGCATGTCTAGACTAATAAATCCCAGCATGCAAATTGCTGTTGGCTAAACTGGCTGAATGTGTCGGAAATGCGCGAGGACACTTGGCGGTTATGCAAGCGACGTCTGTGCCCACCGGTGTTGTGGCGCGCGCTGTGCACAGCAATCACGGAAAGAAGCAAATTCCGACACAAGCGCTCGATCACAGGTGATACCAAGTGAGAACACGTGCGCGCGTTCAGTGTGCGGCGAGAGCACCCGCGTGCGGTGCGAGTGTGGGTGGTGAGTGTTGATGAGAGGACGGTGAACGTAAACCTGTGAAAATATGCTCTAGGACAGAATCTCTCTACATATTTAAAACGGCAAAAAACGTGACGGAATCTGACCGTGGGGCGAAGAGTTTTCTGTACAGAGCCAGGTAACTCAAACCGACAAACCGAAATGCGTAGACACTTCTAACCTAAGAGTCAGGCACTTCAGAAAAAGTGTTACAGAGACAATATTTCATACTGCCAGAGGGTTACATTACTTTCCACAAAAGAGAACAATACTCAGCGCCAGAAAAGTAGTAAACGCAGTCACACATTTAGCACTATAGTGCCAAGATGTTATTACCAGAGTAAACCTTTGCCCGACTTGAGAAAACACTGATTAATGCCTTACAGATTACATTCTATGATCACATTACAGAAGCAACCACATTGGGACATACTTACAATACCTAGATATTGCGATTTTGAAATAATTTCACTCTTTGTGCTCTGGTTATAGCTAAAGCCTTGGCTATAACTATAGCACACGGAACAAGCATTTGCAATGCAATAGGTCTCGCTTTAGGAAAGTTTGAGCTATTGGTATTGTAAATGACAATTTTTTTATTTATGTTTTGTTTTTGAAAATAGTGAAATTAATAGCTTTGTCATTTACAATGCCAATAGTTATAACTTTCGCAAATGTTACACCTATAGCATTTGTAATGCAATATGTGTTGTATTTACGTGACTTACATGTATTGATATTACATATAACAATGGCTTTTAATTTTTTTAAATAATTAATACTTAAATAAAAGTTATTGTAATTTATAATGGCAATAGCGTAAACTCTTGTAAATAACTTTTGTGAAGATTATGTTCAGTGTATTTTATTGTGACGAAAATCCAAGAACAGAAGTGAAATATTAACAACTTTTTGTTACATTTGTAATAAAGCTTGAAACATTGAGAGAACATATTTGAACCAGTTGTTGAATTGTTGCACAGATTGATGCTGTGGTGGCGCTGAGTGATGTTGTGTGGTGGCGAACGAGTGATGCTGTGGCGTTCAATGATGCTGTGGTAGCTCATAGTGATGTTGTGGTAGCTTATAGTGATGTTGTGGTGCCCCTGAGTGATGCTGTGGTGGTGCTGAGGGATTTGGTATGCTATGCTATGTTTTGTTTTGCTATCCTATGTTTTGTTTTGTTATGCTATGCTATGTTTTGCTAACCTATGCTTTGATTTGTTATGCTATGCTATGTTTTGTTATGCTATGCTATGTTTTGCTATGCTATGCTTTGTTATGCTATGCTATGTTTTGTTATGATATGCTATGTTTTGTTGTGTTTTATTATGCTATGCTTTGTTTTGCTATGCTATGTTTTGTTATGCTATGCTATGCTATGTGTTGTTGTGTTTGGTATGCTTTGCTATGTTTTGCTATGCTATTATATGTTTTGTTTTGCTATGCTATGTTTTGCTGTGTTTTGTTAAGCTATGCTATGTTTTGTTGTGTTTTGCTATGTTTTATTATGCTATGTGTTGTTGTGTTTTGTTATGTTATGTTATGTTATGTTTTGTTATGCTATGCTATGTTTAGTTTTGCTATCCTATGCTTTGTTTTGTTATGCTATGCTATGTTTTGTTGTGTTTTGTTATGCTATGCTATGTTTTGTGATTTGCTATGCTATGCTTTGTTATGCTATGCTGTTTTGTTATGCTATGCTATGTGTTGTGTTTTATTATGCTATGCTTTATTTTACTATGCTATGTTATGTTATGCTATGTATTGTTATCTTATGCTATGTTTTGTTTTGCTATGTTTTGTTATGCTATGCTATGTTTTGTTGTGTTTTGCTATGCTATGTTTTGTTTTGTTATGCTGTTTTTTTGTGCTATCCTATGCTTTGTTTTGTTATGCTATGCTATGCTTTGCTATACTATGCTTCTTTTTGTTATGCTATGCTATGCTGTGTTTTGTTATGCTATGTTTTGTTATGCTATGCTGGTGAGGGCGTGTGAGGGTGAGTGAAGGTGAGTGAGGGTGTGTAAGGGGGTAGGAGGGTGAGGGGATGTGGGGGTGTGAGGGGGTGTGAGGGTGAGGAGGTGAGGGTAAGTGAGGGTGTGTGAGGGGTGTAAGGGTGTGTGAGGGTGAGGGGGTGATGGGGTGTGAGGGGGTGTGAGGGTGAGGGGTGTGAGGGTGAGGGTGTGTGAGAGGGTTGTGAGGGGGTGTGAGGGTCAGGGGATGTGTGAGGGTGAGGGTGTGAGGGTGAGGGGGTGTGAAGGTGTGAGGGTGAGGGATGAGGGGGTGTGAGGGGTGTGAGGGAGTGTGAGGGAGTGTGAGGGAGTGTGAGGGTGAGGGTGTATGTGAGGGTGAGGGTGTGTGTGAGGGTGTGGGGGTGTGAGGGTGAGGGTGAGGGTGTGTGAGGGTGGATGAGAGCGTGTGTGAGGGTGAGAGGGTGAGAGGGTGTTTGAGGGTGAGAGGGTGTGAGAGGGTGTGTGAGGGTGAGAGGATGTGTGAGGGTGATAGGGTGTGTGAGGGTGAGAGGGTGGGTGTGTGAGGGTGAGGGGGTGGGGTGAGGGAACGTGAGGGTGAGGGGATGTGAGGGTGAGGGGATGTGAGGGGATGTGAGGGTGTTTTTTCTGTACTGTCTAAATATATGCCCGTGTTTTGCGAAGTTGTAGACTTGTTCCCTGGGTGCACGTGTTTGGGTGGCCGTTCTTTGTGCCATCGACATAAGTACTCCCTGAGGACCTTATAAGGTCAGGGGGTGGTAGCCTTTCAAGCCTTCGTTTCTAGTTAAGTGGGCGGTCGGAGAAGAGGGTGCCTTTGTGCATGGCTGTGTTTTGGGGGGCGTTAAGAGCGTAAGTCATCCTCGATGTTGCTGGACTGTTTTGCAGTTGTTTGGTGTTGTGATCAATGTGTGCTGTAAAAAAGACGGGCGAGCGTCTTTTTTGCCCGGCATTGTTTAGTGTTATGTACACTCCTCGAAGGCGGATGCAGACAGGCGTTTTTAAAACTTGTGGTCCAGTTGTGGTTGATGCGGAGATTTGTTTCTTGTTAAAACCTGTTTTGATGGTGATCTCCCAGTTGGAGACCGTGGGTGCCTTTCTGCTGAGCTCTGAGGGCATCGGAAGAGAACTGCTCCTTCCCAATGTGATTAAACAAACATATGCCCCTTTTTTTGTTGACGTACTTTGGATGGAAGCCCTGTAGCGATGGCGCTGAGGCCGCACGGGGTGGACGAGGCTCGGGGACGGGCAGGAGGCTGAAGCTTTTCACAATAAAACATGGCCACTAGATGGCAGGGAGTATCCACCACATTAAACAATCATGAAGTTAGTCTGATACAAAGAAGCGTCTCGGAGCAGTGAAAAACAAGCTCTCTGCATTGCGTGGGGGGGGCGGAGCGGATTACTTTGAAGTCCGATGGAGGGGGAGCGGATCCTTTGAAGTCTGATGCCAAGGCTCACAAGCTGATAACAAATGGTGTGTGATGTGAAGTGCACGCACCTGGCTCACATGAACTGTATTGAATCCGCTGTTTGGGGAGACTTTTTTGGACCGCTTACTATAATCTCGCCTACCATCCCTACGGGATGGAATAGACGAGACCTAAAAAACGGCCATGACATATAGACCATGCAAGCAGATTTGATAAGTATGACATGATATTTATTGCCTTGCTTAGTTGAGGGAGGGGAGGGAGAGAACGGTCTATTGGAGGCTTCCTCTCTTGCTAGTGGTGGCCTCCCCCCACACATCATAATGGTGACAACAAATAGGATATTATGCTGCATGTATAGGAGGTTCACTTGTCATGCCGGTCACGACTGGTAGTAGGTGGGATTGTCGGTAGGTAAGAGCGTGGTTTCGGGCGGGAGCCCCACCCCCTTGCTATGCTGCTGTAGGGCACCTCCTCTTGCTACGCCACTGTGTGGACAGGCATTAATAATCTCTCTGCGATAAGAGTCCAACTCAATCTCACTGTGGAGAGTGCTGAGAGACGTGAAGCACGACTGCTGTAGAGCGGTGCATATTTCTTATTTATTGACTCAAATGTCCCCTTCCCTATCATGCTATATTTCCTGAAACGAATGGGGAGAAGGATGTAAAACCTTCACAAAGTTCTACTTTTCTTTTTGGCATGAGTTGTGGTTGCTAGCACATTCTCGAGTGCGTAAATACAAGAAGGTCATCACTAAAAGACAAGGCAAGGCCATCTTTGACTTCTTCCATCCCACCCTCCTCTGGTGTTGGAGTCTGCTTGCAGACCGGTTTCGGCTTGATGCATACTACCTCTGGTGGTGAAGATGTAAACTGCGATATTGTTGTCGACCTGCTGCCCACCCAGGGTGTGATGCCACCTTTGATAGCTGCTGACTCCAAAGCGCACTTTTCATGGAGCCTACAGGGGGGTTTGCTGATCCCGTCGTGCTTCAAGTGCTACCTCTTTTTAGGGCATTATCTGGTACTGCAATGGCTGTTGACCTCAGATAGTGTAATTTTTGTAGCCCATATTCTGAATTGATGTTTACAAGTGGGCTGGTCTTTTTTGTGTTCAAAGAATTTTATTGGAATATTAAACCAAAGGAATATACAAGTTCGTAAAATATAATAAGTGATACAGGCTACATAGGACAGTATATGTGTGGGAAATATAAAGGTCATCCGTAGGTAGCTATAAAGCAAAAGTCAAATAGCAGCATTAAGAAAACAAACATTGCAAGACATGAGTAAATGTATACCTATATAGAACAACAACATATCCATATATTTTAAAACAAATGGCAAAACGGTACATAAACAAATACAGTCTATATAATACAACAATATCCAAGGAATTTGTGTAGAGACTGAAAGGAAAAAAGCCATGTATCACAAATAATACCATCCTTACTAAAACGGGAAAACAGGAAAGGGAAGGCAAGGATAGGAAGGGGGAGGAGGGAGTAAGACAGTGGAACATCTGCTTTATAAATAAATAAATAGATAAATAAGGAGAAAAAAAGGAAAAACAATATTAAGAGCTATGGGTATCCGTAATACAAGCCCTGGAGTCCTGAGAGCAGAGTTGAACAGGTGGGCTGGTCTTGATGTAAATCAGAGGTCTGTCATGTCAGATTGGTGAGTCAGTCATATGTCAAGACGAATGCGATGTGTCTGCCATTAGTCCTTTTGGCATTTCTATGTGATTAATTGATCCATGTCCTGCCACAGTCACCTGTGGTGGTCCATGGGATGTGAGGACTTTTCTCGGGATCGTGGAGTAGTCAGAGGTTACTGAGTAGTATCCTATGTGGGTAGTGTCATTTACCACCGGTGTACAGAGGCCACAAGAACACTCCAGTTCGATAAGCAACTTACTCCCTTTGGCAACTCCATCACTCTTGGCATTAAGGTCAAGGCTTACTCCATGTTGCAGAGTTTAAAAATTCAGATATATCATGAAAATGCAATCTAATTTAATGTCGTACCAGTGCCGTATCTTGTCAGGTAACGCTACTTTACACACATTAAACTTGTGTGTGCTGCCATCTTTTGGGGTCGACATAGGACTCCAAATATTTTGATCATCCATTAGTGCTGGTCACATTATTTTTTCAGGAATGTTGGATGTATGGCCAATGTTAACCGAGGTCCATGCTCCTATACACTCTGAATTTTTGGGACTCAAGTCCTCGAAGTGTTGCAGTAGAGTCAGAAGCAGGATTAGCGTAGAGTCTCAAAGAGGTTGCACATATATCTTGTGTCAAAAGCACCCGCCACTTAAAACAGGACTAGGGTACGAGACAAAAATCATTTGATGGAGGGTGCTGAGTGTCACTGTCCACAGTCATACTTCTTGATCTAGTTAACTGGTTACCAGGCATGGTAACCCGCACTGGATGGGCACAGCCTTTCAGTTCAGGATTCATCTGAAGATTGTAACTGGATTCTCAAAAATCCAGGTATAACGCTTTAAAACTGACCTGAAGATCTGAGGGTCAGCATCCCTTACTCAGTGCCTTTAGGGAGATCAAACGTCAGGGATTTTTATATCCTGAATGGGTGGTTTGTATCAAGATTTTCTGATGGTAGAAGCATCCATGGCCAAAAGGCATCCAATGGATCCCAAGGCTTCACCAGTTCCAACTGGAAACTGGACTTTAAGGATGGGGCCAACCACACCTACATCACCCTGGATCTTGAGAAAACCATGAGCTAGAAAGACAATTCAAGCAATTCTTGAGACAGGACATACATGTCCACCTTGCAGAAACACAGCATTACAACACCCTTTCTGCTTGATGTTGCAAAAGCCTTACTGTAGTCAGTGATCTAGATGATAGAACGCTGGCTCTGTATAACTATACAAAAGTAAGGTGTAGCGTGCACAGAATCCAGTGGATCCCCAAAGGCTTATAGAGGTAAAAGTAGATAGCACCGTACACTCTATTTGTGGTAGTGTGGGCGAGCAATAAGGCTTTATCAGAGGGTAGTTTCAAGCATTTATTGTACCCACTCAGGCAAGAAATGATGTCAAACACTCAAAGACTGAACTCAGACCAATTTGTTTTGCATACAAATATTATTTTGTTGTATTTTATTCCTAGAAGCAAGCAAGGCCTGGCACAGGTAAGTGTAATAGTACTTTGCAAGAATAATACAGTTGAATACTGTTGAATGCAATTGGTATGGTTACAGGTAAGTCAAATGTTCATAAACAGTTGAAATTACTATACAAGTAACTTGTGAGCAGTTTTTTGTATTACTTGTCAGATTACTTTGCTAATTCAGTGTGGTATACCTAGATACCACACAGGTTTGTTATCAAAACACACTTGTATGACTTTTCATAGAATTTCCAACTCCTTTTTCACAGAAAATCAGTCAAAGCAATCCTATGGGAGGAAATTAAGTTATCAGTTTACAGGTAAGTACTTGGTTTTGGAAATTGGGTTTCTGGGGTTATACCCAGGGTTCCCCCAGAGTGAAAGATGCACTTCCAGAGCACCCTCCTCAGTGGCACCAGGGCGGCTGGGTGCAGAGTGCTGAGGTCCAATATTCTCCAGCGGGGGGATAGGGGCCTCCGGTTGGTGGCTGCTCAAGAGCAGGCCACAAGGTTGAGGGAGCAAAGCTCCTGGAGTTATGCTCAGGGTAAAGGGGGGTTCAAGTTAGCACACTAAGGGCACCCACAGCAGCATAGGGGCGGCTGGGTGAAGGGTGCTGTTTTTGTGTCAGATGCCCTGTTGTTTTCAATGGGGATTCTCTGGTTTTAACAAACACTGCAGGCTCGGGCCGAATATATTCTGGAGGCGACCACCAGTTGAGAGGTAATTTGGGATGTCACAACACCATTGGTTTGCCACCCAAGGCCATGGGGCATCGGGTGCAGGGGTGTCTTTTGACGTTGGGCTTTCCTTACCGTCTCCGGTCGCGGTCGGGGGGTCCTCCAGAAAGTGGTGGCTGGCATCTTCGGGAGACTAGAGGTAGTTCAGGGATCACCAGGTTTCCGGTCAGGATCGCCGGGGACACCTCCTCATGGTGGTGGGCCACTTGAACTCAGGCCGTAGGCGTCGGGAACAGAGTGGTGTAGACTCGTGGATTTGGCCGGAAGCCAGACTCTGTTGGTAACCAAATCCGGTGCTCACGGGAGACAAAGTATTTTCAGCTAAGGTAGGGCAGGTTCTCTGGGTTCTGGGGGGATGCTGGCTGCAGGACATGCCAGGATTCTGCTGGAGCAGGTCGAGGTTAGGACAGGTTGGTAGGGCTGCTGCCAAGTCAATTGGTGTCCTCCTCTTCTTCCTTCAGCACGGCTCTTCGGTCCTTCTTCTGTTCTCTTCTTGTCTGAGGAGGCAAGGTTTGAGGATACCCCTAAATACAAGATTTAGGGGGGTTTCAGGTAGGTACAGGTTGGAACCAATGGGTCCGTTCTTGGGGTGGGTACACCCACTATTTCCCCATCCTCCAGTGTGAGGGGGCATAAGGCTCCCTCTGGTTGGCTTGGTTCCCCCATCTTCAAGATGTCAGGCCTGAGAATTGCGCCTTCACCTCGCGTCCCCCATCTGAGGTGGTGGGGTTGGCAAAGGTGGGCACATCTCTCCTCCTATCATTTTTTCCAGCTGATTCTCCCGCCCAGAGTGGGGGTCAGAACAGGGGGGGACCAGTTTCTAGGAGCAGCAAATGGCTAGGTCAGCTCACACAGGTGGCAAGCCTTTGAAGCTTCCTCTTCATGGACTCATCCTGGGGGAGGAGGCTTGTCACCTCTGCCCAGGATGTGCTTTGTTTCCATACCCCGAAAGAGGGAGGCTCTCAACCTGAGGTAATTCGGTTTTGACTCCATTTTGTATTCCGTCGCCATTTTGTGTTGCCCTCACTCAGGCAGCTTGGCAAACTAAGTGTTTTTGCCCTTTGTACTGCTACGTGTCAAATAACACCCCCTTCCTTGTTGTGAAGCCAATTCCAGGAACTAGCCAAACTAACTAATCCTTGTCTAGACTGACTAATCCTTGTCCCAACTATCTGTTGGCCTTCAGTATTCTTTCCCTGCCCTATCTTATCTGTTGGCCTTCGGTATTCTTTCCCTGCATTATCCTATTTCTCAAGTTGTCCTTTGAAGCACACAAACACGTCCTGCCATTACTGATTGATCTATAGGTGCTGTCATTGATTGACGTATGGTGTTGGGCAAGAACACGACTCAAGGGGGACGTTCTGGTCACATGGTGTCTTGTTTTGAATGTTTTCCTATTGGCTAATATTTGGTGCATGGGGATTATTTTTTTGTGGGTGTATATGGTTATAAAAGACTGTGAGCCACGGAGTGAAGGGGCAGTCTCCTGAGAACCTACCATTGATGTACTTCTAGGATAACTGTGCATAGCTGCAGCTAATAACTTTGGTTTTCTACGCTAACAGAGTATTACGTGTCTCTGTACAACAAGGCAGGTAAACTCGGAGATTTCAGGCGTGCCCTGCGACGCCAGGCCCTTATAGGCCCGGTTCTTCAACTGGCGCCCAACGTGGGGCGGCTTCAGAGGTAGCGGTCGAGCCCGAGGGTCGTGAGGAGCCCCGCAAGGAAATTCTGGAGGAAGCGCACCACATGATTGACCCCTGCATGTCGAAAGTGGACCGAAGGTCTTTGCAGCGCGGCTTCTCCTTTCCAACGGCTGCTGGTGACTGCTGCCCTGACTGCCGCCCTGCCTTGGTCCCTTTGGTGATGACTGGTATTGCGAGACGTTAGACGGACCTCTGTTGGCGTAAGAGAACATTTGGTTAAGTAATAATGGGTAGCTCCCACTTCTTTGTTTTTTGATTTTTGATTCGGCTCTTGCAAAAGCCGAAGCAGAGGGGTGAGTACATTTGTGCTGTGTTGATTGATTAACCCCTTGATGTTTGTAAAGGAGCCAGTGAAATAACGAGGCCTGGTTTCAGTAAGTTTAGAAGATGGTGTTGTTATTGTTGCGATAGGGATTCCCGACTGGAGGACTCTTGTCCAATTCCTCCGGCTGGAACTCCCACCTATGAGCTTTATTCTAAACATGGTGCAGGCCCCATCACCTTTAATGAAGTGTGGGTCCGTTATACGAGAAAAGATGGTGTTTTGCAGTGGCCACAGAATGGTAGTTTTGAGCCTGATATATTAGATAATTTGGAAGCTACATTGTTTAAGAGAAAAGCCCGGCCGGCTATGTTTGACTCCTTTCGCCTTTGGCACAAGGAAGCCAAACAGAAAGAACTTAAACAAATGAAAAGAGATAGGAAGGAAAAGGGCATGACTGTTATACAGGCTGCTCAGCAGTTTAAAGACAATGAGACTGATTATGCGATTGAGGTCTCAGATAGACAACATCGTATGGCGGTGGATAAGTGTTATCTGGCGCTGCCAATTTCCCCTGCAGCCAAGGATGCTGACCCCGAAAAGGATCCTTTAATTTCTCACCTTTTGAGATTACCCCCGCCCTATGCATCGGGTGTTAATGCACCCCTACTATTGCCTTCCGCTCAGCACCCTGTTGTTCCCCAACCAGTCCCTGCTCCCCCGCCACAGCCCCTTCCGGTATCACCAACCCCACCCCTTCCTTTTCCTCTGACTCCCTCTATACCTGTCACCCCCTCTTCTGCCCCGCCTAACACTTTGTCCCCTGTCCTTATGACGAATTCCCCTCAGTTCGTAAGCGGATGGTTGACACAGTTTCTGGCCTTTTGTCCCCTTTCTTCGGGTCATTAAACATGACTCCTGTTCTTCCTCGTAGGCAGACCCATAGTCAGCTTCCAGGTCCTGAAGAATGAGATGAGTTAGATCTCCTCGCTCGCAAGTGGATCACGAATGGTCCCCAGTATAGTATATAAGACATTATGGACACTTTTCAGCAGTGGGATGCGCCAACGCAAAGGCATGTTTTTGATATCATGTGTGTCGTTCTTGGTCGAGAGTGGGAGGATATGGGATTCAGATTAGCCCTCCCAGGGTCTGCTAGATGTGCAGGCTGACTTTGGCAAAGGGATAATTGTGGGCGCAGAGGTTGAGGATGCTATAAGGACGCTTGTCACCTTTAGAACAATGTTCACTTACCGGTCTTTGCCCGAAAATGATCCTTCTGTCCAAAGGAAACTAAAACACTATCCTATGAGAGAGGTTCCCCCGGTATGGAGAGATGCGGTCGCAGCCCAGGGCGCTAATCCCCCTATACCCGCTCACTTTCAACATGTATGGGTACATGTTCTTTGGAAAAGATCTGAGGTTCTGGCACTCAAACAATCTTTACCAGACCCCTGAAAAAATTCTGCTGGTTATTACAAAGAGTTGTCCCAGACTGTTGATGCATGCATTATGAATTTGGCCGATATAGACATGCTAATGGGAAATGTGGTCCCACAACCATTGTGGGCTAAGATTCGGAAAGAGGACCATGCCCAAGAATTGGGAGGTGATTGGGCTGCTATCCTTGCCGCAGATGGACTCCAAGTGGGTGGTGCTAAACCTGATGCTTTAATTGCAGACCTTCCCGCTAGGATCATTGCCTTAATGAAAACTATGATGCCCCTCCTGTGAGTTAATTGGGATAAGTTAGCTGCCTGTAAGCAAAAGAAAGAAGAAAGTGTTTCCCACTTCTTTACTCGGTTTGGGGAGACGTTTCTTGATCACAGTGGTCAGGATATGAGCACAGAAGGTGGCCAACGATTGTTTGTAAATAGATTTGTGTTTAATTTGCTCCCCGAACTTTCTAATAAACTGAAGGATTCCGAAAGTTCATGGGCCGTTTCTTCTTCTGCTCAGATATTGGCTACTGCTCAGTATTATGAAAATAGGGATAAAGAGGAAAAGGACAAACTTGATAAAAAAACTAAAGAATTTAAAACAAAAGTTCTTTTGCAACAGGCTTATCCCCCTCGTCCTGCTCAGCACCAGTTCCAGCCGCTTCCCCAATTCCAGAAGCTGTTACAAAAACCTGAGCCCTTTATTCCCCAGCCCCCACTGGGTTCAAATCAATGCGCTTATTGTAAGAAGGAAGGTCACTTCAAGAATAGTTGCCCGGTTTTGTTGCAGCGTGCTGGTGGTATGCCTGGGCCCCGAGGCCGAGGTGGCTACCAGTCCACACCCAGGGGTAGGGGGCTAGGTACATCATCTCAAGACCAGCGTTCCTTTCCCCCTCAAAACTCCATGAATTATTTTGATCAGCAAAATGCTCAGTCTGCCCATTATTACAATCATGATTATTATACCGAGGATGAGAGTCAAGGTTTTCATACTAGCTAGGACAGCCATAGACAAAGTTAGGGAGTCATATCAGTTCCAGTGGACCAAAATGGACCTTATATTGAAGTCATTGCACTAGGTGTTTCAGAGCCGTTTCTATTGGACACTGGTGCAACGAAGAGGTCTATCATCCACTCTAAACTCTCTGGGGCACCTTTGTCTGGCTTAACAAATGTTTCTGTAGGATTTTCTGGCGCCCCAGTTTATAACCCAGTTTCTTGCCCTTTGCCTATCTCAATAGGTCCTTATGATTTGAAGGCTCCGCTTATTTTAACAACTGGTTGGGGTGAAAATTTGTTAGCTTTGGACTTATTAAAAAGACTGTACGCAACATTGCATTGTTCCCCCTTTGGTGTACAACTCACTTTAGGTAAAAAATTGATTTTCCCGGCGTATTTGTCTAAAGACCAACTCCCCCCTGAATTGCGCTCTCTTCCTGCCACCCTCTGGGCTACAGGCCCCAATGATGTAGGTCTCCTGCAGATTCCGTCCTACATCGTCACTCCCAAATCCAATGTTAAGTTACCTCCCATTCCCCAATATAAGATTTCCAGTGATGGTGAAAGAGTTCTCTTGGCTATTATTTATGATTTGGTTCAGAAAGACGTGGTTGAGGAGACGAGGGGAAATGTATGCAATGGTCCTGTTTTACCTGTTCTTAAACGTACTGACTCTTCTCAGCCACCCGTTTATCATTTTGTGATTGAACTCCGGGAGGTCAACAAGATTGTTGTACCCCAATTCCATGTCGTCCCAGATATCACTACCCTATTGACAATGATACCTGCTTCGGCTGCTTGGTTTTCTGTTATTGACCTCAAGAATGCTTTCTTCAGCATTCCCATTGCTGAGGAAAGTAGGGATATTTTCTGCTTCTCTATAGGAGGCCGAAGCTTCCGGTTCAAGCGTGCTCCTCAAGGCTATTGTGAGAGTCCCTCCAATTAAAGTCAAGCTTTGAAAACTCAGC
The DNA here is from genome assembly GCF_964261635.1 of Lissotriton helveticus. Classification (NCBI taxonomy): domain Eukaryota; kingdom Metazoa; phylum Chordata; class Amphibia; order Caudata; family Salamandridae; genus Lissotriton; species Lissotriton helveticus. The sequence continues at coordinate 668,920,470 of NC_136061.1, forward strand.
TCGATGCTTTCACTTTGCCCCCAGGTGCCACCCTTATTCAATACGTAGATTATCTGTTGGTTGCTGCTGATTCTGAGGACATTTGTAAACAAGTTACTATTTCATTGTTACGTCACTTGTCTGACCTTCATCACAAGATTTCACCCTGTAAATTGCAATATTGTCGCCAAGAGGTTACCTACTTAGGTAATCTCTTGTCGAAGGAGGTTCGGCGATTGACCCCAGAACGTATCTAAGCAATTGCTCAAATGTCTGTACCATGTACACAAAATCGAGGTGCGTGCCTTTTTGGGCATTACCTCTTATTGTAGGCAGTGGATTCCAAATTTTTCTTTGCTAGCGAAACCTCTGTTGGCACTCACCCTTAAAGATACACCCCAACCTCTCCCTTGGACTGTGGAATGTCAAAAAAGTTTCACTGACTTACATACTTCTTTATGCTCTGCTCCTGTGTTAGGTACTCCTGATTACAGTAAGCCTTTCACACTCTACGTTCACGAGAGAGAAGGTTGCGCATTGTCAGTTTTAACGCAACAATTTGGAGACAAGCAGCGCCCATGGGCCTATTTTTCGGCCGCATTAGACCCAGTGGCCAAGGCGTTACCTAGTTGTCTGAAAGCCACAGTAGCAGCAGTTTCCATTCGCCAGTCTGCTGGATTGGTATTGGATAATACTCTTATTTTCATGGTACCACATGCAGTAGATACCCTCCTAAATAGAACAAAGACACAGCACCTTACGAGTGCCCGCTTGTCAGGGTACGAGCTGACGCCACGTACATATCAAACAATGCAATACCCTAAACCCAGCCACGCTGTTACCGATCCCAGTAGAAACAGGTACTCAAGAACAGCATGATTGTTTCCTCCGTACAGAGGAGGAGACAACAGGTAGAGTCGATCTAAAGGACACTCCACTCCTGGACCCGGATGGGATCCTATGGGTGGATGGTTCCTGTTTCAAGCTCTCAAATGGGGAGACGACTTCGGCCTATGCAGTCACTACCTTGTACACAATTGTAGAAACAGCACGCATTAGGCACAATTCAGCCCAGGCAGCTGAGTTGATAGCTCTGACTAGAGCTTGTGTATTGGCTGAAGGAAAAAGAGTGAATGTGTACACTTATAGCCAGTATGCATTTGGAGTGGCCCACAGTTTTGGCTGTCTGTGGAAGGAAAGAGGGTTTTTTCACCTCCCACGGCACTAAGATACAGGACGGCCAGTTGGTAAATGACCTTCTCGAATCACTTACCTTGCCCACTCAGATAGCAATTGTTAAATGTAGTGCGCATAAGAGAATTACTGATGATGTGGGTCCAGGCTTTTGCAGATCAGATAGCGAAAGAGACAGCCAGAGACGTTACAAGCCGCATGTATGTTGCGGGTCCTGCTGGATGGGTCAGACAAGGAGGGATGTGTGAGGACACCGTAGAAAGTGTACAAATTATCCAGGGAGAGGCTACAGAGAAAGAACTGAGTAAGTGGAGAGAGGGTACAGGAATGTTGGACGCGACAGGGTGTTGGACAGAATTGTCGGAACATCAGCACTGGCTGTTACCAGACGCCTATGTGCTTCCAGTAGTTACCATGGCGCATGGTCCAGCCCACATCAGCGCTAAAGGGATATGTACACTTATGGCCCTTGTATGGCAGAATGCGGGGATCCCTAAATGCGCAGATAATTTGGTTAAGCACTATATTGTCTGTTTGATGCACAATCCAGGGAAGGGAACTCCAACCCCAGCAGGCCATTTTGCTCCCCCAACGTATCCTTTTGAGGTGTTGCAAATAGATTACATTCACATGGAGCGATGTAACAATCTGAAGTATGTCCTTGTGGTGGTGTGTGCCTTTTCTAGATGGATAGAGGCCTACCCCCTAAAGGATAATACTGCTCTGTCTACGGCTAAAGTCCTTTTGAAGGAGTTTTTCTCGAGGTTTGGTTTACCTCAAATTGTTTGGAGTGACAACGGAAGTGAATTCATGGGTCAGATAATGCAGAAAGTGTGTGCAGGTCTTGGTAACAGACAGAAATTTCATGCGGCAAACCACCCTCAGTCAGCAGGTTTGGTGGAATGCTATAATGGTACTCTTAAGCTCAAGCTCGCGAAGATACAGGCTAGCATGGGTCTTGCCTGGCCCGATGCTTTACCCTTGGCCCTTTTGTCTACTCGAACAACTGTCCATTCCCGTATGGGACTCAGTCCCTACGAGGTTGTGTTTGGACGCAGATCAGTTGACTGGGGGTGAGTGTTTGTATTGTCAACGCTCCGTCCATCATCACCTTTGGTTTTTCTGTGTTTGGACGCCCAGCAAATGTCTGGGGCGTCCCAAGGCCAAAGAAGTATTCTGAGATAGAGCATCCGTTGTTGATTGACTATTTACATGACCTCACCACTAAATTGCGTGTCCTTCATCAACAGGTACAAGACACCTTGCCTCAGGCTTCCACTGATCCTGGCCATACCATACAACCCGGTGATTGGGTTTGCATCAAGAATTTCCAGAGATCAAAGAATTTGGAACCTCGCTGGAGAGAGCCTCGTCAAGTATTGTTGACAACACGCACAGCTGTGAAGGTGGTTGGAAAGACAAATTGGATCCACGGTGTGTATTGTAAGAAGGTACCCTTGCCTTTGCCTTATGACCAGTGGGTCCGTGAAGGTATTGGCGATTTGGAAGGTGAAAGGGTCCCCCGATTCATACCTTTTAGCAATGCACGCCTAGATTGGACTCGATCTGAGAAAGAGGATGATGACGTTTTACAGGAAGCTGTACCACCACATCTCAGGTTGAACACAACCAATCCAGAGACACTTTTTCAGGACAAGACTGTGCCAAATAAGACGAGATACAATTTGAGGCCTAGAGTGGCTAGAGACAATTGAGAATTTTTTTCTTTCTATTGCACTTTTCAGTGACACTGACCATCCAATTAGGTTGCAGGGTCGTGGTAAGGGTCTTAGTTTGTGACCCGAGTAGTGGCAATAGGCCTGCTGGACTTGCAGTGTCATAGGACGGCTGATAATCACAGCTGAGTGTAGAAGGAATACTGCCACGAGCAACATTTAGAGGATGGATTCTGCTATACTAAAGGAAAATGATAAGAAGGATAAAATGAAGAAGAAATATTGCAAATTATTATATAATAGATGTGGTATAACACTGTGTATTTTAATCTTTTTATGTATTATATTAGCTTGTGTGGGTTGGGTTACTTATACTCTGCAGCAGACACCTACACCTACCTCCCATCCCGTGCCTTTTCGCACCACTGCCTCCCCGCACCAGTTATATACATTACCAGAACATGAGCAAAGTAGGAGAATGGAGTATTTCAATAATTCATTCATTCAATTGTTGCATCAGCATCAATTGGTAGTCAACACCACCGATTGTTGGGTTTGTGGACTCTTGCCCCATACTACGGATAAAGGGATGCCATATTTAGTTTTCCCTTTTTCCCTGAAGGAGTCTGCTTGGGCTTATACATCTATATTCTCTAATGCTTACGAGAACCAACCCCAGCACCCTGTTGGGGGTGGGGTTGACGTTAGTCATGACCCTCTAGTGAAGGGAATATGGGCTATGTCTAAATATTACAGTAAAATTAATGAGTTCCCCGCCGACGAACGACGGGCATACATTGGCTGAAACGTGACCCATTACGTTACTAGCCTTACAGATAGGGCCAGGTGAAAAAGATCCCCGCCCATATGGACTGTACCCCACCGAGGCCAACTGTGTCTCCAAGGAAATGGTCAGAATGCTAAGCCCCAATTGAGAAAGAGCTCTTGTGTACATACATATACCTATGCATCCCAGACTTCTCCACCGTTAGTGGCATCTCAGGGAACATATTTAATTTGCCATGACAGGGCCTATACATGGTTACCAACTAATTTCTCAGGGTCATGTTACGTGGCTTTTCTCCTCCCTCCGACATATACCGCCCCTTCAGGACATCACAGGAATAGGTACAGAAGAGGCGCCATTGATTCAGAAGATACAGCAGGACAAGAGGGAGGTGACTTTTTCAAAGGATTCCTCCCATTCTGGGGCCCTATGGCCAATAGCAGAAACATAAGGCATCTTGTTCGAGTTGTTGAGGCAACGATAGATGAGACTGTGGGGGCACTGAGTAACCTCACAGCCGAGCTTCAGGCGGATCGCCTTATGACATTACAAAACAGAATGGTTTTAGATATCATTCTAACGGACCGTGGTGGGGTATGTAAATTGATTGGATCCAACAGTTGCATTTACATACCTGACAACGCCCCTACAGTATACCAGGCCATCTCTAAATTGCACCTGATCCCTGAGTCCATTCACCAGGACGAAGGAAACTGGTCTTTGACAGGATGGTTCTGGGGATTATTGTACACATGGGGATGGAAGGTACTGACTTTCATTGGAGTGACATTGGCTATTATCTTTTCATGTTGCCTCTGTCTACAATGTGGTCCAGCTATTTGCGGCCTTTGTGCCACCCTGTGTGTCCCAAGACCTGTCTCACAGAAGGCAGAAAATATGAAAATGATGTTGCAGCAACAGCTTGACGACCTCATGGCTATTAACATTGACTCAGATTAACGTGAGTCTGTGTTTTGCCTGCGTAATGGCAAAAGGAGGGTCTGAGGTAATTCAGTTTTGACTCCATTTTGTATTCCGTCGGCATTTTGTGTTGCCCTCACTCAGGCAGCTTGGCAAACCAAGTGTTTTTGCCCTTTGTACTGCTACGTGTCAAATAACACCCCCTTCCTTGTTGTGAAGCCAATTCCAGGAACTAGCCAAACTAACTAATCCTTGTCTAGACTGACTAATCCTTGTCCCAACTATCTGTTGGCCTTCAGTATTCTTTGACTGCCCTATCTTATCTGTTGGCCTTCGATATTCTTTCCCTGCATTATCCTATTTCTCAAGTTGTACTTTGAAGCCCACAAACACATCCTGCCATTACTGATTGACCTATAGGTGCTGTCATTGATTGACTTATGGGGTTGGGCAAGAACACGACTCAAGGGGGACGTTCTGGTCACATGGTGTCTTGTTTTGAATGTTTTCCTATTGGCTAATATTTGGTGCATGGGGATTATTTTTTTGTGGGTGTATATGGTTATAAAAGACTGTGAGCCACGGAGTGAAGGGGCAGTCTCCTGAGAACCTACCATTGGTGTACTTCTAGGATAACTGTGCATAGCTGCAGCTAATAAATTTGGTTTTCTATGCTAACAGAGTATTACGTGTCTCTGTACAATAAGGCAGGTGAACTCAGAGATTTCAGGCGTGCCCTGCGCCGCTAGGCCCTTCTAGGCCCGGTTCTTCAGACCCAGGGGTCCAGAAACATGTCTAGGGGTGGCAGCTGGTGAGCAGCCAGTCAGCCACAATACTAGATTTAGGCCTTTTTTCTGGGGGCATCTCTAAGATGTCCTCTGAGTGCATTTTTCATTAAAACCCACACTGACTCTAATTGCATATTTGATCACCTGTGTTGTGTTTTAAACTTGTGGTTTTCCCTGCTCATGATTGCCTACATTTAGCGTGTTGAATTGTGGGATTTGCAGTCCAACCTCTGTAGTTTGTCCCTCTCATTCCTCTCCTTTGCTCTGTGCTAAGACCTGTATGATAAAAGAGTGCACTCCCAGCTACCATTTTGTGTTCACAAGCCAGTGAAACCAGCCCCCCTGCCTCTCCCCCCAGCAACAGGGATTTTCTAAATCAGAGGGTGCTTCTGTGAGCTGTTTGAACTGTGTTTACTAGGGCCTGTGTACTTCGTTTTTTGGCCAGCAGAGGGAGTAAAGTTTTATTCAAATAGTATTGTTAGATTTCAAGTTAGTGAGGCCTTTACCTGCTGCGGTCCAAAGTATGGATTGAGCCTGTCTGTCTCCTAGGAGATTCTGAACAGGAGAAGCAGCTTCCAACTACCTGGCCAGAAAACCTTGTCTGAGGTCCCTGGGACCTTATATGGTCTGCTAGTGGTTGGTACATGTCTACACTGATTGGTGGTTGTATCTGGTGTTTCTATTGAATTAGGGTTAATGTCCTCATTGGTTGGGTATTTGAGGGTTCTGATTGGTTTCTGGGTCAATGATTCAATCATTTTATGGTTGGGACTAGGGCTAGGGTTAGGATTTCAATTGGAAGTAGGGACTGGGGCTTCCTATGTCATTGGTTGTTGGGAGTAGGGTGGGGCTAGGGCTGTGGTTAGACCTTTAATTGGAAGTAGCGATTAGGGCTTCTGGTGTGATTGGTTGCTGGACTAGGTGTGGGACTTAGAGTAGGGTTAGGCTTTCTAATGGAAGTAGGGACTAAGGCTACCTGTGCCATTGGTTGCATGGACTTGTTTTGGGACTACTGGTAGGGCTAGGGTCTCTATTGGACGTAGAGATCAGGGTTTTCGAACTGATTGGGTGCTTGGACTAGGGCTAAGATTGGCTGTAAGGTCCTGGTCTCCTATTGGTTCTAGATTTTAGGGCTAGTGTTGTGATTGGATAGTGTTAGGGCTTGGGTTCTCATTGGCTGAAGGGGTCACCTGATTACTAGAGCTACAAAAAAGGCCAGGGTTAGGGCGTCTCTGCCCGGGCATCGAGGCTAAGGGCAGAGAGGACAAGGGCTGATGCCTGTTTGAGCCTGTTCGGGACTAGGGCCAGAAATGCTGCCCTTTTTCTCATTTAGCAATACCCAGCCCACACCATCCACATCCATAAACAGAGCAACACACTCACACAAAATGTACACCACGCACAACACTATGCACCGATTAATGTACCACCATGCACCACAAACCCAACCAAACCATATTTACACACCCTATTATCCCAACTATTACACATATCCACCATCACCTACAAACAGTACACAACTCTATCCTGTACCACTAACCAATACACTCATCACTAACACGCCAATCAACACCATACATAACTACATCCCATTCAGATACACTCTCCCTGCTGTAATTACACCTAACAGACCACCTTTTATAACTAACAAACATATAATCACCCTTCCATCAGTTGTCCAACAAACACCCTCCTCTCCCTTCTACCATAATAACACTAACGCACAACACACACACTGCACACCACCTCACTTTGTAACTCTTGCAACATATCAGTCTAAGATAAACACTCTCACCTCTACTTCATTCCCTCCTACACACAACATACACTCTATGCATAAACACATCACCACCCCCTCTACGTCACAACCTTCTCTCACAAACAATACTACACAACCAAATCCATTGCATGAAACATATACATCACCACCCTTTTTCACTACTCCTCAAAAGCAAAACATATCACACACACCAGCACAACAAGATCTTCAAAGCGCAACACCTCATAATACTTACCATCACAAAATACAAACATATACCCACCTTTCAAACCACACAAAGGAACAAACTCCAATGCCAAGCTTTCACTCTTTTACCACACCTAACACAGATACAGCAATACAGCACCTCTCTTCATACCGCCTCTAATCCATTGGACAATTTAGAACATTACTACATGACTCACATGCTGCACCACCTACCCTGACTCATACACTTTCCGCCTTAAACACACACCAAAAATATAAGCAACATCCCACACCTCACAAATGTGCTTCCCCATGTCTACTTCACAACAATGTTACACCACAAAAGCAACACAGCACTCCAACTCACTCTCAAACACCATCTCCAACACATACACATGCAGACCCATCAACATGCCTACTTAGCATGCTGGATGAGGAACACGATACAGAACAGCTACATGATTGCTATCCTAATACAGCTAATACCAGCACTAAAAGCACACCTGCTACAAACTCACACAATACTGATCACTCTTCTACCAAACAACGTCCCACTATCACCAAAGGCCACTCACTAAACTGTCTACTAATAAATGCTCGATCCCTCTCTAAAAACAAGCATCACATCTACGACCTTCTCACCGATGCAAAACCAGACATACTATTCATAACCGAATCATGGTTGGGAGAAGATATGGCTCCAGTCCTGCATGAAGCCATTCCTCTAGGCCAGTGGTTCCCAAACTTTTTTGACCTGTGGCTCCCTTGACCTAATCGGCAGTTGGCCATGGCTCCCCACCATTTTTTTACCCGTGGGTGGGTGGGGGGTATGCACTTTCTGTTGTCTTCCTTAAAGTATTTGGGATGCAATGAGGTATTATAATGGTTGGAATGCTTGAATTATTAATCTCATCTTTCACTTCACTCATCTATCCATCCTCTTGTCCATCTACCCCCTTTCACTCACTCATCAATCCTTACATCCACCCTTTCACTCATCCATCCATTCACCATTTCACTTATCAATTCATTCATCCACCCATTCACTTGCCCATCATCTACCCTTTCATTCATCCATCCATCTATCCTTTCACACACCCATCCACCAATGTACTCGCCCATCAGCTGCCCTTTCACTTATCCATCCATTCTTTTACACACCCGTCCACCCTTTTACCCATCCATCCACCCTTCCACCCATACATCCATCTATTTACCTTTTCTCTTATCCATACTTCCACTCATTCATTCATCCATCCATCCTTCCTTTCATTATCTATCCATTCCCCCCTTTCATTCATCCATTCATCCTTTCAGTAATCCATCCAGCCATTCAGACATTCCTTCACTTATTTACTCACCCACCTTTTTACATTATGAGCTGAGCCTTTGTCTGCAGAGTCGCAGACAGAAGAGGCCTATCAAGAACGAACTACAGCAAGGGGTGGGGTGGTGAAGAGTTCACTATGCCCCTGCACATAGGCAGACTGAAAACGTAGAAGTCATGAGTCACACATGATGCACAGTGCCAAGACGTGAGGTGACTGTGACATGGTGCTGTTTCCAGGGCTTTAAGTGGTGTCAAACAACTGGGGGGTCTCTTCAAAGGGGGTGTTGGATGTAATTAAGAGCGTAGTTTAAAACACCTAGGCTAAAAATCTGCTCTTAGCATAGTGTTGCGCCCAACTGGTATTATGTTATTTCTGTCATTGCATCCAGATATCTAATACAGCAAGTATCATTACACCAACAACAAGCCAGGACTATTGGCTTTGTCAATGGTTGCTAGTTCCTTAAAATAAAAAAGCAGTGACCATGGCTTTTTTTAATATAATATTGAAAATACTTCAGTTCTAAAATGACGAGACAGGAAAAGAACGATAACCCGTTCTTTTTAACTTGTTTTACAGGCTTCTTTAAATGAAGTGTTCTCTAATGTTGCAGCTAGGGCGTTTTACTTTTTACCTAACAGAATGCCCTTCTGTACACTGAGGCAGGAGGAGGCCGCCACATGCTTTAACACCCCAGACTGCCCCATTGTCATTCTGTGTGTGGCAATCAGCCACACACAGAATGATAATGGGCGGGGTGGGGCTGCTCTTGTGCTCTAGGATGAGTGCGAGGCGGCTCCATCAGCAGGGGTGAGGCCTCTCACAGGGGAGCAGTGCTGCTCCCTGTGATGGCCAAAATTACAGACAAAAGGCGTACGGACTGTTGGTCACCCTAGACTGTGCGCGGCGCCCCTGGCACCTCATTACGGCGCACCGGGGTGCCGTGGCGCACAGTTTGGGAACCACTGCTCTAGGCTATCAAATAATCACCCAAAATCGTATAGCCAAAAAAGGAGGTGGTGTAGCTGTTGTATTCAGGCAAACAATAGATATCACTAACATTGATAACATCTCCATAAAGAATTGTGAGGCTCTTCTAACAAGATGTTATGTTATGTTATGTTATGTGGTTTTTATTAGGCGCACAGATGCTCCAGCTAAGGAGCGTCCTGGCGCCCGACAAGGCAGCTACACAACACAACTAAATAAAACAGCACAAACAAAATAACTAAGGGAATAAAAATGTTTTCACGGCACGACGAAAGGAAAGCAGATCACTCATGGCACGAATTGCCGGGGGTAAAGAGTTCCACAAAGCAGCGGCCCGCACTCGGAAAGAGCGTCCACCGGCCCTGCTTCGCTTAAAGCGCGGTACCACGGCCAATTCGAGGTCTGCCGATCTTAAGGGTCGTGCTGGGATGTAGTTAGCCATGAGGGTCGTAAGGATCATTGCCGGGGACCCCTTCAAGATCTTATAGGCGACGCAGAGGACCTTAAACTGGATCCGCTGCGCCACCGGGAGCCAATGCAGCGCTCGTATAGTGCTGGAGGTAGGGCAGAATCTTGGAAGGCCTACCACCGCTCTCGCTGCTGCATTCTGGATCCGTTGCAGGCGCCCGATCTCAGCTACGTTCAACCCGGCCAGCAAAGAACTAGCATAATCCAGCCTGGAGATGACGGTAGCTTGGATCATGAGTTGCCGAGTGGGGGCGTCGAAGAACTTTAGCACAGGACGGAGCCCACGCAAGATGCCGAAGCAACAAGCGGCCGTGCGTTTAGTGTGGCATGCAAACGTAAGAGAAGGGTCCAACCAGACCCCGAGGTTCTTAAGCTCGGCGACTGGGATGGGAACAGGACCCAACTCCTCCGGCCACCATCTCTCTCCCCACAGTTCCGGTTGCCTACCAAATACCATCACCTCGGTCTTACTAGCGTTTAGCTGGAGACAATTGAGCGTCATCCAGCTAGCGACCGCCCTCAGTCCTTGTTGAAACCTAGGAGCGTCGACTTCAGCATCCCCGCTGATCGTGACCGCTAGCTGGGTGTCATCGGCATATGACACCATGGTCATACCCCATTGTTTGACAACCTCAGCTAGCGGCCTTACGTACAGATTGAACAACGTAGGACTCAGCGAGGAGCCTTGGGGGACGCCCAGGTTCAACGGAAGGAATTTTGACTGATAAGGTGGGACGGTCACGCTAAAGGCCCGGTTGGTTAAGAACGACCGGAACCAGTCGAGAGCAGTGCCGGTGACACCAGCCTCCTCTAAACGCTGCAGAAGGATAGGGTGCGAGACGGTGTCAAAGGCAGCGCTTAGATCTAATAGCACCAGCGCTGCCGTTTGTCCCGCGTCAAGCACGGAGCGAAGATGCTCCACCATATAAAGCAGAGCCGTCTCCGTGCTATGACCTGCCCTAAACCCATTCTGCGTGGCGTCGAGTATATCAGCTCGACGGAGATGTTCCGAGAGAGCGGCGTTTACGTGTGCCTCCATCACCTTAGCCGGCCACGGCAAGAGTGAAATAGGCCGATAGCTCTCCGGCTTGCTCCCATCCAGGCTAGGTTTCTTCAGGATCGGACGAACCATGGCTCGCTTCCACTTCTGTGGAACTACGCCAGATGTAAGTGACGCATTGACCAAGGAACAAAGCGGAGAGATGGCATGTGCCGCAAGGTCCTTGAACACTTCAGGGCAAAGTGGATCCTCAGGGGACCCAGACTTCACTCTGCGGGCCAAAGTGCCTAGGCTATCAGAGTTTAACAAAGGTAGAGAACATAGTCCCTCAGGTGGTGGTGGCTTAGAAGATGTAATCGCCGAGGGAACGACCACAGGAAAGGCTCGGTAGATGGCATTCACCTTTTCCAGGAAAAACTCTGCCAACTTTTCACAGTGCTCCACAGAGCTCTGGTGTGATGTTGTAACTTTTTTGGCAGTGAGGTCTTTCAATACCTTAAAGATAGCCTTTGCCGGGTTCGAACTGTTCCTGAATTGTGTCGCATAAAAAGCGGCACGAGTTCTACACACCGCCCGATGGTACCCCTTCACTGTAGCCTGATACAAGACTTTCTTAGAACTGGAATAGGCTTTACGCCATGCCCGCTCTGCGCGCCTGCAAGAAACCTTCAGAGCCCGCAGAGAGTCGTCGTACCAGGGGTTGGCCTTGCCAGATCCAGTTTTACAGGTCACCAAGGGGATGAGGGTGTCCAAGGCCCTGGAGACCCAGTCGCTAAACCTGTCATACATCTGGTCCGGCGGACCTGAGACGTCAAGCGGGTCAGCTGATAAGAGATGAAAGAACTTATCCAGCTTAAGTTTGTTCCAGCGTCTTCTTGGAACAGAACACACCACTGGCTTAGAAGGACTAGCCGCGATAGGGCAGTAGAACTGTAACAGATAGTGATCAGTCCATGCCAGAGGTGTGTAGCTGGTGACACGGACTTCCGTCAGATTGGTAAAAAACGGGTCAAGGGTGTGACCCCCTGAGTGTGTGGGCTGCGTCACCAACTGATTCAGCTGTAACGCCTCAAGGTCTGCCAGGAAACTGGATACTGAAGGACTACTGGAGTTGTTAAAGTGCAGATTTAAATCTCCAATGATGGTAAAATTGGAGCACCCCGTAGCCAGATTACTAATAACCTCAGGTAACGCTGCTCTAAAGGCCACTTCACTCCCCGGGGGCCTATAAATTACAAGTCCCGACAGGGTGAAGTTAGATGTAATAGCGACCTTGAACAGGGCGCTCTCGCACCCCGAGATCTTTTGCCCATGCCATGTAGTAGGGTAACAGGACTTGACGGCCAGAGCAATACCCCCGCCTCTTGAGATCCTATTCAAGGTGAATACCGAGTATTCCGGCGGGAAGGCCAGATTGACAATGGCCGTGTCAGCATCCTGCAGCCATGTCTCTGTTACACAGAATAGGTCAGGCAACTCCCTGCCTAGCAGGTCATTGATGTCAAGATGGTGCTTGACAAGCGACCTAACGTTAAGATTCCAAATACTAATACCTGGCGACGGGCCTAGGGGCGTGCGCAGAACGTCCCTGCAGCTCCTGCTTACGGGGGCATCCAGCGTAAAGCATCCGCAGCCACACGATAACGGGCCGCATAAGGGTTCCACCCTAGGTGTGAAGCAGGGTGGCCGCGACCTCTCAATGGCAACCAGACTATCTCTGGAGTAGCACCGCATGGTGTAAAGTAGACCGACCAGGAGGGGGGCCAGCGTCCAGCCACGTCCAGCGCGTCCTGTCGCGGACGGGCGCAGACGGGCAGGACTCAGGCACGACTCCGGCATGCGACGGCGTCCCAGCTGCGCGTTCCCGCTGCGCGGTAGAGAGCGACTTTAAATAAAGATGCAATCCTACACCGTCTTCCTGCTCCTTTATAGACCTCCACCTAGCAAGGCAACATTCCCAGACGCACCTCTAGACATAGTTTCAAACCTGATAACAATACACTCCAACCTATGCGTTCTGGGTGACCTTAACATTTGGTTTGATAAACCCAATATGACCCATCCAAAAACTATAATCACCGGCCTAGACGCATTAAACCTGCATCAGATTGTGCACTATCCGACACACACCGCTGGACATATCCTAGATGTCATTTTTGCAAATACTGAACTAGTTACCTTTCAAACTATAACTCCAGTCACATGGTCAGACCACCACTTGCTTGCGTTCCAACATAAAACAACTCTAAGCGACTCACCTAAAACTACCTTACATCCATCCACCTATCCGCCGTGGAACAAACTCAATTTGGAACACTTGGAAACACAACTAACATCCAGTACAAATCTGGAAACCATAAATTCTGTTCAAAATCTATATCAATGGCCACAGGAAGCTTTTGACATCCTGATACCACTCAAAACCACACAACAGAACAAAAGAAAAAAAGCGCCTCGGAGAAACATAGAAATAAAGGACATAAAACAACAAATTAGAAAGCTGCAACGTACCTTGCTCAAAACAAACGCCAAACAAGACAAACTTCACGTACAGAAAATTAACAGATTATACAAGTCTGCTATCAAAAAAGCTAAGAAAAGGTACTATTCAGATAGAATTGGAAACGCTAAATGTGCAAATAAAGAATTCTATAAAATACTCAGTGAATTTCGCAAACCAAATTGCCTAGAAGGATCTCATCCTGTTACTCAAGATTTCACAGACAAAGTGGCAAATCATTGCACGGACAAAGCAGACACGTTGGAATCATACTCAAAACAAATACAAAGCACCAGCACTAACCCTTGTACAAAACAACAAACCAAGAATGCTCTAATCAAGCCTCTCCATTACTTCCAACACATCTCACACGATGAATTTATGGACCTTGTCAAAGCAAGCAGGCCTGCCGGCAGCCCTTCTGACCCCTGTCCACCACAAACTTTCAAGACAATTCTTTTAAAAACCTCTGCTGCCACTCCAGTAAGAAGAATCATCAACGATTCCTTAACTACTGCAATATTTCCAGAAGAACTCAAAAAGTCACACATATGCCCTTTACTGAAGAAAACAAACTTGGACCCGCTGAACCCTGACAACTACAGACCCATTACAAATGGACCGTTCCTGGGCAAACTGCTAGAAAGAGCAGTGTTCGCCCAGATGTCACAATTCTTTGAAGAGAATGACATACTTTCAGACTTCTAAACAGGATTCCGTCCGGGAAGAGGCACTGAATCTGCCCTCCTTGCCATCTGGGATGACCTAAAGAATACAGTTGACCGAAACGGGGCTGCCGCGCTACTGTTCTTGGACCTCTCAGCTGCCTTTGACGCGGTTGACCATGACACTCTGAAACAAAGACTCTATGAAGCCGGAATAGAGGGAACTGCTCTAGACTGGATCGCGTCCTACCTTCAAAACAGAACTAATGACATCCATACCCCACCTTTCTCGTCCAAACCGTACTCCACAAAAGCAGGGGTCCCTCAAGGTTCTATCATCTCGCCCATGCTTTTCAACATCTACATGAAGTCATTACCAGTACTGATCAATAAATTTCACCTTACGTGCTATATCTATGCAGATGACACACAAATACTCCTTCAACTGGAATGCCCCAAAGACATTAGAAAATCACCAATTTTCAGCTGTCTCAGAGCCGTGGATCAGTGGATGACCTGGAGCCATCTCAAATTGAATGCTTCAAAAACTGAAATACTCATGTGTGGCGATTGGAAACATTACAACCCGCTTGCCGCATGGCCTGATGAACTGGGATCACTGCCTAAAGTATCGAAGGAAGTAAGAAACCTCGGAATGACCATGCACTCCAAGCTGTCGATGAATGCCCAGGTGGATGAACTAGCAAGTTCAAGCTTCGCTACTATAAAAACACTGCGACAAATTTTCCCTCATTTGGGATTTCCACACAAGGTCCAAGCTACCATCTCACTTGTTCTGTCCAAACTCGATTACGCCAATAACCTCTACCACGGATCACCTTTAAAAACCATGAAAAGACTACAACGGATTCAGAACTCGGAGGCCAGACTACTCTAGCATATCAAACCGCAAGACCAAATCCCACCATATAAGAAAAAAACCATGGGTGGCACATCCTTGTCTGTTCAAGCAGCCAAACTATGGAACTCTTTACCCCCAACATTAGGTCCACCGACAACCACCTTATCTTCGGAAAACTACTCAAGATTTTGCTCTTCTCCACATAAGCACCATACGCAAACAGAAATTTACAGCATATCCCTCTGTATACAAGCATTTTTTTCACTATAGATATGTACCTAGCTTTGTGTATTACTTTGTATAAACATGTAAAATAATTATGCTGTTGAGAGAAAAAAAAAATAATAATAATAAATAAATAAAAATCATCTTTGGTGTACATGTACATACTTCCAATGTGCATCTATGTACCTTCCATGTACTTGGATCTGTGTGTCTGTTACTTTTCTCCTGAAAAAGCATATCCAATGCACTACCCTATTTCTCATCCTGTGCCTCTAGCAATATCTTTAATCTACATATACTTACCTCCTTTATGTATCTATGTACTTTCAATGTAATTATGGATCTATATATTTATCACTTTCTTCTAATTTAGCATTTCCAATGCACTACCCCATTTCTCAACCTAAACTTCGCTCAATATATCTTCTAGCCCAACCTTCTGAATCATCTCAAACTTCTTCTACTACTCCTACCAATGCACTACCCTATCTCTCATCCTATACATCTATCAATATATCCTCTACATTCACTCTCTCATTTATCCCAAACCCCATACCACTACTATGATTGCCAAAATACCCTTTTCTAGACTCTCTCCTACTCTACCCCTCCTTGCATCATCTGTCACCTCTTTTACTATCTCGATCCCCTAGAACAAACCTTTCTAAACTCTTCCCTCTGAGTCCTCCCCTCCAAAACTCCTTACTATACTAATATACTACCCAAATAACTGAATAACATATCCACTACTCAAATTACGTCATATTTTTTTACTATACTAATTTTCAACAGTAATCCTTTATGGATTCCGGAGTGGCGTGCTACTCGCCAGAAAAGCGCTCCAACACCCAACAGGGGTAACAAGTACTATATGAATGCAAATCTTTCTTCCCCTTTTATCCATCCGCTAACCTTCTCACTCCAAGTAACTGACTAATATCCACCACTGAAATTACTTCATATTTCACCATATAAATTCACCACTAATCCTTTGTAGGCTTCCTGAATAGCGTGCATCGACAAGCGCTATATAAATACAAACCTTTGTCCTCCCCTATCCTTCTGCTATCATTCCAAATCCAATTAACTGACTAACCTATCCACCACTTAAAATGTACTTGCATGTTTCACTATACTAATTCAACACTAATCCTCTATGGGTCCCGGAGTAGCGCGCTACTCGCCGAAAAAGCGATTTGACGCTTCGCCAGAGGTAGTAAGCGCTATATAAATGCAATTACAATGCAATACAATACAATACAATAATGTACGACCATGTCATTTTAAGGTATCGCCTGACACAGTGCATGTGCTGTTGCTTGCGAGATATTTTGTTTATATACAAGTGGCTTAGGGTCTGACCACTACTTACCATTTGGTTGCTTCATTGTAACTCTCATTTCCTTGCTTCTCTTTGGTCAGCAGATGCTGATTTCACTCTCTTTTCGGGTGTTTGCCCTTCCATGGAACATGGACCAGCTACTGCTTCCTGTCTGCAGTCAATGTTTTACCAATGGTTGTGCACTTCCAGGAGGCACTTTGCTTTTTTTAATTTATGTTGTAGCGCTCCATAAAAGTGCATGTCTTTGCAGGCTGTCTCCCCTCCTCCCTCCATCTCGCTTTGTGTAGTTGCTTGCCTGCCCCCTCCTGCATTGTGCTGTCATCGTTGTTTGCCCTGTCCTCCTCCCTCGTTGTTGCTTAACCTGCTCCCCACTCCCTTTCCCCTCCATAGTTGCTTGCCCAGTCTCCTGCCCCCTCCTGTGCTGTTGGTTGAGCTGTCCCTTGTTTCCTTCCACGTTGTCTCTTTCCCCCTGCACCCATCACCCATGTCATTGCTTCACCCACCCCCCAACCTTCCCCCTTTCATAACACATCCTCCTTCTCCCATGTCGTAGCTTGCACCGTCCCCACGAGACCCTTCCCCCATTGTTAGTGAGGGTGTGAGTTATGGGGTGCATTCTGCATTGCAAACCTTAACTGGTGAATTGCTTTTTTCAAGTTTGTGTTCAGTGAACCATAACTAACCTTTAATTGAGTCTTTTTTCAGTGAATTGCAGAGTGTTTATGATGTACTGCATTCATGTGCTATGTACCCATTCCACGCTCTATAAGGCCTTTGGTTGTGCGCAGATGAGGTTTGCTGCAAAGCCTGCCCTTCAGCCAGAAACAGACAATCGCTGCTGAACACACCACTTGCCCTTAGCCCAAGTGCAGTGAGAAGACAACCCTGCATTGCAAGACCTTCATTCTTGTGCAGTGGGGTTTGGCCTCATGCTCTAGCTGTGGTGCCCTTCTCTTTTAACTCCCTTCACTCCCCAATATTATAGCACTGCACCTAATTTGCTAATTGTCTGACAAATTTCATGTATGTTTATCAGAGAGCAAACACAAGAAGATGATGGACTGAGTGCTGAAACTTTTCAACCACTCACCCAGAGTCAAGAGATTTGGGTTGAATCCATTGTTATTTTGTTCACTATGCCATCCCAGTTTAGACCCAGCCATATGCAAATCAGCCTTGACCCTGTTCTTCATTGGCCGGAATCAAGCATTTTGGAACCAGTTTGAGGGTGTCACCCCTCATCAGCCGGGTTAGCTTAAATACAGTGACACAGCGAGCAAGGGGCCCATGTTTGGGCATACCATTGGCCACTTACAGCAATGTTTATCAGAGAGGGCCAGGATTATTAGTGAATAAAATTGTATTGCTCTCCATTTATCTTTGGTCTTCTCTTTATGGATCTGCTTAAATCTTGACATACGAACAGAAAGCTTAAAATGCTACATGTCTGACAAATTTCATGCAGATTCATCATATGATGCCAAAGTTATTAGTCAACCTGACTCTTGCATCCTGTATTAGATCAGTACAAAACCTGACATAAGTACATTAGGTCTTCCTTGCTAATTACTGCTACATTTCACGTTATTCACACTTGAACATTTTATTGCTCACTTTTAATTTGATGGATTGGCACGAAACTTGACACACCAATAAAAAAAAATTCTTCTTAGCTTCTGTCCTATTTTGGGCCAATTCATCACACAGTGCCAAAGTCATTGATAAACGAACACTTTTTTGCCACTCCTTTTTAATTTTAACCGTTTATGAAGTTGCATGAATTTGAAAATAGCATGAGTATCTTTAACAGAGTAAGTGTTTGCCAAATTTCATGTATATTTTTCAAATGTTCCTAAGGTTATAATAAAATCAGTTTTCAAGATATCTGAAGTGCTACCCCTTTCAAACTTCTCCGAATGCTAATCTCCAAAACTACTGAGCAGATTATTACTAAACTGTGAAACACAAACTTTCTCTGTGACGGTACGAAATGGCAAGCAGCGTGGCAACCCGCTAGCCTGCTGCTGGCACTCCTTGTCAGCCTCCAGCAGATGTAGGAGAGTAGGGTCTGCTTCCTATGGTCACCCCCACTTTTTGCTGTGATTCTCTGGTTTTTCGACTTTAGTGTGGCTGTGGGCCTGCTAATCAGACCCACAGCCCAGCTGTTCTCTCTCTAAATTGATACCATGTACTTTAGGTACATACCAGATTGGTTACTGGGTCACTTTTGTGAGCCCCTGTATAGTGTACCATAGGTACCCAGGGCATAGGTGTACCCTAGGCCTACCAGGGGCTGCAGCATGTATTGTCCCACCCCTGGTTTGCCTTCCAAACTGATACCACAGGTCTGTTCACACAGCCTGGGTAAGGTGGTGTAATCACCCCTTACTTAGATATAGTATACCTATATCTACCTTTATATATAGACACGCATACACCTATAAGCCACTCCTAAGGTAGGCCTCGACAGTCCTGGAGGCAGAATGCTTGGTTTTATGTGAGAGGGTGCCCTAGCATAAGATGAGCCCCTCTGCAGCTTTTGGAACCATCTCCTTATAGCTGTTCTATGATATAGCCACCTGTTTTGGCCTGATTAGAATGCTGAAGAAGATTCTTCCATTACTCCCGTTTGAGGCCAGACAAATTGTGGTCCAGGGACTAATACTGGCCAGGTTGGATTTTGGAAATGCGCTTTACCTTGGTACCCCTGACTCCACATTGAAAAAGTTGCAGGTAATTCAGAACTGTGCCGCCCGAACTTTGCTCCAGCTCCCCCGTAGGACCTCTGTGAAGGCAGGATTGAAAAAATTACACTGGCTTCCCGTGAAAGACAGGGTCAGCTTCAAATCTCTCTGTGTTGCCCATCAATCTTTTTGGGAAACTGGGCCACTAATTAGTCGCACTTTAATCACCCCCTATCTTCCCAATAGACAACTTCGATCTACTAATGCCTTACTGGCAGTAGTGCCAAAGGTTAAGAGATCCAGAGCAGGAGGTCGCTCTTTCTCCTTGAACGCGGCCAAGTTGTGGAACAGCCTACCTTATCATCTTAGGTCCAACTCAGACCTTACTTCTTTCAGGAAAAATTTAAAAACTTTCCTGTTTAACAAATAAGTTGCTTCTCCTGTACTTGGCCCTATGGGCAACACCTGTTAGTTTTCAGCGCTGGGACGCCTCCGGGCAGCTATTCTGCGCTTTATAAAACCTATTTTCATTTCATTTCATTTCATATACTCTTAAGTGCATTATAATCCTCGTGGTTAATGCTAACTTTGGTTTGGCTTTATCAAAACATGTCGTGTAAGGTGTCAAGCACTTTGGAATACTACCCCCCTGCCAATTCTGGCGGCGGGGGTAGTATTCCACCCTTCTAGAGGGAAAAGACATGTATGTTACTGCTTTACCCGGTTAAAGTTAAACAGACCCTCAGCATCACAAAATGGATGCTGCTGCCACAGACACGAGTCTGACCTCCTGTTGCTGTGGGAAACTCCAGCAAGGGTGACCTGGACAATAGGTTTCCTGTCCAGGGAGGTGCCAGAACCTCCCCAGACAGGGGTTTTGTGTATTGGGGCAGGGAGGGCTGCATTCAGTGAATGCATCTAGACACTGCCTGGGGCCCACAAGGTGCTCCATGCATAGCCCGGTTCGAACCAATTGCTGGGGCACTCCAGCCCCAGCTCTGGCATGAAACTGGACAACGGGATAGGGGCGTAACCACCCCTTTTCAGGTCCACCCATAGGAGGGACCTAGGCAGGTAATCCAGCCCCCATCCTTAGTATAAGTATAGGAGCTGTGTCCCCAGGACTTCAGATTATCCTGGAATTAAACTTTGATACAGAACTCTTGGACCTTCGACATTCTATTCTGACTAGAAGATGGAAGACATCTCCCTTGTGGTCAAGAAGCGACCACCCTGGTCAAACAGGCACCAACCGCAACTTTGCCAGTCTGCAGTTTCAAGGCTCCCGCCAGAATCCGAAGACTGTGACTCAGGAACTAGACTTCCAGATTTCTCTAACCCTGACCCACTTCCACAGCAAAGCTGAGACCCGTGGCGGACACGAGAGACGTGGGACTGGACAGCTTAGACATCCTGCATTTTGCTCCCTGCACTCCTTTCCTGAAGCCTCAGTAAGTGGTGCATTGGGGTACGGGAAGCCCCAGCCCGAGCAATATTTGACCCAAAGACCAGGCCCCCACCCTCCACGAGTGACCCGTGGGCCCCGCCTTTATATTTGTGCTTGCATCTTCCCAGTTCCTTGTCCGTTGACTAGTGAGCCTCCTGAAGAAGCCATATTGAATCTAACTGGTTGCTCCAGGCTTGCCCCAGCTTCCCCAAAAAGGAGAAATGCCACAGACCTTGCTGGTCTGCAACAGAGCCAAACTTGACATCCTGCGTGGGTTGCGATTGCTAAGGCTTGTTGGGTCCAATACGGATACTGATACTGCAGTCATCTAGTCCATTGTGAGACAGCTCGAATCCAGCTCCTGGTCATCGTCGATGCTTTTTGAACCTCATGGCTGAAGAGACAAACTCACCTTCTTCACCTTAAAGCACCCGACATCGCCTGGTTCCTTCCTGGTTCCTTCCTGGTCACTGGCTAGTGACCCAGACTCTGTCCTCTCTGCTTTCAGGTTCTTCACATCTCCAATCCACACTTGGATCCACCAGGACACTTTTCCTCTGGTCGCCTGCAGCACTTCTTTGCAGCTCTCCATAGAAAACGACGACTAAACCCAACATCAAAAGACACCTATGAACCTGCTTCCGTGGGTGAGGTCCCACGAGTACTCTGGTAGTCTCGAGGGTATTAGCCCTCCTAGTGTCTAAGTCTAAAAGGGTTCCAGCTGTAACTTAGGGGGGAATAGTAGCAACATTGTATCCATTGAGGGAAACCTGGGCAACAGCGTGACTGCCCATTCTGACTTGGCAATGGCAGCGGAAGTGGCAGCAGTTTCTAAAGCGTGGCTCAATGGTTAGAGCGGCAGACCCTGATGCAGAGGTCTGGCCGGGACCAGGGTTCAATTCCCGCCTCGGCGGCTCTTGGACTCAATCTCTCCGGACCTGATAATTCTCGCCTCGGTACCTACTTTAATCATGGGTCCCACTCTGTGACTTTGGGCAATAGCTTGCTTAATCTCTAGAACGAAATGGCCGCCTGATCGTAGAGCTCCGCCGGGCGAGAAATGACCGGGGCCGTTCGCCACTGATCCGGCGCTGCGCTGAGGACGAATTACGTCTGCAGCCGATCCTTGGAGCCTACTGATGCAGCCTGCCTAATCTGGAGGACGGGGGACAACGTGGAAGGTCGGAACAGCTGAGTGGTACTGCGGCCGGCTGCGCCTCGCGGGCCGTTACGTTGCAGCTGCGGAGCGCCTGGTGAGTCTCCTGATTGCCCCCTTGCTGTCCCCCTCGGCACTAGGGCCGCTGTGGTTCTCTCCCGGGTCCGCTGCTCGGCCCCGGTGGTCTCCGTGGGTGGAGGTGCGGCCCCTCGGTGCGTGACCGGCACTTGCGGCCTGGTCCGGCCTTGGGAGCCGGGGCCTCGATTTTTAGGGACCGCCGGGTGGGGCGGCGGCGAGCGGGGAGCGCGGGCGGCGGGCTTCGGGGCTGAGGGGCGCTTGGCGAGGGGTGTGGCCGGCTGGCTTCAGGGCGCTCTGCGAACGGCCTGGCGTCGCTGCACTCGGTGGGGGCCTACCTCCATTGCCCCACCGCTACCGTGCACCCAAGACCTGCGCCTGTCCCCCTGCGGAACTTGGCCTCCTGCGCTCCTGCTGATGCGGTGGCCCTGTTTGTCTGCCGCCTGTACAGCTTCTTGTGACCGACGCTGGCTACCTGACCTGCGAGACCTGGCCCAGCTGAGTTGCCTTTGCCTCGAGGCCTTGCCTACTTGGTCCCCCCACCACACCACCTTTGGCTGCCTGTCTTGGTGGGCCCCTTGATCCGCCGGCTGCTGCCGGGTGGCTGCCGCAGCCGCCTGCTGACCCTACTTCTTGGCCTCTGGCGCACTCCTCCAGCCAGATTCATGCCCTGCTGTCCTGTGTGCAACCGCCTTGGCGACTCGTGGGCTCCCGCAGCGTGAGTCAGCCCTGGGACGGTGGACCGACGAGTACCCCTGCTCTGGTCCCGTCCTACCCGCCTTGCCACTGGGGTGCCCGGACACTGTGCTTGACTCTCTGGGTGCCGCTGTTGTCATAGAGTCCTGTGCCACTGGCGATTTGCCCGCCACTGCTTCCACCATGGTGAAGAAGGATGTTACCCAGAAGCGACTTACCTTCAGTTCAGCACCCGTACGTGCTTCTGCAGCTTCGCCGGCGGCGGAGGTGGACACTGGGGGCCAGTTGGCAGCGAAAGACACTGCGGGTATGGTTGCTGAGATGATGGGTGAGATGAGGGCTGGATTCAAGGCCTTGGATTCTCGTTTTGATACCCTCGAAAAGAAAATGGCGGACATGGGCGCGACGATCCAACTGCACGATAGGCGTCTGGACCTGGCGGAATCCAGAGTTTCCGACCTCGAGGATGGTGCGGCGTCGATGCTGAAAAGGTTGGAACGAGTGGAGAAGATCCTTAAAGACGTCACAATTAAGAACGAGGATTTAGAGGCGCGCAGCAGGCGCAATAATATCCGAATTATCGGCGTGGCGGAGACGACAGCTACCGGACGCTTTGACACTTTTGTGGAACACCTCCTGATCGAACTTTTTGGCCGAGACACGTTTACCGCTGGCTTCGTGGTTGAGCGCGCTCACAGATCGCTGGGGCCCCGACCTAACCCTGGCCTGCCGCCCCGGCCCATTATTGCCAGGCTTATGAACTTCAGGGACAGAGATGCGGCGCTGAAGGCTGCCAGGGAGGCGGGCGAGGTTCGGTGGCAGGGAGATGTGCTCTCTTTCTACCCGGACTTCACCATCATGGTCCAAGATGCACGCCGTAAATACACTGGTGTCAAAGCTGCCTTGCGCAAAATGGGATTGCGCTATGGTATGCTGTATCCTGCCAGGCTCCGGGTGGACGTGGACGGCAGGTTTCGCATTTTTGACTCTCCTGCGGAGGCACAGGAATTTTGTCGAGCCTACAAAAACAGGGGGTCCCCTCGACAATCTGATGTTGCTCAACAGTCTCCGCCGCACACTGACTCGCAGGCTAGTGCTGACCTGTTTACCGAAACCGGACAGGGTTGACTTAGCACCTTTCCATCTTCTCGATCCGGAGTGTTTGCCCCAGTAATCTGCATCTGATACTACTGTTCCTATTTTTTTTACTTTTGCAGTGCTTTTTCATACTTGCTGACATTTGAACGTTGCCCCGGTTGTGGTTCTTGCATGGCGGAGCGTCGCCTACCCCCATGGCGCGAGCCGCATTGTTTTTTTCTCTAACATTGTCTTTATTTTACAGGTACATTAGTGGACAACTGTTGTTGTTTGTTGCTCTAGGTTGTTTCCGGAAGGGTGGGTTTAGCCTCCTTGGGCTTGAGGAGTGGCTGGGTGGTGGGTGGTTGGGATGGGCTTGTTTATGCTTTGGTCTTGTTGTTTGTGCATTCGCACTGTTTTTCTATCTAAGTGATGCCTTTTTTGCGATAGGGAATGGCAGGTCCGTACACGCATGTTTTCTTACGATTCCACCGAGTTTGAATGGCTAAGTTAGGACAGCAGTCTGGTCCTTCCAGGCTTACCTCCATGTCTTGGAACGTCCGAGGTTTAAATGATACGAGGAAAAGGCGACAGGTTCTAAACTATGCAGCGCGGCATGGGGTGGATGTCCTATTTTTGCAGGAGACACACCTAGTGGATGCTGACTCTTCCTCCTTTGCAAAAAGCTGGGGCGCGCACAGATTTTTTTCTAGCTATAGCAGATATGCAAGGGGGGTTGCAATCCTGATACATCGACGTGTTCCATTCGTGCTCTCAGACAGCATATTGGATGTGGATGGCAGATATGTTGTGGTTACGGGGGTGCTTCTGGGCTTTAAGGTCACCTTTGTTGGAATATATGGCCCCAATTCGGACTCCCCTGCCTTCTTCCGGGGACTTCAGGATGTTCTGCTGAGATTAGACACTGATATGATGATACTGGGGGGTGACTTTAACCTGCTCATGACCCCTGCCAGGGACAGCACCTCCTCTTCCCCGGATTGTAAGCCCCGCTCCCGTGCTGTGCTGGCGGATGTGTGCGCTCATTACTCACTGATTGACATTGAGGCCCGTTTGCATTCCACCTCACCCGTCTACACCCACCACTCGGGGTATCACAACACTAGCACCAGAATAGACTACTGGCTCCTTTCCCCAGGGGTAGCCGGTTGGGTGAGTGACCATTTGACACTCCCGCGCACTCTGTCTGACCACTCTCCCATAGTGCTGACCCTGCTCATCCCCAGGTTGGGAGGGTACGAGAAACAATGGCGTTTTCCTGGCAGGGCGTTAGCTGACCCGGTCTTCAAGGAGGACATTCGCATTGCCATAGAGGAGTACTTTGAGTTAAACGAGGGCACAGTGGACGCTTGGGCTACATTGTGGGAGGGTTTCAAGGCCACCATTAGGGGGGTTTGCATCAACAAACATGTAGGGGCTTTGCGTGACATCCGTGCCTCCCTGACCCGTATTGAGAAGGACATTGCCGCTTTGGACACTAACACGCTCACTGACACGGATGGTGGGGTGGAGGCAAAGAGGTTGGCACTGCTGCAAGAGTTCAGAGACACTGCAGACAGAGAACTGACATATCTCTGCACACAACACTCGGCTAGGCAGTATGGTGAAGGAGACAGGCCTGGCAAGCTCTTGGCCCATCTGCTTCGTCCCCCCGCCAGGCTTCATTTATCTCGGACATGGTAGATGATCAGGGAGCTCGTCATCAGACCACCCCTGCCATCTGCGATGCCTTCCTATCCTACTACAAGGACTTGTACACCTCGGGACTATCGGCTGACTGTCGCGACCCTGGCCCCTATATTAACGAAATCTCTATGGTCTTCCTGGAAAAACACATGCAGGACTTTCTGGCGATGCCTATTGAACCGGACAGCGTTGTGGAAGCCATTGATGCATTGAAAGGCTCGTCGGCGCCGGGGCTAGATGGCTTTTCAGCTGACTTCTATAAGGAGTACAAGGAGGAACTGGTACCTCGCCTGATTGAGGTGTATGCGGAGTCACTCGAGACGGGGATTCTGCCGCCCACATTGCGGGAGGCCGTCATCATTTTACTCCCCAAACCGGATCGGGACCCCACTAGGTGCGGTTCCTACAGGCCCCTTTCCCTGCTCAATCTTGACTATAAAATTTTGGCGAAAGTCCTTGCCACCCGACTATCTTTACTTATGGAGTCTATCATTTCCCCGGCCCAGTCCGGGTTCGTTCCCCATAGATCCACCTCCTTTAATCTGCGGACGCTGTTTTCTGTTCTTCACAGAATTGAGCCGACTACGCCGGCAGCTGCGGTGTTTTTAGACGCCGAGAAGGCATTTGACACCTTAGAATGGTCGTTCTTTCTATCTGTCATGCACCGCATGGGCATGCCGTCCTTGTTTGTCTCCACGGTCGAGCTGCTTTATACTGCCCCCAGAGCGACACTGCGCCTTAATGGCACGCTCTCTGATAGCTTCCCTCTTTCCCGGGGAACCAGGCAGGGATGCCCCCTGTCCCCCCTGTTATATATTCTAGCCATGGACCCTTTGGTACGTCATTTTCAGGAGCGCCACCTGCACCGCGGGCTCCAGTTCCGGACAGGCCCGTTACTCGTCTCCCTCTACGCTGATGATACCATTCTGTATGTCAGGTCTCCGGAGACCAACCTGTCGCCTTTGCTGCTTGAGGTGGAACGCTTTGGGAGGTACTCTGGTCTTCGTATTAATTGGCATAAATCTGAGATCTTTCCGCTCACCCCCTCCACTGCTCGCTGGGACTGCCCGTTCCCGCTGGAATGGAATACAGACTCGGTGAAATATCTGGGTATCCACATTCATCTAGAAACGGTATCCATGATTCGTCTTAACTATGGGCAGGCGTTGGACTTTCTGGAGGATAATATTGCACGTTGGATTCGCCTCCCTATCTCTATGGCCGGCCGTATCGCCATAATTAAAATGATCATTCTTCCCCGCTTTCTGTACTTATTTAATAACATACCGGTCCCGCTCACTCGGATTTTCTTCACGCAGCTCCGCTCATTGCTGTTGCGGTTAGTGTGGGGGGATAAAAGGCCGCGAGTTTCTTGGCGCATTTTAACGCTGCCTTATGAGCGGGGTGGCTTTGGAGTGCCGGACTTTTATATTTATTACCTGGTCGCGCAGTGCGCCTATGCACACCCTTGGTTTCACCCGGACGCTCGGATCCCGTATTTGAGACCTGAAGCAGACTTGGTGCTGCCACTTACCCTCAACTCGATCTTGCCCGGAGGCTTTCCGCGTGACCCCCTTGACATACAAACTGTGTCCACTACATCGTGGGCCTGGATGCAGGTGCGTAGACTGCTCCAGTTGGACGTCCTGTATTTCCCGGCTCTTCCATTACCTAACCCTCACTGGCCCCCCATCACTGCGGAAACGGTGGTCTGCAGAACGCTGGCCAAATACCAGCTCACCACAATAGGAGATCTGTTTCCGGACGGACATGTTTTCTCTGTGTCCGAGGATCCACGGTTCACGGACCGGACATTTATGGATTCCTTTGTCCTGACGAGACTGAGGTCCCTGCTTAGAGCGCAGTTTCCGTCGTTCCCATTGCCGCCGGATGAAATGACAGCACTGACTTTTCTACTCCAGTCGCAAACGGGAGCCCATATGGTCTCCAGGTTGTATGGACTTTGTGTGGCGGCCCTCCCGTCTTCGGATGCGAGGGTTCGGGCGGCGTGGGAGCTTGATTTGGGCGGCCCCATCACAGATGCCCAATGGGATGCCTGTTGCCGCTCCACTAAAGAGGTCTCTATTAACAGTAGACATAAACTAATTCATTTCAAATTTTTGAAGCGACTATACTTCACTCCGGCGCTAGCCCACAGAATCGATCCAAACAGACCTCATCACTGCCCTAAATGCAAAGCTCCCCATGCCGATTTTGCACATCTCACATGGACCTGTCCGAAACTGCACACTTACTGGCTACAGGTACACCACATTTTGGGAGACATTCTAGAGTGCGAACTGCAACATAAGCCGGAAATTGCACTGCTTGGCTATGTCGCGGAGTTCCCCCGGGCCACGCGTAAGCTTGCCGCCATAGGTTTCTTGCTGGCGAAAAGGGAAATTGCTTTACTTTGGGGGTCCAGGCGAATCCCTACTTCCGTGAATTGGATGCGCAGCCTTGCCCAATGTAACACCAATAGTGTGGAATATTCCACCCAGATTCCTACAGCCTCACGCCCACTTGACATTTGGGGCCCATATCGACAGTATCTTAGCAAGATTACACGGGATACACACTCCCAGGCTGCTAGCTCAATTGTCCCAGAGGGGGTGGGCTAGGTGATTGTAGCTGCACCACCAGTGCGCTGCCTATTGGGGTTTGCAGGGCTTAACGTCCACACACTACTGGAGTGGGTTATGAGTGAGCTGCTGATTTTGGACTGTGTGCTGATTGGGGCCGGGGCGTCTCCCTCTTCAGTTCCCTTGCACGCCTTGCCCCGGATGGGGTGGTTGCTTCGCCCTAGTCCTTACGCTCGTCTGCCTATGCCTCTGGTTATGCCATCTTACTAGTCACTAGGTGTATTGCTTGCCGCTCTGTCTGTCATGAAGGCTCACTTGTTTTCGTTTTGTTTGTGAAAAGTTGTATCTCTTTATACCGCGTGTGCAATTTTCCTTCAGGTATGGAAAAGTGAAAATAAGAATCTAGAATGTGCTACACTACCTGTAATGTCATTGGTCTAGTCATCCATGTACTTCTTTTGTATAACGATCATTAACGTTTTTATTGTCGACAATTTCTTGTGTATTTGTATGCTTGCACGGACCAATCTGATGCTAATAAAGAGATTTAAAAAAAAAAAAAAAAAATCTCTAGAACGGCCCCAGCAGCGCTTGGATGCCTGGCTTCACCTTGGGGGTGCCCAGGAGTGGACTTTCACATGGAAAAGCCAGGAAGGGTTCCACAGCGGTATGAGTGCAGCGCCGGGACGCCCCGTCGCATGGGCAACCGTGCGCTTTACAAATACAACACATTTACATTTACATTTAAAACTCCGGGTGACAAAAAACAAGCATGTCTTACATGAACTAAGCTGTCTGGTAAGGCGGGTGACAAAACCAATCTGGCTAAAAAACAGACAAAGTTGATGCGGAAGTAGAAGTTGAAGATGATACAGCCTCGGGAAGAAGAGAGCAGGGTGATATAGATCTCCTGGAGGATGAGACCACCACAAATACAGGGGGCTCTACCAATATCGAGACATCTGGCGCGACTACTGAATCAACAAGCAAACTCCCCTTGCAGTCAGGCAGAGAGGAACAATTACCTGAAGCAGCTGATATATCAGAATTGGGGGGTTTAACTATCGAAGAGGCAGAAGAGGGCTCGAGTGTGGACAATGAGGAGCTCTTAGATGAAGATGATGTAGGCAGTGGAGCCAGGGGGACTGCTAAACCCCTTGGGCGTAAAAAGGCAAAGTCCAAAGCAAAAAACAAACTTAAGAAAGGGAATATTAATGCCTCCAATCCTGCTATGCCATCCTCCAATCTACGTACAAAGCCCATCAGGGATGAAAGCCCTCTTCGAAAATGGATCCAAGCGAAGGGAGGAGTTAAGAATATGGCTTTGCGCCTGTCTGGCGCCAGCCCAACGGAAGATACCAATTTAAGAGATGGACACAACTCTGCTCCAGTCGTCGATAATACTACATCCCCCCTTCTTTCTCAAGCCGGCTCAAAACCAATTGGTTTGGATCAAATAAAATCTCGGCCTGAATGCGAGCCCGCTAGTAACATAACAGTTACTACTCTAAGCCCTACTATAAATACAAGCCTGCCTTCCACCGCCGATGTTGTAATTTTAACACCGGCTACTTTGCACAGTAATGAGTCACCAGTCTTAGAGGGGTCTCAGGACCCAGAATATGCTACTTCCTCTTTTGATCTCATTCTAAAGACTCTTACCGACCATCGCCAGGAAGCACTACAACACTTTCTTCAGCTAAGGGAAGATAATAACAAACTGCAGAATTCTTTACTGGAGGTGTCCAGCAAATTAGGGGGGGTTACTCAAGAGATTGAGGAACTGCAGCACAGAGTAGTCGATGTCGAAGAGGCGGCTGTACGTACGGAGTCTTTAACTAGTCAACATGCTGTGCAAATAACGAACCTTGAAACCAAGCTGGAGGATATGGAAAATCGCCAAAGGAGACAAAATCTCTGACTTTTTGACATTCCGGAAGGGGCAGAAGGGTCTGATCCAAGGGCATACGTCGTTAAACTGTTTCAGAAGGCTTTTTTAGATCTTTCAGATTGGGCCTGGGACTCGTAACTTCAAAGGGTTCATAGACTAGAAAGCAAGTTTCCACGTCCCCTTCTGATTGATTTCGGCAATTATTTACTGAGACAGGCAGTTTCTTTAAAAGCTAGACCCAACACCCCTGTTACAATAGAAAATCTAACGTTTTTTGTTCGATCTGATTTAAGTAAAAGTACAATGGAGAGGGGATGGAAGCTTCGCCAGCTGATAGATCCTTTTAAATCCATGGGCTGTGAGGCTTATTTACAGGAACCGGACCGTCTTAAAGTTATCAAGGGTGGCCATATGCATTTTTTTACTGATTTAAAAGAGGCAGAGCTGGCACTCTCTAAGTGTAGCATATGAATATTAATATTGGATAAATTGTTATAGACATCAATAGGTAGGGATTGTAAAGTTTCACGGATAAGGAAAAGTAAGCATAGGAGTTAAAATGGGCAGACTAAATGAGGTATGTTCAGATGTTTACCCGAAACTCTCTCTGATCGCAGGAATTTATTTAGTACTTCCATTGAATACAGCTGACATCTGCCTCAGGGTTGTTTTCTCTTTTTGAGCTGAATAAACATTGTGAGGGAGATTTCTCCTTTCAACTTCTCTTTTTGTATTTCCTCTCTTGCTTTTCCTCTCTCTCTCATTAATTCTCTTTTTTCCTTTAGTTTCCCCACTAGTCTTTTCCTTTTTTATCTTTCTATTCGTCTGGCAGGGACTATCGGGTCTAGCCTCCCGGCTGCCACTCTGCAGGGCTGCCTTTTCAGCTGCAGCAGGGTATAGAGGGGTGTTCTCCCCGAAGGGACTAGGGGGAGGAGGAATGGGGGGTGTGTTCAAGGTTTGCTGGGTAAAAAATGATAAAAATTACAGTGCGAGATTCAGAATTGTTAAAAAAGATTATCATGTTTGCTTTAGCCATGCTGCATGGTTACGGATAGACGCTCAACTATATGGGTTTGACTGGGTAGGAGGCCCGTCCGATAGAATAGCGCTTTACGCCGATGACGTCTTATTTTTTCTTACCGAACTACAGCGCTCAGGGCCACGCCTGCTTGAAATCTTGCAGATTTTCGGGTAGACCTCCGGCCTATATATAAATCCCCGCAAGTCTACTTTGTGGGTTGTGGGTGACCAGACGGCGAGGGTGGGAGACTGGGCCACTTCGTTTCAGGTGGCGGTAGGAGGGCTTCGATATCTGGGAGTCTTCCTATCTGACGTTCCGGCAGTGGCTTGGGAACGTAACCTAGTGCCGGTTTGGGATTGAGTGCACGCTGATATTAAGATTTGGGCGCGTATGCCGCTCACTATTTATGGGCGTTCAGCCATCTTTAAGATGGTAGCGCTCCCGCGCCTATTATACCAACTCCAAAATCATCCCTATTTGGTTCCCTCCAGCTGGTTCCGTCAGGTCAACTCTCAGCTGGGTCAGTCCTTATGGGAGGGGGGTGCTGTGCACCTTTCCTTTCCTTTCTACCTTTTGTGGGGGGCTGGCCACGTCTGACATTTTATCTTACTACCAGGCCTCTCATTTATTAGTGCTCAATGAATGGTGGTATGGCGATCGTGCGCATCCGGCCTATGCCATGGAGCGCTTTTTGATGGGCTCTAACTCGCTCCACTCTATCCTTTATTCAGCGCCTCTGCACTGCCCACTGCTACTCGGACGGTGTTCCTAATTTGGAGACTGGTCCTGCGTTGAATGGGGTGGTGGAATGTCCTGACGGCTGAGACGCCCCTTATGGCGCAATGGCCGCTTTTCGGCCCTGGCCGCCTTGCAGGGCTTTGTGGGCTGGGACAGGGTGGATATCTCGACTCTGGGGGATGTGATGCATGATACTACTCTCAAATCCTTTCAGGATCTTCGTGTTGAATTTGACATGCCCGGCTCCCAGTTTTTCCGTTACCTTCAATTTTGCCATGCCCTGTCCCCTAGCCTGGTGGGACTGGAGACGTTGCCGGACTTCAATCCCTTGGAGGCGAAGGTCTTTATGGGAGACTTGGTAACCAAAAAAATCTCGCGCATCCACCAAACGCTGGTCATCCATAGCTCCCCTACCCTTCAAGCCCTTAGGGCACACTGGGAGAGCCACGTAGGTGAATTGGAGGAGGAGGATTGGAGGGAAGCTTTGGCCTCGCCTAAAGGCGCAGCCATAGCGATGCGCCTCCGCTTAGTCCAGTTCAAATACCTCCATAGGGTGTATTTTACCAGAGCTCGTCTATTTCGTGCGGGTCTTATAGCCTCACCGCATTGCCTCCGCTGTCTACGGAGATGAGGGGACTTTTCTCCATACCGTGTGGAGCTGTGAGGTTGTGGCACGTTTTTGGGGAAGGGTCTTGGCCTGTCTAGCTGAGGTGTTGGGATGGGAGCTCCCGCGCACGCCTCAGTTTGCTCTCCTACATGTTATGGAAAATGTGGGGGGCAATGTGTATAAACGACACCTGCTGATGCTGGGCTTGGTCACTGCCAAAAGAGACATAGCTAAAGGGTGGAAGGACCCCCGTCCTCCGAACTTGATGGTCTGGAAACGGGGATTGGATTTCTACATGGGTCTGGAACGTCCAATCTTTATGGCCAGGGGCTGCCCTCGGAAACATTTTAAAATTTGGAAACGCTGGGCGGATTACAGGGGAGTGTGGCTGGAGCCGCCTGTGGAACAAGATAACCATCCTCAAGATGTGTGAGAGGGGCTGTATTGGGGCGACTGGAGGAGGGAGTGGACAAGTTAAGTGGTTTGGTAGTGCCCGATCGTGTGTGTGGCTGAATGCATGTTCATTGTGGACTTTTCTTTTCTGGTGTCGCTCTGGGCCTTGTGAATGCTGTGTGACGGGTGGGGGTGGGCTGGGAGAGGGGGGAAGGGAAGTTGGGGGGGCTTGGGGGGCGGGGAGGGGAGAGAGGGTGGGGGGGTAGTTAAGTGGGGGGATGGCGGAGATTTCTGATCATCCCGTTGTTATTATGGTTGTATTACAGAAAAGATGTCATTTGCTGCTGATGATGTACTGTTTATTGTGACAGGCCCCCTGGACGTCCGGGCCCTGTGTTGTATTACAAATATGACAAAAAAATGATGTTTAAAAAAAAAAAAAGATTATCATAGACCACTTTTACTACGGTATTCAATAATACAGAGGAAGGCAATTTTTTTCAATTGGCTCTTAAGGCATGTATTCTTTTAGGTGCCTAGCTTGGAATGTGGCTGGTCTTAACAATAAAAGTAAGAGGAGGCTGGTTCAAGAAGAGCTTAATATGTATAAGCCTCATTTGGTTTTGCTTTCAGAAACTCATGTTGGATTTCAAGACAGGAAATTATTAGGGCAATTGGGTTATGAGCTGGTTGTCTGTTCTACTTTAAATGCTCCTATCAGGAGGGTCGCCATACTGAAACAAAAGCGAGTAAGCATTGAAATTACCTGAACAGCTGCCGATAAGGGGGGTAGATGGGCAATAGCTCAATTAGAACTTGAGCACTGTAAATATGTATTCTGTGTGGTATATGGACCTAACATTGATGAACCATTTATGTATGATTTATTAAATGTTGAATTACTAGATTGGGAAGGAGAGGTGTTGATCATGGGCGACTTTAACTGTGTAATGAATTACGATTTGGATACTAGTAGGCGGGGTGCCTCCCAGCGAATGCACAAAACTTGAGCCGCTATTTTAGAATTAAGCCGTTTGCACAATTTAAAAGATGTTTGGCGTACAATACATCCTAATCTGGCTGGATTTACTTATTACTCTGCGCCACATAAATTATGCTCTAGAATAGACATGGTCTGGGCATCAGATAGAATTTTGGATTCCAGCACTATAGAATTGTGTCCAAGAGTTACATCCAACCACAACCCTATTCCCTTAGAATTCAACATTTCTGCTAAGAAACAAGGCTCTAGGCAATTTACGTTTCCTAGATACCTTCTTTCTGATGCAGTTTTTGTTTCTCAACTTAAAAGTCACATTAACAAATTTATTGAGATCAATTTAAACTCCACCGCCGTAATATTTGTTTGGGATTTATGTAAGGCCAGCATAAGGGGCTTTGTCCAGCAATATGTTTTTAGAAAGAATTCAGAACAACAGAAAGAGACTAAGATTATGACATCTAATATTCTGTCTTTGGAAACTCAGTTGGCAGAAGCCCTTCAACAAGGAAGATCGAATATTGATGTATTAAGAATGGAATTAGTGAACTTACAGTCAGCCACTAAACAGACGCTAAGGGAGCAATATAGTGTGAAATTACACAAGTATCATTTATCACAATACGAGAGCGGTGATAGAATTGGCAAAATCTTAGCTTACTAATTTGCTGACAAGAAGTCTAAGACATTAATTAAGGTTTTTAAGGGAATGAATACTTTGACTTACAATCAACCAGAACATATATTAGATCAATTTGTCAAATACTATAGTAGATTATACACTCCTGAAAACTCTCCTACCAATCATCATATATTATCATACATTAATACTAATCTGACTGATTTACGAGATAGAGAAGGAGTCGGCCAACTGGATTAAAATATTACCTTAACAGAGATTAGGTCAGCAATTGCTTCTCTTCCTTCTGGCAAGGCAGCTGGGGAAGACCTGCTTCCTATAGAACAGTATAAAATCTGTATCCAGGAATTACTCCCACTTTTTAGCTTAGTTATAAACTCGATTGGGGAAACAGGGAAGGCTCCCACTTCTTGGAATACAGCTAAAATTGTATTTCTATCTCGCCAATTAATGCGGACGCCAAGGCATTTGCGAAAATTTTGGCTACCAGACTTGCCCCCCTTATGCCGGAGCTGGTTAACATACAACAGCACGGATTTGTCATGGGGAGAGATACCGCCACCCACGTAAACATGGCCTTTGATGTTGCTTCGAGCAGCTCCACCCCACTCGGTATGGTCATGTTAGATGCCGAGAAAGCATTTGACCGAGTGGGGTGGGACTATCTGTGGGCTGTGCTGAAGGCATTTGGATTTAAAGGTCAGTATTTAAGCTGGATACGGTCCTTATATGACCATCCTACTGCCAAAATAAGCTATGCAGGTATGAATTCGTCCAGTTTTCCAATAGCTAAGGGCACTCGGCAAGGGTGTCCTCTGCACCCTTGCTGTTTGCTCTTTCCATGGAACCGTTCTTAAATGCACTTCAGATCCAAACTGATATTATCCCTTTTCGACACGGCATAAATACTTTAAAAATGACCGCGTATGCGGACGATATCGCAATTATTACTATTGACGTGGTTAAAGCTATTCCGGGGATAACTAAGGAAGCAAATAGTTTCGGGGATATTTCTGGATATAAACTAAATCTAAATAAAACACAGGTCATAGTCAATTATAAACCATTGCCACCGGTCCAAGGTATATGCAAAACCGCCATATATTTGGGAGTGAACATTTCTGCAAATATTAATGATTTAATTACGCTTAATTATGATTCTTTACTTAAGGAAGTAGCACTTCTATTAAAAAAAAGGGCATAAAATACCACTTAGTTTAGCTGGACGGGATTAACTTAATCAAAATGAAAATGTTACCCAAATTTCTTTATTTATTTAGATCAATTCCCCTACGCCTTAACAATCTTTTTTTTTTTAAACTTGATGGGATATGTAGTAGCTACATTTGGGGATTCAAAAAAGCTCGCAGATCGATTCAGACGTTAAAAGTTCCAATTGAAAAAGGAGGTTTAAATTTCCCTGATTTCAAACTATATTTTTTTGCAACTTTTTTTGTCTGTCTTCGAAGCTTGCTTAAAACGGAAAATTCATTATTCTTTTTTCAGTTCATGTTGGGCACGGATTGTAATCAGTTGTTGGCCAGACTATTTCAAGCGGGTCAAGTTTAAGACTGCTAGGGAGATCGTTAGAATTTGGAACTTGATCATGGCTTTTAGCAAAACTTCCTTTTTCCATCCAAAACTTCAGCTATGGGGTAATCCAGGACTTCCTGGAATCTTTTCTGACGGTGCAGTGACTTCATGGCCCAGATGCGGAATTAACATTCTAGGTGACTTGTATGGTCCCGATGGATTACTAGATTTTGCATCACTTAAATTTCTCTATAAACTGGATGACTCTATGTATTTCAAATATATGCAAATTCGGGTTTTTTTAGTATAGAAAATGAAGATCAATGAAGTCGCTGACTCAGACATCTTGACCTGCCTCTACTCTGATAAGACTAAATTACTAATCAGTGAGGGTTATAAATATCTAAATCAGATGAAAGTCGATGACTGTATCAAACTGTCGGCTAAATGGACTACTAGAACGGGTATTAATATAACATTGAATCAGATATCATCCTCTCTTTGCCATATTAACCAGGTGGTTCAGTCTTCGAGCCTAAGACTTCAGCTTATAGAACTGTGTGTCAACTGTATTATACCCCGCAAAGAATCTCCAGTTGGCTACCAGGCAATCTAATTAATGACAGCTCTAAATGTCCTAAGTGTGACCTTGTGGCAGATGATTTGGAGCACATGCTTCTCTCTTGCCCTGCATTACTTGAGTTCTGGAAAGGAATAGAAGGTATTCTTAATCAGAAGCAGATTATTTTTTCTCCCCTTTCAGTACATACGTTTTTGTTAGACTTGCAGGAACTAAATAGCCCACATAAAGATTTAAATACTATTTTATTTGCATGTGCAAGATTGATTATTGCCAGGGCCTGGATCTCTTCGAAACCTCTGCACGTTATGGAGTGGTGGACGCTAGTCAATTAAATTTTCACTATGGAATTAGCGCTAGCCAAAATAAGGGGTCCTCGTTCAATGAAGAAACGGGAGAGAATTTGGGGAATGTTTTTATAATTTTGAGTTTAGACCTTCTATTGTGTCCAATCGAGGTCTAGGTTAAAGTATTGTTAAGACCTACACAACAATGTACTTAGGATACACCTTTATGTTACATGAACTTTTTGTTATTATTTACACCTCTGTATTAATAACTTACATTGAACTGTCTTATTGTATGTTTAAAACAAATGATCTGTGTTTTTCTTGTCTGTCTCTCGCAATGTTAATAAAAAAAAAAAAAAAAAAAAAAAAAAGAACCCCTCAGACAGCAAGCTGCTGCTGAGGCTGCTGGGAATGCTAGTGGGACCCACAAAGCCTATTGGGATGATGGGCTCCTGTATTCAGAGGCTAGAAACCCCAAGCCTGGTGCTTCCAGGAGGTTGGTCATACCTTTGGCATTCAAGGGCTTCCTTCTCACACTAGCCCATGATATTCCCCTTGCAGGACATCTTGGCCAGAACAAGACTTGGGACAGGCTTGTCCCTCACTTTCACTGGACTCACATGTCAGAAGACACCAAGGAGTTTTGTCGCTCCTGTGTCACCTGCCAAGCCAGTGGCAAATCAGGTGGCACCACAAAGGCCCCCCTAATACCACTACCTGTGGTGGGGGTTCACTTTGAATGTGTAGGGATTGATATTGTTGGGCCAATGGATCCCCAAACAGCCTCTGGGCACAGGTTTATTCTGGTGGTAGTGGATCATGCCACCAGATACCCAGAAGCTATTCCCCTAAGGACCACAACAGCACCTGTTTTGGCAAGAGCCCTCCTGGGAGTTTTCTCAAGAGTGGGTTTTCCGAAGGAGGTTGTCTCAGACAGAGGTGCAAACTTTATGTCTGGATATTTGAATGCTATGTGGAATGAGTGTGGAGTGAACTACAAGTTCACCACACCCTATCATCCACAGTGCAATGGTCTGGTGGAGAGATTCAACAAGACTTAAAGGGCATGAGTAAGGGTCTACCTGAAAAGCTTAGTCGAAGATGGGACATCCTACTGCCCTGCCTTTTGTTTGCCTACAGAGAGGTCCCACAGAAGGGGGTTGGCTACAGCCCTTTTGAACTTCTGTTTGGGCATCCTGTAAGAGGGCCCCTGTGTCTGGTGAAGGAGGGATGGGTGTTACCTCTCAAACCTCCTAAACAGGACATTGTGGATTATGTACTTGGTCTCCGCTCCAGGATGGCCGAGTACATGAAGAAGCCATCCAAAAACCTTGAGGCTAGCCAGGAATTGCGAAAGGCCTGGCATGACCAAAAGGTTGTGCTGACTGTTTACCAGCCAGGACAGAAAGTATTGGTGTTAGAGCCAGTGGCCCCAGCAGCTCTCCAAGACAAGTGGAGTGGACCCCACACTATTGTTGAGCAGAAGGGAGAAGTCACCTATTTGGTTGACCTTGGAACTCCCAGGAGCCCCCACAGGGTGCTTCATATCAACAGATTGAAACCATATGTTGATATGGCAGACATGGGCTTGCTCATGGCTACAGATGAGGGACAGGAGGAGGATATTGACCCTCTCCCAGACCTGCTTTCTCAGAACCCTAATGATGGTTCAGTTGATGGTGTAGCCTTGGCAGGCAGCCTCACTGACCAACAGCAGCAGGACTGCAGACAAGTTCTACAGTCCTACAGACATATGTTTTCTCTGACTCCAAGTCAGACTACCTGGTGCACTCATGAAGTGGACACTGGGGACAGTCTGCCTGTTAAAAGTAAGATTTACAGGCAACCTGATCATGTCAGGGACTGTATCAGGACAGAGGTCCAAAAGATGTTGGAGTTGGGAGTCATTGAGCCCTCAGAGAGCCCTTGGGCCAGTCCAGTAGTCCTGGTGCCTAAACCTCATACCCAAGATGGTAAGAGAGAGATGAGGTTTTGCGTGGATTACAGAGGCCTCAATGCTGTCACTAGGACAGATGCCCATCCAATGCCAAGGGCTGATGAACTCATTGACAGATTGGCATCTGCCAAGTTTTTAAGTACATTTGACTTGACAGCAGGCTACTGGCAGATCAGACTACCTGACGATGCGAAAGCCAAAACAGCATTTTTAACCCCAGGAGGATATTATCAGTTTGTGGTAATGCTCTTTGGTTTGAAGAATGCACCTGCCACATTCCAAAGGTTGGTGAACCAAGTCCTCCCAGGTCTGGATGACTAGTGTGCAGCTTATCTAGATGATATTGCTGTCTTTAGCTCCACTTGGGAAGATCACCTGATCCACCTGAAGAATGTTTTGGAGGCCCTGCAAAAGGCAGGCCTAACTATCAAGGCTACCAAGTGCCAGATAGGGCAGAGTCAGGTTGTATACCGGGGCCACCTTGTAGGTGGAGGTCAGGTTCAACCATTGGAGAGCAAGATCCAGACAATAAAGGACTGGACTGCTCTCACCACCCAGACACAGGTCAGAGCGTTCTTGGGCCTGACTGGGTACTATAGGACATTTGTCAATGGGTATGGTTCCATAGTGACACCCCTTAATGACTTAACTTCCAAGAAAATGCCAAAGAAAGTTCAGTGGACAGTAAGCTGTCAAAAGGCATTTGTTGACCTGAAGTAGGCCATGTGCACTGCTCCTATTCTGCAAAGTCCAGAGTACTCCAAGGAATTCATTGTTCAAACAGATGTTTCTGAGTTGGGGGTAGGTGCTGTTCTTTCACAACTGAATAAAGATGGTCAAGACCAGCCAGTGGTTTTTATTAGCATAAGGCTGAACCCTAGAGAGAAACGTTGGTTAGCTATTGAGAGGGAGGCCTTTGCTGTGGTAAGGGCACTGAA
Source organism: Lissotriton helveticus (assembly GCF_964261635.1). NCBI lineage: Eukaryota > Metazoa > Chordata > Amphibia > Caudata > Salamandridae > Lissotriton > Lissotriton helveticus. Next base: position 668,960,176 of record NC_136061.1, read on the forward strand.
GAAGCTGAGGCCATACTTGTTTGGTACTCACTTCAGGATTCAGACAGACCATACGCCCCTCTTGTGGCTAAACCAGATGAAAGTTGAAAATCCCAAACTGCTCAGTTGGTCCATTTCCCTACAGTGGATGGACTTTACAGTGGAACATAGACCTGGGACTGACCATGCCAATGCAGATGGACTCTCCAGATATTTCCACTTAGAACATGAAGACTCAACTGGTCATGGTTAGTTTAATGTTCCTGCGTTTGGGAGGGGGGAGGAGGGGGCTGTGTAGGAGAGTAGGGTCTGCTTCCTATGGCCACCCCCACTTTTTGCTGTGATTCTCTGGTTTTTCGACTTTAGTGTGGCTGTGGGCCTGCTAATCAGACCCACAGCCCAGCTGTTCTCTCTCTAAATTGATACCATGTACTTTAGGTACATACCAGATTGGTTACTGGGTCACTCGTGTGAGCTTCTGTATAGTGTACCATAGGTACCCAGGGCATAGGTGTACCCTAGGCCTACCAGGGGCTGCAGCATGTATTGTGGATATATAACAAAGGGGAATGATTCAGTTGAGGGGATCAGAGGCTGGAATCTATAACACAATATTTTATGAACAACAATGCCTCTGACACCATAGATAACACTCTTTTTGACTTGGGCTTTTAAACAAATAATTTTTCAATTATTATATCTTTTTTACATTGGTATTCACCTTCGTTTCAAGTACATTTCTGTTCAGCTCTCCTTGTTTTGTATCATACATCACATTTAAGACACATCACTTTACATACAACATCTATGTACACTCAGTCGCATCTATTTTTAAAGTCCTATATAGGGTCGGTGGTCTATTTTAACAATTATGCTCCGCGGGGAAATTAATCCTTTCCACTGTACGTTCCCATAGGGGGGAATCTGAAGTGCATAAAGTCCTCCGAACCGCTATTTATTGCCGACGCGTTCACTTCCGGGTGTTGGAGCGTCCAGACGCTCCAACACCCGGAAATGAACGCGGACAGAAAGCAAGTCGGAAAACAGAAAGAAAAACAGGAGAAGACATCTGTTTCCAAAACCAAGAAGACTTTGTGGCAAGATCCTGAACTGAGAGAACCAAACCGTTCACAGAGGACGTAGAAGACAAAGGGTGTACAATGATGTCCTACTATAAAAGCACACAGCCCTGAGGAAGACCGTACACGAAAATAACATCTGGTCCTAATAGGAGAAGGTCGAAACGCGTCGGCAATAAATAGCGGTTCGGAGGACTTTATGCACTTCAGATTCCCCCCTATGGGAACGTACAGTGGAAAGGATTAATTTCCCCGCGGAGCATAATTGTTAAAATAGACCCCCGACCCTATATAGGACTTTAAAAATAGATGCGACTGAGGGAAAAAGAAGGACTTGACCCCAGTCAATTGATATTTCAAGTAGGACAGAGAGGAGAAAATAACTCTTTTTGATAAGATCAAGTACCGATCATGTGTATGATGATTTTATATGAGGAACCCTTATCAATTGTTTATGAATGAAATTACGGCATAATCGGAAGTGTATATATGGTGTATAGTTAATGTTTTGTGTACATAGATGTTGTATGTAAATTGATGTGTCTTAAATGTGATGTATGATACAAAACAAGGAGAGCTGAACAGAAATGTACTTGAAATGAAGGTAAATACCAATGCAAAAAAGATATAATAATGGAAAAAGTATTTGTTTAAAAGCCCAAAGTCAATAAAAGGGACTATTGTGGCAAAAAGAAAGAGTGTTATCTGTGGTGTCAGAGGCATTGTTGTTGATAAAATATTGCAGCATGTATTTTGCCACGCCTGGTTTGCCTTCCAAACTAACACCACAGGTCTCTTCACAGAGCCTGAGTAAGGTGGTGTAATCACCCCTTACTTAGATATAGTATACCTATATCTACCTTTATATATAGACACATATACGCCTATAAGCCACTCCTATGGTAGGCCCCGAGAATCCTGGAGTCAGAGTGCTTGGTTTTATGTGAGAGGGTGCCTTAGCATAAGCTGAGCCCCTCTGCAGCTTTTGAAACCATCTCCTTATAGCTGTTCTATGATATAGCCATACCATATACTCTTAAGTGCATTATAATCCTCACGGTTAATGCTAACTTTGGTTTGGCTTTATCAAAACATGTTGTGTAAGGTGTCAAACACTTTGGAATACTACCCCCCTGCCAATTCTGGTGGCAGGGGTAACATTCCACCCTTCTAGAGGGAAAAGACATGCATGTTACTGCTTTACCCGGTTAAAGTTAAACAGAGCCTCAGCATCACAAAATGGATGCTGCTGCCACAGACACGAGTCTGACCTCCTGTTGCTGGGGGAAACTCCAGCAAAGGCGGCCTGGACAATAGGTTTCCTGTCCAGGGAGGTGTCAGCACCTCCCCAGACAGGGGTTTTGTGTATTGGGGTAGGGAGGGCTGCATTCAGTGAATGCATCTAGACACTGCCTGGGGCACACAAGGTGCTCTATCCATAGCCCGGTTCAAACCAGTTGCTGGGGTACTCCAGCCCCAGCTCTGGCATGAAACTGGACAAAGGGATAGGGGTGTAACCACCCCCTTCTCAGGTCCACCCATAGGAGAAACCTAGGCAGGTAATCCAGCCCCATCCTTAGTATAAGTATAGGAGCTGTGTCCCCAGGACTTCAGATTATCCTGGAATGAAACTTTGATACAGAACTCTTGGACCTTCGACATTCTATTCTGACTAGAAGATGGAAGACATCTCCCTTGTGGTCAAGGAGGGACCACCCTGTTCAAACAGGCACCAACAGCAACTTTGTCAGTCTGCAGTTTCAAGGCTCCTGCTGGAACCCGAAGACTCTCTGACTCCAGAACTGAACTTCCAGATTTCTCTGACCCCGACCCACATCCACAGCAAAGCTGAGACCCATGGCGGACACGAGAGACGTGGGACCAGACATCTTGGACATCCTGCATTTTGCTACCTGCACTCCTTTTCTGAAGCCTTAGTAAGTTGTGCATTAGGGTACTAGAAGCCCCAGCCCCGAGCATTATTTGACCCAAAGCCCAGGCCCCCACACTCCACGAGTGTCCCGTGGGCCCCGCCTTTACATTTGTGCTTGATGCTTCTTCCCGGTTCCTTGCCCGTTGGCTAGTGAGCTCCCTGAAGATGCCATCTTGAATCTAACTTGCGATCCTGGTTGCTCCAGGCTTGCCACAGCTTTCCTAAAAAGGAGAAGCGCCACAGACTTTGCTGGTCTGCAACAGAGCCAATCTTAACATCCTGCGTGGGTTGCGGTTGCCAAGGGTTGTTGGGTCCAATCTAGATACTGACACTGCAGTCATCTAGATCCATCATGGGAAAGCTCGGATCCAGCTCCTGGTCATCGTCGATGCCTCCTGGACCTCATGGCTGAAGAGACAAACTCACCTTCTTCACCTTAAAGAACCCGACATCGCCTGGTTCCTTCCTGATCACTGGCTAGTGACCCAGACTCTGTCCCCTCTGCTTTCAGGTTCTTCACATCTCCGATCCACCCTTGGATCCACCCGGACACTTTTCCTCTGGTCACCTGCAGCACTTCTTTGCAGCTCTCCACAGTAAACGACGATGAAACCCGACATGAAAAGACACCTATGCACCCGGCTTCCGTGGGTGAGGTAACACGAGTACTCTGGTAGTCTGGAGGGTATTAGCCCCCCGAGTGTCTAAGTCTAAAAGGGTTCTGTCCTAGTCCATCCGGAAGTGTCCTTAACTTGTAACTTTGTAACTTTTACGAACTCCATAGAAAGTCAATGGGAGCCTGCGCCTGTGTTTAGACACTGCACGCGACTCCTGTGGGTCTCCTACTTCTTAACCCTTGGTTGCTTAGGGTAGCTCAGCGATTCTACAGGCCCTAGGCCTGCTTTCTAACTCTCACTTGGTACTTTTACCACTTTCTTAGTATATGGTTAGTGAGGCCCCTAGGGCATAACGTATACTGTGCAACTCTTTGTGTATTAACTGTGTGACTTATATTGTATTTTTACCTCTGACCTCATAAATAGTGCAGAGGGCTTATGTTTAGATTAAATGCACATATATTTGATATATACCTTGTGTGGTGTCCTTTCATTTGGTATTCAAGGGATTATATATGGTAAAACAACTTGCTTAACTCGCCTACTGAAGTCTTAGCCTGAAGACTGCTGGTTTATGCTACCACTAGGATAGCTTTCTATAAGGTTGACTTTACAACCACCATCAATAAGGGTCGATTAGACTGGTACAAGGTGCCCACTAGAACGAGTGGACATCATATGCCAGGCTAACTTCTCACAGCAGAGCCACAGTATGCCCCTCCCCCACAAAGCCCCGTGTTTATGTGAGAAGAGACGTAAAACAAGTCAAACCAAAACAGGAGCATGTACAAAGGAGGCATCTCCCCAAGACAGTTCAGGCTGCCCCTTCCAATGAGTCAAAAAAACCTGGAGTGTGTTACGAAAAAAGCAGGCATTCCAAATTTACTGCACTTCATACAGCGGTTCATGGTCAACTAACAGAAGGAGTCCAAGTAAACAGACGGTGAGAAGGATCCACCCGATAGGGTTTCAACTGGGATGAGTGAAAAACAGGATGGAACCTCCAAGTCAATGACAATTGAGCTCGAAAAGCCACAGGATGAAGGTCATGAGTGATTTTTAAAGGCCTGTAAAACTGGGGCTTAAACCTATTGAGGGAAAGGAAAGAAGGTAAACATTTGGCGGAAACCCAAAGCGTGTCTCAGATTTTATGAGAGGGAAAAGCCTTACGATGGACATCAGCAAAGTGTTTCATTTTGGCTTTAGCATCATGAAGATTAGGAGAGCTTCTCTGACAAATGGATCATAGTTGCTGAAAAAAACTATTCACTGTAGGAACATGGGAGGAAACCTGAAAACCAGAAGGGAAGGCACTGCGATGGAAACCCCGTAGACAAAAGAAGGGAGTAGAGCGAGTGGCACTGTGAATAGAATTATTATAGTAAAATTCAGGCAATGCCAAAAAGGAGGACCATTCACTGCTTGGAGTTGCAAAAGCAACAAAGGTATTGCTCAAGCCCCTGGTTTCCCTTGTTTAAGCATTCAGTCTGGCCATAAGTTTGTGGATGGAACCCAGAAGGTAGGGCAATCTAAATGTGTAAGGATTGACAAAAGGTCTTTAAAAAATGGAATACATACTGAGGTCTCGATCTGAAACACTCACTTGTGGAAGGCCATGGAGATGAAAAATTTCCTGCAAAAATATCTGATCCATGATTTTAGCAGATGGAAGTTTATTGAAGGCAGGGAAATGGGCCATTTTGGAAAAGGAATAGACAGTTACCATGATTACTTTGTAGCCACTGGATGGAGATAGAGCAACAATGAAGTCAGTATAGTATGCCAGCGTTCAGGTGGAACAGGTATGGGTGGGAGGAGCTCAGAAAGACGACAATGGGGAAGTCCTATTCGGGGCAAAGATAAGACAAGGATTGACATAGAGGCCAGTGTCTTGTCAAACAGAGGGCCACTAAAAGGAGCAAAGTAAAATTTCCAGGGTAGTCTTACAGTCTTTGTGCCCTGCAATTGTGGAATTGAGGAATTCTGCTCTTAATTCTTTTAAAGGGGGTTAAGGACTATATCATCTTTATTGCAATTTGTTTCGTACTTTATCAAGAAAAGATTGAATGAGTTTGATGATGTATTGAGGTGGTGGAATGCCGTGATCATACTAGACTGGAGACTCAGGACATTGATAAGAGAGGGCATCAGCCAGAATGTTCTCAGAACCTGAAATACATGTGAATTAAAAATCATACTGATTGAAGAAATAAGCCCAACTGGCTAGTCAACACATTTTTCTAAAACACTGCAGATTACAATGATCCATGCAAATCTCAAAAGGCTCACGAGTACCCATCAGGAATTGTCTCCAGTCATTACAGGCCATCTTCATCGCTAAAAGTTCTCTTTCACGTTCTGAATAATGTCTCTTTGAATCTGGGACAGATAAAAGATTGGATGCTCCAACCCGTCATCATCTTGTACTTGTAAAAGTACCATTCCAACTTCTATATCGGATGCATCGGTTTCAACCACAAACTTCTTCATACGGTCAGGATGTCGGAGAAGCTGTCCGCGCCAGGGAATTAACTCATCCCAAAGAAATTGTGCTGCCAGGCTCGATATTTATAACACAGTCAAATTTATGATGGGGAGGCGATATATTTAAGTTTCTTAAACATTTCAGCAAAATCTTAATACTGAGGCAAGAAACCTTGGAGAAGGTTTATTGAGTTGGACTTTGCAATGGGAGTTGCAGTAATTTCTTTTAGGTTCCAATAATCACCTGATGAGTAACAATTTTTATTACAAAACTGGGAGGATAAGGATATGGTCCTAGTCTCCTAGTTTATGTATGGATTATGGCGGGCAAGCAAAGCAACCCCCAAAATTATGGTATGATTTTGAGTGGAGATGAGATCAGAAGAAATGCTTTCTTGGTGATGTCCAAAGGCTAACTTCAAAGGAACTGTCATTTCCTTGACTCGACCTGAAGTTAAAGGTGTTCCATCTACCATTTACACTTGTTCCAGGACTTCTTTGGAAACTCAAGAAATGTGGTGTTTGTGAGCCCATCTGATACCCAAGTAGACTCCACTGGCTCCTCTATATAGAAGAACCAAAAGTCGCTCCTTGTTTCCAGTTGGTAACTCCAACCAGACTGAAGAAATAACTAAACATAAGGGTCATTTGAAGAGCCAAAAAAAGGGGCTTTAGATTCTTCTTTCCTTTCCCATTTCACAATGGATGGGACCTGGTGTTTCCAGATTGTTTCATAGAACATACAGGGCAGGTTCGGATCATATCTTCTAGAGACCCACAATACATACACAAGCCTTTTTTGTGTCTATGTTCCCTCTTCGAGTGGGCTAGGGCCCTACAAGTGATGGCCACTTGCATTGGTTCCTCTTTAGAAGAGCCATAGTGAACTTCAAATTGTATTTCAGGCCTGCAAGGAGGCAATCAGGTGTTACTTGGGGGCAAGGACGATTTAGCCCTAAGTTTCTTGGATCTTCTTTCCTGCAGGCAATGTTCATTAGTCAAGGCTTGATCCATCAGTGTCGATATAGACTTAGATCTGACAGAGTGAACTAGTGCATCTTTAATTTCTTTCCGCAGGCCCCGTGGAAAACAGTGACTAGGGTTTGTTCAATCCAAGTAGTCTCTGAAGCCAGTTGACGGAAGCAGGTTATATAGGCCAGGACGCCTTTATTCCCCTGTTGAATCTCACATAATGCCTCTTCCGTGGAAAATTGTATCAGGCCTCAAAAACAAATTGTAGTCAGATAGACTAGGGTTTTCAGAGGCTACTTGAGTCACCCAAACCAACCCCAGTCCAGACAAGGCACTAACCAGATAACTAACCTTAGCATAGTCTTGGGTAAATTGTTCAGGCCGGAAGGCGAAGAAAAATCAGTTAAGGAATCCAAAAATCCCCTTAATTCATTTGGATCCCTAGAAAACCATGGCTTCATAGAAGAAGCAGCTGCAACGTATACATTTCAGGCAGCAGGGGCCTGTCGTAGAGCAAGGCTTTCATCTCTCAGCTGTTGCAATTCTTGTGTCTGTTCATTGATTGTCTGGAGTACTGCTTAGGCATGATCGATTTAGACTGCCTGAGTGATTAGCTGGGCCTGGTCTATTTGTTCTCCCTTGGTACTGGAATCATGGCATCGCAAATTGTTCTGACTCAGCCTCCTGCCTGTGGATCTTTAGGCATGAACTGATAGAGAACTCCAGGTTTTGGCTGTTCGGGTCTATCAGAGATAGGGATGACAACCTCTAGGAGTCATGTTGCTAACAATGAAGAAAGCATCCAAGCAGGAAAATAACCTCCAGAAGGAATCTAAATAGAGGAAAAAGCCTGAGGGCAAAAAACCTCTAGGAGGCAGTCAGAATCCAAAAGAAGAGATCACAGGATGAAACACTGGAAGTGCTCAAACAGATGGAGGCGCAAGAAAAAGTAGAACTTCTGCAATAAAGACTAACATACTGGGATGAAATAACCCAATCAAAGCAGGAGCGATGAAACACTAGGCCTAAGGCGTAAAATTCACAAAGCATTGCAACTCAAGATAGCGGCTGCACAGACTTCCTTATATAGGCTAAAATTACAGGAAATTATGAGGAAGGCATCTTGGATTGGGAAAGGGTAATAGAGGAGTAGACTGTGGCAGCCAGCTTGGCTTCGGCTATATTATAACCCAGTTTTCCTATTAGGAAATCTTGGGAAGACGAAGACCTGATAGAATGGAGGTGTCATGGCGTCCTTCAGCAGTGGTTCCCCCATGAGAAAGGCAGGGGCACGACCGCACCGCCAGGTCAGCTGCGGCAAGGTAAGAGAGTGCAAGTGGAGTGGAACTCCAACAGCGTGCCCACTCCCCGCTGGTCTCGAGCAGTGTGTCCCACCTGACAAGATCCTAAGCATCAGGCTCAGGCAAAACGCTGGTGGCAGGCCACATTCATGCCAAGTTTGCTATAAATAAGTTCAGCTTTTGTTGCTGCAGTGGGGGGCAAAATATCCTATGGAGTTAAAATGTGAAAACACACCTCTGACCCCGTCTTATCATTTTCCTCATGTACAGAACTGGGTGGCAATTAGCATACAGGACCTTAGCTGCATATGCTAAGTGTGTGCTAAATTTGGTGAAGATGTGTCAAGTGAATAATTATGTAGAGGGAACTGCTAAGAGCTAGGAGAAACTACAGCACTGACAGTGCAATTTTCCCTGAACAAGAGACTATGTTGCAACGGTTTCAGGAGAATATATATCCCCATTGGGTTAAAACAGAACAGTTGAACAGGTCAGTACTCAGAGTAGAGAGGCAATACTTTTCCAAGCCCACAGAAGGGATAAAAAGTTCTCAGACCCTCTCCCTCCTCCCCAGGCACTCCTAATTCCATAACACCCCCTAACTCCATTCCTGAATCCCCTTCAAGGCATTCACCTCTTACGAGCCAATCTTTGTATACTCCCATCCCTGCACCAGCGAACACCCTAGGAAATGCAAACCACCCCCCCTAACTCCAACGTCACCCGACCTACACCTATTACCCAATCAAGTAACATCTCTTACAATCTGCCCCCTGTTACCATGAATAACTCCATATCCCTAACCCCTCTGCACACCTACCCGGTACATGCCTCTCCGCCTTTGCTTAATTCACACCCCCCCTCTCCGGATAGCCATACAGTTAGATCTCACTATGCAGACTCAGATTACTGCTACCCTCCAGGCCCCATCCCTAGCCCAACCACCCCTCCCATACCCCCAGGCCAAACAATAAGCACATTACCCACACCAGACCCTAAACTCAATGAAATCTTACTTTCATTGCAACAAGTCGAAGATGACCTCCATATGCTACGGAACTTGATTTTGCATTAACATAAGACCAAACAACATGATGAAGATGCGAATAGGAACCTACACAGTAACAGCCTCCCATACCCGCACCAGTTGCAATTACGATCTCCACATCAACCGCCCCCAAGATGGAAAACAATATCTTACCCCAATGACACAACCCGACTGGTCTGAAGGAAGAATCCTCTATCGTCCAATGATATACACTCCCTACCCCTCTCTTACAATCACCTTCATTCCAGCCAGAACACAGAGTACTCGAACAATATGAATAAACACACCTTAATCCAAACCATCTACTCTAATACACACAGAGCTCCAAATCACAAAACTAGGGGTATAACCATAGATAATCCTATGCGAGTCACCCTTGCACAGGAACCTCCAACCACCATCAAGCCACGGCTCAAATGTATATTACTAAACTGTAGATCAGCCTCAAATCATACGGCTGACATGGCTGATCTTATACTCACTCCTGAATCTGACCTCTTAAATTTGACCAAAACATGGTTAAATGAGTCGTCTACGCCTATCCTCGACATACTGATTCCCCCCAACCATGACATCACCTGATTAGACAGATCCGATAGACCAGGAGGCGGTATTGTCTGGATTCATTAGAACAGTCTCCCAGTGAACCGTGCACATTCACCGGTTCTATCTTCATGTAAAGACCTCTGTTTAGAAGATATTACAAGTAATAACAAACCAATCTATTCACTGCACACATTCTACCACCCTCCAGGTGACAACCTCACCTTCATCGAACAATTCATGGATATCGTGACTACAAATATTGGACAACAAAATACCCAAATATTCCTCGGAGATCTCAATTTCCATTGGAATTACCTTAACAACCCTGCAGTTAATAGCCTCAAAGCATTCCTCTCGGACCTTGACCATATCCAAAACTGCAACAGCCCCACACATGACAAAAGCTTTATCCTGAAATTTGGTTATTTCCAATGCTGAAGCCATTCAGCTTGATACGATCCTCCCCTGTGATTTGTATGACCACCATTCCATCACTTTCTTCATCAAGGAATCAGTAAAGTTTCACTCAGCACAACCTTCAAGACCAAAAAATGCCAACACTGACCTACTCACATCTGCCAGTGTCAACCTCCTGCTCCCCCCGGAAGACCTATCTGATGTTCACGCTTTGACAAACCACTACTTTAACTCTATGACCACGATATTAGACACAAGCACTCCGTTACAACTGAAGAGACTCTCCACAAAAGATTCAAAACCCTGGTACGATGGTAGACTCAATGAGGACAGACAATCCCTAAGACTAATTGAACGGCGATGGAGATCATCATCATCCCCTGACCACCTCAAACTGCTTAGAGACACCAGAAACTCCTACTATAGAAAGATCAGTCGTTCAAAAGCAAACTTCCACAAAAATCAGTTAGACCAAGCCAGGAATCGACCCCAAAGACTATTTGAAGTAGTCATAACCCAATGTATTGGCTTACCTCACCCCCCCCCCCCCCAGCTAGACAATGCGCACCACCCATCTGCAAAGAATTTGCTTCCTTCTTCACGAAGAAGACAGAATACTTGAAGACAGACCTACTTAATGCCTTAGTAACTCAGACTGACACCCAGAAGGACTTGTCGATGTGTCAGAACGAGTAAGACAAGTCACTTGTTCCCTGGAATCAATTCCAATTTAGTTTGCGGTGCTTGGAAACAGAGGAAGAACATTTATAGCTGACACGTGTTTTGCACCCTTACACCAGCCATCTGGCCTGGGCTTCGTCAGGGCTATATAAGGCAGCACATGATGCATAGTGATTAAACACAACATGAGAATTAAGCAATAGAAGGAGTGCAAAGATGAGAGGTATGTGAGCAGGCCCAACCTGGATTTGGTAGTGTACTAAGGGTTTGCAGAGTGGTAAGAGAGAATAGGAAAAGAGATAGAAAGCGAACGGGAAGATGAAACAGGGTGGGAAGTTCACTGTGGAGGAGAGAAAAGCGGACTAAAAATGGCCAGGGGAAAAGGAGTCCAAAGGTAGGGAGAAGAGTGTCGGAGAGGACCAGAAATACAGCATTTGAAAAATCGGTATTAAATATATAGCATAGTGATGATATGCAATGGATGTGGCATGTGCCGGCATGACAGAAACAAAAACGGCAATAGATCATATACAATGGAGAACGTGGGAGAATAGGGAAGTGGGGAGAGAATGGAAGGCGTGCAAATTGCAACATAAATTGACATGGATTGGGGGTGAGTATATTGACAAATCACAGCATGAGAAATTAGTCAAAAGCCAGGTCAAATAATCATGAGCATACATAAAGACATTTATCATGTGGCATCGATGATATGTTGAATAACATGTTACATATGGGGTCCAGTACACAACGGTCAGAGTTCCACGGATGGATGCGCAGGTTAGAAAAAATACATACAGCAAAGGTAAAACAAAACAGTGCTAACATGGGCCGGATATTTAGTTCTATTGTGGCATAGATTTGGTTTATCCGGCCTGGGGTTCTAGGGATTATCAAACTCCATTGATGAAAAAAATCTCTGTGGTCTGTGTAGGTGCTCAAATGCAACGTGGTGTGGAAAGGCCTCAAATAATTAGTAAGGATGGGTGTGAGGGTTTACAAAAATACGAGTGAAATGGGGGAAAAATCTATACTGAGTGCTAAGGAGTAAGACATAGCCGGTGTGCCCTAACAGCACTTACCGTAGGGAATAGAAAACGGTGTCCTTTCCCAGTGAGCCAAGAACAGCAGTACTAGACGGCGGTGTGAAAAAGGAGAAAAACAAGGGGGTCAAAGTTTGGGCTTCATAAATTAAAGGGACTGGTATCGCATCATGTAAGAGACCAAGATTCATGCAATGCTCAGTACAAGCCGAGCACTGACCTAGTCAGCATGGCACATAATGCCACTTACTTGTCATGCAGCGAAAAATCTTCAGCTATCATTTGCGAACTGTCGGCATGGGCACGGTGCCCAGAGAACTATGCGCTTAAGAAGAAACGCGCATCACGTTGCTTCTGGCTCCTCGTCAGGGGGTCATAGTCTGCGCCAAACACCATCTTGTAATGGTGTGGGGTCACATTATTTGACATACATATGTGCTGGATGTGCTAAGGAAAGAGTAATGCAATTATCAGGGTCAAAAATTCAAACAGTGAGTACACTAATATGGTATGGTGGATGGTAAGGATATGGCAGACAGGTAGCGTGGCATGGTGGCCACTGTAAGTCGAGATCTGATCAATTGTCAGGTAACCAAGTGGTATGTTAATACAAATATCTCAGAAGGACACTTTATTTCCCCATCCAGCAACCACAATCATTTGCACATCTAAGTTCGCCCTCAAAAATAACGTCGCATGATCCTCCTTCACAACTTACAGTGAAGGAGTAATACTAAAAGCTCTCACTTCTTCGAACCACTCCAACCACTTCACAGAACACCTTCCCACAAATTACCGAAAAGACTTCATACCGCTGCTACTGCCACTTTGAGCAAAGATTATCAATGCCTATCTACTTCAAGGAATCATTCCTGAAATTCTTAAATCGGGGCAAGTGTCCCAATCCTAAAAAACCTACGACTGACCCCACAGACTTAATAATTACCGCCCAATTTGCAACATCCCAACTCTGGCTAAACTCCTAGAAAAATGTGTACTCATTCAGCTGGATAACCACATCGCCCATTTCAACCTGCTCAATCAATACTAATCTGCCTTTCGTGCAGTGCATAGTACTGACCCACATAGTAGATGACGCACTAAAAATCCTACACCAGAACAAAGCCTGTCTGCTAATCCTGTTTGACTTATCTTCGGTTTGACACTATCAAACATTATAATCTCCTAGACCTCTTGAAATATAGAATGGGCTTATCAGGGTCAGTACTAAATTGGTTCACCTCTTTCCTCCAATATAGATCCAAAAGTTTCAAGGTCAATCAATCCCTGTCTATGGCCGTCCCAGTCACATTAGGAGTCCTGCAGGGCTCATCCCTGTTCAACCTATTCATGGAACAGCTCAGCAATATCCTCAGCTCCTCAAATATCCATTATCACATGTACGCAGACAATACACAACTATATTTAAAGATAAAATCGCTGGAGGACAGCAAATCTCTCAATCTAACGCTACAAAAAACTCAGTCTTGGCTGGCCAAAACCCACCTGAAACTAAACACCCTCAATACTGAATTCCTCCTAATCGGACCAATCAACCATCATACAAGAATGGCATAAATAACTAACAGCGCTCAACTGCCAACCTCTTATCATTGACTTAGAGAAATCGCTTGGAGTAACCCGGGACAGAAATCTAAACATGCAGAAACACGTCAGTGCCGCAACAAATGCAGCAAACTTTCAGATGAATACCTTTAGAAAATTAAAACCCTTCCTTCCCACAAATGACTTCAAACTGGCAGTCCAAGCACTAGTAATCCCAAGACTAGAATATGGTAGTGCAACTCTCTGTGGACTTCCCAGATTTACAACGGCCCCTCTAGGAGCATCAATCAACTCAGTGGCCAGGCTAATCACAGGTTCCAAAAGAAACTGCCACATTTCCCCCAACCTTAAAGCTCTTACCGGGCTATATTTCGAAGCAAGAACACAACTAAAAATCGCCTGCATGACTCACAAAGCCCTACATCACAACACTCCCTGGTAAACTGGCGCTCTCAAGTGGAAACAGATCATCCAGGTGCTTTCTTCTGAAACCACAAAGATTTGCCAAAAAGAAACCATACAAACGTGCCTTCTCTGGAATCGCTCCAAGGATTTGGAATGCACTACACCCAGAAACCAGACTGAATCCTTCCACTGCCTCTTCTTTAAAAAAAGAAGCAAAATCTCTTCTCATGTCTAAATTCACATGATCATTGTATCAAACTCTCATAACGGCTGCCTGTTTTGTAGGACATTACTTTGACTAACTATCCTCCTTGTAAAGCGCTCTGACACCCACAAGGGGCATGTTTGCGCTATATTAAACCTTCAAAATAAATAAATAAAATAAGGGATGAGGCAAAAGGGGAAAATGTAATGAGGATGGAAACGACATATAATAGTGATTAAAAGAAGATTTATAAGTTAATTCAAAGAAACTGCAACATCTTAGGACGTGGCCCTGTCCTAAGTATGGTACTAGAGATTAGATCAAGCATTACCTACAGGAGAGGTTACACACTTAGGGACAGGTTGGTTTGTAGTGACATCACAGACAGGAAAACAGCTAGATTCAGCAACCTCAAAGGTGTCTTTCCATGTAGCAGATTCTAAGCGAGCAGGAAAATATATCCTGTATTCTTTAGTTCAGTACTAAGACCATCACACAGTTTCTGATCTGCAGTACTGATTTTGAAGTTTATATCGCAGAGTGCCCTTGTAACAAAAGATATATTGGGAGTACCATCCATTAGGCCAAGAAGAGAGTTCTTGAACATATCAGAGCCATAGATAATAGGACACTCATCCTTCCATGGCAGGACATTTTCAGTACATGCACTACAGTGACAGAAATATGCTTTCATATTACATTGTTGAACAGCAGTTTGCCTATGTACGTATGTAAAATGTAGATTTTCCACAGCCTTGGTGGGCTGAAAATCTGGATTTTATTTATCTGATATTGTCGATAGGGAGAGTGGGATTGTTTAAAGGGAAGAATAACACAGGTTAAGAAATAGGAAATAAAAAGCTGTACTTATTTCGTGAGCAGCAGCAACACAGAAGGGAGAATACTGCGTGTTGCTGGACCCCACAACCCACCAGAATGTCTCTAAAGCTCTACACTCCTCAACCACCGCCACTGCGAGCTGGCAACAAAGGAGACCCCTAGAATGTTAGCCTCCATGTCATGCCATAAAATTCTATTTCGAGCTTTGGTTTTGGTAAACTATGTCCTCAGAGGAACGTATTTTTGAAACAATAGTTTCTGAGAGTATGATCATACATAAGTAAGGTTAAAAAGAGAAGATTCTAGTTTCAGATCTTCACAGAAGCAATTACTCTGGCCATTCAGTTGTGGCCAGCCAAATTTGCTGCTCTCTGCTTACTGTTTTGTGTGTGTTGCTAGTGTGTATGTCAGTGAAAATAAATGTGACTGAACAATATTATTTAGAGCAACTGAACTAATAAACGTTCCCTCACACATTTATTACTATAGTACTAAGGTAAAATTTCAGTTAAGCGCAAAAGTAAAGTGAACTTCAGATGAGAAAAATACAGTGTACTGCCTTGCACATTGCATGGTACTTTACACATAGAATTTGTTTTCCTTTATATGTTTTATGGAGGAAAAAAATGTTAAAGTAATATTAGACTAGAACTTATGTAAAAAAAAACTAAAAACACTGAACAAACCATAGTTTTAATTAAATCCAGATTTTTGGCCCACCAGGCTGTGAAAAATCAAAATTTTATGGCATGACATGGAGGCTAACATTATGCAAATTCAAAGTGTATTTAGTACATTATCAATCATATTCATGATTGGTCTAAAATAACATATTTTAAACATACTATATTCGGCCAGTCTGCTGCCATAAGGATGTCTTGTGGACCCCCTCCCAAGATAAAGGCTTTGGAAGCTGAAGCACCCCTAAGCGAGTGTGCCCCAAAAACAAAGACATACATCGTTCATAACTTCTTCCACCCATCTGGCTAGTGTGGGGGAAGAAACTGCAGTATGAGGCAATGTATGGGAAATTAGTAATTGTGTTTCATTTCTTCTCAAGATTTCAGTTCTCCTTTCATACTCTTTCAAGCATTTCACAATGCAAAGTCTTTAATTCTGTGACAAGAAAGGACAGAAAATAGAGGATGACATGGTCTTGGTTCTCTTTTTTTTGTGTCACATTTCTGTTTATTAGCAGAATTTTTATAAAACATTTCAAACATTCATGGCTAGTAGCCATATCAACATTCCCAAATGCCTTCCACCGCTACATTGATTCCAGTTTCTTACAATCCTGGAATGATCATCTTTTGTTGCTCGTAACAAGCCACTGACTCAAAGGAACATCCAAAATACTACTAACTTAAAAAGAAAAATAAGAACGCCCTCCCCTCCCCCCTCTCCTGTGGTGGAGAAGCAAGAACCGTCTATTTCTAGCCTACTACTCTACTCCGACTTGTGGGGTGTTAACCTCTAGTACAGTTGCAGAGGTGTGTTGTTCCCTCTTTTGCTAAGTGACCTCTGTACTTTCCCTGTTATAGGATTTAGAATTGAAACAAGTGCAACCCTTATAATGTAGGTGGGCATACTGCCAACGGGAGCTCCTTTGTAAGATATGAGACAAGTGGGCCCCATTTATACTCAAAATTCTTATATTCGTCCCTGAAAATGTCAGACATATGCGCCATCATAAATATCTTCCATAAGCGTGAGTGCCATTGTGCCAACACTGGCGCTTCTTTCTTCTTCCAATTAGCCGCTATAGCCTTTTTGGCTGCTCCCATACATGCACACATAATCGCCTTGTCCGCCTTAGTTTTGTGCTCTAAGACCCAGGAGGATCACATCTATAAAACTCGGTACGGGATATCCCAGCATGTCTTTCATTTGGGCCAAAATCTCCTCCCAGAATGGTTTAATAGTTCGGCAGTCCCACCAGATATGGCGAAAGTCTCCCAGTAGACCACATCCTCTTCAGCAGAGATCCATGGTACGAGGAAAGATCTTGTTGAGATTAGAAGGGAAGAGGTACCAATCGAAAATAATGTTGTAGTGTGCCTCCCTCAGTTCCACTGAGTGGTTAGGTTTAATAATGTCCACCCAGAGATGCTTTCATTCACCCTCACTCACCTCCCTTCCCAGGGTCTGTTCCCATGTGTACCTATATTGAGGCTGCGGCATAATCGTAGAGGAGACCAATAGCTTGTATAGAAAAGAGATTGTGCCCTTTAAAGTACTCGCCTTCCGCACAAAGGTTTCTATTGGGGTGAGATCCCTAGTTGCCGCCTACCATACCTTGGGTGTAGTGCCCAATGCTTAAGTTGCAAGTAGTGAAAGTGTTCAGTGGAAAGAACCCCAAAGTCCCTCTGACAATTTCCAAAGGTGAGGATGTCATAATTATGGAATAGGTGTGAAAGAACCAGGCAACCCCCTTTTCACCATGCATCAAAAGATCCCTCCTTCAATGCCGGAGGAAAGTCTGGATTAAAGTGTATAGGTGTATATGGGGACGGGAAGGATGTCCACCCCAGGTTCCCATGCACCTCGTTGTTGTAGGAGTGCTTAAGTATGCGTTGGCAGGTCTATCCTTTTTGGGTTTCCAAATTGTCCTTCCCTTGATGGCCCGGTCCATGTGGAGCCAATGTTTATCCGGCTCCCTCATGGACCATTCAGCCATCACCCTTAATTGTGCTGCCTTGTAGTACAGCCTGATATCTGGGAGCACCACCCCCCTCCAAACCAGGTCTTCTTAGCACACGAAAGGGTAACCGCGCCCTCCCATCTTGCCAAATATAGCTTGAGATCATGGAGTGAACCCATTTAAAAAATTATTTATCGAGCTCTATTGGGAGTGCTTGAAACAGGTATAGGAGCTTAGGCAGAAGGGTCATTTTGACAGCATGTATCCGACCAAGCCACGATATAAACAAGGGTTTCCACCACTTTAGCTCTTGTTGTATCTGTGTGAGTAAGGATGGGAAGTTTGCCCAAAATAGATCCCCTAAGCGAGGAGTGATCTGGATACCCAGATACGTTCAAATGTGTTTGGCCCATGTGAATGAGGATTCCCCCTGTATCCACATTTTCTCCCCGTCTGACAGCGTGAGATTTAATATTGATGACTTAGATAGATTAACTCGGAAGCCCGCTACCCCCTCAAAGGTCTTCAGTTCCAACTGAAGTGTCTGAAGTGACAACCTAGGTGTTGTGAGAGTCAACAGAATGTCATCTGCAAATAGTGACACCTTGTGCTCGTCTCCCCCGAACCTAATCCCCCGGATGCCTGAATTTGCTCTTGTGCCTTGACCAAGCTCACCCAGTTAACCTGTACCCTGGTGCACGGGCCCGCATAATTGGCTTTAATCATTTGTATAAACTATTCCCCAAATCCAATAGCTTCCAGAGTGAGAAACAAGAAATGCCAGTCCACTCTATCGAATGTTTTCTCTGCTCTAACCCCAAAATTATCAATGGAATTTTGAACTTGCTCGCTTTTTCTAAAAGATGCAGCATCCTGCGGATATTATCGTGCGTCTGCCTCCTTTTATAAAACCAGACTGGTCCAGGTGGATAATGTCGGGCATTAAATTCCCTAAGCGTGATGCCAGGATAGCCAAATAGAGCTTGGCATCAAGCTTTAGAAGGGCAATTAGTCTATATGAGACGCATTGTTGTGGGTTTTTCCCAGGCTTTGGAATTACTGTGATAAGCGCCTCCGCCATGGATGGGGTGACGGCCTGTCCCTTCGTTATGTTATTAAATAAGGTCGTCAGATGGGGCACTAGTTCCGGAGCATAGGTCTTATATAGCCGTTAGACCGTCGGTCCCTGGTGACTTATGGGGTTTAAGAGTCCTAGGGCCAGATGTAGGAGCCCTAATACCGGTCGGAAACGGCCGATTTCGGCCGTTTCCGACCGGTATTAGGGTTTTCTAATGTAGGAGCATGCTTTACAGAATCTGTATTTTACCGAATCTGTATTTACAGATTCGGTAAAATTACCGAATCGGTAAATACAGACTCGGTAAAAATACCGATTCTGTAAAAGCACATGTAGGTAGCACATCTTTGAGTGCTGCAGGCCTTTCAGATTCGGTATTTTACCACCCAATCCAATTGGGTGGTAAAATACCGAATCCAGGTGTGCATGCACATGTGTGCATGCACACCTAGCCATGTGACAGACAGACATGCCCTTAGGGCATGTCTGTGTGCCACATGGCTCACATGCCCGTCTTTGGGGTGCTAGAGGGTGTCAAAGTGACACCCCCTGCACCCTTGCTAAAATCGGAAATTACCGATTCTGTAATTACAGAATCGGTATTTCCCATTGATTCCTATGGGCTTCAAAGCCCATAGGAATCAATGGGCAATACCGATTCGGTATTTACAGAATCAGTAAATACCGAATCTTAACGATTCGGTAGTTACAGATTCGGAAATACCTACATCTCCCCCCTTCATATTTACCACTTCTTAAATACCGAATCGGTAAAATTCGGTATTTAAGAAGTGGTAAATAAGAATTACCTACATCGGGCCCTTAATCGCTTGTCTCACCTTGTTGTCAGAGATTGGGGTATCTAGTTGGTCCTTCTATGTGGCTGGGAGTTTGGGAAGTGTAAGCGAGTCTAGATAGTTCTTCTGGGCCGTAGCATCAGGGGGAACCACTTTATAGAGGTCCTGATAAAAGCACTGAAAAAATTACCTTTACCCGAGTCACCCAATTCTATCTCCCCCTTGCCGTTGTTAATCCCCCAATGTATTCCAGTGCCCTTTTTTCCTTAAGTTGTCTCACCAGGTGGGTGCCTACTTTGTTTCCCTGCACATAAGCGTTACGACGCAGATGCATCAGTACGAATTCCGCTCTGTTAGTGTATATTGCCCCTAATTTCCCTTTTAGAGTCCCTATCTGGCATTTTAGGCTAAGTGTGGGGTTCTTTTTATGTTAATTTTTTACAAAGCTATGCATTTTTCCAGAAGTACCGCCTCGAAAGTGTCTCAAGTATACTAGGGAGACGTGTCGCCAGGTTCCTTAACTTGTCCTGTGTCAATGCGGTGGGAAAATACCATCTCGGGAGCCCCTGAGGTCTCCCCCCCCCCCAATGTAGACCCACTGTTACCGTACTATAATCTGGTAGTGAGATGGGAAGAATCTGAGCTCCCTAAGGGCTCCCAGTAGCTCCTGGGTAATAAAAATGTAATCTAGTCAGGAGTACGTTTGGTGGGCGTGTGAGAAAAATGTGTAGTCTTTTGTAATTGGGTTGTGAAATCCCCATACGTCAAACAACCCTAGATCCTGAAAATCATGCTTTAGGGATTTTGTAAATCTACCTCATGTGGACCTGTGTGCATGAGAACTATCGTCCGTTGGATGCCTGGGGAGATTAAAGCCCCCCCCCATCATGATTATTTGGCCTTTAGCAAAGCCCCCACCATATTTAAAAAAGAATGGACAAATGTCTCTTGATCCGAGATGGGGACATACACCGAGACAAAGGTAACAATTCTTCCCATTAGCTTCCCTTTTACCATCACCACCCACCCCTCCTTATCTGTCTTAATACCCTCAGGCTGCAATTTAGTGCTATTGTGGAACAATAAAGAAACCCGATTGTGTTTTGTCTGGGCGGATGATCTATATAGGAGTGAATAGTTTTTGTGTCCGAGACTCAGTTCTTCCGATCTCTTAAGATGTGTCTCTTGGAGAGCCACCACATCAAATTGGTTGTCCACTAGATACTTCCAAATGTTTTGTTGCTTTATCGGCGAATGAGGCCCTTCATGTTCTATAACATAATCAATATCATCTGCTTCTGTACCCCCTCCCTCTCGCTACTTGTGCCCCCTGCGGTTCCCCTATTTTACGGTTCCACTGGCTCCATCTCTCAACCCACTGTCCTCTTCCACATTCACATATTGGCATTCTACATAGCAGTGCCCCCACCTTTCTCCCCCCCTGCTTCTCCACCACCCCCCTCCTTAACAAAGACCCTCCTTAACTTAAACATATATCTAATATAATAAATAAATGCAGTAGAAGTAAACTCCCTCAGGTTGATAGGCCATGCTAGTGACATCTAAGGCTGTTACATCTGAAGTCCGTCAAAAGGACACCAGTCAGAGTAATACTGTTTATAGAGATACGTATAAGAGATACGTTTAAGAGACAGGCTTGAGTTGTCCCCCCAGGAAGTTAGAACCCGTAAAACATCTTCAATCTTCAATGTCCCATAAGGCAGTGTATTTTGCGGTTGGTGGTTTTAGTACCCTCATATTTCTCATTATTTTCTTAGTCAATAAGTTCTGACCCACAGAGAGCTGTCCACTAAAGAGTGCCCTTCAGCTATAGCTGATCTGTAAACATTAACTGTTCTGTAACTTAGGCCTGATGTGAATAGTCTTGATAGTTAGTTTCAACATGTACTAGATCCATTGAAATGGGATCGAAATCCCGTTGAAAACACCAACAAATCCAAGCCAATCAATATGCCTTCCTTGTTTCAGAAGCACACATAAAAGATATGAGTCGGAAAGCGTCTTGCGAAAGGCCTGGGATTTGCCACTGTCTCCTGAAATCTTCCCGGCCGTCAGTACCAGTAGTCCCTGTTCTACGAGGGTATGTAATTCTCTGTCTGGGCCTAAGATGGGGAAGTCTATGGTCATTTCCAGAATGATTGGGAACCAGGCCTTGGATCTCCAGAGGGATGTTATTACTGCCAGGTTATCTCCGCATCTTCGTGCATGAAGAAGTAGTCGTAGTAGCATGGCAAATGCATTGCAAATGCATCTACCCCTCGAGCTTGAGGGTCCGGCCTCCAGCTGAAGAATGTCTTCAACTGTGTGTTCAGCCTATCCGCAAAGATGTCTGTCCCGAAGTCCATTTGGCTAATATAGGCAGGAATATCACCAGCACGTCACATTTTGGCAAATAGCCTAACTGTTGGTCAAGATGTGATGGTGAGGAGGTTGTTAAGAAGCATTAGTTTGTCTAAACCATCAGATACTAGGTGTACTGCCCTCTGGCATGTTTCGCATGTTCTCCTTTTTCTTGAATCTTGGAATGATAATACAGATTTGAGTTTAGAGGAGTTATCCTTCAAATGGACGATGCTGTTGTGCTTGCTGTCTTTCCGTAGAGTTTCAGATGTTTGTGCTTTGGAGATTTCTAGTAGGTGTTTTATGCATGAAGGTATTTGTTTCCATATAAAACAGAAAACAAAAACTAATTCTTCAACCATTTATTTATCCATATATGAATGAAAATGAGAAATTGCGTGCGGTGTGAAGGCATATGAAAATAAAACTATATTTTTAAGACCTTCTGGGGTGGAACAATTACTTATTTCATTTAGACACCCCATAAAAGGCTGTTTCTTCACCCACTCTGGCGAGGTGGGTGAAAGAAATGATAAAGAAATGTGGTATAAATGTGAGTATGTTTGGAGCCCATTCAGTATGAGGTCCAGCTGCTTCTAAAACCTGTATGGTGGGTGAATTCCAGCAATTGGAGATTACACAAGGGAATCTTCCTTACCATCCAGTCACTATGGGGACCCTTTGGGGTAAATCTCTTTGCAGACAGATTGAACTCTCAATTATCGAAATTATTCAGTTGGAGACCGGACCCTCAGGCATTGGGTGTAGATACCTACCTTCAGAATTGGAAGGGACTACCACCATATGCTTTTCCTCCATTTGTCATGCTACAGAGGCTACTGCTGCACGTTCGCAGGAACAAAGAAATGACAGTGGTAATAACACCCCTCTGGAGATCCCAAGCATGGTTCCCAACCTTACTAGAAATGAGTATAGATCTTTCGATCTTAATACCGCCATTCAAGGAAATAATAACAGGCCAGGAGGAGAATCACACCCTCTGGTAGGGCAAGGTCTTCTGACACTGAAGGCCTGGATGAATTCAGGAGACAGTGGCAGACTGCAGGCCTATCGGCAAATGCTTTCAAACTCACATCAGAGTCATGGGCACCTGGCACAAGAAAAGCATATAGACTGGCTTGGGAGATATGGGTTTGTGGAGTCTTTGACGGAATTACAATCCAGTTACAACTAATCTAGTACATGTAATCAACTACTTATCCGAAATATTCAAAAATTAGTACTCTCTTATAGAACAGTTTATAAACAATGTTTATAGGCCAGCTATTGCAGCTGGCCACTGCCTTGTAGAAGGAGTTACTAACCCAAAAAAGTTTGCGATGCATGTAGGTCGTAAACCCCCTTCTCCAAAATATGCTGCTCTACGGGACATAAGAGCTGTTCTACATTGTAACTTATCCCTCAAACAAATATCCTACAAACTCACAGTTTTATTCTGCCTAGTTTTTTTTAGACAAACCTCAGATGAAAAGGCCCTAGACATCAGCAGGAGGGCCTACCAACCCAAAAGGGTTTGCTTTTACTTAAACAGACGAAACAAGACAATGTCAACCTCTATCTTTACCCCTATTTCCTCAGAATGAGAGACTTTGTGTGGTAAAATGCTTACTGGAGTATGAGAGAAAGACTGTGAGCCTGAGGGGAAATACAAAACAAATTATATGATCCTACAGATCGATGTAGCATCTTCAAAATTACACCAAGCCAGTAGAAAAGTTGTAAGCAAGATTCTTTATTTCCAGCCCCGGCGCAGAAAGTACAACCAGCACAAACGGTCTCCAAGCAGAACTGAATGCAAGAAGAATGCTTCCAACATCATACAATTGTGTGATTCTAGAGTATTGGTGCAGTTCTAGCAATGTCTCACAACTTACCATAAAGGCACTATACTACACAATCCCTCCCTTAAAAGAAAAACAAAACAATAAAATAAAAATAACTCAATTACGTTCAAACATTTCTAAACATTTAGGTTTCTTAACAATCCTCCCACTCGAAGTTTTAATTACAGTGTAATCACAGGAGGGTGCATCAGTTTTGGAAATAGATTGTAATGTCGATTTGAGAGTAGGGGAGACGCTTTGAGTGCCAGCTGGCTCAAGAGCAACGTTTGCTGTATCAGAATCAGAAAGACTAGAATTTCCTACTTCTGGAATGATATCCAAAGAGTATAACCACCAAAAGTTTTTACTTTTGCCCTCAACATTCTCCATTTTTTGATCTACAGCAGACGTGGCTGGTGCAAGGCGACTAAAATGCCAAACTTCGCCATTTTACAGCAAAGCAGTGATGTTCATGACCTTCACAACCAGTTTGGGGTCACTAAATTTGCTTCCTCCTTAGGAAACTTTTTTGTATATTTTATACGAACCCATTGACCTTTCCACAAATTCACTTGCTTAGTACCATGTTTTTGGTCATAGTATGTTTTATTCTTCATTTGAGATGCCGTGATACATTCTCTTGCTTCAGGTATGTCACACTGAACCATTCCATTTCTGTTCAACCAGCCGGGATTAATCTTGGAATGAGGAATCCTACCTCTCATCAAGGAAAAGGGGCCTTTGTCAACAGAGCAATGGATGGTACTTCTATAGGCCCGTAACAATTTTTACAACTCCTCATCCCAAGACAAACTTCCTTTAATGGCTAGTTGGAGAACACCTTTAATACTGCGATGAACCTTTGTTGGATACCAGAAGCAGCCAAATAATTCTTCATTTCTGAAGATTTGAATTGTACACCATTGTCAGATAAGATAACTCTGGGAAACCCTTCTCTAAGGAAAATGGCATCAAGGAATGTGATAACAGTTTTAGTGTTGATTACATTTACTACACACAATTCTAACCACCTGGAAAAGGTATCCACCAGCACTAAAATATACTTTTGTAAACCATCTTGCCATAAAACAGGACCCATGAAGTCTATTGCAACTACTTCCCAAGGAAGTCCTGGGCAAGTGGGAGAAGCTAAGGATGGATTGAACGTTTTGAAAGTTTTGTCAAAGACTTCACACTTGATGCACGACCTCACACACCTTTCCACATCAATGTCTATTTTAGGCCACCAATAAAGTTCTTTCAACGTAACTTGGTGCTTGTAATGCCAGTATGTCCGTCAAGACAAAGGTCAAGTATCTTGCTTCTTAAACTCTTTAGAGGAATTATTTTATAGAACTAATTAATCAAAAAGACTGAGTTCATCACAAACTTCCCAGATTCCTCTCACTTCATCAGTAACTAACTTTTTGTCCATACCACTCCAACCACTCACAATTAATGGTTTAAGTGCGTGCAAAATTGGATCAGAATTCTCAGTTTCACGTCATTCCTCTTTACTAAAACTACTATGAGCTTTGTCAAGGGATACTAAAGCAACTGAAAAATCACTTCAAGAGTTCTTGTCCACTTCAGTTAATGGTAGGGACATGTGACTAAAAAAATCAGCAGTGAACTTCTTGACACTAGGTACATATTGTATGTCATACATGAAATCTTGCAACCTCATCGCAAGTCTAGCAATTCTAGCGGTGGCATTGGTCAAACCTTCAGTAGTTAGTAGTTTAGTAAGGGACTTGTGATCACAACGTAAAACGAATTTCCTGCCCCAGAGAAACTTTCTAAAATGCTCTAGAGCCCAAACTCACGCAAGTGTTTCACGTTCAATTACAGAATAACGTTCCTCAGCAGGAGTAAGAGAATGTGTAGCAGAGGCAAGTTCAAGTTCAAGTTCAAGTTCAAAAATTTGTATAGCGCACTACTCACCCAGAGGGTCTCAAGGCGCTTGAATATCCAAGTTTTTAGTTGTTTTCTGAAGGAGAGGTGGTTCTGTGTAAGGCGGAGGTGGGTGGGGAGAGAATTCCAGGTTTTGGCCGCTAAGTAGGAGAAGGATCTTTCCCCCATGGTGGATCTATGGATGCGAGGAATTGCGGCGAGGGCTTGATTGGACGATCGTAGTTGGCGGGTGGGGGTGTAGAAGGACAGTCGCGTGTTGAGGCATTCGGGTCCAAGGTCGTAGAGGGCTTTGTGTGCGTGGGTGAGGAGATGGAACGTTATTCTCTTGTTGACGGGGAGCCAGTGGAGGTCTTTCAGGTGACCGGAGATGTGAGCTTGACGGGGGATGTCCAGTATGAGTCTGGCTGAGGCGTTTTGGATGCGTTGGAGTTTTTTCTGTAGTTTGGCTGTGGTTCCGGCGTAAAGGGTGTTTCCGTAATCCAGTCGGCTTGTGACCAGTGCGTGGGTGACCGTCTTTCTTGTTTCGGTGGGGATCCAGCGGAAGATTTTTATGAGCATGCGTAGGATGTTGAAGCATGATGATGAGACGGCGTTGGCTTGTTTGGTCATCGAGAGGGAGGAGTCCAGGATGAAGCCCAGGTTACGTGCGTGGTCCGTAGGTATGGGTGCTGTTCCTAGGGCCGGTGGCCACCATGAGTCATCCCAGGCAGAGGGGGATGAACCTAAGATGAGGACTTCCGTTTTGTCCGAGTTCAGTTTTAAACGGCTGCTCTTCATCCACTCGGCTTCTTCTTTCATTCCTTCGTGTAAGTTGGTTTTGGCGGTGTTTGGGTCTTTGGTGAGGGAGAGGATCAGTTGGGTGTCGTCTGCGTAGGAGATGATGTTGAGGTTGTGTTGGCGTGCGATGGATGCGAGGGGGCTCATGTATATGTTGAAGAGGGTGGGACTGAGTGATGATCCTTGTGGTACGCCGCAGATGACTTCAGTGGTCTCTGATCTAAAAGGGGGGAGTCGGACTCTCTGTGTTCTTCCAGCGAGGAACGAGATGATCCAGTCTAATGCTTTTCCTTGTATTCCGACGTTGCTGAGGCGTTGTATGAGGGTGCTATGGCAGACTGTGTCGAAGGCTGCGGAGAGGTCAAGTAGGATGAGGGCAGCTGTTTCACCATTGTCCAGTAGAGTTCGAATGTCGTCTGTTGCTGCTATGAGGGCGGTTTCGGTGCTGTGTTTGGCTCGGAAGCCGGATTGTGAGGGGTCAAGGGATTTGTTGGATTCAAGGAAGGCGGAGAGCTGACTATTGACGGCTTTCTCAATGACTTTGGCAGGGAATGGGAGGAGCGAGATGGGGCGGTAGTTCTTCAGTTCAGTGGGGTCTGCTGTGGGTTTCTTCAGAAGGGCGCTGAGTTCGGCATGTTTCCAGCTTTCCGGGAAGGTAGCGGAGTTGAAGGAGCAGTTGATGACGTCACGGAGATGGGGTGCGATTATGGAGTCTGCTTGGTTGAAAATGTGGTGGGGACATGGGTCGGTTGGCGATCCTGAGTGGATGGAGTTCATCAGGCGGATGATGTCTTCAGTGGTGATTGGGTTCCAGGCGCAAAGGTTGTTAGAGGGCGGTTTTGGGTCGGAGGTGGGTGGAGTGGACTGGTCTTCGGACTGGTTTTTAAAGCTGTTATGTATGTCGGCGATTTTGTTGTGGAAGAATGAGGCTAGGGAGTCGCAGAGGTCTTGGGAGGGAGTGATATCGTTGGTGCCGGCGGTGGGGTTGGTAAATTCGTTGACGATGTTGAATAGTTCCTTGCTGTTTTGGGCATTGTTGTCAAGACGATCCTTGAATGCTGATTTCTTGGTGGATCGGATCAGTTGGTGGTGTTTGCGGGTGCCGTCTTGAAGGTGGCCAGGTTGTCAGTGGTTGGGTTTTTTCTCCAGGCTTTCTCGAGGGTACGACAGAGCTTCTTGGATTTTTTAAGGTCATCGTTGAACCAGGGGGCTTTTTTGCTACCTTGCTTGATTTGATGGTTTTTCAAGGGTGCTAGTTCGTCGGCGCTGTGGGCGATCCATTGTGTGAGGTTGGTGGCTGCTTGGTTTGGGTCCGATGATTTGGCAGGAGGGTTCTGGTGAAGCGATGTGAAGAGCTGGTCGGTGGTAATTTTGTTCCAGTTTCTTCGGGGAATGGGTTGTGGGGGGTTGTGGGTCGTGGTCTTTTTGAAGTTGAAGTGAACGCAGCTGTGGTCCGTCCAGTGGAGAGCTGTGCTGTGATTGAAGGAGATGTGCTTGCTGGAGGTGAAGTTTGGGTCGAGCGTGTGTCCGGCGTAGTGGGTGGGGGTATTGACAAGTTGTTCGAGTCCGAGGTTGGCCAGGTTGTCCAGAAAGGTGGTGGTGTTGCTGTCGTTGTTCTTCTCCAGGTGGAAGTTGAGGTCTCCCAGTAGAATGTAGTCCTCGGAGGGGAGGGCGTGTGGGCTGATGAAGTCAGTGATGTCTTCGCTGAATTGTGTGCAGGGTCCTGGTGGTCTGTAGATGAGGGTGCCTCTGAGTGTGGTCTTGGGGTCGGAGTGGATCTGGAAGTGAAGGTGTTCGGCGGTAGCGAGGTTGTCGTCGGAACTGGTCGTGATGCGGATGGTGTTCTTATGGACGATGGCGATGCCTCCTCCTGTTTGGTTGGTGCGGTCCTTTCGGATGATCTTGTAGCCGTCCGGGATGGCTATGGTGATGTCGGGTGCTGATGAGGCGTTCATCCAGGTTTCTGTAAGGAAGGCGACATCCGGCGATGTAGTGTCGAGTAGGTTCCAGAGTTCAATGGCGTGTCTGTGGACCGAGCGGGTGTTGAGCAGGATGCACTCTAGGTGGTTAGTGACGGAGCTCTGTTTGGAATCTTTGAGTTTGGTGTGGGTCCTAATGCAGTTGAACTTGCAGGAGAGGCAGGTGAAGGGTCCATGGGTGTGTCCTGGGGCGGCTTGGTAGCAGTTTGGTGGGCGGCCGGGGTTAAGGGCTGAGAGGGTTGCGGCGTCGTATGTTATGCGGGCGGAGTGGATTTTGCGGGGGCCAGAGGGTCTGGCGCTGGGCGCGGTCCAGGCGCGGACGGGCATAGACAGGCTTACCTTTGGCGCACCTTCAGCACGCATGGGGCGCGACCGCTGCGTGTGGACGCTGCGCGCAGAAGCATCTGACATAAATGGATAGTGGAGGGGGGTGGGGCGAGGGAGGAGCAGCTGGGAGGAGGGAGCGGGGTGGAGAGCCGGGCTGGGAGGCACAACAACAAACAACAAAATGGCAGCAAGCCAAAAGCGAAATAGGACAAGATTGGGGCACGATCTTATAAAGCGCTATGAACAGGCAGCACAGTCAGGCAACAATATTCTGAGCAGGCAAAGCGAGTGATACACAATGGCACAATAAATATCGAAGCACGGTCTAGCAGTAAAGCGTTACGATAACACAATATTCAGCAGTGCGAGCAATGCGTGATAGATGGCAGTCTGGCAGTAAGCGCTACGATAACACAATATTCAGGCAAGCAATGCGTCAAAGATGGCAGTCTGGCAGTAAGCGCTACGATACCAGAAGATTGAGCAGGGAGCAGCGAGGGGAGCGACCGCTTCTGAGAAGCTCAGGACGGTCACAGCGCTCGTTCTGGAACAGTGGAGCCTACACTTTCTGTGGGAGAGAGGAGCAGCTGGGAGGCGGGAGCGGGGTGGAGAGCCGGGCTGGGAGGCACAACAACAAACAACAAAATGGCAGCATGCCAAAAGCGAAATAGGACGAGATTGGGGCACGATCTTATAAAGCGCTATGAACAGGCAGCACAGTCAGGCAACAATATTCTGAGCAGGCAAAGCGAGTGATACACAATGGCACAATAAATATCGAAGCACGGTCTAGCAGTAAAGCGTTACGATAACACAATATTCAGCAGTGCGAGTAATGCGTGATAGATGGCAGTCTGGCAGTAAGCGCTACGATAACACAATATTCAGGCAAGCAATGCGTGATAGATGGCAGTCTGGCAGTAAGCGCTACGATACCAGAAGATTGAGCAGGGAGCAGCGAGGGGAGCGACCGCTTCTGAGAAGCTCAGGACGGTGACTGACTCTATATTATCACCATCCAGTTGAGTTAGAACGCTACCCAAATCTTTGCTTCTAGCATCGGTGGTGACGAGAGTATTAGCAAGGGGATCAAATCCTTGAAGATTTGGAGCTTAAACAATTGCCATTTTTATTTCTTCAAATGACTGTTGGCATGCAGAACACTAAGAAAATTGCACCTTGTTCTTGAGCAAGGACCTCATGATATGAGTTTTTTCAGAATATTTTTCAACAAATTTTGCATAGAACTTTGCAAGTCCAAAGAATGATCTAAGTTCATCCTTGGAGTTGGGTGCAGGTGCATCAGAAAGCGCTTTCACTAAACTGGATTTAGGTCTAATACCTAAGGAACTAACTTCGTGACCCAGGTAAGTAACTTTCTTTTCCGCAAAGCTGTAACTCCATTATCTTGTAAAACATTGATCACTTTCCTTAAGCATTCATCATGTATCTTCTTGTTGGCTCCCATCACCAGAATATCGTCCTGAAAGAACACAACCTCTTGCATATCACCAAACAACTCATGCATAAGCCTCTGGAAAACTGCTGCAGCAGAAGCTAGCCTGAATGGCATGCATCGAAACTGGAAGCAGCCAAAAGGGGTGCAAAAAGCAGTATAACGATGTGGTGATATGCACAAGAAAAGTCAATAGTTGAGAACCATTTTGCACTATTGGTTAAAGATAGCATCTCATTGATCCTAGGGAGTGGAAACTGATCAGTAATGAAGTTATCATCCAAGTATCTTAAATCAATACACATGCCAATTTTTCCATTGGCACGTCTGGCAATTACTATGGGCGAAATCCAGTCTGATGCTTCTACTGGCTCAATTATGGAAGCATCTTGTAATTTATTAAGTTAGTTTTTAGTGGAGAAGTGTGGCTCAATGGTTAGAGCGGCAGACCCTGATGCAGAGGTCTGGCCCGGGACCAGGGTTCAATTCCTGCCTTGGCTGTCTCGGCAGATCTTGGGCTCATAATTCCTCGGACCTGATTTCTCGCCTCGGTGCCTACTCTAAGCATGGGTCCCACGCTGCAACTCTAGGCAATAGCTTGCTTAGTCTCCACAACGGCCCCCTACAGCGCTAGGGATGCCTGGTTGCATCCTGGGGATGCCCAGGAGTGGACATCTCACGGGGAAAAACCAGGAAGGGTTCCCTAGCGGTATGAGTACAGCGCCAGGACTCTCAGAAGTATCAGTGTGCTTTACAAGTACGGCTACATTTACATTTACCTCATCTCGTACAATTACAAAATTGGGGAGAGGAGTTGGCCTAACGGCTAGGGCAGTCTACCTCAAATCTGGGGACCTGGGTTCGAGGCTCAGCAGCAATGACGCTGAACATCCTGTGATTATGGGCAAATCTCTTAATCTCCCCGTGCCTAACAAAAATGAATGTGTACTCATGTCATGCAACTGGTGCTATGTAAAGTGGTCTGATACCTGTTTTGGGTCAAGTTCGCACTATATAAAACTCTGTTAAATAAAAAAAAATTAAGTACTGGAATGTGGCGAACTATATGTATTTTAGGAACAGCATTAGGTTTAACAAGGATATTGTGAGTGAATCCATCAAGTTTCCCAATACTACCACTAAACACCTTAGCATCATACATAACCAACACTTGTTCAGGACTGTTAGGGTCCAAAATAATGTTAAGAGAACGTTGATCCTTCCAACTAAAAATAGAAGGCCCATCAGCAGCTACATATAACTTGCACACATATCTCTTGCCTTTAAATTCAAATATGAGGGATCTGTACCCCAGCAAGTCAATTGTTTCTCCAGTGAAGCTTTCTGGATTGACATCAGTGGGTTGTAAATGAGAACCAATGGTATTAGCAAATTTATCTTCTCAGACGATTGGGCAATAATAGTAGATGGTGATACAGAATCCGCTGCAACCTCTAAATTTACACCACCAAAAGAAAGTGTGCATAAAGGTTTGTTACTATCACCTCCAGTAATGTTCACAACAAAATATTTCTTTACACCAACGGACAATGAATCAGGATTGTCTGGAGACTCATCAGAGTCATTGCCTGACAAATCTGAATCATTATCTGTAATACAAGTAACACGAGATTTCATAAAATGTTTCTTCCTACAAACTTTCGGAAAATGTCCTAAAATACCACTTTCTAGACTTTTAGCTGATTTAGCAGGACACTTATAAAATTTTGCGATATGTGAAGTGCTTCCACATCTGTAAAAGGCAAACCCTGAACGAATGGTGTTATCTTCTTTCTTGAAGTTAGCATTTTGATAAGGTCTTGGTTGTTAATTTATGTTTTATTATCACAAATCTTATCAACAGATACAACATCACTAGAGGGAGTTACAGCTTTGGCACATCTCTCTGAGAGTTCTGCTTTCTTGACTAGAGTGATGGTGTCCTTGAAATGTGCCTCACCTTCAATCCACAACATGTCCTAAATATTTTTTTTTTTGGTGCACATGACTACTTGATCCATGATCATGTCATGTAACGTGCCAAATTTGCATTTAATCGCTAGGTGTTTTAACACAGACACGTAATCTTCAATTGACTCATTAGAGTCCTGTTTACATTTATAGAATGTGCATCTGGATACAGCTACACATACACCTGGTGAGTAGTGATCATCAAGGCCAGCTATTACGCATTTGAAAACATCTAAATATCCACTCTTCTCTACTTTTTGCACTTGGATGTAAATTCTGAGGCCTTCTGGTCCTAAACAGTGCATAAAAATTCTTTTTTTTTTCTCTGTGGAGACATGACACTGCCATCACCTTCAAGAGTGGCTATATAATTAACAAAGTATTCTTTCCACTCTAGCCATTTCACAATAGGTTCCCTAGGATTGGTTAAAAAGTCTTTGGGGTTATTGAGAGTGATGCTGACGCTTGAAGTTTGTGCAGGGTTTGATGTTATAGAAGTTGTACTGGAATTCCCCTCCATAAGTATTAAACAGTACTGCCAACAGTGAGTAGAAGATGAACGATGGAGGAATAAATAAAAAAAGTTCTTAATGTGGTACACTGTTTGAATTGCAAGGATCAACTGCGGGGCTTTTCTTCAAGAAGCAGTTGAAATTAACCCTGGGCAATGAACTCCGCTCCGAGTTTGCACGAAATTCAGGATAACATTCCACATAGCAGAGTCAGCTACTAAACTGCACCTACAAATGCTTTGATAAAGCAACTTTACATGCTAAAAAGTATATAGCCAATTCACAAAAGTGAACTTTGAAAATGAAAAATATCAGACAATGAGAGGTGATGCTTTTGGGGTCCCCCTAACCTAGGGGAAGGACCAAGCAGATGCCTTTAACACAAAGAACATATCATGCTGACCAATATTAGGAGTCCCTCACGACCCAAATGCAAAAGCACTGAAATTATTACCTCAAGCTGCAGTTCAACTAGTCGTTGCTAGGTGTGCCTCAAGCCAAATGCTTTTGCATTTGATTCACGAGGGACACCTAGTGTTGACTAGTGGAACTGCATCTTCATGAAAGGGTTTCAATGCTTTTGCATTTACCTTGTGAGGGACACCTAGTAACGACTATTGGGACTGCAGCTTGTTGTAATTATAATTTCAATGCTTTTGCAAGTGACTCGTGAGGGACACCTAGTAACGACTCGTTGAACTGCAGCTCTTAGTAGAATTATTTTGATATTGGATACTATAATATTCACTGCCCACTGCTAATCTCGTCCCATAATACTTTGCAGGGCCTTTGGTTGGAATTGTATTTTTGCCCATAACTGTGCTTGGGTCGGTCCTAAGAGGATGGGACCACAGCCGAATCGTTCATCAAGATGTGCTCTTTCTTTTCAAACATCTTCTTTGTTCACTCCCTAGGTTAGGGAGGATTCCAAAATCATCACCTCTATCACTGCTTGCTACATTTACATTTTCACTTTTGTGAAATGTTTTTATGCATTTTAGCATGTTAAGACAGAGATACTTGTTATTTTACCAAAAGTATATGAGGGTTCTGTTTTATTAATTGGAAGTCTGACAGAGCTGCAGAATTGGAATTCACAGAGTCTTTGTTCAACTTCATGGAATTCTGCATAGTAGTAGTCTGCCAACTACGCCCACCCCTAGTTGAAATTGGAATCGGCAGATGCTATTAAAACGATTAAGCACTAGGAAGTAATGAAAAGGGAAAACAATATGGCCACTGGGATCACGTAACGTGACGTCATATGTTTGGGCGTGGTAACACTGAAATGCGTTGACGTCTCGGCTGGCAGAAGTGCAATTGGTGGAATCCAGGAGTAGAATTATGGAACACTCGTACTTGCATTCATGGAAGCAGCGCATGGAATGGCTGTTAAAGACAATTCAAAAGTAAGCAGCCGAGCGCAGCATTGTAAAGTTGCAGAAGAGGTAGAGAAAAAAACATTTGCAGACTCATGAAACTGACAGAGTTTCCTCGACAGATTATCCCTTCTGTTTGCTTTGTGTGATCAAAGAAACGAACACACTTTGTAATAATTCGTAGAATTCACGCTGTTTACAGGACACCATGGGTTTTATTGTAGAGATTGGCAGGGGCTGGACCATCAGTCATCGCCAAAACGATGTAGCATCTTCAAAATGACAGCAAGACAGTAGAAAAGTTGTAAGCAGGATTCTTTATTTCCATCCCCTGCGCAGAAAGAACAGCTAGCACAAATGGTCTCCAAGCAGAACTGACTGCAAAGAAAATGCTTAAAACATCATACAATTCTGTGATTCTAGAGTATTGGTGCAGTTCTAACAATGACTCACAACTTACCATAAACACACTATACTACAATCACCTCATAAAGCAGTTTCATCTCCAACATTAGCCAGATGAGTCAAGGAGGTAATGAAAGAAGCAGGTATAGACACTATTATATTTGGTTCACATTCCCTTAGGGGCGCCTCAGCCACTAAGTTTGCTTCCTAAGGGGATGTCTACAAGATATCCTTAGAACTGCGGATTGGTCCAATGAAACCATGTTTAAAAGCTGTTACTTTAGACCTATTATAAGCGCTATCGATAATGTGTTAAATGCACTTTAAACTTGCATAATGTTCCCCTTCGTGTCATGCCAAAAAATGTCAATTTTTGTCACAGCCTGATGGGCAGAAAATCTGTATTTTATTAAAGACACAGAGGCTAATATTATCCCTCCCAGTATTTTTCTCCCACCCTGATGCTGTTTATCTTTGTCAATTCAGGGCAAGTTTAGGGAACGTGTGGAGTACATTGGTGTATCCATTTTCTTCTACAGAGTTAACAGAAGAAGAAGTTTATCGAAATTAAAGTTTGTCGAATCGACACAAGGAACTTTATTAAGAACATAAGTTTGCAGTTCATAAAAGAAGGAAGAAGGACTGGTTGCTGTTTTTATTATTATGTTTGGAATGTTTGATTGAAGTTCTAAATCCTAGAAGCATTAAACATGCTGCTGAGTGGCGGCAATAAAGGATTCTTTGCATAATATTAGGCTACGGGTCTTTAAAAAAATACAGAAAATGTGACAGTTTGTTCTGCAAAACATCTTATAGCAAAAGAACCTGCTGATAACGTCAAACAAATGATATGCAAATTCTTTTCCTGTTTTTGTCCAGAGCCCGCCAGTTCTCTGGAATCCACAGCTTGCCCCCCAG
This sequence comes from Lissotriton helveticus, assembly GCF_964261635.1. NCBI lineage: Eukaryota > Metazoa > Chordata > Amphibia > Caudata > Salamandridae > Lissotriton > Lissotriton helveticus. The sequence goes on from NC_136061.1 coordinate 668,995,651, forward strand.
CCTTCCAAGCTTGCATCCGCTTCCACAATCAAATCTGAATTTTCTCCTAAAATTGTATGCCACTCCAAGCTTCCATATTTCTTAACTACCAAACTAATTCCTGTCTCACTTCCTGAAATACACAAACTTTCTCTGAATACTTCAATCCATTCCTCAAGTGAAAAGCCTTTGGTCTCTGTAATGCCCCGTAATGTAAAGGTCCTGGGAAAATAGCCTGAATTATAGAGGACAAAAGGCCAACAATGCGGGCTAACATTCTCAAAGAAACACAGTTTGATCTGAGAGTATTTCTTATTTCCTTGTGAATCCTCTTCTACTTTTCCTTTGGTAACCTCAAGAGTAACCTCCACTGTGTCTACTACAAAACCTAGAAACTGTGTTTGTTGACTTGGTACAAACTGCAACTTTGTTCTGTTTACCACAAAACCTAAGGACTCCAGTAAACTCACTGCAAGTTTTGTATGTGATTATATTTGACTCCGGTCCCGTTCCATTATCAAAATATCGTTCAAGTAAATTATCAGATGCATACCCCTTGCTCTCAGATAAGCTGCCACAGGGTGTAGGACCTTCGTAAAGCACCGAGGTCCTAAGGCCAGGCCGAAAGGTAAACATACAAACTTCCACATCTGGTGATTTTTCCTTATTAGAACCGTAAGGTATGCACCCTTCATATCCAAGCGTGTCATCAAATCTCCTTTCAGCAACACATCCTTCAACAAGTGCATCCCTTCCATTTTGAAGTGATGGTAAACTACCCAGTCGTTCAGTTCTCACAAGTTTTTTACTGGACACATACCTTTGTCTTTCTTCTCTACCAGAAAAATATTGCTCACAAAACCATTCACTTGATATATTTACCTCACAATTTCTCCTTTCTTGATTAACTCCTGAACTTCTAAGTCTATGAGAGTCATTTGATCTCTTGTAAAAATAAGATTTCTTGGCAAACAGTCTTGTACTGGGCAGCCTACAAACTCTATATGAAACCCACGAACAGTTTCTAAAACCCAAGGATTCCTTGTGGATGACAACCATCCTTTATAATACTGAGCAAATCTGCCACCCACTTTAAGGGGGTAACAGAAAGGTCTTTACTTACCAGTTGTTCTTCTGCTCCTTTGTCCCTGCGATTATATATTTCCCTAGCTCTCTGTCTCTGGGGGCTCAATCTGCCTCTGTGATAGGTTTGTTGCCCCTGGTAACTTCTAAATCCACATGAGAAAGAGCCTCTTGTGATACCTTACCCACGGCCGGGGCACTTGCTCCTTGTTCTACCCGCCAATCCCAAAACACGCTTGGTAAAGACTTTTTTGAACTCTTACTGAGATTTCTGTAGCGAATTGAAAGCACCCACATACCTATAACGGTCTTTAATAAATGCGTCCCCAAATAGGAGTCCATTAGCCGATGGGCCTTCCTCTTTGTTTGCGAGGTCCACCAACTTAGGATCTATTTTTAGCAAATACTCTTTCTCCTTTCGTTAGAAAGCGCCGTATTGGCAGTACCAATCAGACAAATCTCTATCTGAACCCACTGACGTAATACTTTGACATCAATATTATTCTTAAAAACATAGGCTTCCTCAGCATTATCAACTTTTTTGTCAATGGTCTAACCAAGTCCAACAACCTGTCCTGAAAGGATCTGAGACCCTTATCAAGACCCTTCTTGGGATCACGTCCCCCTTTTGCAGTGAATGCAATAATTTTTACATCGAGTTCTGGTGTTACCAGCACCTTCTTTCAATGGAGGGTCGTGGGCATTCCAACCCTAACCTAACACATACCTCTTTGGGTATTTCCCTTCGTATCCAATACTGAATGTATTCAGCTGCAAGGTGTGAAGGTGTCCATGTGGGAGAAAGAGGGTGTTTGATTAAAAAAGGATCAAACATGTTGTGACCCAAAGGGTCTAAAAGAGATCCATTTTCCTTCCTCAAAATGCCTTCTGCCGGCACATTGGTGAGCAAACTAGTACTGGAGTGTTCCCATGACGACTCATCTTCACGAGGCCCAACCGAGCATATGTCGGTTAGGGTAAGTGATGACGGATCCGAGTAGGCCTGATTACGCCTGAAAACCAAAGAGGGGGAGGAGAGTTACCAGGTTGTAAAATGGCAAAACCCCAGAAAAAACATAAATACGATACCAATAGACTTAATGCTAATAAGTTTAAAAGAATATAAACTGCACACATCCAGCGATGGATAGCAAGTTCAAGGTGTCTTTCATCCAAAACACACATAGAGTACCAAGCATTCAAGAGGGATACATCTTAAAATGAACGCCATAACATTATACTTATCTCAGTGAGCAGCAGCAATAAAAGAAGGAAGAGGACTGGTTGTCCTTTTTTTAATGTTTCTAATGTTTGTTTGAAGTTCCAAATTCTAGAAGTTTTAACATGCTGCTGAGTAGTGGCAATAAAGAATTAATTGCATAATATTTCCCTCCGGGTCTTAACATAAAATCAGGACGTGTGATTACACTTTGATGTTGTCTTCTCCATATTTATGGCTGCGTGCCTTAAGTCTACTGAAGAAGTACTAGTAGAATTAAGGCATTCAGCCATAAATTACCCAATGACCCGAAAGTCATTAATGAGAAAGCATAATGTTATTATGAATGACATACTACATGTCAACATTATATGCCTCGTGTCACTTTGGCTAATCACCAGTGATATATATTTACCCAATAAATCTAAGTTGCAAAATGCGCAGTTTGCAAGCCACCAACACAGTGATAAAGCTAGACAAAACAGCATATAACTGCAATTGCCTACTGATCCCACAATGCATCTTAATTTGCTTAGTGAGACTTTCAGTATAAATATGCAACACAAACGTGGGACAAATGTTTGTTGACCGTGATCAGGGACTGGTATAGTCCGAAACGCGTAGGTGGGGAAAAACCTACTGGAGAATAAATACAACTAAACAGAATTGAAGTGGTGTGCGGCGTCTTCTTGAATGAAGAAACTTGTTATAATGATATATATATGTATATAGTTCAATGCAGTCCAGGTTTTACTTTGTTCACCAATGATTAAGGAGAATCCAATCGCCGAAATGCATCTGGTTAAAGAGTGGAGTGCCATGAGTCACTCATTAAATTCAGCCTTTCCAGCGCACTCAGGACTTGACTGTTGTTTTGTTCCTAAGCTGGTATTGCAGGAGTGACTCTGCGCCTGTGTTTGTCGAGACCACCTTGCAAGGGTAAGAGCCCCTTCACAGAGACTGGTTTAATTATCTGATGTGGGGAGATGACCCGCTCACCCCAAAACAACAAAGAAGGATTTGCCGGTTACTATGAATTGTACTTGGAGGCGAGTAAGGGACGCTAGAGGAGACTCGTCGGTGGAGTGCGATGGGAGGCTGTTTTTGGACTCGTATATTTTTCCAACCATGGCAACAAGAAACGAACAAATGCTACAAAGGAGAATGTATAGAGACTGCAATAAGTATTTGAAACTCAAGAAAGATGACTAACAATGTTTTTTAAATTATCGAACTTACCTGATTAATGTTATTGCATTTTGGGAAATGTAGTGAAATGAAAGAATAAGAGTATAAGTTCGATGCAGTCCAGGTTTTCTTTTGTTCACCAATGATTAAGGCGAATCCCATCGCCGAAACGTGTCTGGTTAAAGAGTGGAGTGCCATGTGTCACTAATTAAATTCAGCATTTCCCGCGCACTCAGGACTCAACGGTTGTTTTGTTCCTAAGCTGGTATTGCAAGAGTGACTCTGCACCTATGTTTGTCAAGACCACCCTGCTAGGCTCGTAGACCCCCTTCTTCGCAGAGACTGGTTTAATTTTACATATATATATATATATATATATATATATATATATATATATATATATATAGGGTGGGCGGAATTTGCGAAATTGACTTTCGCAAATTATTGCGAAATTGCTCAAAATCTCCGCGAGCAGGTGGAACTTTCGCGAAGATGGGGAGATTGCTTTTCCTTCCCGTTCGCGATGTGTTTTTGCGTGTTTGCCGGGAAATTTATCTCTAACTTGCCCATGCAGTCACTAATGGGCGCGGCCATCTTGCTTGCGATGCTTATTTCCTGTTCAGGGTCGAAGGACGTGTTCGCAATCGCAAACTCTCGAGGGATAGCGCGACCGGCTACCAACAATCCAAAATCTCCTGGCACACTCGAACGGATAGGAAAACTCATCGGCGAACGCATTTTTAAAGCACAAACAAGAAAATACTTCCAATTTGTAGGAGGTTGCAACAGTTGTAAATTTTTTTGCGCTCGACGCGGAACGCGAAAATGTCAAAATATCGCAAATTCGGTGAGCGGAACGAAATTTACCGCCCAGGCCTAATATATATATATATTCACTGAAAGTTATAGTTAGGTGGAAATTTTACTCGCATAAAACCATTGAAATTCCCACGTTATAGTTAGTTGGACTCACTATAACTTGCGCGTGCAATGCTGATGACGTCACATATTACATCACTCATGACATGGTCAGTGACATCACTCATGACATCACTGATGACATCACTGATGACATCATCCAGTGAATGTGTATCTTTCCGAAAAATAAATATTTTTTATATATGTATATCTAAAGGTTGATGGAAGAATAAATGGGTAAATAAATGTCTAAATGGATTTTTTTTGTGTAAAATTGATTGGTTAACTGACTTATTGAATGTATCTTAGTGAATACATATATTAGCGAGTAATGTTTAAATATTTAAATATCTGTATCTGTGTCTCACTTTGTGTATAAGTGGCTGCATGGGTTGGTGAGTAGCTACATGGTATTTTCAGTGAATATATATATATATATATATATATATATATATATATATATATATATATATATGTCAAAAAGAAGCAAAGTTTATCTTGCGCTCTCGGTCAGTAAGGCAAAGGAACCCAAATGTTGATTTTGCAGTTTATTACACAACGCGTTTCAGCTTTACAGCCTTGCTCACGTGTGCGGATTTCCTATGGAAAACGATCCTAACTATAACTACCTACTGGCGACCGCCAGTAGGTAATATATATATATATATATATATATATATATATATATATATATATATATATATATATATATGTATATTCAATGAAAAAACTGAGGCTAAAGTAACATTATAGTTAGGTGAATGTCTCAGTGAAAACGTTAACGTTTTAAACTAAAAAATCACAGAAATTCAGCAGGTCCAGTTAGTAGCACTAACTATAATTTGTGCCCCACCCTACACTGCTTATGACCTCACTTATAACATAAATCATGACATGTTTTATTTCATCATTTCTGACTTCACTAATGACATTTCAAATGACATAATTCATTACATCACTGATGACATCATCCAAGCTTTGTTTTCCCACATATTGCTATATGAATTACTGTGGCATTACAGAGGTCTGACAAAGAGTACAAAAAACTCAGAAGATCAGGCATCATTACTACCAATACAGAAACAACTCCCATAGGTGTTTAAAGCAAGCATTATGAACAACATTGACCCTATAGCACACACTTTACAGGTAGCACAGTGCACATTAACAATCAACCACTGATATATGGGAAACCCTCATTGAGTAGGCTTTTTATTCTGTATACACCTGTTCACAGAAAGACAAAATAGTGAATGCCTAGTTTACCAAACAAATGCCATCTACGGATAGCTTTTAGCTGTATGAAACCCTGACACGCACCAAAACCTACATTAAGAAATTAAGTTGATATCAGTAGAGAATTGAGTACTGTAAACAGTGTTTACTCTATGAAGAAAGTTCATTCTATACCCCACTTTTTGCAATCACTGAAACTCACCTCAGAAATACACCACAGAGTATTGAGAAGAATCTCCTAAGAACAGTGTCACTCTATAAAAAAGTTGTCAAAAAGACAATATTTGCTAAAAATACCCAAGATCTGAAGGTGCTAAAGATCATACTACCTGCACCCTTTGTACTGTGGTGAAAAACTTTACAGATAGCCCATCTTCTGAAGCCAATCAAGCACGACTACATAGGTTAGTACCTGGTGCTCACACTCTTCTATGTTAAGCATAAATTATCATGCTAACACAATTCACACAAAATACTTAAGGGTGCTTATAAAAGTTAATATCTACTACATAGAATCCATCTCCTGTTGGAAAAAATTCCTGCAACTTATGTGGAGCATAATCAACACAAGTCAATTGTCAACTGCTCACAAAGTTACTTTTCAATGTAAACGTTTATAATGTGTTCAATACCTTTACACAGCTATAGTGCATTACGAGCGCATGCATTTTGTAAACACTAACATCCATTAGCTGGATACAGGCTGTACACAATTAGGATGATACCCTCCATTGTGTAAACTATAAAACAAACTACCACTCATCCTGTGATGTCATCAATGAGGTCATTTGATATGTCACCAGTGATGTCATAAATGATCACAAAATACAAGTAGAGAGAGGGTCTAAGGGCATTTAGAGACCTAGCCTAGGTTTACACATGTTGGCTTTGAGGCAGTTATTTGTTTAACACTGCTAGTTTGCACTGTTCTTGGTTTTAATAAGGAAGCAGGCAGATTCTTATTAAACTTTTCTCTTCTGTCTTCTATCCTGTTTTAGCATTCACCACTATTATAATTTTTTGCACTGCTCTAAAAAAAAAACATCATCTTGATTATTTGGTAAACAAGTGCTTATGGGAAAAACCCAGCCATGGTATCAGGTATTAATAGGGTCTCAGTGATCAAGAGATCCTTTTTACCGATGATGGATAACCAAATGATAATATTTGATCATTGCAAGTTGTTGATGGGAATCCTCTGAATACCTCTTGGGTTCTACTCACTAACCACGTCGGACATTCTCTCTTTTTTTTGGTGTTTGTCTCACTTCTTTCTAATCTGTGATATTCATTTTTGGTACTGTCAAGACCAGTGTGACATACTGAGATAGTTTCTCATGCAGACCCCTAGGTTTCAATTGTTTTCTAGATAATGTCATAAATTATGTCATAGAACATGTCATGAGTGATGTCATATGTGAGGTCAAGGGCAGCGCATGACGGGGCGCAAGTTATATTTATTTCTAACCCCTGAATTTCTTTGTTCGTTTTAGTTTACTCTTGTAGGATCGTAAAAATGTAGGAAGGTGTAGAGAAAATCTGCTGAAGAGAGAGGTCTCAGCAGATAGGCTTATGTGTTTGCAGATTCTACTACTCACACCCAAGAATACAGCGCTATTCTCCATGCAACATATGCTAAGTGTTTGAGCTTGCAATACTCTCTCTCGACTCAGAGAAATATAGAGGCAGAGGCAGGGAAAAAACTTTGGGGGGAATAGATTTCACACTTTCTTTCATTACACTACTGATACTTTATTGTTACCTCTACTAGGGTATGGGGAGAAAGCAGCCTTATCAGACTATAACAGGAATGTATTGTAGGGTGTAAGGAGAGACTCCTCTCCTCAGGGTGACCAGTATGCATAGTAGTGTGTAGGAGGGACTGGCCTGATTTCTGACACTTCTCTCTCAGATGTTGGGTAACCACAGTAGGATGTGTGAAAGGACTGGTCTCTCGCTGAGACCCCTCTCTTGGATGATGGGTGTGTGTAGTAAGGTATGGAGAGGGGCTGGCCTCTCTGCTGAGGCCTGTCTCTGTAATGATGACTGAGCATAATAGGGTTTGGGGAGGGACTTGGCATTTCTTTTGAGACCTCTCAGTTGCCAGATGTGCATAGTAGGGAGGGACTGACCTCTCCTTTAAACCTCTCCCTCAGATGATGAGTGTGTGTGGTAGGGTGTGTGGAGAGAGACTGGCATCTCCACTGAGACCACTCTCTCAGATGACGGGTGTGCATAGTAGGATGTAGGGAAGAACTGATCTCTCCTTTCAGACCACTCTCTAGGGAGAAGGGTGTGTGTAGCAAGGTGCGGAGAGGGACTGGCCTGTCTGCTCAGACCTGTATCTTGAATGACAGGTGTGCGTAGCAGGGTGTGTAGAGGGACTGGCTTCTCTACTGAGGCCTCTCTCTGTAATGATGGGTGTGCGTAGTAGGGTACGAGGAGGGACTGGGCTCTCTTTTCAGACCTCTCTCTAGATGACAGATGTGTGTAGCAGGGTGTGTTGAGGGACTGCCGTCTCTGCTGAGACCTCTCTCTGTAATGGGTGCTCATAGTAGAGTTTGGGGGGACTGAGCTCTCCTTGCAGACCTCTCTCTCAGATGACTGATATGCATAGTAGGGCGTGGGGAAGGTCTGGCCTCTCCTATCAGACCTCTGTCTCAGCTGATGGGTGTACATAGTAGGGTGTGTGGATGAGCCTTAACTCTTCTCACAACTGTTCTCAAGCCAATGAGCTTAAATAGTGGACTTTAAGAAACAGCATCTCCAGTAAGACTCCTTCCTACATTAACAAGTGTGCTTAGCAGAGTGTATTCAAATAACACATACTCCTTCCTGCTTTATACAATTCAGGGAGAGTCTCGCAAGATCGTAACATTTGTTTTATTTTTGTGAATTTCAGAGGTTTTTTAAATTGTATTTCCTAATTGTAATCTGTAACCTTTGAGAGTGGGTGTGTGAGTGGCTGTACAGGTTGGTGAGTGAGTGTGTGAGTGACTCTATGGTTATGTGAGTGGGTGTATGAGTGGTGTAAGGGTCTTTGAGTAGGTGTGTGAGTGGCTGTAAGGGTCTGTGAGTGGGTGTGTGAATGGCTGAGTGAGTGGCTGTATGAGTCCGTGAGTGGGTGTGTGAGTGGCTGTAGGAGTCTGAGAGTGGGTGTGTGAGTGGCTGTATGTCTGTGAATGAGTGTGTGAGTGGCTCTAAGGGTCTGTATTTTGCATGATTACCAACTAGCTTTTAGCTAGATTCCTGATGCCAACTTGACTGAGTATGTGCTGGGATCCTGCTAACCAGGCCCTAGCACCTGTGTTCTTTCCCAAAACTGTACCTTTTGTACCCACAATTGGCGCACCTATGGGCCACCTGTATGTCCCCTATAAAAAGGTACTCCTGGTACCAAGGACCTTGTGACCAGAGAGTGCCTCTGAAGACTGCAGCATGTATTATGCCACCCTCAGAGACCCCTCATCAAAATACCCACACCCTGCCATTGCAGGCTGCATGTTTTGATGCAGATCAAAATGAAGAGTCGACATGGCACATATCCATGTGTGCCATGCCCACCAACACTGCCTGTGGCATGGATAAGTCACCCATCCAGCAGGTCTTACAGCCCTAAAGGCATGGTGCACCATACCCAGGTGAGGGCATAGCTGCAAGAGCAACATGTCCCTACAGTGTCTGTGCCAACCACATACCTTGTAAGTGCAGTGGAACCATTTTGAGTGCATGGGCTGTGAGTTTGTCTACACATCCTCCACAGCTCCATGATGGCTTTACTGAAATCTGGGAAGTTTGGTATCAAACTTCTTAGCACATTAAACTCACACTTATGTTTAATGAAAAATGCACTCAGAGGGCATCTTAAAGATGCCCCCTGAAAAATGCACAACCCTGGTGTGGTTACTGACTGGTTCCCAGCCATCTGCCACCACCAGACAGGTTTCTGGACCCCTGGGTAGAAAGCCTTCACTCTCTGATTCTGGAAATAAAGCACATCGTGGAAGAGGTGTCATGCCTCCTCCCCCAGGATGGGCAAGGTCCTCGAAGAGGGAGTTATAAGGCCTGTTGCCTTTGTTAGCTGCCCCCAGCCATTTGCAGCTATCATCAAGTTCTGACCCCCATTTCGGGCACAAGAACCAGCGGGAAAACCTAGCCTACGAAGGAGGTGTGCTAACCTTTGCCAGCCCCACCCCTCAGGTGGGGGAGGTGAAGTGAAGGCCACCTCTCAGTCCCCGCCATCTTGAAGATGGGGGATGCCTCCAATCAGAAAGAGGCCCATGCCCCCCTCCCACTGGAAGGTGGCATACTAGGGGGGGGGGGGTAGACACTCCAGGGAAGGGACCCATTGGTCCCAAAAGGCACGCCCCTGCAACACCTCTAAATCTAGTATTTGGGGCACCTTGAACCTTGTCTCTTCAGATTCGATGTGACAAGAAGGACCAAAGAATCATGCTGCGGAAGAGGAAAGCGACGACAACTGCTTTGGCCCCAGCCCTACCGGCATGTCTCCTGCTCTGAAACCTCTGCAAGCTGAACCAGCCAGTAGAACTCCAAGAACCCCGGGACTTGCCCTGCCTTCCTTCTCTGATCTCCTGTGGACACCGAATTTGCCCAACACCAACATTGAACGACCTCCACCGACCTTCTCCTCGACACCTGCAGCTTTATCCTGAAGGGTCCCCCCCAACCACGACCAGAACTAGTGAGAAGAACCAGACACAAAAGGACACCCCTGTATCCGCAGCTCCTGAGGCCTCAGGTGCCCACCTGACAGTGTCCTGGTGTCCAGCAACTTTTCAACTTCATCCTCCAATCATTCGTCCTCTTCATCCTGTCTTCTGGCTCCAGCCTGCAGTCCTTTTCCGTGACCTACATCCTCCATAAGGAAGCATTGGGCTTTGACACCTCCTGAGCACTCTACACCTGCCCGCCGCTGATGGTGTGGACTTAGGTCTAACCTGGGACCCCCTTTGCTCTGACCTTGAACCAAGGAGGTTTGGCTCCCAAGACCAAGTGGCCTGCCAGTGAGCAGTCCCCAGCCAAGGTGCCTTTTAGCCCTTTTGGCTAACATTGGCACCCTGCACTCTGCACCCAGCTGCCCTAGTGCCAATGGTGGTGCCCACTGAGTGCCAACCTGAACCTTGGGAAACCTTGGTTCTACCCAAAAACTCCAATCCTAAAACCATTTACTTACCTATAAACCTAACACTTCGTTTTTCTCCATAGGACTGAATGGTGGGTTTTCTCTGAAAATTTTTCTGTGTTGAACTGTCTTGTACTGCAACACAAAGTTAACTTAGTGCCTTCACAAGAGTTAGCCTATTTTTTAATGTCCTGTATTGGTCAAAATGTGTTAGAAGTGTGTTTCATGCCAAACTAGAAAAGTAACCATGAAGCAATCCAGAAGTAATCTAAAAGTAATTCCAAGTTTTTTTAACCATTTGCCAATCCTATTCTTGACTGCAAAAGTAATCTAAATGTTTCTACCAAACCAGTATTCACTGTCTGTTGAAAAGTAACGTTGTTTGAAGAGTTTAACTTACCTGCTACTAAGTAAATCTTAGCTCAAGAAATAAAACGACAAAATAATGTTTTATACAAACAATTGGTCTTGATTCAGTTTTTGAGTGTGTGACATAATGTCTTGCCTGAGTGTGTACAACACATTCTTAATACTACCCTCTGATACGCCTGACAGCTCAACCACACTACCACGAAAGAGAGTAAGGAATTATCTACTTTAGTCTGTGCTATAGCTTTGAGGATCCCCTGAACTCTTTGCACACTATACCTTACTTTGGTGTAGTATATACAGAGCCGTCTTCCTACAGTTTTGAGTGGGTATGTGAGTGTCTGTATGAGGTATGAGTGGGTGCATGAGTAGCTTTGAGGGTGTGCGAGTAAATGTTTGAGTGGATTTGTGAGTCAGTGAGTGGGTGTGTGAGTGGCTGTAATGGTCTGTAAGTGGGTGTGAGTGGTTTTGTGGGTGTTTGAGTGGCTGTATGGGTCTGTGAGTGGATGTGTAAGGGTTTTGTAGGTATGTGAGTGGGTGTGTGAGTGACTATATGTGTGTGTGAGTGGGCGTGTGAGTGCCTATGTGGGTATGTGAGTGAATGTGATAGAGACAGAATGGGTGTGTGAGTTGGTATTCGAGTGTCTGTGTGGGTGTGTATGTAGCTATTTGAGTGATTGGCCAAGAACAGAACCTCACTGGTCTGTTTATTCAACAAGAGTCCAGTTTTCCATAAAATATCTACCCAACTGGAGTACTTTCTACTGGTTAATTAGTAAGTGCTAACTCATTGGGTAAATGTCTAATGCATGTTCTACACTACAGCTGTGTAAAATACCAGGAAGAAATTTCTCCAATGACCTTCTGTGCATTTAATTTCGGCAATTTGGTTTTTCTTTAAGCGTCTTCTTCCAGAAATCTGTGATAACATGAATTCTCCTCTAGAGATGATGATGAGACTACAAAGATTCGAATCTCCACCAATCAAGGGTACTTCCTCTTAACTATATAAAGTGAGTTCTTCTTTTTTTGGTGGAGGTGTCCTCGTATTGTTTGGCATCAAGAAGGTGTCACCAAAATTGGATGGAAAGATGCAGGGGGACCCTTTGGTAAGCTTCCCATCATACTGGCAAAAGGCAGTAAGACTTTGCATATTACTAAGGTAGACAGGACGAGGCCAATCGTGCTAGGCTTCCAGGTGATTTTGCATATTTTCATACTTGTAGTAATGTAAAGGGAGAACCATGGATTCTGCTCTCAGCAGGAGAGGCCAGCAGGAGAGGCCTAGAGAGATCCCATTTGTCACGTTCACTACAGATTGCAAGATGCCGTCATTGGGAAGGGGGCCATGTAGACCCCTTTCTGGGCCAATGTCATCCCAGGAACCCCATGCCCTGGGACCTGGCCACATAATGCTGGGTGCCCTGGCCCCACCCAGGGCACCCAATGTGCAGTATTGCGGACCGTGTGGGAGCCTTAATGCCCCCGCTGTCTCTGCTGGCTCCCCTCCTCCAGAAAAAAATTCTGCTGTCTGCTAAGTGCATGTGAGAGCAATCAGTTCCTCTCTTTTTTACTGCCTGTTTTTCACAGCAGGACAACAGATGAAAAGTATGCTCCAGCGATTGGGAGCAGGGAGCAGTTTTCCTGCTCCCTCCCGCTGGAAGCAGACTTACTGTTTGCTCTGGCTTGGTGGGAACGGTCAAAGCTCCTGCCAAGGGAGAGCAAACATCTGTGTCCCGAAGGTGACCACCAGATCTGTGACTTGGGGTAAGTATCTGAAAAGTTTCAACGCTCCGTCCATCATCACCTTGTGTTTGCTTAATTCGACCTAAGTTGGCAGGTTATGCCCAGACGTTGGTCCCTTGCTCACTTTGCCACTGGATTCAAGTTAACCTGGCTAATGAGGGGTGTTACCCCGAAACCGGTCCCAGGATGCTTAGTTCCAGTCCAGGGAAGACCTGGCTTGACAGTTTGAGCTGGACTGCTCCCATGAGGCACAGGGTCAAGACTGATTTGCATATAGCTGGGTCTGTACTGGGGTAGCAAAGTGAGCTAAAGAACGATGATGGATTCAACCCAGATCTGTGACTGGGGGTGAGTGTCTGAAAAGTTACAGTGCTCCGTCCAGCATAACCTCGTGTTTGCTTTGTTTACCCAAGTTGGCAGGGTATGTCCAGACGTGGGTTCCTTGCTCACTTTGCCACTGGATTCAAGCTAGTCTGGCTGTTGAGGAGTGTTACCCCAAAACCTGTCCCAGGATGCTTGTTTCCGGTTCAGGGAAGACCTGGCTTGGCAGTACGGGGTGGACTGTTCCCATGAGGCACAAGGTCAAGACTGATTTGCATACAGCTGGGTCTGACCTGGGGTGGCGAATTGAGCTAAAGAACGATGATGGATTCATCCCAGATCTATGACAGGGGTAAGTGTCTGAAAAGTTTCAGCGCACTGTCCATCATCACCTTGTGGCAGTGGACCCCAGGGCCATTAATGGCTCCAGGAGGGGGGCTGCACACCCCCCTCCTTTGTTATTCTATGGCCTGCCCTGGAGAGGTGACATTCCTGGGACTGAATATGGCCTGGGAGAGGGTCACACAGCTCCCCTTTCAAAATATGAACAAGCCCCAGGGAGGTGCTGGTCCCTGGGCCGTTTGTCTTCTATTGGCCCGGCCCCTGATAGATGGCAGTCCCCAGGTTCTATAACGGCCATAGAAGGGGGGGGGGCAATAAAATATATTTAAATATGCCCCCAAGACCCGGCCCACCCGGGGGCAGAAATACAAACAAGCATGGGAGAGTGCGCTTTTTTTTTTAACTTTCACGCAAATCCACCACGATTGTCACTGCAAAAAGTTTTTTTTAATGCTTTTTAACCAAGGTGTGGTCCCTCGTGACCCCAGCATCAGACCCAGGGCGTCAGGCTATTCCTACCCTGCCCCCTTTTTAGGTTTTGCCTGGCGAAAAGATGCGCTCTGCGCATCTTTTTCGCGCAGGCGAAATCCTGATGAGATCTGTAGTGTGGCTTTGGGTCGGCCCTCGTCATTGATTGGCTGGCTCCATAAATGGAGCCTAGCCATTGGACGAGGGGCCTGTCCGTCAATGCCGGACCAGATTCGGGGGCGTTCCCGCGTTTCTTTGGCTTTTGCCGACGTCACGCGACGTCAGCCGAAAGCCGGGAACGCCCCCGAATCTGGTCCGGCATTGCTGTGCTCGGGGGTCTGCTTGCGGGTGTTGTGAGTCTGTGGGCCGCGAACAGAGAATGCGGGCGGGCGTCCACTGAGTGAGGCGCCTTTGAAACCGGAGGTATGTGCGTTGCTTGAAGGGGCCGCATGACACGAGGGGACTTGAGTGTGTGTATATCTGCGGTGCGTGTGATTGTATGTGCACATGTGTGATTTGAGTGTGTGTATATCTGCGGTGCGTGTGTTTGTATGTGCGCACGTGTGATTTTCATCTGCGGACCGTCGGGGCAGAGGGAGGGCATGTTTCCATTTTTACAAAGTCTGAGCTATAAATAACCGGTAAGAAGCGTAATCTGTGGTAAACTATCCTCTTATGCTGTCGGGTGGCGGGCTCTGAGGCATGCAGGGCTCTCTCACTTTCCTCAGCTCCGGGGTCCAAGGCGGGGGCACGCACAGATGTGGGCCGGCTGCAGCACGTACACACACCATCGCGCACAGTGGATCGTGACGGCGTACACATACTAGGGACGTCCGCAGATCCCTGTGCAACCGTGAGGTGGGACGCTTTCACGAATTGTCGTAAGGTAACAGGTGCCTGTACCCAGACCATCATAGACGTGCACACAGCCTCTGACTGGACCGGGGCCTTCACACAAGAAAGAACTGGCCCTCGGGACGCACGCGCATCTGCGTGAAGTGGACTGGGACGAAAACGTAAACACGATCGGTTTCAAGGACATTTGGAAACATTGAACCGGGTCCTTCACCAAACTCGCCCCGCAGCAGAGACCAGGAGCCCCGGCTATGTGCCCGGAGATGCGCCGCTCCAGCACCGTGCCCAGCCACCGAAGGCAGCCGACCTGAGGGCCTCCGCGACCCGTCACCTCTTTCAAAATGAGCCTCCTTCCTGAGTGCACGGGCCCCAGGGTGTCCGCTTGTTGGGCACTGGGGGCCGAGGACAGGTGAGTGCTTGGGACGAAGTGGGGTTTCATCCCCATAAACTAATTTTTGACTCCCGAAGTTAATTTCCAGTCTCAGTCCGGACAGCAAAATAGTTCTGTGAACTCATGCATTTGTTAGTTGGAATAATGTCAGAGGCACATATTCCACAGGGCGTACTTAAGGTAGTAGCAAATCTGTGGGGTGATAACCAGTCACTCACTGTTCTGTTAGCAACTGCTAAACACTCTAGTCTAAAGGGAGCAGTGTTTGCTATAAAAGTGACACCACCACCACTTCAGGCCATCAGTATGTGCTGAGATGGTAACCATGATGGTTGTTTACAGTAATGTATGTTTTTCTAGGTCTAGCTCAGAGACTGCTTTAGCTGCGTCTCTGTCTCATGTAATTAAAAACCGCTAAATACATAAGCATGTCCATGGATAGAGGGTATTTGAAAACGCTCTTCATTCATTAATCCATTTATCTATCAGCCACATTTTGCTTCTGCTCGCCACAGTATTGGTTACTTAAGCCACTGGCACAGTTTCACTGTGAAAGACTGTATTGTCAGATCATGCCTACATCCACCTAAAAAGAAAGGGTCATAGGGTGCATGCACTGCATCAACTGCACCGTTCCATGCCGTTCAGGAACTTCCTTTGACGCTCCCATTGAGGTGTCTTTTTCATAGGCACCGCCATGGGACCACCAAAGGACCACCAAAGAACCACTTGCCAGAAACAAAAAATGTAACAATCTAATCACCAATGTACAGATTTAGTGTTCTTGGAGCGGGGCAGCAGCATGGTGGCCCCGCTCCAAGACTGCCAAAGTTGTAATTAGGCCCCACCGGTTCCCTAGCTTCGATGTTGACTGCTCTATCCGTTAGGTGACAACCTCAGAAAATCCTAAAAATTGCAAGCCAAGTTTTAACAGGCCTCAGTTGGTGTGTGTGTGTGTGTGTGGCTCTGGGTGTGTGTGTGTGTGTGTGTGTGTGTGCGCCTGCTTGTGCCTCAGTTTTCGTGCCCCTGTCGCCTGCTTGTGCCTCCGTGTGCCCCTGTCGCCTGCTTGTGCCTCCGTGTGCCCCTGTCGCCTGCTTGTGCCTCCGTGTGCCCCTGTTGCCTGCTTGTGCCTCCGTTTTCGTGCCCCTGTTGCCTGCTTGTGCCTCCGTGTGCCCCTGTTGCCTGCTTGTGCCTCCGTGTGCCCCTGTTGCCTGCTTGTGCCTCCGTGTGCCCCTGTTGCCTGCTTGTGCTGTGTGGGTGTGTGTGGAAGGCTCTGTGTGGGTGTATGGAGGGCTCTGTGTGGCTGTGTGTGTGTGGGGCTCTGTGTGGCTGTGTGTGTGGGGGGCTCTATGTGGCTGTGTGTGTGGGGGCTCTGTGTGGGGGGGCTCTGTGTGTGTTTGTGTGTGTCATTTGCGAGAGATAAAGCTAGTGGCATTGTAAATGACAATGCCATTTGTTTATGTTAAAAAAAACATTAAAAAAATAATGTCAAGAGCAATGCCAATAGCTCTAACTTTAACAAAGGCAAAACCATTGCATTGTAAATGCTTGTTTCATTTGTAACTTTTTTTGGGACTCAGCTGAGTCCAGGTCCCAAAATTGATGCCAACACTTCCTAGTCGAACTGTTGGCAGATCTGAGCATGAGGTCAGTTGGATTTGCAGTGGGTCTGCATCCCTAGATACAGAAATTTGTTTTTCCTTTAATAGCTCGAAAAATCCTCAATATATTTACACCAAATAACAAAAAGCACTCTTTCTGGAACAAGATCTACCTTTCTGTCACATGTAGTGTGATTTTGTTCAGCTGTTCAGGGAGCATAGAAATTCAGCAGTGATAGTTACCTGATCTAATTATCACTTACACCCCCACAATGCACTTCTTATGAACGCACACATTACATCACACATAACATGGTCAGTGATATCAGCGATGACATCTCAATTGGCATTACTGATGACATCATCCAGTGAGTGTAAGTGTTTTGTAAAAGGTTCTGGACTTAAATATATATGCTAAGCGACTGTTAAATTATTATTCTTGCTGTACTACTGAGTGATACTATTTCGAAAATATGTCATCTGATCTATAATCCCATTTGTATAGCGGGTGTACTATTTAGCAGTAAACCAGCCTCTACACTGACACATGACCCCTGTTAATGTATGTGTATGGAAGTGCTTTGCGACAGTCTAAGCTGCTCATTAAGAGTTCACTCCACAGAATAGTTCTGTTTTATAACATACTGACCAGTTTCCTTAGATCTATCTCCTTTGTGATGAATAACTGTAGTAGATTGCAATAAATCCATCTGTTCACTACAACCTTTTTCAAGGGTGATTGCTCAGTGTAGTAGGCATTTACAACAGACTCACTTCTCTGCTCACACTTTTCTCCAGGATGAAGAATAATTCTCCTAATGGTTTGTGTCACAGTGGCCTGTCTGCTAAGACCTCTCTACTGGCTGTATGTTGTAGTGGTTTGTGTAAATCTGACATTTGCTCTAAAACCTCTTTCGAGTTTCACAAAAGGTGTTGTTGTGGTTTGCAATAGACTATCCTGCGGATTGCGAGGATAGCGAGCAAGCCGGAACAACTTACCTAGAGTTTTGGGGGGTTTTAGCCACGAGAGTGGACAAATGGCGCATTTTCATAATTTAAATCACAGTACCAACACTTCTCACCAGGGCTGCTCTACCTTAAATAAGACAGTACCAACCGTTCTCACCAGGGCTGCTATACTTTAAACCAGAGAGTACCAACAACAGTTCTCACCAATGCTGCTATATTTTAAATAAGACAGTACCAACACTTCTCAGCCAGGATGTCATACTTTAAATCAGAGAGTGCCAGCAGTTGTCATCAGGGCTGCTAAACTTTAATTAAGAGAGAACCACGTGTTTCTGCATCAGTGTTTCCCCCTTTGTTCAGCAGCATAAAGCAATATTAAAGCCGGAGTTCCTACACCCCTCCTTCCTACCCGCACTGCCTGCCCCTCCTGCCCCCACTCCGTGACAGACCCAGCAGCCGCCAAGTGCTCCTTCCCGCACATCTTCAGAGGTGGGAATGTTTACCCCGATTTGGAGACGGCCCCAGTTCCACTCCCTTCATCTCCCAGCCACACCCGTAGCTGCAGACTCACATGCATCTCCCCCTTGCACTACCTCTGCTTGTAACCAGCGGAGGCCTGCATGCTCGAGGGAGGGAGGGGAATAAAACAACAAACAAAAATAAAAACCTTCCTGAGTGCCGCACCGCCTCTGCTCCTGGCCGGTCATGCTGTCCTGCTGCAGGAACCCCCGAACCAACAATGGCACCTTCACGATTCTAACCGCGGCACTGGTGGGTGGCAACCCCTCTCAGCCAATCCTGGCACTGCCAGCAGCGCCAGGATTGGCTAAGGGCACGGTTACTACTCGCCCGCCTGCCCATTAGGAGACCGAGGTTTGAGCCTTTGCTCAACCCTCGCTCTCCTACTGGGCCTGCGCCAGCAGAGCAGACAGTAGTGCGCATGAGTGGGCAGGGTGCCCTCCGTCCCCACTCATGCGCTCTTGTGCTGCTGCCTGTTGCTCCTGGTTTGACCATTATGTCAGTCAACATGACGCCGGACCGGTGTGCCGTCCGACGTCATGCTGACTGACATGATTGTCAGTTCGTTCTCCCTCGGGCCGGCGTCTTTGAACTTAAGTAAACTTATTCAGTTTACTTAAGTTCAAAGACGCCAGCGCTGTAGCCGGGCGGGGGGGCTACGCCCCCACGCCCCAATGGATGCACCATGCCTGCCTGTATGGTTAGACGTTTTACTTTGGTCATTAGTGTTTAGAGTAGTGGTTCAGACGAGACAGAACTATTTGCTGAGAACTGTCTCTTACGTGATAAGTTTGTGTAGTAGTTGATGAGGTTACAGTGAGCTCTGTGCTATATATCTGTCGCCTGTGCCTTCTTCTCATTTTAATATTATAAATTGTATTTTATGAAGTGTATTGAAGTTTACTTTTCTGGATGAAGTCATCAGTGATGTAATTTGAACTGTCATGAGTGATGTCATCAGGGATGTCATTGACCATGTCAGAAGTGATGTAATATGTGAGGTCATAAGCAGTGCATTGCATAGGCAAAAGTTATATTTAAGTTTAGTTTTGCCTGTGTAAAATCTGAGCCTGACTATAACATCCCTGTAACCTTTGTTTTTTTCAGTGTGTTTTTAAAATTCGATTTCCAAATTATAACGTCTCTGTAACCATTGTTTTTTTCAGTGGATTTCAAACATTTTTAATGCTATTTCCTACCTATAACCTCCCAATAACCTTTGTTTTTTTTTAATAAATTCTTATATATTTTAAAAGTAACAATTCACAAATCAGTGTAAGGTAACTTGTGTAGTCTTTCTATAAATGCAATACAACAAGTCTTTCTCTTTTTTGTATTGATTTTATAGATCTGCTGCGATGCCACAATGAAGCTGCATCCGATCTTGGGCCTTGGTGGCGCCTGCACCCTCCGATTTGAGGCCAGGGGCAGCTGTAACGCTGCCGGGGCCTCGGAACTCCTGGGCTTTCTGCCCAGCAATCTAGTTCGGGGGTGGTGGACATGGAGCACCATGAAAGGCTGCCATCCCCAGCCCTGCCATGCAATCCAGCTGGGTCCGGTTCAGACACTGGGTAATGGGGGCAGGGGCGTAACACAGGCCCCTGCAGCCCCCGCGGTGCGCTGGGGCCCTCACCGTCCAGGGGGCCCCTTCAGCACCGCACTTCTGCTGCGGAACTCTAGATTGAGTCCGGAGGGGGCCCCTTCACGTACCCTGCAGGGGGGCCCCCTCAAGGTTCGTTATGCCACAATGTATTGGGGCTTGACCCCTTCACCACCTGGGGGGCCCTCGAGACTAGTGGGAATGTTTTGACTCTGCGAAAACAGACATACCGGGCTACCGCTGCAACCTCTTGGACTTGCTTCTGCCCACCTAACTAGCCACATCTCGGTTCGGGCCTGCATGTGCCCCCCAATGTGGATGGTCATGTAGGGGTGAGGTGGGGCCCAGGGGGGCTGTCCAGTGTCTATTGTGATCAACTCATTCGGCCTGCTTTACACAACTAGTCCAGCACCAGCACTTCTGCGGGATAACCCAGAACTGTACCCTGTCACTGCACTCCAGTCTTTTTCCCACACCGCAGGCTGGCTGCCCGCCCAGTAACCTGCGCAGACATGTGGAAACAAGATGTGCGACAATCAAAGCTATCCTTCAAAAGCAAACAATACACCTGGCATACTGAACAGGAAGTGCCATCTGAGGATAATCCTGGCCACCCTTCTGGGACTCTCATCATGACAGGTCCTTAAACCAAATCAAAGAATGAAGATCTAGAAATGCTCTCACAATGGAATAATCTTTGCATTATTGTGGTCCCGGAATCCACAGCCATCGATAAAATGGCGGACTATGTTGAGTCGATGCTCTGCACGCTAATCACGGTGGCCCTAACCGCGGTCTTCAATGTGGATCATTCCCTCTTCCCCCTCGGACCATGGCCACCATGGGCTCCCATGCTCACCCCATAGTTGCCAGACTTCTTAACTACAGGGAGCGGAACTTCGTCCTTTGCTCGGCCTGGGAGAGCTGCTCAATTCAATACCAGGGCAATTAAATTTCATTCTACTAGGAATTTACACTAACAGTTCAAGCTGGCGGGCGGGAGTTCTTACTGGCCATGAGACTCCTCCAGATGGCTGAAATGCAATATGCACTCCTCTACCCCCACTAAAGTGCTTACCCCCCCACTAGAGGTAACCTCACTATTTCACAGACAGCAAAGATGCCCTCAAATTTGCCAAACACATCACTGCCGGGAAAGCATCACCTCAAGTGTCCCACCTGCCCCAGCAGGAGACCCAACTCAGGGGGCTCAAGGTGGTGTCAGAGGGATCCAAAAAATTAGCATACACTTCCTCGTGCCACACGGGGGTGCCCTTGTGCTCCAAAGTGACAGGTCTATGAACTGGTGGCCTCGCACACCCTTATGGCTACCTTAGTCACTGACTCGTACAAACTTCACCGGGAGCCCCTGGAAACCACTATGGGTGCCCAATGCCCCATCGGCCACCACCAAATGTCTAACCTGAAACATCAGAGGGCTCAATGATCACAGAAAGACCCGGTTGGCTCATGCTTACGTCAACAGGCACCACATAGACATTTGCCACCTCCAGGAACTTCACTTAACACAGTCTTCAGTGCCGAGACTGCCTGCAGGCTAGTGCGAGGATGCCTATACATCCCTATACTCTAGTTACGCCAGGGGAGTAGCGATATTGCTGCGCAAAGGCTTACAATGGCAATTACGGCGTATTTGATGATAAAGACAATATGTTCTCCTTGCTAGTACACCACACAGTCACCCTGTTATATTAGCCGCCATCTACAGTCCCAACACTGACAGCCCTAATTTTTTCTTTGATGTCTGGAGGTTGATTGGCAGTCTGGGCCTTGGAGCCATCTTCTCGGGAGGAGACCTTAACGTGACACTAGACAACAGACTGGACTGATCGTGCACCTCCAGACACCCCAATTCCAACGCTGTAACACAACTCAACATGCTCATACAGGAGAACTACCTTAACTACATTTGGCAGCTCACATATGCGACTAGCACGGAGGGTGTAACCGCCTTCTGTAATGCGTGGTCACGAATTGACTACTGATTACTATCTTGAGATACCCGAACCTGGGCAACCTCAGTGGAACACCTGCCCCGCATCCCATCAGACCATGATCCTGTCTTAATGGAACTCGCTTTGCCACTCATGTCCTTTAGCTGGCATTTGCCCCCCCAGTGCGCTCCGAGAAGCGGTGTTTCAACAAAGGACCAGTGACTTCCCGTACGACCCAATGGGAGGCCTTCAATGTAATCATTCAGAGTACATATATCGCGGACCAATCGGGCATCCTGAGGGCAATACGCAGCCAACTCACTAGGCTGGAACAGGATCTACGATCCCTAGAGCTAGACTACTACACCTTAAAACGCACTGCCACAATGGCTGCTATTCAGGCAAAACTAACCAAATTTGATGAGGCATGTGCGACAAAATTTCTTAGCCGTGAGGCAACAGCGCATTAGTATGGGGAGGGAGACCACCCGGCACGATGCTAGCTGGCATGCTCTGTAAACCCCGGGCCTCCCCCTATGTGGTGGAGCTCCTGGATGAAAGGCAGGAGAGCCAGTCCACTACGGGGTCCTTGCAAATGATGATCTCCTTCTACTCAAAGCTTTATGAAGCAGCGCCAGTGCATGCTGCGGAGGTGCAGGCTGCGTACCTAGACTCAATACAGTTGCTGTGGCTGGACCAAGCCCACTGGTCATATCTGGACTCTCCATTCACGGTGAAGGAGATTGTGCAAGTCATTCAGAGCCTCCCAAGCAAATAAAGCACCGGGACTGGATAAACTGACCACCTACTTCTATTAAGAATTTGCTCCCATACTATCCCCTAGCTTACTAGAGACGTACGAGGAATCTCTGGAGATTGGGGTACTATCACCATCCCTGTGAGAAGCTGTCATAGTGTCACATCTCAAGCCTTATAAGCCTGGGGACCGATGAGACACCTAACACCGCTTTCCATGATCAACATAGACAATAAAATATTTGTCATACTGCTAGCGAACCACCTCCTCCCCTAAATGCCCACTATAGTGCGAACAGATCAATCTGGATTTATCCCGGGCCAGTCCACCTCGCATAACTTCCACATAATATTCACCCTCATGCACGCTATGGACCCTGAACTTGCTGCCACACGACTGGATGCCACAAAGGCCTTTGTTTCCTTCGAATGGACGTCTTTTTTTCGACTACTTGTGCAACTCTTCCTTAGTCCTTGATCTATCCACCAGATCTAGTTCATCTATTCTTCTTCCGCTTCCAGCCTCTGGCTCGAAGGAATGTTGTCTGAACCTTTTCTGATCCCTCACGGGACACGCTGGCTGCTCACTATTTCTGATCCTATTTGTCATGGCAATGAAGCCCCTTGCAGTCTAGCTACAACAACACCACGCCCATCGCCTTGTTTCATGGCCAGAGGCCTGTTGGTGTCAATGTACGTGAGAGACATGACCTTATACATTCGCAAGCTGCAGGAGAACCTAGCCCCTAGCTATCCACAAGGTCATATGCTTCGGAGAATACTCCAATATCCAAGTAGACTGGGTTAGGTCCACACTTCCCCCCCCCCAGAGACCACACAATTGTTCCCCTCTGATTGCTCGCTGCAATTGGCTTCTGACCTATATTGCTACCTGGCAATATGGCTCAGCCAAGATCCAGAAGAACTTTGGACTGCCAATTGCAGCCATGACGTGGTGTGGCTAGAAGACAGGATCTTGCCTGCCATCATCCATGATGGGGTGGATAGCAATTGCAAAAATAATTATGCTACCTAAGTTCCTATACCTCTTTCTAAACATACCACTCTCACTCACTGCTCAGTTCGTGCAGAAGCTGCAATCGAACTGTGTTGCACTGATATGGGACGGCAGGCAACCCTGGATTCTCTAGGAAATACTCACCCTACCTCTTGATCAGGGGGGACTGGGTGCACCTGATATGGCCCTTTATGCACTTAGCGCCCAGGCTCAATACATTCTCTTCTGGCTCTACCCCACCCAATTTCAACCCACACTATCGAGACAGACCACCCAGCACCCTGCCATTTGGCAACTGTGCTCTATGTTCCCTACAAGCTACAGCAAACTGAGATAGACATGGTGGAGTGCGTGCCCTGGGCGTGGGATGGTATGAGACAGTGCACCTGGCATCCCTGCCTATACGCACCTACTGGACCTATCTGGTGCAAACTGCCTCCAGCTGCCCCTACAACACAAGGGTGGCAGTTCGAGGGAGCATAGGGGCGGTCTCCTAACCCTTGCTGATCTATACACACAGGACCACTTCATAGCCTTGTTTGAGGCCACTGACACGATGCATCCTACAGTGCATGAGAACCTTCTTTACCACCAACTTCAAGCTACCTGCCACGCGATACACAACACGTTCCCTGCCCCTCTTTCTACTTTACAAGCTCTAGAACACAGGACCACTTCATAGCCTTGTTTGAGGCCACTGACACGACGCATCCTACTGTGCATGAGAACCTTCTTTACCACCAACTTCAAGCTACCTGCCACGCGATACACAACACGTTCCCTGCCCCTCTTTCTACTTTACAAGCTCTAGAACACATACTCACGAACCCCTCACCATGCAAACTAATCATTCATCTCCATCCATCACAGATGCTCAATGGTCCTACTACTGCGGCCAGACAGCGACCTTCTCCCCCAACTAAATGAATTCCTTCATGTTTATACTGCATCCCAGTGGAATGCCACCGCATGGACTTTGCGGGGGAAGTGCATTGTATTCGCTGTGCTGTCCCTCAGGCCGCCTCCTTACACCTTGCCAGGGAGTGTCTGTGAGTGGCAGACTTCTGTGTTGGGGTGTTCTCCACCATACATACCATCACTGACCATTCCCCACCACCGACTGCCCTGTTTGGCTTTCCTGGGATATGTCATGGATATTAACCCTGGGCGAAGGACTTCACTACGCCCTTTGCAAAGTAGGCGTAGCAGGCAACACTACGCCCACTCCTTGGGCGTAGCGAAGTTGCCCGCCACCCGCTTCCCTCCCGCCCTCGCGAGAAATGCGCATGCACGGGCGGCCGTGCATGCGCATTGGTTATCAAGACGGCGGCGTGAACGAGCAGAGGGAGCCCCGGGACGCAGCGGACAAGGTAAGTGCCTTTTATTTATTTTTATTTGACCATTTACTGAAATTAGGTAAGTAGGGGAGGGGGGCATGCGGCGCGTAGTGGGGCTACGCGAAGTGCGTAGTTTCTCGCCCACTTTGCGTAGCTTCGCGTAGCCCCACTACGCATACTACGCCCAGGGTTAATGGATATCCCCCATGGAGCAAAAAGAACAATTGATGGACAGAATGCAGAACAATTTCATACATTCACCCCAGCATAGAGATCTGGGCCTAAATCCATCATTTGTTTGCTCCCCTTGCCATTTCAGTTTGAACACAGCCATATGCAAATCCGTCTTGACCCTGCGCCCAATTGGAACAGTCCAGCCTGAGCTGCCAGGCCAGGTCCTCCTTAGCCCCTTGGACTGGAAACAAGCATCCTAGGACCAGTTTTGGGGTTTCACCCCTCATCAGCCAAAATAGCTTGACTCTAGTGGCATGGAGAGCAGTGGACCCAGGTCTGGGCTTACCCGTCCCTCTCGGGGTAACAAAAGCAAAAAAGAACAATTAATGGACAGAATGCAGAAGAATGTCATACATTCACCCCAGTACAAAGCTCTGGGCCTAAATCCATCTTTTTTGCTCCCCATGCCATTCCAGTTTCAACCCAGCCATATGCAAATCAATATTGCCCTGCACCCAATGGGAACAGTCCAGCCGGAACTGCCATGCCAGGTCCTCCCTAGACTGGAAACAAGCATCCTAGGACCAGTTTTAGGGTTTCACCCTCATCAGCCAGGATAGCTTGACTCCAGTGGCATGGAGAGCACGGGACCCACGTCTGGGCATACCCGTCCTACTCGGGGTGACAAAAGCAAAAAAGAACAATTGATGGACAGAATGCTGAACAATGTCATACATTCACCCCAGTACAGAGATCTGGGCCTAAAACCATAGTTTTTTTTCACCCCATGCATTCCAGTTTCAACCCAGCCATATGCAAATCAGTAGTGACCCTGTGCCCAATAGGAACAGTCCAGCCTGAAGTGCCAGGCCAGTACAGGTCCTCCCTGGACTGGAAACAAGCATCCCAGGACCGGTTTTGGGGTTTTGCCCCTCAGCAGCCAGGATAGCTTGACTCCAGTGGCATGCAGAGCACGAGACTCACGTCACTCGGGGTGACAAAAGCAAAAAGAACAAGAACATATCGCCCAGGGAGACCATCAACTCTCTGCCATGCTTCTTCTCCTGGCCAAACAGCAAGTTGCCATGAACTGGGGAAGATGGCCTGCCCCCACCTTAGAGGCAAGGTTGGAGGGCGTGACTTATTGTCAGGAGCAGCTATCAAGCGTTTGAGAGCTCAATTCCACCAAGGTCCCGCCCCAAGGACATCTTGGAACCTCTACTGACCTTCTTACGCCAAAGAGACGTATCCCTTCCACCTGAGGCCGGGAGTCCCTCTCCAGGAGGATACCTCACTTCTTCCCAGGCCCAGGACATGTGGCTAATGGGCCGTGCTTGAACCCGCCCTTTTGCATCCTGTTGTGTGAGTCACAGAGGCTGGGAGACTAGTTGTCATTAAGGGTGGGCAGCGAAGGTTTCCCATCCTGCACTGGTTGTATGTCGTTACAACGGAATGTTTTTTTTCGCATAACCTTTCCCACGAATATTCCTTTACCACGCATAGATTAACAACGATTTTCGCTGTTAATTTATGCATGGTAAGGGCATACTCTTTCTGAAAGGTTTGTGTTGTATATTTATATTTACTTCAATAAGACTACTTGGTGTCTGTAGTCCTTTCTTAGTGTTTCTATCTTCTCAACCTCCCATTGTACCTAAGAGTGTTCTATCTGGTATGTGAAGATTCCAGCCTTGGCAGTTGATGGTCTGGTCAGCTGTGAGGTTTACTGCTCTGCTGTCTTATCTTATACTATCTTAATAAATATATCTTAATAACCTGAAGACGTTTCCTTACAACAGTTATACCCGTCCCCTGTAGCCTTACGTGTCCCCAGCCCCCAAACCTTCGTCTATTTACCCCTGCCCTTAACCCTCAATCTTTTTATTTTTTATTTTTAATTCCCCTTACCTCTTCACGTCGTCGTCTCTTCTCATTCATCTTCATTGATGACGTCCTATGTCGTAAAGACGAAGCTGAAGTTTCTTTCTGTTTCCTCTCTATCGACACCGATTGCCAATTTTCTCCACTTTGCTTCGTCATTTCATTTTCTTTTGGGGGGGGGGAGACCCCCCATTTTATTCTCACTTTTTTTGATTTTGAGGGGGGAGGCCCCCGATGCCCCCCCTTTTTTCCTTTACCACACATGCCTTTACTACTCATCTCATAGTAAAGGTATGCGTGGTAAAGGCTTTCATGGTAACCACGCAGCGTTCTAATGCATGCGTGGTAAAGCCTTTCGTGGAAACGGTTGCGTTGTATTGGCCGTTTCCCCTCCGCACTACGCTTGGAGTGCAGAGTTCAGTAAACAACTCTGTCACGGCAACATAGCGCAGTTTACTGTTACTGGCACTTCTTTGTACTCTATGCAGTGGGCAGGCTTTACTGACTTGGATAATGGATTCCTATCCATCCACATCACTGCTTCACCATAATAAGAACTATGATGTTCAACAGATGGATGTAGATTAGGTTTACCATGTACTCTTTGTTGTCTTTTAATTCCCAAATGTCCAGCCTTATATATAGAGGCCTCATCCCCTGATGTAAGACCCGCCGGGGATTGATGTTGTATGTAGTTCTTGACCATTAGGTGAGTTTGGTTCCCAAGTTTTTGGGAACAACCAGAATGCTGCTAAATTGTTTTTAAATACCTTTATATGCACTTATATCTTCACTGCGCGCTCTGAATACAAGCGTTGGACCGCACAAGAGCATGCCACACGGTCCACCCATTAGTCTCACGCATGCTAGTGCAAACCCACAATCTAGCATGTCACTGTGTGTACACCTGGTCACTATCATTGAGGATAATATCCCACAGCTGTTCATAACCAGCCTCTTTTGCTCCCCACTTCAGGCAAGGAACAGTGCAACAGAGGTACAATGTTCCCACAACTGGTAATGAGCGCAGAATCCTGACATAGGTTTTTTGTTTTTTTGTACCACAGAGGTCCTGATGAATCGCTTGTCAATGTACTAATGCGAGAAACATGTTGACCGATTTTTAAACTCTTTCTAGTCTAGTCTAGAGCAAGGAAAGATTAATTTCCAGTAAGCCCAGGCTAGCTCCGTTTTTAATTGAAGCAAGGGAACGCCAAAATAAAGTAGTCTCAGGTACCCTTTGCTCCATTTTAATTCACAGTTCTGTCTACAACTACCTGGCTCCACACCCGCACTTCACCCATAGGCAGTTGGATAAAAAGATCTCCGCTAAAGAGCCCCTCTTTGAGGTGTGCCCGTTGGGTATTGCACCGCCTACCCAACGAGGAGCACTGCCTATGATGAAGCATGACACCTGCAAAGGTGTGTGAGGCAACCATATCCAACATAATGGATACCCAGTGGTAGGCGTACACACGCTAACCACCACACTTCCTCTTTCTTGTGACCAGCACACTACCTCTTTCCAGGAACAGCCTTGTCCATCTTCTTTGATCAATATTAGTGATAATTAGCAATGACATTTAGCGCCCCCTGGTGAGCAGCTCACAGTTGAGGTTCCGTGAAAATCGTTATGGTGTTTTGGGCATTGCCGAATATGGACGAATGTGGTGTCTATGAACCGTAAATGGCGAGCTCGGTAAGTGTACGCGTTTTCACTACACTACCTGGCTTGGTTCGCCTTATTTACGTGTTTCTACATCTGAACCCGTGGGTTCCATTTTAGATACGGCATCCATTTTGTTCCTTGCCCTCACGTAGTCAGTGAACAGGCAAGTGTCCGCACCATGAACTTTTAGTTCCCAAGACATACGGAAGACGCATATTCCTTTCATGCTCCTTTATGACCGGAGGAATGACACTGCAGAGGCAAATGGCTCAGCTTGAGGGTAATCACGCCGTACCGGCCTATTGTTTCAGCCGTGCATGCGCTAGGATCAAGCTCTTTGATCCTATGATCATGTTTTCAATATTACCCCCACACTCTTTTCTTTAGGTGTGCCTGACTTCCTAGCAGCTGTTCTTGTCCCTTTACTCTTGCTCATTTACAACTCAAGTGGAATGTGCCTAACGATGGGAAGATGTGCTTTTACAGTTGGGGACTGGTAATGTACTGTGATTATGTTCCGGAGTTCTGAAAGCATGAGAGCGACCCTTTTTGAAGTTTATTGTGGGAACTGGGTTGTAACCTTTTGTTCACATGTTGTGCAATGGCAAAATCCTGTATAAAAGAGAGCGACTCACATATGCAAGTTGAAGCAGACTCGTAGAACCTACTCGCTGTTGTACTTCTAGTGACTTTTGCCTCCCTGCAGTAATAAACTCTGATCTTTGACGCCGAAGGAAGCCTCCCGTGTCTCTGTCACTTGTGCGCCGAAACAGGTATCCCACGAAGGTTATAGGTGTTGTTCCCTGGCACCGCTGGGTCTTAATAGCTCAGTCCTTCAGTTGGCGCCCAACGTTGGGCGACATCGGCGGTACCGGTCCAAAGCCTGACGATTGTGAGGAACTTCGTGTGAAATCTCTGAGGAAAAGGTGCACCCCGCTTCATCGATCCTGTTGTCGAAATAAGTGGTCCGAAGATGTTTTCCCGCGAAGATTCCCGCCTCCTGACGGCTGCGACGGACCGATGCCCTGACTGTCGACCTGTTTTTAACGCCCGGCGTAGACCTTCCGTACAAGCGAGACGATAGACGGGCCTTCCTGGTGACGCCATTGAAGTTCTCAGTTAAGTATTTGTGGGTCGCTCCCAGTCCTTAGTTGTTGTCGAGCTTTTTAAGCTTTGTTGTATGCATGGTTCCATTGCATTTGTGGTTCTTAGTTGTTGGTCCTTAGTTGTTATTTGACAATTGCAATTGCCAAAAACCGAGGGTTTTGTTTTTCACGAAGAATTAGTGTTTCGGTAACCCTTGAAGTTTGATACTAGGTTAGTGTGCACGATGCCTAGCCATAGTGGATTTCTTGGTTTTCTTAAATGTTGCAACAAGGATTCCCGGTTGGAGGACTCGTGTCCGATACCTCCAGTTGGAACTCCGATATATGAGCTCTATAGTCGACATGGTGTGGGTCCTATTATTTATAATAAATATTGGGTCCGTTACACGAGAAAAGATGGTGTCCTTAGTTGGCCACCGCATGGAAGTTTTGAACTTGCGATTTTAGATAATCTTGAAGCTAAATTATTTAAAAAGAAAGCTAGGCCAGCTATGTTTGATTCTTTTCGGTTATGGCGTAAAGAGGCCAAGCAGAAAGAAATCAAACAGCTTAAAAAGGATCGAAGAGAAGGTTTCGTTCCGATCATGCAAGTTGTACAACAATGTCAGCGAGATAAAGAAGAGAAAGAAATAGAAGTTTCCACTAGACTACATCACATGAGGATAGACAAATGTTATCCGGTCTTACCAGCTAGTCTTGATAAGAAAGAAGAGGATTCAAAGGAGGATCCCCTGTTAGCGTATTTGATGAAATCGCCACCTCCTTATGCACAGGGTGCTACAGCTCCTGTAGTTCCCCCAGTAGTTCCTCCTGTCGTTCCTCCTGTTGCCCCTCCTGTTGTTACGGCGGCTGCTGGTCAGCCCGTTGTTAATCCTACGTTTGTCCCACCACCTGTTCCTATTCCTACTGCACCTTTGCCTGTACCCCCTCAGCCGCTAGTTTCTGCTGCTTCGACTGTTTCGTCTGTCTCTACTGTTCCTACGTTCACTTCTAATATTGTCGCTCCTGTTCTTTTTCCTACTTCACCTTCTGTTCGTACCCGTATCCCTAATACTGTTGCTACGCTCTATTCACCACTATCTGGATCGATACTGCCGCCCAGCGTTTCTGAAACTTCTCAGAGACGAAGTCAAATCCCTGGTGGAAGGGAGAGAGAGACGTTAGTGACAATGGCACATAGGTGGATAAGACATCCTGTTAATTACCCTCCACGAGTGGTCTTCGACACGTTTTCTCAGTTTAATGAGCCTACACAGAGATTCGTGTTCGAAGAAATGTGTAACTTTTTGAGGGAGAAATGGTATAATGATGATTTAGATACCGTACCGCCCGATATGATTGAACTTCAGAGTCAATTTTCGAATGGTATGATTGTAGGTGGAGATGTACGACGTGCCTTAGAGCGATTGTTAGCCCATAGGTCAACAGTGCCTTCTCGAGTGTCGTTTGATGACGACTATGAGAATTGGAAAGCGGCTCCTGGTCAGTATCCTATGAGAGAAGTTCCGCCAGTATGGATGCCAGGTGATCCTGGTGCTGCCCCTCCGATCCCTCCACATTTCCAAAGAATTTGGATACATCTCCCATGGAAGCGATCAGAAGTCTTACAAGTCAAACAGTCCTTGCCTGATCCACGCAAGAATCCGGCGGGTTACTACAAGGAGTTGTCTCAATTGGTAGATGCGACCATTATGAACCTTGCCGACATCGACATGCTGTTCGGTAATGTTGTACCACAGCCAGTTTGGGCAAAAATTCGTCAGGAAAATCATGCGAATGAGTTAGGCGGTGATTGGGCTACAATAATGGCGGCTGATGGTCGACAAGTTGGTGAGGCTAAGCCTGAGCAGGTAATTTCAGACCTGCCCCAGAGAATAATTACGCTCATGAAAACGCTTATGCCGGCGATGAGAGTAAACTGGGATAAATTATCAGCTTGTAAGCAAAAGAAAGACGAGAGTGTCTCCGATTTCTTCACTAGGTTCGAAGAG
Source organism: Lissotriton helveticus (assembly GCF_964261635.1). NCBI lineage: Eukaryota > Metazoa > Chordata > Amphibia > Caudata > Salamandridae > Lissotriton > Lissotriton helveticus. The sequence goes on from NC_136061.1 coordinate 669,027,488, forward strand.
GCATTTGTCGATCATAGCGGTCAGGATATGGGCACTGAGGGAGGCCAACGTTTATTTGTCGATAAATTCGTATTAAATTTGTTGCCAGAACTATGCAACAAATTGAAAAATTCAGAAAGTGCATGGGCTGTCTCAACCACTGCACAAATATTAGCAACGGCTCATATTATGAGAATAGGGAGAAAGAAGAAAGTGATCGCGTAGATAAGAATACGAAAGAGCTCAAAACGAAGGTTTTGTTGCAACAAGCGTATCCTCCACGTTCGAATCAAAATGAGTCGCAACAACAATATAGACCACAATCACAGTCCTCCAGAACACAGCCACGTTCTGACTCCTTCGACTATAGACCTACACTTGGGTATAATCAGTGTGCGTATTGTAGAAGGGAGGGTCACATAAAATACGACTGTCCCGCTTTGCGTGACCGTCTTAATGGTGTATCGCCACGAGGAAGCCGTGGTGGTCCTCAGCAGGCATCTCGAGGTAGAGGCCGCGGTACTATTCACAACCAGAATGATCACCCCCAGAATTCACCAGATACGAATAATTGTTTTGACCAGCGAAATGCGGGGTCAGTTAGATCTACACAATATCATGTGGACGATTACTACGTTGAACATGAGACTGTTGCAAACGATCATTACTAGGACAGCCACCGACGAAGAGAGGGAGTAGTATCAGTTCCAGTTGATCAGAGTGGGCCTTACGTCGCAGTAGCTACTTCTGGCGTAGTTGAGCCTTTTCTGTTAGACAATGGTGCGACGAAAAGTTCCATCATGCATTCGAAACTCCCTGGCGCACCTTTGTCTGGCTTAACAAATGTTTCCGTTGGATTCTCTGGCGCCCCTGTTAGCAATCCTGTTTCCAGCCCTTTGCCACTTACGATTGGCCCTCGTGAGCTGGAGGCTCCATTGATTCTATCTACTGGTTGTGGTGAGAATCTTTTGGGCTTGGATTTGTTAAAACGGTTATATGCGACTTTGTATTGCTCCCCTGAAGGACTGGAGCTTACATTAGGTCGGAAAGTAATCTCTCCTATGTACTTGTCGATCGATAAACTCCCACCGGAATTGAGCTCCCTTCCTGCGTCTCTATGGGCCACAGGTCCCAATGACGTGGGTCTCTTGGACATCCCACCTTATATGATCAAGCTGAAACCAAATGTGCGACTGCCACGTATACCACAGTATCGTATCTCCATTGAGGGAGAACGAGCGCTATTAGCGATTGTACACGATCTGATCAAAAAGGATGTCGTTGAAGAAACTCGAGGAAATCTGTGTAATAGTCCTGTACTACCAATTTTAAAACGCACTGATCCATCTAAACCTCCTGTGTACCGTTTCATAATCGATTTGAGAGAGGTGAATAAAATCGTGATTTCACAATTCCCCGTGGTCCCTGATATCACGGCTTTGCTGACCCTGATTCCAGCTTCTGCCTCCCGGTTCACGGTGATCGACCTAAAGAATGCTTTCTTTAGTATCCCGATCGCTGAGGAAAGCAGAGACCTATTCGGATTCTCATTAGGTGGTCGCAGTTTCAGACTAAAACGCGCACCACAAGGCTATTGTGAAAGTCCGTCGATCTATAGCCAGGCACTCAAAAGCCAACTGGATGCATTTGTGTTACCGATGGGTGCGGCTTTGATTCAATACGTTGACGACCTATTAGTGGCAGCTGATACGGAGGCTATTTGCAAAACGGCTACAGTATCACTATTGCGCTACCTACATGACTTACATCACAAGGTGTCACCTTCCAAGCTGCAATATTGTTGCCAAGAAGTAACCTACTTAGGTCACTTATTATCAAAAGAAGGGAGAAGGTTGACCCCAGAGAGAATTGCAGCGATTTCTCGAATGACTGTGCCTAAAACTCAGAGAGATGTACGTGCCTTTCTAGGTATTACGTCATACTGCAGACAATGGATCCCAAATTTTTCACTATTGGCAAAACCATTGTTAGCCCTCACGTGCAAGGATGTTCCGACTCCTTTGCCATGGACTGAAGAGTGTCAGAAAAGTTTCTCTGAATTACGTGATGCGTTGTGTTCGGCTCCTGTGTTAGGTACTCCTGATTACAGTAAGCCGTTTACACTGTACGTTCACGAGAGGGATGGTTGTGCGTTGAGTGTTCTGGCGCAACGATTTGGTGACAAACAGCGCCCATGCGCATATTTTTCTTCGACCTTAGACCCAGTAGCCAGAGCTTTGCCGAGTTGCTTAAGAGCAACAGCGGCAGCCGCGGCGTCCATTCGACAGTCCGCAGGTCTGGTCATGGATAATATGCTTACGGTGATGGTTCCGCATGCAGTTGACACTCTCTTGAACCGAACGAAAACTCAACATTTGACGAGCGCAAGGTTGTCTGGGTATGAGTTGACGTTACTGGCTAGTCACATACGCATCAAACGATGTAGTGTGTTGAACCCAGCAACATTGTTGCCGATCAACATGGAGTCAAGTGGTGAAGCACCACATGACTGTTATCTGAGAACTGAGGAGGAAACAAAGGGTCGTATTGACCTGAAAGATACTCCATTGGTAGATCCCGATGGTACTTTGTATGTGGATGGTTCCTGTTTTAAGTTGCCGAATGGTGATGTGACGACTGCGTATGCTGTAGTGACATTGAGTACGGTTGTAGAAACTGCAAGATTGAGTCAGAATTCGGCTCAGGCTACTGAGCTGATCGCCTTGACAAGAGCGTGTGTGTTGTCCAGAGGAAAACGGGTGAATGTGTTTATCGACAGCCAGTATGCTTTTGGTGTGGCGCACAGTTTTGGGCGATTGTGGAGAGAAAGAGGATTCTTAACGTCGCATGGCACGAAGATTCAGCATGGTCAGCTTGTGAACGACCTTCTAGATGCACTTACATTGCCTAAACAGGTGGCAATAATCAAATGTAGTGCGCATCGGAAAGTGACGGATGATGTTGGTCGTGGTAATGCGTTTGCAGACGAGATTGCTAAGGAGACAGCTAAAGATCTGACAAATCGAATGTATGTTACGAGTTCAGTGAGATGGCCAACGGAGACTAGTATGTGTGAAGACACAGTTGAAAGTGTGAAGGGAATACAGAATGAGGCCACTGAGACGGAAAAGACTAAATGGAAAGAGAGCACGGGGAAGTTGGATGAAAATGGATGTTGGGTTGATTTGTCAGAAAAGCAGAGATGGATGTTACCGGATGCATATGTGCTCGCTGTTGTTACAATGGCTCATGGTCCAGCACACATAAGCGCAAAGGGCATATGCAAGTTGTTGTCTCCTGTATGGAAGAATGATGGTATCACTAAATGTGCAGAGAGAGTGGTTAAGAATTGTATGGTGTGTTTGATGTATAATCCCGGTAAGGGCACTCCCACTCCACCTGGTCATTTTGCCCCTCCTACATGCCCTTTCGAAGTTATCCAGTTGGACTTCATCCATATGGAGAGATGCAACAATTTGAAATATGTTTTGGTTGTAGTATGTGCCTTCTCCAGATGGATTGAGGCTTACCCCCTTAAGGATAATACTGCCCTATCCACAGCAAAAATTCTGCTCAAAGAGTATTTCCCCAGATACGGCATGCCTCGGATTGTATGGTCGGACAACGGAAGTGAGTTTGTGGGAAGTGTGATGAAGAGTGTGTGTCGTGGCTTAGGTATAGTGCAGAAATTTCATAGTGCTAATCATCCTCAGTCAGAGGGTTTGGTGGAAGGATACAATGGCACCCTGAAACTGAAACTTGCTAAAATTCAGGCAACAACTGGTTTATCATGGCCAGATGCTTTGCCTCTAGCTCTTTTATCGACCAGGGCAACTGTGCACTCTCGAGTAGGGCTTAGCCCATATGAGATTGTGTTCGGCCGTCCTGCTAATATTTGGGGAGTCCCGAGACCTAAAGAATTTGATAGAATTGAATATCCCATGCTGATTGATTATCTCCATGATCTGACTGCTAAATTGAGTATGATTCATCAACAGGTCTTTGAGGCTCTGCCGTCACAGACAGAGGGTCCTGGTCATCGGCTGTAACCAGGGGACTGGGTCCTCACCCGTAACTTCGGACGAAAACGAAACCTTGACCCGAGGTTTGTGGGACCCTTCCAGGTGCTACTGGCAACGAGGACGGCGGTTCGGCTGGAGGGACGGAAGCATTGGGTGCATGCCACCCACACCAAGAAAGTCCCGTTTCCTTTGCCGGCGGATACTTGGATAATACAGGGTTTTTCCTCGTCCAAGACCGACGCCCCACAACGCTTTGTCCCGTTCAGCGAAGCTCAGCCCATATCTGACACCCTTGTTGATTCCCCTCAAACAATTTCCTTTCCCTCTACCTTGAAAACTTCAAGTGCTGAACAATTGTCTGAACAATCGAACACTCATTTGCCATCCAATTCACTGTTTGAAGATCAGACACGCCCTGGGAGCAGCCGATACTTTTTTCGCCCACGCACAAAAGACTAATAAAATAATTTTTATTTTTGGATCCCGCAGTAACTCTGAACATTGTGGACATTTCATATGGTGTACCTTTTTCCTTTTTCGTGCAGCCGAGAACCTTATAATAAATTGAATGTTCAATTTATCTAGAACCTATCATCCGGGTTGGCCGTAGGGCCGTGCGGGTACTTTCTTCTGGTTAGCAGTTATCGACACTAGGTCGGTTTCTTTTGTCAATTTCTGGGAACTCCTGGGAATTGATGATCGCTACACAGAACGAAGTGCGTCAAGAACGTCGCGGACGGTCGTTAGAGGATGGAATTTTCTAAGCTGTCGAAAAGAGAGAAAATGCCGGCGCAAGGATCTGCATTAGATAAGGTATTGCGTACAAAATGTTTCTTGCTACAGGTTTTCATGTTGTTCCTAACTGTTTCTATGCTGCTGGTGAGTGGAGTATATTATGGTTTTCAAACATTACTGCCTTCTGCTTTGCCTACCTCTCCTTCTAATGATCTAAAATTCGTCTCTACTGTTTCTCCACATTCTTTCCACATACTGCCCCAACATGAGCAAGTCAGACGTGCGGAATTTCGAAACAATTCTTTTGTACAACTTCTGCACCAGCATCAGATGGTGATAAATACTACAAATTGTTGGGTGTGTGGACTAATGCCACACACCATGGACAGGGGTATCCCGTATTTTGTGCTTCCGTACAGTCCCCAAGGGTCAGCTCGGGCATTCCAAATCATGTTCCATAGTGCACTAGATTCCTACCCCCACCGAGAGCCACGCTCAGCAAGCTCTGGTCCTGGTCCATACCATAAGTCTCTGGCGACGGCGATTGCTGATCTAGATAGAGACATTTTCGATACCTCACTTATCCCAGAGGAGGAAGTGCAGGCCTATAAGTACCTTAGTGAGGCTGAGTATAGTATATCAGTGGGTGATAGGCAGCTTAAAAGCTCATCTCCAATCTGGATTGTACCTCACCTAGGCCACTTGTGTCTGCAAGGTCGTGGCCGAAATCCAAGAGCCCAGCTTGGGAAGAGCGCTTGTGTGGATACTTACGTTCTACCGATGCTCTCTTCCCCTGTCTTCTTAACTGCCAAGGGTACCTATTTTGTATGTTATGATCGAGCATATACGTGGTTACCTCATGATTTCTCGGGTATCTGCTATATTGAAAATCTCTTGCCTCTGACCTTCACTGTTGCCTCAGATTATCACAGAGCCAGAGTTGAGAGAGGTGTTATTAGCAAAGAAGATACTGCCGGTCAAGAAGCAGGAGACTTCTTTAAGGGTTTCCTACCGTTCTGGGGCCCTATGGTTAATAGCAGAAATCTGAGACAGTTAACCCGTGTAGTAGAGTCAACTGCTAACATAACCGCAAGTGCCCTTGGTAATTTGACAGCAGAGCTTCAAGCGGATAGGCTTATGACGTTACAGAACCGTATGGTTCTCGACATTGTTCTAGCAGATAGAGGAGGTGTGTGTAAGGTCATCCATTCGAGCTGCTGCATATTCATACCTGATAACGCTCCAACGGTTTATCAAGCCATCTCCAAGTTGCACAAAATCTCGGAGTCCATACACGTGGACGAGGGAGATTGGACGCTTCTAGGATGGTTTTGGGGCCTGATGTCGACCTGGGGTTGGAAGATTCTGATGATTATAGGGGTTGTTGTGACGTTCCTGTTCACGTGTTGTCTTTGTGTACAGTGTGGTCCTGCCTTATGTGGCCTTTGTGCTACAACGTGTATAAGAAGGCCGACTGTTTCCAGAGAGGCATTGATGGATAGAATAATGTTCCAGCAACACCTGAACGATCTGATGAATATCGAGATCGATCCTGATTTCGACTAGTGCTTGCCTACATGAGGGCAAAAGGAGCGTCTGAGGTTCCGTGAAAATCGTTATGGTGTTTTGGGCATTGCCGAATATGGACGAATGTGGTGTCTATGAACCGTAAATGGCGAGCTCGGTAAGTGTACGCGTTTTCACTACACTACCTGGCTTGGTTCGCCTTATTTACGTGTTTCTACATCTGAACCCGTGGGTTCCATTTTAGATACGGCATCCATTTTGTTCCTTGCCCTCACGTAGTCAGTGAACAGGCAAGTGTCCGCACCATGAACTTTTAGTTCCCAAGACATACGGAAGACGCATATTCCTTTCATGCTCCTTTATGACCGGAGGAATGACACTGCAGAGGCAAATGGCTCAGCTTGAGGGTAATCACGCCGTACCGGCCTATTGTTTCAGCCGTGCATGCGCTGGGATCAAGCTCTTTGATCCTATGATCATGTTTTCAATATTACCCCCACACTCTTTTCTTTAGGTGTGCCTGACTTCCTAGCAGCTGTTCTTGTCCCTTTACTCTTGCTCATTTACAACTCAAGTGGAATGTGCCTAACGATGGGAAGATGTGCTTTTACAGTTGGGGACTGGTAATGTACTGTGATTATGTTCCGGAGTTCTGAAAGCATGAGAGCGACCCTTTTTGAAGTTTATTGTGGGAACTGGGTTGTAACCTTTTGTTCACATGTTGTGCAATGGCAAAATCCTGTATAAAAGAGAGCGACTCACATATGCAAGTTGAAGCAGACTCGTAGAACCTACACGCTGTTGTACTTCTAGTGACTTTTGCCTCCCTGCAGTAATAAACTCTGATCTTTGACGCCGAAGGAAGCCTCCCGTGTCTCTGTCACTTGTGCGCCGAAACAGGTATCCCACGAAGGTTATAGGTGTTGTTCCCTGGCACCGCTGGGTCTTAAATAGCTCAGTCCTTCACAGTACATGTGCTATGTTATTAGGGGCAGGAATTACTCGTAACATTCTTTTTGTGCATGTGTCTGCTCGCTTCAGCCTTGTTTTTACTGTACCCAAGTGCCGGTGCTTGGTGGGGCTTATCTGTTGTGTTGTTTCTTAACTTTGACGTTATTAACAGAAACTCTCGGAATATTCTTCAAAGCACATAACATCACATCACGATGATGAAAATACTTGGCTGTCACCTTCCCCTGCTGTGTTTAGGCGGCTCCCTGCAGTCTGGTTTCCATCAGGCCCCTCTGTCAGTGAGGAGTCTATGCCGCCCTCCACGGCTAGCAGGGGTGTTACTGCTGGATCTGACCTGAAGGACACCCACACACAGGAGCAGTGATTCGGGAAGAGTAAGGGTGCAGGGGCCAAGGCTGGGGACATGGAGCGGTGCCAAAGGCAGCATGCTCGCCACATCGAAGACTGAGAAGAGTCTGACAGGTGAGGTGTCGGACTCCAGAGGAGGGCGCGGGGAGCAGACAGCGGAGAGGTCGGGGTTGCGAAGATGGGAAGCTCACTGAACCCGGGCACCATGAACTCGCCCTTACCTCTGCCCCAGCCCCTGCACGCTCCACGAGCCTAGTGCCCACTCGCACCATGCATTTGGTGGTGGTGAGCCATTTTGGAAGGGAAACATCATTTACAACGCTACTTTTACCACGCAATGCTTTTACATCGCAACTTTTACAACGCAAACCATTACAACGCATTGCGCTGGGGGGCGCTCTAGGATAGGGAATAGATTTAATTTACTATCCAACACCTTCCCTACTATCCACGGGGACTGGAGTTGGAATAGTAAATTAAACTATTCACTATCCAGCACCCCAAAGCGCTATGCGTTGTAAAGGCATGCGTTGTAAAACTTGCGATATAAAAGCATGCGTGGTAAAAGCATGCGTTGTAATGTCATACATCCATTTTGGAAGGCGGTGTCCTGTTCTTGTGCACAAGATAGAAGTGGGGTTGTTTTCTCAGACAATGGAGGTGCACTGCTAGCATTTCTGAAGCTGGTGGCAGGAGACCTAGACACTCAAGAGGGAAAAGAGGAAACGGGTTTCCCTTTAAAAAAGTCAATTAGGTCATTGTGCAGCAGGAGCTCTTCTTGAGCGCTGCCATTTGACAGATGGTTAGGGTGTGACTGCAGTCTCTTTTGCTCAGAGTGTGAGTGGTCCTTTTGGGGAGACCAGCCTTTTCGCTCTCTCTCTTCCAGATCACAGTTAAATGTGGGTGGTGATAGCCAAGAGCAGAATGCTCACACCTCTTTGTGTCTCTGTTGAGGATGTTTCAACCTAGAGATGACCCTTCTCTGAGGAGCATTACACTACACAAACAGCTGAGTATGGAAGACAAACTAGAATGAATACATGAAAGTAGAACCAACTCAACACGGTTTTGAAAGTGCAGACAGTGAATACACATCCCGGGGCATATTTACAAGCCCCTTGCGCCTCTTTTGTGCCGCAGTTGCGTCACTTTTGTGACGCAGAGGCGGTGCAAAAGATGCGCCATGCTGCAGGGTATTTACAACATGACGCATTGGGGGTTGCATCACGTTGTAAAGCCCTGCGCCAGAAGGAGGCGTTCCTGCGTAGGGTGGGGGATCGTTCCGGGGCAGGAACGCTTACTAAAAGTGGCTGAGTGAAATCTACAAGATTTCACTCAGTCACTTTTGAGCCCATGCTGCGTCAAAACCTTGCGCCTGCTTGAAGCAGGCGTAAGGATTGACGCAGCATTGTGAAGATAGGGCCCCCCAGAGCATTGCTGGAGCTGCGTCACGCTTGCGACGCGACTCCAGCAATGCGCCACCTTTACGGCACCGATACCATCATGCATCTGTGCCGTTTTTGCCCCATGGTGCTCCGCATTGTACATGCGGCGCATCCATGGTGGTGGAGCCGTGGCGCACAATAACTGGTGCATCCCTTCTGATATGCAGGGATGCTCCAGTTATTGTCAATCTGCCCCCCCCCACCCCCGTCTGCTTTAGCTGTATAAAAGCAGTAACTGCTGACCCACTTGTTGTTTCAGGTCCAAGTTCTCTTTGACCAAGGAGTGGGTGTTCAGCAGAGTACCAGGGTGACAGCTGTGCAACCAGAGATGCTGTCTGCCCGAGAGCCACCGTTGAAGACATGACGGGACATCACCTGAAGTGTGACCTGGAAGGTAGCGCTGTCTCCCTGCCCTGAAGGGCCTGGAAGCTGACCTGCCTGAGAAGAAGGAAGGCATGAGCCAGTCCTGCAGGAGGTGCTGACTAACAGGCAAGCATGAGGCAGCTGACCCTGAAGCTGTGGATCTGTCCGCCCAGAAGAGACTCACAAAAGAGATGTATATGACATTAATTATATCTATACTGATGAATGCTTATTTATCTATTTATTTATTGTGTAACTTTCTTTTTGGTTGTATTCCTTGTTATGGTATTTTAGTTATTTATATTTCTTCTCTCAAACTAATAAAGATATTAGAACAAAAAAAGAGAGAAACTGTCATGGTGATCCGGAGTATCTCCTCTCCAGCCTGCACGGACCTACACCTTTGCATTTTCCTGAACTGTGCTAGAAGCAGGCTGTACTGCTGTGATTTTGAAGTGGCAGGATTGTGCCCAGAAGAGGTCCTGTGAACATTGAGGGCCGTTAGTGACACCAGAGACTGAAGAGAGCTAGTCCCCAGGTAGCAACACTGCAGCTGCCCCATTCAAGACCGAAACTGGAGATCCGCCGCCCTCACAGCCAGCTTGAGGAAGGACAGGCCAAACGCATTCTGTGGTCTGACTGCAGCCAGCAGAAGACTAAAGGCTCCCATTGTGAGCTTGATATTGAGAATAGAAAACATAGAACCTAAACTTTAAAAGTCAGAGGGGTTGTACTGCACCTGTGCTGCCCCTCGTTGTGCTCTAGCTGTACAAAGAATTAAGTGGAAGGAGAAAATAGAAAGGGGGGCTTAAATCCTGAATACTGTGGCAATGCGACAGTTGATTAGTACCTACGTATTGTACTGTGTAGTATCTCATTTTCTTGTGTATAAAATTTTTTTTTTCTAAAAAGGTAAACATTGGGTTGGACATTCGGTCAGTGCACAAGTGGGAGATTTTTGAGTTCAGTGCTTGATGCACTCCCACGCTACCTCCCAGAGGAGCTTGTGACAGTTCACCATTGCCACCACTGAGAGTCAAAGCCGAAGGGGTTTTAATTGCCCCATTTTGTAGAGCAATAGTAGGATGGCACCCTAAGTCATCAGAGGCAAACAACCCCAACCCCACAGCTGTGGCCCAGAAGCCCCTGGCTGTTCTGGGCCCCCCTGAATGGGGTCTAACAAGCATTGAAAGCAAATGTAGCAACAGAGCAAGTTCTGTCGCAAGGAACAGGTATAGTAGGTAGCAACAGTGCAAGATACTCAGACACAACAGGTACTGTGCAAGTAGCTGGATTGAAAGAAATTCACAAACACACAGATGACATATTTTTACAGATCCTTTGGTAATCATGGCCCGGTAGATTTGCCTTGTTCCTCAGGCAGGCACAGAGCACTGCCAACTTACCAGCCTCAATAGGAGAAACAGGAGGGCTGTGGCCCACACATCTCCCACAACTTACCCGTAGACTTCACATATTGGGCAACTATCAGATCCTGTCAGAGACTGTCAAGAATATAATTAAAAGGGGGTTGGGGGGCCAGGGGAGCGAAGAGGTGTATGGTTAATCGCTTGTGATGTGCCAGCTGTGTTTATGTTGGTTAAAAATGCAAATACAAATATTTTAAAATATACATATATATAATTAATTTCAGTGGATTATTGCGATGCCTTTCCCTGAAGGATACGCACCTTCGAGAAGTGCATGCTGTTATTTAAAGAATCAGTTGTGGCCTACTGGTTAAGAACTTAGACTCTCACCCTGAAGATTAAAGCTCAAGGGTGTTTCAATAATCATGTGTCTCCTCTAATGTCTGGTCTGTTACAAAGAGTTCAAATCTTCAATGAGCATAGTAATATGTGATTTGGGAAGAAATATGGTCTAGAGGATCGAGCTGCGGCCTTAGGAATCTGGAGACCCAGGTTTGAATCCTGGCTTTGCTGCTGACTCAAGATTGCATTTTTCTGAGAATATCACTTAATATGCATATGCGTAAATATATGTAAAATGTATTTGTATAATCCCCACTTGATGCACACAATCTTGTTCATCATTTCCTCACATAATCAGCAGTGCTCTGTTGCTTCTCAGCAATGTTTGTGCTATATACATATATATACATTCATTTAAAAAGGCTTTATTCTTTTTTAGCACATTTTATTAACAATTTACAAATAACATTTGACAGTGGTGAAACAGTCATCTGAACACAACGAGGGAATGCTCCACGCACAGTTTACAGATATTTTGTACATTACCTTACCATCATGATATCATTTATATTTTTTATATATAAAAACACTGTTTTAGTGCAGAATATATAAAAAAGAGTAAGGACCTGATACTCATCAAGTAGGGTTCCTGAAGTTTTTAGCTTTTTCAGCCTGAGTTTTGCTGATTCTCTTATGGGACCTCCAGGCTCTGGACACTTTCACACTGTAAATACATGTGAAAGTGTGCGCGCACTTCCTATCCATGTAGTGGAGTTGCACTGATTCCATGTTCTGAAACACAGACCAATCTGTCATTGCAAACTGGTTGGCACGCACTGGCATCTATTGTGAGTAAACTCATGGGCAGCGTGCCATTGTAGGCCGATGTGACCATGCACCTGCATGTATGGTGCTCGTGATTGCGTGTGCCGCCTACCAACGCAAGGTTGTGGGTGCGCACAGACCCATATATTAGTTAAACCTGTGTCAGTCTGCTGTGTAGACTCGGGCAGGTGCATTTGCACCACTGGTGCTGGGAACTATGTGTCCCTCCTGCAATCGCAGGTCAGTGTGCGTAATTGCGCATGTGCTTCCACGTAGTGAGGAATACCAATGTGTGTTTTCATGACTTATGAGGCATGCTCTTCCCATAGGTTAACATGATAAAGTGGTTGCCATTACTTCAGACTGCAATAGTGGATTTCAATGGAGCAGCCTCATATAAATGAATTTGCAGTGCCAAGCCATTTTCATTGGTAAAGGGAATTTTGGCATAACTCGCTTAGAATTGACACTTATAGAATATGGACAGATTGAAGATAGAATTTGTGACACTTAACCTAAAGGAGCCGGATCATGATCCCAATAAAGAGGAAGACCTGCATTTCATGGCCCCTTGGCAGACAGGCCTACAATTTAGGGGGGACATCTGTGGTTCAAAGGGAAAACCCCTAAACCCCGACCTTCAAACACACATGACAGTATATCTAGGGGTGCCACCCTTCAGCAAGGGGTGAGATACGTTGGGGGGGACGTGTGACCAGAGAACGCGACTGCCTGGTGCACCTTGCCAGAGGAATATGTTGTGCACATGGAGGACAACTGTCCAAATTCAGGGTTGCCTAGGCCACGGACCTGCTGAAGTGTGGCGCCCTGAATTGTGCTCTCCAAGGACCCGACCGCATGACTCCTGTACTCTCAGAGATCTCAGGGACATCAAAGATCTCCAGTGAGGGAACTACATCCTCTACCTGTGACATCTGCAGAGTGGTGCCCTCTCAATGGCTCACCTCGACTACTGAATCTCAACTGGTAGCTTGATGCGAGCGTTGAACTTAGACTTGTGTCTGGAGACCGGATTGTCTAGTGCAGAGCCCCAGAAATCGTACCCACATCTATGACGTGGTTCCTGTACTGAGGGGACCCGAAACTCATAAGCTTCTAATTGGTGGTGAGTGGGTTCACCAGTTGCAGGACCGTGCGTGGCCCGTTTTGGCAATTGTGCCGCATCTCTCTAGTGCAACACGCCGACTGCATGCTCATTGCATGAGGTGTTTGATTCACAGGGCATGACCCTAGGAGGTGGGGGTGTACCTGGAATAGGACCTCATTCTACCTCATGTGGCTCTGTTGAACTTGTGCCTGTGTGCGTGACCAGACTGGTCTGGTGCATCTGTATCATCGTGCACCAGATGTGGTGGCCCCTTTCCAGAAAGGTACGGATTTGCATCACTTTGCTTTGTCTGGCCAGAAATGCCTGGTGCAATCCATCTCAACGTGCAGTAGTCATTGTGCCTCCTTTCCTGGTAGGCGCAGAATTTCATTGTGTTTGAAAATCTGAAGTACCTGGTGTGACTCATAACAACGCACACCAGGTGCTGTACCCGGATTACCAGTGCACAACCCGGATCATTGTGCACCAATCGGAGCACCTCATCCTATTAAAGGCTCCCCTGTGTTACTACCATTGGTCGTTCCCTTGTTTACCCCTATCGTGGCAGACCAACAGCCCTCTCACGCTTGGCCTAAAGACGTCTTGGTGCCAAGTAGTAGCGAGAGAGACTGACTGGATTAAAGAAGCACTTCAGAGGCATTTCGCAAGTGGGTCAAGAGTAGGTCTTTGCGGTGAACTCCACTCTGTTCGTGGAGTTTGTGGAGTTTACTGCACTCCGCGGAGTACGCAGGATTCCAAAAATCTCTGGTGGAGTTTTTTCCTCACTCACTCTTGCCAACATTAAGTTAGCAACCGCGAGTGAGGAAAATCCAATGCAGAACCACCTGCCAGCGACATTTTTCAACGTGGACGATCAAGGATAGTCATGACTGCTCGCGTTGAGAAACCATCCATTTGCATTGAGGATGCTGCCGCTCGAGTAGAAAACCTACTCAAGCGGTAGAAAAAAGCAGCGCTCTCTTGTGCTGAGCATGGTGCAGTTTGTGCTGATTTTCCACCGCAGGACAAACATTCAGTACTAAAAATCAACATGAACGGCGCGACCTAACTCACTCCACCGCTTGCGGAACTCCCCATAGTGCAGCAGAGTTTTTTGTCACTCGAATCCATTCAGGCCTAGTCAAGAGACTGCGTGACTCCTTTGTGTTTTGAGACCTGTGGTTAAACTTATCGAGTGGCTTCTAACCTTTCTCTTCTTTACGTCTACCTCCAAATTAATACTGGTACATGTTCCCACCTGCTTCCCGAGGAGCCAGTCTAAATCTGTCTTCGGTCGCATGTGCCCCAGTGTTCCAGAGGTGGGGTTGGTTATCGTCTGGAGGTATAGGGCAATCAGGGTGAACTAGAGAGTGGAGGGAGGCTTGGGTCACGCAGTCTGCAGGGGTGAAAGATTCACCTCATGGGCACCAGTGGCCCCTCATTAGGGTGCTGAGTACGTATGTGTGTGTAAGAGCATTCTGTAAGGAATGGCTGATACCTGTCCCACAGTGCAATGGTGCGAGGTGAGTGTATGTGAGTGATAGTGTGTGGACCACCTGTGTGTCCCGACACTGGCCGGCGGTACCGGTACCGCATTATACATTGATTGTTGCCAAAAAGCACAATACCTTTTGACATTGGGTTTTACCACCTGGCTAAAAAGTGTTCTATTTTCGGGTATGTGCATAATTTTGATATTGTGCACTGCATAAGGGTGCTCTCTCTCAATTGGGGGGGGGGTCTAGAGTAGAACTTGTCCACAATGTGCGTAATATTGATATCATTACAATACAAGTGTACCTAGTACTGACGGTAACAATTACGAATGTGTTTTATGCCCCAAAGTACATAATGGTCATGTTATAATGATTGAATATTTGTGTTGAATGTAAATGACTGTGTGTGAAGTCTCTTTTGTGCTGGTCAGTGTATTTATAACTAGTAACAATTGTGCTTTTGTTTTTCACATTGCCTCTGTTGTAAGCCTGACTGCTCAGTGCCAATCTCCCCAAGGGTGAGCATGGGTTATACAGTGAGTGTAATCACCTGCCCCTGACCGGAGCTGTAATTCTGCCTGGCGGGGGGCATCCCTTTAGCCAAGCAGAAACTGCTGGTTCCAACAGTGCAGATATGAGCATTATGGTAAGCAAAATGAAGGCAAAACTTCTAAATACTATAAATAGTAGGGCTGGGCTGACCTCGTGAGTTTTACTCCCCGGAATTCCACGGAGTTACCTGAAAACCCTGCCAAATTCCGACGGGTTCCACGAGCAGGCAGAATATTTCTTTGCCAGTCAATTGTCCATGATTTTTTCTCCTGCTCGCCTCCCTTTTCCACCATGTAAATTAGCCCATTGGAGGGGATCACGGACAGGCGCAATCTTTCATTACTAAAGGCGCTGTCTTAATGAGAATCAAACCCTGTTTGAATCAATTACCGTTTAGACCGTCGTACGTTTCCACCACAGGGTGGAGTTTAGCCTTATTCACAGTTCAAAAGCCATGTAACAATAGAGGATGTATCCCCCTTGGTGTAGCACGAGTGAATCAATTTATCTCCCTCCATCCATCCTACTAGGTGTAACAAATCCTGTAATTTAGAAGTACCAAATGCTGTATGAAAAAAGTTATCACTATTACTACACTAATTGGTTCAGGGCCGGACTGGGAACCACAACCAGCCCTTGCAAAGTGGTTAGCCCCCCCCCACTGGGGAGGTGTGGGCGTTCGGAAGGGGGGGGTTGGAGGTGCCGCCGAGCTCTTTGCAGAGCCTGTTTTCGGCCAATTTTGGTACAGGGACGATTTTGCAGCTATGCTGCAAAAACGGCCCCCCGGGGGATTGCCCGGTGCCCCTATGGCCAGTCCGGCCCTGAATTGG
Organism: Lissotriton helveticus; assembly: GCF_964261635.1. Lineage (NCBI taxonomy): Eukaryota > Metazoa > Chordata > Amphibia > Caudata > Salamandridae > Lissotriton > Lissotriton helveticus. Next base: position 669,043,402 of record NC_136061.1, read on the forward strand.
TTTCTGTACAGCTGTGGCCTTCAGTAGTAATCACAGTTCCTACGCTGCTGTGTCTGGGTCATGGAGGACCCCGACGATCACACGCTCTTGTTAAGAAGGCCGCTGGCATGGGTTCTGCTGCAGATGGAGTGTAGTCCTTGGAGATAGCCGACCATCCTGAAAACAGCGCATGACACAGAGCTGTAGGGAGCGGCTGCTGCAAGTGGGGAGGAAAAAGAATAAGGCTGTGACCACCACCTCAGTTCTTCATCATAGCAGAAGTCTGCTCCCTGGGTGTTGAGGTAGAGGGCGATCCCCAGAGTGACGCACAGCAGTTCTGCGATCATCTCTGCTCTTTCTGTGCTCTGGGTGACCGGCTGCAGATCCCACAGCCTCTGCTCTGGCGGTGAGAAGCAAATCTAGCCAGTGTGTGAGTTCTGCACCCGCTCCAGATCCCGTCGTCCTCCGTGCCGCAGGGCGGATCTGATACTCAAACCCCCATTCCGCTGACCATGGTGCCACTGCCACCAACACTGTGGGCAGCTGTGCCCTATGGTATATGCAGGCGATTTATCAATTTCAGGCATATGAAGGGCTAAATTAGAGGGTGAATCAGGAGGAATGAACAAAATGAAGGTAACGTGATGACTGATGTGACGACCAAGAGAAGAGGGAGCGTACATTGCCACTGATCTGTGCATGCACCCATTCTGCATTCCTTTAGGAAGACAAGCTGATGACATAGTGCCCTTGAAGCCGGTCACAGTGACGCGCGCAGCCAGAGATACCACTTGGCTGCTAAGGTACTCCCTCTTCTTCCCATTGACTTTCCATTGAAATCAATGGAAACTCCATGACGAGTTACCCTTGTCATTAGCACTGAAGGGGTTAAAGTAGCGGTGAATGTGCTGGTAAGCTCTGCTCCACCAGCAGAGTCCTTGCTGAACTCCGCGCTCCAAGCGGAGTGCCCAAAACTCTGTGAACTCCGTCAGTGGAGCGGAGCTGACTGCCCACCCCTAGTAAATAGTGGAAATAAGATATATCATTATCTTGTATGAAACCAATCTGGTTTCCCTACCCCTTATGTCTATATGAGCATCAAAATCTTACCAAAATAGGAGTTTTTTAAATTGCACACTCTGATATCTGCTCATGGTTTGTAAATTTCCAGTCATTTGCTCCGCCAGTAGCCACAGCCAATTTTCAATTCTGTTTTGTAGCTGGTCTAATGATAACAAGATGACAGGTGAGAAAGTACAGCTTTGTCACAGACTGTTTGTTATAGCTTAGGCCTCTGTGCACACGCTTAGATAAGAGTGACACAGGAGCCGAACAAAAAGTCAGGGTACCAGATATTCACTCCGTTGGGCATTAGTAGAACCTCCCTTCTGAAAACTGAAGTCTTGTTTAGTGGAATAACAAATTAGTAGAATACAGGTTTTTTTCAAAACTATGTAAAAACCAAACATCAAAGAAAAAAATTTAACATTAATTTCTGAAAACCTGCTATTAAAAGAAAACACATTTTGACCCCAGAGCGAATCCTAGTTGAGAGCTTCTTTTTTTATTATTTCATTTTAATAATGTATTTTAACCATTATTATTGCAGAAGTTGCAAAACTTACAAAATAGCTATATGTTCCTTCAATATGGCAGCAGTCTCCATGGCTCATGTAAAACAAAAATAATAAAACCTCCTGCTTCTGTCACTACAACTCTAGGTTCCCTTCAAAGGCATCCCGACAATTGTCTACACAGACACACAAACGCTTGCATACACTCACAGTCTCTCACTCTTCCCCATTACAGTTTACCATCAGTGTCGGTCAGGTATGTATGGAGGGTCTTCCTTATATCTCCTGTTTTTTTTGTGGATCTGTATGCAGTATGCCAAGTTTCTACTTCAAAGAGCAGCATCCTTAGCCAGCTCGGTATCCTGGGCTTGGGCCACCTCATCCATGATACAGCCACACGCCTCTTGAGTCTAGACCAGGAGCAGCAACAATGCGATGAGTTTCCCAACTAGCCCAGGTTTTTTAGCAACTTGCCTAAGTGAAACTACTAGTAAGGAAGGTGTGAGCTGGATCTGAACAATCTGAGCAATTGAGTCATAAACCCAACTTCCCAAATCTCACATGTCAGGGCAATGCTACGCCAAGTAAATAAAGTCGGTATGCAGTTTGGCATACCAATTTTAAAGTCTGTATGCACTTCTTATACACTTTGGACAGTTCCCTAATGCAAAATGATGCCCCCTCCCCTGCAGAATGTGATGAGGAGCCCCTGAGTCTCCCAGATAGTCATGGGTCTTCGCTCAATGTGGGACCCCAAAGGTTCGGGGGTCCCCCTGCACCACAGGTGCTGCAGGGGTCTGCATTATGTCCCTGGTCTGGGTTTGGATATGGCATCAATTTCTGCAGTACAATCGGGGTGTAATATGTGCGTGTAGAGACCTGAAGTATATCAGCTGGAGCCTGTGATACGTAGACAAATACTCCTTCTGGGCGCATGCCCTCAATGGACATGTCTATATCAGCTTCCCATTCAAGACTACCCTCACCCACGTGAACATGTTGTATACCTTAGAGACCCATCGCTTAGTGTCATGAGCAAGGATTAGTGAGTGAGTGAGCGACTGGCATACATTCCAAGCCTTCCATCAGAAAGCAAAAATAGCACCATCTCTAAAAAATGTGAATAGATCAAGAGATGAAGTCTCGACCCCCTCTTAATACTCTTCTGGAGTTAAAATTATCTGCTATTTATAGAAACGCCCCACCCATGCCAGAGGCCTCCTTGCATCTTTCACCACTTTATCTGCTATGGGAGACACGAGGGACTATACTGGAGTGGTATCACAGGCAAATGAAGTCTCACATGCCCAACAAGCTAACCCATCTTGTACCAGACCCCTCGTGTACTTCTCACAGTTTGGATAAGCATAGTTGGTTGTGGTATTCTAGTGGCCATTGCTATCTCCAGCTTGCCTAATTCGAATTCCTCCCCCTCAATTAGCTGTTACAACAGAATATAGCAAAATGGGTCTGAGCTTTCACAGCCGAGGACCTAAAGCACCCCCACCCCTTTTCACAGAGAAAGTCAAAATATCTCATTTCAATCTCGTTAGTATCCATCGGAGCCTGGAGAAGAAGGCCCTGTGGAATGGTTCGGAGAGATTTACAAACAATTACACAAGTACAAGAATTTAGAGAGGACGGTATCTTAATTAAGGCCACTTTATGAAACAAGAAACACCAAGACTGCCTCCCGCTTTGGGTATCCCTGGTGCACCAAGGAGAAGAGAGTGTGTCAAAGATTGGATGCTGCAAGGTGCATCAGTTTCCTTCTTCACTGGAAAGGGTGACTTCTCCCAGTAGCCACGGTGTCACTCTGTGCTTAATATACATACGAAAGGTGTCAAGAGTCTCCTTGAAAGGGCCCAGTTTGGAGGAAACAGCCAAAAAAAGCAGAAACAAATCTCATTGGCAACATTGGTGTTTCCTGATTGTACATGATAAATGCAGTGCAAGTGATGGTGACCCCAAGTCACACTGAACCAGGGTTGAGAAAGAGCCAAGCATAGATCTTCCAGAACAAGGAATTCAGACATGAATCCAGACAGGCATGGCTGGCACAGGTAAGAGTAGTAGGGCTGGGGCTAGTTGACAGACGACGGGATAGGTAAAATATATTTTTTTTAAATACAACCACTTACCTTGTGCTTGCCGCATTGCTGAGTTGGTGATGCGGCGAGTGCAAGGTAAGCGGCTTTATTTATTTTTCCTATTCCGTCATCTGTCGGCTACCCCATCACCCCTCCCCACTCCTCCGCCCGACCTTATTGCCTCACTGCTCTTACCTGTGCCTGCCAAGCCTGAATCCAATAAACAAGAAGAGCAATAGTCTGGAACACAAATAGTGGCAAGTGAGCAATAAACCCAGCAAAAAACGAAGGGAATACATTTGGAGCAACACATGTATCTCTTATCAGTGCCTTTCTATAAATGGTATAAAAGGAAATTAAATTGCTGGAATTAGACTACCTCCATTCAGGATAGGGAACTTCATGAAACAATCTCTGGTAAAAAGTCATCATCTTGACATGGTTATATATAATGTGTGCATTCTACCATCTCTTTATTTTTTTAACTATGTATATTGCTGTCCCGTTCGGGTAGTTTGCACCCAGCAATTCAGGATTACATTGGTATACTATCTCGGAGGCCATGTGAGTAGAATGATGGGCGTTTCACTTGCATTTTGAAAATTGGGATTCCTATGCCTCTGAAAAAAGTTTTTTATTAAAACTGAATGAAATTTTGCTCGCTGTGGATTACTTGGATTACACAGGATTCTTGCTCGTTGTACAGGCTGTGCATCTCAGGTTGTTGCGCCACAGCGCGCCAAGTAGTTTTCTATTAATAAGTGCCTTAAGGGACAAAATTCGGCCTATGAGTACTTTGACTTTCATGTTTTAAATAGTGGTGTGCATTCCACCATCTCTTTTTTCAAATAGATATAAGGCTAGCCACGCCTACATCTTCAGAGATTTGACATCTTGCATGTGTGAGAAAAACGACTCCATGCTTGGCATTCTTCTTTCGCTGTGAACTTCCATGTCCCCACTCCTGCCCTTCAAGGCCAGTGCTCTGCATGAGCAGCAGAGCACCCCTGCAGATGACCACAGATGCAAAAATACTGATGCAGTGAAAGCAGCCAAGAGAGATACATTTCATTCTGCTGAGCACAGGGACTGAGGACACACTACCCTACCATATGCTGAGCGCAGAATCCAGGAACACGCCGCTAATTCTGTTAGGTTCCTGGCACAGATGCAACAGAGAGTATACAAACTATGCAATGACACCCTGCAGGGTATTATGCCGGGTTGTCCTGGGAGGACTAACGTATCCATTAGAGGAGTAAGCCTGATGGCTATGACACAGTCAGGTTTGTAATATCAACATTGAGGAGAGGCGGTGTGACTGACGGAGGTCAGTATCCTTCCCAGGATGATCACCTCTTTGGTGCCAGGGACTAGTTGAACACCCTGTGAAGCGCGGAGGTAGACTGCCAGCAGGTGTGGGACCATGGCATCTGTCATCTCTAAATATGGTTCAATAGGCTGGCACCTTACCATTAGCCAAGCCATCAATGACAACAGACAACAGCTCCATGGGATGGTGCCTATGGATGCCATCAACTCAAGCTAGAGTGAAATCCTCAACATAGTCCACACTATGTCAGGTCTTTGAAACTGCTATGGGCGTGAATAATTTAGTAAAAGAATTGAAAAAACATCCAGACATTCTCTATCAAAGTAATACGGGGTCTTTATTATTCATGGATCGATACAACTGAGATTTGAGCCAAATAAGCGAAGTCAGCATTTTGCCAAGGCGTCCTTCATGTTCTTCTTCCTAGCCCTACGTTTTTTCCACAAGAAGTCTAATTTCCTATGAGCGGTGTCTCTCAGTGAAAAGTGCCAAGCAAAAACTTCGGGGAAGCTAGCTCACCGAAGTGTCCTAGACATAACACGCACAGCTGGTGCCCTAGATCTTCATAGTGAACAATATAAATCAGAATATTCCAAATAATCAAATGATGAAATGCTGAAAAAAAGTTGAAACACTGATGCAGTTATGCAAGATTATTTAATAAGTTGCGTGTAGGCTTGTCGTGTTGTTACAAATGTTACATCTCACTTGTCTGCGATGAAAAAATAGCCTTCTCAACTTGAGAAGGTGTTCATGGTTGAAATACATAACCCAACGCATTTCGGGTGAAAAACACCCTTCATCAGGGGTAACTGAAAATTAAAAAATAGGTTCACCAATTATACATGTAAGAAACCAAGACAGGTTCAAAAGCAGATAACTATTGAATGAGGAAGGACAAAATACTAAATAAAAACTTCACCAGGATCCGATTTACACTCATGGGTATCGGTGCTATAAATCAATTGGTGAATGTTCCAGTCCATTCAGTTGTTAGAGCAAGCGCAGGCCTCCAGAGCCCCTGGAGCGTGAATTGAGGCCGCTCCCTCCAGTCAGGGCACTGCTCTCTTGCTGCATGAGAGCTGCACCCTGGTTGGTCAAGGGAGTTACTGCTTCCAGTTCCGGTGGTAAGAAGAAGCAGAGGACGTTGTGTTAAGGTAAGTTTTTTATTTGTATTTTATTTTGGGCGTGCATGCACATCCGCTCCTCCCGGTAGATGCCAGCCGCCAATGGTTCAGATAGAAGGGGGTACCCCGGCTTGCTTTTAAATGCTTTAACCATGAACAAATGCTTTAACTGCTTCCCACATCATGGAGTACTGAGCCACTGAACCTACAGTGATTTCGAAATAGTCTGTAACAGTTTTCTGGATCTCGCTCTTAAAAAGTGGGTCTATTAATGCGTTAGAAGGAAATCTTCAACATGTATGAGATGGGCTAGTCACGGGCACTGTCAGTAACATAGGGGGGGGGGTACACAGGCAGCCTTGGGGAGATCCAAGCCAGCAGTCTGGGTGGGCTCTAAAAGCACGACCCCAGCCTTTAAAAGATGTAAATCAGGCAACATATGTCTTGAAAAAATATGACAACTTGAAAATGCAAAAAATATATATTCTCCATTTATCAGTGTTTCATTTAACCACATACCTTATATTGCTGAATTGAGTGACATATATTGAAGGTAATATTGTATAAACGCAAAACATTCAATACTCCTATGCCCTGACGTCACTGCCACAAATTGCCCACAATGTTTCCATTTGTCAGGTTCTCTATTTAAATGGCCTATATTGTTATAAAAAACTGAAGCAGGATTATTTTATGCAGACCCTGTACTAAATTATTTCAATGCGCTCTCAAACTGGATGGCTAACCAAATGATGCAAAGTGAAGTAGAGTGCTGGGCTGCGGATCACACAATTTGATCAAGCGGCGAAGCCGGGATTCAAGTCCAGGACTGGATATCGTGCAGTTCTGAGACTGTGGGGTCACATCCTTCTCTCTCTCTCGTTTAATGCCAAAGGTCAGTGCGTTGTGTATAGTTAATGAAAAGTGTCACTATATGGTGTGCAATTACGACATTTAGCAATCCTATAACACTATACCACTAATCCTTTATGGATTCCGGAGTAGCGAGCTACTCGCCAAAAAAAGCGCTTCGATGCCTCGTCAGGGGTAGTAAGCGCTATATAAATACAATTACAATAAAATACAATACACAGCATACATATTCGTAACCACAAGATTTAAATGTGTGTTTTTCTGTTTGTAATGTTTTCAGATACCCTGAAGATTGAACACTGACTGAGCATGTCTGTCTGAAATTATTCTGCAGGAGTAAACTCTGTGGGGCTCTGATACCTCTTCTCTCTTGTTAATAATTTAATTGAGGCAAATGAGGTGTTGAGCCCTCCTAAAATCATTCCTTTAACCTAAGTCTGCCAAGCCAGCACTAACATCAGCATCAAATAGCATCTCCACCCTGCCCTTACGCTGCTGGACGTCTGGCCCGACAGAGTGATTTCAGGAGAGGCTGAAGATTTCATGCCACAAATAATTAATAAAACTAAGATGTCGCAGAGCTCCCACCGAGTTTGCTCCTCAGGCTATAGCGTTTCCAAGGAGACTTAGGTGATCAGTGTGAATTTAAAGGGAGGCCTGCATACTGTTTAAAGTAACTCTCCACTTAAAAATCTGGTGGGGGGATTGTCTCCTGTGTTCCCACACTCCAACATCTAGGGGCTGACAGTTCCTACGCCTGTGTGGGAAATGATCAGGGAGGGGTCGTGGCAGATCGGTCACCTTGGTATATGTAGGCCATGGTGTTATGCACCAATAACTAACAGAAGAATGTGTGTGCTCTTTGTGTGATGCTTGGAGTTTTCACTATCCATATGACTTCACTGATGTAACATTGATGACAGCAGGGGGCGTGGCTAGCCGTCAGTGATGGCGGTCGTGGCTCAATAGAGCTCCGGACCCTCGGGGGGGGGGGGGGGGGGGGGGAGGGAATCTCCTTTCCCATGCCGTCCACACGGCTGCACTTGATCGGGGGTCGTTGATGTGGTGGACTGAGACCCCAGTGGAGGCATGGAGGCTCGTTCGGTGCTGGGGAGTGCCCTGGGAGGCCGGCGCACTTTGAGGCCTACCTGCCCTTCGGCGCTGACGGAAGCCGGGAGCTGCCCTGGAGCGCGGGCCGGCGAGTGGTGCTGAGATCCAGGCCTCTTTGTGGACCGGAAGACATAGGTTCTCTTTGCTGGGTCTCCGCTGCAGCTGTTGCCCCCCCAAGGAGTGGAGATCATCGGCCGGGGGCCGGAAGATCTGCCAGACGGAGTCCGGTTGCCTCGAGGAGTGGCGGCCTGCCGGTGAGCGGCCTGCGAGTGGCGTGAATTAGCGGCGGAACGCTGGGTGGGCGCGCCGTGGCCCGATGAGGCGGGTCGAAAGGCTGCCTTGACTTCTGTGGCCTCCCCCCGTTCAAGTGCTGGCGAGGCCGCCAGGGAAGAGCTTTCAGACACTTTAAGACCCCTGGGCCTGCACTTACTATTGACATTGTAGCGTGGCCGGACTTTGAGGTGGAGCGGGGCCTGCAAGAAGCACGACTACCTGGCTGCCCTGCGTCGCGGGACCCGCCTTGGACCCATCTGCGGCTGGGGACCCCCTATACTGGCTGCTCGACGCCTCCCATGTGCCCCACGGCTCCCTAAGAGGCGAATGCGCCGGGCACCCCATCACCGAGGCGGAGAAGTTTGGGAGTTGCCCACCGGGCCCTGGAGACCTGGACAGTGCTCACAATCAGTGGTGCAGACGAGTTGAGAGAAACCCTGTGAGGAGAGGGGAGAGAGAAGGTGACGACTCATAGTCACTCATGAGGCACAGCACTTGACCACACGGCTGAGGGTGTTACTGTCCACCGGCGCCGTACTCCATAGATCTTCCTGGACCCATAATACACAGGGCCGCCCCATTGGGGCTCACCCGGAGTACGTTGCAGCACCCTTCTGACTGACACCCTTCTGAGACCAACCGCGGGGACGGCCCGCCAAGTGGTCCGGTGGTGACACATCGAACAATGGGTAGGAACCGGGCAAAGACAACAGACGGACAACAAGGAACCAACCCCCCTCCCACCATGTCGGGCCAAGCTAGTCGGCCCCCTCGCCTGCGGTGAACCTGACCGACCACACAGAGGGGACACTGGATAAACTGGACTTTATCCTGCAGGAGATCCGGGACTCCAGGGCGGCAATGGAGCTGCAGATGGGCACGCTCACTACGGGCCTGACACTGCTGAAGGCGGACCATGTCAAACTGGCAGACACGGTTAAGGAACACGGCCAATCCATTGCGGACCTCACCCCTACAGTGACGGAACACTCTTCCTCCCTGCAGCAACTCCAACAACAAGTAACTATGCTCATGGACCGGGTGGAAGATGCGGAGGGCAGAAATCAACGCAATAACATCCGCGTTATTGGACTGCCGGAACGCTGTGAGGGGAGCAGAGTGGCTGACTTCATGGAAACGTGGTTCAGGGAGCATGTGGCACAGGAGGGACTCTCCCCCTACTTCTGCGTGGAAAGGGCACAACGAATACCGATGGGACAACCCAGACCTAGGGCGCCAGCCCCGCCCTTCGATCGTGAATATCCTCAACTATAGAGATCACGATATATTACTGCAGAAGGCTAGAGAAAAGACCCTAAATTCAGTACGAAAACCACTGCATCTCTTAATACCCGGACTATACAGTGTTGGTGCCGAGACAGAGGTCTTCCTACCAGGCGGTAAAGAAGAAGCTACAAACCGCACAACTCAAATACGCCCTCCTGTATCCCTCCCAACTGAAGGTAATGCACAACAAGAAGACTAATTTCTTCGAAAGCCCAGCAGACATGGAGGAATGGATGGAGGTCATGTGCATCGGTTCTAGCCAAACAAGCCACCCGGGAGTTTCCTCGCAGGATTCAGACGCGCTCCCGAAGCGGTCCTCTAGAAGAACTCAGAGCACTAACCGGAGCAAAGGAGGTGCGGGGCCCTCGCAAGAACAGCAATGGCAGGACCAGGAGGGGGCGCGGCGGTGGCCGGTTCCTTCCGCGAAGATTCGCACAAAATTGCTACAGACTCAGAGGAGAGTACTCTACATTCGGATTCCGAACATAGTGTAATTCTCTTCCTCACCATCACACCGAGAGCAGCTGATGACCTGATTGACAATTGAAGGAGGCGGCCAGGTCACGGACACTTGGGACTACTACTGCTGACTCTGCCCTTACAATGGGCACAAACCTGGCACCAGAGAGACTATTGTATCCTTTAACTGGTATAGCTCGATGTGTGAACTGGTACACTCCTATGTAGAGCTGTTGATGTGCGGGGCACTAGTCCTAAGTTCTACTACTGTATTTAAAGCGCTATGTCATATTTAGGAAACGGGCTACCTGCTGGGGGACTCTGTGGTGTTTACTGTCGTAATTGACCATGTTGTTGCTATCGTCCCAACCACCCCAAAGTATACATCCCCCTCGGGAGACAGGGTACCGTTGAGCCATTGGGTCTCAGGCCATTCTAGGACCATGTTCCGATATAAGGTTGGCTACCTTCCTAATGGCGTATGCACCGTTATTTGTTCTGTACCATTTGTACACCATTGTTGGGCCCAGCGCAGTTTAGGCATTGTGCCAAGTTCTGTTAAAACTGTTGGGGAACGGGGACTCCTTGTCAGCTGTACCCTGCTGGCTCCACGTAGAGATGAGCTTCACTCCCACATAGGAACATGACAGGGACTGCTGACACAATAGGGTCATATAACCTGCTCACATGGAACGTACGGGGCCGAGGAGCAATACAGAAAAGACATCACATACATGCATTTCTCTGAAGTAAGACACAGGTGGCATTCCTTCAGGAGTCTCACCTGACTGACTCCGAAACACAGAAAATGCGGAAAAATGGAGAGGAAATATCTACTCCACTAACTATTCCGCCTTCGCTAGGGGGGCAACTATTTGAGTGCGCCATGGGGTTTCATTTGTTGAATGCCGGGTAGATGATCAGGGACAATACATACTAGTGAAGGGCACCCTTGACGGCTCACTGGTGATCCTTGAGTGTATTTATGCCCCTAACTTTGATCAAGACCGTTTCCTGAGTAAGCTGAGTGGGGTCTTGGTGGATTGGGTCGGGATCCCCTGGGTGCGGGGAGGGGATTGGAATGCAGTACTGGACACTGGACTGGACAGATCACGTCCCCCCCTACACGGTACGACCGCTGGCAAGCTAGCGGACCAGTTCACTACATGGGCAAGTGGGTGGACATTCCCAGATGCGTGGCGATGCCTTTACTCGACCCATAGGGAATATTCCTTTTACTCCCCGGTACATAGCCTCAATACCAGAATTGATCGGTTCCTCTGTTCGAGCTCAGTCATCGCAAAGGTCCACAGCTCTACATATCTGGCCAAGACCTTTTCCGACCATAGCCCCCTAGAGCTCACACTTCGCTGGGGCATGGTACCCACTCCAGTGCCTACCTGGAAGCTACACCCACACCTGCTCGAGGACGCACCCTTTCGCACGTCACTATCCCACACCATTACCAATTACCTGGCCGAAAACTGGAATACAGCAACATCTCGCCTGGTCGAATGGGGTGTGTAGAAGGTAGTGGTCAGAGGGGTGACGATCGGACAGTTGGTGGGGGCCAGACAAGAGACACACCAACGGCTGCAGGACATTGAGCGCAGGCTACATGTGCTGGAGAGGGAGGCAGTATTAGATCCTGATGTATGTATGTATTGCAGTCTTATATAGCGCAACACTATCACCCAATTGGTATCCTGGCGCTTTGACAGAACATAACTGGCACACGCTCACAGAGATCACACTACTCTTGGAAATAGCGGGAGGTGTTACAATCCACCCACATAGATCACGCGGAGACTTTAGAGACCTTGCGGACAATAGACTACAAAGCGTTTCTCCAATGTAAACACACAGAGGCGGACAGATCCGGTACACTGCTTGCCCGAATGGTTGGAGAAACACCCGTCCCGACGATCATATCCAGCATCCGCAATCTTGCAGGACACGTAGTCCACACACAAGCTGAAATTAACACCGCCTTCCATGACCACTTAGAGACGCTCTATGCACCCCCTGCCCCAGTGGACAGCTCTTTGATCGCCGACTTCTTCCGAGACCTCCCCTTCCCAGTACTACCGGAGGATGTGCAGAAAGATATAGATGGCCCTATTACCCAGCAGGAAATCCTTACTGCGATTAAAGGTCTAAATCGTAATAAGACGCCTGGTATGGACGGGCTCCCTGTTGAGTTTTGTCTTGCATATGCGGAGTCCTTGGTGCCTGCACTGGAGACCGTCTACAAAACGGCTTTGGAGACGGGCCGTTTGCCTGATTTCACTATGCAGGCGCTGGTCATGTCTATACCCAAGCCGGGACGGGATGGTTTAGAGATGTCAAATTATAGACCCCTCTCTATGTTAGCCACCGAATACAAAATCCTAATTAAGACCCTTGCTAATAGCATGCAACCGCATCTCAATGGGCCTATCCACAGTGATCAGTGCGGCTTCCTCCCGAACCGCAGCACCTCTCTCAACACTAGACGGCTACATGCGGTAATGGCGGCCACCCCGAGAGCTCACCGTCATGCAGGATGCATTGCACTAGACCATAGACAGGCATTCGATTCCTTATCATGGGACTTCATGTTCATGACGTTGCAGCGGTTTGAGTTTCCGGACACATACCTAAAATGGGTCCGCTTATTGTACACGTCTCCCACAGCTAGGGCCCGTACGGCCTGCTATATCTCTGACAAATATAACATTTACCGAGGCACAAGACAGGGGTGCCCTCTGTCTCCCGTGCTGTTTGTGCTGGCATTAGAACCCTTGGCTCTGGCTCTTCGAAGATCGGCAGATCAGCTTGGCATCTGCATCGACGGTATACATCACCTAATATCTATCTATGCAGATGACATACTCCTGTACTTGCGGGACCTAACAGCTGACAACGCCCCTCTCCCGGGTATATTCAGTATTTTTGAACGCTTATCAGGACTGACCATAAATCCGGAGAAATCGACCAGTTATTTTTTCCAAGAAATGCCACACATAACCCCCCTACAATTCGGCACTAACTCCTTACCGGTGACGCCCACCACCTTTAAATGCCTCGGTATTTATGTGTATAGAGCACAAGAGGACCAAATATAGGGCAATATCCAGCGGACAATAACGGGGCTCCGTGCCAGTGTGGGGTTTTGGTCTTCCCTACCCCTATCAGTAATGGGGCGGATCGCCATCTCAAAAATGGTGATGCTGCCTCGTCTATTATACTACTTTGTGAATCTGCCCGTGGTCCTCTCACAATCCATTTTTAATACACTGAACACCATACTGACTAATCTCATCTGGGGCGCAGGTGGGAAACGGATTAGTCTTCGGAAGCTACAGCTGGCGACACAGAGCGGCGGCCTGGGAGTCCCTGACTTCCGAGGTTACTATTATGCTAACCAGCTCCCGTGGCTGTCCTACTGGACTCCAGGGAGAAACTTACACGAGATTGGGTTTACACCGCAGAGGCTGGATCGGGGGGAGCTTCACACCTTGCTCTTGCCAAAGGCCCGGATCCCTTCCGATTGTCCCCCCCTATTGCGGACTGCCCTACTCTGCTAGAGGAGGGCCCTGATTTACACATCCACGGCAACCTCATACACCGCGAATATACCAGTACTAGGCATACCTACACCTCAGGGAAGACTCACACGGACTAGAACACAGGCCTGGATGGACAATAGGATAGAAGAGGTGGGAGATTTTTTCGGTGATGGCACTATGCTTGACCACAACTCTTTTCTGCAGGCCACTGGGACACCACAGCGCCTGTATCTTTTACACACCACTGTAACGCACTACATCAGAACCACTTAGCCCCACTTGGGCCCGACAGAGGCCTGAACCCCACAACACACCCTAGTAAATCTTCTATACTACATGGGACCTGGAGGACATCTGGTGCGCTGTTTATATTCTGGAGTACGGGCGCATGCAGCAATCACACTTACCTCCCTTAGAGCACACTGGGCGGGGGACTCCGATGTGGAAATTACAGAACACGCATGGAAACGTTTACTAGAGCATCCCAAAAAAGTGTCGCATAATGCAAGGCTTAAATTCATACAGGCAATGATACTACATAGATCATACCTTATACCGAAACGGATACACTGTCTGTTCCCGGACACCCCCCACTATTGGGCCCGCTGTAAGGGAGATGAGGTGGACTTTATCCACATGATGTAGTCTTGTCCTCGCCTGAGAGGTTATTGGGGAGGGGTGCGCCTCTCCCTAGCCACAGTGACAGAACCCCCGGTTCCAGATGAGGCCCCAACCTGCCTGGTGGGACTCCGCAGGCGCTCAAAGGTTCAGAAGGTGCGGCTAAAGTTTGTGGACCTCACACTCATTTTGGCGATCAGGGTGCTCACTATGAGATGGAAGTCTCCCAGATGTCCGGCGGTTACGGTCTGGCAGACTGACATGCTTCAATGGGGGAGGGCGGAGGGTTCAGTTCTTCGGAGGGAGGAGGAGAGAGGACTGAGGAAGAAACACATCTCATTAGATTGGGAGGCCATGTTAATTGAGTTGGAAGCACTGGATCTATCTCCTACACAAGCTACCGCATTTCAGTAACATGCAGGGCGCCTGGCCATTCTCTGTCATTAGGCCCATAGAACAGAGACATTGTGATCTTGTCCTGTACTTGGTATCCTTCGGGAGGGTGCCTATATACTGATTCCCTGTAATTATCGTGAAAGCTACAGTAAGACTGACCAGGAGGGGGATAGGGTGGGATGGGAGGGTAGGAGGCGGGATAGGCATGGGTTTTCACTAGTTGAATATAAAATATGCACTACTTTGAAATGCTGCTGAGATCCAGCAGGCCCATTGCTGGCTTGGTAATATTTCCAGTTTGATAATAATAATAATAATAATATCCACATTTGTAAAGCGCACAATCACCCGTTAGGGTCTCTAGGCGCTGGGGGCCGTCGGGAAGATTAAGCAAACTATTGCCCAGAGTCACATGGTGCTGGGCTAATCTGTCGCCGGTGCCGGGGATCGAACCGTGATCCCCAGATTCCGGAGTCAGTCGCCCTGGCCGCGGCGCCACACCTCTTCCTTTGTAAGCCTTTTCTACCATACAGGACACTGAAAACCAAACTGCTATGTACACAGATAATGAGATTGTTAAGATGGGAGAAAAACGAAAAAGACTGTATCAAAATGAATATGTTTTGGATATACGTGTTACATTGCGGTCATCAATAAAGTGTGTTAAAAAAAACATTGATGACAGCACCTCATCTCTCAAGATTGCTAGAGGCACCACTGAGATGGTCACCCTAGAGGTTGCTCCCTAGAGAATGGCAGGAGCAGCAGAAAAAGTGAAACTAACAGTGTTCAGAGCGCACTCTCTTTGCAGATAGACTGTGTTGGAACCTGCACTTTCTGGTTGGCTGAAGGAATGCCCCCAGCCAGGCAGAACCTACCGTTCCTGTCAAGGGCAGGGGATTACACTCACTGTATAACCTGTGCCCTGTGCTCATCTTGGGTAGCTTGGCACTGTACAGTCAGGCTTATCACAGAGACCACGCCAGTCATACTCACAGACACAGATTCAGCGGACCACATTAGGTAGAATGAGGCACTACTACTGGTACACCCCCACCTCTGATGGTTTCACCCTGCAAATCGGACACTGCATGCAATGAGCATGCAGTTGGCGTGATACACAAGAGAGCTGCACCACGATTGACAAAACAGGCCAAGCAGGGTCCCTCAACCGGTGAATCCGCTCACCACCAACTAGACGCATATGAGTGCCAGGGACCCTGCGGTACAGGAACCGCACGCCTTAGATGTGGGCAAGATTTCTGGGGCTCCACCCTAGACAATATGGTCTCCAGGCACAAGTCTTAGTTTCACACTCACACCACACTGCCCGTTGGGATTCAGTAGCCGATGTGGGCATTTGAGAGGGCACCAATCTCCAAATGTCACAGGTAGAAGGTGTAGGTTCCTTGTGGAAGATCGTTGATGTCCCTGAGATCTCCAGGGAAACAGTAGGCCCACAGATGGACCCTTGGAGAGCCCGTTTCAGGACACCACACTTCAGCAGGTCAACAGCCCAGCCAAGCCCCTATTCAGAAAGGGCATGCGATCCCTTTCAATGGCAGCAATCCTCCATGGGCGCAACAGATTCCTCTGGCAGTGTGCACCATGCAGTCTCCGGTCCCGTGTCCCCACAAACGTATCTCACCCTTTGCTGAAGGATGGCACCAGTAGTTATACTGTTGTGTGTCTTTGAAGTTAGGGGTGGTTTAAAGGGTTTCCCTTTGAACCACAGATATCTCCTCTAAAATTAGGGCTTGTCTGCCATGAGGCTACGGAATGTAGGGGTTACTCTTTAGTGGAGAAATGTTCCAGCCCCATGAGGCCAAGTGTCAAAACCTATTCCTTAATCTATCCCATTCGGCCCTCAAAGGGTCTGTCGTTCCACTGGTATGCCCATGGTTTATTGCTGTCACTGGGGAATGCACAGATTAGCTCCCCTGACCATTGGTGTTCATCGGAGACAGGCACCATGACACACAAAACTTTTAGAGGATAGAAATGTCCATATTCTATAAGTGGTATATTTGAGCGAGTTATGCTAAAACCCTCTTTACCACTGGAAAGAGTTTGGCATGGTGAATTAATTGATAGGAAACATCATGAGGCTGCTCCACAGCAATCCACTATTTCAGCCCGAAGTGATGTCAACCACTTTCCAATGTAAACCTATGGGAAGAGCAAGACTCATAGGAAGTGAAAACACACACAGGTATTCCTTACTACCAAGGTACACGTGTGCCAGTGTGCACACAGACCTGCAATGGCAGGTTGGACACATAGTCCCCAGCTCCAGGGGTGCAAGTGCACCCGCCCAAGTCTGCAACGGCAGACTGGACACAGGTTTACTAATACGGGTGTTGCACAGGTCTGCAATGGCAGGTTGCACAGGCAATCACAGGCAGCATAGTTATGGGTGCGCACATACAGTGGCCTGTAATGGCAGGCCTCTCCTAGGTTTATTCACCATAGATACCAGTGCCACACCGGATACATGGGCTTAAGCAAGCACACCACCCTGCTCGGGTCAGCCGGACACGGGTTGACCCCCTTATGGTTGCAGTTGCGCACATCCGGCCTGCTATGGCTGACTGGGCCCCTTGCCACTAGCACCATGGGTGCAAGCGCATGGACAAAGCAGGCCTGACCCTGGGGTTAGAACTCCGGGGATGCAGGCATGCACTAACCGGCCCACGATGGCAAGCCGGGCACCCATCCAAAATGCCATTGGTGCCAGGGTGCATTCTCAAGCCTGCGACGGCAGGCTGGACACGTATTCAAAACAGCACATGGGCCAGTGCACACACCCAGGCCTATAATGACAGGGTGGGTGCATAGTTAATACCCCACAGGTGCAAGTGCACACTCCAAGGTCTGCGTTGGCAGACTGGCCCATGTTTCATAACTCAGTGTCAGGCATTCCACCCTGCCTGCACAGTGAGAACGTGCTCCACGCCCTGTGCCACACCAGAGAATCGGCGACACCATTGCTGTATTCCATGGAAAGAGCCGAACTCCAGGTTAGGGGAAACCCCGCGTGGGGGGTTCCTCACTACCTAGACAGGGAAAATGCATATGTACCTGCCTGGCTTTAAGCCTATCACACTCATGTGCCCGTCAGGGCTACCTTTGGGGGATGTCTTCATGGTATGGGACACTCATGGTTAGCTGAGGCTTAAGTGATAATAACAAATAAAAGGTCCCTCTTGTCTCAATTCTATCCGATATCCAGTCCTTATGGTTGCAATATGTTTCTATTTTGTTTTTGTTTTTATTTTTATAGAAACCACCAATGCTTTTGAAGTTTTAATATAAATGAATGATGGCAGTGGTTACCAAGAGAACAGTCAGCACCTCTGTTGTAGTTTGCACAAGTGTATACCAATACGTAATCTGGCGTGCTCAATGTCAACACTGTGCCATGCACAGTGTCACGCAGTGCAGAGAGAAAACTTCCTCCATACACATCAATTCTAATAATACGAAAACAGAGCACAGCACCACAAAAAGTACCAACTGACTATCAAAAGTCAGTAATGTATTTAATTGCAAAAGTACATCGTGAATAAAATAAGTCCATATGGCAAGAACATGAAAAAGTGTAGATTAATTTTCATAAATGTTGACACGTAGCTGTAGTACATACACAGCCGACATGTGTTTCATCAGTAAACGACTTTCTCAAGGCTTACAAGTTAAATCTAAGTGTTGTAAGGTCCATTAAAACAAACTTTTGGTCCATGATCGAGGTTTCTCAGTAGTGCTTGAATGTCTATACAGGTCTTTCACCGACATCTGTAAAGTGTGAAATCCTATCTCTTAAGTCGGGAGCCAGATTTCACACTTTACGGATGTTGGTGAAAGACCAATAATCTCGCTAGGAGCCCTTGACGCTGGCTTCTAACAGTCTATTTTAACGGGGACCTCCAAGCTCACTTGACCTAGCCAAATTTATATAGATACTCAGAATATTTCTGGGCTACTGTGAATAGGAAGAGGGCGTTTTTGGTGGAATTCCCGGCTTACCGATATTTCTTGAAGGTCTTTGCGCATAGGGACCCGTATAGACATTCAAGCACTACTGAGAAACCTCGATCATGGACCAAAAGTTTGTTTTCATGTTCTTGCCATATGGACTGATTTTATTCACGATGTACTTTTGCAATTAAATACATTACTGACTTTTGATTGTCACTTGGTACTTTTCGTGGTGCTGTGCTCTGTTTTCATGCTTTTTAAGTTTTGTCATGAAGAACGTGGAGTAGACCAACAGTGATCCACTGTAACGCTGTGTCAACTTCTTGATATATATGTTTAAATGTAAAAAATGTTTTAATTCATTTATGCAATTTTAGTCATTTTTTGAAAATATTGAATGTATGGAAGAATATTCCATATGTACAAAGCAATGCCACAGGGGTTGCTAAATCCCCCCTTTGTGACTACAGATATATGTTATGTGTGTTGACATGTTCTTATTAGATTTTATTGGATTATAAAACTAGTGTTTTTAACAAAAAGACAGATGCTTTTGCAATCAACAGGTCTCACTGTATGATTGTTAGAATGAAAGAGTAGTGGTGATCATTTGGTGTATGTTAAAGTGTAGGTAATATCGGATAGAATTGAGATAAGAGGGTCCTTTAATTTGTTATTATTTCTCTAGAACCCTGTCCATTTTGTTTGAAGGGTTGCTCTCTTATTTGTGAGGCGTAAATGATGTCAACCTAGGCAGGAGCTCAATGGCATTCCATAGGCCTTCAATGGCAGGCCAGATACATGGTTGACAGGCTATCCAGTTGTTAGCATACTCAGTGCTACGTGTCACTAGTAGCCAGTGCCTTACCCGCCCCAGATATGAGGTATACCTGTTTACGAGGTGCACGGAGATATGGTACCTAAACCTATCGCATACGCACCCGCTGCCTAATGCGGGTGAAGTGGGCGTGCACACCTTCCCTACTCCAGTACAGTGGGAACGTGCCCAGATTCTTAATGTCATGCGGCAACAGTCGGAAAGAGAGAGTTGGCAAAGACTAGGAGGAAAAAGCAAAATGTTTTGGGGGAAATTTCCCTAAGAGGGGCCATGTCCAACAGACTGTTAGGCCCCTCTGCTCTTTGGAGAGGACCTCGGCATTTCCCTGATAAGCTGTAAGCAACAGTGCAGGGACAGCCAGTCCTGCACCATGTCCTAGATTTAGTTGAGGAACTGGAGTGAATCCCCAGGCTGGAAAGAATACATATCTGCCTGCTGATGTCCTAACCAAAGAGGTCTTGTTGGTGGATGGCCTCCCCAATAACAACCCAGGCTGAAATCAAGGAGTTGAAAACTTGTAATATCTGCTCGTTGAAGCCTTCTTTACGGGTGTCACCTTGGCATTAATGGGTGGGACGCTACCTATATCCCATGTTTTCATAATTTACGTCAGATAGATGAATGGCTAGCAACATACTCTAGAAAATAAAACACAAAGGGGAGGACAAGAACTATTTGTTGGGTTTGGCGGGTGGCTCGTGGGTGGAACACTGGTGGTGGGAAAGAGCTAGAATGTAGGGCTGGAATGTGTGTCTTTGAATGTGGGCAGTTGCTTTTCCTTGGCTGCCCCACTGGTTGTACTGTCGGAAGCTGGAAGTAAAGCTTACCTTAACTGATCCTCCAGCTCCTGTGGTTATTAAAGAAACTCGGGGCATATTAGCAAGAACCTCGTTAAAATTATCGCTGTTTAGCGGCAGGAAACGGCCGCTAAAACAGCGATAATGGGCTTGCTGATATGCGTTATAGAATTCCAATAGAAGCCCAGTTTAGATGTGCAGGACATCTAACCTGGGCTTCTACTAGTGGAGAAGTGTGGCTCACTGGTTAGAGGAGGCATACCTGGAAGCAGAGGTCAGCCGGGACCAGGGTTCAATTCCCGGCTTGGCGGGGTCTTGAGTCCTAAAAAATGTCCATGGACTCGACAATTCTCGCTCCGGTGCCTACTCGATTCACGGGTTCACACTCTGCGACTCTGGACAATAGCTTGCTTAATCTCCACAACGGCCCCTCGCGGCGGGATGCCTGGCTTTCACCTTGCGGATACCCTGCTGGGGTTATCTCACAGGGGAATACCAGGACGGGTTCCCTAAGCAAGCGCTTAGAAACCGCTCGGTGATTTGCGCTATATAAATTCCTGTACATTTACATTTACATTTGCCGCTAAAACTGCGATAATTTTAACAAGGTTCTTGCTAATATGCCCCCTCATCTTTGCATTGGCAATGATTCAGTGAACCTTTCACACATCGCAATCAGCGGGGTAGGGTACTGTTTTCGCACACGGTGAACTTTTTGTGCTGCCTTGACGTGTGTGGCTTCGCGCTGGTGCTTGTTGGGGCACGGTATCACAGGGCTGTGTGAGGGGCAAATAACCTCATTAGGCACTTGTAACCGCGGGACTAGGAATAGGCAAGAGACGAGTCTTTGTTTTGCCGGGGTTTATTATGTCTAATAGAGAATCAGTACAAGTTTTTCTCACAGCTCCTTTTCTGGGAGAACGGCTTCTTTCCTGGCGGGTTTTTCGGAGCACTCCCTCCTCCTTTCTCCGGACGGGGCTCCTCCTCCTGCGGGTCTTCGGAGGCTCCGTTATGTCGGCGCTCGCCGACACCCAAAAGGGAACAGAAGAGAGGCATGTATCAGTATAGAGGAGTGAAGAGTAACAACCCAACACCAAACCAAAAAAAGGGGGGGGGGGTTAAGACACCCCGTGACTATCACTTCTAGGACGTGAGAACTTATACAAAGGGAGGCTTGTGAGTGAGCGGTAGAGAAATCCCATTCATCCCGTGACAAGTTACACTAAGTCAGGCGTCTGCCTTTCGTTTTCCACCACCCCAGGAAACGATTATGCACCTCTGCAAGCCATACCCCTCCTGGTGTACGGCTGGGCGACTCATGGTGTTGGCCTCCTGGCTTGTCGCGTTCTGCCGTCCCGGACGCTCCTCTTCCTCCCGATAACTCCTGAGACCCGACTGCTTCTCGTGCTGTATGCTCGTCTCTTGGGTTCTGGCTCGCCGATCCCTCTGCTTCCGATATTCGTTCCTCGCTGATCCACCACACTCCGCTCTTCCGCTCCTCCTCGTTGCTTCGCCTTCCTCCACTGCGCCACTCCTCTCTGCTTCTCACTGTCCACTCCTCCGGTGTAGTAACACACCTGGTGGTCATCGACGCCGCCCTTTATCGGCGCCCCGGACTCCTCCTCCTCCATTAGCTCCTCGATCCGCTTAAAGGGCCCGTATTCTTCCTCCTCGTCGCAGCTGTACCTCTCCTGACCTGTCCACAACGGTGTGTGCGGGGGCTGTGGAAACAAGAGGGGGGGTCACAAAATGTCAGTTGTCGCCCGGCCTCAGGGCGAATCGCAGGGCCTTGGTTACAGCACTGTACTAGCCCATCTCTCTGCAGCCACTCTTGGATTTTGATGTATTTCACTATTGGAAACTTTAACGGTGTGGATCCCAACACAATTTAATTGGGAGACCATTGCAATCTGGTACAACTCATAGTTAAATTTAGGTGTAGTGATTCACGTACCTTTCTTGTGAATCATGATTATGACTAAAATTGTACTGGTGATGTGCACACACTAATTATGTGGATCTAGGTTCATCTAACTGATCATAATTATATTACATTTTGTACGTGTATTGTGAAGTGTTCTAACGAAAATGCAACAGTCAGTTATGTCCCTGTACCTTTAAGCGTAACCTGGTTTGCCCCTGTGGATTTGGAAGAGTGGAGAGAAAGCTTCGAGACTTACATAGAAGCCATTGAAGGTGATGTGTTTATTCAAAGAAAGACGTTCTCTTTAGTATGACGCTCTTTAGGTATGGAGGGTAGCAAAGTACTAAAGCATTTACCTCCATCACCTGTGTTGGGGGAGGAGGATGATGTTGATGAGTATACGTCAGCAATGAAACATTGGATTTATGTTTCAAGAAGAAAAGAAATGGTATAATGGAACAACACAAATTTTATAGACGGCAGCAGTTGCCAAGAGAATCTATGGAAAATTGTGTAAGTGATCTCAGAATGTTGGCATCCACATGTGATTTTAGACCATTTGAGGAGGAGGTGATTCGAGACCAGGTGGTGGAAAAGTCAAGCAGTAAAAAATTGCAAGAAAAATTGCTAACTGTTGATATTCTCGCCTTGCCTTGGACAAGGCTATAGAATTTGCAAGTAGCATTGAAGCTGCTACCAAGTTTATGAAGCAGATGAGTGTGAATACGCATGTTCATGTATTGCAATCTCAAAAGAAAATAGAATAGTGCCCTCTTTTGAAGAAAGGAAAAAACACTCGAATACTATTGCTGTGGTAGTAAAAACTATTTAGGGAATTCTCATATGTGTCCGCCTACGGATGAATGGCGTGGCAAGCGTACAAAAAGTGGCATTTTAATTAAAGTTTGTAGGGAAAAATGGGATAAAGAAGGGAAAAGGTCTCAAATGGTGAATACGGTGGGTGTCAGTCCTTACCAGAATTGTCAAACTATTTCAGATGAAAGAAGTGTTTTACTCATGGTGGGTGAAAAGGATCAGGATCAAGTTTTGCTGGAAGACAAGGAGGTATCATCGATGAGTGGAAATACCTTTAGGAAACCTCATTATGTGATTGAGGTTAACGGAATTAATATCAGTATCATGGCATCTTTGTTCATGTTGATAAGTATGAATGAATGGAAAAGATTACACAATATACAGTCACAGAAGTCCGCGGAGAAGCAAGTAGCACATGATGGCAAGCCCATTGAATTGGGGGGTGAGTTGAAGCGATAGTGAATTTTAAATGGAATGAGGCAGAAGGCACATTGTACGTAGCAGCAGGAGGTTCGAACTTGCTGGGTTGGTTGGACCGGAGGAATCTGGGCATCATGCTAGATCCGAACAGCCATGAACAAGTTGTGTAATGCAAGCATTTGGTGGGACTGATGTATGAAAAAAATGTGCCTTGAATGAAGCTTTCCAAAAGTGTTTGCCAGTGAATTGGGTAAAATGGAAGTCAGGGGTGAAACCTGTGGTTCACAAGGGTAGGCAAGTTCCTATTGCCATGAGGAAGGAGTTGAGTGAAGAACTTGGTAAATTATGTAAACAGGACATAATAGAATCCATAGAGAGCTCAGAGTGTATTTCTGCAGTAGTATTAGCCAGGAAACTCAATGGTACCTTGAGGAGGTGTATCGACCTGAGAGACTGTAACAAAAGGTTATGGGTCGATAGATATCCTCTGCCCAACATTACCAAAATGCTGACAATGCTCAAGGGGTCTAAAATTTTCACTATGCTCAATATGTAATTTGCATACCATTAGATTGTGTTACATAAGGTCCCACACCATTTGACGTCCTTTGTCACACCTAATGGAACATTTAGGTTCACGGGTATGCCCTTCAAGTTAGCTTCAGCCATGCCTGTGATTCAACGTGTGATTGAGGCCATGTTCAAGGGTGTTGACAAGGTAAAATTCTTCCAGGGTGATATACTGGTCTTTTGGGTGGATCAGGTGGAACATGACAAGTATTTGGCATTGGTTCTAGCTATATTCAAGGATAAAGGGGTCACATTGAAAGCAGGTAAGTGACAATTTGGAGTGGCCAGTATGGATTACCTAGGTCACAGATTATTAGGAAAAGAAGTGAAACCAAAAGCGAGCTTGGTCAAGGCTTTATAGATTTGCTGGCATCCCAGAATAAGGATCAATTGCGATCCTTTTTTGGGATGCTGGAGTTTTACACATGCTTTGTACCAAAGTGGGCAGAAAGGATCAAATGTATGACAGCATTGTTGAAGAAAAATGTCAGATTTGAATGGATGGATCAGGTAAAAAAGGAATTTTGTGTGATAAAGGATGAAGTGGCAGATGCCATTCCACTTAAACCGTTTGACACACATGATCCTAGTATAGTGGCGACGGATACAAGTCAATACGGGTTGGGTGCTGTGTTGATGCAGTCGATAAATACCAAGGATGAAGTGGTGACATTTGCATCATGTGCATTAAGAGGAGCTGAAGCAACAGTCTGCCATTGAACGTAAAACCTTATTGTGTTGGTGGTGTGTGAATTATTTTAGAAGTTATCTGTAGGGTGTGTAATTCATATTGCATATGGACCACAAACCATTGGTCAGTCTGTTTTCCACTCGAGAAGCCTGTAAAGCAACTCCCAGGATTGCCAATTGCCATTACAGGGCACCAGAATTTCAATTCAAGTTGGAATATATACCAGGGAGAAAAATATTTTTGCTGACTGCTTGTCGCGGCTGTCTATAGTGGTTGGTGAGGACGATGATAAAAATGATAATTTTTGTGTGGTGGTGTGTACCATGATGGGTGAGAAAGAATGTATAAAGAGAAGAGGAATAGAAAGAAGCAGGATAAAGTGTTACAAGTATTAGTTTCATGGCTAGATAAAGGATGGCCGTAGGAGAAGGTAGATGACGCTCTTAAAACGGAAAACGAAATTTTTGAGAAGTTGAGTGTGTCAGAGGGTCTTTTGAGATGGGCTAATTTATTAGTGGTGCCTCAAGGTAGGTAAGGGAAAGTATTGAAGTTGACTCATGAGGGACTGGTAGGGATGAGAGCTGTGAGATGGAGAATTAGGGGCATGTTTTGGTGTCCTGGATTGGACATGGAGGTGGACCATTGGGTGATAGAATGTGTTGCTTGTGCTGTGAGTGACAAGTCACAGGTGACAGTGACAAGTCCAGTCGAGATGGTGATGGTGCCAGAGAGACTGTGCGTCAAGTTGGGCATGAACATAATTGCACCCATGAACATATTGAAAGAGAGCAACAGAAATAGCACGGTGTTTGTAGACTATTATTCTCATTGGCCAGCGATAAAGGTTGTATGGTCAGTCAACACGGGGGGAGTGGTGAAATTTGTATGTAAATTGTTCATGTGTGAGGGAGCCCTGTCAGAGTTAGTTTACCGACAATGGCATGCAGTTCACCTCAGATGACATCCTCACCCTTCTCGACCATGGACACACCGCCGCCCTGATCCTGCTCGACCACTGCTGCGTTCGACACCATCTCCCACCGCACACTCACCACCAGACTCCACGACGCCGGCATACAAGGAACCACCCTCGACTGGATCCACTCACCAGCAGAACGCAAAGAATCAGACTACCACCTTTTCTCTCCGAACCCATGGAAATCAACTGCGGAGTGCCCAAAGGATCATCGCTCAGCCCCATGCTCTTCAAAATCTACATGGCCCCCCTCGCAGCCATTGTCAGACAGAATGGACTCAGTATAGTATCCTACGCCGAATACACCTAGCTCATCCTCTCCCTCACCAAGGATCCTATCACCACCAGACTCAACTTCCAGGAAGGTATAAAGGACGTAGCATCCTGAATAAGCAGAAACTGCCTGAAGCTCAACTCAGAGAAGATTGATGTCCTCGTCCTCGGACCCTCCCCCTCGGCATGGGACAACACCTGGTGGCCTACAGCCCTCGGCAGTCCCCCCACACCCAAGAACCACGCCCGAAACCTCAACATCATACTCGACTCCTCCCTCTCCATGACACAACAGGTCAACGCTGTTGATTCCAGCTGCTTCACCACCCTCGTAATCCTCCGAAAGACCTTCAAGTGGATCCCCCCAAATCAAGGAAGGCCGTCACCCACGCACTCATAACCAGCAGACTGGACTACAGAAACACCCTCTATGCCGGGATCAACAAGTCTCTGCTCCGCAAACTCCAGAATGTTCTCAAAATTTTGCCCAAACACATGAAATCAAATTGCGTGAATTCTGCACACTCCTAATGGCAATGACGTGCTGGTCAACAAAAAGAGAATTTACATGTTGGCTAGCAAGGGCAGAAGCAAAACTAAGGGAGGGCACTGTGGGAGCTGGAATTCATCAGGGATGGTCCAGCAGCCAGTTGGTTACGTTCTGTTGAGGTGGTGTCTGAAAAGGTGGACTTTCAGCTCCTTGTGGCAGTGAAGGGGGATGCAGCCTGGCAGATCTGGATCAGGTTGGTGTTCTGATACTGCAAGGATAGGAAGAGAATGCCTCACATCTCACCTTCCTGCTGCATTTCCTGATTGGTGGACTGGCGTTGGTGCTGCAGCACCCCATACATACGCTACAGGAGCCAGGAGGGTTGGGTACAGAAATGACGACCATGTTCAACGTGAAGCAGGTCTTCAATGTGCTGCAGAAAGGCAGTGAGAGTTTCCTGATAGTCAGTGTGATCCTGTTATACGTGTGCATAGTGCTGCATGGTAGGTACTTCAGTGAACTCAGGTGCACCCTGTGCTTAATTGGAGACAGTGGTTGTAGGTGAGGCCCACCGCCACTAATTTCTGGGGACTGGCACAAATTTTTCCTCATCAGATTTAGACCCAGAGCAAGAGGGAGAAAAACACAAAAGGCGGAAAACAGTGATAAAGAAAAAAGTACAGATGGAAAAAGAATGCAAAAGGATGAGATAAGTGGATAAGGAGTGTCTGGTGGTGGATGGAAGAGGCCCTATGATGGAATCAAATCGATGCACTTTTACTATTCACCACCCTGATTCGATAGTGTTGGCTTCTGAGGAAGCCTGTCAGCTCCGGTACTTATTATTTTGCAAATTAAGCACTGTCCAGGCTTGGAGGAGTACCGGACAGCAAAGTGTCGTCGCCTAGTAACAGGAAAAGACCAGAGCCTGGACGGGGGTTCTAAAATCTGCTTCCAGCTTGAAGTGCTTGACTCTGCGTGGCAGGGTTTGTTAATGCATGGTTGTCTTTGTTTTGTGTGTCATGTGATCCCTAAAGAACCCACATCTTGTTGCTGTTGATAATTCCAGAAGTAAATGAAGTCAGAAAGGCAGTCTTGCACTGGTTGGTATTTATATTCAACACGTTTACAATATGGCTGTGGCCTCAGAGGGACAGCAGTTTTGAGTTATACTTACACCTGTATTTATTTAAAAACGTCCTAGTGGCCCACGTCTTCCAACTGCAAGGTTAATACAACTATTGATTTAGGGGACTCATCCCACCACCACTATTGGGGAAACATTGTTCACAACGCACGTGTTACAACGCGTGTCATCATCCGAATGTTTTACAATGTTAAATCCATTACAACGCATAGCATTACATCGCATAATCCATTACAACGCATGGCATTACATCGCATAATCTATTACAACGCATTCCCCAAAGCAACGCCCCGGCGGAGTTAGAATAGTAATTGTGTTGTAATGGATTATGCGTTGTAATGACATGCGTTGTAACAACATGCATTGTAATGGATTTTGCAATGTAAAAAATGTGTTGTAATGACACGCGTTGTAACGCATGCGTTGTAAAGTGTCATATTCTCACTATAGATCACAGAAGAAGGGGCAGGGTGTTGGTAGGTGATGCAGCTAGGAATCTACAGGTCGATGTTAGAAAATTACAATTACAAATCAAGCCAAACAAAACAAATATTGACAAAGTCAAACCTTTTGTATGCTTAAATATTTTACCAAGGTTTACTAATACCCCTATCACCCAGAGGCCCTCGATGGCCATTGGGAGCATAAATTTCCCTAAAACATAAAGGTGCAGCAGAGGTTAAATCAGCAGCGGTCCCAGCTTCCCTCACAAACATGTAACAGGTTGAGAACAGGCTGCAAGAGTGCATGATTCCTCTCTCACACAGAACAGAGGCATATACTGGGAGAGCAAATGGAATATAAGGAGTAGGGGAAGAGCTTTACAACATAATGCATAGTTCTGAAGAGCTCTTCTCGTCTGACTCTTGCTGCCTCGTTTGTAATACTGCTACAGCCTTGAGAAGCGACATCTGGAGAGTGTTGTATCTAGTTCCAGAGTTCTTACCTGGAGCGTTGTGCACAGTTCTCAGAGCCACGTCTAGATTTTTGTGTCCACCTCTGTACGCCACATGTGTGGGACTGCGCCAAGCCTGAAGAGGCTATCTGGAGTATGGAGTCAAGGGCCTGAAGTCTTATCCAGAGAGAGGAATGGATGGATGGATGGATGGACAGACAGACGGACGGACGGGACGGGACATTGGGTGGGATGATGGGATTGGATAGATAGATAGATATATAGATAGATACTTGCTGTGTAGGTGATGGAGGTGAGGGTGGATAGATGGATGACTAGCAATAGCAGTAGGGGTACCAGGGAAGCTAGGGGAGAGCACGGGCAGCGTGAATCACTTTGATCCATCGATCAGTGATACTTGGAAGAGGAAGGACACAGAGAAGCAGAGGCACCGGATGCACAGGGCACAGTTCCGAGTTGGGAGGGAGGGAAGAAGGTGGTCAGTATGACCTGAATGAACAACATGGAAATTATAGGATGGAATGGCAGGGGCTGGAAAGGACAGCAACTCTCAGTTATAAAGAACAAACAGAAGTGTTGAGCGTTAAGGGACAACCAGGCCTGGTGTGCGGATTGCGCAGACAGCTGACAGAGCGTCACAGAAGAAGCCATCACTCGCAGACTACCCCTCAGACACACCAGTAATGCAAGGCTCTCTGGGGACAATGTGGCCCATTTCAAAATGGTGGTGCATTTATTTACAAGCAAAGAAATCTCCCTTGCTTTTACCATGGGGTGCAGTGACGCAATGTACCTACATGTATTGCTTATTTTGCTTTGCTTGGTAAAGAAGGTTGTTCCAATACATTTCTGTTGTGGTGCCAAGTATGCCAAAGGATAACGAAGGAGTAATAATAACAAAGCAAGCATTGGCAAAGTCAACAGGTATTGGGCAGGCCGACCTATTGGCTTTGTCAGTGCTTCTTGCTGAATACAAGCTTGTGGTTATGCCAAGATACATGCACATGCATGGCTGGTAATCTTGAAATCGTTTTTTTTGTATTCAACAAAATTGATTTCAAGAAGGCCTGTTATTCACATGCATGTGTTGTAATGACTGTGGCCATTTTTAGGTAGAGCCTACTAGACAGCACATGATGCCTGGTTGCAAAAGACCTACTGTCAGCTTACCAAGAATTTACAGTGGGCTTAAGGCCCACCCAGTGCTTACCATTTTATTGCCATTCTCATTTGATTGCTTCTTAGTCGAAGGCTTGCCTTATCCATTTTGTGTTTGTCCCGACCCAGGAGCATAACCGCCTTACTTGTGTCCTTCCCCTGCTCGGTTTTGTAATTTCCTGACATGTGCCGGGCGCTAGGACCACCACCCCCTTTTGTACCGCTTTGTTTGCCATAAGTTGGCAGACGTTGAGCCCCTTGCTCACTTTGCCACTGGGTCAGACTGATTTGCATATGGCCATGTCTGAACTGGGGTGGCAGAGTGGGATAAAGAATGGTGATGGATTAAACCCAGATCTGTTGACTGGGTGTGAGTGTTTGATTGGTTCAGATGCTCAGTCCATCACCACCCCCTTTTGTACCGCTTTGTTCGCCATAAGTTGGCAGGGTATGCTCAGACGTTGAGTCCCTTGCTCACTTTGCCACTGGATTCAAGCAAGCCTGGCTGAAGACGGCTGGAATGCCAGAAACCGGTCCTAGGAAGCTTGATTCCGGTCCAGGGAAGGCATGGCTTGGCAGTTCGGGCTGGACTGTTCCCATGAGGCACAGGGTCAGACTGATTTGCATATGGCCATGTCTGAACTGGGGTGGCAGAGTGGGCTAAAGAATGGTGATGGATTTAACCCAGATCTGTAGACTGGGTGTGAGTGTTTGATTGGTTCAGATGCTCCGTCCACCACCACCCCCTTTTGGGGCGCTAGGACCAGCACATGTAGTTAGAAAGTGGGAGGGGAGCCCAGGAAGGAAGAGGAGTGAGGGGCGTGGGGAAATAGGGGCAGTGTAGAGTAGGCACGATAGAAGTTAGAAGCAGGAAAATAAAGCTCTGTAAATTACCTCATGGTGTCCGCGTTGTTCATGCCAGGGCAACGACACTACAACTGGAGACGAGGGCGGAGAATTCCTGTGTGCTGCATGCCTGCACTCCGGCGTGTGCTCCGCCGTCACGGTGCCGCGCTGTGTTGCGAACCGGGTGCCCACCCCGGTCGCGCTGTGTCCGCCGAGTTCGGCGTCTGCTCTGCTGCCCCGGAGCTGTGATATGTGCCTTCGCGCGATGGGAGCCCACCCCAGCTACGCGTGTCTTGTGGAGCGAGTTGCGGCCCACCACGGGTGCGTGAGAGTGAGGAAGTTCGCGCTGCCATGGAGGAGCACCAGGAGCCCACTCCGGTGCATCTGTGTAGCTGCGGAGGATCGCGGCTGTCTCCCCATGTCTGCCGCCCGCGTATGACTGCAGTGCCAGGTCTGGAATGGCCCACTGCCGGTCTATGGCAGATGTTGCCTCTGTGCTTGCCTGGAACTCGAAATCTCACTGAAAACGAGATCTCTCCAGCAGCCATCTTTGAATCAGGCGCCTCGACCAATCCCCTGCGAGTTAGGCCCGGTGGCCATTTTGAAGTCAGGCATTTCACTAAGAAAAGTCAACAAGCATTGGCAAAATATAAGAAAAGTCAGCAAGCATTGGCAAAATACATGGGGAAGTAGCAAAACAATGCCTAATTGTCTCAGAAGTACATATCTGGGGCTGTCAACTCGCCTGGCTGTCTGCACCTGAAGGCTGCACCTGCAAATAAACATTGTTAAGTTCCCTACCTGCAGTGCACTGCCGTGTGCAGGTGTTTTCTTTCTCTCGGCTGGAGTTCAGCTGGTAACTGCAGTGTCTTGCGATGTCTGGATCGCCAACGTCTCGTCAGAATCATGCCTCAGCCAGCGCCTCCACCACGCAGGAGTCACCCACATCTACAGGGCACATGGGTGGACTCCGACTTGGTCTACTTGGGGTCTCCTTTTTACTCCCACCGGAGCCTCTGGTGCTCATTTCGGGAGGATGTATGGGTCTTCGCTGGCAAGAATGGCTAGAAGATTTCTAAGACTTCATGAAAGGGTCTCACGTGACCGAGGAGGAACAACGACTGATTGCATTACGTAACCTAATTGGAAAGGACGTTGGTCAGATTATAAAGGAGCTCCCAGCTGACGCTGCCTCATCTTATGTCAATGTGCGGGATGCATTAAACAGGAAATTTCTTCACAAATGAAATATTGACTATGAAAGATACACATTTAATCTAGCTGCTCAAGAAAAAGATGACCCCATGAACGCCTTCATCACGCGACTGAGGCGTTTTTTCCCGCTCCTGTGATTTTGACTAATTTTCAACGGAAGACGCCCTTCGTCTGAGAATCACAGAAGGATGTCAATCTGAGTCACTACGCAGACGCCTATTAAAGAAAAGATACTCCCTGGATGAGATAGAAGAAATGACGCAAGTACATGATCAGGCAGAAGAACATGCCAAGAAGATGGAAGCTGGAAGAGGTGAAAAACGAGAACAAGCATTTTGGATCCAATCACGCAACAATAACAAGTCATTCCCTGCAAAACAGCGATCATCCAGATCCAAAGTCTCTTCTCACCACGCAAACCGCCGCCGCCGCAACTCAAGCCGCTCAGACAAAAGACAAGAAAGTCAACTCATATGTTATCGCTACGGGTACGACTTCCCTCACACAGAGACCTGCCCCGCAGTGGGTCAAAAATGCAGGAAGTGTGGCCGTGAGAACCACTTCGAGAATGTATGCGGAGCTTCTAGGAAAGACACTCGCAGAGACAATTACAGACAATCTAAGCAGTCTAACACTCGCCACCATGCCAAAGCAGTGTGGGACTATAGAGATTCCTCAACCGGCTCGTCGCGGTCCAGCCGCCACTTTCGCGAGACGTATCGATCTCGAAGGTCACAGTCCAGTGAGTCAAGGTCGCTGTCACCGGTATCCCAAGATAGTGATGAGTACGTATGCATGGTTGCAGATCCGGACCGGCTAAAGAAATACCCGCGACTAGATCTGAAAATGACACTCACTGCGCCAAATTTGTCCTGGATAGCGGAGCATCTCTTAACTATATTTCAGTTGCAGAATACAAGACGATGAAAACACCACCAAAACTACATAAAGCCAACATACGGGTGTACACATGGATGTCAAAGAAACCCCTTCCATGTCTGGGTTATTTTCCAACCAACCTCACATACAAAGATAGAACTATTCCAGCTCACATTCACGTCATTGATGGTCCTGAAGCAGACTGTCTCCTTAGTTTGCCCACAGCAGAAAGGCTTCGACTAGTAGATATTTTATACAAAGTTGATGATGAACCAGACATTGTGCACAAATTTCTAAAACTATTCACAGGGCTCGGGAAACTGGCTCACTGCAAAGTTCGATTACACATCAACGAACGAGTAACTCCGGTTGCACAACATTACAGGAAAATTCCATTTTACCTTCAACAGGCTGTAGAAGAGGAATTTCAAGACCTTCTCCAGGCCGACATCTTTGAGAGGACGTCAAGACCCACTCCCTGGGTCTCTCTGGTGGTCGTTGTACCCAAGAAAGGTTCGACTAACAAAGTGCGCCTCTGTGTGGACATGAGAGCACCCAACACCGCCATTGAGAGAGAAAGACACCCGGGACCTCATATCAGTGATATGATTGCGTCACTCAATGGGGCGCAAATATTTTCCAAATTAGATCTCAACAAAGGATGTCACCAACTGGAACTCCATGAAGTGTCGAGGTACATCACCACGTTTTCGACCCATCAAGGTTTGTTCAGATAGAAGAGACTCAGCTTTGGGGTTTCCTCGGCCACCGAAATCTTTCAAGAGGCAGTTCGAAAAGTGATTCATCATGTTCCCAACACTCTAAATTACAGCGATGACATCTTAGTTTATGGAGCCACCATGCACGAACATGACACTGCGCTCGATCGAGTCTGCCACGCCCTATTGGCGGCCAACCTCACACTAAACAAGGTAAAGTGTGAATTTCATAAATCTACGTTGAAATTCATCGGACACATTTTCTCAGGCGCCGGAATGAAGCCTGACCCAGAAAAGATTGCCGCACTAAATGACACACCGAGGCCTCGAGATGCGGGAAATATGCGGTCCTTTCTGGGCATGGCAAGCTATTGTTCACGCTACATTAAAGACTACGCCACTCTTAGCTACCCCCTGAGGAAGCTGACCAAGCAAGGCCACCCATTTCAATGGACCACAAGATGCGATCACGCTTTCCAAGCAATTAAAGGGACAGTTGAATCTGCTAACAACCTGGCCTACTTCAATCCAAAAAGAAAGACTGAAATTACAGTGGGTGCGAGTCCTGTTGGACTGGGAGCTATACTAGCTCAGTACGACCACGACAGTGACCAACGGTATATTGTTGCGTATGCCAGTCGAAGCCTCACGGACACAGAGCAAGCATATTTCCAACCGGAAAAGGAAAGCCTGGCGGTCGTCTGGGCCTGTGAACACTTCCACATCTTCATATATGGGAAACACTTCACGCTGATAACAGATCACCAGGCGTTGATAACAATTTTTGGAAACCCCGAGCCAAGATGCCACCCAGAATAGAGCGCTGGGGTATTCGCCTTCAAGAATACACCTACACAATCATTCACAAACCGGGAAAGGCTGCTAATCCGGCGGACTACATGTCCCGACATCCCAAGGCAACATGTGAATCCAACCCATCTCTAGCTGAGGAATACATTCACTTTGTCGTGGCTCAAGCCAGACCACCGGCAGTCCCCATGGAAGCCATTCGTGAAGCCACAAATAATTATACCACTCTACAACGCGTCAAACATCTCATCCAGACGAACAACTGGAGACAATTGGACGAACTCCGACCGAGCGAACAGAGTAACGAGCATGAACTGTCGTCCTTCAGACATGTGAAGGATGAGCTGTCCTTCACCTCAGAGGGTCTTATACTGAGGGACAAAAGGATCGTCATCCCGAAGCAACTGCGCCAAGGAGTCATTATTTTAGCGCACGAAGGACATAGAGGCATTGTAGGCACGAAGAGAGCCTTGCGGGAACGGGTCTGGTTCCCCATGTTGGATCAGATGGCGGAACTAACACTGAAGGATTGCGCACAGTGTCAGCTAGTAAGTCGAGAAAACTCACTGGCTCCACTCCAAATGTCTGAACTGCCGGAGCGCGTCTGGCAACATGTCGCAATGGACTTCTTTGGGCCACTACAATCGGGCAAGTATGTCCTGGTCATAATGGACGAATACTCTTGTTTCCCAATTGCACACCTCACAACGTCAACTAGAGGTTCCACGATTATACCTATACTTGATGAGGTCTTTGCAGCATGGGGCATACCCAAGGTAGTGAAAACGGATAATGGGCCCCCATTTAATGGACAAGACTTTGCTGAGTTTGCCAAACATGTCAATTTCAGACACCGGAAAATCACTCCCCTGTGGCCCCAGGCCAATGGAATGGTCGAAAGGCTTATGGCCACGTTAAAGAAGACCATTCAGCAGGCTGAGCAGTCAAAGCGTGATGTGCAAGTGGCTCTAAATTAGGTACTACGGGCCTATCGGACCACCCCACACAGTACTACTAGTAAATGTCCGGCAACTCTTAACGTTGGGCCGCACTGTACGCACCCGGATACCCGTGTGGGAAGATGCAGCGAGTGATAGGTCCCCGGATTCTGAGCGTGAAGATCTAGTAGCCACAGACAAACGGAAAAAGGAAAAGATGAAGGAATATGCCGACCGACAGAGGAAAGCTGTACAACCCTCCATTCATGAAGGAGATTGGGTGTTCGTGCGACAGGAACAACAAAGAAAGGCAGACTGCTAGTGACGAAGCAGAAAGGGACCATGATTACAGCTGAAGCAGAAAACAAAAGGGTCACTAGGAATGTGACGCATTTTCAGAAATGCACACCCAGTGTCCGGGAATCATTGACGGCACCCCACAGAATAGAGCCAGGAGATGCACCCGAGTCAACCAGTGGACTTCGATCTCCCACAGCTCTTGAGGCCAGAGAGCAGGCATCCCAAGAGATCCCTCTCCATCCGCAATGAACACTTCGAAGACCAGCTCGACTAATTGAAAAACTGTAACTATGATACTTGCTTTACTATTAACTTAGCACACTTGGACATGTTAAACAGTTACATTTATTAAGGAAGGGGGAGATGTAATATCCTGACATGTGCCGGGCGCTAGGACCAGCACATGTAGTTAGAAAGTGGGAGGTGAGCCCGGAAGGAAGAGGAGGAGTGAGGGACGTGGGGAAATAGGGGCAGTGTAGAGTAGGGACGATAGAAGTAAGAAGCAGGAAAATAAAGCTCTGTAAATTACCTCGTGGTGTCCGCGTTGTTCATGCCAGGGCAACGACACTACAGGTTTTAGGGAATTACTTTTTTTCTTTTTGTTCAAACACTCTATTAGATTTCATATGTGCTCCACCTGTCACCCTTGTATGCTTCTCTTACACTATGCTCTGAAATGCTCTCTATTTTCTGTGTGTTTCTCCCCCCGCACTCCATGCTGCTCTCTATTGCCTGTGTATTTCTCTCCTCCTCTGTGCTCTGTGTTGCTCTCACCTGTGTGCTTCTCCTTTTGCACCCTTGTTGCTCTCTCACTCATGTGTTTGTTTCCCACCTTCCTTGTTACTCTCCTCCCTTGTGTGCTTCTTTTCCCCTTTTCCGTTTATCCCCACCTGGTAAACCTGCTCCTCCATTGTCCCCCGCCCTCCAATGTGGACCAATTTTTTTTTTTTAATTAGCTTTTCTTTGGCGGGCCAGGCAGCAAAGTGCTGCTTGGCCTTCCGCTTTAAAAGTGCTTTCATGCAACTTTATTTTCACATTATTTCATAAAATGGCACCGTCATACAATGCTTGCGTCATGACGCATGTCCATGCCTACCAAACACTCACCCCCAGTCAATTGATCTGGGTTTAATCCATCACCATTCTTTAGCCCACTCAGCCACCCCATTTCAGACATGGCTATATGCAAATCAGTCTGACCCTGTGCCTCATGGGAACAGTCCAGCCCGAACTGCCAAGCCATGTCTTCCATGGACCGGAAACAAGCATCCTGGGACCGGTTTCGGATTCATAATCCTCATCAGCCAGGCTATCTTGAATCCAGTGGCCAAGTGAGCAAGGGACTCACGTCTGAGCATACCCTGCCACACTTAGGGCGAACAAAGCGATACAAAAGGGGATGATGGACGGAGCGTTTGAGCAAATCAAACACTCACCCCCAGTCAATTGATCTGGGTTTAATCCATCACCATTCTTTAGCCCACTCAGCCACCCCATTTCAGACATGGCTATATGCAAATCAGTCTGACCCTGTGCCTCATGGGAACAGTCCAGCCCGAACTGCCAAGCCATGTCTTCCATGGACCGGAAACAAGCATCCTGGGACCGGTTTCGGATTCATAATCCTCATCAGCCAGGCTATCTTGAATCCAGTGGCCAAGTGAGCAAGGGACTCACGTATGAGCATACCCTGCCACACTTAGGGCGAACAAAGCGATACAAAAGGGGATGATGGACGGAGCGTTTGAGCAAATCAAACACTCACCCCCAGTCAATTGATCTGGGTTTAATCCATCACCATTCTTTAGCCCACTCAGCCACCCCATTTCAGACATGGCTATATGCAAATCAGTCTGACCCTGTGCCTCATGGGAACAGTCCAGCCCGAACTGCCAAGCCATGTCTTCCATGGACCGGAAACAAGCATCCTGGGACCGGTTTCGGATTCATAATCCTCATCAGCCAGGCTATCTTGAATCCAGTGGCCAAGTGAGCAAGGGACTCACGTCTGAGCATACCCTGCCACACTTAGGGCGAACAAAGCGATACAAAAGGGGATGATGGACGGAGCGTTTGAGCAAATCAAACACTCACCCCCAGTCAATTGATCTGGGTTTAATCCATCACCATTCTTTAGCCCACTCAGCCACCCCATTTCAGACATGGCTATATGCAAATCAGTCGGACCCTGTGCCTCATGGGAACAGTCCAGCCCGAACTGCCAAGCCATGTCTTCCATGGACCGGAAACAAGCATCCTGGGACCGGTTTCGGATTCATAATCCTCATCAGCCAGGCTATCTTGAATCCAGTGGCCAAGTGAGCAAGGGACTCACGTCTGAGCATACCCTGCCACACTTAGGGCGAACAAAGCGATACAAAAGGGGATGATGGACGGAGCGTTTGAGCAAATCAAACACTCACCCCCAGTCAATTGATCTGGGTTTAATCCATCACCATTCTTTAGCCCACTCAGCCACCCCATTTCAGACATGGCTATATGCAAATCAGTCTGACCCTGTGCCTCATGGGAACAGTCCAGCCCGAACTGCCAAGCCATGTCTTCCATGGACCGGAAACAAGCATCCTGGGACCGGTTTCGGATTCATAATCCTCATCAGCCAGGCTATCTTGAATCCAGTGGCCAAGTGAGCAAGGGACTCACGTCTGAGCATACCCTGCCACACTTAGGGCGAACAAAGCGATACAAAAGGGGATGATGGACGGAGCGTTTGAGCAAATCAAACACTCACCCCCAGTCAATTGATCTGGGTTTAATCCATCACCATTCTTTAGCCCACTCAGCCACCCCATTTCAGACATGGCTATATGCAAATCAGTGAACAGTCCAGCCCGAACTGCCAAGCCATGTCTTCCATGGACCGGAAACAATCATCCTGGGACCGGTTTCGGATTCATAATCCTCATCAGCCAGGCTATCTTGAATCCAGTGGCCAAGTGAGCAAGGGACTCACGTCTGAGCATACCCTGCCACACTTAGGGTGAACAAAGCGATACAAAAGGGGATGATGGACGGAGCGTTTGAGCAAATCAAACACTCACCCCCAGTCAATTGATCTGGGTTTAATCCATCACCATTCTTTAGCCCACTCAGCCACCCCATTTCAGACATGGCTATATGCAAATCAGTCTGACCCTGTGCCTCATGGGAACAGTCCAGCCCGAACTGCCAAGCCATGTCTTCCATGGACCGTGCCTACAAACTGACACAGCTGCCTCATTTCGTCTTTGTTTTTTCCTTTTCCTCATATGTGTGGCATTGCCATTTTTGCCGATACTGCACAGCATGAACAAAAAGCATTAGCAGAAAGAATAGGTCTTAAAGGTGAGATCTTTGCCTTTGGCAATGCGTAATAACGTACTGTTCTAACATGGTAAATGGCCACATTAAAATGGTAAATTAAAATTAAAATATATTTTTAAAAACGAAAGGGCATATTATCAAGGACGGGCGTTAGAATTATCGACGCTTTAGCGGCAGAAAACTGCCGCTGAAGCAGCGATAATGGGCTTATCGCCGCTGTAGCAGTCGTTTTCTGCCGCTAAAGCGGCGATAATTTTAACGCCCGTCCTTGATAATATGCCCCGAAGTGCATGCGAAGCACGACGAAAATGAATGGGAGTGACACAGAAGCACATGGCAGCTTCTGGGACCTTCTTAAAAAAAAAGAAAGTTATGCTCAACAAAGGAAGGGGCCAAAGAGCAATGAGGAGTGTGAGAGGAAGAATGAGGAGAGCGCATGGGAGGCAGCAAAACAGGGCGAGAAAGCAAGGAAGCATTTATTTATTTATTTAAAAAGTTTTATATAGTGCGAACTAGACCCATGAGGGTATCAGAACGCTTTAGAGTTAAGCGATAGAAAGGAGGCCTATAAATCAGACAACAGGGTGGTCAGAAGTACAGGGGGAGAAAAACTTTAGGCCGGCATGTACTCGGAAACAGTGCTGAAATAAATCAAAAAAGAGTGTCCTCGTGTACGTAGTGGAAGGATTCACCTCTTATCCAACCAGAAGGCTGTGAGACCAAAATGCTGCTGGGCAAGACAAACACAAGAACAGAGAGGAAAGCCATTGAATCAAAATGCCGCTGAGCTGGACGAACACAAGAACAGAGAGGAAAGCCATTGAATCAAAATGCTCCTGGGCAGGACAAACACAAGCCATTAAATCAGGAGCACTACTATTGAGATAGAAAAGAAAGCCATCCAATCATTCGGTAGTAAGAGGCTGATCCAAAGTCCACTGAGTATTCATTCCCTTCTTTGCCCCATTCATTGCATTACTACGGATAACCCCAAGCAGCATGTCTTCTTGCCAATTCAATCACTTAAGAAAACACACCTCAAATCATGAATAATGCATTCATTACTTTCATCTTTAGTACATGACCTATCCAAATTGAAAAAACTAGCAAACAAAAATTAATGCGCAATAACATTCGACAACAAACTAGTGTGACAAATCATTTAAGATCCCTGAGCCACATCAATTCTGTAACATGCAATAAATGTAAAGGGAAATGCCAGGTTGTAGCCTTACATGTGCCCGTAACTGAGGCACCACCCCAAGCGGCCCAACAGGTTGCCATCCTGTAACTAGACCATGCCTAAATAGAACCTGCAACATCAAGTCCAGATGGTACAGAGAAGGAGCTTAGAGTTGCAGAGAAAAATTTGTATCCTCATTTTGAAGCACTAAAATGGATAAAATGTCAATCACACATTCAGCAGATGTATGAAGGTAGGTGTTTACAGCTCTCTCTCAAGTAACTGTGAAACCTCCTCCTGTTCTCCTCCTGGTCAAGACAAAGAACAGAGCGAATCGCCTCCTGTTCTCTGTGAAATGCAGTCGACATTTTGGTGTAAACCACAGGACCAGTAGTAGAACCCAATGTGTGTCAAACATCCTCAGGCATGGGGGAAGGCAGAGAGGAGATCCAATTTCTCCCAATCGGGGCGGCATGGGAGTGGCCACTAAAAAGAAGTGACAAACACTTTCTGAAATTGTCCAAAAATGCAACAATGGATGAGCTTGTAGAGTTTTCTAAACAAGAGGAAAGTCCCATGCAGGAAATAAAATTTAAATTTTCAGTCTAAAAATAAAGATAATTCTTAATAAG
This sequence comes from Lissotriton helveticus, assembly GCF_964261635.1. Taxonomy (NCBI): domain Eukaryota; kingdom Metazoa; phylum Chordata; class Amphibia; order Caudata; family Salamandridae; genus Lissotriton; species Lissotriton helveticus. The sequence goes on from NC_136061.1 coordinate 669,083,912, forward strand.
GAGCATGTCCATTTAGTTGTCATCTGTCTTTCTGAAGCTTTGCTCATAGATGTGGAATTATTGGAATCAGATGAAGCCAAACAGCTTGACCGCCATGGGCTCAGAAAAGCATATCTTCCTAGAGCTGACAGATCAGTATTTTCACAGGGTGCCCAGTGGCGCTCCTCCGCCAAGGCAGAGGAGCGTCGCACACACTGCTTTTAAGCAGTGTCACTAAAGGAAAAATTAAATAATAATAACTCTAAGTTATTATCATTTTACTTTTTCCTTGTTGCAGCAGCTTTGCGGGCGGAGCAGGGCGGGCTGCTCTGCTGATAGAGTAGGGGAAGGGAGGAGTGGTTTGCACTCCTTAAAGTGTGCATGAATGTTTGGCCGGCCCTGGAAGCGGGGAAGAGGACCGAGAGGAGGCAACGGCGGGCGGCAGACAGGTAAGTGTGGATTTACATATTTTTTATTTCATTCCCTCCTCCTTCCCGCCACCCTACCACCTTCAAATACCAGCCGCCACTGAGGGTTTCCACACTGCCAAGAAGTAGGGCCCCACTGTAAAATATGCTGAACTCATCCTGGTGCAATTTTCATACACCTGGACTCATTCAGCAGCACCAGTACGTTGTCTGCTTTCGATCCGCAACAACTTGAAAGCTCTCTTATCTCAGTCTCCAGCTGGTCCCATAGCAAATGCCGAATTTGAGGGATCATCAGACCTCCTTTTGTTCGAGTCTCCTGGCTAGGAGCAGACTGGAGCCTCACACCTAGTTGCAAATACAGTGGAATGGAAACAAAGGTACACATCGTATAAGCACTCATACATACTTAAGGAAGGCATGCTTTTTATTTTTTTCTGTCCCTGTATAGGAGATGCATGCATGCCAAGTCTGGTGGCTTAGTAAACTGATGTGCCCACTCTAGGGGCATGTGTTTGACCTCATGGTCACAGGTTCAAATCCTGGCGGGTCCTTTCAGTCTTTTGTACTTCTGAGGTCGATACAATGAGTACTTTTGAGTTGGATAACAATAAACATCTATTATTCAGTGCAAAGATACTCTTCTGGGTGAACGTTCACTTTACACAAATATGCATGTTATGCTTTACAATTACACAGGTTACTTTAAGAAGGTCAGATGTGTTGGTCTTTCCCAGTTTTTACATATAGTGCTTACTACCCCTGACGAGGTGTTGAAATAATTTATATATCACAATGTTTTCTTTTATAGCACACTACTCATCCTAATGCAGGGTGTGAGAGCGCTTTACATCACACATACACATTAGATATATAATGAATCATATACGTTTGTAAAAAAATGTTTAGGATATGGTATATAAGTCATTGAGTGTACAAGGTGTGGAAGTCCCATATCATCCTTCATAGCCACTGTGTTATATTCAAAGGATTACAATATAACTGCAAGTGACATAAGGATCTGTGTGTTCAAAGCAGTAACCCACTTACCTATCTACGTAAAATAATCATTTGCTTGGTACATGATGAGTGAGTTGCAGGTGACACGTTAACTCTGTATACTACTTTGAGTCAAACTTCAAAAATGGGGCTAGACAAAACAGATTTTTCCAGCAAGTGCATTGACCTCCAGAGTAATTTTACCATTATTATTCACTCAGATTTACTGAGAACGCATGGATCTCTGCAGCAGGTGCCATAATCTCATAAAATATTTTAAAATATAGGCTTTGCAACTACTTAAACAGAACACATTTACTAACAGCTTTCTCCTTGTTGACAATTTCTCTGTGGCAGACTTTAAAAAATATAAATGTTGAGGCCCAGATTTTGTGCCGGGCTGCGTCACTTTTCTGGTACAACCCTGATGCAAAATCTATTTTGGGATTTACAGTGCCACACAAATCCCGTTTGTGTGGCTTTGATAAAAGAAACGAGCCCAAGACAGCTGCTTGCCCTGCCTAGTTTTACCTTACATCAGGTAGGCATTACATGAGTGGTACTTGGGTGTTCCCCTGCATACACCCATGTATTTTGACACAAACCCATATTTACAAAGACCTGTAAACATAGATTTGCACCAAATTTGTGAGTTTATCTGAGGTTAGCGTAACTAGGAGAAACATCTTTATTTCTCCTTGTTATTTCCTCTTTGCTTGTATGCTGCATTTTGCAGCACACATACAAAGAGGAAATAGCCTCATAGGGGAGTTTTTGTGTGGCTTTGCAAAAAAAAGAACACAAAGAGAAAAAAACTAACGCAAAGCAGTGCATTGGCGTTCCTGTACATCCACCCATGTATTATGTGTACAAACAATATACACAGTGGCTTTGTAAAAAAAAAATCACAAAAAATAACCTAATGCAAGGCAGTGCTTTGCGCTGCCTTATGTTACTGTGCTCCAGGTAGTATCACATGGGTGGTGCATTGGCGTTCCCGCACATGAACCGGTTTGTGTAAAAATAACATACAAAATCTTCTTAAGGCAGTCACTCTAGCTTTCCTTGGACCAGCTCTCGAGTTCCACTACCCTGTAGAAGGATCAAGGTTATTCCCTATTTATGTGAGATGACTTTCCAGCTAGGCACCGCTAGTGAGTTCAAGTCTCAGAAGTTCCATGATGGCTTTGAAAAAGTCAAATTGCCTCGGCGTTGTAACTTGTCAGTCAGAGCAAACCCAGCATTGGTAGCCCAGTATTCAGTGTTTCCTGCTCTTGCTGGAGAGGAGGATCGGAGGGCCTGGCATGCTCCTGTGACCCAGCAGTGAGAAAAAGACTGGATGCTACGGTATAGGCGGCATGTGTTCACACACTGGTAAGCCTCCCTGAATCTGGCGACAAAAGCACCAAAACAAATTGACAGACGGAATGCTGAACAAATCAAACATTCCCCCTAGTCACAGATCTGGGTTTAATCCATCATTTTTTTGCTCACCTCGTCACCTGAGTGTGGACCCAGCCATATGCAAATCAGTCGTGACCCTGCTCCCCATGGGAACAGTCCAGCCCAAACTGCCAGGCAAGGTTCTCCCCGGACCAGAAATTAGCATTCTGAGATCAGTTTCGGAGTAACACCCCTCATCAGTGGCACAGTGAGCACAGGACCCACATCTGAGAATACCCTTACCACTTAGGGCAACAAAAGGCAAAAAAAACATTGATGGACAGAATGCTGAACAAATCGAACATTCACCCCAGTGACAGATCTGGGTTTAATCTAACCCTGGGCGGTGAACTCCGCTCCGCTCGCGGAGTTTGCGTTACGCAGAGCTCGCGGAGTTCTGAAAAACTCTGCTTCGCGCAGCTGAGTTTTTTCCTCGCTCACATTCACCAACGTCAAGTTGCCGAGCGCGAGCGAGGAAAATCCACCTCCAGGCGAGGTTTTTCCTCGTTCGTGATCGTCAACATCAAGTTGGCGAGCGCGAGCATGGAAAATAAACCTCCCGTGAGATTTCCCAAAGTGGAGGGGTCAGGTTTCTCATTGTGAGTGGTCATATATGCTCGCGACCGCTCATGTTAGGCAGCTGCCCGTTCGTGTTGAGAAAGCTACCGCTCGAGTAAAAATCTACTCAAACGGCAGAAAAGGAAAGCTTGCACTGTGAATGGTGCCGTTCACAATGATTGCACAGGGCGGACAAGCATCCGGCACTGTGCAATCACCGCAATCAGAATTTTTCTATCACACTTGCGGAGCTCCACGTAGCACGGCTGAGTTTTTTCCCACTTCGCTGAGTTTCACTTAGCGCAACTCGGCGAACTCCGCCCAGGGTTAGTTTAATCCATTGTTTTTTTGCTCACCATGCCACCCTAGTTTGGATCCAGTCGTATGCAAATCAGTCTTGACGTTGCTCCCTATGGGAACAGTCCAGCCCAAACTCCCAGGCTAGTTCCTCCCTGGACTGGAAAAAAGCATCCTGGGACCAGTTCGAGGGTATCACCCCTCAACAGCCATGCTAGCTTGAATCCAGTGGCACAGTGAGCACAGAACCCATGTCTGTGCATTCCCTTCTCACTTAGGGCGGCAAAAGAAAAAAGAACATTTGATTCACGTGGGTCCCATGCTCGCAATTCCATTGGAGCCAAGCTAGCTTGGCTGATATGGGGCAATACCCCAAAACCAGTCCCAGGATGCTTGCTTCCGGTCTATGGAGGACCTGGCCTTGCAGTTCGGGCTGGACTGTTTCCACATGGAGCAGGGTCAAGACTGATTTGCATATGGCTGGGTCCAAACTAGAATGGCATGGTGAGCAAAAAAACAATGGATTTAGGCGAAGATCTCTGTACAGGGGGTGAATGTTTGACTTTGTTCAGCATTCCGTCCATCAATTGTTCTTTTTCATTCGTCACCCTAACTGGAACAGGTATGCCCAGATGTGGGTCCCATGCATTCCATGCAAGTTAAGCTTGCATGACTGATGAGGGCTAATACCCCGAAACCGGACCCAGGATGCTTGTTGCCCGTCCATGGAGAACCTGGCCTGAAATTTCAGTGTGGACTTTTCCCATAGGGGCAGGGTCAAGGCTGACTTGCATATGGCCGGGTCGGGTCCAAACTGGAATGGCATGGTGAGCACAAAAATGATGTATCTCTGTACCGGGGTGAATGTTTTACATTGTTCAGCATTCCATCCATTAATTGTTCTTTTTGCATTTGTTGCATTAAGTGGGATGGGTATGCCCAGACTTGGGCTTTCCATGACACTGGAGTCAAGCTAGCCTGACTGACATGGGGTGATACCCTAAAACTGGTCCCAGGATGCTTAGTAGCATACTCCCTGTTTAGTAGAATACTTACCCTTATCTCAGTCTAACCCTTTCGTGACTCCAAAACATTTTACTCAGACGGGCCCCATCTAACTAAGTTTGAAGAGCACGAGCATATATGTACCTTGATTATATACATATATATATATATATATGGAGAAAGAGAAAGAACCCACAGCTACGGCCTCGTAGAAAGCTGACTTCTTTATTGTGTCAACAAAACTTGGCAGCGTACAACTCATATATACCCCTACGCGTTTCGGTGCCCAGCGCCTTGTTCACAGGTGAGTTGAATAAAGTCAATAAAGTCCCAGTGGTCACGTGGCCTATCTTTGCAACCACAGTTCCCATAATGCACCATTATGCAAATTTTCACAGCCTGGCTCGACCTCGTAGCGATACAGCATGAATGGCGTTCAAATGAAGTCAAAGTCAGTTTTTTACTTAGTACTGTGCATTTCAGGTAAGTTCATTCTAAAGCACAGTGCACTTTGCTGCCAAGTTGTAAATAAGTGCTTAATGACGGAGCACGCAGGCTGCTAGAAAGACGTGACAAACATCCTTCACTCCCTTTCTCTCCAAGCGCACAAATAGTCTTGGCAATCCATTAGTTGACTGTAGCGCTTGGAAAGCGTGTCATGCCCCCTCCATTTAATTCCAACAAAAGTCTCCACTTTACCGGGGGCCACCGACTCTGCAGGGCGGACTCTCGTGTGCCAGGAATGGAGAATCCTGGTCGTATCAACAGGAGAAAGAGAAAGAGCCCACAGCTACGGCCTCGTAGAAAGCTGACTTCTTTATTGTGTCAACAAAACTTGGCAGCGTACAACTCATATATACCCATACGCGTTTCGGCGCCCAGCGCCTTGTTCACAGGTGAGTTGAATAAAGTCAATAAAGTCCCAGTGGTCACGTGGCCTATCTTTGCAACCACAGTTCCCATAATGCACCATTATGCAAATTTTCACAGCCTGGCTCGACCTCGTAGCGATACAGCATGAATGGCGTTCAAATGAAGTCAAAGTCAGTTTTTTACTTAGTACTGTGCATTTCAGGTAAGTTCATTCTAAAGCACAGTGCACTTTGCTGCCAAGTTGTAAATAAGTGCTTAATGACGGAGCACGCAGGCTGCTAGAAAGACGTGACAAACATCCTTCACTCCCTTTCTCTCCAAGCGCACAAATAGTTTTGGCAATCCATTAGTTGACTGTAGCGCTTGGAAAGCGTGTCATGCCCCCTCCATTTAATTCCAACAAAAGTCTCCACTTTACCGGGGGCCACCGACTCTGCAGGGCGGACTCTCGTGTGCCAGGAATGGAGAATCCTGGTCGTATCAACAGGAGAAAGAGAAAGAGCCCACAGCTACGGCCTCGTAGAAAGCTGACTTCTTTATTGTGTCAACAAAACTTGGCAGCGTACAACTCATATATACCCCTACGCATTTCGGCGCCCAGCGCCTTGTTCACAGGTGAGTTGAATAAAGTCAATAAAGTCCCAGTGGTCACGTGGCCTATCTTTGCAACCACAGTTTCCATAATGCACCATTATGCAAATTTTCACAGCCTGGCTCGACCTCGTAGCGATACAGCATGAATGGCGTTCAAATGAAGTCAAAGTCAGTTTGCATAATGGTGCATTATGGGAACTGTGGTTGCAAAGATAGGCCACGTGACCACTGGGACTTTATTGACTTTATTCAACTCACCTGTGAACAAGGCGCTGGGCGCCGAAACGCATAGGGGTATATATGAGTTGTACGCTGCCAAGTTTTGTTGACACAATAAAGAAGTCAGCTTTCTACGAGGCCGTAGCTGTGGGCTCTTTCTCTTTCTCCTGTTGATACGACCAGGATTCTCCATTCCTGGCACACGAGAGTCCGCCCTGCAGAGTCGGTGGCCCCCGGTAAAGTGGAGACTTTTGTTGGAATTAAATGGAGGGGGCATGACACGCTTTCCAAGCGCTACAGTCAACTAATGGATTGCCAAGACTATTTGTGCGCTTGGAGAGAAAGGGAGTGAAGGATGTTTGTCACGTCTTTCTAGCAGCCTGCGTGCTCCGTCATTAAGCACTTATTTACAACTTGGCAGCAAAGTGCACTGTGCTTTAGAATGAACTTACCTGAAATGCACAGTACTAAGTAAAAAACGGACTTTGACTTCATTTGAACGCCATTCATGCTGTATCGCTACGAGGTCGAGCCAGGCTGTGAAAATTTGCATAATGGTGCATTATGGGAACTGTGGTTGCAAAGATAGGCCACGTGACCACTGGGACTTTATTGACTTTATTCAACTCACCTGTGAACAAGGCGCTGGGCGCCGAAACGCGTAGGGGTATATATGAGTTGTACGCTGCCAAGTTTTGTTGACACAATAAAGAAGTCAGCTTTCTACGAGGCCGTAGCTGTGGGCTCTTTCTCTTTCTCCTGTTGATACGACCAGGATTCTCCATTCCTGGCACACGAGAGTCCGCCCTGCAGAGTCGGTGGCCCCCGGTAAAGTGGAGACTTTTGTTGGAATTAAATGGAGGGGGCATGACACGCTTTCCAAGCGCTACAGTCAACTAATGGATTGCCAAGACTATTTGTGCGCTTGGAGAGAAAGGGAGTGAAGGATGTTTGTCACGTCTTTCTAGCAGCCTGCGTGCTCCGTCATTAAGCACTTATTTACAACTTGGCAGCAAAGTGCACTGTGCTTTAGAATGAACTTACCTGAAATGCACAGTACTAAGTAAAAAACTGACTATGACTTCATTTGAACGCCATTCATGCTGTATCGCTACGAGGTCGAGCCAGGCTGTGAAAATTTGCATAATGGTGCATTATGGGAACTGTGGTTGCAAAGATAGGCCGCGTGACCACTGGGACTTTATTGACTTTATTCAACTCACCTGTGAACAAGGCGCTGGGCGCCGAAACGCGTATGGGTATATATGAGTTGTACGCTGCCAAGTTTTGTTGACACAATAAAGAAGTCAGCTTTCTACGAGGCCGTAGCTGTGGGCTCTTTCTCTTTCTCCTGTTGATACGACCAGGATTCTCCATTCCTGGCACACGAGAGTCCGCCCTGCAGAGTCGGTGGCCCCCGGTAAAGTGGAGACTTTTGTTGGATATATATATATATATATATATATATTACCTACTGGCGGTCGCCAGTAGGTATATATAGTTAGGATTTTTTCTCTATGGGATTTTTGAAAATTCTATGTCTAATAACTTTGGCGTTTGTTGACGGAATTGGCTGAAATTTTCAGGAAAATGGCACCATTTTGTTTCTGGGCAGCCCTTGAAAATTTGGGGGGGGTTCGTCAAGGGGGGGCCGAGAAAAAAGGGGGGTCCCAAAACGTGTTTTTAACATTGAGTTTTCCATAGGGCGGTTGGCCTCACTTTTAGCCCGAACGGCTGAATGGATTTGCACGAAACTTGGCAAAATTGTAGGGACTGGTAGCCCGATGTGCCTTTTGTAGGTCTCAATATATGTGCTTCAGTGGATTTTGAGAAATTAACGTTCAAAAAAAGATATATATCTGTAACAGCGGACCGGGCAGCGCTCCAGTTCGCGTACTTTTCGCGCAACGGAGCTTTGTGAAGCGAAGCTGATTGGTTCTCCGGCGTCTGTAAACATTCCAAACAGTCCGTAGCGGCCGCCATCTTGTCTCTCGGTAGGATCGAGAGACAAGAGGAGGCCAAAGCGAAGGGGCAAATGACCATAAGGGGGCATAGTAGATCCTCGCTGACCCCCTAGGTTTGATGTGGAGGTTTTAAAAGGGCCCCGCGGGGCAAAAAAAAAAAATAATAATAATAATCGAACGGCTGAATGGATTTGCACGAAACTTGGCAAAATATTAGGGACTGGTAGCCCGATGTGCCTTTGCTAGGTCTCAATATATGTGCTCCAGTGGATTTTGAGAAATTAACGTTCAAAAAAAGATATATATCTGTAACAGCGCTCCGCTTCGCGTACTTTTCGCGTTACGGAGCTTTGCGAAGCTGATTGGTTCTCCGGCGTCTGTCAACATTCCAAACAGTCCGTAGCGGCCGCCATCTTGTCTCTCGGTAGGATTGAGAGACAAGAGGAGGCCAAAGCGAAGGGGGAAATGACCATAAGGGGGCATAGTAGATCCTTCCTGACCTCTTAGGTTTGATGTACCATTTTGCCAAGTTTGGTGTAATTCCGTTCAGCCATTCAGGCTGTAGACGTATGTAAATGTCCTATGGAAAATTGCATGGGGAAAACACATTTGAAAGTGTTGAAATTTAGAACCAATTAAAATGTTACTTTGGTTTTGTATTTGTGTGTGATGAAAGTTAATTGGTTATGTATATATGTCAAATGAGAGGAAACCACAGCCATTTTGTGATACTACTGTCTGAGGTACATTTGTGAGGAATTTTTGGTGGTGAATTTCTGGTGTTTGATTTACACAGTACTAACACTTCTCCTACTTTTAAAAAGGTGAGTTGTTAATTTGTAAGGGGAACTATGTTGTACACTTGAAGATAATTTGAAAAATGTTTTCTGTTATTTATTTGCAGTCCTTCTGTTATACTAAATACTTGATAAAGTTAGTTTTATATTATGTATTACTAAAAACGATAAATGAAAGTGATTATTTTTTTCTGCAATTTACAGCAAGCAATTTCAAAATAAAATGGCTCACTATGAAGAGACCGTGGCAATTTCTTTTGAATTGTCCACTACATTGATTGAAATTTAGAGCACCAATAATGAAATATTGTCACAAGGAGGAGATGACTTGTATGATTCCATTAGATTGATTGAAATGGACAGCACCAATAATGAAATATTGTCACAAGGAGATGACTTGAATGATTCCACTACATTGATTGAAATTGAGAGCACCAATAATGAAATATTGTCACAAGGAGGAGATGACTTGTATGATTCCATTAGATTGATTGAAATGGACAGCACCAATAATGAAATATTGTCACAAGGAGGAGATGACTTGAATGATTCCACTACATTGATTGCAATTGAGAGCACCAATAATGAAATATTGTCACGAGGAGATGACTTGAATGATTCCACTACATTGATTGAAATTGACAGCACCAATAATGAAATATTGTCACAAGGAGGAGATGACTTGAATGATTTTTTTGATCAATCTGTTGATGGCGAATTTATCGAATGTTTGGAGACCATAGAGTTACAAGAATCATCATTGCAGACTTTTCATGAGGAAATTGCTGATGAGGACATGTTACTAGTTCTTTCAAATTTAGAAAATTCTGAAGAATAAATTTATATTTAGAAATCAAAAATTGTTTGAGACATTATTCATTTTTATTTTTAATTTATGAGGTTGTAGCGAAGTGATTGTAGTATAAAATGAGACTTATAGTATAGAGTGCAACATTTTTATGTTACATGGTAAGTTTACTCATATTTACTTCCCTTCTGCCACTATATTATCTCCAATGTGTATTTGACATCTCTTCTTCATCTCCGGCCTCCTTTCTCTCACTGTGTGTCTCCGATGCATCTTATCGCTGCTATTTTGTGTAATTACAGAAGAGAGTAAAATAAAATAGTTCGGAACGTGAAAAGGGGGCAAAGTAGAGTACCCCTCACCCCCTAGGCCTTTTTAGGCGGTCCCAAAAGGATCAGTTTCTGCTTTCCTGAGAGATTATGGTATGAGTTCCATATACCACAATAATTTGCATTACAACATGCAAGATATCTATCTCCTATTACCAACTTTTGGAGATATTCGCGCTAAGCGCGATTATCTCCAAAAGCTAACACCTGCCCTGAGCAGTTCTTAGCCATGTTATCCAATGGGAGGTGGATAACATGGCTAAGAGCATTAGCTCGGTAATGCATGAATATCGCTGACTTTTTAGCGATATTCATGCATTGCGGCCGTTTATTATCGCATTTGCGATAAACCTTGATAATAGCAAGGTTTATCTTCGATAATTTCTGACGATGCTTAGCGGTAAAAAATTCGTTGGTAAGCATCGTTAGCGATAAATATCGCTTAACTTTGGTAATATGCACCAACGTCTGTTAACGTTCGATTCGAAGGAAATGAGGAAGTGTTGAAAAACATTGTCTGCGCCATCTTGCCTTTTTTGAAATGCCACACTTTTGTCGTGCACGGCAGCCATTTTAGATGCCTTGACCAGACCCACTCTCTGCACGCTGTCGATTCGTAGCATGGCTCCCCACCCTCGCAAGCATCTTCCCCAGGCACTGGTCACCCCCGCTCTCGGTCTTATGCATCGGCAATAAACCTCCCCCCATCTGCGCTGCTCTTCCCTGAAAATCACACTCTGTGCCCGCCCGACACCTCCCTTTCGCCCTATTCACTACCGCACCCTCTGACACTCCTCTTCCTCTGTGTCCGATTGTCCAGGCTATCACCTAGCCCTGCAGATGTAGTTTATGGCCCCAGCTGTAAAGAATCACCCCTCTTCAAAGGAGTTATAGTAGATCAAGGCCCACACCCGATGAGATCCGTCACATCACACGTGTTCCTACTATCTGAAAACCCTCCTGTATTGTGATTGGGGAGGGGACCGAGCCTGAAGCGGAAGATTCCAGGAATGACTCTTTGTACATCAAAGTTTTTACAATTATGTGTCACATTAAAAATATATAGCACTCCAACAAAGTAGTAGGAATATAAAACTTTAATAACATATAAATATATACAACAAAACAAAAACAGTAAAAACATTTAAACAACGAAGAGACCGTGGCAATTTCTTTTGAATTCCTGATGAGGACATGTTACTAGTTCTTTCAAATTATGAAAATTCAGAAGATGTTGCCTGGGGGTGGGTCGTCAGTAGCAGTCTGTTGTGCGAATAGTTCCAAGGCAGCAGAACGCGCTGAAATCTAGATGGCACGAAAGTGATGTCTAGTAAGTTGCCGCCCAGCAAATAACGGCGTGGGGCGCCGCGGGGGTGAGTGAGTCCAGTAGGCACCACAGCTATTCTTACCGGCATTGCAGAATTACTGCTGGGGACAATGCCTGTGCTGTAGCAGGGTCACAGCAGAAACAAAAAGGATTCTGTTGAAGATGTTGTTGGTTTTCAATTTGAAAACAGTTCTGGTGTCAACTGCTATGCTAATGTAGTGGTTAATGTTTTGTTTTCTCTAGAAAATGTAAAAGAGGGGGAGGCAGTCCAAAGTTCCGTTAAAAGGGCAAAGGAAAGGATCGGTGGTTTGAACTATCAGTCAAAAAGGGGAGGGGGTGCAACAATTTTTCCTACCGGGTCACACTGTGCTTTCACCGGAACTGAGGTCTGCAGGATTCTAGTAATTCAAAGTGAGGCTGGCGCCAGCATGGGAGCGCCGACGTCCCGCGGATACAGTTTCGTCACTCCACGGGCGATCATGGCAGTCATTCCCCATCGGGGGTCGGAGACTCCCGCGGCTCCTCTAGAATCTTCAAGGTCGTGGAGGACTACGGTGGTGGAGTCAACCAGTGACCGGGCCATTTCTTTATGCTGGGCCCGCTCTTGCCAGGTCGACCGCCATTTTGAGAGTTCGGTAGCTACTGGTGATCGCGGGGTCAAATGAGCGGACGGGCTCCACCCTGCCGGGCGAGACGTTGCAGCATGGCCACAGTGGAAGAACCCTTTTCCGGGCGCCTGGAGCGCTGAGGGTGCAGCTGGGAAGCCTCCACCTGGGGAGGCGGGAGAGGCCTGTTCGCACCGTCTCTCCCTCCCAGTGCACCCCACGGCGTCTCGCTTGAGATTTGTTATGGCCGGACCAGGCGATGAGGACGAGGGGGGGGGTCGGAGGCATGTGCAAGACATCCCCCCCCAGTGTTGTCGCAGCCATTATTCAAGAAAGAAGAAGTGTCCCGTCCGTCTTCGGGCCGGGCTTCCGGTAGATGTCGGCCGGACGCCCCTGGCTCTGGCCCCATGGACGGGTTTCTTGGTTTATCGGCTGCAGCCGGATCCCGTCGGCCTCGGCCCCCCGACCGTTGGTGGCCGGACCGGAAGAGCATGTGGCGGGACTACCTGAAACTGTCAAGGGCCACCGCGGCCGGACTGGGAGAGAGAGGGGAGGGTCGAGGAGATATTCCCCCCCCTGCAACTCTTCAGCGTTGTAAAGGCAATCCCCTGGCCGGGTCCCGCTGGCCTCGGCCTCTCCTCCGGCTACACCCTACGTTAGGATCTCCTGGCCGAGGCGTGGCAGCAGGACCCGCCTTATATGGGCTGCTCCCGGCTGGGCGTAGCCGCAACCCTGCCCCACCTTGGAAGTTTCCAGAGTGGGGGCGGATGTTCTACTGACTTGCATTTTCCCTAGTCTATCGATTTTTTTGGCGTGGCAGGCGGTGGGACAGCGAGGGGTGATTTGGTTTCTCTTACTGTTTTTCTGGTCTCTCACCACTGGCATATTTTAACGTTTTCTTGTTTCTAGGACATTAATAGGTTTTATCATTACGTTATGTTATCGTTTCTTTGTTCGTTGTTTAATAAAAGTTCATGTTCATCAGTGGCCTACTGATTTTCGTTTTCCTATTCTTTTCTTTCCAGGTTGTTTCATGCTAAAGTTTCTGTTAACAGGATACAGTGATCACTTCGTTATTATTGCATATGTCCTTTTCACTAGGGGTGCTCTCTGGTCGGGCCAGATGACGTATCTCTAGTAAATGGTCCGGGTGAAACAGGTGCATCAATCAGTGGCGAGTAGATAGGCATGACAGATTACAACGGGGGAGAAAGGTCCGCATTACGTACCCTTTCACTATTTGCAAAGATTTTCCTACGTATATTTGCAAACAGGGAATACCTCCAAAAAGAACCAATTCCCAAACAGTCAATGTTTGGGGAAACAATCAATCAATGAGGAACGAAATAGGCACGACGTGTTAAAGGTTTGCGTTACCTACCCTTCACTATCTGCAAAGGGAGAGAGAATATTCCTATTCTTCCTCGTTTGCAGGCAGAGAAGATTCTTAAGTGAATCAACTTCGAACAATTCAATGCTCGATTCAAACAATCAACAAGGGGTACTGTGAACACAAATGAACGCCGCTTATGTACATACACATTGGTATTATCAACAGGTTGTTCCTAATGTTTCTATTTTAGGGAGGTCAAAAAGAGATCCCATTAGTGGCCTACTGATTTTGCTCGATTCCTTTTGTTTTTTTACACGATTTTTCGCTATCTGCAAAGACTAAACAGAGTATTGCGACTCTGTGCTTGTTTGTAAATAGAGAATGAACCAAAGAGAACAATCAATCAAATGGAGAGAGAAGCAGGCACGACGGATTACAACGGGGGCAACGGGGGCAAAGGCCTGCGTTAACTACCCTTCACTATCTGCAAAGAGAGAGTACTCCTAATAGAAATGAGGGGTGGGGGGCAGCATTCAAAGCAGATCAGTGTGCATAAACACGAAAATGTTTTTACTTACCACGTACTTGACATTCGACAGCTTATGATATTTGCTATTAAAAAACCATTGAAATTCACTGAAAAAACCATAGGTTATAGACCATATATAGTTAGGAATTAGCATTTAAAAAACCTTATTTTACTCACACAAAACCATTGAAATTCCATATATAGTTAGTTGCACTAACTATATATCGCGCACCCGCAATCCACTGCTGATCATGTCACATATTACATCATTCATGACATGGTCAGTGACATCACTGATGACATCACTGATGACATCTCAAATGACATCACTGATGACATCACTGATGACATCTCATTTGACATCATTCTTGTGCTAATACGATAAACCTCTTCAGACTCTAATATAACCTTAGATACACTCAGTGTATACAGACACTCACACACTGCCACTCATCCATGGAGTTACTCACACACCCAGTCAGTCATGCAAAGAAACAATCTCACCTCCATTTCTTCAACTATACAGTTAAACACACCTTACTTATTGAAACATATACTAACACATATTTACTCTCTTATACAATCCCTGATACAAGTTCACAATGATCGATACAACCACTCACTCATTCAGTGGCTCTCATGCACAGTTATTTATATATGCCAACTCTCACATGTACTGTGTTTAACATATGTACTTACTATGACATGTAGCATTGAGATATCCATTCACTCATCAATACACTCATGCACACAGTCAACTGCCCATGTAGCTGTTTCCACATGCAGTCTTGAACTCATACACCTAGTGAATAAACTGCTCACACATCTATGCATAGAGTCACACACCTTCCAGCCACCCCCACACAAACTCAATCTCCCATAGAAATACTTGGGCAACCAATTAATAACACATATAGCCTCTCGTATAGCTAATGATCAACACATGCAGCAGTTTACATCACAACAGACATAATGATGCACACATTAAGACAGTTTAGTCACTAACCCATGCACTCAGTGAGACACATTTAATCACTCACTCATACAGTCAGTCATGCACCTACTAAATCCTTCATCCAGACACTTATACATCCACTCATTCTTCAATATGTAAGACATATTTTAACTTTACAGAAACATACAGTCATTGGATGTTGTCATCAGTGATGTCATCAGTGATGTCATTTGAGATGTCATCAGTGATGTCATCAGTGATGTCACTGACCATGTCATGAATGATGTAATATGTGACATGATCAGCAGTGGATTGCGGGTGCGCGATATATAGTTAGTGCAACTAACTATATATGGAATTTCAATGGTTTTGTGTGAGTAAAATAAGGTTTTTTTAAATGCTAATTCCTAACTATATATGGTCTATAACCTATGGTTTTTTCAGTGAATATATATATACATATATATATATATATATATATATATATATATATCTTTATATATATATATATATCTTCAAAGTATGTAGATGCGGAGTTAAATATAGCAAATCTGTACTTTTCTCATTGCCCTTACCTTAGGCCTGTTTGGTCCTCGATATTTTTCACCCTCGATATTTTTGACGATATTCTTTCCACACTATATTTGTTTCTTCGATATTCTGTCATGCAACCATAGATGATGGTTCATGAAAATTGTTATTGTTAAATTTTTGAAGAATTTTAGTGAGCAATTATTTATATGAATGTCAAAAACACAACATCTAACATAACATAACATAGCATAACATAACATTGCACTCAGACCTGACAACCAGGATCCTCAGATAATAGCATTTCCCCCTTAGTGATTATGTAGCTCAGTAGGAAGTTATTATTCCTCGTATTTTACACCTCCATATCAGCACATCACACTGCCACCTTCCTGGTGAGTGTGGAGAGGCAGGACAGGTATTGGAGTTGTTTTGGGTTTTTTTTGCCGCTGCTGCGCGCAAGCACAGAGGATGCCACGGACGGATGTGCAGACATCAGCGGTGACACATCTGTCTTTAATATTTATGGAAACTCCAATTTCAAACGGTGCACGCGTTTGCATGCCTACAGGAGTCATAAATATCAAACCTTCGCATTTAACATTTATGCTCCTCATTTTTTCCACAAGTTTGAATCCGTAATAAAAAATTGATTAGCAAGCATTAGTGAAATATGTATGATAAGTAAGGCTCCCACGAGTACCGAGAGCTCTGCTTTCGTCCCCAACAGATGGAACAAAGTGTCTTCCATAAACGAAAGTCGTTTGGTAAATTCAGGGGCTAATCTGAGGAGTGTGGGCATACTTTACAGGAACCAGCCATAGGAAATGTCCAGGAGTGGTTGTGAAGTGTTAGTCCTCGGTACAACACAGGCAGAGATGGAGACCCCCCACAGGGCCCGACTGGGAACCCAAAGCAGCCCTTTTTAAAAAAAATGTATTTATTTAATTTAATACGAATTTATATAGCGCGAACATTACCCGAAGGTGTCAGAGCGCTTTACATAAGAAACCAGTTGCGATACATAAGGATTTAGGATTACATGAGTTACAAAAAAGATACAAACAGAAAAAATTGCAAATGTACAAGTTGTAACGTCACTCAAGGAAGAGATACGGATAGAAAAATTGCAAATGTACAAGTTGTAAAGTCACTCAAGAAGAGATACAAATGGATAAACTCTTAAGAATCACATAGGAATGGTAGTGAGTACAAGGGTCTACTACATATACTCGTGGTTAGAGTTATCTCTATATACATATATATATATATATATACACATAGATTTGCTCAGGATTACATTTTACCAGCAGTTAGACTTGGACAAGTATATATCACATATTTACAAAGTGAAAAGAGAAATAAAACAACAACAAAAAAGGGGTAGACAGCGGTATGTGGGGGAGAAGAGTTGGAGGCTGAGGTTGGTGAGAGGAGGGAGGGGGACCTGAGGGGTAGAATGGATAAGGCAGTCCAGCATAAGTGAAATGTTTGAAGGTGAGCAGGATGGAATCCAAGGGACCAAAGAAAAACACAAGAATCAACAAGATGCCGGACCCTCTGGCTCCTAATCAAATCCTGCTAATATCCTGTTCCTCCTTGCTTCTTCATACCTGTGCCGATGATCGGAAGGCATAAGTAAGCTGTGGTTTGCCTGGTGGGAAGTCCAGTGGTGTTTTTCTGGCCGAGACTGTTCTGGTGCGGCGGACGGCGCGCGGTCTCCCAAAATGGCAGCCGGGGCGGACTGATCAAAGCTGAAAGCCGGAGCTGTGGAACTTTTGTCTGGCAATTTTGTTGGACTAGCCGTGCCCTCCCACCCCCCTGCGCCCTGGGGGGAGGGGGCGGAGTGGTGCAAGTGTGAAGCATTGCAGCTTTTGTTACTGGGAGCCGATATTGCAGCACCACCGCAAAGCCGGTCCCGAATAACAAAACCGGCCCCCACAACTGCAAAACCGTCGCGCCCACCCTTGCAGCTTCCCAGCTGAAATGTCTGATGCCCGCGGCCGCCAGTCCAGCCCTACAGCCTGACAAGAAAGGGCTTTCCTTCTAGACAAGCTCAATCCGAAACAGTCCTCCAACTTCTGTCCCTCGGGAAGACCAAATAATGGGACTGAGGGTATTCTGTCAAATTCTGGGAGAGGTCTAACAAATGGAGAGATAGATTAACAAACATTACCCGCTCCTACCACTTTTCCTACCTTACGTATGGCTCCTACGGAACGAGGTTCTGGAGATCCCAATGCCCTTCAGATCATTTGTCTCAATGCAATCTACACTCATTTATGCTGTTTCAGACAGATCAATCGAAGGTTACTTTCTTCCTGCCTTATTTGGCCACGGACGCCTTCACATGGGAAGTTCTGTTAATTCCTAGCAATAGTCTTTCATTGTCTAAATTTCCCTTTTCCTGAAACAGTTGAAGAAAGTGTTTGGTAAACGCCATACTTAACTAAACTGAATTAGCCATGGCTACCCCTCCCAGATACGCAATTTTTACCGGTAATCGCACTGAGCGCAGAGGAGGTGGAATTGCAATCATTTCCAGGAATACTTTCACGGTTACTTGCATACCGCTTCCTCATAATTCTGAACGCAAAGCACTTGTTTTTAAGATAAAACTAGATGCAAGAAACACTTTTAATGGAATACATCTGTATCAACGGCCCATTACAAAGTCCCACTTCTTGGAAATATTAGTTTCCTATTTAGAAACACGATTTGATACCACAAACTTCACCATTCTTGGAGATTTTAATTATCACCCAGAAAATTTCAATGACTCAGAGGTGAATAGTCTAATAGATTATGTCTATATTTGTGCCCAGGTAAACAGTCAATACTGTCTCACACGATGCCGGGCATACCCTAGACAGAATATTTACAGATCAACTATCCCTCCATTTCCAGGAGGCTTTACCTTTAGTATGTTATGTTATGTTATGTTATACACATTTATATTGCGCACAGCTGCCCCAGCTAAGGGGCGTCCTGGCGCATGGCAGGAAATGTGTAACAGTTACCAGAAACACAACACAGAAAAAGGACTTTATTTAAAAAGGAAGGTTTTCAGAGCTTTGCGGAAAGCAAAAAGATCGTCTAAAAGCCGCAGGTCCGTCGGGAGAGAGTTACAAAGCTCAGCCGCCCTGACCCGGAAAGAACGGCCACCAACCCGACACAGCCTGTATCGGGGGACCACGGCGAGGGCTTGACCTCCAGATCTGAAAGAGCGGGAAGGAACATACCACAACAGAAGGTCAGCGAGGATTGGCGGACCTACTCCCCTCAAGATCTTAAACGCCAGACACAGCACCTTGAACTGGATGCGTGATTTGATGGGGAGCCAGTGCAATGATCTCAGGACCCCAGAGACAGAGCTCGTACGGGGTAAACCAACAATGGCTCTCGCCGCGGCGTTCTGCACGCGTTGGAGGCGGGTAGTCTCAGCCACATTGGTCCCTGCCAGGAGAGAGCTTGCATAGTCCAGGCGAGATAATACAGTGGCCTGGACTATCAGCTGCCTGGTACCACGGTCAAAGAACTTCAGAATGGGCCGCAACGACCGCAAGATACCAAAACAGCAGGCCGCAATTTTCTTCGAATGGCCCTCAAAACTAAGAGCAGGGTCCATCCAAACTCCCAAATTCCTTAGTTCAGTGACCGGGAGAGGGACCGGCCCCAGTTCAACGGGCCACCACTTGTCCCCCCAAAGTTCCGCCCTCCTACCGACGATCATGATCTCGGTTTTCTTTGCGTTGAGCTGGAGACAGTTGTTCTTCATCCAGCTTGCCACCGCTCTAAGCCCATTCTGAAACCTGGGGGCATCCCGGTCCGCATCCCCGCTGATCGTAACCGCTAACTGAGTATCGTCAGCATACGAGACCATGGTCATGTCCCATTGCTTGACGATCTCAGCCAGCGGTCTCACGTATAGATTGAACAACGTGGGACTCAGCGAGGAGCCTTGCGGGACCCCCTGTCTCAGAGGATGAAATTGGGACTGGAACGGTGGCAGAGCAACGTTAAAGAAACGATCGTTCAGGAAGGAGCGAAACCACTGGAGGGCAGAACCACCCAGCCCGATCTCCTCCAGGCGATGCAACAGGATAGGATGGGACACAGTATCGAACGCGGCGCTCAGGTCTAGTAAAATGAGCGCCGCTGTCTGCCCCGCATCCATCACTGTGCGAAGATGTTCAGCCATGGAGAGAAGGGCGGTCTCCGTGCTGTGACCAGCACGGAAGCCGTTCTGGGTGGGGTCCAAGATACTAACCTGGGTGAGGTGGGCCGAAAGAACTTTGTTGACATGGGCCTCCATTACTTTGGTAGGCCAGGGGAGCTAAGAGATAGGCCGATAATTTTCGGGCTTATCTGGGTCTAGTGAGGGTTTCTTTAAAATGGGAGAAACCACCGCCCGCTTCCAACTAAGGGGAACCGTGCCGGACTCCAATGAGATGTTGATCAGGGAGTGTACCACGGTCCGACCCAGGAACGACTGATCTCTAAAGAGAGCCGAACTAAGGGGGTCAGCGGGGGACCCAGATTTCACCTGCTTTGCCAAGATGTCAAACCCTTCAGATGTCAACAGGGGCAGTGCGTGCAGGGCAGTATCTCCATGGATGTTAATCGGAGACTCCACTGGGGGCCCTGTAGATGGAAAGGTCTTGTAGATGTTTTGGACCTTATCCTGAAAGAACACCGCGAGGGCCTCACAGTGCGCGGTAGAGCTGATCGTCGGGGCACCGGGGCGTTTGGCTAGAAGATCCTTCATAAGTTTGAAAATAGTTTGAGGGATTAGAGCTGTTGCCAACTTCGGCAGTGTAGTAAATTGCCCGAGCACGGCACACAGCCCGATGGTAAGATTTGACGGAGGCGAGATAGATAGCTTTTTTCCCCATATCATACGCCTTCCGCCAAGCCCTCTCTGCACGTCTACAGTTACCCTTGAGTGTGCGTAGGGCGCCATCGTACCACGGGCTAGATTCTCTAGCACTGGTCTTACAGGCGGTAAGAGGAATAAGCGCATCTAGCGCCTTGGAAATCCAAGCGCAGAACCCATCGTAACCTGAATCAACAGTTACAAACGGATCTAATGGCTCTGCAGCGAGGACACGGTGCAGATCCTCCAACCGTAATTTACTCCAATGCCGCCTTACGACCAGTTTAGCAGGAGGGATAATAATGACCATCACGCCTTGCTATTTGACCTCTCCTCTACTAAACTGCCAACCCCACTGTCTCACCTCCGTAGTCCAGCATAACGTGACTGTGGCACAAAATAGATTCTG
Source organism: Lissotriton helveticus (assembly GCF_964261635.1). Taxonomy (NCBI): domain Eukaryota; kingdom Metazoa; phylum Chordata; class Amphibia; order Caudata; family Salamandridae; genus Lissotriton; species Lissotriton helveticus. The sequence goes on from NC_136061.1 coordinate 669,104,770, forward strand.
AATTGAATAAATGTGGGTACTGCACTCAGTTTGTCACAACCCTGGATATCCTTTGGAACCAGGCCATATACTCTGACAAAATAGATTCTGACAGCTTTGGGAACTCCCTATCTGCTTTTGATCATACTCCAACAACAGACCCCGATACAATGGCAGCTAACTATCACTCTTGGCTTACCAACGCCATAAATACACTTGCCCTAGCGACAATCGCAATTAGCTAACGTAAAAATCCCTCAGAACCTTGGTATTCTCACAGTCTTAAAGAACAAAAAACGTTCTACTGCAAATTAGAACGGAAGTGGAGATTGAACTATACCGAGGATGATAAAACCACATATACGCAAACTCTAAAAATCTATAAATCAATGATTTGTGAAAATAAAACTGTCTATTTCACCCAGAAAAGTGAATCTGCAAAAAACTCAACAAAAGAATTATTTAAAACGGTCAAGAGATTGTCTAATATCACTCAAAATAAGACATCTAGTGGTAGTCAAGACTTCTGCGGTGTACTCCACGGTACGTGCTGCAAATTTAAGACAGAACCACCTTTTCTGTCTTCACAGGGTCTATTGGACTCCGTATGAATTATCAAAAGTGGGAAAAGGTGCTACGCCGAGATGTCCAGAGTGCTGCATGAAAAAAGGAGACGACATACATATGTTTCTGGAATGTCCCGTGATCCAAGAGTTTTGGTTGGACGTGAGTAATACTATGTCCCTAATACTTGGTGAAATCCTCCAGGTAAGCAAAACTCTTGTTTTCTTTGGGATCCCGGAATGTTATGAATCTCTGTCAAATAACACTAAAGAATTGATATTCTGTCTAATACTGCTTGCCTGTAGAGAAATATGTAAGAACTGGATAAAATCTACCCCCCCCCCCGCCAAGCAAAACAGAATGGATGATTTCAATAAAATATACTTCTCGGTTAGATAGGGCATCTAAAAGCACCATTACCTATATAAAGTCCAATGATTAGGTCTCTATACCATATTGCTTGATTACTCCTGTGGTGGCTACACAGATAGCTGTGTAAAACCAAGGTACCTATGATTGGAGATTTGGAAGCAAGTTGGAGAGTGATCCATCCTTGGTTTAGAACAAACATCTCTGGCCGGTGTAACATTAAGGGAGACCCCGGAGTACGGATTGTCATCTTTTGTTAACCAAATCAAATGAGGACTACAAATCTTTATAAAATAAAAAGACTTCTGCCATGCCCTAGCAAAAACATTTCAGTCAAAAGTACTCAGCTTTTAGTCAACTTTCTCCCCAAACTATCTAACAATCACAGTCCCAAACTAGAAACTGATACACAATGTTGCTTTTTTAACTTTACCCGCTTAACCCAAGAGCAAGCCAAGAACCTTTTATCTAGCACTAAATCAGGCTCTCCAGATGACCCATGCCCTCCTAAAGTGTTACATTATGCAACAGAGGTTATTTCTGCACACCTTACAGTAATCGTTAATGAAAGTATTCATGCAGGCATCTTTCCAAAACCATGGAAGAGAGCAGCAATTCTTCCACACATAAAAAAGACCCCCCTTCCAGCATACAACCCTACGAACTATCGGCACATATCACACCTGCCTCTGCCATCCAAAATACTAGATAAAGCACTCAATGAGCAGCTATCTGCTTTCATAAATGAAAACAGCCTGCTAAATGATTCCCAATTTGGCTTTTGGGGCCATCATAGCAAGGAATCAGCTCTCAAATAGCTGTACAGAGTATCAGGTCCATCATCGACAATGGAGACAATGCAGCTGTGATACTCTTGGATCTGTCTGTAGCATTTGACACTGTCAATCATGTCATTTTGACCAACCGCCTGCATAAGCTAAGAATAAGAAATAAAGCACTCTCATAATTTACGTTCTTTTTGGCAGATAGGGACCAAGATATCACTCTAGAGAATTTTTACTCTACAACACGGAATCTTCCCTGTCGCGTCCCTCAAGGAGCCTCTCTAGGCCCCACCCTATTTATTTTTGTACATCAGACCTTTGGTTAAACTTATTAGAACCTTTGGGTTTTCATTTGTTTCCTATGCAGACAATACACAAAATTGTGGTGTTGTTATAGGAAATTCAGCCCACACAGACTTTCAATTCTGACTTTGTATGGAAAAATTGGATTTTGGATAGCGGAAAACTGCCTGAGATTAAACTCAGGCAATTAGTGAAAGAAGGGGGTTCCCCAATGGGTTTTAAGGATGAAGGCAGGCTATAGGGGGGAAAAACACTGAAAATAGAAAAGGAGAAACAACCCTGCCTTGTGATATAAAGGTCCTAAAAATAGGATCCAAACAGTATATGCGGGGTGATTTATCTAAGGGCCAGCATTGCACATGACAAGAATCAGATCAATCCAAGTATACTCAAAGAATTTTTTTTAGAATATATATATATTTTTATTTTTTTTGTATTCTTAAAATTGATATAACAAAAGGTACAAAAATCGATTGCATTTTAAATCCACATAATATATTTTAGAACATCAACGAACATCCATTAGTGAGGGAAAAGATAAAAAGAAGGAAAATTCATCCTACATTGAGACCTACCCAGTAATTTTTCACACTTCATTCATACTCTCATACTTACTAATTTCAGTTCACTCGACCTAAAATTCTTTCATTCACCTTACATTCAACTTTCATTCATATAGTCCTGGTATATACAACACATAGATGGTACATTTGTTGTATAAGTCAGAATGGTATTCCAAGGGGCAGATAACATATACACGGTCCTGATGGATATAGGACAGTATGCCGTATTCCTGGAAACACAAGCCGACGCGCGTTTCGGTGACAGGCCAATTGGGCCACACCTTCGTCAGGGCTAGAAGATGTTTACTGGGAGGGAAACAGGTATAAAATCTGTAAATAAAAAAAGGTTTTAGATTCTTGTTCTACGCAAACAATACAGGGTTAGATTATTCCATCATACATTTTCTATTTTTTAATACATTTTACATTGTACATCAGTATTGGTTATTAATATGATCACTGTACGATTGACTTCTTGAGGCTGTGCAATGCCCGACTTCTTAGTGACACTTCCTACCACAGACTCCCGATTAGGTGAGATCTGCTAGAGGCAATATGATAACCTACCTAAGTGAACCATAAAATACATTTCATAACACCTCTCATACTCAAGATGTTTTTAAATATTCTTCATACATACACACATTCATTCTTTGCGCACATTTGACAGACATCTTGCAAGAGGACCAAAGACTCATCGAGTGATAGTATAGCGATCAAAAATAGGGATCGGGAGTTCCGGTTTAGAACACCCGACCTCTATTGGACAGGTATCAATTATTGTCAAGTATATCATTTACATAATATTGTAGCACATTGTAGCACATTGGCTAGAAAAAGAACATAAGGAACTGGAACTTCGTTGGTTTATTTTGGAAAAAATAAAAGCCAGCCCAGGAGTGGATCCTGTGGGTCTACGAAAAAAACGAGAGGTGCCATATAAACGTAATAGAAAATATAAACACTGTTTTTTAAAAACTAATACATGACCCTAAGAGATAGGGAAGTTTAAATAGCAACCTTATTAGATTAAAATTCACTCTTCCAAGATGGCCGCCGCCTGCCAACTAGAAGAAATAGGTCTGTCGTCTATGTCTGCAGCTCTAACACAGCTGAGGCGTATCATCAGAGGCGCGAAGAATTGCCTATTTAAATGAGAACAGGCACTAAGCAGGTGAGCGCCCTGTCTCCCGGTGCGGTTGGTCGACCCGGGTAGTCGACGGAATCCAAATTAAGGACGATTCTCCTTCCCGTTAAGGTACGTGCAAATCCTGGTATTAGGTTATTAAGGCAGAATCCCTGTAGACTACTCTAATTACATCTTTACTATTGGCCTTCTATTTCCTATTAGGAACTCCCATCTATAGCCACTCGCTCATTATCCGCCTAGCAGCAAACGATAATACGACGCCCTACCTACTGCTACCTGACTGCCTTCAACGGAATTGTGTCCATTGCAATTTTCGGTGCGGTCGGTCGACCCGGCTAGTTGACGGAATCCAATTCAGGGACGATTCTCCTTCTCGTTAAGGTACGTGCATTAGGTTACTTAGGCGGAATCCGTGTAGATTATTACTCTAATTATATCCTCACTAAGCCCTTTATTTCCCATTAGGAATTTCCATCTATACCCACTCGCGTTCTACCCACATAGCAGCATACGTCGGCAGGGCGCCCCACCCACTACTATTTACCCGTGGTCCACGGAACTGTATCCTCTACATAGTGCTTCAGGTGAACAATTTTAACCTCTCTCTGATAAGCGACTGGACTATTGAGATAACAATTCCTTGTATGTAAGAACGAATAGTGTCCATAGTAGGATCATGAACATGGCCATAATCAGTGTTTCCTCTTCTGTTCATCAGGAACTATTATCGAAAGCCACATTGTTCGGTTCCCTGGATTTTTATCTATTACCTACTTCCACTGGAGGGTACATTCAGGGATCCTTCAGGTATTTTATAAAGTACATTGCTAACCCGTTCAGCTACATAGGATTTTAGGACCTTAGACGGCCTTTCGACCGTAATTAAAAATAAAAATACTGGAGCCAATATCCAAATAGTGTGTCTTACGATAAATATGGAGGTGTAACCATGGCTTTGTGAATAATAAAAAGTTTTTCCAAAATAAAATAACTGCACTAATATTTAAAAACAAAAAAAAAATTTTTTAAACAGTGTTCTAAATCTATACATAAATACCTCCGGGCTCTAACTGAACTGAAGTTTATCTAAACTACAGGACTACAACGTCCAGCACCCAGTGTGAATTGAATTAGAGAGCATTACCCTTCTTGTTCTTAGGACCTCCAGCCACAAGTAACTGGGCCCTTATGATTGGAATTCCAATATAGGTAACATTTTGTTTAACCCTTTTTTTTGATGTCTAAACCAGGTTTATATATAATGTTTAGGATATATGACTATTATGTCATACTCCTAAAGTCTGAAAACCTCTACCACCCTAAAGGACTATGCCAATAACTCCCCTGTTTGGAAAATATTATGTAAATGATATACTTGACATCTTGAGTATGAGAGGTGTTATGAAATGTATTTTATGGTTCACTTAGGTAGGTTATCATATTGCCTCTAGCAGATCTCACCTAATCGGGAGTCTGTGGTAGGGAGTGTCACTAAGTAGTCGGGCATTGCACAGCCTCAAGAAGTCAATCGTACAGTGATCATACTAATAACCAATACTGATGTACAATGTAAAATTTATTAAAAATAGAAAATGTATGATGGAATAATCTAACCCTGTATTGTTTGCGTAGAACAAGAATCTAAAACCTTTTTTTATTTACAGATTTTATACCTGTTTCCCTCCCAGTAAACATCTTCTAGCCCTGACGAAGGTGTGGCCCAATTGGCCTGTCACCGAAACGCGCGTCGGCTTGTGTTTCCAGGAATACGGCATACTGTCCTATAGCCATCAGGACCGTGTATATGTTATCTGCCCCTTGGAATACCATTCTGACTTATACAACAAATGTACCATCTATGTGTTGTATATACCAGGACTATATGAATGAAAGTTGAATGTAAGGTGAATGAAAGAATTTTAGGTCGAGTGAACTGAAATTAGTAAGTATGAGAGTATGAATGAAGTGTGAAAAATTACTGGGTAGGTCTCAATGTAGGATGAATTTTCCTTCTTTTTATCTTTTCCCTCACTAATGGATGTTCGTTGATGTTCTAAAATATATTATGTGGATTTAAAATGCAATCGATTTTTGTACCTTTTGTTATATCAATTTTAAGAATACAAAAAAAATAAAAATATATATATATTCTAAAAAAAATTCTTTGAGTATACTTGGATTGATCTGATTCTTGTCATGTGCAATGCTGGCCCTTAGATAAATCACCCCGCATATACTGTTTGGATCCTATTTTTAGGACCTTTATATCACAAGGCAGGGTTGTTTCTCCTTTTCTATTTTCATTAAACTCAGGCAAGCCCGAAATCCTTCTTTTCGGAAACAACACCAAATTTGGGGACAGGTGGCCACCAGATGTGGGCCCTGCCCCATCCCCAGTGCAAAAGGTTAGAAACCTGGGGGTCATTTTTGACAAAAAACTCTCCTTCAAGAACCAAATTTATCAAAGAGCTCCCTCAGTTTTCTTGCTTTTAAAGATCCTAAGAACATTTTTACCTTATATTCCCTCTAATCTTCAAAAACAGATCACGTCAGCACTAATTGTGTCCAAATTGGACTACTGTAATCGACTATATATCGGCTTACAACAAAAAATGGTATCTAAACTTCAGACCTTACAAAATGCTGCAGCCCGTCTCATTTTCAGTCTCCCCAAATTTCATTCAGCGTCCATGACACTGAACCAGCTGCACTGGCTGCCTGTGAGAAAAAGGCTTGCATTAAAGGCCTTGTGCAACACCTTTAAGACACTACATAACATCGGACCAGTTGCCCTTTGGCAGTCCTTTCACTGGAACATACCTCCTAGACCCTTACATTCGTCATGTTTGAAAAATATTGAGGTGCCAAAATTCAGATTTGCACAGTGGAGCGGTAAAAGCTTTGTAATTCGTACTGCTAAATTATGGAACTCCCTTCCTTTTGAACAAAAAAACTATCAGACCCTTTTACATTTCAGAAAACAACAGAAAATGTGGCTTTTTTAATCCAGATGCCACATTGTATCTGGCCGGTTCACTGACCACCCTCACAAATTGCAGTGCCAAAACCCCTTAGAGTATTCGAGCGCTGTATACAACTTTATAACATAACATAACATTACAATCAATTGGTCTCAGATACTGGCTGGGTGGCTGAAGCAGCAGCTGCAGCCTTCTACACAGTTATAAAATATATATATACATAAAATAGGTAAACAGAAGTCATAACAAACATAAAAGAAATAAATTGTGCAAGGAATATAGCATGTTATAAAGGACATATAGGTGTTCTGAGCATTGCCAGGTATCAGAAAGCCATTGAGGGAACCATTATACATATCATAGTGTGTTGAAGTAGGCATCTTCTTCTTGACCTTTCATGGTTGCCAGATAATTGCTAAGGGGCATTCAAATGTCCTGCGGTCTAGATAAGGGCAGTTGCATCATTACAGAATGTACCTGTGCCGTCTTGCCATGGTATGCGGCGTCTTTTAACCATACTGATGCCTTGGCTGGGATGGGCCTTTCATCCAAGCAAGAATTAACACATTTATATATATCAGCCAGTAGCATCAGGACTGCTGTTAAGCGGGTTTAGTGAGAGGTTTGGTAAATCCCAGTAAGAGCAGTTTAGGGGTACATTCAATTTACAGTTCTGTTATATCTCCAGTCATTTGTGATATATCTGACCAGTAGTGTCTGACTGACGGGCATTCCCATGCTAGATGGTAGAATACAGCAAGAGCTAAACCACACCTATTGCAGTGTGGTGGTCTGGTTGGGTCCATTTTTTAAATGAGCATGCAGAGCGGTACAGATGGTTCGGGAACTTAAAATGAAGAAGGTTCTGTATGTGGTTAATGGATACCATTTTCGTTTGTGAACAGCAATATTGATAGAGAATTGCTTCTAGTGTCTTGTTTAGGGCAGTTTCCTAGTGTGTAAGCTCCTTATTTACAGCATCAGGGTGGCAATCAATATACATGATACCATAAAAAATATGATACCCAGCCCTGAAGACCTGGTGTATGAATCATAGGCGAGTGAAATCCAGTGTCTCACCTAGAAATGGGGCTCACCACACTGAGATGGCATTTCACAAATGGCAGCATGCGAAAATGGCATGTGCCATAGCCTCTCTGTTAGCTTTGAATTGGTCTAGAGTCAAGATCTTCCCTCCCGGATATAGTTGCTGGATGTATTGGAGGTCAACTTTCTCCAGTCTCTTTATTACAACTTTGGGGCCGAATCCGATGTCGTTCGGAAAGACTCCGAATGGGATTCCGTTTTGCAGAATCAGATTCGGAACCCTTGTTTTCAAAAGAATCGTACTCATTTCCCAACTACTGATTACGATGCCCGGAAACCGTTCGAGCAGTTTGAATTAGTTCCGAAAGGCATTCAGACAGCCGAGTCTTTCAGAGCCGATTCGTACAGCTCTATGGACACGGTTTCCGGATGATGACTGATTCTGGCAGCCGTTCTGATTCGGTTTGCAAGACACGAAACGGTTGTTGGAATCTGTCTTTGGGGGACTGTTGCGTGCCCCCCTTCACCCGGAGGCATACAAATGGGGCCCATGGGGGTACCGAAGAAACCCCTCTTCCCAACCAAGCACAATGTGGCTGTCACCATGGGGGGCCCGCCACAGGGTGCAAGGTTTTCCCCAACAACCCCTTTTTTTCAATGGGAGCCTGTATTCTCGTATGGAACACAGACTCCCATTGAAGTCAATGCGAGTCCGACCGAACATTGTTGGGTAGCATCGTAATCGGTCATCCAGACTCGAAGGACCATATTAGTTCGGAAATTAGCCCGAGACCGATTAGTTCAGAAAAGTTTCCTAACGACATTGGAATCAGCCCCTTTATCTAGTGAGGGGGCGATGCCCAGGTTGTTAGAAATCTGGAGAGCCAGAGAATATAACCATGCCATGTCCGCATTACCAGCCATAGATAAACATAAGCTCTTAATAGTTTGTATGAGTTTGGGCAGTCTGAGCAGTGTGGCAAAGATGACAGTGCTTAATGAATCAATTGTTACCTGTCCCTCTCAATTGTGTGTCACACTGTTTTTGTTATCATACCAATATACAGCATGGTGGGATTGTGAAGCATGATAATACGTTTCAAGATTGGGAACTATAGATCTGCCTCTATTATAAAGCACGAGGGATTCCCATTTGGGTCTGCGGTTTTTACCACCGAAGATCAGCCTGATCGCATTCTGAGAAAAAGGTTTTGATTGAGGGACTTAGGAAAGTTGGTGAATAAGTATAGAAGCCTGGGAAGCATTATCATTTGTAGCGGGAAAATCCTGTCAGCCATCGATAGCAGCAGGATTATCTATGTATCAACTTGGTTCATAAACGTCTATCAAGATTTACATGAAGATTTACAAGACACCCACTAGTAGTAAACTGACCCACTGATTCTAATGGCCTCATAGATTTAGCACTACAAATTGAATCCCAGCAAAAACAATGATCTTGAGAGAAAACCGGGGATGATCTGTAGGATACCTCTGGTTCCAGCTGCAGAATTTAAGTCTACAGAAGTATCTGAAGAACCTATGCCAATTAGGCAGTTACCGAAACACGTTACCGCCTAGGCAAAAGAAAAAAAGAAGGAGAGAGGGATAGTATTTGTAATATCAAAAACCTGAACATCTCTTTTACACTGTTTGATAAGAAACGCCAAAGCTCAATCTTGAAGGGTAAGCCCATATCAAGGAAACTTACAAGAAAAGAGTTTACCAGTGCTAAGGAACATTACTAGTTGCCAGTTTAATTGTCCTCTTCTTCAGGCCACTTTCAATTTTAGTTCTTATTGATTTTCAAGCCTCAGGCCGTCTTATGGACCAGACCTTTCAAGAAAGAGTACAGATTCCAAGAAAGAACAAAAAGAATTTATGAGAGGTATTGATGGAAAAGGAATTACTTCTGAAGATATTGTTTGGGAAATAGAGTACTTAATCTTGGATGCAGTATGTGGACATGTTGAATCTTTAATCTTGTATTTGATTGATACCCCCGCTTTCACTATTGTTTAAAGAACTTTGTGAATAAATAGACATAATCCACAAATTGATTGGCCACAATGAATCCTTCAATTTCTACATCCCTGATGCACAAATAACTGCTTACCCTGTGCTAATCTAGTGGTATAACACAACTACATGTGTCTTATATCACAGCCTTCAGAGAAAAATGTGTTAAGCAAGAAGAAAGTGGTCAATATAGTACCCCCTACTTCAATGCTATTATTGCACCTTCTATCTTGCCCTAGATGCTAAGGTAATGAATGGAATTAGTTGTTCTCTAAGTCCTAAAGAGGATCAAGTAGTTAAAGAACATCTGGGTGATAATCTAAAGAAAGAGTTTATTAGACATTTCATGTCCTCTGCAGGAGCATCTATTTTCTTTGTTCCAAAACAAGGAGGGAAGCTATGACAATTTGTGGATTAACACAAATTAAACCAAAGTAACATCAGAAATAGGAATCTTCTGCCCCTCATTTGAGTATTGTTAGATCAACTAAAGGATGCTAAAATCTATGCAAAGTTTAATGTACTGGCTGTATACAATCCCTTCCTGGAAAGTGGCAAATGGAAGACATCCTTCAACATGTGTTCAGCTCTAGAATGTCACTTACACTTTCAGCCCTTCATTAATGACATCCCCTAGGAATGTGCCAGACTCTTTTGTTGTAATATAGGTGGATGATAGTCTAATTTTCTCAAGGACCAAAGAGGAACATGAACAGCATGTTATGGAAGTCTTACAGAGACTTAAAGATAATTCCCTTTCCATAAAAGCAGAGAAGTGCTATTTAAAGTTAAGACTGTCGGGCGTGGCCAAGAGGGCGGCGGAGTAGGGCGTGCTTTTCAGTCCCTCCGGCGCCGTTTGATTAATAGCGTTGTACATCACCCTACAGGGCGCCCATCCACGCCCAGTAGTGGTGTCCAGTACCCTGGGGCTGTCCGGAAGATCTGAGCGGCGTTCTTTCCCGGAGTAGAGTGAAGAAACGGGGACGTGCCGAGGTGTGGCCTGCTCATGCTGTGAGACCAGGGAGCCGCATGACAAGCGGACGGGGCCTGCTGCGCTCTCAGTGGGGCGCCCGGAGCGACTACTGTGGTGGGGGTCAGAGCCGGCACTGCCCGACCCCGATTGATGGCCGGGTGTGACACACGGCAGCACAGAGTGACAGGTGGAGCCCCGTGGGGCCCCCGAGCGACTTCACTACAGGAGCGGCCCAGTGAGGTGGGAGAACATCGCGAGTGCCCGGCAACGATAGGAGGCCTCCAGTCATGCAGCCCTGAGTCAGCTGGGCCCTTGGAAGGTGAGGCATGCGGAGGGAATTGAGAGGGGCGCCTGTACATCGGTCCGCAGCTCGGCGGAGAGCGCTGAGGCCTGCGGTAGGCCCGAGCTGGGGGCCAGCAGATCCTTCAGGGCCAGAAGGAGGGTCCCGGGCCCTTAGCGCTTAAGGGAGGAGTCCTGGTGGCGCCCAGCGTAGGAACGTCAGGAGGAGGCCCGGGGGTAGTGCGGGGGCTCGTCGCCCGCACCTGGCCTTCTGAGAGGCAGTGCTTGGTGCCAAGAGAGTGTCGGTGGCACCCTGAGTGGGACAGGGCCTTGAAGCGCTTGGGTCATAGCGGCAGTTGGAGCCGGAGCTGCATGGGTGTGGCTTAACGACACTGCTGGCGAGAGGACCCTGGGCAGACTTTGGTGGCATTGAGTACCTGGCTAGCGGGGGTCGTCCCTCTCCTCCCCGAACTAGCCTCTGCCAGCGTTGGGCCGTGACGGCCTGGGAGGCCCTGTCCATCCTGGTGAGGTGTGAGGCGGTCTACCGCGGTCTGTGGGTGGCCACATGGTCACTAAGATGGTCCAGCATTGGCCTTTCCTGGCGTCTGGATTAGCGTGCTTAGTGAGACAGCGACGCAGGCAGTGGGACTGAGCAGTGGACGCCACACCTTCATTGCTACCAGAGGGTGACAAAATGGCGGCAAACAGGCCTAAAAAGGATAAGCTGCCGAAGGAAAGCGCCCAGAAGAGCGCGCCACAAACGACCTCGCCGGCTTCTGACAAGTCTTCACCCCGCGATGACAGCGAGGCTCCAGCTACAAAAGCTTTCATGATGGAACTGTTTGCGGTGATAAAGGAAGACATCATTGAACTGCGCTCCCAGCTTGCGTCGGATCTGAAAGAGGTGCGCTGGGATGTTGATGCAGTGGGCGAGCGCGTCGCGATGCTAGAGGAGCATGATTTAGGGACTACGGAGGATGTTCATCGGCTCCAGCAAGATGTCTTACGCCTCATGGAGCAAAATATAGACCTGCAAGCCCACGCTGAGGACTTGGAGAACAGATCTCGCCGCAATAATATACGGATAAGAGCGGTGCCGTGGAAGGGTGAGGGAGCAGACCTGCGGGAATATGTAGAGGCTCTCTTTCGGCACGTCTTGAACGAGGAGGACCTACAGGAGATCAAAATGGACAGAGTACATCAGGTTGGCCTACCGCAGGGACCCAAGGCCCCTCCCCCTGATATCCTAGTATGTGTCCACGATTTTCAGCTCAAGGAAAGGATTCTGAGGAAGGCGCGCGATCATAACCCCCTTGAATTCCGAGATCATCGTCCTGTGTTGTATCAAGACCTTGCGGCCTCATACTCCAAGCGGAGGGATTTCCGACCTGTCACTATGTTTCTGAGGGAGCAAGGGGTTCCCTACTCATGGGGGCACCCGTTCAGACTTATCTTTAAGTGGAAGACCAAGCGGATCCAGGTTCGGTTGCTGGATTCGGCCCATGAAATCTTGGGTCTGGATCGACCCGCTACCCCGACTGACGCCGGCAACTCCCCTGCCGACAACGGCGCCATTCCCCGGCGTGGCAGAAGGTCGGCAAGCTGGCGACAACGACAAAACCTGATCTGTCAGTAAGCCTGCGAGAAAGAGGAGCGGCCGTGGCATCTGTGGCTCTAGTGACGGAGGCTCCAGCGGGCACTTGAGGACTGAGTCTTTTGCTTAGCTCCTGCAGGCCGATAACTGGCGCCGGAGGGGACTGTCCATAGGATCCAGATGGGTAATGTTTCTGTCCTTACTATGGGAGATGTCCTGCATCAGGACCTGGGTAATAGAGGGGTTAGTGCCATGTTCCCCTGCTCTTAGGGCCTGTTCAACGGACTATTGTCCACCTTTTTTCCTTGTCTTTTTGGGGTCTATGGACACATTGTTGAGGTTTGTGTTTCTAGGGGGCTCCTATTGTGTGGGGGAGTGGGGTGGTGGGGGTAGGGGGGTCAGTGGGGTGGGGGGCTCCGCATCAGTTCCAGGGTGTTATGAGAAGGCTGTTGAATGTCCCTCCTCCATGTGAACGGCATCGGGCGGGGATTCTTTGGAGGCTTGTAATGTGCTTGTTCTGCAATGCTGTTTTGGATATAGTACTGGGGTTTTGAGCGCTGCCATGGACGTCTGCCCAATGTCCAGGTCGTTGAAAGTGGTGCATCCCAATGTTAGGGGACTCAACGATTCTGTGCAGCAGGCTGCGAGTTTGTCGGGTACGACCTCAAGAGCCACGTATAATGCTGTTATCCCTGTGAAGCAACTATGGGGAAAGATTTGAAAATTGTTAGCCTGAATGTGCGGGGCCTCAACAGCCCGGTTTAGCGTGTAGCCATTCTATCCCTGTTGGAGGGTGCAGAAGGGGATATGTGTTTGTTGCAGGAAACGCACCTCCTCTCCAAGGATACTAAGAGGATGAGAGATAGGCGTTTCCCAACACAGGTGTATTACTCGGTGCACCGCTCTCGCAAGCAGGCCCTGTTTTTATCAATAGATGCTGAGAAGGCCTTCGACCGTGTCGACTGGACATACTTGTTCGCGGTCTTGAAGTCTTTCGGGCTGGGGGACAATTTTGTGCAATGGGTGCGTTGCCTCTATGCCGCCCCGCGGGCGGCGGTTCGGGTCAACGGTTGCAGATCTGCCCCTTTCCCCATCACTCGTGGGAAGCGACAGGGGTGCCCCCTGTCGCCGTTGCTCTTCGCGCTCTATATGGAGCCCTTCGCTCAGCGGGTGCGGGATAACGCGGCTATTCAGGGGATCCGGTTTGCCGCTGATGAGCACAAGATAAATGCCGATGATGTGATCCTCTCGCTTACCTGCCCTCGCACCTCCTTGCTGCACTTGTCGATGGAACTGCGTGACTTTGGTGGCGTAGCTGGTTTTAAGGTCAATTTTTTCAAGTCCCAGGTCCTTAACATCTCGGTTCCAGCTGTTGACGTGCAAGACCTCCAGAAGGACTTTGCCTTCCAGTGGGTTTATTCCAACATCCCATACCTGGGGATTCGCTTGGCTCCCACTATAGCGCAGACAGTCTCTCTCAACTACAAGATCTTAGTCGAGCAAACAACCAAATCGCTCTCTGACTGGTCCCGCTTGCAGCTTGCCTGGTTTGGTCGGCTGGCAGCAGTCAAAATGACGATCCTACCGTGCATTCTTTACCTCTTCCAAATGTTGCCCTTGAGCCCTCCACCGGATACCATACAGAAGCTTCAGGGACTGCTTACTAAATTTCCGTGGAACCACAAACGTCCACGGCTTGCATCCTCGTGGATCACGGTCCCTCGGGCCAACGGCGGTCTGGGCTGTGTTGTACACCGTTCAGGTTTTTAAATAATTATCGCCGAGGGTATAGATTTGCATAGCCCATCACTCGACGTCACAGGCACCGGCTTAATTAATACAGATACCACCGAATACAGGGGTTGGTTATAAACCAAACAGAGCTTTGGAAAAAAGAGAGCAAACTTGCACCGGGTTATGTGCAAATGGTACTAAAGTGAAGAAGAACGGTATGCTAATGACTGCACTCACACTAAATTTTTGTGTTGATATAGTCTTAATATTTTATTTGTTATTATATCAACTTTTTTATAGAAATTATTAATATTAGAATAGTTCTAAGTTAATACATACAAGATTGTAATACATGTGGCAAAGATTGCATAAATGATAACAAACAATCAAATAATTTATAAAATACAGAAGTGCATTCCCATTTCAACGCGTTTCGGCGTGAGCCTTCTTCAGGAAGTCTGTATTCATGCACAAATACGTTAACTTAAAATTGGAAATACAGGAAAAATGACTGGGATCCAAAGGTAATCAGGTATAGAATTCACCACGACTGAAGTTTATATTGTCATAAATCTTGTAAGAAGAGATTCCTGATTATCTGGATATAGCGAAGGAGAATAACAATTGTAGATGGATGAAGACGAACTGGAGCGCCCGCTCAAATTCACATAAAGCGGGCGTCCTCCGTCAAATCCCTCACGAGGGATTTGACGGAGGACGCCCGCTTTATGGACCCAGACACACGTCTCCAAATGGTGCCCCGGCAGGAATCTTGACGGATTTTAAACATCTATAACCGTACCAGAACCTAATGCCCGGTTAGAATTAACTATCAGATAAAGTGAATTTGAGTGGGCGCTCCAGTTTGTCTTCATCCATGAAAATTAGCTGAAGCTTCTGAACTTCAAGGACTTTCAAGGTACTGTGATTTTCACTTATACATTCTACTATATTGCTGACCCAAGTTAACCAGGAATCGATTTTGAAGTACTCTCCGGTTATTTGATTGGATCTATTAACTCTAATCAAAGTTAATGACTTTTGGACACAGCAGTAGCCTTTTTGCAGCGTGTGGGCTTTAACGGATGCAAACTGCCTTTATTGAGATTGATGTTTGGATCTCTTGATCAAGGTGCATACTACATACTGTTTGTGTATTTGGGATCTTCTTTCACCGGAAAAGGGAGTGACTTTCATGCCTTTTGCTTCGCTTAGGTGAAATCCCTGCATGCACCAGGTAAAGAGTAAATATTTTGGCACCTACCGATCTCAAGTGACACTCGAGGCATTATTTGAAAGTGTTGCGCTGTTTGGGCTCGAGAGCGTGGTCCGCGCTGTAACGGGGAGAAGAAGACGTGATCAGTTCCTCGGCAGCTCTTCGGAACGCGAGTGATGCACACTGGCATCGGTTCCTTGGCAGCGTCTTCTGAAAGCGAGTGACGCACACCGACATCACGCAAGACCCCGGGAGATTGGGGTAAAGCGACGCTGTGCGTCATTATGCGACGCTGCACGTCATCACGCTGACGTGGGAGCCATTTTGGGAGTATTTTCTAAGTTGTATTCATCGCGTGTTCAATCAGTGACACGTCACTGTGAGCCTGCATTTAATTTAACCGTGAAAGTGGATTTGGCGTGTTACGGTGGACAACAGCGACACGCACACTTGGAGAACAAAAGGTTAATTTATTCTATTCTTACTTAGTGTGTTACAGCAGTGACACGAACACTGGTAGGCGGTGTCATCGGTCAATTAAATGACTTTCTAACAGATTTCCAAAATTAAGTAAGGGTTGAGAAGCAACAGTGACACGATAACCTTACATTCATTTTATATTTATATTTATATTTATTTTGTGTTGCATTTTTAATGCTCAAGAAATTGTTATCCAGCAATATTTGAACTAATGTTATTAGGTTGGAACCTTATGTTTGTTTGATCTCCCACAATTATACTATTTATTTTACTTGCAGGATTAAGAATTGTATGGGCCACTTACCCTAAGCCTTTGTATCCAAGACAAAGATTCAGAATTTTAGCATCTAAAGAGGGGAAAGAAGTGTGTTCAATATGCAAAACGTAACATCACCACCGTTTTTTTTGTCTTCTCCTGGGGACCCTCCCATCAGATGGCAAAAATTGCGCAAAGTCTTTGAGAGGTATGCTAGAGTTTGTGGTTCTAGTTTAAGTGCTGAAAGGAAAACAGCATTACTGTTACATTGCCTGGGTTCAGAGGGTCAGGAAGTGTTCGATCATCTTCCTGACCTGGATGATAGTAGTCTAAATGAATATGAAATTTGCATAGCTAAACTTGACAAACATTACCTCCCAAAGGTCAGCACTATATTAGAAGAGGAAAGCATTGAAAATTATATTACTGCTCTTAGGAAACTTGCCTCTACATGTAGGTTTAGCGCGTCTGTTGATGAACGTATAAGGGACCAGTTTATGCTTGGTTGTAACATTGAACGAGTTAGGGAGGAGCTGTGGCAAATAGATGAACCCTGTTTAGATGATGTTATCACCATAGCAAAAAAAATAGAGCACTCCATTAAATGTGTGGAAGTTATAAAAAAGAATGTGGAGAGTAAAGGAAAGGACGCTGTCCGTGCTGTTAAATTAACACTTAAGAGTGAGATTTCTCAAAAAGAGGTTAGAGGTGAAAATTCATCTAACAGAATGTTGAAAAAGAAACCGCAGTGTAAATTAGATTTTTCACAGGTTAAATGCTTTCGGTGCGGGTAGATGGGACACTTTGCTAATGACAGGCAGTGTCCGGGTTGGAAAGTAACCTGTAGCAAGTGTAAAAGAAAGGGACATTTTTCACTTATCTGCAAAGGTAGAAATTATAAGGGAAAAGTCAATGAAATGTACTATGATTTTGATGAGCAAACTGAAAATGTTGATGGTGTTGATTGTGGTCAGGTTTTAGTACATGCCATATACAATCAAGAAAGTGGGAACTGTCCTTCTGATGAGATTCTAGTAGATGGTCAATTAACTAAAGTTTTATTTGATTCGGGTGCAAAAATCACAATTGTTGCAACGAAATTTTACCTAAAAAATTGAAAGATAAAACCAAATTATTTTGCCCTGATATGAAACCATTGGCTTATGGGGGTGAACCCCTTAAGCTGCTTGGATATTTTATGGGGCTAATCAATTATAAGGAGAGACTGACCACCACTAAAGTTTATGTGTCACAGAAGGGGGACAGTATAATAAGTTGGTTTGCACAAAGAGATCTGGGGGTAATCTGGGGGTTATGCTAGACCCAAATTCTTCCCCTCCAATTGTATTGAAAGAACGTTTTGTGTCTGAACATAAAGCTTACCTGTGGATGGGATCCTTTCTACCTGAATAAACCCATCTGTATTTCATCTTATTGTCCGGCACTTCTTTACAGTAGGGTGAGACCCAATCATCGTGGGCTAAATTAACAGTAAAACACTTCTCTTAATCTAAGTTCTAAGGTTTCTCTCATATATTGATTATAGAACAAGTACGTCAATCATGCCACGTGTGCTTGTCGGCTGACAAGCCCCGTCACAAGTTGAAGATCAGACGAATCACACTCCTAAGAATAAGGTGAGCCTAGAAAGGGTGTCCCCCTTCTTTGTTTTTCAACACTGACACACATAAGGCCCTGACCTAATTTCATTTACATTCATAGGCTGTCCTACCATATTCCAGTCCTGATGAAGACCCGCTCTAGATGCACATAAATCAGCGCATCCTACCTAGGGTCGAAACGTCGACGTTCTTTGTATATATCTGTCTGCACAGAATCCCAACGAAAAAAAAGAAATAATTTAACTTCCTGAGACTATTGTGATTCACAGTGGACATTTTGAATGTATTATTTTTATCCAATGTATATTTGTTCAATCACGTGTAACACTCAGTCACGACTCACTCACTTTATGTATTCGCAGTCCATGTGTTTGTTTGTATTGGACAGCATCCCTAATGCATTTTGGATTTAAATCTTTCCTTTCCTTCTGTGGTTAGAGTCCGTTGTTCAGATATATCCTTCATGGGATATATGGTTACTTTTATGTATTTAGTACTGTTTTCAATTGAAGTGTGTTACCAACAGAACCATTGCCCCAATACTAAGGCATCTAGATGATTCATGACCTTCCGTGGAAACTAGTAATCAAAGAAGGGACGACAGAGCTTTTGGGAAGGTCCAGCGTAAACGCCCTAACAGAAGTATAGAAAGAAGATTAATGCTGTTCCTTTGAAGAGAGAGTCAGATAAAGGGGATATATACCAACCTGACCAGAATGGTTCAAAGTTGGGAATCCATTTTGTTGGATTATAATGTCCTCACACACCTGGTATAGTGTAATGCTTCATCATCGGGCTGCTCCTCGTCGGGTCAGCGGTGCAATACCCGATGGGCTCCCTATAGTAGGGGCACTTTAATGGAGATCTTTTACCAACAGCTGTAAGGTGATGTGGGGGTGAGGGATCTATTGTGTGTAGATAAATATGTATTTGTAGTGAATCTAAAATAGGGTTGGGAGTACCAGCGACAGTAACTTTAATCAAGAGGCCTCCTACCCTAAGTAAAGAAGTGATATAAGGCGCTCAGCTGATGATTTTGTCTCTAGTTATGGCGCTCTTATAGGTGAAAGGTCAACATATTTCTCGCCATATGACTAATATGCGGGCTATTCGTCAGGACCAAAAAGCGGTTTTAAACTATCTACAACTAAAAAATCAAATGGTGTGTGGCTGCACCCTCACAACAACCATACGACTCACTAGTCAGATACCTGGTAGTTCTGGAACAACCCTAAGTTGTGAACTACCAGGCATCACAGTACCCGGTAGGTTTCAACACGAGGAATTACTCATGTACTGGGGTAATGATGTGCATGTAGCACGTCGCCAGCTTTTTACTTGTTCTCTTACAATTAAACCATACTTTGGACTTAATTTTTGTGATTTTTATTCATTTTGCAATTAAATTTTAACTGTAGTATTCTGAGATGTTTCTACAAGAGGCATTTTTAAACATCAATAACAATATTGCATATATTCATGTCCCCAATACACTTTGAGCCTGACAAAATCTCTTTGTCAGAGAACAAGTATTTAAATTCTAAAACCAATGAAAACAATTAATACACATCATAACTGAAATTAGAACATAATGTTATTAACATAATTTCCTCACTAAAAATCCCCGGCCCCCATCCCAAATGTCTTCCCCAAATTGTTTTTGTTTTCAAGATCAGTGGCTCAATTGGGAATTCTGTAAAACACCTGAAGTTACCAGCAAAATGCCACACGTACGCAGTAGTTCACTTATCTAGGGTTAAGAAAGCAACAAACACAGACAGGGTAACAGCTCCTCCAATTGTAATAGATAGATCACCAGAGTATGCAATGGAGGATATTCTTGAATCCCAGTAGATTCAGGGGGCAGTTACAATATCTTGTGTCATGGAAAGGGTATGATGCCTCACATAGGTCTTAGAAACTCGAGACATTCATTCATGCAACCTACATACGCCAGTCATTGCACCATCATTTGCCTAATAAACCAGGTCCTGATTTGCGGGAGTGTGGCATGTTTGGGAGGTGGAAATGTAAAAAATCCTGGAGTTCGTACTCTCCAGGGATGGTGTCCAATGTCACAAGGACACAATCACATTTCTTAGACTTCACAATGCAAGCTTTCTATGATCAGGCCTTAAAAACTGTGGCAGTTGGTATGTACGGCGGTGTTTTGACCGCGTTGCTAAGGTCTTTTCCTCCCAGTGGGGGCTAAGGAGGTGAAAGAGGGTGAAGTCACAGAGCAACACAGAGCAGCACTTCTGGGATAAGTTGGAAATAGCCAGAACATTTAAGGAGAACCAAAATATTTTGGAAAAGCTGTAGTGTAGTTCCTATATTCCCAATAGGCTCTGCGCATTGGAATAACATAAACGATAGTTTAGACGTAGGACTTAGGTCGACTCGGTCTCTATTGACTATGTTAGACTTAATTATGAATGCCAGCTAGCTCAGAGGTCACTAGAAACTTTCTCGAATTCACAAGGAGGGATTAGTTTCTGACAACCGCATAAACATGACAACTTTGCTCCCCCAAGAATAAGGAGAATACCTCCAGAGTCGCGGAAACAATAGATAGCTATTTTACTCAGTCAATCGTGCATGCTTTGTTTCACCAGAAGTGCAGAGAAACAGAGAGACGGGCGTTTTCAATAAATGAGGTTATTTATTGAACAGTCTTATTTCTCATGCAAGGGAAGTGAATTGCTACAATTGCAATACTTGTCATAAAGTAAAGTGCGTACAGTAAAAGTATTACAAAATAATACTGTAAAAGCATGGTATGGTTTCTAAGCCATACGGTGTTTAAAATGGATAAAATACATACAATGATAAAATTATGACTAAACGTACTCAACTGGTGCTTCTACGATACGCCTACCCCGGTGTACCTAACCTAAGCCTAGTACATGGGAAGGAGTAAGTGTGATGTAGTTTGAGTTAAGATAGTTTCTGCCAAGAATCTAAATCAAGAATTCTCTACGGGTCTAATCAGCTCCGTACCTTGGTTATAGAATGAAGGAGGTCTTGTATCTCTCTCTCAGGACTCGATCTCCCAGCAACCCGCAAGTGTGACAGGGAAACACTGGAGCTGGATTTCTCGGCAGGAGAAAAGTCAGCGGGAGGGTCGGCTTCCTTCAGCACTTGCTACAGCAGGGCGTCGGGCAAGTAGATAGTCGATTTGCTCCAAACCACCGTGTGTTTTGCTAGGGCAGATGCTGGTATATTTATACCTGGAAGGTACCGAGTTTGACGTAAGGTTGGACATAAGACGTCACTAAGACCTCGCAGTTCTTTCAGGACTCCGGGAGTTCTAGGACAAATCAATACAGAAGCAGGGGGAATTCCCGGGCTGCTGGAGGCTTGGTTTGTTTAAGAATGCGTTGTGCTTTCTTGGAGTCTATGGAGTCTATGGGAGGAGCCTTGCCGTATTTGGACTGCATTGGCTATGTCTTAATATGGGTATGATTCTTATGCCTATATAAGGATATGATTCGATATAAACACATAAGGGCATAAATCGGGAATATTTAACTAGAGTCCTAGATTCATCTACAACACACACTCCACGTATAATGTCCATCATCACTAAATACTAAGCAATTTGAAACATATCTATGCATGTGTTTTCCATCCCACCCCAAAATACATAAAATGCATTTGAAATGGTATATACACGAAAAAATGAGTATTATACTGTATGTTTTTGTAAGCCGTGGTATCATTCAGATAATGCATATATTGTACATTGGAATGTTGACTGAATGAATCACAAAATTTACATTTATGAAGTGGCTCTTAATACAGAAGAGAAGGTCGAGACCATTTCATCACATATTTATACAGGACTGTACATGTGCTAGAGGCTAAGTCAAAATATTTTCTCTAGAGTTTTCAAAAATAGAAATCTTGTTCTCTAAGAATAGTTCTACTTTAACCACATCGATGCTCGATGAGTTCCAGCCCTGTGCTGGAATATGCAAAAACCCATTATTCATGACGAGCTGGGCTCGTCATGAGCGTGCTGGGAGGCTACTGCATGACGAGCCCAGCTCGTCATGAGTGTGGAAGGGGTTAAGCAGAGGATCATGTACCAAAAAGGTAAATATTTTGGGAATGGGAAAAAAATAATTTCGTTTTCAGGGAAAAAATAGTTCCAGAGTTTTTAGAAGTTCTTTTTATCAAAACTGAAGGTCGAATTCAGAGTTAAGGGAATGCTGTGTGCTCGTGTTTTCAAAAGCTATTCTCGTTGTTAGGAGAGAACATTAGCTCAGACTGGCTGGCAAAGAATTCGTCTACAACAGTAGGTGAAAGTTGGACCATCTCCGAAAAAGTAGAAATAGTTCATATGTGAGATGCTTTGCCGTCATCGGTGTCTAGGCCAGCAATGGTCACAGAAGTTTGTACCTGTGTGCCGCTTTCATCTTGTACCTCAACGCCACGTAATGGTGAGGTCTCAACAAATGCCGTCATCAGAATAGGTAGCCGCTGGGGACAACACGTTGCATGAGCCGTTACCAAACCAAGCAAAGTATTGATATCCATAGGTACGGCTGATGGGAGTGTGAGACAGACGTCTAACACGCATTCTTCTCCACAGAGCAGGCATCGTAGAACAGGTAGGATGCAATCTTGCCAGATTGGTCTGAATGAAAGAAACCAGGTAGTATTCAGATCTCTTAGCCGAGCCAAGCCGAGGACTTTAGTAATCCGATCTCGGTATCTCATTGCTAGGAGCGTTTCTTCTATTGTAGCCTGAGTTTTGTCTGTGGCTGGACTTGCCATATCGGAGCAGAAGGAACAAAAATAAGATTCCTGCTACGAGTCCCAAGATGAGAGGCAGGCCGCCGAACACAGAGTGCACGAAATTCGGGAAGATGTTCAGGACTGCTTCAAAGGGTGCTAACAGTCCCGAAAAAATTGTCTTAAATACATGTGCGATGACACTGGTATCAGACATGTTTAAGATTTGACTTAACATTTCTACAAAATGTACGGGGCAATTTGTTGATAATAATGCATGTATCTCTGCTGCTGTCCTTGCGACTTGCAGATCATACGTTTCTCTAGACGAGGTTAAAGGCACAGTTGTTTGTAAAAGAATGGATTTCATTCTGCTTAAAGTATCAATTCGAATAGAAGAGATATTCAGAGAAGGCCATATAGTTGCCTCCTTGTCTGGTTTGCTGTTTGGATACAATACTTGCATACAGCAAGTGACCCTGGATGTAACACTGACGAGATAGGCCGTTCCTGGCACCATGCCACAACAGCTGCGGTCACTTAACATAACCTAACTGCCGTTGGAAAGTTGTCTGTAAAAAGGCTCTATTTGTGTAGCAGGGGTGCCGTGCAGGTGGCATGAAAGGTTATTTGATGAACCTTCACAGGCTCCATGTAAGTTAATTCCTTGACACAGAAGTGTACGGCTCAGTGAATTTTTACAGTTGTTACCACTAGGAAATACCTCTTTTTCCCCCCACTCCAACATCTATGTGTGTAAGGTAATTTCCAGGTTGACTTGATGTACCCTTTACCCAACCTTTCATACAGGCCCGCTGGTATGTGCTTTTGGCAACATTGAAACTGAAAAGTTGTTATCGGAATTGTAATTGTGCCTTGTATTATCCATTCAATTACAGGTTTTTCGTAGACTGTCGATGGTAATCTTTCTAGTTTTTCAATGCTCAGCATCGTATAGTCTGCCCCTCTTTGTGCCAAAGAGATTTGCTGTAAGGTTAAAGACAGAAAACAATGACGTTGTGTTGATTAGACGCCATGGCACGTAGCCTGAACGGAGATTTTATAACGTCCAGCCTAACTGTACATTAGAACGTAATTGGGACTGGCCATGTTGTAACATTAGCATATCTTGTTCTATTATATCAATAGCAGATGATACAATGCTGTCCAGTGAATAAATTCTGGAGGACAGAGTCGTTAACCCATTTTCCACTACAGACAGTGTTTTTTCCAAATTAATACGATCAATTTCTCGTATTTTTTCAGCAGTTTCAATTTGCGTTACTTTCCAAGCCTAGTTGTAAGCAGCATATATACCGGCTTATATGAAACGTTTTTGAAGCTGTTTGCGAGGTCCCAATAAGAAATCTCGCAAGTCAGCACCTTCTTTAAGTAAGGTCAAGTGTTGCTTAATTTCAGGTACTATGGATTTCTGTAGCCATTCGAGGCATAGTTTTCCTACACTGTATGTTGTTATTATCCCTGGATGTTGTCTCTGGGAATATCTTGGGTCTGGCCTGTTCTGTTTGAACCCCTGTGTTTTGTTCAGGAATCTATCTTGACAGTTATTAGTCTCTGTGGGCCAGATCAACCATTTTCTCCAATCAGGATTAGTTCTGTTTTGGTGTAAAATATGGGATACGTCTATCTCCACATCCGTAGTGCTATTACTGTCAGGTATGGGCTTTGGTATAGACGGTTTGTTTAAGTCCTTTATCCTGGCTAGGCCAAGACAGGTTGTTTGTTGAATGGTGTCATTCAGAAACATTATCTGTTCTGGGATCATGCAGGCTCTGAATAATGATTCTAAACCTTGTACCTGCCAGTCTTTTGTACCCCAGACAGTTTTTGTCTCAATGTTGTTTTTCCAAAATTCAAAACCAAATATAGACAATTTTTCATAAAATTTTGCAGAATATATCAGTTTAGTATTTGTCAACATGTTTTTCATTCCTGTCTTTTTTATAATCTTAAAATAAAACGTTTCTGGATCAGTGTTATTAAACCCTGAGAAGTATGGGAATTTCTCATAAAATGTTTTCGAGCTGCCTTTTGGCGGTGTTGGACAATGTTCCCATTGATTATAAGTGAAAACATTTCTAGGATTAGCAGATTTATGCAAATAGTGGTGCCCATAATGATTAAAGCAATACATTTCTTCATAATCTGATAAACCTTCTAAATAATCATGTTCTGTAAATTTTGCTGACATTTCTAAATCTGACATCATATTATTAATATTTTCAAAGTCCCAATCATAAGAGAAAGTACTAGGTGATACAAAGTCACTTAAGAAAACCTTGAACTGGTGTGGACATTTCAAGAGTTCAACCGGGCCATAGATGTCATAATCAGTAGCGTCCCACGCAACACCACCAGGTATAGGAATGGCTGTGATGTTTACTGATGATAGTTCTCTTTTTTCAATGTGAGAAGATCTGTGAGGCTTTAGAACCAAGTTGATGTTCTGACTTGCTGTGTCCATTGTACTGTATTTTCCATCAATCATTCTTCCCAAGCTTCAAACCAAAATTAGCCAGAGTAGAAGGAAAAGTACACCTAACACAATCCACAATTCAATCCATGGTGAGATCAGATATGTTTCTCCAAGTTGATGTAAGAGTTCAGTTATTTTTTCTTTGAAAGTTTTATTTGATGGCTTATCTTCATGTTCACTTGGATCTTCAGAAAAGTCATCGAAATTGATTTAGTAACCAGATGCAGTTCTATCAATTGTTGGAATTGCTTCAGGATTTTTATTAATCTTTGTAATTGCTTCTTCTTTTGTCATATTAGTATAGTCAGAGGCTACATCATTGTAGACAGGTGTTTCTTAACGAGCTGTTGCAATTTGGGTTTCAAGAGGCACAAGTTCCATGGCTTTGTTGCATAGTCCTTCTTTATTCACTGCAGGTTTATCAAATGTGATTAGTCTCTCAGTTTGAACCTCTTGAATTGTAGCAAGGTTTGGTCTTCTGCTACATCTTGGGAGTCCACTGGACCTACTACTTATTACTGGCCAGATGATTGTGGTTTTACCAGGTCGATTGATACAACTCTGGTCTCCTTTTTACCAGCAAGGGGCGGTAGTACTACTGATCTTGTTCCGCTGATAGCTAAGACAGGTACTGCTTTTCTGTAAGAAGGCCCAAATTCCTTCTTCACCGCGATCTTTTCTCTGACCAGATCCCCAATCTTTGGAATCCAGACAGGTCTTGCTGGGACAGGTGGTTTTTCTTCAGTGGCCGCCGGCTTTAGCTTTGTGTTACTTAGACTTCTTCTTGTTTCATTTAAGTCCTGTAAAACAGCCAAACGATCTTTGATATCAAAGGTTTTTTGTTCCACCACTGAAGTCTGACTATCGAGGTCTTCGATTATCATTCTTGCACCAAACAAAAGTTCATACGGAGTGATTCCACCCAGAGAATGTGTTGGCAGATTATTAAGACTATGTTGGACACTTATTAGATGTTTGACCCACCCATCACCCGAACCTAATACCCTCGCTGTTATAGATTGCTTTATGTCACGTTTTTTTCTCTCCACTACCGCATTTCCCTCAGGATGGAATGGACTAGAGTACCGCAATGCAATGCCCAAGCTGGCCATGGCCTACTTGTAAGCTCGAGAGCTAAACGCAGGACCCTGGTCAGAATGTAGCATGCCAATTGCGTATGTGCCGATAAAGACTTGCAAATCTTTTATAACAGTTCTGGCGTCAGCGAACGCTGGGGCCACATCCAAATGAATCTCGTCTTAATATTTATGGGATTGCATTTTTCCGTGTGGATGTCTGCGTGTAGATAGCCTAATGCTGTCTAATAGAGGTGTCTGGGCTGGTATCTGGTCCGGTTCACAACTGCGATCTCTATTGCAGTCCTGACAATCCATTGCAAAGTTATAAATTTGCACGCTCATCCCCGGCCACCAGTATTGTGATTGTAATTCTATTCGAGATTTCAAGATCTCATGGTGCTTCAGACCCATTCCCATGTGTGCTTCTTGAATCAAGTAAACCCTCCGGTTCGTGTTTGGAATTACTCTGTCCCCCACTCCAGGGATTCGAGCAAAAGGAACGGAGTTGGCATCAATTATGTATGTATTATTGAGTGGATAATTTAGAGGTAATGCCGCATAGTCGCCTTTTAATGAGGCTTTTACTGCCAGCATGGTTTCTCCATCTATTTGTTTTTTAGAACGCTTTTTTGTAGCTACGGAAGCCGGTTGAGCAGCTGCCGTTTGGCTTTGTTAGCCAATAAATTCCCTGCAACGTAAACGCCATCACGTCGAAGACTCTGCGTATGTATCACGTGAGTCTTTCGTAGTTCTTTCTATCAAATAACTACTTGTTCCCATAGTTTTTTATGCTTTATTGTGACACCTGTCTCATCTTTGTAACCGTTTTCAATCCAGGTCTGCATGAAATTATTGTAAGACTGGACGCAGAAATGTGAGTCGCACACTATTAGTGTGGGCAATTCGCGATCTGTATTTTCAAGCGCCATCTTAAAAGCCTGTAGTTCAGCTCGCTGAGCTGTACAGTCTCCGAGTGATTGAGTTTTAGTGACCAGGGGTCTAAATTTTCCTTTGTGCCAACGACCTTTAACAATCGCGCACGCAGCACTATATGCTTGTTTACCCCCAACTGTGGGTTGTGCTGATCCGTCTGTATATATTATACAGCCGTAATGTTCCAGAGGCAGAATTTCGATCGACAGAGGACATTCATGTTCGTATTCTAGATGTTCTAGCTTTTTCATTTTGGGATCAAATGTGTGTATCACGTCTGTTGCAGCAAGAGAATTAACCCATTGTATCCATTTTGGATCTAATGCCATAGCATTTCGAATGCTCGGTCTTGTAACTGTCTCAAGGGCTGATACTGCTGTTAAAACAGATATGCTCTTCCCTTGGGCTAGGGCTCTTTCTTTTGCTACAGCAGTTTGGACCGCAGTCAGAATTTATTCAGTAGAACTGAATTTCATTTCAGCTTGTGTGATAGATGTCATCGACATAAGATAATGCCTCATCATCATACATTTGTAGTAATTCTGTTACCCTGGCTGAAAATAAACCTGGGCTGTTCTTAAATCCCTGGGGAGACGACAAAATTGCCCCTGGACCCCCATACTGGAGAAAGCGGTCAAATACCTGCTTTCTGGTGCAATGTTTTGACAGAAGAAACCATTTGAAATATCTAATGTTGTTTTATATTTTTGCGCACGATGTTATTCATTAGTGCTGCACTGTGTGAGTTTTGTACTGCAAATGTTTTGCAACAAGAGTTTAGGTGTCTGTAATCCAAAACTAGACGATATGAATCGTCCCGTTTGGAGACAGGAAACAAAGGGTTGTTCATTTGTGAGGTGCATGTTTCAATCACCCCCTGGTATTCAAGTTGATCTAGGATCTCCCTGACTTGTTTTTTTGCTTCTTGCTTAACAGGATACTGCCTCTGTGCAGTAGGTTGATTTTTTAACTGAATTTTATGGTGAGGAGAATCCTCATCCCATCCTACATGATTTTTATATAATGCTGGGACTTGGGCCACTGCCCATTTTCTAGCATAGGTGTATTTTTTATGAATTGGAATGTGATTTGAGAAGGCAGGCATAATCATTTCTTCGCCATGTGGGCACTCCCTGACAAACTCTGGTGGCCAGTCTTTCTCTGCTAGAAGGATATCATAGCCTTTAGATAGATTCTCCCAAAAGAGACCTCTTATTTTCCTAGTTTTGTCCCCTTCTATATGTAATGTTATTTCATATAATTTATGGGGTACACTAACTCTGGTGTCTGCAGTTTCCACCTGAATGTATTCATTCGTGTCCACTGTCTCCAGAAGATTCATCAGGATCTTGTGAGCTATGGTCACTTCTGCTGCGCTGTCTAGCATAGTCTGGGCCCATTCTCCGTTCTTGAGTTGTGTCCTCAGAATCCTCGGCATGTTTTATTTTAATACTAGCTACCTTCTTTTTGGGAAATTTTAATTTTTTACTTTGCTGAGCAGGTTCCTTGTCTTTGGACTTGATGCGCTCTTCATTATGTTCTGACTGTCCTCTTCTTTCCGATTTCTGTGAGGAAGTCTGAAAAGATCGAGAGGGATGTGTATCATTATCTTGATATCTGCCAGGTTTTCTTAAATTATCCCTATTTCTAAGGTTGTATCTTTTTTCAGAGGGCTCCCGTTGCGGAAACCTTCCTCTGGACTGAAACTGTTTTTCTCTGGGAGTGGTTTGTTTATTACCCTCCCACTTCTTTTTTGGAGTAATGAGATTATTCTTAATAAAGCTTTTTTCAGGATTTTCAGTTAGTTGTGGTTTAAGTGGTTACCCACCCAAACTATCTCTACCTAATTCTTCATAGCACTTTTCAATTATTCTGGCAAGTTCAAAAGGTTGTTCTGTTATTTCTGTTTCTTTCAATATTTGGCGGATCGCCACAGATGCTGCTTCTCCTTTTATGTTGGCTAGTAGTATAGCTGAGACTTGCTTAAAGTCTTTCAGTAATTTCATACCTAGATTTTGAGCAGGCTCCGGACAGTATTCATTTTGAATCTGTCTTAGTACGTCTGGTATAACCGCCATAGACAGAACACCATGTGTTTTTGTATATATTGAAGCAAAGACTGTTCCCCAAGTGTCACAGTCCTCCACATGTGGTGTGATCCCCATTGGTAGACAGATTGTCAGAATTCTGTGTTTTTCATGAGGTGTACTATCAGGAAATACTGCCTCTATTTGAGTAATTTTTTGAGCTAACCAGAA
This sequence comes from Lissotriton helveticus, assembly GCF_964261635.1. Taxonomy (NCBI): domain Eukaryota; kingdom Metazoa; phylum Chordata; class Amphibia; order Caudata; family Salamandridae; genus Lissotriton; species Lissotriton helveticus. The sequence continues at coordinate 669,134,191 of NC_136061.1, forward strand.
CGGAATTTGTTCCCGTTTTGCGGGTAATTTGCCAATGACTGATTGTATAGTCTGTGGTGTAATTTTATTTGTGTTCCCCTGGTGAGGGGTGTGCTGTGGAATTTTTATTGCTGGTTGGACTGTTAAAGTCTGCATGACATATTGGACCAATTGTCTATGTATTTTAATTAATTGTTTTAGCTGAACTAAAAGTTCTCTGTCTGACATTCCTTCAATGTCAGTATGTGGTGTATAGCTGGCTAGAACCGGCCATGTGGCTCCTGGTCTACCTAGTGGACCGAGCCTGATAATGTGATTTTGATGTTTTAGGGCGCCATTAAACCAGAGCTGATGCTCTTGGTAAGTTAGTGGAATTTCAACGTCCTCGAAAGGAACGTATTCCGCTGGAGGTTCCTCTGCTTTGTAGTAGTGGAACTTGTGTGTCACAGAATTTGCTGCTGGTAAAGTTATCCATGAACAGAATACCTCTGTCTGCCGATCTTCATGTGCCTCTACCACAAATATGACTGTACCACCTCTTGATGATACTCCATTTTCTATAAGTTTTATAGTTATGGTTTTCCTTATATTTACCGGGATGAATATAGCATCCGGGTCATTTTGTTGGAGAGCTGTGTCATCTAAGACTGCTTGAGCTGCTATTCTAGCCCTCTCCCTTTCTTCTTCACTTTCCGACATTTTTGCTGACAGAAAGTTTGCAGAGCAAGTTTCAAGGAAACAAAGATTAGGTGCACAATATTTTGGAACACTGTATCCTTCAACGTTGACTAAACCAAAAACTAATTCATAGGATTCTTCTCCTACTAAGTTTTGGCGGATATTAACCTTTCACCCACTCCAGACGTCTATTGGAGTTTTTACGGGAAAAAGGGGTCTGTGTGAAAAGCACGACTGAGTTACTCTGGTATCTAGCGTTAAATTATCGCCTTACCAAACGTTTGGCGCCATGTAGTGTAGGTCCTATATTCCCAATAGGCTCTGCGCATTGGAATAACATAAACTATAGTTTAGACGTAGGACTTAGGTCGACTAGGTCTCTATTGAATATGTTAGACTTAATTATGAATGCCAGCTGGCTCAGAGGTCACTAGAAACTTTCTCGAATTCACAAGAAGGGATTAGTTTCTGACAACCGCATAAACGTAACAACTTTGCTCCCCCAAGAATAAGGAGTATACCTCCAGAGTCGCGGAAACAATAGATAGCTATTTTAATCAGTCAATCGTGCATGCTTAGTTTCACCAGAAGTGCAGAGAAACAGAGAGACGGGCGTTTTCAATAAAAGAGATTATTTATTGAACAGTCTTATTTCTCATGCAAGAGAAGTGAATTGCTACAATTGCAATACTTGTCATAAAGTAAAGTGCGTACAGTAAAAGGAGTATTATAAAATAATACTGTAAAAGCATGGTATGGTTTCTAAGCCATACGGTGTTTAAAATAGATCAAATACATACAATGATAAAATTATGACTAAACGTACTCAACTGGTGCTTCTACGATACGCCTACCGCGGTGTACCTAACCTAAGCCTAGTACATGGGAAGGAGTTAGTGAGATGTAGTTTGAGTTAAGATAGTTTCTGCCAAGAATCTGAATCAAGAATTCTCTAAGGGTCTAATCAGCTCCGTACCTTGGTTATAGAATGAAGGAGGTCTTGTATCTCTCTCTCAGGACTCGATCTCCCAGCAACCCGCAAGGGTGACAGGGAAACTCTGGAGCTGGATTTCTCGGCGGGAGAAAAGACAGCGTCTCTCTGAGTGCGTCAGCGGGAGGGTCGGCTTCCTTCAGCACTTGCTACAGCAGGGCGTCGGGCAAGTAGATAGTCGATCTGCTCCAAACTACCGTGTGTTTTGCTGGGGCAGATGCTGGTATATTTATACCTGGAAGGTGCTGAGTTTGACGTACGGTTGGACATAAGACGTCACTAAGAACTCGCAGTTCTTTCAGGACTCCGGGAGTTCTAGGACAAATCAATACAGAAGCAGGGGGAATTCCCGGGCTGCTGGAGGCTTGGTTTGTTTAAGAACGCGTTGTGCTTTCTAGGAGTCTATGGGAGTAGCCTTGCCGTATTTGGACTGCATTGGCTATGTCTTAATATGGGTATGATACTTATGCCTATATAAGCATATGATTCGATATAACCACATAAGGGCATAAATCGGGAATATTTAACTAGAGTCCTAGATTTGTCTACAACAAAGCTAAAAGGTTCTGGAGTCTTTGAGTTTAATTAGAGGGGAGAAGATTTAGGCATCATTCACAGCATTACACTTTGCTTGGCAACAGTAGTTGATTCTCCATTCCGTTCCCATAGATTTCACTGTTTGCATTACCTACACCTTTTTTTTGTTTTACTCCCCTTCAGCTCCCTCAGTTGGTTAGGGCAGTTTAGGTTAACCCTTCCTTCCACAGATACTGAGATTTTCTTGCTGCAATTCCGGAATTCCTGCTTCAATTTTGAACGCTGCAAGTAATCTTGGCACCCGGCATCTCCACCAGTGGAGGTCGACCTTCTATTCAGTTCCGTGGCTGTCTCCTAGGTGTCTGGGGATAGTCACAATCTCTCTGCTTCTATACCCTGTTAAGCCATTCTACCGATACTCATGAGCCCAGGGCCGGCCTTTAGCATGGGTGAGCTGGGCCCAGGGCACCAGTTTTCTAAGGGGCGCATTGAATTGTGTACATTAAGGTTATGCCAACAGCAGTGCCCTTCTCGTCTTGCTACAGCCTTGTCCTTGTCCCTGCCTGTTAGTTTCTGTCTGATTTGCCAGTGTAAAGTGTTTTTAGTCCTTCATTATAATAAGGCGGGTGATAGTTTTGAGAACACTTTAGTCCCCTTCCCTGCCATCCCTTCACCCTCTGCCCCTGCTGCCACACATCAACAAAACCACTATCTGTGTGAGGCAGCTAAGGTATCTGTGGTTTAGATGAGCTGAAGGAGGTCGGGGGATATTTGTGTTCAGGGGCCACCCCCTGCTCATCCAGGTACTGACAAGTGAGCACAAAAGCGAGCCCCTTCTGCCTCATTTAATGCACTACCATCAGCAAGGGCGAAAAATCTCACTCCGCCCACGCCCAGCACGCTATATTAGCAAAGGCTGGCTCTGTACGAGACATTATATACTTGTGTACACAAGTCTACTGAGATTAATGTACCTTATCTTCTGGGACTTTGGGGGGTCACCAGTCAGTCCACTACAGACCGAGAGTCCGTGCCACACACCTCCTACTAACCTGTGCCCCCGAGGTCAGTGGGTCAAGACTCTTTCAGAGTGTTTTTTTGTCTCTCTCCTTCATCTTTTGTCTCTCCTGGACAGTCATGTCAGATTCTTGAATTCATTACAGATCTTGTTTGACTGAAAGGGGAAGAAGAAGGGGTTCCGTTCCTGGCCTGATGAATTCCAGTGAAATCCTGGCACCAATATAATATGCTACGGAATGGCTTATTATATCATGGTTTTGTATGTTATAGTTATATTATGGTATGGATATCTTATGATTTGATTTGTCCTGGACTTTTCACCTGTAAGTAATTGTTAGTCTAAATAGGTCAATGGGTGCAAACCAAGACTACAATACCCAGAATGCATGCAAAGTGTCCACCCTGACATCGAGAGAGGTTGTCAAGGTAACCTCTGTGTGTGTTCTCTGAGTTGTAGGGGGCTGATGTAGCACTTTCTGCAAGGCCTCTATACTTGGTGAGCGTACCCTCCCCAGGTAAACACCGTAAAAACCAGTATTTTATCTATCTGCGGCTGGGTCTGCTGCGAGTGCCTGCTAGATTTGGAGCCTGTGGCTGTCAATTAATAGTACATTTCAGCCATGGGAGGTCTTCTACACTGACTGCATGAGTTCATTCATTAAAACCAGAATGCTCTGCGGCTTCGAGTGCTGCATAAATTATGCAAAACAGAAAGCTACTATGGGGAATAGACATTTGAGGTCAAGAGCTGGGAAAGTGAAAACACCTACAAAACACTCTTTTAGTCCACTAAAATGTCTGTATTTTGGAGAAGCCAATGACTCTGGACTAGGGTTACTCCACACTTTCTGAGACTGGGAAAGAGAGGAAAAATACACACTTAGCTATGGAGAAATATCGATCTGATCTCCTTCTCAAGATGTCGTCTTCTATGTTTTTCATTCTGTTTTCGGTTCTGGCATCCCCGCTCTCATCAGTCTCACCAGGAAGTCTAACTCAGTCACTCACTCCTCACCCAAAAGGCGTAAAGGTCGAGGGGTGGGTCTACAGGGCATCCCATGGGCTCCTCGAATGAAGCCTGCAAGAGGGGCTCAGTGTCAGTGATGCATATGCACAGGGTTGGACTGGGAAGGAAAATCAACCCGGGCACGCAAAAAAAAAACATAAATCGGCCCACATTTGCATAAACACTCCTCATATCACTGCATTGGTGTAATCTTATAAAAAAAACTTTAGGGAGGGGGTGGGGGGGTAAAAAAAATGCACGTGTAAGTTTACACTGGCGAAACAAGTGAGGCCACTTCTACTCAGGCCCCCTGCCCCCGCTCAGTATGTGCAGACATTATAGTGCCAATATCGGCCCAACCTCAGACCTTTCTTCATACAACACACCACTCCACCAATAACCGAAACAACACAAGTTTGATGGAGAAAGTTGTTGCAGTTTTATTAGCATATACATTATGCCACCATGTTGGGTTATCTTACGGGTCGATCCAGAGCAGGTCACCTCTCGTGACCCGCCCACCTGATGAGCCATACCCCCCGCGGTGTTAACCGTAGGGGCGTTGTCAGTTTTGGGGGGGAAGGTCTATCCCCTCCCCCGGCGAACCTCTCGTTCGCCCATTACTCTGCCCCTCCCTCTCGGGGGGCGGAGCCTTGGCAACCCCCGGTTGCTCAGGTCCACAACCGCCCGAAGGACTAACGGGGCGCCGTCACTCCTCCAGGGTCCAACCCAGCATGGATCTCCCTGGGGATTATTCTGCTCTCGTACCCACCGGTGCTCCGGTAGAGGGTACCCCTCTGTACCTTTCTGCATTGGATCGCCCTGTAACTTCGCTATGGCTCTGGGTGTGGCCGCCGCCGCCCCAGAGTCCCCCCACCTACTAGCTTCCTATTAGTACAACCTACTGCTCCTAGTGCTTTCCGCTATATCAACCAAAGATCGTCATATCAATCTCGGGTAAATGAACACTGTCTACCTCAAAGCACACCGTGCATTTGGCAAGTAGCAACCCAAGCCTTATGAAACAAGTTCTCCTATGCTTCAGGCTACTCCCAAATTGTCGGGCGACACTATCCACCTCTCCTTGGCGCCAAGGACCTATTGCACTACCATTGCAATCACCGGCCTCCCTCGGCTCAGGCAAGGACAAGTCTGCTCTCTTCCTCAGCACCTTCAAGCTGGCGCGCAACCAAACTTCCTTCTCACTTCCGCCGCCTTCCGGACAGTGAGCTGTGACAGTGATGTCCATGAACTTCACCACTAACTGCCACTGTGCTTTGCAGCTGTCCATCTAGTGCAACATCCCCCAGTCTAATCCTATTCTGTACAGCTGGCTGACCAGCAACCAACAAGCCCCTATCAGGTAAGCAACACCACAGGCATGGTGTCCCCTGTCTAGCATGTGGCCTCACACCCTTACTTAGACCTACTGGGGACATATTCACCAACCAGGTCACGCCAGGCGGCTCACTTCCATGAAGCCGACCCTACTGTAGGCTAACAAACTCCTCGCACGTTTAGCCTCACTGGAAAGACACGTAACTTTCAAACCCATGGGAACATAATTGTAAGCCCATCACCTCTCAGCTATGCCTGATAACTGTGTTCTGGTGTAGGCTTAAAAGACTCTGTCGAGGACCTCCTCATGTTTGACACTTGTACAAGACGTCCCCCTGAGCCTGGCCTTCGAAGGACCCTATGAAGCTTGTAACAAGCCGCCTATACAACTGTATATCCAAGTTGTGCAACTAGGTGAACTAATCCTCCTTCGCTCTTACTTCCTGACATGTGCACACCGCCAAAGGAATCCCTACTTTAGTACCTGAAAACGACTAGGTAAATCTTTCTAGGTGAAAGCTTACCCGAGCACCTAGCCACGGGCCCTCCACTGCGTGTCAACCCCTGTTGTTGATTTTTGCTGTTAAAATTGCCTGCCCACTACCGGACCCTTCGCGTAAAATTAGCCAGACCAATCGCTTACCTGGCCACAAATGTGCCAACCTGTGTCCCATGAATAAACAGGTTAGAGGCTTACTGTATCAGCCTGAACCAAAGAGGAGGCAAAGCTGAGAGGTCTTAGTGGGATCAGACTGGAGGAGGTATGTGTGTGGCTAATGCAGGCCCAAAATTCTGTGCAACCTGATGAGGCATCACCATAGTGCCAATGGGCTAGAGTAAAGGAAACTGGCAATGCTGTGGTACAAGTATGTGATTGTCTCAGCGTGGGCCATGATGCAGCAGTTAATGTAAAGCTTATGCCGGCCTAACTAATCTGCAGGGCTATCCATCTTGTTCAGGTAATGTGCTGAATATTGCCTGGTATATAGCCGCTTATGCCAGTTGCCTCCCTGTAATTACAAAAGGAGTACTACACTTACAACAGTCGATGCTGCTTAGTTGCCCTGGATAGAGAAGCCACAGTTAAAGCTTTCTTGCATAGCCAACCACGAACTAGCCACCCCCTTTCAGAGCTACACGCGTACAACTGCTATGTGTGACATTTCCATTATTTCAGTGCACGAAGAGCGACATTGAAAGACTAAGAAAGACGCTCTCCTGCTAGCACACAACATTGAAGCTGAGGGAGACCCAATGTCAGAAATACGCCCATCTGACCCACAACGTTCTGGGCAGACCAAGGATATAAGGCTGCTATTGTCAGACATTCCCTAGCTTGGAGTGTGCATGTGTGAAACAGTGCCCTATGCAGGAAACCTTGAGAGTAAAAGCGCATGGTCTTGAATGAGACTGTGTAGCTCAGATGGGACAGAGTATCACAAAATTACACGGTCAGTCAGAACTGCCTGGCCCCGAGAGACTAGAGATTTTAAGAGAAGTCCTCCATGTACCCCACAATGAGGACCCGCCCAGTCATCTACCATTCTATCCATGAGGTTACTTGTCCAATCACCTGGGAGCTGTAGCCCGACAGGAAAATAAGACTTTGTTGCTGTTTGGTCATTGCCCAAAGTTGTTAAACAATAACTGTGGGTATCGTGGAAGAAAACAAAATTCCACCATCCTGAACTGATCAGCCTGTGCCAAGGGAGTAGTCCCAACAAGGGTTTTATCAATGTGCTACAGGTATCAAAGCCCCCTCCCGTCCCTCAGTGGATGAGGCCTCAGATGCTCAAACTACTAATAAATTATTAGAGAACAAACGGCACAGCAATCCATTAATGCACATGAGATGCATGATATGCCCAACTCCATCTGTTGTTGAGCTGAAAACACATTTCCCATTATCTTTCGCATGCGTGCATGATTAGCCCCTGTTCTGCCACTGCATCCAGCGCGAACACCCCAATTATTGCACCGTAAAACACCTTGTCCAGACTCAAGTAAGAGAGAACATCCAATTCTGCACAGGGCTGCCTGATGAGTCCCCGCTCCCATTAACTATCCATGTATTACTTCCATGAGTGAAACCAGCACGCGTCCCACACCTGGATAGTAATGACAACTGGGGAGAACATGGGAATCCCAGACCCTAACACACTGCCCCCAGTGTGCAACGATCCTTATACCTGTTGATAATTCAGGTGGCCCCCCATGTGGGTGGGGCTGTTCTCATACGCGATTCCTGCATTGGAGACAGAAAACATTGATTAAAATGTCCCCCCCATCCACGATCTGCATTCTCTGCAATACGACATGGCCCTCAATGCCCCACACGCTACCCAGGCCATTTGGCATTCCGAGCACTAATAGTCAGCATTACCTGCACCCTTCCACAATTAAAGATGGCCTCCCTTATTAACTAAAGGAAGTCCATTCATAAATGAAACACTCCTCTCCTTGGCTCTGAAGGTGTTTACCCAAGTGTTCTGATGCCTAGAGAGGCTGCCTATTCTTGCAGTGTTATCCCTCTAACTGAGTAGCTCCTCTGTTGTCGCATGCGCCCGTCGCCAACCTCTGGTAACACACAGATTGCTACCTCTAACAGTCTTTTTAGATCCGGGGTTTGCACGAGTTGCCCCAATGCTTAAATGACGTTTGATTATTACGTGAGACTGACCTCCTTGAATGTACTTCACTTGTACTATATGCGCTAATGTAATAGGCACCCAAGACCCCTTCTCCTCCTGTGATGCCCAGTAAAAACATCTTCTACTATCAGCTCTTGTTGAAACTCACTTCTTGTAACTTCGCGTAGCTATGTACTGAGAACACCTATGGGAGTAACTGTTCTGTCCCCCTTGAGAAGCGTTCTGACCCCCAACGGGCAAAGTCCGTGCTCCAACGCCGGCGCATAGAACTGCAGAGACCTGCAACAAGCTTCCTTTCCCTACACTGTCTACTCGGCGGCGGGCCTCTAGAATGAAGCTCGGCCAGTCAATTCACGTTCAACTGAGTGATTAATTCTGTTCTCGCTCCCCAAGAGTTCCGCTGCAAGATGATAAGAGATACTGCACTAATAACCACATGCAAGGCCCCATTCCCCCTGGTAGGCCCGCAATGTTCTTGTGCAATGGGCTCTCCAACTCTAAAAATTGTTCAAAGTGTCCAATATTTTAGTCAGATCGTGAAATTACCTAGGGCAGCCTGGTTGTCCCTAGGAAGGACCGGGGCGGTGGCGTAGCACATGCCCCCTGTGATGGGACCTGTTGGACCCGGCCTCGTGGCGTGGTCCTACCCCTCCCGCATGGCGGGCCCCGGACGACATCGGCCCTCCATCCAGCCCGGGTCGGCCTCGGGCACACCTCTGCACGACCTACAAACCACCCGATCCGCCACCCGGTGGCCCACAACCACTGACACGGCACACTCGGGCCGCCCCAGCATTACCGGTCCGGTGCCCACCCCGGACCCTCATTCCAGGCCCGACGCCATCTTGGGCCCATCACGTCACAGACACGTGGTCCCGGCCCAGCCGCGGCCACGGCCCCAGCGAGCCCGCCATCGAGGCACCAAGAGCCCTCCGGGTGGTAGAGTGGCCACTCAACCAGAGACAAGGAGAGGGGAGTTTCGATGGCTCTCCAACCGTCCCCGGATGCCTGGTTTCGATCGGCCCCCAGCCTCCCTGAGCGATGGCTCCACCCCCCTGCTGGGTGTCTGGACACCATCATCCCGGCCCCTCTGACCCCCAGGCGAGAGGGTCCGGACATCAAAGGACTCCAGACCTATATCTGGGCCAGCCCCGGAGTAGGACGGGAGTTGTATCCCGGAGTCGAGAAGCCCTGCTGACGCTGTCGCGGCTGACCCTGAGACGAACTCACCTTCCTGTTCTACCTGGAGCCTGCTGGCGCTGCCGCGATCCACACTCGCTGAACCATCTTGGAACCTGCTGGCGCTGCCGCGGTCCACACTCGCTGAACCATCTTGGAACCTGCTGGCGCTGCCGCGGTCCACACTCGCTGAACCATCTTGGAGCCTGCTGGCGCTGCCGCGGTCCACACTCGCTGAACCATCTTGGAACCTGCTGGCGCTGCCGCGGTCCACACTCGCTGAACTATCTTGGAACCTGCTGGCGCTGCCGCGGTCCACACTCGCTGAACCATCTTGGAACCTGCTGGCGCTGCCTCGGTCCACACTCGCTGAACCATCTTGGAGCCTGCTGGCGCTGCCGCGGCCCAACCTTCCGGAACTCCCCAGCTCGAGGATGGAGAGCTGTGCATAGAGTCTCCTTGCAACCGACCATCTATAAGACTGTCCCGCTACCTTGCCCCTTTGTCACGAGACTTTCCAGATCTCGGGATCTGCTGTATATATTGAAACAATACTTATTGCCAGATAAAGATTGAAAACTCTATCTACGTGTGGTGTACATTTGTAGGGGTGTGGTTACTCTGCTGTACGATTCTAGGAGAGGGCCCTCACGTCGGAGGCCCCTCGACATCGCTCGGTCCCTTCTCTGAAGGAGGGGTAGACCTAGGGGTGGTCAGTCAGACACCTTCTGCCTCCCCCGGGTGCGCCTTTCTAACATTGGTGGCAGCGGTGGGATCCGAGCCAACGCAAAATCGCACAGAGAGTGATCTACCCGCTACGACGGAAAAACACACAGAGACCATGACGACCCAAGGAACCAACCCACCTGCCGAATTCCAGAAAGAGAAGATAGAAGAATACAGCCACAAAGAACTAAAACAATTCTGTAAAGACATGGGTATCGCTACCACTGGCCTGAGCACAAAAGAGGACTTCAAATTGGCCCTACAAGTCTGGGTGGAAACCCGAGACAGACCACCCCAAGAGGAGAATAGCCCGAACGGGCAACAGGAAACCAGCGCACCCCCCGACGGGGGAAAGAACCGCAACACTAAACGCGGACCTCATCTATGAAGACGCTCGAGAACGAGAGTGCAACCGGCTACACGAATTGGAGCTTGCACGACTCCGGCTAGACGGAGAACTCCAGCTAGCGGAGAAAAAGATAGCCCTCGAGCAACTACGGCTGGAGGGGGATCTAGAAGAGAAACGGAGACAAAGTGACCTCGAAGAAAAACGACTAGCATATGAACACGAACGAGGCCTGAGAGAACTAGAAATCAAGGCCCAGATCAACGAAGATAGCGCGGCCGGGGCCAAGACCTCGGCCCCTCCCGTGGACACCAAGGTTCACCTACCGAAAGATGTAGTCAAAGAATACTACAAGAACGATGACATCCAGCAATGGTTCAAGGCCTACGAGGTGGCCATGACCGCCCATCGGGTGCCCCTGAAGGATTGGGGCGCCGGCCTGTGGGGAAAGTTCGTCAACGAAGGGAGGGACGCCCTGCTGGAACTCCCTGACACCGAAATGACCTCCTATGAACACATGAAGACGGCCCTACTCACGCGCTACGGACTCACCCCCGAAATGTACCGGCAGAGGTTCCGAGACTGTAAAAAAATCCCCGGTACCACTTGGGTGGAATATGTGAACTTTTTTAGCAGAGCCTTCAAGGGGTGGGTCAAAGGCAGTCAGGTCACTACCTACCAGCAGTTGGTCGACCTTATGTTATGGGAGCACCTCTCCAACAATTGCTTCATTGAACTACGACAGCACCTCCTCGACAGCAAATTGACCGAGCCGCGAAAGCTAGCAGTCTCACCAGGAAGTCTAACTCAGTCACTCACTCCTCACCCAAAAGGCGTAAAGGTCGATGGGTGGGTCTAGAGGGCATCCCATGGGCTCCTCGAATGAAGCCTGCAAGAGGGGCTCAGTGTCAGTGATGCATATGCACAGGGTTGGACTGGGAAGGAAAATCGACCCGGGCACGCAAAAAAAAAACATAAATCGGCCCACATTTGCATAAACACTCCTCATATCACTGCATTGGTGTAATCTTATAAAAAAAACTTTAGGGAGGGGGTAGGGGGGTAAAAAAAATGCACGCGTAAGTTTACACTGGCGAAACAAGTGAGGCCACTTCTACTCAGGCCCCCTGCCCCCGCTCAGTATGTGCAGACATTATAGTGCCAATATCGGCCCAACCTCAGACCTTTCTTCATACAACACACCACTCCACCAATAACCGAAACAACACAAGTTTGATGGAGAAAGTTGTTGCAGTTTTATTAGCATATACATTATGCCACCATGTTGGGTTATCTTACGGGTCGATCCAGAGCAGGTCACCTCTCGTGACCCGCCCACCTGATGAGCCATACCCCCCGCGGTGTTAACCGTAGGGGCGTTGTCAGTTTTGGGGGGGAAGGTCTATCCCCTCCCCCGGCGAACCTCTAGTTCGCCCATTACTCTGCCCCTCCCTCTCGGGGGGCGGAGCCTTGGCAACCCCCGGTTGCTCAGGTCCACAACCGCCCGAAGGACTAACGGGGCGCCGTCACTCCTCCAGGGTCCAACCCAGCATGGATCTCCCTGGGGATTATTCTGCTCTCGTACCCACCGGTGCTCCGGTAGAGGGTACCCCTTTGTACCTTTCTGCATTGGATCGCCCTGTAACTTCGCTATGGCTCTGGGTGTGGCCGCCGCCGCCCCAGAGTCCCCCCACCTACTAGCTTCCTATTAGTACAACCTGCTGCTCCTAGTGCTTTCCGCTATATCAACCAAAGATCGTCATATCAATCTCGGGTAAATGAACACTGTCTACCTCAAAGCACACCGTGCATTTGGCAAGTAGCAACCCAAGCCTTATGAAACAAGTTCTCCTATGCTTCAGGCTACTCCCAAATTGTCGGGCGACACTATCCACCTCTCCTTGGCGCCAAGGACCTATTGCACTACCATTGCAATCACCGGCCTCCCTCGGCTCAGGCAAGGACAAGTCTGCTCTCTTCCTCAGCACCTTCAAGCTGGCGCGCAACCAAACTTCCTTCTCACTTCCGCCGCCTTCCGGACAGGGAGCTGTGACAGTGATGTCCATGAACTTCACCACTAACTGCCACTGTGCTTTGCAGCTGTCCATCTAGTGCAACATCCCCCAGTCTAATCCTATTCTGTACAGCTGGCTGACCAGCAACCAACAAGCCCCTATCAGGTAAGCAACACCACAGGCATGGTGTTCCCTGTCTAGCATGTGGCCTCACACCCTTACTTAGACCTACTGGGGACATATTCACCATCCAGGTCACGCCAGGCGGCTCACTTCCATGAAGCCGACCCTACTGTAGGCTAACAAACTCCTCGCACGTTTAGCCTCACTGGAAAGACACGTAACTTTCAAACCCATGGGAACATAATTGTAAGCCCATCACCTCTCAGCTATGCCTGCTAACTGTGTTCTGGTGTAGGCTTAAAAGACTCTGTCGAGGATCTCCTCATGTTTGACACTTGTACAAGACGTCCCCCTGAGCCTGGCCTTCGAAGGACCCTATGAAGCTTGTAACAAGCCGCCTATACAACTGTATATCCAAGTTGTGCAACTAGGTGAACTAATCCTCCTTCGCTCTTACTTCCTGACATGTGCACACCGCCAAAGGAATCCCTACTTTAGTACCTGAAAACGACTAGGTAAATCTTTCTAGGTGAAAGCTTACCCGAGCACCTAGCCACGGGCCCTCCACTGCGTGTCAACCCCTGTTGTTGATTTTTGCTGTTAAAATTGCCTGCCCACTACCGGACCCTTCGCGTAAAATTAGCCAGACCAATCGCTTACCTGGCCACAAATGTGCCAACCTGTGTCCCATGAATAAACAGGTTAGAGGCTTACTGTATCAGCCTGAACCAAAGAGGAGGCAAAGCTGAGAGGTCTTAGTGGGATCAGACTGGAGGAGGTATGTGTGTGGCTAATGCAGGCCCAAAATTCTGTGCAACCTGATGAGGCATCACCATAGTGCCAATGGGCTAGAGTAAAGGAAACTGGCAATGCTGTGGTACAAGTATGTGATTGTCTCAGCGTGGGCCATGATGCAGCAGTTAATGTAAAGCTTATGCCGGCCTAACTAATCTGCAGGGCTATCCATCTTGTTCAGGTAATGTGCTGAATATTGCCTGGTATATAGCCGCTTATGCCAGTTGCCTCCCTGTAATTACAAAAGGAGTACTACACTTACAACAGTCGATGCTGCTTAGTTGCCCTGGATAGAGAAGCCACAGTTAAAGCTTTCTTGCATAGCCAACCACGAACTAGCCACCCCCTTTCAGAGCTACACGCGTACAACTGCTATGTGTGACATTTCCATTATTTCAGTGCACGAAGAGCGACATTGAAAGACTAAGAAAGACGCTCTCCTGCTAGCACACAACATTGAAGCTGAGGGAGACCCAATGTCAGAATTACGCCCATCTGACCCACAACGTTCTGGGCAGACCAAGGATATAAGGCTGCTATTGTCAGACATTCCCTAGCTTGGAGTGTGCATGTGTGAAACAGTGCCCTATGCAGGAAACCTTGGGAGTAAAAGCGCATGGTCTTGAAAAAGACTGTGTAGCTCAGATGGGACAGAGTATCACAAAATTACACGGTCAGTCAGAACTGCCTGGCCCCGAGAGACTAGAGATTTTAAGAGAAGTCCTCCATGTACCCCACAATGAGGACCCGCCCAGTCATCTACCATTCTATCCATGAGGTTACTTGTCCAATCACCTGGGAGCTGTAGCCCGACAGGAAAATAAGACTTTGTTGCTGTTTGGTCATTGCCCAAAGTTGTTAAACAATAACTGTGGGTATCGTGGAAGAAAACAAAATTCCACCATCCTGAACTGATCAGCCTGTGCCAAGGGAGTAGTCCCAACAAGGGTTTTATCAATGTGCTACAGGTATCAAAGCCCCCTCCCGTCCCTCAGTGGATGAGGCCTCAGATGCTCAAACTACTAATAAATTATTAGAGAACAAACGGCACAGCAATCCATTAATGCACATGAGATGCATGATATGCCCAACTCCACCTGTTGTTGAGCTGAAAACACATTTCCCATTATCTTTCGCATGCGTGCATGATTAGCCCCTGTTCTGCCACTGCATCCACCCCAATTATTGCACCGTAAAACACCTTGTCCAGACTCAAGTAAGAGAGAACATCCAATTCTGCACAGGGCTGCCTGATGAGTCCCCGCTCCCATTAACTATCCATGTATTACTTCCATGAGTGAAACCAGCACGCGTCCCACACCCGGATAGTAATGACAACTGGGGAGAACATGGGAATCCCAGACCCTAACACACTGCCCCCAGTGTGCAACGATCCTTATACCTGTTGATAATTCAGGTGGCCCCCCATGTGGGTGGGGCTGTTCTCAGGCGCGATTCCTGCATTGGAGACAGAAAACATTGATTAAAATGTCCCCCCCATCCACGATCTGCATTCTCTGCAATACGACATGGCCCTCAATGCCCCACACGCTACCCAGGCCATTTGGCATTCCGAGCACTAATAGTCAGCATTACCTGCACCCTTCCACAATTAAAGATGGCCTCCCTTATTAACTAAAGGAAGTCCATTCATAAATGAAACACTCCTCTCCTTGGCTCTGAAGGTGTTTACCCAAGTGTTCTGATGCCTAGAGAGGCTGCCTATTCTTGCAGTGTTATCCCTCTAACTGAGTAGCTCCTCTGTTGTCGCATACGCCCGTCGCCAACCTCTTGTAACACACAGATTGCTACCTCTAACAGTCTTTTTAGATCCGGGGTTTGCATGAGTTGCCCCAATGCTTAAATGACGTTTGATTATTACGTGAGACTGACCTCCTTGAATGTACTTCACTTGTACTATATGCGCTAATGTAATAGGCACCCAAGACCCCTTCTCCTCCTGTGATGCCCAGTAAAAACATCTTCTACTATCAGCTCTTGTTGAAACTCACTTCTTGTAACTTCGCGTAGCTATGTACTGAGAGCACCTATGGGAGTAACTGTTCTGTCCCCCTTGAGAAGCGTTCTGACCCCCAAAGGGCAAAGTCCGTGCTCCAACGCCGGCGCATAGAACTGCAGAGACCTGCAACAAGCTTCCTTTCCCTACACTGTCTACTCGGCGGCGGGCCTCTAGAATGAAGCTCGGGTCAGTCAATTCACGTTCAACTGAGTGATTAATTCTGTTCTCGCTCCCCAAGAGTTCCGCTGCAAGATGATAAGAGATACTGCACTAATAACCACATGCAAGGCCCCATTCCCCCTGGTAGGCCCGCAATGTTCTTGTGCAATGGGCTCTCCAACTCTAAAAATTGTTCAAAGTGTCCAATATTTTAGTCAGATCGTGAAATTACCTAGGGCAGCCTGGTTGTCCCTAGGAAGGACCGGGGCGGTGGCGTAGCACATGCCCCCTGTGATGGGACCTGTTGGACCCGGCCTCGTGGCGTGGTCCTACCCCTCCCGCATGGCGGGCCCCGGACGACATCGGCCCTCCATCCAGCCCGGGTCGGCCTCGGGCACACCTCTTTACGACCTACAAACCACCCGATCCGCCACCCGGTGGCCCACAACCACTGACACGGCACACTCGGGCCGCCCCAGCATTACCGGTCCGGTGCCCACCCCGGACCCTCATTCCAGGCCCGACGCCATCTTGGGCCCATCACGTCACAGACACGTGGTCCCGGCCCAGCCGCGGCCACGGCCCCAGCGAGCCCGCCATCGAGGCACCAAGAGCCCTCCGGGTGGTAGAGTGGCCACTCAACCAGAGACAAGGAGAGGGGAGTTTCGATGGCTCTCCAACCGTCCCCGGATGCCTGGTTTCGATCGGCCCCCAGCCTCCCTGAGCGATGGCTCCACCCCCCTGCTGGGTGTCTGGACACCATCATCCCGGCCCCTCTGACCCCCAGGCGAGAGGGTCCGGACATCAAAGGACTCCAGACCTATATCTGGGCCAGCCCCGGAGTAGGACGGGAGTTGTATCCCGGAGTCGAGAAGCCCTGCTGACGCTGTCGCGGCTGACCCTGAGACGAACTCACCTTCCTGTTCTACCTGGAGCCTGCTGGCGCTGCCGCGGTCCACACTCGCTGAACCATCTTGGAACCTGCTGGCGCTGCCGCGGTCCACACTCGCTGAACCATCTTGGAACCTGCTGGCGCTGCCGCGGTCCACACTCGCTGAACCATCTTGGAGCCTGCTGGCGCTGCCGCGGTCCACACTCTCTGAACCATCTTGGAACCTGCTGGCGCTGCCGCGGTCCACACTCGCTGAACTATCTTGGAACCTGCTGGCGCTGCCGCGGTCCACACTCGCTGAACCATCTTGGAACCTGCTGGCGCTGCCTCGGTCCACACTCGCTGAACCATCTTGGAACCAGCTGGCGCTGCCGCGGCCCAACCTTCCGGAACTCCCCAGCTCGAGGATTGAGAGCTGTGCGTAGAGTCTCCTTGCAACCGACCATCTATAAGACTGTCCCGCTACCTTGCCCCTTTGTCATGAGACTTTCCAGATCTCGGGATCTGCTGTATATATTGAAACGATACTTATTGCCAGATAAAGATTGAAAACTCTATCTACGTGTGGTGTACATTTGTAGGGGTGTGGTTACTCTGCTGTACGATTCTAGGAGAGGGCCCTCACGCCGGAGGCCCCTCGACATCGCTCGGTCCCTTCTCTGAAGGAGGGGTAGACCTAGGGGTGGTCAGTCAGACACCTTCTGCCTCCCCCGGGTTCGCCTTTCTAACAGGACCTCACGGGGGTTCGCCACCGAATTGCTTCGTGTCAGCGGCAAGGATTCCAGGGGGAAATCCCCTACAGTGGGCTTACTGATCCGTTCGGGCCTGGAGGGAGTGGCATCCGTACTGTTCTGGGTATCAGAAGATGGGGATTCAGCCTGGATACCAGAATCCTCTGGCTCTGGCGTGTTCATCAACTTCTGTCTCCAAGCAAAGCCTTTAAGCTTTGCCATCTCCATAAAGTCTGCCCACACTGCGTCCTGGAAGGTGCCCGGCAACGAGTTCTCCACCTGGGTATTTTAGTGAAAGAGGGGAGGGGAACTTTGGCTGTCCATTCTCACTTCTGTTCGCCCACAGGATATTACAATGGTGCGACAAGGCGGGATGAATTTATTTTTTATTTTTTTATTTTTGCGATCGATTCGGAGGAAATCAGCGAGGGAGAGCGATAAGGGGCTATGGGGGAAATAGGTAACGTTAGTTGGCGCACTTGTAGGTGAAATTTACTAGACAACACACTGACGTGTTCCCTCTCCCTTTCTGTGTGCATGCGCCCCCCCTCTGTGTCCACACCAAAGACTGGCCCTTCACCATCTACCTGTCTCTGGCCCACCAATTGCCACCTGTGCCGCTTCCTCGTCCTTTGCGCTGATTACTTGCTTTGTATCCTGAAAAATAAAATTGTCACAACGTTCCTCCCATTCTTTAAATTGAGCTCTTTAATCTGTCGTGCTCCTTCAGCTTCCGGCTTCATGCCACCGTATTTCAGCTTCCTCTCAGCCAGTCCTCGCCAGCCGTACAAGTACCATAATGAAAGAACACGCATGTTAGTGCCACCTTATATGCAACATATAACAGCCCTGATTGCCCTTCTAGTTACTTCCTAAACAAAACCACCAAGGGAAACTTGTGTTATTACAATAGCTCACACTAACCTAATGCGAGACCTATTGCATTGCAAATGCTTAATTAGTAAATTACGCTTCACGGCAAAGTGGAAAAGAAACACTGTCTGTCCTCCCGTGCCTGTCCCTAGGGCGAGGCCTACTTGCACTCAGAAGGGGAGCAACCGCAAGGCCGCCCCTGATAGTAAATTGCCTAGACCACACGGCGAGCGCGCCGCTGTGCCACATACGTGCCCAATGGACTCGAGGAGTCGGGGACGTACCGCCCAGGATGGCTAGTGACTGCGGGCATACCCCCCGTTGCCTGAAACGCACAGGCGAGCCGCCCGACAGCTCGCAGTGGTCAGAGGGCAAATACAAGGGGCGTGTGAAGGCGCGAGGGCAAACTACACTGAATGGACCGCAGGGGGGGGGAATAGACATCCCGAGACATAAATGCAAATTGCGGCACAAATTGTCAAGAACAAAGAACATGACATGACACACAAGCGTCCAGCAACGAAAACAGGTGAATTGTGCTAATAAGGAACACCCGTTACCCAAAAGACGGACACACGGAGTGGTCCAAGAAACGCGGGAGGTGGCGCGAGCATAAGGAAATCCTCCTTACTGGAGCAAACATCAGAAAAGACTAGGCATTTCCCCGGACACCATCGGAAAATACAGAACTTTGAGGCCTAAATAGGCTTGGACCCTGTACCCCAGCGCTAAGGTGAAGAGCTATATACACCCTCTACTTCCTCACAGGGGAGTCAAAATGGCCGGCCCATGTTGTCCCCGTGCCAGGGGACTGCTCGTGTCGCTAAGATGGCCGCTGCCTGCCGCCCTTGCCCCATGAGCAGTGACCAAGCAGCTTTGTTCGCTAAAATGGCCGCGGTATGGTGCCCATGTCTGCGTAGTCAGTGACCTAAGACTGCATGGACCTAAAATGGCCCCTACGTGGTCCCGATGACGGCGTGCTCCTGAACAGATGGCCCCAAACGACGATAGCAATACCCAACTTCCAGGCCGCAAAGGACACTGAGGCCGCTAAAGGAGACAGCACGATAACGCCCTAAAGCCTGCAGGGAAAGAGAGGAGGGGGCCTCCGTTACCATCCCACGTGCATGTACTGTCCCCCAATGAACACCTCCAGTCCCAAAGACTCCCCTCAAACACAACCTACCGCACGTTGGACGTTGGTGCTAGCACAGGGGGACCGCATAGCGCCTGAAGGTAAGGGCACAACAAAACCCCGTTAGCTAGGAGATGGGACGATAATGACACGGGCGACAAAGTGCTGCGCCACTAAATAAAGGCAACCTAAGATTGGAGCCCAATGCCGTCCCGCCAGATGCGCCGCCCGACTCCGGGCCAAATCCCCACCCCTGCAGCAGACACGGGCCGTGGAAACAAGAACGGGGAGCAAAGGACCCGCACCGAAATAAATTAACTGACTAGGCAGAGCATGAAATTGAATAATCGGCTAGGTAGAGCATCGCAGAGGTCAGTGCCCCACAAATAATACAGGAGAGAGCCACCTGACCACCGGGATCGCAACAGGGCAGACGAGTCTCTTCCCCTCAGGGCTGGTGACGTAGGAGCAGGAGGGGTGGGGGGGGGTGAGGGCACGCGCTAAGAAAAGACTGGCCTCCGGCAAATATAACCGCCCAATAAAGTCCAGCGTGGGCCCCAACCACGAGGACAAGGGACCAGCGAGGCCATAGGTGCCGGAGCAACGAGCGAGCACCAGGCAGGAGGGAAAACACTCCTTGGGCCCCGACCGCAGACGCCGGTCCCTCCCTCCCGGCCCAGGAGACCCCGGCCCCTTCTGCCCACACGAGAAACAAAAGACTGCTGCACCCGCAGCCTACCTCGCCTCCCTCAGCACACCCTTCCCTTCACCCCCCCAACAAGAGAAGCAACGCGGCGCAGCAGGGCGACACATGACACAAGAGAGCCCCCCAGCCCCTTCGAAAAACCAACCACCCTTAACCCTGCAACAAACCCACAACGACCCTCCTCACCTTATACGAAAGAAAACTGCAACGGGCAGTCACCAGCTCAGGGTCCAGGCAGGGGAGGGCGAGGGTCAGTGCGAGCAGCGCGAGCAGCGCCAGGACCAAAGAGGGCGCTTGACCCTCGCCCCCTGGGCTATATAGCCACTCCCCCTCCCCAAGACACAGGAAGTGACATCACAGGGGGGGGGCCTCAAATCCCCCCAACCACTAGACCGCTCAGGGTCTGTGCCATCCTATGGCACTAAGGGTGGCCGCCCTCGTAGGTGGCCACCTTTGGTGTCCCGGGACAGCCAATCAATGGGCCGGCCCGCAAGACAAAGGGAGTGATATCTCTGCTAAAGGGAGGTAATGAGCGCCCATCCGCCTTTAGAAAGGCCACTCAGACACCCACTGGGCCGCTGGCTGTATTCGAACAATAGACACAGCGCCCCAATAGCCCCCCAGACTACTCCAAAAAGCAGGCCACAGCAGAACTCGGACACTGGCCCCTCGGGCATTGCCCGAATGCTCGCGTTACCAATCCAACGCTGCATATGCAAGGTTACGAAAGGACTCCATGTCAGCAAGGGCATCGTGTCCCAGTCCTGACCTATCCTTTTCAGATTACTAGTTTCATCTGTGTTAGTTCAATTGCTTTAGTCGTTGTGAAGCAAGACTAAAACTCCCCAAGGGCCATCGCTTGTTAAAGGCGTGCCCATGTTTAGAAATAGTGTTCTCTGTGACATAGCATCATCTAGTACCTTTATTCACAGATGCTACTGGGCTGTTTGTCTGGCCTTTTGAAAGATCCTGTGGAAATGGGTGTGGGAGGTAATGTGGGAGGTGGGATGTGTAACCCGAGGCACACTGCACTCAGCCTCAAGGTTGCAGGGTGTAAGCGCCATGCGCTGTGTAACTTACTTAGAGCCAACTTGTTGGTTGAGGCAGTGCGTAGCATGTGACCCCGCCCAGCCGTGCACTGCTGTTTATTGACGGGATACAAGGGACCCCGGGCCACATCTGTGCCTGATACAGGTGGTTCGTCTAGCCTTTTCCCCTCTACAGCTAGTGTTGCTCAGTTGCTCCACTGACAACCAGATCAGAGGAATGACACAATAGTGGTATGGGATTATAAAGTTATGAATTGTGGCATGTTATTTTTTCTTGATAAAAGGATACGGCTCTGTCTCTCAGTATCAGCCAGGCAGGATGACCATCACTCCACAAAAGTGTGTGAGTTTTATTGGAAGGCTCTGGGTTTCGCCTGAAGTGGTACCTGGTCTGGCCATCTCGTCCCACCTGAGGGGTTGTGGTATCTGACAGCCTAGCCTCCTGGTGGGGTACGGGGTTTGCCCATGCTTTTTCACATTCCCCTTCCGGCACTTAACCCCTGACGCAAGTAACGCTGACTGCAGGGCCTCCTTTGGGATGTTTCTGTCGACCCTCCTCCTTCTTCCTCCCTCTCCTCCTCATCTTGACTTTTGGCCTCTGCAGGTGACCACCTTTAGAAACGCTTGAAGTGTGATATGTTCCATATCACCATCTCGTCTCCCCGTTCTTGCAGTTATCGTCATTAGGCCTGGGTGGTGAACTCCACTCTGTTCGCTGAGTATTCCGCACTCTGTGGAGCATGCGGAGTTCCGAAAAACTTGGCGTTTTTCCTCTCTTGGGCTCATTGGTGAGCACGAGTGAGGAAAATTCAACAATAGACTACCTCCCAGTGAGATATTTCAAAGCGAGCGGTCGTGGATGGTCGCGACCGCTCGCGTTGAGTAACCATCCGTTCGCATTGATGAAGCTCCTGCTCGAACAGAACATCTACTCGAGCACCAGAAAGAAGCTTCGCCCTCTTGCGCTGCATATGGTGCCATTCACGCTGATTTTCCTGCATGGGATTAACACCCAGTGCTAAAAATCAGCGCGAATGGCGCAACCTAATGCATTCTACTACATGCGGAACTCCACGTAGAACGACAGACTTTTATGCGCACTCCGAACTCCGACCAGGACTAATAATCATTCTACACCGCCGTGTGACTGTTCAGGGAGCTTTCCTTGATCAGTATATAGTCTCCTACTCAGATGTCAGAGGCCTTCGTGCCTTGCCGTACACTGCCCTAGTCATTGGTTCACTGGTCGTCCATCGCTGGGGGCCTCCACTGGGAGTGATGTATAATGAAGTTAGTGATCACACATCCCATATTTAGGTGGCCAGGAACTCGCGCTGTGGTGATGTGGGAAGTCTGCCTATATACCTCAATAATAAGTATATGGCCCATTCTAACAGCTGTTGGTTGACATGAGCTATTTGAATGACTGTTCAAAGTTCTCATGAATCTTCCAGCCTCACCGTTTGCTTGTGGGCATCTCGGGGTAACCCTTTTGTGCCGGATGTTCAACGATCGAAGGTATGTTGCTATCTCTTGCCAATGAAAAGGCAGACCACTGTCAGTCCGGAGTTCCATTAAGAGTCCATAGGTTCCCATCATTTTTTCTAACTTTGGAAGGATCTCGCTGGATGCTTGAGTGCTGAAAACTGTGCCTCCAGATACTTCGAGCAGTTGTCTACTAGGACATGGTTGTATCGCCCATCAGGGAGGCATCCAAAGTTGAGACTCACGCAGACCCACAGTTGTTGTAGTGCAAGCTCCATAAGGACTGGTGCAGGGTAATCTGGGGGCCCAGATGCTTGCCACCATGGGCATAACCATACTCTAAGTTCTACAAGGTCATCCATGAGGGGGAACTAAACCTTGCTGCGGGATTGCCAGCATTGGCAAGTTGGACAACGTGGGTGGTCAGGCTTGCCTGGATGATGATTTGTGGCCGTGCAATAAGCATCCTTCTGGGTCAGTGTCCAGTTCTTGGGGTACCAGGTAGAGAGAATCAAGGATTCTCTGGGCTTCAGATGTCTGGTGGGCCCGATGTGCTTTAGCATTTCCCACTGTCCTGACCTGACAACACCGACAACCATTTGTAGACACTCGTCACTCGTCAGTGTCAGTGGCGTGGAGTATTGTTTCTAAATTCAGAGTTAATGGCCAGGATCATTCAATGACATGCCGGATGTATTCGGCCATTTTGTTTGCTTCATCAGCTTCCTCCAGCATGGCACTCTAAAGATGTTGCTGGCCCCTGGATGGTATTCCATTGTGCAGTCAAACTCCCGTAGTTGCAGCATCCATTTGTTGATCCACAGTGGTAGCTTTGAGTAGGTGCCCTGGAATAGGGGGAATCGGTGGCTTGTGGTTGGTGCTCACCAAGAAGGGATGCCTGTGCAGATAGAGGTCTATCAGCACCTCCAGTGTATGGTAATCGCCTCTTTTTCAGTATGAGAATAGCGTTGCCCTGATGGTGTTAGTGACTGGCTGGCATACGTCCAGTGGTGGATGGCATGGATCAGGGGTGGCAGGGCAGGGAGTGAGGGGGAGGAGGAGGAGTAAGGGGAATGTAAAAAGATGTTAAAAAAACGTACCTTATCGCTGCGTCCCCCAACACTGCTTTGTCTCTCCTCCTTCAGACTCAGGCCAAGAACAGGAACCAGGAAGAACACCCAAGCTCCCCTGACCAATCACAACTCTGCAATGCAGCGTTGTGATTAGTCTGGCCACTGTTGTTCGGTGCTCAGAGGGGGCTGGGGGACTGGGCATGTTCCCCATGAAAGCTGTAATGTAGCCTGTGTGGAGAACATGCAAAGTGCGCATGACTGTTTGTCCGACCCCAGAGGGCCAGCCAAGCATTCATGAGCACATGGAGTGGACAAACCACTCTCCCCTGCTCTAAGAGCAGCGAAGCCCCACCCGCCCACTGGCAAAGCAGCTGTAAACAATAAAATAATAATAGCATTGAGTTATGTTTTTTTTTTTTTGTAGTCACACTGATTAAAAGCAGTGGGGCAACGGGGAGGAGCCTCTACGGCATATGCCACTGTTGCCCACTCTCCTCACTCTTGCTGTGCCCCCAGGCCATTTGGGCAAGCATCCACTGCCAGAATTATCCACCTTGTGGGGCTGAAGTAGACCAGGGCGGTATTGGCTGACAAGGCAACTTTGATACCTTGAAAAGACCGCTTTTGCTCCTCACCCCATGTCCAGTCAGCTGAGGATTTTGTGTGGTCCCACAGAGGTTAAATGAGGGTGGTTAGAACTTTAAAGAATTGGCCACAGTATGTAACCATCCCTAAAAAGCTTCTGACTTCTGAGACGTTGGATGGTGGTAGGGCTTCTTTGATGTTACGCACTCTGTCTGGGTCTGGCGCTACTCCTTCTGCGGAAAAGGAATACTCAAATGTTCTGATCCTCTGCTTCATGAAACCACACTTGTCCTTGTGAAAGGTAAGCCCAGCCTCTTATTCGTTGTAGCACACTCCTCAGCCTTTAGTGGTGTTCTTTGACATATGTTGTGTAGACAACAATGTCATCACTCACGTTGACAACTATGTATAGTGTTCTGAAACACTTCTGTAGTGCTCGAGATGCCATAGTTTAAGCACTTGAAGTACCGCAACCCTACATGAGTAGAAAAGGTAGCATTGTACTTAGATTCTTTGACCAGGGTCAGTGGTGGTACCCTGACTGGAGGTCTACCTTGGGAAACCAACTGCTTCCGCTCAGTTCCCCAATCAACCATTCAAGTCATCGATGGTGGGGGTCAAATGCCATTCTCTTTGGATGGCCACGTTCAGAAGTTTCATATCCACACAAATGCGGACCTCGCCGGGTTGCTTCAGTTTCCTCATGACCATGATGAGAGACACCCATGGGGTGAGACTTGTGACTTTCTCAATGATGCCATCTTTCTCTAGCTTCTCCAGCTCTATCTCCACCTTCGGTCTCAAGTGAAATGCAATCTAGTGGTGCCGGAGCGCTACCTGCTGCACTTTTTCCTTCATGCAACCAATGCCCACAAGAGACCATTGAATTCTGGAAGAATGTAGGACAGTTCTTCTGTGTGCACACAGAGTGGAAAGCAAACGATTTTGAGTGTTTCAGTGGTGTGGCAGCTAGGAAGAATACCATCACCTCCTGAGGCTACGTATACTTTGGTAACAACTGTTGCCTCACCTTGGGTTATCTGAGCCTTGAACACACTCAGCAAGGGCAACGGTCTTGCTTGTCCATTAGCAAACACTAGATCCTTGGCCTTTTTCAGGATTGGCATTTTTGCCATTGCCTGATATGCATTAGCCGACATGATGTAGATGGGGGCACATGTGTCAACTGTGGCTGTTAGACAGTGTGGTCCTATTGGCACATTACACTGGGGTAGTGGATGTCTATCAGTGGTGGCACTGACTATCGTGAACATGGAGTGTACTATATACTCAGCAATGCTGTCATTGTCCATGTCTTTTGTGTCATCTGGTATCCTGTGTATGGCATTGACTGTTGGAGTTGGTTTTCAGTTCTTGGAAGCCCTGCAAGCTCTTGCAAAGTGATTTTTTTGCCCATGTGAGGCTCATTTGGTGGGTCGCTCCTCCATAATAGCCACATTTTCATGGGGTCTCAGATTTTTTTTGACTTGTCCTGCATTCTTCAGGGTAGTACTGCATTGACTGTCTCCACTTTCACTGACCGTTGTAAAACTGCCTCTATATGGGAGGATTGGGCCTTGGAAAGTTCTTTGGAGCATCCCATGGTTAAAATGTTTCCTAGCGATTTCCCTGACTCCTGCAACATGTTTTCTCTTAATATTGTGCAGTAACACCACTGTATGATCTGCCCATAAATTTCTTCCTGTTCATGAGCAAATGTATCCATGCTGGCCAATTCTTTGAGTCTTGCGAAGAAGTTATCTAGCAACTCCTCAGACCTTTGCCTGGCCTGGGTGAATAGGAAGCGCTCATAGTCTTGATTGGCCATTGGTTCAAAATGAGGATTGAGGATGTCCACCAGTGTGGCATAGGCATTGGAGGTGGGCTCTTTGATGGTTTTGGAGATCTTATGTATCCTTCCCTCACAGGTGAAGTAGGAATGCTCAGTTCCTATCTTTGATCTCCATAGCCACAAAATAAAGTTCTAACCACCCCACCCAATCTCTTCACTTGATGGGGCCCCTTTGATAACAAATGCCTCTAAGGCAGGAATGTTTACCATAATTGTGAGTTATATGTTCTTTCCTTATACTGGTGAATCGTATCTCTGGCTACTGCCACAGTTCTAGGGGAAATTGTGCCTTCTACCAAGTGTCTGGGGTTGTATGGTCTTAAGTGGCCTTCCTTGCTTTGTGGGTGTTTGCGTTTCTTACCCCTGCACTGTAGTTTTTTCATGTGGCCGTGGAAGCTGTGGCCCTTGAATTCTCTTTCTCTTCCTCAACATTAAGCCAGACATCCAATGTACACGTGGTGTGGCGACGGGTGAACTCTGCCTCATCTCAGCTGCTCCTGCCAGGGGCTGGTGTAAAGCATTGCTTTGTGGTGTCACAGACTGCACACCCGTAGCACTAAAAATACACAAGTCACTATTCTCATCTTCACCAGCCAGGATTCAATTCTGCGGCTCTCTTTTGCAGGGCTTTAACCAATAGAGATTTCATAATGTATGATAGTGCATTTCTCACTGATTAACATAACTTGCATTTAATTTTCATGTAAGCTGCGCGTTATTTATATGTAGTTACCGGAAGGTGAAGACCGAAAACAGTTACAGAATATTTTATTTTTTTAGCCACGTTCACTCACCCACCCCACCTTGCTCGCAGCATCTCAGTTCCCATACTTTTTTAATGCACTTTGATCACTGCTCTACAGATAGTGTGTTCCCTCACTGCTCCTCTGGCACACACTACAGGGTGTACTACTCATTGACAATAATGCAGAGTAAGAATGGGCTGGCATGATCCCTTTGAACCGAAAGGGTCCCCAGCTCAATTGGGATCTCTCCAGGGTGGACAAACTTTAAAGCCGGTCGTGCCCGCTTCAGGAAGCTGAGCTGAGCTGATTAAGGGAGAGATTCTCAAATATTTTTTGCTGGGTTACTGCAACAAAAGTGTTGCTTACCAACACAATTTTTTTTTCCATATTCACTTCCAAGTGCAAAACTTGTTTTGACTGGAAAGTACCCAAAAGTATTGCAAACGCCATTTTGCATCAAGGAGGCTTAACATGGGTGGTACATGGACGTTCCCAGTTACCGACCATTGCTTTTTTACGGTAAACCCTATCTACTAACATTAGTAGACAGGGTTAAGCGCCAAAAATTAACACCGCTGAAAGATAGGAGTTAAAAGGAGAAATGTTTTCATTTGTTTCCTTTCTTTTCCGACTTTGCATGTGTGCTGCACTGTACAGTACACAAACAAAGTAGGAAAAGGTTTTTTACTTGTCTAGCTATAATTTTGTACAGGAGGGGCACCCTTCCTTTACAAAACCTATGTAAGGCTCAGACACATACCCTAAAACTATGGTGCGAAGGTGTGTGCCTTGCAAACAGATGCTGAAATCTCATCTCAGTAAATATGGCTCTCTCCCTATCACCCATCGCAGCCTTTTTGGTTGCCGCACTGCGCTCTGTGACACCTTTGAGAATTTGGGTCTAAGTGTGCTGCTTCTTCTCCACCCATATGCTAACACTGACTTAGCTGAGCTAAGTACTTTGTCATGAATATAAAGCGCTTCATATACCCATTGCGGAGCGAGAAAGTGTATTATGGAAAATCTTTAGTTATTTGTTTGAATGTTATGTTATCGTATTGGCACGCCTGCCATTGGGATTTGAAAAGGAACTCTGCCAGGCGGGCAACTAGAGCCAAATTTCGGGGGGGGGGGCTAATTCTTCGAACCATAGACAGAGTGACTGAAAGAAGGGGTTAAAACACAACAAAAGCCCAATTTACAAGTAAATTGTCTTTTAAAGACCTGTTAAGTACTCGGGTGCGGCTGCAATTAGATCGTCGCCAGCCCTCAAAGCTGTCAGCCCGGGCTGACACACACGACGGGGGGGGGGGCTGAAGCCCCGTGAGCCCAATGGGTGTTGCCCGGCTATCTATCTCCAGTCACCTTGACAGGATGGAAGCGCTACAATGGAAAATCGAGCTCGTTCACAAGAATGGATTTCATATCTAATGACAACAAGTGCAGTTCCTACAAAAAGCCACTGAGAGGCGGCAGAGCACTGGCTTGTTCACTGTCCGACAGCTGCTCTGCACTCTGCGCTGGTGCTCAGGCGGTGTACCCGCGGCAGCTGGGGACGCAGACTCTGGCGTCGCGTCGCTTTTTGTGGTAACGGCCAGTGCAACACCCAGTGTAACAGCTGCAGGTAGAACAATCCATATGACCCAAATGTATCTGGTGCGTCCACTGCAAATCTAGATTCATGTTTTGAATTTTACAGACAATAGCACTGGTCGATTTCTGAACCCACATCACCCGCTGCTGCATCCTGTCACCCGCACACTGGCGCCCCGTGGCGTAAGCAGCATCCAATGTACCGCGCTGAAATGTAGTAAAGAGGAAAGCACCAAAATGTCAAATGAATATTTGGATTACTTGTGATTACTTATATGATAAATTGGATCAAGAAATGGATGATAACGCTTGAACTTCATGGGATTCTTCAGCTGTGCATCCTGGGTAAGGGAGCATGACCAGGCTCCAGCTTTTGCATATACATTGACGCGCAGGCAGGGAGCGCGCTCCGGGATAGCGCGCCCCAAGTTATTGCGTTTAGGATCGCAAAACCTTGAAGCTCATTCCATGCAGGTGTGCATTCTACCACTTCAGCTATGGACCCCCGTGCACACCATACACAGCACCTCGTGCACCCAGTGTGACCAAAGGCAGAGCCCGAGTGCACCACACGTGCCGAGTGTGGTGTGCCATCAGTGCACCAGACACTGCCTGTAGTGTCCGCTGGGTGCACAAGGAAGTGTGTGTGTGTCACAATATTCCAGGTCCCCTCCATGCCTTGTACGCAGACTCACGGGGGTGTAGAGAGCTGCACAGCTGGTGCAGCAGCGCCAGCTGTGCGGAGATTCGTTTTCACTCAAGGCCTTCCTTCTTCACTGGGCCTAGTGTTCTGCGTGGGCCTGGAGAGCCGCTCCCACAGCGGACGGTGTGCTGGGGCCCTTCCTCAAAAGGCTCAGATCTGGACTGGGACACCTCAATTCTGCAAATTATAAATGACACCCGGTGTCCTTCCAGGCATGGTTACCTACTGGGAGGTCCATTCAAACTGGCCCCAATGGCTCCCACGGGTGCTTATGTATGAATGTGCAGCGTCTATTCAATCTCATGCAGCTCTCCCTCCCTCCAGCACACGTGGCTGCTGATTCGTGTCCTCTGAGAAACAATGAGAGCACATCTTTGACCCTCTTCCAACTTAAATGACCCCTCCTCCTATGTACGACTCCCTCCACCCATGAACCTTCCAACCACACGCACAACATTCGGACACGTGACTGCGACGGAAGGTCACACTATACTGGAACTAAAAAACAAAGCATATATGTGGAGGGTCAAGGGGAATATTTAATGACCTCTCTGCTCGCTCCCCTACTAAGATACAAAATACACAAGAGAGCAGACAAGGTCTGGAAAATAGTGTATAGCTATGTTAGCGAATGTGCAGCAGTGGGTGCATGTGTAAACGTATGTTATTGAAAAACAAGGCTGAAAACGTCCCATCAGACCACCCTTTATGGTGGATTTTACGTCATGTGGGATGTTTTGCTGATCATTCCATAACACAACTGACCAAATAGTGCCGCTGTAGAAATGGATGTCAGTAATCTAGCCGTAATGTCCATTGTGAAGTAGTGTTTACTAAAGTGCAGTGCTAAAATAACAGTGAAAAATTTAAAATAGACTACACAGGCGCTGTACAGCATTCAAAACGCAATCTATGTGTCAGATATTAAAAACACGCCGAGTAGTATGACTACCCCATGGCGCTGTGCAGAACGGTCGACATGTTTCAGCCTCACGGGCATTGCCCCGGCTTTCTTCAGGACCACAAGAAAAAATGCTACTGCAACTATGATTAATTGTGTTAAGTGACAAGGACAAATAATGTACTGAGAAAGTTACATATCTACCAGTAACCATCGCAAAGTATGCCCACTGGAAGGAGAGAAGAACGTCTTCTTCCTGAAACAATGTTTACAAAACACTATATTATACACATGCAACCAAATGTATACACAAACATAATACCAACAAAACTCACACCTGCCTGAATGAAATTTGCATTCAGCAATATGAACAAGCATACTAGCTTAAACAACATGAAGCATTTCTTCACGATGCTACTCACCCAGCTTTATGTGGGTGAAGACCTCACCTCACCCGGCGACCGCTCGGGAGTATGAGGCCCCGCTCTGTGGTGTAGAAAAAGGAACGCTATAAGCTCACAACTCTATAGTGTCCAGCCCAATTGCTCTACACACTAACCCAACAGACGTGTGATGGTCACCCACCTGTTCACCCCGGAGTCCCAACCCACATCCAGACACTTAGAAAACATAACGCTATGGTGTAAAACATATAACCTCTGAATGGTTTGTTGATGGCTCCCAGGTACCTACCAAAACCACAGTGTGTCCTAATAGATAGGGTTCCTAATGATTAACCCAGGGATTGTCTATAGTAGGGAGCTATTCAAAATTTATTAAGCAAAAATGTCCTTAATGGAGGGCTTATAGGGCCATCCAAAACTCTTAGGCTCGAGGTTACTAAGCTCAATTGTTCATAATAGAGGGCTAGCCAAAAAATATTAAGCCATAATCTCCTTAATGGAGGGCTTAGGGGGCCGTCCAAAACTCTTAAGCTCGAGTTTACTAAGCTATATCGCATAGGAGGGGGGCTGACTGATAGCGAAGGCATCAGCAGGAGACTCACCTGTCCGTCGGTGCCCCCAATCTTGGCTCGAGCGGAAGTGGAGGAAACGGTCAGAACCGCCCTTGGGTGTTATATACCTACCGGAAACCAAATTAGTGAGGCAGGAAAAGGGGGGCGTTGGAATACTGCTAACTGAGGGCAAACGCGCGAAAGAGGAGCGCGAGAAACAAGAGACACTGCTCTGTAGCACATGCGCAGTAACCAATATGCCTAGACGATGACATGTGGACAAACGCGCTCAATGGGAGCGCGAGAGACACGGCTCTGAAGCACATGCGCAGTGGCCGATTTGCCGATAGATGACATACACATTGTCACCACATTATCATTAAAACCTAACTAGGGGAAAGTTTCGGATTACACCTTTGCCGATTAGCGCGGTTGAAAATACGAGCTTTATATAAAAAAATGCTCAAATACGCGCCCATCATAATATATGCGCGTGGCTGGTGGAAAGACACTGTATGTGTGTGTCGTGCACTCAGTGAAATAGACTGTATCTCACTGGAAAGGGGCGTGATAGGCTCGCAGGCTTTAGTCTCCCAATATGGAGACCCCCATGAGTGGCAAGGGCGCAGAAACTTGTCTTCAATTGTCGTGTAGAGTGTAAAGTGAACAGTTAATGAACATTAACATTATATAGAACTCCTAAACTTGGTTTATGGTGAAAAGTAGATCTAAATGTCCATTAAACATATATATATCCGGGGACGATCTGACTCAAATACCTCAACTATAATGCTTGTCTGCAAGAGAGTGTGTCCCAAAAGAAGATAATTCATGCATAAGGAGACACTCTATGATGGAGTTTGTTGTCTAGAGTTGCTATACGCTGGAGCGTAATGAGACCCTTGTGAGGGATCAGTATGAACACGATTTAAGGAGTTGTTTGTTATCGCCAAGTGTCAAGGAATGTGGATATAGGGCCGGGTGGACAGAAGGGATTACCACACAATTATGTTAGGTGAGCTTAACGGGTGCAACAGAAACTGCGTTACAACCAATTTAAAAGACCCGCAACCATCAGGTTGCTCATGAAACTAAAAAACAAAGCATATATGTGGAGGGTCAAGGGGAATATTTAATGACCTCTCTGCTCGCTCCCCTACTAAGATACAAAATACACAAGAGAGCAGACAAGGTCTGGAAAATAGTGTATAGCTATGTTAGCGAATGTGCAGCAGTGGGTGCATGTGTAAACGTATGTTATTGAAAAACAAGGCTGAAAACGTCCCATCAGACCACCCTTTATGGTGGATTTTACGTCATGTGGGATGTTTTGCTGATCATTCCATAACACAACTGACCAAATAGTGCCGCTGTAGAAATGGATGTCAGTAATGAAGTAGTGTTTACTAAAGTGCAGTGCTAAAATAACAGTGAAAAATTTAAAATAGACTACACAGGCGCTGTACAGCATTCAAAACGCAATCTATGTGTCAGATATTAAAAACACGCCGAGTAGTATGACTACCCCATGGCGCTGTGCAGAACGGTCGACATGTTTCAGCAAAGCCGGGGCAATGCCCGTGAGGCTGAAACATGTCGACCGTTCTGCACAGCGCCATGGGGTAGTCATACTACTCGGCGTGTTTTTAATATCTGACACATAGATTGCGTTTTGAATGCTGTACAGCGCCTGTGTAGTCTATTTTAAAATTTTCACTGTTATTTTAGCACTGCACTTTAGTAAACACTACTTCACAATGGACATTACGGCTAGATTACTGACATCCATTTCTACAGCGGCACTATTTGGTCAGTTGTGTTATGGAATGATCAGCAAAACATCCCACATGACGTAAAATCCACCATAAAGGGTGGTCTGATGGGACGTTTTCAGCCTTGTTTTTCAATAACATACGTTTACACATGCACCCACTGCTGCACATTCGCTAACATAGCTATACACTATTTTCCAGACCTTGTCTGCTCTCTTGTGTATTTTGTATCTTAGTAGGGGAGCGAGCAGAGAGGTCATTAAATATTCCCCTTGACCCTCCACATATATGCTTTGTTTTTTAGTTTCATGAGCAACCTGATGGTTGCGGGTCTTTTAAATTGGTTGTAACGCAGTTTCTGTTGCACCCGTTAAGCTCACCTAACATAATTGTGTGGTAATCCCTTCTGTCCACCCGGCCCTATATCCACATTCCTTGACACTTGGCGATAACAAACAACTCCTTAAATCGTGTTCATACTGATCCCTCACAAGGGTCTCATTACGCTCCAGCGTATAGCAACTCTAGACAACAAACTCCATCATAGAGTGTCTCCTTATGCATGAATTATCTTCTTTTGGGACACACTCTCTTGCAGACAAGCATTATAGTTGAGGTATTTGAGTCAGATCGTCCCCGGATATATATATGTTTAATGGACATTTAGATCTACTTTTCACCATAAACCAAGTTTAGGAGTTCTATATAATGTTAATGTTCATTAACTGTTCACTTTACACTCTACACGACAATTGAAGACAAGTTTCTGCGCCCTTGCCACTCATGGGGGTCTCCATATTGGGAGACTAAAGCCTGCGAGCCTATCACGCCCCTTTCCAGTGAGATACAGTCTATTTCACTGAGTGCACGACACACACATACAGTGTCTTTCCACCAGCCACGCGCATATATTATGATGGGCGCGTATTTGAGCATTTTTTTATATAAAGCTCGTATTTTCAACCGCGCTAATCGGCAAAGGTGTAATCCGAAACTTTCCCCTAGTTAGGTTTTAATGATAATGTGGTGACAATGTGTATGTCATCTATCGGCAAATCGGCCACTGCGCATGTGCTTCAGAGCCGTGTCTCTCGCGCTCCCATTGAGCGCGTTTGTCCACATGTCATCGTCTAGGCATATTGGTTACTGCGCATGTGCTACAGAGCAGTGTCTCTTGTTTCTCGCGCTCCTCTTTCGCGCGTTTGCCCTCAGTTAGCAGTATTCCAACGCCCCCCTTTTCCTGCCTCACTAATTTGGTTTCCGGTAGGTATATAACACCCAAGGGCGGTTCTGACCGTTTCCTCCACTTCCGCTCGAGCCAAGATTGGGGGCACCGACGGACAGGTGAGTCTCCTGCTGATGCCTTCGCTCTCAGTCAGCCCCCCTCCTATGCAATATAGCTTAGTAAACTCGAGCTTAAGAGTTTTGGACGGCCCCCTAAGCCCTCCATTAAGGAGATTATGGCTTAATATTTTTTGGCTAGCCCTCTATTATGAACAATTGAGCTTAGTAACCTCGAGCCTAAGAGTTTTGGATGGCCCTATAAGCCCTCCATTAAGGACATTTTTGCTTAATAAATTTTGAATAGCTCCCTACTATAGACAATCCCTGGGTTAATCATTAGGAACCCTATCTATTAGGACACACTGTGGTTTTGGTAGGTACCTGGGAGCCATCAACAAACCATTCAGAGGTTATATGTTTTACACCATAGCGTTATGTTTTCTAAGTGTCTGGATGTGGGTTGGGACTCCGGGGTGAACAGGTGGGTGACCATCACACGTCTGTTGGGTTAGTGTGTAGAGCAATTGGGCTGGACACTATAGAGTTGTGAGCTTATAGCGTTCCTTTTTCTACACCACAGAGCGGGGCCTCATACTCCCGAGCGGTCGCCGGGTGAGGTGAGGTCTTCACCCACATAAAGCTGGGTGAGTAGCATCGTGAAGAAATGCTTCATGTTGTTTAAGCTAGTATGCTTGTTCATATTGCTGAATGCAAATTTCATTCAGGCAGGTGTGAGTTTTGTTGGTATTATGTTTGTGTATACATTTGGTTGCATGTGTATAATATAGTGTTTTGTAAACATTGTTTCAGGAAGAAGACGTTCTTCTCTCCTTCCAGTGGGCATACTTTGCGATGGTTACTGGTAGATATGTAACTTTCTCAGTACATTATTTGTCCTTGTCACTTAACACAATTAATCATAGTTGCAGTAGCATTTTTTCTTGTGGTCCTGAAGAAAGCCGGGGCAATGCCCGTGAGGCTGAAACATGTCGACCGTTCTGCACAGCGCCATGGGGTAGTCATACTACTCGGCGTGTTTTTAATATCTGACACATAGATTGCGTTTTGAATGCTGTACAGCGCCTGTGTAGTCTATTTTAAATTTTTCACTGTTATTTTAGCACTGCACTTTAGTAAACACTACTTCACAATGGACATTACGGCTAGATTACTGACATCCATTTCTACAGCGGCACTATTTGGTCAGTTGTGTTATGGAATGATCAGCAAAACATCCCACATGACGTAAAATCCACCATAAAGGGTGGTCTGATGGGACGTTTTCAGCCTTGTTTTTCAATAACATACGTTTACACATGCACCCACTGCTGCACATTCGCTAACATAGCTATACACTATTTTCCAGACCTTGTCTGCTCTCTTGTGTATTTTGTATCTTAGTAGGGGAGCGAGCAGAGAGGTCATTAAATATTCCCCTTGACCCTCCACATATATGCTTTGTTTTTTAGTTTCATGAGCAACCTGATGGTTGCGGGTCTTTTAAATTGGTTGTAACGCAGTTTCTGTTGCACCCGTTAAGCTCACCTAACATAATTGTGTGGTAATCCCTTCTGTCCACCCGGCCCTATATCCACATTCCTTGACACTTGGCGATAACAAACAACTCCTTAAATCGTGTTCATACTGATCCCTCACAAGGGTCTCATTACGCTCCAGCGTATAGCAACTCTAGACAACAAACTCCATCATAGAGTGTCTCCTTATGCATGAATTATCTTCTTTTGGGACACACTCTCTTGCAGACAAGCATTATAGTTGAGGTATTTGAGTCAGATCGTCCCCGGATATATATATGTTTAATGGACATTTAGATCTACTTTTCACCATAAACCAAGTTTAGGAGTTCTATATAATGTTAATGTTCATTAACTGTTCACTTTACACTCTACACGACAATTGAAGACAAGTTTCTGCGCCCTTGCCACTCATGGGGGTCTCCATATTGGGAGACTAAAGCCTGCGAGCCTATCACGCCCCTTTCCAGTGAGATACAGTCTATTTCACTGAGTGCACGACACACACATACAGTGTCTTTCCACCAGCCACGCGCATATATTATGATGGGCGCGTATTTGAGCATTTTTTTATATAAAGCTCGTATTTTCAACCGCGCTAATCGGCAAAGGTGTAATCCGAAACTTTCCCCTAGTTAGGTTTTAATGATAATGTGGTGACAATGTGTATGTCATCTATCGGCAAATCGGCCACTGCGCATGTGCTTCAGAGCCGTGTCTCTCGCGCTCCCATTGAGCGCGTTTGTCCACATGTCATCGTCTAGGCATATTGGTTACTGCGCATGTGCTACAGAGCAGTGTCTCTTGTTTCTCGCGCTCCTCTTTCGCGCGTTTGCCCTCAGTTAGCAGTATTCCAACGCCCCCCTTTTCCTGCCTCACTAATTTGGTTTCCGGTAGGTATATAACACCCAAGGGCGGTTCTGACCGTTTCCTCCACTTCCGCTCGAGCCAAGATTGGGGGCACCGACGGACAGGTGAGTCTCCTGCTGATGCCTTCGCTATCAGTCAGCCCCCCTCCTATGCAATATAGCTTAGTAAACTCGAGCTTAAGAGTTTTGGACGGCCCCCTAAGCCCTCCATTAAGGAGATTATGGCTTAATATTTTTTGGCTAGCCCTCTATTATGAACAATTGAGCTTAGTAACCTCGAGCCTAAGAGTTTTGGATGGCCCTATAAGCCCTCCATTAAGGACATTTTTGCTTAATAAATTTTGAATAGCTCCCTACTATAGACAATCCCTGGGTTAATCATTAGGAACCCTATCTATTAGGACACACTGTGGTTTTGGTAGGTACCTGGGAGCCATCAACAAACCATTCAGAGGTTATATGTTTTACACCATAGCGTTATGTTTTCTAAGTGTCTGGATGTGGGTTGGGACTCCGGGGTGAACAGGTGGGTGACCATCACACGTCTGTTGGGTTAGTGTGTAGAGCAATTGGGCTGGACACTATAGAGTTGTGAGCTTATAGCGTTCCTTTTTCTACACCACAGAGCGGGGCCTCATACTCCCGAGCGGTCGCCGGGTGAGGTGAGGTCTTCACCCACATAAAGCTGGGTGAGTAGCATCGTGAAGAAATGCTTCATGTTGTTTAAGCTAGTATGCTTGTTCATATTGCTGAATGCAAATTTCATTCAGGCAGGTGTGAGTTTTGTTGGTATTATGTTTGTGTATACATTTGGTTGCATGTGTATAATATAGTGTTTTCTAAACATTGTTTCAGGAAGAAGACGTTCTTCTCTCCTTCCAGTGGGCATACTTTGCGATGGTTACTGGTAGATATGTAACTTTCTCAGTACATTATTTGTCCTTGTCACTTAACACAATTAATCATAGTTGCAGTAGCATTTTTTCTTGTGGTCCTGAAGAAAGCCGGGGCAATGCCCGTGAGGCTGAAACATGTCGACCGTTCTGCACAGCGCCATGGGGTAGTCATACTACTCGGCGTGTTTTTAATATCTGACACATAGATTGCGTTTTGAATGCTGTACAGCGCCTGTGTAGTCTATTTTAAATTTTTCACTGTTATTTTAGCACTGCACTTTAGTAAACACTACTTCACAATGGACATTACGGCTAGATTACTGACATCCATTTCTACAGCGGCACTATTTGGTCAGTTGTGTTATGGAATGATCAGCAAAACATCCCACATGACGTAAAATCCACCATAAAGGGTGGTCTGATGGGACGTTTTCAGCCTTGTTTTTCAATAACATACGTTTACACATGCACCCACTGCTGCACATTCGCTAACATAGCTATACACTATTTTCCAGACCTTGTCTGCTCTCTTGTGTATTTTGTATCTTAGTAGGGGAGCGAGCAGAGAGGTCATTAAATATTCCCCTTGACCCTCCACATATATGCTTTGTTTTTTAGTTTCATGAGCAACCTGATGGTTGCGGGTCTTTTAAATTGGTTGTAACGCAGTTTCTGTTGCACCCGTTAAGCTCACCTAACATAATTGTGTGGTAATCCCTTCTGTCCACCCGGCCCTATATCCACATTCCTTGACACTTGGCGATAACAAACAACTCCTTAAATCGTGTTCATACTGATCCCTCACAAGGGTCTCATTACGCTCCAGCGTATAGCAACTCTAGACAACAAACTCCATCATAGAGTGTCTCCTTATGCATGAATTATCTTCTTTTGGGACACACTCTCTTGCAGACAAGCATTATAGTTGAGGTATTTGAGTCAGATCGTCCCCGGATATATATATGTTTAATGGACATTTAGATCTACTTTTCACCATAAACCAAGTTTAGGAGTTCTATATAATGTTAATGTTCATTAACTGTTCACTTTACACTCTACACGACAATTGAAGACAAGTTTCTGCGCCCTTGCCACTCATGGGGGTCTCCATATTGGGAGACTAAAGCCTGCGAGCCTATCACGCCCCTTTCCAGTGAGATACAGTCTATTTCACTGAGTGCACGACACACACATACAGTGTCTTTCCACCAGCCACGCGCATATATTATGATGGGCGCGTATTTGAGCATTTTTTTATATAAAGCTCGTATTTTCAACCGCGCTAATCGGCAAAGGTGTAATCCGAAACTTTCCCCTAGTTAGGTTTTAATGATAATGTGGTGACAATGTGTATGTCATCTATCGGCAAATCGGCCACTGCGCATGTGCTTCAGAGCCGTGTCTCTCGCGCTCCCATTGAGCGCGTTTGTCCACATGTCATCGTCTAGGCATATTGGTTACTGCGCATGTGCTACAGAGCAGTGTCTCTTGTTTCTCGCGCTCCTCTTTCGCGCGTTTGCCCTCAGTTAGCAGTATTCCAACGCCCCCCTTTTCCTGCCTCACTAATTTGGTTTCCGGTAGGTATATAACACCCAAGGGCGGTTCTGACCGTTTCCTCCACTTCCGCTCGAGCCAAGATTGGGGGCACCGACGGACAGGTGAGTCTCCTGCTGATGCCTTCGCTCTCAGTCAGCCCCCCTCCTATGCAATATAGCTTAGTAAACTCGAGCTTAAGAGTTTTGGACGGCCCCCTAAGCCCTCCATTAAGGAGATTATGGCTTAATATTTTTTGGCTAGCCCTCTATTATGAACAATTGAGCTTAGTAACCTCGAGCCTAAGAGTTTTGGATGGCCCTATAAGCCCTCCATTAAGGACATTTTTGCTTAATAAATTTTGAATAGCTCCCTACTATAGACAATCCCTGGGTTAATCATTAGGAACCCTATCTATTAGGACACACTGTGGTTTTGGTAGGTACCTGGGAGCCATCAACAAACCATTCAGAGGTTATATGTTTTACACCATAGCGTTATGTTTTCTAAGTGTCTGGATGTGGGTTGGGACTCCGGGGTGAACAGGTGGGTGACCATCACACGTCTGTTGGGTTAGTGTGTAGAGCAATTGGGCTGGACACTATAGAGTTGTGAGCTTATAGCGTTCCTTTTTCTACACCACAGAGCGGGGCCTCATACTCCCGAGCGGTCGCCGGGTGAGGTGAGGTCTTCACCCACATAAAGCTGGGTGAGTAGCATCGTGAAGAAATGCTTCATGTTGTTTAAGCTAGTATGCTTGTTCATATTGCTGAATGCAAATTTCATTCAGGCAGGTGTGAGTTTTGTTGGTATTATGTTTGTGTATACATTTGGTTGCATGTGTATAATATAGTGTTTTGTAAACATTGTTTCAGGAAGAAGACGTTCTTCTCTCCTTCCAGTGGGCATACTTTGCGATGGTTACTGGTAGATATGTAACTTTCTCAGTACATTATTTGTCCTTGTCACTTAACACAATTAATCATAGTTGCAGTAGCATTTTTTCTTGTGGTCCTGAAGAAAGCCGGGGCAATGCCCGTGAGGCTGAAACATGTCGACCGTTCTGCACAGCGCCATGGGGTAGTCATACTACTCGGCGTGTTTTTAATATCTGACACATAGATTGCGTTTTGAATGCTGTACAGCGCCTGTGTAGTCTATTTTAAATTTTTCACTGTTATTTTAGCACTGCACTTTAGTAAACACTACTTCACAATGGACATTACGGCTAGATTACTGACATCCATTTCTACAGCGGCACTATTTGGTCAGTTGTGTTATGGAATGATCAGCAAAACATCCCACATGACGTAAAATCCACCATAAAGGGTGGTCTGATGGGACGTTTTCAGCCTTGTTTTTCAATAACATACGTTTACACATGCACCCACTGCTGCACATTCGCTAACATAGCTATACACTATTTTCCAGACCTTGTCTGCTCTCTTGTGTATTTTGTATCACACTATACTGGAACCAGATGCCAAGGGCACCACCTGGTGCCCCCAGCGTGACAATTAGCATCCACTGTTCCACCTGCTGTTCACGGGGCCTGGGGCGCATTGTGTGACCTGCTGCAGATGGTGCTGCCCATGTATCTCGAAGCATGTGGGACGCTTACTACAGGGGACCCCAGCAGATGCTGCATACGCCGGTGCATCTATTGCATTGCATGCACTGACTGTGCTCACTGAACTCCCGGCACAGGGACCTCCCAGGGACACCCACAGCACTAGGAACGCTCGGTGCTACAGCCCCCGGTGCACCCAGTGTAGCGCCCTGGTGCCCGGTCTCTCGAGGGTATCCTAGTGCACCTGGAGCTGCCAGAGCGCAATCCAGGGCGCCCGGTGGAGTCAGTGTAACCCACAGCACCTGCTGCACCCGGTGGAACAGGATCGCCTGCGCTTCCCTGTGCACCCTTCAACAACTTACTAGCCTCTGATACCCCCAGTGTAGCCTCTGATACCCCCAGAGGGCCCTCGATTCTGCAGATCACTTTTGTGAATTACTTTGTTTTTGGGAGAAGCAACTAAATGATTGAACTTTTTACTCGTCCACACCTGGAGAATCCAATGCCAGCTTTCAATCCGGGCGTCTATTGAAAAGCTGGCTGTTCCCGCCTTCCAGTCTTCGACGCATCCCTGCCACCTCCTCGCCTCATATACTCCTATGACCCTCAAGACATGGCGCTCCGGGCACGCCGAGGTATGTCTGTAGGGATCTGCAACGCCCTTACATCTCAAATAGCTGCAACCCGATAGGAGCACATCTCCGACTCCCACCGAAAGACTACAACTGGTTCCTAACGGGAGAGGGGCGGGGGAGCTCCTTCTGGCCCCACGTTTTTCTGGGGCTGAGTAGGGAGTGTGTCCGCTCGGCACTTTACTGCTCTTGCAGACGTGCTCTCTTCACGACCCCTCCTGCACTCGCGTGACTTGGCCGCTCGTTGCCTTCTCCACCTGTTGTGGGGCCAGGAACTGTTGGCTAGAAGCCAATAGACGCTTCTGGGGTGAAACAACTACGGCCTGGCCAGTCCTTTCTTTGCTTAAGGCTGCCTTGTAAATATCGTTTCCTTCAACACAGTTTTCTGCGTTAAAGGGGAGTGCAGTGGGTATTGCTGGGGGCGTTCCCAGAAACATCCATGGCTTTTTCACACTGCCCCAGATTTACGAGAAATCATAACTATAAGGCTTACACCTCCCCAGGGGAGACGGAAGGGAGGCACAACGAGGAGAAATATCTTTATTTCTCCTTGTTTTTCCTTTTCCTAATTATGGATCATTGTTTTTGTGCAAGAAGGAACTTTTTCCTAGACAAAAATATTTACTAATGGTGGGTTCCTCTTGCTATGCATGCTGCATAATGCAACACACACAGAA
This sequence comes from Lissotriton helveticus, assembly GCF_964261635.1. Classification (NCBI taxonomy): domain Eukaryota; kingdom Metazoa; phylum Chordata; class Amphibia; order Caudata; family Salamandridae; genus Lissotriton; species Lissotriton helveticus. The sequence continues at coordinate 669,175,801 of NC_136061.1, forward strand.
AGGTAAAAAAAAACGAGGAGAAATAAAAGCATTTCTCCTCACTGTGCCTCCTTATGCCTCCCCTGGGGAGGCATAGAATTCTGACGCATTTCCAGGTTTACAAAATGTTGTAAATCTGGGAATGCGGCAGAATCCATGGGTGTTGCGTGGGAACACCCACAGTAACACCCATGGTACGCCCCTTTCACGCAGAGTGATGCGTGAAAACAAGCCATATTTACAAGGCCATGAAAAGTCACACAGGGTGGCTTTGCATGTCCTTGTAAATATGAGCCAGCACACTGCGCTGCCAGTGCATCAAAAAAAGTGAGGCACCGGCGGCGTGAGGGGCTTGTAAATAAGCCCCTAAGTGTCTAATCCATCAAATCCCCAAGCAAGCTTTAGACTGCTTGCCTTTGCTACCCTGAGGGTCAAATGCTAAAGGTGTGTGCATGGTTCACAATTTGGGTCTATTAATAAAGTGGCACCAGGATACCTGTCACAATTGAAGCGCAGTAACCCCTGATTGTCCCGGGACCCCTCCACCCAAAGTCAATTCCCACATTTCCACATGCACTGCAATGGAGGTGAATTGTTATTGCACATTGCCCCAGAGGAAACCAACACTGCAACTCTCCATCTCCCACAGCCTGTTATCATGTGGCACCGCAAGTTCCAACAGCTCCTCCAGGGTTTGCGCCCCTGACAAAAACAAGGAATAGCTCATCATACCGCTCGTCATTGCAGGAGCAGGGCCAGTTCAATGCGAGACAATGGTCTCCCTACTCATAAGATGACAGCCATGTTCAAACTTAATGACTTGGCAGCATATGAAATGGGTTGGTAGGTGGTGCATGTTCTAGTAAAGAGGGCCAGACTAGCCGTAACGGGCATCTGGGGTTTTCCCGAGAGGCTGGAAGGGTGGGGGTCGGTTTTGAAGGAGTGGGAGCTGGTATTTGTTACTGGGGACCAGTTGTGCTGCAATATCTCCCCCTAGTACCAAAATCAGCAGTGCTCCACACTTGCATCGCCCTTCCGCGGGGGCTGGTCCTACAAAATTGCCAGAGCTGCTTTGGGTTCCCGGCCCTGGTAGTAAACGAATGGCTGAGTCATTGTGGTGTGCTTCCTGCTTCTCCCATGCAGGTGATTGTTTTATGTATCATTTTGAGAGCTGCTGGGTTTTCCTCAGTAGATGATGACAGCAGTGGGTGGTGTTATACTGTGCTATGCTTGTTTGCCTAGTTTGCCAGTGTGATGCTCTGTGTTGCATAAGTGAGTGCATGCTCCCCTACACATGCGCAGTAGAGGTATCCTGCTTGGTAACAAACCACCTGTTTCCATCAACCTTATGGTCTTGCACAGGCACCCTGCTCATGTAGGGCACTTTGTTGCAAATCTGTACTTTGTGGGCATCTATGAAGGGGCACTGGAATGCCTTTGGTGCACTTGGAGCGGTGGCAGCCAGGGTGAGGTACAACCTGCTGTGGAGCCCCTCTTGTGAGGCCGGAGACAGAGTCCAGGGACACAGGCCAAGTATCAGTGAGTCAATGGGAGAAGTGCTTGTTGACCCCAGCCGACACGACTAGTGCACATGATGTGGTGTCAGTGATCATTCTCTGCGAGGCCCTGTCAGTGTTAACTGGGCAATGATCCTCAACAGCAGATACAGTGACTGGGCCATTCATGTCCCCCATCTTTGGGCAGCCTCATTAGGGAAAGCAGATCATCAAAGCTCTTCAGGGGAGACAGAGGACTCCACTAAGGGATGATCACTGTTGCACTACTGCAAGAGGCGAGACTCATCTACCGTACTAAAAGAACATGGCATGTCTCAGCCATGGCCTTAACGGAAAGACAAGGTAGGCTGTTAAAGCCTTTACGGTGGAAAAGCAAAAAAAGACTAACCGCTATATGTATCAACAAACCATTTTGCATTTCCTAAATAGCGAATTTTAAGGAATCGCTATTTAGGAAATGCAAAACGGTATGTATGTACAAAATCGCTTTCCAATAGCGATTCCTTAGCATTCCTAATTTGAGATTAGCAAATTGTTAATCGCAAATTACCCCTTCATATCCATGGGCCAGGAGGCCCATAGGAATGAAAGTGCAATTTGCAATTAGCAATTTGCTGATCGCAAATTAGGGATTTTTCCAAGGGTGCAGGGGTGTCTCAAGAACACCCTGCTGCACCCCTGAAAAAGACATTTGGGGGCATATGGCGCACATACATGCCCTAAGGGCATGTATGGGCGTCATATGGCACCTTTGGGTTTTTTCAAAAAAGCTTTTTGATAAGAATTCGCAAATTACCACCAACTAGAAGTTGGTGGTAATTTGCTAATCCTTAATGGCATTTTTTGCATATTATTTGTTTGATACATTGCATTTAAGGAATCGCAAAATTTGCAATTCCTTAAGTGCAATCGCAAAATAAGGATTAGCAAATTTTGCTATTCCTTATTTTGCATCAAACTTGTTTGATACATACCATTTGTCTATTTAGCATTCGCAAAGGCCGAAATTCGCAGAATTTCGGCCTTTGCGAATGCTAAATAGCTTGATACATATAGCGGTAAATACTAACAGCATTCGCACACTCCACACAGACTAATCGTCCCACTCTACTAGAAACATTTTTCACCCAACAAATATCAACAGTCTCACCCAGCCACAGCATTCACACAACCATCAGCATCAGACTTTTAGTCACACACAACCAGAAACTCTTTCACACCCCTCACAGACTTGTAGGCACACACTGCTGACAGCACTCACACTTCTCACAGTGTGGCAAGCTGGAACATCTGACAACACCTTCACACCCCAGAAAGATATGCCATTACACAGTACTAACAGCACGTTCACACCCATCATACGGTAGCAAGCTGTGTCACACTACTGTCAAAATTCACACTCTTCAGAGGCTACGGGAGTACTCCAGCTTCCTGCACAGACTAGCAGCAAAGCCAATCGTTCCGGCTGATAACTGAAAGTGCCTCTTCATTGATGAGTGAGTGTCTGTTGTATTGTGGAACGGTGGTGAGTGAATACAATCAAGAATGAATAAATGAATGGACCAGTAATTGCATGAGAGCAAGGATAAGAGGTTGAGTGCGTGGATGATAAGTGAATGAGTGCATGGATGAAAGAATTAATAACTGCATACAAGGAAACATCTAGGCACTTTCCTTTTAGGCCTAACTAGTTGGATTTGTTATTGTCAGTTTGTCTATTCATCCCAAAACAGCATCTTTGTACAGTGCCTCAATCACCCTTTCTAGGTCTTGCCTACCAGACAGTGCAACCTTTCTGTTGGTGAAAAGACCTATTATCAGCTTACAGTGGTCTTTAGCACTTTGTCTCATAGTGCTGGTATATCAGGTGGTGCTCTCTATTTCAAACCACGATCTTGAGAGTGAGGTAACAGAGAGGCTCCGACTGAGACATGCCATGCCACTCAAGGTAATGACTCTGATCCCACCTGCTCCTCGAAGACACTCTGAGGCACACTAACTCCGGAGAGTGACTCTGAGAGTCGTTATATCCTGCGGTGCTGTGAGTGGGAGGCAGGGCTTTCGGTGGGATGAAAAAACTGGGGGGTGGGGTTCTCTCAAAGGGGCGTGGTCGATATAATATAATTAAGGGTGTGGTTTAAAACCCCCTACACTAAAAATCTGTGCTTAACGTAGTGAGCTGATCCACTGGTATTTTGCTGCTTCTGTCATTGCATCCAGACATATGATACAACAAGTAACATTACACCTACAACAAGCCAGGACTATTGGCTACGGCAATGGTTATTAGTTGCATAAGATAAATAAGCAACATCTAGGGATTTGTTGTATGTAATATTGAAAATGCTTCAGTTTTGAAACGATGATACTGTGAAAGAGCTATAACAAGTCTCTTTGAAGTTACACCAAAGGCAGTGGTGGGTACCACTGCTGCAGAGTTAAGATTTGTTTTTCACTCTGATGGTGAGGGCAAAAACGGAGAGCCCAATAGGGGCCTGTCTCAGCAGATGCTTTTTAGAACTGCCGGTGCTGAGCAATGGCAGGACCCGGCCCACTTATAGCCCTGGGGGGAGGGTCTCTGAGACTCATTTTCTCTTTATTCTTTGGTAGCAGAAGGCAGCTTTGGCTCACTCAGTTGCCATTATGTGCACCCTCTGGATGCCATTTAGAACTACGATGACGTTCCTTAATGACACTCAGAACATTCTGGAGTGGCTTGTTAGGGATCAGGAACTTTAAGACCCTCGATGGATGCCAGGAGTTGTGAGACTCTTGTTGGGGCCAGAACCAGCCTTGAATCCATCTACAGGATGTGTAACATCCTTGATTAAGTCTGGGCCAATCATAAGACCTGTCACAGTGCCGTAATCAGGCTGAGACCTTCACTAGGAACTGGAAACCAAGAAACCTTCAATGAGCCCAGAAACTAGAAATAGTCTCCTAGAGGATTTATCCCGCACAAGACTTTTAATGACAGTCAAGCCAACAATGAAAGGCCGAGGGACAGTCTCGGCCAGCCAATAAAACTTTGATGTGGGTTGGACCAGCTGTGAAGCCTCTGTGATGGTTAGAACCAGTCAAGAGACCCAGTTTGGAAAGTGAGAGATCCTGAAAAAGGGTTCTGCCATTAGCGACACCCTACCCCTAATGTCTGGGACCACGATGACGTCTTCAGTGATTGACAAGGACCAAAAGGCACTCAGTCAAGGACAGAACCCTCAATACCACAGATGAGGGGTTGGTCTGATGAGATCCTTAATGAGTGCTGACCCAACCCCGAGACCATCAATGAACAGTCAGACGCATTCGAGAGACTCTTAGTCGAAGCTGATTCAGACATAGGGTCCTTAATAACAACGCAAGCTTCATTGAGAGGAATGGGCTAGCAAAGATGCCAAAGGCCCTACTGGATATTTAACGAAAAAGAGTGCCAGTACTATTCTCTTATTTCTACTTGAATCAGCTCAAAACATACGATTTAAACACTATGCTTTGTTATCACGTTTTCTTTGAATAAATCTTTTTATTATTTTTCTAAGTTCGTCTTCATGAATTTGGTTATTATTTCACCAATTTCCATATTTCGAAAGATCATCTGTACACAACATAACATTTTTACATAAAATTGTCTTGACACATTATCCTATGTACATTTTCAATCATTCATTCAAGGCTCCTATCATTCAAACATTCCCTCTCATGCATCCACAGACATCACACAATCATACATTTACTCTGGAATAACAATATTCTCAGAATGCCATAGATTACTCCTTTTGAAAACACTTTTTTTGATCAATTGTGTCTTGGTTATTTGATCTTATGGCTCTAGTTACAGTCTACGCGTTTCGAACTCGTGGTGCTTATGGAGTTCTCATCAGGACAAGAGCTCTGTTGCTCAGAGCATGTGCAATGGCTTTAAGTCATCCCTGACGTTAAACGATTTTAATTTCAGGATCCTACGTCCGTCTATATTTTTGTGGGCTGCCTGGCTTAAAATGATTGCGCAGGCACCTTGTATACAGATATATTGCATGACGACTGCCAGTTTCAGTCGTCAGCCTCACCGAAGGGGGAATCACTGTCTGCGTCTTGATGGAACCCGAGTCCCTGACGTCCGACAAATGGCGTTCTACTTCCGGGTCCGCAAAGGATCGACCTTCACTAGGGACTGGAAACCAAGAAACCTTCAATGAGCCCAGAAACTAGAAATAGTCTTCTAGAGGATTAGGACCCGCACAAGACTTTTAATGACAGTCAAGCCAACAATGAAAGGCCCAGGGACAGTCTCGGCCAGCCAATAAAACTTAGATGTGGGTTGGACCAGCTGTGAAGCCTCTGTGATGGTTAGAACCAGTCAAGAGACCCAGTTTAAAAAGTGAGAGATCCTGATTAAGGGTTCTGCCATTAGCGACACCCTACCCCTAATGTCTGGGACCACGATGACGTCTTCAGTGATTGACAAGGACCAAAAGGCACTCATTCAAGGCCAGAACCCTCAATACCACAGATGAGGGGTTGGTCTGATGAGATCCTTAATGAGTGCTGGCCCAACCCCGAGACCATCAATGAACAGTCAGACGCATTCGAGAGACTCTTAGTCAAAACTGATTCAGTCATAGGGTCCTTAATAGCAACCCAAGCTTCATTGAGAGGAATGGGCTAGCAAAGATGCCAAAGGTCCTACTGGAAGCCAGAAAAATAACCTACCCATCTTCTGAGTAGGATAGTAAAAGGCAGTAATATTTGGAGTGCAGTGGGCCACTCCTATCCTTGGGCCCCAGTGACACACATCTGCCACACTAATTGTTGCTAGGACCATGATTGAGTGCCAGACCAACCGAGAGATGTCTCTGAGGGCTGGACCAGCCGTAAGACCAAGAGAGATAGGATTCTTGAGGGACACTGGACCCGCTGTAAGACTTTGAGTGGGAATCAGGAGTCTGGAGACCATCGATGGAGATCGGATGCATCCGTGAAACCCTGGATGGTGCTCAGACCTGCTGTGTGACAAGATCCTCTGAGTGAGCCGGTATCGTCATGACTCCTTTGATGGAGTCAAAACTGGGGTGGAGTTTCATCTCCACCCCAACACACAACCTCCCACCCTGCCCATGGCCGGGAGACCAAACAGAGCGGAGAAAGCCATGACCAGGGAAGAGGCGCTCGAAACGGCTGCCTCTTACACCAACATCCCTACCCGGCCCACGCCCGAATCGGCTGCCTCTTACACCAACCTCACCACCCGACCCTCCCAGTCCTCTATTCCGGTAATTACCAGTCTAAGAAATGATAATCCCCCACGCAGACCCTCTAGACCCCCGATCTTCCTCATCACCGTTCCCACCGAACCGACAAAAAAAGACCCCCCCCCGGGACCAACTGCCTGCTCATAAACTGCAGATCGGCCACCAAACACTCCACAGAGCTAGCAGAGACCATCCTCAACCACAACACAGACATAGCATTCATCACAGAGACATGGCTCAATGACTCTTCACCACCTACCCTAGATATGCTTGTCCCACCAGGGTACTCCATCATCAACAAAGATAGAAAGAACCATAAAAAAGGTGGAGGCGTGGCAATCATCCACAAGAACGACCTCTCGGTGGCTGAAGTTAACGCCTTTGACTAGAACTCCTTTGAATGCCTGACAACTAACATCAAAACCAGCGACAACCATTTAACGCAATGCCACCTACTATATCATCCCCCAGGTAACAACGCAACATTCACGGAGCAACTTTCAAACCTGATCGCCAACTGTTCTCTCAAAGATTCCAACACCCTCACTCTGGGGGATCTTAATCTACACTGGAACAATGAGAACAATGCCACTATTAAATCCCTAAACGATCTTCTGCACTCCAACAACCTCTCCCAACACTGCACAGAAGAGACCCACTACAAAGGGGCGATCCTAGACGCCATCATTGCCCGCCATGATGCAATCTCCATCGACCACATCCTCCCGGTAGACTGGTCGGACCACCACCTAATCCTATTTCAACTTTTCCAAGGGATCCAATCTTGTCCCCCCACCGAAACCCCCCCCCCACATGGTCCAGAAACCTATCACAAATTAACACCTCGGAACTAGAAGAAAGAATAGCCTCCGCCCTACCAATCTCCACAGAAGGACTATCAACTACCGAACTCACCTCACACTACAACACGACCACGTCCAACATCCTAAACCAACTGGCACCCCTTAAACGGAAAAAACAAAGGAACATTCCATCAAGAACTTGGTTCAACAAGGACATCAACAAGGAGAGGAGGCTGCTCAGAGCCACAGAACGACACTGGAGAAAGAACCCCTCCACCATCCACCGCAGGGAACTTAGGGAAGTACGAAGAAGGTACAAAAACCGTATCAACAACGAAAAAACAAACTTCTTCTGCAATGCGCTGGACAAGGCTAAAAATAGACCCAGAGAACTCTTTGACATCATCAAAAAACAAACATCCAAGCTAACAATTGCCCTTGTACAGCCCTCCAAAACTCTATGTGACAACTTCGTCACCTTCTTCAACGATAAAATAGACAGGATCGAACTATCACTAGACAACAGCCCTCCCTTGTCGACCAGCATCATTCCAACAACTACAGAAACCACCTCCACTGACCACACCGCTAACACCTGGTCTTCCTTCGACCTTGTCCATGAAGCCGAGATCCTCAATCTAATCTCATCCTCTAAATCCTCCTCCCACAACCTCGATCCCATCCCCTCACAAATGGCCAAAGACCTCAAACGCACTCTCGCGCCACTTTGGTGTGAAATCATCAACAGCTCCCTAAAGACTGGCACCATCCCGGACTGCCTCAAAGTCGGCCAGGTGACTCCCCTCCTGAAGAAACCAGGCCTAGACCCCAACGACCTCAACAACTTCAGACCAGTCTCAAGTCTGCCTTTTCTAGCCAAAATCCTAGAAAAATGTGTACTACGCCAACTCAACAACCAGCTTGACAACGTCAACCTCCTGGACCATAATCAATCTGGCTTCAGAAAAGGATATAGTACTGAAACCGCAATCCTGAACATAGTAGACGACATACGCAACTCCCTCGACGCAGACCAGTGCTGCCTACTCATTCTCCTCGACCTGTCAGCGGCATTCGACACGGTTGACCACAAGCTCCTCATCAAGTCCCTCAAGGAAAGAGTAGGTGCAAATGATATGGTCCTGCAATGGTTTGACTCCTTCCTCCAGAACCGCTTCAAAAGAGTCAAAATAAAATCCTTCACATCCGACCCCCTCCCCGTCACTAGAGGGGTTCCCCAAGGATCCGTTCTCTCTCCGCAACTGTTCAACATATACATGGTACCCCTCACCATCATACTGAAGAAAGCAAACATCCCCTTCCATCTTTATGCAGATGACACACAGATCTACATAGAAACCACCTCCTTCAACGACATTCTAAAGCTCAACAACATGCTCAAGGAAATCCAAGCCTGGCTTGGGAAAAACCATCTCAAACTCAATCAAGGAAAAACAGAACTCCTCCTCATCTCCAACAAGGACGACAACCCCCAAATCACAGAATGGATGAAAGCTATCGACGCTCTCAGTGGGAATCTCACTCTGACTAACTCAGTAAAGTCTCTCGGAATCACCCTTGACCATAAACTTTCAATGACGAACCACATCAAGAACTCCGCAAAGAGCGCCTTCCTTAATCTGAAACTCCTCAACAAAATCAAACCTCACATCCCGCAGAGGGATCTCCAAATAGCCACCCAATCCCTGGTGCTATCCAGACTGGACTATGGGATCGCAACCTTAATAGGCACAGCCCTATCACACCTAGCGCCAATGAAAACAACCCTCAATGCAGCCGCCAGAATGGTCTCAGGGGCAAAGAAATTCGACCACATTTCCCCAGCACTCAAAGACTTAAAATGGCTCCCAATGGAAATGCGCGCCAGCTTCAGAACGGCTTGTCTGACGCACAAAGCCTTGCACACAGGGAAACCGGAATACCTAGCCTCCATGCTCAGGAAAGCGGACCAGTCCAGAAACCTCAGAAGCTCGAACACCCTACTACTCATCCCCATGAAAACCCGGAAACAAAAAACCGCAACGCCCTCGTTTGCCGGCAACGCCCCAAAAATCTGGAACTCCATCCCAGTTGACATCAGGACTACGACCTCATTTCAAGATTTCAAGAGACGCCTCAAAATCCTCTACCTCAACCGTGCATTCCCGAACTCTACCTCAGCAGCTCACCCTGCAACTATGACTACCTCTAACCCACTACCTCAAACTCGCCACTCAGGCGCCAATTAACAATGTTAATCCTTGATCTTACATGAATCTCTTTTCCTTGATATATTACTATGCAACCGCTCCCTCCAGCTCGATTGTAAAGCGCTCCAATACCCTCGGGTCTGGCCAGCGCTATAGAAAACTCCAAAAATAAATAAAATAAATAAATAGATGGGGCAGTGGGCTCTTGGCACAGGCCACACCTGCTGCGAGACTATCTAGGAGTGCCCACCACGAGCCCCCCAGCGATGACAGGGTCCAGCAGAGAGACCCTGGCACTGGTAGAACTAGGAAGAAGGGGTTACAGTCAATCCCCTGGGTCCCTTGTTGATTCTTGTTCAGCCCATGTTCTTCTTGAGGGGCTATGAACTGGTGCAGCCTGATTCAGGGCTGGTACTCGCTTAAACACATCGTATTTCAAGAGCGGCGAGAAAAGTAGACTGAGATCTACCCCTGATATCACATGACAATGAGGTCCCAAGAAGCACTTTGTATACAATGACAAAACAGTGTTACATATTCCCATTCAATGGATAGCATCAGAAACAAGTTATAATCACGCTTGTGATCTCCACGCTTGATTATGCCACTTGCATGCACCCTGGCACCCTATGTTTCATCACAGAATTAATCCCTTCAAAATAAAATAAAATAAAATAAAATAAATCCAAAATGCTTTGTCAAGTCTACTACTCACCATTCATCCCAGAGAACACACGACGCCAGTCCTGAAAACACTCCGCGTGCTACCTGTAGCTAGACGATCTATGGTCAAGGCACTTTGCATCATCCACAGAGCCCTCCGCGGAAAGTACCATTATACCTACAAATTGAATTGAACTAAGGGAAACAAAATAGGACACTGCTCTCCTGGCTAGGACCACGGATTATTAAAAGCCTTACAATAAGAAACGGGTTTGCTTTGTGGGTACAAGCCACTAAGGTCTGAAATTAATTGTCACCCAAGATTTGAGGACTTTAAGAGCAAGTGTCAGCTCAGGTGTGTGACAGCATCACACACATCTGTATCAGAATCTCAGTCGATCCTTACCCCGTAGAGATTTTGGAAAAATGTTAGATGGCACAAAAGGAGGAACGTTGCTCATATGGGAGGCATATAGAGTAGATACATGGATGACAAGTCACAAAACATCTCCAGGCATCCTGCTTCCTGGGGGAGCCAAAGGTAAGACGGGTTGGCCATAACCTGGCCGGACAGGCTGTAAGCAGGCAGAGCGCACTGAGCTCTATCCAGTGCTTTAAATGGGCCGGTACTGTCCGGTACGGAGTACCGGCACTTTTTTATTTTGAGAGGAAGAGTACCGGCACTTCTCAAGGGTGACGTAATACGTTTGATTAGAGAGTACCGGCACTTCTCAGAAACAAGCAGGTACTCTGTTACAGAGTACCTGCACTTCTATTTTTCCATATCAAGCACTGGCTATATCCACTGATTATGGGTGAAATGCAGAAATTAAAAGGGGTCAGCATGTAGGAACTTTGTGTTTGTTTACTGCCCTGGAGCTGATGCTTGAGGACGGGTCACTAATGCCATCTCCAGTTGTACCTCTTGCAGTTGCCTGGGAATACTGGCAAGGGCACTGCTCTGCATGAACAACCTGCACTCAGAACTTTGGGCATGTCCCAGCAATGCACCATGCTAAAGTATGAGCCCCTTTTGCAATTCTCCTAGGCATGCTATATTTTTATCTCAAAGCTAAAGGCAGGCCATGCCGTTCTGGCACTCCCTATTGTATAAAGGTTTTTTATGCAGGGTTGATTTTGTCCCCTGGAGCGCTGTGGTTCAAAGACAAGTTTAACATAAAGGAGTTCAATACCCCACTGAGTGTAAAATATACTGGTGCTGATAGAGTATTTGTTTATTTCTTTGTGGCAGGAGGTTGTAAAATATATGGTGATGATAATCTGTGCTGAGACATGAAAGCAGTACGTGTGGACAGTTTGTGCAGCACATTGCAGCCCGCTGGTCATGGCCAGTAATAAAAATTGAGGGCCTCATTTACAAGGCGAAGTAAAGGCACCCTGCATGACTTTTCATAGCCTTGTAAATATGAGCCCTTTTCACGCATTACTCTATGTGAAAGGGTTGTTGCATGGGTGTTGCTGTGGGTGTTCCCACGCAACATCCATGGAGCCTGACACATTCCAAGATTTACAAAGTTTTGTAAAGTTGAGAATGAGTCAGAATCCTACGCCTCCTCGGGAGGCGTAGGAGTGGCACAATGTAGAGAAATACTTTTATTTCTCCTCGGTTTTTCCTCATTCTATATGTGATGCATCCTGCTTGCCACATAGAAAGAGGAAAAGGCCATCAAATATTGTTTTTGTGCAAGAAGGTGTCCCTTCCTACTCGATAACAATCATCTGTGAAACAAGGGTACCCTTACAACATGAAGCAAGGGTAAAGAAAAGGGGGGCGGGAGCACCCTGCTTGTCACCTCAGCGCTGTTTGACCCTGTTGCATCCTGGTAAATGCAGTTAGTTCGCACTTTCAAGTCGCTGTAGTTTTTAACCATTGTTGGTTCCGGCAGTGCAGATATCTCTAGACACTAGTGTTTCAGGGTTTAGCCCATCATCAGTAGAGAGCATATAGTTATTTAGAAACATAGAAAAAGTCTTTGGGGATTGCTGAGAAGGAGCCCAAGTCGTCGCAGGTCACAGTACCCCTCCAAGGCACACAGGTGCTACACCGGAGAGCTTGTCAGCTTGTCAGCTCGAGGCCGAAGAAAAAGAAAAGGGGGGCGGGAGCACCCTGCTTGTCATCTCAGCGCTGTTTGACCCCGTTGCATTGTGGTAAATGCAGTTAGTTTGCACTTTCAAGTTGCTGTAGTTTTTAACCATTGTTGGTTCCGGCAGTGCAGATATCTCTAGACACTAGTGTTTCAGGGTTTAGCCTATCGTCAGTAGAGAGCATATAGTTATTTAGAAACATGGAAAAAGTCTTTGGGGGTTGCTGAGAAGGAGCCCAAGTCGTCGCAGGTCACAGTACCCCTCCAAGGCACACAGGTGCTACACCGGAGAGCTCGTCAGCTCCAGCCCAAAGAAATAGAAAAGGGGGGCGGGAGCACCCTGCTTGTCATCTCAGTGCTGTTTGACCCCGTTGCATCCTGGTAAATGCAGTTAGTTCGCACTTTCAAGTCGCTGTAGTTTTTAACTATTGTTGGTTCCGGCAGTGCAGATATCTCTAGACACTAGTGTTTCAGGGTTTAGCCTATCGTCAGTAGAGAGCATATAGTTATTTAGAAACATGGAAAAAGTCTTTGGGGGTTGCTGAGAAGGAGCCCAAGTCGTCGCAGGTCACAGTACCCCTCCAAGGCACACAGGTGCTGTACCGGAGAGCTCGTCAGCTCGTCAGCTCGTCAGCTCGAGGCCGAAGAAATAGAAAAGGGGGGCGGGAGCACCCTGCTTGTCATTTCAGCGCTGTTTGACCCCGTTGCATCCTGGTAAATGCAGTTAGTTCGCACTTTCAATTCGCAGTAGTTTTTAACCATTGTTGGTTCCGGCAGTGCAGATATCTCTAGACACTAGTGTTTCAGGGTTTAGCCCATCGTCAGTAGAGAGCATATAGTTATTTAGAAACATGGAAAAAGTCTTTGGGGGTTGCTGAGAAGGAGTACAAGTCGTCGCAGGTCACAGTACCCCTCCAAGGCACACAGGTGCTACACCGGAGAGCTCGTCAGCTCGTCAGCTCAAGGCCGAAGAAATAGAAAAGGGGGGCGGGAGCACCCTGCTTGTCATCTCAGCGCTGTTTGACCCCGTTGCATCCTGGTAAATGCAGTTAGTTTGCACTTTCAAGTCGCTGTAGTTTTTGACCATTGTTGGTTCCGGCAGTGCAGATATCTCTAGACACTAGTGTTTCAGGGTTTAGCCCATCGTCAGTAGAGAGCATATAGTTATTTAGAAACATGGAAAAAGTCTTTGGGGTTTGCTGAGAAGGAATCCAAGTCGTCGCAGGTCACAGTACCCCTCCAAGGCACACAGGTGCTTCCCCGGAGAGCTCGTCAGCTTGTCAGCTCGAGGCCGAAGAAAAAGAAAAGGGGGGCGGGAGACCCCTGCTTGTCATCTCAGTGCTGTTTGACCCCGTTGCATTGTGGTAAATGCAGTTAGTTTGCACTTTCAAGTCGCTGTAGTTTTTAACCATTGTTGGTTCGGGCAGTGCAGATATCTCTAGACTCTAGTGTTTCAGGGTGTAGCCCATCGTCAGTAGAGAGTATATAGTTATTTAGAAACATGGAAAAAGTCTTTGGGGGTTGCTGAGAAGGAGCCCAAGTCGTCGCAGGTCACAGTACCCCTCCAAGGCACACAGGTGCTACACCGGAGAGCTCGTCAGCTTGTCAGCTCGAGGCCGAAGAAATAGAAAAGGGGGGCGGGAGCACCCTGCTTGTCATCTCAGCGCTGTTTGACCCCGTTGCATCCTGGTAAATGCAGTTAGTTCGCACTTTCAAGTCGCTGTAGTTTTTAACCATTGTTGGTTCCGGCAGTGCAGATTTCTCTAGACTCTAGTGTTTCAGGGTGTAGCCCATCGTCAGTAGAGAGCATATAGTTATTTAGAAACATGGAAAAAGTCTTTGGGGGTTGCTGAGAAGGAGCCCAAGTCGTCGCAGGTCACAGTACCCCTCCAAGGCACACAGGTGCTGTACCGGAGAGCTCGTCAGCTCGAGGCCGAAGAAATAGAAAAGGGGGGCGGGAGCACCCTGCTTGTCATTTCAGCGCTGTTTGACCCCGTTGCATCCTGGTAAATGCAGTTAGTTCGCACTTTCAAGTGGCTGTAGGTTTTAACAATTGTTGGTTCCGGCAGTGCAGATATCTCTAGACACTTGTGTTTCAGGGTTTAGCCCATCGTCAGGAGAGCGCATATAGTTATTTAGAAACATGGAAAACGTCTTTGGGGGTTGCTGAGAAGGAGCCCAAGTCGTCGCAGGTCACAGTACCCCTCCAAAGGCACACAGATGCTACACCGGAGAGCTCGTCAGCTCGTCAGCTCGAGGCCGAAGAAATAGAAAAGGGGGGCGGGAGCACCCTGCTTGTCATCTCAGCGCTGTTTGACCCCGTTGCATCCTGGTAAATGCAGTTAGTTTGCACTTTCAAGTCGCTGTAGTTTTTAACCATTGTTTGTTCCGGCAGTGCAGATATCTCTAGACACTAGTGTTTCAGGGTTTAGCCCATCGTCAGTAGAGAGCAAATAGTTATTAGGAAACATGGAAAAAGTCTTTGGGGGTTGCTGAGAAGGAGCCCAAGTCGTCGCAGGTCACAGTACCCCTCCAAGGCATACAGGTGCTACACCGGAGAGCTTGACAGCTCGTCAGCTCGAGGCCGAAGAAATAGAAAAGGGGGGCGGGAGCACCCTGCTTGTCATCTCAGCGCTGTTTGACCCCATTGCATCCTGGTAAATGCAGTTAGTTCGACTTTCGAGTCGCTGTAGTTTTTAACCATTGTTGGTTCCGGCAGTGCAGATATCTCTAGACACTAGTGTTTCAGGGTTTAGCCCATCGTCAGTAGAGAACATATAGTTATTTAGAAACATGGAAAAAGTCTTTGGGGGTTGCTGAGAAGGAGTACAAGTCGTCGCAGGTCACAGTACCCCTCCAAGGCACACAGGTGCTACACCGGAGAGCTCGTCAGCTCAAGGCCGAAGAAGTAGAAAAGGGGGGCGGGAGCACCCTGCTTGTCATCTCAGCGCTGTTTGACCCCGTTGCATCCTGGTAAATGCAGTTAGTTTGCACTTTAAAGTCGCTATAGTTTTTAACCATTGTTGGTTCCGGCAGTGCAGATATCTCTAGACACTAGTGTTTCAGGGTTTAGCCCATCGTCAGTAGAGAGCATATAGTTATTTAGAAACATGGAAAAAGTCTTTGGGGGTTGCTGAGAAGGAGCCCAAGTCGTCGCAGGTCACAGTACCCCTCCAAGGCACACAGGTGCTACACCGGAGAGCTCGTCAGCTTGTCAGCTCAAGGCCGAAGAAATAGAAAAGGGGGGCGGGAGCACCCTGCTTGTCATCTCAGCGCTGTTTGACCCCGTTGCATCCTTGTAAATGCAGTTAGTTCGCACTTTCAAGTCGCTGTAGTTTTTAACCATTGTTGGTTCCGGCAGTGCAGATATCTCTAGACTCTAGTGTTTCAGGGTGTAGCCCATCGTCAGTAGAGAGCATATAGTTATTTAGAAACATGGAAAAAGTCTTTGGGGGTTGCTGAGAAGAAGCCCAAGTCGTTGCAGGTCACAGTACCCCTCCAAGGCACACAGGTGCTACACCGGAGAGCTCGTCAGCTCGAGCCCGAAGAAATAGAAAAGGGGGTCAGGAGCACCCTGCTTGTCATCTCAGCGATGTTTGACCCCGTTGCATCCTGGTAAATGCAGTTAGTTCGCACTTTCAAGTCGCTGTAGTTTTTAACCATTGTTGGTTCCGGCAGTGCAGATATCTCTAGACACTAGTGTTTCAGGGTTTAGCCCATCGTCAGTAGAGAGCATATAGTTATTTAGAAACATGGAAAAAGTCTTTGGGGGTTGCTGAGAAGGAGCCCAAGTCGTCGCAGGTCACAGTACCCCTCCAAGGCACACAGGTGCTACACCGGAGAGCTTGGCAGCTCGTCAGCTCGAGGCCGAAGAAATAGAAAAGGGGGGCGGGAGCACCCTGCTTGTCATCTCAGCGCTGTTTGACCCCGTTGCATCCTGGTAAATGCAGTTAGTTCGCATTTTCAAGTCGCTGTAGTTTTTAACTATTGTTGGTTCCGGCAGTGCAGATATCTCTAGACATTAGTGTTTCAGGATTTAGCCCATCATCAGTAGAGAGCATATAGTTATTTAGCAACATGGAAAAAGTCGTTGGGGGTTGCTGAGAAGGAGCCCAAGTCGTCGCAGGTCACAGTACCCCTCCAAGGCACACAGGTGCTGTACCAGAGAGCTCGTCAGCTCATTAGCTCGAGGCCGAAGAAATAGAAAAGGGGGGCGGGAGCACCCTGCTTGTCATTTCAGAGCTGTTTGACCCCGTTGCATCCTGGTAAATGCTGTTAGTTCGCACTTTCAAGTTGCTGTAGTTTTTAACCATTGTTGGTTCCAGCAGTGCAGATATTTCTAGACACTAGTGCTTCAGGGTTTAGCCCATCGTCAGTAGAGAGCATATAGTTATTTAGAAACATGGAAAAAGTCTTTGGGGGTTGCTGAGAAGGAGCCCAAGTCGTCGCAGGTCACAGTACCCCTCCAAGGCACACAGGTGCTACACCGGAGAGCTCGTCAGCTCGTCAGCTCGAGGCCGAAGAAATAGAAAAGGGGAGCGGGAGCACCCTGCTTGTCATCTCAGCGCTGTTTGACCCCGTTGCATCCTGGTAAATGCAGTTAGTTTGCACTTTCAAGTCGCTGTAGTTTTTAACCATTGTTGGTTCCGGCAGTGCAGATATCTCTAGACACTAGTGTTTCAGGGTTTAGCCCATCGTCGGTAGAGAGCATATAGTTATTTAGAAACATGGAAAAAGTCTTTGGGGGTTGCTGAGAAGGAGCCCAAGTCGTCGCAGGTCACAGTACCCCTCCAAGGCAGACAGGTGCTACACCGGAGAGCTCGTCAGCTCTAGCCCGAAGAAATAGAAAAGGGGGGCGGGAGCACCCTGCTTGTCATCTCAGTGCTGTTTGACCCCGTTGCATCCTGGTAAATGCAGTTAGTTCGCACTTTCAAGTCGCTGTAGTTTTTAACCATTGTTGGTTCCGGTAGTGCAGATATGTCTAGACACTAGTGTTTCAGGGTTTAGCCTATCGTCAGTAGAGAGCATATAGTTATTTAGAAACATGGAAAAAGTCTTTGGGGGTTGCTGAGAAGGAGCCCAAGTCGTCGCAGGTCACAGTACCCCTCCAAGGCACACAGGTGCTGAACCAGAGAGCTCGTCATCTCATCAGCTCGAGGCCGAAGAAATACAAATGGGGGGGTGGGAGCACCCTGCTTGTCATTTCAGCGCTGTTTGACCCCGTTGCATCCTGGTAAATGCAGTTAGTTCGCACTTTCAAGTCGCTGTAGTTTTTAACCATTGTTGGTTCCGGCAGTGCAGATATCTCTAGACACTAGTGTTTCAGGGTTTAGCCCATCGTCAGTAGAGAGCATATAGTTATTTAGAAACATGGAAAAAGTCTTTGGGGGTTGCTGAGAAGGAGTACAAGTCGTCGCAGGTCACAGTACCCCTCCAAGGCACACAGGTGCTACACCGGAGAGCTCGTCAGCTCGTCAGCTCGAGGCCGAAGAAATAGAAAAGGGGGGCGGGAGCACCCTGCTTGTCATCTCAGCGCTGTTTGACACCGTTGCATCCTGGTAAATGCAGTTAGTTTGCACTTTCAAGTCGCTGTAGTTTTTAACCATTGTTGGTTCCGGCAGTGCAGATATCTCTAGACACTAGTGTTTCAGGGTTTAGCCCATCGTCAGTAGAGAGCATATAGTTATTTAGAAACATGGAAAAAGTCTTTGGGGGTTGCTGAGAAGGAGCCCAAGTCGTCGCAGGTCACAGTACCCCTCCAAGGCACACAAGTGCTACACCGGAGAGCTCGCCAGCTCGTCAGCTCGAGGCCGAAGAAATAGAAATGGGGGGCGAGAGGACCCTGCTTGTCATCTCAGCGCTGTTTGATCCCGTTGCATCCTGGTAAATGCAGTTAGTTCGCACTTTCAAGTCGCTGTAGTATTTAACCATTGTTGGTTCCGGCAGTGCAGATTTCTCTAGACTCTAGTGTTTCAGGGTGTAGCCCATCGTCAGTAGAGAGCATATAGTTATTTAGAAACATGGAAAAAGTCTTTGGGGGTTGCTGAGAAGGAGCCCAAGTCGTCACAGGTCACAGTACCCCTCCCAGGCACACAGGTGCTAGACCGGAGAGCTCGTCAGCTCGAGCCCGAAGAAATAGAAAAGGGGGGCGGGAGCACCCTGCTTGTCATCTCAGCGCTGTTTGACCCCGTTGCATCCTGGTAAATGCAGTTAGTTCGCACTTTCAAGTCGCTGTAGTTTTTAACCATTGTTGGTTCCGGCAGTGCAGATATCTCTAGACTCTAGTGTTTCAGGGTGTAGCCCATCGTCAGTAGAGAGTATATAGTTATTTAGAAACATGGAAAAAGTCTTTGGGGGTTGCTGAGAAGGAGCCCAAGTCGTCGCAGGTCACAGTACCCCTCCAAGGCACACAGGTGCTACACCGGAGAGCTCGTCAGCTTGTCAGCTCGAGGCCGAAGAAATAGAAAAGGGGGGCGGGAGCACCCTGCTTGTCATCTCAGCGCTGTTTGACCCCGTTGCATCCTGGTAAATGCAGTTAGTTCGCACTTTCAAGTCGCTGTAGTTTTTAACCATTGTTGGTTCCGGCAGTGCAGATTTCTCTAGACTCTAGTGTTTCAGGGTGTAGCCCATCGTCAGTAGAGAGCATATAGTTATTTAGAAACATGGAAAAAGTCTTTGGGGGTTGCTGAGAAGGAGCCCAAGTCGTCGCAGGTCACAGTACCCCTCCAAGGCACACAGGTGCTGTACCGGAGAGCTCGTCAGCTCGAGGCCGAAGAAATAGAAAAGGGGGGCGGGAGCACCCTGCTTGTCATTTCAGCGCTGTTTGACCCCGTTGCATCCTGGTAAATGCAGTTAGTTCGCACTTTCAAGTGGCTGTAGGTTTTAACAATTGTTGGTTCCGGCAGTGCAGATATCTCTAGACACTTGTGTTTCAGGGTTTAGCCCATCGTCAGGAGAGCGCATATAGTTATTTAGAAACATGGAAAACGTCTTTGGGGGTTGCTGAGAAGGAGCCCAAGTCGTCGCAGGTCACAGTACCCCTCCAAAGGCACACAGATGCTACACCGGAGAGCTCGTCAGCTCGTCAGCTCGAGGCCGAAGAAATAGAAAAGGGGGGCGGGAGCACCCTGCTTGTCATCTCAGCGCTGTTTGACCCCGTTGCATCCTGGTAAATGCAGTTAGTTTGCACTTTCAAGTCGCTGTAGTTTTTAACCATTGTTTGTTCCGGCAGTGCAGATATCTCTAGACACTAGTGTTTCAGGGTTTAGCCCATCGTCAGTAGAGAGCAAATAGTTATTAGGAAACATGGAAAAAGTCTTTGGGGGTTGCTGAGAAGGAGCCCAAGTCGTCGCAGGTCACAGTACCCCTCCAAGGCATACAGGTGCTACACCGGAGAGCTTGACAGCTCGTCAGCTCGAGGCCGAAGAAATAGAAAAGGGGGGCGGGAGCACCCTGCTTGTCATCTCAGCGCTGTTTGACCCCATTGCATCCTGGTAAATGCAGTTAGTTCGACTTTCGAGTCGCTGTAGTTTTTAACCATTGTTGGTTCCGGCAGTGCAGATATCTCTAGACACTAGTGTTTCAGGGTTTAGCCCATCGTCAGTAGAGAACATATAGTTATTTAGAAACATGGAAAAAGTCTTTGGGGGTTGCTGAGAAGGAGTACAAGTCGTCGCAGGTCACAGTACCCCTCCAAGGCACACAGGTGCTACACCGGAGAGCTCGTCAGCTCAAGGCCGAAGAAGTAGAAAAGGGGGGCGGGAGCACCCTGCTTGTCATCTCAGCGCTGTTTGACCCCGTTGCATCCTGGTAAATGCAGTTAGTTTGCACTTTAAAGTCGCTATAGTTTTTAACCATTGTTGGTTCCGGCAGTGCAGATATCTCTAGACACTAGTGTTTCAGGGTTTAGCCCATCGTCAGTAGAGAGCATATAGTTATTTAGAAACATGGAAAAAGTCTTTGGGGGTTGCTGAGAAGGAGCCCAAGTCGTCGCAGGTCACAGTACCCCTCCAAGGCACACAGGTGCTACACCGGAGAGCTCGTCAGCTTGTCAGCTCAAGGCCGAAGAAATAGAAAAGGGGGGCGGGAGCACCCTGCTTGTCATCTCAGCGCTGTTTGACCCCGTTGCATCCTTGTAAATGCAGTTAGTTCGCACTTTCAAGTCGCTGTAGTTTTTAACCATTGTTGGTTCCGGCAGTGCAGATATCTCTAGACTCTAGTGTTTCAGGGTGTAGCCCATCGTCAGTAGAGAGCATATAGTTATTTAGAAACATGGAAAAAGTCTTTGGGGGTTGCTGAGAAGAAGCCCAAGTCGTTGCAGGTCACAGTACCCCTCCAAGGCACACAGGTGCTACACCGGAGAGCTCGTCAGCTCGAGCCCGAAGAAATAGAAAAGGGGGTCAGGAGCACCCTGCTTGTCATCTCAGCGATGTTTGACCCCGTTGCATCCTGGTAAATGCAGTTAGTTCGCACTTTCAAGTCGCTGTAGTTTTTAACCATTGTTGGTTCCGGCAGTGCAGATATCTCTAGACACTAGTGTTTCAGGGTTTAGCCCATCGTCAGTAGAGAGCATATAGTTATTTAGAAACATGGAAAAAGTCTTTGGGGGTTGCTGAGAAGGAGCCCAAGTCGTCGCAGGTCACAGTACCCCTCCAAGGCACACAGGTGCTACACCGGAGAGCTTGGCAGCTCGTCAGCTCGAGGCCGAAGAAATAGAAAAGGGGGGCGGGAGCACCCTGCTTGTCATCTCAGCGCTGTTTGACCCCGTTGCATCCTGGTAAATGCAGTTAGTTCGCATTTTCAAGTCGCTGTAGTTTTTAACTATTGTTGGTTCCGGCAGTGCAGATATCTCTAGACATTAGTGTTTCAGGATTTAGCCCATCATCAGTAGAGAGCATATAGTTATTTAGCAACATGGAAAAAGTCGTTGGGGGTTGCTGAGAAGGAGCCCAAGTCGTCGCAGGTCACAGTACCCCTCCAAGGCACACAGGTGCTGTACCAGAGAGCTCGTCAGCTCATTAGCTCGAGGCCGAAGAAATAGAAAAGGGGGGCGGGAGCACCCTGCTTGTCATTTCAGAGCTGTTTGACCCCGTTGCATCCTGGTAAATGCTGTTAGTTCGCACTTTCAAGTTGCTGTAGTTTTTAACCATTGTTGGTTCCAGCAGTGCAGATATTTCTAGACACTAGTGCTTCAGGGTTTAGCCCATCGTCAGTAGAGAGCATATAGTTATTTAGAAACATGGAAAAAGTCTTTGGGGGTTGCTGAGAAGGAGCCCAAGTCGTCGCAGGTCACAGTACCCCTCCAAGGCACACAGGTGCTACACCGGAGAGCTCGTCAGCTCGTCAGCTCGAGGCCGAAGAAATAGAAAAGGGAAGCGGGAGCACCCTGCTTGTCATCTCAGCGCTGTTTGACCCCGTTGCATCCTGGTAAATGCAGTTAGTTTGCACTTTCAAGTCGCTGTAGTTTTTAACCATTGTTGGTTCCGGCAGTGCAGATATCTCTAGACACTAGTGTTTCAGGGTTTAGCCCATCGTCGGTAGAGAGCATATAGTTATTTAGAAACATGGAAAAAGTCTTTGGGGGTTGCTGAGAAGGAGCCCAAGTCGTCGCAGGTCACAGTACCCCTCCAAGGCAGACAGGTGCTACACCGGAGAGCTCGTCAGCTCTAGCCCGAAGAAATAGAAAAGGGGGGCGGGAGCACCCTGCTTGTCATCTCAGTGCTGTTTGACCCCGTTGCATCCTGGTAAATGCAGTTAGTTCGCACTTTCAAGTCGCTGTAGTTTTTAACCATTGTTGGTTCCGGTAGTGCAGATATGTCTAGACACTAGTGTTTCAGGGTTTAGCCTATCGTCAGTAGAGAGCATATAGTTATTTAGAAACATGGAAAAAGTCTTTGGGGGTTGCTGAGAAGGAGCCCAAGTCGTCGCAGGTCACAGTACCCCTCCAAGGCACACAGGTGCTGAACCAGAGAGCTCGTCATCTCATCAGCTCGAGGCCGAAGAAATACAAATGGGGGGGTGGGAGCACCCTGCTTGTCATTTCAGCGCTGTTTGACCCCGTTGCATCCTGGTAAATGCAGTTAGTTCGCACTTTCAAGTCGCTGTAGTTTTTAACCATTGTTGGTTCCGGCAGTGCAGATATCTCTAGACACTAGTGTTTCAGGGTTTAGCCCATCGTCAGTAGAGAGCATATAGTTATTTAGAAACATGGAAAAAGTCTTTGGGGGTTGCTGAGAAGGAGTACAAGTCGTCGCAGGTCACAGTACCCCTCCAAGGCACACAGGTGCTACACCGGAGAGCTCGTCAGCTCGTCAGCTCGAGGCCGAAGAAATAGAAAAGGGGGGCGGGAGCACCCTGCTTGTCATCTCAGCGCTGTTTGACACCGTTGCATCCTGGTAAATGCAGTTAGTTTGCACTTTCAAGTCGCTGTAGTTTTTAACCATTGTTGGTTCCGGCAGTGCAGATATCTCTAGACACTAGTGTTTCAGGGTTTAGCCCATCGTCAGTAGAGAGCATATAGTTATTTAGAAACATGGAAAAAGTCTTTGGGGGTTGCTGAGAAGGAGCCCAAGTCGTCGCAGGTCACAGTACCCCTCCAAGGCACACAAGTGCTACACCGGAGAGCTCGCCAGCTCGTCAGCTCGAGGCCGAAGAAATAGAAATGGGGGGCGAGAGGACCCTGCTTGTCATCTCAGCGCTGTTTGATCCCGTTGCATCCTGGTAAATGCAGTTAGTTCGCACTTTCAAGTCGCTGTAGTATTTAACCATTGTTGGTTCCGGCAGTGCAGATTTCTCTAGACTCTAGTGTTTCAGGGTGTAGCCCATCGTCAGTAGAGAGCATATAGTTATTTAGAAACATGGAAAAAGTCTTTGGGGGTTGCTGAGAAGGAGCCCAAGTCGTCACAGGTCACAGTACCCCTCCCAGGCACACAGGTGCTAGACCGGAGAGCTCGTCAGCTCGAGCCCGAAGAAATAGAAAAGGGGGGCGGGAGCACCCTGCTTGTCATCTCAGCGCTGTTTGACCCCGTTGCATCCTGGTAAATGCAGTTAGTTCGCACTTTCAAGTCGCTGTAGTTTTTAACCATTGTTGGTTCCGGCAGTGCAGATATCTCTAGACACTAGTGTTTCAGGGTTTAGCCCATCGTCAGTAGAGAGCATATAGTTATTTAGAAACATGGAAATAGTCTTTGGGGGTTGCTGAGAAGGAGCCCAAGTCGTCGCAGGTCACAGTACCCCTCCAAGGCACACAGGTGCTACACCGGAGAGCTCGTCAGCTTGTCAGCTCAAGGCCGAAGAAATAGAAAAGGGGGGCGGGAGCACCCTGCTTGTCATCTCAGCGCTGTTTGACCCCGTTGCATCCTTGTAAATGCAGTTAGTTCGCACTTTCAAGTCGCTGTAGTTTTTAACCATTGTTGGTTCCGGCAGTGCAGATATCTCTAGACTCTAGTGTTTTAGGGTGTAGCCCATCGTCAGTAGAGAG
The DNA here is from genome assembly GCF_964261635.1 of Lissotriton helveticus. Taxonomy (NCBI): domain Eukaryota; kingdom Metazoa; phylum Chordata; class Amphibia; order Caudata; family Salamandridae; genus Lissotriton; species Lissotriton helveticus. Next base: position 669,199,806 of record NC_136061.1, read on the forward strand.
CATATAGTTATTTAGAAACATGGAAAAAGTCTTTGGGGGTTGCTGAGAAGGAGCCCAAGTCGTCGAAGGTCACAGTACCCTTCCAAGGTACACAAGTGCTACACCGGAGAGCTCGTCAGCTCGAGCCCGAAGAAATAGAAAAGGGGGTCGGGAGCACCCTGCTTGTCATCTCAGCGCTGTTTGACCCCGTTGCATCCTGGTAAATGCAGTTAGTTCGCACTTTCAAGTCGCTGTAGTTTTTAACCATTGTTGGTTCCGGCAGTGCAGATATCTCTAGACACTAGTGTTTCAGGGTTTAGCCCATCGTCAGTAGAGAGAATATAGTTATTTAGAAACATGGAAAAAGTCTTTGGGGGTTGCTGAGAAGGAGCCCAAGTCGTCGCAGGTCACAGTACCCCTCCAAGGCACACAGGTGCTACACCGGAGAGCTTGGCAGCTCGTCAGCTCGAGGCCGAAGAAATAGAAAAGGGGGGTGGGAGCACCCTGCTTGTCATCTCAGCGCTGTTTGACCCCGTTGCATCCTGGTAAATGCAGTTAGTTCGCATTTTCAAATCGCTGTAGTTTTTAACTATTGTTGGTTCCGGCAGTGCAGATATCTCTAGACATTAGTGTTTCAGGGTTTAGCCCATCGTCAGTAGAGAGCATATAGTTATTTAGCAACATGGAAAAAGTCTTTGGGGGTTGCTGAGAAGGAGCTCAAGTTGTCGCAGGTCACAGTACCCCTCCAAGGCACACAGGTGCTGTACCGGAGAGCTCGTCAGCTCATTAGCTCGAGGCCGAAGAAATAGAAAAGGGGGGCGGGAGCACCCTGCTTGTCATTTCAGCGCTGTTTGACCCCGTTGCATCCTGGTAAATGCAGTTAGTTTGTTCTTTCAAGTCGCTGTAGTTTTTAACCATTGTTGGTTCCGGCAGTGCAGATATCTCTAGACACTAGTGCTTCAGGGTTCAGCCCATCGTCAATAGAGAGCAAATAGTTATTTAGAAACATGGAAAAAGTCTTTGGGGGTTGCTGAGAAGGAGCCCAAGTCGTCGCAGGTCACAGTACCCCTCCAAGGCGCACAGGTGCTACACCGGAGTGCTCGTCAGCTCGAGGCCGAAGAAATAGAAAAGGGGGGCGGGAGCACCCTGCTTGTCATCTCAGCGCTGTTTGACCCCGTTGCATCCTGGTAAATGCAGTTAGTTTGCACTTTCAAGTCGCTGTAGTTTTTAACCATTGTTGGTTCCGGCAGTGCAGATATCTCTAGACACTAGTGTTTCAGGGTTTAGCCCATCGTCGGTAGAGAGCATATAGTTATTTAGAAACATGGAAAAAGTCTTTGGGGGTTGCTGAGAAGGAGCCCAAATCGTCGCAGGTCACAGTACCCCTCCAAGGCACACAGGTGCTACACCGGAGAGCTCGTCAGCTCATCAGCTCAAGGCCGAAGAAATAGAAAAGGGGGGCGGGAGCACCCTGCTTGTCATCTCCGCGTTGTTTGACCCCGTTGCATCCTTGTAAATGCAGTTAGTTCGCACTTTCAAGTCGCTGTAGTTTTTAACCATTGTTGGTTCCGGCAGTGCAGATATCTCTAGACACTAGTGTTTCAGGGTTTAGCCCATCGTCAGTAGAGAGCATATAGTTATATAGAAACATGGAAAAAGTCTTTGGGGGTTACTGAGAAGGAGCCCAAGTCGTCGCAGGTCACAGTACCCCTCCAAGGCACACAGGTGTTACACCGGAGAGCTCGTCAGCTCATCAGCTCGAGGCCGAAGAAATAGAAAAGGGGGGCGGGAGCACCCTGCTTGTCATTTCAGCACTGTTTGACCCCGTTGCATCCTGGTAAATGCAGTTAGTTCGCACTTTCAAGTCGCTGTAGTTTTTAACCATTGTTGGTTCCGGCAGTGCAGATATCTCTAGACACTAGTTTTTCAGGGTTTAGCTCATTGTCAGTAGAGAGCATACAGTTATTTAGAAACATGGAAAAAGTCTTTGGGGGTTGCTGAGAAGGAGCCCAAGTCGTCGCTGGTCACAGTACCCCTCCAAGGCACACAGGTGCTACACCGGAGAGCTTGGCAGCTCGTCAGCTCGAGGCCGAAGAAATAGAAAAGGGGGGTGGGAGCACCCTGCTTGTCATCTCAGCGCTGTTTGACCCCGTTGCATCCTGGTAAATGCAGTTAGTTCGCATTTTCAAGTCGCTGTAGTTTTTAACTATTGTTGGTTCCGGCAGTGCAGATATCTCTAGACATTAGTGTTTCAGGGTTTAGCCCATCGTCAGTAGAGAGCATATAGTTATTTAGCAACATGGAAAAAGTCTTTGGGGGTTGCTGAGAAGGAGCTCAAGTTGTCGCAGGTCACAGTACCCCTCCAAGGCACACAGGTGCTGTACCGGAGAGCTCGTCAGCTCATTAGCTCGAGGCCGAAGAAATAGAAAAGGGGGGCGGGAGCACGCTGCTTGTCATTTCAGCGCTGTTTGACCCCGTTGCATCCTGGTAAATGCAGTTAGTTCGTTCTTTCAAGTCGCTGTAGTTTTTAACCATTGTTGGTTCCGGCAGTGCAGATATCTCTAGACACTAGTGCTTCAGGGTTCAGCCCATCGTCAATAGAGAGCAAATAGTTATTTAGAAACATGGAAAAAGTCTTTGGGGGTTGCTGAGAAGGAGCCCAAGTCGTCGCAGGTCACAGTACCCCTCCAAGGCGCACAGGTGCTACACCGGAGTGCTCGTCAGCTCGAGGCCGAAGAAATAGAAAAGGGGGGCGGGAGCACCCTGCTTGTCATCTCAGCGCTGTTTGACCCCGTTGCATCCTGGTAAATGCAGTTAGTTTGCACTTTCAAGTCGCTGTAGTTTTTAACCATTGTTGGTTCCGGCAGTGCAGATATCTCTAGACACTAGTGTTTCAGGGTTTAGCCCATCGTCAGTAGAGGGCATATAGTTATTTAGAAACATGGAAAAAGTCTTTGGTCACAAAATTCTTCAAGACATTTTCAAGTTCGTTGTCATTTACAGGCTTCGTTATCCATTCAAATCCTTTTCCATACATCTTATCCTTAGTTCTTGAAGTTTAGGATCTGGCATGTTGTATTAGTGGCTTTCCTGATGAAGGCGCTTGGGTCTCCGACACGCACCTAGACTCAATTCCATGAAGATCCATCAATGATCAAAGCCACCCCATTGTGTCTCTCAACAAGAACACAGCACGGGAGGGGGACCGGCAGAGTCCAACACCACCTCACTGCATTGAAAGCTCAGAGCCCACCACCGAGCGCCGTGAGGGAAACGGCAATCCAGAACCCAGACCCAGACCACAATCCCCAGGTGCCCCGGTGGCAGAGGCGCACCTGGGACGTCACTGCCAGCGCCAGGAGGCGCCTACAAACAGCGGAGCACCGACAGCTCCTTGGGGGCTATTTTTGGCCAGCACAGCACGGGAGGGGGACCAGCAGAGTCCAACACCACCTCACTGCATTGGAAGCTCAGAGCCCACCACCGAGCGCCGTGAGGGAAACGGCAATCCAGAACCCAGACCCAGACCACAATCCCCAGGTGCCCCGGTGGCAGAGGCGCACCTGGGACATCACTGCCAGCGCCAGGAGGCACCTACAAACAGCGGAACACCTCCTGTCCCCGCGGGACGCGCGCGGGACCGCCGGACTAAGCCCGGGCAAAGGGCGGGCCCTCTACGGCCCTCAGAGGCCAGAGGAGGACGGGACGGGTCACCCCACTTGATTCTTTCCAAGGAGGAGGTATAGAGACGTTTTAATTTCTTATCTGTCTTGCACTGTACTGCCTATTGTCGCTTTTGGACTTTTGGAGTCTTAATTTTTATTAACCATGTCCATCTGGGAGGAGCTGAATGCCCTGTGTGGCACTAAGTATGTCCCGGACGTATCAACCCCCCCTATTATGGGTAGAGACGCTGACTATCTAAACGGTACTCCATGGGATGTACCTTTACCCTTTAATAAAGACCAATCTCAAGTCAATACACTGCCCCGGGGTCCAAATTGTAAAAGGAAGCACGATGAGGAAAAAGACAATGAGAACCAATCTAACGTTCAAAAATCGTGCACCAGCTCTACACCATCCCCCTCTAACCCAATCACATCAATGGTGGATAAGGCTGTGCATAGAACAGATGATCCTTTATCGCCCCTCCAATTGTCTTTACTGGCTCAGTTTGAGCAATTGTTAATATCTGCCATATCACCCCTGGTTACAAAAATTAACGATCTAGGGGACAGGCTGACCAGTATTGAAAAAACACTTAAAAGGAACCCTCTACCAATCAACAAATCAGTTATACCTATCTGCCCCAATCCTCCCATCAACCACGAAAAGTCTAAGTCCACTGTATGTAGGAACGTCCAAACTCTAGAACTGCCTCTTACTACACCTATCCCAACTGGCCTAAACTGATATTAAATTCGGCACCGGCCAGGATCACTTTAGAAAGAAGGCATCACATTAATTTACCTCCCGAAGCCGCCCCATACGTGACTGTCCTCTCTGGGGTCCCTGCACTTAGCCAGGGCAAACTCGAAACGCACCAGGACCTGTTAAATAAGGTCATTTTCTGGCTAAAGCACAACAGACCCTTGCCACCTGACCTAGATGGTGGAATCCTGAGCGTCAGGAGGGTGGGGTGGCTAGGTACGTTGCCCAAAGACATCTCGGGGGACTTGGTGTTAATCAAATTTAAGAATAGGAACACTGTCCCCTACCTACGATTTTGTAAGCCAAAAGAAGGAGACGGCCCTATTTGCATTCGGGACTTGTTTGATTTCTATCCGAGTTTCCATTACCAAGACCATCGACAATGAACTATAATTCCTGGAGAAGGGGATTTTGTGTACCCTGTGCCATTAATCCTCTAGCCTCTAATTAGCCTCGAACACGCATGAACATTGATTAGCTGACTCGTCACACTGATTTAATCCTGTTTTAATAGTTGATATTAACCTCGTAATGAAATGTTGAGATATTTATTTATGTATTGTTGTTGCTTTTATGGTTTTTTTAAACTTAAACCGAATAAAGCTAATCTGAATCTGAATCTGATTCTACGTTAACATGTTTACATCATTGTGATTATTGCATCGAAAGTATCAGAAGATAGAATTGTATCTCTTGAAACTACACACATGAAATTTGACTGTGTTGCTGCAATGCATTGAGAGAGCAATGAGATTACGATATTTGTTGTTTTTAATTGCCATGTGTTGATCAGAAATACTTTGTTAATGTAATTTTGTATGAATAATAGGTTTTTATACTAAACTTCTTTGTGTACACTTAGCCTTTTCCATTATCATGTAGTAATTATGCTCTTCAATGCTGAGTAAAATAACAGTTGGCTAGGGATTTATTTTGTACAATTGTATTTTCCTTGCCCTCGGAACAGATATTAGTAGCAGGGGGTCCTTGTATACACATTTAAGGTCCTGTTTTTCACCATCTATCAGCAAATGTCAGTAGATTTAACACATTAACTGGTTTTATGATAGGGAGAGCTGAGATAAGTTTTCATAACCACCCTTATCAGAAAGCAGTTTGTTAACACAGATAATGTTGTGCGTAAAAGTTGCATTTGATTCGCCTTAGTGTCTCATTCTCTGTCTTTCTATATTGGTCAGTGCTAACAATTAGGTCATTCTATGCTTCTTGATAGAGGCAACACGGTAGTCCTACTTTTATGTTAGTGCAATGTCCTGGTTTCTGCTTTTCAAAAGTTGGTGATCCCTCCTCTGTGTGCATCACACACAACATGGAAATAGATCCCACATAGGCTCTCACTGTCGATAACGCACTTCCCAACCACGAACCCACTCAATATGGCATGTTTATCAGTGTGAATAATCGCTTTTGCGCCCCACTATACAATGCTACATTACACTACTATCAGGGCTGTAGATGGGCCGGGTCTCACCGCTGCTGAGTGTAGTAAACTACTTCTCTGTAGTGCTTTACTGATTAGAATGTTCATGACATCATGGAATGCCTGGGTGACTCTCTGGCTCATAATGTCAGTTGATCAACCGAGGCTGAGCTGCTTAGAGCTGGCTCCTGGTGGGGTTTTATCTATACTTCCTATCTTCTATCATCTAACCTAGGAGGAATCTACAATAAAGAATCTACCTACTTACTCAGCTGGACTGTGCATTCTTCATTTACCACAACTTGGCGACGATTTTAATTGGATAAACCTACGCGTGCACTGAGGAGAAAGGTCTACTAAGGAACCAAGGAACTGAAAGACAAGTAACTAAGGACTTTCAAAATGACAATTGAAACTAAAAGGTAACGGCCAGCTAGCCCCACCAGTGTCCTTTACTATCTGGCCAGCCTGCACCCTAGATGTGTGTCCTTACTTTGATGTCTCCTGTCAACGTGCGTGAGAATTGTTCTGCTACATCAGCAAGTTGTCTGGACTGACTGTCTACAAATCTGATTATTTTTATGTGCAGAAAACGGTTTGACAGAGTCTTCATCTTTAAAAAAAAACAACGACATTGACAACTGGTCCTTCAGTTCTGCCAGTGTGTTTGTCAGTGAGCCTGCTGTTGCCATGCTACTGTCTGCGAGTTTACAACGTTTGAACAAACCCCAGATTGTCCAGAAAAGCAGTGATGTTGAAAATAGTCTGGCAGCGTCTTCCTTTTTGGAAAAAAAGACAACAGTGTCATTAACAACTGGTCCTTCAGTTCTGCCAGTGTGTTTGTCAGTGAGCCTGCTGTTGCCCTGCTACTGTCTGCCAGTCTACAACGTTGGATCAAACTCAAGAGTGTTTAGAAAAGCGGCGATGTTGGTGAGCTCACGCGCTTATTTGTTCAAGTATTGTCCACTGACTGGGAGTACTTTGCCAGCTGTCGCTGTGTCGTATGGTATCAAGAGTGGCATTTTTGATGAGCCGATGCGCATGTATACAGATGCGGGGGGCAACTGGTGTGTGAGGCATTTTTATGTGCTCATTGGGACACTCAAAATGTTGCCTCTGCTCTACGGCAGTTTAACGGATGACTTTCAAACATGCCACGAGCACACATCTCGTGCATTCACTCAACACGCGCAGTCTTACCAGCTTCATGTTGCCTGCACTCCATCTTCAGTGACGTCCATCTCCGCGAGGTCTTTACTGCAGTGGACGTTTTGGTGCACGCTTCAGCCGAGAGCCATCCTGCACAGCGACAGGTATGCGTGCCGCCATTTTTCATCTTTCGGCAGTCTTTACTTCTGTGTATTTCTCTTGCCATTGCTGTATTGTCAATAAAGTTTTGTGGACAATAAATTACCCGCTTTGCTTCAGTGACTGAGTATTGCGTGAAATGGTCAACGAAGGTCACTATGCTCCTCACAAAGTCAACAGGAGTTGCCTGGTGTTGCCTATCCAGCAAAGACAACGTTTCTAGAGCTATCGTGACTGTCTGGACACCGGAAGGGATAGTTCATGGACCCGCAGCTCTTCTTCTGGGACTAAGAGCAAGTTGTCTTTATGTATTTCCTGTTTGCCTTATGTTTTTATCCTGGTAAGGTACAAGCATTACAATCCAAGTGATGTGGTTAATGTGCAGACAAGAATTTGACGTATGCATTAATCTGTGTAGGTTTTAGGGGCAATCAGTTACCAGGCTTTGTGGTTAGCCCACTTTTCTATTCTTCTTTGGGGAAGTTGTGTGTGTGCACACTCAAACCATTCAGTTTTCAATTTAAGTTGGTTGGGTGACAGTAAGCGTTCTCTTTAGCTCATGAATATTGTGTAGTGTTGCATGGTTTCTATTTTTATTTAGTCGTCTCACTTAGAGTGTACCCGTTTATTTGGGGAGGTTGTGGGTAGTAGTCAATGTCCACATCAGTTTCTAGGGTTCGTATCTTGTGGCGTACCCTACTTTGGGGGAGCTAGTAGTGTTTGTGGGTAGTCAATGCCCATATCAGTTCCCAGTTTAAATTTTCTATGGTGTACCCTACTTTGGGGAGGTGGTAGTCTTTGTGGCTAGTCAATGCCCCATTTCAATTCCCAGGTTCACTATTCTGCGGTGTACCCTACTTTGGGGAGGTGTGGATTTGTGGGTAGTCAATGCCCCGTGAATGTTTTTTTTTTTCTTCAGTTCCCAGGTTCACTATCCTGCGGTGTACCCTACTTAGGGGAGGTTGTGGATTTGTGGGTAGTCAATGCCCCATTTCAGTTCCCAGGTTCACTATCCTGCGGTGTACCCTACTATGGGGAGGTTGTGATTTTAAAGGATTAGTTCCCTGTGTTGTTCCCTATTTTTGGTGGAGATTGTTAAACATTGTTTCTTTTTGACACTCTGCTTCCGTCAAAGTCTACCTGCCTGAGATTCGTGGCCAAGGGTTTCATGTTGGTGGGACTTTGGGTGAGGAGTTTTATCATATTTTTCTCTGTCAGCATGTTTTTGTCAGGGGAGCTTGTAAAGGGTCTGTGTCTACACTCCCATTTGTTTTTCAGGGTGTTTACCCTCTGGTGTACCCAGTTGTGAGCGTGACCACCTTTCTTTGCTACTTTGGTCTTCATTCATCTAAACCATGCTTTTACCCTAAGGGAAGGGGATGTGGCATATAGTAGCATTTAGTTGTTTTTTTTGTCCATCTAAATTTAGCATGGTATTGTATTTCTGCTCATGCTAATGATACCTCATGCAGTACTTGTTGTACATTATTTGATTTGTGTACCTCATTTTGTACTTTCATGTAAATGTCATACTTGAGGTATTTTTGTCTATATTTTTTCTCTATTCTTCTGTCATTCCCTAAGGAAAGAGGATGTGTAGTAAACTACTTCTCTGTAGTGCTTTACTGATTAGAATGTTCATGACATCATGGAATGCCTGGGTGACTCTCTGGCTCATAATGTCAGTTGATCAACCGAGGCTGAGCTGCTTAGAGCTGGCTCCTGGTGGAGTTTTATCTATACTTCCTATCTTCTTCTATCATCTAACCAAGGAGGAATCTACAATAAAGAATCTACCTACTTACTCAGCTGGACTGTGCATTCTTCATTTACCACACTGAGCACCGGCAGTTTTTCAAAAGGGGCTTGAAATGGGTCTCTATCGGGCAAGGTTGGATTGGGATTGAAAATCGGCCTGGGCACGCCAAAACAAAAATCGGCCCACATTTGCATAATCACTCCTCAAATCACTGCTTTAGCGTAATCTTATAAAAAAACTTTAGGAAGGGGGGGGGGGTAAAAAAATGCATGTGTTAGTTTACACTGGTTGAAGAACCGGGTCAGAACCCAGCGGTGCCAGGTACACACCTGAAATCTTCGGAATCCACCTGTCTTGGTATACAGAGACACGGAGTACTTCTGGGTGGTGTCAGAGACCAAGTTGGTAGTGCTTTCAATTATGGGTTTGTCCGGCTTGTGGAAATTGAATTTGGGACAGTCCTAATAATTAACTTTTGGGTTGGGTTACTGTAAATTGGGTTTTTGTTAATGTGATACTCAGTTAGAAAATGTGTCCTATTGGTCAGAATTTTGTGCAGTGGGTGTACATTTGTAATGAGAATATGGTGTATAAAAAGTGATGTCTTGCTCTACGGAAATTGACCAGTTTCCTGAGTTGTACACCGTGTTGTATTGCTTGGTTTACTCTTACTAGCTGCAGCTAATAAATTTGATCTTTGACGCCATCCAGAAGTATTCCGTGTCTCTGTATTCAAAGACAGGAGAATCCGAAGACTTCGGGTGTGTCCCTGGCACCGCTGGGTTCTAAGAAAAGCTGGTTCTTAAGGAGGCATCAAAGTTTTCATTAAATTAACAATCCTACCAGGTAGTTCTGCAACTAAAGGCTCAGGTTTAGCACCTCCTACGTGTCTACCATCTGCAGCAGTAATATTAACCCATGTTTCTCCTAACTCTTGCACATGATCCTCGTGACAGATATTCGCCCACAAAGGTTGAGGAACTACATTACCCATCAACATATCGATGTCAGCTAAATTCATAACACACGCATCAACTGTCTGAGACAACTCCTTGTAATAACCAGCAGGATTTTTACGGGGGTCAGGCAATGTCTGCTTAAGTGCCAAAACCTCTGCTCTCTTCCAAGGGACATGTACCCACACTCGCTGAAAATGTGCTGGTGCAGCCAAAACACCATTAGGAACGTCAGCCTCAACTGCCTCTCTCCATACTGGAGGAACCTCTCGCATAGGTATACTGCTTCACTTTTCTCCTAACAGAAGGATCAGGTTCGAACAATGACTGAGGTGGAAGTCTAGACCAGAAAGTAAGTATTGTCACTACCGCTACCTCAACATCTGAACCTTAGAAAATTCGGACTGAACATTAATCAAGTCCAACGGAATTGGACCCAACTCAATTTCAAATAACTTTATTTCGATTCCTCAAGGAAATCATAAAAGTATACATCAATTTAAAAAGCACTAGAACTGCGAAAAAATCACAATACATTTCTACATGATTCTATAGTAAAACCACAATACATAATTACACAAATTTGATTATCGAAAATATTCAATATCGGTTTCTGATTACAAGGGCTGATCTGATAAAATTCAATACAGCATTACAGATATTTACAGTTGACAGTGATAACAAAAATTCATAACCTTCTTTATATAGCACGTTCCAAGGGATAATAGTAATGGTCTAATAAAGGTATTTCTTGGGTCCTTATACAAAGTGCAAAAAAGGATAAGGTGCAGGGTATTTTGCGAAACCTTATTATTACAGGGGCAACAAGGTAACTTCTCCCTCCAGCCCCCCTGCTTTGGAAAAGCAAAAAGGAAGTGTAAAGTACCGAGGCGAAACCTTGTGAGATAGAAACGCCCTTGCGTGTTCATAATATATGTTAAATAAAAGGGTCGCACTAGTCTTCCCCGAACACGTAATACATGTTCATTCTTTTTTAGGGAACCCAATTTGAGACTATACGCTTTTTTTATAATTTCCTTAGTATCCTTATTAAGCATGTCAGGATTTGTAAACATTGCGCCTAGCCCAATTTTATAAAAGGTATCCCTCACATATCGGAGCCATGGGATTTCCCTGTAATGCTCAAGTTTAAGACAATCTTGAAGAATATCTTTTGTCAGTTTCAATTCATCAGATTGCCAAACCTTAGACCATAATACTAAAGGTGCAACGTGAATAATATCACTTACAAACTCAATTCCAACCTCACTATGACAAAATATATTTGATGTGCCCGATGGGACAGATAGTAAACGTTTTAGAAACTTATTCTCCATAATCTGTATCTTTTCACAATTATGTGACCCCCATACACCAGCACCATAGGTCATAGCAGAAACACATTTGGCTTTATACAAAGATGTTATTTCAGCTATACGTTGTTGTCCTAATTTACTAGCAAAGCGAAAGAGAGCTTCAATTGACTGTGTAACCTTTTGAACTCGGGCTAACATCAAGGGTTCCCAGTTCAGTTTTTTATTAAAAAGGTTTCCCAGATAATTGAAGTTGTCAACTTTCTCTATATTGAAGTCCCTCACCCTGAATTTGCGGATTTTAACACTTTTCGAACCGCAAGTCATGGCAAAGGATTTAGTACAATTGACCCCAAGATCTAATTTTCCCATAAACATATCAAAAGCATTCAGACAAATCTGCATGCTATTGGGGGTAAGGGTCATTAGGACAGTGTCATCTGCATATGACAACATTGGAATTCTTTTACCATTAATCTTAGGAAAATCAGCACCAGTTTCCAACAGGAAACCTTCTAAACCATTTGTATAAACCAGAAATAAAAAAGGAGCTAAAATACATCCCTGGCGGACGCCTTCAGTAGATAATATATGTCTAGTTTTCTCTCCTCTAGGGCCATATCTAATTCTAACCGTTGTCGCGGTATGTAACCTGTGGAGCAGAGTGACCAAAGGCTCCTCAAACCCCATAGCCTCCATCATACGCCACAATTTGTCCCTACACACCGTATCAAAGGCACTGGACAAGTCCATGAATGCCAAGTAAATAGAATTATTCTTGGCACCCATGTACTTGCCCATAATCAGTGCTAAATTCAAGCACTGCTCAGTAGTTCCTTTCCCTCTTCTAAACCCATATTGTGATTCTACAATAATCCCAGCTGACTCTGCCCAAGTTTCCAGACGAGCCAATATCACCCTACCCATTAGTTTACAAGAAGCGTCTATTAATGATATTGGCCTATAGCAACGTGGGTCCGACTTGTCCCCCTTTTTAAAAATAGGCACCACAACTGCCTCTTTCCATGAGGTCGGAATCGGCCCCAACACTACTGCCTTAAAAACGTTCAAAAGTAATGGGGACCAGACCTTCAAATTATGTTTAAAAAGGTCTAAGGGAATTGCATCGGGGCCAGGGGCCTTTAAAGCCACCCCCTTAGTCAAAGCTAACTCCAGTTCCGTAAGCGTTAATGAATCACTGAGTAGCTTTGCTGATTTCGTGTTAACATTACCGTATTCACCCTCTCCCGTGGAAGCAATCTGGAGTAACTCATTGGGATTGAAGATTTTACTGGAATGAGCTACCCAGGAATCTTCAGGTATATGTACTCGGATGGTGTTATCTTCCCCTGTTTTAAAAAAAGGCCTATTTATTATCTCCCAGAAAAGCCTATTATCCCTTAGATCAACCGCTTTATCCAGGTCTTCCCATGCTTTGGTCCTCAAATCATTTTTCCTCTTTCTAACCGCCTCACTATATCTTTTCCTGGCCAGTCTAACCATATCTCTGTCAAGTGGGTCTCGGCGTAAGGCCTTTGTTAGGTATGTGTGGGCAGAAGAGCATTCAGCATCAAACCATTTAGGACCTTGATGTTGATTCCTCCCCCCTATCTTTACAAGATGTGAAGCGACATTTCTCAGTAATATTTCGAAGCTCTTAATTATATAATTTGGATCGGATATAGGTGTCAAACAAGATTCTATCTGATCCACATTTTCCTTAAAAATATCCGTTTCCAGTTGCCTCACATGTACTTTATCCCACCTTAAAGTAATACCCTTATTTTGACTATATACTATCGGTTGTTCCGGGCACTGTCTTTTTTCGAGAGCCATATTAAAAATCAAGATTAGGGTATTATGGTCACTAGCTGGGTTCGCCTCAATTTTAAAATCCTTCAAGAAGTGAAAAAAACCCTTAGACACCATAGCAAAATCAATTGTACTCATTCTACCCCCTGTACCTTGAAAGGTAGGTATATTCAATTCACCTGAAAAACTGGACATATCCAAGATGCATAGATCATTATTCATGATGATACTATTTAGAGCTTCCCCCTGTTTAGAATGGGTAAAATGGGCCATAGGTTGGTCAGTTAGATCCAGCAGACCACACACCCTGGACCCACTAAACTTACATAGCTCGCAATTAAAATCGCCTAACCATATGATGGAGAGAGGGAAGACCCTATTTGTCACCTTAACAATCTCTTCCTGTAGATTATCAATGATTACAGTTTCATTGGGGTCAAATATATTGTAGTACCAATTTATGAGAAGAAGATTTTCCGGAAATAAATCCTTAATCATGAGTAATTGGTACCAAGGTGATTCCACCACTCTGCTCACATATATTGATTTATGCCTTACAGAGATCGCTGTCATTAGCCCACCCTTTGCTCTCCCTGATTGCGATGGTATTGCAGAAACATTAAACATTTGAAACCCATCCAAGCTCTGATCCACAGTGCTCCATGTCTCCTGTAAGCAGGCTATGTCAAAGGAATCAACATAGTCTAACCAAACCGGATCCTCCAATCTTCGCCCAAGGCCCGCTATATTCCAAGAGATTAAACGGAAACAACTAGACTCCTCTTGGTTACCTACTTTTCCCTGTTGTGTTTTCATTATAGAATGGGCTAGATCACACCCCTCTACCATATTTCTTACAACATTATTTCCCACATCAACTTCATCATGAGTTTTTGTATCTCTAAGTGTACACATGCTATCCCCACACCATTGATCCAAATGAGAGTTAGGTTTTGATTTATCCAGGGGAGTAAGAATAGACTTATTGTCCCAGACTGGTATTTTTTGTTGTAAAATTGGATTCAGTCAGTCATTTAGATTCATAGGAGTCAGCGGATGGAACATATTTGATAAAGGAATATTCCAAAAATCCTTTGGATTTGTAGGAAGATGATTAATTGGCCTAGAATAGATGTTAGGATGGTTTGGCGAAGGAAAGAAATTAACATTTCGGTTAAAGTGGGTAGAGATAGGTTGATTCCTAAGTTGTTTCCGTTGGTAAGGGAAATCCAACCCATAACCATTCCGAGGTTTATTCGAGAGGAATATCATGTTTTCTGGATAGAAATATGTCAAGTTCCGGGTTGACACTCCCCCATTATTGCTACCCAAAAACCAATCGCTTATATAAGATACCACCCTGTGGTCCCGGAAATTAACTATAACCAAATCACCCTCTATGTCCTTAGGACGTATGCCCACCCATTGACACCTTTTAACTGAGACAATGTCTCCATTCAAGTGTGAGGGTAGTGGCCTATTCAAACGTAACCAGTGGATCACTTTATTTTTTAAACTAGTATTCGATTCCACAATTCCCTCTGAGACAGCAGGAACGCCCGTTAAAACAGTGACAAAATTAAAGGAGTCCGGCGGCAGATCTACAATATTTTTATAGTTTAATTTACCTCTGTTAAGAAAATTTGTTTGGGTAGAAGGTATTTTGTTATAGACAGACTTTGAAACCACTGAGGGGGTCTTTTCTTTACTTATTGTTTTCGAAGCTGTCGTAGCAGATATGCCTGCTGAAACAGTGGGATCTTTATTAGCAGGTACATTATATGAATTCTTAGAGGAATTATGTTGTCTGGTTTGATTATTTTCAGATTGTCTAGATGTGTTTTTGTTTTCAGTTGAAATGGCTGGGGTAATTAAAGTTGGTTTCTCTGAAGGAGTAACCTCTGGTAAGAGGCAATCCAGTTTTTTATCTAGCCTTTTAAGCCTTTCGACAAGAGGAAGAATAAAAGCCTTTAAGAGATTTTCAACAGCCTCCAAAAGCCCATCATTAGGAGTGTGTTTATTTCCCATATCTACCTTCCTTTGTATTACTTATATCTCATCTATAAATTTTTCCCCCGCTTCCTTTGATACAATTTCTTTAGGGACTGCTACCCGTGGGGGCAACCACGGGTTGTCAGACTCACTTTTATTTTTCCCTCCCTTCCTCCTTCTCTTCCTAACTGGGGAGGATACCACACCTTTTGACTTTTGGTTGTCGCGTGCTCTAGTTGTTTTAGTGATAGGCTGGGAAGCAAGCAACGTCACAACCTCCGTTTGTATCTTCAGGGGAGGAGGTAAGATGTTACTAATAGTATGGGGAACAGTCTCCAAAAGCAGAGGGGTATTGAGATCTATAAGGTTAATGGATATTACCGAGGACAAGTCACTTGGACCCTCCACAGCTACATCCAAAACCTCCGGTGATAGCGGGCTTTCTTGAAAGATTAAAGGTATACTATCTGTGTTAAATAACTCCGCATCTGTCTCAGCATGTTCTAAGGAGCATACGGGAGATTTCACTTTACTAGGAGAAGGAACCTGCCTCTTTAAAAGCTCTATTGAAAGACGACGTTCGGCCCTCCTTTCAGCTAGGGCTAACTCTCGATCAATATCCTTAGTAGCTTTAATAAAGAATTTATCAAGGGGGCCGAGAATAGATATATTCACACGATCAGGGAGGAGGTTGGGAGTAGAGCTAGACATTCCTAAAATATAACAATAATAAATTAATTAAAAAGGGGATAGTGCCTAAAAAGAATTGAGCATAGGGGGAGCAAATTAAAATACCCAATAAAGGGTCACAAGCAAACTATCTCCGGAAATATTTTTCAAATACATTTAGTGCTAAACAGGGGTATTAACCCAATAATAATGAACCTAAAACCACACCACATTACAGACTTATCAGAGGGGGGCCCCAGCCCGGCCTCTTTCGGCCCCTGACGGCCACAGACGGTCCCGCCCTTGTCCCGGGCTTCTCCCGGGCACGCTCCCGCGCGCTCCTGCGCAGCGGTGCTTGGTGTGTCAATTAATAGAACTGTAGAGGAAGGGGAGGAGCAGGCAGGGAGAGCGGCCCAGGTGCAGTGATTTCGGGCTGGCGGGTGCTCCTGGGAACAGTAGTCCCAGTCCAGCGCCTGCACTCGCTCGCAGCCCCGCCTATCAACTCGCCTTCTGCAGGGACACAATCAGTCTCCTTCGAGATGCTGCAATCAACCCCACACGAAGCGGGACCCGCGGAGCGGGTTCCGCGAGAGGTAGGCTGGGTCACAAAGAATAAAATCACTCGGTCCCACTGGTGTCTGCCGGTCAAAAGAAAGCGTCCCCAACTCATTATCTTCCCACTCCTAACGAAGAAAGGTACACATGACATCGAAACATACCTTTGCTTTGGTGCTTCCCACTGTAGAAAAACATCCATAACCGCTTGTAAACCGTACCTGGAAGCATTCGAAACCCATCTACGAGCAAGGAGATCTAACACTGCCCGCTCTTCGGGACCAGGAAGCTGACTACGTCTCTGCTTACGTTCAGAAACAGGGGTCCTATTCAGTGACCCAAAGAGAGGAGACAAAAGACTAGTGACAGTTTCAGTCATTCTTTGTCGAGCAGAAGGAGAAGAAGCTGACATAAGGACAGGAGACAAAGTAGTCTGAGAAATAGGAGTCATAGGGACAGAAGTAAGAGAAGACGAAGATAAGGCAGTGTAAGTTAAAGGAGTTTGAGGCAAGGCTGGTAACAAAGCTGGCGGCCCTAGAGGGGGCTGCACCGCAGGAGGAAGAACCACTTGTGGAGCAACAAAGGGCTGAACAACAGCAGGGGGTTGAACAACAACAGGGGGTGCAACAACTGGAGGTAACGGAGGTGCTGTAGCACTCTGCGCATAAGGGGGTGGTAATCTCAGTAAATGCGACATCAAAGGATCCTTTTCAAGGTCTTCAGTCACAGTTGAAAGGGGAGGTGGCAAAGCCGGATAATATTTGTCAATGGCCATGCAATGCTGTCTATCTGACACTTCAATCGCACGATCTTCTTCATCGTCCTTAAACTGCGTAGCGGCTTGCATTACTGACATATTCCTTTCTTTCCTATCTCTTTTCGCTTGCTTAATTTCTCGCTGTTTGGCTTCCTTACGCCAAAGTCGGAAAGAGTCAAACATCGCCGGCCGGGCTTTCTTCCTAAATAGCGCAACTTCTAAGTTATCTAAAATCTCTGTTTCAAAACTACCATGTGGGGGCCATCGTAAAACACCGTCCTTCCTAGTGTAGCAGACCCAAACCTCATTAAAGGTAATGGGACCCACGCCATGTTTCGAATAAAGCTCATAAGTTGGAGTTCCAACCGGAGGTATCAGACACGAATCCTCCAATCGGGAATCCCTAAGACCACAAACAAACCATTTACCAAGTTTACCAAGACCAGGCATCTTGCTCACTAGTCTGGTTTCAAGCTTCAAAGGGTATCAAAAAATGATACACTCGTAAATATACGAACCCCTCGGCCTCGACTATTGCAATATCCGAATCAAGACCCAAGAAACAAAACAAAGTCGTGGGAGCGACCCACTAATACTTAACCAAAATGTCTGTCACGCAACCAGAAGACCGTCTAACGTCTCGCCTTACAAATCGTCACACGAGGTTCCAAGATAGGGCGACAGTCAGGGCAGCAGTCCTTCGTAGCCGTCGGAAAGGGGAAGCCTCGCAGAAAAGACCTTCGGTCCACTTTTCGACATGCAGGTGTCGATGGAGTGGGGATTCATAAAGGGGGTGGTGATGGACAGAGTATCTGAATTAAGCAGAACACTCCTACCCAGTCAAAAGATCAGGGCTTGATCCATCACCGTTTTTTAGCTCACTGCACCATCCCAGCTCAGAACCTGGCTACATGCAAATTAGTCTGACCCTGGCCCAGTGCATCATGGGAACAGGGCAGACCAAACTACCAAGCCAATTCTTTACTGGAAAGGAAACAAGCTTCCGGGGACCGGTTTCTGGCATTACAGCCGTCTTCGGCCCGGCTTGCTTGAATCCTGATGGTGCAGTGAGCAAGGGACTCACATCTTAGCATACCCTTCCACACTTGTGGTGGCCAAAACGATTCATAAAGGGGGTGGTGATGGACAGAGTATCTGAATTAAGCAGAACACTCCTACCCAGTCAAAAGATCAGGGCTTGATCCATCACCGTTTTTTAGCTCACTGCACCATCCCAGCTCAGAACCTGGCTACATGCAAATTAGTCTGACCCTGGCCCAGTGCATCATGGGAACAGGGCAGACCAAACTACTAAGCCAATTCTTTACTGGAAAGGAAACAAGCTTCCGGGGACCGGTTTCTGGCATTACAGCCGTCTTCGGCCCGGCTTGCTTGAATCCTGATGGTGCAGTGAGCAAGGGACTCACATCTGAGCATACCCTTCCACACTTGTGGTGGCCAAAACGATTCATAAAGGGGGTGGTGATGGACAGAGTATCTGAATTAAGCAAAACACTCCTACCCAGTCAAAAGATCAGGGCTTGATCCATCACCGTTTTTTAGCTCACTGCACCATCCCAGCTCAGAACCTGGCTACATGCAAATTAGTCTGACCCTGGCCCAGTGCATCATGGGAACAGGGCAGACCAAACTACCAAGCCAATTCTTTACTGGAAAGGAAACAAGCTTCCGGGGACCGGTTTCTGGCATTACAGCCGTCTTCGGCCGGGCTTGCTTGAATCCTGATGGTGCAGTGAGCAAGGGACTCACATCTGAGCATACTCTTCCACACTTGTGGTGGCCAAAACGATTCATAAAGGGGGTGGTGATGGACAGAGTATCTGAATTAAGCAGAACACTCCTACCCAGTCAAAAGATCAGGGCTTGATCCATCACCGTTTTTTAGCTCACTGCACCATCCCAGCTCAGAACCTGGCTACATGCAAATTAGTCTGACCCTGGCCCAGTGCATCATGGGAACAGGGCATACCAAACTACCAAGCCAATTCTTTACTGGAAAGGAAACAAGCTTCCGGGATGGAGTGGGGGCCCTCCTCCAGAGTTTCCTCGCGGGGCTCCTCACAATCTTCGGGCTTGGACCGGTACCGCTGAAGTCGCCCCAGGTTGGCCGCGCCAGTTGAAGAACCGGGTCAGAACCCAGCGGTGCCAGGGACACACCTGAAATCTTCGGATTCCACCTGTCTTGGTATACAGAGACACGGAATACTTCTGGGTGGCATCAGAGACCAAGTTTATTAGCTGCAGATGGTAGCAGAAATACCATCAATACATCACAATGTATATTCCTAGGAGACTGTTCAAATTACTAAGGCAAGACATCTCCTTTTATACACCATATTCTCATTATAAATGTACACCCACTGCGCAAAATTCTAACCAATGGGGCACATTTTCTAACTGAGTATCACATTAACAAAAACCCAATTTACAGTAACCCAACCCAAAAGTTAATTATTAGGAATGTCCCAAATTCAATCTTTGCAAGCCGGACAAATTTATAATTGAAAAGCACAACCCATGTAATGTCAGAACATAAAGGAAACAGTAATAGATGCTGAACAAGATAAACCATGTGCAAGGAAACTAAAGGTTAACGAGGTCCTGAACATTAAGTGGCAATCTTAGACAAGGATCAAACCAGGGGAAAATTGGCTTTGTGAGGTCAGTTTCAGGTGAAGAGGTCAGTTTCTCTGCAGTTCTTTCAGAGTTGAAAGAAACCTAATTAATGTTTACATGAACTCAGAAGGCCAGGCCACTTGCTCGCCGAGCCTCTTTCACAGGCCTACATGAGGGCAACACAAAATGGAGTCAGGCTCGAGAATTACAGAACCTCAGGAAGCAAGTGAGGCCTCTTCAACTCAGGCCCCCGCTCAGTATGTGCACACATTAATGGGCCGGCCAGCGAGAGAAAGAAAGTGACACCTCTGCCTGTTGCTAAATGGTGGTAATGATCTCCCATCTGCCTCTAGAAAGGCCACTCAGACACCCACTGGGTCACTGGCTGAGCCTATGTTCGAACAATAGACACAGCACCCAAATGGTCCCCCAGACTGCTCAAAAAAAGCAGTCCACAGCAGATCACGGACACCGGCCCCTCGGGCATTGCCCGAATGCCCGTGTTACCAATCCGAAGCTGCTATCGGGCTCTCTTTTGTGCCCTATCACAGGCAGTCCGTTTTTTTCCGGACTGCTGTGACAGCAGCACATTGATGTGCGCGTGCTCACTTCTCACTTCTCACTAGTAGAGAAGTTACGGCTTGACTTCATGCCAGGTGAGCGTTGTGGGGGAAGGGAAATGCTTTAAAGAGAATCCTTTTCTCTCTGGATTTCCCTTCTCTTTTTGAAACTTCGGAGCAGCAACATTGTCGTGGTGTCACCAGGGCTGAAAGTGGAAACTCTTTCAATATTATAGACAAGCCATAGTTGCTGCTTATTTATCTTATGCAACTAATAACCATTGACAAAGCCAATAGTCCTGACTTGTAGGTATGATATTACTTGTTCAATGAAATATCTGGATGCAATGACAGAAACAGCAAAATACAAGTCGAGAGGCACACTATGCTAAGCACAGATTTTTAGCTTACGTGTTTTTCAGCCACGCCCATAATTACATGGACCACGCCCCATTGAGAGACCCCCAGTTTTTCCACCCCACTTAAAGCCCTGAATACTATAATGTGATAACGTGTTAAGTAACGGTGTTCAAACAGAAGCTTCCCTCGAGGGCTACAATTACTTCGAGCTCTCTGAGAGCAGGTTGTGTGTGGTCAGAAGGTTAATCTTCTCCAGCCCCTGGGAACACTTTAGGTAAATAACACAGTTGATAAGTTTAGATGAGCTAAAGTGTGAGAAGGAATCTTATAGAGTGACGGGGTTCCAATAGAACGGAAGGGAGTGCAAGAGAACGTCCTCTCCTGCTGCAGGAGAGCGTCTACATCCCTGTGCAGAGAGACGTCACCACTCTTTGTGAAGGGACAGCTCAATGAGGAAGGAGTCTTGAAGGCTCGCCCGACTGGACCCCGTTAGATACCAATTTCCCAAATAAAAGTTAAAGCTGGACACACAGAAGATAAACACAATTTCACTGAGTGAGGACAAAAAGCCTTTGCAGTGGTGCACACTTGGAGCTGTGTGGATGGGGTGACACTTCTACGTCGTCACAAAAGGTAAGGTGAATGTAATGGTATCTTACTTATGGGACCCGAACATCCCAAGACTTTGCTTGACTAGCTCATCCTGGCCCAGTTTTTCTTTGCATTGTGGGATCTGTAGTCCTCGTGGTATAATGGGACCGACAGGACGAGAAGCAGCAGAGGAAAACCCCTGGACTGGACGAGCAGCTCGAGTGTGGCGTGGAAGGCCTGCCATGGGTGCTGCCCTCGGTGAGCTCCCATTCGCCACACTGAGTGCGCCACCGGCAGGAACTGACTGCCACTGAGCTGCTTCAAGGGTACAGGATCCTGTTTCCCTACTTACTACATCGATTTCATGAAATAGTATGCTTGGGATCTATATACTTGTCATTCTTTTCTTTATACGCCTGTTGTATGCTTTAGTGCCACGAGGCTATGTTGGCATGTATTAAACTAAGATAAGTTAATAGAACCTGAATGAATAGAACTCAGCAACGGTGTATCTTAGATTTTTACCAACTGCCCAATGGTTTATATTTGATAGGTTTTAGGGATAGGGTATCTGACATGTGACCGACTAACTCCGACCCAACCCAACCATCCGTTCAAAAGACACAAGTATAAGTACAAGTACAAACATAATATACCGAGAACATTCACTACCATACTAAGTATGTATCTGATTACTAACCCCCAACCGTCCTGGAAACGAAAGCTGCTGACACTAAGGGGCAGATTTATGACGGCCTTGCGCCGCCGGTGCGTCACTTTATTTGACGCAACGGCGGCGCAAACAATGCGCCCTATTTACAACGTGACGCATCTAGGAGATGCGTCACGTTGTAAAGCCCTGCGCCTTAAGGAGGCGTTCCGGCGCAGGGGGGGCGTTCCTGCGCAGGAACGCCTCCTAAAAGTGGCTGAGTGAAATCTATGAGATTTCACTCAGTCACATTCAGGACAATGCTGCGTCAAAACCCTGCGCCTGCTTGAAGCAGGCGTAGGTCTTGACGCAGCATTGTGGAGATGGGGCACCCCCGAGCCTTGCTGGAGCTGCGTCGCGCTTGCGACGCAGCTCCAGCAATGCGCCACCTTTACGGCACAGATGCGTCACGCATCTGTGCCGTTTTTGCCCCATGGTGCGCCGCATTATAAATGCGGCGCACCATGGGTGGCGGAGCAGCGGCGCAGGATGACTGGCGCATCCCCAGGGATGCGCCAGTCATCATAAATCTGCCCCTAAGTGCACCTAGGTGGGGGTGTAACCTTGAGACCCTCCACATGGGCACAGGGACAGGACATGAGGTCCTTCACAGGCTTGTAGGCCAAAAACGAAACATTCATAGGTGTGTGCTAGAAATGGGAGTCGCTATTTGGCAATGGTTTGCACTTATGTCCAAGTAGGGACCTTTCTTCCTAGTCAGGGTAAGGGGGATACACTTCTAAAAGAACCCCTGCTCACCCCCTTGGTAGCTTGACACGAGCAGACAGGCTTATCTCAGAGGCAGAGTGTAAAGCATTTGTGCACACATACAGTAATACAGTGAAAACACTGCAAAAGGACACCATAGTGTGGGAGTAAATATAAGATCCTCAATGGACACAGGAGCCAACTGTGAGATCCTCAGTTGGTGGCCAGGATCAGCTGTGAGTCCATCAGGGGGCGCCGGGACCAGGCATGAGGCCCTCAGTAGTCACCCGGACCAGCCAGGTGACCTTCAGCGGGTGCTGAGACCAGACATGATACTTTCATGGGCCACCCAGGACCACACATGTGATCTTCAATGGTGGGTCAGCATCAGCCTGGAGACCTTTAATGCGTCTGCACACTGTTGTGAGATCACTAATGCGCATCGAGGCTAGCCTTCAGTTTTGAAGGGCACCATCCATGACACCCTCATGGGGATTGGAACAAGAGGACTAGGGTCCGAAACAACCCGGAGACATTCAGTGGAGGCTCCGACCATCCATGCGGCCCTCAATTGGGGCTACGACCATCCATGAAGCCCTCAATGGGGGCAAGTGTCAATCATGAGTCCCTCAATGGGGCAAGAACCATCCCTGAGGCTCTCAATGGGGGCTAGTGTCAATCATGAGTCCCTCAATGGGGCTAGAACCATCCCTGAGGCTCTCAACGGGGGCTAGGATCAATCACTAGACACTCAATCGGGGCTAGGGTCAATCATGAGTCCCTCAATGGGGGCTAGGATCAATCATGAGGCCCTAAATGGGGGCTAGGATCAATCACGAGGCCCTCAATGGGGGCTAGGGTCAATCATGAGTCCCTCAATGGGGCTAGAACCATCCCTGAGGCTCTCAGTGGAGGCTAGGATCAATCATGAGGCCCTCAATGGGGGCTACGGCCATCTATGAAGCCCTCAATGGGGGTTAGCATCAATCACAAGTCCCTCAATCGGGGCTAGGGTCTATCATGATTCCCTCAATGGGGGCTACGACCATCCATGAGGTCCTCAACGAGGCTAGGGTCAATCATGAGTCCCTCAATGGGTAGGGTGACCAGAATTTTAAAGCCAAAATCCGGGACATTTCACAAAAATAGAAGAAGGACTACAATTTAACTTCAAGCGATGAGAGCGCTCCACAGCAGAGAATTACAGACCAGGCAGTAAGAACATACATAAAATGCATTTTTTAAACCCAGTAGCTTGCCTGTTAATTAAATTTCTTTCTTGAAACAGCTGCTAACTATCCCTGCTTTGTAAAACATAAAAAACACCTCACACCGTTTTCAGTCGACCCTCTTTAAAAACCAGGACATGAGCTACATTTCTTGAAATTTGCTGGGACAGCTGTTTAAAAACTGGGACTGTCCTGGCAAAACGGTCACCCTATCATTGGGGCTAGAACCATCCATGAGGCTCTCAACGGGGCTGGGTCAAGCTATGAGACCCTCAAGGATGGCCAGGACCAGCTCTAAGTCCCTCAGCTGGACTCAGTATGAATCCAGGATAAGCCAGAATAACATTGGCGCGTAGAAAGCATTGATGGGGGTCAGAAAATGTGAGACCCTTGATGAGGGCTATGATTTGGGTGACCCTTGACGTATCGAACAGGCGTGAGACCCCCAGTGAAGTACAGATTAGCTGTGAGACCCCTGTTGTGCAAAGGCCATGAGGCCATATCTGGGGCAAAAGCAACCGTGTGACCCTCGAGGGAGTATGGACAAGCCATGAAAACCGCACGGGCCAACGACGGCGCCCCTAGGATCTCTCACAGCAAAGCCTACTGCCCTTGCGAAAAGCTCTTTATTCTTCGCCATGAAACCTGCAGAGTCTCGAGGAGCGAGCTGGGCTCAGCCAGCAGCCAATCGCTACGATTGGATGTCTCCACGGCAACAGAGGCAGGAGCGAGAGAAGATGCTTAGCCTGCAAGGGACGTTCAGGTGGGCCAATCCGGACTCAGCGTTTATTATGCAGCGTCAAGCAGGCTCCGTCGGGCACCCCCTGCCACCAGAGAGGCTGAGCAGCATCACATCTGCTTTACTACAGCTCGGGGACAAGACCGCACCATCTCGGCTTTATTACAACAGATACACAACCGTATCACATGAGCTATTTTACTGCAGATTCACAAAGCTGTGAAAAACCAAAACCTCTAATATGATGTATTACTGCAGCCAGCAAGATTGCATCTCTCCTGCTGTGTTACAGCAAGGTGGGAATGGTAGCATTACATCTGTTATATTACAGCACAGACGTACAACCGCATATTCTCTGCTGTAACACAGCACGGATAATACGCTTCTACTATATACTAAAGCACAGAGACAGGAATGCACAACTACTGCTATATTGCAGCACCGGGAAAAACTGCATTACCGCTGCAGTACTGTAGCACGGATATGAATGAACGAACGACCGTTGCTGTATATTACAGCTCAGAGACAGAGATACATCGCCTGTGATGTATTACAACAGACACACGACAGCACAGCCTCTGCTGTATTACAGCACAGAGAAAACAAGGCAAGATTGCGTCACCTTTGGTGAAGTACAGCACCGACCTGCGGCTGCACCCCCCTGCTAGATTCCAGAACATCCCCTGGCACACACGTACATCTGTTATACTATAACATACACACACACATATATGTAGGTATGTATGTATGTATGTGTGTGTGTATATATATATATATATATATATATATATATATATATATATATATATTCACTGAAAAAACCATAGGTTATACACCATATATAGTTAGGAATTAGCATTTAAAAAACCTTATTTTACTCACACAAAACCATTGAAATTCCATATATAGTTAGTTGCACTAACTATATATCGCGCACCCGCAATCCACTGCTGATCATGTCACATATTACATCATTCATGACATGGTCAGTGACATCACTGATGACATCTCAAATGACATCACTGATGAGATCACTGATGACATCATCCAGTGACTGTGTGTTTCTGTAAAGTTTAAATATGTTTTACATATTGAAGAATGAGTAGATGTATAAGTGTCTGGACGAAGGATTTAGTAGGTGCATGACTGAATGTATGAGTGAGTGATTAAATGTGTCTCACTGAGTGCATGGGTTAGTGACTAAACTGTCTTAATTTGTGCATCATTATGTCTGTTGTTCTGTAAACTGCTGCATGTGTTGATCAGTAGCTATATGATTAACTATATGGGTTATTGATTGATTGTCCAAGTATTTGTATAGGAGACTGAGTGTGTGTGTGGCTGGCTGGGAGGTGTGTGACTGTGCAGATCAATGTGTACTTGTATCAATGATTGTATAAGAAAGTAAGTATGTGTTAGTATATGTTTGAAAATGTAAGGTGCTCTATGTTTAACTGTATAGACAAGAAAATGGAAGTGTGATTGATTCTTTACAGGACTGACTAGGTGTGTGAGTAACTCCATGGATGAGTGGCAGAGTGTAAGTGTCTGTATAGGTGTATGAGTGCATATGATAGTGTTGTAAAGATGAGTGATTGTATGTATGAATGATTGTATGGGTGAATGAGTGAATGTGTGTGTAGACGTAGGAATCAGTGAGTACGTATGTAGTAACTAGTATTGGTGTGTCAATGGTTTCAAAAATTATACTCTGTATTTAACACTGGGTGAAACAGAGGTTATATTAAAACGTGAGGAGATGCATTGTATTGTCACATGAATGATATCATCAGTGATGTGGTCATTGATGTCAAATGAGATGTCATCAGTGATCTCATCAGTGATGTCATTTGAGATGTCATCAGTGATGTCACTGACCATGTCATGAATGATGTAATATGTGACATGATCAGCAGTGGATTGCGGGTGCGCGATATATAGTTAGTGCAACTAACTATATATGGAATTTCAATGGTTTTGTGTGAGTAAAATAAGGTTTTTTAAATGCTAATTCCTAACTATATATGGTGTATAACCTATGGTTTTTTCAGTGAATTTTCAAGGTTTTGTAAATGCTAATTCCTAACTATATATGGTCTATAACCTATGGTTTTTTCAGTGAATTTCAATGGTTTTTTAATAGCAAATATCATAACCTGTCGAATGTCAAGTACGTGGTAAGTAAAAACATTTTCGTGTTTATGCACACTGATCTGCTTTGAATGCTGCCCCCCACCCCTCATTTCTATTAGGAGTACTCTCTCTTTGCAGATAGTGAAGGGTAGTTAACGCAGCCCTTTGCCCCCTTTGTAATCCGTCGTGCCTGCTTCTCTCTCCATTTGATTGATTGTTCTCTTTGGTTCATTCTCTATTTACAAACAAGCACAGAGTCGCAATACTCTGTTTAGTCTTTGCAGATAGCGAAAAATCGTGTAAAAAAACAAAAGGAATCGAGCAAAATCAGTAGGCCACTAATGGGATCTCTTTTTGACCTCGCTAAAATAGAAACATTAGGAACAACCTGTTGAAAATAGCAATGCGTATGTACATAAGCGGCGTTCATTTGTGTTCACAGTACCCCTTGTTGATTGTTTGAATCGAGCATTGAATTGTTCGAAGTTAATTCTCTTAAGGATCTTCTCTGCCTGCAAACGAGGAAGAATAGGAATATTCTCTCTCCCTTTGCAGATAGTGAAGGGTAGGTAACGAAAGCCTTTTACACGTCGTACCTATTTCATTCCTCATTGATTGATTGATTGTCCTAACATTGACTGTTTGGGAATTAGTTCTTTTTGGAGGTATTCCCTGTTTGCAAATAAACGTAGGAAAATCTTTGCAAGTAGTGAAAGGGTACGTAATGCGGACCTTTCTCCCCCGTTGTAATCTGTCATGCCTATCTACTCCCCACTGATTGATGCACCTGTTTCACCCGGACCATTTACTAGAGATACGTCATCTGGCCCGACCAGAGAGCACCCCTAGTGAAAAGGACATATGCAATAATAACGAAGTGATCACTGTATCCTGTTAACAGAAACTTTAGCATGAAACAACCTGGAAAGAAAAGAATAGGAAAACGAAAATCAGTAGGCCACTGATGAACATGAACTTTTATTAAACAACGAACAAAGAAACGATAACATAACGTAATGATAAAACCTATTAATGTCCTAGAAACAAGAAAACGTTAAAATATGCCAGTGGTGAGAGACCAGAAAAACAGTAAGAGAAACCAAATCACCCCTCGCTGTCCCACCGCCTGCCACGCCAAAAAAAATCGATAGACTAGGGAAAATGCAAGTCAGTAGAACATCCGCCCCCACTCTGGAAACTTCCAAGGTGGGGCAGGGTTCCGACTACGCCCAGCCGGGAGCAGCCCATATAAGGCAGGTCCTGCTGCCACGCCTCGGCCAGGAGATCCTAACGTAGGGTGTAGCCGGAGGAGAGGCCGAGGCCAGCGGGACCCGGCCAGGGGATTGCCTTTACAACGCTGAACAGTTGCAGGGGGGGGGGAATGTCTCCTCGACCCTCCCCTCTCTCTCCCAGTCCGGCCGCGGTGGCCCTTGAGAGTTGCAGGTAGTCCCGCCACATGCTCTTCCGGTCCGGCCACCAACGGTCGGGGGGCCGAGGCCGACGGGATCCGGCTGCAGCCGATAAACCAAGAAACCCGTTCATGGGGCCAGAGCCAGGGGCGTCCGGCCGACATCTACCGGAAGCCCGGCCCGAAGACGGACGGGACACTTCTTCTTTCTTGAATAATGGCTGCGACAACACTGGGGGGGGATGTCTTGCACATGCCTCCGACCCCCCCCCCCCTCGTCCTCATCGCCTGGTCCGGCCATAACAAATCTCAAGCGAGACGCCGTGGGGTGCACTGGGAGGGAGAGACGGTGCGAACAGGCCTCTCCCGCCTCCCCAGGTGGAGGCTTCCCAGCTGCACCCTCAGCGCTCCAGGCGCCCGGAAAAGGGTTCTTCCACTGTGGCCATGCTGCAACGTCTCGCCCGGCAGGGTGGAGCCCGTCCGCTCATGTGACCCCGCGATCGCCGGTAGCTGCCGAACTCTCAAAATGGCGGTCGACCTGGCAAGAGCGGGCCCAGCATAAAGAAATGGCCCGGTCACTGGTTGACTCCACCACCGTAGTCCTCCACGACCTTGAAGATTCTAGAGGAGCCGCGGGAGTCTCCGACCCCCGATGGGGAATGACTGCCATGATCGCCCGTGGAGTGACGAAACTGTATCCACGGGACGTCGGCGCTCCCATGCTGGCGCCAGCCTCACTTTGAATTACTAGAATCCTGCAGACCTCACTTCCGGTGAAAGCACAGTGTGACCCGGTAGGAAAAATTATTGCACCCCCTCCCCTTTTTGACTGATAGTTCAAACCACCGATCCTTTCCTTTGCCCTTTTAACAGAACTTTGGACTGCCTCCCCCTCTTTTACATTTTCTAGAGAAAACAAAACATTAACCACTACATTAGCATAGCAGTTGACACCAGAACTGTTTTCAAATTGAAAACCAACAACATCTTCAACATAATCCTTTTTGTTTCTGCTGTGACCCTGCTACAGCACAGGCATTGTCCCCAGCAGTAATTCTGCAATGCCGGTAAGAATAGCTGTGGTGCCTACTGGACTCACTCACCCCCGCGGCGCCCCACGCCGTTATTTGCTGGGCGGCAACTTACTAGACATCACCTTCGTGCCATCTAGATTTCAGCGCGTTCTGCTGCCTTGGAACTATTCGCACAACAGACCGCTACTGACAAGAATATTTCATTATTGGTGCTGTCAATTTCAATAAATCTATTGGATAATTCAAAAGAAATTGCCACGGTCTCTTCGTTGTTTAAATGTTTTTACTGTTTTTGTTTTGTTGTATATATTTATATGTTATTAAAGTTTTATATTCCTACTACTTTGTTGGAGTGCTATATATTTTTAATGTGACACATAATTGTAAAAACTTTGATGTACAAAGAGTCATTCCTGGAATCTTCCGCTTCAGGCTCGGTCCCCTCCCCAATCACAATACAGGATGGTTTTCAGATAGTAGGAACACGTGTGGTGTGACGGATCTCATCGGGTGTGGGCCTTGATCTACTATAACTCCTTTGAAGAGGGGTGATTCTTTACAGCTGGGGCCATCAACTACATCTGCAGGGCTAGCTGATAGCCTGGACAATCGGACACAGAGGAAGAGGAGTGTCAGAGGGTGCGGTAGTGAATAGGGCGAAAGGGAGGTGTCGGGCGGGCACAGAGTGTGATTCTCAGGGAAGAGCAGCGCAGATGGGGGGAGGTTTATTGCCCATGCATAAGACAGAGAGCGGTGGTGACCAGTGCCTGGGGAAGATGCTTGCGTGGGTGAGGAGCCATGCTACGAATCGACAGCGTGCAGAGAGTGGGTCTGGTCAAGACATCTAAAATGGCTGCCGTGCACGACAAAAGTGTGGCATTTCAAAAAAGGCAAGATGGCGCAGACAATGTTTTTCAACACTTCCTCATTTCCTTCGAATCGAACGTTAACAGACGTTGGGGCATATTACCAAAGTTAAGCGATATTTATCGCTAACGATGCTTACCAACGAATTTTTTACCACTAAGCATCGTCAGAAATTATCGAAGATAAACCTTGCTATTATCAAGGTTTATCGCAAATGCGATAATAAACGGCCGCAATGCATGAATATCGCTAAAAACTCAGCGATATTCATGCATTACCGAGCTAATGCTCTTAGCCATGTTATCCACCTCCCATTGGATAACATGGCTAAGAACTGCTCAGGGCAGGTGTTACTTTTTGGAGATATTCGCGCTTAGCGCGAATATCTCCAAAAGTTGGTAATAGGAGATAGATATCTTGCATGTTGTAATGCAAGTTATTGTGGTATATGGAACTCATACCATAATCTCTCAGGAAAGCAGAAACTGATCCTTTTGGGACCGCCTAAAAAGGCCTAGGGGGTGAGGAGTACTCTACTTTGCCCCCTTTTCACGTTCCGAACTATTTTATTT
The DNA here is from genome assembly GCF_964261635.1 of Lissotriton helveticus. Classification (NCBI taxonomy): domain Eukaryota; kingdom Metazoa; phylum Chordata; class Amphibia; order Caudata; family Salamandridae; genus Lissotriton; species Lissotriton helveticus. The sequence goes on from NC_136061.1 coordinate 669,230,325, forward strand.
TACTCTCTTCTGTAATTACACAAAATAGCAGCGATAAGATGCATCGGAGACACACAGTGAGAGAAAGGAGGCCGGAGATGAAGAAGAGATGTCAAATAAACATTGGAGATAATATAGTGGCAGAAGGGAAGTAAATATGAGTAAACTTACCATGTAACATAAAAATGTTGCACTCTATACTATAAGTCTCATTTTATACTACAATCACTTCGCTACAACCTCATAAATTAAAAATAAAAATGAATAATGTCTCAAACAATTTTTGATTTCTAAATATAAATTTATTCTTCAGAATTTTCTAAATTTGAAAGAACTAGTAACATGTCCTCATCAGCAATGTCCTCATGAAAAGTCTCCAATGATGATTCTTGTAACTCTATGGTCTCCAAACACTCGATAAATTCGCCATCAAGAGATTGATCAAAAAAATCATTCAAGTCATCTCCTCCTTGTGACAATATTTCATTATTGGTGCTGTCAATTTCAATCAATGTAGTGGAATCATTCAAGTCATCTCCTCGTGACAATATTTCATTATTGGTGCTCTCAATTTCAATCAATGTAGTGGAATCATTCAAGTCATCTCCTCCTTGTGACAATATTTCATTATTGGTGCTGTCCATTTCAATCAATCTAATGGAATCATACAAGTCATCTCCTCCTTGTGACAATATTTCATTATTGGTGCTCTCAATTTCAATCAATGTAGTGGAATCATTCAAGTCATCTCCTTGTGACAATATTTCATTCTTGGTGCTGTCCATTTCAATCAATCTAATGGAATCATACAAGTCATGTCCTCCTTGTGACAATATTTCATTATTGGTGCTCTCAATTTCAATCAATGTAGTGGACAATTCAAAAGAAATTGCCACGGTCTCTTCATTGTGAGCCATTTTATTTTGAAATGGCTTGCTGTAAATTGCAGAAAAAAATAATCACTTTCATTTATCGTTTTTAGTAATACATAATATAAAACTAACTTTATCAAGTATTTAGTATAACAGAAGGACTGCAAATAAATAACAGAAAACATTTTTCAAATTATCTTCAAGTGTACAACATAGTTCCCCTTACAAATTAACAACTCACCTTTTTAAAAGTAGGAGAAGTGTTAGTACTGTGTAAATCAAACACCAGAAATTCACCACCAAAAATTCCTCACAAATGTACCTCAGACAGTAGTATCACAAAATGGCTGTGGTTTCCTCTCATTTGAAATATATACATAACCAATTAACTTTCATCACACACAAATACAAAACCAAAGTAACATTTTAATTGGTTCTAAATTTCAACACTTTCAAATGTGTTTTCCCCATGCAATTTTCCATAGGACATTTACATACGTCTACAGCCTGAATGGCTGAACGGAATTACACCAAACTTGGCAAAATGGTACATCAAACCTAAGAGGTCAGGAAGGATCTACTATGCCCCCTTATGGTCATTTCCCCCTTCGCTTTGGCCTCCTCTTGTCTCTCAATCCTACCGAGAGACAAGATGGCGGCCGCTACGGACTGTTTGGAATGTTGACAGACGCCGGAGAACCAATCAGCTTCGCAAAGCTCCGTAACGCAAAAAGTACGCGAAGCGGAGCGCTGTTACAGATATATATCTTTTTTTGAACGTTAATTTCTCAAAATCCACTGGAGCACATATATTGAGACCTAGCAAAGGCACATCGGGCTACCAGTCCCTAATATTTTGCCAAGTTTCGTGCAAATCCATTCAGCCGTTCGATTATTATTATTATTTTTTTATATATATATATATATATATATATATATATATATATATATATATATATATATATATATATATATATATATATATATATATATATATATATATATATCCCTGTTGGATTATGCCTGACATTCCTATTGTGTTAAAGTACTGCAGGACAAGTGGTTTGATAATCTAGCAACATGGAAGGTTGACAAGGTGGGCGCAATGCAGAGAGATGGCATGGCGTGTGATCTAGCCACAACTTACTCCTGACTTTGCAGGAGTAAGTCACAACTACTCCTCGAATAGAAACGTTGTGAGCCTTGTCCTATATGGCAGTGCTCATGCCCCGGTCTCTGGGATAGGCAGGCACAGGTGGGCCTCACTGCTGTGTTACGCGACACAAACATCAACAAGGGTACCCTTATAAGGCATTTGGAAGCTTCTTTTTATCGAGTGGTTACTTCCCTCAGGTTCTGTTTCGAAAGCATGGCTGATTATACATAACATATAGCAACCTAATGATCTGCTCATAATCACACCGAGAGTCAGCAACAAACTGAGACCTCGTCTCCTGAGTCACAGGTCTTGTGCTGCTTCTGCACCCTGCACCCTGCCTTGCCCATTCCTGAACGATGCAGTGCCGCATCATTCAGCAGTCAGAGTTCACTTTAGTTATTTTGAATACATACCAACAATGCAGCAAATCTGGCACAGTGGAATAGCATATTAAAGTTAACCGTTCATTTAAAACTTCTCATTGCATTTTTCCCATCTCTTTTCACCCACTCTTTATCTCCTCTCATACTCTTCCTTTTCCTCTCACTCTCTCTCTTTTGACTCTTTCGCCAGCACTTTCTCGTACAAAGTCTCACTCTCTCTCTATTGACTGTCTCACCCAGCACTGTCTTCTACAAAGGGGGATTGGGTTATTTCGTTACCAGTATATTGCACCCTGTGTTCTCCCGGGAGAGGATGCTCGCAACCAAGCCAGGCACTGCTGCACATATGTGATCTTGGGCATTCGATGAGCAGCCTTGGAGGAACTGGGATCCTTTGTCGATCCACGGGATGTCTTTAAAGGCATCATTGTTTAGGAGGTCACTGTCTTCATTATCAACACCAATGCATGGCAGACCCCCCTCCCCGTACCGGTGCTGTGACTGTCACCACTCTAGGCTCAGTGTCACTCTGCCCGCCTCCCCACCTCGCAAGCCAATAGAAACACTCCTGCTTCCTGGGACGGCCCCTGCTGCGTGGTCACTTGCATGGCTCCATCGATTGCATGGCCTTGGGCCTGTAGCCACCATCAGAATCACAATTACCTCCAAAAACGCACTCTGTCTCTTCCCACGGGCCTTGTGGTCTTCAAACACTACCGCCTTGACTCGGTGGTCCGACCCCTTTACCAGAGGTGAAACACTGCTGGGTGCATCTGTTTCCCTGCACATGTAGATCTCTCTCCTTTTTTATCTGCCATATGTGTTGGCACAGCAGGCAATCTGATGCAGTCACCCACACAATGGGGGAGGAAAGAAAGAAACCACCAAATACAGCATGCAATCTGAAAGTAAACTGGGAGTTGAAAGGATGATAAACAGTGCACACCAATAGTGGAAAATACCGCAGAAGGATAGTACATCTAGGAGACTTTTTGTTTTTTCAGGAATTCTTTGAGAGTCTGTACACAAAGGCAAGAAGCAAATATCACCCTGACAATAAAAGCCAGCTAACGGAGGAAAGTCACCCCAAGCACAAGTCACCAAGCAGAGACATACATTGAAGCAGACAGGCCTCTGGCTAGCTGCATGAAATCAGGCTGGTACCTAGAGAATATGATAAGGTGCCATCCAGGGAGTATGGACCTGAAGGCTGAGGTGCCTTAGGTCTGTAGGAAATACTTAGAGAAAGTCATTTCAAGTGAATCCCCAGGGACCCATGCAGAAACCACAATGCCCCACTTCAACACAAGTTGGGACGGCGCATGATGCAGGGGCGGAGTTTCCACTTGAGCAGAGGAGTGTCGGCCCCACAAACCCCAGAGCTGGAAAATAAAACGGTGATAAAGTTTATTTTTTATTACCATTTTATTTTTCAGCAACCTGTCCTGAACTCAGTGTCAGGGCGGAGCGGGGCCAGCGCTGCCGAGTGGCAGCAGGGAGCTATGTGCTTTAAAATACGCATGTCTCTTTGGCCGACGGACATGGGCCGGCCAGCCAGACATGCGCATTTTAAAGTTCTCTAATGGGCAGCTGAGTTAGAGAAAGCTCAGGCATCCACGGCTCTATCCAATCCTGGCACTGCTTTCATGTTGGAAAAGCGGCGCCACCATTGGGTAGTGCAGTTTCCTGCTTCTGGGGCTTACAGAAGACAACGGAGGGAGGAGGACGTTGCACAGCGAAGAAAGGAAGGTACGTTTATTTATATATTTTTTTGTGTGCTGTTGTGCCCCCACCTCACCACCGTCAGTACATCCCAGCCGCCACTGCACATGACAGTAATGTCTGTCAGAAGTTTGTGCATTGTTATTGTTAATTAGAACCTCAATAGTGCACAATCTTCCATTAGTATGGTACTGCAGTGCCTTTCAGCAGTCCACAGTATGACTTTCCAGATATTTCTATGGCAGACTGTAGTCTATATGGGATTTTACAACGCAGACCTCTACGTAGAACAACACAGTATTTTCTAGAGGAAAACATAGCTCAATAGTTCTCAAAGTGTGTACAAATAAAAGATAACTCTCCACAATACTCCCACAAGCCCCATATTATTATTACTTTGTGCTTGCCATGGGATGTATGCATAGACACTTGATAGGTTATCATCTGCCATCTCGAGGCTGCAGGCTATTCAGAACTCGGCAGCCAGAATCACGCTTAACCTCCCATGCCGTACTCACATCACACCATCCCTGAAGGAGCTGCACGGGCTCCTCATTCACGAACGAACACAATTCAAACCCCCCGCCCACAGTTTCAAGACACTACATAACACTGGCCCAGCATACCTCAACAATCTCATCTGCCTTCACAAACCTTCCAGACACCTCAGCTCGTCTGGACACCTACTTGCACAAATCCCCCGTACGAAAAACCAGATCCTGCGGTCAATCCTTCTACATCATTCCTAAAGTGTTGAACACTACACATAAGAACCTCCTCCTCACTTTTTTAATTCCATGAAAAGCTAAAGACCTGGCTTTTCAATTAACCCACTAGACCGTAGGTGTGCGTAGACTCACACCTGCTCGGTGTCAGGACACTCTCCTGATGATGGTGCGCTCTACAAATCTGCATAACATGACACACTAGATCTTGTCTTCCCAGTTCAGAATAGTTTCATGATAGCTGTAATAAATAAAATCTAACAGCAGCGAGTGGGTGTCATGCAGTATTATACATAGAATATCATTATTTTAAAGTTCCAGCATGGCCACCATGTTTAGAAACAACTTGTTGGCCAGGCTGGAATAGCAACAATAAATGATACCCATTCAATAATAGCATTCCATGATGGCCATTTGGTTAAGATGCAGTGCACTGCAGATTAAATGAATGGCATAGCATGTTTATACGTGCACTGGTTTGAGGAACACAATACGTAGATCAACAATCCATACACTGAGAAGATACAACTGTGGCGCCGCTACATAGATGATATCCTTCTCATCTGGCATGGTGAGGACAGACAGGACCACTGAGCTCTTCCTTGACTGGCTTAATGACAGGAATCCATACTTAAAATTCACCATGACAGAGGATAGAAGATCTGTATCGATTCTCAATGTCACGATGAAGGCTAGCAGGGAAAGATCACAGCTACTTTATACACCAAACCCACAGATAGTAATAGCCTCCTTCACTTCAACAGTGCCCAACCCCAGGCACTAAGAGAAAATCTTCCGGACGGACAGTTCCTCTGCATATGGAGAAACTGCACGGAGGTAGAGTACTTAAAAAAATAAGCCATAACCCTCAAGACAAAATTCGTGGAAAAGCAGTACCAGTGCAAGGTCATTACTAAAGCAAAAAAAACGTGCACGTAATATCCAAAGAGAAGCCCTCCTAGAGACGGAGTCCAAAGAGGACGCTGAAGCATTGGTTTGTGTCAGCACCTACAACACCTCCTCGAATGAAGTCAAGAAGATCATCAATAAACATTGCTAGATTTTCACATCGAATCAGTTGACTTTTGCCAAACCCCTTTTCTTCTTCAGGAAAAATACGACTAGAAAGGACGGGTTAACCAACACAAAAAACTAGAATACTAACATCAAGAGACAAAATACCCTATGGAACCTGCCACCAGTGACCGGACATACCCCTGTGGAAATTGCTATCTATGTTCTCACAAAACATACAAAAATCCTAGACCTGGGCCTTAAGACACCATGGAAGCAACAAGCACATTCAAATTGCAATAGACACCACGTAGTATACCTGATAGAATTCCCTTGGGGAGTAGGATATGTAGGCAGGCCCTCTAACAAAATCAAGGGCAGAATAAGTGAGCACAGAAGCACCATTTGGTGCTAAAGATCTTCTACAAGACTTAACTCTCACTATCTTAAGAAAAACCATGGCAACAGCGACCCGCACTGGACCGTGATGAAAAAATATCACAGCTAACAGGAGTTACTTGAAAAGAGCAAAGGTGGGTCTATAAGCTTCGCACCAACAGAATTGGACTCAACCATGACATCCCTTGGCACCAACTGAATTCCAGATGACTCTAGCCTTGAGTCTCCACCTCATAGTCAATCTGTAGCTCTAGGTACTAACATACGAGGAGTCCTCACCTAGACCTCCCTAAAGACAGACAGATCTACTCTTTTAGAGACATTGGACTACAACCGACACGTCCACACAAAATACATGTGTCACCAATCCTCCAATACTCTAAAGATCACAGTAAGTCATGACCCAAGAGTGACAATAAGTTTCACTTTTTGGTCAATAAGGTGAGCCTATATTTGGTTGCCATTGTAAAATATTTTATTGTGAACTCACACAGATGCGATATAGATTTTCAAGCAAATCTGCCCCATACATTTTTTTCATACTTTATTGCGACATTCGCAAACACTGAAGCAGAATCCCAGCATTATCTCTATGGCTATATATATATTTTTTTCTGCCAGTGTGTGACAAGACTGTCCGCAAGTGTTCATTACTCCACACGGTGCAAGCAGCATGGGACGATAAATATACCGCAGTAGAAACTCTAGTTCAAGCTTTATGTTTATTTTTTCTCCTCTCTTTTACTTTTTAAACAAGGCGGCATTATTCTCATCCTCTCTTGGAAAACCCGGCTCCTCGCAGCGACAGGGAGTTAAACACTATGGGGCTTATTTACAAGCCCTTTGCGCTGCCGCTGCGCCACTTTTAATATGGGAAAAAGTGGTGTACCAGCGGCGCAAGGGACTTGTAAATAAGCCACTATATTTCTCAACAGCCCTTACAAAAGTCACAACGCGTTTGTGTCTATTCACATGTGACCATAACTCAGCAGCAGGGCCGGACTGACTACCGGGCGTTTTGGAATGCTGCAGAGCTGGGGGCTGATTTCACTGCGGTGGGGGCTGATTTAGTTGTTGGAGACATGCGTGTGCTTTGAAATAAACAAAGCAAAACGAATTTCATTCAGCACACGCAGGTCCCCATCAACGAAATCAGCCCCCAGCTCAGCAGCATTCCAAAACGCCCGGTAGCCAGTCCGGCCCTGCTCAGCAGCACAGGTGCAAGCAGCTTGTGGAGATAAAAGCTCGCCCCGGCAGCCAGTCCGATTGTTCGGCGGGCCAGGTGAGTGAGGTACTAAGTAGGTGCACGGGCCCGTTTCGAAATCCTTGAGGACATGAGTACTGGGACTTCGGCCCCCATCTGTGCACGTGGCGCCTTTCTCTTACCACGGTCCTTAAGACCAGCAATTTGAGCAATGGTCTTGTGTATGTTTGTGTATTTGTTTTTGTCTTTTGTATCACTTATGTTACATACAATGGCCATTTGAGCAAAAGTGTATGACTACAGGACCAAACTGCCCTCCGTGCCTGGTGGGGTTTGATAGTTACACCTGTACAGGTACATTTTATTGTGTACCGATTGCATGTGCATGAGCATTTTGTTCATGAAGCCAGACGTACTATCACAAGGTTGCTGATATTGGCAATACCAGTCCCAGGATGCATCGTGCCAGTGGAGGTAACATAAACCTCGTAAGCCAAATATATTTAATGTCCACCACATATTCTCATATAAGTAACGTTTTATTGTACATTCGTTGAGGTTATTGAAGTTAGTGGAGCTTTTATCTCCACAAGCTGCTTGCACCTGTGCTGCTGAGCAGGGCCGGACTGGCTACCGGGCGTTTTGGAATGCTGCTGAGCTGGGGGCTGATTCCAATTTTCAAGTGCTGCATAATTTGAAATGCCTTTAAATGCAGCATGTTAAAATCCCAAGCTCCATAAGTAATATCCAAAGTTTAACCCAATGCATTTCGGGCGATTTCTGCCCTTCGTCAGGGGTTCTTTTCTGTAAAGTTCAAAAACAAAAGGATTTACCGTTAAATTTGATGTAAACCCAGTGCTCGCAATATTGTATCTTTTCTCACATGTTGCAACAAAACCCATAAAAACAACACTTTCCCTCTATAGAGACGCCACAAAATGTTTTTACAATCTATTCCCAAGTTATTCGAAACATAACCCTCCTCTTGACTTATTCCGTGTTCTACAGTTGGTCTGAAATAAAAACTATATAACGGTTCTTCATACCTCAAATATCCTTTCAAATACGAGCATATCATTTTCCTCCTCTCCCGTGAGGTTTAGTTCAAATTACCCTCCTGCGTGGTGCAACCTGATTTATACGTTATAATAGTTCCCACCTGGTTAGTCATGTGATTCAGTCCGCCCATTCGGGCTTCTCTTAGGAAAATACATCTCCCATAAATCACTCTGTCTGTCGATAGTTCCCCGGACCAGATCTTTACCCTTCCAACTAATCGCTGTTATGTAACCTCCCTTGGTACTGAATGTAGAATACCCCGCCCTTCCCATTTAAAATACCCTTTGATAAACTTGAGAAAACGGAGTGCGGACCATAAATTAATTTATCTTAGACGTACTATCACGGCACACCTTGATGCATGGTTTGCAGTCAGTACTTAGAACACTACATTCACATTGTGAAAGTGTCAGTGTTCACTTACACACCTCGCCATCTTTCACTATTTTTTACAAAAGGCAAGGCCAGCACTCCAAATCGGCAAGTTTGGCTAAGTTTGAATAGTATACAAGGAATGTAGCATGCAGCATTCCTTGCACATCTGCATTGTCTGTGATCCCTGACAGCATACATATCTGTTTGTCTCCTTCGACAGGCACCACTCATTAAGTGTTCTTGTACCAGGCTCCTAATAAGTGAGTAAAACTCGCATGTCAAGATATGTGCATGCCACAAGTGATTAGACACATATAGATTATCACTGGGGAAGACACAATTGTTTCTTTCCTGACAAATGCCCTGGACCAGATTTGGCCATCAGAGTAGGGCAGAAACGTGTTGACAAACTGAGGGTCATAGGACCACAGTATTCCTTGAGTGCCTCTCCTTAGAATTACTATTATTATTTTTATTGTGCCCACCCACCCCACTAATAAAGGGATACCTGGGTGTGGATCAGTTATTTTTAGATTCCCCCCAGACCACTGGTCTCCAGAAAAGATATCAAAAGAACTCCCTGAAATACGGTTGAGCCCATTCTAGCCTTTAGGAGCCAGGATGAACCCGATGATGAAGCATGTCACTATTAGCGAGATGCGAGGGTTATATATTAAAAAAAGAGAAAGAGTCTCTTGTAGCTTGAACCATCCCAGACAGTAATCATCTTACAAGTGAACTGGATGTATTTTTGTGTAGGCAGATGGATACTTTATTTAGTGGAGAAGTGTGGCTCACTGGTTAGTAATCATTTTACAAGTGAACTGGATGTATTTTTGTGTAGGCAGATGGATACTTTATTTAGTGGAGAAGTGTGGCTCACCCGTTAGAGCGGCAGACTCTGAAGCAGAGATCAGGCCCGGGACCAGGGTTCAAGTCCCGACGCGGCAGGGTCTTGAGCTTAATGTCTGCGGACTCAATAATTCTCGCCTCGGTGCCTACTCTAACCATGGGTCCAACTCTGGGCAATAGCTTGCTTAATCTCCACAACGGCCCCTACAGCACTGGGATGCCTGGCTTCACCTTGGGGGTGCCCAGGAGGGGCATCTCACAGGGAGAGCCAGGAAGGGGTCCATAGCGTTATACAGTGCCGGGACGCCCCGTTGGGGCAGCTGTGCACTTTACAAAATACACTACATACGTTTATTTTGCAGTACTACTTTTTTGTGCCTGAACACAGATAAAAACAAAGTTTGTGTTGTTTGAAAACCCCTCACATTGGTCAAATGACTGGTGGCTGAATGCATTAGGCCCTGCCCCTTCTGACTCTGTCAGGAGCCTGGGAATCATTTTCGATTCCACATTTCATTCAAACCACAGAGTATGAAAAGGGGGGGCCCTTGGCCCCCCCGCACGCATGGCGGCGCGGCGACCGTCGCCCCCCCATACTCCATTATGTCTCTCGGTGGTGGGGGCGAGCCCTGGGGCGCGACCCACCACCGATTGGCCGGCAGCCTCCCTGACCCGGATACAAGGTAGAAGATCCGGGTCAGGGGGGGCGGGCTACAGGAGGGGCGGGCCGGGGGGGCGTGCCCCCCCCGCCTGGCCCCTCGGGAATAAAGAGGCGGGGAGCGCCCAGGAGACCCCCTTGTCCCTGGACGCTCCCCCGCAGTACGGTGTGCCCCGCGCTCGGGGCTTCTTTGTTTTTTGAATTTTTCCCTTTCTTTTGCAGGTGGGAAGCGGATCCGGAGATTTGCAGCGCGGAGCACCGAGGACGCGAGGCGACAGCGTGAATTTTGTGTTTTATCTTCTAGAAGGACTCTACACGGAGGCCAGTCGCGTCGAGCCAAGAGCCAGCCGCGTCGCGAGATTAACAGCCCAGCCGCGTGGGGCCAGCCGCCGGGGAGATCAGCGTCTCCAAAGGACGCGAGCCGGCAGCAGAGGCGGCGGGAGCAGAGGCGCTTTTGTCCAGGCCTGGTTGTATTTCTAAAGCGGCGCGCACGGCGACCGCATAAGGTATTTCGGGCACGGGGGGCAGGGACGAGCAGTGGACCGGCGGCAAGAAGTAGAGCGCGGGTCCAGTTTACCGTCCATCGGGGGGAAGTGAGCGGGGCCGGAAAGGCTGCATCCGTCTTGTTTGAAGACCCGCTGCGCGCCTGTGTTATTTCCTCACGCGAGTGCTCGTAGGGCATTTTTGGTGCATTTCCTTTCGTTAGGAAGCGAAGCAGGGTCGACCAGGGCAGCACCTGGATGGGAGACCCCATTTAAACGGTGCAATCGGTAAAAAGAGGGATTGTGAATTGGGAACTGTTTTACAAGTGTGATAAAAGTGAATGGAATTCTTATAAATCGGGCTGCAGAATTGTTTTACAATTATAAGAGAAAGTGAATTGATGTTTATAGATCTTTGAATGCTGCATTTACTTTTACTATTGGAGACTGCTAACGAATGCGTAGTGTGAGTAAGTAGGGAATTCACTGTTGGCTATAATTCTGTCCCGGAAGGAGATTTTAATTGTCTATCTCTGAATTAAACGGATTTAGTAGTGCACATCCCAACAGGGTGGTAGGGGGGGGGGTGCAAGCCTCCACTGTTTTAAACGGGGTTTTTTCCCTACAATCCGCCCTCCTTTGTTATTACATGGTGGTAATACGTATCTCTATTTCAGACATTTAACGGCACTACTGGTGCAATCCACTCACTGATAAGGACGTAAGGACGGTAAACGCGCGGCCTGGTGTGGTTCATGATTGCAGACCGATATCGCCAGCGAATACGCAGGACTAGTCGGTAAGAGGGGTACGGGGGGCTAGCATTCATCGCTCCTGGTGGCCGCCGGGTGGGTCTACATTAGGTTTACTCACCCCTTACATAAGCGGACAAGCCGCTGGTGTTGCGGTCGCCGTTGCATGGTGCTGAAAGCCCCCTGGTGACCCTCCATCTAAAAGGTACACAAAGTGGGCCTGTCGTGATATTAGGAGAGTAGGCAGCTGGTTGTTTTAGGTTTGATCATGCCAGGTCCGCGGGGAGGAAAAGGTGGGTCCAGCATGGAGGCGATGATGAGGGCCATGATGCGTGAGATGGGTGAAATTAAGCAGCAGCTAGGGAAGGTAGATGAGCTGGAAGCACGTTTTAATGCAAGGCATGATGATGCCCCTGGCCCCTCGGGTAGGCCTGTCCGCCAGAGGGTGGCACCATTGCCAAGGGGGAATTTTGTTACCCCACCTAGGAAATCCAAGTCCAAGAGACCCAGGTATGCTGCACCCGCCCCAGGGCCAGTTGAGCCGGTACCTGCCGTACCGCCGGCGGTCGTCCCACCCCCGCATATACCTATGCCAGTACCCCCTTCCCCCGTGGTGCCGGTGCCTGTAGGTCAACCAGTAGATGCTGGGTCTGCTCCCCCACCGGTGCCCACAATCCCGGGTACAGGCGTGCCACTCCCGGCACCCGCCTTGCCTGCTGCGCCGGTACCACTGGGCATAACCCCAGTGGTACCTGTTGTCCCGGGTGGGAATTTAGATTCAATGCCCCCTGAATTGTTGTCCCAGATAACGGCCTTGATGCCATGGCTCCAAAAAGGGGGAGCTTTCCCGAATTCTGCAGACCATGCAGCAGAAGCGGCGAGGTTTGTAGAAAAAAATCAGATCGGCAGCGGTCGCCGACAGTGTTGCATTGCCAATATCTTCTCCCCTTGCAGGTCCAAGTGTTCCCCAGCTGGACGGAGCTAATGGGCAGCCGCCCCCGGTGCCCGCACTTGGTAAGGAAGTGGCATTGCCGCTCTTGGGGGACGGTGTTCTACCTTCCAGGAGTGAGAATTTGGCTCAGCATGTGTCATTAGCTGTGAAGGAGATGATTTGGACAGATAAATACGTTTATATTTATTCTTTGTTGTTAGATAATAGGGAAATGGAGCAGGCGAAAACACTGAAAGAGTGGATGCTCCCAAGCGAATGGAGGGCGCAGTGTGCTAGATTTAGGGTTGAGGAAACTCTCAACAACTGGATGAAAGCTTGGGCTGTATTCACTGCTATTAAAGCTGAGCGACCTCCAGATTTACAGGCACCATTGGCATGCTACTCGAGCAGGATTGTGGGGTGGAGTGAACAGTATTCTGGGGAGGCATGGAAAGGGTATGATGTCAATTTCAGGAAGGCATTGGAATTTAATAGAACATTGGCATGGGACACGGTGGACTCCATGTCTTGGCATAAACAGTTCTCGGATACTGCACCCCCCCCTCAGTTCTCTGGTTCAGTCAAGGTGTTCTCTGCTAGACCTCAACAGCCCTTTCGGCCCCCCCAAACGAGTGAGGTGCCTGGGAAGTTTAGGGCCAGTGGGCCAGACAAAAAAGGGGTGTGCTGGGATTTTAATAGGCGCACCTGCACAAGGGCCGCGTGTAAGTTTAGACATGCATGTTCCTCCTGTGGTCACCCCTCTCATCCAGAAACTGCCTGTAGGTCCAAGCAGGGAAACACGGGTCAGAGGGGTAGGGGAAAGCCACTGTAAGACAAACAGGTTAGGCCCCCCCACTCCAGTGGATGTGGTGGCAATGATTCCATGGTTGAATAGATACCCGGACCACACATCGGCCACCCTACTCCAAGAAGGTTTTTCTAAAGGCTTTAGGATCCCGGCAGCGGGATACACAGGCAGCGCGCACTGTAGAAACCAATTGTCAGTAAAGCATAATCCGGCTGTGGTGGCCGCCAAAATTGACAAGGAGCTATCTTTAGGCAGGATAGCTGGCCCTTTCACTGAAGCGCCGGTACCTGATTTTGTGTGTTCCCCATTAGGAGTTGTCCCCAAAAAGGAGAAAGGGCAATTCAGACTGATTCACAACCTGTCAGCACCTAGGGGGGCGTCGCTGAATGATGCCATTGACGAGGGTATCTGTAGCGTTAAGTACGCCTCTTTTGATCAGGCAGTTAACTTATTACAGGCCACGGGGCCCGGGGCGCTAATGGCGAAATCAGACATAGAATCAGCCTTTCGCCTCCTCCCGGTACACCCAGCGGATCAACATCTCTTGGGCTTCACCTTTGGGGATATGTTCTATATGGATAAATGCATGCCCATGGGTTGTTCTATATCTTGTGCTTACTTTGAGATGTTTAGCTCTTTTCTTGAGTGGGCCATGAGACAGGTGACGGGCCATCAGCAGGTCATGCATTATTTGGATGATTTCCTCGTCCTGGGTACAGCGGGATCTCAGGAGTGTGCACTGGCATTGCAGGAATTTTGCGTGCTCATGCGGGCTTTTGGTGTCCCGCTTGCGCCCGGGAAGACTGTGGGCCTGACTACCTGCTTAGAATTCCTCGGCATTGAGATTGATTCAGTGGAGGGATGTTTTAGATTGCCTAGGGATAAGGTGGACAAATTCAAAACAGCACTACATTTATGCCTACGAAAAGATAAGGTCACCCTGCAGCAATTACAGGAGGTGGTAGGGCAATTGAACTTCGCACTGAGGATCATCCCCATGGCTCGCCCTTTCTCTCGCTCCATTGCTCAGGCAATGAAGGGGCTGAGGGAGAAGCATCACCGCACTCGGCTATCGTCTGAAATTCGCCAGGATATGCTTATATGGATGGCATTCCTGGAGGATTTTAACGGCAGGGTGGTCTGGCCCGGCCCGCTGACAACGTCAGCAGAGTTGGGCCTGTGGACGGATGCTGCCGGGAGTGTAGGCTTTGGCGCCATCCTAGGGAACAGGTGGGTCGCTCAACAGTGGCCGGAAGTATGGAGAACATGGGGTCTGACCACCAATATTGGCTTCCTGGAACTCTTCCCAATATGGGTGGCATTGATGGTCTGGCCCGAACACCTATGTAATCAATCAGTGGTGTTTTGGTCAGACAACATGACGGTTGTGGAATGTATCAATCAGCAGGGAGCACGGTGTCCTTTCATACTTCGTCTGATCAAAGAAATTGTTTTGCAGTGCCTTAAATTGAATGTCGTTTTTAAGGCCAAACATGTCCCTGGTGTTCTGAACAATGCAGCTGACTCCCTCTCTCGCTCCAAAATGCAGGTTTTCAGGGAGCATCTTCCTACAGCAGACCCCTCGCCAGCACACTTCCCAGCAGTACTTTGGCAGATTGGTGCCCCAGATTACAGGACCTCGTGGTCGCTAGCCTAGCCCCCAGGACCAAGACGGCTTACGAAGAGGCGTTTTTGTCTTACTGTTCTTTCTTGGGGCAACAATGGGAGGTGCTTTGGGCGCAGGAGGATGGCTTTGCGGCCTATTTAGAATGGATGCATAAGGAGGGGCGCTCGGTGGCAGCGGCAAACAGACATAGGGCAGCGGTGTCATTCTACGCTCAAGCTAGGGGCTTGCGTGATCCCACTAATACCTTTATGGTACGTAAGGCTTTGAGGGGTTGGCGCCGTATTCAGGGCCATCATAAAGATAGGAGAAAGCCCATAGGACTAGCGCGGCTGACAGCTTTACTGGACGCGCTGGACACTGTTTGTAGCTCGGAGTGGGAGGTGCTTCTTTTTAAAGCAGCATTCTCCTTGGCATTCTATGGGGCGCTGAGAATTAGCGAACTTGTGGCAGGTTCCAAGTCAGACCTACAGGGCGGCTTGCAAAGGGCTAGTGTGACGATAAGGGAGGACACCATGTGGGTGACTATTCTGAAGTCAAAGACCGACCAGGAGTCTAGGGGCCACACCATAGTCCTCCAACCGGCCCCCGCCAACCCTTGCTGCCCAGTGAGGCACGTGGAATTATTGCACGGGCTGCGGGTGGGCACAGCGGGCAGGGCACTGCTCTGTCATGCCGACGGGAACCCCTTGACCAGGTATCAATTCAGGAGGGTATTGGAGATGGTGGTCAGGAAAGCAGGTCTTGACCCTAAAGAGTTTGGCTCTCATTCCTTTAGGATTGGGGCAGCAACTGAGGCGGTGGCGGGGGGCCTCCCAGTGGAAAGAGTGAAGACAATTGGGAGATGGTCCTCAGAATGCTATAAACGTTATGTACGAATTGACATGCTGTGATTACATGGCACTCACGCTTGGTTTGTTTCCGCTCTCTTACAGTTTCTCAGACCTGTTACGCAGGGGAGGAATTTGTCGTCGGGCACCAACAACATACATCAGCACGGAGCGGCAGCCAGGGAACAATGAAGAAAAGTGTTTGGATTGTGGGTCACTCCTATGTAAGACGAGCAGAATGTGTATTTATGTCAGGTGACAGGGGGAAAAGGGCGGCACAACTGGGGTTGGACATCACGTTCTTCGGGAGAGGGGGGTTGTGTCTGAACGAGTTTAGGGGATTCTTCCAGGGGCTTTTAGCGCGCCGGCAATCTCCACCGTCAGTGGTGATACTTCACCTTGGGGAGAATGATTTGGCAACACTGGGAAGGCGCATTCTGATTGAGGAGATTATCTCAACGGCGGGTTGGATGGCCAGGGCCTGCCCGGGTTGCACACTAGTATGGTCACAACTCATACCCCGTTTACAGTGGCGGGGGGGACATTCGGTCAGGGCGTTGAATCACTCGGTAAAGAGGATCAACACACGGTTGGATAGGTTGTTTCGAGCCCCCTTGTTACAGTCAATAGCTCACGGGTGTATCTGGTGCGACAAGTATTACTTGAGGGACGGTGTTCACTTAACTGAGGAGGGGAATGTCTTGTGGTCTGAGAATATCTGGGCCTGGCTAGAGGGATTTGCAAGTAGGAGGGTTCCTTAGGTAGGGGCTAGAGGGGGGAGGCCAGATCGTCGGTTAACAATGCTGGCCTGTGGCGGTAAGGTCATTATCGGTGAGCACATATTTGAGGTCTGAGGGGGCGGGCATCATCCTATGGAGGTTCCCGCCCAGGGGGAGGGGCCTGCGGGCCACTCCCAGAACTCCAGGGGCAAGGTAATTCATGCTGCAAAGGAGCGCGGGTAGGAGTAGTTCACGCTTTCCTTAGGCTGGTAGCCACCCCGCGCGCGTATACTCATGACGTCACCGGCTGGCGCAGAGTAAGGGCCCTCCTTCAGTGGGTAAATGGAGTTCAGGGCGTAGACCGGGCAATTCCCGGGGTAACACTGCGCATGCGCACGTCTCATGGGGAGGCGCAGCTTGTAGGACCTGACACCGGTAGTGACCTAGCCATATGGCCAGAAATGTACAAAAATCAAGATGAGGATGTTTTAGACTCGGTTAGGAAACAACATGTATTAGAGTTTTGTTAAGGTCAGGCTCTCAAACTTGTTGACAATAATTTTGTATATAATGTCCTGCTGATTTTTGTATAAATTGTTGATCATGCAATTAAAAAACCTTTTTTAATTTCATACTTTAATAAATACGGCCGGGCGACTAGCGCCCGCCTTCCAAAAAGTAAAACGTCTCGTGTCCACGTTTCTGGGTGTTGGGTGCCGGTCTGGGGGGGAGGCGGCAGCTAGTCGCTGACCATGTGAAAAGGGGGGGCCCTTGGCCCCCCCGCACGCATGGCGGCACGGCGACCGTCGCCCCCCCATACTCCATTATGTCTCTCGGTGGTGGGGGCGAGCCCTGGGGCGCGACCCACCACCGATTGGCCGGCGGCCTCCCTGACCCGGATACAAGGTAGAAGATCCGGGTCAGGGGGGGCGGGCTACAGGAGGGGCGGGCCGGGGGGGCGTGCCCCCCCCGCCTGGCCCCTCGGGAATAAAGAGGCGGGGAGCGCCCAGGAGACCCCCTTGTCCCTGGACGCTCCCCCGCAGTACGGTGTGCCCCGCGCTCAGGGCTTCTTTGTTTTCCCACCCACCATCCCTTGGAACAAAAGTCTTGTGGCATGCATTATGCCTTGTATAATGGTAAGTTTTTTGAAGGTACTGTTCACATGTCTTACATGGTAGTAGAAATGGTTCTGTCGGTATATTGTGATGATGCTTTTGTTTAGGAATTTTTTCCCTGTTAGCAAACTGTGTGTGAAGTAATTTTCTGTGATGCCAAGTGTCTTTAGGCCTTTTTTCCCTTTGTAGCTGTACTGTGATACTATTATTTATTAGCCAGTGTAGCTGTCCTTTAGAATTTTTTCCCATAGGTCGTCGTATTTATTAGGTATGGGGCATGCGGTAAGGTCATTATCGGTGAGCACATATTTGAGGTCTGAGGGGGCGGGCATCATCCTATGGAGGTTCCCGCCCAGGGGGAGGGGCCTGCGGGCCACTCCTAGAACTCCAGGGGCAAGGTAATTCATGCTGCAAAGGAGCGCGGGTAGGAGTAGTTCACGCTTTCCTTAGGCTGGTAGCCACCCCGCGCGCGTATACTCATGACGTCACCGGCTGGCGCAGAGTAAGGGCCCTCCTTCAGTGGGTAAATGGAGTTCAGGGCGTAGACCGGGCAATTCCCGGGGTAACACTGCGCATGCGCACGTCTCATGGGGAGGCGCAGCTTGTAGGACCTGACACCGGTAGTGACCTAGCCATATGGCCAGAAATGTACAAAAATCAAGATGAGGATGTTTTAGACTCGGTTAGGAAACATCATGTATTAGAGTTTTGTTAAGGTCAGGCTCTCAAACTTGTTGACAATAATTTTGTACATAATGTCCTGCTGATTTTTGTATAAATTGTTGATCATGCAATGTAGGAGAGTAGGGTCTGCAATCCTATGATCACCCAGAATTTTGCTTTTTGCTGCACTGGTTTACGACTTTCCCTGGCTGTGGGCCTGCTAATCAGACCCACAGCCTAGCTGTTCTCTCTATCCAAATTGTACTCAGGTACTGAATTGGCACTGGGCCCTCTCTAAGTCCCTGTACCCAGGGCTGAGGTACCCAGAAGTCTCCCAGGGGCTGAAGCATGTATTATGCCACCCCTGGGCTGACTAACTAAACTGACACAACTGGCTGCACGACAGCTGGGTCAAGGTGGTGTACTCACCCTTTGCTTTAGATATAGTATACCTATATCTAGCCCTAAAATGGACACACAGATCTCCTATCAGTCACTCCTATGGCAGGCCTTAACAATCCTGAAGGCAGAGTGCTTGGAATCGTGTGAGATGGTGCTCTGGCATGAGCTGAGCCTGTCTGCGGCTTTCGGGATCCATCCCTTAGCCGTTTCCATGATATCGCATACCATATACTCTTAAGTGCATTATAATCCTCGCGGTTATATGCCAACTCTGGTATCGCTTTATCAAAACATGTCGAGTAAGGTGTCATACGAATTGGAATACTAACCCCTCGCCAATTCTGGCGACGGGGTTAGCATTCCACCCTTCTAGAGGGACACGACATGTATGTAACCCCTAACCCCGGTTAAAGTCAAACAGAGCCTCAGCTCCACAAAATGGATGCTGCCACCGAGACACAAGTCTGCCCTCCTGCTGCTGGGAGTCCTCCCAGAGCAGGAGATAAGGACAAAGGGTTTCCTGCCAGGGGCGGTGCCAGCACCGTCCCAGACAGGGTTTTGTGTTTTGTAGGTAGGCAGGGCTTTAGAGGAAGGTGACTGCACGTGGCACCCCGGTGCTCACTGTGCATAGGCTGGCTGGAACCAGTTCCAGGGTCACTCCAGACCCTGTGCTGGGGAAAAGCCCGCCAAGGAAGTGGGTGTAACCACCCCTCTCCTAGTCCCACCCCTAGGGCAGGACTTAGTCGCGTGCCAGCCCCTTTTTACAGGATAAAGGTAGGAACTGGCCCCCTTCCAAATCAGATCATCTTTGAATCCTGAAACTACTTTCCACGAAAGGAACTCAAGACTTCTTCCTAAGATTTCTCCCTTGTGACTAAGGAGTAGTCACCCTGCATCCGCAGGCACCATCTTAAGAACACTGCGGTCTGCTGCAAGTCTCTCCTCCGGATCAAGACTGCCCAGCTCGACGAGAACCAGCTTCCCTGGCACCTCTGACCTCTACCTACATCATCAGTCACGCTGAGATTCGTGGGTGTGACGAGACCTCGAGGGACCGGCCATCTTCAAGACTGCACGACTTCTGCACAGCAAGCCCGCCGAGTAATTTCCTGGTGAGTGCTTTGGGGTCCGAGAAGCCCCGACCCTGAGCAGCTCCAGCACCGAAGTGCAGCCTCCCAGCATCTCCACGATCTGCGTGGGGCCCTTCTGCTTTTTGCTGCTCACCGCGTTGTTTGGCTACTAGCCCGCTGGCTTGTGGCCTTCTGAACGACGCCCGACGACATCACTGCTGCTAGTCTGGTTGCTCCAGACTGGCCCTTGCTCCCTTCCAGAAGAGGAGCACTCCGGACCCTCCTGGTCCACTCAAGACGCCATTTTGAGTCCACCGCGTGGGCTTGAATTAGCCAAGGCTTGTTGTCCAATCCTGGGTAACTTCGACGCCGACAGCTTCATCCATCGTGGGACAGCTCGCCTCTCCATCCTGGTCGCCGACAACGCCTCCTGGTCCGTGAGATCTGCAGAGCCAGCGTCGCCCACTCACCTAGTCGAGGTGACTTCGCCCGGTGCCATCCTGGTGCCCACTTAATCACTGGCTAGTGATTCAAGAACTTGGTCCCCTCTGCTTTCAGGTTTTCTTCTTCCTTGATCCAGGCTTGGATCCATCGAACTTTCCTTCACTGGTCGCCTGCCAGCAACTTCCTTCTTCCAGGCTCCTGGTCCGGCAACGAGATTCCCGACGTCTTTTCAGACCTATGCAGCTGCAGCCCCTGGGCTAGGTAACTTCGGCACTTCGGTGTCCCAGCATAGCCTCACTATCCTAGGGTCAGGATCCACTGTTGTTTTTTTTTCCTACCAGGTCGGGTTCGCCCGTGAACACTAACTTTGCCTTTACTAGCTCCCATAGACTTTGTCCCGCATCCCGCGTGAGAGTGCACACTCTGCACCCGAGTCCCCTAGGTCTCCTAGAAGTAATCTAACGATTCTATAGTCAAGTCCTAGCGAGTCCAAAGCCTATTAGTACTGTACTTACCTGCTAGTAATTTCGCATTCCACTTTTAAAGTATATGGTTTTTCGTGCCCCTCGGGCATTTGTGTATAACGTGCTAACTTAAGTATTTTCATAAGAGTTTTGTTGTGTGCTTAGCACCCTGTCCTCATAAAGAGTACAGGGTTGTTGTGATTCTAATAAATACATTGTTTATTTTCATAACACTTGTGTGGTGTCCTTTCACTGGGTGTTCAAGGGGTAATGTGATGGTAAAACAGCTGGCTTAACACGCCCTCTAGAGTCTTAGCCTTAGACTGCTCGTATCCATGCTACTAGGATAGCTGGTCTATAAGGTTGACTTACAACCAATCATCAATAAGGGTTGTTTGGACTGATATATAGTGATCACTAGAATAGTGAGCACTGCACATCAGGCCAACTTCTCACATTGGTGAGTAGCGGTTGGGATTTGAGCTTGCTGTTGTTTTACCACACATGCCCTAAGAATATCTTGTGAAAGATCACATAAGTACTAAAGGTACATATAACTTAGCTTAGAATACTCTGAGTTCTACTGAACCAGCTGTTGTAGCTCCTAGGGCCTAGCACACCCTAAACTACAACTCTAGCAAGGGATCAGTAGGCAAACATATAGTGTAGGTAAGTGCACCACTTACACCTCACTAGAAAAGCATGTCTACCCAGGGAGAATCTACTGAGACTCCCCTGGTCAGTGTTGACCCTCCACAGGTCACTTCAAGATATGCAGCTCTCAGTTTCCAGGAGATGAGACAAATCTGTGTCTCCAGAAAACTGAAGCAGGGGTCTAACCCCACCATTCCCTTTCTGATAGGTCTCTTAGAGACATATGATGCCAGAAAGCTTTCTCAGTTACATGAGAACATGCCAGCCTTAGAGGGAACCTCTGGGGATCCAGATCTCCCCAACATTGCTACTGCAGTTGAGGAGGAGGATCAAGAGGAACTCTCTGGGGATGAGGTAGACAAAGGTCTTGAGGTAGTCAGAAGGCTAACCAGGGCCAACTTAGACTTACTTGGGCTAGGATCTGGGGGACCCCCAGTACTAACCCGAAGTGGGCCTAACCTTGGAGTTAGGAGAGATAGATCTCTTTCTAGGGACTCCAATAGATCTCTGCACTCTAATGCCTCTTCTCAGGGGAGAAGGAATCCTCCACAGAGGAGATTTACTTCCCCTCAGAGAAGGGAGCATGAAGCTAGGATGAGACAAGCTGAACTGAGGATTGAAAGGGAAGAAATTGCCCTGGCCAAAGAGAAGCTTGCCCTGGCAAGAGAGCAGCAGATGAGTGGGTTAGCTCCCACTGGTGGCAGCAATCTCCCAAGAGATAGAGAGAAGGGTTTAGATACTAAACACCTGACTAAAATAGTGCCCCCCTTTAAGCAAGGGGATGATATCCAGAAATGGATGGCTGCTCTGGAGAGGGCCTGCACTGTGCAGTGCATTCCCCAGAGTCAGTGGGCAGCTATACTGTGGCTCTCCTTTGATGGTAAAGGTAGAGATAAGCTCCTCACTACAAGAGTAGAGGATGCTAACAATTACCAGGTCCTGAAGAATACACTGGTTGATGGGTTTGGTTTAACCACTGAGCAGTACAGGTTGCTGTTCAGAGACACCCAGAAAACTCAGTCTCAGGACTGGTCTGACTTTGTGGATTGTGCCACTAAGGCTTTGGAGGGCTGGTTGCTGGGTAGCAAGGTTACAGATTACACAGGATTGTATAATCTAATGATGAGAGAACAAATTTTAAACAATTGTCAGAACCAGTTGTTGCACCAGCACCTTGTTGATTCAGATCTGACCTCTCCCCAAGAATTGGGAAAGAAGGCAGACAAATGGGTCAGGACAAGGATCAAGCAGAACCAGAACCAGAACCAGGGTGGTCAGAAGAAAGCAGACCAGAAGGGTAATGTCAAGAATGAGCAAAATGACCAGAAGTCTTCACCAGGTCCCCAACAAACCAAAGAGGGTGGGGGTCAGGCTTCCCAGAAGAAGAAGACTCAAGAAGGCCAGTCAAAAAGGTGGTGCCAGTACTGTAAAAGTAAGTCTCACTGGTTTAGTGAGTGCACCAAAAGAGGAGGACAAACTCCTGCCACTACAGCCCCTAAGGCAACTGCACCCCCTAGTACAGTCAGTAGTGGTAGTGTACCTCCCAAGGCATTAGTTGGGTTAACCTTGGGTACTGAGGGGTCTGACAACTTAGTTGGCACACTCACTCAGGCTGTCCTTGTCTGTACAGGGGATATGGATATGCCCCCTGAAATAAGTCCCAATACTTTGGGCAAATACAGGCAGACACCTTTGATAAATGGCAAAATGGCTCAGGCCTATAGGGACACTTGTGCCAGTGTCACCATGGTGACACCTAACTTTGTGGACCCTGGACAGATCATGCCAGGTACTGATTTACTGGTGACCAATGCCAGCAATGTCACTACTAGTCATAGTGTGGCAATTGTGGCTTTCTCCTGGGGTGGAGTGAAGGGACAAAAGAAAGTTGTAGTCAGTTCAGACCTCTCAGTTGATTGTTTGTTGGGCAATGATTTGGAGTCATCACAATGGTCAGAAGTGGAGCAGAGGACTCACATGGAGATGTTAGGCTTGCCAGCACATGTGCTTGCTGTGACTAGGTCACAGGCCAGAAGATGCCCCACTGAACAGGTGCTGGATCCTGAAATTATGGACCAGACACCTTCCAAGAAGAAGAGCAGTAAGGGTAAGGCTTTGCCTTCCCCCTTGCCCCAGGTTGAGGATCAAGTCTCTGAGGAGGCTGATCTGGAAGAGCTGAGGGAAACTGAGCCTAAAGAGCTTGAACTTGATCAAGTTGAGTTTCTGGGCTCAGGGGGACCCTCCAGAGCAGACCTGGGGAAGGAACAGTTGAGCTGCCCTTCCCTTGAACCCCTCAGACAGCAGGCTGCTGCTGAGGCTGCAGGGAATGCCACAGGTGCCCACAGGGTATACTGGGAAGATGGACTCCTGTACTCTGAGTCAAGAGACCCCAAGCCTGGTGCAACCAGGAGGCTGGTCATCCCCTTGTCTCTGAGAGGTTTCCTCCTCACCTTGGCCCATGAGATTCCCCTTGCAGGTCATTTAGGTCAGACAAAGACTTGGGACAGGCTTGTCTCACACTTTCACTGGCCCCATATGAATGAGAATACCAAGGAGTTTTGTCGCTCCTGTGTCACTTGCCAAGCCAGTGGTAAGTCAGGTGGCACAACAAAGGCCCCCCTCATACCACTACCTGTGGTGGGGGTTCCCTTTGAAAGAGTGGGGATTGACATTGTTGGTCCAATGGAACCCCAGACAGCATCAGGGCACAAGTTTATACTGGTGGTGGTGGATCATGCCACCAGGTATCCTGAAGCTATTCCCCTTAGGACCACTACAGCACCTGTAGTGGCAAGAGCCCTAGTTGGAGTGTTCTCCAGAGTGGGTTTCCCTAAGGAGGTCGTTTCTGACAGAGGTACAAACTTCATGTCAGGATATCTGACTGCAATGTGGAAGGAGTGTGGTGTGAACTACAAGTTCACCACACCCTACCACCCACAATGCAATGGGCTTGTTGAGAGATTCAACAGGACCCTGAAAGGGATGATTCATGGACTACCTGAAACTCTTAGGAGAAGATGGGATGTCCTGATCCCCTGCCTCTTGTTTGCTTTCAGAGAGGTCCCACAGAAGGGGGTTGGCTACAGCCCTTTTGAGCTTCTGTATGGGCATCCTGTAAGAGGACCCCTGTGTTTGGTGAAGGAAGGATGGGAGAGACCTCTCAAAAAGCCTGCAACCAACATAGTGGACTATGTACTTGGTCTCCGCTCCAGGATGGCTGAGTACATGGAAAAGGCATCTAAAAACCTTGAGGCCAGCCAGGAACTTCAAAAAGCTTGGCATGACCAAAAGGCTGTTCTGACTGTGTACCAGCCAGGACAGAAGGTGTGGGTGCTGGAGCCAGTGGCCCCAGCAGCTCTGAAAGACAAATGGTCTGGGCCCCACACCATCATTGAGCAAAAGGGAGAGGTTACCTACTTGGTGGACCTTGGAACTCCCAGGAGCCCTCTCAGAGTGCTCCATGTTAACAGGCTCAAGGCATATGTTGACAGGAAGGACATGAGCTTGCTCATGGCCACAGATGAGGGACAGGAGGAAGAGAGTGACCCTCTCCCAGACCTGCTCACTCAGAATCCTGATGATGGATCAGTTGATGGTGTTGTCTTTTGTGGCAGCCTCACTGAACATCAGCAACAGGATTGCAGGCAAGTCTTGCAATCCTTCAGACATATGTTCTCTCTGACACACAGCCAAACTGATTGGTGTACCCATGATGTTGACACTGGAGACAGTCTGCCTGTCAAGAGTAAAATCTACAGACAGCCTGATCATGTTAGAGACTGCATCAAAACTGAAGTGCAGAAAATGTTGGAGCTGGGAGTCATTGAGCCCTCAGATAGCCCTTGGGCTAGCCCAGTAGTTCTAGTGCCAAAGCCTCACACCCAGGGTGGTAAGAAAGAGATGAGGTTTTGCGTAGACTACAGAGGCCTCAATGCAGTCACTAAGACTGATGCCCACCCAATACCAAGAGCAGATGAACTTATAGATAAATTGGCTTCTGCCAACTTCTTAAGTACATTTGATTTGACAGCTGGGTATTGGCAAATCAGGTTAGCTGAGGAGGCCAAACCCAAGACAGCATTTTCTACCCCTGGAGGGCATTATCAATTTGTGGTAATGCCCTTTGGACTGAAAAATGCACCTGCCACCTTCCAAAGGTTGGTGAATCAAGTCCTCACTGGGCTGGATGACTTCTGTGCATCATATCTAGACGATATTGCTGTCTTTAGCTCCACCTGGGAGGATCACCTGGTCCACCTGAGGAAAGTGTTAGAGGCCCTGCAAAAGGCAGGCCTCACTATCAAGGCCACAAAGTGCCAGATAGGGCAGACACAGGTTGTGTACCTGGGCCACCTTGTGGGTGGAGGCCAGGTTCAGCCACTGGAGAGTAAGATACAGGCCATCAAGGACTGGACTCCTCCAATCACCCAGACTCAGGTTCGAGCTTTCTTGGGCCTGACTGGGTACTATAGGAAGTTTGTCAGAAATTATGGGTCCATAGTGACCCCTCTTAATGACCTGACAAGCAAAAAGATGCCAAAGAAAGTTCAGTGGACAGCAAGCTGTCAGAAAGCATTCAATGACCTAAAGCAGGCCATGTGCACAGCACCTATCCTAAAGAGTCCAGATTACTCCAAGCCATTCATTGTCCAAACAGATGCTTCTGAGTTGGGTGTGGGGGCTGTTCTGTCTCAACTGAATTTTGATGGTAATGATCAGCCTATTGCTTTCATTAGTAGGAGGTTGACACCCAGAGAGAAAAATTGGTCAGCTATTGAGAGGGAGGCCTTTGCTGTGGTCTGGGCCCTGAAGAAGCTGAGGGCCTACTTGTTTGGCACTCACTTCACCATTCAGACAGACCATAAGCCCCTCTTGTGGCTAAATCAGATGAAGGGTGAAAACCCCAAACTGCTTAGGTGGTCCATTTCCCTACAGGGGATGGATTTTACAGTGGAGCATAGACCTGGTACTGATCACAGCAATGCTGATGGGCTCTCCAGGTATTTCCACTTAGAGCAAGAAGACTCACCTGGTCAAGGTTAGTTTATTGTCCCAAAGTTTGGGGGGGGGTCATGTAGGAGAGTAGGGTCTGCAATCCTATGATCACCCAGATTTTTGCTTTTTGCTGCACTGGTTTACGACTTTCCCTGGCTGTGGGCCTGCTAATCAGACCCACAGCCTAGCTGTTCTCTCTATCCAAATTGTACTCAGGTACTGAATTGGCACTGGGCCCTCTCTAAGTCCCTGTACCCAGGGCTGAGGTACCCAGAAGTCTCCCAGGGGCTGAAGCATGTATTATGCCACCCCTGGGCTGACTAACTAAACTGACACAACTGGCTGCACGACAGCTGGGGCAAGGTGGTGTACTCACCCTTTGCTTTAGATATAGTATACCTATATCTAGCCCTAAAATGGACACACAGATCTCCTATCAGTCACTCCTATGGCAGGCCTTAACAATCCTGAAGGCAGAGTGCTTGGAATCGTGTGAGATGGTGCTCTGGCATGAGCTGAGCCTGTCTGCGGCTTTCGGGATCCATCCCTTAGCCGTTTCCATGATATCGCATACCATATACTCTTAAGTGCATTATAATCCTCGCGGTTATATGCCAACTCTGGTATCGCTTTATCAAAACATGTCGAGTAAGGTGTCATACGAATTGGAATACTAACCCCTCGCCAATTCTGGCGACGGGGTTAGCATTCCACCCTTCTAGAGGGACACGACATGTATGTAACCCCTAACCCCGGTTAAAGTCAAACAGAGCCTCAGCTCCACAAAATGGATGCTGCCACCGAGACACAAGTCTGCCCTCCTGCTGCTGGGAGTCCTCCCAGAGCAGGAGATAAGGACAAAGGGTTTCCTGCCAGGGGCGGTGCCAGCACCGTCCCAGACAGGGTTTTGTGTATTGTAGGTAGGCAGGGCTTTAGAGGAAGGTGACTGCACGTGGCACCCCGGTGCTCACTGTGCATAGGCTGGCTGGAACCAGTTCCAGGGTCACTCCAGACCCTGTGCTGGGGAAAAGCCCGCCAAGGAAGTGGGTGTAACCACCCCCCTCCTAGTCCCACCCCTAGGGCAGGACTTAGTCGCGTGCCAGCCCCTTTTTACAGGATAAAGGTAGGAACTGGCCCCCTTCCAAATCAGATCATCTTTGAATCCTGAAACTACTTTCCACGAAAGGAACTCAAGACTTCTTCCTAAGATTTCTCCCTTGTGACTAAGGAGTAGTCACCCTGCATCCGCAGGCACCATCTTAAGAACACTGCGGTCTGCTGCAAGTCTCTCCTCCGGATCAAGACTGCCCAGCTCGACGAGAACCGGCTTCCCTGGCACCTCTGACCTCTACCTACATCATCAGTCACGCTGAGATTCGTGGGTGTGACGAGACCTCGAGGGACCGGCCATCTTCAAGACTGCACGACTTCTGCACAGCAAGCCCGCCGAGTAATTTCCTGGTGAGTGCTTTGGGGTCCGAGAAGCCCCGACCCTGAGCAGCTCCAGCACCGAAGTGCAGCCTCCCAGCATCTCCACGATCTGCGTGGGGCCCTTCTGCTTTTTGCTGCTCACCGCGTTGTTTGGCTACTAGCCCGCTGGCTTGTGGCCTTCTGAACGACGCCCGACGACATCACTGCTGCTAGTCTGGTTGCTCCAGACTGGCCCTTGCTCCCTTCCAGAAGAGGAGCACTCCGGACCCTCCTGGTCCACTCAAGACGCCATTTTGAGTCCACCGCGTGGGCTTGAATTAGCCAAGGCTTGTTGTCCAATCCTGGGTAACTTCGACGCCGACAGCTTCATCCATCGTGGGACAGCTCGCCTCTCCATCCTGGTCGCCGACAACGCCTCCTGGTCCGTGAGATCTGCAGAGCCAGCGTCGCCCACTCACCTAGTCGAGGTGACTTCGCCCGGTGCCATCCTGGTGCCCACTTAATCACTGGCTAGTGATTCAAGAACTTGGTCCCCTCTGCTTTCAGGTTTTCTTCTTCCTTGATCCAGGCTTGGATCCATCGAACTTTCCTTCACTGGTCGCCTGCCAGCAACTTCCTTCTTCCAGGCTCCTGGTCCGGCAACGAGATTCCCGACGTCTTTTCAGACCTATGCAGCTGCAGCCCCTGGGCTAGGTAACTTCGGCACTTCGGTGTCCCAGCATAGCCTCACTATCCTAGGGTCAGGATCCACTGTCGTTTTTTTTCCTACCAGGTCGGGTTCGCCCGTGAACACTAACTTTGCCTTTACTAGCTCCCATAGACTTTGTCCCGCATCCCGCGTGAGAGTGCACACTCTGCACCCGAGTCCCCTAGGTCTCCTAGAAGTAATCTAACGATTCTATAGTCAAGTCCTAGCGAGTCCAAAGCCTATTAGTACTGTACTTACCTGCTAGTAATTTCGCATTCCACTTTTAAAGTATATGGTTTTTCGTGCCCCTCGGGCATTTGTGTATAACGTGCTAACTTAAGTATTTTCATAAGAGTTTTGTTGTGTGCTTAGCACCCTGTCCTCATAAAGAGTACAGGGTTGTTGTGATTCTAATAAATACATTGTTTATTTTCATAACACTTGTGTGGTGTCCTTTCACTGGGTGTTCAAGGGGTAATGTGATGGTAAAACAGCTGGCTTAACACGCCCTCTAGAGTCTTAGCCTTAGACTGCTCGTATCCATGCTACTAGGATAGCTGGTCTATAAGGTTGACTTACAACCAATCATCAATAAGGGTTGTTTGGACTGATATATAGTGATCACTAGAATAGTGAGCACTGCACATCAGGCCAACTTCTCACATGCAATTAAAAAACCTTTTTTAATTTCATACTTTAATAAATACGGCCGGGCGACTAGCGCCCGCCTTCCAAAAAGTAAAACGTCTCGTGTCCACGTTTCTGGGTGTTGGGTGCCGGTCTGGGGGGGAGGCGGCAGCTAGTCGCTGACCATGTGAAACTCTCAGCTAACTGCTTTTGTTTGTACCTTGCAGGCACAGAGCAGGATAATGAATCTATCGCCTCTGCATCATATGAAAACAGTAATTCAAACTTTAATGATCACCCAACTGACTACTTGGGGCTTGATAACTATCTTCAGTTGAAATTGCGATGTTTCTGCACGCTGCTTACTCAAATTGTCTAAAAAATAACATTTAAAGACATCTCAGGACTTTCAATAGCTGCCAATAAGGAACAGACGACGTTTTGAGTCTCTAATGTTCTTTCATAAGGCCCTCTGCCATCCACCTTCTCAAGCACAGTACATGCAATACTAAAGCTCTTAGATTCCAGACCTCCAGCCTTTGAACGTTCCAAGACTTTTATGAAGCATGTTGTGGCAGTCGTGCATTGCCTAGCATTGCTGCAAACAGTTGAAATCTGAAATCACTGGAGCTGAGAGCAACTTTAATCTTTCTTAGTTTAGGAAATGTCTGAAAGCCTGTATCTTTAATAACCCTTAATTCTATTTCAGTTTTGTTCGTTTAGAAGATCAGTGCTAAGATGCCAGCTGGGTAACTGATACACTCTACAAAACCATAAACAAATAAATATTGACTTTCACATATGCTTTTCACGATAAATATGCGAGGCCTACTACCATTATCATAACTTTTCACAGCAAAAAGATCAGGCATCTAACCTTCATCATTGGCTTGCCAATATAAACAACTCAGTCTTGCTGTATTGAGCATAAGCTGTCACAGAAGGCAAAATGTGCAATTACAAGCGCTCTATTTCAGTGGAAGCACACAACCTCTGCCCTATCAAATGATGTACTTAAACAAATGAACACAAGCCTAAGCCCCTCTCTCAACAGTACTTTCAAAAGTTTTTCTCTTGATGAGATAATGTCTGCGATGACAGCTTTAACTTGATCTAATACCACAAACATAAGAGAGAGAGAGAGAGAGAGAGAGAGAGAGAGAGAGATAGAGAGAAAGATAGAAAGGTCCTTGGATTTACTGCACGGCCTACAAAAAGGTGCATAATCAAGAAAAGACCTTCACAGAAGTTTACAATGCCTATGAAATAGAACTGTAAATCCCCTGATAATGATGAGGAAACCCAGGCACAAGAGTTATACAAACAACAAAGAAACAGCAAAACACTGTAACTAAATATTCATATAACTAAAACAAATGAAAAGGGGGGGCTCTTGGCCCCCCCGCCCGCATGGCGGTGCGGCGACCACTCCTCTCCTCTGTACCTCTCGGTGGTGGAACGTGTCCTCTGGGGCGCGCCCTACCACCGATTGGTTGGCACCCTCCCTGACCCGGATGGCATTAAGCGACATCCGGGTCAGGGGGGCGGGCTGCAGGAGGGGCAGGGAGCGGGGGCGTAGCCACCCCCCCCAAGCCCCTCGAGGATAAAGAAGCCTGGACGCTCCCCCACACCGGTTGTGCCCCGCGCTCGGGGCTTCTTGTTTTAGTGATCTTCTCATTTATTTTATAGATTTCAGGATCCTGGTGCGGTCATCTTCGGACGAGCGCGGAGCCGAGGTGCGAGGTCGTCGCGGAGCTGAGGCGAGGTCGTGTGCCCTGGGGTCGGCGTTCGCAACGTTGAGCGACATTCGCAACGTTGAGCGGTGTACGGGGGGAGTGCACTACGGGACACCGAGGTATTGTTTGGGGCAGCAGGTGGTGACGGCGAGCAGCGACGCCTTCTTACATTCGCCCGCTGCTGCCGCTTTGACCACGGGGACCGAGCGCCTGACTGAGGCGAGGAATTGGGTGAGGCGGCTGGTGGTGACGGGAGCAGCGCCGCCTTTTTTGTACTTACACCCGCTGCTGCAGCTCTTAGTTCGGGGACAAACTACACCATTTGGCAGAGCGTGTGACTGGGGATTGAAATATCTGTAGTTTTTCCTCTAATTTTCGTTATTTGTAGGGGGTAAAAGATTGTTTTGAAAACATAAATTGCAATTCTGTGCTGGTCTGTGCTGTCCCCCTCTAGTTTGTTTGTTTTTAAGCAGCAAAGGTTGGCTTGGGGGTGGTCAGCAAAGGTTCGAGCCCCCATTCAAGTGTGGTATTAATAACAGTTTTCAGCAAATTAATAATTTTTTATATTGCAGGCAACTAATACAGTGTTTTTCACATCTCGTGCGCGGTGAGCCCAGAGTGGTGAACGGCAGACCTGGTCACAGATCCGATACCGGCTGAGACTACACAGGATTGGAACGGTAAGAGGAGAGCGGGGGGCTTGCATTTCATTGCTTCTAGTAGCCGCCGGGTGGGTCTACGTTAGAGTTTACTCACCCCTGACAAACCGGATAAGCCGGGGTGTTGCGGTTACGGTTGCATGGTGCTTACAGCCCCCTGCGCATCCTCCATCTGGTGAAGGTACAGAGCACACATACACCGAAGTTGTAACACTAGGAGTGTAGGGCAGTGGTCGGCAAGCATGCCAGGACCAAAGGGTGGTAAGGGGTCCAGAATGGAGGTTATGATGCAGGCCATGATGCGTGAGATGAGTGACATTCATAAGAGGTTGGGCCTGTAATTCTGGCGCCCGCTGCACCGGCTCCTGCCATGCCGCCGGCGCCCCCTCCTGCGGGGCCTACCCCCTGCCCGTGGTACCGATACCAGTCCCGGGTCTGCCGCCGCCAGCCGCTCCCTTGCCTACCACACCAGTGCCACCGGGCATGCTCCCAGGGGTGCCTGTGGTGCCAGCTGGTAACCTGGACCCGGTCCCTGTCGAGTTGGTATCTCAGATAGCGGCCTTATTGCCTTGGCTGCAAAAGGGGGGTGTGTTACCTGCTTCGTCAGATCATGCGGCAGAAGCGGCAAAGTTGGTAGAAAAGATTAAAGCTGCAACGGCGGCGGACAGTGCTGCAGTGCCCTCATCTTCTTCACTTACAGGTTCCAGTCCCGCCCAACCGAACGGAGATGGTGGTCTACCGGCCCAGGTGCCCGGAAATGGTAAGGAGGTGGCGCTGCCTCTCTTGGGGGACGGCTCAGTGCCATCCAGGAGTGAAAATTTGGCACAACATGTGTCCCAGGCAGTGAAAGAGTTGATTTGGGCGGGAAAATATGTCTACATTTTTTCTTTGTTACTAGACAATAGGGAAATGGAGCATGCCAAGTTACTGAAGGAATGGATGCATCCGAGTGAATGGAGGGCACAGTGCTCCAAGTTCAGGGTAGAGGAGACTTTGAATAATTGGGTCAGGGCCTTTTCCGTCCTTACGGCTATCACGGCCGAACGCCCCCCTAATGTGCAGGCACCAATGGCTTGCTACCAGAGCAGGATTGAGGGGTGGAGCGAACAATACCCTGGGGATGCATGGAAGGAGTATGATGTTAATTTCAGGAAAGCCAAGGAATTTGACACATCACTGACATGGGACAGGGTTGACTCTATATCTTGGCATAAGCAGTTCTCAGGGAACACAGCCCCATCCCAGTCCACCAGTGCAGTCAGGGTGTTCTCCGCCAGACCCCAACAGCCCTTTCGGTCAGCCCAGGGGAGTGAGGTCCCGGGGAAGAATAGGGGGGGTCGGAGAGAAAAGGGGTATGCTGGGACTTCAATAAGCGCTCCTGCACAAGGGCCCCGGGCACCTGTAGATTTAGACATGCATGTGCAGTCTGTGGTCACCCCTCCCACCCCGAGACAACTGGCAGGTCCAAGCACGGCAACCACGGTCAGAGGGGAAGGGGGAAGCCAGAGTAGTGCAGACGATTTGGGTACCCCCACGCCAATAGACGTTTTATCAATGATCCCATGGTTGAATAGATACCCGGACCACACAGCGGCCACTCTACTTCAGGAAGGTTTCTCACAAGGTTTTAGGATCCCGGCAGTGGGGTACACAGGTAGGGCACATTGCAGGAACCAACTGTCAGTAAAGCATAATCCTGCAGTGGGGGCTGCTAAGATTAGCAAGGAACTGTCTCTGGGCAGGATAGCTGGCCCTTTCCAGAAGGTGCCTGTCCCCAATTTTGTGTGTTCACCGCTAGGAGTAGTACCCAAAAAGGAGAAAGGCGAGTATAGACTGATCCACAACCTGTCGGCGCCAAGAGGAGCGTCCTTGAACGATGCGATCAATGAGGGGATTTGTAGTGTAAAGTATGCCTCATTTGACCAGGCTGTTGACTTATTGCGTGCTCTGGGGCCAGGGGCACTGATGGCAAAATCCGACATAGAATCTGCTTTCCGTCTCCTCCCAGTCCATCCTTTGGATCACCACCTCCTAGGTTTCAATTTCGAAGGCAAGTTTTACATGGACAAATGCATGCCCATGGGCTGTTCCATATCATGTGCTTACTTTGAGACGTTTAGCTCATTTCTAGAATGGGTCATGAGACAGGCGACGGGCCACCAGCAGGTCATGCATTACCTGGACGATTTCCTTTTCTTAGGCGCTCAGGAGTGTGCTTGGGCATTGCAGGAATATTGCGTGCTCATGCGGGCTTTTGGGGTCCCGCTGGCGCCAGGGAAGACGGTCGGCCTGTCCACCTGCCTGGAATTCCTTGGTATCGAAATTGACTCAGTGGAGGGATGCTTCAGGTTGCCCAGGGACAAAGTATCTAGGTTTAGAGAAGCTCTTCGTCAATGCCTACGCAAAGACAAGGTTTCCTTGCAACAGCTGCAGGAAGTGGTGGGGCAACTGAACTTTGCTCTGCGGGTCAACCCCATGGCACGCCCATTCTCACGCTCCATTGCCCAAGCTATGAAAGGACTACGGGAGAAACATCACCGCACGAGGTTGTCATCTGAGGTTCGCCCGGATATGCATATATGGATGGCATTCCTGGAGGATTTTAATGGCAGGGTAGTGTGGTCCGGTCCTCCCGCCACATCAGCAGAGTTGGGTTTATGGACAGACGCTGCTGGTAGTGTGGGCTTCGGCGCCATCCTGGGGACCAAGGGCCCGATGTAGGTAAATCCCATTTACCGATTTTGAAATACCGAATCTTACCGATTCGGTATTTTAAAATCGGTAAATGGGATGTAGGTCCCAACATCTGGATTCGTTTCCGAATCCTTAACAATTCATTAATTACCGATTGGGTAAATACCGAATCGGTAATGCCCATTCTTTCCTATGGGCTTTGAAGCCCATAGGAATGATTAGGCATTACCGATTCGGTATTTACCCAATCGGTATTTAAGGAATTCACAAGGGTGCAGGGGGTGTCACTTTGACACCCTCTAGCACCCCCAAAACGGCCATGTGTGCAATGTGGCACACAGACATGCCCTAAGGGCACGTCTGTCTGTCACATGGCACATGTGTACATGCACAGATGTGCATGTACACAGGAATCGGTTTTTTACCATGGATTTGTATTCCATGGTAAAATACCGATTCTGTAAGCCATGTGCAGCCGGAACATAGGCTACCTACATCACATTTTCGGTAATTTTACCGAATCGTTATCATTACCGAATCGGTAAATATTACCGACTCGGTAAATGTACCTATTCGGTAATGATAACGAATCGGTAAAATTACCGAAAATGTGCCCCTACATCTCCATGGCCCTTTACCGATCGGAAACGGCCGAAAATCGGTATTTTCGGCCGATTCCGATCGGTAAAGGGCTACCTACATCGGGCCCCAAGTGGGTCGCCCAGCGGTGGCCGGAAGAATGGAGAGCATGGGGTCTGACCGCCAATATTGGCTTCCTGGAACTCTTCCCAATATGGGTGGCTTTGAAGGTCTGGCCGGAACACCTATGTAATAAATCAGTGGTGTTCTGGTCTGATAACATGACAGTTGTGGAATGTATAAACCAACAGGGGGCACGCTGTCCGTTCATACTGCGCCTGATAAAGGAGATTGTGTTACAGTGCTTAAAATGGAATATGGTTTTCAGAGCCAAGCATGTCCCAGGCATCCTCAACAATGCAGCTGACTCCCTTTCTCGCTTTAAAATGCAGGTTTTCAGGGAACATCTTCCTGCAGCAGACCTCTCGCCAGCGCACTTCCCGGCAGTACTTTGGCAGATTGGTGCCCCAGATTACAGGACCTCGTGGTTGCTAGCTTAGCCCACAGGACCAAGACAGCTTACGAAGGGGCGTTTTTGTCTTACCGTGCTTTCTTGGGGCAGGAATGGGAGGTTAGGTGGGCACAGGAGGACAGCTTTGCGGCCTACTTAGAATTGATGCACAGGGAAGGGCGCTCAGTGGCGGCCGCGAGCAGGCATAGGGCGGCGGTCTCCTTCTTTGCGCAGGCTAAGGGCATGCAAGATCCCACTAACACCTTTATGGTGCGCAAGGCTTTAAGGGGTTGGCGCCGTTTACAAGGTCACTCTGCAGATAGAAGAAGGCCCATTGGGCTAGCGTGGCTGACAGCCTTATTGGTGGCGCTTCACAGTGTCTGTAGCTCAGAGTGGGAGGTACATCTGTTCAAGGCTGCATTTTCCCTGGCTTTCTATGGGGCTCTGAGAATTGGCGAGTTGGTTGCAGCGTCAAAAGAAGATAAGCTGGGCGGCCTACAGGGGGCCTGTGTAAAGATCAGAGAGGATACTATGTGGGTGACAATTCAGAGATCCAAAACTGACCGGGAATCTCGGGGTCACACCATAGTGCTCCACCGGGCCCGGGCCAATCCTTGCTGCCTGGTTTCTAATGTGGAAGTCTTCCACAGGCAGCGTGAGGGCACGGCGGGGGGTGCACTGTTGTGTCACGCCGATGGTACGCCATTGACCAGGTACCAATTCAGGAGAGTCTTGGAGCTGACGTCAGACAGGCAGGTTTTGATCCCAAAGAATTTGGCACTCACTCCTTTAGGATTGGGGCAGCAACTGAAGCAGTGGCAAGGGGTCTCCCAGGTGAGAATGTGAAGAGAATCGGGAGATGGTAGTCTGAATGTTACAAACGATATGTATGAATTGAAATGTTGTGACAGGATGGTGCTCACGCCTGGTATGTTTCTGTTTTTTTGCAGTTTCTCAAACCTGTGACGCAGGGGAGGAACTCGCCGCCGGGCGTCAACGATCTACACCATTGCAGCACAAGCGGCATGAAGAACACAGGAAATTGGTGACTTGGATTGTGGGCCACTCTTATGTGAGGCGTGCTGAACATGTTTTTCTTTTAGGAGACCGTAGGAACAGGGCGGCGCAAAAGGGGTTTCATATCTCATTTTTTGGAAGAGGGGGTCTATGCCTCAGCCAGTTCAGGAGCTTCTTCCAGGGACTCTTAGCTCAGCAGCCCGCCCCCCCGTCAGTGGTGATACTTCACCTGGGGGAGAATGATTTGGCCAAATTAGGGAGGCGCATCCTTATTGAGGAGATCATCTCCACTGCGGGGTGGGTGGCTAGGATTTGCCCGGGCTGCACAGTAGTATGGTCGCAACTTATCCCTCGGTGGCAGTGGCGAGGGGGGGACTCGGTCAGGGCGTTGAATCACTCGGTAAAGAGGATCAGCACACAGTTGGACAAACTATTTCGAGCCCCCCGGTTGCAGACGATTCCACATGGATGTATCTGGGGCGAGCAGTTCTACCTGGGGGACGGTGTACACTTGACTGAGGCAGGGAACGTCCTGTGGTCTAATAATCTCTGGGCCTGGTTGGAGGGATTTGCAAAGTAAGTCGGTCCTGGTTTAGGTCTAGGAAGGGGGAGGCCAGATCGTCGGTTAACAATGCTGGCCTGTGGCGGTAAGGTCATGACCGGTGAGCAGCTATTTTAAGGTCTGAGGGGGCGGGCATCATCCTATGGAGGTTCCCGCCCAGGGGGAGGGGCCATTGGCCCCTCCTAGAACTTCAGGGGCAAGGTAACTGGTGCTTCAAAGGGGCGCGGGTTGGAGGAGTCACGCTTTCCTTAGGCTGGTAGCCACCCCGCGCTCGCATACTCATGACGTCAGCGGATGGCGCAGAGTAAGGGCCCTCCTTTAGTGGGTAAATGGAGTTCTCGGCGTGGACCGGGTAATTACCGGGCCCGGCTGCGCATGCGCACATCTTTTGGTGAGGCGCAGCTAGTAGGACCTGACACCGGTTAGCGACCTTGCCATTTGGCCAGAAATGTTAGTATACAAGAATTTCAGATGAGGATGTTAGATTCGGTTAGGAAACAATCTGTATTAGAGTTTTGTTAAGGATAGTCTCTCACACCTGTTGACAATCTTGTATCTAATGTCCTGCAGAATTTTTGTATAAACTGATTATCGTGCAATTAAAATGTATTGTTTTATATATTAATAAATACGGCTGGGGGTCTTGCGACCCCCCGCCTTCCAAAGATAACCATGTTTCATGTTCATGTGTCCGGGGGTTGGTGTGGTCATAGGGAGGGGGCGGCAGCCAGTCACTGACCATGTAAAAACACAAAACCCACCGAGAAACGCATACAGAGAACAATATGAAGTGGTAAGTACCACTAAGCAGAAGTTCAGGATAATAATTTTAAACACAGCTAATGGCCAACCAGAAGGTTCACAATCACATGGTGGAAATCGAGAAAGGGGATCGGAGACGAGTCTGGAAAGCAGAACAAGGCCAAACATGTCAACCTCAGGGAAACAAAATGCATTTCAACACGAGAAAACCAGGAACTACTAATGGCGAATTCTCCCACAAAATCACTGACTGAAGAAACACATCCTCCCTTGTGAAAATTACACCAGAGAGCAGACAACTGAGCAAAGTCAGAGCTCAAGAGAGACAAAAGTAAAATCGTAATGCAGTATATGCAGGGCACAAGTCCTAAAAAAAGAAGTGGGGGGTGCTGACGTCACGAAAGGTGGCTTACACTCAGTTGAAGTTTTTAGTTACCGAGCTCCCGGTAAAATAAGTGGGGGGACGCCGTCCACCCGCGTGGTACCCCGAATCGAGCCTATTAAATTAATAGGAACCCACAATGCCTGAGCAAGACTTCTACATCAGTATGTCAAAGCAAGCCTCCAACTGTACTGAGAGTGAGAGAGAGTGACAGAAAGAGAGACGGCCAGGGGAACACACAAGGAGAAAAATGCATGGAAAGGTAGGGTGAGGGAACGGAGAGAGACAAGTGAAAGGAAGAGTGAGTGGGAATGCAGGAGAGAGGAAAGGAGAACGAGAGACAGAAAGGCAGAGAGACTGTGCACACGTGCAAGAGCCAGAGCACGAGAGAAAGGGGAAATATGCGAGAGAGAGAGAGAGAGAGAGAGAGAGAGAGAAAGAAAGAAAGAGAGAAACACTGTCAGAGAGATAGGAGAGGAAGAAAGGGGGCGGGAGAAGCATGGGAAGCAATAGGCAAGAAAAAGGACAGCGAGAAGTAGAGAAAGATATACTGAAGAAGAGAAATGAAAAGAGCAACCTTGTACAAGTGTTTGAGGGGGAGAGAAAGAGAGAGCATACCAATGTGTGATGGGTGCCAAGAATAAGAGACAGATGTGTGTGTGTGTGTGTACGCATAACAGACTGGAGAAAGGGGGGGAGAAACATATACAGAGAGAGCGGACTATAGCGAAAGGAAGACAGAGTCCTAGAGAGAGAGAGAGGGGGGAGGAGGAGGAAAGAAACGACAGGAGACTGCTCTCTGGGGTTAATGATGTGCCTGTCACTCTGCAGGCTTCTCATCATCTGCGAAAGATACCCCACCGTGAGCCACGTGACAAACCATCATCCCTCCAGCGGGTCAACAATACTGCACAATGCTGCAAAGACGACATTGTTGCAGAGCTGGTGTGGTGTGTGAGGAGCCAGCCGTTCCTGCATCACTGGGGCATCTCACAAGTCACAAGCTAGCAGTCTCTGGGGCTGAAGCTAAGAAGCAGTCACTGGCCCGTTGCAAAGGGGCAAAGAGGTGCAGAACAGCAGCAACAAATCACACCAAGGGACATTTGAAACAATATTACAGGATCGCAGCCAGGGCACAGGGAACCTGGCATACGTGGATTTTAGAGCTTCTGCAGGGGAAAGGGGAAAATAGGATTGCTCCGAGGGCAGGCTTGCAGAAGGGCGTCCTAGAAAACCAGGCATTGGAAACATTCAACAGGGAAGAAAAATGAGAGGTGGCCTTGGAATGAGACACAGCCAGCTAGCAGCTTAGAACTCTGTTTCTATAATATTTTATTTTTAAAGCACTGGTATGCCATATATTCATGGCGCTAAGGAGGCAACCAAGCCGACAAAGTAACTTATTACTGTTATACTTTATAAAGACAGGTTTTTCCAAATTCCTTCGGGAACTGAAGAAAGTAGATCCTTAGCAACGCAAGTGTTGATGGGAGTTCCAACATCAGAAAGCGCAAACGAGAGGACTGCACCTACCCAAGCTACTCTCATCCATGGGATGAGGAGACCGTTTTGCTGGATTGCCCTGAAGGAAGGGGGCAGATGTAGCGATTGAGTTTATCTTCCAAGAGCTAGGACCTCCTCTGATGGGACCCTTCCAATCTTCTAATCCATCCACGCTGGGATACAGGCTGCGGGACACAACAAAGCAAGCCCACAACCCAGATCATAATGAGCTATGCACCCACCTAAGGAGAATAATTCAACAAGTCAGGGAACAGGGGTAAAAAACCAAACCTGTGTACAGAGTAAACCCTCTAGACCTACATTTCTTTAATTAATGGCTTCTCAAAGCTCTAAAGTAGGGCATACAAAACATGATTTTCCACACAGAACAAATGATCCTTCTTACAAATTTTATTTCATTTATTGCTTTTTTAGTTTTACTTTTTTATCTAGTATTTCACATTATAAAAAACATATGACTTGTTACAATTAATATCACAATTTTCTATCTTCATTATACAGCTAATGTCATACTTATAACACCATAGGTGTCACCATCTGTGAAGTCACAGCTATCTACAAGAAATAAATCAACACACCCCCACACACAATCACACCTCTTGCTACTCCAAAACCTCAACCTTGCACACAGTACTCTCACACTCTACATCCCAGAACAACACTACATGCACAGGTGAAAAAAATCCAGGTGATAACACCGACCCTCGGTTGCTGTGCTGATAGCTGGAGTGTCACACTCTTGCTGGTCAACGCACATTTCCATGGCATCGGTAAATTTCTACATCATCTTCTTCAGGACCTGTTATTTTACAATTTATAACGGTTGGAAGGAGGGGGGAAAAAGGTCTGTAACAATAACAAAAAAGGATTAATTAAACTTAACTTATTCTAAAAGGGCCCC
Organism: Lissotriton helveticus; assembly: GCF_964261635.1. Classification (NCBI taxonomy): domain Eukaryota; kingdom Metazoa; phylum Chordata; class Amphibia; order Caudata; family Salamandridae; genus Lissotriton; species Lissotriton helveticus. The sequence continues at coordinate 669,270,752 of NC_136061.1, forward strand.
AGGAGATATCTTACATTTCTCCTTATAGATATATATGTATATAAAAAAAGCAAATGTGCAATATGTAAGTGCTTTCATAGAAATATCATCCTCTGAGTAAAGTTTGTCAGAGTGTCCTAATGCAAACATGTGAAAAAAGTCAAAACACCTTTAGACGATACAGGAGAAAGAAAGGAAGGGGATGACCCGATGCGCCTCTTTCTATAGTGATAGTGTTATATACAGTGAACATTTAAACAGAAAAAATGACAATATTTCTAAAGATAAATTCGTCATCCACATCAAGAAAAATAATTCAAGATAGGGTGTTGCTACTTAATCGCAGTTTTATTTTATAGAAATTCAATGATCATAACATAGTTTGTTTTTTCATAAAAAAGAGAGAAGCATTAGAAAAGTCATGAACACACCATACTATATTCATTTGAAACTTCAATCATCCGAAACCTCAATCATATCACAGTCAAGAACATTCAGCACACTCATACCTGATTGTTGTCACATATACCACATACTGACAAACTACAATAAAAATGATAATGAAATACAAGCTGGGTCTGCATTGATTATACACTAGTTCACTACAAATTTTTTTGAAACCGTACAATCCAGTAAATTTTTCGAATTTTACACCATTCAATAAGATTGATTCAATGTTAGGTAATGTACAAAAGAATATAAGGGATCCAAGAGTAGCAATATCTCCTAGATGCTCAAGCAGACCAGCTGAGACATGGCCTACGCGTTTCAAATCCCCGTCTATTCGTGAGGGATTCTCATCAGGGCCTCAAACACTGCAATGTGGAGAGAGAAAAAAACATGGAAAAGAGTTTTCAGAAGAGAGAAAAAGAAATACAATTAGTGGATCTCTGCCGTGAAACGTGCAGTTTGTTGAAAAAACACATCAAGAGTCTCGCTTATATGCAAAACACCTGTCATAGGCTGAGGCTCCAATTTAATTGTAACTCTATGGAAATCTCCTGTTCTAATGATAACCCTACTAGAGACAAGATGGATTAAAGAACACGGTAGGTTTAAAGAACATCTATCCTAGATTTGGCGTCCTGGGGATTGTCACTGCTCCTTAATTGACACTGCACTTTACTAAATACTTACCAACAAGATAACGATGATTTGGTCACAAGGGGGTATGCAAGAAGAAATCACTTTAAAAATAGCGATTTCTTAAAATTCCTTAATTGTGATTCGCAAATTGCGAGTCGCAATTAAGGAATACCTCCCCATTCATTCCTATGGGCCTAAAGGCCCGTAGGAATGAATGGGAAGAATTTTCAATTTGCGAATCGCAATTAGCGAATCGCAAAATGAGAATGCGATTTCAAGGGTGCAGGGGTGTCCAAAGGACACCCTGTTGCACCCCTGAAATTGATCTGTGCACATATGTTGCGCATACACATGCCCTTAGGGCCCTTAGGGCATGTGTGTGCGCAACATAAAACTTTGAAAAATGCACCTTAGTGCATTTTTCGAAGGTTTTGCAAATTACCATGAAGTTGTACTTCATGGTAATTTGCGAGCCCTCTTAGCGAAATCGCTATTTTTTAAACTTTAATACATTGCATTTAAGGAATCTCAATTTGAGCGGTTTTTAGCTTCATGCATCTGGGCATCACGCCAGGTGGGGTTAGCTAAGCGTATACGTCGAAGTACCTGTAAACACTGTTGTACAAACTACGAATGGCTACACTTGTAACAGAAATGCTAATGTCTTTGCTTATAAATTAATAATAAAATACTTTGAAAAAAAAAAAAAAAGATGCAGCCTCACAACTATGTCAATGTATTTCATCTCCTTAAACGTTTCGGTCACCAAAGCATTTCACAAAACAAAGAATACTCTGCTATGTTCCTATTTTGGGTGGAAATCATTCTAAATATAATGCATGAATGGCTGGGCCGTTAGGTATTTTCTATCACCAAACCATAACCTTGACTATATCCTGGTTATTGGGTTACCTGTGGCACGCCTAATTTCCTGTTTTCCTTATCCCTAAGCAGACGTCATAGGGTTCTTTCTGGGAGAGATGGCTGGAGCAAAAATGTCCCCTGGTACTGTGACACTAGAGGTGTGCTGCGTGCTCTGTGCTAGCAGCGTTTACAGCCTGGCTTACAGGACCTGAACATGCACGAGGGGCAGGTATGGAGGATTCTTATTACTGACAAACATTGCACCACGAAAAACATCATGGCCGTTGCTGATTTTTATGTGGGTGGCCACCCCAGTGCAGCATGCGTAGACCCCAAAGTTCTCGCAGTAACTGCATGTGAAAAAAAGACACAACTTCATCCAACCATTCATAAGCCGCCAGCGCCGTTCTCAATGGCCTGCTCAGAAGAAGTTAGGTTTCAAACAAAGTTTTAAGAATATTGATTGGTAATCTACTATCGATATCAGGCCACAACGTAACTACTATTCCAGGCAAGCTGTTAGCGGCACAGGGGCTAGTACCATTCCACCCATGTCCACCTGGAACAGAGGGGCTCCTGGCGCATGTTAGTGTCACCAGAGGCTGCCTGGCACAGCCCCAGCAGGGGATCCCTGGCACTGGTATTCTTGACTCAGCCACAGTATCTCAAGCCTCTCCTCGCAGGGCCCTGTCCTGGAATGTAGGGGGCGCTCACCCTCGCCACCTCCCAGGAGGATGCGAAGGCAGGGACCCTAAAGCAGATTGCACAGGATGCCTTGTATCAGCCTCAACTCCTGCCAGCATGTTGGCATTAGGGGAGCCCTGGTGTGACGCTGGAGCAGCAGGGGCAACCTAGCTAGAGGGAGAAGGCGAGGGAAGTGGGACAGAGTCAGAAGGATCAGGAGTTGGGAAGGGGTGAGCAGAGGGGGGTGGAGCTATGAGTTGTGAGCTGGAGGACAGAGGTCCATGGAGGTGGCACCCTGAGGGACCAGCAGAGGGAGCTGGAGGGTCACAGAGGTGGGAGGTGGGCATGGGCGTAGAAAGTGTGGGGGACGCGGGGGGACATATCCCCCCAGATTTTGGAGTGGGGGGGACAAGGGTGGGGTGGACGAGGGGACAAAGGAATTTCCCCTCTCCTCTGAATCGCAGGGCCATTAGCACTCGAAAGCGCATAATGGCCCGCACTTGACTTGTGACCTGCCTCAAGTAAAGGGATTAACACCCCCCCCCCCTTGCTCCAGTTGCTGTGCGCACGGCTGGACAGTATCTGGTGTCTGCCTCTGTCTCTGCTACACACAAGTTTTTCACAGGTCTTTATAAGACCATTTACATTCATTTGGAACTGGATAAGAAGGCTTTGTTGTTTTGTTAATTTATTCCAGAACCCCCTGTGTCCCCACTCCGCCTAGTCTTTATTCCTTACTTACTTAATTTTATTTTTACTGTCACAGTAGGAGATTGCATTTAATGAAAAGGCATCTCACAAGTAGGGATGCCACCTTTCCAAAAGAAAAATATCTACCATTCTTTGTTTGCAGAGTCCACAAGAGAACTTTTTGTTGAGAATATATTGTTGCTTAATTTTATTTTTTGTTGTAATTTAGTCTTTAATGTTGGTTTTTCAGAGCTATGACACTGCTTTGTTGCAATCTTTTAAACCTGAACAACTATTTTCCTATGGGGGCATTGATTTTTGAACGATGAGTGCAATTCTAATTGTTTTACAAATGTACAAGCTTTTGTTGCACTTGTATACTGTGATCATTATTGCTTAGCCACAAAATCAGTGTTCATCCGTTGAAGTGCTTGCTCTTCCACATGGAAAGCGCTGTCACATTTTATGTTGGTTTTCAGTGCCTTATAGACAATTCAGTTTAAGGACTTGCGGGCATTCTCTCTGGGATTTGCAGCTTTGAGTTCATACCCTGACTAATGAACCTCTGGCAATACCCCAATAATTTTACATTACAGTCTCAAAGTTTGGAAACCAGGGGTTGGGGGCGGGGGGCTTGACAACTTCTGCAACAATACGAGCTAGAATCAGGTTAAATTTCTCTGATTATTGACCTCTGTTAAGGTTAGTTTTTTCTGACTTCAGTCACACTTTGTTGTTGATAATTGCTCAGAAGTGACCACAAGCATGTGTGAGCACTGTTAAAAGATTCTACAAAACCCGAAAATATTTTGTGGAGCAGTTATAAACATGTAGTACATTTTTCATTGAAACGAGTTTGATTACTTTCAGTTATGTGCAACATATGTTCTGAAGCCGATATCTGTTGCTAGCAAGGCTTGCATTTTGTAAATTCAAAGGGGAAAACTTTATTGACCTACGATTTTCTTAGGATGCAGCCAGGCAAATGTGAACCTGAAACCATATTTTTGTAGTTTACCACAGTGGTGACCAGCTTGCAATTGATACTTGAACTCCTGTTCGGCTTTGCAGTTTTGTAGTGCAGGGGCTACAGCGTCTGGAGCTGGCAAGAGTGCCTGTAACATGTTGGAGACCAGAAGACTATTTCTATGGCACTCAGCATAACAGAGTAAAGGATTTTGCTGATTCAATGCAGTCAAAGAATGGAGGGGGATTGCTGGTGAAAGGGTGCAAGGTCACCAGTCTATGTATGAAGTTGTATGGAGACTCCTCTACTGTGGCACAGAACGGAGAGAAGGTCTCATCCTCCACCTGATACAGCAGAGAGAGAAAAGGATGGCACCCCAAACTGAACATCGGCAAGCAGGGTATGGTCCTCAGAGAGAGCAGAGGAAACAGGCAAAAGGAGGACTCTGTTGGGACTGGACAGTCGAATTTTTTTTGTAAATGAACCCTTTGATTTCCCCGTTTGGCATCCACTGCCATGTTGAGAGAACTCCAGACAAATGGATTTTAGGTCACACCTGAAGCTGCTTTCATGAGATATACACGTTTTTTTTTGTAGAAACAATTTTTATTGGCATTTCAGATTATAGCTATTCAAGACATCGATCAGTTCTGGTATTCGCATCCGAGAAGATGGGATGACAATTCTTTTCTGAGTACATGCCTTTTATGATAACAATCCCACAACCAATCCCTCCCTGTAACCCACCCCCCGTTGTCAGTGCGTCAACGTCCTCTCTCTCAACAGCCAACAATCAACAATCCGTTCCTTCCCGGAAGCAATCGAAAGGAGGGGGTAGGGGATGCCTGCCACTGGGGGACTTGAACTCCCACAACCCTCGTCGTTATTCATGTCGGTCGTGTACCGCATCAGGAACGGGGAACCTCACCCTCGAAACACCCTATGGCGTCTGTGCCTCACTATCTCCGCTCTGGTCACCCTCAGGTATTTGCAGCTCGGACACAAGGGCCTCCCACGCCCTGGCCGATTCTAGCGCCCTATCAGTATCTAGTCGCCTGGCCTGTCGCAGCCGCAACGCACTCTCTGCCTTCGCCCATCGCTCCAGTGTAGATCTCCAGCGCGAGTAGCTGGGGCCCCGGTTGGACTTCCAATGCATGGTGATTTCCCGTTTGGCCAGTATTAGGCCCAAGTCATAGAATTTGCTGGTGATGCAAGTACGGGGGGTGTGAGGGAACCACAATAATAAACAAACGCCCATATCCGCTTCAATATGCCGATCCGTGACAGCATTCAGGCAGGCCACCACCGCCTCCCAATAATCAGTTAACTTCGCACAAGCTAAGAACATATGGGCAAAATCCGCACCTTCCAAACCACATGTAGGGCAGAGTGAAGACGCGCCCTCAAAATACTGTGAGATCTTAACCGGCGTCAGATAAGCTCGGTGAAGAGAGAAGAACTGGACCATCTGGAACCTGGCATTCCTAGTGCCTTTCCACGCTCGCCGCAAAAGCTGCGGCCAAGTCGATTCTGGGATCGGTCGCCCAATATCCTCTTCCCATTTGGTTTTCAGCCTGTCCAGGGGCTGCAGCGTTTCCGTCGATAGCCTCCGATAGAGACAGGTGACGGCCTTGTAGGTACCAGCCGCCATAACCACATACTGACAGCTCTCAGATGTCGGTGGTTCAGAGAGGCCCTTCTTCCAATGGTTCTGGATACTAGCCACCAGTGAGGCGTGTAACAGGTAGTCCCCCCTCGGGAGGTCGTAAACGTCGCGCAACTCCTGGAACGAAAGCAATGAACCCTCCTTATACAAATCACCGACCATTTGCAGGCCCAGTTCTTCCCAAGTCACCAGTGCCGACCAATCCCCTCCATGCGGGAAGGCAGTGCACATCCCTAGTGGGATCTCAGGGGCATATGGGCGAGCGACGCCAGCTCGCCTGTGACAGCGCAGCCAGCAATTGCCGATCGTCCGCTCCTCGCTGGTGAGTAGGGAAAGGTCCAGTTTCTGGGCCGAAATAATGAAGGACATGACATGTCTCGGAAGGAACCTGCCTGCAGTCCCCTCCGGGCCTCTGCATTCGAGAGCCACTGCCTGGGTAAGCCACTGCAACTGGGCCGCTAAATAGTACCATTCGAAATCAGGGGCAGCCAGTCCCCCGTCCGATCTAGGGCGCATCAATGTGGTCAGAGCCACTCGCCTCCTGCCCGTTCCCCAAATGAACTCAGTGAGCAAGGAGCGCAATCTGGCGAACACAGATGCCGGGATCCAGACCGGCAGTGTGCGAAACAGGTACAACAGACGGGGCAGCGCCACCATTTTAAGTAGCGCCACTCGCCCTGCGACCGACAACGGCAGCGTCCGCCAGAATCCCATGCAGCCATGTAGGCTCCGAATCGCTCTCTCAATATTACCCTCCAGGAGGTCCAATTGTGACCGATATATGCGCGTGCCTAAATAAGGGAGGCAATGATATTCCCATCGCAGCTCATCCTCCGGCTGGGAGTCGTCCGTTCCCGGCACCAGCGGGAAGACGCAGGACTTCCCCCAGTTGACCCTCAGTCCCGAGAGGCGGCCGAAATCAGACAGCAGGCGTCTAGCCCCGCGCATAGCAGTGTCCGCGTCAGCCAAAAACAGCAGGCAATCGTCGGCATAAAGGGATATGTAGTGGGTAGCGCCTCTCAATTGAAGGCCCTCATATGCACAGCCCAGGCGGGCGTGAGCTGCCAGGGGTTCTATAGCTAACGCAAAGAGTAGGGGGGACAGGGAGCACCCCTGTCTGGTCCCTCGCCCCACCCTGTATGGGGCCGAAATAGTAGCTCCGGTCTTGACTCGGGCCGTGGCCGCAGCATAGAGTAAGGCGGTCCACTTCACAAATCGCTCGCCCAGGCCAAAGGTCTCTAGCACGCGAAGCAAGTACGGCCATTCGACGCTGTCAAGCGCTTTCTCAATATCGGTCGACAGAACAGCGGCACCCGGTGGGCCATCAACATAGTTCCCCATGACCCGAAGCAGTCTACGCACACAGGTGGCGGTAGTGCGCTGGGGGAAAAACCCCGCCTGATCCGGATGCACTAAAGCGCGCATATGGGCCAGCAGTCGCGTCGCAAGAATCCTGCTCAAGATCTTATAGTCCGTTGTGAGCATGGACAGTGGACGGTAGGCCGAGCGTGAGGTAGCCTCGCCATCCCGCTTCAGTAAGGGAATCATCAAGGCTTCTCGGGCGGTCGCAGGGAGGATTCCAGTGTCCCAGGCCTCCTGGTATGCCACAAGCAACCGCCGCACCAACACGTCTGCATAAGCAGCATAAAATTCGATTGGTAGCCCATCTGTACCAGGAGTCTTGCGGCGAGCCATCTGTTTAATGGCCACCCGGATTTCGCCCTCAGAGATGACCCCGCCCAATCGAGCCACGTGCTCTGGGTCAAGCCGGGGGAGCTGCGCCCGCTGGAGAAACTCATCCAATTCCGCCGGCACGCAGGGCATCGCACTCCTATAAAGGTGCGCGTAGTACGTGAAAAATTGGCCATTGATCTCCGACTGAGTGTAAACCTCATGCCCGTCCGGCGTAGTTAGAGCTACAATCGGGGTGCCGCGGGCTCCCGGAGCGGCCAGCCAGGCTAAGAGTGAGCCCACTTTGTCGCGCTGAGCATGAGCCCGAACAAGGAACTCCTTGTAATCAAAGCAGCGCAACTTCTCCGTTGCCACCGCCACTTCCTCCCGTGCCACCGAAACCGCCTCGCGAGCTTCCGGGGTCGTGTGGGAACACCTCTCCTCTTCGCGCAAGCGATCCTCGGTCCGCGTAAGGTCCTGTAGGAGAGTCTTGCGGACTCCCGCTGTGGCTGAGATGCAGACTCCCCGAACCACTGCCTTAAAGGCGTCCCACTCTAGCGCCCTACTGGAAGCGGTGCCTGCGTTAGCGCCAAAATAGCCCTCCACCCCGCTGCCTACCTCCGCTCGAAACACAGTGTCCTCCAGCACCAGCGGATTCAATCGCCACGTCGGTATAGCTTGGCGTTGGCGCGTCCAGTGGACCGCCACCAGGCAAGGGTTATGGTCAGAAATTGTCTTAGCCAGGTATTCACTGTGGCGGACCAAGCATTGAACATCCGGCGTGCATAGAATGCTGTCAAGGCGAACATGAAGCTCGTGCGGAGGGGAATAGAACGAGAAATCTTTCTCCGTCGGGTGTTGGGTCCGCCATGCATCAACCAGGCCCCAGCTACTCTGCCACGCTCGCCTGCTCTGCGCTAGCCTGTGCGCCGCTGCCTGCGCCAGTGGAGGGTGAGATCTATCCAACCCCACATCAAGTACTGAGTTAAAGTCCCCCCCCCAGTAAGACCGCGTTAGCTAGCACTGACGCCAGTTTCCCTGATAGGCGTGCCAAGAAGGCAGTTTGGTCTACATTGGGGGCGTAGATGCTGCAAAGCGTCACATCTCTCCCATCCAGGCGGCCCTGTACAGCCACGAACCTCCCTTCAGGGTCAAGCACCGTCAGCACTGGTTGAAAGGGGACCCCCGCCCGCACCCAAATCAAAACCCCCCGCGCAAAGGCCGAGTAGCTCGTGTGGAATAGTTGACCCCGCCATCTGCGCTGCAAAGCCCGCCCTTCACGTTGGTCAATGTGCGTCTCCTGCAGAAAGGCTATTTGTACCCCCCTACGAACAAGATAGGCATGTACCTTATGGCGCTTCAGCATAGAGTTCAGTCCCCTCACATTCCAGGTTACACACTTTAGGTCAGGTACGATCCCCACTCACAGTAATAATGGCAGTCCTGTCGATAGATAAGGGTCCAGACACACTGACAACACCCCATAACCAACCCCTGAACACCTCCCAATAACCCCACGTCCCACCCACCCCCAGAATAGGCCCCAAACAGCAGAGTCCCATCCAAATGTCAATAAACTGAGTTCAAGAGTCTCCGGTAACTACCAGAGTCCCACAATAGGTGTGAGAAAGGGGGGGGCGGCCTGTCGCTAAACCCAACAGACCCTGAGCTAACCATGCCACCAGGCCAGCCCTCCCCAGTGCGCCCCAGTTGCCTCACATCCCCACCCACGCAAAGGCATAAACCATCACCAGCGGGAGGGGGGGGAGATATCCCTCCACCATCCCGCAGCACTCCACACATCCCAGTCATATGCCTCCGCTCTAGTCCCAAACAGGGGTCCAGCTGCAAATACGATACCAGCATAACAGGTCCTGAGGGTCACTCGTCCATTAAGCCATCAGCTGTCCCAGGTGTGACATGAGGTGGTCCCGGACCACCAACGCCCGACTCCTCCGACACTGCCTCCTCCGAGCCCTCCCGTGAGCCCGTCTCCGCTGCAGATGCCGCCGTGACCGCCCTGGAAATAGTAGAGACCGCCCGAAGGGCCTCCTTGCGTTCTAGCTCGGTCTGCGAGACAAAGGTGTCCCAGCCTTCGGCGGTCGCTTTCTGGGTCTCCTGGAGCGCTTGGAGTTCTGCGTCTTCCTGCGCTGGTCTTCAGTTGCAGGGCGAGCATCCGTCCCAACCTTGTAGCGCTCCAACCAATCCCACACGTCGTCTGGAGAATCATAGAAGGAAGATTTCCCATCTAACATGATCCGCAGGCGTGCAGGAAAAAGAAGTGAATAGCGGATACCCTCCTCCCGCAATGCTCTCTTAACTGCAAGAAAGGTGGAGCGCTGTCTCTGTACCTCGAGAGAGTAATCCGGGTATATGGAGACCTGAGCATTGTCCACTCGGTAGGGCCCCAGTGCCCTCGCCCTCTGTAGGATAAAGTCACGGTCTTTGTAGTGCAGCAAGCGCGCCACCACTGGATGTGGGGGTCTGCCCTCAGCCGGGGGCCGAGCCGGGACCCGGTGAGCGGGTTCCAGTGTGTAGAACGGGGTCAGACCCTCCGGCGCCACCACGTCGTGCAGCCAAGGCTCCAGGTAGCCCAGCATGTCCGCCCCTTCAATTTTCTCCGGCAGGCCAACCACGCGGATGTTGTTGCGGCGGTTTCGCCCTTCCGCGTCTTCCGCTCTCTGTTCCAGCAGGTGCACCCTGCGCTGCAGCTCCCCCAGTGCAACCTCAGTCGCCTTGGTCGTCGGTTCCAGCGCTTCCATTCGACACTCCGTCTGCTTGACCCGGTCCGCTAGTTTGCCGTGGTCCGCCCTCAGGAGCCCCAGGCTCGTGGACACCTGGCTGATATCCAGGCGGAGTGCCTCCCTGGTGTCCGCAATGGCCTGCAAAATCTGGTCCAGTTGGCCCTGCGGGAGGCCCGATTTCGGGCCTTCGTCTATCATAGAGCTCTGGCTGCTAGCTGCCCCCTCCTCCACATCTGTTGGGGGCTTTGGGCGGCGCCCCATGGTGGCAGCCGGTCTCAGGTGCAAGGCGTCACCTCAATCTCCGCTCCCCGGAAGGCACAAGGTGTGTAGAAGGGCCCCCAGCCCCAGGGCCACCACCCGCTCCTCACTGCAGCACAGGGGGGCTCCGGGCCCAACACCCCACATCCGGTAGTCCGGGGGTCGGTAGCTAGTGTATCCCTCCGATGTGGGGGACCCTGTCCCAGGGTGGGGGGGCCAGCCCCAGTTCGCGTCTCGCCAGCACCAGTCCCAGGGGCTGGAGCCCACAGTCCAGAGGCCTCCCTAACGTAGCAGCGCCCAGGCCAGCAGTGCCCCACAGCAAGGTCCAGGCCTCAAGCACCCCGGCGGACCCCCCAGCGCTATTTCCCCGAGTCTCCCACCGCCAGTGGTCCGAGGAAGGCAGGCAGGAGGGGGGGGGTCACCCACCGTCAGAGGTCCGCTCCCGGGGGTGGGCCGCGCCTCCCCGGGTCCGAGCTCCAGGAGTCCTTGCCGCCACCTGCGTTGGCCCGGTGTGTCCGCCGACGGGCTCCGCTAGTTGCTGCTGCCCCTGTGCCTCCGCAGAATGGTCCGATTCTCTCCGCCAAGGCTCCGGCGGCATCTATGTCGCGCCGGCTCGTGTGATGAGCGGCGGCCGGACAGCTCTCACCGCGGGTCGGCCTCCCGCTCACGCAAGGTCGGGGATCGCTCTGCGTGCCCAGGCCGCTCAAAATGGCCGGCACCGCGTCGGCGATCCCGAGGCTAGCGCGTCCCTCTGCTGTCTCCGGGACTGCTCCTCGGTATCAACTAGGGTCCGATGGCGCGTGGGTGGGGTTGCGGTCAAGCCCCGGTCAGCGGGTGCCGCGGGGGGGATTCAATGCAGGATAATCAGGAAGGCCAGCGAGGAACATGGTGCTCACGCGTCCATTCCTTCCAGCGGCCAAGCCACGCCCCATGAGATATACACGTTTAGTAACTTCCTTAGGGCAATAAGGCAGTGCTCCACATTCCTATCTACTGGCACGTAAAGCACTGTTCACATTAGGTTTGCAGTCAAATGTGATTGTTACTCTGTTTTAAGCCTTCTAACAATTAATAGAATAAGGCCCATCATTTTGGTGTCTCTAGAGTGAAGAGCTTTTTTGTGTTGTGCTGTCGTTGATGACTGTTACAAAACACATTATCCATGAAGATGATGTATCGGGGCGTGGCTAGCAGCCGGCGAGGATGGTCGCAGCCTAACGAGGCTCCTGACCCCCCGCCCGATAATCCATTGAAATACTCCTTCCATCGACCTGGGATCCCCGTGAAACTCCGGGAGATCTCAGAGGATACCCCTGGGCCTGCTCCGGTCTAGGCTTTACTCCGGCGGCCGCGCCGGTGAGGGAGAAAGACGACGTCGCAGCTCGAGGGGACTGGCGTCCAAGATGGCGACCGCCACAGAGCCTGAGCTGATGAGACGGTGCTAGCGGCCTTCCGACCTCCCTGACGACCAGCGGGGGGCTGCGGTGAGGGAGGAGCGACAGGACGGACGGATTGGAACCCGATAGGTACAGACTCCGGACACCTGAAGATTGAGGGCTGGTGGCTGCACTCGGGCTGACCGAGGCGTGGCTCCTCCCTCCCTCCGCGGCGCCGACCGAAGGCCCCCGGCTTTTGTGGGCCCTTGCTGGGACTGGAGCCTAAATCCGGCCCACCTGTCCCCCGTCCATACTGTGGAGTCCGGAGAAGGAAACTGCGGTGTCCGGCTGGATTGGAGCGCCGCCAGCGGAGATCCTGGGTGAGGCGAGGAGAGCCTGGGAGGTGGCCATTTTGACTCCCTCGGGTCCGGTGCGGACTCACCCGACACCCCGGCTGTCGGGCCTGGGGAGGCCGGACGCCCCCGGAATCCTCCGCAGACCTGGAGAGTCTCTTTTTGCTGGCTACCGCTGGGGTGCGGGGGGCGCCTCCAACTGGATTGTGGTCCAGAACGGGACCACGCGCTGCCCTCTGATCGGGCGCCGGCGCTAGTCGAAGAGCGCCTGACACCCCGACTTCTGGGCCAGGAGAGGCCGATCGCAACTACAACGCCCTGCATAACTCGGAGTCCTTCCTGACGCCGATCTTGGCTGGGGAGTGGCGCACGCCCGCTGCGGTTCCGTGCTCCCTGGGGAGGTGCCGGCGGGGGGTCCCCACTGGTCCCCGGTGCCGCCCGTTAGCGCTGCCGGTGAGCAGTCCTTCATCGCCTCCCGCCTGAAGACTGGTTCTGAACGACGGTCGTAGCCCGGAGGGGTGACGCGACTCGTGGATCTGCCCCCGCCAACCGGAGATTACCCTTGGTGGGGTCTGACCTCTGGGTCCTCGTAGAGGTGCTTCAGGCGTCAATCTGCCGCACCACCCGTAGAAACTGCACCACCCGGACACATACCGATATCCGCGCTGGACCCGTCTGGAGGCTTGTGAACAGGAGTCCCAGGAGAGGGCCCCCCCCCCCAAGCGGGAGTAGAGGCACGGCGCAGTGTGCCGAACCAGAGGTGGGAGCGAGGTGGCCCTGGTGAGGGAGTAAGCCCTGAGGCCTGGGGAGCTGAGAGAGTGCGAGGGGAAGGAGTCGTGAGGGCTCAGTCGGGCCGGACCCACCTGGAGGCCCATTCGACGAGAATCGACTCGGCTGCAGGGGGGGCTCCGACCGCCTCTGGAACCTAGGAGGGCTCGGACCGGGCATCCCGACTCAAGATGGGGAAGCCAAGAGGAACGAAGGGGGACGGAGGCCCTAACTTGGAGACGCCCGAAGATGCGACACAGACTCCGACGGAATTACAACAGATGCAAGACCGCATCCTGGAGGCCATCACGGCCACGAAGGACGCTCTGCACCAGGACATAGCGCAGGTGGCAACGGGTCTGGGACTTCTGCTAGCCGATCATGGGAAACTGTCGGACAGGGTCAAGTCCACGGAGGACACCTTGAAGGATCTGGTACCGGAGCACAAATCCATGGAAGGTCGTTTAACAGAGACGCTGGAGCAAATACAAACACTGGAGAGGAGGGCTGAAGACGCCGAAAACCGCAGCAGGCGCAACAACGTACGCCTGGTGGGCCTTCCGGAAAAAAAGGAGGGCCCTAACATGGTGGAATACTTGGACAACTGGCTGAGAACGGTGGTGGCACCAGAAGTTCTCTCACCCTTCTTCACGCTGGAGAGGGCGCACCGGGTGCCAGCCAGACCCCCCAAACCGGGCCTACCACCCCGCCCTGTAGTCAACAAACTCCTCCACTATAAAGACAGGGACTGGCTACTACAGCGGGCCAGGGATGCGGGCCCCTTTCAGGTGGATAATAGCAAGGTCACGCTATTTCCTGACTACACGTTCGAGACCCAGAGGTCACGAGCCTCCTTTCTATCCATCAAAAAGGAACTTCGAGCTGAGGGCATACAGTACTCATTCCTCTTCCCAGCCAGACTCAGAGTAGTGGTGGATGAGAAATCGTTGTTCTTCCCTACAGCAGCGGAGGCGTGGGCCTGGTGGGACTCCTACAAAGCAGGCACGGACGGGGCTCGAGCCGTGACGGAGGTGGAGCTACGCCAACAACGTACGGTGAGGAAATCACAAAGGCTCAGAGGACGCAGGCATAGGTCCAGGAAACCAACGGAGTCCCAGACGGAGGACGAGAGAAGGGCAGCGCTGCAAGCAGTGATGGACCTATCGGGAGCGGCGCTGGCCCAGTCGGGGCGTGCCTCGGGCTCTGAGGACCGTGGGACGGGCTCGGAGACGGAACTATCGGAACTTGGCAGCACGAAAGGCCCGGTGATCACACCGCAGACGTCGGGGGAAATAGTTGAATGCTGACTATCAGATGAGGACTTCGTAACGTACAGCGGTGGCTGGGGTTTGCCACTATAGACACCTGAGCAGGCTGCAGTAAGACTGAACTATCGTGAGTTACATGAGCATTGTGGGGCGGGGGAGATGGGACGGCACTCGAGGTCCTTGTAGCTAGTTCACGCTCCATAGGGCCCTTAAGGCCTCCGTAGTGCAGACTGCGGATTAGGAGGGTTGTGAGAGCACGTTTGCTCTAACGCAGTTTGGATGGGAGCAGCTTTTTTGAAGTCAGGTCCTGTTCTGGGGGATGGGGGGCCCGGAGAAGTTGGGGTTACTCAGGGCGGTGCTAGGGGCGGGGGGTGAGGGACGTTTTGTGGGGGGGTGGGAACAGTGTCACCACAAGCGCCAGGGAACGATTCATCTTCGCAATGTACCGGACACTGTGGGACAATGGCTAATGCAGGTTCAATAAAATGTGTGACTTGGAATGTGAGGGGGCTTCATACTATGGCACGGAGACACAAGGTGCATGCTTACCTGGTCCGCAGAGGGGTGCACATTGCGTTTCTACAGGAAACTCACCTAACAAAGAAGGAGGGCATAGCGCTGCAGCGTAGATGGAGGGGCCACATATTCAACACCACGTACTCCGCCTTCGCTAGAGGGGTGCTGATCTGGGTAAGAGCGGGCACCCCTTTTCAGATAACCAGACAAATAGTGGACCCGGAGGGAAGATACGTGGCGGTGGAGGGCAAGGTCAGGGGCCGACACGTGGTTCTAGGAAGCATCTATGCACCTAATGTGGACCAGGCGACCTACTTTGCAAGGCTCTCTGGTGAACTAGCTAGCTACCTCACAGGCCCAGTACTGTTAGGGGGGACTTTAATTCTGTAGCAGACACCACCCTGGATAGGTCACATCCACCATTACCCGCTTCCCCGATACACCGGCTTGCGAAAAGCAGATCGGATTGGCAAGACAAATGGGAATTAGCCTACGTTTGGTGTGCACAGCACTTGGCGGAGCGGGACTACTCGTTCTACTCCAGCCTTCACGACCTTCACGTCCGTCTTGACGCCTTTCTGTGCTCTCCGTTGGTGCTCCCTGCGGTTGCCCGGACGGAATACCTAGCACGCACACTATCCGACCATAACCCCCTGCTGTTGACGCTGGACTGGATGAACGAAATATCACGGGTCCCGACGTGGCGGCTACGGCCGGACACGTTAGATGACCCACCGTTCCGAGAAGCGCTGGGAGGGAGGATTGCCCATTACTTCACAGAGAATGAAGGCTCCGCGACCTCTAGGGCGGTGGAGTGGGATGCCTTCAATATTGTGGTAAGAGGCCACTGCATAGGAAAGTATGCGGGGGTGCGCAGAACCTTGGTGGATGACTTGAACAGGGCTGAGCGCGCGCTGAGAGAGGCCGAATTAGCGCGCCCCAATCGGCCTGAGCTTCAAAATAGGGTCTGTGAGGCTCGTGAGGCGGTGGCGGTGGAGGTGGAGCCTCTTCGCAGCTTTGACTACAAGACGTACCTGACTAAGTCACATGCCGAAGGAGATAAAGCAGGGACACTACTGGCTTGGTTATACCCCACAAGAAACAGTCACCCGATCTTAGCCGTGCAGGGGGAGGAGGGAAGTGTGTGCACCACGCAACCGGACATATTGGACAGCTTTAGGTCTTACTACGAGAAGCTGTACAAAAGCGCGCTAGTGGCCCAGGGAGAAGAAATAGAAGCATTTCTAAAGGAGCTGCAATTGCCACACCTGGAACAAGAGCAGGCAGACACCCTAGGCGGTCAGATTGAGATAGCGGAGATTAGGGGAGCAGTGAAACGGATGGCATGCAATAAAACTCCAGGTTTAGACGGCCTGCCCATTGAGTTTTACGGGAGGTACCTGGAGCAGCTGGCCCCCAGGCTCCGTACTGTGTACAATGAAGCCAAGGACAAGGGACGGCTCCCGCGATCTATGAGTGAGGCCATAATGATTCCCTTACTGAAGCCACGGAGGGAGAGCACCGATCCGGCGTCCTACCGACCGTTGTCCATGCTGACGACGGACTACAAGATACTGAGCACGATACTAGCAGCCAGGTTGTTGAACCACATGCAAGAACTGGTTCACAAGGATCAATCCGGGTTCATACCCACCCGTAACACCACCCACAATATCCGACGGCTGTTCAGGCTGGTGAATGACCCGCCACGGGCTGCGAAGGCGCCCCTAGTGCTGTCAGTCGACATAGAGAAGGCTTTTGACAGCTTGGAGTGGGAGTACTTATACAGAGTAATGTGGTGTTTTGGCCTGGGCGACGGCTACATACACTGGACGAAAGTGTTGTACTCCTCGGCGAGAGCACGGGTGAAAGTGGGCACGCTAGTATCGCAAACATATGAGGTGTGCCGCGGCACCAGACAGGGGTGTGCATTGTCTCCCCTGCTATTTGCATTGGCGGTGGAACCTCTCGCGGCAATGGCTAGAATGGGTAACTACTACAGAGGTCTGGAGTTCAGGGGGAACCACCACTTTATTTCGCTGTACGCGGACAACCTCCTCCTTTTCTTGGAAGACACCGAAGGAGCGGTGGAAGCTGCGGAGAGTCTATTGGCGCGCCTCGGCAGGCTATCCGGCCTCAGGGTTAACTGGACTAAGACCTGTCTGTTCCCCCTGCGGCAGGGAGAGAGACAGCCCCCCACCAGCCGGATGATTAGATGGGAGCCTAGTTGCCTAGACTACCTGGGAGTGCACGTATACCATGACGCCGCAAACATTTTGGAGGGCAACGTGGGACGCTGCATTCGTGCCCTATGGGGCAGCATGTCCTTCTGGGCCACCCTGCCGCTATCAGTAACGGGTCGCATATCTCTTCTGAAGATGATCCCCTTGCCCCGATTATTATACTACTTCAGGACACTCCCAATTTGGGTGCCTGGCACGATCTTCAAGCAGCTGAGGTCACTAATAACCTCCTTTTTATGGGGCTTCGGCAGACGCAGGATAGCGTTAGCGACGCTTACCCGCCCAAAAGATGAGGGTGGTCTGGCGGTCCCAGACTTTGAGCTCTACTACCTGGCGGCTCAACTGCAGACTTTCACGCAGGAGGTAGCGAGGGTGTTCCGCGGTCCGGAACGGGAGAGGAACAGTGGCACCCCCCGCCATGTGTTGGCTTATATTGCCCTTCAGCCGAGGCTGGTAATCAGAGATTTGTCCCAGAAAGAGCGTACGTTCCGACTGTGCTGGAACCGCTCACAGTAACGCGCAGGAGTCAGACACCCATATGCGCCCGAGATCCCACTGGGCATGGTGACGGCGCTCCCACATGGTGGCGACTGGTCGCGACTGCAGTTATGGGAAGAGGCGGGACTGCAGATGGTGGGGGATTTGTACGTTGACGGAGTACTGACCCCGTATCAAACGTTGCGGGACCGCTACGACCTCCCGAGAGGAGACTACTTATTGCACGCAGCGGTGGTGAGGGCCATACAGGCACATTGGGGGGAAGGACTAATTGAACCGACGACAACATTGGCTTGCCAGTACACTATGATGTCGCCAGGCACCTTCAAAGCAGTGACGTGCCTATACTCGCGAATGCTGAACGAAACCCTTCAGCCCTTGGCAGCGTTGAAGGCCAAGTGTGAACTAGACCTGCAGCGGGAGATTCCCGGATACCGCGTGGATGCAACTGGTGCAAAGGGCCAGGAAAAGCACTAGAAATGCACGATTCCAGCTGATTCATTTCTATGTGCTTCACAGAGCGTACCTCACCCCAGGTAAGATAAGGAAATACTTCGGGGCTGAGGAGGCCGCTTGCCCCAGATGCAACAAACTGGGAGCGGATCTCGTTCACATGCTGAGGGACTGCCCCGTCTGCAGGACTACTGGAGGGAGATTGGCCACACATTAAATGACGTAGCTAGCAGAGACTTACAGTACGATACAGCCGTTAGTATACTTCACTGGTTCCCACATACGCCCAAGAATAAGATATCCATTTTTGGATTTTCCGCCCGGGCTCGGAGAACGGGGCCGGCGGCACGAGGGGGCCGACGAACATCCTTCTTCTGGTGGGTCTCCTTCCTGCCTTGGGGCGCCCTGCCGCAGTTCGGCTGACCTCCTTTTGCTTTGGTGTTGCTCCGGCCGGGGCCCCCGACGACCGAGGGCTTGCTGGGCTCCTAAGATGGCGGCCGACCCTGGGAGTCTCTGCTGGGCCTGGGCGAGCACTGGGGGCCCGCCACACGGCCCGGATGTCGGATCTTGTGAAGGGTTTCCTGCACTTCAAGTTGTCCTGGATGCACTATACTCCTGGCGGACTTCCGTGGCAGCGCCTGTTTCCCCTGTGGAGGCGGACCCACTTTTCGACTTATACGGGCCCCCGTCGTCGGATTTGGCTTCCTCGTTGCAGGGTACGGCTGGTGTGCTCCTGGTCTCTATGCCTCCGGCGGAGACCGCATCCTTGGGTTGGAGACTCTCCGACGCCCTTTGTCGTCCTGCTTTGTTGCCTCGGCCGCTGGTCTGCGGACCGTTTGCATCCTGTCCAGGCCTTGATGATCCTTTCTGTTTCTCGTCGCGTCGGCTCCCCGGCCGGGGCGCCTGTGCCGACCCAGCTGGGCTTGCCTCGTTGGACCTGTCCTTGGAACTGTGCCTGCGGTGCGAAGGTTGTACCGTAACTTTTTTGTATCCTCCGTATTTTCTTTCACGTTTCTTCTTAGGACTGCCGCTGGATTTACTCCTGAACCCTGTGTCCCTCGTCGCTTGGACTTTGTTTGTTTGGATGATTACAACTTTGGACAAAAGCGGACAGGGCTGAAATGACTTATTATATGCGGTAGTCTCGTTTCTGATCTATGACCGACATGTGCTGTTGTGATGCTGCGTAACTTCATGGGACTCCTGAAACTTATCCTAATATCGTTAACTTCCCGTGGGCTCTGCCTCTCCCTTTTTCACAGGTGGTGGGATGGTTGCAGATAATACTGTTTTTTCGCCCACTCCCGTGTGTAATGTTCCCTCCTTTCCCTGGTCCTTCTCTTTTGCCTTTGTTTCTACCTTGTTTCTTTCTTCTATATTTCGGGTTCTATTTAGGGCGACAGGCACGCTGCTGGGGGGTTGGCCGTAGCCTTCTGCAGGGGTGTAGGGTGGGCTTGTGGGGTGGGTGGGGGGGTCTGTTGCTGTTTTTGGGGGGTCTTTTTCCTCCTTTTTTCTCCCTTTTTGGTTCTATGGCCCTTGTGTATCCTCTCTTTCGGGGCTCTGTCTCGTCGCCTGTCCCCCTGGTGTCTTTCTGGGGTATTTTTCCGGTATCACGATGATTGTGATTCGCTGGGTGTGTCTTCTTTATTTTTATTGTTTATTTTGTACCGGGTTTTTGTTTTCCTGTTTCGTCGCCCGGGGGCGGGTGTTTGGGTAAGAGTCCCCTCCTTTTCCTTCTTCCCTTTTCCCTTCCCCCCCCCCCCTTTTGTGGGGTTCTCTTCTTTTATTGGGGGTACGTTTCGTATTGTTTTTGTATTTGGGTCCTTTTCTGTGCTGTTCGGTGGGACGGGTGGTGGCTGCGATGGGCGGGCATTGGACGATGTGTGCAGTGGCCTTTCCTCATGTTCGTTGTTTTGACCGGTGCTTATTGGTATGCCTATTTCGTATTTGTTTCTCCTGTTTTTTTTTTTTTACGATCGCTGTGTTGCTGCCCGCCGCGGCCCCACCCCTCTGGTTTGTCTCTCGGCCCGCCATACTCCTGAACTCCCTAACCCGTCCTTTACAAAATAAGAAAACTACCTTTCTAATTCTTTTCTCCTATGCCTGCTCTAAGATGCTTGTTGTTTCTCCTGTTTCTTTGCCTTTGTATATTGTGATACTCTGTGCATTGCTCCTGGAATTTTGCTCTGTGGTGGCCAGCCCGGTGGGTTGTAGGCCCGTATTTGTGAGCTCTCTCTGTACAATAAAGGTTTTCAAAAAAAAAAAAAAAAAAAAAAAGAATAAGATATCCAGCAAGTTTATAGACATGGGCCTCATATTGCCAAGAGGGAGGTGACCAAGGGGTGGAAGTCGAAGACAGGTCCCACACACCGGAGGTGGCTGAACGAATTTCTGAAATGGGCGGCTAGTGAGAGCACACTCAGGTACCAACTGGCTCGCCGCAAACCAGATGAGAGAGCACAGGAAGCGGCGATGGCTTGGGAGATCTTAGTGCAGGCGCTGTGAGGTAGTCTAGCTGAGGGGGAAGAGGAGGAAGAACCTAATAACGCAGTTGACACAACCATAGCCCCGGCTCCCTCACCAACCACACATACCCAGTAATTGATAAGATTTTCCTGCTAACCACCACACAGGCGAACTTTCCCCAAGCTAGGCGCAGTGGGAGACACTGGGGGGGGACTGAGGGAGGGACTGCTGGACCGAATTAATGGAGAAAATTCGACGTATACGGAAATCCTGGGGGAGTGGGGAGAAAACTCTAAAAGCAGACAGCGGATTTCCTCACTGGACGCCCGTACATGTTGGAAATATGAGGATGTAACATGTGGTTGAGTATCGCCGCCCGGCCTCAGGGATGTGGGCAGTATGGCTGTGTATACCACCCATAAGCTCGACTAAGGGGGACGAGGTTTCCGCTGTAACAGAACTTATCCTAATTGATGTAATGAATATTTGGAGCTGCAATAAAAACGGTTTAAAAAAAAAAAAATGAAGATGATGTATCAGGCACCCCAAACTCTGCAGAGCGATTACAAATCCATAGTAAATGTAGATTTTCAGAAGTAAGCAAGGAGCACCTACTAGGACGAGTCATACTGTGTTCTCCAAATGAAACTCAGGAATTGTGTTCAAAAGCACCTCCAGACAACCAATGGTGCAACAGGTAAGCTAGAGGATGCTTGAAGACATTAAAAAATAAAGGCAGTGAGGTGGAGGGTTATTTGGATCTGATGCCGTTTTGCTGATGATGTGCTGAGATGGAGTAGGAAATCAAGTGATGGAATTCTGGGGGGTCTCCCTTTTAGAGGTGCGTGTTCCCCCCTGTGAAGGTAATTTTCAAAATTGTCTCGGGATGCTGGGACCCTGGACATGGATGACTTATGAGTGTGTAGCTCATGTATGTCAAGTAGGATGTGTGTGGAGTTTATATGCTAGAGGAGACTGTGGTCTCTCAGGGATCCATTTTGATTTCCTGTACTGGCGAAGTGGATAAGGTAGTGGTTGTAGAGAGCCTCAACATCATTATGAATTAAGGGTTTCTCCAATGCATTACTGAAGTCCTCTGAGGTGAACCAGACTCTATGGATTGGAATGAGGGAGACAAAGGTCCTTTTGTAGTGTTGAGAAACCCCTTCCCCCTCCATCTCCATTCTTCCCTAACAGTGTTACCAACAGCAAGTTGAGGGAAATTGAATGGAGAAGTCTCTCCATCTTTTGAGCCTTAGTTTTGGGTCCCCTCTGACAGGAAACCTCCCAGATAAGAAACACCCAACATAACCCTGCCATCCTGCTGGCACTGAAGCAAAGGCGATGGCTGTAAGAAATACACCAAAGACGGAGACTATCTGAAACAGCTCACAGAGCTGAGTTTTTCTTCTGACTTGCTAAAAGTATGGGGCAGAAACCACTAGCCAATGTGCCAGGCTTTCTCAGGAACCAGAAACTGAGGTCCTTTACCAGTGGAGAACTAGAAACTCTTTTGTGCTCCACGGTATGGAGTCACTGACTGACAACTCCACTTTGCTAGGTGCTGGGAACAGAGACTGGAAAGTTCTGCAACCTGCACTCTCAGGCTGTGTTGTGAGGTTTTGATACACTGGTGCCCCTGCAACTTGCCCAGAAGCAGAAGTGTTAGTGACGGCTAAGTACTCACAAAATCATTTCATCCTGTGATTTCGCCCCTTACCCCCTCCAATAAAAGCCAACGTACCAGTAGCTGTAATTGGATTTATGTAGCGCTTACTCCCCCTGGCAAGGTGTGGAGTGCTTTACGACAAGTAGAATGCTACTATGGAACACAAGGTTAGTGGTTAGTCCAGTGGTTATTGTTAGTTATTGTGATTAGTACTGTGCTCTCAAGGAAAAGTGCATGCATTTACTCCAATTATTTTGTGATGTATTAATACCAGGTGGTGTGCTCATTAGAGGAGGCTCTGTGCTTTCAGGTGAATGGTTGGTGAGGTAGATAGACTGGTAGAGATTAGTTAATGTTGCATTACAGGAATAGGGTCTTAAGGAGGAGAGGTTGTAATTGATCAATCAATCAATCATTTCCCTTTATAGAGCGCGCTACTCACCCGTGAGGGTCTCAAGGCGCTAGAGGGGGGGAACGCTGCTACTGCTCGAAGAGCCAGGTCTTGAGGTGCTTCCTGAAGCTGAGATGGTCCTGGGTCAGTCGTAGGTAAATGGGGAGGGAGTTCCAGGTCTTCGCTGCCAGGTAGGAGAATGATCTTCCCCCGGTGGTGGTTCTGCGAATCTGTGGGACGATGGCGAGGGCGAGGCTGGTGGAGCGGAGCTGGCGGGTAGGGGTGTAGAACGAGAGGCGTCCGTTGAGGTATTTGGGGCCCATGTTGTGGAGCGCTTTGTGTGCGTGGGTGAGCAGTCTGAACGTGATTGATGACATGAGGTATCAGCCAATTGCTGAATTACAATAAGAAGGATTGAGACAGACGGGCATGAGACAGAGGTGGCTATTCTCTGCAATAGAAGGTATGCAGAGGATGCAAGGCTAGAAGAGGGTCACTCAGGAGAAAGAAAGGAGAGGAATCAAGCAAGAGTAATTTAATGTCAATATTTCATGCAGGGTTGAGGAACATAGTGGGAGAAGGCTTTCTGAGTTAGCAATTAGTCGGAGACTGTAGGCTGTAGCAAGAAACAACATTATACATAGCGCTCCATATCTGAGGAAGATAGCTTAAACATGTGATTCTGAGTGCAGACATCATTTAAACATTAAGAGTTCAATCCTGCTGTATGCTAAGCCCCGGGCAGCCTTTTTAAGCATAGTCTGGAGTATCCCAACCTTGGTACATGGTCTGTACACTGCAGAGGGGAGCTGGCACAGACAAAAGCGAAGTTCTCATGTAAAGGTCTTTCTTCACTCTTCTGTAAATAGATTTTTTCACTTACTCAATAAAAATAATTTTTTTGTCACTGGTTGAGATTGTCTCTCCAGTATGTTGTGTATAACTATTGTAGTACATACAGTATACATGTATGCAAAGCAGTGATGAAGGCCTATGTGTTCCATTTGGACGTCTCAAGCATGTTTCTGTGCACAAGTCGTGGGTGATGTTGTTTTCCCAGACAGTGGAAGTGTATCAGGATGCAAAAGGGAGGTTTGATATTTAGAAAGTCTGACAACATTTGTCAGTCTCAACAGAATAAGCCAAAACACCTTGAGAAAACTGGCCATAAACCCAGATTTCTTACTGCAATCAGTGGTTGCTTTGACCCCCCATTTGGATCACCTCTGTGATGCAAGGTGGGATCTTCACTTTGAGTGTTGGGTTCCTGCTTGGGATTGAGCAATATCTCACGCTGAAGAACCCCCGATCATCATAAGATACAGTGAAGCAGAGCCTCTTCATCTACCAGAGTTCCATGGCAGCCTTCCTTCAGAGGCACAAGTATGCGCACCAGAAACCTAGTCTGTCTCGGCCAAGTCAGTGCACAATCACCGAGTGGGACTGCCTTGTGTTGTGTGGATGACACACCACTAAAAGCGATACAGAAAAGGGGGTGGTGATGAACAGAGTGTCTGAATTAAGCAGACCACTCTTACCCAGTCCAAAGATCAGGGCTTGATCCATCACCGTTATTTATCTCACTGCCCCATCCCAGCTCAGAACCTGGCTATATGCAAATTAGTCTGTCCCTGGCCCAGTGCATCATGGGAACAGGGCAGACCAAACTACCAAGCCAATTCTTCACCAGAAAGGAGACAAGCTACCGGGGACCGGTTTCTGGCATTTCAGCCTCTTCGGCCCGGCTTGCTTGAATCCTGATGGAGCAGTGAGAAAGGGACTCATGTCTGAGTATACCCTGCCACACCTATAGTGGCCAAAAACGATACAGAAAAGGGGGTGGTGATGAACAGAGTGTCTGAATTAAGCAGACCACTCTTACCCAGTCCAAAGATCAGGGCTTGATCCATCACCGTTATTTATCTCACTGCCCCATCCCAGCTCAGAACCTGGCTATATGCAAATTAGTCTGTCCCTGGCCCAGTGCATCATGGGAACAGGGCAGACCAAACTACCAAGCCAATTCTTCACCAGAAAGGAGACAAGCTACCGGGGACCGGTTTCTGGCATTTCAGCCTCTTCGGCCCGGCTGGGATGGTGCAGTGAGCTAAAAAACGGTGATGGATCAAGCCCTGATCTTTGGACTGGGTAAGAGTGGTCTGCTTAATTCAGGCACTCTGTTCATCACCACCCCCTTTTCTGAATCATTTTGTCCACCATAAGCGTGGAAGGGTATACTCAGATTTGAGTCCCTTGCTCATTGCACCATCAGGATTCAAGCAAGCCGGGCCGAAGAAGCCTGAAATGGCAGAAACCGGTCCCCGGAAGCTTGTTTCCTTCCCAGTACAAGAATTGGCTTGGTAGTTTGGTTTGCCCTGTTCCCATCATGCACTGGGACAGGAACAGACTAATTTGCATATAGCCAAGTTCTGAGCTGGGATGGTGCAGTGAGCTAAAAAACGGTGATGGATCAAGCCCTGATCTTTGGACTGGGTAAGAGTGGTCTGCTTAATTCAGGCACTCTGTTCATCACCACCCCCTTTTCTGAATCATTTTGTCCACCATAAGCGTGGAAGGGTATACTCAGATGTGAGTCCCTTGCTCATTGCACCATCAGGATTCAAGCAAGCCGGGCCGAAGACGCCTGAAATGGCAGAAACCGGTCCCCGGAAGCTTGTTTCCTTCCCAGTACAAGAATTGGCTTGGTAGTTTGGTTTGCCCTGTTCCCATCATGCACTGGGACAGGAACAGACTAATTTGCATATAGCCAAGTTCTGAGCTGGGATGGTGCAGTGAGCTAAAAAACGGTGATGGATCAAGCCCTGATCTTTGGACTGGGTAAGAGTGGTCTGCTTAATTCAGGCACTCTGTTCATCACCACCCCCTTTTCTGAATCATTTTGTCCACCATAAGCGTGGAAGGGTATACTCAGATGTGAGTCCCTTGCTCATTGCACCATCAGGATTCAAGCAAGCCGGGCCGAAGACGCCTGAAATGGCAGAAACCGGTCCCCGGAAGCTTGTTTCCTTCCCAGTACAAGAATTGGCTTGGTAGTTTGGTTTGCCCTGTTCCCATCATGCACTGGGACAGGAACAGACTACTTTGCATATAGCCAAGTTCTGAGCTGGGATGGTACAGTGAGCTAAAAAACGGTGATGGATCAAGCCCTGATCTTTGGACTGGGTAAGAGTGGTCTGCTTAATTCAGGCACTCTGTTCATCACCACCCCCTTTTCTGAAACACCACTAAAAGCAGCATGCCTCTCAACCTCGCTTGCCAACAGCAGACCTGGCCTGCAGATAACTGAGAAGACGGAAACAAGGTACAGTGCAAAAGCGAGGCATTGCAGCAATAACTTTGGAACATATCACTCTATATCACTATCCATTGGGGAGGGTCTACAGGGAACCACTAGGGGTCAACAGAGTACAACTCACCAGCCTTTCCCTCCTGCAAGAGTACATTGATGCCAGTGCCTTTTAAATAGAACAAGTCAGTACTGGCTGCCCTCTGCTTATGGAAAATATGTCTTACTATTTGCATGCCATATTAATGCCCTCTAACATTTATGTACAGTATTGAATTGTGTGTTGAGATAAAGTGATTTTTCCTCTAAGTAAACACCCTTGATGGACAATTATTGAAAACACACACGCACCCACCAACACACACACACACATCCACCCAAACACACACCCAACCCCCCTTTCTCTTTCTCTCTTTTGGTAGTTAACTTTGTTTCCAACAGAAAGGTAAAAACCCATGACATCAGTGATAAAAGCCTATCATTGATGAAATCGGAGCCTGGTAACCTCTGATTGCCGTGGGATTCCTGAAAAGCGTGCAATTGCAAACTGAACAGTTTTTTTTATCACAGATGTAGCACCTTTGTAACTGTATTTAAATGAATTACCGCACCAAAGATAATTTTGTGGGTCCTACTTCTACTAGCACAAATGTAACTAAAAGGCTTTAGTCTGTGGCCAGGCTCTATACTGTGCATATACAACCCACACTTCAATACAATGCTGAGTTACTACGACACTCACATTGGCAAATTTTTCACCCTACACTCTTGCCACTCATGCTACATTCACTCACACTATTCACCATCAACCAGCACTTACATGAGCACACCTCTAACTCTACACATATACAACATTTTACAACTCTCATGAATCTACTAATATTTCTACAAAGGCACCCTTAAGAATACCTGCTCTTTCTGTGGTACTACATGCCTAATTAATTCCATCTACAGCAAAGGGGCTGGTGCAAGAGCAGAGAGTGGACTGACAATGTGGGATGGCATGAGGAGGGAGACTAAGGCGGAGGCTTTGGGGTATGGTGCTGGATTGAAAAAAGTGTGACAGCTTTAGCCATTCCTGGCTTTCCATTTACTACAATGCTTCACCCCGAGACATGTCGGTTTGTTTTTACATTGCAAGTTGGGTCTCAAAAAAAACAAAAATTTAAAGTGTTACTGGATGAAATCCATGGCTGTCGAAGAAGTAAAGCATTTCATTAGGTCAGTTGGATGCTGTGATACTACATGTTAATACTGTAACTGCTTGATCCACAAGTGAAACCAAATGTAAGCCCTGCAGAGCTATTTTAAGGAAGTGCATTTTTCATTCATATCATACTTGTAACAAACATTGACAAAGCAATATATTACTATTTTGTATAATGTATAGAGAATCTGTTTTCATTAAGTTTCCCTAAAGGGTAAGGCAGGTAAAGCAGTAGCAGCAGGGCAAGCTTTTCTAACACAATAAAAGCAAATTTACTAATTGAAGTGTGAGTGGCAGTGTGTGTGTGTGAGTGAGTGTGACAGAGTACATAGGTACAAGAGTGCAAGAGATATAGTGAGAAAGTGTGTGAGAGAATGTGTGTGTGTGTGAGTGTATGCATGTTATGCTTACATAGAGATTTTTTAGAGGTACCCAGGACTATTGCTGCAGTATCCATGGTAACTTTTTGGCATTGTCATATTGAATGTACTCATTGGCATATGGGGCTCGCCCATGAAAAAATTAGGACCTTGGCATAGTGGAAGTTATTTCTGACGTAAGACATTTGAAAAACATCAGATTTACTCCTAAAAAAGCCAGGCCTCCTTGGTGCACCTTGAAAGTACTGGAATATTTTATGAATGCCCCATAAGGGTCTGCCACATTTTAGAAATTTGATCCCACAAATTTCAAAACATTGTCAGGGAAGAAGTCAACTCTCCCTTAAATCTTTTACAAGAAATTTGGTAAATTGTTTTGCTTGCTGCATTCTGGGGAAAGTATCCCACCCCACCAATTACATGTATGTTTTTCCTCATATAATGGCTATAAGGTTCAGGAAATGCTTGTGCTGCCCCATTGCTGGGAGCTTGACCGGCCGCACCTCGCGTTGACTTTGGTGAGGAACAATGAGTTTAAAAATAATTTTTGGTTTAAAAGAAAATGAACTTCCTTGTGCATCAGGCAGTTTTCAGGCAACAATAAAAATGTCAAGATAACTCTAGTAATTAATGTTCCTACTAGTGAGAGTTTGAAATTTTGTCTAGTGAAAGTTTTGGCTCATCGTAAAGTAGTGCGGAGGGTTAATGTGCCTGCTGCAAAGAACATGTACCATGCAGATCACAAAACTGAGTGAACTATGAGTAGCACTATAAAAAATAGACATGATTTTTCCACATTTGGTCTAATTACTTTATGAATGCAAATAACAATAAGGCATAATGTGACTATATTCCTGCCTTTCTCAGTATTGTTCTTCAAAACTATCCGATTATATTGGTTTACGGGCCGTACGGTCTCATGCAATGGGCGATTTGTATAGGGACGCTGGAAAGTCCACAAGGTTGTGCCTGTCCCCCCCAGAAATTTAGTGTCTCCTACGCCCCTGGAGGTGGGGTCAGAAGGGTCTGGATGTGGGAATAAGGAGAGCGCTGCTAAGGAGGTGGTAGCCAGAGGACACGGGAGGGCTCTGGGAGCTGGAAGGGCAGGGGCTGCGCAGTAGTCAGAAGGCCCAGGTGAAAGAGGTTGAGGGAACAACGCCAGTGAGAGGTTGGGCAGAGGGAGCAGGGAAAGGTGGAGCTGGAGGAGCAAGGGGGCAGACGTGGAGGAGGCAGAGACATTTTAAAGCATGGGCAAATTAGGCTATTGCCTTGGGGGCTCCTGGTAAAGTGAGTGGTACAGTCAAAATTCCTGGCATAATAACATTGCTGATAAAAAAACAACAGCTTTTTTTCTAATCAGAGCGCGGAGGAGGCGTCATAGAGAAGCAGGACCGGATTTACAAAGGATTTGCACCTTCCACGCCTTGCCTACAAAGATATACATATCAGGCTTTGCATTAAAAAAATGCGTCCTCGAAGCAGGTGCTTACATGGAGAAATGATTTCATTTCTTCAAACATTACACACATTGCGTGTGTGCTGCAGGGTTCATCGCTTTTGCAATGTGTGGGATGGTTATGAATTAGGCATAGGATTTTGTACTGGAAGAGTATGCTGTCAGTGCAAACCCTGTACTAAACAGCACGCGCGGACAGACACACACCCACCCACCCCATGGTGCAGCGGTTATGTGGGGCACGAGGCAGTCTCTTTGTGCGTCATCATAGGGGTAGTGAGCAGCAGAAGGCCATTCTTTAAATAAATATGGCTCTGCTCTGCTTTATCCACCTTGGCTGCTGCGCTGTGTTGAGCTAAAAAATAATAGATCTGCCCCTTAGTGTGCAAATATGGCCCGTCCAGAGTTAACCCCCGCCATCTCAGTCAGTTCGTGGAAATCATGAAATTCAAAAATAATCTTTCTGTGTCAATTCTCGCTCCTTACTTCACCTCACCTCTTCCGCATTAACCCTTTCTCTTAACCTCTTTCTCTATCTCTGCTTCTCTATGTACCATCATCCTCTAGCTTAGCCCTCACCACCTCACCTTTTTCTAGTTCACCTCTCTTTCAATATACCTAAGATACCTCTCTCTCACGAACTCTCTCTCGTGCTGTACCAAAATCTACATCTATCACTCCTGGTCCCCTCTCTGTATGCCAGATTTCTATCTCATCCCTTTCTCGTCACCTCATTGCTACTTTTCCATTTCCCTGTCAGTATCTATTCTCCATCTACTGCATATCCCACACAACCTCAACTCTATTTTACCTTATCTTTCTCCATGTTTCTGCAACCATATTCCTCTTTAACTCTTTCAGTCATGTTTCTACGTCACCTGATAAAATGTAAATGTTTTGCTATTTTGTTTGTGCTTTTGTATCGTGTTAAGTTAGCATTCACGGCACAATTTTATGTTTAGACGCCATTTTGAATCATGTCTTCAACTATATATTCCCTGATTCGAGAAGCAGGCTGTGGAAATGTTTGTATCTCCAAGGTTAATGCTAATGAATACACTGTTCTTATTAACGCATTCCTTTCCGATAGATAGAGGCTTTCTCCCACTAGTCTAGCGTTAGACACGAATGGAACAACCTCGTCTAGAGATAATGTGTGCCTGACCCCAGAGTTGAAACTCATCTTTCTGTACTCTTTTGTTTTAGCTGCAACTACTAGTAGAATTCCATTATGGGCGGGACTTTCCTGTTTCAGAAATGTATAAAATGTATCTCTATGTTGGCTGAAGTCAGTCCCTCTGCAGCAATTCTAGGCTGGTCAGACTGGACTTCGCTCGAGTGTACCTGAATAAAATATACTTGGTTTGTATTCTCTACTGTCTGACCGACTCTTCATTTGTATGGAAGGCTGAGAGGTGGTCGCGAGTGACCCAGGTGGCCCTAATCGGGTAATTTGCTTCAGTTGGCACCCAAACAGGGACTCCATTGGGTGAACCATCCTCGCCCGCGTAAGGGTGGGGAGGTCGGGGCCATCGTCGGGTCGGAGGGGCGGACCAGGGATCCTTGCACAAGAGTTCTTGAACTCGCAGCTGCCCCGTCTGTCTGGCCGGTCAATGCTTTGCCCAGTGGTCATCCCGACTGGGGTCCTGAACGGCAAAACCCTTGGATCTGACCGTTTGGTCCGAAGAGTCACCAATGGAGAATAAATTTGTTTGACCTGTGTACACCAGGTGAGTTTGTTTTGGTTCTTTGTGGATATGGTGCCATTTTGGTATGTCTTTGGTACGGTCTGAGGACTGATTTTGGTTTGCATTTGGTACAGCCTGAGGACCGATTTGGATACAAAGTGCTTGTGAACGCTTTGCCAGACAATATAATGAATTTGGCTTACTTTTGAAAATGCCTGTGTTTAGCAGATGTTTGGTTTCCTGCTGTCGATCCGCTGATGCTCGACTAGAAGAAAGACAGCCAACGCCTCCGGAAGGCACTCCGAATTTTGATATGTATGTGAAGCATGGCCTTGTCCCTATTATGTTTAGTACGCTATGGCACAAATATACGAGGGACAATGCAGAGTTTCAGTGGCCTTCTGCGGGAACCTTTGATGAACAAAAAATTCCCTTTTTACAAGAGAAGTTTTTTGCAAGAAGGAGGAGGAAGTCTATGTTTGATTCCTTCAGAACATGGCAAAGGGAGTTTAAACAGAGGTGAATGAAGGCGATGAAAGATGCCCAGAAAGGGAGAATGCAAACATTGACTCAGAAAGCTGTAGCGCATGATAGAGAGAAGCAGGAGATAGGGATCGATCGTGAAGATAGGAAATTCCAGTTAAAGATGGATAAATCATATGTGACCCAAGAAGAAAATGATAGGTTTGTGGAGTCATTGTTAGACACTCGACCACCACCTCCGTATGGCCCGCAGAGGGTATATCCTGCTCTTCCCCCACAAGCCCAGCTACCCGGTTCTTCTGGCTCTGCTGTTTCTGTTGATCAGACTGCCTTGGCCATGGCACCTCCTGTCCTTTGCTTGCCCTGGCCGTCTGTGGCAACTGTGACTGTTAGTACTCCTGCAACGCCTATTGCTTCGGCGTCTTTCTCTCCAGGTCTTGTACCCACGACGCACAGACAATGACGTTAGTGTCCGCTCCCTCTGTTGTCACCCCCACTGTGTTCCTCCATTCCCCGACATTGCTGCATAGTGAGACACCGGTGCGCGGCCCTGAGGATAGAGATTGGATGAAATTTAAGGGGCGCATAGGGTGGACATTGGTCCGATCTTATGTGGGTAATACAGAGAAACAGGTGGTGGATAATCAGGCAGCGCAGTGGGCTAATAACCCTATTTACAGTGTGGAAGGCGTGTGGAGTGTGATGAAAGATTATGAGCCTTTTGTGCAGCAACATGCCCGTAAGCACATGTCAGCTACTCTGATTGGTCTTTGGGAGCAGTATTTAAAGGGTGCAGCACCGCAGGTCATATATGATATTGGTGGTCATGTGTATGTTACTGATATGGAGCCTGCTCATGTCTTTTGTAAAGTTGCGACATTGGTTGCTTATCGGGGAAGGTTGCTGGAGAACACCCCCACCCCGGTACCTCTCGCCCACGTAGGTTGTCAGAAATTGAATACCCTTTGCTGACAGATTACCTGTACAAGTTAATTAAAAGTTTGAGTTCTATTCACCAACAGATTCGAGAACCACTTCCACCCATACCAGAAGGGCCCGATCATAACATCCAGCGGGGAACTGGGTGTTGCTCTGAAACTTTAAACGGAAGAAAAGCTTGGAGCCCCGTTGGAAGGAGCCCAAACTAGTTCTCCTTGCTACCAAGACCGCTGTGAAAGTGGCTGGCCAAAAGAATTGGATAAATTTAAGTCACTGCTACAGAGTACCCTTGCCCTTACCCTATGAAGAATTGGTGAGGGATGGTATTGGGGACGCTGAGGGTGAGAAGGTAGCTCAGTTTGTCCCTTTTAGTGACGCACAGCTTATAGGGGCTCAAATGTATGCTGAGAACGACTATGTACTAAATGCATGGTCCCTCCTGAAATCAGAGCCATTAAAGAGCCTCTTTTCGTTGACCCCTCTGTTCCTGGAGTCACCAGGTACAATTTGCGTCCTTGGCGGAAGGACGGTGCACCAAAGGAGAAGTCAAATTAGTTAGGGATGCACTGTGCAAGTTAGGGTGTACTTTGCTATAGTACCAACAGAGTTAGTTGAGGGAGAGGCGAGATTGGTGCACTGTTCTGACACTGGACAGGACAGATCGAACGTGCTCTCTTGGAGGGGGGTACATTATCCTGTGCGACGTGGGATTCCTCGAGAGTTAGGACTGAGCAGCTCCACTGTCGGTGCTCAAGAGCGCCAACGTTGATGAACAATAGAAGCCTGTACCAGTGAGGCTCAGATGGACACCGGGAACAATTGCCTTTGCTATTAATTTTTACTGCATTTCCCTTTTTGCTTCATAAAGCATCCATTTGGTCAGCCTATTAATGAGGAGGAACAGCCATTTGCACCACCGTGTCCAGAGCGGGGTTGGTCTTACAAAAAGTAAAATCTTTTTGCACTAATAGTTGTGATTGCCTTAGTAGCAATACTTGGAATATCTTGGTTTTTAGAAGAGAAGTATCCCATGCATTCCTTGGTTGGTACAACACCCATTCCCCCTGAACACATGTTTGTTACTTTGGTCCTTCACAAAGGGGAGCACCGAAAGACTTACACAGATAAAGTATTTATACAAATGTTGCATCAAGCTCATAATGTGTCTCATACAACAAATTGTTGGGTTTGTGGATTGCTCCCGTCAGTTACTCATAAAAGTAATAATTTGTTGTCATGCCTTTGTCATACCTAGGAAGTTGTGAGGGTTGGTTTGAATTGTTTGTCATAGTACCATTTCCACAAGTCCACTCAGGTTATGACACCCGCTGATTCTCGCACTGTGGTTGAGTATATATGTTTTCATCATAGGTTTACTCCTATAGGTAAGGCAGGTCAAAATATCTCTTGTACTTTGTCCCCAGACTCCTGTATGAGCAAATATGACAAGGTGAAGAGCAACACATGGCTTCAAATGGAAGTAGCTGATTTCAAGAAGTTTAACACCTCTGTGTATTTCCAATCTTTTCAAGATTGCAATGTCACTAAGGAGAAATAAATACCGGTGTCTGTGGTCAGCTCAGCAGCTGCCTTTTGTGTCCAGGGTTGAGGGTAGATAGAGGTGTGGGAAAGTAAATGCAATTTCACCTACCCACTTAGCACAATCAATAGTCCTCCTTTGATCTTACTTTGAATGTCCACTTCGTCTGTGGCTTCCAAGCTTATGTCTGGCTTCCTAGGGGATGGTTTGGCAGGTGTTACCTCTCTTTTCTTCTTCCCCCGGTGCATGTTGCTCCGCCCAATTACCATAAAGATCACCAGCTGCAGCGTTGGAGTGTATACTTTCCCTGAGTCAGAAGGGTCATTGACACGAAGGATATAGATCAGACCGATACCTCCTTACAACAGTTTAAGGATGCCATGCAGGGTATTGTACCCTTTTGGGGCCCCATGTCTAATAGCCTTAACATTCGTCAGTTAACAAGGGTTGTTGAAGGGGTTAGTAATACAACGGCTGGTATGCGGACAAACATCACTTCTGAGCTTCAAGCTACAAGGTTAGTTACAATGCCTAACTGGATGGTGTTAGACATCATACTTGAAGATAGGGGTGGGGCCTGACGTTCATTGGCAGCAGCTTGTATGTGTACATACCTGACCTTGCCCCCAATGTATATGCTGCCATACAGAAATTGCATAGACTGTCATCTGACATACACCAAGAAAATGGTACCTGGATTCCATCAGGGTGGTTCTGGAATTTGTTTACGTCCTGGAGTTGGAAGATCCTCATGTTTCTAGCTGTGATTGCTGGCATATCCTTCACATGTTGCCTTTGTATACACTGTCTCCCAACATGCTGCACATATTGTATAAATGTTGTTAGACCTTAACGAAAAATGTCAGTTCATGACTCTAGTGCTGCTGTCATGCTCAAAAAGGACATTCATGACATGATGCTGATCGCTGAGGGTATTATTGGTTCTACATCATCCCTTGCTACTTCTATTCCCGATACTGAGTATATGGATTGCTCCAAGTATTGATGTACTTTTGCTTCTTAGAATACTACACCTTTTTCCCTTCACAATATCAAATGGTTTAGCGAATCCTAAAAGAAGGGTCTGATTAAATGAAAATGTTTGTCTATTTTGTTTGTGCTTTGTTCTCGTGTTAAGTTAGCATTCACTGCACCATTTTATGTTTAGCCGCCATTTTGAATCATGTCGTCAGCTACGTATTCTCTGACTCGAGAAGCAGGCTTCGGAAATTTTTGTTTCTCCAAGGTTAGACCTCGCTCTTTTAATGAATACACTGTTCTTATTAACGCATTCCTTTCCCATACATAGAAACTTTCTCCCACTAGTCTAGCAGTAGGCATGAACAGAACGACCTTGGTCTAGAGATAATGTGTGCCTTGCCCCATAATCAAAACACATCTTTCTGTACTCCTTTCTTTTAGCTGCACCTGCTAGAATTCCATTATGGGTGGAAATTTCCTGGATCCGAAATGTACATTATGTATCTCTATGTTGGCTGAAGTCAGTCCCTCTGCAGCAATCCTAGGAGGCTGGTCAGACTGGACTTCGCTCGAGTGTACCTGAATAAAATATACTTGGTTTGTATTCTTTACTGTCTGATCGACTCTTCATTTGTATGGAAGGCTGAGAGGTGGTCGCAAGTGACCCGGGTGGCCCTAATCAGGTCACTTCCTTCACACCACCCCACCACTCTATCTCATTTCTCTCTCTAGTTTCCATCTCCCTCACTGCCTCACCTCTATAATGCCCACACTTTCTCTAACTACCTGACCTCTCAATTTACATCACCATTTGCCACTACCTTACCTCTCCACCTCCCATTTCTCTGTTTCTATCTCTGTTCCCTTTTCTTAACCTTTCTAAATATCATACTTCTTTTGAGCTACCTCTGTTTCTGCACCGCCACTCCTTTTCCTTTAACATCAACTCCTCTCTCTCTCACACACACACAATTGCATATGTCTTTCTAGACCCCCTTCTTAATTTCAATTCACCTCCTCCACTTCAACTATTACTCTCTCTCTATAGATTACATCACCATATTTTCCTCTTACAACTCTATGCCTCTGTATAAACCTTACTTCTTATTCTCAATTTCATGTTTTTCTTTCAACTTCCACTTTTTGGTCTACATCTACCTTGAATCTCTTTGTTATTCTTCAAGTCTCTTTATCTATCTATACATCTTGTTCTATTTATCTCGGTTTAATTAATCTCTTTTTCCATATTACCTCTGTCTTAACAGGTAGACAGAGTTATAAGAACTGCCATTTCATGGCATCTTGACTAGTTTTAACCCTGGACTTAATGACATCCAGACCTGCTGGATAACCTTTTGGGACACAAACTAGAATGCACCACCCTACCTTTCAGTAAGATGAAAGGTGCAACTCCAGTGGTGCAATGGGGAGTGATGTTGTAAGACCAAACCTTATTCTTCAAATAATCTTCTACATTCAGGCCTGATGACACACTCTGATACCCTTCTCCACAAGTCCATTGGAGGAGGGAGAATAAAGAGCCATCTTGAAATGTTGAATATCATGATGTTGTAAAAATGTACCAACTCCTTAGACTACTGTAGACCTCTGCCTCTCTCTATATTTTTTATCTCCCAATCTCTCTCCCTCTCTACACTCTTTAAAACCTTACTGATTTATCCACCTCTCTTTCTCTACTACCCACATCTTCCTCTCTATCTATCTTTATCTTTCCTTCTGGGTACCCCACTTTTCTCTAAATACTTTACATCCCTCTGTTAAAAATTGGACAGATTTGTTAGCATGAGCTGAAAGCCATTTTGTATTTCTGGCAGCCATCATGTTTGCCAGGTGCTGCCACATGCTCGCCATGTGCTCTGTCCTCCCTCAGTGTTGACAGCTCTTGTAATCTGCCTAGAAATGAACTATATTTAGCATCTTCCACCTTCACAAATGCTCAGTTAAACTTGCAGCTATCCTTGCAACTGTTTCTAGTCTGTAAATGTCAGGATGTGTTCACCAGAATTAGCAACTGCTAGCTTCTCCCACTTTGTTGAGCAAGCAGATCTTGCATGCCCATCTTAGTAATTTTTGCATGCTTACATTTGCCAGGACTGCCCCTTGGCCTTATACTGACTATGTAACCCTAAGCATATATAAGGCCCCTGTTTTCTGTACTCCTTAGACTGCCTCATTCAGTTGCTAAGACTTCTGTGTGACGTAGTCTCCCTCATTTGAGGTTAATAAAAATGTTACTTTTATATTTCAGCTTCTGTGCCAATTTCTTCTTTGTTGGTTTAAAAGGACCAAGTCTTAGTGGGACCCCTGAGAAGGTTTCTATTATCTACACCTCCCTCACATACCTTTCTATGGCATCTCTATCTCTACTCCTTTTCCCCCTACTACGCATCTTTAGCTATACTGTTCACTGTATATCCCTTCCCACTACTCCACATCTTTAGCTGTACTGTTCTAGGTAGGTCTCTGTCCGTCTTCTGTATCCTTCTGAATCACATGTCTCTTACTCAGCAGAATCGCAGGTAACTGTCTAACCAGAGAAGTGCTCATATATAAAATAGGAGGGACAAGGAAGGGTAAGATAAATTAGGAGAAAGTTATTTGATTTTAACTAATGGGAACTCTCCAGCACATCACTTTGCTTTTTACTGTTGCAGCAAGAACACCAGTGATGGGAAATGTTTTTGTGATTGCTAACACTGGAAACGTAAAAGCTACTATTTCAACCACTATTTGCATATTTCTTATTTTAATATTAAGGTGTAGTCCACTAAATACCTAACAAGTACTCAAAGCATGCTTTCCTACAGTGGGGGAAACAAGCTGGTTTAAACTGAATCCCACATAACATGCTGTAAGAAATCTAGATTGAAACTAAAAAAGAAATGGCTTAATCAATAGTTGTTCAAGCTTTTTTTTCGTACTATTTGGTTGGTGGACATCAGGCCCCTTGTTTTTTTAGCTGATCCCCTGTTTCTGGAAGTTTAACGTGCAATTCAGTATGGCTTGGCTTCACAGGAATATGAATGAGCAGAAAAAGGGTAATAAATTCCAAGTTGTTCTAAACAGGGGGCCCCAGAATATAACTTGCCGGGCCCCACAAACCATAAATACGGCACTGGGAGTAGGAAGAAGCTAGAAGGAGCCCCACCAGCAGTGGCAGCTGCCATGTTTCTATGGTGGTGGGGGGGGGGGGGGGGGGGGGGGCGAGGGATAAAACTAAATTAAACACTTAAGTTGAGGTGCAACGTCCTCCTCCAATGACCATCTCCCTTCCAGGCAGGCTCCAACGCAGGACCAGGAAACGGCACTCACCAATCCTGGCACTGCTCTCACAGCACGAGAGCAGCACTGGTATAGGTTGGAGCGCCCTCTCTCATTGCTCCTAAGAGCACTAGAGGCCTTCGCTTTCTCTAACCCAGCTGTCTAAGATAGCTAGGTTACAGAACTTTAAAATGTGTATGTCTGGCTGGCTGTCGAAAGACGGCCGGCTAAACAGACGTGCACATTTTAGAGCGCACAGCTCCATGCACAGCAGCACTAGCCCCCACCCCGTCCTGTCATTTAGTTCGGGATGGGTCAGTTGTTCATACGTAAAATAGTAATAAATAAACTTTATTACCGTTTTATTTTTCAGCTCTGCCTGTGGGGCATCGCTCCTCCGATCCAACGGAGGAGCCGCCCCTGCAGAAGTGGTAGCCAGACGGAGCAAGGTAGGGAGCTGGGAGCTCACTGAGTGGGGGATGAATTCATAAGGGCCAAGAGGTGGGAGCTGGCGGGAGCAGTGCTGGAAGGTGGCGGAGCAGTGCCGGGAGCTGGTGGGTGCAGTGCCCTGGAGGTGGCACCGGGAGTGAGCAGGGAAGGAAGGTGGAAGCTGGAGGGCACAAGAGACGTCAGGTGGAGTTAGAAGGGTCTGGTTGTGGGAGAATGGAGATCACTGCTAAGGAGGTGGTAGCCAGAGGAGATGGTAAAGGCAGTGTGAGATGGGGCAGAGGGCGAGGAAGTAGTCAGATGGGCCATAGGGCAGTGTCAGTCATGTGTTGGCAGGGGAGGGACGTTGGAGCTGGAGGTGAAGTCAGAAGGGGCATGAGGTGGGAGCTGGAGTAAGCAGAGGAGGGAGGTTGAGCTTAAGGAAGCAGTGCTAGAAACGTACTAGCTGGAGGCGGAGAGGGAGGGAGCTGAAGGGAGCAGGGTAAAGATGTAGCAGTAGCTAAAAGGCGTACCCCTCAACTCACCCCCTTTTGGAGGGGTTAACCTCCTGGGACTCAACTTCATCCAAGAGAAACTAGCAAAATGCTTCCTCTAGACGTGAATGGGATCACCCATCATGGACAACCTCCTCACCCTCCATAATGTGTTTCATAGTCATCATTTCAAGGGGCTCAACCTGCAAAAACCAATGGATTCTACCCTCTCTGAAGACTCAAAAGTCTGAGAGGTATAGAAAGGTGGGAGTTGGTGAAGGTGTGACAGGGCAAGGGCTTTAAGTGGGAAAAAAACTGGCAGTGCTCTAAAAGGGGCATGACAAATTTCTTAAAGGGGTGTGGTCTATCTGAGTAGGGGCGTGGTCTAAATCAAGATAACTAGCATTGTGTGCTTAAGAAAATCATGAAGTCGCATCCAGCAAAGGATAATAAAATAGGCAAAAATGTTTATTTATTAAGTATAAGCCATAAAATACCAAACACTTTAAAACATGTAAAAATTATTTACATTACTCCCTTGGTCCTCTTCCTCAGCAATCACAGCAACTGTAGGTCAGCTCCCAGACGCTCAGTACGGATTTATTCTTGATAACGAAGTTCCCTAATCTATTTTTACTGGGGCTCCAGTCCTACTTTTATACCCCAAAAGTCTTTGTTCTTTTTGTGTGCGCGGTCCTGGACCCAATCTAAACCAGTTCTGGGTGCACTCTGCCAGTGCACCTCTTCTTCCTTTGTGAGTGTGGGCCAGGGCCATCAGACACACTGCAGGAGGTGGAGCCAGCATTGTGGCAGGCAGGCACAGCCCTATTGAGACCCAGGAGCTACTCCTCCTACCACTCTACATGCAGATGGGTCTATTCAGCCTTGTGCTGAGTCTGCCAGCCTCCTGGAGCCGCCCCCAGCCCCTGTAACTCACAAACCAGACAGTCAATAGACAACCAGGCAGAGGCACACAGAAATGTTGAACAGGAAAATAGCCACTTTCTAAAAGTGTTATTTCCAAACTTAGAATTAAAAAAACATCTTCACTAAAGGATGTGTTTTTAAATTCTGAGTTCAGGGATACCAGATTCCATATGTCCATCTTGCCGTTATGGGAGATATGCAGGTAAACATGTTACACAGCATTCCCCATGTTATCCTATGGGCAAGATAGCCTTTCAATAGTGAAAAACGAAATTGGCAGTATTTCACTATCAAGACATGTTACCCACACTAGTAACACCAAACAAAAACCGAGACGTCTGGTCACCCTATTTACCTTTGACCTTTGAGGCCCGAAAATAGAGCCCCATGGAGCCCCCTTTCGAGGCCCAACCAAAAAAACTGGGGGGTCTCAGACCCCCACAGCCCCGCCCCACTTAAAAGCCCTGGACAGGGCCAGTTTAGAGCACTGGACGGAGCAGAGTAAGCTCACGCAGGCCGCTGCGTCAGGAGGTGAGATGCTAGAAATAGTGGGAGCAGGACAGAGATGTGGGGCGTGGCAGCAGGGCTTTCTGAAGGGGGGAGAGAGCCTCCAGGAGGCAAAGGGACCCGGGCAGACATGTTGGAGCTGCCTGCAGCTTGTTCAGTACTTAAAGGCTGCAGAGGCGTGGTGGTGAGGAATCAGAACACAGATATAGCAGAGGAGGAAGGAACAGAAATGTAGGAGGCTGAATGGGCGGAACAGGATTGTGGATGCAAGAGAGAGCAGGGATCTGGGCACCGGACGGAGCAGAGGCAGAAAGAGTGAGCGGGGTGGAGGATAGAGCGCTTGAAGGGCCATTACAGGACCGTGGTACCCACAGAGGTAGAGGCAGAGGTGTAGGCCCTCTGCGGGGCCGGTACAGCCTTTGGCAATGAGTGTAGAGCACTGCAATGAAGACCAGAGCGTGAAGGATGCAGCGAGCAGGCGCCGGCGCGCCAAAGAATGAACAACACGCGATGGTCCCAGTGCTGCAGGGTCCCTGCCTCCCACGGGTTTGCAGGGAGCGGGGACAGTTCATCGCCTCACAGTGGGCACCATGTGAGCTTCTGGAACCTCAGCCTTGGCTTCCTGTCACCAGAGAGACCGAGCAGAGGCTCCTGCTGCATCTGTGCCACTGGGAATGGAGAGGGAAACAACACTCTGCCAGGGCTGCAGTGTGGCAAAGTATGACAAGGAAAGCAGGAATGATACAGCTGTCCAGCCCGAGTAAATGAAGAAACACTCCTTATTTACTTTACTATGCACAGACCTAAACTCTGATAAACAGTCGACAAAGCTGACAAATCTTGGGGGGCAGATGGGGCACACGAAAAAGCAGACCCCACAGATGTCATGAGGCCTGTTCTTTACTCTGGGACTTTGCACTCTTGCTCAGGCGCCCAAGCTTTTCTTACAGGAAGTACACGCTTAATTTGTAGCAAAATATGTGCAGGGACCAAGGTGTTTGTTAGGGGCCAACTGTAGTCGCCGAATAACAAGTCTACACACTCTTGGTTCCACCTCACCTCTCTTTCTGCCACCACACTACACTTCCTGCCTCCTTAGCATATACTTGTAGTTTCTTTTTGAATGTTGCTTTCTCCCTATTTCATAGTTTTCCTGTATGTTTCCTCCTTCTCTTCCTTTTCTTCCTTACTTTCTCTTTCTCTTGGTCAAAGTCTGATCAGTTCTGGTCCTCACAGTGAGGGCTGGTGTCCTTGGAGATAAGGAGTCATCTGGTGACCTCAGCTGTGCAGAAGGTTTGATACGATTGCTAACACATGGGGTCTTCTATGTGCCTGGTAACTAACAGAGCAGCACTTAGACAGGACGACCCAAGATTAGATGCGTAAAGGTGGCCTTCTTAGCACTATTCCAAGGTGGCTGGGGCTTCCCAAGAACCACAGTAGTTCCACTCGCTCCCGCAAGAAGGATGCACCAGGTTGAGGTCCCATTAAAATTAAATTTTAATTTTTTGTATTTATTTGGGTATCAAATAAAATATTTATTCATTCCTATTTTTGTTTAATGAATGCTTGTTTCTGTATTTTTGTGTATTGCCTTGTGGTTCAAATCATTGAAGTTGCTCAAGCAGCAGTCACGGTCACCAAATTCCAGTAATGACATATTGGGGTCCCCGGATCCCAATAAGGAATCATTGGGGGTCCCCGGGTTCCAGTAATGATTAAGTAGAGGTCGACAGAAGTCAAAAGGTTTAGAACCAGTGCCCTACTCTAACCATTGTTGCGTGCTGTACTTAAAAGGATCTATAATAATAAACACGCAGCCACTGACCGAAGACATTCATACCTAGATCTAGATCATCTCTTTGAAGGGAGATGCAATATCATTTATTCCCATAACGCAAAGAGGTTAATGGTTAAAGTAACCTACTGGGTCCTACACATTCATTTTTAGACCAGAGAAGAGCAATGTCCGCATGGTAGAACAAGAAATTAGTAATGTCTCGGTGAAGGGAAATGGTTCACTATGGTAACCCAAAACGCCATGTTTACCAGTTTTGGGGTTGAGACATGAATCAGCCCTAACTGGCAATTCTGCTTGCTCAGTAGAAACTGTGCACTATTGATGGTACTTTCTAAAGGTCGTTCATGTCATCTCACCCTAGCACCACCCTAGCACCACCCCTGAACTGTGGTGAAACTTCATGAACATGTGGCAGATCCTTAAAGTCTCTGGGCAGATGTACAAGCCCCTGCGCCACCAGTACGTCACTTTTTGTGACTTA
Source organism: Lissotriton helveticus (assembly GCF_964261635.1). Lineage (NCBI taxonomy): Eukaryota > Metazoa > Chordata > Amphibia > Caudata > Salamandridae > Lissotriton > Lissotriton helveticus. Next base: position 669,313,261 of record NC_136061.1, read on the forward strand.
CTGGTGGCGTATCTTACTGCTCCATATTTGCAAGGACAGGAAAAGCCACCCTGCGTGGCTTTTCCTGTCCTTGTAAATATGGTCCCTCTACACGCAGCACTTTGCATGAAAGGGGCGTACCATGGGTGTTGCTGTGGGTGTGCCTATGCAACACCCACTTACTGGTGGCGTATCTTACTGCTCCATATTTGCAAGGACAGGAAAAAGCCACCCTGCGTGGCTTTTCCTGTCCTTGTAAATATGGTCCCTCTACACGCAGCACTTTGCATGAAAGGGGCATACCATGGGTGTTGCTGTGGGTGTTCCCATGCAACACCCATGGAACGAGACACATTTCCATATTTACGAGGAATCGTAAATCTGGAAATGCGTGTGAATGCTACTCCACCCCAGGGGAGGCGTAGGGAGGCGCAAAATTCTTGTTTTTTCCTCTTTCAAGCGTGCTGCATTCTACAGCATGCATTGAAAGAGGAAAATGTCTGCAGTGATTGTTTTTGTACAGGAAGGTGCCCCTTTCTGCACAAAAACAATCTCCCCAAGACGTAGACATCCTTTATGGCAAGATATAAAGAGTATTTTTGTTAATGTGCATGACAGATCCAAATAAAGAATTAAAATGAATTGAATATATTTTGTACAATTTGCCAGGACATCTGCTTAGATGTTTCCTTGTGAGAACTGCCCCTGGAACAATGTTTAGAATTTCAGCATCATCCGTGCAGAGGTGATACCCAAGATTTACTTTATAGTCTCTGCCAATTCTGATCACAAAGTTTATCTTCCTGCCTAACCAACAAAGAGGCAAATAAAAACATGGGTAAAATGGTGACACCTGAAACTAAATGAATTAAAAACTGAATTCCATTTCCTCTCACAAAAATGTGACTTCTACATGAATAGAAATTGAATACATTCAAATCCATCCACGATTTCAGGCTCAAACTGTTAAATATGCCAAATATTTAGATGTCATATTAAATATGCTGAATCCTTTTTTTTTAACTTTCTTTTATTAAGTTTCTCACATAAACAAACCATAACAGAAACAAAACTAGCAGTGCAATAATCAGGATACAAATAAATGAGAATGCTACATCCATATATCTAGACAAAAAAACAACAATATCTCAACTGGTTTCATTGAGGGAGTCAATTACATATGTATGTATAATACATTACAACGCAATCCCCTGATCTGGCATCGCCTACTTCATTAAATTTGTTAAGAACTAGCCCCCAGATCATAATCACATCCTCAGCCTTCTCGTCCATACGGGTGAGGCGCATGTGAGCTTCCTCGGCTGCCCCCCATTCAATCTGCGGCAGTCGGTTACCCATCCAGTTAATGCCTATTCTACTTTTGATAATAGCAATGCTAGCTGGGCGAGTTTGTAGGGGATCTTGCGACCCTTGGGCCTCGCCACCACTCCTAGGAGGCAGGCCAGTGGAGTAAAGGGTACTGCAATTTCCATCACCCTGACTATTGCTGGCAACACATCACTCCAGAAGCCCTGTATTCCAGCACAGGACAAGGCTTAGTGTAACTGGCTCTTCTCATGGGGTAGATTCTATTAATTTGCCTGGGGGTCATGTAGTTACAATATAGAAAATTGAAATTAAGAAACTTAAAACTGTGGTTACAGGACACCCACCTCACCAACTCACGAGGGCAGGTCCAGTTGGCACCCGAGATGGGCTCCCTCAACTCCCTAGTTCAGGCCCCTCGCACCGCACACGTGACACCCTCTGCATCTGCCCGCACATACCATAATACAGGGTAATTAGATTCCCATGTCTCCCCATTGGAGCATTCCAAAAAGCAATCGGGAGGGGCGAGGTCCCACCGGAAACCCGGCCCATACATCCCTGGCAGTATTTTCCAATTTGGCATAGTGGAGAAAGTGACCCGTCCCACCCCAAACATCTCCTGTGCATCTCTAAAGGACAGAAAAACCTCCCCCGGGTACATGTCACCAGCCACTGTACATGGTTTCATCCTCCATTGTTCCATGGACATATCATGTTTAATCACAGGGAAAGGTGCCAAATCCCACAGGTTTAGCTCCCTATCAAAGAGGCTCTCCGCAACAACCTCGTGACCCCAGTCTCCCACACCATCACTGTCTGTCGCACCAAGTAGGGGACTGACTGTTCGGAGCGACTCCCTTTCATCAATATATGCACCAGGGTATCCCCACCAAGCATTCCAGCATACAGTGGCTTTTCTCAGTCAGTCAACCACCTTGAAATGTGCTGCAGAGTGGCTGCTTAATAAAAAACACACAGGTCTGGGAGGGCAAGTTCCCATCCACCATGTCGCATTTAAGGACTGACAATGCCACCTCCCAGCCCACAACCGCTTAATAAGCAGACTATCCAATTTTCAGAAGAATTGAGGCGTGAGTGGGAACAACGAGTTTTGGACTAAGGAAAGGCACAGAGGAAGGAAGACCATCTCTGCCACCACTGCCCTGCCCATCACCGACGGAGGAAATCTAGTCCAGAAAGCAATAGAGGCCTCCAGCCTTTCCGGTAGACTGTCCATATTTAGGTATTTAACCACAACCTGAGTGTGAGCAATCTTAACGCCGAGGTACCGAAACCTCCCAGCTGAGGCCCAAATCTGGCAGCAGCGGCCGACTGACATTGACACGAAGCCCGGACACCTGACCAAAGGCAGAAAGCAATCTCATTTAAATTAGCACTGATCATTCTGGGGTGTGGACATAAATGAGTGAGTCATCCGCATAGAGGGAGATAATATGCAAGGGCCCCCTACCCAGATTCCCCACTGCTCCAATTCCTTGCGTAACATCAAGGCCCAGGGCTCAATTGCCAGAGTGAAAACCAGGGGTGGCGCAGGGCAATCCTGTCTAGTCCCCTTCCCCATCACCCATGACTCCTAGAGGTCACTTCCAACTCTGACGCGGACCATGGAACCCTTGTATAGAAGTTCCGCCCAGCTGGAGTACTCAAGTCCCAATCCTATACCATGCAGAACCACCATTTGGTAAAGCCCACTCCACTGTATCAAAGGCTTTTTCTAAGTTTAGGGAGTCCAGGGCCAGCTCCTGATTGTCATTGATGGTCTCATGGAGCGGATGTATGTCGTTACTATGCATGCATTTACAACGCATGCCTTTACCACGCAGGTTTTACAACGCGAGTCGTTACAACGACTTGCATTGGGGGGCGCTGGATAGTGAATAGTTTAATTTACTATTCCAACTCCAGTCCCCGTGGATAGTAGGGAAGGTTTTGGATAGTAAATTAAACTATTCCCTATCCTACAGCGCCCCCAGCGCAAGTCGTTGTAACGACTTGCGTTGTAAAAGTTACGTGGTAAAGGTACTGTGTGGTAAAAGGTGCGTTGTAAGCGTTGTTCACCCATGGAGCACACGAGTGAGTCTCGGTGAATTGAACGCAGTTCTGTTAATCAGCATAAAGCTGCTTTGGTCTTCATGTACTAACTTTTGAATGACCCGTCCCAGCCGAGTTGTAAGCAGGTGGCTCAGAATTTTGGAATCTGTATTAAGCATTGTGAGGAGCCTATAAGAGGAGGGGCCAGCGGAGTCTCGTACCTGGTTTTGGCATAAGACAGACACAACTCCCTCCTTCATAGTGGGTGGAGGAATACCACTTCTCTGTGCCTCCTGAAATACCTCTAGCAGTTTTTCTTTAAGATTTCTGGAATAGGCCTGATGAAATTCCACAGGGAATCCATCTCCTCTGGGGGCTTTAGAACTATTAAGCGCCTTTATGGCCTCACCCTGCCTCCTCCAGGGAAATATCCCTTTCAAGCTCCTGCACGATGTCCGGCGGGAGGGCGGGCAATCTCACACCAGCCAGGTATTCCTCTCTCCCTCAGGGCCCACATCACCAGCCTGGTACACTGTCCAGAATTATCCTACCAGGACATCCATGATAGCCTGATGACCGGTCTCCAGAGCTCTGTCAGGTGCATGAATATGGAGAATTGGGGGGATCTCCTGTTCCCATCTCAGTATCCAGGCTAACATCCTGCTGAGACGTAGTCATCAGAGGTTTAGATCCATGGTTGGGATGATACCGGTCCATGTCCCCATCCAAGATACAATTGTAGTCTCCCACCAATATCACCAGGGGCCCACACAGTCACCCAGTAAATCCTGAATATGGTTAAAGAAGTGTCCATCATCGATATCAGGTGCGTATGTATTAAGGAGTGTAATGACCTTCCCGTCTAGTGTATCCTGTAGTAGAATGTAAAGGCCTTCTATATCTGCCTCACTGTACATGTGCTTCAATGGGACCCTGGGTGCACTCCAAATGGGCACTCTTCTTGCGTAAGTAGAGTAAGTGGCCGAAAATAATTGACCTCTCCACTTCTTACCTAGCTTCTGGGCTTTGTCCCTCCTGAAGTGTGTCTCCTGGAGACAGGCTATCTATCTGCACCTTGCGGTGCTGTAAGAAAGAATGGACTCTAAATCACTTGGTGTAGTCCTTCAGGTCTCGCACATTCCATCTGGCGCTATTCGTACAATCAGCTATACTGATGTGAGTCTTTGCCCCCATTGACCCCGTCGACCCCACTATCGTGTAACACTTCTAACACTAATGGACAATTAAGTAATAGTTTTGGTGCACTACCATTAAAACTTAACATCCCACAATCAATGGGAAAACAGAACAAAAAGTCCCCTTCATCACCCCCACCCAAGATAGACAGTATAACATCAATGACAACACATACTGCACATCCATTTGCATCCTTGCTACCAGGACCCACAGCCTAATCCCTAAATCTGAAACTTTAGCCTACCACTAATGTGGAGGTAGCAACCCCAGCTCCACCAATAGGAAATACTGTATCCAGTCGGTTAACCTATGGTGACCCCCACCAGAACAGTGCAAACAATAGTGTGAATCAAGACATCCCATGATGAACTCAGTCGCCATACACAACTCTTGGAACAGGATATGCATTTAGACCTGCACCCCCCAGAGATAATTGACCGGAGAGACAAGAAAAGAAGGCACAAGGATATATCATAAAGCAGATCAAAAAAGGATAAATCGGCAGCCTGTAGCATCTCCCAACTCCACCACCGGCTCTGAAGCCTCCGCCAACTCCCTCAGTAACAGTTACAGGATTCAAGGTCATCAATGCCATGGTTCCGTCCCCCTGAATCTCGACCCTTGAGGGGCCCTCACCACCAGACTGCAAGTGGCTGTCCATCCCTGAACACTCATGTGACCTCCAATTGGGACTGCACGCCCCCAGTGCATTGCCGGAGCCTGATCGTCTCTGTCCCTACCTGTTGTTGGGTACCTTGCCCCACATCTCGAACCAACACCACACATCCACCAGGCCATCAAAGAAGGGGGACTTGCCCCCTGAAATGACCCAGAGGCGTCCTGCATATAGGAGCATATAGCGGATACCGATGGAGCGCAACGTGGCCTTCACCTCTAAGAAGCCCTTCCTGAAGCTCTGGACCTTGTTGGTTTAGTTCAGATGTATAGATATTCTATGATTCTTGAACTGGGCAGTATCTGTTTCCCGGGAAGCCCAAATAATGCAGTCCCGGTCTCTGTAATACAGGATCCGAACTATTAAAGCATGCGGCATCTCCAGGCCTAGAGTGAGCCATCAGTGCCAGGTGTGCTATTTCAATCGCAAACATGGTAAATAGTCCAGCAGGCCTGAGCACATCCCTGATCCAGTGCTCCACAAATATCTCTGTGGCATTGCCCTCCGCCTGCTCCAGGAACCCAATAAGAGCAATATTATTATGGCGTGACCTGCCCTAAGCATCCTCAATCCTCACCTCAAGAATCCTGGACCTGGAAGTGACCATTGCCATCTGTTTCCGCAATGTGGCAACTTCGGTCTGAAGTTCAGAGATGGAGACCTCTGCCACCTGAACCTTATCCAACACTTTTCTGAGATCAGCACGCAGAAGATTATCATCTAGCACCATTGTCTCTATTTTCCCCTCCAGAGCCACCTTGGACCCCTGTATTTCCACCAGCAACTCTGCACGGGATGGCCCATCCACAGATGTACCCAGACCAGTGTCCTCCATATGCCCTGCCTATTGTGTGTGCTGCTGAAGAAGAGGGGTCACAGTGGTGTCTTGCTCCATAGTGTTACCCTGAGAGGATGCAGTCTGTTTATTCCCCCCCCCCATGAGTGTACTGTTGGTGAGACCCCACTAGCACTTCTCAGTTTAGAGCAGGACAGCAGGTCTTGGGTGCCCAGCACGGATCCACCTAACCCAGACACAGCAAGATCCACACATATGTCGCTGCAGTCCCCTCACTCAGTCACCGGAGTTAGAGCAGCAGTGCCTCCTCATCCAGTATAATGAAAGGTAACACATAAGATCAGGAACTCCCAGATCCGAAGCAACATCTATCCCCAAGCAGAAAGGCCAGTATTTCAAGAGGCTCACCAGTGAGTCAGCTCTCCCACCAGCCAGCCCCCATTGGTGCACAAGTGCTCACCAAGGGAATCAGGGCGTCACTGTGTGACCAACCTCACAGTCACAGGGCCACCTTGTAATGCCACGGGCTCCCCCATGCTGAAACTTTAGGTGTCATATTAGGGAGAAAGAATAACACATATTTAAAATATGCACTAATGAGTTTTCTTCTAATTCAAACCCCTTCGTAGCTGTAAGCCTCTTCTATCTCCAAATGCTCTAAAAACAGTGTAGTGCAACCCCCTGACTATTCGCACCTTCGCTATGGAAACACTCTTTTCAAAGAACTCCCAAGGCATTCTCCTGCCAAAGTTGTTTAAATTCCACAAACATGACCTTATAACACTGGTACACTCCTCCTTAAAACTACCTTATTACTAAGTCTGGGTGGTGAACTCCGCTCCACTCGTGGAGTTTGCAGTGTTTTCCGCACTCGGTGTTATGGGGAGCTCGCGGACTTCCAATAAACTCCGCTTCGCATTCCGGAGCGGAGTTTTTTCCTCGCTCGCATTCATCAATGTCAAGTTGGCAAGCGCGAACAAGGAAAATCCACTCCCCAACGAGATTTTTCCTCATTCGCGTTAGTCAACATGAAGTTGGCGAGCGCAAACATGGAAAATCAACCTCCCGGCGAGATTTCTCAACGCAGGGGGTCAGATTTCTCATTGCGAGTGGTCGTGTATGCTCGCAACTGCTCGCCTTGAGAAAGCTGCCGCTCGAGTAAAAGTCTACTTGAGTGGCAGAATGGAAGAAGCACCCGCTTGCGCTGTGCACGGTGCTGTTCGCGATGATTGCACAGGGCAGACAAACACCTGGCACTGAAAATCACAGCAAATGGCATTTATCTAATGCACTCCACTACTTGCGTACTTTTTTTTTGCACTTCTCGGAGTTCTGCATAGCGGAACTCCGCGAACTCTGCTCAGGCTTACTTATTACCTTACAAAGCACTGTATCTTAATACCCCTAAACTTTGTGGCAGAAGAGTACCACAGAGAGGGCTGCTACATGGTTAGAATTAAAATATACTATTCAATACAAAGAAAACATTTAAAGAAAGGATTCCCCACTACCCAATAATTCTTTGGGGATGCTCCATATATATTGATGACTCAACTCTTTCAACATAGTTTAGCGCTCCCTGAAATCTCACCTGGGTAAAAAATACTTTGATATTTGATATATCTTTTTTCTATCAATACAGGAGTAAAATCCTGCTTGTGATCCTAGGCACTACACCCTTGGATATCACTCCCCACTAACAAAGAGCCCCATCTCCTGTGATCTTGGCATCTAATCAGGGACACAGCACTGGCTAGGCTCAGATGCGGTCACTCAATCACCCCCAAGGTATGTACAGTTCCGTTTGCTTTTTCCTTTGTGCAAAATTTGGATGGACAAACTTGAAGTTCATGTGGCAGGCTTCAGTCCACTTCTCAATCTCTCATTGACACTCAGTTCTTATGCACTGTGGTAACCTGCTTTTGGCACGTGCGGTGGTCCCACTCATGGTGCGATGGCTTCGGAGCACTCAATGCACTAGCGGAGGCCATCCTGGGAACGTGAAGAGTTTGGGTGATCTCGGTACAGTGGCCTCGTCGAATGACTTCAAGTTTTCAGGAGTAGGTGTGCAGAAGGGACATGGAATTCATCTGGGCTGATCAGGCTTTGGCATCAGCATCGGCATCGGCAGCACCAGTTTTTCAGCTGCAGCAGGCTGCCACTCTTCCCAATCTTGTGTGAATCTTGCTTTCAGTAGAAGACTGGATTTGGATCACAAAGAGAATCATTCAGGGAGGCACCCTTCCAATCATAGGTTTCTGCTAGCTAAGCTCCCTGGCAGGACTTCATGTGCTGTGGCTATTCCCCATGCCAGGAACATGCTGGGCTTTTCCTCATGGACAGTCTCTCCTCCTGCAGCGACAATCACACAGCTCCCCTCTCTCAGCATGCAGGCAGGCTTCAGCGCTTTAAGCTTAGCCTCATCTAATACAGGAGAACCTTCACACTTCAGGTGGATTCCTTCACCTCTGTGAGACTCTCTGTCAAGCTGGTACAAGCCATGGCAACACTACAGTCCTATGAGTACTCTGCAGAGCTCTCCCCACCTAGGAAAGGAAGAAATTAGAACTGGAACAAAATGGGGTGCTTTGGATTCCACTAATAAATGCATCTTCCAGTTAGGGGATGTGTATCCACTGTTTAAGGATTCATAAACAGTTTGGACCGGTTCTGTTTCAAGTGTCATTTCCAGGTTGGTATCCAGGCACATATTGTCTTTGTGCAAAGTGATTGCTCTCTTAGCAGGTAGCAATGGCTCCAAACAGTAATACCCAACGCATGGGCAGCACGAAGTGTGAATTGTATACACCTGGCTGCCATCATCTTCCTGAAACAGGAATCAAAGACAGACAAAAGGGCAGAACTGCAGTCCCACATGTTATTCCCTACCATTTACCAAAGAGCAATGAGTAGGAAAACCTATTCAGCAGACCTTTGCTAACAAGGACCTCATGGAATTTCTAAAGTTCAATGATCCATCCTCCTAACTTCAGTGTTTAGGTTGCCACCATCCAATCGGAAGAATGTAGGTAATACACCTCCATTACTGTTAACTGGGTAGGTGGTGCAGTCAGGTTAATCCTCCTGAGTATGAGGATAGAAACTAGAGTATGAGTAAATGCAGATCTCTGTCCCAGAGGTGCGTACCCTTGTGCACTCAATCTTGTTGTATATCGTGTAAACACCCTTTAATCCTTTAGTTCAAAAATGTCTTTAATTTTTCAGTAAACAATTTATCATTTTTTTTAAATTATTCACATCCAGTGAATAAAAGTATATGTTATTTCGTCATAACATTCGTCATTCATAGCTGGAGATTTAACTCTGCCCAATGCATTTAGGGCGGGTGTACCAAGGTGCTGCTCAGTGTACAGCATAAAACTGGAATATCCTACAGTGCAGCTCAGTGTGCAGCATAAGACTGGAGTATCCCAAGGTGCAGCTCAGTGTGCAGCATAGGACTAGAGTATCCTAAGGCGCAGCTCAGTGTGCAGCATAAAACTGGAGTATCCCATGGTGCTGCTCTGTGTGCAGCATAAAACTGGAGTATCCCATGGTACTGCTCTGTGTGCAGCATAAAACTGGAGTATCCCTGGCTGCTGCTCAGTGTGCAGCATAAAACTGGAGTATCCCTGGCTGCTGCTCAGTGTGCAGCATAAAACTGGAGTATCCTAAGGTGCAGCTCAGTGTTTAGCATAAGACTGGAGTATACCAAGGTGCTGCTCAGTGTACAGCATAAAACTGGAGTATCCTACAGTGCAGCTCAGTGTGCAGCATAAGACTGGAGTATACCAAGGTCCTGCTCAGTGTACAGCATACAACTGGAGTTTCCTAAGGTGCAGCTCAGTGTGCAGCATAAGACTGGAGTATACCAAGGTGCTGTTCAGTGTGCAGCATAAAACTGGAGTATCCTAAGGTGCAGCTCAGTGTGCAGCATAAGACTGGAGTATACCAAGGTGCTGCTCAGTGTACAGCATACAACTGGAGTATCCTACAGTGCAGCTTAGTGTGCAGCATAAGACTGGAGTATACCAAGGTGCTGCTCAGTGTACAGCATACAACTGGAGTTTCCTAAGGTGCAGCTCAGTGTGCAGCATAGGACTAGAGTATCCTAAGGCGCAGCTCAGTGTGCAGCATAAAATTGGAGTATCCCATGGTGCTGCTCTGTGTGCAGCATAAAACTGGAGTATCCCTGGCTGCTGCTCAGTGTGCAGCATAAAACTGGAGTATCCCTGGGTGCTGTTCAGTGTGCAGCATAAAACTGGAGTATCCTAAGGTGCAGCTCAGTGTGCAGCATAAGACTGGAGTATACCAAGGTGCTGCTCAGTGTACAGCATAAAACTGGAGTATCTTACAGTGCAGCTTAGTGTGCAGCATAAGACTGGAGTATACCAAAGTGCTGCTCAGTGTACAGCATACAACTGGAGTATCCTAAGGTGCAGCTCAGTGTGCAGCATAGGACTAGAGTATCCTAAGGCGCAGCTCAGTGTGCAGCATAACATTGGAGTATCCCATGGTGCTGCTCTGTGTGCAGCATAAAACTGGAGTATCCCATGGTGCTGCTCTGTGTGCAGCATAAAACGGGAGTATCCCTGGCTGCTGCTCAGTGTGCAGCATAAAACTGGAGTATCCCATGGTGCTGCTCTGTGTGCAGCATACAACTGGAGTATTCCATGGTGCTGCTCTGTGTGCAGCATAAAACTGGAGTATCCCTGGCTGCTGCTCAGTGTGCAGCATAAAACTGGAGTATCCTAAGGTGCAGCTCAGTGTGCAGCATAAGACTGGAGTATACCAAGGTGCTGCTCAGTGTACAGCATAAGACTGGAGTATACCAAGGTGCTGCTCAGTATACAGCATACAACTGGAGTATCCTAAGGCGCAGCTCAGTGTGCAGCATAAAACAGGAGTATCCCTGGCTGCTGCTCAGTGTGCAGCATAAAACTGGAGTATCCCTGGGTGCTGTTCAGTGTGCAGCATAAAACTGAAGTATCCTAAGGTGCAGCTCAGTGTGGAGCATATGACTGGAGTATACCAAGGTGCAGCTCAGTATGCAGCATAAAACAGGAGTATCCCAAGGTGCTGCTCAGTGTGCAGCATAGCACTGTAGTTTCTCAAGGTGGTGCTCAGTGTGCAGCATAAAACCGGAGTATCCCAAGGCGCAGCTCAGCTTACCACTGTCCTGCTCCATGCACTAAGGTGCCTCTCAGTGTGTCAGGGAGCTGCTCAGTTTGACATTTTTGATAAGATGTTGCCACGTCTGGCAACAGCTCTGCTCAGTTTGCTAGATTCTCCTCAGTGTGCCCCCTGCACTCAGATATGCCCTGGCACTGCCAACAGGAGCAGGATAATGCGTCAATGTCTGAGATCCGCTGCAACTTGAGCAAGCATTACTCTCTTCCCCACCAGGGAGCTTTCACCTTCATTACATTTAAAGCGCAGCACATTTTTACTAAATTCGGACAGTAAGCAGTGACTCGCCCACTGCCCCAGCTGACTAGCCAGGCACTGAGTGGCACCTTGGTATACTCCAGTGTTTTGCTGCGCCTTGGAGACTCCAGTTTTATGCTGCACACTGAGCAGCACCCGGGGATACTTCAGTGTCTTATGCTGCACACTGAGCAGTATGTTGGGATATTTCAGTATCTTATGCTGCACACTGAGCTGCGCCTTTGGATACCCCAGTGTTTTATTCTGCACATTGAGCAGCACCTAGGGATACTCCAGTGTTTTATGCTGCAAATTGAGCAGTACCATAGTACATAAAGCTGGATACTGGTAAGCTGAGCCATGCCTTGGGAAACTCAAGTGTTATATGCTGCACACTGAGATGCACCGTGGGATACTCCAGTGTTATACGCTGCACACTGAGCAGCACCTTGGGAAATTCCAGTACTATATGCTGCACACTGAGCTACGCCTTGGAATACTCCAGTGTTTATGCTGCACACTGTGCAGCACCTTGGGGTACTACAGTGTTTTATGCTGCACACTGTGCAGCACCTTGGGATACTGCAGTGTTTTAGGCTGCACACTGAATAGCACCTTGGGATACTCCAGTGTTTTATGCTGCACACTGTGCAGCACCTTGGGATACTCCAGTGTTTTATGCTGCACACTGTGTAGCACATTGGGATACACTACAGTGTTTTATGCTGCACACTGATGGGCACCTTGGAATACTCCAATGTTTTATGCTGTCAACTGAGCAGCACCATAGTACATAGAGCAGGAAGGTGGTAAAAACAGATTTATCTTGGGATACTTCTTTTTAAAAAATATATCTTTATTAAGCTTTTTATTTCCAATTTTCTTCCGAAACCTTTGACCACCCCCACCCTACCCCACACAGTGATGTTACAAACATGAAAAGAAAGAGATCCTTTGGAAATCATTTCAACAATACATTTAAAACCAGACCTAAAACAGGAATAAATACATATACTTTTCGATAAGTAAAATTTCGTAACAGCAGCTTTTCAATATAATTAATTACATAATAACTTAATCAGCTCAGTTGTCTTCCCCATCTTTTCTCAACCAGACCTATACAGTGTGTGTGCAATTTATACATTCTTTTGCTCAACCCAAATAGGAAAATGCTTCCAAATTTGTAAGCCTTTTTTCCTTGCCCCAGAGCCTTTACGAGCATATATAGATTTTTCCAAATGATATGCTGATAACAACCGGGCCAGCCATTGCTGAAAAGACGAGGATCTGGGTCTAGCCATGCTGAGGAAATGCATAACCTAAATATAGCCATTGCAATACTTACCAGACCCCAGCCCTCCTCAGTACTACCATTCTATTGTATTCCCAATAAGTTTAAAGCGGGGTCAAAGCTATTTTCAACAGCAGCTTGTTTCTTAGAACATCAATTTGAGGTCTATTACCAAAGAGATAGCCCTATAAACTGCACAGCATGGACATCGTGTCCCCTTCCCTTCACACCACTTTGCAATTCGATATGGTGTATAATATAAAAAGAAACAAGTTTTATAAAACTGAATCTGCAATTTGGTCGACATCACAGCACCCTGCGCCACTAAAAAGGCTTACTGACATACATTATCTGAAATATTCAACTTAGTTTGCCATTTTCAGAATATTTCTACATATCATCCTTCATTAAATTAGGGAGCGATATATAATGCCTATATGGGGGTATTTACATTTATCAATTTTTCAGTAAGTTCATTTCTAACCATCCTCCCTGGCCCTCCCCTTTCTCCACTAGAAAACTCCTAATTTGAAGGAATTAAAAAAAGTCTCTATGGGAGAGGTTAAACTTCGCTTTAAATTCATCATAAGAAAGCCAGCAGATGAATAAAGGCACCCTGTTTTGTCAAACCCACCCCTCAACCAGTTGGTCGTATACAAATTGTTGAAAAATCTCAGGAAAATTCCCATTACCCTGAAGAGGAGTATAAAAGTTTAGCCTACCTAAGCCTAATAGTCAAAGAATGGGAACCCACATTTTATAGGGGGTCATAAGAGTCTTAAACTGCACCCTTTTGTAGTTTCCAAACTCTAGCTGACACCATAGACTGAATAGCTCATATGGCGAGGGATACCTCTGTAATTTGCCACCAGGGTGTTTCCCTAAAAGCACAGTGTAAAGCACTAAAGCAGTAGCCCAATAGTATAACCTTAAATTGGGAAGAGCCAGCCCTCCAGGCTCTTTAGGGAGCGACAAGAATTTAACCGATCTTCTTGGTCTTGAATATGCCCAAAAGAACTGTGAGAATATATTTTCAAATGTCTTAAGCCATTGATTAGAAAAGATGAGAGTGATGGCTCTCATAAAATATAAGATCTTAGGGAAAAACATTTTTTTATTAAGTTGCATCAGCCCACCAATGTCAGATGTAAATTGTCCAACTTTCACAATCTGATGAAGGGTGTTACCCAGAATCCGATCCCAGGATGCTTGATTCCGGTTCAGGAAAGACCTGGCTTGGCAGTTCAGGCTGGACTATTCCCAATAGGCACAGGATCAAGACTGATTTGCATATAGCTGGGTCTGAACTGAGGTAGTGAAGTGGGCTAAAGAATGATTGTGGATTCAACACAGATCTGTGATTGGGGGAGAGTGTCTGTAAAGTTTCAGTGCTCCATCCATCATCTCCTTGTGTCTGCTTTGTTTGACCTAAGTTGGCAGGGTATGACCAGACGTGGATCCCTTGCTCACTTTGCCACTGGATTCAAGCTAGCCTGGCTGATGAAGGGTGTTACCCAGAAATCAGTCCCAGGATGCTTGATTCCAGTTCAGGGAAGACCTTGCTTGGCAGTTCGGGCTGGACTGTTCCCATGAGGCATAGGATTTATTTATTTGAGTTTTATATGGCGCTGGCTAGACCCAGAGGTATCAGAGCACTTTACATGAGGATAGGTGAGATTACAAGTTACAAGTTACATCTGTTACAAGATCATAGTCAAAACATAGGACAGGAAAACAATGTTACTGAAGGAGACAAAAGCAGGGAGACGAGGAGAACTGTGCCCAATGTCTGGCTGGGTAGGTGACGGCTGAGGGGGGGAACCAGGGCCGATCTCCTCTGTAGATGTTTGGCAGCTCCTCCGGTCATCAGCTAAGTTGCTCAGGTCACTACTGTGAGGGATAAACAACAAGAGCAACAGTTTGCATAGTTACATTAGTTACAGTTGCATAAACAGACATAGAAGAACAAGTCACCAATAGAGAATAGAGGGAATGGGGAGGGGAGTAGGAACAGGGGGCTGGGAGGCTGATCAGTTCTGGTGGACCGGCAGTGGCAGAAAAGTACCTTATGGGTGCGCCGAACAAGTTTGAGTAAGCGGTCCATAAACTAGGTGGGATCAAACAGTCACTAAGTCCAGTGCCAAAATTCAGTCATCGTGCTGGGTTATTTTGGTGTCTTATTAGAAAATCCATGAAAATGGTTCGTAGGGGGAAGTCTTTAAGATGAGGAGGCCAGGCGACATACTTTAGGAAGATTGGGGGTAGAGTACAGCAACTTTAAGAGTCTTGCATCAGCTTCAGTACATCGGGCTCCCCACATGGCTCCATCCCATTAGTATCAGCCCAAGGCTATATGGATGAAAAGGGATGGGGATTAACAAAGAGCGTCTATCTGGTATGATTACTGCCTGAAATAGAGGACCACATTTGAGGAAATAACATTACAGGGCAGCCATATTAAGGTCAGGCAGTGGCTTTGTGCTCCAGTGTATCACTGATCCTGAGCCTTCCTTCCCATCTGTCTGCGACATAACAGGGAGCCTTGCTTAGTCATCTGAACCCTCATGGGACTGCAGGGGAGCCTCCACCCTGGGGCAGGTGGGTCGAGACAACCATGCTTCATCTCTACTGTGGCCATTTTGCAGCATCCCATGTGCTCCGGATCAACATGCCCAGCACTGGTGAGACTCAGGGGGCCCCAGAAGCCAACTCACCCCTCCATGAACAACTCCATCCACGGCCGACCATTGCTCGAAATGCAGGACACCCAGCACACACACGGAGAGGAGAGCCACCATCTCAAGATCAGGCAGTGATTACAGTTGCTGAGCCAACCAGGGGCCACAGCCAGTAAATGTTAAAAAGATCAGCACCCTGGGAGAACACTGGAAGTCCTCAGAAGCCGCAAGTTCTCTGGTTTGGCTGGGGTTCAATCAAGGATCAAGACTGATTTGCATATAGCTGGGTCCAAACTGAGGTGGTGAAGTGAGCTAAAGAATGATAATGGAGTCAACCCAGATCTGTGACTGGGGGTGAGTCTCTGAAAAGGTTCAGTGCTCCGTCCATTATCTGCTTGTGTTTGCCTTGTTTGCCCTAAGTTGGCTGGGTATGCCTAGACGTGGGTCCCTTGCTCACTTTGCCACTGGATTTAAGCTAGCCTGGCTGATGAAGGGTGTTACCCAGAAAGCGGTCCCAGGATGATTGATTCCGATTCAGGGGAGACCTGACTTGGCAGTTGGCGCTGGACTGTTCTCATGAGGCACAGGATCAAGACTGATTTGAATATAGCTGGGTCGGAACTGAGGTGATGAAGTGAGCTAAAGAATGATGATAGATTCAACCCACATCTGTGACTGGAGGTAGATATCTGAAAAGTTTCAGCGCTCCGTCCATCATCTCCTTGTGTTTGCCTTGTTTGCCCTAATTTGGCAGGGTATGCCCAGACGTGGGTCCCTTGCTCACTTTGTCGCTGGATTCAGGCTAGCCTGGCTGATGAAGGGTGTTACCCAGAAACCAGTCCCAGGAAGCTTGATTCCGGTTCAGGGAAGACCTGGCTTGGCAGTTCGGGCTGGAATGTTCCCATGAGGCACAGGATCAAGACTGATTTGCATATAGCTGGGTCTGAATTGAGGTGGTGAAGTGAACTAAAGAATGATGATGGATTGAACCCAGATCTGTGACTGGGGGTGAGTGTCTGAAAAGTCTCAGTGCTCCGTCCATCATCTCCTTGTGTTTGCTTTGTTTGCCCTAAGTTGGCAGGGTATGCCTAGACATGGGTCCCTTGCTCACTTTGCCACTGGATTCAAGCTAGACTGGCTTAAGAAGGGTGTTACCCAGAAACCAGTCCCAGGATACTTGATTCATATTTAGGGAAGACCTGGCTTGGCAGTTCAGGCTGGACTGTCCCCATGAGGCACAGGATCAAGACTGATTTGCATATAGCTGGGTCTGAATTGAGGTGGTGAAGTGAACTAAAGAATGATGATGGATTGAACCCAGATCTGTGCCTGGGGGTGAGTGTCTGAAAAGTATCCGCGCTCCGTCCATCATCTCCTTGTGTTTGCACTGTCTATAATATAGTAGGCGGTGCCTATAAAATGTCTGGGTACTGTCTTGATCATGCCAGGCTGCTGTCGATAACATTCCAGGGTGCCGTCTATTATTTACTAGGGTGCTGCCTATACTATACGAGGTTGTTGCCAATAATATACCTGGGTGTTCTCTATGGTATGTCAGTGTAAAGTGGGTAATATGCCAAGGCACTGTCTATAATATGCCCACAGTGCTTCATATGATATGCCATGGTTGGTGTCTATAGTATATGAGTATACTGCCTATATTATGCTTTGGAGTTCTCTATAATATGCCAGTGTAAACTCTATAATATACCAGGGCACTTTCTTTCGTTTGCCGTGGTGGCGTCTATCATTTGGCAGGGTGCTCTCTATAATATGGCAGGCTGCTGCCTATAATATGACTGGGTCTTCTCTATAGTATGCCAGTGTAATGTCTATAATATGACAGGATGTTCTCTAAAGTATGCCAGTGTAATGTCTATAATATGACAGGGTGTTCTCTATAATAGACCAGTGTAATGTTTATAATATGACAGGGTGTTCTCTAAAGTATGCCAGTATAATGTCTATAATATGACAGGGTGTTCTCTAAAGTATGTCAGTGTAATGTCTATAATATGACAGGGTGTTCTCTATAATAGACAAGTGTAATGTCTATAATATTACAGGTGTTCTCTATAATAGACCAGTGTAATGTCTATAATATGATAGGGTGTTCTCTATAATAGACAAGTTTAATGTCTATTATATGACAGGGTGTTCTCTAGAGTATGCCAGTGTAATGTCTATAATATGACAGGGTGTTCTCTAAAGTATGCCAGTTTAATGTCTATAATATGACAGGGTGTTCTCTATAATAGACAAGTGTAATGTCTATAATATTACAGGTGTTCTCTAAAGCATGCCAGTGTAATGTCTATAATATGACAGGATGTTCTCTATAATAGACCAGTGTAATGTGTATAATATGACAGGGTGTTCTCTATTATAGACTAGTGTAATGTCTATAATATGACATGGTGTTCTCTATAATAGACAAGTTTAATGTCTATTATATGACAGGGTGTTCTCTAGAGTATGCCAGTGCAATGTCCATAATATGACAGGGTGTTCTCTAAAGTATGCCAGTGTAATGTCTATAATATGACAGGGTGTTCTCCAAAGTATGCCAGTGTAATGTCTATAATATGACAGGGTGTTCTCTAAAGTATGCC
Source organism: Lissotriton helveticus (assembly GCF_964261635.1). Lineage (NCBI taxonomy): Eukaryota > Metazoa > Chordata > Amphibia > Caudata > Salamandridae > Lissotriton > Lissotriton helveticus. The sequence goes on from NC_136061.1 coordinate 669,331,298, forward strand.
AGTGTAATGTCTATAATATGACAGGGTGTTCTCTAAAGTATGCCAGTGTAATGTCTATAATATGACAGGGTGTTCTCTAAAGTATGCCAGTGTAATGTCTATAATATGACAGGGTGTTCTCTAAAGTATGCCAGTGTAATGTCTATAATATGACAGGGTGTTCTCTAAAGTATGCCAGTGTAATGTCTATAATATGACAGGGTGTTCTCTACAGTATGCCGGTGTAATGTCTATAATATGACAGGGTGTTCTCTACAGTATGCCGGTGTAATGTCTATAATATTATAGGTGTTCTCTAAAGTATGCCAGTGCAATGTCCATAATATGACAGGGTGTTCTCTAAAGTATGCCAGTGTAATGTCCATAATATGACAGGGTGTTCTCTAAAGTATGCCAGTGTAATGTCCATAATATGACAGGGTGTTCTCTAAAGTATGCCAGTGTAATGTCTATAATATGACAGGGTGTTCTCTATAATAGACAAGTGTAATGTCTATAATATTACAGGTGTTCTCTAAGGTATGCCAGTGCAATGTCCATAATATGACAGGGTGTTCTCTAAAGTATGCCAGTGTAATGTCCATAATATGACAGGGTGTTCTCTAAAGTATGCCAGTGTAATGTCTATAATATGACAGGGTGTTCTCTAAAGTATGCCAGTGTAATGTCTATAATATGACAGGGTGTTCTCTAAAGTATGCCAGTGTAATGTCTATAATATGACAGGGTGTTCTCTAAAGTATGCCAGTGCAATGTCTATAATATGACAGGGTGTTCTCTAAAGTATGCCAGTGTAATGTCCATAATATGACAGGGTGTTCTCTAAAGTATGCCAGTGTAATGTCTATAATATGACAGGGTGTTCTCTAAAGTATGCCAGTGTAATGTCTATAATATGACAGGGTGTTCTCTAAAGTATGCCAGTGTAATGTCTATAATATGACAGGGTGTTCTCTAAAGTATGTCAGTGTAATGTCCATAATATGACAGGGTGTTCTTTAAAGTATGCCAGTGTAATGTCTATAATATGACAGGGTGTTCTCTAAAGTATGTCAGTGTAATGTCCATAATATGACAGGGTGTTCTCTAAAGTATGCCAGTGTAATGTCTATAATATGACAGGGTGTTCTCTAACGTATGCCAGTGTAATGTCTATAATATGACAGGGTGTTCTCTAAAGTATGCCAGTGTAATGTCCATAATATGACAGGGTGTTCTCTAAAGTATGCCAGTGTAATGTCTATAATATGACAGGGTGTTCTCTAAAGTATGTCAGTGTAATGTCCATAATATGACAGGGTGTTCTCTAAAGTATGCCAGTGTAATGTCTATAATATGACAGGGTGTTCTCTAACGTATGCCAGTGTAATGTCCATAATATGACAGGGTGTTCTCTAAAGTATGCCAGTGTAATGTCCATAATATGACAGGGTGTTCTCTAAAGTATGCCAGTGTAATGTCTATAATATGACAGGGTGTTCTCTAAAGTATGCCAGTGTAATGTCTATAATATGACAGGGTGTTCTCTAAAGTATGCCAGTGTAATGTCTATATTTGACAGGGTGTTCTCTAAAGTATGCCAGTGTAATGTCTATAATATGACAGGGTGTTCTCTAAAGTATGCCAGTGTAATGTCTATAATATGACAGGGTGTTCTCTATAATAGACAAGTGTAATGTCTATAATCTGAAAGGGTTTTCTCTATAATAGACAAGTGTAATGTCTATAATATGACAGGGTGTTCTCTAAAGTATGTCAGTGTAATGTCTATAATATGACAGGGTGTTCTCTATAATAGACGAGTGTAATGTCTATAATATGACAGGGTGTTCTCTAAAGTATGCCAGTGCAATGTCCATAATATGATAGGGTGTTCTCTAAAGTATGCCAGTGCAATGTATATATTATGACAGGGTGTTCTCTATAATAGACAAGTGTAATGTCTATAATATTACAGGTGTTCTCTAAAGTATGCCAGTGCAATGTATATAATATGACAGGGTGTTCTCTATAATAGACAAGTGTAATGTCTATAATATTACAGGTGTTCTCTAAAGTATGCCAGTGCAATGTATATAATATGACAGGGTGTTCTCTAAAGTATGCCAGTGTAATGTCTATAATATGACAGGGTGTTCTCTAAAGTGTGCCAGTGTAATGTGAATAATATGACAGGGTGTTCTCTAAAGTATGCCAGTGCAATGTCCATAATATGACAGGGTGTTCTCTAAAGTATGCCAGTGTAATGTCTATAATATGACAGGGTGTTCTCTAAAGTATGCCAGTGTAATGTGAATAATATGACAGGGTGTTCTCTAAAGTATGCCAGTGTAATGTCTATAATATTACAGGTGTTCTCTAAAGCATGCCAGTGCAATGTCCATAATATGACAGGGTGTTCTTTACAGTATGCCAGTGTAATGTCTATAATATGACAGGGTGTTCTCTAAAGTATGCCAGTGTAATGTCTATAATATGACAGGGTGTTCTCTAAAGTATGCCAGTGTAATGTCTATAATATGACAGGGTGTTCTCAAAGTATGCTAGTGTAATGTCTATAATATGACAGGGTGTTCTCTAAAGTATGCCAGTGTAATGTCTATAATATGACAGGGTGTTCTCTAAAGCATGCCAGTGCAATGTCTATAATATGACAGGGTGTTCTCTAGAGTATGCCAGTGCAATGTCTATAATATGACAGGGTGTTCTCTAAAGTATGCCAGTGTAATGTATATAATATGACAGGGTGTTCTCTAAAGCATGCCAGTGCAATGTCTATAATATGACAGGGTGTTCTCTAAAGTATGCCAGTGTAATGTCTATAATATGACAGGGTGTTCTCTAAAGTATGCCAGTGTAATGTCTATAATATGACAGGGTGTTCTCTAAAGTATGCCAGTGTAATGTCTATAATATGACAGGGTGTTCTCTAAAGTATGCCAGTGTAATGTCTATAATATGACAGGGTGTTCTCTAAAGCATGCCAGTGCAATGTCTATAATATGACAGGGTGTTCTCTAAAGTATGCCAGTGTAATGTCTATAATATGACAGGGTGTTCTCTAAAGTATGCCAGTGTAATGTCTATAATATGACAGGGTGTTCTCTAAAGTATGCCAGTGTAATGTCTATAATATGACAGGGTGTTCTCTAAAGTATGCCAGTGTAATGTCTATAATATGACAGGGTGTTCTCTAAAGTATGCCAGTGTAATGTATATAATATGACAGGGTGTTCTCAAAGTATGCTAGTGTAATGTCTATAATACGACAGGGTGTTCTCTAAAGTATGCCAGTGTAATGTCTATAATATGACAGGGTGTTCTCTAAAGTATGCCAGTGCAATGTCCATAATATGACAGGGTGTTCTCTAAAGTATGCTAGTGTAATGTCTATAATATGACAGGGTGTTCTCTAAAGTATGCCAGTGTAATGTCTATAATATTACAGGTGTTCTCTAAAGCATGCCAGTGCAATGTCCATAATATGACAGGGTGTTCTTTACAGCATGCCAGTGTAATGTCTATAATATGACAGGGTGTTCTCTAAAGTATGCCAGTGTAATGTCTATAATATGACAGGGTGTTCTCTAAAGTATGCCAGTGTAATGTCTATAATATGACAGGGTGTTCTCTAAAGTATGCCAGTGTAATGTCTATAATATGACAGGGTGTTCTCTATAATAGACAAGTGTAATGTCTATAATATGACAGGGTGTTCTCTAAAGTATGCCAGTGTAATGTCTATAATATGATAGGGTGTTCTCTAAAGTATGTCAGTGTAATGTCTATAATATGACAGGGTGTTCTCTAAAGTATGCCAGTGTAATGTCTATAATATGACAGGGTGTTCTCTAAAGTATGCCAGTGTAATGTCTATAATATGACAGGGTGTTCTCAAAGTATGCTAGTGTAATGTTTATAATATGACAGGGTGTTCTCTAAAGTATGCCAGTGTAATGTCTATAATATGACAGGGTGTTCTCTAAAGTATGCCAGTGTAATGTCTATAATATGACAGGGTGTTCTCTAAAATATGCCAGTGTAATGTCTATAATATGACAGGGTGTTCTCTAAAGTATGCCAGTGTAATGTCTATAATATGACAGGGTGTTCTCTAAAGTATGCCAGTGTAATGTCTATAATATGACAGGGTGTTCTCTAAAGTATGCCAGTCTAATGTCTATAATATGACAGGGTGTTCTCTAAAGTATGCCAGTGTAATGTCTATAATATGACAGGGTGTTCTCTAAAGTATGCCAGTGTAATGTCTATAATATGACAGGGTGTTCTCTACAGTATGCCGGTGTAATGTCTATAATATGACAGGGTGTTCTCTACAGTATGCCGGTGTAATGTCTATAATATTACAGGTGTTCTCTAAAGTATGCCAGTGCAATGTCCATAATATGACAGGGTGTTCTCTAAAGTATGCCAGTGTAATGTACATAATATGACAGGGTTTTCTCTAAAGTATGCCAGTGTAATGTCCATAATATGACAGGGTGTTCTCTAAAGTATGCCAGTGTAATGTCTATAATATGACAGGGTGTTCTCTATAATAGACAAGTGTAATGTCTATAATATTACAGGTGTTCTCTAAGGTATGCCAGTGCAATGTCCATAATATGACAGGGTGTTCTCTAAAGTATGCCAGTGTAATGTCCATAATATGACAGGGTGTTCTCTAAAGTATGCCAGTGTAATGTCTATAATATGACAGGGTGTTCTCTAAAGTATGCCAGTGTAATGTCTATAATATGACAGGGTGTTCTCTAAAGTATGCCAGTGTAATGTCTATAATATGACAGGGTGTTCTCTAAAGTATGCCAGTGCAATGTCTATAATATGACAGGGTGTTCTCTAAAGTATGCCAGTGTAATGTCCATAATATGACAGGGTGTTCTCTAAAGTATGCCAGTGTAATGTCTATAATATGACAGGGTGTTCTCTAAAGTATGCCGGTGTAATGTCTATAATATGACAGGGTGTTCTCTAAAGTATGCCAGTGTAATGTCTATAATATGACAGGGTGTTCTCTAAAGTATGTCAGTGTAATGTCCATAATATGACAGGGTGTTCTCTAAAGTATGCCAGTGTAATGTCTATAATATGACAGGGTGTTCTCTAAAGTATGTCAGTGTAATGTCCATAATATGACAGGGTGTTCTCTAAAGTATGCCAGTGTAATGTCTATAATATGAAAGGGTGTTCTCTAACGTATGCCAGTGTAATGTCTATAATATGACAGGGTGTTCTCTAAAGTATGCCAGTGTAATGTCCATAATATGACAGGGTGTTCTCTAAAGTATGCCAGTGTAATGTCTATAATATGACAGGGTGTTCTCTAAAGTATGTCAGTGTAATGTCCATAATATGACAGGGTGTTCTCTAAAGTATGCCAGTGTAATGTCTATAATATGACAGGGTGTTCTCTAACGTATGCCAGTGTAATGTCCATAATATGACAGGGTGTTCTCTAAAGTATGCCAGTGTAATGTCCATAATATGACAGGGTGTTCTCTAAAGTATGCCAGTGTAATGTCTATAATATGACAGGGTGTTCTCTAAAGTATGCCAGTGTAATGTCTATAATATGACAGGGTGTTCTCTAAAGTATGCCAGTGTAATGTCTATATTTGACAGGGTGTTCTCTAAAGTATGCCAGTGTAATGTCTATAATATGACAGGGTGTTCTCTAAAGTATGCCAGTGTAATGTCTATAATATGACAGGGTGTTCTCTATAATAGACAAGTGTAATGTCTATAATCTGACAGGGTTTTCTCTATAATAGACAAGTGTAATGTCTATAATATGACAGGGTGTTCTCTAAAGTATGTCAGTGTAATGTCTATAATATGACAGGGTGTTCTCTATAATAGACGAGTGTAATGTCTATAATATGACAGGGTGTTCTCTAAAGTATGCCAGTGCAATGTCCATAATATGATAGGGTGTTCTCTAAAGTATGCCAGTGCAATGTATATAATATGACAGGGTGTTCTCTATAATAGACAAGTGTAATGTCTATAATATTACAGGTGTTCTCTAAAGTATGCCAGTGCAATGTATATAATATGACAGGGTGTTCTCTATAATAGACAAGTGTAATATCTATAATATTACAGGTGTTCTCTAAAGTATGCCAGTGCAATGTATATAATATGACAGGGTGTTCTCTAAAGTATGCCAGTGTAATGTCTATAATATGACAGGGTGTTCTCTAAAGTGTGCCAGTGTAATGTGAATAATATGACAGGGTGTTCTCTAAAGTATGCCAGTGCAATGTCCATAATATGACAGGGTGTTCTCTAAAGTATGCCAGTGTAATGTCTATAATATGACAGGGTGTTCTCTAAAGTATGCCAGTGTAATGTGAATAATATGACAGGGTGTTCTCTAAAGTATGCCAGTGTAATGTCTATAATATTACAGGTGTTCTCTAAAGCATGCCAGTGCAATGTCCATAATATGACAGGGTGTTCTTTACAGTATGCCAGTGTAATGTCTATAATATGACAGGGTGTTCTCTAAAGTATGCCAGTGTAATGTCTATAATATGACAGGGTGTTCTCTAAAGTATGCCAGTGTAATGTCTATAATATGACAGGGTGTTCTCAAAGTATGCTAGTGTAATGTCTATAATATGACAGGGTGTTCTCTAAAGTATGCCAGTGTAATGTCTATAATATGACAGGGTGTTCTCTAAAGCATGCCAGTGCAATGTCTATAATATGACAGGGTGTTCTCTAGAGTATGCCAGTGCAATGTCTATAATATGACAGGGTGTTCTCTAAAGTATGCCAGTGTAATGTCTATAATATGACAGGGTGTTCTCTAAAGCATGCCAGTGCAATGTCTATAATATGACAGGGTGTTCTCTAAAGTATGCCAGTGTAATGTCTATAATATGACAGGGTGTTCTCTAAAGTATGCCAGTGTAATGTCTATAATATGACAGGGTGTTCTCTAAAGTATGCCAGTGTAATGTCTATAATATGACAGGGTGTTCTCTAAAGTATGCCAGTGTAATGTCTATAATATGACAGGGTGTTCTCTAAAGCATGCCAGTGCAATGTCTATAATATGGCAGGGTGTTCTCTAAAGTATGCCAGTGTAATGTCTATAATATGACAGGGTGTTCTCTAAAGTATGCCAGTGTAATGTCTATAATATGACAGGGTGTTCTCTAAAGTATGCCAGTGTAATGTCTATAATATGACAGGGTGTTCTCTAAAGTATGCCAGTGTAATGTCCATAATATGACAGGGTGTTCTCTAAAGTATGCCAGTGTAATGTCTATAATATGACAGGGTGTTCTCTAAAGTATGTCAGTGTAATGTCCATAATATGACAGGGTGTTCTCTAAAGTATGCCAGTGTAATGTCTATAATATGACAGGGTGTTCTCTAACGTATGCCAGTGTAATGTCCATAATATGACAGGGTGTTCTCTAAAGTATGCCAGTGTAATGTCCATAATATGACAGGGTGTTCTCTAAAGTATGCCAGTGTAATGTCTATAATATGACAGGGTGTTCTCTAAAGTATGCCAGTGTAATGTCTATAATATGACAGGGTGTTCTCTAAAGTATGCCAGTGTAATGTCTATATTTGACAGGGTGTTCTCTAAAGTATGCCAGTGTAATGTCTATAATATGACAGGGTGTTCTCTAAAGTATGCCAGTGTAATGTCTATAATATGACAGGGTGTTCTCTATAATAGACAAGTGTAATGTCTATAATCTGACAGGGTTTTCTCTATAATAGACAAGTGTAATGTCTATAATATGACAGGGTGTTCTCTAAAGTATGTCAGTGTAATGTCTATAATATGACAGGGTGTTCTCTATAATAGACGAGTGTAATGTCTATAATATGACAGGGTGTTCTCTAAAGTATGCCAGTGCAATGTCCATAATATGATAGGGTGTTCTCTAAAGTATGCCAGTGCAATGTATATAATATGACAGGGTGTTCTCTATAATAGACAAGTGTAATGTCTATAATATTACAGGTGTTCTCTAAAGTATGCCAGTGCAATGTATATAATATGACAGGGTGTTCTCTATAATAGACAAGTGTAATATCTATAATATTACAGGTGTTCTCTAAAGTATGCCAGTGCAATGTATATAATATGACAGGGTGTTCTCTAAAGTATGCCAGTGTAATGTCTATAATATGACAGGGTGTTCTCTAAAGTGTGCCAGTGTAATGTGAATAATATGACAGGGTGTTCTCTAAAGTATGCCAGTGCAATGTCCATAATATGACAGGGTGTTCTCTAAAGTATGCCAGTGTAATGTCTATAATATGACAGGGTGTTCTCTAAAGTATGCCAGTGTAATGTGAATAATATGACAGGGTGTTCTCTAAAGTATGCCAGTGTAATGTCTATAATATTACAGGTGTTCTCTAAAGCATGCCAGTGCAATGTCCATAATATGACAGGGTGTTCTTTACAGTATGCCAGTGTAATGTCTATAATATGACAGGGTGTTCTCTAAAGTATGCCAGTGTAATGTCTATAATATGACAGGGTGTTCTCTAAAGTATGCCAGTGTAATGTCTATAATATGACAGGGTGTTCTCAAAGTATGCTAGTGTAATGTCTATAATATGACAGGGTGTTCTCTAAAGTATGCCAGTGTAATGTCTATAATATGACAGGGTGTTCTCTAAAGCATGCCAGTGCAATGTCTATAATATGACAGGGTGTTCTCTAGAGTATGCCAGTGCAATGTCTATAATATGACAGGGTGTTCTCTAAAGTATGCCAGTGTAATGTCTATAATATGACAGGGTGTTCTCTAAAGCATGCCAGTGCAATGTCTATAATATGACAGGGTGTTCTCTAAAGTATGCCAGTGTAATGTCTATAATATGACAGGGTGTTCTCTAAAGTATGCCAGTGTAATGTCTATAATATGACAGGGTGTTCTCTAAAGTATGCCAGTGTAATGTCTATAATATGACAGGGTGTTCTCTAAAGTATGCCAGTGTAATGTCTATAATATGACAGGGTGTTCTCTAAAGCATGCCAGTGCAATGTCTATAATATGGCAGGGTGTTCTCTAAAGTATGCCAGTGTAATGTCTATAATATGACAGGGTGTTCTCTAAAGTATGCCAGTGTAATGTCTATAATATGACAGGGTGTTCTCTAAAGTATGCCAGTGTAATGTCTATAATATGACAGGGTGTTCTCTAAAGTATGCCAGTGTAATGTCTATAATATGACAGGGTGTTCTCTAAAGTATGCCAGTGTAATGTCTATAATATGACAGGGTGTTCTCAAAGTATGCTAGTGTAATGTCTATAATACGACAGGGTGTTCTCTAAAGTATGCCAGTGTAATGTCTATAATATGACAGGGTGTTCTCTAAAGTATGCCAGTGCAATGTCCATAATATGACAGGGTGTTCTCTAAAGTATGCTAGTGTAATGTCTATAATATGACAGGGTGTTCTCTAAAGTATGCCAGTGTAATGTCTATAATATTACAGGTGTTCTCTAAAGCATGCCAGTGCAATGTCCATAATATGACAGGGTGTTCTTTACAGCATGCCAGTGTAATGTCTATAATATGACAGGGTGTTCTCTAAAGTATGCCAGTGTAATGTCTATAATATGACAGGGTGTTCTCTAAAGTATGCCAGTGTAATGTCTATAATATGACAGGGTGTTCTCTAAAGTATGCCAGTGTAATGTCTATAATATGACAGGGTGTTCTCTATAATAGACAAGTGTAATGTCTATAATATGACAGGGTGTTCTCTAAAGTATGCCAGTGTAATGTCTATAATATGATAGGGTGTTCTCTAAAGTATGTCAGTGTAATGTCTATAATATGACATGGTGTTCTCTAAAGTATGCCAGTGTAATGTCTATAATATGACAGGGTGTTCTCTAAAGTATGCCAGTGTAATGTCTATAATATGACAGGGTGTTCTCAAAGTATGCTAGTGTAATGTCTATAATATGACAGGGTGTTCTCTAAAGTATGCCAGTGTAATGTCTATAATATGACAGGGTGTTCTCTAAAGTATGCCAGTGTAATGTCCATAATATGACAGGGTGTTCTCTAAAGTATGCCAGTGTAATGTCTATAATATGACAGGGTGTTCTCTAAAGTATGCCAGTGTAATGTCTATAATATGACAGGGTGTTCTCTAAAGTATGCCAGTGTAATGTGAATAATATGACAAGGTGTTCTCTACAGTATGCCAGTGTAATGTCTATATTTGACAGGGTGTTCTCTATAATAGACAAGTGTAATGTCTATAATGCCAGTGTAATGTCTATAATATGACAGGGTGTTCTCTAAAGTATGCCAGTGTAATGTCTATAATATGAAAGGGTGTTCTCTAAAGTATGCCAGTGTAATGTCTATAATATGACAGGGTGTTCTCTAAAGTATGCCAGTGTAATGTCTATAATATGACAGGGTGTTCTCTAAAGTATGCCAGTGCAATGTCCATAATATGACAGGGTGTTCTCTAAAGTATGCTAGTGTAATGTCTTTAATATGACAGGGTGTTCTCTAAAGTATGCCAGGGTAATGTCTATAATATTACAGGTGTTCTCTAAAGTATGCCAGTGCAATGTCCATAATATGACAGGGTGTTCTCTAAAGTAAGCTAGTGTAATGTCTATAATATGACAGGGTGTTCTCTAAAGTATGCCAGTGTAATGTCTATAATATTACAGGTGTTCTCTAAAGCATGCCAGTGCAATGTCCATAATATGACAGGGTGTTCTTTACAGCATGCCAGTGTAATGTCTATAATATGACAGGGTGTTCTCTAAAGTATGCCAGTGTAATGTCTATAATATGACAGGGTGTTCTCTAAAGTATGCCAGTGTAATGTCTATAATATGACAGGGTGTTCTCTAAAGTATGCCAGTGTAATGTCTATAATATGACAGGGTGTTCTCTATAATAGACAAGTGTAATGTCTATAATATGACATGGTGTTCTCTAAAGTATGCCAGTGTAATGTCTATAATATGATAGGGTGTTCTCTAAAGTATGTCAGTGTAATGTCTATAATATGACAGGGTGTTCTCTAAAGTATGCCAGTGTAATGTCTATAATATGACAGGGTGTTCTCTAAAGTATGCCAGTGTAATGTCTATAATATGACAGGGTGTTCTCTAAAGTGTGCCAGTGTAATGTGAATAATATGACAGGGTGTTCTCTAAAGTATGCCAGTGCAATGTCCATAATATGACAGGGTGTTCTCTAAAGTATGCCAGTGTAATGTCTATAATATGACAGGGTGTTCTCTAAAGTATGCCAGTGTAATGTCTATAATATGACAGGGTGTTCTCTAAAGTATGCCGGTGTAATGTCTATAATATGACAGGGTGTTCTCTAAAGTATGCCAGTGTAATGTCTATAATATGACAGTGTGTTCTCTAAAGTATGTCAGTGTAATGTCCATAATATGACAGGGTGTTCTCTAAAGTATGCCAGTGTAATGTCTATAATATGACAGGGTGTTCTCTAAAGTATGTCAGTGTAATGTCCATAATATGACAGGGTGTTCTCTAAAGTATGCCAGTGTAATGTCTATAATATGACAGGGTGTTCTCTAACGTATGCCAGTGTAATGTCTATAATATGACAGGGTGTTCTCTAAAGTATGCCAGTGTAATGTCCATAATATGACAGGGTGTTCTCTAAAGTATGCCAGTGTAATGTCTATAATATGACAGGGTGTTCTCTAAAGTATGTCAGTGTAATGTCCATAATATGACAGGGTGTTCTCTAAAGTATGCCATTGTAATGTCTATAATATGACAGGGTGTTCTCTAACGTATGCCAGTGTAATGTCCATAATATGACAGGGTGTTCTCTAAAGTATGCCAGTGTAATGTCCATAATATGACAGGGTGTTCTCTAAAGTATGCCAGTGTAATGTCTATAATATGACAGGGTGTTCTCTAAAGTATGCCAGTGTAATGTCTATAATATGACAGGGTGTTCTCTAAAGTATGCCAGTGTAATGTCTATATTTGACAGGGTGTTCTCTAAAGTATGCCAGTGTAATGTCTATAATATGACAGGGTGTTCTCTAAAGTATGCCAGTGTAATGTCTATAATATGACAGGGTGTTCTCTATAATAGACAAGTGTAATGTCTATAATCTGACAGGGTTTTCTCTATAATAGACAAGTGTAATGTCTATAATATGACAGGGTGTTCTCTAAAGTATGTCAGTGTAATGTCTATAATATGACAGGGTGTTCTCTATAATAGACGAGTGTAATGTCTATAATATGACAGGGTGTTCTCTAAAGTATGCCAGTGCAATGTCCATAATATGATAGGGTGTTCTCTAAAGTATGCCAGTGCAATGTATATAATATGACAGGGTGTTCTCTATAATAGACAAGTGTAATGTCTATAATATTACAGGTGTTCTCTAAAGTATGCCAGTGCAATGTATATAATATGACAGGGTGTTCTCTATAATAGACAAGTGTAATATCTATAATATTACAGGTGTTCTCTAAAGTATGCCAGTGCAATGTATATAATATGACAGGGTGTTCTCTAAAGTATGCCAGTGTAATGTCTATAATATGACAGGGTGTTCTCTAAAGTGTGCCAGTGTAATGTGAATAATATGACAGGGTGTTCTCTACAGTATGCCAGTGCAATGTCCATAATATGACAGGGTGTTCTCTAAAGTATGCCAGTGTAATGTCTATAATATGACAGGGTGTTCTCTAAAGTATGCCAGTGTAATGTGAATAATATGACAGGGTGTTCTCTAAAGTATGCCAGTGTAATGTCTATAATATTACAGGTGTTCTCTAAAGCATGCCAGTGCAATGTCCATAATATGACAGGGTGTTCTTTACAGTATGCCAGTGTAATGTCTATAATATGACAGGGTGTTCTCTAAAGTATGCCAGTGTAATGTCTATAATATGACAGGGTGTTCTCTAAAGTATGCCAGTGTAATGTCTATAATATGACAGGGTGTTCTCAAAGTATGCTAGTGTAATGTCTATAATATGACAGGGTGTTCTCTAAAGTATGCCAGTGTAATGTCTATAATATGACAGGGTGTTCTCTAAAGCATGCCAGTGCAATGTCTATAATATGACAGGGTGTTCTCTAGAGTATGCCAGTGCAATGTCTATAATATGACAGGGTGTTCTCTAAAGTATGCCAGTGTAATGTCTATAATATGACAGGGTGTTCTCTAAAGCATGCCAGTGCAATGTCTATAATATGACAGGGTGTTCTCTAAAGTATGCCAGTGTAATGTCTATAATATGACAGGGTGTTCTCTAAAGTATGCCAGTGTAATGTCTATAATATGACAGGGTGTTCTCTAAAGTATGCCAGTGTAATGTCTATAATATGACAGGGTGTTCTCTAAAGTATGCCAGTGTAATGTCTATAATATGACAGGGTGTTCTCTAAAGCATGCCAGTGCAATGTCTATAATATGGCAGGGTGTTCTCTAAAGTATGCCAGTGTAATGTCTATAATATGACAGGGTGTTCTCTAAAGTATGCCAGTGTAATGTCTATAATATGACAGGGTGTTCTCTAAAGTATGCCAGTGTAATGTCTATAATATGACAGGGTGTTCTCTAAAGTATGCCAGTGTAATGTCTATAATATGACAGGGTGTTCTCTAAAGTATGCCAGTGTAATGTCTATAATATGACAGGGTGTTCTCAAAGTATGCTAGTGTAATGTCTATAATACGACAGGGTGTTCTCTAAAGTATGCCAGTGTAATGTCTATAATATGACAGGGTGTTCTCTAAAGTATGCCAGTGCAATGTCCATAATATGACAGGGTGTTCTCTAAAGTATGCTAGTGTAATGTCTATAATATGACAGGGTGTTCTCTAAAGTATGCCAGTGTAATGTCTATAATATTACAGGTGTTCTCTAAAGCATGCCAGTGCAATGTCCATAATATGACAGGGTGTTCTTTACAGCATGCCAGTGTAATGTCTATAATATGACAGGGTGTTCTCTAAAGTATGCCAGTGTAATGTCTATAATATGACAGGGTGTTCTCTAAAGTATGCCAGTGTAATGTCTATAATATGACAGGGTGTTCTCTAAAGTATGCCAGTGTAATGTCTATAATATGACAGGGTGTTCTCTATAATAGACAAGTGTAATGTCTATAATATGACAGGGTGTTCTCTAAAGTATGCCAGTGTAATGTCTATAATATGATAGGGTGTTCTCTAAAGTATGTCAGTGTAATGTCTATAATATGACATGGTGTTCTCTAAAGTATGCCAGTGTAATGTCTATAATATGACAGGGTGTTCTCTAAAGTATGCCAGTGTAATGTCTATAATATGACAGGGTGTTCTCAAAGTATGCTAGTGTAATGTCTATAATATGACAGGGTGTTCTCTAAAGTATGCCAGTGTAATGTCTATAATATGACAGGGTGTTCTCTAAAGTATGCCAGTGTAATGTCCATAATATGACAGGGTGTTCTCTAAAGTATGCCAGTGTAATGTCTATAATATGACAGGGTGTTCTCTAAAGTATGCCAGTGTAATGTCTATAATATGACAGGGTGTTCTCTAAAGTATGCCAGTGTAATGTGAATAATATGACAAGGTGTTCTCTACAGTATGCCAGTGTAATGTCTATATTTGACAGGGTGTTCTCTATAATAGACAAGTGTAATGTCTATAATGCCAGTGTAATGTCTATAATATGACAGGGTGTTCTCTAAAGTATGCCAGTGTAATGTCTATAATATGAAAGGGTGTTCTCTAAAGTATGCCAGTGTAATGTCTATAATATGACAGGGTGTTCTCTAAAGTATGCCAGTGTAATGTCTATAATATGACAGGGTGTTCTCTAAAGTATGCCAGTGCAATGTCCATAATATGACAGGGTGTTCTCTAAAGTATGCTAGTGTAATGTCTTTAATATGACAGGGTGTTCTCTAAAGTATGCCAGGGTAATGTCTATAATATTACAGGTGTTCTCTAAAGTATGCCAGTGCAATGTCCATAATATGACAGGGTGTTCTCTAAAGTAAGCTAGTGTAATGTCTATAATATGACAGGGTGTTCTCTAAAGTATGCCAGTGTAATGTCTATAATATTACAGGTGTTCTCTAAAGCATGCCAGTGCAATGTCCATAATATGACAGGGTGTTCTTTACAGCATGCCAGTGTAATGTCTATAATATGACAGGGTGTTCTCTAAAGTATGCCAGTGTAATGTCTATAATATGACAGGGTGTTCTCTAAAGTATGCCAGTGTAATGTCTATAATATGACAGGGTGTTCTCTAAAGTATGCCAGTGTAATGTCTATAATATGACAGGGTGTTCTCTATAATAGACAAGTGTAATGTCTATAATATGACATGGTGTTCTCTAAAGTATGCCAGTGTAATGTCTATAATATGATAGGGTGTTCTCTAAAGTATGTCAGTGTAATGTCTATAATATGACAGGGTGTTCTCTAAAGTATGCCAGTGTAATGTCTATAATATGACAGGGTGTTCTCTAAAGTATGCCAGTGTAATGTCTATAATATGACAGGGTGTTCTCTAAAGTGTGCCAGTGTAATGTGAATAATATGACAGGGTGTTCTCTAAAGTATGCCAGTGCAATGTCCATAATATGACAGGGTGTTCTCTAAAGTATGCCAGTGTAATGTCTATAATATGACAGGGTGTTCTCTAAAGTATGCCAGTGTAATGTGAATAATATGACAGGGTGTTCTCTAAAGTATGCCAGTGTAATGTCTATAATATTACAGGTGTTCTCTAAAGCATGCCAGTGCAATGTCCATAATATGACAGGGTGTTCTTTACAGTATGCCAGTGTAATGTCTATAATATGACAGGGTGTTCTCTAAAGTATGCCAGTGTAATGTCTATAATATGACAGGGTGTTCTCTAAAGTATGCCAGTGTAATGTCTATAATATGACAGGGTGTTCTCAAAGTATGCTAGTGTAATGTCTATAATATGACAGGGTGTTCTCTAAAGTATGCCAGTGTAATGTCTATAATATGACAGGGTGTTCTCTAAAGCATGCCAGTGCAATGTCTATAATATGACAGGGTGTTCTCTAGAGTATGCCAGTGCAATGTCTATAATATGACAGGGTGTTCTCTAAAGTATGCCAGTGTAATGTCTATAATATGACAGGGTGTTCTCTAAAGCATGCCAGTGCAATGTCTATAATATGACAGGGTGTTCTCTAAAGTATGCCAGTGTAATGTCTATAATATGACAGGGTGTTCTCTAAAGTATGCCAGTGTAATGTCTATAATATGACAGGGTGTTCTCTAAAGTATGCCAGTGTAATGTCCATAATATGACAGGGTGTTCTCCAAAGTATGCCAGTGTAATGTCTATAATATGACAGGGTGTTCTCTAAAGCGTGCCAGTGCAATGTCTATAATATGACAGGGTGTTCTCTAAAGTGTGCCAGTGTAATGTCTATAATATGACAGGGTGTTCTCTAAAGTATGCCAGTGTAATGTCTATAATATGACAGGGTGTTCTCTAAAGCGTGCCAGTGCAATGTCTATAATATGACAGGGTGTTCTCTAAAGTGTGCCAGTGTAATGTCTATAATATGACAGGGTGTTCTCTAAAGTATGCCAGTGTAATGTCTATAATATGACAGGGTGTTCTCTAAAGTATGCCAGTGTAATGTCTATAATATGACAGGGTGTTCTCTAAAGTATGCCAGTGTAATGTCTATAATATGACAGGGTGTTCTCTAAAGCATGCCAGTGCAATGTCTATAATATGGCAGGGTGTTCTCTAAAGTATGCCAGTGTAATGTCTATAATATGACAGGGTGTTCTCTAAAGTATGCCAGTGTAATGTCTATAATATGACAGGGTGTTCTCTAAAGTATGCCAGTGTAATGTCTATAATATGACAGGGTGTTCTCTAAAGTATGCCAGTGTAATGTCTATAATATGACAGGGTGTTCTCTAAAGTATGCCAGTGTAATGTCTATAATATGACAGGTTGTTCTCAAAGTATGCTAGTGTAATGTCTATAATACGACAGGGTGTTCTCTAAAGTATGCCAGTGTAATGTCTATAATATGACAGGGTGTTCTCTAAAGTATGCCAGTGCAATGTCCATAATATGACAGGGTGTTCTCTAAAGTATGCTAGTGTAATGTCTATAATATGACAGGGTGTTCTCTAAAGTATGCCAGTGTAATGTCTATAATATTACAGGTGTTCTCTAAAGCATGCCAGTGCAATGTCCATAATATGACAGGGTGTTCTTTACAGCATGCCAGTGTAATGTCTATAATATGACAGGGTGTTCTCTAAAGTATGCCAGTGTAATGTCTATAATATGACAGGGTGTTCTCTAAAGTATGCCAGTGTAATGTCTATAATATGACAGGGTGTTCTCTAAAGTATGCCAGTGTAATGTCTATAATATGACAGGGTGTTCTCTATAATAGACAAGTGTAATGTCTATAATATGACAGGGTGTTCTCTAAAGTATGCCAGTGTAATGTCTATAATATGATAGGGTGTTCTCTAAAGTATGTCAGTGTAATGTCTATAATATGACATGGTGTTCTCTAAAGTATGCCAGTGTAATGTCTATAATATGACAGGGTGTTCTCTAAAGTATGCCAGTGTAATGTCTATAATATGACAGGGTGTTCTCAAAGTATGCTAGTGTAATGTCTATAATATGACAGGGTGTTCTCTAAAGTATGCCAGTGTAATGTCTATAATATGACAGGGTGTTCTCTAATGTATGCCAGTGTAATGTCCATAATATGACAGGGTGTTCTCTAAAGTATGCCAGTGTAATGTCTATAATATGACAGGGTGTTCTCTAAAGTATGCCAGTGTAATGTCTATAATATGACAGGGTGTTCTCTAAAGTATGCCAGTGTAATGTGAATAATATGACAAGGTGTTCTCTACAGTATGCCAGTGTAATGTCTATATTTGACAGGGTGTTCTCTATAATAGACAAGTGTAATGTCTATAATGCCAGTGTAATGTCTATAATATGACAGGGTGTTCTCTAAAGTATACCAGTGTAATGTCTATAATATGACAGGGTGTTCTCTAAAGTATGCCAGTGTAATGTCTATAATATGACAGGGTGTTCTCTAAAGTATGCCAGTGTAATGTCTATAATATGACAGGGTGTTCTCTAAAGTATGCCAGTGCAATGTCCATAATATGACAGGGTGTTCTCTAAAGTATGCTAGTGTAATGTCTATAATATGACAGGGTGTTCTCTAAAGTATGCCAGGGTAATGTCTATAATATTACAGGTGTTCTCTAAAGTATGCCAGTGCAATGTCCATAATATGACAGGGTGTTCTCTAAAGTATGCTAGTGTAATGTCTATAATATGACAGGGTGTTCTCTAAAGTATGCCAGTGTAATGTCTATAATATTACAGGTGTTCTCTAAAGCATGCCAGTGCAATGTCCATAATATGACAGGGTGTTCTTTACAGCATGCCAGTGTAATGTCTATAATATGACAGGGTGTTCTCTAAAGTATGCCAGTGTAATGTCTATAATATGACAGGGTGTTCTCTAAAGTATGCCAGTGTAATGTCTATAATA
Source organism: Lissotriton helveticus (assembly GCF_964261635.1). NCBI lineage: Eukaryota > Metazoa > Chordata > Amphibia > Caudata > Salamandridae > Lissotriton > Lissotriton helveticus. The sequence continues at coordinate 669,349,897 of NC_136061.1, forward strand.
TGACAGGGTGTTCTCTATAATAGACAAGTGTAATGTCTATAATATGACAGGGTGTTCTCTAAAGTATGCCAGTGTAATGTCTATAATATGATAGGGTGTTCTCTAAAGTATGTCAGTGTAATGTCTATAATATGACAGGGTGTTCTCTAAAGTATGCCAGTGTAATGTCTATAATATGACAGGGTGTTCTCTAAAGTATGCCAGTGTAATGTCTATAATATGACAGGGTGTTCTCTAAAGTGTGCCAGTGTAATGTGAATAATATGACAGGGTGTTCTCTAAAGTATGCCAGTGCAATGTCCATAATATGACAGGGTGTTCTCTAAAGTATGCCAGTGTAATGTCTATAATATGACAGGGTGTTCTCTAAAGTATGCCAGTGTAATGTGAATAATATGACAGGGTGTTCTCTAAAGTATGCCAGTGTAATGTCTATAATATTACAGGTGTTCTCTAAAGCATGCCAGTGCAATGTCCATAATATGACAGGGTGTTCTTTACAGTATGCCAGTGTAATGTCTATAATATGACAGGGTGTTCTCTAAAGTATGCCAGTGTAATGTCTATAATATGACAGGGTGTTCTCTAAAGTATGCCAGTGTAATGTCTATAATATGACAGGGTGTTCTCAAAGTATGCTAGTGTAATGTCTATAATATGACAGGGTGTTCTCTAAAGTATGCCAGTGTAATGTCTATAATATGACAGGGTGTTCTCTAAAGCATGCCAGTGCAATGTCTATAATATGACAGGGTGTTCTCTAGAGTATGCCAGTGCAATGTCTATAATATGACAGGGTGTTCTCTAAAGTATGCCAGTGTAATGTCTATAATATGACAGGGTGTTCTCTAAAGCATGCCAGTGCAATGTCTATAATATGACAGGGTGTTCTCTAAAGTATGCCAGTGTAATGTCTATAATATGACAGGGTGTTCTCTAAAGTATGCCAGTGTAATGTCTATAATATGACAGGGCGTTCTCTAAAGTATGCCAGTGTAATGTCCATAATATGACAGGGTGTTCTCCAAAGTATGCCAGTGTAATGTCTATAATATGACAGGGTGTTCTCTAAAGCATGCCAGTGCAATGTCTATAATATGACAGGGTGTTCTCTAAAGTGTGCCAGTGTAATGTCTATAATATGACAGGGTGTTCTCTAAAGTATGCCAGTGTAATGTCTATAATATGACAGGGTGTTCTCTAAAGTATGCCAGTGTAATGTCTATAATATGACAGGGTGTTCTCTAAAGTATGCCAGTGTAATGTCTATAATATGACAGGGTGTTCTCTAAAGTATGCCAGTGTAATGTCTATAATATGACAGGGTGTTCTCAAAGTATGCTAGTGTAATGTCTATAATACGACAGGGTGTTCTCTAAAGTATGCCAGTGTAATGTCTATAATATGACAGGGTGTTCTCTAAAGTATGCCAGTGCAATGTCCATAATATGACAGGGTGTTCTCTAAAGTATGCTAGTGTAATGTCTATAATATGACAGGGTGTTCTCTAAAGTATGCCAGTGTAATGTCTATAATATTACAGGTGTTCTCTAAAGCATGCCAGTGCAATGTCCATAATATGACAGGGTGTTCTTTACAGCATGCCAGTGTAATGTCTATAATATGACAGGGTGTTCTCTAAAGTATGCCAGTGTAATGTCTATAATATGACAGGGTGTTCTCTAAAGTATGCCAGTGTAATGTCTATAATATGACAGGGTGTTCTCTAAAGTATGCCAGTGTAATGTCTATAATATGACAGGGTGTTCTCTATAATAGACAAGTGTAATGTCTATAATATGACAGGGTGTTCTCTAAAGTATGCCAGTGTAATGTCTATAATATGATAGGGTGTTCTCTAAAGTATGTCAGTGTAATGTCTATAATATGACAGGGTTTTCTCTAAAGTATGCCAGTGTAATGTCTATAATATGACAGGGTGTTCTCTAAAGTATGCCAGTGTAATGTCTATAATATGACAGGGTGTTCTCAAAGTATGCTAGTGTAATGTCTATAATATGACAGGGTGTTCTCTAAAGTATGCCAGTGTAATGTCTATAATATGACAGGGTGTTCTCTAAAGTATGCCAGTGTAATGTCTATAATATGACAGGGTGTTCTCTAAAGTATGCCAGTGTAATGTCTATAATATGACAGGGTGTTCTCTAAAGTATGCCAGTGTAATGTCTATAATATGACAGGGTGTTCTCTAAAGTATGCCAATGTAATGTGAATAATATGACAAGGTGTTCTCTACAGTATGCCAGTGTAATGTCTATATTTGACAGGGTGTTCTCTATAATAGACAAGTGTAATGTCTATAATGCCAGTGTAATGTCTATAATATGACAGGGTGTTCTCTAAAGTGTGCCAGTGTAATGTCTATAATATGACAGGGTGTTCTCTAAAGTGTGCCAGTGTAATGTGTATAATATGACAGGGTGTTCTCTAAAGTATGCCAGTGTAATGTCTATAATATGACAGGGTGTTCTCTAAAGTATGCCAGTGTAATGTCTATAATATGACAGGGTGTTCTCTAAAGTATGCCAGTGTAATGTCTATAATATGACAGGGTGTTCTCTAAAGTATGCCAGTGTAATGTCTATAATATGACAGGGTGTTCTCTAAAGTATGCCAGTGTAATGTCTATAATATGACAGGGTGTTCTCTAAAGTGTGCCAGTGTAATGTGAATAATATGACAGGGTGTTCTCTGAAGTATGCCAGTGTAATGTCTATAATATGACAGGGTGTTCTCTAAAGTATGCCAGTGTAATGTCTATAATATGACAGGGTGTTCTCTAAAGTATGCCAGTGTAATGTCTATAATATGACAGGGTGTTCTCTAAAGTATGCCAGTGTAATGTCTATAATATGACAGGGTGTTCTCTAAAGTGTGCCAGTGTAATGTGTATAATATGACAGGGTGTTCTCTAAAGTATGCCAGTGTAATGTCTATAATATGACAGGGTGTTCTCTAAAGTATGCCAGTGTAATGTCTATAATATGACAGGGTGTTCTCTAAAGTATGTCAGTGTAATGTCTATAATATGACAGGGTGTTCTCTAAAGTATGCCAGTGTAATGTCCATAATATGACAGGGTGTTCTCTAAAGTATGCCAGTCTAATGTCTATAATATGACAGGGTGTTCTCTAAAGTATGCCAGTGTAATGTCTATAATATGACAGGGTGTTCTCTAAAGTATGCCGGTGTAATGTCTATAATATGACAGGGTGTTCTCTAAAGTATGCCGGTGTAATGTCTATAATATGACAGGGTGTTCTCTAAAGTATGTCAGTGTAATGTCTATAATATGACAGGGTGTTCTCTAAAGTGTGCCAGTGTAATGTCCATAATATGACAGGGTGTTCTCTAAAGTATGCCAGTGCAATGTGTATAAAATGATAGGGTGTTCTCTAAAGTATGCCAGTGTAATGTCTATAATATGACAGGGTGTTCTCTAAAGTGTGCCAGTGTAATGTCTATAATATGACAGGGTGTTCTCTAAAGTATGCCGGTGTAATGTCTATAATATGACAGGGTGTTCTCTAAAGTATGTCAGTGTAATGTCTATAATAAAGTATGCCAGTGCAATGTCCATAATATGACAGGGTGTTCTCTAAAGTATGCCAGTGTAATGTCTATAATATGACAGGGTGTTCTCGAAAGTATGCCAGTGCAATGTGTATAAAATGATAGGGTGTTCTCTAAAGTATGCCAGTGTAATGTCTATAATATGACAGGGTGTTCTCTAAAGTATGTCAGTGTAATGTCTATAATATGACAGGGTGTTCTCTAGAGTATGCCAGTGTAATGTCTATAATATGACAGGGTGTTCTCTAAAGTATGCCAGTGTAATGTCTATAATATGACAGGGTGTTCTCTAAAGTATGCCAGTGTAATGTCTATAATATGACAGGGTGTTCTCTAAAGTATGCCAGTGTAATGTCTATATTTGACAGGGTGTTCTCTACAATAGACAAGTGTAATGTCTATAATATGACAGGGTGTTCTCTAAAGTATGCCAGTGTAATGTCTATAATATGACAGGGTGTTCTCTAAAGTATGCCAGTGTAATGTCTATAATATGACAGGGTGTTCTCTAAAGTATGCCAGTGTAATGTGAATAATATGACAGGGTGTTCTCTAAAGTATGCCAGTGTAATGTGAATAATATGACAGGGTGTTCTCTAAAGTATGCCAGTGTAATGTCTATAATATGACAGGGTGTTCTCTAAAGTATGCCAGTGTAATGTCTATAATATGACAGGGTGTTCTCTAAAGTATGCCAGTGTAATGTCTATAATATGACAGGGTGTTCTCTAAAGTGTGCCAGTGCAATGTCCATTATATGACAGGGTGTTCTCTAAAGTATTCCAGTGTAATGTCTATAATATGACAGGGTGTTCTCTAAAGTGTGCCAGTGCAATGTCCATAATATGACAGGGTGTTCTCTAATGTGTGCCAGTGTAATGTCCATAATATGACAGGGTGTTCTCTAAAGTATGCCAGAGCAATGTGTTTAAAATGATAGGGTGTTCTCTAAGGTATGCCAGTGTAATGTCTATAATATGACAGGGTGTTCTCTAAAGTGTGCCAGTGTAATGTCTATAATATGACAGGGTGTTCTCTAAAGTATGCCGGTGTAATGTCTATAATATGACAGGGTGTTCTCTAAAGTATGTCAGTGTAATGTCTATAATATGACAGGGTGTTCTCTAAAGTGTGCCAGTGTAATGTCCATAATATGATAGGGTGTTCTCTAAAGTATGCCAGTGCAATGTGTATAAAATGATAGGGTGTTCTCTAAAGTATGCCAGTGTAATGTCTATAATATGACAGGGTGTTCTCTAAAGTATGCCAGTGCAATGTGTATAAAATGATAGGGTGTTCTCTAAAGTATGTCAGTGTAATGTCTATAATATGACAGGGTGTTCTCTAAAGTATGTCAGTGTAATGTCTATAATATGACAGGGTGTTCTCTAAAGTATGCCAGTGCAATGTCCATAATATGACAGGGTGTTCTCTAAAGTATGCCAGTGTAATGTCTATAATATGACAGGGTGTTCTCTAAAGTATGCCAGTGCAATGTGTATAAAATGATAGGGTGTTCTCTAAAGTATGCCAGTGTAATGTCTGTAATATGACAGGGTGTTCTCTAAAGTATGTCAGTGTAATGTCTATAATATGACAGGGTGTTCTCTAGAGTATGCCAGTGTAATGTCTATAATATGACAGGGTGTTCTCTAAAGTATGCCAGTGTAATGTCTATAATATGACAGGGTGTTCTCTAAAGTATGCCAGTGTAATGTCTATAATATGACAGGGTGTTCTCTAAAGTATGCCAGTGTAATGTCTATATTTGACAGGGTGTTCTCTATAATAGACAAGTGTAATGTCTATAATATGACAGGGCGTTCTCTAAAGTATGCCAGTGTAATGTCTATAATATGACAGGGTGTTCTCTAAAGTATGCCAGTGTAATGTCTATAATATGACAGGGTGTTCTCTAAAGTATGCCAGTGTAATGTGAATAATATGACAGGGTGTTCTCTAAAGTATGCCAGTGTAATGTGAATAATATGACAGGGTGTTCTCTAAAGTATGCCAGTGTAATGTCTATAATATGACAGGGTGTTCTCTAAAGTATGCCAGTGTAATGTCGATAATATGACAGGGTGTTCTCTAAAGTATGCCAGTGTAATGTCTATAATATGACAGGGTGTTCTCTAAAGTGTGCCAGTGCAATGTCCATAATATGACAGGGTGTTCTCTAAAGTATTCCAGTGTAATGTCTATAATATGACAGGGTGTTCTCTAAAGTATGTCAGTGTAAAGTCTATAATATGACAGGGTGTTCTCTAAAGCATGCCAGTGCAATGTCCATAATATGACAGGGTGTTCTCTAAAGTATGCCAGTGTAATGTCTATAATATGACAGGGTGTTCTCTAAAGCATGCCAGTGCAATGTCTATAATATGATAGGGTGTTCTCTAAAGCATGCCAGTGCAATGTCTATACTATGACAGGGTGTTCTCTAAAGTATGCCAGTGTAATGTCTATAATATGACAGGGTGTTCTCTAAAGTATGCCAGTGTAATGTCCATAATATGACAGGGTGTTCTCTAAAGTATGCCCGTGCAATGTGTATAAAATGATAGGGTGTTCTCTAAAGTATGCCAGCGTAATGTGTATAATATGACAGGGTGTTCTCTAAAGTATGCCAGTGTAATGTCCATAATATGACAGGGTGTTCTCTAAAGTATGCCAGTGTAATGTGTATAATATGACAGGGTGTTCTCTAAAGTATGCCAGTGTAATGTCTATAATATGACAGGGTGTTCTCTAAAGTATGCCAGTGCAATGTCTATAATATGACAGGGTGTTCTCTATTATAGATCAGTGTAATGTCCATAATATGACAGGGTGTTCTCTAAAGTATGCCAGTGTAATGTGTATAATATGACAGGGTGTTCTCTAAAGTATGCCAGTGCAATGTATATAATATGACAGGGTGTTCTCTATTATAGATCAGTGTAATGTCCATAATATGACAGGGTGTTCTCTAAAGTATGTCAGTGTAATGTATATAATATGACAGGGTGTTCTCTATTATAGATCAGTGTAATGTCCATAATATGACAGGGTGTTCTCTAAAGTATGCCAGTGTAATGTCTATAATATGACAGGGTGTTCTCTAAAGTATGCCAGTGCAATGTCTATAATATGACAGGGTGTTCTCTATTATAGATCAGTGTAATGTCCATAATATGACAGGGTGTTCTCTAAAGTATGCCAGTGTAATGTCTATAATATGACAGGGTGTTCTCTAAAGTATGCCAGTGCAATGTATATAATATGACAGGGTGTTCTCTATTATAGATCAGTGTAATGTCCATAATATGACAGGGTGTTCTCTAAAGTATGCCAGTGTAATGTCTATAATATGACAGGGTGTTCTCTAAAGTATTCCAGTGTAATGTCTATAATATGACAGGGTGTTCTCTAAAGTATATCAGTGTAATGTTTATAATATGACAGGGTGTTCTCTAAAGTATGTCAGTGTAATGTCTATAATATGACAGGGTGTTCTCTAAAGTATGCCAGTGCAATGTATATAATATGACAGGGTGTTCTCTATTATAGATCAGTGTAATGTCCATAATATGACAGGGTGTTCTCTAAAGTATGTCAGTGTAATGTCTATAATATGACAGGGTTTTCTCTAAAGTATGCCAGTGCAATGTCTATAATATGACAGGGTGTTCTCTAAAGTATGTCAGTGTAATGTCTATAATATGACAGGGTGTTCTCTAAAGTATGCCAGTGTAATGTCTATAATATGACAGGGTGTTCTCTAAAGTATGTCAGTGTAATGTCTATAATATTACAGGGTGTTCTCTAAAGTATGCCAGTGCAATGTGTATAAAATGATAGGGTGTTCTCTAAAGTATGCCAGTGTAATGTCTATAATATGACAGGGTGTTCTCTAAAGTATGTCAGTGTAATGTCTATAATATGACAGGGTGTTCTCTAGAGTATGCCAGTGTAATGTCTATAATATGACAGGGTGTTCTCTAGAGTATGCCAGTGTAATGTCTATAATATGACAGGGTGTTCTCTAAAGTATGCCAGTGTAATGTCCATAATATGACAGGGTGTTCTCTAAAGTATGTCAGTGTAATGTCTATAATATGACAGGGTGTTCTCTAAAGTATGCCAGTGTAATGTCTATAATATGACAGGGTGTTCTCTAAAGTATGTCAGTGTAATGTCTATAATATGACAGGGTGTTCTCTAAAGTATGCCAGTGTAATGTCTATAATATGACAGGGTGTTCTCTAAAGTATGCCAGTGTAATGTCTATAATATGACAGGTGTTCTCTAAAGTATGCCAGTGTAATGTCTATAATATGACAGGGTGTTCTCTAAAGTATGTCAGTGTAATGTCTATAATATGACAGGTGTTCTCTAAAGTATGCCAGTGTAATGTCTATAATATGACAGGGTGTTCTCTAAAGTATGCCAGTGTAATGTCCATAATATGACAGGGTGTTCTCTAAAGTATGCCAGTGCAATGTGTATAAAATGATAGGGTGTTCTCTAAAGTATGCCAGTGTAATGTCTATAATATGACAGGGTGTTCTCTAAAGAATGTCAGTGTAATGTCTATAATATGACAGGTGTTCTCTAACGTATGTCAGTGTAATGTCTATAATATGACAGGGTGTTCTCTAAAGTGTGCCAGTGTAATGTCCATAATATGACAGGGTGTTCTCTAAAGTATGCCAGTGCAATGTGTATAAAATGATAGGGTGTTCTCTAAAGTATGTCAGTGTAATGTCTATAATATGACAGGGTGTTCTCTAAAGTATGCCAGTGTAATGTCTATAATATGACAGGGTGTTCTCTAAAGTATGCCAGTGTAATGTCTATAATATGACAGGTGTTCTCTAAAGTATGCCAGTGTAATGTCTATAATATGACAGGGTGTTCTCTAAAGTATGTCAGTGTAATGTCTATAATATGACAGGTGTTCTCTAAAGTATGCCGGTGTAATGTCGATAATATGACAGGGTGTTCTCTAAAGTATGTCAGTGTAATGTCTATAATATGACAGGGTGTTCTCTAAAGTGTGCCAGTGTAATGTCCATAATATGATAGGGTGTTCTCTAAAGTATGCCAGTGCAATGTGTATAAAATGATAGGGTGTTCTCTAAAGTATGCCAGTGTAATGTCTATAATATGACAGGGTGTTCTCTAAAGTATGCCAGTGCAATGTGTATAAAATGATAGGGTGTTCTCTAAAGTATGTCAGTGTAATGTCTATAATATGACAGGGTGTTCTCTAAAGTATGTCAGTGTAATGTCTATAATATGACAGGGTGTTCTCTAAAGTATGCCAGTGCAATGTCCATAATATGACAGGGTGTTCTCTAAAGTATGCCAGTGTAATGTCTATAATATGACAGGGTGTTCTCTAAAGTATGCCAGTGCAATGTGTATAAAATGATAGGGTGTTCTCTAAAGTATGCCAGTGTAATGTCTATAATATGACAGGGTGTTCTCTAAAGTATGTCAGTGTAATGTCTATAATATGACAGGGTGTTCTCTAGAGTATGCCAGTGTAATGTCTATAATATGACAGGGTGTTCTCTAAAGTATGCCAGTGTAATGTCTATAATATGACAGGGTGTTCTCTAAAGTATGCCAGTGTAATGTCTATAATATGACAGGGTGTTCTCTAAAGTATGCCAGTGTAATGTCTATATTTGACAGGGTGTTCTCTATAATAGACAAGTGTAATGTCTATAATATGACAGGGCGTTCTCTAAAGTATGCCAGTGTAATGTCTATAATATGACAAGGTGTTCTCTAAAGTATGCCAGTGTAATGTCTATAATATGACAGGGTGTTCTCTAAAGTATGCCAGTGTAATGTGAATAATATGACAGGGTGTTCTCTAAAGTATGCCAGTGTAATGTGAATAATATGACAGGGTGTTCTCTAAAGTATGCCAGTGTAATGTCTATAATATGACAGGGTGTTCTCTAAAGTATGCCAGTGTAATGTCTATAATATGACAGGGTGTTCTCTAAAGTATGCCAGTGTAATGTCTATAATATGACAGGGTGTTCTCTAGAGTGTGCCAGTGCAATGTCCATAATATGACAGGGTGTTCTCTAAAGTATTCCAGTGTAATGTCTATAATATGACAGGGTGTTCTCTAAAGTATGTCAGTGTAATGTCTATAATATGACAGGGTGTTCTCTAAAGCATGCCAGTGCAATGTCCATAATATGACAGGGTGTTCTCTAAAGTATGCCAGTGTAATGTCTATAATATGACAGGGTGTTCTCTAAAGCATGCCAGTGCAATGTCTATAATATGATAGGGTGTTCTCTAAAGCATGCCAGTGCAATGTCTATAATATGACAGGGTGTTCTCTAAAGTATGCCAGTGTAATGTCTATAATATGACAGGGTGTTCTCTAAAGTATGCCAGTGTAATGTCCATAATATGACAGGGTGTTCTCTAAAGTATGCCAGTGCAATGTGTATAAAATGATAGGGTGTTCTCTAAAGTATGCCAGTGTAATGTGTATAATATGACAGGGTGTTCTCTAAAGTATGCCAGTGTAATGTCCATAATATGACAGGGTGTTCTCTAAAGTATGCCAGTGTAATGTGTATAATATGACAGGGTGTTCTCTAAAGTATGCCAGTGTAATGTCTATAATATGACAGGGTGTTCTCTAAAGTATGCCAGTGCAATGTCTATAATATGACAGGGTGTTCTCTATTATAGATCAGTGTAATGTCCATAATATGACAGGGTGTTCTCTAAAGTATGCCAGTGTAATGTGTATAATATGACAGGGTGTTCTCTAAAGTATGCCAGTGCAATGTATATAATATGACAGGGTGTTCTCTATTATAGATCAGTGTAATGTCCATAATATGACAGGGTGTTCTCTAAAGTATGTCAGTGTAATGTATATAATATGACAGGGTGTTCTCTATTATAGATCAGTGTAATGTCCATAATATGACAGGGTGTTCTCTAAAGTATGCCAGTGTAATGTCTATAATATGACAGGGTGTTCTCTAAAGTATGCCAGTGCAATGTCTATAATATGACAGGGTGTTCTCTATTATAGATCAGTGTAATGTCCATAATATGACAGGGTGTTCTCTAAAGTATGCCAGTGTAATGTCTATAATATGACAGGGTGTTCTCTAAAGTATGCCAGTGCAATGTATATAATATGACAGGGTGTTCTCTATTATAGATCAGTGTAATGTCCATAATATGACAGGGTGTTCTCTAAAGTATGCCAGTGTAATGTCTATAATATGACAGGGTGTTCTCTAAAGTATTCCAGTGTAATGTCTATAATATGACAGGGTGTTCTCTAAAGTATATCAGTGTAATGTCTATAATATGACAGGGTGTTCTCTAAAGTATGTCAGTGTAATGTCTATAATATGACAGGGTGTTCTCTAAAGTATGCCAGTGTAATGTATATAATATGACAGGGTGTTCTCTATTATAGATCAGTGTAATGTCCATAATATGACAGGGTGTTCTCTAAAGTATGTCAGTGTAATGTCTATAATATGACAGGGTTTTCTCTAAAGTATGCCAGTGCAATGTCTATAATATGACAGGGTGTTCTCTAAAGTATGTCAGTGTAATGTCTATAATATGACAGGGTGTTCTCTAAAGTATGCCAGTGTAATGTCTATAATATGACAGAGTGTTCTCTAAAGTATGTCAGTGTAATGTCTATAATATTACAGGGTGTTCTCTAAAGTATGCCAGTGCAATGTGTATAAAATGATAGGGTGTTCTCTAAAGTATGCCAGTGTAATGTCTATAATATGACAGGGTGTTCTCTAAAGTATGTCAGTGTAATGTCTATAATATGACAGGGTGTTCTCTAGAGTATGCCAGTGTAATGTCTATAATATGACAGGGTGTTCTCTAGAGTATGCCAGTGTAATGTCTATAATATGACAGGGTGTTCTCTAAAGTATGCCAGTGTAATGTCCATAATATGACAGGGTGTTCTCTAAGGTATGTCAGTGTAATGTCTATAATATGACAGGGTGTTCTCTAAAGTATGCCAGTGTAATGTCTATAATATGACAGGGTGTTCTCTAAAGTATGTCAGTGTAATGTCTATAATATGACAGGGTGTTCTCTAAAGTATGCCAGTGTAATGTCTATAATATGACAGGGTGTTCTCTAAAGTATGCCAGTGTAATGTCTATAATATGACAGGTGTTCTCTAAAGTATGCCAGTGTAATGTCTATAATATGACAGGGTGTTCTCTAAAGTATGTCAGTGTAATGTCTATAATATGACAGGTGTTCTCTAAAGTATGCCAGTGTAATGTCTATAATATGACAGGGTGTTCTCTAAAGTATGCAAGTGTAATGTCTATAATATGACAGGGTGTTCTCTAAAGTATGCCAGTGTAAAGTGAATAATATGACAGGGTGTTCTCTAAAGTATGCCAGTGTAATGTGAATAATATGACAGGGTGTTCTCTAAAGTATGCCAGTGTAATGTCTATAATATTACAGGGTGTTCTCTAAAGTATGCCAGTGTAATGTCCATAATAAGACAGGGTGTTCTCTAAAGTGTGCCAGTGTAATGTCCATAATATGACAGGGTGTTCTCTAAAGTATGTCAGTGTAATGTCTATAATATGACAGGGTGTTCTCTAAAGTATGCCAGTGTAATGTCTATAATATGACAGGGTGTTCTCTAAAGTATGCCAGTGTAATGTCTATAATATGACAGGTGTTCTCTAAAGTATGCCAGTGTAATGTCTATAATATGACAGGGTGTTCTCTAAAGTATGTCAGTGTAATGTCTATAATATGACAGGTGTTCTCTAATGTATGCCAGTGTAATGTCTATAATATGACAGGGTGTTCTCTAAAGTATGCCAGTGTAATGTCCATAATATGACAGGGTGTTCTCTAAAGTATGCCAGTGCAATGTGTATAAAATGATAGGGTGTTCTCTAAAGTATGCCAGTGTAATGTCTATAATATGACAGGGTGTTCTCTAAAGTATGCCAGTGTAATGTCTATAATATGACAGGGTGTTCTCTAACGTATGTCAGTGTAATGTCTATAATATGACAGGGTGTTCTCTAAAGTATGCCAGTGCAATGTGTATAAAATGATAGGGTGTTCTCTAAAGTATGCCAGTGCAATGTGTATAAAATGATAGGGTGTTCTCTAACGTATGCCAGTGTAATGTCTATAATATGACAGGGTGTTCTCTAAAGTGTGCCAGTGTAATGTCTATAATATGACAGGGTGTTCTCTAAAGTATGCCAGTGTAATGTCTATAATATGACAGGGTGTTCTCTAAAGTATGTCGGTGTAATGTCTATAATATGACAGGGTGTTCTCTAAGGTATGTCAGTGTAATGTCTATAATATGACAGGGTGTTCTCTAAAGTGTGCCAGTGTAATGTCTATAATATGACAGGGTGTTCTCTAAAGTATGTCAGTGTAATGTCTATAATATGACAGGGTGTTCTCTAAAGTATGCCAGTGTAATGTCTATAATATGACAGGGTGTTCTCTAAAGTATGTCAGTGTAATGTCTATAATATGACAGGGTGTTCTCTAAAGTATGCCAGTGTAATGTCTATAATATGACAGGGTGTTCTCTAAAGTATGCCAGTGTAATTTCTATAATATGACAGGGTGTTCTTTACAGTATGCCAGTGTAATGTCTATAATATGACAGGGTGTTCTCTAAAGTATGTCAGTGTAATGTCCATAATATGACAGGGTGTTCTCTAAAGTATGCCAGTGTAATGTCTATATTATGACAGGGTGTTCTCTAAAGTATGCCAGTGTAATGTCTATAATATGACAGGGTGTTCTTTACAGTATGCCAGTGTAATGTCTATAATATGACAGGGTGTTCTCTAAAGTATGTCAGTGTAATGTCCATAATATGACAGGGTGTTCTCTACAGTATGCCGTTGTAATGTCTATAATATGACAGGGTGTTCTCTAAAGTATGCCAGTGTAATGTCTATAATATGACAGGGTGTTCTCTAAAGTATGCCGGTGTAATGTCTATAATATGACAGGGTGTTCTCTAAAGTATGCCGGTGTAATGTCTATAATATGACAGGGTGTTCTCTAAAGTATGTCAGTGTAATGTCTATAATATGACAGGGTGTTCTCTAAAGTATGCCAGTGCAATGTGTATAAAATGATAGGGTGTTCTCTAAAGTATGCCAGTGTAATGTCTATAATATGACAGGGTGTTCTCTAAAGTATGCCAGTGTAATGTCTATAATATGACAGGGTGTTCTCTAAAGTATGCCAGTGTAATGTCTATAATATGACAGGGTGTTCTCTAACGTATGCCAGTGTAATGTCTATAATATGCCAGGGTGTTCTCTAAAGTATGCCGGTGTAATGTCTATAATATGACAGGGTGTTCTCTAAAGTATGCCGGTGTAATGTCTATAATATGACAGGGTGTTCTCTAAAGTATGCCGGTGTAATGTCTATAATATGACAGGGTGTTCTCTAAAGTATGTCAGTGTAATGTCTATAATATGACAGGGTGTTCTCTAAAGTGTGCCAGTGTAATGTCCATAATATGACAGGGTGTTCTCTAAAGTATGCCAGTGCAATGTGTATAAAATGATAGGGTGTTCTCTAAAGTATGCCAGTGTAATGTCTATAATATGACAGGGTGTTCTCTAAAGTATGTCAGTGTAATGTCTATAATATGACAGGGTGTTCTCTAAAGTGTGCCAGTGTAATGTCCATAATATGACAGGGTGTTCTCTAAAGTATGCCAGTGTAATGTCTATAATATGACAGGGTGTTCTCTAAAGTATGCCAGTGTAATGTCTATAATATGACAGGGTGTTCTCTAAAGTATGCCAGTGTAATGTCTATAATATGACAGGGTGTTCTCTAAAGTATGTCAGTGTAATGTCTATAATATGACAGGGTGTTCTCTAAAGTATGCCAGTGTAATGTCTATAATATGACAGGGTGTTCTCTAAAGTATGCCAGTGCAATGTCCATAATATGACAGGGTGTTCTCTAAAGTATGTCAGTGTAATGTCCATAATATGACAGGGTGTTCTCTAAAGTATGCCAGTGTAATGTCTATAATATGACAGGGTGTTCTCTAAAGTATGCCAGTGTAATGTCTATAATATGACAGGGTGTTCTTTACAGTATGCCAGTGTAATGTCTATAATATGACAGGGTGTTCTCTAAAGTATGTCAGTGTAATGTCCATAATATGACAGGGTGTTCTCTAAAGTATGCCAGTGTAATGTCTATAATATGACAGGGTGTTCTCTAAAGTATGCCAGTGTAATGTCTATAATATGACAGGGTGTTCTTTACAGTATGCCAGTGTAATGTCTATAATATGACAGGGTGTTCTCTAAAGTATGTCAGTGTAATGTCCATAATATGACAGGGTGTTCTCTACAGTATGCCGTTGTAATGTCTATAATATGACAGGGTGTTCTCTAAAGTATGCCAGTGTAATGTCTATAATATGACAGGGTGTTCTCTAAAGTATGCCGGTGTAATGTCTATAATATGACAGGGTGTTCTCTAAAGTATGCCGGTGTAATGTCTATAATATGACAGGGTGTTCTCTAAAGTATGTCAGTGTAATGTCTATAATATCACAGGGTGTTCTCTAAAGTATGCCAGTGCAATGTGTATAAAATGATAGGGTGTTCTCTAAAGTATGCCAGTGTAATGTCTATAATATGACAGGGTGTTCTCTAAAGTATGCCAGTGTAATGTCTATAATATGACAGGGTGTTCTCTAAAGTATGCCAGTGTAATGTCTATAATATGACAGGGTGTTCTCTAAAGTATGCCAGTGTAATGTCTATAATATGCCAGGGTGTTCTCTAAAGTATGCCAGTGTAATGTCTATAATATGACAGGGTGTTCTCTAAAGTATGCCGGTGTAATGTCTATAATATGACAGGGTGTTCTCTAAAGTATGCCGGTGTAATGTCTATAATATGACAGGGTGTTCTCTAAAGTATGTCAGTGTAATGTCTATAATATGACAGGGTGTTCTCTAAAGTGTGCCAGTGTAATGTCCATAATATGAGAGGGTGTTCTCTAAAGTATGCCAGTGCAATGTGTATAAAATGATAGGGTGTTCTCTAAAGTATGCCAGTGTAATGTCTATAATATGACAGGGTGTTCTCTAAGGTATGTCAGTGTAATGTCTATAATATGACAGGGTGTTCTCTAAAGTGTGCCAGTGTAATGTCCATAATATGACAGGGTGTTCTCTAAAGTATGCCAGTGTAATGTCTATAATATGACAGGGTGTTCTCTAAAGTATGCCAGTGTAATGTCTATAATATGACAGGGTGTTCTCTAAAGTATGCCAGTGTAATGTCTATAATATGACAGGGTGTTCTCTAAAGTATGTCAGTGTAATGTCTATAATATGACAGGGTGTTCTCTAAGGTATGCCAGTGTAATGTCTATAATATGACAGGGTGTTCTCTAAAGTATGCCAGTGCAATGTCCATAATATGACAGGGTGTTCTCTAAAGTATGTCAGTGTAATGTCCATAATATGACAGGGTGTTCTCTAAAGTATGCCAGTGTAATGTCTATAATATGACAGGGTGTTCTCTAAAGTATGCCAGTGTAATGTGTATAATATGACAGGGTGTTCTCTAAAGTATGCCAGTGTAATGTCTATAATATGACAGGGTGTTCTCTAAAGTATGCCAGTGTAATGTCTATAATATGACAGGGTGTTCTCTAAAGTATGCCAGTGTAATGTCTATAATATGACAGGGTGTTCTCTAAAGTATGCCAGTGTAATGTGAATAATATGACAAGGTGTTCTCTACAGTATGCCAGTGTAATGTCTATATTTGACAGGGTGTTCTCTATAATAGACAAGTGTAATGTCTATAATGCCAGTGTAATGTCTATAATATGACAGGGTGTTCTCTAACGTATGCCAGTGTAATGTCTATAATATGACAGGGTGTTCTCTAAAATATGCCAGTGTAATGTCTATAATATGACAGGGTGTTCTCTAAAGTATGCCAGTGTAATGTGAATAATATGACAGGGTGTTCTCTAAAGTATGCCAGTGTAATGTCTATAATATGACAGGGTGTTCTCTAAAGTATGCCAGTGTAATGTCTATAATATGACAGGGTGTTCTCTAAAGTATGCCAGTGTAATGTCTATAATATGACAGGGTGTTCTCTAAAGTATGCCAGTGCAATGTCCATAATATGACAGGGTGTTCTCTAAAGTATGCTAGTGTAATGTCTATAATATGACAGGGTGTTCTCTAAAGTATGCCAGTGTAATGTCTATAATATTACAGGTGTTCTCTAAAGTATGCCAGTGCAATGTCCATAATATGACAGGGTGTTCTCTAAAGTATGCTAGTGTAATGTCTATAATATGACAGGGTGTTCTCTAAAGTATGCCAGTGTAATGTCTATAATATTACAGGTGTTCTCTAAAGCATGCCAGTGCAATGTCCATAATATGACAGGGTGTTCTTTACAGCATGCCAGTGTAATGTCTATAATATGACAGGGTGTTCTCTAAAGTATGCCAGTGTAATGTCTATAATATGACAGGGTGTTCTCTAAAGTATGCCAGTGTAATGTCTATAATATGACAGGGTGTTCTCTAAAGTATGCCAGTGTAAAGTCTATAATATGACAGGGTGTTCTCTATAATAGACAAGTGTAATGTCTATAATATGACAGGGTGTTCTCTAAAGTATGCCAGTGTAATGTCTATAATATGATAGGGTGTTCTCTAAAGTATGTCAGTGTAATGTCTATAATATGACAGGGTGTTCTCTAAAGTATGCCAGTGTAATGTCTATAATATGACAGGGTGTTCTCTAAAGTATGCCAGTGTAATGTCTATAATATGACAGGGTGTTCTCAAAGTATGCTAGTGTAATGTCTATAATATGACAGGGTGTTCTCTAAAGTATGCCAGTGTAATGTCTATAATATGACAGGGTGTTCTCTAAAGTATGCCAGTGTAATGTCTATAATATGACAGGGTGTTCTCTAAAGTATGCCAGTGTAATGTCTATAATATGACAGGGTGTTCTCTAAAGTATGCCAGTGAATGTCTATAATATGACAGGGTGTTCTCTAAAGTATGCCAGTGTAATGTGAATAATATGACAAGGTGTTCTCTACAGTATGCCAGTGTAATGTCTATATTTGACAGGGTGTTCTCTATAATAGACAAGTGTAATGTCTATAATGCCAGTGTAATGTCTATAATATGACAGGGTGTTCTCTAAAGTATGCCAGTGTAATGTCTATAATATGACAGGGTGTTCTCTAAAGTATGCCAGTGTAATGTCTATAATATGACAGGGTGTTCTCTAAAGTATGCCAGTGTAATGTGAATAATATGACAGGGTGTTCTCTAAAGTATGCCAGTGTAATGTCTATAATATGACAGGGTGTTCTCTAAAGTATGCCAGTGTAATGTCTATAATATGACAGGGTGTTCTCTAAAGTATGCCAGTGTAATGTCTATAATATGACAGGGTGTTCTCTAAAGTATGCCAGTGTAATGTCTATAATATGACAGGGTGTTCTCTAAAGTATGCCAGTGTAATGTCTATAATATGACAGGGTGTTCTCTAAAGTATGCCAGTGTAATGTCTATAATATGACAGGGTGTTCTCTAAAGTATGCCAGTGTAATGTCTATAATATGACAGGGTGTTCTCTAAAGTGTGCCAGTGTAATGTGTATAATATGACAGGGTGTTCTCTAAAGTATGCCAGTGTAATGTGTATAATATGACAGGGTGTTCTCTAAAGTATGCCAGTGTAATGTCTATAATATGACAGGGTGTTCTCTAAAGTATGCCAGTGTAATGTCTATAATATGACAGGGTGTTCTCTAAAGTATGCCAGTGTAATGTCTATAATATGACAGGGTGTTCTCTAAAGTGTGCCAGTGTAATGTCTATAATATGACAGGGTGTTCTCTAAAGTGTGCCAGTGTAATGTGAATAATATGACAGGGTGTTCTCTGAAGTATGCCAGTGTAATGTCTATAATATGACAGGGTGTTCTCTAAAGTATGCCAGTGTAATGTCTATAATATGACAGGGTGTTCTCTAAAGTATGCCAGTGTAATGTCTATAATATGACAGGGTGTTCTCTAAAGTATGCCAGTGTAATGTCTATAATATGACAGGGTGTTCTCTAAAGTGTGCCAGTGTAATGTGTATAATATGACAGGGTGTTCTCTAAAGTATGCCAGTGTAATGTCTATAATATGACAGGGTGTTCTCTAAAGTATGCCAGTGTAATGTATATAATATGACAGGGTGTTCTCTAAAGTATGTCAGTGTAATGTCTATAATATGACAGGGTGTTCTCTAAAGTATGCCAGTGTAATGTCCATAATATGACAGGGTGTTCTCTAAAGTATGCCAGTCTAATGTCTATAATATGACAGGGTGTTCTATAAAGTATGCCAGTGTAATGTCTATAATATGACAGGGTGTTCTCTAAAGTATGCCGGTCTAATGTCTATAATATGAGAGGGTGTTCTCTAAAGTATGTCAGTGTAATGTCTATAATATGACAGGGTGTTCTCTAAAGTGTGCCAGTGTAATGTCCATAATATGACAGGGTGTTCTCTAAAGTATGCCAGTGCAATGTGTATAAAATGATAGGGTGTTCTCTAAAGTATGCCAGTGTAATGTCTATAATATGACAGGGTGTTCTCTAAAGTGTGCCAGTGTAATGTCTATAATATGACAGGGTGTTCTCTAAAGTATGCCGGTGTAATGTCTATAATATGACAGGGTGTTCTCTAAAGTATGTCAGTGTAATGTCTATAATAAAGTATGCCAGTGCAATGTCCATAATATGACAGGGTGTTCTCTAAAGTATGCCAGTGTAATGTCTATAATATGACAGGGTGTTCTCTAAAGTATGTCAGTGTAATGTCTATAATATGACAGGGTGTTCTCTAGAGTATGCCAGTGTAATGTCTATAATATGACAGGGTGTTCTCTAAAGTATGCCAGTGTAATGTCTATAATATGACAGGGTGTTCTCTAAAGTATGCCAGTGTAATGTCTATAATATGACAGGGTGTTCTCTAAAGTATGCCAGTGTAATGTCTATATTTGACAGGGTGTTCTCTACAATAGACAAGTGTAATGTCTATAATATGACAGGGTGTTCTCTAAAGTATGCCAGTGTAATGTCTATAATATGACAGGGTGTTCTCTAAAGTATGCCAGTGTAATGTCTATAATATGACAGGGTGTTCTCTAAAGTATGCCAGTGTAATGTGAATAATATGACAGGGTGTTCTCTAAAGTATGCCAGTGTAATGTGAATAATATGACAGGGTGTTCTCTAAAGTATGCCAGTGTAATGTCTATAATATGACAGGGTGTTCTCTAAAGTATGCCAGTGTAATGTCTATAATATGACAGGGTGTTCTCTAAAGTATGCCAGTGTAATGTCTATAATATGACAGGGTGTTCTCTAAAGTGTGCCAGTGCAATGTCCATAATATGACAGGGTGTTCTCTAAAGTATTCCAGTGTAATGTCTATAATATGACAGGGTGTTCTCTAAAGTGTGCCAGTGCAATGTCCATAATATGACAGGGTGTTCTCTAAAGTGTGCCAGTGTAATGTCCATAATATGACAGGGTGTTCTCTAAAGTATGCCAGTGCAATATGTATAAAATGATAGGGTGTTCTCTAAAGTATGCCAGTGTAATGTCTATAATATGACAGGGTGTTCTCTAAAGTGTGCCAGTGTAATGTCTATAATATGACAGGGTGTTCTCTAAAGTATGCCGTAATGTCTATAATATGACAGGGTGTTCTCTAAAGTATGTCAGTGTAATGTCTATAATATGACAGGGTGTTCTCTAAAGTGTGCCAGTGTAATGTCCATAATATGATAGGGTGTTCTCTAAAGTATGCCAGTGCAATGTGTATAAAATGATAGGGTGTTCTCTAAAGTATGCCAGTGTAATGTCTATAATATGACAGGGTGTTCTCTAAAGTATGCCAGTGCAATGTGTATAAAATGATAGGGTGTTCTCTAAAGTATGTCAGTGTAATGTCTATAATATGACAGGGTGTTCTCTAAAGTATGCCAGTGTAATGTCTATAATATGACAGGGTGTTCTCTAAAGTATGCCAGTGTAATGTCTATAATATGACAGGGTGTTCTCTAAAGTATGCCAGTGAATGTCTATAATATGACAGGGTGTTCTCTAAAGTATGCCAGTGTAATGTGAATAATATGACAAGGTGTTCTCTACAGTATGCCAGTGTAATGTCTATATTTGACAGGGTGTTCTCTATAATAGACAAGTGTAATGTCTATAATGCCAGTGTAATGTCTATAATATGACAGGGTGTTCTCTAAAGTATGCCAGTGTAATGTCTATAATATGACAGGGTGTTCTCTAAAGTATGCCAGTGTAATGTCTATAATATGACAGGGTGTTCTCTAAAGTATGCCAGTGTAATGTGAATAATATGACAGGGTGTTCTCTAAAGTATGCCAGTGTAATGTCTATAATATGACAGGGTGTTCTCTAAAGTATGCCAGTGTAATGTCTATAATATGACAGGGTGTTCTCTAAAGTATGCCAGTGTAATGTCTATAATATGACAGGGTGTTCTCTAAAGTATGCCAGTGTAATGTCTATAATATGACAGGGTGTTCTCTAAAGTATGCCAGTGTAATGTCTATAATATGACAGGGTGTTCTCTAAAGTATGCCAGTGTAATATCTATAATATGACAGGGTGTTCTCTAAAGTATGCCAGTGTAATGTCTATAATATGACAGGGTGTTCTCTAAAGTGTGCCAGTGTAATGTGTATAATATGACAGGGTGTTCTCTAAAGTATGCCAGTGTAATGTCTATAATATGACAGGGTGTTCTCTAAAGTATGCCAGTGTAATGTCTATAATATGACAGGGTGTTCTCTAAAGTATGCCAGTGTAATGTCTATAATATGACAGGGTGTTCTCTAAAGTATGCCAGTGTAATGTCTATAATATGACAGGGTGTTCTCTAAAGTATGCCAGTGTAATGTCTATAATATGACAGGGTGTTCTCTAAAGTGTGCCAGTGTAATGTGAATATGACAGGGTGTTCTCTGAAGTATGCCAGTGTAATGTCTATAATATGACAGGGTGTTCTCTAAAGTATGCCAGTGTAATGTCTATAATATGACAGGGTGTTCTCTAAAGTATGCCAGTGTAATGTCTATAATATGACAGGGTGTTCTCTAAAGTATGCCAGTGTAATGTCTATAATATGACAGGGTGTTCTCTAAAGTGTGCCAGTGTAATGTGTATAATATGACAGGGTGTTCTCTAAAGTATGCCAGTGTAATGTCTATAATATGACAGGGTGTTCTCTAAAGTATGCCAGTGTAATGTATATAATATGACAGGGTGTTCTCTAAAGTATGTCAGTGTAATGTCTATAATATGACAGGGTGTTCTCTAAAGTATGCCAGTGTAATGTCCATAATATGACAGGGTGTTCTCTAAAGTATGCCAGTCTAATGTCCATAATATGACAGGGTGTTCTCTAAAGTATGCCAGTGTAATGTCTATAATATGACAGGGTGTTCTCTAAAGTATGCCGGTGTAATGTCTATAATATGACAGGGTGTTCTCTAAAGTATGCCGGTCTAATGTCTATAATATGAGAGGGTGTTCTCTAAAGTATGTCAGTGTAATGTCTATAATATGACAGGGTGTTCTCTAAAGTGTGCCAGTGTAATGTCCATAATATGACAGGGTGTTCTCTAAAGTATGCCAGTGCAATGTGTATAAAATGATAGGGTGTTCTCTAAAGTATGCCAGTGTAATGTCTATAATATGACAGGGTGTTCTCTAAAGTGTGCCAGTGTAATGTCTATAATATGACAGGGTGTTCTCTAAAGTATGCCGGTGTAATGTCTATAATATGACAGGGTGTTCTCTAAAGTATGTCAGTGTAATGTCTATAATAAAGTATGCCAGTGCAATGTCCATAATATGACAGGGTGTTCTCTAAAGTATGCCAGTGTAATGTCTATAATATGACAGGGTGTTCTCTAAAGTATGCCAGTGTAATGTCTATAATATGACAGGGTGTTCTCTAAAGTATGCCAGTGTAATGTCTATAATATGACAGGGTGTTCTCTAAAGTATGCCAGTGTAATGTCTATATTTGACAGGGTGTTCTCTACAATAGACAAGTGTAATGTCTATAATATGACAGGGTGTTCTCTAAAGTATGCCAGTGTAATGTCTATAATATGACAGGGTGTTCTCTAAAGTATGCCAGTGTAATGTCTATAATATGACAGGGTGTTCTCTAAAGTATGCCAGTGTAATGTGAATAATATGACAGGGTGTTCTCTAAAGTATGCCAGTGTAATGTGAATAATATGACAGGGTGTTCTCTAAAGTATGCCAGTGTAATGTCTATAATATGACAGGGTGTTCTCTAAAGTATGCCAGTGTAATGTCTATAATATGACAGGGTGTTCTCTAAAGTATGCCAGTGTAATGTCTATAATATGACAGGGTGTTCTCTAAAGTGTGCCAGTGCAATGTCCATAATATGACAGGGTGTTCTCTAAAGTATTCCAGTGTAATGTCTATAATATGACAGGGTGTTCTCTAAAGTGTGCCAGTGCAATGTCCATAATATGACAGGGTGTTCTCTAAAGTATGCCAGTGTAATGTCTATAATATGACAGGGTGTTCTCTAAAGTATGCCAGTGTAATGTCTATAATATGACAGGGTGTTCTCTAAAGTATGCCAGTGTAATGTCTATAATATGACAGGGTGTTCTCTAAAGTATGCCAGTGTAATGTCTATATTTGACAGGGTGTTCTCTACAATAGACAAGTGTAATGTCTATAATATGACAGGGTGTTCTCTAAAGTATGCCAGTGTAATGTCTATAATATGACAGGGTGTTCTCTAAAGTATGCCAGTGTAATGTCTATAATATGACAGGGTGTTCTCTAAAGTATGCCAGTGTAATGTGAATAATATGACAGGGTGTTCTCTAAAGTATGCCAGTGTAATGTGAATAATATGACAGGGTGTTCTCTAAAGTATGCCAGTGTAATGTCTATAATATGACAGGGTGTTCTCTAAAGTATGCCAGTGTAATGTCTATAATATGACAGGGTGTTCTCTAAAGTATGCCAGTGTAATGTCTATAATATGACAGGGTGTTCTCTAAAGTGTGCCAGTGCAATGTCCATAATATGACAGGGTGTTCTCTAAAGTATTCCAGTGTAATGTCTATAATATGACAGGGTGTTCTCTAAAGTGTGCCAGTGCAATGTCCATAATATGACAGGGTGTTCTCTAAAGTGTGCCAGTGTAATGTCCATAATATGACAGGGTGTTCTCTAAAGTATGCCAGTGCAATATGTATAAAATGATAGGGTGTTCTCTAAAGTATGCCAGTGTAATGTCTATAATATGACAGGGTGTTCTCTAAAGTGTGCCAGTGTAATGTCTATAATATGACAGGGTGTTCTCTAAAGTATGCCGTAATGTCTATAATATGACAGGGTGTTCTCTAAAGTATGTCAGTGTAATGTCTATAATATGACAGGGTGTTCTCTAAAGTGTGCCAGTGTAATGTCCATAATATGATAGGGTGTTCTCTAAAGTATGCCAGTGCAATGTGTATAAAATGATAGGGTGTTCTCTAAAGTATGCCAGTGTAATGTCTATAATATGACAGGGTGTTCTCTAAAGTATGCCAGTGCAATGTGTATAAAATGATAGGGTGTTCTCTAAAGTATGTCAGTGTAATGTCTATAATATGACAGGGTGTTCTCTAAAGTATGCCAGTGTAATGTCTATAATATGACAGGGTGTTCTCTAAAGTATGCCAGTGCAATGTGTATAAAATGATAGGGTGTTCTCTAAAGTATGCCAGTGTAATGTCTATAATATGACAGGGTGTTCTCTAAAGTATGCCAGTGCAATGTGTATAAAATGATAGGGTGTTCTCTAAAGTATGTCAGTGTAATGTCTATAATATGACAGGGTGTTCTCTAAAGTATGTCAGTGCAATGTCCATAATATGACAGGGTGTTCTCTAAAGTATGCCAGTGTAATGTCTATAATATGACAGGGTGTTCTCTAAAGTATGCCAGTGCAATGTGTATAAAATGATAGGGTGTTCTCTAAAGTATGCCAGTGTAATGTCTATAATATGACAGGGTGTTCTCTAAAGTATGTCAGTGTAATGTCTATAATATGACAGGGTGTTCTCTAGAGTATGCCAGTGTAATGTCTATAATATGACAGGGTGTTCTCTAAAGTATGCCAGTGTAATGTCTATAATATGACAGGGTGTTCTCTAAAGTATGCCAGTGTAATGTCTATAATATGACAGGGTGTTCTCTAAAGTATGCCAGTGTAATGTCTATATTTGACAGGGTGTTCTCTATAATAGACAAGTGTAATGTCTATAATATGACAGGGTGTTCTCTAAAGTATGCCAGTGTAATGTCTATAATATGACAGGGTGTTCTCTAAAGTATGCCAGTGTAATGTCTATAATATGACAGGGTGTTCTCTAAAGTATGCCAGTGTAATGTGAATAATATGACAGGGTGTTCTCTAAAGTATGCCAGTGTAATGTGAATAATATGACAGGGTGTTCTCTAAAGTATGCCAGTGTAATGTCTATAATATGACAGGGTGTTCTCTCAAGTATGCCAGTGTAATGTCTATAATATGACAGGGTGTTCTCTAAAGTATGCCAGTGTAATGTCTATAATATGACAGGGTGTTCTCTAAAGTGTGCCAGTGCAATGTCCATAATATGACAGGGTGTTCTCTAAAGTATTCCAGTGTAATGTCTATAATATGACAGGG
Source organism: Lissotriton helveticus (assembly GCF_964261635.1). Taxonomy (NCBI): domain Eukaryota; kingdom Metazoa; phylum Chordata; class Amphibia; order Caudata; family Salamandridae; genus Lissotriton; species Lissotriton helveticus. The sequence goes on from NC_136061.1 coordinate 669,375,371, forward strand.
TGTTCTCTAAAGTATGTCAGTGTAATGTCTATAATATGACAGGGTGTTCTCTAAAGCATGCCAGTGCAATGTCCATAATATGACAGGGTGTTCTCTAAAGTATGCCAGTGTAATGTCTATAATATGACAGGGTGTTCTCTAAAGCATGCCAGTGCAATGTCTATAATATGATAGGGTGTTCTCTAAAGCATGCCAGTGCAATGTCTATAATATGACAGGGTGTTCTCTAAAGTATGCCAGTGTAATGTCTATAATATGACAGGGTGTTCTCTAAAGTATGCCAGTGTAATGTCCATAATATGACAGGGTGTTCTCTAAAGTATGCCAGTGCAATGTGTATAAAATGATAGGGTGTTCTCTAAAGTATGCCAGTGTAATGTGTATAATATGACAGGGTGTTCTCTAAAGTATGCCAGTGTAATGTCCATAATATGACAGGGTGTTCTCTAAAGTATGCCAGTGTAATGTGTATAATATGACAGGGTGTTCTCTAAAGTATGCCAGTGTAATGTCTATAATATGACAGGGTGTTCTCTAAAGTATGCCAGTGCAATGTCTATAATATGACAGGGTGTTCTCTATTATAGATCAGTGTAATGTCCATAATATGACAGGGTGTTCTCTAAAGTATGCCAGTGTAATGTGTATAATATGACAGGGTGTTCTCTAAAGTATGCCAGTGCAATGTATATAATATGACAGGGTGTTCTCTATTATAGATCAGTGTAATGTCCATAATATGACAGGGTGTTCTCTAAAGTATGTCAGTGTAATGTATATAATATGACAGGGTGTTCTCTATTATAGATCAGTGTAATGTCCATAATATGACAGGGTGTTCTCTAAAGTATGCCAGTGTAATGTCTATAATATGACAGGGTGTTCTCTAAAGTATGCCAGTGCAATGTCTATAATATGACAGGGTGTTCTCTATTATAGATCAGTGTAATGTCCATAATATGACAGGGTGTTCTCTAAAGTATGCCAGTGTAATGTCTATAATATGACAGGGTGTTCTCTAAAGTATGCCAGTGCAATGTATATAATATGACAGGGTGTTCTCTATTATAGATCAGTGTAATGTCCATAATATGACAGGGTGTTCTCTAAAGTATGCCAGTGTAATATCTATAATATGACAGGGTGTTCTCTAAAGTATTCCAGTGTAATGTCTATAATATGACAGGGTGTTCTCTAAAGTATATCAGTGTAATGTCTATAATATGACAGGGTGTTCTCTAAAGTATGTCAGTGTAATGTCTATAATATGACAGGGTGTTCTCTAAAGTATGCCAGTGCAATGTATATAATATGACAGGGTGTTCTCTATTATAGATCAGTGTAATGTCCATAATATGACAGGGTGTTCTCTAAAGTATGTCAGTGTAATGTCTATAATATGACAGGGTTTTCTCTAAAGTATGCCAGTGCAATGTCTATAATATGACAGGGTGTTCTCTAAAGTATGTCAGTGTAATGTCTATAATATGACAGGGTGTTCTCTAAAGTATGCCAGTGTAATGTCTATAATATGACAGGGTGTTCTCTAAAGTATGTCAGTGTAATGTCTATAATATTACAGGGTGTTCTCTAAAGTATGCCAGTGCAATGTGTATAAAATGATAGGGTGTTCTCTAAAGTATGCCAGTGTAATGTCTATAATATGACAGGGTGTTCTCTAAAGTATGTCAGTGTAATGTCTATAATATGACAGGGTGTTCTCTAGAGTATGCCAGTGTAATGTCTATAATATGACAGGGTGTTCTCTAGAGTATGCCAGTGTAATGTCTATAATATGACAGGGTGTTCTCTAAAGTATGCCAGTGTAATGTCCATAATATGACAGGGTGTTCTCAAAAGTATGTCAGTGTAATGTCTATAATATGACAGGGTGTTCTCTAAAGTATGCCAGTGTAATGTCTATAATATGACAGGGTGTTCTCTAAAGTATGTCAGTGTAATGTCTATAATATGACAGGTGTTCTCTAAAGTATGCCAGTGTAATGTCTATAATATGACAGGGTGTTCTCTAAAGTATGCCAGTGTAATGTCCATAATATGACAGGGTGTTCTCTAAAGTATGCCAGTGCAATGTGTATAAAATGATAGGGTGTTCTCTAAAGTATGCCAGTGTAATGTCTATAATATGACAGGGTGTTCTCTAAAGTATGTCAGTGTAATGTCTATAATATGACAGGTGTTCTCTAACGTATGTCAGTGTAATATCTATAATATGACAGGGTGTTCTCTAAAGTGTGCCAGTGTAATGTCCATAATATGACAGGGTGTTCTCTAAAGTATGCCAGTGCAATGTGTATAAAATGATAGGGTGTTCTCTAAAGTATGCCAGTGTAATGTCTATAATATGACAGGATGTTCTCTAAAGTGTGCCAGTGTAATGTCTATAATATGACAGGGTGTTCTCTAAAGTATGCCAGTGTAATGTCTATAATATGACAGGGTGTTCTCTAAAGTATGTCGGTGTAATGTCTATAATATGACAGGGTGTTCTCTAAAGTATGTCAGTGTAATGTCTATAATATGACAGGGTGTTCTCTAAAGTATGCCAGTGTAATGTCTATAATATGACAGGGTGTTCTCTAAAGTATGTCAGTGTAATGTCTATAATATGACAGGGTGTTCTCTAAAGTATGCCAGTGTAATGTCTATAATATGACAGGGTGTTCTCTAAAGTATGTCAGTGTAATGTATATAATATGACAGGGTGTTCTCTAAAGTATGCCAGTGTAATGTCTATAATATGACAGGGTGTTCTCTAAAGTATGCCAGTGTAATGTCTATAATATGACAGGGTGTTCTTTACAGTATGCCAGTGTAATGTCTATAATATGACAGGGTGTTCTCTAAAGTATGTCAGTGTAATGTCCATAATATGACAGGGTGTTCTCTAATGTATGCCAGTGTAATGTCTATAATATGACAGGGTGTTCTCTAAAGTATGCCAGTGTAATGTCTATAATATGACAGGGTGTTCTCTAAAGTATGCCAGTGTAATGTCTATAATATGACAGGGTGTTCTCTAAAGTATGCCAGTGTAATGTCTATAATATGACAGGGTGTTCTCTAAAGTGTGCCAGTGCAATGTCCATAATATGACAGGGTGTTCTCTAAAGTATTCCAGTGTAATGTCTATAATATGACAGGGTGTTCTCTAAAGTGTGCCAGTGCAATGTCCATAATATGACAGGGTGTTCTCTAAAGTATGCCAGTGTAATGTCTATAATATGACAGGGTGTTCTCTAAAGTATGCCAGTGTAATGTCTATAATATGACAGGGTGTTCTCTAAAGTATGCCAGTGTAATGTCTATAATATGACAGGGTGTTCTCTAAAGTATGCCAGTGTAATGTCTATATTTGACAGGGTGTTCTCTACAATAGACAAGTGTAATGTCTATAATATGACAGGGTGTTCTCTAAAGTATGCCAGTGTAATGTCTATAATATGACAGGGTGTTCTCTAAAGTATGCCAGTGTAATGTCTATAATATGACAGGGTGTTCTCTAAAGTATGCCAGTGTAATGTGAATAATATGACAGGGTGTTCTCTAAAGTATGCCAGTGTAATGTGAATAATATGACAGGGTGTTCTCTAAAGTATGCCAGTGTAATGTCTATAATATGACAGGGTGTTCTCTAAAGTATGCCAGTGTAATGTCTATAATATGACAGGGTGTTCTCTAAAGTATGCCAGTGTAATGTCTATAATATGACAGGGTGTTCTCTAAAGTGTGCCAGTGCAATGTCCATAATATGACAGGGTGTTCTCTAAAGTATTCCAGTGTAATGTCTATAATATGACAGGGTGTTCTCTAAAGTGTGCCAGTGCAATGTCCATAATATGACAGGGTGTTCTCTAAAGTGTGCCAGTGTAATGTCCATAATATGACAGGGTGTTCTCTAAAGTATGCCAGTGCAATATGTATAAAATGATAGGGTGTTCTCTAAAGTATGCCAGTGTAATGTCTATAATATGACAGGGTGTTCTCTAAAGTGTGCCAGTGTAATGTCTATAATATGACAGGGTGTTCTCTAAAGTATGCCGTAATGTCTATAATATGACAGGGTGTTCTCTAAAGTATGTCAGTGTAATGTCTATAATATGACAGGGTGTTCTCTAAAGTGTGCCAGTGTAATGTCCATAATATGATAGGGTGTTCTCTAAAGTATGCCAGTGCAATGTGTATAAAATGATAGGGTGTTCTCTAAAGTATGCCAGTGTAATGTCTATAATATGACAGGGTGTTCTCTAAAGTATGCCAGTGCAATGTGTATAAAATGATAGGGTGTTCTCTAAAGTATGTCAGTGTAATGTCTATAATATGACAGGGTGTTCTCTAAAGTATGCCAGTGTAATGTCTATAATATGACAGGGTGTTCTCTAAAGTATGCCAGTGCAATGTGTATAAAATGATAGGGTGTTCTCTAAAGTATGCCAGTGTAATGTCTATAATATGACAGGGTGTTCTCTAAAGTATGCCAGTGCAATGTGTATAAAATGATAGGGTGTTCTCTAAAGTATGTCAGTGTAATGTCTATAATATGACAGGGTGTTCTCTAAAGTATGTCAGTGCAATGTCCATAATATGACAGGGTGTTCTCTAAAGTATGCCAGTGTAATGTCTATAATATGACAGGGTGTTCTCTAAAGTATGCCAGTGCAATGTGTATAAAATGATAGGGTGTTCTCTAAAGTATGCCAGTGTAATGTCTATAATATGACAGGGTGTTCTCTAAAGTATGTCAGTGTAATGTCTATAATATGACAGGGTGTTCTCTAGAGTATGCCAGTGTAATGTCTATAATATGACAGGGTGTTCTCTAAAGTATGCCAGTGTAATGTCTATAATATGACAGGGTGTTCTCTAAAGTATGCCAGTGTAATGTCTATAATATGACAGGGTGTTCTCTAAAGTATGCCAGTGTAATGTCTATATTTGACAGGGTGTTCTCTATAATAGACAAGTGTAATGTCTATAATATGACAGGGTGTTCTCTAAAGTATGCCAGTGTAATGTCTATAATATGACAGGGTGTTCTCTAAAGTATGCCAGTGTAATGTCTATAATATGACAGGGTGTTCTCTAAAGTATGCCAGTGTAATGTGAATAATATGACAGGGTGTTCTCTAAAGTATGCCAGTGTAATGTGAATAATATGACAGGGTGTTCTCTAAAGTATGCCAGTGTAATGTCTATAATATGACAGGGTGTTCTCTCAAGTATGCCAGTGTAATGTCTATAATATGACAGGGTGTTCTCTAAAGTATGCCAGTGTAATGTCTATAATATGACAGGGTGTTCTCTAAAGTGTGCCAGTGCAATGTCCATAATATGACAGGGTGTTCTCTAAAGTATTCCAGTGTAATGTCTATAATATGACAGGGTGTTCTCTAAAGTATGTCAGTGTAATGTCTATAATATGACAGGGTGTTCTCTAAAGCATGCCAGTGCAATGTCCATAATATGACAGGGTGTTCTCTAAAGTATGCCAGTGTAATGTCTATAATATGACAGGGTGTTCTCTAAAGCATGCCAGTGCAATGTCTATAATATGATAGGGTGTTCTCTAAAGCATGCCAGTGCAATGTCTATAATATGACAGGGTGTTCTCTAAAGTATGCCAGTGTAATGTCTATAATATGACAGGGTGTTCTCTAAAGTATGCCAGTGTAATGTCCATAATATGACAGGGTGTTCTCTAAAGTATGCCAGTGCAATGTGTATAAAATGATAGGGTGTTCTCTAAAGTATGCCAGTGTAATGTGTATAATATGACAGGGTGTTCTCTAAAGTATGCCAGTGTAATGTCCATAATATGACAGGGTGTTCTCTAAAGTATGCCAGTGTAATGTGTATAATATGACAGGGTGTTCTCTAAAGTATGCCAGTGTAATGTCTATAATATGACAGGGTGTTCTCTAAAGTATGCCAGTGCAATGTCTATAATATGACAGGGTGTTCTCTATTATAGATCAGTGTAATGTCCATAATATGACAGGGTGTTCTCTAAAGTATGCCAGTGTAATGTGTATAATATGACAGGGTGTTCTCTAAAGTATGCCAGTGCAATGTATATAATATGACAGGGTGTTCTCTATTATAGATCAGTGTAATGTCCATAATATGACAGGGTGTTCTCTAAAGTATGTCAGTGTAATGTATATAATATGACAGGGTGTTCTCTATTATAGATCAGTGTAATGTCCATAATATGACAGGGTGTTCTCTAAAGTATGCCAGTGTAATGTCTATAATATGACAGGGTGTTCTCTAAAGTATGCCAGTGCAATGTCTATAATATGACAGGGTGTTCTCTATTATAGATCAGTGTAATGTCCATAATATGACAGGGTGTTCTCTAAAGTATGCCAGTGTAATGTCTATAATATGACAGGGTGTTCTCTAAAGTATGCCAGTGCAATGTATATAATATGACAGGGTGTTCTCTATTATAGATCAGTGTAATGTCCATAATATGACAGGGTGTTCTCTAAAGTATGCCAGTGTAATATCTATAATATGACAGGGTGTTCTCTAAAGTATTCCAGTGTAATGTCTATAATATGACAGGGTGTTCTCTAAAGTATATCAGTGTAATGTCTATAATATGACAGGGTGTTCTCTAAAGTATGTCAGTGTAATGTCTATAATATGACAGGGTGTTCTCTAAAGTATGCCAGTGCAATGTATATAATATGACAGGGTGTTCTCTATTATAGATCAGTGTAATGTCCATAATATGACAGGGTGTTCTCTAAAGTATGTCAGTGTAATGTCTATAATATGACAGGGTTTTCTCTAAAGTATGCCAGTGCAATGTCTATAATATGACAGGGTGTTCTCTAAAGTATGTCAGTGTAATGTCTATAATATGACAGGGTGTTCTCTAAAGTATGCCAGTGTAATGTCTATAATATGACAGGGTGTTCTCTAAAGTATGTCAGTGTAATGTCTATAATATTACAGGGTGTTCTCTAAAGTATGCCAGTGCAATGTGTATAAAATGATAGGGTGTTCTCTAAAGTATGCCAGTGTAATGTCTATAATATGACAGGGTGTTCTCTAAAGTATGTCAGTGTAATGTCTATAATATGACAGGGTGTTCTCTAGAGTATGCCAGTGTAATGTCTATAATATGACAGGGTGTTCTCTAGAGTATGCCAGTGTAATGTCTATAATATGACAGGGTGTTCTCTAAAGTATGCCAGTGTAATGTCCATAATATGACAGGGTGTTCTCAAAAGTATGTCAGTGTAATGTCTATAATATGACAGGGTGTTCTCTAAAGTATGCCAGTGTAATGTCTATAATATGACAGGGTGTTCTCTAAAGTATGTCAGTGTAATGTCTATAATATGACAGGGTGTTCTCTAAAGTATGTCAGTGTAATGTCTATAATATGACAGGTGTTCTCTAAAGTATGCCAGTGTAATGTCTATAATAGGACAGGGTGTTCTCTAAAGTATGCCAGTGTAATGTCCATAATATGACAGGGTGTTCTCTAAAGTATGCCAGTGCAATGTGTATAAAATGATAGGGTGTTCTCTAAAGTATGCCAGTGTAATGTCTATAATATGACAGGGTGTTCTCTAAAGTATGTCAGTGTAATGTCTATAATATGACAGGTGTTCTCTAACGTATGTCAGTGTAATATCTATAATATGACAGGGTGTTCTCTAAAGTGTGCCAGTGTAATGTCCATAATATGACAGGGTGTTCTCTAAAGTATGCCAGTGCAATGTGTATAAAATGATAGGGTGTTCTCTAAAGTATGCCAGTGTAATGTCTATAATATGACAGGATGTTCTCTAAAGTGTGCCAGTGTAATGTCTATAATATGACAGGGTGTTCTCTAAAGTATGCCAGTGTAATGTCTATAATATGACAGGGTGTTCTCTAAAGTATGTCGGTGTAATGTCTATAATATGACAGGGTGTTCTCTAAAGTATGTCAGTGTAATGTCTATAATATGACAGGGTGTTCTCTAAAGTATGCCAGTGTAATGTCTATAATATGACAGGGTGTTCTCTAAAGTATGTCAGTGTAATGTCTATAATATGACAGGGTGTTCTCTAAAGTATGCCAGTGTAATGTCTATAATATGACAGGGTGTTCTCTAAAGTATGCCAGTGTAATGTCTATAATATGACAGGGTGTTCTCTAAAGTATGTCAGTGTAATGTCTATAATATGACAGGGTGTTCTCTAAAGTATGCCAGTGTAATGTCTATAATATGACAGGGTGTTCTCTAAAGTATGCCAGTGTAATGTCTATAATATGACAGGGTGTTCTTTACAGTATGCCAGTGTAATGTCTATAATATGACAGGGTGTTCTCTAAAGTATGTCAGTGTAATGTCCATAATATGACAGGGTGTTCTCTAATGTATGCCAGTGTAATGTCTATAATATGACAGGGTGTTCTCTAAAGTATGCCAGTGTAATGTCTATAATATGACAGGGTGTTCTCTAAAGTATGCCAGTGTAATGTCTATAATATGACAGGGTGTTCTCTAAAGTATGCCAGAGTAATGTCTATAATATGACAGGGTGTTCTCTACAGTATGCCGTTGTAATGTCTATAATATGACAGGGTGTTCTCTAAAGTATGCCAGTGTAATGTCTATAATATGACAGGGTGTTCTCTAAAGTATGCCGGTGTAATGTCTATAATATGACAGGGTGTTCTCTAAAGTATGCCGGTGTAATGTCTATAATATGACAGGGTGTTCTCTAAAGTATGTCAGTGTAATGTCTATAATATGACAGGGTGTTCTCTAAAGTATGCCAGTGCAATGTGTATAAAATGATAGGGTGTTCTCTAAAGTATGCCAGTGTAATGTCTATAATATGACAGGGTGTTCTCTAAAGTATGCCAGTGTAATGTCTATAATATGACAGGGTGTTCTCTAAAGTATGCCAGTGTAATGTCTATAATATGACAGGGTGTTCTCTAAAGTATGCCAGTGTAATGTCTATAATATGCCAGGGTGTTCTCTAAAGTATGCCAGTGTAATGTCTATAATATGACAGGGTGTTCTCTAAAGTATGCCGGTGTAATGTCTATAATATGACAGGGTGTTCTCTAAAGTATGCCGGTGTAATGTCTATAATATGACAGGGTGTTCTCTAAAGTATGTCAGTGTAATGTCTATAATATGACAGGGTGTTCTCTAAAGTGTGCCAGTGTAATGTCCATAATATGACAGGGTGTTCTCTAAAGTATGCCAGTGCAATGTGTATAAAATGATAGGGTGTTCTCTAAAGTATGCCAGTGTAATGTCTATAATATGACAGTGTGTTCTCTAAAGTATGTCAGTGTAATGTCTATAATATGACAGGGTGTTCTCTAAAGTGTGCCAGTGTAATGTCCATAATATGACAGGGTGTTCTCTAAAGTATGCCAGTGTAATGTCTATAATATGACAGGGTGTTCTCTAAAGTATGCCAGTGTAATGTCTATAATATGACAGGGTGTTCTCTAAAGTATGCCAGTGTAATGTCTATAATATGACAGGGTGTTCTCTAAAGTATGTCAGTGTAATGTCTATAATATGACAGGGTGTTCTCTAAAGTATGCCAGTGTAATGTCTATAATATGACAGGGTGTTCTCTAAAGTATGCCAGTGTAATGTCTATAATATGACAGGGTGTTCTCTAAAGTATGCCAGTGCAATGTCCATAATATGACAGGGTGTTCTCTAAAGTATGTCAGTGTAATGTCCATAATATGACAGGGTGTTCTCTAAAGTATGCCAGTGTAATGTCTATAATATGACAGGGTGTTCTCTAAAGTATGCCAGTGTAATGTGTATAATATGACAGGGTGTTCTCTAAAGTATGCCGGTGTAATGTATATAATATGACAGGGTGTTCTCTATTATAGATCAGTGTAATGTCTATAATATGACAGAGTGTTCTCTAAAGTATGCCAGTGTAATGTCTATATTATGACAGGTGTTCTCTAAAGCATGCCAGTGCAATGTCCATAATATGACGGGGTGTTCTCTAAAGTATGCCAGTGTAATGTGAATAATATGACAGGGTGTTCTCTAAAGTATGCCAGTGTAATGTCTATAATATGACAGGGTGTTCTCTAAAGTATGCCAGTGTAATGTGTATAATATGACAGAGTGTTCTCTAAGGTATGTCAGTGTAATGTCTATAATATGACAGGGTGTTCTCTAAAGTATGACAGTATAATGTATATAATATGACAGGGTGTTCTCTATTATAGATCAGTGTAATGTCTATAATATGACAGGGTGTTCTTTACAGTATGCCAGTGTAATGTCTATAATATGACAGGGTGTTCTCTAAAGTATGCCAGTGTAATGTCTATAATATGACAGGGTGTTCTCTATTATAGACCAGTGTAGTGTCTATAATATGACAGGGTGTTCTCTAAAGTATGCCGGTGTAATGTCTATAATATGACAGGGTGTTCTCTAAAGTATGTCAGTGTAATGTCTATAATATGACAGGGTGTTCTCTAAAGTATGCCAGTGTAATGTCTATAATATGACAGGGTGTTCTCTAAAGTATGTCAGTGTAATGTCTATAATATGACAGGGTGTTCTCTAAGGTATGCCAGTGTAATGTCTATAATATGACAGGGTGTTCTCTAAAGTATGCCAGTGCAATGTCCATAATATGACAGGGTGTTCTCTAAAGTATGTCAGTGTAATGTCCATAATATGACAGGGTGTTCTCTAAAGTATGCCAGTGTAATGTCTATAATATGACAGGGTGTTCTCTAAAGTATGCCAGTGTAATGTGTATAATATGACAGGGTGTTCTCTAAAGTATGTCAGTGTAATGTCTATAATATGACAGGTGTTCTCTAACGTATGTCAGTGTAATATCTATAATATGACAGGGTGTTCTCTAAAGTGTGCCAGTGTAATGTCCATAATATGACAGGGTGTTCTCTAAAGTATGCCAGTGCAATGTGTATAAAATGATAGGGTGTTCTCTAAAGTATGCCAGTGTAATGTCTATAATATGACAGGATGTTCTCTAAAGTGTGCCAGTGTAATGTCTATAATATGACAGGGTGTTCTCTAAAGTATGCCAGTGTAATGTCTATAATATGACAGGGTGTTCTCTAAAGTATGTCGGTGTAATGTCTATAATATGACAGGGTGTTCTCTAAAGTATGTCAGTGTAATGTCTATAATATGACAGGGTGTTCTCTAAAGTATGCCAGTGTAATGTCTATAATATGACAGGGTGTTCTCTAAAGTATGTCAGTGTAATGTCTATAATATGACAGGGTGTTCTCTAAAGTATGCCAGTGTAATGTCTATAATATGACAGGGTGTTCTCTAAAGTATGCCAGTGTAATGTCTATAATATGACAGGGTGTTCTCTAAAGTATGTCAGTGTAATGTCTATAATATGACAGGGTGTTCTCTAAAGTATGCCAGTGTAATGTCTATAATATGACAGGGTGTTCTCTAAAGTATGCCAGTGTAATGTCTATAATATGACAGGGTGTTCTTTACAGTATGCCAGTGTAATGTCTATAATATGACAGGGTGTTCTCTAAAGTATGTCAGTGTAATGTCCATAATATGACAGGGTGTTCTCTAATGTATGCCAGTGTAATGTCTATAATATGACAGGGTGTTCTCTAAAGTATGCCAGTGTAATGTCTATAATATGACAGGGTGTTCTCTAAAGTATGTCAGTGTAATGTCTATAATATGACAGGGTGTTCTCTAAGGTATGCCAGTGTAATGTCTATAATATGACAGGGTGTTCTCTAAAGTATGCCAGTGCAATGTCCATAATATGACAGGGTGTTCTCTAAAGTATGTCAGTGTAATGTCCATAATATGACAGGGTGTTCTCTAAAGTATGCCAGTGTAATGTCTATAATATGACAGGGTGTTCTCTAAAGTATGCCAGTGTAATGTGTATAATATGACAGGGTGTTCTCTAAAGTATGTCAGTGTAATGTCTATAATATGACAGGTGTTCTCTAACGTATGTCAGTGTAATATCTATAATATGACAGGGTGTTCTCTAAAGTGTGCCAGTGTAATGTCCATAATATGACAGGGTGTTCTCTAAAGTATGCCAGTGCAATGTGTATAAAATGATAGGGTGTTCTCTAAAGTATGCCAGTGTAATGTCTATAATATGACAGGATGTTCTCTAAAGTGTGCCAGTGTAATGTCTATAATATGACAGGGTGTTCTCTAAAGTATGCCAGTGTAATGTCTATAATATGACAGGGTGTTCTCTAAAGTATGTCGGTGTAATGTCTATAATATGACAGGGTGTTCTCTAAAGTATGTCAGTGTAATGTCTATAATATGACAGGGTGTTCTCTAAAGTATGCCAGTGTAATGTCTATAATATGACAGGGTGTTCTCTAAAGTATGTCAGTGTAATGTCTATAATATGACAGGGTGTTCTCTAAAGTATGCCAGTGTAATGTCTATAATATGACAGGGTGTTCTCTAAAGTATGCCAGTGTAATGTCTATAATATGACAGGGTGTTCTCTAAAGTATGTCAGTGTAATGTCTATAATATGACAGGGTGTTCTCTAAAGTATGCCAGTGTAATGTCTATAATATGACAGGGTGTTCTCTAAAGTATGCCAGTGTAATGTCTATAATATGACAGGGTGTTCTTTACAGTATGCCAGTGTAATGTCTATAATATGACAGGGTGTTCTCTAAAGTATGTCAGTGTAATGTCCATAATATGACAGGGTGTTCTCTAATGTATGCCAGTGTAATGTCTATAATATGACAGGGTGTTCTCTAAAGTATGCCAGTGTAATGTCTATAATATGACAGGGTGTTCTCTAAAGTATGTCAGTGTAATGTCTATAATATGACAGGGTGTTCTCTAAGGTATGCCAGTGTAATGTCTATAATATGACAGGGTGTTCTCTAAAGTATGCCAGTGCAATGTCCATAATATGACAGGGTGTTCTCTAAAGTATGTCAGTGTAATGTCCATAATATGACAGGGTGTTCTCTAAAGTATGCCAGTGTAATGTCTATAATATGACAGGGTGTTCTCTAAAGTATGCCAGTGTAATGTGTATAATATGACAGGGTGTTCTCTAAAGTATGTCAGTGTAATGTCTATAATATGACAGGTGTTCTCTAACGTATGTCAGTGTAATATCTATAATATGACAGGGTGTTCTCTAAAGTGTGCCAGTGTAATGTCCATAATATGACAGGGTGTTCTCTAAAGTATGCCAGTGCAATGTGTATAAAATGATAGGGTGTTCTCTAAAGTATGCCAGTGTAATGTCTATAATATGACAGGATGTTCTCTAAAGTGTGCCAGTGTAATGTCTATAATATGACAGGGTGTTCTCTAAAGTATGCCAGTGTAATGTCTATAATATGACAGGGTGTTCTCTAAAGTATGTCGGTGTAATGTCTATAATATGACAGGGTGTTCTCTAAAGTATGTCAGTGTAATGTCTATAATATGACAGGGTGTTCTCTAAAGTATGCCAGTGTAATGTCTATAATATGACAGGGTGTTCTCTAAAGTATGTCAGTGTAATGTCTATAATATGACAGGGTGTTCTCTAAAGTATGCCAGTGTAATGTCTATAATATGACAGGGTGTTCTCTAAAGTATGCCAGTGTAATGTCTATAATATGACAGGGTGTTCTCTAAAGTATGTCAGTGTAATGTCTATAATATGACAGGGTGTTCTCTAAAGTATGCCAGTGTAATGTCTATAATATGACAGGGTGTTCTCTAAAGTATGCCAGTGTAATGTCTATAATATGACAGGGTGTTCTTTACAGTATGCCAGTGTAATGTCTATAATATGACAGGGTGTTCTCTAAAGTATGTCAGTGTAATGTCCATAATATGACAGGGTGTTCTCTAATGTATGCCAGTGTAATGTCTATAATATGACAGGGTGTTCTCTAAAGTATGCCAGTGTAATGTCTATAATATGACAGGGTGTTCTCTAAAGTATGCCAGTGTAATGTCTATAATATGACAGGGTGTTCTCTAAAGTATGCCAGAGTAATGTCTATAATATGACAGGGTGTTCTCTACAGTATGCCGTTGTAATGTCTATAATATGACAGGGTGTTCTCTAAAGTATGCCAGTGTAATGTCTATAATATGACAGGGTGTTCTCTAAAGTATGCCGGTGTAATGTCTATAATATGACAGGGTGTTCTCTAAAGTATGCCGGTGTAATGTCTATAATATGACAGGGTGTTCTCTAAAGTATGTCAGTGTAATGTCTATAATATGACAGGGTGTTCTCTAAAGTATGCCAGTGCAATGTGTATAAAATGATAGGGTGTTCTCTAAAGTATGCCAGTGTAATGTCTATAATATGACAGGGTGTTCTCTAAAGTATGCCAGTGTAATGTCTATAATATGACAGGGTGTTCTCTAAAGTATGCCAGTGTAATGTCTATAATATGACAGGGTGTTCTCTAAAGTATGCCAGTGTAATGTCTATAATATGCCAGGGTGTTCTCTAAAGTATGCCAGTGTAATGTCTATAATATGACAGGGTGTTCTCTAAAGTATGCCGGTGTAATGTCTATAATATGACAGGGTGTTCTCTAAAGTATGCCGGTGTAATGTCTATAATATGACAGGGTGTTCTCTAAAGTATGTCAGTGTAATGTCTATAATATGACAGGGTGTTCTCTAAAGTGTGCCAGTGTAATGTCCATAATATGACAGGGTGTTCTCTAAAGTATGCCAGTGCAATGTGTATAAAATGATAGGGTGTTCTCTAAAGTATGCCAGTGTAATGTCTATAATATGACAGTGTGTTCTCTAAAGTATGTCAGTGTAATGTCTATAATATGACAGGGTGTTCTCTAAAGTGTGCCAGTGTAATGTCCATAATATGACAGGGTGTTCTCTAAAGTATGCCAGTGTAATGTCTATAATATGACAGGGTGTTCTCTAAAGTATGCCAGTGTAATGTCTATAATATGACAGGGTGTTCTCTAAAGTATGCCAGTGTAATGTCTATAATATGACAGGGTGTTCTCTAAAGTATGTCAGTGTAATGTCTATAATATGACAGGGTGTTCTCTAAAGTATGCCAGTGTAATGTCTATAATATGACAGGGTGTTCTCTAAAGTATGCCAGTGTAATGTCTATAATATGACAGGGTGTTCTCTAAAGTATGCCAGTGCAATGTCCATAATATGACAGGGTGTTCTCTAAAGTATGTCAGTGTAATGTCCATAATATGACAGGGTTTTCTCTAAAGTATGCCAGTGTAATGTCTATAATATGACAGGGTGTTCTCTAAAGTATGCCAGTGTAATGTGTATAATATGACAGGGTGTTCTCTAAAGTATGCCGGTGTAATGTATATAATATGACAGGGTGTTCTCTATTATAGATCAGTGTAATGTCTATAATATGACAGAGTGTTCTCTAAAGTATGCCAGTGTAATGTCTATATTATGACAGGTGTTCTCTAAAGCATGCCAGTGCAATGTCCATAATATGACGGGGTGTTCTCTAAAGTATGCCAGTGTAATGTGAATAATATGACAGGGTGTTCTCTAAAGTATGCCAGTGTAATGTCTATAATATGACAGGGTGTTCTCTAAAGTATGCCAGTGTAATGTGTATAATATGACAGAGTGTTCTCTAAGGTATGTCAGTGTAATGTCTATAATATGACAGGGTGTTCTCTAAAGTATGACAGTATAATGTATATAATATGACAGGGTGTTCTCTATTATAGATCAGTGTAATGTCTATAATATGACAGGGTGTTCTTTACAGTATGCCAGTGTAATGTCTATAATATGACAGGGTGTTCTCTAAAGTATGCCAGTGTAATGTCTATAATATGACAGGGTGTTCTCTATTATAGACCAGTGTAGTGTCTATAATATGACAGGGTGTTCTCTAAAGTATGCCGGTGTAATGTCTATAATATGACAGGGTGTTCTCTAAAGTATGTCAGTGTAATGTCTATAATATGACAGGGTGTTCTCTAAAGTATGCCAGTGTAATGTCTATAATATGACAGGGTGTTCTCTAAAGTATGTCAGTGTAATGTCTATAATATGACAGGGTGTTCTCTAAGGTATGCCAGTGTAATGTCTATAATATGACAGGGTGTTCTCTAAAGTATGCCAGTGCAATGTCCATAATATGACAGGGTGTTCTCTAAAGTATGTCAGTGTAATGTCCATAATATGACAGGGTGTTCTCTAAAGTATGCCAGTGTAATGTCTATAATATGACAGGGTGTTCTCTAAAGTATGCCAGTGTAATGTGTATAATATGACAGGGTGTTCTCTAAAGTATGTCAGTGTAATGTCCATAATATGACAGGGTGTTCTCTAAAGTATGCCAGTGTAATGTCTATAATATGACAGGGTGTTCTCTAAAGTATGCCAGTGTAATGTGTATAATATGACAGGGTGTTCTCTAAAGTATGCCGGTGTAATGTATATAATATGACAGGGTGTTCTCTATTATAGATCAGTGTAATGTCTATAATATGACAGAGTGTTCTCTAAAGTATGCCAGTGTAATGTCTATATTATGACAGGTGTTCTCTAAAGCATGCCAGTGCAATGTCCATAATATGACGGGGTGTTCTCTAAAGTATGCCAGTGTAATGTGAATAATATGACAGGGTGTTCTCTAAAGTATGCCAGTGTAATGTCTATAATATGACAGGGTGTTCTCTAAAGTATGCCAGTGTAATGTGTATAATATGACAGAGTGTTCTCTAAGGTATGTCAGTGTAATGTCTATAATATGACAGGGTGTTCTCTAAAGTATGACAGTATAATGTATATAATATGACAGGGTGTTCTCTATTATAGATCAGTGTAATGTCTATAATATGACAGGGTGTTCTTTACAGTATGCCAGTGTAATGTCTATAATATGACAGGGTGTTCTCTAAAGTATGCCAGTGTAATGTCTATAATATGACAGGGTGTTCTCTATTATAGACCAGTGTAGTGTCTATAATATGACAGGGTGTTCTCTAAAGTATGCCGGTGTAATGTCTATAATATGACAGGGTGTTCTCTAAAGTATGTCAGTGTAATGTCTATAATAAAGTATGCCAGTGCAATGTCCATAATATGACAGGGTGTTCTCTAAAGTATGTCAGTGTAATGTCTATAATATGACAGGGTGTTCTCTAAAGTATGCCAGTGTAATGTCTATAATATGACAGGGTGTTCTCTAAAGTATGCCAGTGTAATGTCTATAATATGACAGGGTGTTCTCTATAATAGACCGGTGTAATATCTATAATATGACAGGGTTTTCACTATTATAGACCAGTGTAATGTCTTTAATATGACAGGGTGTTCTCTAAAGTATGCCAGTGTAATGTCTATATTATGAGAGGGTGTGCTCTATTATAGACCAGTGTAATGTCTATAATATGACAGGGTGTTCTCTAAAGTATGCCAGTGTAATGTCTATATTATGACAGGGTGTTCTCAAAGTATGCTAGTGTAATGTCTATAATATGACGGGGTTTTCTCTATAATAGACCAGTGTAATGTATATTAGAACATTGGAATGCTGGGAGCTCCATTGAAAGTGATCCAGTGCTCCTATTGAAAAACTGTCTCAATAACGCTACCCATCACCTCAATACTCACCATTAATCATGAATCATTTATTACGGCCCATAACACCAATGAGACAATTTTTGAGCGACTGAATCATGTGGCCTGATTAATAAAGCTATTCTTATACTATTTACACATTTATACAACTGCAGTTTAACTGATTTGATCATGGTTTAAAACATTTATCATTTATAATCAAGCCACTAAAGGCGATTGAATCAACTGATGGTAACTAGATCATGAATAAACAAGACCAGCTTGTCATTTCAGAACTAATTTTTATTATCTTTATTATTCATTAAAGAAAAGTCATTTACGTTTAAAATCTTTATTTTATAAGAAATCAAGAAAACAGCATTTTAGTGAGGAAATGAATTATTAAACTGACATTTTTAAAGCAAGCTCAAGATCATGATTTATTAGCAGAATAACAGTTTCCATTCCCTAAATCTGATTCCCTGTCTCACTCTCACACTCCACCTAGAAAGGAAAAATCATTTAAAGTCTGCTGTCCTTACGTGCGCCAAAAGTCCGACAGCATCTCACGTCAATCAGGAATGACAAGCAGCAAGAGTTTTTGCTCCACTCCAAAGGTCAGGTTTTATACCTTTCTTTCTAGCTAAACTAACAACTTCTGCATTCTTTTGTAAAAATCCGATCCTCTCATTGGGTGAGCCATGTCAGTCCACGATAAAATGTTTATTCACGTCCGTTACTTGACCAGGCTCGGGCTTATACATAAGCCCATTGTTTTTCATTACAACATCTTCCGACTTCCTCAGAAAAGTTACTTTCTTCCATAAATTATAACTTTCGCTTCCTAGCCTTGGCAGACAATAACAAGTTCCTGTCCTTGAGCCTTTCTTCGAGTGCATGTTCATCACAGCCGGATAACTGCTTTTTCAAAATTAATGTCGATGCAGTAAAAATCTTCACAGCTATGCATGTACAGGGCTCCACTCTGGACAAGCTTAGCGTCTGCAACCATTTTTCAGAATCACCTCTAGGCCTCACTTGGAAACTATTATTAAACAAACACAAGACATCAATTAATAAAAGAATTGAAACCCATTCTGTTACCCACCCCCTTTATTAATTAATCCCGTTAATTATGTTACCTAGCTGTAGCACAAATAGGCAGCACTATATCTACCAATCCTTAGGATTGCAGGAACTCTTTTATGCGTTTTTGTCACAGGAAGGACATAACATGAGCACACAAAATAAGCACATGCCATTAGTTTATCAGCCGCATTTAATACTGACAAAGACAATAGACAAGGTTAGTTTATTATGTCTTCTTCCCGTTTGCGACATAAAGGCACATTTGTTAACCCACGTGTATTTGATGCAAAAACCTTATACTATGTTGATTAGTATTTTCACCACATGCTTGTTAATTCTGTTATAAATATGAGAGATTAACTTCGCAAATTTGAACAAAATATTGTTCTGTAGCTTGCTTCATCAAAAGCAATGGAGTGCTCCAGGCTTATAATGGCCGGTATAAACCTGGAGCTCCAACATTCCAAAGTTTCTTTGTTCACAGCTCTGGCTGTGAACAAAGGCTTCAAGGACTCTGAGCTGGGCTAAACCGGCTATTAAAGTCCCTCTCCCTTGTTAAAGGCCCTCGCCTTCGGCTCGGGGCCTTTAACAATGGAGAGGGCCTTTATTAGCTGGTATAGCCCTCTACGGCGGGCTATAAGGCTGCATAAAATGACAGGGTGTTCTCTAAAGTATGTCAGTGTAATGTCTGTAATATTACGGGGTTTTCTCTATAATAGACCAGTGTAATGTGTATAATATGACAGGGTGTTCTCTAAAGTATGCCAGTGTAATGTCTATAATATGACTGGGTTTTCTGTATAATAGACCAGTGTAATGTCTATAATATGACAGGGTGTTCTCTAAAGTATGTCAGTGTAATTCCTATTAGAACATTGGAATGTTGGCAGCTCCATCGAAAACAATGGAGTAGCTCTGGGCTTATAATGGCTGGTATTAGCCTGGAGCTCTGAGGTTCTGTAATTCTCGAGTCTGACTCCAATTTGTTCTGTGCCACCATTTTGTGTTGCCCTCACGTAGGCCTGTAAAGGTAACCTGGCGAACGAAGTGGCCTGGCCTTCTTAGTTCATGTATACATTAACTAGGTTTCTTTTTGACTCTGAAATGAACTGTAAGAAACTGACCTCTTCACCTGAAACTGACCTCGCAAAGCGAATTTCCCTGATCGATCTTTATCTGAGATTGCCATTCAATGTTCAGGACATCGTTAACTTTTTAGTTTCCTTGCACGTGCTTATCTTGTTCAGTATCTGTTACTGTTTCTTTTTTTTATGTTTCTTCATTACATGGGTTATGCTTTCAATTATAGGTTTGTCCGGCTTGTGGAGATTGAATTTGGGACATTCCTAATAATTAACTTTTGGGTTGGGATACTGTAAATTGAGTTTTTGCTATGTGATACTTTGTTTGAAAATATATCTTATTGGCTAGAATTTTGTGCAGTGGGTGTACATTTATAATGTGAATATTGGGTATAAAAGGAGACGTCTCGCCATAGTAAAATGAGCAGTCTCCTGAGAATTTACACTGTGATGTATTTCTAGGATTACTTTTACTAGCTGCAGCTAATAAACTTGGTCTCTGACGCCATCCAGAAGTATTTCGTGTCTTTGAATACCAAGACAGGTGAACTCGAAGATCTTAGGTGTGTCCCTGACGCCGCTGGGTTAAACCCCGGTTCTTCAGCTCCAACATTCCAATGTTTCTTTGTTCATAGCTCTGGCTGTGAACAAAGGCTTCAAGGACCCTGAGGGGATTCCAATCCCCTCACGCTCCCATAAGGCTTTGTTCTTTTTTGTTAGAACATTCTGCCTTCTAGTGGCAGAACATTCTAATAGCCTTATAGCCCTTGGTAGTTGGGCTATACCGGCTATTAAAGTCCCTCTCCCTTGTTAAAGGCCCTGGCCTTCGGCTTGGGCCTTTAACGCTGGAGAGGGCCTTTAATAGCCGGTATAGCCCTCTATGGCGGGCTATAAGGCTATATAATCTGACAGGGTTTTCTCTATAATAGACCAGTGTAATGTCTATAATATGACAGGGTGTTCTCTAAAGCATGCCAGTGTAATGTCTATAATATGACAGGGTGTTCTCTAAAGTATACCAGTGTAATATCTATCAGTGTAATATCTATAATATGACAGGGTGTTCTCTAAAGCATGCCAGTGTAATGTCTATAATATGACAGGGTGTTCTCTAAGGTATGCCAGTGTAATGTCTATAATATGACTGGGTATTCTCTAAAGCATGCCAGTGTAATGTCTATAATATGACAGGGTGTTCTCTAAAGTATGCCAGTGTAATGTCTATAATATGACAGGGTGTTCTCAAAAGTATGCCAGTGTAATGTGTATAATATGATAGGGTGTTCTCTAAAGTATGCCAGTGTAATGTTTATAATATGACAGGGTGTTCTCAAAAGTATACCAGTGTAATGTGTATAATATGATAGGGTGTTCTCTAAAGTATGTCAGTGTAATGTCTATAATATGACAAGGTGTTCACTATTATAGACCAGTGTAATGTCTATAATATGACAGGGTGTTCTCTATTATAGACCAGTGTAAAGTCTATAATATGACAGGGTGTTCTCTAAAGCATGCCAGTGCAATGTCTATAATATGACAGGGTGTTCTCTAAATTATGCCAGCGTAATGTCTATAATATGACAGGGTGTTCTCTAAAGTATGCCAGTGTAATGTCTATAATATGACAGGGTGTTATCTATTATAGACCAGTGTAATGTCTATAATATGAGAAGGTGTTCTCTATTATAGACCAGTGTAATGTCTATAATATGACTGGGTATTCTCTAAAGTATGCCAGTGTAATGTCTATAATATGACAGGGTATTCTCTATAATAGAACAGTGTAATGTCTATAATATGACAGGGTGTTCTCTAAAGTATGTCAGTGTAATGTCTGTAATATGATAGGGTGTTCTCTAAAGTATGTCAGTGTAATGTCTATAATATGACAGGGTGTTGTCTATAATAGGCCAATGTAAAGTCTATAATATGCTAGGGTGCTGTCTATATTAGACCAATGTAATATCTATAATATGCCAGGGTGCTGTTCTCTATAATATGCCACTGTAATAATTATATTATGCTAGGGAGCCTTCTTTAATATGCCAGGATATTCTCTATAGTATTACACACAAGATGATGGACGGAATGTTGCACAATGGCAAAACATTCACCCCCAGTCACAGATCTGGGTTTAATCCATTGTTATTTTGCTCACCAAGCCACCCCAGTTCAGACATGGCCATATGCAAATCAGTCTTGCCTCATGGGAACAGTCCAGACCGAACTGCTAAGCCATGTCTTCCCTGGACCGGAATCAAGCATCCTAGGACCGGTTTCTGGCTATCAGCCTTCATCAGCCAGGATAGCTTGACTCCAGTGGCTTAGTGAGAACGGGACCCACGTCTGGGCATACCCTTCCCACATAGGGTGAACAGCAAAACACACAAGATGATGGACGGAATGTTGCACAATGGCAAACCATTCACCCCCAGTTACAGATCTGGTTTTAATCCATCGTTATTTTGTTCACCAAGCGCCCCCAGTTCAGACATGGCCATATGCAAATCATTCTTTACCCTGTGCCTCATGGGAGCAGTCCAGACTGAACTGCTAAGCCATGTCTTCCCTGGACCAGAATCAAGCATCCTAGGACCGGTGTCTGGCTATCAGCCTTCATCAGCCAAGATAGCTTGACTCCAGTGGCTTAGTGAGCACGGGACCCACGTCTGGGCATACCCTTCCCACATAGGGTGAACAGCAAAACACACAAGATGATGGACGGAATGTTGCACAATGGCAAAATATTCACCCCCAGTAACAGATCTGGGTTTAATCCATTCGTTATTTTGCTCACCAAGCCATCCCAGTTCAGACATGGCCATATGCAAATCAGCCTTGACCCTGTGCCTCATGGGAACAGTCCAGCCCGAACTGCCAAGCCATGTCTTTCCTGGACCGGAATCAAGCATCCTAGGTCCGGTTTTTGGCTATCAGCCGTCTTCAGCCAGGATAGCTTGACTCCAGTGATGTGGAGAGCATGGGACTCACGTCTGAGCATACCCATCCCACTCGGGATGACAAATGCAAAACAACAGTTGATGGACAGAATGCAGAACAATGCCCAGACGTGGGTCCCGTGCTCACTAAGCCACTGGAGTCAAGCTATCCTGGCTCATGAAGGCTGATAGCCAGAAACCGATCCTAGGATGCTTGATTCCGGTCCGGGAAATACATGGCAGTTCGGGCTGGACTGTTCCCATGAGGCACAGGGTCAAGGCTGATTTGCATATGGCCATGTCTGAACTGGGGTGGTGTGGAGTGCAAAAAAACGATGGATTTAGGCCCAGATCTCTGTACTGGGGTGAATGTATGACATTGTTCTGCATTCTGTCCATCAATTGTTGTTTTGCATTTGTCACCCCGAGTGGGATGGGTATGCTCAGACGTGAGTCCCATGCTCTCCACACCACTGGAGTCAAGCTATCCTGGCTGAAGACGGCTGATAGCCAGAAACCGGTCCTAGGATGCTTGATTCCGGTCCAGGAAAGACATGGCTTGGCAGTTCGGGCTGGACTCTTCCCATGAGGCACAGGGTCAAGGCTGATTTGCATATGGCCATGTCTGAACTGGGGTGGTGTGGAGTGCAAAAAACACAATGGATTTAGGCCCAGATCTCTGTACTGGGGTGAATGTATGACATTGTTCTGCATTCTGTCCATCAACTGTTGTTTTGCATTTGTCACCCCGAGTGGGATGGGAGTCCCATGCTCTCCACGCCACTGGAGTCAAGCTATCCTGGCTGAAGATGGCTGATAGCCAGAAACCGGTCCTAGGATGCTTGATTCCGGTCCAGGAAAGACATGGCTTGGCAGTTCGGGCTGGACTGTTCCCATGAGGCACAGGGTCAAGGCTGATTTGCATATGGAAATGTCTGAACTGGGGTGGTGTAGAGTGCAAAAACACGATGGATTTAGGCCCAGATCTCTGTACTGGGGTGAATGTATGACATTGTTCTGCATTCTGTCCATCAACTGTTGTTTTGAATTCTCTATAGTATGCCATGGTGGTCTCTATAATTTGGCAGGGTGCTGTCTACAGTATAGGAGGCTGTTGCCTATAATATACTTGAGTGGTGTCATTAATATAGGAGTATGCTGCCTATATTATTCATGGGAGTTCTCTATAATATGCCAGTGTAAAGTCTATAAAATGCCAGGATCACTCCCTAGTCTATAGTATGCCAGGGTGTTCTCTATAGTATGGCAGGGTGCTGTCTACACTATACCAGGATATTGTCTATACTCTATAGTATGCCAGGTGGTGTCTATAATATAGGAATGAACTGCCTATATTATGCTAGGTAGTTATCTATAATATGCCACTTTAATATGTATATTATGCTAGGAAGCATGCCTAGGTGCTGCCCTACACGTGCGCTGTCAGATAAATCACAGCTGGCTCCTCTTGCCATCTACTGATATGATAGACAGGGCTGGCCACGTCATAGACCCCTAGTCCGCGTAATTGGACGAGGCGAACCAGTCAATTAATGGACCCCTCCAAACTCAAAATGGAGGGAGATTATCAATGAGAAAAGACACAAATCATAACATTTAGCAATTTGTAAAAATATTATAGTAATACCGAAAAGAGCCGCTACATCTGTGATAGCTTCTGTCAACGGTCTCCATGAATGGGCACTAGGCATTTACCCCCCCCCCCCCCCGCCCCCTTAGCCCCGCCCCCGATGTTGGGTTGAATGAAGTTATTCTGACACACTCTGATTACCCCATACCACTCATCCCTCCTACACTCCCCCACCACCACCACCCCAGGGCTGACGGCAGTCCCGTAAACCCCACAACCCCGCGCGGAGAGCCGGCATTCAGGGGGTTAATCGTCCCTGAGACGTCAGAGACGGTCGGGTGGGGGGTGGGGGTCTTTGTGGTGCATTTTCTACGGATGGCAGCAGCTGCACTGGAGCTGCCTGTAAGAAAGAGAGTGATGAGGGAGAGCGAGGAGAGAGGAAGAGGGGCGTAGAGAGAGCGCGCGAGAGAGGAGGGGGGGAGACAGACAGAGGAAGGAGAGAGAGAGACAGGGTGCGAGGTGGAGAGGGCGGGAGCGAGAGGCGGAAGAAAGAGAGGCGCGTAAGGAGCACTTCAATGGCTCAGTGATAAGAGACAGGGAGCGGGGAGGGGGACGGAGGGAACCAGCGAGGGAGAGGGAGGGAGCGCTACACAGAGGGCGGGGGAGAGGAGGGAGAGCGACAGACAGAGAGGAAGAGGGCGAGAGTGACACTCAGTGGGGCATCGCACCGGCGCGTATCCTCAGACGCTCCCCACACGTCTTTGCCGAACAATGATTCTATAGGAGCGGCGACGCAAGGCTCCCCTATAGAACCGGACAAGCGGAAGAAGGCTTCTTTAGGGGACCTGCTGCAGAGCCATTCTCACAGGACCGGCGGCAGAGCGCTCCTATAGGACCCCAAAGCTCCTGCAGCAGAGGGGCTGCAGGGCAATTCTTCACAGGAGCTGTCGAAGCCATTTCCATAGGACCTGACAAACAGAACCCTCTGGCACCTGCAGAAGTAGGGCTCTCTGCGACCCGCGAAAGGTCATCTCTCTGCGACGTGCTGAAGATATAACCTCCATGTGACCCGCTGGAGAACGGCTCCATAGGACGGAAGCCTGATCTATATGTATGTATGAAGGAACACTCCATAGGAGGTGCTGGTCTGGAGCATTGGGTGGACACCCCCTTCCATGAGACCTGCCAATGAAAGACACGATCAGATCTGTCGACCAACCACTCTGTGAGACCTACCGATGAGTGATTCCCTATAGGGCCTGCCAAGGGATGAGTCTATAGTACCCTCTGGAGGAAAAAGCATGATTGGTCACATCAAAGAATGATATTCCATAGGATCTGAGAAAGAGCAACCCCCTACTGGAGGATCCAAAGATCTACTCTATAGGAACTAGCGAAGAACACATCCATATAGGACCTGCTGATGAGCGCCTCCAAAGGAACTGCCACAGATCGACTCCCTGTAGGATCTGCTCAAGTACAAGCCCTTATACAGACTGACTGAGACCCACTCCCTATAGCACTGGCAAAAGTAAGGCTTCGTGTCGACTAGCCGAAGAACAGCTGTGTGTAGGACTGCTGAAGATAGATTGCCTATAGGACCTGCCAAAAAACAACTCGCTCTGCAGACATTGCCAGCCACAGGCTGCCCACCGCCGAATGACAACCGTGAGTACTGTTGTACGGGGAATATGAGTATCCTGACTGGGGAGGGTAATTATTGGTAAAATTGTGAGGCAATATGTACTGAACCACACCAGAATGTGGTCTGCGAGTACTGAGATGGACTGGGCAGTGAGAAT
Organism: Lissotriton helveticus; assembly: GCF_964261635.1. NCBI lineage: Eukaryota > Metazoa > Chordata > Amphibia > Caudata > Salamandridae > Lissotriton > Lissotriton helveticus. The sequence continues at coordinate 669,401,473 of NC_136061.1, forward strand.
ACTTTGAGTTTGACCTTGGGAAGACCATGCGTACTAGGAGGAACTATGAGGGAGATTGGGAACCAGACTGATCCGGTGGGGGAGGAGGGGAGCCCATGAGAACTAGGAGGAACTATGAGGGAGATTGGGAACCAGACTGATCCGGTGGGGGAGGAGGGGAGAGCATGAAAACTAGGTCGGATCTGGGAAGAAGGTGACTACTGGCTTGGTGTGGGATTTGGACTCAAGTATTGGGTTATACGAAAGCTTAGACGGGGTTAGAAGTGGAATTATCGCACACGCCTGGTGAGTGACAGTGACTTCTGAGCCAGGCTGAAAACAGACCCTTGAGTGGAGGCTGTGACCTGGTGGTGGAACGTAGGGTGAGACCGCGATCACTGGGAGAGATCTGGAGTGGAGACCACCTAAAGAAGTAGACCTTTGTGTACGGGGTTAAATCTCGGTTGGAGCAATGCGTACTATACTGTTGCGGAGCGAGACTATGAGTACTCTATTGGGCCGTACATCTCAAAAATCCAGAATAACAGGCCAGCGTGAGGAGCGATCATAAGTAGTGGTCCTGGCCTAGGGCGAGACCTTGAGCCCTTCACCAGATCCGGCTGGTGAACCTGATCTAGGGGTAACCTGAGTATTGAGTCAGAGCAGAGGTGAAACCCTAAGTACAGCATTAGACCTAGGGGACCCTCAGCTACTTGGACAGATCTAGGGAAGATCGTCAATATCTGACCAGGCATTTCAGAGGATACTGGAAGTACATAGCCAAGGATACTGGACTGGCCCCGGGGTGAGCGCATGAGTAGTGGGCCCAACCCAGGAGTATGGGCAGGAAGAAGGAGGTCAAACATGGGAGAGATCATGCATACTTAGGTCTGTATAATACCCTCTGGGTCAAGTCTTGTGGCACCAAATGTATTTGGGTAGGGGGTTAGCTGACAGAAAGCTGTAAGCCATGGAAGATGCACGTACGCAAAGGGCAGCATGAACAGTGCATCAGTCACATGCAGGATGTGTACCTGCCCCCATCCATTAATAATGGGATATTTCCTGCACGCATCACATGGCATTGAGTTGTTCGAGCCCAGATCAGATGATGGTGGAGTGTTGCATTGAGATGACCCCCATTCCCCGAGATCAGATGATGTTAGGATGTTAGGTTTTTCCTTCTCAGATCAGATATTGTTGGGGTGCTCCTGCACATACTATCTAGTGCTGCACTGCTTCTTCCTGGATTGGACACATCTGGGGTGCTCCTGCTCAGACCGGACACATATTCTATGCTCATTGACAGGCTGGATAATGTTGGGTGCTCTTTCACAGACCAGGCAGTGGTAGGGTGTTTTATTCTAGGTTGGAGGATATTGGGGTGTTCCTTTGCAGATCATATATCATGTTTGGGTGTATAGACAAGATCTGACAATATTCGGTGCTTCTTCATAGATCACATGATTCGGGTGGTTCCATCCAGATCACTGGAATTTGGTCAGATCCTTCCCTGAATAAACAATGTTGTGGTGCTCTTTCCAGGCCACCTGATGTGTTGCTCTTTCACAGCACAGGCAATGCTGGCCCGCCCCTTTTGCGTCTAAATCATGTTTGTGGTCCTCATGCCAGCTCTATCCATCCACTCCCCACTTTACGTCACATTTCATGGCCACCCATCAGTGTGGGCATTAGCATCTCCTGGTAATATTTACTTTATGTTCCTAATCTCAGCCACAGCATGACACATCTCAGCACCTGTACCCATCTGTATCGTAGCCATGGCAGCCGGTGTTTAGAATGTTAGTGCCCAACCATGATGCATTTCAGTGCCAGTGCCTCTCCCTCCAAAGCCTTGGCCAGAGTTTGGACTCGCCCATAGTTTAGCCCAGTACCCTCCCATAGGGCCTCTCTGGAGGCTTTGGTTGCATGTCCCCGTTGGAGGGGCGCCGAGGCTCTGCATGTCTGGGGAGTCTGTGGCCATCCAGAGGGGATCCCTGGAGTCAGTGTGAAGGAGGGGGGGGGGGGTGGTAACCCTATTTATATCTGAATTCACTGCCCCATCATACTGTACCCATCAACGCTGGTGCTCATCTGTAATGTACCTACAGAAAGCGTGAATGTCTTTCAGTGTATCCAAGAAGCTGGTGCTCATTAATAGCGTCAATCTAGTTGCAATGTCCGTCTGTCAGCCATCCATGGCATGTCCAAGAATCCCTTACATGTCCATAGCACGTTACTGAAGTATGCTCACATCTATTGCATGTTCTTGGAAATGGTACCCACACGTTGTGCTTCCCTGTAGCGTGTGTCCTTCCACAGTGTGCCTCTTGGCTGGTTCCCATCAGTTGTCCATCCCTGGAACCGACTGTCACACATAGTATCCTTTAGTGGATCTCTGTAACTAGTGCCAACCCCCAGCCCGTTCCTGGAGTGTAAGCTTACACACTAGAGCCACTGTGCATCCAGAGTGTCTGCCTGGACCTTACTACCCAATCGCAACACGTTCATGCGTCCAGTGTCCACCCACATTGCACTTCTGTCGTGTCCGCCCATAGCTTCCTGGTGCTGTACCCACCCACAGGGGGACAGGGTACATGGATCCGGTGTGCATGAATAAATGCACTGTTCCTGGAATGTGCCAATCATACTGTGTCCCTGGATACGGTACCCACACACAGAGCTGAAGCACCTCCCTGGATCTCGAACCCACTCAAAGCAAGTCTTTTGAAATGATGCCCCCCGGCACGCCCGTGATGCAGGTGCCCACACACGCGTTGTCTCAAGAATCTACGCCACTTTACACCTTCTCTGTGAAACCGGTGCCCAGCTGCAAAGGCTCCCTAGAGCTGTTGTCCATGAATTTGTCACCTCTCCACAGCTTGGTACCGACTGGCACATACTATGTCCTTGAAGGCAAAGGGTGGTTATAGTGTCTTCCTGTAGCTGACACCTAACCCACAGGCTGTCTGTATAGGTGCATACCACATTGTTGGAGCCGGTGTTCATACATACAGTGCATTCCTCAAGCCTTATGCTGAGATGTTGTGCAAATGCCTGGAGTCAGTGTCCACTTTCTATCATGTCCGTGACGCTGGTGGGGTGGCCCTGGTGCTAGTTCTGACCATAACATGCTGGTATCAATCAGTAGCAGCTGCCTGAAGCTGCTGGGTGTTCATAAAATATCTCTGTGTGCACCACCGTAGTATCAAAGCTAAAATATTGGCAAATCATTATATGGACTCCTCAGTGTCGTCTACCAACTTATCGTCGAGGTAAGTAGAAATGGACTTAGAATATCTGTATTTGACAATGCATGCCTATCTTGACAATATGTTGCCAGTCGATATTCTTAAGTCAATGTGTGTCCAGATCGAAACTCTTGACCTTGATTTAATGACATACCACCTTGGTCCATGCCTGTCTTTAGCCCATGTCTAAGGTTGTTGCTCACTTTAAGCTCCTCTGTAGATCTGGCACCAATCCACAAGACATCCCTGGAGCTGGTCTCTGGTCTTGCCCAGGTTCTGAGGGATACTGGGTTACCCCGTGGTAACTTACGGTCTCTGCTCATAGGTTCCTTCTCCAGCAGATACCCAATGACAGAGGCTTGCCTCGTTGCTCACCCGTGGTGTGTACCAACAGCTGATACACATCGGGCGCATCTCCATGCATAGAAGGGATTCCCACCCAGGGCCGTTCTCTTGAAGATCCGCCTATACAAGGTGGTCCACGTGGCCATGTGTAGCATGCCCTAGAGGTCAATGCCCAGTATGTATTGCATATCTGGGGCCAGTGCTCCATCTCAAAGCTGTTGTACAGTCCTACCTCGCCCCTGCAGCTGGTCCTTCTATAGAGCTCAAGCCCAAGACTCAGGAGTAACATGACCCGGGTACTGGTGTCTGTCCATAACGTGGTTGGCCGCCTATCCATCCCATCCCATATACCTTTGCACAGCATGTGTATGGAACTGGTGGTCAAAGCACATCCCTGTAGATGTTGCACATTCTTAGTACATCCCTGGAGGGAATGTCAATTCATAGGGCACCCCTGTATCCCATCCAGTGCCCAACCCTGGATCCAATGCCTACCGTAAGCTCATCCATGTGACCATTGCCCAGTAAACACAGCCATTGCCCATGATAGAAAGTTCTTGGAGCTGGTGTCCACCCATAGTGCATCCCTAGAGCTTGGTGCTCAGCACATTCCTGGAGGCGCGGCTGATGTGGAGCACGTCACCAGCGAGAGGGCATCCCTGGAGGCAGTGCTCGTCACAGAGCATCCTTAGATCCTCTGTCCTAGAGACATTAGCTGCCGCCCAACGCGCACTGCATCCCTGGGGTGGAGCTGTGAACTGTGTCAAGGTACCGACTCAGCTGAAGAGTGCGCCTATGAAACTGGTACTGGAGCTGGCTGCTCATCCACGCGTACAGCGCACCAGTGAAGCTCTGTGCTACGCGCATGACTGGAGACGGCCCCCATTCATACCATGTCTCTGATCCTGATGTTCAACTACAGCATGGGATTCAAAGTGATTCATGGCCTGGTGTATTGGCCATCAATACAGTGTCCATGAAACGCGTGTCCATCAATCCACCATGCATGAAGCCTATGGGCAGCTATTGTATCTGGGCGCTGAGCGTGCCCTTGGAGCTGGCTCTCTTTCATAGTATCCCCATCATTGGGACCGACTACAGATGCTACAAATACATAGCTCTTCATTGGAGCCTGCTGCTATTGCACACTCTAAGCATGTTGTTGCCCCTCTGCAATCTTATTGTATAAATGGAGTTGATTTCCATCAATAGCACCTTCATGGAGTGTTCCTGAATGTGCTCCTGAAACAGGGGGCACAACACAGTGCTGTCTTTTGGGTAAATAACGGTTGCTGAGGGCATGCTCACGTTTTACTTGGGCAACTGCTGGTGATATCTTCTTAATGTGAATTGTGTGGCAATGGTATCTACTTTATGAATTCAGTTTTCAGGTAGTGGTATCCATTTCATAAGAAAGTACTGTTGATGGCTGTCCCTTTATGAAGAACAGTGATTAATGGTGTTATTAGCCTTCTCTTTATAAAAATAGGCTGATGGTAGTGGTATCAAATTGATGAAGATAAGCTGAAGGTAGTGGTATTCCAATGATAAAAGACGGCTTGATGTTGGATATACCCTCTTGAAGAAGAAGGATTATTGGTAGTGGTGCATATTTGTTTTGTTTTGGGAAAATCTTTTTATTGTAAACAAGAGAAAACATATGCTCATAGTAAATTGATACTTGTATAGCGCACTACTCACCCGCAAGGGCCTCAAGGCGCTTGTACGAATACCGCTGTGGACCCCATCCTGGCTTTCCCTGTGAGGTGTCCACTCCTGGGCACCCCCAAGGTGGAGGCCAGGCATCCTTAGCGTTGTGGGGACCGTTGTGGTGATTAAGCAAGCTATTGCCCAGAGTTGCAGAGTGGGACTCCATGATTGGAATAGGCACCGAGGCGAGAATTATCAGGTCTGTGGAATTTTTGAGCCCAAGACCCGTTGAGGCGGGGAATTGAACCCTGGTCCCAGGCTAGACCTCTGCATCAGGGTCTGCCGCTCTAACCATTGAGCCACACTTCTCCATAGTACAATAGGTACAGCAATGAAAGCATTTCTCATCACCCATCCTCAACGGGAAGAATACCGACAACCAGAGTCGTTGCTGTGGCAAACATAGTCAATTAAGCACAACCTTGATGCATCTGACAGCAGCATAGGCCCAATATAGATCTGGAAAGTTACACTTCTTGTTCATTCGCCAAAAAAGGCGCACCAATTGCCCCACACCTTGTCCCATTTTTAGGGCAGCCTCTACTCTGATACACCACTCGTCCACCTTTTAACACCAGTTCAGGTCAGACTTCGCCTCCTCCAACCGAGGAGAAGATCCTGCACCCCAAGCATGTGCTATGTTGCGCTTGGCCACAATTGCAGCGGTTGTCAGCCAGATCCTCTGATTTCTTGGTCACACCTGCTCCCCTGAAAACATTTAAAATGAGCAATTTGGCATTCAATTAAACTACCTGACCAGGACATCATCATAGTCTGTAAGACACTCGTCTAGAAGAACTGTATTGATGGGCATGCCCATAGGATATGAAAGAATGTACCTTCTTGCCAACATTCTCTCAAACAGAGCTGTGTCCCCCTACCCATTTTGTGAAGAACAACCCTGGAATAATATGCCCTATGGAGTATCTCTAGATGGATCACCCTAAACCATACCCGTATTGCTATCTCTCAGGGCTTTTAAATGGCTTAAGTCCAGTCATCGTCTTCAAATGTCCCCATGTCACTCTCCCAGACCTCTTTCAGGGCAGTAAACAGATCGGGGGAATTGTTCATAATCTTCCTGTATGTCATGGAGACAGCCTTGCACTCCAATAATGCTGAACGAAGGCGATCCTCCAGCGGAGTTGCCTCCGGCACTAGGTCATCCTCTAACACATGGTGGCGAAGGGTATGTCCCACTTGTAGATGTCTAAAGTATTTTGTCTCCACGATCTCATAGTCCTGTCGCAGGGTGTCAAATGTCACCATCGCATGCCCGATTCATACATCACCCAGATGGGAAATGCCTATCAGAATCCATTTTGCATGCCTATTAAGGGCGCCAACTTCATGCAAAAGGTCACTATTCCACAATGGGGTCAGGGCTGTCAGTTTCCCCCTCAACCCAAATATCTCAACGCCTCTCTTCATAAGCAGACAACCTCCTGGGTATGAGTCGGCACAGCTCATTCAACTGATTGTTTATACAAATCCACATCATAACCTCCTTTTTCCATGGCATCAAGGTCAACAAGAAATTCCAGTTCTGCCAGATCTCCGAATACCCAATCATTAACAGTTATGTGCTGTGCTGCGAGGACATCCAACATAGACGCCCCTGTGCAGTTTACTCAGCACTATGCTGGAACTTCCTCCATCCCATAGCAGTAGTCTGAACTCATGATCAATACGCTTAAAAACGTCTGGGTGGACCTTGTAGGGAGTGTTCTGGAGAACATATAGAAGGCATGGTGGTGCCATCATTTTTAAAAGGGCCGCCCTACCCATCAATGATAACGGGAGGGATCGCCATTGGTCCACATCCCTGTACAGTCTGTCCAATTGTGGAAGTAGGTTTTCCTGTAGGAAACACTCCAGAGTCAGGGTAATGAAAATGTCTAGGAAAACAAATCTGCCCTGCGCTATCGGTGCAATACAGTCCGACGGTAGTATTGGAGCTTCCCCAGCCAGTCGGAAGACCAGAAATTCACCCCAGTTGATTTGATACCCGTAGTTTTCCCCAAAGATTCAGAAAACCTGTAATATGCTGTCAATGGACCAGAGGGGTTTAGCGACATATAGCAATATGTCATCGGCATAAAGAGAAATACGTTCCTCCCATGCCTCATTACTACTTATGCCCCAAATCAGAGGGTCCTGGTGCACCCATGCCGCCAGTAGCTCGAGGGTCAAGGCAAATATGATGGGGGAGAGAGGACACCCATGAAGCGTGCCACTCTTCAGGGTATAAGTTCAGGATAGCCTGGCACTAACCCGCACCAGCGGGTCACGATAAAGAAGTCGTACCCAGCCACAAAACTTTGGGCCAAAATACAACCGTTCAAGTGTCGTGAATATATAGTTCCACTCCACATTGTTGAACTCCATTCTGGTATCGAGAAAAATGCTTTAGTCATATAAAGATTGAGTGGCTTACTCTGAAGCGGCATGAAGCTGGTCCAGATGAATAATTTTGTTGATAACTCACTGCAACCTGGATGCCAAGCTCTTTGCCAGCACTTTGACTTCCAGGTTGAGCAAGGAGATAGGCCTGTACAAGCCACACTCAGCTGTAGGCTTAGCCTTTTTTGGAATCAGAACTGTGGTTGAGGCCCTCTGGTTGCTGTTGGTGAATGCTTCCAGATCTCGAGAGGCTGATAGCAGGGTAGTAATTCTGTGAAGGGGATACTGACACCAATATATTATTGATTAGACATAGTGGTATTTTTCTGATATGCGAGGGTTAGTTGTAGTATCTTCTTGATGTGTGGGGGGGGCTTGTTAAAGGCATATGTTTAAGTGGATTGCTGATGGTGGTATCTTCAAAATGTTGAGAGATGTTTGATTTGATGAGAAGCGTTGCAGTACCTTCAAGATGTGGAGATGTGCTCTTGGTTGTATTTTCTGGATTTGGGGGTTTATAATGGCGGAATCATCTTCATATAGTGGAGTTGTGGGTAATTCTTGGGGGTTGTTGTTGTTGTGGTGTCATTATGAAATGGACAAGTTTTACTTTTCATTATGTGGAACAGTTGCCGATTGTTTCTTTTTTATGCCGCTGAGCTGTTGGTGATGGCACCGTTTCTTTGCGGTGCTATTGTCTGTATTCTGAGGGGTTGTTGACGGTCTTCTTGATGGTTGGGGTTAGAATCTGTGCTATGATTATGATGGGTTGCTGCTAGCAATGTTTTCTTAATATCCAGGGGCTAGTGCCCTCTTGGTTTAAACTGGATTCATGTCATATGTTCTTAATGTGGAGAGGCTATTGGTGGTAGTTTGGTGATATGGAGGAGTTTGTGATTAGGTAATCTTTTCTTTTGTTTGCTACCATCGTAATGACAATGATTGTTTTTGGAGGTATCTTCCTGATGACGAGGCACTACTATTAGTGCAATTTTCTTGATGTAGTAACAGTAGCAGCCTGTGTAGGTAAGAGCGGGGGTCCATGTTGGGGATGGGGGGGATTCGACAGACAACTATGAGAGAAAATGAAATAAATAAATAATTTCCCCTCGTTGTCTTCTATCGAAATCCCCTTCCACCCGGGTCACCGCTCTTACCTGCAAGGGCCGCTACTGTGTAGTAAAATAGTTAGTAGTGAGTAGAGGCACCTTTTGATTTCGAAGAGAGGCTGTTGGTGGTAGCTTCTTGATGCCTGGAGTAGGGGTGGTGGTATCTTCAATGTGCAGAGGAGTCAATTGTAACTTCCCAAATTGATATTGTAGTTAGCAATGGCATCTTTCTGGATTCACAGCATGCAACACGTGGCACCTTTATGATGTGTTTGGATAAGAGGTATCTTTCTGATTTTGAAGGGAAAGTATCTATTTGAGGTGGGGTGTGTTGGAGGTAGTATCCAATTGTATTCAGTTAGAGGCAGGAAGGCACCCCTCCTTCTGTTGGTCTTACTGGATGCTCCCTTAGCCCAACTCTTGGGGGCTTATTTATGAGCCCCTGCGTCATTTTTGCGACACCGGTGCATCACTTTTTGTGATGCACCAGTGGTGTAAAAAATGCGCTATGTTGCGCCATATTTACGAAGTGACGCATCTAGGTAGATGCGTCACTTCGTAAACCCCTGCGCTACATTCTACCTGCACCAGGTATAATGTATGCAGGGTGGGCGTTCCCCCGCAAGACAGGGTCGTATGAGTGGCGCAGCAAAATCTATGAGATTTCGCTGCGCCACTTCCAGGACGCCGATGCGACAAAACCTTACATCTGCTCTCATGAAAGTCGTAAGGGTGACGGCAGGCCCTTTCACATTGGGCTTGCCCCGTGTGAAAGGAACATTGCTGGGGTTGCGTCAGGCTTCCAACACAACTCCAGCAATGTGCCACTTTTTGCGCTGACAGATACGTCAGTTTTACTGACATATCTGTCCTTCCTTGCAACATGATGCGTCATATTATAAATATGACGCATCATTGGTGGTGCAAGGAGGGCGCACTGAGAAGTGGCGCGTCGCTGCTTTCACGCAGCGATGCGCCACTTCTCGTAAATGAGGCCCCTGGAATTTAGGGAAAAGCAATATCCACCTGCATGCTGGGGATCCTGCGAGTGGGGATCTCGGGGCATTATTGTATGTGGGGCGGGTAGTTTTAGCAATGTCGTTTTATTCGCATCTGCCTGCTTTAGTTGGCATACAGATTATTTTTACTAGTTTGAAGCACGAACAGTGAGTGATGCTCTAAACATATACCTGAAAGCTGAACAATCTTAATCTGTGTATGAAATGTATATGTTTTAGACACGTCTTATTCTAAATTAGAGTACTAACTCTTACAATTGTAAATTACTAATATGACATCATTCACATGTTGCAACGCTCTGCTATCACGATGAGTAACTTCATTGCAGATGTTGTGTTTGGAAGTCTCGCCTCTTTTACAATGCTTTCTGTGGTTTTCATATTTTTATTCTAACCCTCTTGTTTTGTGTAATGGTGTTCATACCGTGCCACACCGCACCGTACAGTACCGCACCATACCATAACATACAATACCATGTGTACTGCTCATGCCAGATGCCCCGTGGTGCAGATATTTCTTGGACAGTAATCCCTTTGGATTTACTGCCTCGGGCTGTTCCATTCAGCTGCTGCCTGCTGATACAAGCACACAGTGACAGAGCCAGAGTGGCAGGTGGGGGGCTGCAGCCAGAGTGGCAGGTGGGGGGATGCAGCCAGAGTGGCAGGTGGGGGCTGCAGCCAGAGTGGCAGGTGGGGGGCTGCAGCCAGAGTGGCAGGTGGGGGCTGCAGCCAGAGTGGCAGGTGGGGGGCTGCAGCCAGAGTGGCAGGTGGGGGGCTGCAGCCAGAGTGGCAGGTGGGGGGCTGCAGCCAGAGTGGCAGGTGGGGGGCTGCAGCCAGAGTGGCAGGTGGGGGCTGCAGCCAGAGTGGCAGGTGGGGGGCTGCAGCCAGAGTGGCAGGTGGGGGCTGCCAGGTGGGGGGCTGCAGCCAGAGTGGCAGGTGGGGGCTGCAGCCAGAGTGGCAGGTGGGGGGCTGCAGCCAGAGTGGCAGGTGGGGGCTGCAGCCAGAGTGGCAGGTGGGGGCTGCAGCCAGAGTGGCAGGTGGGGGCTGCAGCCAGAGTGGCACGTGGGGGGCTGCAGCCAGAGTGGCAGGTGGGGGCTGCAGCCAGAGTGGCAGGTGGGGGGCTGCAGCCAGAGTGGCAGGTGGGGGGCTGCAGCCAGAGTGGCAGGTGGGGGGCTGCAGCCAGAGTGGCAGGTGGGGGCTGCAGCCAGAGTGGCAGGTGGGGGCTGCAGCCAGGCAGGTGGGGGCTGCAGCCAGAGTGGCAGGTGGGGGCTGCAGCCAGAGTGGCAGGTGGGGGCTGCAGCCAGGCAGGTGGGGGCTGCAGCCAGAGTGGCAGGTGGGGGCTGCAGCCAGAGTGGCAGGTGGGGGCTGCAGCCAGAGTGGCAGGTGGGGGGCTGCAGCCAGAGTGGCAGGTGGGGGGCTGCAGCCAGAGTGGCAGGTGGAGGGCTGCAGCCAGAGTGGCAGGTGGGGGCTGCAGCCAGAGTGGCAGGTGGGGGGCTGCAGCCAGAGTGGCAGGTGGGGAGCTGCAGCCAGAGTGGCAGGTGGGGGGCTGCAGCCAGAGTGGCAGGTGGGGGCTGCAGCCAGAGTGGCAGGTGGGGGGCTGCAGCCAGAGTGGCAGGTGGGGGGCTGCAGCCAGAGTGGCAGGTGGGGGCTGCAGCCAGAGTGGCAGGTGGGGGCTGCAGCCAGGCAGGTGGGGGCTGCGGCCAGAGTGGCAGGTGGGGGCTGCAGCCAGAGTGGCAGGTGGGGGCTGCAGCCAGGCAGGTGGGGGCTGCAGCCAGAGTGGCAGGTGGGGGCTGCAGCCAGAGTGGCAGGTGGGGGCTGCAGCCAGAGTGGCAGGTGGGGGCTGCAGCCAGAGTGGCAGGTGGGGGGCTGCAGCCAGAGTGGCAGGTGGAGGGCTGCAGCCAGAGTGGCAGGTGGGGGCTGCAGCCAGAGTGGCAGGTGGGGGGCTGCAGCCAGAGTGGCAGGTGGGGAGCTGCAGCCAGAGTGGCAGGTGGGGGGCTGCAGCCAGAGTGGCAGGTGGGGAGCTGCAGCCAGAGTGGCAGGTGGGGGGCTGCAGCCAGAGTGGCAGGTGGGGGCTGCAGCCAGAGTGGCAGGTGGGGGGCTGCAGCCAGAGTGGCAGGTGGGGGGCTGCAGCCAGAGTGGCAGGTGGGGGCTGCAGCCAGAGTGGCAGGTGGGGGCTGCAGCCAGGCAGGTGGGGGCTGCAGCCAGAGTGGCAGGTGGGGGCTGCAGCCAGAGTGGCAGGTGGGGGCTGCAGCCAGGCAGGTGGGGGCTGCAGCCAGAGTGGCAGGTGGGGGCTGCAGCCAGAGTGGCAGGTGGGGGCTGCAGCCAGGCAGGTGGGGGCTGCAGCCAGAGTGGCAGGTGGGGGCTGCCAGGTGGGGGGCTGCAGCCAGAGTGGCAGGTGGGGGCTGCAGCCAGAGTGGCAGGTGGGGGGCTGCAGCCAGAGTGGCAGGTGGGGGGCTGCAGCCAGAGTGGCAGGTGGGGGGCTGCAGCCAGAGTGGCAGGTGGGGGCTGCAGCCAGAGTGGCAGGTGGGGGCTGCAGCCAGGCAGGTGGGGGCTGCAGCCAGAGTGGCAGGTGGGGGCTGCAGCCAGAGTGGCAGGTGGGGGCTGCAGCCAGAGTGGCAGGTGGGGGCTGCAGCCAGAGTGGCAGGTGGGGAGCTGCAGCCAGAGTGGCAGGTGGGGGCTGCAGCCAGAGTGGCAGGTGGGGGCTGCAGCCAGAGTGGCAGGTGGGGGCTGCAGCCAGAGTGGCAGGTGGGGGCTGCAGCCAGAGTGGCAGGTGGGGGCTGCAGCCAGAGTGGCAGGTGGGGAGCTGCAGCCAGAGTGGCAGGTGGGGGGCTGCAGCCAGAGTGGCAGGTGGGGGGCTGCAGCCAGAGTGGCAGGTGGGGGGCTGCAGCCAGAGTGGCAGGTGGGGGCTGCAGCCAGAGTGGCAGGTGGGGGCTGCAGCCAGAGTGGCAGGTGGGGGCTGCAGCCAGAGTGGCAGGTGGGGGCTGCAGCCAGAGTGGCAGGTGGGGGCTGCGGCCACCGCACAGGCCTGTCTCATCTGCAGGGAGACACACACTCAACACACAGTTATCTTCCAAGTGTTCCGGGCCAAGCTGAGAACTCACCCCACAACCCTTCGGAATACAAACGGGTCTCCACAACACCACTGCATCAATGCTGCTGGATTACAGCACAGACAACATTGTATCACATCTGTTTTATACTTATATTACAGCAACGAAACACAACTTCATCACCACGGCTGTATTATAGCACCGAGCGTGATTGCATCGGCTTATGATAGTATACCGCATCTATTACATGGCATCACGACTGTTTGTAAATGACTCCAACAAATAACTGCACCACATCTGCACAATTATGGCCCTGATACATGACAACATGGGGAAAACAACCACGTCATCTCTTTTAGTGCACCAGACAGACACGCCTGCATCACATTTGCCATGTTACAGCAGAGAGACAACACAGCATCACCTACAGCGCAGAGATACGACAGCATTACCTGTGCTATGTTACAGCACAGAGACACCACGGCAACATCTCTGCTACGTTGCAGCAAAGAGATGCTACAGGATCACCTTAGCCATGTTACAGCGCAGAGATACCACCGCATCACCTGTGCTAAGTTACTACAGCGATATACCACAGCATCGCATGTACCATGTTACAGCACAGAGATACCACAGCATTGCCTCTGTTACGTTACAGAAACGCTACCCCACAGATAACCTCTGCTAAGTTACAGCACAAAGATTCTACAGCATCATCACCTTCTGTGATACAGCACAGATACCACAGCATCGCTTGTGCTATGTTACAGCAGAGAAAGAGCAGCATCACCTCTGCTGCGTTACAGCTCAGAGATATCACAGCATCACCTGTGCTGAGTTACTATAGCGATATACCACAGCATCGCCTGTACCGTGTTACAGCACAGAGATACCACAGCATCACCTGTGCTATGCTACAGCAGAACTATACCACAGCATCCCCAGTGCCATGTTACGGCACCGAGATACCACAGCATTACCTGTGCTATGTTGCAGCAAAGCTATACCACAAATAACCTCTGCTAAGTTACAGCACAAAGATTCTACAGCATTACCTCCGCTGTGATACAGCACAGCGATACCACAGCATCATCTGTGTCATGTTACAGCACAGAGATACCACAGCATCACATGTGACATGTTACCGCACAGAGATGACACCGCAACACGTGTTATGTTACGGCAGAGAATGAGATATACCACAACATCACCTATGCTATGGTACAGCAGAGCTATGCCACAGCACCCCCTGCGCCATGTTACGGCAGAGATACCACAGGTAACCTCTGCTGTGTTACAGCAGATGTTCCACAGCCTCACTTCTGCTAAGTTACAGCACTTTTCCCCACCCACCCCACGTTACATCACAAGACCCACACTCTGTCTCTTTGCATATGGGGAAAAGGTCCAACGTGCACGTGTTACGAAGGCAGTGACCTTGGCGTCCTGCACCTAGGAAAAGAACCTTGGGTCTTAGGTTTTTTATCTATGTAATATGGCTGGTCTACTGTGCGTCCTATGCAGAAAATTAAATTTCAACTGTTTAAATCTCGTTTTGCAAGATGTTTTGATTAAACGGCACACTCCCTCCCACTCAGTCCTCTTCCTGCATATTCATTATCCATGGCAGGGCGCCACGCTTCCCGCGCGTTCAGTCACTCGTGGCTTCTGACAGCATTGCTTGGCACAGCGCCAGCACAGGCTCACCTGAAGACTCAGCAAGACCTGAAGCACTGAACCCATCTGAGGTTGCACTGGGGAGACTTCTGCATATACCCACTCACCGACAGCAGTTAGGCATAAAGCCCTTTATACTTCATTGTAAGCTCTTGAAATAATATTATCTTGTTTTTTACATAGATCCCCACCCGCGCGGTAACCCCTTCTCTGCACATCCTATCACAAATAAGCCTCAGTGAGCCCCCCCCCCCACACTGAGCCAGTGGAGTAAAGGGGTATCCCAGCTTTAGGTTATTCCCCACCTTTATTTACACTGTATGCTTCACATTCACTATTATGAGTGATGTAAGCCTTGTGATTTGCCTGTCAATTGCCCATTGAGGCGAGGATCTAATTACTAGAGGGGTATTGGCACCGTCATATGAATGTCTCGGGGTGACCACCATCTTGCAAACACCGTTACCGAAAACAGACTTTTTTGATTTGCCATATAGACAATTATGACCTTGTTTTCCTTCCGTGTCTAGTAAACGAGGTATATGGGTCTGTAGGGCCACCGCTTAAAGGACACGGGGATCTGCATACAGCAAAATCATATATGACCTTCAAGGCTACTCTATGCCAATAATTCCATATCGTTCCCTAACCATACCAGCAGGGGCTCAGACCTTAGTATAAGGAGCACTGAGGAGAGTGGACAGCCCTGTCGGGTTCCCCTAGGCATCTGTCAACTTATGGGGACCAGAGCTCTGGTTTCAACCCTCGCTCACGGCATGTTCTTTGACAAAGTGACCCAGTTCCAAAGCTGTGTCCAGTCCCAACATACGGAATGCCTTTACGGCACACTGCATGGACTGATGTTGCGATGCTCTCTCTGAAAGTGCTGGCAGTACTTCTACCAAGCTTGAAGTCAGATAGGCCCAACTGTATTACCCGCATGACCACTTTCTGTAACCTCCCCATGAGTTTGCTCAAAGTGGTAACATCTATATTTATCATGTATAGTGAACTATTGGAGGAACAGAGCACATTAACTATGTGGATTAATCAATATCAAGCTGGCACACTATCGTTATTTAGTCGGGATCTTTGGCATATGCTTGTTCCAGGAGTATGCACAAATCCAACGGGCACGCTCTGAAATTGTAACCCGAGTATTAATCCTTTCAAATCAAAGGCAACCCCGGTTCTAGTATGGACACTGTGTGTGTGGAAAAAGTATGAATATTTTAGGATGCAACTTGTGCATCTGGAAGTAGCATCAATTATTCATGTATGCATCTTCTGCGTGCTGATATAATATGAATATTTTAGTATGAGTCTTCAATACGTGGAAGTAGAATTATTATTTCTGTATGGGTCTTCAGTATGTGGAAGTAGAATTCATGTTTTAATGATAATGATAATGATAATGATATTTATAAAGCCCACAACTACCAAAAATGGTGTCTAGGCGCTAGTTACTAAGGTTCTTCAGTATGTGGAAGTAATTTGAACATTTTAGTATGGGTCTTCAGTATGTGGAATTAGTATTAATATTTTACTATGAGTCTTCAGTATGTGGAAATAGTATGAATATTTTAGTATGAGCCTTCAGTGTGTGGAAGTAGTATTAATATATTACTATGGGTCTTCAGTATGTGGAAGTAGTATTACTATTTTAGTATGAGTCTTCAGTATGTGTAAATAGTATTAATATTTTACTATGGGTCTTCAGTATGTGGAAGTAGTGGGAATATTTTAGTATGAGTCTTCAGTATGTGGAAGTAGTATTAATATTTTAGTATGAGTTTTCAGTATGTGGAAGTAGTGTTAATCTTTTAGTATGAGTCTTCAGTATGTGGAAGTAGTATTACTATTTTAGTATGAGTTTTCAGTATGTGGAAGTAGTATTAATATTTTAGTATAAGTTTTCAGTATGTGGAAGTAGAATGAATATTTTAGCATGAGTCTTCAGTATGAGCAAGTAGTATAAATATTTTAGTATGTGGAAGTAGTATGAATATGTTAGTGTGAGTCTTCAGTATGTGGAAATAGTATTAATATTTTAGTATGTGTTTCCAGTATGTGGAAGTAGTCTTAATATTTTAGTATGAGTCTCCAGTATATGGAAGTAGAATGCATATTTCAGTATGAGTCTTCAGTATGTGGAAGCAGAATGTATATTTCAATATGAATTTTCAGTATGTGGAAGTAGTATTAATAGTTTAGAACAGGTCTTTAGTATGTGGAGGCAGTATTAATATTTTAGTACGGGTCTTCAGTATGTGGAAGTAGTATGAATATGTTAGTATGAGTCTTCAGTATGTGGAAGTAGTATTAATATTTTAGTATGTGTCTTCAGTATGTGGAAGTAGTCTTAATATTTTAGTATGAGTAGTCAGTATGTGGAAGTAGTATTAATATTTTAGAATGAGTCTTCAGTATGTGAAATTAGTATTAATATTTTAGTATGAGTCTTCAGTATGTGGAAGTAGTATTAATATTTTACTGTAGGTCTTCAGTATGTGGAAGTAGTCTTAATATTTTAGTATGCGTCTTCAGTATGTGGAAGTAGAATGATTATTTTAGTATGAGTCTTCAGTATGAGGAAGTAGAATGTATATTTTAATTTGAATTTTCAGTATGTAGAACTAGTATTAATATTTTAGTACAGGTCTTTAGTATGTGGAAGTAGTATTACAATTTTAGTACAGGTCCTCAGTATGTGGCAGTAGTATGAATATTTTAGTATGAGTTTTCAGTATGTGGAAGTAGTATGAATATGTTAGTATGAGTCTTCATTATGTGGAAGTAGTATTAATATTTTAGTATGGGTCTTTAGTTTGTGGAAGTAGAATTAATATTTTACTTTTAGTTTGGGTCTTGAGTATCTGGAAGTAGTATGAATATTTTAGTGTGTGTCTTCATTTTGTGGTAGTAGTATAAATATTTCAGTATGGGATTTGTACTCGTAAAAGTAGTTTGAATTCATTTAGCATGAGTCTTGTTGACATGGAAGTAGCGTGAATTATTTTAGTATGGGTCGCGTGCTGTGGAAGTAGTGTGAATTATTTTAGTAAGGATCTTGTGCTGGCGAAGTAGCATGAGCTTGTGCTATGGAGGTAATATCAATTATTTCAGAAATAGTACGGATATTTTAGTATTAATTTAGTATGGGTCTTGTCAAAGCATACTAATAATTGGGTATGGTAAGGGATATCACATTATCGTTCAGGGTGCATCTAAACCAAAGAAGAGCCCTTGCCAACAAACTACGGTTTGCATTTAAACTACTGCACAAAAAGATTGGTAGTGCATCAGCATTATCACAGGTCATCGGGACAACGTTTTTTCCCTCACTCACCTATGTCTCTGAATTTTTAAAGGGGAGCGATGCAACCACACTAAACCAACTTCAATCCACCCCGTCCAAACGCATCATCCAGCTCCCACAACACATATCCTAATCACATGTGAGACTGGAGTTCGGTTTGTTCACCAAACCCAGTCAGGAGGGGTGCCATAATCAAACTATGTTGGAAGCTTAGAGCAGCCCCACCAGGCTCACTGGCTGCCCTGTGTTGGTTGGAAATGAGGAAGAAGCCCAACACAAATATTTATGGCCAATTGTACTTCAGCGGGCTCTGAGTAACCTAAATCTGGACAACGCTTGGAAATCAAATCTCAATTTCATTGCCTTTCAAACGACTACCAACAAGCTGTAAAACTTCAATCCTGGACCATCGATAAGGCAGAGCTCACCCTGAAAAGGCATGGATGGACAGTTCTGCACTCCTACACTTCTAAGAGCCCACAACCTTATCTCATAACCCACACTGCAGCGCCCACTCAACACTCACTACTACTATCCACATGGGTGCCTTTCCATCAAAAGATCAGGTTCCCGTTTTGATAAAGTCCTGGCAAGACCTTCAATGTCGCCTATGTGGCCACTCAGAAGAAAGTTTACTTCACTTTTTGTACGTCTGTCCAGCCATCTTACACCTAAGACTGAAATTGGTACGCCAAGCCTTGAGTGCCCTTCTCTTTAGGTCATACAGCCCTGCAGTGATGGCTCTCCTGAATGGTCATAGTATTCAGCTTTCCTCCAAGACCAGGTTTTTGCTGCTAGTAAAAAGGCTGATCATACAGCAAACCCAGGCCCCCCTAACATAACAAATGTCTGTCTCCTACAAGCAGCAGTTCTGGTCACCCTACAAGTACCACGGACGCTTTGAAGCAAAGGCTTTGCACTAGGTCGTTTTTAAGACTACAGCCGCAACAGTTGTCATTTTATCTTATGCCAAACGTAAAAAAAATATTTACCTTTGTTGTGTACATTGCGATGATTTTTATTAATCAGCAATAAATAATTTACCTACTTACTCATGATCATGCTGAATTCAGTTTTCTCCTTCAGCTCAACCTTATTCCTGCTAGCTTGTGGTTCATAAACACAACTTCAGAGTTGTTTCATTGTCTATGTAGTCCCAGCTCCCAACAACAGAAAGAAAATCTCATTCCCATCAACTATTAGAATTATGTTAACCCCTGCCTTCAAAAATCCACCGCTGTAGTGTATGAGGGATCTCAATAGGTAACATCTCACTTTCAGGTCAGATACACCGCCTACGGGCTCACTAGACTGAAAGCCGGCCACAGTATTCTTAAACATCCCAGCATCCCTAACTAGTAAGTGTGAAAGAGTGCTATCATGCACCACGTTTATCTTACAGATCAACACACCTGTAGAAGTTGTCCAATTTCCAATTAGCATCCATCATGTAGATGTGTGTCATTTATTCATTTATTTTGACATCTTACTTAGTTAACCTCAGAGAGTAACAATGGATAATAGATCATTGTGGACATTTAAAAATCAACCATTGAAATGTCAAGTAGGTTCTCACGGCAAATGCATGGATCTTTCCAAAATGCAGCATTTGGGTTCAGCAGACACGATGTTTGAACTGTAACGTACCACATGCTCTTGGAAAGTAGCAGAGTGAGGATTGGAGGAGATCAGGAAGAGGAGTAATATGACACAATTGGCAAAGAATTGAAATTACAGCTCCACTTCTTTTGTTCAGCGCAACTACCCAATAACCAGTGAACACCAACACTTTTGGTCAAGATGATGGGTAAAGTGCATAAATCCAAGCCCAAAATGAGAGTGTGGTCTCTGATGTGTTGAGATGTCCAACCTTGCTAACATTGGAGGGGTAGTTCATGAATGTCTGGGATAGTTTTGCAACTTAAATAGTGTGTGTGGTTTAAATGTAAATCCACAGATGGCTGCATTCGGAGTGTGAGATTTTGGGGAAGGTTTCCACTTCTAAAGAGAACTGCTTGTTGTTTGTCCTTCTGTGGTCTTACCCTAGTATTCCAGAAGAGTGATGTAGTTTTCGATTGTGGAATTATTTTGAATCTTATCCTGATTTCTGTACATGATGACAATGGACACATAACCTTGATCCCTTCTTGGGATAAATATAAATTGTGTGATTGTAAAAATGAAAAGCAAAGCTGAGAGAGTTGCACATTTCTCTGAATAGCGACCAGTTTCATGTTCTACTAACTTTTATAATGGTCCCAGTCCATTGATATCCTCGCGCATTCCTCTTCTGTGCTCTGCGCTTCAGTAATGGGCCCTGTCAGTATCCACCAAGCCTTACTGCAACTCAGGGTCCTGTCATGCATGACAAGCGCCCTGATTCTGATGGTTCCAGGAGCAACCTCATACTCAGCACATGTTTCCTTCTTCTCGGGATGACCCTGTCCATATTTGCCTGTGTCCAGATATTCTCGAGAGCTGTCAGAGAATACAACTTTTGGAATATATATATATATATACCTATAATATTCAGTTTGGCAGAAAGCAGGATGCATCGCTGTCATGATACCCATTAACTCCCTCACAGAATTGATGTTTTTTCTCTACTTATGATCTATAATCTGGGAAAATTCAGTACCGTATGCTAATCCAGGAGTAGCAGCCATTCGACCCTCAAAGGCTCCCAGGTTTTACCGAGCAATCATGTTGCCACAGGTCCCTTCAATCCCTCAGGCAGATTCTCAAATCTTACGTTGCAAAGAAGCTCTCAGTCCCCTCTACTACCTCCACTTAAGAGAAAAGAGAAAAAAAAACGTTATTGTTTAAGTTAATTAAAACCATAACAATTCCAATAAAAGTAATCTTTCTGCAGAGGAACATATACTGTACATATTAAAACCATTAATTACCATTAATAAAATTTACAGCTTTTGATGATACCGTATCAAGACCGTGTTAGCACTAGTATATATACCTATTACACTTACTGGTTGTCCGCTGCAGAAACCAGTTCCAATTGTATAAAACAATAATTTAGCCATGTATCAAAAGTTTCATCTCTTTAGTAAAGGACCATTTAAAATACTAGGTCAAATCAATTTTTCATATGAGTAAACACTTTACCAATCTCCACTTGTTTTTCCAGTACCTGGTTCTTCCCAGGTGATGATACACTTGACATTATAGCGCCTTAACTGGTGTTTCAACATTTGAAATCATGTCCTCTGTCATCGGAACCCCTTCCACCTCATTTTTTAAATCATGCTCTAGGAGAGGGATGCCCACCCTCATCCTCAATCTTGGTTTCAAAGACTCTCTGGATGCATGCATTGACTTTTAGATATTTTGAGTAGTATTTCACTGATTCTCACTGGTGCTGGGAAGTGCTGGATCCTGCATCCATTTCAGTTGTGTGTACGATTGCCTATACAAATGTAACCACTTCAATTTGCTTATTTGCAAATTACGTCCCCGTTTCATTCATTTTCGCTGACCTTTGCTGATTGGGTTACAGTGTATGGACAATGATTTAAAGCAGCCTCTATGCTCCATCGGCAGCTCCTGTGCTAGAAGAGGCTGGACTTTGTATTTCTACAATATTTGCTGATCACACCATCCCCAGCCGATCCCAATGCAGCTCCTCTTAGTGATTACAGCATGATGTAATCCACATTCCGGTCAGTGGTCGAAGTGGGGAAAAAAAAGTAGGGGAACTGTGGGTGGAGAATCAGGGGGCGGGAATAACCAAAGATTGGATCAGTGGGCGGAGTCAGGGGTGTGGCTAGAAATAGCAAAGCTTACCATTTTTAGTACGTTTAGCATTTCACTGACCAGTTACAGCTTATAACGTTATTTAATTCAAACAATGCATAAGCATATTTATTTGAGGTTTGATTCAGGAAAAAGCAAACACTCATAGGGAATACAGTTTTATGTAAAGGGTGTAAAATATAAGCAGGAACAACATGTTACCTTAATGCTTTTACTCTCATTGTACAGAAATCCATGAGTATTTTTTGCCTCAAACATTGAGGACATGAATACAGGGTTTCTCCTGTACACATGTGTTAAGCAGGGCTCAGAAGAGAAAGGGACTCTTCAGGAGAATCTAGACTCACGGAAACCCACAAAGGCTCCTTCATATTTATGTCAGCCAGCTAGCTGCTCAATCATAATATAGCAAAAAGAACAACTGGTGGACAGAATGCTGAACAATGTCATACATTCACCCCAGTACAGAGATCTGGGCCTAAATTCATCGTTTTTTTGATCACCATGCCATTCCAGTTTGGACCCAGCCATATGCAAATCAGTCTTGATCCTGCGTCCAATGGGAACAGTCCAGCCCGAACTGCCAGGCCATATGTATTCAAGTGTCCTTTCATTCGGGAAGTGAACACAAAGCAGTACCCACTGAACTATGCACATAAAATTTTGCTCTTTGATATGCATGGTACACGTTCTTTCCAGCGGGCATATTACCCCTCTGCGCTACCTTAGGTAAGTAAAACAGCCACTAGACAAAACATGCACCCATCTCTCTCCAGCAGGTACCTTGATCACCAAATGAATATTGGCACTTGGATTGTTGACCAAAACCTGCTGAATATACAAAGAACTTTGCAGTGTTTTTAAAACTCCTGCACTTGTACAAAACCGCCCCCCCCCCCCAAATAAACTGGCCCCTACCATTCCAGTTGCCCTGGAACCTGATGCCTGGAATGGCCAATCCGGCATAGTTACCTTTTTCAATGCAATACTGCAGATATGTATGCATATTAGGTATAAACGTCATGGATCACTGTGTTTCCAGTTTAGGGTGCACAGGTACCCGTTCAGTGTAGTCAGTTTGTTAAAATAAACTAGTTTGTGTGCCTCCCTGCACCACAGCATCCTCTACACAGAGGATTTTACACTCCTTGTTCTGGAATCCACTGTTAATCAAGATTGTTGCATTTTCAACAATCTGCTCTGCTCTGTTGAGTCACCAGTTAATTCACAGTTGTCTGATGGCCCTTTCAGTGTTGCTTTGCAGGCCCCTAGATAGAAGGGAAGGGGAAGGAGGAGGTTGTGGGCACTGCAGAGTAGGCTGGCCAACTGGCATGGGCACAAATTCTGGATTGTGAGAGTAAAAGTTCAGGACAAGGGGTCAAAATTCACAACAAAAATTCAGGACAGGAGGTCAAAATTCAGGACAAAAATTCAGGGCAACAGGTATGCTTTGCAGACACATCAGTGGATGTCATGCAATAGTATATAAATAAATAGGTATGGAACATAAGTACAAGTCACTTCTCCTGCTCTGTCACTTTCTCCTGCCTTATCACTTTTCCTACCCCATCACCGCTCCTTCCCTGTCATTTCTCCCGCCCCTGCTCCTTCCCGTTCACTGCTCCTGCCCTGTCACTGTTCCTGCTAGTTCACTGTTCCTGCTAGTTCACTACTCCTGCCCGTTCACTACTCCTGCCCGTTCACTACTCCTGCCCATTATCTCCTCCTACCCGTTATCTGCTCCTACCCATTCACCGCTCCTGCTCATGCCTAATCACTTCTCCTGCTCCATCACTTCTCCTAAGCTGTCACTTCTCCTACCCGTCACTTCTCCTGCCTCATCACTTCTCCTGCCTCGTCACTTCTCCTGCCCCGTCACTTCTCCTGCCCCGTCACTTTTCCTGCCCGTCACTTTTCCTGCCCCTTCACTGCTCCTGCCCTTTCACTGCTCCTGTCCAGTCAGTACTCCTGCTCATGCACGATCAACGCTCCTGCCTCGTCAATTCCCCTGCCCCCTCCCTTCTTCTGCCCCGTCACTTCTCCTGGCCCGTCACTTCTCCTGCCCTGTTCACTACTCCTGCCCTGTTCACTTCGCCTGCCCTGTTCACTTCGACTGCCCTGTTCACTTCGACTGCCCTGTTCACTTCGCCTGCCCTATTCACTTCGCCTGCCCTGTTCACTGCTCCTGCCCTGTTCACCGCTCCTGCCCTGTTCACCGCTCCTGCCCTGTTCACCGCTCCTGCCCGGTCACTGCTCCCACTCATGCCTAATCACTGCTTCTGCCCCGTCACCTCTCCTGCCCAGTCACCTCTACTGCCCAGTCACGTAACCTGCCCAGTCACCTCTCCTGCCCAGTCACCTCTCCTGCCCCAGTCACCTCTCCTGCCCCGTTCACCCTCCTGCCCAGTCACTGCTCCTGCCCCGTTCACCGCTCCTGCTCCGTTCACCACTCCTGCCCCGTTCACCGCTCCTGCCCCGTTCACCGCTCCTGCCCTGTTCACCGCTCCTGCCTGTTCACCGCTCCTGCCCCGTTCACCGCTCCTGCCCCGTTCACCGTTCCTGCCCTGTTCACCGCTCCTGCCCCGCTCACCGATCCTGTCTCGTTCAGCGCTCCTGCCCCGTTCACTGTTCCTGCCCTGTTCACTGCTCCTGCCCCGTTCACTGCTCCTGCCCCTTTCGCTGCTCCTGTCCGTTCAACGCTCCTGCCCGGTTACCACTCCTGATCATGCCTAATCACCCCTTCCCCATCACTTCTCCAGCTTCGTCACTTCTCCTGCCCCGTCACCTCTCCTGTCCGTCACGTCACCTGTCCATTACGTCACCTGCCCGTCACTTCTCCTGCCCTGTCGCTTTCCTGTCCTGTCGCCTCTCCTGCCCTGTCGCCTCTGCTGCCCCATCACTGCTCCTGCCCAGTCACGGCTCCTGCCCCGTCGCTTCTCCTGCCCCGTTCACTGCTCCTGCCCCGTTCACTGCTCCTGCCCTGTTCACTGCTCCTGCCCCGTTCACCGCTTCTGCCCCGTTCATCACTCCTGCCCCGTTCACCACCGCTCCTGCCCCGTTCACCGCTCCTGTCCTTTCACTGCTCCCGCCCGGTTATTGCTCCTGCCTAATCACCGCTCCTGTCCTTTCACTGCTCCCGCCCGGTTATCGCTCCTGCCTAATCACCGCTCCTGCCCCGTCACCTCTCCGGCCCCGTCACCTCTCCTGCCCCGTCACCTCTCCTGCCCCGTCACTTCTCCTGCCCCATCATTACTCCTGCCCCGTCATTACTCCCGCCCGGTCACCACTCCTGCCCACTACCTCCCCCTTCCTGTTGCCTCTCCTGCCCCGTCACTGCTGCTCCCCCTTCATTGCTCCTGCCCCATCACTGCTCCTGCCCCGTCACTGCTCCTGCCCCGTCAATTTTCCTGCCCCGTCACTTTTCCTGCCCGTTCACTGCTCCTGCCTGTTCACTGCTCCTGCCCGTTCATTGCTCCTGCCCGTTCACTGCTCCTGCCCGTTCACTTCCCCTGCCCGATCACTTCTCCTGTCCCATCACTTCTCCTGTCCCATCACTTCTCCTGCCCCATCACTTCTCCTGCCCTGTTCACTGCTCCTATCCGTTCACTGCCCGTATCCGTTCACTGCTCCTGCCCGGTTACCGCTCCTGCCTAATCACCGCTCCTGTCCATTACTCCTCCTGCCCCATTACCTCTCCTTTCCTGTCCCCTCCTCTGTCCCGTCACTGCACTTGCCCAGTTCACTCTGTGTACAACATTGACAAATTACACAAGGGGGCAAATTCCCCACAGTACTCTGTTTGGGGAAAGCTCCTCTGTAATCAGGAACTACGCTCTCACTGGCACGTGATATGCTAAAGGTAGATGGTGGGTGCATTGACATTATAAAGGGGATAATTAGCCTCAATTGGAATGACAATGGGCCTGCCCGGCGTCTGTGCGAGGTCAGGGAGGGGCTGCTGCAGCCTCTGGAGTTCAACAGAAAGTGCGAGCAGCCCCTGGAAGCTGAATGAAAAATGTATAGTTTTTTAAGTAGGACTATTCTTGCCGTCCCAGGACGATTTTTTTAAAATAAAGAAGTAGGGGAACGGACTGAAATAATTTTTTTAAGTAGGGGCACGCCGTGCCCTTTCGATCCCGCCCACTTCAACCACTGATTCCGGTCCATCATAGTGCCCAATACGCGCTAGCACAAAGATTGCACAGGCTCATGCACATAGATTTCTCACAAATTCAAGCTCTGATAGGCTCCCCAGATTCACACTAATTCACACAGGAAATACCATTTACAATGCTGTAAACACAACGCGGTAGTTTACAATGCGGTCGTTACAATGACCGCTTTGTTACCAAACGTGCCATTTCATCACAAGTCGTATCAACGACTTGCAGTAGGGGGTGTGCAACACCAGGGAATCGGTTGGATTTTAAATCCAACACCTTCCCTGCTGTTGCACAAACTGGAGTAGGAATAGTAATTAATACTATTCCTAAGTCCAGCGCGTCCCCTACAGCAAGTCGTTGATACGACTTGCGATGTAATGGCACGCGTGGTAACAACGCGGTCGTTGTAATGACCGCATTTTAAACTACCGCGCTGTGAATGCACGCGTTGTAACGTGCTATCTTCAAGATCACCCCTGCATTTTGATCGACTTCTTCTTCCCTGTATGCCACTGTGACACTGCGAGGCCTCTAGGCCGCAGAAGGAACAGGCTGGAAGACACTGTGGGAGTTTGTCCCTCTCTTGCTGGACATGTCCGGCTGTCACTGCTTTTTCTGTCCAGGATAAGAGGTTTCGGGTATGCACTCTCTATGTCCTTTTCCTGGCTCAGAAGCAAACCCGTGTCAGCGATCACCAAGTCTCCCAATCACACCACAAATAGGATTTGCAGAAGGCGCTTTTCAGACCATGTTTTTACATCAGGATGAAAGGACAAGACACACTTCTGCAACATCCTATTAAGAATAAACACTTGTTGTTAAGTTCTATATAATTTCTGGGTTTCTCACAGCCATAATCCAGTTCTGCAGGATAGATATTTTGTGTATCTCTGCACGCGCAGCCATCATGTATATATTCTCTTCAGGATGCAGATCGCAACCTCAGTAGAATTTGTTGGTCAACAGCGATAAAGAACAAACCAAATAATAATAAAGTAAAATTGATCAGGCCCCAGAGACTGTCTATACAAACCTCAAGACTGATGTAGTCTAAGGTAGAGACTACGATCTGCTCTGTCCTTCCTAGAGGGAATAAAGATTTTCTGCATAAAACTGAGGACACTATTTCCACTAACAAAATGTTGATGTTGCCAAGTTGTTACCCTCCTAAAGACATAGGGACAGATTTATCATTGTCTGCGGTGCCCTTGCGCCACACATGGTGTCGCAAGGGCCATGCAATGCTTAAGTCGATTTACCAAGTGACACAAGGCCACCTTGCGTGGTCCTGTGTCGCTTGGTAAATCTGGAGTGACGCGAGGCAGCGCAAGTCGCTGGCGTTACTCTGTGTTGGGAAGGCATTACATGGGTGGAGCCTGGGCATTCCCATGAATCCACGCATGGATTTTGGGTCATCCTCAGATGTACCAAGATTAGTAAAACTGGTATTGTATCAAAATGCTACGCCTTCACAGGGGAGGCACAACAAGGTGAAATATCTTTGTTTCTCCTCGCTGTTTCCTCTTTCTAAGTGTGCTTCATTCTGGAGCACACTTAAAAAGACTAACAAACCTCTACGGATTGTTTTTGTGCAGGAAGATGTCCCTCCCTACACAAAAACAATCATACCTGCAATGCAGGCACCATTGCGCAAGAGTGACTGCGTTGGCTCCAGGCAGCAGATTTTGCACCAGCTCAAGCTTTGATCAGGAGTGTGCCATATTTTGGTAAATATGGGCATTCCTGCCCGCTCCCTTTCACGCAGTACAGCAAGTTGTCTTGCTGTGTTGAGTGAAGTATTGATAAATCTAGCCCGCAGTCTGTAAGTAATTAAGAAATTAAGCAAAATGTCACCCATACAAGGATCGAAAAGATGATATGTAAGTAGAAGAAATACCTCCAGTGGTCATGGGGACAGTGTGGGAGTTATAACAGCAGCTGGAAGCCAAGTGGGCGGGTTGGTGAAAATGCTCCTCCATGACTTCGCCAAAGGAAGAAACGTTAACTAAATAAAACAATAGGTGAACAGCTAGAGGGCAGTGGAAAACTAGTCAGAGGCTGGAGGTTTTGGTGAAATACCATAGTGAGTGGTTGTTACCTTATTAGCAAAAAGGTGGAAGGTCTTTGCAAAGCTTAGCTGATGGCACAGTGTGCAAAGAGAGTGCAACTGGAGAATTTACCATGTCAATTATGGTGAAGACTGATTTAATCATATGAAGTCTGGCAACGTTTCTTGTGGTATATTTTTTCTCCTTTGACCATTAGCACTGCATGCAAGTTTCATTGAGAATGTTTGACTATGAAGTGGAAGAGCATGAAGGTGGATGCCATTTGCATTATGGGGTCTGTTTAAACCTCTGTTTTCAGTGAACTTAGGGGCTGATCATTTTAGGCCTGGCCACAGACAGTTTTAGCTGTCTCAAAGACCTCAGGCCATTAATTCCTCAGGAAAAGTACAAGAGGAGTATATAGAGAGAGTGGGCTTTGGTTCAGCACCCTTCAGCCTTTGGCTTCCATGTGATTTTGATAGTTTGCCATTGCTTGGGTGTCATGTCAGTCAAGGCCATTAGCATTTCATGGATGATTACATTGTCCCATTTGTCATTCAATTACATTTTAGTGATGGGGCATCAAATAGTTCTTAGACTAAAGATGCAGCCAGCAACCTCAAAGTCAGTCAGACCAAAGTCTACGCTACAGGCCAAACCTTCAGAATCATAATCTGAATATCATGGACTTGACACTCCGTAGGATCGGAGCAGAACTGCACTGTGTCCGGAATGGCTCTGATGAAAGGGAGCATCCAATAAGGATTCAGGTGTGACTTTGGCACGTTGATAGTGAACCCCAGCAAATGCAGGAGGTTCACCGTAGTCTGGCGACTGGCAACGACTGCCTGGTAGGGGGAAGGCTGGAACCCCTAACCTCCATATGTGGGCTGCAACCAACGCCATCACTTCCATGAAAACCCAGAGGGCACTGGTGAGACCAATGGGGTGCACAGTGAAACGGAAATGCCTGCGGTCCAGTGTTAACCGTAGGTAACGCCTGTGGGACGGCAGGGATGTGGAAATACACGACTTGCAGATCTAGCATTACCATCCAGTCTCTCATATCCAGGGCACATAGGGGCTAATTAGGATGGCGAAAGGACCACCATCGCCGGACCGGCGGTGGCGGTCCTTCTGCCATCACACAGCGATATTCCCACTGCACAATTAGGATGGCAGTGGGAATCCCAATCAGTCCACGGCGGACGGAAAGTCCGTCAGCCACTGGTCCGCCAGAAGCAATCAGTCAGATTGCTTGGCGGACGGACAAGGGGCTATAACATGGCAGTGGTGCCTAGCAGGCACCACCTGTCAGATTACAATGCTGGAGCCAGATTACAATGCTGGCGTCAGCCAGCCTTCTGGTGGAGGCTGGATTCAGGGGCCTGTTGCGGGCCCTCTCTGTGTTGGGGGGGTTGCGCTGGGGGGTACCCATGGTACCCCCTGCATTTCCATGCACTACGTGGCAGGCACTGCATGGTGCCTGCCACGTGGTGCAGGGAAATGCAGTGCATGCCATATTAACATTGCATACGGTGCTGCAGCCAGCAGCACCGTCCGCAATGTTAAGTGTCCTGGATGCTCCCGCCAGTCTGGCGAGTGCATCCTAATTGCTGTGGTGGGACTGCTGCATGTCTGGTGGGCAGTCCCGAACACCGCAATCATGGTTGGTGGACTCTGGTCCGCCCGCCATCGTAATGTGCGCCATAGTACACGAGCCAAGTTGAGCATCTTGAATTTCTTTTATTCCAGGAAGGCACTTCAGAGGGCATAGATCATGTATAGCACAGAGGCCTCCATCTTTCTGTGGCACCAGAAAGTAGCAGGAATAAAACCACACCCTGGAGGATGGAGGAGTGTGGCTCACTGATTAGAGCGGCAGACCCTGATGCAGAGGTCTGGCCCGGGACCAGGGTTCAATTCCCGACGCGGCAGGGTCCTGAGCCCAAAATGTCCACGGACTCAATAAATCTCGCCTCGGTGCCTATTCTAATCATGGGGTCCCACCCTGCAACTCTGGGCAATAGTTGCTTAAGCTCCACTACGGCGGCCCACCCGCTGCGGGATGCCTGGCTTTCACCCTGGGGATACCCAGTAGGGGTTATCTCACAGGGAAAAGCCAGGACGGGTTCCCAAGGCAAGCGCCTTGATGCCTTCGGGTGATACGTGCGCTATATAAGTCTCAATACATTACATTACCCTACTTCTGGTGCAAGCAGATTATCAATGGCTCCCTTTTACAAAAGACAAAATGTAGAGGGAGATACCCTTTTACTTGGAATGGGTAACAAGCATTCAAAACAACAAATTTCCTTTTCCAAACTTTTTAGGCCGGAATCCTTAGGAGTCACTATATAATGTAGGGACAGGTGGACTAGTGTGTAATGAGTATTTGCGCAGGTTACCAAATTTACAACTGTAAAGTTAAGTGTAATAATTAGTGCACATAAGTTTTGTGATTCTTGAATTTTTAGCAAAAATGTTTTTATAAATAATGTGACCATGTGTTTTTAACCACATTAATTGACTCTAGAAATGTATCAGCAATTCAAGTGAATAATAAATAATATATTTTGAATTTTGACATTGGATTGTGTGTAACTTAACCTTTGTATATAAGAATTCATCCAAGTAGTTTTGTAAATTTGGTAACCTGCGCAAATACTCATTACACACTAGTCCACCTGTCCCTACATTATATAGTGACTCCTAAGGATTCCGGCCTAAAAAGTTTGGAAAAGGAAATTTGTTGTTTTGAATCCCTTTTACAAAAGACCGTGCACTTCCTGATGAATCAAAGAGAGATGGTGCTCTATCAGCCATTTGTGGGACAGCGGGGGGTGGAGGTCAGGGCCGGACTGGTAACCAAAACCGGCCATGGAAAGTGCTCGGCCGAACCCCCGGGGGTGTTGGGAGTGCGGCAGAGCTGTTTGCCAGGGCGGTTTTGACCGATTTTGTTACCGGGCCGATATTGCAGCTATGCTGCAAAAACGGCCCTGTAACAAAAACGGCCCCCAGGTGCCCAAAACCGCCCCCCACACCGGCGGCCCACCGGGGAAATGCCCGGTGCCCACTACGGCCAGTCTGGCCCTAGTGGAGGTGTTTCCAAAAATGGTAGTGGGTACCCATTCTGTACAATCTGAAGCACCCACTTATCTGTTGTAATCGTCGACCACTGGGGAAGGTAACACCTGATTCTGCTGCTGACGGTATGGCTATGCTGTATGGGAGGGCACGCTAAAGGGATTTGGAGGCTGTGGCAGCCGGAGTGGCAAGGGCTCTGCTGCTCTCTGGGACTGACTCCTGCTTCCTATTGGACTCTGCGGCCCCATCCACAAAAGGACTGGGCAGGCTGCTAAAATGGAAATGGATATGGCTGGTTATGCAGGCCCTTCACCATCAGTGATAGGGGCGAAACGCTGTGGCCAGGGAAAGGCCAAGGGATCTTGCAGTGACCCTGCCCTTTTGAACGCGCTTGAGCGCCGCATCAGTCTTGTCACCAAATAGGCTGGAGTCATCCAAGGACATAGTCAAGCAGTGAAGACTGGACACCCCCTGAGAACCCAGTGGACAGAAACCAGCCATGGCTTTTCCCAGGGAGTCAGTAGGGTCCAGTCCGCACCAGATTGCAAATTTCACTGTATCCCTGCTGTCCACCAGAGCTGGGTTAAGGATCGGGCAGTATTCCTCGGGCAGCACAGGAAGCAGCTGCACAATCGAATCCCACAATGCATGGGAATATCGGCCCAAGGGGCATGCTGTGTTCACTGACCGAAAGGCAAGGCAAGGAAGGTGGAAGAAAAAATGCACTACCCAGAGGTGTCCAGCCTCTTGGATTCCCTATCCGGTGGTGCGGTAGGGAACATGGATTGATCTTTTCTGTTGAGGCCTGCAACACCAGGCTCTCACGGAAGGGGTGCTGGGCATGGTCAGATTGGGATTGCAATTAGGCCCAGACAGTCCCAAAAACATGGCCCATGTTGGCTGATTGTGTCCATGCGAAAAATGAAGAAAATCACCAAAAGTCTATATGTTTTCCTCTGATCAGTATGTATTTTAAACAGTCAACGTAAGGTGAAAGCACTTTAAAATGTATTCTAAATCTGCTTTACTCGTCTGTGAATAATAGCTATACTAAACCAACACAGAAAAGTCATGTTAAAGAATAATAGGGATATCTTTATATAAAGTGTGCTCTCTCATTATCATGCTCTGGCCCTTGCAGAATCTGATAACATGAATAAATTGCTGTATTATTCTAATTACTTTTTATAGTTTTACATAGGGTGAACTCAGCACTAGGGCATTGGAGCAATTTACTTGAGCACCTGTTACATTACACTAGAACAAATTAATTTTTACTTCAGGCGTTGAGAGATTTAGTGATTTGCCCAGGATCACAGGATGTTGAGCCGATGCTGGGACTGGAACCTGGTTTCCCGCTTCCAAAATCAGCAGATTTGACTTTGGCTGTAACACCACCTCCTCTCTAATTTAATACAAGCTTAATAAAGGTTGCTTCATAGTTAGGCCTATGCAAATACACACACACCTTCCAGGAAGGCTTCTCTTACGTCACTCCCTCCAGATCCCACCATAGCCACAGTGCATGGCTTTGCAGTGAAGCGGTCAAGAAAAGGGACACAGCTACTGCTGCTCCAGGAAGGCTGAGCTGTAGATGGCCTATAGCCAGAAGATCCAATGGCCACCCC
Organism: Lissotriton helveticus; assembly: GCF_964261635.1. Lineage (NCBI taxonomy): Eukaryota > Metazoa > Chordata > Amphibia > Caudata > Salamandridae > Lissotriton > Lissotriton helveticus. The sequence goes on from NC_136061.1 coordinate 669,434,032, forward strand.
AGTGAGGCCCCTGAATACTCCCACCGTCCCCCACCCACCATTGTCTGAATGTGATGGCCTGGCATGGGAGGTGTCAGGGGCAAGACACTACTTCTGGGCCAATTCGGCCCCACTGGGGCTGAAGTAAGAATGGTCCAACAAATGGAGCAACACCTGGCACCCAGTAAGGCCGATTGCCACACTTACCTCCCATGCCCGCCCACCACAGTCTGAAGTGCTATGGCCTGGGAGGGCAGGAATGAAGCAGAGGCCCTTAAAAAAAGGCCCACATCTCACACTTAGGCACCAGCCCGTCGCCCAATGCCCAACTGCCTGCCTTCCAAATCCAAACCTGATGCTGAGAGAGGAAGGGTGGGTCTAATGGGGTGGGACAGTGCTTAGGGGCAATTATTCAGTGCACAGGAGCCCCTGTGCAAGGTTTTGCACAGGTTCCCAGAGGCACGTTGGTAAGGACTTAATTAAAAGGGAGCATGGGTATAGACGGGCCCACCCCCAGTCGAAGCACCTCTGTCAAGACCTCGACAACCAGCAGCTGGAGATCGAGAACCTCTGTAACCTTGAGCATCACTGTGGCAAAAGATGCACCTTCCTCCACAACCTGGCCCCGAGGGGAAATCTTGCCTTAGTCTGGAAAGGTATCCCGAACACTGGCATCACCCAGCTTCTCATACCAGTTGTCATTAACCAGGTGCTCTAGAGGACCATACACCTCATTCTCATCTCCTCCCTCAGGAAGATAGGGCCTGGGTGAATGGATACACCTGCGGTGGCGTCAATGTGGATCCGGGGGCGAATCCAGAGGGCCTGGAGGGTGTTGAGGGCAAACCCTCTGATGGCAACCCAGCAGGGGCACCTCTTGTCTCAATGGAACCCAAAGGCGCTCAAGAGGGAGTTGGTAGATGGAGTGCATGCGGGTCATAACATTCTTTCAGTAGGGCACCTGTCACCCCGGAACCGGGAAACTCAGATTAACACGAACCGGGCCCTGACACATGCTCTGCAGGTGGAGTGCGAGAGTGGGTCCTGGAAGTACAATGTCAAGAAGGTGAAGCCAAAAAGACCTTCGACTTCTCCTTCTCATATTTTTGGGAAGATATTTGTGCGGGTAAATGATAATCTCTGGGAATGGCCCCAAGACCTTCTACAGCAATGAGAACTGGATAGGGAGTGGCATGGATCCTCTTTTGCCATGCTGCCAGGAGCTTTTTTGCCTGTTTGTGAATCATCTTTGGGTGCTTCATCTTGCACTCGATGCAGGCCTTGGGGTTGTGTCCCGACCCCAGACACCAGAGACAAACCAAGTGGGGGTCAGGCACAAATATTTTCAGTGGCAGTTAGCACAGGTAAGAGCTGTGAGGCAGTTGGAGTGAGAGAAGTCAACAGACAACAGGCTAGTTAAAATTAAATTAAATAATTAATAAAACCACTTACCTTACGCACTCCAGGGGTAAGTGGTTTTATTTTTTTTAATTTCATTTTCACTAACCCATCTTTTGACTCCCCCCGCCACTCCGCATCACCCCACCGCCTCACTGCTCTTACCTGTGCCGGCCGCCACTGGAAATTGCCTGTGGCAATCCCTGCAAGGCTTGAACCCTGAAGGTTTTGTAAGGGACATGGGGCTAGATGTAGGTAAATCTAAATTACCGATTCATAAATACCGAATTTTACCGATTCGGTATTTATGAATCGGTAACTCAGATGTAGATTAAAAAATCGGTAATTGTTACCGAATCGGTAAGATTCGGTATTTACCGATTCGGTAAATACCGAATCGGTATTTGCTATTGAATCCTATGGGCCTTGAAGCCCATAGGATTTAATAGCAAATACCGATTCGGTATTACCGAATCGGTAAAAATACCGAATTGTAAAGGGGGACAGGGTGTCACTTTGACACCCTGTTGCACCCCTGTAACTGGCTTGTGCACCATGTGGCACACAGACATGCCCTTAGGGCATGTCTGTGTGCCACATGGCACAGGTGTACATGCACAGATGTGCATGTACACAAGAATTCGTAATTTACCATGCAATTGTATTGCATGATAAATAACGAATCCTAAAGGCCATGTTGCAATGTAAAAAGTGCTACCTACATAGCAAAATACAGATTCGGTAATTTTACCGATTGGTAAATTTACCGAATCGGTAAAATGTACCGATTCTGTAATTTTACAGAATCGGTAATTTTACCGAGTTGGTAAAATTACCGATTCGGTAAAATTACCGATTCTGTATGTTTCTTAAAGCCCTACATACCAATGTCCAAATACCGGTCGGAAACGGCCGAAATTCTGTATTTTCGGCCGTTTCCGACCGGTATTTGGACACCTACATCTGGCCCATGATGTCCTAGCACACTGGGAGCAAAGCTCAAAAATGCAGACAAAACGTTTTTTTAAAAAGTTGGTCAACAATGATCGAAGTTGCTCCCCAGATCCCCACTGATAGAGCAGACAGAAATGAACTGATGGCTGTGCGCCAAGGTGGGTCTATATCGGTACCACAGGGTCACAGCAGACGCAGACATGGTTCCAAAAGGCGCCACCTACCGGCACGCAGCAGTACTGCTCAAGATTTCCAGATCCATTCTGATGCCTGGAGAATAATGTGAGGAATCTGTGGTTAGAAGTCTCTATCCGAAATTATCAAACAGTTTCCTTAACAAACAGCCAGACATGGGGCGTGGCTTGGATGGCAACGAAGGTGGTCGCCTAAGTTCGAGAGCTCCGCGACCCCGGGGAGAAGAACGGCGAGACAACCAGCGATAGCCCTCGGTCCCGCACATGAAACGGAGGGTAGTGTGGGGGAATGTGCTGAGCAGCGGATAAGAGGAGCTGGAGTGAGCAACACGAAGACAAAGGCAACAAAGCCCACAATTAAGGGAGGCGAAGGAAGCGAAGGTGAGCCCAAGATGGCGGGGCAATAAAAAGGACAAGACGACGCCACAACGCTTTGAAGACCTTAAGGCGCACCGGGGGCAGGGCACACGTGGTGGATACGGGTGGAGAACAATTCGCAGCGGAGGCGAAGTACGGCAGCACCAGAGAACGAGGAGGCTGTACACGCACATAAAGGACACAAGCAGAGCCTGAAGACAAACACAGGCAGCCATCTTGACCGCAACCTGAAGCGCGACAAGGGGGTGCAACTACGGAGGCAAGCCTAGCAGCCCAGTAGGCTCCCCCGCCCGCTCCTCCACCGGAAAGCCAGCAGCCGCAAGAAAACTGTAAGAGCGGAGCAAGCGGTGCAAGCGATCACCCGCGAGGGTGGCGCAGCAGAGCGGTAGCGAAGCGGGGCTGAATTGTATGGTGAACACAGCCCTGCAAAAGAAGCTCGAGTGTAACCCCCAAGTGGCAAGAAGAGAAGCTATGCCTGTTTCACCCCACGCAGCGCCGGTGTTGCAGACGGTAATTTGAGCAGTGCCCACCGGGGACGGAGGACCGACGGCGGCGGCCATCTTGGGAAGGGTAAGAACCACAGCGCTGCAGAAGCGGGCCCAGGGACCAGCCGGCACAGGCAGGGAGAAGCGGGGCATCGCTGGACCTCTCACAAAGGCCTCCCACAAAGCGCCGTCCACCGAAACCAGGGAACACCAGAGTGGCAGCCGGCGTACAGAGTGCGACTGTCCTGGATAAGAGGTGAGCAAAGGCGGCGGCCATCTTGAGAGGGGCAGACCGTATCACAGCACAGCGGTCTGTAGCGCGGACGTGCAAGCAAGTCAAAGCAAGGACACCAGGTCACCGCAGCAAGGCAGGCAAGGCAGCGCCAGCTAGGCGGCCCTCCTGCGAGCGCCGACCGCCGTCCACCAAACAGGGGAGCGCTGAGGAACGGTCCGTATAGGGTGGCGAACAAAAGGTGGCGGCCATCTTGGAAGGGGAACATCACACCTGACCAAACCACAGCGGGAAAAAAAAAAAAAAAAAAAAAAAAAGGAGAAGAGCAGGTTGTGCAGCGATACCAACGCAAACACACCGCAATATAAGACAGTCCTAGCCGGGCACGCACAAAGCCTCACGCACGAAGAAGTACAAGCCAAACGCAAGAGAGGATCAGAGTGCGTCACAGGGCGCAAGTGATCTAAGGTGGCCAGGGCGGGAAGGTGGATCCGGCGAGGCACCACAAGGAAGCATAACGACAGACAGAGACAGCAGAAACAGCGGAACGCTCAGCCTTTCAGACGCGGCGCGAGGGCCAGCTAGACAGCAACTCAGCACCAGATCGCGCCAGTGCAGCTCCCTAGCCATATTGGGACACACCCTACCACCTGCCTAGGTGAGGCACAGGTGAGGTACAGCGAAGCGAGCGAGGCACAGGCGTGGTACAGCTAGGCGAGCGGCGACAGAGGGGAAAGAGCGCTAAGACCAAATACCAGGGATCAGCACCTGGCTCTGGGAAGGTAGCCCTGGCGTCCGGGAAAACCAGGACAAGGTCGATAAGGTGGCCAAGCAGGTTCACCTTTGGGAACACCGTAAAGGCGGACACAGTCACAACCGTCAAAAACACCCCACCAAAGGAAGCACAGCACAACCTGCAAAAGAAGGAAAGACTGTCCATACATCAAGGAAGAAGAGGCCTAGAGATAATGAACGGTGATAACAAAAAAATTAGGAAAGATCTGGAATCACCGATCAAAATGAAAAACCTGCAAGGCACAGAGAATGCGATGGACCTACTCGTCAAAAAAATAACTGAAGCCAACGACCTAGCTAAGGCCTCAAAGATCTCAATGGACAACGTCCAGCTTGAACTCACAGCCATACGAGCAGACCAGAACAAAATAGCAAGCAGAGTAGCGGAGACAGAGAGAAGGATCAGCGACATAGAGGACAAATCAGGCATCATGGATAAAGACATTTGCTACATCTCCAAAGTCTCCAGTGAGCTGCAGAAAAGGCTCGCAGAACAAGAAGACAAAAACCGGAGGGGGAACATCAGGATTCTAGGCATACCAGAAGACGAGGAAGAGGGTTTGGGCTCATGCGCAGCACTACTCGAGACACTGATACCCAAGCTGACGGGCATAAAATTCGAAAGATCCTTGGAGATCGACAAAGCCTACAGGATCCCTGCCACAAAACAAGCGCACACGAAAGGTCCTAGAACGATCATCTGCAAACCCCTAAGATCGAGCCACACCGATGCTATCTTCGCCTTCGCCCGCAAAGGCCAAACCCCCATCTGGAAAGGCAAGAAGATAATCTTTACCCAGGACCTTTCAAGGAGCACAGTGGAGGCGAGGAAAGGGTTCCTCGCGCTGAGAGACACTATGAAGAGAGCAAAGATAACGTTCAGCTTTGTTGGTCCAGCAAGAATGAGGGTAACAGACGGGCAGGACACACGTATGTTTGATGACCCAGCGGAACTTCGCAGGTACCTCAGGAAGCCAGAGCTGGAGGAGATGGAACAAACAACTCCCGGAACGGCAAAAAGAAGAGCCTCATCAGACAGCTCAGAGACGGAAGAGAAGGGAGCAGCTGGCGGCAAATAACACTCCTCCTCGGTAGGAGAACAACAACTACCTCAATGAAAAAAGGGCCCTACCGTAACGGAAGAAGGAACTACCTCAACAATGGGAATGAGATCCTTGGACAAGTATAGAAACACTGAACTCTCCTACCCTGTTAGGCAAAACAAAGCCCAGTGGAACATGGTCTACCACAAATAGGGAATACAGGACCTTGGACACTTGATAACTAATATCCTTTGCCTAAATGCGCAGCACGGGGAGGGGGCTGAGAGGGTCTTTTTTTTTTTTTTTTTTGTCTTTCTAATGAACCGGGGAAGCGGAGGGCGGGAACCGTTGCTGTCGCACGTTTACAGTACGTTGACAGGGGGGAGGGGGGGTGGGGGGGGGAGAGGGCGGGGGGGGAGGCCCTGCAGCATGGACAATCGGAGACTGGCGGAAACACGCTTCTTTCTTTCTCTTCTTTCTCTTCTTTCCTATATCCACACACAATACCTCATCCCATCCTACACCCCAGGGGGGGACCTATGAGTGGTGGCAGTTAGCTAGCAAGCATAGAGCAAAGAGGCGCTACATAACCGCCTCACTCAGGGACAGCGACATAGACATCACACCATGATGGTACCCGACACTAGGGGCCAGGCACAGATAGCCTCGGACATAAAAATAGTGTCACTTAACGTCAAGGGACTCAACCACCCCGTCAAGCGACGGAAAACACTAGACTACCTGAACAGACTGAAGGCTGATATATACGTCCTTCAAGAAACTAGAGTGTCCTTAGAGGACGCGAACAGGATGAAAGCCAACTGGATAAGCGAGGTACTATGCTCACCGGCAGTCAACAAAAAGGGAGGAGTCATCACCTTAATCAGTAAGAAAGGGAAATTCCAGGTTCACAACAATGCCGCAGACACCACGGGGAGGAGGCTGATTACATCAATCAAAAGAGGTGACGAGACAGTACACGTAGCCAACATATATGGGCCAAACACGGGAGACAAAAAATTCTGGGAGGATCTAGAAGTTGAACTTAGCAGGATCCCACTGGGCGAACTACTAATCGTGGCAGGAGACATGAACCAGGCGATGGATAATGCCACAGACAGACACCCACATAGGCCTAGCCACACCTCACAAGAACAGTACATACTTAAAAATCTATGCACCAAACTCGCACTAGCGGACCCATGGAGGCTGCAAAACCCAAGTGCCAGAGAATACACTTTCTACTCGCACCCCCACAACTCATACAGCAGGATAGACTACATACTCATGTCCGACACACACACACACCTGACAGACACAACGGAAATAGGACCCATTACGGTTTCGGACCACGCACACATATCCCTCTCCCTGAGTGGCAAACATAACGAAACGCCAAGCAGGAGGTGGCGCCTTAACAGTGACATACTCGAAAACCCCGCCAACATCACCGAAATAGAGGAAGCGATCAAAGAGTATCTCCAATATAACGACACAGCAGACACAGAGGCAGCAACACTATGGGACGCGCTTAAAGCAACAATAAGAGGGAGACTCATAAATATCAAAGCGCGCATGAACAGGGGCAGAAACAAGAAAATTAAGGAACTGGAGGAGCAGATCAAGGGATTAGAAAGGAACCACACGGCCAACCTAAAAGACAGGAATACACTCACAACGCTAACAAAAAAAAAATATGAGCTAAACAGAATCCTAAGCGAAAGAGCATCCACTTGGATCAACAAATACAAATCCATAAACTTATGCTCGGCCAATAAAGCAGGGAAAGCCTTGGCTGGCTACCTGAAAGCCAAGCAAAGGCAGCATTGCGTCGCCACAATCACAGACGCAGATAACAAGACACACACAGCTAATAAACACATACTCGAAACATTCAGGAAGTTCTACAAAGATCTATACACCGCGGACACATCGCTAGAAGCGGATGGCGGGGCGAGCCTGCTGGAGAAGCTCGATCTACCCAAAATAAGCGACGAACAAAGAGAGGCCCTAGATCAAAACATAACTAAAGCGGAAGTTGGGATGGCCATAGACTCACTAAAACCAAACAAGGCCCCAGGACCGGATGGCTTCACAGCCACCTTCTATAAACAATTCCAACCGTTACTCAAAGACACGCTTGTCAGAGTATTCCAAGCATGTGCGGAAAAGGGCAACATGACAGACTCAATGGTAGAGGCAAACATTATTGTCATCCCCAAAGAAGGGAAAGACCCCCAGTTCCCACACAACTACAGGCCAATCTCCCTAATTAACGTGGACTGCAAAATCTATGCAAAAATCATGGCAGCGAGACTAAATGCACATCTCCCCTCTCTCATACACAAGTCTCAGGTGGGCTACCTGGAAAACAGACTCTCGCAAGATAATACCAGACTACTATGCCATTTAATTAACCGCACAGCCAACAGCGCGGAGAAGGCGGTCATGATCGCATTGGATGCGGAAAAAGCTTTCGACAGAGTCTCATGGCCCTTCCTTAACCAATGCATGCTCAAGTTTGGACTAGGCGAGAAGTACAGGGGCATGGTCATGTCCCTGTACAAAAACCCCCGGGCTCGAGTGGTGGTTAACGCAGCCACATCGGACATACTCACACTAGGGAGAGGGACAAGGCAAGGCTGCCCCCTCTCACCGGGACTATTCCTGCTTGCCCTAGAACCACTCCTCCACATGATCAGGTCAAACACCCAGATCACGGGGGTGCAGATAGAGGGTCAAGCTTTCAAGCTAGCGGCATACGCGGACGATATTCTGATCACCACAAACAACCCACAAGAGTCAATTAAGGCACTCGTGCAAACAATAGAGGAGTATGCACATGTCTCAGGCTACAAGCTCAACAGGGAGAAATCCGAATGCAAACCAATGACCTGCCACACCACCAAGACTGTCCTGGGATCGTCCGGCCTAGCATGGCAAACAAAACCCCTAAAATACCTAGGTCTCCTCTTCGGAAGGGACTTAAGATCGACTCTGGACCACAATGAGGAGGCGATGCTAAAAAAAATTAAGTCCAAGCTAGACACGTGGGGCCCCAAATTCATAAGCTGGTGGGGAAGAATTGAGACAATAAAGATGATGGTCACCCCCATGCTAAACTACCTGCTCTCCATGCTGCCTCTCACACTCACACCCGAATTCCACAAACGCCTAGACAAAAGCATCAATATGTTCCTCTGGGGAGGAAAAAAACCAAGAATGAGCCTAGCGAAACTCAGACTCAAAAAAGAACAAGGCGGACTGAACCCCACAAACTACAAGGCCTTCCAGACGGCATCCCTAGCCAAACAGGGACTACACTGGTTAGCCCCCACGCCAGAATACATGCCAGTATGGCTAGACCTGGAAAGGAGTATTCTGGGCGGCGCAGACCCAATTATGGCCCTCACGGCGCACAAGCACCCAGAAGCCAAAAACGCAATAATCCACAACACAAAGACAGCGCTGCTGAGAGTAGACAGGGAAATGGCAGTAAGTATCAAAGGCACCAAATGGGAATCTCTGTGGCATAACACCAAAGTCACATACAAAGGGAAAACACTAGACAGCAAGGAATGGCGAAGCAGAGGCATCACTACGCCGTCACAACTAGAGGCAGGGAACAACCCACTCTCCTACAAGGCACTACAGCAGACAACCTCCCTACCTAACAAGGAGTTCTACGAATTCCTCAAAATCAAAGCAGCTATCACCAAAGCAGGACTCACGAAACAGACACCCACCATCATACAATACGCGCAAAACTTAAACAAGACAGGCCACCAAATAGCACAAATCTACAAGCTAATTACACCACGCACCACAACCCTAAACAATAAGACACTGGCCTTTTGGGAGGAGACCATAAAGAGACAGCTGAACGAAGTAGAAAGAGCCAAACTATGGACGGCAGCGTCCAAAAACAAAATCACGCCACAACTAGCACAAACCAAATACTGGTTACTCCACAGGCTGCACTGGACACCAGCGAAACTAGGGAAGGTTGGAGCCAGTGAAAGCAGCACATGTTGGAACTGCCAGATGGCCACGGGAGATCTATCTCACATGTTATACGAATGCACCAGAGTCAAAACTTTCTGGAGCAAGGTCTATAACGTCATAGACACAATAACGGGAAGTAAGACACAAAGAGGACTAGCGGGGATAGCCACTGCCTTCCTAGCAACTGAACTCCAGTCCAAAGAAGTACGGGACCTGGTCGATGTACTTCTGACGGCTGCAGTGAAAACGATTTTGGGTAACTGGAAGGACACCAGCAAAGCCACCTTTAAACGCTGGTTCAACTGGGTAACCTTCCTCCGGGGGGCAGACAATATCACTGCCAAGCAAAAGGCGGCAAATCATATTGCCAAAGAGAACATGTGGGAAGCTCTCGACGCATACCTGGAACAGTGAACCCCCCCCCCCTTTTCTTTTCTTTCTCTCTTCCTTTTCCTCTCTCTCTCAGGCCCCGCCAGGCCGCAACTTTGCAAGAACAGTACAAGTACTACGAATGTTTTGCTCTGTATATGAAAATTTATTTTCAATAAAAATATTTTGAAAAAAAAAAAAACAAACAGCCAGACATAATCGCTTTGCTAGTGTTTGGTTAGAGATTGTTGTGGGTTTACTTGAAAATGGCTTAACCAGTTCTACTCTGTTTCAGGTGCTGACAATATTAATTAAGGGTTAAGTCAGGAAAGTTTAAGGGTCTGGCCTAATTTATGGGGTGACCAGATTTTTAACGCGAAAAACCAGGACATTTCACAAAAATAGAAGAGGGACTAAAATGTTACTTCAAGCGATGAGAGAGCTCCTCAGCAGAGAATTACAGAACAGGCAGTAAGAACATACATTAAATGCAATTTGTGAACCCAATAGCTTGCATGTTAATAAAATTGCTTTCTTGAAACAACTGCTAACTATCCCCGCTTTGTAAAACATAAAGAACACCTCCCACCGTTTTTAGTCGACCCTCTTTAAAAACCGGGACATGAGCTACATTTCTTGAAATTTGCTGGGACAGCTGCTTAAAAACTGGGACCGTCCTGGCAAAACGGGGACGCCTGGTCACCCAGCCTAACATGATGGGCCGGCTAAGGGAAATTTTAGTGACTTTCCAATAAGCCCACCCTGAATTACGTCTGCTTCCTGCACAGCGCAACTAAATACATGTTGTCATTATTATAAGGGGTAGAAGTAATGAGTGACAGGAAGTCTTTCCAAAGGTCCTGGCTTTCGTTTCCAAAGTGTTGCTTTAGCTTCTAGATTTTAGGTTTATACAATTCCTATGTATTCATTTATTTTTTAATTAAAGCGACTGAAGATTATTTAGTGCGTTTTCTTGAGTTCTCGTTGCTGCCTGCTTATTGGTGTACTTAGGCTGATAATCTCCGGAGAAGAGCCTTGCTCTTGACCTGCTGCTTCAGACAGAGAACAAGGGGGTGGTTTTTTTCTCGGCCACACAGCTTCCTGTCTACGGCACAGACTCGCTCAGCCTCATTTGGCGGTGGGTTCCGTATGGTGCTCTCTGAGCCCATCACACTCGTCAAATTACACACACAATCTTCATAGTTGTTACTGAAGAGACTCAGAAAAATTAAAACAACACACACACACACACAAACCGACATCCTGGATGCACTATCTATATAAGAGAGCAGGGTGTGTGTCACCACACTCCAGGGACTTTCCATAGGGACAGCTTTGTATGTACACTACTCAGAAGCAGCCACGTGACGACATACCAAAGAAACTCTATAATGAGGAAGTAGCGTCTACACACCCTGTGAGGTCTAAAAAGAAGAGCATATTCTTTACACAACCGAGGAGCTCTGTGTAGAAGCCCCCACGCATCTACACACTCCAGGGGATCTATGTTCTACACACCAAAGTGCCTCTATGTAGAAGCATCCTTGTGTCTATCAATCAATCAGGGGTTTATATAGCGCGCTACTCACCTGTGAGGGTCTCAAGGCGCTGAGGAGGGGAGGGGACTGGCTCTGGGTCAGTCGAAGAGCCCGATCTTGAGGTCCTTCCTGAACGCGTGCAGGGTCGGGGAGCGTTTGATGTTCACAGGGAGCTTGTTCCACGTCTTGGCTGCGATGTAGGAGAAAGCTCTCCTGCCGGTTCAGGTTCTGCAGATGCGGGGGACCTCTGCCAGCGCGAGGTCGGCGGAGCGGAGGATCCTCTTGGGTACGTGGAAGGATACTCTCTTGTTGAGGTATTTTGGTCCGATGTTGTTGAGGGATTTGTAGGCGTGGGTGAGGAGTTTGAAGGTGACCCTCTTGTGACGTGGTTTCCCAAGGACGTGTCTGGCTGCGGCATTCTGGATGGTTTGGAGTTTGTGCAGACGGGTTCTGTTGATTCCAGCGTAGAGGGCGTTGCCGTAGACCAGTCTGCTGGATATGAGTGCATGGGTGATGGTCCTTCTGCAGTCAGGGTGGATCCATTTGAAGGTCTTCGGGAGGATGCGTAGGCAGTTGAAACTTGTCTACACACCTGTGAAGCTCTGTACTTGGCAGCACTGCAATCAAGCACCATTAAAGCTGTGGTATACTAGTGACCCCATATTCTAGGCACTCTACAAATGGCAGCTGTGTGCCTACACACTCTAGGGACTTTAGAACGAGGCAGCTATATTTCTACCCACCATGCAAGCACCAGGACTGTATTATGGAGCGGTCGTTTCTTACACATCATAGGAGATCTGTATTAGGGACCCCGGAGCACTGTAAAGCGGCCATTGTTTTAATTTAACCCCAAGGGCTCTATACAGTGGCAGGTTTCTTTTTATATAATCCAGTTCCTCTCTAAAGGGGTCGATTTGTTTCCATACAAGGACGAGTTTCTATAAAGAGGCAGGTCTGTATTAGTTCACCCCATGGGGCCTTATACAGGGTCAGGCTTGTTTGTATACAGTCTGATGGTTACTTTTATGGACATCCCTTGAGTTCTTTAAAAGTGTAGGCTTGATTTTGTAAACCCCAGGGACTCTCGAAAGGGGTAGGTATCTTTACATATTAACCTGCAGCTCTATGAAGCGGTCGGTGTGTTTACGTACCTCATCCTGGGCTCTGTGATGGGCAGGCTTGTGTCTATAAAGTCCAGAGGTATAAGGAAGGGGCAGATTTGTGCATGTACACTAAAGGGGCACTAACATACATCCCAGCAGCTCCACAAAAGGACAGACTCTTTCTATACAGCCCATAGGCTCTACAAAGAGGCAGGCTTGTTTGAATGCTGTCCACGGGTTCTGTAAAGTGACAGTACAGCACGTAGGCTCTAAAATGGACAGGGTTTTTCATACACATACCATGGACCCGTCCTTCTATATACTTCTGAGGTTCTGTGGGGAGAGGGCTTGCATAGGCCCACCTCAGGAGCTCTATATAGAGGCAGGTGTGTTTATGTGCGTGCTAGGCGCTCTAACAGAGCCCATCGTCGCTTCTACTGACTCCAGACGCTCTATAAAGGCCCGGCTTGTTTCTGTACACTGCAGAGGCGCTATGAAGGGGGAGGGGCGCTGTGTCAGACTTCAGAAGCAGTACAAAGGTGCAGGCTTTTATACGCACACCTTGCGGTTGCTTCTGTGTGTGACCTCGTGGTTTACCTATTCAGCCGAGGTTCCTCTTCTGCCTCACGGAAGTGGAAGGTGATCCGTCCTCTGTACTGTGCCTGCCCTGCCCTGGAGTGTAGGGTGTCTCTCGCTGCAGACAGGATCAGGGTTTTAGCCTGGCCGCAGTCAGCGAGTTTACGGTGAACTGCTTACTTCAGGGGGTTGTGTGCATCTGTACCCACTGTGCTCTTGTCCTCTCTCTCCCTGCAGCCTGTGCTGAGCTGATGAAGTGATTCCCGAGCACTGCTGGTGCCTGCTCCTGCTGCAGACGTCGCAGAAACTCCAGAGAACAAGGTAACTACACCCGCTTTTGAGCATTGAACATGGTGTCAGGTGTGCGTCTGAGCCTGCAGGGTGAGGCTGAGGCTGTGAGCGCGCCTTCTGCGGAGGATGTGAGCGGCAGCACAGTGCGAACCCGGAAGTAGACCGTGCAGACAGTGTGTGGGAATGGAGTAGAGGAGGTGGCCGTGAGTGAGCGCGTCTGGGAGATACCAAAGAGAATGATGGGGGTTGTTGACTCAGAGTATTCTAATGCAAACCCTGGCACCTCCCATGATGAATGGAGCACGGGTGCTTGCTGTAAGAGTCTGCGCCTCGTGCTTAGTATGAGAAAGGACCATAGGCTACGGTGCAAGGGTGGTCGTTGTGCGACACCCCCTATTATAACCCTTGGACCGGCCATTGTTCAAGATAAGGGGTGTTTGCTGATGGCAGCTTCTAGTGCTGACCCTGGGACAGAAACTAGGGGATACTGCGGGTGCTAGCTAAGAGAGAGTGCCATGTGGAATCAAGCGAGCCTGGCTGATGAGGGGCGATACACCGACACCGGTCCCAGGATGCGAATTTCTGGTCCAGGGAGGACTTGGCCTGGCAGTTCAGACTGAACTGTTCCCATGAGGAGCAGGGTCAAGACTGATTCGCATATGGTGGGGTCCAAACTGGGGTGTTGCAGTTAGCAAAAAAACAGTGGCTTAAACCCAGATCTTTGTGACTGGGGGTGAATGTTTGCATTGTTCAGCATTCCATCCATCATTTGTTCTTTTTGCTAGTTTTACGCTAGAGCAGACCCTGCATGGTGAGAGAGTGCCAAGTACTGACTCTTTGAGAAGATAAAAGGGAGTAACTTAGTGCCTAATCAACCAACACATGGCACACGTATGTCTTAACGCTGGATAATCTGGAATAAACATGGCTCTCAATGTCAAGAACCTAGTGCTCTGTATGACAGGAGCATTGGGGATGGATATCAACTGCTGAGTAGTTCGTAACGAAGGTGGGATGAACAGCCGTATTCTCTCGGCACGGAGGACGGTGGGTTGGTATGGCTCTTTCCAATACCCATCAAACGGCAAGGCTGGATTGCATGTTTTGTTCTTCATATTTTATGTCTTGGGGAGGAAGAACTGGCATGGGTCATTCAATACTCAGTGGAAGATGATTTTGGCAAGGATTGCTCTCGGTGCCAGGGCTAGGTTGGGGCTAGCATACATCATTTAACACTTGGAGGATGTTGCTATGGGTTACTTTCATTGCCAGAAAAATCTGAGATCACCATGCCTTGCTGTTGAGCCCCAGCGCAGTGTGGAGTTAGCCAACAATACTCCTGGCGCCCAGGGCAAGGTGCACAACTTACTTGTGGTGGCCTTGGGCAAGGTGGATTTGGCATATTTTGCTCCAGGGTTTCACACACCTTAGCGCCTAGAGGAAGGTGGGGTTGGCACCACTAGCTCTTGGTGTCTGGGGAGAGTTAACTCAGCAGGCCATGCTGTTCGTGCCCAGGGGGTGACTGAGTGGCACACCTTGCAGTGAGCTCTCACTGGAACCAGGAGTTAGCCCAAAATGCTCTTGGTGGCAGGAGTCAGCTGCAGTTGTGCTCTTGGTGCCAGGAGGAAGTTGGGCTTCCGGGGCGTTACATCACTGTTACGCAGTACGTCAGGTGCAGGCCGAGGAAACACCACAAAGACAGAGTGGAGAGGCTCAGAATGAGGCAGAGCGGAACAGAGAGAACCTTTGGGGAAAGCGTTGAGGAAGTAGCGAGAGAGGGGCAAAGTCCGGGCTAGGAACACAGCTCGCCTCACACAGGAAGTCCACAGCGGAGCATCGCGCTTCCCTCTGGGCCTAAAATAAGAAAAAAACAGAAGTGGCGAAGAGCAAAAGCAGCATTTCCGTACCAGGAAGGACCAAGCTGAGAATTAAGTGTGCAAAGACTCAATGCACTCAGACCGGCCGGAGAGGCAGCAAGAGGCTGGCGACCAAGAGGCAAGGCCTGGAGACAAGCAACCGGGCACAGGCCAAAAATACTCCGGCGCTGGGGACAATCTGGCAAGGGTGAAACTAGAAACAGATACAAGCGACCGAGTAACAGCTACAGGCTCAAGGAAGACACTAACAGTCGCAACGCAAGGGACACAGAGGACAACAAGAATCGGGCACAGCAGAGAGAGGCTCTGCCTCATTAAAGACACCTGGGAGTCAGTTGTGGCAAAGAAGACAACGCCCGGAGACAGAAAGGCTACGACTGATAGATAGAGACGGGCAGAAACTGACGCAAAGCAAAGGAGAGACCTAATCAGTCAGACTTAAACACAGCCACGGTGCTCATCCCGAGCCCAGGTAAGCGTGCCAGACCCCCACTCTGAGTTTTGGGAGACTGAAAGTGTGGAGAATGTGTTTGAATTTCCTGCTGGCGGAGTGGGGTGGACTTGAAAAAGCCTATATGGTGATGTGGCCAGTGGGGCTTTGATGTGAGTGAATCAGATAGATTCTTTTTTTTTGTTGTAGAAAGGGTAACTTTAGGTGTGTTGTGCGGCTCCAAGGGGGTGGGGAGCTGTGTTGCAACTGGACATGAGGAGTGGCAGTGTCGGTCAGCTGTAGTTCAAGTGGACATGGCGTTGTAAGAGGCTTATGATTGTGGCATGTATAGGAGTGCGCGAGAGGATTCTCAGCTTTGGTAATTACATTGTGACTAAGGTTTGCGCTGCTGCCATGGACACGTTGTTCCACTCTCTTCTGTTTTTCCCGCTCAGGTCTGCTGGCCATGGGCAACCTGATAAAGGTATTGGGCAAAGATTTAGAAAACTGTCCACATTTTTTCCTGGATTTTGAAAGTAAGTCACATCTTTCGTGGTGTCAAAGGGTTCGAAGGGTGAGCCAGAGCTCTCTGTATAGGAGCAGCGGGATGTCGGCCATGTAAAGAGCTTTCTGGGTGGGTGCAACGGAAAGTCTGCCTTAGAAAGAGCACATTGGTGGGCGACAGCAGGAAATTAGCCACGTATTAAAGGTCAACCATTTGCAGCAGTCTTTGGGGGATATGGAGGATCTCAGCAAAGAGGAGAACTCCCTGGGTAGAAGAGAAGATTCTCAGCCATATGCAGAGGTCAGTGGGCTGGAGCAGGCCAGCCACATGGGGAGCTTCTGGGTGTGAAAAGTGGGACTCCAGTCATGAAGTGATTATTCTCAGTGGGAAGGGCAAAACGCTGGCCATGTGCCACACAAACATTTGGTAAGTGCTTAGCCATGTGCTGCACACTGAACCTCAGGCAGGAGTTCAGCGATGTGCCCTGTAATTTATCTTGGGTGGGAGGTCACCCTGTGACCGAAGACCAGCCTTGTGCCAAATGCTTAGAATTAGTGGAACTCGTGTAAGCTAACAGGTTGCTTACTCTAAATCAGCACTACCGACCTTTTATAGCTGTCCACTTGCTGGGAGCTTTATCCACGTTCTTATTGGCCAGTTCTCTTCTGAACAGTAACCCCTAGCATTTGTGTTCATTCTGTGGTGAGGCCCCCCATGGACAGTGAAGGTGTGCTGCAAATGTCCTTTCTCTCTGGGCACTAAAACCCATGCACTTTGGCCACCAAAATTCACAAGACTTGTTCGTTAGTTCCTCCCCTTGTTCCCAGCACTCCCAATCAGAGAACAATGGCTCAGCCCCTCATCTCACCCTGTGTTTGCCACTCATTGTTTGTTTCCGACCAATGCTCATTGTTGTTAGACGGAGAGGTGTGGCCTGAAGATGCCATAGAGCAAAAGAGCTCAGAGGTCGCTTCGTCGCCAGAAGACAAAGCACAAGATCACTGATTACTCAAATCACTCTGGAAACATTTGGTGGGTAATGCACATCACCCATATGGGATCTCCAAATCTGATGTTATTAAAACTATTAAAAAGTGAAAATAATCTGATATTTTTGAAACTATATAAAAAAATGAAAATAAACACCCTCAATAACTTGGTCAAAACTTTCTAGAATCAAACTTACTTGCATGCTTACTTGAAAAAGTGTAGTTCAGATCTGTTAAATGGGTGCACAGTTATAAGCAACTCATAAAGTGACATTTCAATGGAAAGTGTACCAAAACTACAGCATTGCTATCATCAATGTTTAAATACATTTGGCCTAAACTTCCTGCAGTTGATGCTGGTGCAGAGCATAATGTTGTATAGCCAATTTCTACAGCAGTGTGATTTGAAGGGCGGATTCTTAGACCAGCTCAGCATTCAGCCTTCCTCTGAAGGTCCCAGGGCTTCTGTGGGAGGCAGATTTGTATTTCTTGTCCAGGATTTTTATTTCTTGTCCAGGATGTGTCCTGTGTCAAAAATGTTATCCGTGGACATAAAAAAGAATCCTCGCATTTTGAAAAACAGCATGTGGGCCTGCACATTTTGCTCAAATAAAGTGCAACATCTTAAATTTTCTCTGATAAATATTAGAATTTCAATCCACCATTTAGCATAAAAATCATGTGAGCAATCAAATTTCACAATGTACAGAGTTTTTAATAGAGTTGAAGCAGGAAAAATTATTTATAAATACACATACCATTTTGTTAAAAAAAAACCTCAACGGTCAATTTTTAAAATGTATATATATATTTTTTTTGTGCAACGAATTACCTGTAGAAAAGCATACAAATACTTTTAAAGGGCACAACTCTTAATAAAAGGTCAAACATACATTTAATATTAGTGTACATGTATGTTTTTTATTCAGTAAGACTCTTGGAATTTACAAACACTCCCTACACAATAAAGGTATCATTATTTATTCAGAAAATGCTCACAGGTGCTGTATAAATTGTGCAAACGCCATTAAATAAATAACTTCTTTAAAAGGAAAATAGCACACTCCTCTGCTGACGAGGCATAGTTCGTGTCAGGTGCAGGGTCTATATAAATACTTACTCGTTTCGAGGAATTCTTCAAAATGGGAAGCCATTTCTTCAAAAAGGTGAGATACAGGTGTTCAAAAATATACTTTACATTTTTATAAACGTGTATAAATATATTCAAGCTTTCTGCTGAAATAATTTTAAAAAATGCATGGTTCATTTTAAGAAATTTAATGCAATTCTTGTTTTCTACATAAATTATGAAATTATCAACAACCATGTGAGTTATTTTTAAAAAGCATTCACAGAATGATTTTTAAACCTAGGTACAATCCTGTACAAATAATAAGCAGATTTCTGTCTTTAAAAGCATGTGTAGAATTATCTGAAAAGAACGTAGAACACGTGTTAAAAAAAATTATAGATAGAATAATAGAAGCATGGAACTATCCAAAAAATCGGGAAACTTATTTTTCATAACAGTTGTTTTTAAATACATTTTTCAAAAATATACAGAATTATATCTTTACAAAAATGCATAAATTATCTACAAAGTGTGCATAATTCCCCTGGAAGTCTATACAGATTCTCCCCCTCTGAAATTAAGGCACACAATGGGCTGGTTTTTCACCCAGTTTGAGAGTTCGGGGGAATTTTACTGTGCTCCCCGGGTTTTCCCAGAGACTTTCGTATTGAAATTTTACCATACACATGGTGTAGATGCTGGTGCTTTTTAATGTGGGACTTGAATTCGGCGCCAGAAGCCTCTCTTGCCTTGATGTACCTCTGTATCTCGAAGCTCAGTGTGGCCTGGACTCCTCACCCCGCACCCTGCCTCCTACCCCACCACATCACTACCCATCATGCATTTGCCCTCTTTTCTTTTCTCTTGCAGGAGTCACATGGGGAACCTTCTTAAAGTGTTGAATTATACCGACCTAGAACAAGGCCCCAATTTTTTCCTTGACTTTGAACGTGAGATCACAAGTTTTATTTTCATTTTATTTGCTCATTCAATTTATGTTGGCTGTTGTTGTTTTGTTGCATCATTTCCTCTCCCCCAGGGAGGAGGGCAGTGTGGTGTGTGCATTGACTGTGCTACCTTCTCCTTGGGAGGAAGTTTTGAAAGAGTCTGCAGCTTTTAATTCATGCTATTTTTCACTTAATTTCCTCATTGGGGGGTCCTTTCGTGGTTTTCGGAGCTGAAAGAGCCAGAAACTATTAAAGGGCACCTCACCCTTCCCCCCTTCCCTATGCAGAAAACAGATGGGGCAGCTCAGAAAAGCAATCTCAATAGAGGGATTTTGAATTTCTAAATGTGAGAAGCATTTTGGCTTTGGGAAGTCCTTCCCACCTCTAAATCACGAAGAATATTAGTCATTGTGTCAACTCAAGGTAGAACTCAGTATTCTTTTGGGAGCAGTCACACTGTGTATCAAACTAAAATGCCAAAAGTCAGCCATCGGCAATGCACTGTAGCTCTGTCTATTGAGATGCGTTTGCTTCGGGCAAGACTGCTCCATCTACAAAGCTTTGTTTTCATTCCTTCTGTGATGTTCCCAACTCTGCGCTCTCTGAGCGGCTCTCTTCTAACCCTCCCAACCCCATCAGCACACTGAGGTCGCCATAGGGTGGTGTAAATGCTATGCAATTAAGTAACCTAACTAACCTTATCTAACATAACTTTATCTAACCTAATGTAACGTATTCTAACCTAATCCAACCAAAAGATCACATCCAATGGTACTTGGACAGTGCGGGGAGCTTCAAAGGCTGCACAGGTCCTTTCTTTCTTGACAAACTTTTTGTAGTGTTAGTTTTGGCGTCAACCAGGTATTTCAAAATTGATTAACTGCTGAAAATGTTGCAATGGACCTGGTACCAAATCCGGAGTGTAAAAAAATCTAACCCAATCAAGATATGATATGGTTTGCTGCTGATAGTTGATACATTTTTAAACCTTTTAGGTAAATATTTTTATACTGTATGGTTTTTGTACTGTTTATGGTTTTAATTGACTAATAAACTACCTTACTCATTCAATCTAACACAAAAAGCTCTTACATGAGGTGCCTTGCCTTTGCCCAGTTCTGTTTAATAGTGACAGGCAGTGCCTTGCTCGTGCACAATTAACAAGACTTGAAGTGCACATCTTCATTTAGCAGTGAGAGGAAGTGCCGCCACAAAGTGACAGCGCTGGTTTGCGCATTCACAGTTCTAGGTATTCACAGGAAGTGTCTTGCATCAGCAAGTGTTCAATAATTCTGATTGCGGCACGTGTAGTGGCCTGAGTCCCATACCTTGCACAAGAAAGCACAGACTGCACTCCATGGCCATTTCTTCAGCTCTCTGAGTGAGACCTTGAAATAGTTGCCTGTTATTGTCCTGTCTTTGACTCAAAGGGTCAAGGTCTGAGATTCACCCACCATGTTTGATAAAGGTTCCTCTGCTACAGGTCTTGTATCTGTAAATGTAATAATAGTGGAAAACAGATACACAACAAGTCTGAATGGAAGTAAGGAGATTTCCAGAAGGACTTGTCCCTCCAATTTCTTGATCTGATAGGAGCAGCCCCCATTATGATATGAAGCAAACTTTCTACCTCTCCAGAAGCACTATCCTTTATGTTACTTATTGACCAGTGACCGAAAAGTGAATTTTGGAGCACACCCCCCAAAGTCAGTACCGGTAGACCTCCTGCTCTGCACTGTCACATCCTGCATTGTACATTGAGGCCCATCCATAATGGTGACTCTGTCTGGATCCACGCAGATGCTCAGCCCACAGAAGCCGAGACGGCGGTGTGGAACCAGGTCAACGCGGTTCTGGAAGAGGCACAGACCATTCTAGCCGAGCTGCAGTCCTACACCGGAGCCGGACAAGAGATTAGAGAGGTAAGGGTACCAAACCTGGAACCAACGCAGAAAACGTCTGGGAAGAATTGATCATAATGATTCACCTTTGAGGGTTATATGACTTGTGAATGACCTTGTAAAGGCCTTCAGCTTTCAGTGGCGCTGCCTTCCTCGAAATGGCCCAATTTCTCAGTTGGCTAGCTCATTTATGTGAGTGCAGCCTTAAGGCCAGAGCTACGGACTTTGAAACTGGGAAACCAGGTTTGAGTCTCGGCATTGGCTCAACTTCCTATAATTCTGGACATATCACTTAATCTCCCCGTGCCTAAAAAAGAAACATAATTAATCTGACCTTGTGTAATGTAACTGGTGTTCATGTAAAGCGCTCCAATACCCGGGGGACTGATTGCACTGTAAAAAAACAATGCAAAGAAATATATCAAATAGTGTGAATGCATGGCATTATTATCGATTCTGACATCCCTGACTTGTGCTGATCCCTTGCAGGCGATTCAGAACCCCGGAGACCTGCAGCTGCAAGAGAAGGCCTGGAATGCGGTGTGCCCCCTGGTGGCAAAGCTGAAGCGCTTCTACGAGTTCTCTCTTCGATTAGGTGAGCGGAGAACACATCCGAGCCGCGGGCAGGATAGGCAGGGCTGAGGGATGGAGCTCAGCCATTGGGGTGGGGGAGGGGTGGATAGGCAGGGCTGAGGGATGGAGCTCAGCCATTGGGGTGGGGGAGGGGTGGATAGGCAGGGCTGAGGGATGGAGCCTAGCCACTGGGGTGGGGGAGGGGAGGATAGGCAGGGCTGAGGCATGGAGCTTAGCCATTGGGGTGGAGGAGAGGTGGATAGGCAGGGCTGAGGGATGGAGTTTAGCCATTGGGATGGAGGAGGGGTGGATAGGCAGGGCTGAGGGATGGAGCTCAGCCATTGGGGTGGGGGAGGGGTGGATAGGCAGGGCTGAGGGATGGAGCCTAGCCACTGGGGTGGAGGAGGGGTGGATAGGCAGGGCTGAGGGATGGAGCTCAGCCATTTGGGGTGGGGAGGGGTGGATAGGCAGGGCTGAGGGATGGAGCCTAGCCACTGGGGTGGAGGAGGGGTGGATAGGCAGGGCTGAGGGATGGAGCTCAGCCATTGGGGTGGGGAGGGGTGGATAGGCAGGGCTGAGGGATGGAGCTCAGCCATTGGGGTGGGGAGGGGTGGATAGGCAGGGCTGAGGGATGGAGCCTAGCCACTGGGGTGGAGGAGGGGTGGATAGGCAGGGCTGAGGGATGGAGCCCAGCCATTGGGGTGGGGAGGGGTGGATAGGCAGGGCTGAGGGATGGGGCTCAGCCATTGGGGTGGAGGAGGGGTGGATAGGCAGGGCTGAGGGATGGAGCTCAGCCATTGGGGTGGGGGAGGGGTGGATCGCAAACTAACAAAGCGGTGGGTGGTAGGGGTGAGATGATCAAGGAGACACCATCATACTGAATCATACACACACATTAAATCTTTTACATGTAGATGTGCACTTACACACACACACTATACTATCTCTCTTATTGCTGCAATCCTAAAAAAAACCCTACCTTCCTTTACCTCTGCAAATCCCTAAGACCGTAAAAAAAAGTACCTCTCTTTATCTCAACCCGCCATGAACCCAAAACCCTTACCCCTTTACCACTACCCACCCCTGAATCCTAAAAAACCCTCCCTTTTTTACCTCCACCCACGTTTGACCCCTTAATACCTCATCCCGTAACACATCCTTTTTTCTCAGTGACATAAAAATGATGTCATAAAAAAATATATGCGTAGTAAGGTCTGCATTGTAAAACACTAAAAAAGGCACACATTGTACTTATCGGTGTTGGGAAGGTTTGCGTTGTACTTGTAATGTCCATCCTGGTAAACATCCTGCGTTAAATGTTACATACTAATTTGCACATATTCCAGCAATTCTTCTGTGTGTGTTGATTTACTACCTTTTGCGGTGAAGCGGTCCCTGTGCCCCTCCTTACGAGTAACTCAGTAATTCGAGTGATATTTATCGCACCTGATTAAATGCGATTCTGCCAAGTCGGAAGTTATCGTGTGTGATAAATAGCACTCACTTTGAAGTTTTTGGGGGATAACATGCAGATTCTGGTGCTGACTGCACCAAAATCTGCATGTTCCGGTAAATACGGGGTATTTTCCCAACGATAAATATCTGCAGATATGGCCTGCTCATATTTATCTCAAAATTTATAACTACGATATGTGCGGTAATAGCAGTTACTGCGCATATTGCAATTAACTAGGTCAATCTTAATGAGGGACTAAATATATTTAAATTCCAATCTAAAAAATGAACAGGTTAAAATCTCTTCTCTAAGTGAGATGAGGGCAGGAGAAACAAGCATTGAAAATGCAATAGGTCTCGCCCTCGTTTAAGTTAAAGCAATTCTGTTTGTAATTAGGTGGCTTTTTAGCTTTGCTTTTATTAGTGTTTTTCAAACTTTCATGTACATGACATGCATATGTATGCATATATGTATGCATGCCTTTCTATTATAGATGTGCAGATGTGTATATATATATATATATGTATATGTTTATATATGTGTGTATATATATATATATATAAATATATATATATATACACACATATATATATATATAAATGCAGATGCATATATATACAGACATATTTATATATGTGCAAATACGTGCGCGCAGAGTGGTAGGTAGAGAGGTGTAGAGGTAGAGGTAGAGGTAGAGAGGAAGAGAGAGAGGAAGAGAGAAAACAGATGGATGGATGGGTGGGTGGGTGGATGGATGGGTGGGTGGGTGGGTGGATGGGTGGATGGATGGGTGGGTGGATGGATGGGTGGGTGGATGGATGGGTGGGTGGGTGGGTGGATGGGTGGATGGATGGGTGGGTGGATGGATGGGTGGGTGGGTGGATGGATGGATGGATGTGCAAACAAGTGAAACGTGAGAAGTACAAGAGCAAGATGAGGAGACAAGAGAACAGAATACTGAGAAGGGGTCGGAGAAAGGGGAGTGAGAGATCAGAAAAGCCAGACAAGGAAGAATGGAGTGTAAAGAGATGAAGAGGTTGTTGATGAAAGTGAAAAAACAGGGATAGGGGAGAGAGAGGGGATGGGGGTTGATAGAGAAAAAGAGAAGGACAGCCATAAAGCTAGAGTGTATGGGTTGTGGGTGAGAGAGGAGCATAGGGTAGCATCCTGGGAGGCAGCCGCTCAGCACCAGGTGCTATCGCGAGAAAATAGCAGAGAGAGCTAACACCTCGTGCCTCTTCTCTAGTCTCTGTTGGCGGAAGTGTTGTATTTCATGCTTTACTTTACTGTTTATGTCTGGCCACTGAGCTCATAAAGTAGCCAAACTGTGCTCTCCACAGACAGACAACCCACCTCAGACATCTGTAACTGGTCAGGCCGTGGAGGTAACTTTCCGGGCGAGTCAGAGTGGCCTCGAGCTGTTAGTGCGGCCTCGCCTAGGGCACTTTAACGGCAGGCACCGGGTTTACAAGCCCTCGTAAAGCGCGGCCATTAGTGCGAGCTGTTACCCTTAATACCTCCCTGAGGAGCCGCTGAGAGCAGAGACCAGGGCGCAATATATAGAAGAAGTGTGGAGGAGATGGGGAGAAAAGACAAAAAATGGAAAGAGAAAAGAGGCAAGAGAAAGAACTAGGTGGCGGACAGGTAGGTAGGAGAAAAATAGACAAGAGGATGGACAGACAGATTGATGGTTAGTTGGGTGGGTGGATTAACGATTGGGCAGGTGGATGGATAGATTAGGGACTAAGGGACCGGCGGGTGCAGAAGCGTTGCAGCTTCAAGGACTCAAATTAAAATGTGTTTATAAAATACACCTTTTTCTCTCTTTCATTGTAGTTGGCGATCAGTAACAAATGCGAGAAGCATGTATGATCGCTACGGCTGGCACAGTCTGGAATGTTTTTTTTTATGATGCTAGGGGACCCGTTTATTTAAGAAAGAAATTCATTGTAGTAACAAAAACAAACTTTAGGAAGTTAGGAAGGCGCTGGCAACACCACGCTTTGGGAACGGGGGCGTGATGGATGGATTATGGATTAAGGGACCGGGGGTGCAGAAGCATTGCAGCTTCAATCAAGCGACTGGTCCTCAAGCTTTGAGTGACAGGTTCAGAGCTCCAGGACAGAAAGGCAGGTCTGCAGAAGAAAGGAGGATGCTAAAAGTAAGATGTAAGTCGCCTTGATCTTTAGGGAGTGGCCTCCCTGTCCGGTTCGTGCTGCAGATGAGGTGGCTCTAGAAACTTCCAAGCTTGCCTGTGTCAATGACCTGCATCTTTTACATGGACGCGTCGGGTGATGCTGCAATGCCCACACATGAGCTGACATGTTCGGGCACAATGCCCTTTGTGAAAGTTAGTAAGCTCGGAGGATGACTCCAGCTGTGGGTTCGGGCACCATAATTTAAATGTCTCGGATTAACAGCTACGCGGAAGACCACAAGTACAGAACCGCAGGACGTAAGCGCTTTAGCCGGGTTTCACAAAGCTTTAATTGGCGCTTTATATCCCCCAAGTTTAACAGAGCTGTGCTACCCGCGGTTTCAACATTACTAATGTGGCTATGGCCAATAACTGACTGGTTTGCCCACGTGCTCATGCCAGCCTACGCTGCATCCCAGGATGGAGAACCCCCGCTCTGCACCAGAGTACACAACATGCACTAAGCTTCTCGGATATCTGATCCACTGAACCATCGTTTACATAAGCTAGTTAAAATGTGTTTGCACTCTCCACACTGTATACCTCTGGAGCCGCGACATGTTACCAGGCTGCGGAGCGTTCAGTGCACTGTACTACTGTACGAGACAGGACATTTCGGTAGGTGTAAAGCCGCCGCGTGTTCGAGACCGAGCTTCGGTAACATTTGAGGCACTGGCGACGCAGCACAGAGTCCATTAGCCAGGCTTGGCCCGTGCGAATCGGTATTTATTAGTCTGCGTTCTCAGGAGAATATGGCAAGGCTGCGAGACATAATAATAACGCGTTACTCGCCTCAGTTAAATCTCGAGCTTCTCAGCTCCGATGCATTTTTAATCACAAAGCATACCAGACCCATTCCAATAAAGTGAAGGTTAAAACACGGCACCTCTTGTTAGTTGCAGCCTTTCCAGCCTTGTGGGTGCACATGAGAAACGGTTTCTGCAAATGCTCGGGGCTTCATTCCTTGCCTCAGCGGTACTTTAACAAGCGCTCATCAGGCACCTGCGCTTTGCTGATAACATTTTAAAAGTAAAGCACGGGTGCCGCGACTATACTAAAATGAAAGAAATAGATGTTTTGTCTATTTCTTTACTTTTCGTATAATCGCGGCACCCGCGCTTTACTTTTAAAATGTTATAAGTAAAGAGCAAGTGCCTCAATTAGACCAAAAGTAAAGAAAAAAACATCTATTTCTTTCATTTTGGTATTATCGCGGCACCACACGACGTAGACTTTCCTCTTTTTACCGTCCCACTTGGACGGGCTTGGTCTGACTTCCTTGTGGCGTAAAATGTTTATTATCTTCTTTATGAGGCCATCTGTTTGGACCCATAAAGAAGATAACAAACCTTTTACGCCAGCAGTAAATTTCGCCAGCGAGACTGCGCATGTGCACAGTCTTACGCTAGGCTTCGACCTAAAAACAACACAGATATAGCAGCCCGACTCAGAGCCCTCTGACCCCACTACCAAGCCAAGGATTCATATATTATAGGAGTTTCACACCCTAAACACCCCAAGCAAAAGACCAAAATTTGAAGCACACGCACTGGCATAGCAAGGGGGGCGGTCTGCCCTGGGTGGCAAGAGTTTTGGTGGTATTGGGGGGTCTTTTGCGGCCGTCGTGGGGTGACAAATGCAGGCATCGGTAGCTCCACCACTCTTACCTGCAGCTCTTGCGGGCGACAAACCAAGGAATCGCCAGCACCCCCAACCACCACCACCACCACCTTCTCCCGCTGCTCTTACCTGTGGCCGTCGTGAGGCAGCAAACACAAGGACCGCCACAGCGGCAAGGGGTCTAGCTACATCACTGGGCACAGGGTAACAAGACGGGCCTGGGAAAGGTGAGAGCATGACTGGCTGTGAGGGCAGTAGAGGCAGGTGTGAGTTAACAAAAAATGTGGTATCTGGGAGAGTAAAGGAAAAGACGCACGAGATCAGGGCACAGGTGTTTAAGGGAGTGTTGAGATTGGCAAAGGCTGGAGTCAAGAGTTAGATGACAGCAAAGAGGATTACATTTAGTTACGCGTGGAAGTGACAGAGTGGTGAGATTAGAGAAATGATGAGAAGGAGACAGTGGCAGCTGCCAATAATCTAAAGTGGAGGGTGGCGTGGGAGGGGTGGGTTAGGGGAATAATAATACATTAAATAAAAGACTTACCTGCCCCTTATGCTGCCGGCCGCGTCGGTGCTCCTCTCCAGCTCTCCTCCCGTCAGTCCGTGGGCCACAGCACAGGTTCCCTACCCAATCCAGACGCTTGCTCTTATGCTATACCTAGCATGAGAGAAGGGCATGTTTTTGGCCTGAGTCTGCTGCTCTGACTCCTGTGGCTTTTGTCCAACTCGGCTGTGCAACACAGCTGGGCTGGAGAAATATAAGTGTACATGTCTGTTTGGCCGGCCTAAGACCGAAGCCAAACTGACATGCGCACTTATAAGTGCTCACAACTCCTTCTCCCTGCCAGGGCCTGGCCCGCCTCGCCCGAGACTGCATGGCTCAGACTGCTCAGGCAGTGATAAATAAAATGACAATAACATTTTTTATTATCATTTTATATTTAATCTGCTGGCAGTGGGGTGACGCTCCTTCGCTATTATAGAGCTTTCTCCTGCGCCCGGCAGGAGTGAGTATGAGAATTGAGGGATGGCGAGAGGAAGGAGCATGACTTAGAAAATGGCAGTGAGTAGTTTGTGTATGTGTGTGCACGACTTTTACATTATTGAGTTACATTATTAATGGGAGTTACTTGATACTGACTACAGTAGACAATTATAATGGAAAAGCTATGTAAAAGGGTACCATTGGATATATATTCACATTTGTTATTGTGCCACAGCATTTGTCTTTTTCAATTAAGTTAACATCATATTTTTCATGTCACCCTTATATGGACAGCAGGAAACTTTGTGAGGGCCAAACTGATTGCCCAAAGCTCGAGCAGGTCGGAGCAGGCTCTCTGCTGAAGGCCGTAGGCTTCTGGTATCCACCTTCCCTGGGTCCCCTAACCTAGCAGTGACTGAGCTATGGGTGGGGAATGGAGATCGTCCTGCTGTGGGGCAGATTAGCACATGACAGCCACCACTGCAGATCCCGAGTGTTTCCTTTGAGCAATGTAAAGAGTCAGAGAGGTAACCCAGATGCTGAGCCTGCTGAGATTTGAGGTTCCACTACAGGGCTTGCATGTGTGTTGCAGGTAGGAATACATAGGGCCAAGAGGTCAAGAAGCCTGAGAGGAATCCTCACCAAGATCCAGGACGTATCCCAAAAAATAGGGATAAAACCCTGAATGTCCTAGACAGGCTTTTGCAGAGGAAAGGCATTGAACGCCCCTGTTTCCATAATTGCCCCAGTGAACGTAAGACTCTGTCTGAGGTTCAGGTGGGACTTCAGCCTATTGAAGGTTGTTAGACCTGGCATCTTTGGTGTGTTATTCGCCTGTCTTTTTTTGCTTCTGACCTCCTGTTTTTTTTATTGTGTGCTGGATTTCGTTTTTGCTGGTTTTAGGACTCTTGGCACTTTACCACTGCTGACCAGTGCTAAAGTACAAGTGCTCCCTGTGTAAATTGTATTTGCAATAGGTTTATCCATGACTGGCATATTTGATTTACTAGTAATTCCCAAGTAAAGTGCACCAGGTGTGGCAAGGGCATGTAAATCAAATGCTAATAGTGTGCCTGCAGCACTGATTGTGCCACTCACCTGAGTAGCCCTGCAAAAATGTCTCAGACCCGCTACTGCGGTGTCTGTGTGTCTTGTTTTAAACTGTCATGTCGACCTGGCAAGTGCATCCACTTGCCAGGCCCAAAACTTCCCTTTACTACATGTAAGTCACACCTAAGGTAGGCCCAAGGAACCCCCATATGCAGAGTGCGATGTATTAAAAAAGTAGGACATGTACTCTCGTGTTTTACATGTCCTGGTAGTGAAATACTCCTAATTTTGTTTTTCACTACAGCAAGGCCTATCTCTCCCATAGGTTTGCATTGGAGCTGCCTTGTAATATCTTACAAGTGTATCTTACAATTGGGAAGAGATAGAGATTTGTCTCTGAAGTCACAATTTAAAAGGACAACTTTTGGCGAAGTTGGTGATTAAAATTGCGTGTTTGGAAAATGCCATTTTAAGAAACCCAGCATTTTCTTGCTTAACCATTCTGTGCTCTGCCTGTCTGTACAATCCACATCTGTGTGAGGATGACCATTGGGCTCTAGTGCATTCACTCTAGACAGTCACACAAAGGGAGCTGAGGTGTGCCTTGCATATCCTGATGGCCCATCACCAGGCTGATGGGCCTTCCTGAGCTAGCGTGGTGGGAGGAGTTGTCACTGACACCAGAATTGGACTGTGCCTGGGGCCAGAGCATACTGTTTGGGGATTGCCGCCGCACTTATCACTGCCCAGGAGGTCCACTGAGCCCGAGTCCAGTGCTGTCTACCCCCGCCGCCGCCTCACATACGCGGCCGTCGAGAGGGGTGGACGGACAGCGGACTTCAGCTGCCAGCATCCTCAGCGTCCCTTGACTGACAGGGACCCCGCCGGACAGCACACACTTCCGCCTGGAGGCGAATAAACAGCGGCACTTCCTCCGGTGGAGCAGGGGCCAGAGCATACTGTTTGGGGATTGCCGCCGCACTTACCACTGCCCAGGAGGTCCACTGAGCCCGAGTCCAGTGCTGTCTACCCCCGCCGCCGCCTCACATACGCGGCCGTCGAGAGGGGTGGACGGACAGCGGACTTCAGCTCCCAGCGTCCTCAGCGTCCCTTGACTGACAGGGACCCCGCCGGACAGCACACACTTTCGCCTGGAGGCGAATAAACAGCGGCACTTCCTCCCGCGTCACGGGACGCGCGCGGGCAGCACCGGGCGGAGCCCGGGCAGAGGGCGGGCAGTCTAAGGCAGTCGTTGGCAGAAGGAGGCAGGGCCGGGCCCGGTCCCTAACATCACGACATGGGTAAGCGTAAAAATACAAGTAACGGCGAGGAGAATAGCACAAAATCTAAGGTGCCAAGACACTCCCAGTCTATCCTAACATTCCTTTCTTCGGCTGTGGGGGCTATCAACAAAGAAATCGCTAATGCTGAACATGAACTGGGTCTGGGTCAAATTGCCACTCCACCCAATACACTTAGCACTCCAACACCAGCGGGTTCTGTTGACCCAGCAGCCTGTGGGGAGGTCCTCACTACCCCCGCTATTCCGCTGGAACCTTTGGTAATTGTTACACAGCCAGCAGCCGCACCAATCGCGAATGCGGGTAATTCCTCTGGCCCCCTGCAGTTACCACAACTTATTGTCAGGATTGCACTCCGCAGGATCCGCATGCAGCAACAATGCTCCACCTCCGGACCCTCCGAACACCCTGAAGTATAAACACAGGGTGTTCAGACGATACGGTGAGGGAAAAACCCCAAAAAGGGGAAAAAACCCAAAAGGATAAAGAGAAGAAGGAAGGGGCAGCAGGGAAAAAGAAACTGTAAGACAAAAATACAAAGGTTAATACAATTCTTAACCCTACACTCATTTAATTCTCACTAGACCACAACCAGTAGATTCACCTGTAGTAAACTGCGCACAGACACCATACTGCTGTTTCTTCTGCCTTCCTCCTATCCTGTATAACACAAGAGAATGTATAAAACATGAGGCATAAATACCATCTGCCTAAAGCATTAATTCTAGCTATAAACATACCCCATAGCCACTACTCAGCAAGCTCTGAAGAATAGTTCCATAATAATCAAGAAAAGCACCATGAAATATGCAGCACGCCCGTGCTAAAAGAAAGTAAGGATATCCACTTTATGGTGACAGAAATCCTCCTTTACTATGTTAGCGCAAATGTCTCCTTTACGCTGAGTACACACAAGAGTTAACCCAAACACGGCATGGCGTAGTTCCCTCACTACTGCCATCCGCTTTGGTATTTAGTAATCCAAATCCGGTCTGAGCCAAATAAACGTCACTGATTCGTGATGGTAGTGCGGAGGTCCTCATCCCCCCCTGCACTCCGCCACTTGCTAAACCAAATACGGTATTAAACAACACACAACTGTTTGCTATCACAGCGTGTGTACATCCGGACTCCGAAAGCCTAGAAAGGAATGTTTCCTCGCCGCCGCGAGGCAAGACTAAACACAGAGTTGCTCCGCTCCACAAATCGTTCGTAGAACAATAATTACAAACGCGCTAGCCAGCGCGTTTCACAGATACCGGGCAACAGTCTCAAACCTTAGAAGATAGGACAGCGAAGTAATCACAGGAATCCTCCGGACACAGAGGAGCAGCCGCTACCTCCGTCTAACAGGAATCACGAGCCCCGATCGCCAGGCTCCGCCCAGTGATATCCTGCAACACCGCAGGGAATTCTGGGAACAGTAGTTGAGAGCCCTAGGTAACTGGGAAATGTAGTTTATTAGGCAGGCGCGCTGACCTGAAACCTGACAGTACGCCCTCCTCCCTAGCGCCTCCTAGGCCCAGGCTTCGCAGGAAACCTATTGTGGAATGACCGTACTGCCCTAGGAGCATTGATGTGTTGCACCGGCTCCCACGAATCCTCCTCGGAACCGTACCCCTTCCATGAAATCAGATACCAAAGCACCCCTCTGCGGAATTTGGAGTCACGGATAGACTTCACCTCGTACTCCAAATTCCCATCACCATCAATGGCAGGAGGCACCGTTCGGAGCGAAGAAAGGGCTCTCTTCAACAACTGCACATGAAACACAGGATGGATTCTTAACGCGGTAGGCAACTTAAACTTATACGCTACAGGGTTGATTTGTCGCACAACGGGGTAGGGCCCAATGAAACGCGGATGGAATATGCTCCTCAGCTTGAAACGAATGTACTTGGTCGAGAGCCACACCTTATCCCCTGCCTTGAACTGAGGACCAGGTGTTCGGTGCTTGTCATCCCATCGTTTGTACACCTCTTTGGCCTTCAACAAATGTTTTTGCACCCCTTTATGCACCCTCCTCAAGGTCTGTACACGCTCCTTCACAGAGGGCTGGTTAACCAAATCAGCAGGGATTTGAATCGGTAAGGTGTTAGCATCGTAACCAAAATTGGCCTTGAATGGTGACATGCCTATCGAACTGTGCC
This sequence comes from Lissotriton helveticus, assembly GCF_964261635.1. Taxonomy (NCBI): domain Eukaryota; kingdom Metazoa; phylum Chordata; class Amphibia; order Caudata; family Salamandridae; genus Lissotriton; species Lissotriton helveticus. The sequence goes on from NC_136061.1 coordinate 669,466,428, forward strand.
AGGCATTGTTGTACGCCAACTCCGCCATCCATAACAATTCCACCCATGATTCGTGTGCTTCCTTGGAGTAGCAGCGCAAATACTTCTTTAAGGTCTGGTTCAGACGTTCTGTTTGTCCATCTGTTTGAGGATGGAAGCTGGTAGAGAGCGCTGACTCTATACCCAATGCCTTGCACCACATACGCCAAAAAAGAGCGATGAATTGTGGCCCCCTATCAGACACAATGACTCTTGGAATGCCATGCAATCGTATGACTTGAGAGGCCAGTAACTGTGCTGTTTGACTAGCAGTGGGAAGGTTCACACACGGTATGAAATGTCCCATTTTTGTTAGGTTGTCTACTACCACCAATACCGCGGTTTTTCCCTGGTCAGAAGGTAGTCCTGTGATGAAGTCTAGACTTATGTTCTGCCACGGCCGAACAGGTGTGGGCATAGGCATCAACAGACCCTTCTTTTTGGTGGTTTCCCCTTTTGCTCTGGCACATGTATCACACCTCTCTACCCACAGGGTAGCGTCTCTGACCAAAGACTCCCACCAGAAATGTCTTCGAAGCAGAGTCACGGTCTTGGTAACCCCAGGATGTCCGGCCGCCGGAGCTTCGTGACACCAACTGAAGGCTTTCTTCCGAATCTCCTCATTAGGTAGAAACATGCTCTCCCCCTGGAAAGGCAAGCCCTGTCTCACCATCCGACCTGGTTTGGCAGCCGCCCAACGGACCCAAGACCCCAAAGACCTGGAGCCCTTGACGTCGTCCAGAAACTTTTCTGCCCTAATCACACACACCACTTTAGCTGAAGGGATGATGGATAGCTCCTCCTCGCTCTGTTTTAAGGGGATCTCCTGTCTGGACAGAGCATCCGCCTTCCTGTTCTCCGAGCCAGGACGAAAGGTTACCACAAAGTTGTACTCGGAAAAAAAAAGCATCCACCGCATTTGTCTTTGCGTGAGATGTCTAGCGGAGGACATGTATTGGAGATTCCGGTGATCTGTATACACCGTCACCGCCTGACAAGCCCCCCACAGGTAAGGCCTCCACTCCTGAAAAGCCCTTTTAATAGCCAAGAGTTCTTTCTCTGCTACGGAATAGTTGACCTCAGCCGAACTCAACTTTCTTGATAGGTAAGCAACAGGATGAAGCTGCCCCGAGTGTGAATCCCTCTGGGATAGGACTGCTCCTATGGCTTCATCCGAGGCATCTGCCTCGACTATGAAAGGATGTTCCAAAACAGGATGTGCCAACACCCGTGCTGTGGTGAAAGCTCTTTTCAGAGCTTTAAACGCCTCCTCAGCCTCCCCTGTCCATACAAAAGCCTTTCCTTTCCTTAACAACCGGGTAATGGGGACAGCAGTCTGAGAAAAATGCAAAATGAACCGACGTTAATAATTGGTGAACCCCAAAAAGCTCTGCACCTCCCTCACGTTCTTTGGGGCTGGCCAATCCCGTACGGCCTGTACCTTCCTTTCGGACATCTGCAAACCGCTTGGACTGAGGTTCACACCCAGGAATTCCACCTCCTGTACCCCAAACTCGCTTTTACTCAGTTTTACATACAAACGATGTTCCCTTAGTTTGTCCAAAACCTTGCAAACATGGTTTGTATGACATGAGACATCCTGTGAGTAAATCAAGATGTCATCTATATACATCACCACAAATCGGTCCACGTAGTCTTTCAGGACGTCGTTTATAAAACACTGAAACGCTGCAGGAGCATTACACAGCCGAAAAGGCATCACCAGATATTCGTACAGACCATATCGCATCTTGAACGCCGTCTTCCACTCGTCCCCCTCTCTCACTCTGACCAGGTGATACACCCCACGTAGGTCCAGACGAGTATAGATCTTGGCCTCCCTCACCTGATCCAGCAAGACTGAGATGAGGGGAAGAGGGTAACGGTTACGGATGGTATTCTTGTTTAAGACGCGATAGTCCACACACGCCCTCAAGTCCCCGTTGGCCTTCGCTATAAAGAAAAGAGGGGAAGCAGCTGGAGAGCGGGATGGACGGATGAATCCCAAACGAGAATAATGCTCTATGTACTCTTTCAAATGAGTGGTCTCAGGTACAGACAAAGCATATACTCTGCAAGACGGTATCGTGGCCCACTCCACCAAATCTATGCGGCAGTCGTATTCCCTGTGAGGGGGTAGAGTTTCTGCCTTTGACTCGCTAAACACGTCTCTATAGGCCGAGTATTCAACAGGTAGTCTAACATCTTTTTCCACAGCAGTAGCTGCCAAAAAAGGGGTGGCTAACACCGTGACATGCGCAGAAACACATGGCACCAAATGAGCCTTACAATGCTCAGGTACAAAACGAAATGTTTTCGTCTGCCAATCCACCACAGGGTTGTGTTTACGTAACCAAGGCATACCCAAAATTATTTCGTACTGAGGTGCAGCGATGATGTTCAGGGACAAAACCTCAGAATGCACAGAGCCCTGTAACACAACAGACAACCCCAACTCGCTGGTTCTTTCGGTAATCTGGCCTGACGTTAAAGGCTGCCCATCAACCGCTAAAACATCCTCAGGAGTCTCCCTAGGGACACGAGGTAGAGCTAAACGTCTCACCAGGCCTTCATCCACAAAATTACCAGTCGCTCTGGAGTCTAACATTACCATCACCTGATATCTTTCTAGTTCGTGTTCCAGCGTCATCCCAATCACCAAGTGCGGCTCTGTTTCATCGTCACCCAGAGAGGACAGAGATGTGAATTTCCACGCATGCCCCCCCTTCCACACAAGACGTGTTGTCCTCCTTCTGCTCTCTTTCCTGCACTGTCTTAGAGACAGCAACCTTCTTGAACCTACTGACGTTCCCTGAAGACTTGGGTTTGGAAGGACATTCCCGGACGTAATGCCCCTTCTTCTCACAGTACATGCATAAGCCCTGTACTCTTCTTGCTTCCCTCTCTGCTCTCGACAAAGGCGCTCTGAGCGCTCCTATCTCCATTGGTTCAGGAGGGTTTTCAGTTCCCCCAGTTGCCTTACGCGGGTTTCTTTCACCACCGTAAAACCCTTTTTCCCATCTTCTCCTATTGCACCCTCTGTCAGACAGACGGCTATCCAGCCTTAACACCAAATTAATTCATCAGAAGGGAGGGATGAGGAATTTGTGTCCATTCAGTTCCCCTGAAACGATACTGTGGCAATCAAAAGAGAAAGGACACTGGTATCTACTATAACCATTGGTTATATTTGACAACCCTCATAGACGCTTAGATTGTAACGATGCGGTGTATTTGTTTATCCGCCTCTTATCTAGCGTCGTGGCATAGTCATTGGGTCGTCAAAAGAAGTGTTATATGCCTGCCTCCCCGAGGCAACCTCTGGCCAGAGTAGAAGTGTCCAGAAATATTGCGACACCTGCAGAGGAATGATGTCTGAAGCAGTCTAAGAGGGTAGGTTAAGAAGCAGTGTCACACCAAACGTGAAATTTTATTATAAAGAGGTGGATACTGTTGGTAAAATAGTTGGGTATATTCGATAATCGAGTTACTGGATTATCATATATGATTACAAAATGGTCGACATGTTTCAGCTCGTCTGGGCCCAGCCGGGTCTAAAGAGCTTTCGTCAGGACAAAACAAATAGGGGGTACTCACACAACTTGTGTAGTGTTCACATATGGTATGGAACTTTCATACTCATATTCCTGCATTGTGGGAACAAAAACAATAACAGCGGTTTCCGCTTTAGAGGAGGCCAACTCCTGCTGTACCAATACCAAGGCATGTAACACATCCTCCATAGACGCCATTGTCTCTACATGCGGACCGGGGAGAGTGAAATTCTTAGGCTCATGATTCTGTCAGGATTGCACTATGCAGGATCCGCATGCAGCAACAATGCTCCACCTCCGGACCCTCCGAACCCCCTGAAGTATAAACACAGGGTGTTCAGACGATACGGTGAGGGAAAACCCCCAAAAAGGGGAAAAAACCCAAAAGGATAAAGAGAAGAAGGAAGGGGCAGCAGGGAAAAAGAAACTGTAAGACAAAAATACAAAGGTTAATACAATTCTTAACCCTACACTCATTTAATTCTCACTAGACCACAACCAGTAGATTCACCTGTAGTAAACTGCGCACAGACACCATACTGCTGTTTCTTCTGCCTTCCTCCTATCCTGTATAACACAAGAGAATGTATAAAACATGAGGCATAAATACCATCTGTCTAAAGCATTAATTCTAGCTATAAACATACCCCATAGCCACTACTCAGCAAGCTCTGAAGAATAGTTCCATAATAATCAAGAAAAGCACCATGAAATATGCAGCACGCCCGTGCTAAAAGAAAGTAAGGATATCCACTTTATGGTGACAGAAATCCTCCTTTACTATATTAGCGCAAATGTCTCCTTTACGCTGAGTACACACAAGAGTTAACCCAAACACGCATGGCGTAGTTCCCTCACTACTGCCATCCGCTTTGGTATTTAGTAATCCAAATCCGGTCTGAGCCAAATAAACGTCACTGATTCGTGACGGTAGTGCGGAGGTCCTCATCCCCCCCTGCACTCCGCCACTTGCTAAACCAAATATGGTATTGAACAACACACAACTGTTTGCTATCACAGCGTGTGTACATCCGGACTCCGAAAGCCTAGAAAGGAATGTTTCCTCGCCGCCGCGAGGCAAGACTAAACACAGAGTTGCTCCGCTCCACAAATCGTTCGTAGAGCAATAATTACAAACGCGCTAGCCAGCGCGTTTCACAGATACCGGGCAACAGTCTCAAACCTTAGAAGATAGGACAGCGAAGTAATCACAGGAATCCTCCGGACACAGAGGAGCAGCCGCTACCTCCGTCTAACAGGAATCACGAGCCCCGATCGCCAGGCTCCGCCCAGTGATATCCTGCAACACCGCAGGGAATTCTGGGAACAGTAGTTGAGAGCCCTAGGTAACTGGGAAATGTAGTTTATTAGGCAGGCGCGCTGACCTGAAACCTGACACTTATTACCTGTCCACAGCCTGGTGCCCCATCATTGAAGACCAAAAAGGGGAAAACTAAGCACTCGCTAGGGCCCACTAGTACTTCCACTAATACCCTTGGGGACCAATTGGAGGCGCTCCTTGTTGCCCGGATCGAACCGCTTCTTGTGGCCATCGCGAAGGACATTGTGGATACTCTAAATACCTGTTTGGAGGGTCTTCTTAAGAAATGTGCAATTATTGATAAAATGGTTGATGGACACAACTTGTTCTTGGAAAGACACAATGAGGGCCTTGGTGGGACAGGGTCAGGAAGTTCAATAAGGGATCCCAGGGCTAGCGTACCGTCTGCTGATCCTGTGGTTGCCTCACCACCTCCCATCCAACTGGAAAACCATAGGGTGCCACAAAGGTTGACCACAAAGATTAGTTCCATGGGTAGTAACTTTCACCGAGATCTACCCCCCAGAAGCAGCCCCGTTAGTGGCAATTTTTGTGGGTACCCCCCCATTGAAAACAGGAGAGCGTGAGTGTGCAAGAGACCTTATAGTCAAGGCACGAGCCTGGTGCACGGACTCATGTAGTGGGAGCAGTATCTCCAATAGGATCATTTCGGCCAATAGGGTGGGGTGGATTGGGAGGGTTCCAAAAATGGTGCAGGGGGACTGTGTGATAGTTAATTTTGATAGGGCCGGTGTGGCTGACAGGTTATTCTGGGACGGATCTGGAGTCTCGAGCAACGATCACTTAAGACCGCTGCCTTTAGGCTTCTTTTACCCTCCCACATCAAGGCCACACGGCCCGCATTGTGCTCCTATAGGGGGCAGGAGAGGGCCGCAACCGGTAAAGGAGGTAAGGGTAGGATTGCAAAACCCTCGCCAGCAAATATCAGTAGGCGCGGGCCCACTGACACATACTGTATTTAATCCCCCTGAGTCACAATAGCACGCACCCCCTGGCCGAAATACACAAGGTACATCTGATGGAGGTGGGCTGGTCCTTAGCAACCGTTTTTCCTCACTATCAGGGCTAGAGGACACAGACTGACTACCTGCACCACTATTAGTACATTTAGGTGAAGATTCTAGTCCCACTTCTGATTCCCTGGAAGTATGTAGGCTACTGAGTTGGAATGTGGCGGGTGTTAGAACAAAAAGGGCTGATGAGGCATGGCTCACTTTTATTTCCTTGCATGATATTGTTGCCCCTCAGGAATCCTGGGATACATCACCTAGTTTTTGTTTAGATGGGTTCTCGAGCTTTGTGGTGCCCGCTACCCCCAGTGTTGCGGGCAGAGCCAAAGGTGGCCTCATCTTGCTTTTCTCACTAAAACTCATGGGGGCTTTTAAAGTAATTAATCAACCTTCGCCAAACCTTTTGTTAGTGGAAAGGGTGATCTCCCCAACCCAGAAGATTATTTTTATTAATTTTTATAATGCAGGACCCCAGGACAATAGTAATGATAATTTTGGTACCCTGGATCAACTTTTGTCAGAGGTCAGTCAAGATACACATATTAATATCGATTTCGTCCTTATGGGCAATTTTAATACTCACCCATGTACTCTGTTATGTGGTACAACTGATCACTTGGGACAGAGTGGCTCAGACACTATGCACTTTGAGCACTCTAAAGGGGGAGAGGCATTAGAGGAGTTATTGGCCAATTCCAATTTGTTGGAACCTGCCAGTGGTTCAGGCGGTCCGAGGCTTAACACTTTTAAAGGGTCGGACCCAGGATCCATTATTGATTATATATTTGTGTCTTCAACGATCTCACACAGTGTTGCCTCATATAAAACCTTAATTTCCCCTTTCAGCGATCAGAATCCCGTCCTATTGGAAGTTTACTGGGGTGGTTCAATGGGCCCCATGCCGCCCTCTTTTAAACCTAGGGTGGGAACCTTAAAAGTGGTGGACCAGGGTAGACGGCTCAAGTGGGCTAATGTGGTGCCAGACGACTTCTATGAGGCTTTGTTCCCCAAAATTGGAAGTGCTGGGCAATTTGTCAAAACCCTGGTGCAGAAAAACGCGAAATCCTGGGGGCTTATGAGGAAATCTGTTCACAAATCTCAAACCAGCTGACAGTAAAATTGGGGAAGAGTGGCAACAAAGAACATCGATGGTTTGACTCTAAATGCTCCAAAACACATAGCGCCCTATTAGCAGCCTTAAAACATAAACCTAGAAATAGGGAGGCTGTATCCGCCCTAAGGAGGGAGTATAAGCAGGCCATCAGAGAGCGCAAGGAGGGTATTAAGCAAGACGCATGGGAGAAGCTTCTTTCAGCCGATGTCATGCGGGATAGTAGCCAATTTTGGAAAGTGATAAACCAGCCCCTGTTCTGTGGCCAGGAAAATATGCCTATGGATTGTGTCATTCCTGACGACAGGTGGCTTGCCCATTTTTAAAAAGTGTACGGAGACTCATCACCTGGGTCACAGGGCCCCCAAGCAACTACCTCTGAGTATGTCCCGCTAGTCTTTACTACCGATGAGGTTGAGAGAGCCATTTTAGAAACCTCGAAAAACAAAGCACCAGGCCCAGACGGAGTCCCTGCAGATTTTTATCGGCATTCTCCAAAATTATGGGCAGGAGTGCTATCCAAGGTTTTCACAGCCGCTAATGGTAAAGTAATCCCTATTTCCTGGGCCACCTCAGTCATAGTACCAATTTTCAAAAAAGGCCAGAGGGAGGACCCAGGGTGCTACAGACCCATATCCCTCCTAGATTCTGCCATTAAAATATTGGGAAGAGTCCTCTTAACAAAATTAAGGGATAGCGTGGAAAGTAGTGGGGGCATAGCTAATGCCCAGTATGGGTTTAGGGAGAAGAGAGGCACGGTTGAGCAGTGTTCAAATTTACATCTTTTGCTTGCAAAATACACTGTAGCCAAGGAGGGGTCGTTATTTCTGGCATTTATGGACCTCTCCTCGGCCTTCGACCTGGTAAATAGATCTAAATTGTGGGATATCCTCCTGAAGATGGGTATAGATGGAGCCTTGGTAAACTTTATGGCATCATTACATCATGAATTATTTGCCAAAGTTAGAGTCACCAAGGAGGGTAGATGCACGTCCTCTTTTAGGTCCATGCGAGGGGTGCGTCAGGGTTGTATCCTGGCCCCCCTCCTTTTCACAATGTACATTAATGGCCTAAGTAGCCATCTTGAGGAAGTACAGGGCGATTTTCCGCGTATTGGCGAGGTTAAAATACCAGCCCTCCTTTACGCGGATGACGTATTACTCATAGCCCGCACAGGTGTCGGACTGCAACGGTTGTTGGATGCCTTTGGGGTCTTTATGGACCAACTCGATCTAAAAATAAACGCCAACAAATCCCATACTATGGTAGTAGGCCTCCAATGTAGAAAGGGCAAAAAAATGATTTTTAAATGTAAAGAGGAGGTGGTTTCAAGAGTGGCTGTTTTTCCCTACCTAGGAGTACTCTTTGACGAGCGAGGCACATGGAGGCCCCAGGTCAGAGCCAGAGGTCTAGCCGTGGCAAGGTTAACTGCCTCACTCATGGGGTTTTCTAAAAGGTTGGGGGCTAGGCCGAAGCAGGCAATGCTAAAGATCTATAACTCCAAATGTGTAGCAATTGCAGCATACGGCTCGCCATTGTGGGGTTATATAAAATATTATACCATCCAGAGGGTGGAAAACCGGTTTTTACGATCACTGCTATCGGTCCCTCAGTCCACCCCAACCTTTTCGACACACGTGGAGGTGGGTTTGGACTTTATTACCGATAGGTTGAGGCTGGCCCCAATAATTTTTTGGCTTAGGACCTGGCTGAATAGCGAATTATCTTTGAACCACTCTATTATGGCTGATGTCATGTCCTTGGGTCATTCCAACAGGGTGCCCTGGCTGGAATACATAAAACGATCTTTAGCGGAGTTGGGCCGTCCGGAACTTTTTCATTCACCTTCTTGTATCAGGAGGGAGGACATTGGTATGATTAAAAAACATTACATGGAGGAGGCCAGACTGGCACAGGCGGAAAGTGAACTGATGAAGCCAACAGTTAGATTGCATTATTTGCTTCTACATTCTCCCTCAATGGAACCATATCTGGCCATTGTCACCAAACCGTTCCATAGGTTCCTGTTGACAAAGTTCCGTTTTAATCTAATCCACTACCAGCTGGGCAGCTATCCTAAATGGACAAAACCGGAGTCAGCCCCATTTTGTAAATGTGATGACAGATCTGTACAAAACACAATGCACTTTACTATGTTTTGCCGGTTTTTTACTGCGGAAAGGGAACATTTTTTTTAACCTATTTTAAGAAAGGAAGGCTTTACCCAGGTAAGGCCTGCTGTAATTTACCTGCAGCTCCTAGGTAGCACTTACGTTATATTTAGCGTTGCTAATTTTTTGGTAGCCGCAACAAGATCGATATCTCGCATAACAAGAACGTGATTACATTAACATTGAGCTTGTCTACTTTTACTATTTGATATGAAATTTTTACAATGTATCTCGAAAATATTTATTCTCTTTGCTGCTAATTTGTTTATCATGTGTTATCCTGCATTTGAAATGTATGTATATATAAATTTGTATACCTTTTATGATTTTAACAATCGAATAAAGTGTATTTGACTGACTGTGCCTGTCCTCACACAAAGCTGTCTCCACCCCCCTGTAGTGTGTCTGGGGCCAGGTCAGGGAAAGGCAGGGTCTTGTGCACTACAAAGAAGTTCCTTTGAAGTTTGCCTACTTCAAGCGCAGAAAGGGGTATAAGTATTGGACCTCTGACACTCTCAAATCAGAACCCTCCTGGACTAATAGACATTCTGCCAGGAAAAAGAGCTGGATGCTGTAGGAGGGACTGACACTGCCTGTTGCTTTGTGGTTGTTGTGCTGGCCTGCTGCTAGCTGCTTCTGTCCTTGAAGTGAAAGGACTGGACTTTGCTTTCTACATCCTGCTTCCAAGGTTCTCCAATGGCTTTGTGCATTCTTGCCTCCTATTAAGGAGTCTAAGGGCCAACAAAGACTTCACCTACCAGTGCCTGGTTCTTCTGTTGAGAGCCCTGACTTGCCAAGTGGTGCCAAATCCAGTTCTTGGGCCCTTGGAAGTGAATCTGGTGAGAAGACCCACACATTGACTCTCAGTGCCTATTTTTTCCTGACTCAGCACCGCCATGCGGCTGAAGAAACTAGGCATCATCGCCATGCTGCTGAAGAATTGATGCAGCACTTGTGATGTGGTCAATGAATTGCCGCATCACCTGCCTCGTGGCTGAAAGATTGCCGCATTGTGAGTTCCGAGCACTGTTTCACTGACGTCTATGGAACCCCACTCCGACTCCAACACAGTACATGAACTGCGGTTGAAGAATCGATGCTTCTCCTGCTTCGCAGCTATGAAATCGGAGCAGCACCTGCATCGCCACAGTCGTATCGGGACAGCATGTCTGGAATTTCAGCGCATCGTCCTTCAACACCGTTTCCTCATCAACGCCGGGTCTGAGTAAGGAACAAACGCTGTGTGTCCAGAAATCAACACATCACCTCCCCTCGCAGTAAGGCATCAACGCAACACTTCCCCTGCCTAGCAATAAGGAACTGATGCCTCACCTCCCCTCGGATTAAGGAATCGACACAACGCTTTCATTTTCAAGCACCTCACCTACCATGCGCCTACTTATGTTTTTGATTTTGATGCATCTAAGGTACTTTGTGCTAAAACAACCACATCCATAGTTTTCTATAGACTGAACTTACCTAACCTTTTACAAGTGATATCTTTGCTTGTGTATGTTGGATTTTTGTTGTTTTTATCTTGTTTTATTCAGCTAAATATTGGTTATTTTGCTAAATTGGTGGGACGCATTTTGTATTGTTTTCACTGTGTTACTGTGTGTTTGTACAAATGCTTTACACATTCCCTCTGAAATAAGACTGAGTGCTTGTGCTAAGCTACCAAAGGGGTGAGCAGGGGTTATCTTAGCTGTGTGACTCCATTACCCTGACTAAAGTGAGGGTCCCTACTTGGACAGGGTGGAAACCACTGCCAACTAGAGTCACTATTTTTTCAAACCTGAAACCCAACAATGCCAAGAGTTTGACTGTGATCAGTAGGTGGTCGATGACTGACTGTGGTGAGCTTGCCTTTAGCAGCCAGTTATGGAGATATGGGAATTCCTGTACTCCCAACCCCTGAGGATGGACTACAGCCTTCACTATCACCAAAGGCATGAATAGCATTCCTCACCTTTGTCCAAGTCCAGTACCCATTCGATCACCCTCTTGAAGAGTAAAAGATTTACGTCATGCATCAGAATTTTCAAGCTCCTCCAAAGTTCGTTCTGATGTAGAAAGATGGTGGGGAACAGTGGAAAAGAAAGCTAAGTTATAGCCCAATTGAGTGATCTGTAAAACTAATTTGTATATATGGATGACATAATAGATACTCAGCTGGGTAGGAAATATTGAATCCTACTACCCACTGGCTTAACATGAGCTGTTGAAGACACACCCATTGTCACGGGGAGGAGAAACTGGAGGATTGTTGACCCTGCTGTCTTGGCCTGCCAGGGCAACATCTGCAACCCTGAAAGACATGACTTTCTACTGGATGGAATGGCTGGTGCTAATTATGGGCTAGCCCCCTGGAGTAGCCCCTGAAGTTTCTCAACAGAAGAGGAAGGAGTCTCAGCTTTCTACCCGAAGAGTCCGGACCCATCGAAGGCAATATCAATTAGGGATGGTAGCAAATAGCCAGAAAATCTGGTCAATCTAATCTATTCATGCCCTCAGGGCATGACGCTGGTGTCAATAGTCCTGCCAGTACAATCAGTAGTATCAAGGCCTTCAAGAATTACACACTTCACTGCATCCTACCGATAACATATAGTCTAAGCCAGAGAAGCTCTCAGGTCCTATGGGACTGCCAGCAACATCTTGCTGGCTATGTCATGCAGATCATCCTTGTACCTTACCAATAACGATACTTTATTTATGGACATAGGGGCCAAGCTTGCAAAAGGAAACATTCTTTTACCAAACGTGTCAATCATTTTGGATTTCCTATCCCGATTATTGTTTGGTAAGGAATTCGGATTGACCTTGCTAGTGGAAGCCTGCACAACAATGCTCTTAGGTGTAGGGCGATTGATTAGGAAATTCCAGATCACTCTGTGCAGCTCTATGTCGCTGGGTAAATGGTAGCTGCAGATCGAGCACCTTAGTGGCCCTCTGGACCACCAATGCAAACAAGGCAGTTTTCTCCGTTGGTGACCCGTGTGGGTAGTCGAGCTCCTTTTCAGGGAAGGTGTTAAGCACACTGGCATTTTGTAAGTCTAATTGTAGTGCATCACCATCACCATCATTAGTTTAGTGAGAGGCGAGTAGCCCATCTCCTTCCTTCTCAACTTTGGTGTCCTGCGGGGCCCTATATGTTTCTTGTATATGGTTAGAATGAGAGCTAAAACGATAGTGGAGCCTCTGCTGGTGGTTGTGGAGCAGTAGAGGTGTGGGTTAGAGTCAGGCACTAAAAACACAGTTTAACTTTTACAATCTCATAGCACTCCATTGGAGCTCTGGAGAACGTCCGTTTGGGGTCCACCAGGGGTGTTGGCACTTGCCAGTGCAGCTAGAACCTGTCTGGATCTTAAAGCCGGTGTGGAAGATTGTACAGGTGTCAATACGGGTCAGGTAATGGTTCTCAAGGGGACTGCTGTAATTGGGGAGAACCTCTGTGGGTCCATCTGGCCCAGAAACACATCGGATGGAGCTACAATTGCACCAAACATTTTCACATGCCCTTCTTGAAGGCTCCTATCTGCTGCATGCGTCAACAAAATCCCAGGAAATATGGGGCATGCTGGGACCAGCTGCTGAATCAATTCTGGAACCGGAAACTTTGAAGGGGTGCGATATTCATCTTGGCGACCTTGCGCCTTCTCCTTCTAGTTAGAGTGACAGGATGAGTTTGAGACCTACTTTATCCTTTTGTGCTTGGACTTCGATTTGGACTTACCCAAACTGAAAGTGGATTATTCGCGGAGTAGCCATGGGACACAGACCGAGCTCATGACTTGGAGCAGGAGCTAGGCCTTGCTGAGACCATGACCCCTTCTTGCGTTTGCCAATGACGTAGCCTTCCAGTCATGGATCGCCTTCTGATGCATGAGGACACACTTTTCGCTCAATTTAGAGTCATGACTTGAGCCGAGGCAGCAAAGACCCAAATCATGCAGGTCCATGACCATCATCAACTACCTGTAGCCTCGGCATGGCTGAAGTCTGTCCTTTATTGAGGGTGTCATTCTAGGGCAAAGTGTCTACTAGTTTTGGAAATCAACAAAAACTGGCAGCAAAACTCCAAATTCACGTCAGAAGACGTGGAAAGAAAGGAGCTGACCTCAGCGCATACATACAGGTCAACTCTGTCACTTCCGGGGTAGTACGGAGCCAACACAGAGTGGCCCAATGCCACCTGCTGACACGCAAGAGCCAGGAATACTGTGAGCGTTCCTGGGATTGAGCCTGCAGGTACACCAAAGGTGAGGAATCTGTGGTCAGAAGTATCCATCGGAATGGCTATGTTCAATGCCGCAAGAAACAGCTGTTGAGAAAGGAGGAGAAAAGTATTTTAATAAGCAAAGTAAGCAACAAAAGATGTACAGCAGCTAAACGTGCATATGGCACAAAGACATGCATAATGATGCCAGGATTCTGGCCTTAAATGTGTGAAATTACGGATGCTGTGAGAATCAGCTCATGTGGACTATAGACCCAGCTGGAATATGTAAGCTGGGTAGACAACCCTCCGCACCATTACCATTCCACTTTTCTGACCCTATCTAGCGCTCTAAGTTAATCATAAGACTAGGTGACCGTGTAGGGCTTCATATAACACCTCAATAAATAAAAAATCTAATCCATGCTGACATCACAGCACACCGTCATCTGGTGGCCAAGATGTGAATTTGAGTGAGTGAGATCAAGTTCTGACCCCTCAAATACAACAGATCAATGTCGCTCAGGTGTATACATTGACCATTCAATTATTCCTCTCCTTACAGTGCTTAATTTGAGCCGGTGGTTGCAGGAGGGGTAAACCGGCACTTTTTTTTCGTCATCAGACTGTGACCCAAAACAAGAGAGAAAAAGGCAGAAAAGAGAGACGGAAGGAGGAAGTGAAAGATAGGAAAACAGTGCCTAAAGGAGCAAGTGGGGATGAAAAAGAATCTGCAGGAGTGTGATAAAGGGGGAGGCAGTGTATGGCGGTTGGTTCAAAGAGGCATTACGACTAGCCAGCCTTGCTGTTCTTTAACCTCAACATTTACCAGCATGAGTGGGGGCCTTCTGAGAGAATCTCTGGGTCCCTGCTCCTACTTTTTCATAAACTAAGCATAGTCCCTTTCTAGTCTCACATTGCAGTTATAATTACAGTTGAACTGCTATATTACAACTGTTGATTTCAGTGGTCCACACTTTTAAGTCCTAATTTACTACTGTCATTGTAGTTGTTAATGTGGTAACGATGTCCTTGATAATACACACCTTAGAGACTTTGATGCTGTGTGCTGGACGGTGGTTTGCTATTTGTGGATCCTTGTGGTGCCTTGTAAAGCACGAGAAACACACAAAAGGTGAAGGGAGGCTGATAGCAATATGTCTAACCACTGGCATTAGTTTGGGGTAACACTCCAACCCATCATTCTTTAGCTCATAATGCCACCTTAGGTTGGACCCAGGCATATGCAAATCAGTCTTGACCCTGCTCCTCATGGGAACAGTCCAGTCCAAGTCAGATCCTCTGTGAATGGAACACAAGCAACCCAGGACCGGTTTTGCCCTAGTTATGGGCTGATCAGCCCACTACAGCTTGGGTCCAACGACACAGTGAGCACGGGATCCACATCTGGACATACCCATGCCACTTAAGGCGGTACATGAAACACACAAAAGATGATGTGAGGCAGCTTTCAATAAGTCTAACCACTGGCAATAGCGTGGGATAGCACCCCTACCCATTGTTCTTTTTGGCAAAACCAGTGCTTAATTCGTAAAACAATAAGAGCCAGGGCCCTCTTTAGGAAGCCACTGCAGCTTGCACCACCCTTTGCCAGTCCTGCCAATGACAGTACCAACACAGCTTCTAACCAGCACACTCCTACAAGTGTGACAGTTCAGACTATTCCCGCTCTCCTCTGCCCCCCCAAAGCTATAATAATGGCTTGGGTAACATGTATTAGTAATCTTTAATGTATATTGCATTGATAAATAACTGTTGTTTTGCTCATCTCTAAATTAGACAAACAGCTCCACCTTATGGCAGACTGACATAAGTGCCAGTTTTAACAATTAGGTGCTGGTGCCAAACACCGGAAAACACCAGCTCAAATTAAGCACTGGCAAAATTGGTCCTGGGTTGCGTGTGTTCCGGTTTAGGGAGGGCCTGGCTTGGCAGTTCCGGCTGGACTGTTGCCATGAGGAGCAGGGTCAAGAATGATTTGCATATGGCTCTGTCCAAACTGATGTGGCATAGTGAGTAAAAGAACGATGCTTTGGGTTGCTATCCCGGGCGATTGCCAGTGGTTAGACAAATTGCAAGCATTCCTCCCATCATCTTTTGCGTTTCATTTACTGCTCTAAGTGGCATGGGGATGCCCATACATACATCTCATGCTTACTGTGTCACTGGGAGAACCTGGCCTGGCAGTTTGGGCTGAACTGTTCCCATGAGGAGCAGGGTCAAAACTGATTTGTATATGGCTGGGTCCAAACCAAGGTGATATTGTGAGCGTAAGAACAATGGGTTGTGATGCTACCATGATTGATTGCAAGTGGTTAGACAAATTGCAAGCATTCCTCCCATCACCATTTGTGTGTGCCTTTTAAAGCACACCATACATAATGCGCCTGATGTAGCCTGGACAGTCTCTTTTCTTCAGAGAAGACCTACTGTGGGCCAATAGGGATCATTTGAGATTACATGCATTCATGCAAAAATCCTCAACCAAGCCCAAAACAACCACAATAACTAGATTCTTTGAGATTAAACACACTTAACTATTGATAAAAGCATTTTAAGGGGACGAAAGGTAACTTACAAAGAGTCTTTATAAGTCTGTCAACCAGGGAGTCTCAGCGAGTCAGGATGTTCATATATATGAATAGCCAGGCAACACATCGCCCCACAAAAGACAGGGACAAGTGGTCCCCAGAAAGGCATTCCCCTTAAGATGTAAATGTAAATGTAAATGTAGTATACTTGTAAAGCGCACAGCTGCCCCAGCAACGGGGCGTCCCGGCGCTGTATAACTCTGGGGAACCCGTCCTGGCTTTCCCTGTGGGATGGTCCCTTGCTGGGAGTCCCCAAGGTGGAGCCAGGCATCCCCGGAATTGGTGGGGCCGTTGTGGAGATTAGGCAAGCTAATGCCCAGAGTTGCCGAGTGGAACCCCTGATTAGAGTAAGCACCGAAGCGAGAATTATCGAGTCCGCTAACCAAGGTCCACGACCCTGCCGCATCGGGAATTGAACCCTGGTCCCAGGCTGACTTCTGCTCTCAGGCCTGCCGCCTCTAACCAGTGAGCCACACTACACTAAGAGTGACCTATTTCAATGCCCACTAGTGAACAAGTGGTTGTATAGAACCTGTGGGTCATGGAAATGAAATTGGGTGGCTTTCTTATCCACACTCTGTTGCTAACACTCGCATTAAGGGTGGAGGAAGCGTGTGAGATTGAAAGGTCTCTGGATCATCTGTGCCAAGGAAGAAGGCATAATGTGTGTAAAAGCAAGACACCATCACTGCCTTAATGTTGCATTTTTCTAATATAGTTGCTGGAGATCATGAAATACTAGACCTGGGGCACTTGAGACCTGTTGGCTGGCATGTGGCATTGCCCATGGAAACTACTTTTGCATGGATTTACGACAGTATCTCAACAGGTAACAGTTGGCTGTCTATTTAAGAAAAAGATGTAGTTTCAAAGCTTTGACTAAGCTTCTCCTTCAGGTTGGCATCAACAAAGCCTAGGCTGGCTCACAGCATTTAACCCTTTTCTGGACTGTCATAACAATCTAATCCAGGTTCAGCATGCCAATCAACAGTCAGACCCCCCCTCCCAGGATATTGCTGCATGGATTAGCAAATTTAGCGGCACTAATATGGAAATTTAGCGGCTCAAATATGGGAATTTAGCTGCATTTTTTGAGCACTTTATTTTACTCATAATCATTAATTTTCAGCCTGAAATCAATGGAAACTGTTTTAGCAGAGTATTCCACTTTGAAATCAGCATGTTTAAAGGGTTTGCAGCAATACAGAAGCAAAGCTCCAGTCCTAACCTCGTGGGAGGGAGCTGATTTTCTCCCTGACCTGTGGGCACCGCACTCTGCACCGCCTCAATTCACTTCGCCGCCCTGGTCTCATTGACGCCATCACTGCCTGCTGAGTTCAACACCTGTGACCGCATCGTGGCTGGTGGCACCGCTCGTAAATTTTACGACGCACCGCCTCATCCAACACTGCAGTCTGGGCTACCGTAACCAGCTCTGTCGCTTGCACCGTGACCTGCCAGCTCCACAACAAGCACCGCCTCACTCTGCATCGTAGGCCTGGTCCCACCGATGCCGCTGGACGACCGTCACCGAGTCGCTGCCTGCACCGTGCCTTGAGGGCAGCGCTTCACCTCACATCGCAACCACGAAGGTTGCCATGACCAGCTCGCACCAACATGTTGGCCGTAACGCAAAAGGTACTGTTCACGAGTCTGCCGACACCCCCGACCAACGCGGTCAGATGGAGCTGTTGGATTTTGTTGTATTCAGTATCGCTGTAGCACCGGAAGGCCAATGACCTTTGGTTTTCCAAGTGACTTTTTAGAATTTTTCAACACAAGCTACATTAAATTAACCTTTGTTTTTTCAGTAACTGAAAACTGAATGACTGAGGTATGCGGTATATCTTACTTTGTTATATTTTGTGGAGTCCATGTGCGGCGCCACTGTATTTTCCTGGATAAATATGGCTTTTTTTATGGCCCTTTCATGTGTAGCTGGATGCAGGGAAGGGGATGTTGTGCGCACACATGTACATTGGTGACTGTCAACGTAGATTTGCTACTTTGAAATATATTTGATGGTCTGTTTGGGTTTCAAATGTCTGAATGTAGAGGCCTTTTTGGGGTAAATGTAGATTGGTTAGAATAAATCAGTATTTGTAGTGGTTCGAGGACCACCTCTGCTTCAAGGCACTCACAATCACTTTTAAATGGCAGGATCTTCCAAAGCACATTGTTATTTGAGAATGGAACTGTGACTTTAAAACACAGCACAACAGACAGTGTTAAAAAGGCATAGTTGCTACAGGGGGCTGCACAATGCCTCAGCATCCACCCTTTTCTACTGAGTACAGCTCAAGGTTGTGGCCAGGAATACTAGGCACAGTTCAGAGCCAGTGGCATTGGGCAGCGCTTAGAGTCCTCTGTGCATGGTCAAAGTGCTATGCAGGATGCTTTGCAGAATGTACCCACTGATTGTGTTTTGTGCCCAGTGGTGCTGTGTAAAGCCAAAGCCTGTGCATAGTGGGTTCTCTGGAATATGGACTTGGGACAGGGCATGTAAAAAGGGAGCAGCACAGTGCATTCAGCCAGGCTCTGGGCCAAGTGACCAAAGCACCCTACCTAAGGTTACTCACAGTGGGTTTAGTGTCCCAAGGACGGACGCCAAAGCCAAGCCCTACAACCGGCGGCCAATGAGCTCAGTGGCACAAGGATGGACGCTTAAGGTCCGCATGAGTGTGCCTAGCGGCCACTGCACACACACAAAGCCAAGCCCAGTGGGTTCCAGGTTGTGAACACCGGATATAGGATGTGGCCAAAGGCCATGCCCTGCACCCAGCAGCCACTGTGCACAGCTGAGGCTGTACAGCGTGGTACTGGGCATATGGGAACTGTATGGGAACTGGCTGCAGAGAGTGGCCCAAAGGTACAGCAGAAGCACATGCGAGGTGGGGCTGGGGCTATGAGGACTATTCCCATCTGGGGAAAAATAAAACACTGGCAAAGCAGGTAGCTCTGCGCCCGTGTGTCACAGGTGAGACCTATTAGTTTGAGAATGTTTTTAAGATTGTGCATTCAGAAATGGAAATCACATTTGTGCAAGGTAACCTTTTTTGGGGAGAATCAGTCCAAGAGCATGATGGCAAAGTTAAAGGAAAGGCTAAAGTGCAGCTGCAACCTAGAACAAATCAGATTAAAAGGCCTGGAGATTTAGAGAAGATTCATTGTGTGAGGACCCCTCAGCTCATTCAAACCTTCTGAGGCTGTGAAGAGCCTCTGTCAACCATCCCATAGTGTATTGTGCATTGTGCAGTTTCCTGGTTAGTGCTCTGGCAAAATGATATTAACTTAATGTCATAGCAATTGGCTCCCTTTTTTTTGACTATGGTGACTTTTTTGTCAGCCATGAGATGAGGGCCCCTATCACCTTATCACAAGCATCAAAGCAAGAAAGAATTCATTCACGCCTCGCTGAGGCCTGTGCTGGGAGCTCAGTTCCACTCACTGGGGCCTAACTCATCTGAGAAACTGCCTGCTGTGAAAGGAGACAACCTAAAACGGCACTAGACTAGTGCCGTTTAAGTTTGTTTTCGCATTCCTTCAATTTCGCGGGCACTTTTGTAAAAAAGTTTGGCATTTTTACAGAAGTGCTGATTTCACAGCAAATAGCGAAATCCTGGAGGGTTTGAACAGTGTGGTCCATGTTCAGTGCTTCAAGAGTTCAAGGTTCTGCAAGAAATTGAGTTGCTAGTTGAGGGGAGTAGTCAATCAGCTCAAGTAATAACCACAGTCCTTATCAGGTCAAACCACTAAAGTCAACAAAATCTGAGCTCAACACCCTGGTAGTTATGGCACAAGACAGACAGGCTTAACTTAAAGGCAATGTGTAAAGTATTTAAACGGTACTAAAGAAATAATAAAGTCAAAATGCAAAACAACATAAATCTCAAAACACATTGGGAATATAGAGTCAACTTTAATAATTAAAATGACAAAAAATCCAATAAGGGGAACTGGAGGTATAAGGGTTTACATTGTTAAGTAGAAATAGCATCTAGAACATAAGGTGCCAATAATAGTCTGTAGTAGAAGAGGTGCAATTTAACCCTGATCGCTAAGAAGCGCAGGCTGGATACATTTGTCAGGTTCTTCATGGTCAAAGATTTTTCCTTCTGACTTTAGTCCTTTAAGTCCCAAAGCACCATAGGAGTTAACTTCTAAAGCTCCCAGGACCTCAGGGGAGGCACTTAGAGATTCATAGGGTGGCAGGCAGAGTCCAGTCGAGATCCAGTTGCCACTGATCAGCTGAGTATTTGCAGGAAAGACCTTTTGTAGCTTGTTGTATCCCTGTAGTTTGAACAGGAGGTCAGCCGTATGACCCTAGAGTCAACTTCTTCGTACTGGGTTCAAAAGAGAGAGCAGGTCCAGTCCTCTAGGGCTCTTCTCGGATTGCATACAGCAAGTACATTACTATTCTGATCTTTTCAGGTCCAAGAGTGTTCTGAATTTGGTGTCTGTAGATGGCACCTTTATGACTGGCATGAGTTAGAGGATGTGAATGACCCCTGGGGCCAACCTAACCAATAGGGTAAAGGTTACCAGGGCTAACCCTACCCACTTGGGGCATTTTCAAGATGGCCGTATTCTTTGGCAGCACTAAACTTGGGCTCTGAGGGTTGGTTGGTTGGTTTTATGCATGTGACAGGGGAGACATCTTTAAAGTTATTCAGGTCCTTGGGCCCAGCCACAGGCCATCCAGTTGAGGGCACAACAGTACCTTTCTGCACCCAAGGCATTTTGCCCTGTCCAGGGAGCAAGTTCACACCTTATTTATGCCTACTGAAATGCTAATTATTGGCTAGCAGAAGCTGGAGAGCAAAATGCAGATTTAGCTTCCAGGGACTTCCGGCAGGGCAAACGTAACATTCTACAAGCTACTTTTCCGTAATATCTAGAAAAAATATGACATTACAATTTAATTGGATTTTTAATAACTATAAAAAATATTGTTTTCATTATTTAATTGATTATGCAAACATTTTGCTTCTGGGAGACTTAAATTATTGGGCGATTGAGGAGACAGGTGGTTATATGGAACTTTTTGACACTCGCTTCATTTTTAACCTTGCTCAATATGTGAATGATGCTACACACGAAAAGGGTCACATATTATACCAAGTCTGGTCATCCAATCCAACCATTTCGGACCTTACAGCCTTACCCTACACGTGGTAAGACCACCACCCTAGTTGGTTCTCATTGAGAGATTACTTTTGGTGGAAACCTTCCCCTTGTCCAAGCTCCTTCACTAGAAATTGGAATAAAATACACATGGAGTCATTCTGGATACCTTAGCACTTCACCTTCCTACCTCCACTGAGAAACTAGAAGAATATGAGGAGGCACTAACATTTGCCAGCAACAATCATGCCCCCCTACAAGAAATTAAAATATCTTGATGCCATGAACCTTCCAAATTGTTTTCGCAGACTTTAAAGCTTGCTAAATTGGAACTTTGGCAAGCTGAACTGAAATGAAGAAACGTTTAAATGCCTAAAGCTGAGAGAAGCCTTTTTTCAGCATTTGAAAAACTATTAAAAAAATTCTATCAGGTGAAGACAACTTTTTTCTATAACAAAATTGTGGAAAATAAAACAAAGCTTATATTTGAGACAGTCAAGGAATGATCAAGTCCAGACAGAGTAATCACACCTGTGGTGCCTTCACAAGAGCTATGTAATGCATTGAACTCTTTCTTTAAAGATAAAATAAAGATGATAAAAGATAGAATCCATCCCAGCTCTTTGACTCTGGCTACTCCACCTGAAGATAGTAACCCTTTGGTTCTATCGGCCTTCCCAGACATCAGGGATTGCTTCCAGGAATGGATAGTCAAAATCAGATCTGGTTCTACGAATGACATCTGCCCCCATATTCAAAAGACTATTTTCTACCACTTTCCAGATATAGCCATCTCCTTCCTCAATCTATCGCTTAAATAGGGGAAGGTCACTCATTCATTCAAGAAGGCAGTGATATTCTCCCTCCCAAAAAAGCTGGGTAGGATCCTACCAACCTAGACCCATCTTTTTTACTTGCTTTTTTGGCAGAACTACTTTAGGCACATGTTGCCTAACACCTTAGCACCTTCTTAGATGAGTCTGCTTTTCATGATCCCCGCTAGGCTGGCTTCGGTCCGGCTCATTCAACAGAGGCATTCCTTCTGGTAGCCCTGGATGGTTTAAGGGATGGAGCGGATAAAGACGTTACTCAGACGCTTGTCCTTCTGGATCTTTCCGCTGCTTTTGCCACAGTCAACCATTCCATTCTGATCGACCGTGTCAGAACTGCTGGCCTTCAAAGTACCACCCTCGACTGGATGAGGTCCTTTCTAGAAAATCGCAGTCAGGCAGTCCGCTTCTTTCCTTTCTGCTCACCGAAAGTTCAACTTGGATGTGAAGTGCCCCCGAGCTCCTCCCTATCCAGTCTTTTATTTAATCTGTATATTTGGCCCTTGATACTCTCTCTTCAGCAGAGAAAGGTGAAGATATATAATTACGCTGATGATATACAGCTGATCTTCACAATCAACAACACTCTAGAATCTAAAACCTTCTTTCAAAACACCATGCTTTATATACAGGATTGGATGGATAACCATCAACTGAAATTGAACTCAGACAAAACTGAATTACTGGTGACAAAGGACAAACTTCACCTTTGGAACCCCTCTTTTTTGGCCTCTGGAAATGGATGCCCCTCACCTTCAAAGAAAGGGCAGAAAAGTCTTGTCATCAACATAACTGAGGATTTAGCTATGAACTCAGACAAAACTGAATTAGTGTAACGAAGGACAAACTTCACCTTTGGAACCCCTCTTTTTGCCCTTTGGAGATGGATGCCCCTCACCCTCAAAGAAATGCCAGAAAAGTCTTGCCATCCTCATAGATGAGGATTTAGCTATGAACTCAGACAAAACTGAATTAGTGTAACGAAGGACAAACTTCACCTTTGGAACCACTCTTTTTGCCCTTTGGAGATGGATGCCCCTCACCCTCAAAGAAATGCCAGAAAAGTCTTGCCATCCTCATAGATGAGGATTTATCTATGAAACCTCAGATATGTGCAGTGATCTCATACCGCTTCCAGCAGCTTCGTAAAATTAAGAAAATAGGAAGGTACTTTACAGTGGAAGAGATTATTCAAATCATATTCGCCTTTCTAATGTCCTGTATTGACTTTACTAATGCTCTATTTATATGGAACTTCCTTCCGGCCTTGCTCACAGACTGCAGATAATACAAAACCAGGCAGCTAGCCTGATCTTTCAGGTGCCAAGATACTGCCACATAAAAACCCTGGAGGAAAAACTGCACTGCCTCTCGGTAGCTCAAAGGTCCATTTTCAAAACAAGATGCCTTATCTTTAAATCTCTCTACAGCAAAAGCCCGGCTTTCTTATCTACCAAAATTCAGCTCTTTAATGCTAACCGCCAGCTCAGGTCAGCACACTCAAATCTACTGGTTGTTCCTAGAAGCAAAAGAAAGAGATTGGGGAGCCAGGTTTTCTTTGTCTACTTCCCACACTTGAAACACTTTCCCCCTTGAAATAAGATCTTCTGTGAACTATGAGAGTTTCAGAAACAAATTGAAAACTTTGTTGTTCAGACAAACTCATGAATAACTTAGTCAGTAGTAGCCTCTTTCTACCCCAGCGCCAAAAGACCTTTTTGGTGGACTTGCGCTTGACAAGTGATCACTAACATGACAACATTATTTTTCTAGCTAGTCCCATTCTGAAGATAGATCAATATTGCACCCCAGTGCTTTACTATGGAGAAGCTAACCCTGCTACAGTGAAAATAGCTTTGAGGGGCTAGTCACTGTGAGGACACATGGGGCATTAAACATTTACTTGTCCCACTTTTAAATACCACACACCCCTCCTGTATGGGCATTAAGGCCTACCTTAGAGGTGACTTATTCAACATAGTAGCCAAGCCCCTTTGTGCCATCACACCATAGGTGGGATCATCATGTAATGTAAATGTAAAATAGCTTTTATATAGCGCATTCTATCACTCCAAGGAGCATCTTGGCGCTGTGAAGCCCCCCTAGAGTGACAAAAGGTGGTTTAGCTAGAACAACTCCTGAGAACATAAACCTTACACTAGAGCCCTACAGGCCGCATCAGTGAGCGTAACGACCCAGGTCTTTAAGGCTTTCCTAAAGAGAGATTCTGATGGAATTAGACGGAGCACGGGAGGAAGTTTGTTCCAGGCTCTAGAGCCTAATACCACAATGGATTTTCCACCTTTAGTGGCTAGCCTGAATTTTGGGACAACTAGCAGATTGAGGTGGGAGGATCTCAGATTCCGGGTCGGAAGGTGCAGTTTAAAGTTTTTTGAAAGATATCTGGGTCCTTGTGCGTGATAGGCTCTAAAAGTGATGATCAAGATTTTAAACAACAACGCTTATGGATGGGGAGCCAATGGAGGGCATGAAGTGCAGCCGAGGCCGAAGATTTCCTGGGTCAGCCCAGAACCAGGCGGGCGGTGGCATGCTGGACCATCTGCAACCTATGGAGCACGGACTTATTAGCTCCCGCATACAAGCTGTTGCAGTAGTCCAGTCTTGATGTAATAAGTGCCACCGCTACCGTCTTTCTCGTGGACAATGGGAGGAGGTCAAAAAACTTCCTAAGCATTCTAATGATATAAAAACATGTGCTGGCTACCCCAATGGCTTGTTGCTTGAAAGATAATGCATCATCAAACTTGACACCCAGGTTACGGGCAGAAGAGATGGTGTTTGGAGGAGCTTCAGCGCCTTCAGGCCACCACTGCTTGGGGGAAAACAGATTTTGCGGGCCAAAAGGTAATATCTCTGTTTTTCCAGAATTACACTTCAGATGGTTGGTTTTCATCCATTCAAATGTCGCTGCTAAGCAAGTTTTAAGGTTTTCTTCCGCTTGAAATGACTCCTTGTCGAGTACCAGGATGAGCTGCGTATCGTCAGCGTAAGATATTGTGCCGATCTGATACGAAGAAATAAGCTCAATCAGGGGTACCATATAAAGATTGAAAAGTACAGGGCTCAAAGTAGAGCCCTGAGGTACCCCTGTTCTGATAGATTTTTCATCAGATCTAAAATCACCCAGCACCGTGATTTGTCGTCTTTGGCTCAGGAAGTTTTTAAACCAGTCTAGTACTACTCCTCCTATCCCTGCGCTCAGGAGACGGTCAATCAAGATGGTATGGGAGACCGTATCGAAAGCCGCCGATAGATCGAGTAATATCAAGATGGCTTTCTTCCCTTGGTCCATGGCGGAGCGCAGGGATTCAGCAGAGAACAGGAGTGCAGATTTGGTCGAATGTTTGGACCTAAAGCCCGACTGATTTGAGTGCAGGATGTTGTTATCTTCCAGGAATGTGGTAAGTTGACTATTGACGAATGACTCCGTCAATTTAGACAGCAAAGGCAACAGTGAAATGGGCCTCAAGTTAGAAAGGGTTGTAGGGTCAGGTAATGGTTTCTTCTGAAGGGGCTTAACCGCGGCTAATTTCCATTCTGGTGGAATCTCTGCCGTCGCCAATGACGAATTAATAATCCCATTAACTATGGGATTAACCTCATTGTCCAGGGCTCTTAAGAACATGGGGGGAAACGGATCAAATGGTGATCCTGACTTGCTAGATAGAATGGCTTGGCGTGATTCCTCCAGAGAGATGGGAGCAAACACATTAAAAAGGGGCTTATTTGGGTCGCTCTCTCTACTTGCTTCTATAATTTTATTCTCAATGGAGGTTGAAGTTAAGATTGGAGGTGGAAATTCCTTGACAATAGCTGATTATCAAAGTAATCAGCTATAGAGTTGCAAAGTGGTAGCGAGGGCGGAATGTCTTGCGCGAGTGCCCTAGGATTAGTAAAGCTGTTTACAATCTTAAATATTTCTTTTTGGTCATTTCCCGAAGAGGCAATAGCCTCTGAGAAATGGACTTTTTTTGCTAGTTTAATTGCGGCATGGTACTGCCTACGTGCTGCTTTGTAGATCCTACGGTCTTCTTCCATATACCTTCTACGCCATCTACGCTCTAATGATCTCACTTTGCCTAGTTCACTCTTCAAAATGGGGGAGAACCAGGGGGCGCTCCTTTTGTTTTTATTGCCCCTTGAAGTTTTTTCCTTCAACGAGTCTGGTTGGTTACTTAGAGCTGTGATCCAATCGCAAAAATGTTGATTATCTATTGTAGTGTGGCCAGATAGTATAGGTTTGGTCTCTGTTACGTTTATTAGGAAATCTGGTTGGGCAAGGACTTTTTTCCAGTCATGTTTCTTCCCTCCTATAGATCTTATTTTTGTGTTTCCATGAGTATTATGGGTTGAATTAAAAGTCACCTCAAAAGGAATGAGCTTGTGATCTGACCAAGTTTGGACTAATGGAGATGAACAAGTCAACAGGTTAAAATTTGAGCAGATACAGTCCAATGTATGGCCCGCGCTATGCGTAGGTTCATTGGTTAGCAGGGTTAATCCAAGGACATTAATTATTTCCATAAAACACATTACTCCTGGGTCTTTAGGGGAATCTAGATGGAGATTGAGATCCCCTAGTAGTGTAAAATGGGCAGCTCTGAGCGTAAAATTGCTCAGTACATCCCCTATGCTCTCTAAAAAGTCTTGGGATTGTCCCGGGGGGCGATATACAAAGGCTCCAGAAAATGTTAGGGAATCATGGATGGTTAGACAGAAGGCCATTGCATCTGCCCCCTTAATATCAGGTAGTTCATAGGTGGTACAGGTTATGGTGTCGCGATGTATAATAGCCAAACCCCCTCCTCTTTGTTCTTGTCTATCTAGACGTTGGATTTGAAATCCTTGTCGGAGGGCTACTACTATGTCTGGGTTGCACCACGATTTTAACCACGATTCTGTTATGAAAAGCCAATCTAAGTTTCTTTCTGTAATCAGATCATGAATGTGTTGTGCATTTTTACACATAGATCTAGCATTAATGAGTCCCCCTCGTAAAGTGATAAGTCGTGGCTTCTTATTGTATGCTGGTTCTGGCCAAAAGGTTTTCTTGCAGTGTTGGCAGTGGATTGGGCCGTGCCATGTGTCGGGTTTAAGGATATCATGGCAATGCGGGGAGGGATTGTTCAAAGATAAAAGATATGATCTAGACATACCAGGACCTGTGTTATGTGATACATTCCTCGTGGCCCTTGGCGCTTCCCTGGCGCTGACGGGCGCTGACGGGCAGGACTCTGGCATGACTCCGGCGTGAGTCCGGCGAGTCCGCAATCGCGTCCGCTACGCGGAGAGTGGACGTCCCCTTTTATAGTCAACTAGAGCGCGTCACAGCGCTTACCACCCCCAAGATGGCCGCCGCGTTTCCCTTCGACTGCTCGGGACCGATCTCTCAGCGTCTATGCTCAGCTGAGAGTGGCCCGAGTAGCGGAGGAGGGAGGAGAAGCTTCAAAATAAATTTTTAAAGTGCCCCAGAGTGCAAGGTAAAATACACTGCCTTTTCAGTCAAGCAGGGTACAGGGTACAGTCAGCACGCTAAAATGAAGCAGGATAAGGGATAGTGCAAGAACCTCCCGGCTTCCGCCTCAGGAGGGAGAAAAATGCTCATGCTAGAACCATGCCATGCTTTAAAGTTGTCATGTTCCCTCAGTGAATAAAGAAGTAATTGAGTGGACATCTCAAATAATGAAGTTGCTCATGTGTAAAAAAATAATCAAATCAATACGTAAAATATCAAAGATATTCTTCTTGCTGGAGCTGTTGCTGGAGCCTTGTGCCAACATTAACATCAGTTGCCACCTGCAAGGTGGTTGCACTCCACCTCACTTCAGAGTTGCAGCACTAGTAACTAAAGTAACTTTTGCTATTAAAAAAGGTTGTCAGTGTGCCAAGTTCCCATATTGGCTCAGTGTGTGTTATGCCTGTTTTCTACCTTTGGCAGAGAATGCTCTGCGGAGCTTGTTGGAAGCCTTGACGAGTCCCCCCTATGCCCCGACGCAGCACCTGGAGAGGGAGCAGGCTTTAGCCAAGCAGTTTGCTGAAATCCTCCACTTCACCCTCAGTTTTGACGAGCTGAAGGTAGGTCACATCATTCCCTTCACCCTCCTGTGGCCAGTGAGCTGATGACACTCACGGATGGTGACTTTCATAAATGTTGTCCTTTACAAATGTCAGCGAGCCTTTCGCACAAGTGCGGTCCATCACAAGGGCAGGGATCATGTCACACATATGTTGTCCTTCCACAGGTTTAGCAAGTCTGCCACATGTGATCCTTCACATTAGTCTATGACACTGTCACACACATACGGTCCTTCACAAGGGTCAGCGAGAATGTAACACAAGTGTTGTTCTTTACAAGGTCAGTGATCTTGTCATGCATTCAGTGCTCTTCACAAGGGTAAATGATCCTTCCAACACGTGACGTCATTCATATGGGTCAGGGAGACTGCCACCGCCACCGTCCGGCCTTCACAGGGGTCGGTGAACCTGCCTTACACATGCTGTCCAGTATAAGGGCCATCCAGTCTATCACACATGTGCTGTCTTTCTCAAGGTCATTGAGCCTATCGCTTAAGTGATGCCCTTCACCAGGGTGAACTAACTACCCTCCTTCACAAGTGAAAGTGTACACAACGTGGATGCTGCTTTTCACCAGGGTCAGCCAACATAATACAAAACGTGTGTTCTTATTTACAAAGACCAATGGATATATCACATATACATGCGATGCAGTGAGTTTTTCTCACAGATAAGTGTTGGTGAAAGTATCACACACGAGGTACAATAAATCTGTTACATAGACAAGAGTCTGTGAATCTGTTACACCTGTAAGGTATTTTCTTCCCAATGGTTTGTGAACCTGGTACACCGCTGTGGTTTTGTGACAAGGGTTTTTGAACCTGTCACATTCATGTTGTGAGTTTTCACAGAGTTTGGTGAGCGAATCACCTATGCTGTGCCCTTCATGAAGGTTAACAAACCAATCTCATATGTTTCTTTCACATGGGTTGGTAAATATATCTCATGTGCTGTCTTTGTAAATGAGGGTCTGAGACACATTCTCTGCTTCTACGCCAGAGTCATTCAACCTATCAAATCAAGGGCTTCCCTTTCAGACAAAGGGGATTGGACTATCACACATTTTGCCTTCTTCATCAGTTGTGCTTAACCCATATACATGCAATTCTTTTTCACCAGAGTCGAGGAACCGAACCTCTGAGAATCGCAGTCCTTCTTCACCAGTGTTGGTGAACATTGCACACTTGTGTTCCTTCACCAGGGTCGTTCTCTCCACAAATTACAGTAGCCCATGGTCTGCGAAGATATCCTGCCCCACACCATGTAAGACTACACTCTCCTGTCATACCCGCAGACATCTCGAGCGCCCCTCCCTCAAGCCAGCGACGACCAGTCCCTGAGCTGTAGGCATGTGTCTAGTAAGAAAGGAAGGGGACAAGGCTTCTGGTCAGTTTCTGATGCCCCACTTTCTCTCTCGCACAGATGACGAATCCTGCCATACAGAATGACTTCAGTTATTACAGACGGACCATCAGCCGGAACCGGATCAACAACTCCCAGGTAATGAGGCATGTATGGTTCTCACTGGCCACGTACATAACTGGCCATACAAGCCACTGTCCCCGAATCGCTCCTGGCTGTACAGGAAGCAGCCCTTTTATCCCACATGCCAGCAGGGTGTCATGTTGCTGTCGCTTACTAAAACCTTCTCATGTTTCTCTCTCCCTGTGCCACGCTGCCTTGTATAGTTAGATGCAGAGAGCGACGTTAACAACGAAATGGCCAACAGAATGTCGCTTTTCTACGCAGAGGCCACCCCCATGCTGAAAACCTTGAGCAACGCAACCACAAAGTTTGTTTCAGAGGTAAGAGTGGCCGAGGGACAGGAGTGTGAAAGGAATAGAGTGTGGGGAACAGTATAAGCCAGGGGAGAGAGTACAGTCCTTAAATTGTCTTGTGCTGGTGGTTGAAGGCGCTGGGCACAGGCACTCATTTTTTAGGGACAAGACCTTATGTTTTTAGGTCTCGCCTAGGCAGCACTTGCGCTATCTCTTCTATGCCATGGAGTATTGAGGATATGGACATGAAGACCCGCCCACTTTCCCCCCATCTTTTTAATTGGCTCTTGTCATTGTCTTTTGTGAATGGTGGCTTTTCATTGTTCAATAGGCTTAGTAGTCCCTCCTTAGTACCGCCTTTTCTCTTCTTGTAACCTCAAATGAAGACACGCCCTATTACATGTGTTGTTACTCAGTACCTTTTAATGACAGCCTTGGCTCACTATTTTCTTAAATTGCTTTGTCCTGCCTGCTGTTACAGCCAGAACACACTATCTTGCAATGCTTTTTAAAAAATGAATTTATCCAGCGCTGCATGCCTTGGCTGGAATAATGGCAGCCAAGCCTTTGTTTTGGTTAGTTGCGATCTGATGTGGCTGCACACCTTTTTTCCTCTTTATTTACTTTGGTTACAATGGCGGCACCCACACTTTAGCTTTTAACATCTTAAGCTAAAGCGCAGGTGCAGCGATTTTTTCAAAAGTAAAAAATACCAAAAAAGATATTTTTTTCTATTTTTTTTTTACCTGTGAGCCAATCACGGCACCTGTGCTTTAGCTTAAGATGTTTAAAGCTAAAGCGCAGGTGCCGCCACTGTACAAAAAGTAAATAAATAGAAAAAAAAGCGTGCAGCTGCCATTTTTTTCTATTAGTTCACTTTTGTTACAATCACGGCACCCACAGGGACGAAATAAAAACCTGAAAGTGTGAAGTAGTATCAGGGAGTGGAGGATGGTGGAAGGACGATGCAGGAAGGGGTCTCAAAAAGACTAAGCAGCCTTGGTACATGACAGCAGACTGCTAAGAAATACTCTTGGCCCTTGCACTATTTTTTATAAACTATATAGCATGTTGGGGACACTGAAGACCTAATGAAGGGAACCTGGGGCAGTTTGCCTGGGATGTTGAGCTTGTACACGTAAAGAAAACTGAAGGGACCTGTAGGTAAGAGCCAGCAGGCAAGGACGGAGAGGAAGGGACTCCATAATAGGATGATAGAACATTTAAGGAAGAATGAGGATGAAATAAGGGAAGGAGGAGGGGGGTAGTACGGGTCACTAAAATGTAAATTGATACTTGTATAGCGCACTACTCACCCGCAAGGGTCTCAAGGCGCTTGTACGAATACCGCTGTGGAACCCATCCTGGCTTTCCCTGTGAGGTGTCCACTCCTGGGAACCCCCAAGGTGGAGGCCAGGCATCCTTAGCGTTGTGGGAGCCGTTGTGGAGATTAAGCAAGCTATTGCTCAGAGTTGCAGAGTGGGACTCCATGATTGGAATAGGCACCGAGGCGAGAATTATCAGGTCCGTGGAATTTTGAGCCCAAGACCTGCCGAGGCGGGGAATTGAACCCTGGTCCCGGGCTAGACCTCTGCATCAGGGTCTGCGGCTCTAACCATTGAGCCACACTTCTCCACATAAGGAACAGTAGAGGAGGGCAAGGAGAGAGGGAAGAAATGGAGAGAAGGCTAATAAACAGTTGGTGGAGGGAAGCGAAGAAGATGAGGCACGTGAAGAATAGGAAAGATGTAAAGTGCGAGGAAATGATGGAAAGTGCACAGATGGGCCAATGTGATAGATGTGGGTTCACATTTCAGGCCTTTCACGGATTTCTCTGCAACCAGAACCGGAAATTGATCTACGTGGGGCTGCTTTGTTGCTGTGTGCATATGCACCTTCTTCATTAGTGCAACGATCCATGTATGACAAATCCGTGTGCCCCTGCTTCCTTGTACACCTTTTCTCACTGCTTGATCCATATGTCCGCCTCATCCCTGTGTGCACTTGTTAGGTCGAAGCCTACCAGACAGGACAACACAGCTCTCTCATTTGCTAAAGACATATTGAGGACATTCAGAAAGCTTCCCTGGTAATGCTTACCATTGGCTTTGTGGTTTGTAACTCACATTTGCTTGCTTTCTATTTGCTTGCTCTATTTGTTTTAGGCTGTCCAGCTCAAGTTCACCCCTTCCGTTGCCCAAACCCTATTTATTGAATTCTTCCACCAGTGCCTGATTTCTGTAAACAGGCCTTTAAATCTTATTCTTATTTTGTCACATTTGCTGTGCATTCAAAGATAGGTCAAACGTCGGGCACTGTCTTCCAGGGATCTTGGTTTTTACTTTTTGTTCTCTGACTTCAAAGTGAGAGGATTTATGTGACAATCATGCTGGCTACTGGGGGTTTGCTTGAGGAAGGCTGCAGTATGTTTTTTTTTCTAGCACACAACAAAATTTAAATGAACTGTGCAGATATTTCCGAATTAGAAAAGCACAAATGAGGCACATTTTTCGGGTAATTCTGAAGTGTGGTGGAAACAAATATTTTAATATGATCAAAACAAATCAATACACTTGGTGATTACATTTCCACACATTATTGTTTGTGCGCTGTACTTTTATCATTAAAACTGTATGTCAGTGCAAATGTAATTGTGATTTGGATTGAAGATTTGTTTTGTCTGTAAAGGCAGTATGCTAGAACAACATGCATACTTCACTTTACTCCACTCTACTCTGCCTCACTGCAGTCTACTCTGCACCATTCCACACTACACCATTTCACTTTACATCTCCTAAAGCTCAATCACCTATGCTCAGGAACCCTCACTCGCTGGAGCAGGTTGCACCTATCACCAGGGAAGCCTTCTCCAACCTTCTAAGGAAAGTGTGATCTGTGTCTTCTAGAGACTGCTACCCTCCGCACATATTAAGGGAAGCCTTCCTCACATGTCCGGATCCCCCTCTTGTGCTTCTGAATAACTCCCTCAACCAGGACATTGTTCCCAAGGCATTTAAAGAAACAGAAATTGTCCGCATCTTGAAGAAAACAGGGCAGACCCTTTAGCTCTCACGAACTACCGCCCCATTTCACTGCTTCCCTTTTTTGCCAAGGTTCTGGAAGCCCATGTGGTAAGCTGCCTCAGCACCATTATTGAACATTCACAGTATCTCCACCCCCATCAGGCGGGCTTTCTGTCCTACTCACTACACAGAAGCTGTCATTTTGACGGTCATAGACGAACTTAGGAAAGGAGCTGACAAGGGCACCACTCAAGCCCTGGTACTTCTTGATCTCTCTGCAGCATTCGACATGGTCAACCTTGAACTCCTGCCGACAATGCCAGTAACACCGGGATTCAGGGCCTGGCTCTTAAATGGCTTGTATCCTTTCTGGAAGACCGCTCTCAAGCTGTACACCTCTCTCATCTCTCGTCCCCTAACGTTAAACTGATCTGTGGGGTGCCGCAGGGTTCTTCCCTCTCACCGCTCCTTTTTAACCTGTACGTACTTCCCCTTATTCGCTCCCTCGGCGAAAGGAAGGTTTGCACCTTCAACTATGCTGACAACCTCCAATTGAACTTTGATATCAATCAGTCGGCATCCTCTGTCTCCAACTTCCAATCCTCCATCTGCTACATTAGCGACTGGATGAACAGCAACCACCTGAAATTGAACCCGGATAAAAATGAGCTGAACTTAGTTGGCAGGCCATCTAACCCCTGGAACTCTAACTTCTGGCCAACCAAAGGGGGTAAGCCCCCCCTCCTCCCCTGTTGTTCAACCAAAAGCCCAGACATCGCCATCAACTGTGATGCCCAGGCTTTTGGTTGAACAGATTGGGACAGCAGTTTCTTCCTGTTTCTTTCAGCTTCGAAGGATCAGGAAGATCAGCAGATTCCTAACCACTGAAGCCCTCACCCAAGTAGTATTGGCCTTATTCATCTCCCACATTGACTATGCCAACTCACTCTGCATTGGCATTCCAGCATATCAATCAAAACTACTACAACTGGTGCAAAACCAGGCAGCCAGACTAATCTACCATCAGCCTAAATGGCACCATGTACCCAGTTAATGAAAGGATTACACTGGCTCCCGGTAGCCGAATGCAGCGCATTTAAGCTGGGCTGCATCACCTTTAAAGCTCTTCATGGCAATAGCCTGGTGCTTGTATCCTCTCGGGTAAAGAGTTACGTCCCCTCTCAGGACCTTAGGTCTTCCCCTCTGACTCTCCTAGTTGTCCCATCCTTTAAATGCAAGAAATTTGGAGGACTAAGATGTGCAGTCTTGGCCGCTCAATTCTGATAATTCTCTCACTTTGGACATCAGATCACTGACCTGGCTCTTCCTCCAAGCATATAACTAATTCACTTAAGAGGTAGTGTCACTTGGACCCCAGCACCATCAAACCGTCTGGTGTACGTGCGCTTTAGAAGTTCCTTTAACATAACATAACCATTCCACTCCACGCCACTCCACACTGCACTCTACTCTGCACCTCTCCAATCTATGCCGCTCTACTCAACACCACTCTACTTTATGCCAATGACCTTTACCCCACACTACCATACTGTGCACCACTGCACTCTTTGCCACTGCGCTCTATACCACTTCGCTCGGCACCACTCTACTCTACGTCACTCTACAACACTGCACCCTATGCCACTGTTGTCTAGGTCAGTGCACGTTACACCACTACCCTATGCCACTAAACTCTACCCTGCACCTCTCCACTCTACGCCACTTTACTCTACTCTGAAATAATCTGCTCTACGCCACTCCTATTT
Source organism: Lissotriton helveticus (assembly GCF_964261635.1). Lineage (NCBI taxonomy): Eukaryota > Metazoa > Chordata > Amphibia > Caudata > Salamandridae > Lissotriton > Lissotriton helveticus. Next base: position 669,501,082 of record NC_136061.1, read on the forward strand.
ATGACACTATACTCCATTCTGTGCCACTCCACTATATGTCACAGCATTCCACTCTGCACCACTCTATGCTATTTCGCTCGACACCATTATTCTTTGCCACTGCACTTTACCCTGCATTACTCCAATCTATGCCACTTCACTTTACTCTATGCCACGCCAATCCAATCTACACCACTGTGGTCTGTGCCACTGTATTATAAACCACTGTGCTCTACGCCAATGTTCTCAACACGACTATACTCCACTCTACAAGACTCCATTCTACTCCACTCACTTCCACTCGACTCTCCAACACTCTACCCCACTCTATGGCACTTTACAACACTATTTCACTCTGTGAAACTGTGAAACTCCCTCTATGCCACTCCATGCCACTCTACTCCACTCTATTGAACTCTACACCACCTCACTCTACTTGATGTAGTCTTTGCTAACTAGGTTACAGCACTCTGTACGGAGGAGCATGAGTCATAGTAAGTTTTGGGTGGGGAGCAAATTATATTTAGAATATCCTGTTTTAGGTTTGAACCTATAATAACTGATAAAACTCCACCAAAAGGGAAATAGCCATCACCAGTGTAAACATATAAACACTGAAAAAACACCTGCACAACCACAAACTAAATGCTATTCAAAGAAAGGAAAAGTAGAGTGAAATAGTTATTTTATTTCTTCCTGTAGGGGCCAATACAATGTAACTTTGTTATAGAACGTAGCAGCAAGAATGACTGGGCAAACATTATTCTGCTTGAGTTTTGTTGTTTAGGAATGGCACAAAAAAATAGATTTTTCTTCTTTTTGCTTTTTTTTTACTTTTGTCGTAATTGGTCTAAAGATGCAGGGTTTAGAAGCATATTTAAGGCCTTTTAAATTATTTTATAAATTGTAGAGCATCAGGAAATAAACGAATCATATTTGATATTTTGCCTATGTTTGATTCTTTCACTGATAGGTAAAATGGCTGGGTTCATAAGAATCTTTCCCAATTTGTACATCACATTTACATACAGAGAATGTGTAAAACCCCTTGATACATCAGCCCCCTTTTCTAGTGAGTCAGTATTGATAGTAGGTAAATTGCCAAACACCCTAGGCTATTAACATTCAATACAAGGTGTAATGACAGCTATATGTGGAAAGAGTGCTGTCACCAAGCATCTGGGATAGTGGTGAAACATGACACCAGACTTTTGGAAAACATGGAACGCAGTCTCACTTGGAATGCTGATGCAAAAAGTTCTTACCAAGTTCAGCAAAGACTGGAGTGAAATTGTTTGTGTTAACAGTGATTCAGCTATGTATATGAAAACGTTGTGTGATGACCTGTCAAAATGGATACCTGAGCTGAAGTGCTTCCCTTTAAGAGATCCTTGCTACTTGGTAGATGGTATGCTGAAAGCATCTTTACACTCTTCAGAGTTATTGAAGAATGCTGTTGACTTTTTAGTCCATTTGTGTGTACTGTTTTGTCATGCGCTGGAACTAACATGCTAATATTTCTAATTTTGTGCTTTGTGTGGCATCAAAGAAAGAGTCATCCCAACTGTGTCTTTTAGCTGGGGTTCTCAGACCTAGGGGCCATGAATTCTATATTATCCATGTGGCAACTGTTTACAGAATTGTTTCTGAGTGATGATGCCAAAGGGAAGAAATATGAGGATCTTCAGTCGCCTATTGATAGTTATGTGAAAATAACTACACTCTGCTGCATTCTTAGGGGCATATTCTCAAGGAGCTATCGCCAAGTTATCAGCACTTATTCGCAGCCAAAGTCGTAAATTTAAATTTAACTCCCCATTCACAAGCAGGTGTTAAAAACCCATATCACCAGTTTACCTGCGATAGCAGAAGCAAAAACGATCGCCACAGAAGACCCTGGCAACTATCGCTAATGAGATGCAGAGTAGGCGTTCCCGTGTAAAAAGCCACGACAACACCACGTCACAACATTCTCGATCACAAAACAGGCGATAAGGCGCGTTAGCAGCAGGAAATTAACACCTGCTCTGACCAGATGTAACGTCGGACTACAACCTGCACCAGAAAAGGGAGCCCAGCCCAGAGCCACACCTGAAGAACACCAGATGCCATGGAGCCAACGATCATGCAGCGTGGACACCAAAGAGGGCCACAACACCCACCGCCACCACCCCCAGACCACCCCCCACCACCGCCCCTACCGTGGGCACGCCCCACTTCCCCCGGACCATGAAATAGCACATCAACGTCACGAAATCATGAACAAAAGCATTTGCATGATGTCACACCTTTACCGCAATTAACATACATGTGAGTACAGAAAATCTGATTTATTCATTCACCAAGTCCAAATAAAATATCACAATCAAATTTGTCTCCAAACAACTATTTAGAAGAGTAATGGCAGGGCATCCCTGGACAATCTGTAAGTCACAGCCTGCAAGACAATATCGAAGATAAGAAGGTGTGTCAGGCACTCATCAAAGGACAGAGAGAGAGAGAGAAAGAAAGAGAGAGAAAGAGAGAGACTGAACAAGGAGCGCAAGGCCACTCGGGCCCTTGGCTCATTCATACATGCCAACTGGTGCGTGTGTTTCGCAATTGGTGCACCCCAAATCTAAGGCCTGGTATCAATGTCAGCGCGAAGGCCATATCACATTCAAGAAATGCAAGCAGTAGTCAGACTAAAATTAGGTATGAAAGCTCCTTTGTCTCAATACACAAGGCAGAAGGACAACCGACCTCCTGACCTTGGTCTTGAATGCGGCTGGCACACCCTGCGTGAGATACCATACCATGCCATACCAGACTCCGACTCCCACACCACGAACTGCGCTAATGAAAGACCAATGTGTCCACACACCAAACACTTGTTCCTGCCCAAGCTACACCTGCAAGTGCTGCCCTTGACACATTGGTAAAAAACAACCCATACGTCCAAACGTTGCACACACATATGACTCATTGTCCACAGCTGTGGCATATCGTCCACAGAACTGCCGCCGATTTGAGGATTGCCTGTGCTACGAGACCAACAAACGCAAAGGCAACCCATTCCGGGCACATGCACAACCCCTGTCACGTGGAACTGTACCATGCACAAATGCGTCTGTTGGGATCACTGCCAGTGGCAGTGTTACAAATCAGTTTCCGTCTGAGTTTCCGTCTTGCCTACGTCACATGCTTCCAGCCCTGGTTCCACTGTCGATCATGCACATTCGAGCGGCCCATGGAGGTCTGCCTATCCAACGCAACGGTAGCTGAATTAGATTATGACTTTACTGTGCGCCCCCTGTTGGCTCAAGAACAAGAGTGTCACCAGGATACCCGTGCATGGGATGCCTTGATCTTTGCCGTATGTGCTGGCAGTTGTGCATGGGAGATTGCACAACTCCTCGTGTGCAGTGACCACATCGAGGTGCTCCCCTATTGGTCTGTGTTGTGGATTGGTGAAAAGGCGTGGACGGAGCACATCTGCCCGGACCAGTTACTGGATTGGCTCTCCTTGAACTCGACAACGACGTACTCTTGGAACAGATTGCTCATGAAGCTGCAATCGCATTCATGGACGAGTAACTACGTTCCTGCAGCTACATCTGATTGTCACCCACAGCACAGGTCCCCACACTTTGTTGGGTCTTGGGGAATGCTCACATAACCCACAAGAGTGGACATGTCTGCCTTCGCCTGGACTCGGAATGCATGTTCATGGATCTACACGTGTGTACACACACTGGTGGAAGGTGATGCAGTCCCATGTGCGGAGCTGCACAGCATCCTTTGGCAACGTTCCCAATTCGGACATACTGCTGGGGAGAGTACACACATGGCAATGTAGAACGACATGTGACCTTATAGGACCCTTTCAACTGCTCACGGTCAGCGGATCAGGCAGTTGGCACAGTGCGGTGGTACAGCACCATCAGATCCCATGGGCTGTAAGTCGTGTCCCCTGACACTGGGCACTGAGCATACGCCAAACAGCATATGAATTGTCCAGCAAGGCAAGGTGGGCTGTTGCATCCGTAATGATTTGTGTTCATCTTTGCCTCCCCATTTCTTGCACCTCGACATGTTCCTACGCTACCTGTAAGTGTCTTACGCATTTCTCTGCATGTGTGGCCCTTGCCTTGCCCGTACTGACACGCACATGCTAATAAAGTCTACGTAACTTCACTAGTGTTCAACTGTAATGAGTGTTGATTAGAATGACAATTTGTGTGCCTCAATGAGCATTGTCCATACACAGGGAGGAACTGACTGACGCATGTACAATGGGGGTGGGTCCTTTTTGACAGCTCCACCGCTGTGAGCCAGACATTGTGTTTGAGATAGTTGCTGGCAAACCTATACACTTACGTGTCTTCAGCAATGTGAGTATGGTGTCCAACTTCTGGCCATGTAGAGCAATGTTATCCATCAAAAGAGACTGTGTCCATAAAGATGTGTGTGAGTAGGCATGCGAAGAGACGACCTGTTGTCACATGTGATGGGGGACACCACTTCTGGCTTGCTACTGATTATGTAATTTCTACACACAGCCCTATTTAATACATGGACCTGGGACTACGTTGGGGGATTGCGAGATTGTTGTTCATGTGCAATGAGGCCCCAGCTAGTTCACACCTTCACAGTCATCTAATTGGCCATGTGGGTCAGGGTCAAACATGCACATTGTCATCATTTACCAGGGTGTACCGTTCAGTGCAATCAATGTCCCTACATTCATTCATACTTTTATACTTGAGTGAACATAGACATAACACAACTGTGTGATTTTGAATGTTTAATTCACATTCTGGGGAATTCCGGAGCTGGAGCAGTATATAGCCATGCTAAGCCCACATTACATTGTTGCCCAGTGGCGGGCCAACCAGAGTCCTTTGGGGAATGAATAGTGAATTGGAAGTGGAAGAGTTCAGTCCGCAGCCTTTTTGCTGTGTCATTGGTAACCAGAGCAGCTATGGCAGTCCATATCGGGTTCCAGGTGAATGTCACAGAGTATTCCAGGGACAGTGGGAGGTGTTGTCCCAGGGCATGATGCATAGGGCTGAACCAGGCAGGGACAGGCCATATGGCGGGAATGGATGCTACTGCCTCCTTTCTCACACAGTCATTATCATCCACATCTTACTCCTATGATACATCTTCTATGTCCGGTGTGTAGGGTGTGTGTGGGGGTGTTATGGCTGCATCACTGGGTGCCACTGACACATCAGGGGTCGGAGATGTGTGTGTCGAATTTCCCGCAGCAGTCATCTGGGACAGGCTCAGTGGCAGCAATGGCAAGATGAGGAACTGCAAGGCATGGAATATCCCGGCTACATCTCACTGGTGTTCTGCTGTGGCAACCATACTTCCAGCCTACATCAGCTCCATGGTCTCCATTGTCCTGCACTTCTGTGCCAACTCTGTGCCATCATCGGTGGTGCCTGACTGACTAGACAGTTCTTGTATATGAATAATGGCTCCAGCGTTGTCAGCCAAGGAGTGTCGGAGTGCATGGTGGACACCCACTGTCCATGTCCTTGTCCATGTAAGTGGTCCCTGATGGGACTCAGACACCCATGTATGGCATCGAGTTTGGCTGTCACGAGGTCGAAACCCACCTGCAGCTGATCAGCCATCACCTCCTGGCAACCCAACACACGGCGTTGGAATTCCATGTGTTGGTCGTGGGGGTCCTGGTAGACCGCTGTGGTGGTGTGTTCTTTCATGCTTTGTGGTCTATGCAGGGGGTGGGGTCACCTCGAGGCAGCAGGGCTGCCCTGCTACTGGGGGTGGGGTACGGAGCTGCCCATTAGCCGTTGGAGGGTGTCTGAGCATATGTGCAGGATGTCATCTTCATCATCACTGATGAGATGTGTGGTCTGCTCTGCAGGAGGTGTTGATTGTCCCTCTGCATTGTTAAGGGGAGATGCAGGTTAACAGAGTGTCCCATGTATGTTGACGCTTTGTAGATGTTTACATACAGACTGCATGACAATGTACATTGTAACTGTTTTGGTGGAGCTGGCTATTTGATGGGAGACAGTGGACATTTAGGCTACATGACGGATGTGTGGTTGTACTCGTACATTATCATCTCACAGTGTCATGCAATGCCAGATGTGAGTGGCCAGTTACTACGCAGGCCACCTCAATGTCGACTTGTGCACCATGTCAATTATTTTGACTGCAGCCATGCTATCGGTCATGCAGTGTCACTTGCATTGTTAGTGTGGCTCATGGAGCTGCTGCTTTTCTGTATTCTGCACATGTGCATGGGTAGGTTGTGGCATTGTTAATATGGAGGGGGCCCATTTGTGCACATTTTGGACGTGGGCCTACTTGGTGTTTCTGTGTGTGCTGCAGTGTGCCAAGGGTTTCAGGGACATGTTCCACTATCATTGTGCGTGTGCAGTGTGCTACACATGATTGTGCCTCTGTACCATTGTGCCCATCTCCCTCCGACCACCCAGTCCCTAGTCGTTACTCACCCTGTTGCTGTTGATAAGGTGATTTCGAGCTGAGTCCAGGCCCCCAACTCCTTGCACCCTCTCCACACTGATGACTGTGGCTACCATTTCCTCCAGCTCATCCAGCTCCTGCTGTGGCGCAGAACTCCCACCTCCAGTCGCCCTTTGCTTCCTTCCTGTTGGTGGCGAGTTCCTGTTTGGTCTGGCTTTCAACATCATGCCAGCGCCTCTTTCCGTATGTGTTCCCAATGACGCAGTGGAGGTGACGAACAGTTGTTGGTAGTGTTCAATCACCTCGTGACGATAATCTATTCTTCCTGCGGACTAAACCCAGTCTTCCTCTTCTCCTTCCCTTCCCCGTACACGGGGTTCCTGGCTGGTCCTCTGTGGGGCTTGTGGGGTTCGGGTTGTCCTCCGCACTCGGTCCAGCACATCCATGGTGCTACGCAGTTGGCTTTGGTGAGTTTTTTTGTTGCCTTTATAGTGCATTTTCCTGCATGACGTGTGGGAATTGCAGGCCTGTCGCTGGTTGTCGCTGATTTTTGTATTGTGATTTGGGGCATTGCATCTTTTTTCGCGTTCGTGTTTCACATTTGTTCGGGGTCGTGTTACTTTTGGGGCGGTCATTTGGCGCGTTATCCTGCTACTATCGCATGGTGTCGTAGAGTTGGGAATAAAACGTTAACACAGTGTTATTTTGTCGTGATAGAGTGCTGTGTGAAGAGTTGCGTTACGTTAATTTGGCAATGGTTATCACACGTTCTTGAGCATATCCCCCTTAGATTTTTACAGGAAAGCATGACTGCTATAGCGGACATAACAAAAACTAGAGTCTGAAAATACACTTGTCTACCAAGTGTTCAGCATAATTGATGTAGATGTGAAACATCTCCTTGAGAATAGGGTGGGCGACACTTTTAGTGTGCCTATGGCACTGCAACTTGTTCCATGTTAAAGTTATTGCCACTTGGTAAGTAAAGAAATGTGGAGGAGCAATTCAGGACATTTTATTTTACAATGTATGAGAAACGGCTTGAAATGATGCATAGAAATTTCCTTTCACCAACCATGGCATTTGAAGTCAATGAAGCCTCACAGTGGTACTCTGCACAAGTTCTAGATCCCTTCCATAAAGGGGGATTTTCTCAGGACTTTAAAAAAATGTGCTGCTTCATTTTTTACCACTTTAATAACTCTGAGGGTATATGCGCCCAGTTCAAAGCATTTGTTGCAGAACCTGTCCCCGGAGAATCTAAATCTTCAGGTGCACCACTATTGGCATGGAAACTATGTCAGTGGCCAGAGTTAGCAAACTGTGTACTAGCAGTTTTGGCATTGCCCGTCTCAAGTGCCAATGTTGAGAGGGCTTTTTCACAGATAAAAGTTTACATGGGAAGGCAAGAGCGAGCACGGATACCCAAAGTCTCACTGAAGAAGTACTGTATGGTGTACTCCAATAAATTTGATTTGTATTTGGACCACATATGCACTGTACGCACACTGTCTATATACAATGCACTATCAGTGCAGAAAGTAAGCAATAATAAAAGAAAAATGTTCCATAAACACCAGAAAAACACTGCTTCTGTTGTTTTTAATGGAGCAAAAATGTGTAACATTGATAACCACTGTTTTTTAAGGTATTGTAATCACTTGAAAACACTGACAAAACCCCACCATAACTTACCAAAAATAGAAACTGAAAACAGGAAAGCCTAATTATAATTAAGGCTCCCGTTTGTCCGTTTTAACGGATTTATACATATAAATACAGACGGAAAAATATTTTCTTTCCATCTGTATTTATAAATAGAAGCAGAAAAATACAACCAAATGGGATTCCGAGAATCGTTCGGCAATCCGTGCTCCAGCCCTGGGCCCAGGGTTGGCTGCCATGCCCCTCTTTCTGATTGCAGGGTATGCCTGCCCACATTAACACCTGCTGGGCCATTAATCTCTGGCAGGGGCCTATTTAACACTTAAATGGCCTTTTAAAGACCTTCAAAGTACTCGGGTGCGGCTGCGATAAACTCATGTTTGTGTGTGCCCTGGAAGCGGTCTCAGCCGGGCCGATACACAAAGGGGGCTGGGGCTGAAGCCCTTTGAGCACAATGGGTGTTGCGCGCCAGTCTCTAGCATTTCACCCAAAAGAGAGGCAGCCAGGTGTGTGCACACTGCAAGAACGAGTGATTCACACCTGATCTTGCACACACTGCGTTGCTGTATAGTTTATTAAGAGTACTCAAATGTGCCCCCACAGGCAGGTGCACATCTTGCAGCACCTCACCGAAAAATGAGGTGCCCAGGTCTGTGCCCAGCAGCCTTGAATAGAACGCCTAATTCACCAGGGCATTCATTTGCGCACCCGGAGGCAAAGGCTGTGCGCCCTATGATCGTGGCTGGTGGCTCCAGGGGCAATCTGTTGCTACCCACCTAGTAACTCCCTGGGCAGCAGCCTCATAGTGCCTTACATCAGCATTGCTCTGGAAGCGCAGTGCTGACAGGCACGCGTTTTTGCTGCCACCATTGCAAACTTTCACTGATGCCAGTAGTGAGCATTGGTGCACACAATTACGTGTTCTCTCCAAATTCAGGGTTTAAATTACATTAAATGTACCTAAATGTGCCCTCTTGGGTTCATGGGTGCAGAGGTTGAAGCTGTTGATTTCAGGGACCACCCCTGCTTGGCTAAAGGGGCCCTTGTAATAGTGACAGTCCCTTCGCTTTGTGAATGTTCAGCCTTTGTTTTCTGAATGCAGACAACCGACTGTGTCAAACATGAAGGCGATGAATTGAAAGTGCCTTTCAGCACATCTAACCCGGGCCAAAGTGGGAGCACATGTTGTGTGAGTGCTCCGTGCCCCAGAGGGCAGGTGCATTCCACGCTCGTGTGCATGTAGCAAAGGAATTCGGAGGCGAAACTGCAGTCATGTCATGTCCTCTGCAGGCCACCGTAGTTGGCAGAGGCGCAACTAGAGCCAGATTTCAGGCGGCGGGGGGCTAATTTCAGGTCACTGAAAGAGCACAGGTGCACTTGTCTAAATTCTCAATGTGTTTACATTTAATAATCATGGCTAATGACAGTGTTTTCAATATGTAACACAGCAGCAGCTCACTAATACTGCAAGCAATCTCTGTGGCAAAGTTTTCAGATTACTTTATTGTGTTTACTTAATTTGGCGCATATATACATATAGCTAAACCTATAAAAACTGTGTGCACTGTCTATTTAAATAAATGTGGAAAAATACTAGCTGCAATGTCTTTATTTATTTGCGACAAAAAAATACAGATATATACAGATAAAATGACAAAAAAATAAATATGGATAAAATTTCGACGGAAATATTTTTTAAAAATACCATAAAACCAGGAGCCCTTATTATAATTTAAAGTCATAACCATAACTTTAGAATTGGTAATGTTTGTGTAGTTTGTTTGTTTTGAATAGAAATAATAAATGAAGTTTTCCTAACTATAACTAATCTTTAACCTTTGTTTTTTCAGTGAATTCGTGTTTTTGAATTATTTAAATATATAACAAATTAGGAGTGTGTTTATACCACAATCTGACATCTGCAAAGCATTATTCATTCAAAACACTGCAAGTACATCCTACTCCTTGCTGTCTTCTTCCATTCTCTTGTAGTTTGTCTTTACTCCTGGAGTCTAGATGTATAGATCATCTCCCAGGGCGTTCCTACTGTGTGTTGTTCCCCTATCTGTCCCCCTCCCATGTGCTTAGCTTCAGTTCCTAAACTGGTAGTAAATCAGCTAATCCTCTATAACCCATGCGTCTCAAGTCCCCCAAATCATCTCATATTTTTTTCTCACAGCCTCTGTGTCTTTGGACGTCTTGTTCAATGATTGTACAGCAGGTCATACCCTGTTCCCAATTTCGGAAGGATGGTGCTGCGTCACATACACACTTTTGCGCTATGTCTCTTTTGGATATCGTATATCCCATATTCATCAAGGTCTTCTGATATCTTGTAAGATCTAAGGGCTCTCATATTCCCAGCAGAGCCCGCTGGGGTGATAAATTGAGGTTTGCTCCCTCAGCCCCCGCCAGAGATATTGACACCCTCATTCTCAAAAAGGGGTTTATCACAAGGCAGTGCCCGCAGGTGTGAAAAAAGGTACCCTTGTAACCTTCCCAATGTTATGAAGTAGTGTCCTAGTGTAGTACATTCTGTGGAGCACTTTAAGTTGAATTTATTAAAAGCTAGTTTTATGGTCCCCTCGGCTAGGAAATTTAACGTACCTTGCCAGTCGTCTTCATCAAATTCCCCAAGGCCACGTTCCCAACTGTTTTTAAGATGTATCAGTGGTCCCAGAGTATTCTGCATTAGCATGCCATACGTCAACGATATTAATTTATGTTGAATATGTCCATCTAATAACCGTCTCCCCAACGGGCAAACCTCCTGGTTTCCTCTTCCGGATCTATTCTGTGGGTGATGGCATGTCTAAGTTGACTATACTTTAACCACCGTGTAAACAGCATTTTATACTCCCTTTGAACATGTTCAAATGGGACAACCCCATTGGAATCCCACCATTGGTGTGTGTGCAAACACCTATTCTATACCGTCCTAGAAAGCCCTGAAGAGCAATTACCCTTTTTAATGTTGTGCCTTCCCACAGGGGTGTGGCTGTTTTGAGCCTCTTATCCCACTTCATCTCTCTTAAGAGACCATTCCACGTGTCTCGTACCGTAATCATAGCCTGGCAGGCTCCTGCATGTAAGCAGCCACCATATAGCAAATATGAATGATCTCCCATCACCATCCGTCCACCTTGATGGCCGGATCATCCCTTTCCGGATACACCCAGTCATTTACTACCTTGACCTGTGACGCTTCATAGTATTCCTTCAGATTTGGTATAGCAATACAGCCATCATATTTTGCATGTTGCAGGGTCTGTAAGGCAATATGGGGTTGCCCCCACCCCCGTCCAGAGTAGCGTCCGCAATAGGCCATCTATGCGTGGAAAATGGTTTGGATCATTTATTAGGGCAATTCTGCAGAATGTATAGCAAGCGAGGCAGTGCGGCCGTTTTGAAGATGGCTGCTTTACTCATCAACGACATGGTTAGAGTGCTCCAATGCCTGATGTCCTTCTCCAGTCTTTGTAGCAACGATTCAAGGTTAGCACAGGCATGAGAATCTGCAACTCTTGTTATCCACATTCTCAACTATCTAAAGCTATGCAGTTCCACCCATATTGCTAAGGGCAGCGGGCATGCCCCCAGAGGAAACAGGAGAGACGTCTTCTAATTAATGGCAAAGACCGAGATCTCTCCAAATATATGAAATATTTCACCGATGCAGGCAATTGTTTGATCTTTGTGGGTTAGGTAAAGCACGATGTCGTCTGAATATAGAGATATGCCTTCTTCCCATCACAAGTGTCCCATCCAGCCATAGATTCTGGCATCCACCCTCATGAGTTTCACCAATAGTTCCATTACGAGGTCAGAGAGCATTAGGGAACGAGGACATCCCTGTCTCATTCCCCTCCCAAAAGGGAGACCTTTAGACATATATCTGTTAACCTTTACCCTAAGTCAGGGGTTCTGATACAATGATTTAATTCAGTTAATGTAACATGGTCTGAATCCTATTCATTCACGGAGCAAAAATAAATAAAGCCATTCAAACTAATCAAATGCCTTATTGGCATCTAGGGACGATACCGTCCAGGGGGTTGCCTCCATCTCTTGCTCGCGCAATAACATTATGAAGCCGCAGCAAGTTTAGCTTGGTTAATCAGCAGGGCAGGGCATTAAGCCCATTTTGTCCAAGTCTACCAAGTCTGTCACTACAGTGCAAACCCTATTGGCCAAGACTTTGGCCCGCATTTTGGTATCCACACTAAGCAGTGAAATAGGCCGATATTTGTGCTGATTTCCTGACCTTGGGTATCAGCACAATGGTGGCCATTCGTAGATCATCCGGCAAGGACTTTTGCCGAAGCGCATCTTGAAACATTCAGAGCATTGGTTTGACCACACCCTGCCATTTTACTGAAGAATTTTTCAGGCAGTCCATTGGGGCCCTGGGCTTAAACAGCCTGCATCTGAGTGAATGTATTTACTATTTGCGTTTCAGAGATGTTTCCCTCCAGCCTTTCCCTTTGTTCTAGAGTCAGGGTCTTAACTCGGCAGTCTCTTACAAAGCACTCATTTCTTTCATCAAACCTCCAGCTCTGGATGCATAGAAGACAGCCATGTATGGCGCAAAGGCTTCTGTGATCTGTCAACTGTCCCTGAGCACCTTTCCAGATTGCAGCTGCAGTCCCCTACTATGCAATAAATTGCCAGCTTTGTCTTCGGCTTCATAAGTACATTTTTGCTTGGTCTGTAGGGACATTTTGACTTTGTGGCGTGCTACTTCCTTATATTCCATATGTTTTCTTTCTAACTTCAGTGCCAAGGACGGGGTCGGGCTGAAAGTGTATTGATAGTCAAGGATCCCGATCTCTTGTTTTGGTTGTTGTAAGCGCTGCAGACGTATCTTCTTGTCCCTTACGTGCCCCGCAATCAGCTTCCCTCAAAGTGTGGTCTTGCATGCCTCCCATACTATAATGGCACTCTTCACTGAGCCTCATTCATGCTGAAGTATAATTCTAATGCCTTATCAAGTACCTTTACCACTGACTTATTGGCCAGTCTCCAGGTGGCCATCCTCCAACTCCGGAGCTCCCCATTCCTCCTAGTGACAATACTGAACCTTAGAGGGAGACTCCGAGATCCCCCTTACCAAATACTTGGCTTCAGAGAATCTACCTACATTGTCTCTCGGAGTCAGAACATAGTCTAGTCTGGAGGACATCTTATAGGAATGCGGGTAAAAGGAGAAGGTCAGCTCTCGTCCATGAAGGGCCCTCCAAATGTCAGTTAATTCATAAGCCTGCACAAAACCCTCCAGTTTCCCAATTTTGGCCTCCCCTTCCTGTTTGGTACCATGTCGAGCACAAAATTGAAGTCTCCTACTATAATTGTAAAGGGCATTGGGAAACTAGCCAGCAGCTCCCGCAATTTCTGTAGCGTCTGTGTTTGGAGACCTGGCGACACATATACATTCAGAAGGATCACCGTCTCCCCCCCCATTCACCTTGTACAGCTGTATAGAAGCCTGCCGCATCCAACCATGTGTGGAGGACATGAAAGGGTAGATAATTCTTAAGTAGAATGACCACCCCTCTTGAACCTTACGAGTACTGTGCATAGGATGCCAACCTATGTCACCATCTACCAAAAAGGTTGTGCAGTCCATCTACCAAATTAGTTTCCTGGAGAAATATCATGTTGGTCCTGTATCTAGTGAAAACTTTAGTCACTAGGCCTCGTTTTACCTTATTACATAGGCCGTTAAGGTTCCATGAGGCCATGGTCAAGCCCTTGCATACAGTGCAATGGTGTGTCGTACAGTGGAGTGGCTGGACATATAGTGGAGTAGAGTGTTGTTCAATGGAGCAATGTAGAGTGGAGTGGTGTGCCGCACAGAAGAGTGGAGTGGTGTGTCAGAGTGGCGTGTCATTGAATGGAGTGCTGTGTCATACAGTGGAGTAGATTAGAGTGTAATAGAGTAGGGTAGATTGTTGGAGTGGTGTGTTGTACACTACAGTGGCTTGGACTGGAGTGGAGTGACATAGAGAGGAGTCGTGTGTTGTGGAATGTCGTGTGGTAGAGTGGAGTGGCATGTCAGAGCGGAGCAGCATATCAGAGTGTCTTAGTGTGAAGTGACATGTCGTACATTGGAGTGACATGGCGTAGAGAGGAATGACGTACAGTGGAGAGGAGTGAAGTGTCATAGTGTGGCATGTTGTAGAGTGACGAGGGGGAGAGGTGTGGGCAGGGGAGAGGTGTGGGCAGGGGAGAGGTGTGGGACAGCGATCAGAGTGGCTGACTCCAGAGCGTGGGGCTCACAGTACGATCCCCGGTGCCAGTGGCAGCTCAGCTCAGCACAATGTGACTCTGGGGTTGGGCAATAGCTCACTTAATCTCCTTGATGGCCCCCACTATCTTGAAACCTTAAGGGGTGATATGTTCGGGCTTTTCAAATATGGATTGTTGTTGTTATTGTTGAGTGGCATGTTGTATAGTTGAATGCCATGTCCTAGTGGAGTATCGTAGAGTGGAGTGTCACACAGCAATAGCGTGTCACACAGTAGAGTGATATGTCAGAGTGGGATGGCATGTCTTGGAGTGGTGGGGCACTGAGTGGAGTTGTGTGTCATAGAGTGGAGTGGCGTGTCATGGAATGTCTTAGAGTGGAGCATCCTTGACAGGAGTGGTGGCGAGTAGTGTTGTGAAGTGTCATAGAGTGGAGTAGAATGCTGTAGAGTTGAGTGGCATAGAGTGTCATAAAGTTGAGTGGCATACCATAGTAGTGAAGTAGAGTAGTGTGTCAGAGTACAGTGAAGTAAAGTGGGGTGTAGTGGAATAGAGGGAGTTGCATAGAGTGTAGTACTGTGGAGAAGAGTGTCAGAGTGAAGTAGCATCGAGTGGAGTAGAGTGCGGAGAGGCAGAGAGTCTTGTAAAGTGTAGTATAGTGTTGTAGAGTGGAGTAGCATAGAGTGGAGTGGCATAGAGTGGAGTGGTGTGTTGTACAGTAGAGTGGGTCATGGTGGCAAGTCATACAGTGTCCTAATGTGAAGGAGTGTGGAGTGGTATGTGGTACTACAATGGAGTGGCGTGTTATACAGTGGAATGTGGTAGAATGAAATGTCATGACGTGGCATGTCGCAAGAGTGGAATGGCATACAGAGATGGAGGTCATGAGGTATAATTTTCAATCTCTTTGTAATGTCTTTGAAGAAGCTGTATTGCTTTCCAAAATCAGCAAAGTCTCTATGGTTGATGGTGTTATTTAGTACTATGGGGCTGTGTTTATAGTCCACTTTCTGTTAATAACCAATCGCATTATGCTTTACTTCTTAAATGTATTTCTTATAAAGTTTTCTATTGGCTTTCATTGTCATGTGACCAGAAATGTGTGTTTTAGATGCCTTTCAAATACTTGTAAAATGCCATTGCTGCAGACTAGTTTTTCGTACCTCATTTTGTTTTTTTTTAGTATTGCGCTACATTAGTAGCCCAAATTGTATATAAGTAAATAATTGTCCTCCCCTCAAAATTTAGCTGCTTATATTATGTACTTTCCTAATGGCCAATTATCTAAATCTATAGATATTGGTTATCTGCTGCTGTCATCCTCATTCTTGTATGTCAGTCGACCTGCAAGATTGTTCGGGTTTGGCTTGTTGGGAAAAGTTTCATATTTTTGGGCCATGGGGCACGCCAAGAAAACAGATGTTGAAAATGATTTAGGTTTGAAAGGAGTTGAAATAACATGGATTGGTGAAAGATGTTTGAAATGGAATTAGTTACTCCCTCTACTTTCCTCCGTTAGTGAATGGGACCATCCCCACTTAATGGTTATCCACTGTGGTGGCAATTGAGATGAAGGAGACATTTTCCATCGCAATGTCTATGTTTCTGAACACACATTTTGTGTTTTCAAATATTTGTCAGAGACAAAAGTGGAAGTGGGCTACTCAAAATGCTGCTAAGCTTGAAAAGACTCAAAGTGATGTCAACAAGACACTATCAGCTACTTCGAGATCATCAAATGTCTTCCATTTTTCATTTGAATATCAAATATTCCAATGCAGCACTGTATCGTGCAGCACTGTATATGTACCAGATGGTGTATATTTTATAACTATCTTTTCCTTTCAAACCTAAAACTTGGTTTGAACTACATATTTAAATATGTCAAAATAGGGTGGCTCTTAAAAGAGCCTTTTTAAAATATTGTCTAGTTTTCTTTCCTCACTTATAAAGTTTTTGGGTATTTCAGTAAGTAATGCGGTACTTCTTAGATAGTTTTGCAAGAGTAATCTGTAAACATTTTAAAAAATATATAAATTGATAAAACTATTTTTCCCTACCTCTACAGAATCTGCTAAAAAGCTTAATTCCTTCCTCTTAATTAAATCCACAGTAATAACCTATAGTTTACATTAAAGCACAGTACAAAGGAAAAGTGTGGTCTAAACAGTATGGCTGCCTTTTCATTTTGCAATGGCTTAGATCACCCAATAATATTGTGTTTAATCATCGCCATGTACTGCGATATACTCCGACCTAATATGTCACTAAGTTTTTGTCCCTTTTTACTTAAAAACTACTGAACCAATGTAGATCATTTAACAGAAAGGACACTTTCTATGCCATAAACTATATTCCTGACAAATTTCCTGAAAATCGATTTAATCATTTTAACGCTACGCCAGTCTAAAAAATCTATGGAAAATGCATTGATGGGAAAATGTGTTTTGGGACCCCTGTGTTTTTTTGTGCACCCCTCTAAGCACCGGGAAACTTTGCATTTTAAGGCAATATAAAAAAAGTAATAGGTCTGCAAAGTTTCGCTGAAATTCATCAAATGGTGGTAAAGTTATTACCAATTAAAAACATCTGAGAAAGTCATATCTCTGAAAATCCTAACTATACTTACAGAGTGGCTACCGCCACTCTATAATAAATATAAATATATATATATTTGCATTCATACAGTACAGGCAGTCAAGTAGTTAAATAAAAGCAATAATTATCATGTTATAATTAAAAAGCTGAATAAAATACATTATATTATGAGTATTACAAAAAGGAATAATACAAATATGGACCTTTCTATCAGTAGCAGCAGTGGAGACGAGAAAGAGTGAAAGAAAATGTTGCTGAAAGCGAGTATTCTCTGAGCGAGGTTTTAAACACCAGCATCTTCAAGCTCTGTCCAAGTTGCCGATCAATAGTTTTGTTCTAGAAAGAACCTGGATCGCCCTGGGGTGTATGGTGGCGAAATGTAATATTGCAAAGAAGTGGAGAGGGGCGGCTGGACCTAGACTTCGAGAGTGGGAAGAGAACATGGATTGGTGCATGCAGGACGAAAGAGTGATTTATGAAGGGAGAGGTTGTGCTAAAAAATGGACCAAGATCTGGGGGTCTTGGAATAAAAGTAGGGGAATAATATGTTTGTTGTTTGAGGATTCGCCCTTACATGGGGAACAATGAGAGGTGGGACCTACAATACAGGCTACCGATAAGTTTGTATCTATTGTATTTGACGTGTAGCCTGTAATGTGAAGGAACTGTATTCATGGACATGTACTTTAACAATGTATTATTGACAATAGTAGCTTGCTTCCAATTTTCAATAAAAAGAATTAGAAAAAAAAAAGTTCTGTTCTAGTTTTGAACCCGAAGCTGGCAACAAGGATCCCAGGGCGGGGTAAGAACCCAAGGGTACAGCGCAACAGGTTTTCAGGTGCATCCTCAGGGGGTTACGCATCCTTGTTCACAGTTACAGCATTCAGACTTGCCGACCCAAGCTCAGAGTTTCGGGTGCTGCTGGATTCTCAGCACTATCTCATGCACCCGAAGTATACTACTCACTTCAGTGCGTCTGTTACCTGCAAGAAACTGATTTCTGTGTGCTCCAGTTCAGGATCCGAAAGTACCTGATCCCTAGGTCCATGTATTGGCTTTAGCTCTACACCCCTATCTGCAGAGCCACTCGAATTATGTGGCAGGGGAGAAGCAAATTATGGGTTAGGGTTGATCATAATTCAGTGCATTTTCTGTAAACATTACTTTATTTGTCATATCTACACATGTTAACATTAGATAACCTCATTATTATTCGTTTCTGGCCTAAATATTACAATAAAATGAAATGTTACCTGCCACTATACAGCAAAGGGCTTGCAACTCTGTGGCAAGTAGTCTGGCAGTGTCTATTGTTAATTTTGATCTATTTGAACAAGAAGCAGTGTTTGTCGTCGAATTCTGAAAATTATGCAGTGCATGAAGGATTATGTAGAAAGCGCGTTAAATACTTAATCATGTGGAAAAGGCTACAGCCAGAGATTTTTTTAATTCAAGTGTCCCTGCGCATATGCAACTGCACCCATGTGCATCTGTTCTGTGTGTAAGATCCCTGTGTGTGCATGTTGTCTCTGCCCCTTCCTGAGCCAAGGGGTACTGATGCGAACCTGGATATGTCCCTTTCCAGAGAGGGGAGATAGACAATACATTTCAAAGCCATCAGAGGTGTAGGAACCTTCTAAAGCTGCACAAAATTGCACATATGGCATGCTCTGCGCTGCACAGCCTTTATTTACCCATAATTCATGGGAAACTGAAGTTCCAAACACTCTTCCATCCCCTGTGCCAACTCTATGTTTTTGACTCCTGTGATGCTTTTCTTTCAGAACAAGACCCTCCCCATTGAAGACACGACAGACTGCCTGAGCACGATGGCATGCGTGTGCAGAGTGATGCTGGAGACTCCGTGAGTAAAGCGACAGGCTTTTCCAAGACTAAATATCTCCTTCCCCTTCATGTAGCCAAAGCAATGACAGTGAACATGGTTGGTGAGGGGCGAGAGAGTTCTGTGCTGGATGAACATGCGCGAGCAGTGTGCCATGGAGGACTCAGGTTTGCTGGTGATGATATTATTTAGAAATGAGGTGTACTGGCAATGCTGTTTTGAATTATTGTGTGCTAGCAGAGCATTAATTTGGGGTTCAGGTGCCAGTTAGCAGTAATGTAGGTTGAGGTTTACGATGGCTAGCAGTGCTGTTGATTGGTACAGAAGTGCCTTGCCTGTTGCTTGGCTTGAGGTCTGCTGGCAGTTCTTTTGGTTGGGATTCAGGTTTGCTGGCATTCATACTATTTGGCACGTGTTTGCTATCAGAAGTGCTGCATCTTGGAACTGAGGTGTCCTGAGAGAGCTCTTATTTAGTATTTCTGTGTGCTGGCAATGCTGTTGTTTAGGACTGATTGTGTGATATTACGGATTGTAGGCAGTAGCATAAACAAACATTTTCTCAACCGTATGACTGTATTTATAAATGTGGGTTATTGTTTAATGACTACATTGAAACTTTGAACCCATAGACGCAAGCTTTTTTTAAAATTCTGGATGATGCACTTAATCTCCCTGTGCAGGAGTAAATTATTATTAAAAGATGACTGGTCAGTTGGTGATAATAAAACAACTATTGTACCAGTTATGGTAAATGCATGCCCTTGAGGGGGACGTTCATCGCTGCTTTAGATGCACCCTTATTATTGGGGATCCCCACGCCTGGCCTACAAGATGATTACTGATCAGATAGACTATTGTTGGGGGCTCTTATACGTACCCAGTGAGAGGCAAGGTGCTGTACAACATCAGAAGCATCAGGATGTGACTATTGAAAAGGCAGTGTTTTATCAGGACCACAGGGGCTTGTAGAGAGCTGTCTGTTAAGGTACAGCCAGCAAAAACAGTGCATTAAGCCCAGAAGTGGCAACATGTCACACCATTTTATAATACTCCCTTTTATTAAAAATCTTCACCGCCATCATGCCCGTTCGGGCCTACGAAATGATGGGGAAAACTGTAAAAACATTAGCAAAGATTGTTTCACAGCAATGACAAAGCAATATCGCTGGTAAATTAGTATAACTTGTGTTTTTCTAAACATATGTTAGTATCATCGAATAACTAGAGCTCACTTTATCAAGCTCTGAACTAAAGGATGAGTCCGCCCAGTCGGCATCTGAACCCTCTATATGCAGGATCCACACAGACCCCATAGTGAACGCTTTCTCAAGGACACTTAACTGCCTATGGAATCGCTAGTGAAATGCAGTTTTGGTTGCAATTATAATCATAAGATACAGAAGATGAGTTGTGCAAATAATTCTTTAGATTTGCTTTAATCTTATTATTGTTAAATTTCTTTCAGTTAAAACATTTGAGACATAAAATTAAATTAAACATCCAACAGACAATTTAATTATAAACCGTATCATCAAGTATACTATCATTATGAACTTGACACTTCTAGGAGGACTCTTTTTATAATCGTGTTAAATTTTTTATTGTGCAATATTGAGGAATTATTGTATGATATTGGTGTGCTTTTTAATCCATTATACATGCAAAAGTAAGAGCACGGAAGAAAATAAAGAACAGGACTAACCCCTTAAACACGAAATTCAATACACTGTGATCACTTTACACCGATTTAAAACACTGTGCGTCACGGACTGCTGCATTATTCCCGTATAACAATTGCAAATTATACCCAGGTATCAATTTCAAAAAATAAAAGAAGCTGAATAGAGTCATTTAATCAGCCCTTCAGTAGGAGCACACATTACCTTCCAGTTTTATACTCTTTTGGACACAGACATATTATGCTTTAAACCCTGAATTCAATTCATTGTGATCACTTCACACCGATTTAAAATGAACAGTATGTAACCTACATAAAGTCACAATACATTATTTGCATACCCAGGTCTGAATTCCAAAGAATAAAAGAAGCTGAATAAAGTAATTTAATCAGCACTTCAGTTGTAGCAAAGGATACCTTCCAGTTTTTTACACTCTGGTAGACACAGACATATACTATTAATTTTACTACCATCTTTAAATCCCTCTGAATACCTATTTTTCTCACAGTTCGTTTGCTGTCCATTCCACTACCAGCTAGAAGTGAAAGTGCATATACATTTGATTTAAAATTCAACACTTAGGTTGAAATCAATTTAATTCAGTTAAAAAAAGAGGAAAAACGCAAAGCAAAATACGCAGTCCAGCATCAGAACAAACCCGATCACAATCCGAGAAATACAGGAAAACGGGTCTCGTCCATAGCCATTAGATATATATTGCAATCACAGCAAGACTTATATAAGGCAAGCTCATACCTGCCAAATTACACTCAATTAATTTGAAAGGAGTGAAAAATATCATATCGACAGCATTATTCACTGTGTGAAACTCAAAGCATTATGCATTTTAGGCCTAGATGCAAGGGACAAACATCAAAATTACAAGTACCGAAGCAGTCTTCACATTTACATCCCAAATTATCAACACCGTTGCCAACTGTCTCATTCAAAACAGTGCAATACAAGGTCGGTTTTGGCAGCATTATGCTCCAAAAACAAAGACCTTGCACCCTTCATGGGCCCACAGTCTTGTTGATAGCAGAACAAAGTGTCTATCAAAAGGTCCATGAGCTTCTTTTTTATGGCAGGCAGTGAGTGACAATGTCTCAAGGGGATCCTCAAACCTCGGATGGACGCTCCGAGTGTCAGGTACTCAGGATTGAATGATTTTTAAAGCTTTTTTAAAGCTTTTGGTTAATTATCATTATTTGAATTCATTTTAGAAGCACTCCGTGCAGATTTACTTGCACCTCTATTTTATCCTAACGCTACCTAGAAGCTACTTAGAAGCTCTTTGTGCAGATTACTTGCACTCATTCCTCCATCACTTTTCTAATTATCTCTCTAAAACACTTACCCCACGCCGCCTTCCAAGATCTCCTCTTCGTTCCACCACGGGCTTGCTCGTTGCGTGGAGAGAGTGAGATCTGGCGGATTGCGATCAGGGGCAGCTCCGGGCAGGAAACACACTTCCGGTTTCACAGGAAAGTAGGTTGGCGCTCTAGCTGGCCGAGCAGACGGGGCTACTTAAACTGGAGTTTGGCAGGGGCGCGGTGGATGCTCCGAGTGTCAGGTACTCAGGATTGAATGATTTTTAAAGCTTTTGGTTAATTATCTCATTATTTGAATTCATTTTAGAAGCACTCCGTGCAGATTTACTTGCACCTCTATTTTATGCTAACGCTACCTAGAAGCTACTTGGAAGCTGTTTGTGCAGATTACTTGCACTCATTCCTCTATCACTTTTCTAATTATCTCTCTAAAACACTTACCCCACGCCGTCTTCCAAGATCTCCTCTTCGTTCCACCACGGGCTTGCTCGTTGCGTGGAGAGAGTCAGATCTGACGGACTGCGATCATGGGCAGCTCCGGGCAGGAAACACACTTCCGGTTTCACCGGAAACTAGGTTGGCGCTGTAGCTGGCCGAGCAGACGGGGCTACTTAAAATGGAGCTTGCCACGAGGCGCAGCGGAGGCGCCGACGGCGCGCCAAAGGTGCGCCAAAGGTAAGCCCGTCTGTGCCCGTCATCGCCAGTCCATCGCCTCTCGCCAGGGACGCTGCTCCCACCAACCGGTACGGACATATCTATACTAGAGATGCCCTACTGAATGTACGCAAGCAAGTCCATCAGTGTAACTGCCCCCCCTCCATCCTCTGTGCGGCCCGTTCAAATGCCCATACGGGGATTTTTCACTTGGCCAACCCTCCCCTATCAATGCTCTTCTCGAGCCTCCAGCTGTACAACATCTTAAGATCCTACAACTTAACGTCAGATCGCTCGTTAAACATCATGCTGAGGTTCATGACCTCATTTCAGAGGAAAAACCTGACATCTTCCTCATGACAGAAACGTGGCTTCATGATGAGGTGACGGCTGAGCTCAACTTAGCTCTCCCACCAGATTACTCCATCTACACGAGTAATTGTAACACCAGGGGTGGCGGGATTGCGGCAGTTGTTAAAGCCTGCTATCCGTGTATGTGGAAGAATATAGTGATAGAAGGCTGTGAAAGCGCACACTTTCGCATTTCGATCAATCATCACTTCACCCTCTCAGGCCTCCTGATTTATAGGCCCCCTGGGAATGCCTTATCAATGCCTCACTTGCATCAGGTATTGTGCCCATTAGATGTAAGCAAGCCTCCATCACCCCGATTCTTAAGAAACCCACGCTGGATCCAAGTAAGCCCGAGAACTACCGCCCAATTGCCCTTCTCCCCTGGGCGGCTAAAGTGGCCGAAGCCCATGCTAATAACATACTTACCAAACACCTCCAGACTAATAACATCCTGGATATTTCCCAGAATGGGTTTCGGGCAGGCCACAGTACAGAGACTGCCCTCCTTGCGATGACAGAACATCTGCGCTCCGTGCTCGACTCCGGGCATACGGCGGCACTGGTTCTCCTTGATCTCAGTGCCGCGTTTGACACGGTTTCGCACACGGTTCTGCTCCGTCGCCTGCAGGAGGCAGGGATCACCGGCCTGGCCCTGGAATGGTTTAGATCATTCCTCACGGGTCGATCATTTTAGGTAGCCATCCCTCCGTTTCAATCCCAGGTCCATCCTATTGAGCAGAGAGTGCCTCAGGGGTCCTCACTGAGCCCCACGCTATTCAATCTGTACGTGCAACCGCTAGCTGCTATCGCTAAGCAGTGGGGCATGGCTATGATATCCTATGCCGACGATACGCAGCTGGCAGTGACACTCTCCAGGGACTCAGTCTCTGAGGTCTCCAGGGTCAGAGAGGGGTTGGCCGCAGTGGCTGGCTGGATGACAGCTGACTGCCTCCAGTTGAATGCCAGTAAAACGGAGGTCCTGGTCGTCGGCAAGAATGACGAGCTGTGGGGCGATCAGTGGAGGCCTACGATTCTGGGTAAGACTCCCATCCCGGTGACAGAGGTTAAAAATCTAGGGGCTTGGTTAGACTCCACCCTCAGCTTCTCCAGCCACACCAAAAAAGTGGCAGCCACGTGCTTCGGCATTTTACGTGCCATCAGACCTATTCTGAAATTCTTCGATGCACCCACCAGGCAACTCATAATCCAGGCTTCCATTGGGTCCCGGCTGGACTATGCCAGCTCCCTCTTATTGGGAGCAAATCAGGCGGAAATCACCCGGATGCAGCGCATACAGAATGCTGCAGCCAGAGCCTTGGTTGGCCTACCTAGGTTTTGTTCAGTGAAGGAAACCTTATGGAAGCTCCACTGGCTCCCAATGGCCCAAAGGATACAGTTCAAGTCATTATGTCTATCCTTTAAAATCCTTAAACAGTCCACTCCCAAAATTCTGGAGAATCTACAGACCCCTTATGTCCCTCTACGTTCCTTGAGGTCCAACGGTCAAGGTTTGGTCACGGTCCCACGCTTTAAACGCTGCAGAGCCGGAGGGCGCTCCTTCCGTTACTTAGCAGCGAAGCTCTGGAACTCTTTACCAGTCCACATCCAGGCTATCGACGACCTTCTTTTGTTCAGAAGGGTGATTAAGACGCACCTTTTTCCACCTAGGATCTAAAATCTGCCCTAATGTCTGCTCTGTACCTGCCACTGCTACCCTCCACTCCATCTGGTAGCTGGCTTTTTGGCTGTCTTAGCGCCGGGACGCCCCTTTGCTGGGGCAGCTGCGCGCGGTATAAATTAACATAACATAACATAATATGTCCTTCTTCTTGGCCACCGCCCTAGTGATCATCTCTTGCTACATATGTTCTCCAGCTTGACTAACACCGTTCCAGTATTGGTTTGTCGGCCCTCCGAGGTCCTGGTCGCCAGCCGTTGGACTGCAACTACAAATATACGATAACCTGATGCGTCTCCCAGGACATCCCCCTGCAGGCCGAGCCTCTGAATGCAGATTACCCACTCATCTATGGCAGGCAAACTCAGAATCCAAAGTTTGCTGGCCTTG
This sequence comes from Lissotriton helveticus, assembly GCF_964261635.1. Taxonomy (NCBI): domain Eukaryota; kingdom Metazoa; phylum Chordata; class Amphibia; order Caudata; family Salamandridae; genus Lissotriton; species Lissotriton helveticus. Next base: position 669,525,952 of record NC_136061.1, read on the forward strand.
ACCTCATTCTTTCGCATTTCTACCTTGATATTATGGTTTACCATAAAGGCTAAAGCATAGCTGTGGTAGCCCTGGGCTTTATAGGAGACATTTTCAAGTCTTCTATATTCACCTCTGCTGAACAGTAGCCATGTTTGTCTTCATTGTGGGCATATGCTTTTTCTTGTCTTCAAACATCTGGGCTAGGGACGAAATACTTCTCTCTATTAGCCTTAATGATCCAAGTAAATCTTGCAGTGCTTAAATCATCTGGGCTGTCCCCGATGAAGGCAGCTCCTCCCATCTCTGCTTTAACTTGGCCCTCATCGCTGGTATTCCGTGCTGCAAGCAAAGCCTCCATGGTCCTTCTCCGGTGTCCGCTTGCTGTCTTTAGGTAGAATGGGTGCTCTGGATAAATGCTGGAGAAGCCAATTCTCTACTCACGTCGGCAGCAAACCGATTGTCATCCATACGGGTAAAGTGTAATCCTATCCCAAAGCCCTGGAGTATTACCCTCTGTTTATTGTAGCTACCGCTTCCTCTCCTGTACCTCGTTGCCATGCCACATCCGCCACTACAGGCACCTACCAATGATCGGTCACTCAAGGGGCTCTGGATCGTCCCCAGTTGTGCTGGAATCCACTGTCTTTTCTCAGCCACAATTTAGAAGTCGGATGCCACCATCATATTGGCACCTGGAGACCCAGGTCTTCCCAAGGTGTAGCTGTCATTGGTGCAGCCGGTGCATTGCACCGGGGCCCAGGGGTGGAAGGGGGCCCTGTCTGCCCTGCAAAGTGGGCAAGGAAAAAGAAAAGGAAGGAACTAGAATTAAGGAGAGCAGGGAGGAAGGAGATTAAGATGTGTGAAAGCCAGAAGAGGGGGAAGAGAGACGGGGATTGAGAGCAGAGCATTAAGCAGATGAAGGAGATAAGAGTGGACTGGAAACATGGAAGTGAGACATAAAGGCAAGGAAAATGAGGAACTTGGAGAACTGTGAATTACATTAGTGTATCAGGTGCAGTGACACCGGGTTCCACAGGTGTGATGAGTTCACTGCACCTCATTTGTATCCGTATTTTAATACCATCTGGGGGGGGTCTAGCTTCATTGCTTGCACGAGGGCTCATGATCTCTAGGCTACGCCACTGGCATGCCCACTGGTATCCCCATTTTACCACTGTGTGGCTGGGGGTTCAGGACCTGCCAGAGGCCCCGTCAGGATTAACCCTGGGCGGAGTTGCACTATACGAAGTGCAAAAAAACTCCATTGCACTACTTGGAGCTCCGCAAGCGGAGGAGTACGGCAGTTCGCGGTGATTGCACAGTGCCAGATGCTTGTCCGCACTGTGCAATCATTGCGAACAGCAACAGTGCAAGCTTACCTTTTTTGCCACTCGAGTAGATTTTTTCTCAAGCAGCAGCTTTCGCAACGCGAACGGGTAGTTTCTCAACGCAAGCGGTCGCGAGCATACGCGACAACCCGCAATGAGAAACCTGACCCCCGCGTTGAGAAATCTCGCCTGGAGGTTTATTTTTTATGCTCGCGCTCGCCAACTTGATGTTGCCGATCGCGAACGAGGAAAAATCTCACCGGGAGGTGGATTTCCCTCGCTAGCGCTCGCCAACTTGACGTTGGTGAACGCGAGTGAGGAAAAAACCCCGCTCCCCTGCGCGAAGCGGAGTTTTTCCGAACTCTTTGAGCTCCGCGTAATGCAGAGTGGGGGAAACTCTGCAAATTCTGTGAGCGGAGCGGAGTTCACCACCCAGGGTTAGTCAGGAGGCCACAACCTCAGGTCGACTCCCCACCCTTCTTTGTCCACCTCACCTCTAGTCTGCAGTGGCTGGATGTGGTAGAGATTTAAGAGGCCAGAGCCCCAACGGAAAAAAAAAAAATTTGACCAGATTTGCCGGTTACGATTTCCTCCCCTAAAATAATGCACTCAAAACAGATTGCAAAAATATTTTCGACCTAGCATGCCAAACACCCTATGCATCCAGAATGGAGAGAGCGCCAACTGAAAGAAAACAAGCATTTGCAATGCAATAGGTCTCGCATTAGTGAAGATTTGAGCTTTTGGCGTTGCAAATAATAATGCAACACCAATAGCTGTAATTTTCAGTAATGCGAGACTTAAGTATGCCACTATGGCACAAAATTCACACACAGATGACAGACAATAGGAGTACGTATTTGGTAAACAAAAGATATGTGATTACGATGTAAGCTATAGAGACAACACATAAAAATGAAAAAATACAACATAATAGAGGGTCGGAGTACCCTTCGTTCCAGAACTGAAGCATTTCCTACATGCTATACTACAAAGGCATGGTAGTTGATTATTTATCTTATGCAACTAACAACCATTGGCAAAGCCAATAGTACTGGCTTGTTGTAAGTGTAATGTTACTTGATGTATGATATATCTGGATGTAATGACAGAAGAAGCAAAATACCAGTCGGGCGACACACCAAGTTAAGCACTGAATTTTCGTTTACGTGCTTTTAACCTCACTTTTAATTACATCAGCAGTGGCAGGTGTGCTCTCTGGCAGACATGGCACGACTGTGTCACCCGTTGTCTACTACAGATGTAGTCTACATCCTCAGCTGGACTGCCTTTCGGAAAGCACTCATGGTCAGCGGAGGCCAGGAATGACAATCCCTGCCATCGCCAACTCGTGTGTTGTGACTCAGAACTCAAACCGATCTCACTATTGTGTGAATCTGATTCAAAGCGCTCTGCAGCTACCACAAGGCGCTTTACAGTGCTTCCCAAAGATCCATGTCTGTATGCCAACCCCAGTCTGTAAGGCCCTCTGCGGTGTCTACCATGGTAATTGTAGCAAGACAGGCCAGGACTGGGGTCGTGTAATGCAGCAGTGAACACCGCCAGTGACTGCGCTGCCACTGAAAACTAGGGACAAAAGTAGGGCTAATGACCTTGGATAAGGCTGTTGGGTGGACGAGGCATCTCCAAAAGTTCAGAACACCACCAACATACCTGCTCAGTTTTGGTGGTTAGCTATGTACCAGGTGCCGTCTATCCACCTGTACAGAGCCTGTAAACAGGACCCAAGGACTCTCTACTGCACAGCTCCTGCGCCTGGCTGACACCCAATGAAATGCACAGGAATTCGGACACCTGCATGAAAATGCCTGCAGGGGGACGTCTGCAGGGGGACGTCTGCAAGAAGATGTCTGCAGATTGGGCCTGCAAGAAGATGCCTGCTGGCTGATGCCTGCAAAATGAAGTCTATAGAATGATGTCGACAGGAGGGCGTCTGTAAGAAGATGCCTGCAGGATGACGTCTGCAGGAAGATGCCTGCAGGATGACGTCTGCAAGAAGATGCCTGCAGGATGACGTCTGCAAGAAGATGCCTGCAGGATGACGTCTGCAAAAGGACGTCTACAGGAGGACATCTACAAGATGACGCCTGGGAGTGTAAATAAGCTGGAGTCCGAGGAGTGGCCGCTTGAGGCCCCATCAGGAATAAACCTGGAGTTGGAGGCAGCCTGATGCCAGACTATTGTTTTCGTAGTTGGTGTAAACGGAAACAGGAAGTGTTGGATAGCATGCCCTCATCTTGCTGTAGGCTTGGTATAATGTGCAAACATCAGCTGGTCCTTAATGCCACGTGCTGGTTTGGAGTGTGATGGGCTTGGCCACTGTACGAAATGGAGTCCCCAGGGAGCTCGATTAGTCGAGGTTTTGAATTTAGTGGAGTTGCGCAGGCGCAGTGGGTCTTGCTTGTATCGTTTCACTGCCTTTAGATGACGTTACGTACCATTTGATCTCGTCGTTGCAGGTTGAACCCTGTGTCTCACCTTTAGCCCCTCAACAACTCTGGTGTTTGCTGGTGAGAGTGCGGGGAAAGACAGGGTGTGGCGACTGCAGAAAGTAAAAAAGACTCTTACGCCGCTGTTTACGTTCTGATCCTGTGGCTCAATGGATGACCCCTGAGAACAGAGTCAGCAGGGACAGTGTGAGTGCCATAGGACAAGTCCCCCATAACCAACGTCACTCAGAAAGGCCTTTTAAAGCTTATCTCTGCCCGCTCTCTTCTGTTAATCCGGACTTGCCTATGTGCTCCTCGGCGCTCCTGCGTTTGTCACTATACAAAAGACACAAACTACTGGCCTTCTTGTGACCATTTTAAGAAGCCTAGGGGCTTCCAGGGCTTAGAGCCATGAAGTGCATAAAATAGAAGGCATAAGCAAGCCTTGGCACAGGGGCTGTGGATCTCCCGGGGAGGAAGCGCCGGGGACAGCCCCACATTCCTCCCTCGTCATCTGCTGTCACACACGGGCCGTCAATCAGCCGGGAGTTTGTGCAGGAGACACTGTGTGTTCCATGTATGAAATAAAACAAGAGACAGGACAAAGCTGGTAGCAAAAACGAAACTTACCAGCGGCTGTCTACAGAGAAGCTCACGCGCGTGGAAGCCGCCTCCTCCATATACAATGCTGCGCGCGCCAGAAGCCCCTACCCACCGTGCTACGTCAGAGCCTCACGCTCCTGCCGGGCTGGTATCGGCGACCGGGGCTGGACACGTAGCCACTCCCTCCTGCCATGATGCCGGATGACATGCCTCCAGTGATGGAAGCCCTGCGTGTGCCCGGTGAGTGGGGTTGGGAGGGTGTGTGTGTGCGCGTTTGTGTGTGTATGTAAGCCCTGCGTGTGCGGGGGGGAGGGGGTGAGTGTGCACGTGGGAATGTGTGTGCGCATGCGTGAGTGTGGCTGTGTGTGTGTGTGTGCGCGCGTGAATGAGAGAGGCGAGAGGCTGCTGAATGTTGAACAGGAGATGTGCACGTGCGCGCCCACGAGGTGAAATCCGCCGAGGGAAAGCGCGTGCATATCTCCTGTCCAACATTCCCGCAAACGGGCGACATAAGGTCTTTCGCTGACGCGAGACCTAATAAAAAGGACCTCCTACAATCAGAGCCTAGTGGAGGCTACAGACAGGAGCAGGCTTCATAACAGATGCAGAGTTCCAAAGATACCGAATGTCTCCTAGTTCAGATAGCACTCTCGTGCACAGTATGTGCACTGTATGAGCCAGCATTCCTATCCTGCTAAAAGGCAAGCTGAAAGAAATGTTTACCGAGATGAATTGTAGCTGGAGTAAACTCTCCATGGAGCCACCCATAGTCAGACATTGCAGCAGGCAGGTAGGAGGGGAGACACAAAGTTTCTATGCATTTCACTGTCAAGCATACTAAAATAGCAGTCTAGATTAAAAACGACAGTAAGATACCTCTTCAAATATGCTAGTTCAATGTAAGGAGGACACATCATCCCCACAAATATTGTCTTTAATTTTCTTCTGTTTAATGGAGCGGTTGAAATTATTTGCAGATGTTAACAGACTTATGCTGTAATGGGAACAACCCTTTTCCTTAAATATGTGTGAGCAGCCAATGAAACGTAGACCAGCCACAGACACACTTGAACAAAGATATATTATTTTCTTGTAAAAACAAGATGCCAGCTGGACGCCCCTCGTCCCTGACAAATTCTCCTCTACCATAAGTATAGGAAGATAAAGGGAAATTTATGTCATGTCGCCAAGACAACACTGGAGCCAAATATAATCACAGTGCAACCACCTTTTCAAAACCATTTTATGAATAAACATGGGTCAAAAGCCTTTTGTCCCAGATTTCCACACAATTCCACATATTAATGAGAATTTCCGACTGACCGGAGTGTCCTTGCAACGTCCTTACATATATTATACACCTCTGTGGACGTCAAGGTAACATTTGCTGCGGAGCACCAGCATTCTAATGATGTTGTACAGCCTTTATAAGGAGGTTTTTAGCACGTTGGGACTTAACCACTCATTTTAAAGCATGCATTGTTTTTCCAACGTGTTTGTTTTTACAAAGGATGCCTTTACCACGCATTTAAGGTAAGTTGAGAGGGCAGGGGGCCTCCCCCACAGATACTTTGTTTTTAAATAAAGAAACAATGCGTGGTAATGGCATCCGTTGTAAAAACATACACGTTGTAAAAAAAATGCATGATAAAAATGTGTGGTTAGGGCCTGCAACGTATTTCTCTTCGTTGTTCCGTCCTATCACTGCCCCACATCCTGCCTTTGAGAAACGAGTCAAACCCTAAGAAAAGTTGGCAATGCCTTGTCTTAAATGGAGGTGGGCTGGGATAGTTGATGGCCAGGATAGAGGTGAACTAGCAATATTGGTAGCTATGGTTGATGTGTTTTAGCAGTGCCAGCAGTGATAAGGGACGTTTTAAGGATTTTGGGGGGCCCTGGGCCAAACGCATTTGCGGGGGCGTTGTTCAGAACAGCTTTAAATGTATGATCCAGTTTCAACTCTGTCATGCCCTCTTTGGCTGGGTCACTGACCTTGCACAGTCACACAGGTTCAAATTCTAAATGTGTTTACATCTGATATTTAGGGATAGTGATGTGTGTTTTCAATATTTTAACACAGCAGCAGCTCACTAATATTACTGCAAATAATCTCTGTGACACCCTCCCATTTCTCCCATGTGAGGTCCTGTTTTCACCTAAAAAACTTTTTTATGGATGGTGCATGAAACATAAACCCAACATTTGTCAGAAAGAGGTCTGTCCTAGACCCTCACACCTTTCCCACATTAAAAATGAATTAAAGAAAAATGCTATTTACAACAATCTGTTTAAGAATTATTCAAGGTCATCAGGCGCGGACTCTCACAGGGGGCCCCTGAAAGGCAGAGCCCACTTTGCCCATGCCTTAAAACGTCCCTGGCACTGATGTTGCGCTCTGCTTGAGGTGTGTGGGTATTGTTGGTGTGTGGGTATTGTTGCTCGTCATATCGTAGAGTGCTAGCAGTGTTGATGATACGGCTGAGATGTGTCAGATGTGTTGTCAGTTAGAATCGAATGGAAAACGTGAGGTCAGTGGACCACTGGTCTCATCCTTATGTGCACTCAGTATATCTTCCCAAACATTTAGGAGTTCCAAACTGTTTTCTACTTCATTTGTAGTATTTTATTCACAATATAATTTCATTTGTGATTATCGTTTTATACATTTGTTGCAGATTTTAGCTCTTAGTTTCAGAGCATAACACTGTCCCTTTTAGATAAGTCCAATGCATTTCGGGCCATATTGCGCCCCTTCATCAGGGAAATTATACTGTGATAGAAAAGAGAAAGTACCGTGTAAGTATAATGTATTTCGAAAAATGTGGGTGGAACGTGGGGGACAAAACAACGTGATGAGTTACGGGGTCACCCTTAAGAAAACCGTGGTCCAAGTGCCGAGTTCCATAAAAGAGAAATGAAGTCTTACGTGTTTTCACAATGGTGGTAGGGTGAATCTGGGGAAAGAAAGTGGATACGTCTAATTACCGCCGGGACGCGGTAAAGTTAAAATCAGGGTCGCATACAGTTTACCGTCCTCGTGTTACGAGGGACGGAACTAACCTGGGGTGTGATTCTTGGTTTCTGCCGAAAAACGGTCCGTTCACCAACGCCGGTCAGGACACGGATGTCAGCTGCCGCGTTTACTCGAGTTCATGAACTCGCGGTCACGTGATTAGAGAAAGTGAGGAAAGACTCGGTCCCGTGGTTACGGTGATAACAATATGTAGTTTACGGGGATATGGCTGTGGGAAGGGGATGTTGAGGAAAGAAGTAAAAAGTGAGAGGACGAATAAAAAATTTGATAATGTTTAAATGGGTGGCAAAAGTCAGAAAGTGAAATGAAACAGTTGCTTGAAAACGCTAAAACAAAAAACATTAGTGTAATACATCACAGTAAGTTCACTTAGGAGACACTCTGTTACTCCAAAAAGCAATTTTTACAGGTAACACGCAAGTTCTATTCTGTCATTAAGACCGAATGGCTTCTGTGTAGACAGTCTATAAATCCAGGTATTTTCACGTTGCAAAAGGAATTTTGTATTGTCTCGTCCTTCAATTTTAGGTATAGTTTCAAGTATGATGAACTTGAGCTGAGAGATATTGTGTTTCTCGTCCAGAAAGTGCATGGCTATTGACGATTTTGTGGATTTCAATCGGATATTAGATTTGTGTTCTGTGAGTCTAGTTTTGATTTTGCGCTCAGTTTTTCCAATATACAGTTTGCCGCAGGGGCATTTTAAGGCATAGATCACATTACTAGAGTCGCATGTTGCATTCACATTAAGTTTTATGGTATGGCCTTTCATAGGATGATTGATCACATCGCCTTTAATGATACAGTTACAATTCCCACAATTTAAACATGGTTTGGTGCCAGTGAATTTCAGCCTGGTGGTGGGTTTGTGTCGAATTAGTTCACAGAGATTCTGTGCCCTAGAGAAGGCAAACAGTGGCGGTTCTTTGAAAATCTGTCCAAAGTCTGGTTCCAAGTTCAGCAACGGCCAGTGTTGGTTGATGATCTGTTTGAATCTCCTAGTTGCGGTTGAGAATTTGGAAACTACCACTGTCCGGGTCTGTTGTATTTTATCGGTGGGTTGTAAAAGTTTTTGTCTTTCAATTCTGGCAATTTTATCTTTGGATTCTCCTATGATGTTTTGAGGATATCCTCGCTGTTGAAATTTGGTGGCCACCTCCTCAATGCGTTGTTGGGATTTAAAAGGATCTGATGTAATTCTTTTGGCCCGTGCCATTTGTGAATATGGTAAATGCTGTTTGAGGTTCGGTTCATGAAAGCTTGCAAAGTGCAACATATTGTTCCTGTCGGTTGGTTTGGTGAAGAGATCAGTTTCAAAATTCTGTTGGTTTATGGTGATTTTGACATCTAGAAAATTCACACTAGTATTAGATATTTGCCATGTCAGTTGAATGCGTTCATCTATTTGATTACATTCCTCCAGTAGGTGTTGTAATTTCGTCTCAGAGGCTTTCCAGACGATAAAAATATCATCTATGTACCTGGTTAGAAGTAGTAAGTTCCTTGTCCATTCTTCATTTGTGAAAATGTGGGTTTCCTCATATTGTTGCATAAAGATGTTGGCGTATACAGGCGCCGCTGAATTGCCCATGGCCATGCCTACCAACTGTTGGTACCATGAGTCTTTGTGTTTAAAGTAGCTCTGATATAGGACGAAGAGCATGAGTTCCATCAAGAATGTTTGAAAATTGATGTCCAGGTCTGTTTTAAGGAGTGCTTGTTCAATAGCCTCTATGCCTAATGAATGAGGTATAGAGGTATATAAAGATCGAACATCTGCAGTGCAAAGAATTAACTGGTCTTCTGGATTGATTTCCAAGTTGTTCAATTTGGAAATAAAATGTGTGGTATCCTTAGTGTATGTTCTCATAGATTGCACTGTCGGTTGTAAGTATTTGTCTAGGAGTTGGCCAATGGGTTCATGTAGACTTCCACGCGTGGAGACTATGGGTCTCATAGGGGGGTCAGTGAGATTTTTGTGGATTTTCGGTACCATTCTGAGTGTAGGACTCTTGGGATTGTTTTTGGTCAAGAAGTTTTTGGTCCTGTCATTAATTATGCCTGTTTCATGTGCTCTATCAAGGATGTTCATTAGACTCTTCATGTATTCTATTGTGGGATTTTTGTCCAATTTCATGTACGTTGTAGTGTCCATAATGTGTTCCATTGTCTTCAATTCATACATGTCTTGGTCCATAATGACTAGGGCGCCCCCTTTGTCAGCTTTGGTACATGTGATCTGGTCGTTATGAGACAACTTCTTTAGGGTGTCCCAGTCTTTTTGTGTAATATTCCTAGTTCGTTTCTGTCCATGTTTAATATTCAATAGGTCCTTTTTGACTCTATTCTCGAACAGATCCAAAGTTTTGTGGCTGACTGGTGATTGGAATGTGCTATGAGGTCTTAACCCCAGAAGTTGGTCTTGATCTTGTTTGGGTTGTTCGGGTAATACATTTTCAAAGAAATGGCGTAGGCGTAATTTGCGCATCAATTTGAATAGACTGACTTCCAGTTCCAAATTGTTCGTGTTGGTTGTGGGTACAAAGGAAGTACCTTTTTGTAGTAATGTCTTTTCATGTTTAGAGAGTCGATATTTACTGATGTTGATGACTAGTTCTTCAGGGTTTATGTCTTCTTTGTGTTTTTCTTCTCCTTGATGGTTCCCGTCGCGCTTCTTGTGATTGGCGGTTCTTTCTCCTTTTCTTTTTCTTTTGCTCTGTCCTCTCCGGGGTCTCCTTTTTGCGCCTGGCCCTGTTCTAAAAAAGGGCTCGTTCTGTCTGAAAACTCGCAGTTGGTTGCTGTGCTAAATTGGTATCGGTGCTTATATGAGTCGCTGTGGTTCTCTTGGATCGTTGTGTGCTGTCACTATCTGAAGATGACGTTTCTGTTTGGGAATTTGGCGGTCTGTTTCTCCTTTTTTGTGCATAAATCTCCGCCCATGTGTAGACTTCTCCCAGTCTATAATCCGTGGTGTCTCTTTTGTACTTGCGTATTTTACGCTCGTTGATCTCATTTGAATGTTTCTTGATTTGTACCTGAATGTCTTCTAGGATGTTCTTTAATTCATCTTCAGATAACATTTTGGATAGTTCATTCGATGTTTCTGTAATTTCGGTGGTGAGCTCCTCAAGTATTCCAGAAAGTTCTTCAATAATTAGTAGGATCAAGTCCAAAGAGCATTTGTTCAAGATTTCGTACCATCTTTCCTGGAATTTTTTGGAGTTCTTACAGAGTGATGGTTTCAAGGCAATTCTGAGGCCCCTTGGTATACGCTGGTTACGATGATATTTGACCAGTGTGCTGGCGTGTAGTTGTTGGTTGACACGTCTCTTGCTTAAGTATATAAGTTGTCTTATATGTTGCTCTTTGGAGCGAGTAGTGGTCTCCTGTGTGGTTTCATCCCTAATCAGTGCCTAAATTCGGTCTGCTTCATCAGCTTTGAATTCAAATGTGGAGGTGCGGGCCTCGGTACTTTTCGCTATTTCTTCATAGTTATTCAACATGTTTTTGTGGCGTGCTGCCCAAGCAGGTTTGGCACGAAGAAGTAACACTATATAATTTGTATGCTAGGGTGCACAGCAGGTTGTGGAATGTTCAAGCAGTTTATAAGTTTGTTGATGCCACACAAGTAACGTCAAGTGTCCCTCGGCGTTAAAATATCAAATGGAAAACGTGAGGTCAGTGGACCACTGGTCTCATCCTTATGTGCACTCAATATATCTTCCCAAACATTTAGGAGTTCCAAACTGTTTTCTACTTCATTTGTAGTATTTTATTCACAATATAATTTCATTTGTGATTATCGTTTTATACATTTGTTGCAGATTTTAGCTCTTAGTTTCAGAGCATAACACTGTCCCTTTTAGATAAGTCCAATGCATTTCGGGGCCATATTGCGCCCCTTCATCAGGGAAAGGATACTGTGATAGAAAAGAGAAAGTACCGTGTAAGTATAATGTATTTCGAAAAATGTGGGTGGAACGTGGGGGACAAAACAACGTGATGAGTTACGGGGTCACCCTTAAGAAAACCGTGGTCCAAGTGCCGAGTTCCATAAAAGAGAAATGAAGTCTTACGTGTTTTCACAATGGTGGTAGGGTGAATCTGGGGAAAGAAAGTGGATACGTCTAATTACCGCCGGGACGCGGTAAAGTTAAAATCAGGGTCGCATACAGTTTACCGTCCTCGTGTTACGAGGGACGGAACTAACCTGGGGTGTGATTCTTGGTTTCTGCCGAAAAACGGTCCGTTCACCAACGCCGGTCAGGACACGGATGTCAGCTGCCGCGTTTACTCGAGTTCATGAACTCGCGGTCACGTGATTAGAGAAAGTGAGGAAAGACTCGGTCCCGTGGTTACGGTGATAACAATATGTAGTTTACGGGGATATGGCTGTGGGAAGGGGATGTTGAGGAAAGAAGTAAAAAGTGAGAGGACGAATAAAACATTTGATAATGTTTAAATGGGTGCCAAAAGTCAGAAAGTGAAATGAAACAGTTGCTTGAAAACGCTAAAACAAAAAACATTAGTGTAATACATCACAGTAAGTTCACTTAGGAGACACTCTGTTACTCCAAAAAGCAATTTTTTCAGGTAACAAGCAAGTTCTATTCTGTCATTAAGACCGAATGGCTTCTGTGTAGACAGTCTATAAATCCAGGTATTTTCACGTTGCAAAAGGAATTTTGTATTGTCTCGTCCTTCAATTTTAGGTATAGTTTCAAGTATGATGAACTTGAGCTGAGAGATATTGTGTTTCTCGTCCAGAAAGTGCATGGCTATTGACGATTTTGTGGATTTCAATCGGATATTAGATTTGTGTTCTGTGAGTCTAGTTGTAATTTTGCGCTCAGTTTTTCCAATATACAGTTTGCCGCAGGGGCATTTTAAGGCATAGATCACATTACTAGAGTCGCATGTTGCATTCACATTAAGTTTTATGGTATGGCCTTTCATAGGATGATTGATCACATCGCCTTTAATGATACAGTTACAATTCCCACAATTTAAACATGGTTTGGTGCCAGTGAATTTCAGCCTGGTGGTGGGTTTGTGTCGAATTAGTTCACCGAGATTCTGTGCCCTAGAGAAGGCAAACAGTGGCGGTTCTTTGAAAATCTGTCCAAAGTCTGGTTCCAAGTTCAGCAACGGCCAGTGTTGGTTGATGATCTGTTTGAATCTCCTAGTTGCGGTTGAGAATTTGGAAACTACCACTGTCCGGGTCTGTTGTATTTTATCGGTGGGTTGTAAAAGTTTTTGTCTTTCAATTCTGGCAATTTTATCTTTGGATTCTCCTATGATGTTTTGAGGATATCCTCGCTGTTGAAATTTGGTGGCCACCTCCTCAATGCGTTGTTGGGATTTAAAAGGATCTGATGTAATTCTTTTGGCCCGTGCCATTTGTGAATATGGTAAATGCTGTTTGAGGTTCGGTTCATGAAAGCTTGCAAAGTGCAACATATTGTTCCTGTCGGTTGGTTTGGTGAAGAGATCAGTTTCAAAATTCTGTTGGTTTATGGTGATTTTGACATCTAGAAAATTCACACTAGTATTAGATATTTGCCATGTCAGTTGAATGCGTTCATCTATTTGATTAAATTCCTCCAGTAGGTGTTGTAATTTCGTCTCAGAGGCTTTCCAGACGATAAAAATATCATCTATGTACCTGGTTAGAAGTCTCTGAGACGAAATTAAGACATGGCAAATATCTAATACTAGTGTGAATTTTCTAGATGTCAAAATCACCATAAACCAACAGAATTTTGAAACTGATCTCTTCACCAAACCAACCGACAGGAACAATATGTTGCACTTTGCAAGCTTTCATGAACCGAACCTCAAACAGCATTTACCATATTCACAAATGGCACGGGCCAAAAGAATTACATCAGATCCTTTTAAATCCCAACAACGCATTGAGGAGGTGGCCACCAAATTTCAACAGCGAGGATATCCTCAAAACATCATAGGAGAATCCAAAGATAAAATTGCCAGAATTGAAAGACAAAAACTTTTACAACCCACCGATAAAATACAACAGACCCGGACAGTGGTAGTTTCCAAATTCTCAACCGCAACTAGGAGATTCAAACAGATCATCAACCAACACTGGCCGTTGCTGAACTTGGAACCAGACTTTGGACAGATTTTCAAAGAACCGCCACTGTTTGCCTTCTCTAGGGCACAGAATCTCGGTGAACTAATTCGACACAAACCCACCACCAGGCTGAAATTCACTGGCACCAAACCATGTTTAAATTGTGGGAATTGTAACTGTATCATTAAAGGCGATGTGATCAATCATCCTATGAAAGGCCATACCATAAAACTTAATGTGAATGCAACATGCGACTCTAGTAATGTGATCTATGCCTTAAAATGCCCCTGCGGCAAACTGTATATTGGAAAAACTGAGCGCAAAATCAAAACTAGACTCACAGAACACAAATCTAATATCCGATTGAAATCCACAAAATCGTCAATAGCCATGCACTTTCTGGACGAGAAACACAATATCTCTCAGCTCAAGTTCATCATACTTGAAACTATACCTAAAATTGAAGGACGAGACAATACAAAATTCCTTTTGCAACGTGAAAATACCTGGATTTATAGACTGTCTACACAGAAGCCATTCGGTCTTAATGACAGAATAGAACTTGCTTGTTACCTGTAAAAATTGCTTTTTGGAGTAACAGAGTGTCTCCTAAGTGAACTTACTGTGATGTATTACACTAATGTTTTTTGTTTTAGCGTTTTCAAGCAACTGTTTCATTTCACTTTCTGACTTTTGGCACCCATTTAAACATTATCAAATTTTTTATTCGTCCTCTCACTTTTTACTTCTTTCCTCAACATCCCCTTCCCACAGCCATATCCCCGTAAACTACATATTGTTATCACCGTAACCACGGGACCGAGTCTTTCCTCACTTTCTCTAATCACGTGACCGCGAGTTCATGAACTCGAGTAAACGTGGCAGCTGACATCCGTGTCCTGACCGGCGTTGGTGAACGGACCGTTTTTCGGCAGAAACCAAGAATCACACCCCAGGTTAGTTCCGTCCCTCGTAACACGAGGACGGTAAACTGTATGCGACCCTGATTTTAACTTTACCGCGTCCCGGCGGTAATTAGACGTATCCACTTTCTTTCCCCAGATTCACCCTACCACCATTGTGAAAACACGTAAGACTTCATTTCTCTTTTATGGAACTCGGCACTTGGACCACGGTTTTCTTAAGGGTGACCCCGTAACTCATCACGTTGTTTTGTCCCCCACGTTCCACCCACATTTTTCGAAATACATTATACTTACACGGTACTTTCTCTTTTCTATCACAGTATCCTTTCCCTGATGAAGGGGCGCAATATGGCCCCGAAATGCATTGGACTTATCTAAAAGGGACAGTGTTATGCTCTGAAACTAAGAGCTAAAATCTGCAACAAATGTATAAAACGATAATCACAAATGAAATTATATTGTGAATAAAATACTACAAATGAAGTAGAAAACAGTTTGGAACCCCTAAATGTTTGGGAAGATATACGGAGTGCACATAAGGATGAGACCAGTGGTCCACTGACCTCACGTTTTCCATTTGATATTTTAACGCCGAGGGACACTTGACGTTACTTGTGTGGCACCAACAAACTTATAAACTGCTTGAACATTCCACAACCTGCTGTGCACCCTAGCATACAAATTATATAGTGTCAGTTAGAATCGATACATATTTATCGGTAGTAGTGATTTTGAAACCAACGTGCCCGACTCGTGGCTCTATCCCCACTCTGATCACACACACTCCAGAATGCAGTTCCCACATCTGGTCGGAGAAGGTCATCTTTTCCTGGCGTCATCACCTAACTCTCACTGAATTTCTCCCTTGTCTTCATTCAGCATGGCATTTACTCTCCCCTGCTTCCAGGCTCTGTCCTCACAATCTCCCCTTTCTACTTGCAGGGAGTACAGAAGCCGCTTCACGAACACCGAAACGCTGCTGTTCTGTATGCGGGTGATGGTAGGAGTCATTATCCTCTACGACCACGTACACCCTGTTGGAGCCTTCGCAAGGACATCTAAAATTGACGTAAGTCAGTCTTGAGGTTTTTCACTTTGCTCTGATAGTCTAGTGGTTGCTTGTGACAGAAATAGGTTATACAGACCTTGCAATATATAGATTTTCTTTATTTTTGCACTCAGTAATTAAGATGTACACATTTCTTAATAAGTCATTGTTGATTCAGCTGACCTTGAAAATGTGAAGTATTATTAACCCTTTTAATACTGTTACGTAAATACAGTGGTTGATAGTAAAATCATCTGAAATCAGTCAACATACAACAAATAAATAAAAACAAATAGGTGAACGAATTGCATTATTTTATAGATGCCATAAGCAATCTTCATATCCAGGCACCTTGCGTAGTTTACACACGTTAACATACAACTTCAAAATCGATAAAAATATAGGAACCTCATATTCAATGACTATTGCATTTACATTGAATTGATTATTGATCCGGTCAGATTCAATATTTGTAGCTATTTTAATAATCTACTTGGATGATAATAATCTCTTGCTTTCAATGGCAGATTGTACCACAACTATCGTGTTCAAATTGCTTTGTTTGTAGTGGCTGGATGGCCCAGATTTGACTTAAAGTGTAATGCTGATGTACGAGCACTTTCCAGAAACCTGCATCATAAATCATAGTATTGACCACATGACTGTACTCCATTGCAGTTATCAATCCGGTTTTAGATTCAAGCGCAAACCAAATTTACATTATTTAACCACCTGCTTTGTAGTTTAAGTTATCTACCTCTATCCCAATCTCAAAGCCTGCATTTTTGCACTGTGGTGGATATGCAGAAATTGTTTTCATAACGTACTACTGTCTCAGGGTTTGTGATTCTCAGTACTGAGTTGCATTCTAGATGCTATATTAACTTTCATTCACAATTTTTAGCAGTAGTGCATTTCACTCTCCGAAATTCTTAAAATGCTAAGTTCTGTGTCACTACTTAGAGCACGCTATCAAACATGTATTTCATTTATTAAATGTGATGTGAACAAGACAATCCAATGTTTATATTCACATTCTGTGCCAAACAGATACCGGTGATTCTTTATGACTTTGCTCCTGTTTTAATAAGCTTGTGTATCTTTAGTTACAATGTTTGTATACTAATCTAGAGTGACCTGATATATTCTTGTCGACTCTTTTAAAATACGCTGTAGGCCTACCCGCAATGGTTCCTAATCAGTAATCGCTATGTCTTTGTACTTCATAATTTAAAACTCAGTAGCGTATAACGTCAGAACAGATACTGTATTTTCTTTTAGACTTTGGGAAAGTGTGCATTGGAGGAAATAGAGATTGTTTTAGTGGGTATTTAGCAGGTGATTTAATCCTGATTATTTAATTTAAAATGTTCTACCTAGACTAATTATACCAGATGGTATATTCCCTTTTTCTAATTTGAAAGCCGTCCGTATTATTTTATTATGGTTCTAACAAAGATATCTGGTTCTGTACCACACCCACTGCCACCCAAAGCGGTCTATGTTATAATCCAGGGTTTCATCATGTGCAGGTTAGTTTTTTAGGCTGTTCATAGTTTCCTAAAACATTTCCAGAACTTCCTTGTAAGTGCCATGTTCATTATAACATGCTACAGTATCGAGCAAACCTCACACCCTTACGTAAGATTTTGGTGTCAATTTTACTCTTCGTTTTTTTAGCAACTAATGTTTGTCCACGATATGCTATTGCATTTCCTAATTTTACTCATTCAAAGTCGATTTTAATAATCACTGTTATATCTTAGATGTAACTGTAAGAATATACAAGTTGAAAAAAAAGTTTTGACACCTCTCAGCATTTTAGCAATTACAATCAATGCAGATTTAGTCTTAGATGTTCCAAGTATACTTTGCGGGACTATGGTGTTGAGTTCAATGAATCATTATTTTTTTATTAAGTTTTCCTGTCAATTTCACCGATCACCTATTTATTGGCGCTGTGGTGTACCCTAAGTTACCTAAGTCACAGTCTTCTTCAGTAAACCATTTAAGATTATAAAATTATTGTATTATATACTTACACTGACTTTCTTCCACGGTATTCTTACATTCTTTTAATATTTTCTCAGATTTTGGAAATGGAGAGGGTTCTGCCTACTATCTATGTTACAACATTATTTCTGACTTTGTTGTTTGTAAATAGAGTTATTCTCATGCATATGAAAGTAAAAAAGCATATCTTCCATTATGAGCCAGGATACTGGTCTACGTCAGAGAGTGACATTCCAGTGTATGATTTGTAAATGTTTGATAGGTGCTGAGACTGTAAACCCTACATAGACTAATGTTTGTATTGATTGTACTATCCCCATCTAATTCTTTGGATAATCTTCAGATGCGGCCAAAGAAATTCCATTTGGATCTTTTTAATTCATCACCCATCCACATTCATTATGTGTGGAAGCCGTCGGTTGAATTTTCCAATGTCCCACATACTCTTCATGTGGTTTTAACTCTCCCAAATTAGCCAAATACAGATGTATTTCCCCTTTAACTATTTGGACCTTTAGCATTTGCAGATTCGCATGTGCGTGTATAATGCAACCATCACATCTAGCCCATTAACACACATTAGACTAGAATGACCATACATTAAACCCCACAAACCAATGAAAGGGAAAGCCACAACGTTTTTGTAGCAGCTATATAATGCCATTCTTATTTTTCCACAAATCTTATCAAATATATATCTTGAGCTCTCAATCCCCATAGGTAAGAGATTCTCAAAAAAATATGCAACATGTGCTAGTAATTGACTTCGATACTTTTAGAACTTTCTGGGAATAGATTTCGAAAAAGTGAGAAGCTGCAGATTCCTTACCTTAGAAATATCCCCAGGCATCAGACTGGATCCTGAAAGGTTTCGTGAGGAGTACACCTGTGTGCCAGTAGGTGATGTCGCTCAGTTCCGTGTGGCTTTGTTGGCATCATCAGCACTGGAAGTGACGTTCGTGGTGCAAATATAGTTGCCACCCAGGCGCCCTGATGTCAGTTATGTTTTGCAACTTTTCACGCCAGAAGTGCTGAGCCATGATGTGTACTGATCACTGGTGTGGAAAACTAGGGCACTGAAGGGGAAAGGCCTGGCCCTAGAAATCCGTTCTCAGAGCGGGGAGGATGGGTGAGTCGGTAAGGAATCTGCAGCTAGTTAGAGTCTCTACCAGATAAGGCGTTACTGGAGGTAAGTAACTTGTTCATCTGATAGAAACTTCTAGTTGCAGATTCCTTACCTTCGAATAGATACCCAAGCAATACCTCCCTGGAGGTGGGTGCAGACCAATTTCACACAAGGAAGACCGGTAGGACAGAATGGGGAAAGTGCCCATCCCTACTGACCTGACAGTAGTGTTTGGTAAATGTGTTCAGGGAATCCCACGTTGCTGCCTAGCAGATGTCCAGGACCAGAATTAAGTGAGTTAATGCATTTGTGATAGCTTTACCTCTGGTGCGATGAGCACAAACCCTCAAGGTATTGCTTCATAGCCAATGCGTAGCAGATTTTGATACAGAGTACAATCCATTATGACATGGCCCTCTTCTGTACTGCTCGTTCTTTCTTCGCTCCGACATACCCTGTGAAGAGTTGGTCATTCACCTGGCACTCTTTCGTATGGTCAAGGTAGAACAACAACACTTTTTTGGGGTCCAGGCAGTGAAGTTGCTCTTCTTCCTGGGAGGGATGAGGTGCAGCGTAAAAAGTAGGAGTGATGGTTAGGCCTACGTGAAATGGAGTGACCATTTTCGGAAGAAAGGAAGCTCTCATACAAAGCACTAGTTTTTCTAGGTAGATGTTAAGATGAGGAGGCTTGAATGACAAGGCCTGAAGCTCACTGACCCCCGGGCAGATGTAATGGCCACCAATAAGGCCATCTTAATGATAAGGAGCCTGAGGGGACAGTTATGCAAGAGCTCAAATGGAGCGCACATCTGGAACGTCAGGACCAGCTAAAGGTCCTACTGAGGCATAACGAAAGGAGTGGTGGGGAAACATATGTTGTAAATCTTTCAAACACCTATGTCCAGTAGGGGATTGGAAAGGGAAGGTTGGTCAGGAAACCGAAGAAAAGCAGAGATTTCAGAAAGATATCCCCTAACAGTGCCCAGAGCTTAGCCCTTCTGGGCAAGAGAAAGTACGAACAGGAGAATCTGAGAAAGGGAAGCAGAAAGGGGATAAAAGTGTCTTTCTGTACACCATGGCACAAATTTCGCCCAACGGCAGGCATAAACCATTTTGGTAGAGGGACGCCTGGCTGCCGAGATAACATTACAGAATTCGGGTGGATGGTTGAAAGCTGTAAACTGTTGTCACTCAATCTCCACGCAAGAAGGCGGATCGTTGACTGGTTCGGGTGAAGAACCTTCTCTTGCTGCTGCAACAGAAGATCCTCCCAAAGGGGCAGCTTGATCGGAGGACCAATGGCAATGCTCAACAGCTCAAGATACCAGACCCTCCGTGCCCAATCCCGAGCCACAAGGATGACCTGGGGCCAGTTGTTCCTGAATATGAGAACTCTGGGCAGGAGTGGTATGGGCAATAAGGTGTGCAGCAGGCCTGAGCTCCACTCAAGACGAAAAACGTCTCCGTGCGAGAGCCACCTTGGAATCTCCAGGGCACAGTATTGCTGACAGTGCTCGTGCTTGGTGAATAGATCTAACCAAGCCTCTCTCCACTGATGAAAGAGACCTTGCACTTCAGCTGAGTTCATCCGCTCTGGCGTTCAGGGAACCCGCCAGATGTTGAACCAAAAAGGATAAGCCCTCCAGTTCCAGTCATGCCCAAAGATGCAGGACCTCTTGACAAAGGGTCCATGACCCCGCCTGCCCTGCTAGTTGCAGTACCAAATGGTGGTGGTGTTGCCTGTGAACACTTGCACTTGCTTTCACTGGTTAGGTGGTAGGCCTTCCATGCCAATCGGATCGCTCAGAGCTCCAACATGTTGATGTGGAGTCCGGATTCTGCTGGAGACCAGAGTTTTCAAATCTCCACCTCTCCCACATGGCCGCCCCATCCCAGGAGTGACAAATCTGTCACTACAGTCAGATCTGGTTGGGGAAGTGAGAGGGGTCTGCCGTTAACCCAATCGCGATTCGTAAGCTACTGCTACAAGTCCTTTACAGTTCCCCACAATATCTGGACCATGTCGGAAAGACTCCCCTGATGCTGAGCTCCCTAGAACTTCAGGTCCCACTCCAGAGCTTGCATATGCCAATGGGCATGTGTCACAAGCAGGATGCAGGAGGCCATGAGACCCAGCAGCCTCAAAGTCAGTCTCATCGAAATTCAGGATAGAGGCTGAAGCATCGTTATAACAGCCGGAGTATACTGGACTCAGCATTCGGAAGGATAGACGCAAAACTGCACTGTGTCCAAAACAGTTCAGATGAAAGGTAACGTCTGAGAGGGAGTTAGGTGTGACTTTGGCACATTGACAGTGAACCCCAGAGAATGCAGGAGGTCTGCCGTAGTCTGAAGGAAGGAGACAATTGCCTGGGGTGAGCCTGACTTCTACAGCCAGTCGTCGAGATAGGGGAAGAATGGCACCCCTGATTTCCGCAGATGACCTGCGACCACCACCATCACTTCGGTGAACACCTGAGGGGTGCTTTTGAGGCCAAAAGGGAGCACAGCAAACTGAAAATGCTCATGGCCCACCGTGTACCCAGGTAATGTGTGTTGGCAGGCAGGACAGGAATGTGTAAGTATGTGTCCTGCAACTCCAACACCGCCATCCAGCCTCCAAGGCAGACAGCACCTGAGCAAGAGTGAGCATCTTCTATTTTTCCTTTATGAGGAAAAAATTGAGAGAGCGCAGGTCGAGGATAGGACAAAGGCCTCCGTCCTTTTTGGGCACCAGAAAGTAGTGGGAAGAGCAACACAGTCTACTTCTGGCATCCACACTCTCTGTGTGGCTCTTTTGGCCAAAAGAGCCGTCACTTTCTAGTGGAGAAGAGATAGGTGGTCCTCAGTCAGCCTTTGGCAAGTAGGTATCGTGGAAGGAGGGGCAGTCTCGAAGGGGAGGGAGTAGTCCCTTCAGACAATCTGCAAAACCCACCTGTCCGGAATTATGCACTGTCAGCGGGTCAGGTGATGGCGAATCTTGCCATCCACTGGGTGTCGTCCATGATGCTAAATGGACAGACTAGATGGGTTTTAAAGGCTGAGGCTGCTGGGGGTTGGTGGACTGACCTGACTACTGGCCACCTAACCCACGGGGCCAGCAGGCACCGCGTCCACAGCCACCAAGGGGCTGTAAAGCTGGGCGGTAAGGATGTGGCTGTACGCCCCTTCCGTGTCTACAAAAGGAGCAAAAGGGGGATTGAGGGTGAAGAGGAGCCATGAAAAGGCCCAAGGGCCTGGTCGTAGCTTGCTGTCCTTAAAGGCGCTCCAGCACTGAATCCGCATTGTCTCAGAAGAGACAGGGGCCATCAAAGGGCATGTCCATGAGAGAGGACTGGAGAGTCCCAGAAAAGCCAGTAGTCCTCAATAAGACGTGGCATCGCAGGGCCACTGCCGACAAAAACGCTCTGCCTAGTGAGTTGGTAGTGTCTAGTACCCAGCGAATGGTGAACTTAGCTGCATCCCTCCCATCTGCAACAGCCTGGGAAAGAACGGTCCGGCCTCCTCCTGGACCATTGGCAGCACCTGTATCTGTATTCCACAGTGTGTGTGAATAGCAGCTCAAAAGACACGCAGTGTTCACAGATCAAAGTGCCAGGCAGGCAGAAGAAAATATTTTCTTCCCCAAACTGTCCAGCCTCTTGGGTTCCCAGTTCGGGGTTTCGAAGGAAATGCACTAGGATTTACATAGGACATTGGGCTTGGACCACTAAGCTATCCGGGGTAGAGTGTTGGGAGAGGAAGTTTGGGTCCCCTGGAGCAGGGCGGTGTGGGTGGGCAATCGTACTTTTCACAGGAGGCCCTGTGTTGGGCTTGGACCAGGTTCCAAGAAGAACGAGTGTAAGAGCTTTGTTGAAAGGGAGCAGCGGTTCTGGGGCGGGGGGGCGCACTTCCGGTTGCAGCACCTCTTTCAAGACATTTGTCTTGACTGCCACTGAGGATAGATAAGGTCAAGGACCTCAGCCGCCCTACGTATCACCATAGCGAAGGACTCTCCCTCCTCCATAGCTATGGTAGGGGGAGAAAGCATGCCAGAGTCTGGAGACGTGTCCAGTCCACTGGCTTCACCCAGATATTCGCACCAGACCATGTTTCCTTCCTCATATGACTGGTATTTCTCAGAATCCAGCGACCCCTCCATTTCTCCCCAAATCCTAGCCTGTAAGAATAGGGCTCAGGCTCCGTCCTGGATGGCATGACTCCAGTCTGCTTCGGTTGATGCCCCTCCGACTCCATGTCAGAGTAAGGGAAGAAGTTAGGGATGGTGCTGCCGGTAGGCGCTGGGAGTGGCAGCCTTGGGACCGGTGTTGGGGAAGGTCGAGATAATACAACTGTCGCCGGAGCTACTGGTGTTGATACAAAATGGGCCCCTCTCGAACCCGTGAGGTCCAAAGGTGTGCCGGTGGGAATGGGCCGTCCCAAATAGGAGGTGCATGACCTCATCAAATTCTTTGAGTTGGGGGGGGGGGCACTCTGGCTCCCGGGAACTCTGGGAGGCGCGGAGCCAGCCCAGATGCTGACTCAACTTCGGAGCCACGCCTCGAGTGGCAACGCTCCCTCATCTTATCTGCCAATTACTTCTTCTTGTGCAACTTCAACTTACCCGAATGGCTCGACGACTTGGAGTACGACGAAGACCTCAGGCTGCGCAACTGCTCCCAGGACCTTCTTCTAGATCGGGTCCTCACTCGCTGCAGTATTGCACGTCGAGCTGCCAAAAAGTTTGACAGATTGCTCTTTCAAGGCCTTCGGATGAATGAGACGGCAGTTGGGGCAGGCCTTTGGGTCGTGTTAACGCTCGAGGCACCAGACGCAAACTAAATGCGGGTCTCTCACAGACATCTGTCAGTGACAGGTGCCACAGGGCTTGTAGCCGGGCTTCTTAGACTGTATTTCTGCCACACTAGGAGGTAGGACCTCAAAAAGACTTAGGCAAAACTTTGAAAAAACCTGGTCAAAAACAAATCCTTGATCTGCGTGGGCTGGCGCGGAAAGAAAAGTGCTGACATCAGCATGGCTGGGTGGTGCCTAAATTGGCACCGCAAATGCCACTTCTGGTGTGGATGATGCCACATGGAGCTGAACGACATTACATACTGGCGCCCACAGGTACTGCTCACAAAAAATCTCCGGATCTAGTCCGCTTGGCGATAATTCTAAAGGAGGCAATCTGTGGCTAGAAGTTTCTATCAGATATTGAGTTTTCACAGACCAACAAGCCTGGAGTGGGGGCTGAAGATGATTTCTGATGTGTATGTATTGAATAGTAAATATGGCATACTACAGCAACTCTGCCAAATATCGAACATCAGGGGTTAGCCTTAGGTATTTTGGTACAATCTCTGCATCACGATGATGAAGATTGCCACACAATTACCTCAGCACATAAGGTGAGTGGCATTATTGTCTGCTTCATGGCCACAGTGGTGATTCATTTTTCTTCAGCTGAGCTGCAGCCAAGTCAATCAAACAGGGGGCTGGTTCACTGCATCCAGCCACAGGCATAGTAGACTCATCTTTCACCCTTATTGCGCAATTCTGTTGTTGTCTAGGTAGCTGATCTAACCTCCTTTGGCTAACGTGCTGCCTCAGTTGTGTTACACTGCTCAGCACAACATTCTCACCTACGCCACAGGTTGGTTGCATAGCCTTTTGGAGCAAAGAAGCCATCAGTGACAAGAGGAGGCATGGGACTGGTGATGATAGTCCCACCTTCATCTTACTGTCACAGGACACTTTACTTCATCCAAATGACTTTTTCTTAGGCCTCTGTGTTAGAAATGGCCCTTTCTAGGGTTCTTTCCCTTGAGTTTTTGCTTTAAGCCTTGTAGGGAAAGGCGATTGTGCAGGATTCCCTAGGTGCAGAATAGTGTTTGGGATAGATGAGTTTGTAATGGTAAATCCTCTTTGGTGGTGCTAGTGGATTCAACATTACGTGGGTGATATGTCACTATGGGAAAGTGGGCATTTTGATGCTCAGGGCTGTGTGTACATGTCGGCCAGTCTCCAATTCACTCCTGGGTGCTGGGGGTACAGTTACATTTGTGCATTCCTGATAGAGCACCATAAACTAGGGGCTCAAGGGAAACTGCAGACCTCTGACTCTGAGGGGGTCTCTCTGAGACGGTCACGGGGGTGGGGGCGGGGGGTTATTGGCACCTGCATTCCAAGGGGCCAGGTCTTGGCCCTACTAAAGGTAGTGATTTAACCTCCCGGGGAAGGATGGCAGACAGGACAGAATTGAGAGAGGGCCTGTGCATTTCAAAGGTGGCCTTTTGAACTGATTGAGTCTTAAACGGCCATCGTGGATATTACTACTTGGGCTCTGGCCTCAGAAGTTAGAGATGCTTTTGAGATTTGGAACCATACTACGTTGGTTCGATGCTGGGACATCCATAGAAGGAATCATTAGGGCAGGATTGCAACTGGATTATCCGCATTTGGTCGGTGGAGCTTGTCGTGATCCAGGAAGGGGATGATCACTTGGTGGATTTTGCCTGGACGTTGCTGGCCTGCAGCTAGGGGCCAGCTGTCGTGGCCCAGAACCCTAATTATTCTCCATAGGCGAGTTGCTAGCCTCCTGTCCACGAAATCCCAGGGACAAAAAGGAACTTCCTGTTTTCACAAGATCATAAGGACCGCATAGAGGTGCAATGAAAACGGGTAAAAGTGATAGTCATTGGGACAAGGACTGTCCTGGCGTACACCATCATCGCTCTGTGCTTGTAAAGATCAGCGGCCATCTGACGTGCCGGGACGTGAGGAGTTAGAGGAGTGCTGGGGAAGCCTGCAGAGTCTGAGGGACCCGTGCTTGCAACCAGGGGACCTGTGCTAGCTTGCACCCTGGAGCGTGTTGTGTCAAAGGGGGTTTTGGTGACTTCATCTGGGACGGTCTTTAACCTGAGGACAACAATGCCCGACATCGCAGCCTCTGTCCAAGATCGCTGGCTCCCTCTACCCACGCCACAAGGTACTTTGTGGTGGAGAACATCATGATGGGACCCAAGGGGTTTTGTTGTGCCTTGTGGGCACCAACGGCTGGCTGTCGGGAGCTATGACAGCTCGCACCTCTACCTGGGGAAACATTTCTCCAGACTTGGAAGGTCACCAGCTTTCTGGCTTACAACTTTTTGTCTACATGGGGATAGCAATCCCGCACTTGTGCAGGTGTCGCAGGGCGTCTGGAGGTCTAAGTAACATTTTTTTTCCATTTTCGGTAATTCTGTCAATCTAATTAACGTGGAGCTAGCAGGGTCAATGTGTATTGTTGGCCGGTGCAGTGTAGTGACTGAGGGGCTGGGTCACGAGCTGTAGTCAAAGAACTGTGCAAATGGGGTATGCAATACTGGGAATATCGTGTTTGTTGATTATCTCTGAACAAGGCTTATATGGTTAGAACGTTCTGCTGCAATTGGGAAAAGTTTGACACTTGCATATACCTGTAAAGTACGTATTCAATATGTGGCTAGTTTTGATTTCAATGGATATATAGTGTTGATTTGAAGATCTGTGTGTAATACAAAGACTAGTGTTTTATACGGGAAACAACCATTACAACGCAGTCAATACAACACACTACCTTTACAATGCAGTTATTACAACTCAACATCGTTTACATCGCATGCCATTACAACACAACCATTACAACATATGTCACTACAACGTATGCCATTACAACGCATACCACTACAACGCATGCCATTGCAACCCATTATAAAGTAAGTAATGGGAAATAGTAATTTTTACCCCTACACTATCCAAGACTTACCTTACTGTTGCACTCACTGGAGTGGGAATAGCAATTTTTACCCTTCCACTATCCAACACTTACCCTACTGTTGCACTCACTGGAGTGAGAATAGTAATTTTTACCCCTACACTATCCAACACTTTTACTGTTTCCCTAAAAGTATTATGCGTTGTAATGGTATGCGTTGTAAGTGTAGTTTCTAAAAATGCGTTGTGATGGCATGCGTTGTAAAATCATGCGTTGGAATGGATATTGCGATGTAAAAACTGCGTTGTAAAGGTATGCGTTGTAAACGTTTGCGTTGTAACGTGTCCCATTTGTTTAATACATATGGTGTAGCATCTTTTTATAGAGTACACAGTGTATTGCGAGGGTGGTGTTGTGCCAATACTTTACACATTGACCCTGAGGATAAGCCTGACTGCTCTGTGCCAAGCTACCCAAGGGTGAGCACAGGTTATCGGACACGAGTATCGTGTCTAGATTCCGACGTGCTTCGATGCATCCCAGCCAGCCAGAAACCGCTGGGTCCAACACCCTGCCTACAGCTTTTAACTGTCTATTGTCAAAGACCTATTGTGTGCAATAGAAATACTTTAGGCTTTGGGACAGCCCATGGCTTAGCATTTTTATCAAACTTATTTGCTTGCTTCTTATTCAATTGCTTTCCTTTCGCTCGTTCCTGTCGCGTCGGAGACCCTCACAAACTACTCAGGAGACGGTAGGGTTCCAGCAGGCATTTCCTTTATTCTCATGAGCGCATCTCTTTACAGCAGCATGCCCTGACCTCTCACCTCGAGGTCCAGATCCCAACTGACCCCAGATCCCCTCCCCTGACCGGATGTGGTGTCCGGTGTCCCTGTCCCCAAACCCTGAGTCCCCAGGGTCCTAGTGCCATCGTGTGGGCACGACATCTCCCCCCTTGTTGCAAACGAAATGGCTTGCCAATTGTCCCATGGCTCATGGCAGTGATAGAGAAGCGTAGAGAGAAAAGAGAGAGAGGGAGAGATAGAGATAGAGATAGAGAGAGAGGGAGAGATAGAGAGAGATATATATATCAGAATATGCGGAGAGATGTGTTGAAGGATATTCCTTCACATCTCTTCGATCAGTCTCTTGGTCTTTTTGCATTCTCTCCTTGGTCGCTGTTCTCCGACGTCGGGTGTTGGGTTTTCCTGCGATGCATCTCTGGTCTGTTCTTGCTTTGGCATCTCTATTTCTTCTTTGGTCTTCACTTCCTTAAAGTGGGAACTGTTTCTAGTGATCTGGCGTTGGCCGGCTGCAGCTGTGATCATGGGCCCATTCACTTTCACCACTTTTAGTGGTTCCTTTGCGAACGCGCTGTCCGACTTTCTCACCTGCCGCTGTTTCACAAAAACCATGTCCCCTTCCTCTAACTTGTGGTTTGTTGTATGTCTTCTTTGATCCACGTGTTCTTTCATCTTCGCTTTCTGCCCCCTGTCTTTGATGGAGATGTCTTCCTGGTCCGCTTTTTTTTCTTCCTTTATCTGTGGCAGTCGTGTTCTGCTCACTCGCCCTAGTACCAATTCAGCGGGACATCTTCCCGTGGAACTGTGGGGTGTGTTCCGGTAGTCCCTAAGTACCTGGCATAAGGCTTGTCCAATCGAGATTTCTGTTATTTTTGCTCTTTGCACCGCCTTTTTGATGGTCCCCATGAACCTCTCAGCCATCCCGTTGGCTTGCGGCCACAAGGGCGTTATGCGTCTGTGATGTACGCCTAGGTATGCCATGAATCTCTTGAATTCTTCGCCTGAGAAAGGTGGGCCATTGTCTGTTTTTAATGTCTGTGGCGAACCCCATGCCGCAAAAATGTCATCCAACACGGGCAGTGTTGCGTTCGCAGATGTCGATGACACTGGCCTTACTATGGGAAACCTTGAGTATTCATCGATCATGACTAGAAAGTAACTTCCTGTTTCTAGAGGCCCGTAGAAGTGTGCTGCCAGCTCTGTCCACACCGCTTTTGATGGTTCCGGTCTTGAGGGTGGCCCTATTATTTGACATACATGGCACTTTGTCACCATTTCCTCCACCATGCTGTCAAGTCCCGGGAACCACACCTTTTCCCGCAGCATCTTTTTGGTGGCCACCATGCCCCGGTGTGACTCGTGCGCCAATTCCACCGTCCTTCTTCTCAGCGTTTGAGGCATCACTATTCTGGTGCCTCTCATTATTGTTCCATTTTCACATTCTGATAGTTCCTCGTTTATTCTTTTGAATGCCAGCAGTTCTTCTTTGTCTACTCCTTTACCTGTGTACATGTTGTCATTCACGTGTCTCCATCGTTGAGCCTTGTTGATCCTCATTGCCTCTTGCATGGTGTCATCCTGTCTCGTTGCTTGTTCCAGTTCACTCATTGTTATTGTTGCAGGTGTACTGAGTTTCAGTGCAAAGTTTAAGTACTCTTCTGCCATTGTGGTCACTTGCGAGTTTTGTGGTAGGGGGTGTCTTGACACCTAGTCTGCTGGATTTTGTTCTTTGCCTGGCTTGTGGATGATTTGAAAATTGTAGTCCATGAGCCTGATTCCCCATCTTTCTATTCTTGGTGGTATCTTTGCATTCGGGTTGCCATATATTGTGATCAGAGCCTGATGATCCGTTATGATCATGAACGGCTTTCCGTACACGAACATGTGGTAGTGTTCACAGGCCCACACTACCGCCAGACTCTCTTTTTCAGGTTGTGAGTATCCTTTCTCAACGTCTGTCAGACTCTTGCTCCCGTACGCGACGATGTGTCTTGGGGAATCTCTCCCGGGTTGATGTTGTGCTAAAATTGCTCCCAGACCCACAGGGCTGGCATCCACTGTCAGCTCTGTGCATAGTTTCGGGTCGAAGTAGGCCAGATGATCCACTGCCGTCACTGCCTTTCTTATCTCCTCGAACCCTTTGTCACACTCACTGGTCCATCGAAAGGTTTGGCCTTGTTTCGTCAGCTCTCTCAGTGGTGCGCTGACCGTGGCGAATTCCTTGATATAGCGCGCGCAGTAGCTTGCGAGCCCTAGAAACGATCTCACTTCTGCCACGTCCATTGGCTTCTTTGCCTTTTCCAGTGTTTCCACCTTGCTGTGGTCTGGCCGCATTCCTTTTTTGGAGAAAATGTGACCGAAGAACACCAGCTCATTTTCGCCCCAGTTCGCATTTTCCTTCATTCAGCGTTAAACCGGCTTCTTCTAGATGTGAGCATACCTCTCTTAGGGCAGTGTCGTGTTCTTCATCCGATTTGCCGAACACCAGGATATCATCACTGTAATTCAGGCTGTTCTTGACTGGCCTGATGACTTGACGAATTGTCTCTTGAAAAATTTCCGCAGCTGATGAAATCCCGAAACTCAAACGCTTGTATCTAAATAGCCCTAGGTGGGTGGAGAATATCGTGATGTATCGCGACTGGGGGTCGAGTTCCAGTTGATGGTACCCCTTGCATAGGTCCTGCCTACCGTCTTTCACCGGAGGGTGTGTTTCTGGATCCCTTTTGCCAGCTTGAGAGGGGCTACTGTTCGCCGGACCCGCTCCGCGGGTCCCGCTTCACCTGGGCACTTGCTGTGTGTTGTGTGCGAGGCGTGCAGGGCTGCGAGCGTGACGCAGGGGACTCCAACTACCAGGAGTCCCTGCGAGGCCAATCACCACCACCTGGCCCGCTCTCCCTGCAAGGCACGCCCACAGCACACCTGTATATTAACGAAGCACACACCCGCGCACGCGGGACTTAGCCCGGGGCTAAGACCGGGCAAAGAGCGGGCCGTTTGAGGCCGTTCGAGGACTTGAGAGACTGGACTGGGCTGCACCACTTTCGCCTTTTGTAGCTATTAGTGCTCCTTGTTTGCATTTTTCACTTTAACTCCTCCTATCTATTCACGATTAAAACTATGTGTTCAAGGGCAAGTCGCAGCAAGACTGCAAAGGGTGGTAAGATGCTTAATGGGACCTTAGATGATTTTCATAACTAGAACGAACACTGCTATAGATAATGAAATCACCAAAATGCAACAACGAGTTTCCCTAGATCTGGAGGAAGCAAGAAGATTGTCACAAACTTTTGCTATGTCTAAAAAATCTTCCTTGGGCCATATAGCTACTGCAAAAACTCCTGAACAACCACTCAACCTACGGCTTATTACTACGCAGGCTGATGTGCACCACTCTCCATTTCTACAGGCGCAGACACCCGAGGTAGTTTCTACCACAGGTCCCCTCCCACCATGTTCTAACCATAACCCCCCCCTGATTGTCGTCGGCTCAGATTTGGGCACGCACATTGAAATTACTACAGCCAGTTTTGAGGCACATGGCAATTCTTTGGGTTCCAATGCTAAGGGTCCATCGCTAATAAAAAAATGGAAGTTTAGTTCAGCCTACTTACGGAAGAGGGCTAAAATCGCTAGGACACACTGTCCCATTGTCAGAAACTTGCCCACAGAAAGAGAAATAGAAAGGCCCATAGCCCTAGAGCAGGAGCCCCCTAGCATAGATGCCAATGACGCATCTTGCGACACTATGACTATAGATACTACAGAAGAGGTTAATGGGTCGCAATTATGCGAGATAGAGGGAAGAGATGAGGAATTCATAAATATAGTATGGATAACCCTAAAAAAGCTTTTAACCTCTCTGGATCTTAGACTCGCACGTATAGAAAACCACCTTCTAGAGGTGGAAAAAAGCATCTTAACCCTAGCAAGCCTTAGTCTCCAGGCTAATCAAGCTATTGAAGTTAGGACCTCACTAGAAGTTCAATCAAATGCCCCTACTTCTATTACTACTTCACCACCACCGCCCCCTAATAGGCCAATACCCAAACCACGTACGAAGGGTTGTGAAAACAAAACTCCACAAATCTCACCAAAGCTAGCAAAACCCCTCTTGCAGCAATCGTCCTCAACATATAAGGAAGGTTATGCCCCAAAGTCGTACGTTGCGAAGGCCCAGCGTCCTATCTCACAGGGCACCCAAAACAACCATAACTTTCGTGGTGGATATATAGATCTCCCCCCCGATGCTAAGCCCTTTGTGGCAGTGATAACTGGTGTCCCTGAAATAGGGAACCATTACCAGGAAAACTACCAATCCCTTAGAAATAAGGTCATCCATTGGTTGAACACCAACAGGCAGATTCCCAACCACATGAGAAGCAAAATACTTATGGTGCGTAGAGTCCCTTGGATAGGACCTTCACCCAAATCCATCGCCGGTGACTGCATTGTGGTCTCATTCGAGGATCCACAAACGGCCCAACATATATGTTCGTGGAATATAGGGGGAGAGACTTCTCCCCTTGAAGTGAGACCACTAACCTTTTTCTATCCTCCCCGGCCCAATCCAATTCATGGGGGTGACTGGTCACTAGTTGGGTATTCGGCCCGTGGAGGGACGAGAGATGGGTGGAAAGGCCCAAATAGCAGGAATAACTCGTGGCACAGGAATAACGTGTGGCACGGGGCTCCCACCTTCAATAGGTTTGGTTGTCTAGATGATGTAGACTGACTTCCTTTGCCCCAGGGTGTGTTGCCCGACGCTAAGGTTGAAATGCACCTGCCGTCAAATGAAAACAGGCTCCCAGATAATAACCTCTGCAAGGGCAGCCCGCCCAGGGGAATACTAAAAGATCTAGACAGGCCAGTATCTAGTGCTATAGATCCTTCACATGTTGTAACTCATTCTGTAATCCACTCTGCAGGCCTTTTAGTTTTGGATATTGTAGTTGACCTGGGGATCCCTAATACCCCTACCCAGAAGGAACACCATGAATTGTTTAACTTGTCCCAGACCGTTTCTCCACTACTGCTAAGGGTGCCTGTATCCAGCTCCAGTCCTAGTGCTGCCAGGGATCCCGAACTTCCGGCAACGGAAATGGCAGGGGTGGAGGGCCCACAAACCCGAGCGGGAGAAGTTGGAATGGTCCCACTGTCGATGCATGCGCATAAGGGGCCCGCCCTTGTTGG
Source organism: Lissotriton helveticus (assembly GCF_964261635.1). Lineage (NCBI taxonomy): Eukaryota > Metazoa > Chordata > Amphibia > Caudata > Salamandridae > Lissotriton > Lissotriton helveticus. The sequence continues at coordinate 669,558,272 of NC_136061.1, forward strand.
CGTCCACCCTGTGCCTGCCCCTCCAGTGGGCTCGCGGATTGAAGGGAGCCCGACCATAAGAGTTCTTAGTTGGAATGTAGCAGGTCTTGCTCGCAATATGGATATCCCGGAATGGAACTCCTTGGTCGAATCCTTTGAGATCTGCCTTCTGCAGGAAACTTGGTGTTTAGAACCACGCCACAGGGTGGGTTATTCTTTCTACTTTGTGCCTGCTTCGCAACTACCCGGTAGTAAAGGCCGCCCGTCTGGCGGCCTTTTAATCTGGGTTAGTATTGCTTTGGGTCTATCTGTCAGACCAATGTTCACCAAATCACCTGACCTGCAGCGATTAACACTTACGGGCTTAGGTAGAAATAAGCTGGAGGTGTTCAATATTTATTTAAGGGGGGCAAGGGGTGGTGCCTCTTTGCTACCATGTGTTGGTCTCGAGGAGGAACTTGGTTCCTGTAATGCTGATTCTCTAGTCCTACTGGCCGGGGATCTGAACTCTTCATTTGAACCACTTGCTAGCGATGACATCTTAGATATTTGGGAAGAAGATACCAGGAGAGGCATCCCCCTGCTTAATATTGAACCGATCAAAAAATGGACCCAGAGTGCTACAGATCTAAATGCCCTTTGTATGGAATTCGGCTTAAGGGCTACTAATGGGAGATCTAGGTCCGATTCTAAAGGGGCACACACATATAACAGGGTGGGTTACACCTCCCGGATTGACTATATACTCCTGAATTTCAGGCTTTGGCCCCACCTGCTAGATATGGAGGTTCTTCCAACTATTGATAGTGACCATAACCCACTAGTTCTGACTTTGTCCCCTCCTTGGCCGGGTAAGATTCCAAGTTTGCCCCCACACACTTGGAAATCAACGCACGAGGTATGCCCCGCGAATTGCGGTAGACGGCTTAAAGGAAAAAAGTTGTCGTGGACGAGGGAAAAATTTCTTTAATAAAATCCACAATGGTCAACATGAAATCTCGGCTGGACTCCATGGGCTCTAGTAAAGTGGATGTCCCTGCCCTTTTCACAGAGACAGTTAAAGCTCTAGGAGAAGTGTTCAGATCCCGTCCACCAGGCACTAGAGAAAAGCAAAGAAGGGCACCAAGGGGAGAAGCGAATTGGTTTTCTCCCGCCTGTCGTTCTGCCAAACGTGAGCTGATTAGAGCAGTAAAATCCGGCCTTAGTAGACATATCAGTCTTGCAAGGAAAAGCTATAAAAAGGCACTAGCCTTGGCCAGGGCTGAGCACGAAAATCAATTTTGGTCTGATTTAATTGCAGCTAGCTCCAGGAAAGACTCTAAAGGCTTCTGGGAATTATTGAGAGTAAGGCACAAACCTGAAGACTCCCTGTTGACTTGTAATATAGCGGGGGAGGTGTGGTTCACCCATTTCTCACAGCTTTATTCCCTAACGAGGGGCTATCCAGCAACTATGATGCACTTTTCGCATACAGATGGCTCGGATCATAATGGGGCCAATTTCTTTCTTTCCAAAGAAGTAGAGGGGGCAATTAAGTCCCTGGTTCCGAACAAGGCTGCGGGACCAGATGGTATTCCAGGTGACCTACTTAGGGTTAATATTGAAGAGTGGAGTAGCCTTATTGCCTCACTTTTGAATGCTGCTTTGATGGGCGGGTGTTTGCCGGACTCATGGAAGGGGGCGGAGGTCGTCCCGATTTTAAAAAAAGGGAACCGGGACGACCCCACTAACTATCGCCCGATTAGCTTGCTAGACTCCTCGCAGAAGGTAGCGGGTAAGGTGATCTTAGGAAGGCTTTTACAGTGGGTCGAGGAAGAACAAATACTCTCGGACTATCAGGCTGGGTTCAGATCCGGCACGGGGACCATCGAACAGACATTCCGGTTATTAATGATTTACTGGAAAGTGGTCGTACTGGGCAAGGGCAGTCTGTATCTTGCATTTATTGACTTACGGACTGCCTTTGACCTGGTCCCACGAAACCAACTGTGGTGTGTCCTCGATGCAATGGGTATCCCCACATATCTACTTAATATGCTAACAAAGCTGCACGAAGATAACTTCGCGCAGATCCGGTGGGGCAATCAAGGCCAAAAAACAGCACGCATTCCTGTGAACAGGGGTGTCCGCCAGGGGTGTGTGCTAGCCCCCACTCTGTTCTCATTATATGTTAACGGAGTGGTGGAGCACTTACTTAATCAACCAGCTGATGCACCTTCCCTGGCGGGCAGGAAAATTCCTACCCTCCTGTTCGCAGACGACACCTTGCTGATCTCGAAAACCCCTGTAGGGTTGCAATGTCTACTTTCGAGTTTCAAGAACTTTTGTGATGCTAGGGGCCTTGCTATTAATGTAGGCAAAACCAAGTTTCTGGTCCTGAACCCTCCGAGGAAAACTGTTATTCCACCTTCCCTGGATTTCGTCCCCCTTGAGAGGGTTAAGGAGTTTGACTATCTTGGAATTCGCTTATGCGATTCCATGAGCTGGAAACCACACCACCAAAAGGCCCTGTTGACTCATAAGAGGGTGGTGGGGGCGCTTTTGAAAGAACAACGGGCTTCCCCACTTAAACCCATTGGCCCTGTATTAGATATCTATAGGGCAAGGGGGGTAAGTGCAGCCCTGTATGGGTCCGAACTTTGGGGTGTCCAGAAAGTGGACTCCCTAACTAGCTCGGAAAATAAATTCCACAAAGACCTTATGGGCTTACCGCAAAGTACACCTGTTCTCCCACTCCTCTTAGACATGGGAACCCGCCCAATTAGTGAGCAAGCGAGGCTGCGCCCCCTCCTCTTATGGGCTAGAATCTGGAGGGTCCCGGAACTGGTTAGCTATGCCGAAGCCCTAAGAGAACTGCTTTTGACACCTGGCTGGCACAAAGTTCGTTGGTTAAAGGAAGTCAAGTGCCTTCTCTTTAATTTGGGGCTTGAGGAATCATGGGCTACTAGAACAGCCCCGCCCAAGCAGACCCTCAAGAAGTTATACTGGTCATGGGTATTGGCTGATAGAAATTGTAATTCCAAGCTGTGTAAAACTTCTGTTGAATTTTTGATGGTTAAGGAGGTCCATTTCTGTGAACCATATTTGGACATGATCTCTAAATCCTGGGATGGGGCTCTATATTTCAAATTCAGGGTGGGTATATTGCCAGTGGGGAAACTGACTGCTAGTTGGAAGGTTCATGTGCAAACGATCCCTTATTGCCCCTTTTGTGCAAATAGACTTGAGACAGTTCCCCACCTTCTGTTTGTTTGCCCAGCGTATGCAGTCCCGCGCCGTATCTGGCTGAAGCCATTGTGCAGGAGCCTTGGCACTAGATCTTACGATGAAGCTCTACGAATATTAAGATCTGATCCCTGTCCCTTTTTTGCTTGTTGCCTTGCAAAATTTCTGGGTTGGGTTTGGCGGATTCGTTCTTCAAGGCTAATGATCTTGTCATAATTTTTTTTTCTGAAACATGTTAATGTACAAATTGAATGTCTTAAAAGTCTGAAATGTTTGCATTAATGTAATGAGTGCTTTTATAAATCATTTTATTGTATTGTAATGCTTTTTAAGATATGTGTATATATCGAAATAAAGCTTTTTCTACTACTACTAAATAGCCCTAGCTGGGTGGAGAATGTCGTGATGTATCGCGACTGGGGGTCGAGTTCCAGTTGATGGTACCCCTTGCATAGGTCCAATTTTGAGAATCTCCTTGTACCAGTGAGACAGCTAATCATGTCGTCTAGGTGAGGGCCTGGGTGTCGCTCACATTCGATTGCTTTATTCGGGATCCTCATGTCCACGCATATTCTTATTTTCGATTTGTCTTTCTTTGGGACGGCCACGATGGGCGACACCCACGGTGTCGGTCCATCTGCTGGTTCTATGATGTCCTGTTTTAAAAGGGCTTTCAGCTCTTCCTCGACTTGCGGTTGTAGATGTATGGGCACCCTTCTGTGATGTTGCGCAACTGGTCTCACTGTTTCATCAATATGTAACGTTATCTGTCGACCTTTCAGTTTTCCTAATCCTTCTATCAGCTTTGGATATTCTTTTAGAATGTTTTTTCCTTCTGACATGTGATACGTCATTTCCATCAGTCCCATCACTTGTGCTGTGACGTTGCTCAACAGGCATGGCGCGGGGATGTCTCCTTTGAGCACATGTATCTGTTCCATTAGCCTTTGATCCTTGTATCTTAACTCTTCTTTGAATTTCCCCAGGTTGATCACTGGTCGCTTTGCCCCCCATGTGAAAACTTTCACTCGGGACGGCTTCAAGGTCGGCTTGATTTTCATTTTCTCATACTCAGAGACGCACATAATATTGCACGTTGCACCACTGTCCAGCACGAATGTGGCATCATGTGGCCCCACTTTTATTGTTACCGACTCCGTTTTCTTTATTTTCTTCTTGTCCACCAGGCATATTGTTTCATCGCACTCTTCCTCATCTTCCTCTGAGTCTGTGTTAACCTCTGTCATGAGGTACAGTCGCTCTGTTTTCTCTTCCTCGCAATCTTCCCCTGACTCTGCGGATGAACTTCTCACCCCAGTCTCGACATGCCTGATGTGTCTCCGGGTCGACATTCTTCCTCTGCTCGTTCTTCCGCGGTCGTTCCTGAACTGTGCTCCTCGGCATACGCTTGCGTAATGGTCTCTTCCGTTGCATTTTCTGCACGTCTGGCCAAATGCTGGGCATTGGCCTCGGTGTGGGAACTCTAGTCCGCATCTGTAACACGTTCCTTCTTGCGGCTTCCTCACTGCCTGATCACCTCTGTCTTCTCTCCAGCTTCCTGTCTTGCTGTTGCTCGCCATCCGATGAATTTGTTCTCCACCTCTTTCTTTGCCACGTTCCATTACTTGTGCGTGTGTCGTTGCTCGCGCTTCTGCCCTTCCTAGTGCGAGGATGTTCTCTAGGGCTATTGGTTCTTTTGGTATTCTTGTTCGGAATTCTATGTCCCGACAGCCTGTGATGATTAGTAGTCGTATGGCCTGCTCATTGTCGAATTTATCAAATTCACAGTGGGTCACTAGTTTCCTCAACCTCGTTGCGAAATCGTCTAGTGATTCATCAGCTTGCTGGAAAGCAATCGTGAAGCTGTACCTCTCAAAATCCACATTTCTTTGCGGGTCAAACTTGTCAGTTAGGCATTTTATTAGTTTGTCATAGGTGTCAATGTCTTTGGTTGGCAGTGTCACCAGCAGGTCCTCGACCTCATCACCCACTAAATTTAGAAACAGTCCTCGTTTTTTGGCCGCTGTGACATCTGTTGCCTCTGTATAGTTCTCAAAACGCCTGAGCCATTTCTCCCATCTTATCCCTGTTTGCGGTTCAGACAGGCTGAATGGCAGTGGTCTTCTATATTGCGCGCTTGGTTTTGGGTCTGCCATTTCTTGTTTCTGCTTCTTTTCCTTCTTCTTATGTCAGTTTCCTAGTTGACTTTTCCTTTTTCCCCTTTATTTCCTTCTTTATCGCCTTTGTTAAACTCTTATTGCTTCTATATCTTTCTGTGTGCTTGGTGCTCTTTTTCTATTACTTTTGCTTTTATTTTTTTTGTTTGTTGCCCTTCTATTTCTCTTTGGTGGCCGTTTTCTTCTTTATATGTCACTTCTTGTGCTTATTTGGGTGTTTTTCTGAAAACACCGGCACTTTTCTTCGAAAATCGATCTCTTCCTGGCCTTAAGATGGCCGCCGAGCCGTTCTGGCTTCCTATTGGTCTATTTGCCTGGTTCCAAGATGGCCGCTAATAGTCTCGCGAGACTTCGCGGCCAATCCTATTCGTTCCTGACTCTAAAATGGCCGCCGGTGCTTTTCTGCCTCCTAATTGGTCCTTGCGCCTGCTTCTAAAATGGCCGACGAGACTCTCGCGAGAGCTTGCGCCCCAGACCTTTAAACTTCGCGCTTCTTCGTTCAGCGCTTACCGGCACAATCGGGCAATCCTCGCAGCGGTCGGGGTGGGCTCCCGCGTCGCTGCGTTTCTTCATTTTTCTTCACGTCGGCTTCTCTTCTGGGCACGACGGTGCACTCCCAACACGAGGGCCAAGCTTTTCATCGATGGGCACGCAGGTCACTGCGGTCGCCTTCGTCGCCAGTTGTCGCGTCGGAGACCCTCACAAACTACTCAGGAGACGGTAGGGTTCCAGCAGGCATTTCCTTTATTCTCATGAGCGCATCTCTTTACAGCAGCATGCCCTGACCTATCACCTCGAGGTCCAGATCCCAACTGACCCCAGATCCCCTCCCCTGACCGGATGTGGTGTCCGGTGTCCCTGTCCCCAAACCCTGAGTCCCCAGGGTCCTAGTGCCATCGTGTGGGCACGACAGTTCCGTTTGTCCTTCCCCTGGAGCATAGCTTCTTTATTATCCTTTATAATGGAATACTTTTTTCCTTCCATAGGTCACTTAAGAGAAACTACTTTTTTTTCTTTTTCTTTCTTTTGATTGCTCCATGGGGGTGCATGTGGTTTGTTGCTCTGCCCTTCCCCCAAGGCAGTGCTTTCCCTTGCACATCCCTGTCCCCCACACTCTCCACACTGTTCCACACACCTCCCAGCTCATCTAAAAGCTCAGCAACAGCTATATGTTTGACAGTTTGACTAATGAGCAGCCTTTTGTGAATTGGTTTCCTTTTATCTCGTGACTTTCACATGTTGGTTGAAAGCCCAGGCTTAGGCACACAAAGACGGTATTTATAGTGCTGGGGAAGGCGCAGGCTCGCTGCACTTAGCCTGAATTTCAGGCAGAAGAGTGAGCTTCACCAGCGTCTGCAGAACACCAAACAGCTGCAGCATTTGTTCCCGGTCACTAGTTGTGTGGAAAGTAAAGACAAGCATTTTCTTTTAAATTCTGACTCTGTTAAATGGCTGTTATACTCTGAAGTACCAGCAACCAGTCCTCTTTGTTATTTTTATAAACTAGTCGCATGCAATATGATTTTGAACTTCTGTTCAGCGTTTCCTGCATTGAATGTACCATTCCATTTATGAAGCTTGAAAAGACAGAATGTAATCTTCACTTTTGCGGTACCTTACAATAGGTTTGCTTTTCCTCCAGTATGTTTATATTTTTTCTTTAACTTATTTAATACAGCTTCTCAAACAAGTAGTGGCAAAGCCAATAGCTTAGTACTCACATATTAAAAGTCTGACACATTGGTTTTGCTGATGCTTGCTTAACCTTAGAGATTTTTAGTTTTTCTGCCCTAGGGAATGTACAGTGGGGCCCTGTGCCTAGTTTGCTAATTGTTGTGGATTATTTCACTTTTTCAGTTTTATAGATGACATTGGTTAATAAGGCATGAGATGTATGCTCTGTCTCTTCCATTTTCAATCATTTATTGGTATTATTCTTTATTATGCTCCTTTTTGTGGGTGTAACTTGACAGCACAGCTATTGCCAGACTTAATGTGATCAACAGAAAAAAGAGCTTTAGGAAACCCTATAATGAGAGGGGTCTTGCCCACATGTTTATTTCTTTGAGTACATAATTTTATTGGTAGACTCTGTCTGCTCCAACTGAAAAAGAGTGCTTGTATTGTACCGTTTGCCTTATTGGAAAGCATCTACCCAGTACAGCAGCACTGAGTTAGTTTATGGTGACAATCCAATGATCAATATAGGCTGCAACAAATTGGAATATTATTTGGAGTGGATGACCACCCACCTCAAGTAATAATCACAACACTTGTCAGGGTGGACCCTCAAGGTCACTAAATTAACCTGAGCTCACCCTCTTTGTAGCCTTGGCACAGAGCAGACAGGCTTAAATGAAGGAAATATGTAAAGTATGTATGTTTTACCAAAACAGCAATAAAGTAAAACTCTAAAAACAATAAACTTCCTACACAAAATTAGGAAAATAGAGTCCACTTAATTAACAAAATTACACCAAAAATCCCATCAGGGGAACCGGAGATATGAGTTTTTAAAGATTTAAGAGAAAATAGTACCAAAAACCACACTGCACCAATGCTAGTCTATGGCTGCGGTAGACAGACCTAGGTGCAGTTTCAGGCTGACCGTAATGGAATGTCAATCAGGTTAATCTTGGCCAAAGATTTTACCTTCTGACTTAGTCCTTTAAGTCCCACTCAACCACAGAAGTACACATGTAAAGGCCCCAGGACCACTAAAGAGGCACTCAGAGAATCACAGGGTATCAGGCAGAGGCCAACAAAAGGTTCTAGTCATGGTCTAGTTGCCACTGGTCACTTCCAGGAAAAGGCCCCTTGTACTTGTTTTCTCCCTGTAGCCACTCAGGAGGTCAGCCAACTGACTCTTGGAGTCTACTTCTTTGTCCTAGGTATAAGAGAGCGGGTTCAGTACTTCATGGCTCTTCTTAGGTCACAAACAGAAACTCTGATCTTCCACAGGTAAAAAAAGTGTACTGAAGTAGGTGCCACATTTATGCCTAGCACGAGCTAGGGGGTGGGTGACTCCTAAACCCTCCCTCACCAATTTGCCTTACTGAACAAAGGCCCAAAATGCAACATGTCAGGCAAACCCTAGTTGGCAGTTGTATTCGGCCTCACTCAACTTGGGCTTTAAGGACCAAGGGGGTGTGTGAGGAGTGTACTGAGGTTACTCTAGGGTCCTACAAACAACAACAGAGAAATCATTGCGTCAAGAATGCCTGTGCAAGCAGGAAGAGACACTAAAGGTTATCTCAGGGGGCTTGTGGGGGAATCCCTTCAAAGACGAAATCCCTCACCCACCATAGGTAGCATGCTTCATCATCTGGGATTCTCCTCTTGGAAGAAACACCTAGTCCCGCCAAGGGGTATGACTTTCTCTCTGAGAATGAGCTCAGGGATGTTTTAGTCCTACTCTGTTTAGGATATACTAAATCTTTCAGATGAGAAGAACAAAGACTGGTTGTGATGAGGGCGCAGTGCAACAATTTTATTTAAAAATGGGTGGGTAGTGATGCTCAAACTAACTAGCGAGAGCAATGAAATTGCCTTTATTAGCTCGTTCTCACTGCCAGGATTAATAACAGTGCACCTGCAGTATGGACTTAAAACTGCACGTGTCAGACGAAAACAGGTCAACATGTTTCAGCCTCAAAGACCCAAGATGGTGTCACGGCTTTCGTCAGGACATCAAAAAATGCTACTGCGTAAATAGCAAGTAGAAGGTGATGAAAGTAATACTAAGAAGTGAATACAAAACCAGTAATCTTGCTGTTTTTCAGTGCTTGATTTACTGGTCGTACCTGCAGAGAAAAACACAAGGGAAAACCAATAGGTAAGAGACTGTAAACTTGTTGTTGAGTACAAAGTACGGAACACGTGGGATACGGTTATCTCCACCTTCACAAAGCTTATGGCACTTGCAGTTATTGAAAATGTTACTTTCCCATGGTATACGAATAAGAAGCCTCACCTCAATCTGGCGACAGCTCAGGGAAGGGGCACCGCTCTGAAAGAAAAGGATGTGGCCAGTGTCAGGAGAGGTGTCAAGGCTACTGGCATCCTGGAGATCCTCATACCGTTTTTCTTAATTGTGCAGGTGTCTAAATTAGTTTCCCGCATCATACTCTTTGTCTGAATCCGAACAAAAGAAGGAGTGAAGCGTTTGAGACCTGCCATGTGGAACAGGAACAGTAACGTAGGCAGCTTAGACAGAGTGGGCAACGGTTGTGGCTCGATACACACCAAACTCAGCCTTGGTTGAAGTCGGTCCTATGCCGGCTCTGAGACAGTGAGCTCGTCCTTCAGTGTGGATGGAGTCGTCATCGGTGTGGACATTCTGGGAATCAGTGCGGGACGTGGAGCCAGAGGTGGAGAAAGCAAAGGTACCTGTAAAGGTGCGGCTGCAGTATTAGAGGGTCTCACTGACGCTGAGTGAGATCCCACCGGCAGTATCCTAAATGGCGAACCTCTCGGCTCCATGGGGCCTATAAGTGCACCACGGGGAATCAGAAGGGATCCAAAGAGTCTGGACATGACCTCGCAGAACTCTTGGATCTTACGGGATGTCACAGATGGTCCTGGAATCTTGGGGTGTGCCAGAACAAGCAGGCGGGTTGGTTCCAACGGCATCCGACTTCGAGAGCGACAAACAAAAGGCATAGCGAAGCCCTCTGAGGTGTGCAAGAATGGCAGGAAGGGGTAGAGTCCTGCTTGGATTTTTTATGATTTTTGTTTGGCTTCACCGAGGAGTTGAACAGAAACCACGGTCCACCTCAGGACTGACTTTGGAACCAGAAACAGGATTGAAACTGACCTTTGGGCTTGGACTGATCCTGACGCTGTCTCTTCCGATGCTTGGCAATGTATAGTTTTGCATCGTGGTCATGAATGGCCTTCAAATGTATTGATGCGCAGTCACTACAGGCCTTAGGGTCATGGTCCAACCCCAGGCACCACAGGCAAACCTGATGTGGATCTGTCACAGACATTTCGTTATGACATTCCTTACAAGGTTTACCCCTGTCATCTTGGGAGATGACATTTCCTTTGCATACCTTGTAGATTTGAGGTAAAATGGGTTTTAAAGCGATGAGAGGTAGCTCAGGATCCATGGTGGTGTGGAAAGAAAGGAACTCATGCCAAAATGTGGGTGTTACGCCTATATTGGCTTCACACGTCATTTCCAGTGTGGAATGGCTTTTGTGCAGAGCTGCTCAAAAGTTTCCAGATCCAGTCTGCAGCCTAAGAAAGCATTCAAAAGATGAGGAATCTTCAGTTGAAGTCTCTAACAGAGGCCATATTTACACTGCCACCATACTAGATGGCACAGTAGGTGCTGCAGTCCACAAGTGGCATTCAACTTCCAGGTGCACTTTTAACACAATGTACTATGGCCTTACAGACAACTTAATATTCCAATTAGCACTATGCCAATCATGTTTAAAGGTGGAGCATAGGCACTTTACTACTTGTTTGCAGGCGTAAAGTGCACAGAGTGTGGGTTAATCCCTCTAATAAATATTGCAGGGAGAAGATTTCCCCTGTGATAATCATTTTAAGACACTCTAAGGAGAATTTGATTTTGTACGATCTGTTACAATTTTGGACATATTTACAATGTTATGATTGTGTGCCTGATGATTGCCTTGTGGGAAAGTTTATGCTCAACACAGTGGGCGTGAGCTGGTGGTGTTGACAATTCAGCGATAAAGGCAATTCACTTCTTGTGAAATGCTATGTTAGACCCCTAAATCTGATCTGCTGGTTATGAACATCTGTGACTAAGGCTGTAGGTCTAACTTATTTATTGTGAAAATAATATGTTGAAACTAGTAGTCCTTAGGCCTTTAAGGGAAGATTGGTATTACCCTGGGTTAAAGTCTGCAGACAGGTGTTTTGTTACATGGAAATGTAAAATTACAGAAATTGGCAAGTATTTTTGTTGTTGGTTCCCCGGCGATCCATGGCAGTAGAAAACGTTCACTGTGATAATCCTTGCTAGGCCCTCATAGAAAGGGTTGTATATCCTATTACAACCTGTAATCTTGTACATGTTTTTATTTTATTACTGCATGATGATTGCCTTGTGGGAATGCTTACGTTTAACACAGTAAGCTAATAGTAAATGCTTTAGGTCTGATTAGTTTATTGGCAAATCTTATGTCAGCTGCCATAGATCTGGTATGTTAATTATGAAGAGTTATAACAAAGGAAGTAGACTGGGCTTCTTTATTGTGATAAGCCTATGTTAAAGCCAATAGCCTTTAAGAGTGGACTTATATTACACTGTGTTTATTTTGTTACATGGTTTATCACTGATTGTTGTAGTGTGGAAGGGGGTTTGGCGTCTGTTAAATCTCCTAAACCTCCGAATCTCCAGGAGTAGATTTGCAGTTGGTTTCCTTTCCTCATAAGAGGGGCTTTATATTATTTTGCAAACTGTAAATGTGTGCATATTTTTTATTTTATGACTTTGCCTGATGAGTGCTTTGTGAAAAAGCTTATGCTCAGTATAGCAGGTCTGAGTTATTTTTGGAGTGAAGCTAATGTTAAAGGCGTTAGGCTTGATTGGATCAATGGGAAACATTATGTCAGATGCCATTGGTCTGATCTGCTTATTATGAAAAGTTAAAACAAAGGCTGTCGACCTAACCTATTTATTACTCAAATCATATGTTAAAGCCAAAAGCCTTTTAAGCATGGGTTCTTTATTGGTCAGTGTTACAGCCTGCAGACAGGGATTTTGTTACATAGCATGTCACACATGATCCTGGCAGTCAATAATTTTGGTGTTGGTTACGCTCCGGTGCATCCTGGAGGTAGAATATTTGCATATTTATTAACCGCGTTAGACCCTTTTATGAGGGAATGTCAGGTGTAGTTGTCAGCCAGGCTCTTAAAAACAAACAGTTTTCTTAAAAAACATACACAGATGGCTTTTTCAATGAGCCTATTCTGCTTTCCTGTACTTCCTAGGAGTCCCCCAGGACCAGCGCATTTTGGATGACCTAAACTGAGGGCTTGGTGTCCCAACCACTAACGGACACCCCACAAGATATGTCCACTGTTAGACCAGCTAGCTCGGCAGTGCCACTACCATCCCCCTGTATTCTACAGGGGTGTAGGTAGTCTCTGGCAACCACTGAACATGACAACTCTGATTCCTCAGGGATCGTGGAAAACAGTACAGTACATTTTGCTCAGACACTCATGCTTGCTTTCTCTCAGAAAATATACAGGATGGCGATTAGGACGTTTCAATAAGTATTTATTGGTCCAGCGACAGCCTCGTGTAAAACAAATGTGCTGCGACAATTAGGAGACAGAAGCATATGAAAGACATTGCTAGTACCAATATAGTAAATAGTAGATACATTTCTACCACTATGCTAATAAGATGAACATAAGCAGTTCAGATAAAAACAGTAGCACTTGCATATTCATAAAATACGCGCCCTAAATAATTTAGCTAAATTGTACCTAGCCTAACCTGGATGTGTAGGTTTATGTGTGTATAGCTATGTGCATCTCTAGCCAAGAAACCCCCTGTGAAGAACAAGCCCCTCACCTTATGGTTGGTGTTAGACGGACCGGGAGGGTCGGCCGAGGATAAGGGGAGAGGTCTCCGGGGAGAGCCGTCTCCAGTGAATCGTACAGACAAGTAACTTCCCCCCCACAGACGGACACCACACAATGATAAAGTTCAACGATACTTTATAGGTAATTCTCAAGTACGGTAGAATGGTACAAGGAGGTCTGGACTCAGGGGTCCCCTCTATTCTGGTCTCTGTTTGGGAAAAGGGTAGCGGGACAGTCTTGTTACCAAAGAGATGGAAATAGCTCTCAATCCTCGAGCTCGGTGGTGTAGATGAACGGGCCGCGGCGGAGCCAGCAGGTCCCGAGATGGATGAAGGAAGACGACGGTCCGCGGCAGAGCCAGCAGGTCCCGATGAAGGTGGTGGTTACAAACGGTCCGCGGCCACGCCAGCAGGTCCCGACGAAGATGAAGGATAGGGTGGTTCCCAAAGCCGCGGCAGCGCCAGCAGGCAAGACGAAGGTGCACAAGACAGAGCTACGGCAGCGCCAGTAGTCCGTCAAGGATGAGTTCTTCTTTGCGTCTCTCGACTCCAAGATACAACTGCCGTCCGGCTCTGGAGCTGCCCCAGTTATAGGGCTGGTGTGCTTTGATGTCCGGACCCTCGCACTTGGAGGTCGGGAGGTCCGGGATGAGGGGGTTCAGACACCCAGCAGGGGGGTGGAGCCAGCGCCCGGGGAGGCGATGGGCGAGCGGTACTTGGCGGGGGGGAGCCATCGACACCTCTTGCTCCCATTGACTGACCAAGTAGCCCGCTCACCTCCTGGGTGGATGTTGGTGCCGGAATGTCTGAGGCCTGGCCGGGCCCAGGGTTGAGGTCGATCGGGGGCCAGGCGGCCTCGTGGTGGAGTGTCCAAGATGGCGCCCAGGATGGGCGCGCAGACCGGTAGTGGGTCGGCCTATGCGGTCAACAGGTTCGAGTGTAGGGGTCCCTGCGGGGACGGTGGACGTGTAATAGTGGTGTGTGGTACTTGCGTGGCTGGTTCGGGCCTGGTTGGGCCGGGGGAGAGCGGCCCTTCATGTGGCCTGTCCAACATGCGTCCCCCCCAGCTGAAGGCGGGGAGAGTTACCCATTCTCTTGGGGACTCTTTTCGTCGAGGCGGAAGAACCGGGACAGGCCATCTGCGTTGGCGTGATCTGGCCCAGGCCGATGTTCAACTGTGAAGTCCATCCCTTGTAGGGAGATGGACCAGCGTAGTAACTTCGGGTTTTCCCCCCGCATCTGCATCAGCCACTGCAGGGGTCGGTGGTCGGTCTGTACCCGAAAGGGCGTGCCAAAAAGGTAGGGCCGGAGCTTCTTGAGGGCCCATACCACTGCAAAGGCCTCCCTCTCTATGGTGCTCCAGCGTTGTTCCCGTGGTAGGAGTCGCCGGCTGATGAAGGCCACCGGCTGATCACGGCCTTCGGTGTTCACTTGAGACAGGACTGCCCCAATGCCATGGTCGGAGGCATCCGTCTGGACGATGAACTCCCGGCTGTAGTCGGGGGCTTGGAGCACAGGGGCGGAGCACATGGCGGCTTTCAATTGTTCAAATGCAGCTTGACACTCTGGGGTCCAGTTGACTTTCTGGGGCTGATTTTTTGACGTGAGCTCTGTGAGGGGCCTCACGATAGTACCATAGTCTTTCACGAACCTTCGGTAATAGCCCGTGAGGCCCAGGAAGGCCCGTACCTCGGTCTGGGTAATGGGGGGCTGCCAGGACTGGATGGCGGCAATTTTTAGCTGCAGAGGGGCCACCAGGCCGCTTCCCACCTGGTGCCCGAGGTAGGTTACAGACCCTTGCCCAATTTGACATTTGCTGGCCTTGATCGTGAGGCCAGCTTGCTGAAGGGCGTGCAGCACTGCTCGGAGGTGGCGGAGGTGCTCGGACCACTGGTTGCTGTATACAGCGATGTCGTCTAGGTAGGCGGCGCTGAATCCTTCGAGCCCCGCCAGGACCTGATTGACGAGTCGTTGGAATGTTGCCGGGGCATTCTTCATGCCGAAGGGCATGACTGTGAAATGGAAATGGCCATCGGGAGTGGAGAAGGCAGAACGTTCTTGTGCCCGGGGTGTGAGGCCGATTTGCCAGTAGCCCGCCGTTAGGTCGAAGATACTGAG
This sequence comes from Lissotriton helveticus, assembly GCF_964261635.1. Classification (NCBI taxonomy): domain Eukaryota; kingdom Metazoa; phylum Chordata; class Amphibia; order Caudata; family Salamandridae; genus Lissotriton; species Lissotriton helveticus. The sequence goes on from NC_136061.1 coordinate 669,573,351, forward strand.
GTAGCGGGCAGCTCCCATGCGGTCGATTAGTTCATCTGCCCGGGGGATGGGATGTGCGTCTGTCCTGGTGACCGCATTCAAGCCCCGGTAGTCGACGCAGAACCGGAGTGCTGGTGTGGTGCCGGGGGCAGCTGCTTTGGGGACCAGTACTACAGGGCTGGCCCAGGGGCTGTCTGAGGGCTCGATGACCCCGAGCGTGAGCATTTTGGCTACTTCCTCCTGGATGCAGGCCCGTACCCGATCTGGCACGCGGTAGGCCCGGTGGCGGATAGGGGGGCTGTCCCCCGTGTCCACATCGTGCGTACACCAGGAAGTGACACCTGGGGTGAGGGAGAACAGGCTGGCGAATTGTGACAGGAGAACCTGGCACTCCTGGCGTTGCTCTCGGGTGAGGGCCTCTGAGAGTCGGACCCCCTCTACGGAACCATCTTTCTCCCGCGTTCGTAGGAGGTCCGGGAGGGGCTCGGAGTCCTCTTCAGCCCCATTGTCTGTGGCCATCAGGAGGCTGAGTTCCGTCCGTACAAAGTGCGGTTTCAGTCTGTTAGCGTGGAGGACCCGGAGGGGGTTCCGGGAAGATTCCAAGTCGATGAGATAGGTAGCCGGACCCTTGCGCTCGACCACTTTGAAGGGCCCGGTCCACTTGTCTTGTAGGGCGCAGGGTTCGGTGGGGGACATCACCCATACCTGTTGCCCAGGTTCAAATTCGATGGAGGAGGCATTCCGGTCATACCACCTTTTCATGTCCTCTTGACTGGCCTCTAGGTTGGCTTTTGCTAGTTCTCGGAATCGCCGGGTCTGGTTGCGGAGTGTTAGGAGGTAGCGGAAAACATCTGGTGGGTTCTTTAGAGGGGGCATCTCCCAGCCTTCCTTAACTAGGCTGAGCGGCCCGCGCGCGGGGTGTCCATATAGCAGTTCAAATGGGCTGAAGCCCAGGGACTTCTGGGGAACCTCTCGATATGCGAAGAGGAGGCACGGCAGCAGCACATCCCACTGGCGACGGAGGGGCTCTTCCAACCCCCCGATCATCCCTTTGAGCGTGCGGTTGAACCGCTCAACGAGGCCGTTTCCTTGAGGGTGATAGGGGGTCGTGAACCGGTAGGTAACCCCGCACTGTTGCCAGAGAGATTTCATATATTTCGAAATAAAGTTCGTGCCCCTGTCACTGACGACCTCCCGGGGGAAGCCCACCCGGGAGAAGATCCCCATCAGAGCCCGGCCGACTACCGGGGCTGTCACAGTCCGCAGGGGAACAGCCTCCGGGTAGCGGGTGGCGTGGTCCACTAGCACCAGGATGAATCGATGGCCTTGTTTTGTGCGCGGGTCCAGGGGCCCTACGATATCGATTCCGACCCTCTCGAACGGGGTGGTGACCACGGGAAACGGTTGCAGGGGGGCTTTCAGTTTGCGGCCGCTCTTCCCACTGGCTTGGCACGTGGGGCAAGATCGGCAATGCTGGTGTACATTGTCCCTCATTTTGGGCCAGAAGAAGTGGGTCACCAGGCGGCTATATGTTTTGTCTTGACCCAAGTGTCCTGCCAGGGGGACATCGTGGGCCAGGTTTAGCAGAAAGTCTCTAAAACGGAGGGGTACCACTAGGACTCGGCTGGCCCCCAGCTCCGCGATTCTTTGCTCACTGTACAGCAGATCATTGTCCCAGTAGACCCAGTGAGTTCCGGAGGTATCCCCTGCGCTTTGGGCTAGCGCTTGCTGGCGGAGTCCCTCGAGGGAGGGACAGGTCTTTTGTTCTTGGCGAAATTGTTCTTGCGTGGGCCCCCCCTCTTGAGGCCACTGGTCGAGGTTAGCGAGGTCTGGAGGTTGAGCTGGTTCGGGGGGGACGTCACGGTCGGTGGTTTCGGCGGGGGCGACCGGAGGCGGTGGCGCCGGCCATTCGAGTTCCTCTGGGCGGGTGTTGGCACGGGCGGTCATGGACCGGGTGGTGACGCACGCCCAGTCCGGGACGCCCAGCATCCCCAGGTGCTCTTTTCGTTCGACTGCTGCCCATGGAGAGCTTTCCAGGTCATTACCCAGGAGGCAGTCTACGGGGGCATCATCTCGGACCGTCACCTTCAACATGCCGGAGACCCCTCCCCATTCGAAGGGGACGCAGGCCATCCGACACAGGCTTTCTGAGTTATCGGCTGAACGTACAGGGCAGAGAATGTTTGGTAAGTATTGTTCGGGGGTCACCAGGTGACAGCGGACGGCTGTTACACTGGCCCCAGTGTCACGAAGGGCTTCAGCCCGGCGTCCATTGATGCCCACCCATTGGCTGTACTTCTGGGTATTAGCGGGTAGGGGGACCCGCGGGACCATGTCTCTCCCCCCTAGGCAGGCGAGAGCCATGGCGGCTGGCTCCCATTCTTGGTGGTCCTGTTCATATTCTTCTTGTTCCTCTGAGATCTGTTCCTCCCCCAGAGCAGCAGCGGCTACTTGGCGGGGTCTTGGGCTCTGGTACTGGGGGCAGTTTGGGTCGTTTGCATAGTGTCCGACTCGTTGGCATCGATGGCAGGTAACATTGGCTCGATGTCCCGGTCGCGCTGGGGTGCTGCCCCGGTTGGCCGGGGGGGTGGGGCTGGTAGTGAGGGTGACCGGAGCGTTGCTTCTTCCGCGTCCTTGGCCTCCACCTCCTCGGGGACGGTGCTGACCATTGTTGTTCCGGTTCTGTTCGGAGGACCCATTTCGACTCACTCTGGTGATCTCCCACCGGTCTGCTTCAGCTGCGAGCTGCCGGGGATCCGTTAACTTGCTGTCGAGGAGGTGCTGACGGAGTTCAATGAAGCAATTGTTCGACAGATGCTCCCATACCATAAGATTGAACAGTTGTTCGTAGGTTGTGACCCTGCTTCCTTTGATCCAGCCCTCGAAGGCTCGGCTAAAGTAATTGACATAGTCCACCCAAGTCGTACCTGGGATGCGGGTGCAGTCTCGGAACCTCTGACGGTACATCTCGGGTGTGAGGCCATAGCGGGTGAGGAGTGCAGCTTTCATATGGTCATAGGAGGTCATCTGGTGGTCCGGGAGTTGCAGCAGGGCGTCGCGGCCCTCATTGAGGAATCTCCCCCACAGACCGGCCCCCCAATCGCTTTTATCGATCCGGTGTGCAGTCATAGCGATTTCATAGGCCTTAAACCATTGCTGGATGTCGTCCTCTCGGAAGTATTCTCGAACGACATCCTTGGGGATGTGTACCTTCTTCTCTGTTGCCCCGGGGGTGTGGGGTTGCTCGGGCACCCCTGCTTCTTTATTCTGTTTGCGTAGGTCGATTTCAGCTAATTTCCGCTCATGTTCATATGCCAGTTTCTTTTCCTCGAGCTCCCTTTGTCTCTGTTTCTCCTCTCTTTCTTCTCGGAGACGCAGGTGCTCTAAGTTGATTTTCTGTTCGGCCAACTTTAGTTCAACGTCCATTTTGAGCCGGGCCATTTCCAGCTCGTGTAGTCGGGTCCTTTCTCGTTCCTGGATCTCGTCTGGCGAGAGACCCGTTCTTCGTTCTTCAGGGGCCATGGGGGTTTGTGCTGCGATGTCTTGATCGGGGGTTCCGGCAGCCCCGGTTTCTGCCCAAGATTCCAGGGCCTGCTTAAAGTCATCTTTGGTATTTAGTCCGGTGGTAGCGATACCTAATTCGATACAGAACTGTTTAAGTTCACGATGGTTGTACTCGTCCAATTTCTCCATCTGGAATTTCTCCGTTGATCCGCTGTCTTTAGTTGACATCGTGATTCGCCGTGGGGTGAGCTACTCTCTGTACGGTTTATGCGGTGATTCGGATCCCGTCGCTGGCCACCAATGTTAGATGGACCGGGAGGGTCGGCCGAGGATAAGGGGAGAGGTCTCCGGGGAGAGCCGTCTCCAGTGAATCGTACAGACAAGTAACTTCCCCCCCACAGACGGACACCACACAATGATAAAGTTCAACGATACTTTATAGGTAATTCTCAAGTACGGTAGAATGGTACAAGGAGGTCTGGACTCAGGGGTCCCCTCTATTCTGGTCTCTGTTTGGGAAAAGGGTAGCGGGACAGTCTTGTTACCAAAGAGATGGAAATAGCTCTCAATCCTCGAGCTCGGTGGTGTAGATGAACGGGCCGCGGCGGAGCCAGCAGGTCCCGAGATGGATGAAGGAAGACGACGGTCCGCGGCAGAGCCAGCAGGTCCCGATGAAGGTGGTGGTTACAAACGGTCCGCGGCCACGCCAGCAGGTCCCGACGAAGATGAAGGATAGGGTGGTTCCCAAAGCCGCGGCAGCGCCAGCAGGCAAGACGAAGGTGCACAAGACAGAGCTACGGCAGCGCCAGTAGTCCGTCAAGGATGAGTTCTTCTTTGCGTCTCTCGACTCCAAGATACAACTGCCGTCCGGCTCTGGAGCTGCCCCAGTTATAGGGCTGGTGTGCTTTGATGTCCGGACCCTCGCACTTGGAGGTCGGGAGGTCCGGGATGAGGGGGTTCAGACACCCAGCAGGGGGGTGGAGCCAGCGCCCGGGGAGGCGATGGGCGAGCGGTACTTGGCGGGGGGGAGCCATCGACACCTCTTGCTCCCATTGACTGACCAAGTAGCCCGCTCACCTCCTGGGTGGATGTTGGTGCCGGAATGTCTGAGGCCTGGCCGGGCCCAGGGTTGAGGTCGATCGGGGGCCAGGCGGCCTCGTGGTGGAGTGTCCAAGATGGCGCCCAGGATGGGCGCGCAGACCGGTAGTGGGTCGGCCTATGCGGTCAACAGGTTCGAGTGTAGGGGTCCCTGCGGGGACGGTGGACGTGTAATAGTGGTGTGTGGTACTTGCGTGGCTGGTTCGGGCCTGGTTGGGCCGGGGGAGAGCGGCCCTTCATGTGGCCTGTCCAACAGTTGGGAATGAAGGACCCTATCTCTGCGTTGAGGATGACAACCCGCAAGGGATGTCAGACCGCTGCTTGTCGGAGATTCGGCATGAAGGTCCCCCGTCTCAGCTTGGCAGGAATTCTCCTCTAATTTGTATGGGAAGTGAGGGTCATTTATACTAAAGTGGTCACTCCAGGGTTTTTCAAGAATCAATATGTTTTAAAAACAATCATGGGTGTTATGAAAACAATTATAAATGTTTTGAAAACAATCACTGATGCTTTTCCAAACAAGTGTGATCATGCACAGCTGGCTGTTGGCCAAGGATGAAAGAAAGTGGTAACCCTTATACAGAATAATTCTGCTGTGCCTGGGGACATGTTATCAACGTCAGGTGCAGGGATTGTGATAGAGTCCCGAGAGCCTGGTGTCGATGAGACAGGAGCAAGCTATTAGGTAAAAGGTCACCTGTTTAGAATCGTTATTGTTGTGTAGATGGGACAATGTATGTAAAAATGGGGTATACATGATGAGACTATCCTAAAAGACATGACACTGCCATCAGTCTATAATAGTGTCATTCACATTCTTTTTCTGTCTATTGCCACGAGTTGTGGCATTTCACATGTGAATATCCATCTGAAAATAAGTGAAGGTTGGTGCCAATCCTTTAGTTTTCAATGTTCTCTTTTTGTATGTCCCCATTAATTTCTTTTATCCTCATTCGGTTTGTTGTGTTCTGGGCCTCCATAGACAGTGCTGCTGGTATGTTTGCCACTCACTTAATCTGCAAAGGCACCATCCCATGCTGTCACTGCTTCTAAACTGAGCAGCCAATCTGGAAAGAAATTGTCCAAGGAGAATCATTGTTTTACTATTCCAAGATGTTAACCGGTATTATGCTGGCCAACTAGGATCCGCACAACAGTGATATACTGTGTACAATAGCAATCCAAGACAGCTGCAAGTGCAATGTTTAGAATTACATTGTGCATAGTGTGCCATTGTATTACTGATCAAAGATATCCAACATGTTGCTTATGAGAATGGTAGCCATACTGTCATTTTTAAACAACAGTGCACCATGCGCAAAATCAGTTTCTACCTTATGTATAATTGTATTCTTTTTATGCATATGTCTGTCATGTTCAGGCAGAGTGTTTTCTTTTTTCCTACTCTTAATCTTTTAATTTATTTTGCATATGCCTGTTGGGTTTGTGTGTATTTTATTGTGGTTTGGTACGTGGGCGAATGAAATGAGTCAGTAGGTGAATGAGTGGATGCATGAGTGCAAGAATGAGTGCACTTACGGGGGCTAATTGAGTGCCTAAACGCACCAGTGACTGAAGAAGCTCTTTCATTTAGAAGCCAGACCTATTGGTCTTATGGCAATTCCAAGACTTATTGTTCTCTGTCACCCACAGTCACATCAAAGGTTAAAGCTAACTTACTACTTAATACATCAGACACTTTGTTAATTACTGTTCTTCCTACCTGCCACAAGTGCATAAACATCATTGGCTAAAGAATAAGCAGCTTTCATATAAAATGTAATGCTATGATGGATAATTGTACTCCAGTGGGGCAAGAAACTAGAAGTTAATTAATGAGATTTTGGTAAGATTGTTAAAAATGAATGATTTTACAGAGATGTTGCAAAAGGCTAGGAAAGCCATGTACAATATATAAACTTGAAGTGGTCTTGTGATTCCTTCAGGGTCTGCTTTCTGTGCTTTTGTGAAGGATTCAACCTGGAATACATTAATTGCGGAGTTATTTAGAAGAGCTGCCTGTCATTCTGCCCTGCAGTAGACATTTTACTGAAACATTTCTACTATCTTAGAGAATAAGACTAGGGGATCTGGGCTCCACTCAGAAAACCTACTCTATGGCACTTCATTGCACGTAGGCCTTTTCGTTCAGCCTTACTTTTTTGTACGCCATTGGCATATAATGCTTTCATCACCCTCGATTTTATCCTCTCTTAGAGTGGCACTAGCATGGCAAATGATGCATTGACAGAGCTTTAATCTTATTGTAATTAACCTTCATAAAGTAAGGTATGTTGCCTATATTAAAGCCATCAAGATGGCTTAGTAAATTCACTGTAGCCACACTGACATATGTAGTGATCTGAATGTCATGAGTTGGAACCCCAGCAAGGCAGATACAGCCTTTCATGCTTCTAAAGTTTGCAATTAGACTACCGTAAACTAGGTAATTGTAATATCTGTTATTTACAGTGCTTAGAAATGGAATAAGTGTGGTGTGAAGCACTTCCTTTGTCAACTACCTATAATGTTTCAGGAAAGCAGCCTTAAGAGCATGGTTATTTTTCAGAATTACTCAAAGTCCACAGACAGTCCTTTTAGGTCTCGCCTAGGCAGCGTGCATGCGCTGCTCTAGGAGATGACCTTTAGGAATTGGTCTTCACTTTTCAAGCACTCGTGCTTGTGCTAGCATCCATCTTGTGGGAGCAAGCAGCGGCCGTTTCTTGCTCTCCCGCAGACGCTCTTGTTCCCTTTAAGCATATCTAAGATCTGCTCCTACCTCCGAGCGCACGCGCTACCCATTGTCAGTGCTGCGTTTGCTCCCACCCCTTCCCGTGTTCACCACCTACCTTGTCCCTCCTCCTCTTCCTTTTCTGGGGCTTGATGTTTTTTTGTTCATTAAATATTTTTTTTATTTGGAAATACAATAGGAGAGGAGCCAACATTCAGTATCTCCATGGTGTGAGGACTACAGCTGCTGGAGGTCTCACACACTCCTCCTCCTAACACGCTGTGGCGGGCCTTATTTACTCCAGCAGGCTCACTCGGCTCCTGTTTACTCGGTGTAAGGGCCTCTCCCCGCCCCACCTTCCCCCTATGAAACACATGTGCAGTCGCTGCTGGTGCTTCGTGTGCTCATTTAGTCTACTGATGCGTGCCACCTTCCCCCATACCCCCAGTCTCTCCTTTCCCATGTCCTCACTCCATAGCAGCCTGTTTTAAGGAGACAGCAGGTGGGCCCGGCCTGCCAATGGTTTGTGGCCGACCTGCCCCTGCCTCAGCCCTGGAACTGTTCTGCCTACTGTGCAAGGAGCTAATGCAGCTTTAACTAAACACCCCTTATTCTCTCTTTTTTGGTGCAACCTCCTCTCTTGAATGGGAGCGAAAGAATCCCAAGCTTCTGGCACAGGGAGGAGCATGCTGCCCACCTATGTGTTGGATGCTGCCTTTAGGTTTTAGGGGGTCTGCCCAGCATACAAGGGATGCTCCTCTGCATGATAAATGTGCTGTCAGTGTATGGTTGCCTCCAGTGATGCCAGGCCCTTTCTTTTATATCCCATTTCTTTGAAGCTCCATCCTCTATATCCCCAGATGCCGGAGGTGGCTGCTTACCTCTACTTCCTGTTGTGGCATGAAAGCTACTTGGGAAGCATTTCTATGACTCTGTCCTGTGTCCAGGTTGCTTGACAGCCAATGGGAGACGGATAAAATGGCTAAATGTGAGGGCAACGGCAGAAGCGTCTGAAAAGAGCACTCACTTAACTGCTCTTGCAAGCCTGCGTGGCAGAACACCTGCGTGCAGGATGAATGGCACGCAAGTAGGCTTAGGGTTTGACTGGTGTATATGACCCCTAAATGAGGCAAGGCCCATTGTTTATTAGGTCACAGAATGCCCTGCATCACTAACGTTCTTGTTTTCTAAGGAAGGCAATGTGTTACAAAATGACCTTGATTTTAGGCATTAATTGGGGTAATCAAGAGAGGCGAGAAACATGAATTGTGTTTGCAACACCTGGCTACCTTTAAATGATACCCTTGCACATCATGTCAACAAGATTTCTGTGGGTAATAGTGGGTAGCAGTTGTTACAATGGTGATATTCTGCTATTTTCATAGAACCCATAGGGAGAAGATGTTTCTATCCTTTTATTATCCAGTGCAGCACTGCTTAATTTGATCTTGAGTCGAAAGCAGGCGACAGAGCTGCTGAATCGTGGTATCCACCACATCCTGGAGAGCCCCCGAGGGGCACCAGACCTCACTGTTCTATATTAGAACTTTAAGTTATAAACTGCAAGTAAAACAAGCATTGGCATAGCCAATAGGTCTCGCCTTTGGGACCTTATAAGTGTTTAGCCATGCAATAGTTGATTTTGTTGCACCAAGGATATTGTGCTGGATAACCAAACACTTATAAAGTCCCAAAGGCGAGACCTATTGGCTATGCCAATGCTTGATCTGGTGAGCACTAAAAGCAAGGCTGTTGGCAACGGTCCATTCGGTGACGGTTCACACAGGCTTTTTATAGGGTTACAAAGCTATTCATATCTATTTTCTGTGTGCAACTGGGCCACATTTCTGGTAGCCCTGTGTTAATCCCTAGCAGAGGCTCATAATCCAAACCCTCAGCTCCAGGTTAGAGAAGACCAACTAGCAGAAGAAGGGAACTGTGGGATTATGAGTGGTCCATTGTTCATTCTCCCATAATAATCCTGAGCCTGTGAGGTTTCCTTTCTTACTAGCACTTGCTGACGATACAGAGTGTGCAGTGTCCACACTCTGATCTTTCTTGTCTCGCCCTTCCACACCATAAGATTTCCAGTCTTCTGTCTACAGTACACTGACAGATATTCTGCATATATAGCCCTAGGGTAGTGGCTTCTCCATTTCATTTAAATTCAGATGCCGCCTGCCTGCGCAATGCAACAACTGCTTATCCCAATAAGCCTTCTCTTAGCCATAAATTGGAGATGCCTCTCAAAGACACCATCCCTACTAACCAATACCTGCTCCAACACAGAGACCCTATCGCTAAGCGCTATACTTGCTTCACTTACAAATAATAAAGTTTGCACCCATTACAACCACATTAATGTTAGATTCATTTGCACACATCTTTAGAGTGAGTCAAATATTCACAGATGATGAAATCTAACTAAACACAAATAGACGGGAAGGTGGCGCGGAAGTCACTGGCAAGAGAGCAGCGTGGTCCAGGTGTAAGTCCTAAAGCCTCATTTTGGGCATAGAAGAGAGTACTTTGTCTAGGTACTTCCCCATTCTCCAGAGTCACATGTGGTGCCTCCACAGCTGACTCAGAGCACATGAATACATACTGTGCGTGTTTCAGACTCATGAGCGCACCAATCCCCAATCTCGGCTGAAGTTACTCATCCTTAGCTACTCTGCTTACCCCAGGTTTTACTTATCCAGACCCGGTGAGATGAGCACCACGGACAGAAAAACAAATCCGACAAAAGAGAAAATGAGAAAATGAGAACATGTAGTGCACTCTAAAGAAAACCAGTCAACAACTTCAAGCCTAACGTTTGTTTATTTCTCTTTTAGATGAAAGGCTGTATCAAAGTCTTGAAAGATCAACCTTCAAACAGCACAGACGGGCTTCTTAATGCTCTGAGGTAAGATCATTGCCTTTCAGTATGCTTCTATGTTAATGGCCTACTATGAGACCCTATGAGACTCCCGCCGGACTGTCCATCCCAGAGGTAGGACCTAGCTCCCTGACCACACGATGTGATACACTGTCACTGCTGCTCTATGAACCCCTGCCTCAAGCCCTAACAGTAACCTATCTCAAAACGTGACTCACCACTCAACCATGACATGACCGCTACAATCCTCCATCTATTGACCCTACTGGCATTCCACAACTTTCCTATACTATGGGTCCACGTGATGAACCCCACCCGCTCCCCCAACTACTGCATGACTCCCCCACTGTTCCATCCCATGTGATGGGCACTGGCTCACCATTAGAACGCCACTAAATATTGCACACCCGGACACAAATCCACTGTCCAGCTCATTATCGCCCAGAATATTTATGGCTTTATTACAAGCATTTAATCAAAGACTATTTTTAGATAAAATACAAATGCTTATCATAGCGATCATATTCTAAAATGCATATATTCTTATACATTTTCAAGTAATACTCAAACATACTACACATTTATAACCATTTAATGTTTTAGAATTACGTGTCTCACCCACAGATAATTGCAATGAGACAAACAAGTTACTTACCTTCGGTAAGGCTCTTCTTTCTTGTGGATACTCTGACTGCAGATTCGTTTAGAATACTCTGCAGGCACCAGACTGGATCTGGAGATTTTGTTGTAGCAGTGCTCCTGCTCACAGATAGGTGGTGTCATGAAGCTCCGTGTTGGCTCCATACCGCCCCAGAAGTGATAGAGGAGAGCCACATATAAACGCCACTCCTGCGCTCTGTCGTCAGTTTTTTGTCTTCTCCTTTTCTGCACCCTCCTCCGCGAAACGTGAACAATTGTTAGTAACAGTGTGCCGAATAATAACTTGGGACCTTTTAAGATATGAAAAAGAGACCACTCTACAGAATAGGGAGGTGAAAGGGCAGCGAGAAATCAGCTAGTACAGTATTACCAAAGGTAAGATACTTGTTCTCCTGATGCATACTTCTAACTGCAGATTCCTCACCCCACAATAGATAGCAATGCAGTACATCCCCAAGGTGGAGGATCTGTGGCATGGCACTCCGACCGCAACATCTTTCAGAACCCAGTGGGCGATGATCCTTCCTGCTGGACCTGGGTGCCAAGGCAGTAGTGCATCACGCCAAAGCAGTAGTAGCAGCCACAGCCATGCTCGAGTAGGTTATCAGAGCTTCCAGGGGGATGCCTTTTGGCCAGTGTGTAGCAGATCTTGATGCACCTTGACATGGTCGTCTTCAGTTAAGCCTTCTCTTTCTTTGCTCCAGAGAAACCCCACAAAAAGATGAACATCCACTTGATGATCCTTAGTACAAGCTACGTAAAAGCCTAAAACCTATTTGGGGTCCAACCAATAGATCCTCCCCTCTTTCGAGGGATGAGTTGGACCAAAGAATGCTGGTAGTGATGATCTGCTCAAATGGAAGGAAGTCATGACTTTTGGTAAGAAGGCCGACCAAGTCCTCAGCACCAATATGTCTGGGGAAAAGATGGCATAGGGAGGTTGGACAAATAGTGCCTGTAGTTCACTTGTGTGGCAAGCTGACATAATTGAAATGAGACAGAGTCTTCAAGGTCATGAGGTACAGCCAGCAACTACGCATTGGCTCAAAAGGCGTACACATGAGGAATGTTAAGGTCTCACTGTGGCATCACAAACAACTTGGGAGGTAATGTGTGTCAAACCTTTGATAGATCTCCTTACAACAGGTGATTTGAAAAAGGACAGTTGGTCCAACAAAAATAGTAAGACCGAATGGGCCGGCAAACTTTTACTGTGCCCACTGCAAGGCCTTGCTGGACTAAGGACAAAACAAATAAAAGGACATCCAACAGATTTGCTTTTAAGGGGGCTGTATTACAGACATGGCACCAGGTTACAAATCTGTTCCAGCACCCGGCATAAATGGATTTTGTGGACAGGCAGCAACAATCATGATATCCACTACTTTAGATGGTAAATCAAAAGCAGCCATTTGCTGCAGCTCAATCTTCATGCCTGTCCCTGTTGCTGAGAAAATCGGTCTACCCGAAGTGACAGTTTGATTGGAGGACAGATACTCATGCTCAGAAGTGCTGGTCATCACACTCACCTGGTCCAATTCTGGGCCACCGGGTTGACTAGGGCTGGGTCATCCTTGACCTTCTTCAGAACTTAAGCAGCAGAAGAAACAATATGAAGGTGTTCAGGTGTCCCTTGCTCCATTCCACCCAGAATATGTTCCCTAACAAGTGTTCTTGCAGAAACTCCAACATGCAAAATGTTTGACACTATACAGTCTTGATGGGGACAGAAATATTTAGCCAGGGTTTCTCTCACAGGTCGAAGATGCCCTGCGCCATCTCGGGATGCAGATGACACTTGTAACCTGCTAGGTGATGTCTACTCAATTTGTTCGTTCTGGCATTCATGGACCCCACCAGGTGGTTGGTGACTAGGTAGATGCTCTGCTTTTCCAGTCCCCTACTGAGATGCTCAGCCTCTTGGCACAGTAACCGACTCTGCCCTGATTGTTGCCGTAACACATTGCTGTGTTTTTCCCCATGAGTACCTGCACCAGGGCCAGACAAATGGCACATAGAGACAGATGGTTGGTCTGGAGACCAGAGTTTTCTCTCCGCCACCACCCCCAGGTGACTCTCCACCCCCTACCCCAATCTAGCAGTGATGCATTCCTAGCCACCATCAGCTCTGAGTGGGTAAGGAGTGGCCTGCTGCAGAACAGACTGCAGTCGGTCAGCCACCACTGCAGATCTTGAGCTTCAACTCTGAGATCTGGATTTTGTTGGAAAGGGGGCTCCGGTACTGAACCCACAGGGACTTCATGTTCCACTGTAGGGCTCACATGTGCCACCTGGCATGGCTGACATTAATGACCTGAATGTCCTGAGTGCATTGCTGTGGAGAGAAAGCCTTGAACTCCTGAATGGAAGCCTCAGAGAAAGAATCAGGTGAAACTTTGGCTCATTTATGCTGAAACCCAAAACTGCTAAACGGTCTGCCATCATCCAGAGGTGGGCCACAACTGACTGTGGTGAATCCGTCTTCAAAAGCCAGTCATCCAGGTCCAGGTATACAACGACTCCCAACCTCCAAAGATGGGGAGCGACCATCGCCATCACTTTAGTGAACACCAAAGGGGCACTGGTGAGGCTGAAGTGGAGCACAGCAACTGAAAATGCTCCAGGCCTACCTTGAACCAATGTAATGTCTATGAGACCACAGGACTGATATATAAAGATACAGGTTGTGCAAGTACAAAGACACCATCCAGTTGCCCTGGTCTAGAGCACACAGGATCTGAGAAAAGGGGAGCATTTTGAATCTGTCCTTTCATAGGAATGCAGTGAGGGGACAGGACTTTTTCAGAACATGAAAATAGCAAGAGTAACTACCCCGCATTTCTTCAATTCCAATAAGCTTTATACAGCACCTTTTGAGAACAAGAGGCACACCTCATGTAACAGTATGGACAAAGGGTCTTCTGAAAACCATTCCAACATAGGAGGAGTTAACAATTTTTAATGATTTGCAAAAACCCATTTACAAGATGTGATGGTATGCCAACCAGGAAGGAAGTGCTGAATCATGCCTTCCACTGAGGCAGCTGAGGGCCAACTAAAGTGGTGCACTGGCTGTTGTAGCATGGGAGGTGGAGTTGGAAGACTGGTGAGCCTTCTCACTCACATGTTCCCTGCTGCATCCATGGCCCCAATAGAACTGGGCTGTCTGTTTTTTTGATCACTGGTTAAGAAGGATTGCTTGATCTATACGCCAGACATCTGGAGTAAACTCTAAATTTACAAAACTGGTATGGGAATTGTTTGGTATAGGCCAACAGCCCCAAGGAATGTGCTATGACTCTACTGTCTTCAAAGCATTACAAAGTAGAGTCTATCCATTTACTGAAGATGCGAGACCCATCAAAAGACCATGGCCACCCGCGAAGCCTGTTAATTGCTGGAGAACCCAGTGGACCTCATCCAGGAATGGTGATGAAGGACCACACTGATACCAACCACCTGCAAGGCAATCTGTGGTATCTGAACTGCTCAGAGAACATACTAATCTGCATCCTGCCCAGCATGGATCGCTTTGACCAAAGATGTTCGAAGATCATCTGGGACTGCCAGCAGGATCTTACTAGCAATGAATGCCCCAAAGGATATGGGTGTATCAGTCCAACAGACAGTCCAGTTGTATAGGCTGCAGTGCCAGACTGGCTGCAGAAAACATGTTTGCCAGAGGCGTCAATCCTTTTAGATTTTCTATCCGAAAAAGTGGTGGGAAATTAATTTATATTCACTTTACTGGCTGAGGCCTGTAAGCTAATTCTCTCTGGAGAAGGGTGCTTGGTGAGAAAATCGAGATCACCAGGTGCCAGTCTATGACATCTGGCCATCTGCCTGTTCAAAGGTGGACAAGTTCATGGCTTCAACCAAGAAGACATCAGCGTATCTGTCAGGGCATCATTGAACTGAGTAAGGGCTCACTCAGAAGTTGCTGGCCCGGGCTGCTGAATTTCTCCTAAAATATGTATGTTGGTTTCAATGGAGGGCAGCTCTAACTCTAGCACCTTGGCTGTCCGACCAGCCTCCACCATTGCGATTGAGGCCCTCGCTTGTGGTGGTGGCCAACGGGGCAAGTCAAGCTATGTCTCTGGGAAGTGTCAAAGCACGGGCGTATTGCAAATCCAGGTACAAGGCATTATCAGTGTAATGAGGGAGGAGCAAGATTTCCCCCTCGTCATAGTTCATAATCAACATCCTGGGGAGCACCCTGTTCTGGCACAGAGTCAGAATCTGAACCTAAAAGATAATGAAGCCTCTACTGATAGCTGATGCACAGGATTAGAGTCAGGCTGCATGACAAGTGGTTGTGGTTTTGTAATTTAGTAGCAAGACATTGGTCAAGCCCAGGCAAACATCTTTTCAGTGTAACACATGGGCTTTGCTACAGGATCATTTTCTGTCACCAGTGGCAGGTACCTGCGTGGATCATGGGGCCTGATTAGCAGTCCGTACTGGCCCAGTAATGGCTACCAAGTGGACAGACAGCACCAGGGAAGGACCTACCAGCAGTAACCCAAGTGTGGGCCTCAACAGTTCCATGGGGCTCGACGGCCCGCAGGAGGGAACCGCTGCACACTTAATATTTACAACATGGCCTCTTAAGAGGCCTTGATCTGTTGCGGGTTGACTATGCCCAGGGACACTTGGGGTGCACCAGGAAAAAGTTAAGGAATTAGCTCAGTGACAGGGGACCTCAACCGAGTGCAACTCAATCTTGACAACCTCACGCCTTCTCCTCGTCATCGGAGTGACATGATGGGATTGAGTTCTACTTCACTTTTTATACTTGTGTTTGGACTTGGAGTTACCAGTGGACTTAGAGAAGAACACAGGATTCAGGGTCAAGGTGTATCTTGAAGCTTGGTCTACACGAAAGCCGTGACTTCTTGTTCCGTTCGGTGACATATAGTTTCACCTACCAAAATCTAATAACCTTCAGCTGCATGAGGGTGCATGTATCACATGCATTTGATCCGTGTCCTAGGCCCAGGCACCAAATTCACGACTCGTGTGGATCTGTGACAGGCATCATTTTCCTGTATTTGCAGCACTACTTGGATTCTGTTGTTTTCAGTGATAACATCCGTCCCAGACACACTGTGAAAAGTTTAGAAGTTGTTGGAAGACTGGACAATTTGGGAGTAGAGCTTCAGACCTGGTCAGAAGGTGCAAAAAGAAAGAAATTGACATCAGTGCACAAGGGTGGCGCTTAAATGCAAATTCGCTCTGACACATCCGCGGTGGTACCGATCTAACGTGGAACCGCACAATGCCACCTAATAGCGCACTGCAACAAAAAATTGCCAAAAACAGCCTGGAACCTAGAGAATATTCGGAGGCCATGAATCTGCAGTTCGAAGAAATAATCAGTATCCATCAGAAATAAACATTATCAGGAATGGTGATTGTCTCACAGACGCCTCAGTATAAACACTGAACAATCCTGATTAAGGGTCCTGTCTCATTGTGGGTTCTGCCTACAGTGAATGATAAGCGATAGGCTGAGTGAATAATGGCAATTTATCGGGAGTTTAATGCCTGAAGTACAATCATTATAGGAATATTTTTTAAATCAAATTATTATTTTGTGTTTTACTTTGAATGGAGATGGGAATCCCAAGTGCCCAGATTTGTTTCAGATGAGTTTAGACTTACCCTGACACTTCCTGTCCTCAGTAAAAAGTCAAACTTCCCCGACACCATTTGTCCTCCGTGTGAGGTCAGACTGTAACCAGACACTACCACTCCTACGTGTGAGGTCAGACTGCCACCAGACACTACCACTCCTACATGTGAGGTCAGACTGCCACCAGACACTACCACTCCTCCGTGTGAGGTCAGACTGCCACCATACACTACCACACCTACGTGTGAGGTCAGATTGCCACCAGACACTACCACACCTACGTGTGAGGTCAGAATGCCACCAGACACTACCACTCCTACATGTGAGGTAAGACTGCCACCAGACACTACCACACCTCCGTGTAAGGTCAGACTGCCACCAGACACTACCACTCCTCTGTGTGAGGTCAGACTGCCACCAGACACTACCACTCCTCCGTGTGAGGTCAGACTGCCACCTGACACTACCACTCCTCCGTGTGAGGTCAGACTGCCACCAGACAATACCACTCCTCCGTGTGAGGTCAGACTGCCACCAGACACTACCACTCCTACGTGTGAGGTCAGACTGCCACCAGACACTACCAATCCTACGTGTGAGGTCAGACTGCCACCAGACACTACCACTCCTCCGTGTGAGGTCAAACTGCCACCAGACACTACCACTCCTCCGTGTGAGGTCAGACTGCCACCAGACACTACCACACCTACGTGTGAGGTCAGAATGCCACCAGACACTACCACTCCTACGTGTGAGGTCAGACTGCCACCAGACACTACCACTCCTCTGTGTGAGGTCAGACTCCCACCAGACACTACCACTCCTCTGTGTGAGGTCAGACTGCCACCAGGCACTACCACTCCTCTGTGTGAGGTCAGACTGCCACCAGGCACTACCACTCCTCAGGGTCAGGTCTGATTGTCTGTTCTCACACTCTGTCCTCAAACTGAGGTCAGGCTGATGCCCCACTTTAACTGTCCTCCTTACGATTCCATATGCTCTCTGCCCTTCGTGTGATACAGACTGCCCAACCCCTGGCCCCCGGTATGAGATCTGCCTTCTTCTGACACCATTCCTCCTCAGTAAGAGGTCAGACCTCCCCTTGACATGATCTATTCTCAGTTAGAACACAGGCTGCCCCTGACAGTACTTGACCTTGGTATGACATCAGACTTCACCATACACTATCTGTCCTGAGTAAGAGGTGTGCCTGCCCCCTTGAAACTATTTGTCCCTTCTTAGGTTAACCAGACCAACAATGATGCTCAGTATGAGGTCAAACTGCCCCTGACACTATGTGTTATTAGTAGGAGTCTGTAACTGAGTACGGGTGAGGTCCAGGACACCATCTGTCCTATATTTAAGGTCACAGTGCCTCTCCCGGCACGGTCTTCGGTTAGAAGTGAGATAGCCCCTGGCACCATGAGTCTGCATGAGGTCACCTTGCCCTATTGGCCCCAAGTCCCACTGTAAAAGTCCCATACTTGACCATGCCTGTTCTACTTCCAGGTACACCACCAGACACCTCAACGATGACAGCACCTCCAAGCAGATCCGCGCCCTGCTGCAGTGAGCCACACATCCCCGGGGTGGACTTCATCAAGACCATATGAAGAATCACGCCACTATCCTCATTTTGTACTGAAAACAAACATTTAGAAGAAAATATATTGTTTCAACTTCAGCACAAACAGGCTTTCTCTGCCCTTCAGATTAAGTCATTGCTTTCTTTCCATTCCCGGAAACAGGTGGGGCTGGTCCCAGCGATACCATATCTACCTTCGACGTGACTGGAGCAGTGTAGTTTGTTCGTGGCATGGCTGTGATGCTCTTGTGGTAATAAGAATGATGTTGTAACCTTCGTACTCAAAAGCAATTGTGGATGCATTTTTCACATGGCACAAAAGGGCTGGTATGGGATTTTGGGAGACACTGTCACTGGAAAATACTAGGGAGCAATTCTGCCTATGGTGTGCCAAGAAGCATGCTCCTCCTTCACACAGAGGGGAGGTAGGGGCATCTTGCTTTTCACTAAAGGAAGGGAGGGGCATGTGCTTACCATAATGGAGGCATAGCACGTTTGCATAGAGTGGAGGCACTGAGCCTGCTCTCCACTGAGGGGCCATGTTGTTTATCACGGAAGGCTATCTTGCTGATCACCGGTGGAATGGTGACATCTGCTGATCTCAGGATGAGGCCCATCCTACTTATCACTGGAGAGAAACAGATAGATGCCTTGCCTTTTTATCACTGAAGAGAAACTGGCCATGCTTATCAAAGAGGAGAGTGGGAGTCTGGGCAGCCCGTGCTGCTGACCACAGTGGACACAGAGCAAAGAACCACCTCGTTTGTGCATGTGCCACACCCATCCATAGCAGAGCTCAACAAGGCCAATGTCCCCCATACATGATTCCAGAAATTGCAAATTCCTTATCAGAGTTCAGAAAGAGGAAGTGTTATCCTCATCACAATTCAGGGGGAGCAGGACCATCCTTGGTACAGTCTGAAAATGCATGAAACCATGCTCTCAGTTTATGGACAGATGGTACTTCTATATTAGTGTAAGGGAAGTGCAGCTTTGTGCATATTATATGGCAGGGTGGGGCCATTATTATCGGTCTAGACAAAGAGTGGAGCCATGCAATGTAGCTCACGCAAGGATTTGGCAAACACTCCCAGTTCATGGCAGGATACAGCTATGCTAAGCTTATATGAAACAGTGGGGCTTCACTCAGTTTGCAGAATGAGCCATGCTTAGTTTATGTGAAGGTAGGGCAATAGTTAGTTTGCGGAATGGTCAGAGCATCCTCAGTTTATGGAACGGTGATGCTATACTCAGTTTACAGAATGAGCAGAGCCATGCTCAGAGTTCATGCGAAGGTAGGGCTATAGTCAGTTTGCAGAATGGGCGGAGCCATGCTCACAGCTGAGGGAGGGGTGGGGCACTACTTACAGATTATGGAGTGGGTAGGCAGCTACGAGCACTCAAGCTTTGGAGAAGCATAGTACTATCCTGATGGTTAACGGTGTAGAGAGGAGATATTAACAATGTTAGGGTTGAGTTATTCTTTACCTGGGACGAAGATGTTTACCGGGGAGTAAGATCTTTGATAGCCCACTGGGCACAGTATGTGCAAGATTAGTCCAACCTGCTGCGCTCTAGGCACCAGGAGCTCTGCCTAGAAGGTACGCAGTTGGAAGCAGACATAAACCGGACTACTGTGTGAAACCTTGGGGTGAGTACTCATTGCCAACCTGGCAGCAGACACCATGAAGCTGTGCATTCACTCAGCAAGCCTCCAGTGTAATATATGACAGAGCATTGGTGTAAGCATTCATAGGCTGTGAACTCTCAGCACACTCCCCATGCTTTTTTTGGCATGGTACCAATGAAGTCCTCTCAAGCTGCACACAGCTGTACTTTTAGATTTCAAGTTCCACCAGCCCCATGTCTGAGGTATATATAGTGGAATCGCTGGTATTAAGACAGAAAAGAGCACGCAACTAAAAGAACAGCAATATTACTCTCTCCGCTCTTTCCATCCCACAGTGCAGACTTGAAATTCTAGAATGAAATCTCACATGTTACTTGTACATTTTGTGTGAAATAAAATAACATTTAAACTGTGTACTGAAAATGCTTTACTGGATTACATTGCATCAATCTCGTTGGGCCATGCCGGGGAGGGTCGATGGGGATCCTATCTTGTAAATACGGAGATTAGCACTCAAGCATAGGCAACTTACGCCTTCTCCACCACCACACACAGGGTAGGTTATCATGCTGAACCCAAACTTTAAATAAAGGGTGTGAACGACCACTACCTTTCTACCGCATTCCCGTTCCCCCCCTCACAGCCCCACACCATCATCAAGGACAAACCTACCTCCTCCCAGGGAAAGTCATATAGATTAGACCTCCAGACAGAACTCCTGAGGCCCATGTACTAAAATCTTCACCAAAGGGTCCGATCATTAACAAGACCACCACTTTATTACCTCCCCCAACTTCCAACCTACCAGAATGACAGTCACTGGAATTATAAATTGCAAATCAAAGGAGGTCTAGTTCTCCACCAGTTCCAAACAAGTAACCCGAAATGCATCATATGTAGGGTAGATCACTAGTACAGAGACCAGAGCCCTGGCACCTGTTGTTCCACCTTTGCGCCTCCACAGGATATTTCAAATACAGACCAGGGACCCACAGAGTTATTCTGAACGTTCTCCTATGCAAGGCCCTCCCATTTCGATGGAGCAAATTCTAACGATCGCGATTCCTTCCCCATTCCACTCTCCCACCCACCACTTTCCTCTAGTGCTGTTATACAGAGTCTAAAATTAAGATTCCCAAAGTCACAGAGCTGTTTATTGTCCACTGCTCTCTTTTTATACATCGTTTTCAGGTGTTTTAATCCAGTTGGCTCAATTAACACCCAACCCTTTCCCACCCACATTCCAGTGTCACGTGGAGGCCAGCCCTCTTGGGTGGGGCAATTGAACTTTGCCACTGGATCTCTAACCCCAGTAAAGCTTTAGCCATACAACTCGCATACATATACCAGGTGACCCAGGAGTTTTGACCCATGGTGAACGGATCACCCAGTTCCTGGTGGACAGAAGAGTAAGAGGTAAAGGTGGGGACCTCAGAATCCACTCCCACAGCCTTTATTAATGCAGAACTTGACTGAATATCTAAGGTTTATACAGAATTTTTCAAAACAGTTATGAAATTACAACAATGCTGTACAGAATAGCAGTATAGAACATCGAGGCCTTACAGACAAACTTCAGTCTTGCCTAAATTCTACCTCCTGGTCTGCAGAATGCACCAGAACTCAGAAACGATACCACCCCCACGTGTTGGCACTTACCTGCCACAGCCCTCAAAGATGCAGTCTGTTTTCACATACTACCTACTGTGCTGCCAATGGACACGTGACAGTGCTATTTAGAGGTAGATAAATGCATCCATATTTGAGGCAAGAACCCAACACGTGTTTGAGCAATAGAGCACTAATCAGCATAATAAAATAAGTCTTGATCGGAGTTGTACTTTAAAAGAAGGAGTGGTCAAAACTGGTGTCTCAAATTCTCTCTGGCGTAATTAAAGCAAACTTCCTCATAGCTATGCATATTGTGTGAGAAACTTAATCCAACATGTAGTGTATCTTCTTTGCACCCTTGCATCCCAAATGGGCCAGAGGAGGCATTTTGTGCTAAGAAAACAGCAATAAATGCTACAGGACACGAACAGCAAGCAGCCCCTCGCCCTCTCTTAGTTCATTGTGTCTGTGCTCCTGCGGTAGGATTTTTGCCCCAAACTACTCTTAATTACTCAAGCAGGCATAATTGCGTAATTTTTGTAGTTTTGCATCATAAGACTAAAACGTGATTACTGAAGTTACCCGGATTACTCCAGCGTAATTAACATTTCGCCTAGGCCTACTTTAAAGTTGAACTTGCAGCAGGAGAATTGCCAAGAAGAAACAGTATTCCTTAGAGGACGTGTATCAGCGTTAAGACCTTGCAGATTGTATTACTGATGTCCCCACAAGTAAACAAACACATCAACACAAACTGCCAGCTTTTAAACAGAGGGAAACACACAGATGGTGGATCTGAGCACGGACCTGCACCACGGAGAGCATGATCCAAGAGACAGGACATGTAGAGAGCACCAGAGTACCAATGGCACAGAGTGCAAACACTGCCGCATCAGCAGATAGGCACAGAGTGCAGGAGGGCACAGAGCATCTGCAGTAGAACTGCCTCAAAACAGAGCTATCCTGCTTACTCACTCTACAGCTCTGGCCCACCACGCACACCTCTTGGCTCGACTTCCCAACAAGTGCATAGATTTACGCGCATCACTGAAGCTCTGATGGTGCTGAGCACAGACCGGTATTCAGACATCTTTTCCACACACTAGATTTCTGCCGCAGGGATCTGGATCTTTAGTTCATCTTCCATCTTTGTAAAGTTACTTGTATGGGGAAGTGGAACTATTCTCCACAATGGTCTGGTGACATCCGGCACTGCTCTGCTTTCCAGGTCCAGCGGAGGCCATTCCTTCTCGATATAGGTGCCAAAAAAATTGGAACACTTCACAACGGGTCTTCAGTCTCACTTTTAAGCTCAGAAGATGAAGACATACTTGTTTGGTAAGCCAGTTTTAAGACCAGTGCCAAAAGAGCCTTGATGGTGGTAGTGCTTTATCAATGCAGTCATCGGAAACCCCAGACAGGGATGGAGGTGGGTCCTTATTATCCGTGAGGTTTAACCACTAATCATAAGAACCAGCCAGAAGTACCACCTCACGGAACTGCATTCAAGACTGTATTCTACAGAAGATCAAAGGCAAACAATAGTTTGATCTAGACAGGGTTCAATCCATCAGTTCAGTAAGTAAGTTTACTATGCATGATTAATAAAAACTGTTGCATATACATGACAATATACATATTCTTAAGAATGAATTAGTTAGGGTGTTTGAAAGAAATAAAAATGAAGCGAAAAAGTGATTTAGGAGCCATTTGGGGTTAAAAATTCAGATTATAAAATGCTTTCGGACTATGAAAAAAGAAAAACTAAACAGCTTCTATTAAAAAGTTGTGATGCAGTACCAAGTAAAATGCTTTGTGTCATACTTATTATAAAAGGTAAAGCTCTTATGCGGCTTGAATGGCAGGGTTGTGATAGTCACTGTTCAGAACAGAAGAGATGCAGTAGATTGATGGCGCACACCGCGTATGTATGATGCTTATCTGTAGTACCGTTTCGGAGCGTGCAATGTACATCTGTCCAATCTTGCAGGCAGGTCAGGCATAAAAAGATTTTTTAAAAAGGTTGGGGCGAGGACGCACCCTTGTTTTAACCCTTTGGTGTTGATGATATGCCTGAAGAGGTGCGTCCCGCCTCCCAGCTTTACCCAGGAGTCGGTGTGTAATAGAACTAACTGCTTTAGGAGGACTGGAGGACTGCCCCAATTGTGCAGCTTCTGCCATAATCTTGCTCAATCAACAATCAAATTCCGAGCGATAATCAATAAACAAAGGAATAACAATTGCTTGGCTACCTTTGCAGTATCTATCAAAAGTACTAGGGCCATTATGTTGGTGGGTGTTCCCATATGCTTGCAAAAGCTGGTTTGGTGTATTGGTATAATGGACTTTGTTGCAGCCCAAGATGAAATTCCTCCAAAATTACCCCTCCATATATTTGGCGTCATTGTCAATCAGGGTAACAAGGTGGTAGTTTTTTGCATTGCCCTTGTTGCACTGCTTGTAGATAAGGAAAAATATTAATTCCTTGCAAGATTCCAGGATTGTTTCATCTGTCAGTGCCTGTTTAAAGATTTGTACCAAGGTTTTGGACCAGTACCAGGAATTGTGCTTGTACAGGATGGGCAGGATCCCGTTGGTACTCGGGGCCCCTTCCAACCTCCCTTTGCCTCCGGATTTGCTGTGATGCGATGCTGAAATCTTCCTCCCCAATAGTTTGAGGAGCATCTTGATCTAGCATTGGTTCCATCGTTGCTGTGTGAAGGTACATCTAACTCCTGGCTTAGTGTGGATCACGGTCTTTTTCTTGTTGCGCGGGCTGTTGAAGTGCTCGTACAGGAACATTGCCCGAGATTACTCAGATATATGGGAGTTTATTCCTAGGCAAGTCAGTCGTTATAGTGTATTACCTGACTGTCAGAACCGCATGCTGTCATTGCTCTTTGTGTCTTGTAACAACTTTGCCCACAGTGTTTCATTTTCTTGTCTCTTTGCAGCCCATTTTAGATTGGCTTTCAGTTCTCTCCGTTCGTGCTGCAGATTGGGCTCTTGTGGTTTTCTTCGAGTTTGGTTTATGGATTGCTTGAGTCTTTTAGTTTGAAAAATGTTGAAGTTTGCTGGGAGTTTCCGAGCGTGGAGACCCCTTCTGGAGGCTACGTTGGTGGTAAATGTATCACTAAGGGTCTTGGTGACATTTTCCCATGCAGCTATGAGATTCCTTGTTAGGTGATGGTTCTGTTAAAAAAGAAATTTGTCCTATTCTAGTGGCTTCTCTGATGCACTTTACCCAACTATTATTAGTGGTGTATTCTGTGACAATTGTTTCAGTTTTTGAAAAAAAGGTGTGACTGAGCCTTTGAAGGTTACTTTTTGTGGTAGGGTGGTCGCTCAAGTCAGAAACCCCTAGGTGGTTGTGAAACCAGAGCAATGTAACAAGCGTGTAATCAAGGATTGAAGTGGTCGCTGCAGATTGGAACTTTGGTGCCGGGGGTTGTCTTCCTGAAAACGACCATTCAAGGCCCTAAAATCAAGGTGCTCTAGTTCTCTCAGAAGGTGGGGGCCACGCCTAGTTTTTTTTGTCTTGATCACTTAGCCCCTGTATTGGAATATTCCATTTCTCTATTATTTCACATAGGTTGTCGATAGTTGTAGTGCCCAATAGATGAAGGTTAAAATCCCCTGCTAATAAGATATTGTCTGTCTGTTTTTCTTCAAGAGTCCTCAATATTTGCTGGTCAATTGATTGACGCCCTTAGTTTTGAGCCTAGGATGTAGGTAGACATTAACGATCATACTATCACTATAGGCCATTTTTCTTTGTTGGTCCTGAATGTTGTTCTTATTGCCTGAATTTCAGTTGTGCCATTAGGTTTGCCTTCAGCGCTTTAATGGGGCCCACTGTTATTGATGTGCATGTTGTCAGGTCACCCATTTGATGGCTGTATCTAGCTGCTGTCCTCCTAGGTATATGTTGGGTCATAAACCCCTGTAGGTGTAAGGGTTGTTCAAGTCAAGTTTCTTGCGGTACTATGAGATCAAATGCTTCAAAGTAGTCCAGGAGTTGAGGATCTGCTGCTTTATTTGCCAGACCATTGATGTTCCAGGCACACAAAGAGATTGATCTAGTTGCCACCGGGATGGAGCTGATAAGGTGTTTTTTCTGCCATTGGGTGTCGCTAACATTTATTGTGCATATTAGCCAGCCCTTGTTTTTCCAACTGCTTCGTCCCTGGATTAATTTCTGCCCCATTGGTTGTACATTGTATCCATTGAGGGTGGGGGCGGGAGGGGGTTCTTGCCCCTTTTAACATAGAAAAGATGGTTTCTTAGTCATGCTGCGGAGTTCTGGGATGGTTTCCAATTAGCAGGGGAGTAGGGTAGCCAGGTTTATGGTAGGGATATCACCTTATCCCCCAGCATTGAAATGTGGTCAATTCGTCCTGGACCTTTCTTGCCATCTCGGTTAGCCATGTTGCTTTAGTTGCCTCGACTCCCTGCAGATTGCCAGTGTGAAAATATTCAATTGACACTCATTCGGATGTGTAGAGGCTTTTCAGGCAATTTATTATGCATGGAAGACACAGTATGTTTCCCGTATTAAAAGGGTCTCCTCTCCCTCTGCATTTGTATTCCGGCAGAAATATTATGGTGTCGATGGCTCATTGTTCGTTGTCTAACTCGCCATTAGACAGTGTAGTCATGCATTGGACTTGTGTTTGGAATGAAGTGGAAGAGTTGGATGATTGTGGAAAGCTGGTGTCTGGCTGGTCACAAGCTGGAGCTTTGATAGAATTAGGAACCGCATTTAATGTTATAAGTTTAGTCTCTCTAACTGTGTCAGATGAGGTGGCCGCCTATTTGTTGCTGGTGAGAGTGCTGCATGGTTTAGCCTATGTGGCTTGGTTACACTCACTTTAGTTGAGTTGATCATGTGTTATTACAATTGTAAGTGGCAGTGACGGTGCAGTGCTTGCAATAGGACGCAGACCAGCAGTCTCGTGTTAGCCTGTTTTGACAGTCCTACCATTGATCTTGTTCGGGCTCTCACTGATGTTCTTGGGATGTACTACCGATATCTCAGTGGGTGTCCTATCTGTT
This sequence comes from Lissotriton helveticus, assembly GCF_964261635.1. NCBI lineage: Eukaryota > Metazoa > Chordata > Amphibia > Caudata > Salamandridae > Lissotriton > Lissotriton helveticus. The sequence goes on from NC_136061.1 coordinate 669,599,720, forward strand.
GTGTTTGCTGTGTTGTCAGATGGTTGAGGTGATGTCACATGATGCTCACTCTGCTTTTGGTCTAATGGAGCCCTCCTTTAGTAGTATCCACCCTGAAGTGGTGGGTTATATTGTTCTATTTCTGCCTTTTCTTCTTTGTTGTCGGCAAGCTTGTGCAGTGTTTGGCTTGAGTTTACGGTCCATTTGCTGAGATGAGGTGGAAGAAGAGGTATGTGTTGTGCACACATTAACGGCTACAAATAACGCCATATGAACATTTATGTTTTGTGATCTTCTTAGCCTGCCGTCCAGGTTTTGAGATGCTCGCTTCAGGTTGGGACCACCAGCTTCCGATTGCCCGTTTAGGGGAGTAGGCAGAGTAGCACTTCTCGGGCTGATGCTGGTTGAAGTCTATTATTAGATTTCCAAGCAAGGTAGGAAGTGTGGATTTTTTTCAAGATAGGTGCACAGGTGCAGTCTGTTTGTACTGCTTGCTTGTGAGGCCGACAGCTCATGTTTTATCAGGCGGTTAAGTTCTACAAGCTTCTTGTCGATACCAGAGACTAAGACTGCTAAGGAATGAAGGACTGATAGCTTCATGTCCATCTTGTCCGACTGATATTGCAAAGCTGTCAGAGTGCTGCATGGTATTACGAAAAGTTGTCCAGATGGCGCTATTTGTTGGGCTGTCTTGGGGGGAGGAGAGGTTCAGTTTTTGAAGGCTAAGTGGCTGGTGCCTGAAATGCAATGTTATGTATAGGAAGCTACCACCTCCTCCCACGCTGCAGTCTGTGCCTGGGGATTCTTTCTTGGCCTGGCTAGTAGGGGAATTGTCGGTGGTCCTCAGTTTTGGTGGTGGGAGTGTGGTTGGAGGTGCATGTTCTGTGACACATGTTGGCTGTAGATGTAGTTGAAGGCAGGTTTCAGTGCAGAGGTCGACTGAGCCCAGCTGCCCATTCACTAGTGATGGTGTTGGGGAACTGTGCTCTGCTGACCAGTGTGCTTCTAGGTTGGACGCGGTCCCATCTGGTTCGTCCTCATCTACTGAGTTGAAGCAGAGGGATTGAGTCTGGTGAAGTTCAGGGCTTTCTTCCTGTGTTGGTTCAGTGTTTTTGTCTTGGGTAGTATCCTCCTTGAGCTTCACTGCGCCTCTTAAGTTTTTCCACTCACTTCAGAGAAAAATCCTCACTAAGACTTTTGGTATTCACAGAAGGCATTTAGGAGTCCTAAAGTTAGGACTCCTAAACTTCTGTGATTACGAAAATGAGTAAGTGCCTTCTGTGAATACCAAAATGGCAGTCAGTTTAGGATTTTGTCTTAAGTTAGTTCTGTGAATCGGGCCCGTAGTGTGGCGCATGCATGTGGCGTGTGCATGTACAGTAGCGGTGTGGGAAGAAACAGCTGTGAAGCAACCAAGAGGCTTGCAGTAAATCGTGATGTGGTGGCGAACCTTCTGCGGGAGCAAACCGCACCAGCCTAAAGCAGGCCACTTCCATACCCGCTCAGATGAGCCTCACAGCTCTGAACCTCGCCTCCACCTGCTTCTGCCTGCTGATGCCGCTTGCCGTCCTCATATTTCACTAACTCCCTTTGCCTCGCCCTCTGCTGCTTCGGCCAGTCCTGATCCCGGTCCCAGTCCCGGACTTTTTTCCTGTCCCGGCCGAGGGAGACAAGGCAAAAAAAAGCTGGCCAGCTGCTTGCAGAGCCTCGCCGCGTATGGTGTACTGCATGTAACGTCAATCCATAGCCATCAAGCTGACCTCAGCGGTTCATGGAGTTGAGCAAGTCTCTTATAACCATATTTAGTTATTGAATAAATTATTACTATACACAAGAGCAATCAATTAAAATTAGACATTAACAATAAACATAACTGGTAGAACATATCTGTCGTGGCATGAACATTCATGTTTCCACCAACCAAGAACACAACCTCGCCGGCCCGTAGAAGAAAGACGGAAATGCCCCCCAAAAACCCAGCATGAGAAGCCCTTAGTGTCTCGCGCCCCACACGCTCAGCTGAGCCTGTGAGCTCACAAAAATAAGAAACAAGACAATTTGCTGCTTCACTACCAGTTTCCCCAGCTTGAGGAATCCCCGGATTTGCACTAGTCAATATTTCCCTAAAAAGGGTCGATAGGGGTACTAACAATTCGCTCTCTGCACCAACAAGTGCCTCAGGGCTCGTCATGGAGTCCAACTCATTTTGGTGCCTATTCTAGCCCTCTGGCTGGGGTCATTGAGCAGTATGGGTTTACTATTATCTCATATGCTCACGACACACAGCCAGTTATTACTTTATCCCACAATAGTGAGAGTATGGCCTCTTCACTTTGTGTGTGTTCATCAGATGTCGCAACCTGGAAGGACCTCAATTATTTAAAGCCAAATGTGGAGAAGACGGAGTTTCTGGTAATGGTCAAGCATCTCAACATCTGGTCCTCGCTTGGTGGCTAGATAACCTTGGTCCTTTGCCATCCCCCAAGCCCAAGATTAAGAACCTGGGAATCTGGTTTGATGAGAAGGCTTCTTTTGATAACCAGATTAATGACCTGACAGGAAAGCGTAACAGGATATTGAGATCTCCAAAAAATATTTTCACCTCCTTCCTGAGTTATGTTATTTATTTTCTTCTATAGCGCACGGCTACTTGGAAGAGCATCCCGGCGCTTTGGCGAAGAGAACTTATGCAGAGTAACAACACAACAACTAAAAACAGAAGAGAAAAAAAGAACCAAAAGAACCCCTATGCAGAAAAGAGCCAAGTCTTTAAATCCTTCCTGAAGGCAAGAAGATTACTTGCCCTTCGTAGAGCCAAAGGAAGCTCGTTCCAGCCCCGCGAAGCCAGGTATCGGAAAGCCCGGCCTCCAGTTCTGGAACGCTTAATGGCAGGCACAGCCACTTTGGCCAATGAAGCAGATCGTAAAGCCCTGCTAGGCAGGTAGAAAGAAAAGCGTTTCCCAATATACTTAGGACCGATACCGTGAAGGGCTTTAAAAACCAAAGTTAGGCTTTTAAATAGGATCCTCTTAGAGATGGGCAACCAATGCAAATCTTTTAGTAACTCAGCGGCATTGGCCCGTCTCGGGAGTCCAAAAATGGCTCGAGCCGCAGAGTTCTGCACCACTTGCAGGCGGGTCAAAAGATATTTGGGTAGACCCAAATAGAGGGCGTTTGCATAGTCCAAACGCGACCCTATTAGGGCCTGCACGATGGTTTTTTTGTGGTGAAGTGACAGCAAAGGAAGAAATTTCCTAAGCATCCTGAGAATGCCAAAGCATTTCCCTGAAAGCCCGATGACATGGGGCCGAAAGGATAAGTCGCAATCAATTAGAATTCCAAGGTTTTTTGCCTTGACAGAGGCAGTGTCCGGGGGAACATATCCTGTGGCCACCAGGCCTTCCAGCTGGAATCAGGAGTGCAGCCAAAGAAAAGCAACTCCGATTTGTCGGAGTTGCATTTAAGACCCTGACAACGGAACCACTCGAAAACAGCATCGAGACAGTCCCTAATCCGTGTGCAGTCGAAGGTCCCACCTCTGTCACATGTGAACAGAAGCTGGGTATCGTCAGCATAGGATATGATCTGGGCGCCGAAGGATTCCGCAACCGCCGCTAGAGGGGCCAAAAAGATGTTAAACAGCATGGGGCTAAGAATGGAACCCTGAGGTACCCCCACCTCTAGCGGCGGCATATCAGCAGAAAAAGGAGGCGCCCAGATCATTTGCCGGCGGCCGGTCAGGAAAGATTTAAACCAGCTCAGCACCGTCCACCGTAGGCCGATTTCCCAGAGTCTTATCAGGAGGCCTTCGTGGGGGACGGTGTCGAAAGCCGCCGACAAATCAAGCATAACCAACACGGCCTTGCCTCCAGAATCTAAAACCTCCCTAATGGCGTCGGTAACCTCGAGAAGGGCAGTCTCCGTGCTAAAATTCGCACGGAAACCAGATTGAGACATGTGAAGAAGGTCGTTCTCCTCGATAAAATTGGAGATCGACCGATGTACATGCTTCTCGGTTACTTTCGCCAGCGCCGGGAGGAGAGAGATAGGCCTGTAGTTTGCATGTATGAGAGGGTCAAGGTTTGGCTTTTTGATCAACGGTAGGATCAAGGCACATTTCCAGGCCTGAGGGACCACACCAGTGGACAGAAAGGAGTTAAGAAGTGGGTTCAGTAAGGTGTTAAGAACTGACGCCACTCTCCCCAGACACTTTTCCGGACAAGGGTCCAGCGGCGAGCCCGATTTCAAACGGGACAGAAGGTCTAAGGAGTTAGTAAGGGTCATAGGAGGAAATTCAGACATAGAAGGCCCATTGCCAACCAAAGGAGGCAGGGACGACCGACAACTAGCAGCCAACGAAGAGCAGGCGGGAAGGAGGGAGTCCTGAATGGACTTAATTTTATCAACGAAAAACTCGGCTAGTTGCTTTATCCAAGCTTCTGAGTGCGTGTGAGAGGGAGTGTTTAGAGAAGGAGAAATAAAATCCTTGACAATTCTAAAAATCTCTCTACTCGTGTTGTCGGCCTCATCTATTCTTCGCTCCAAAATCACCTTTTTCCCCGCCCAGATTTGCCTGTGGTATGATCTTGTCACCACTCTATACCGCAATTTCTCGGCTGGATCATAGGCTCGCCGCCAGGCCCTTTCCGCCTTCTTGCACTCCTGACGTAGGACCTTCAGATGCAGAGTAAACCATGGAGCGGAACTACGTCTCTCAGTAGATTTAGTCCTCTTCTCAGGAGCCAGCACCTCCAATCTGGCCAAAAACCAATTCTGGAAGAGATGATGAGTCCGGCCAAAAAAACAGTAGTCCAGGCTCTGGACACATACAGATTGGACTACTGTAATGTTCTTTATCTGGGTGTTACCCAGTCACGATTGAATAGGCTTCAATGTTTGAAGAATGCAGGCAGCTCGGACACTGCTTGGGCTCCCGAGAAGAATCTGCATTAGCGCTGCACTGAAGAAACAGCACTGGTTGCCAATGAAATAGAGGATTCCCTTTATGGCTCTTTGATATTGCTACAAGGCACTTTCCTGTCAAGGCCCTGCCTATTTACAGGGTATGCTTACTCCCAATGCTCCAGCCAGAAATCGGAAGACGACCGCTGCCAAATTGGCCTCCGTTCCTAGATTTAAAAAGCTAAAATTAGTGGCTGTGCCTTTAATCATCTGACTCCTAAAATCTGGAACTCGTTACCTTTGAAACTTTGGTTAGCCCCCTTCGAATTGATTTTCAGGAGAAAAAAAATGAAAACTTGGCTTTTTGGTTCCAGTTCAGCTCTACCTGTGTACAACTCTTTTCTATGATCAACCTCCTAGCACTAGGACACTATGCGTGAAGTAGCCATACGCTCTACTAATGGCGTTATTATTATTATTGTTGTTCAATATAAGGTCTACTCAACATAGGACATACATTGAATGGCCTTTGCATAGGGATTTCCCCTTAACCCTTCATGTTGTAGAAGCCTAGAATAAACCAATGAAAATATACTTTCAAAGAAGGTACTTTACATTGGCTGTACCCTCATGATAAACTTTTTCTGAAACAGATTGATAAATGTAGCCAAAACTACTACTTTGGTGATGGAAGAACATGATGTGTAGGGCACATACGTAATTTTTATTTTGAAAGTTTTAAACAGCGCAAACAAGACCCTTGCGGATATCAGAGCGCTTTACAGGTGAGTGTCTGGGTTACAGCATACCTTTCTTTACACATTGGTTAAATGCAGATCAGAGCGCATATACATAACATCTCGTAAATACAAAGTAATAAGGTACATCGCATGACTTTCCCAGCGAGTCTGGCTAAAGGTAGCTATACTGTCCAAAATACCTGGATGGTCCATTGGCATAATAAAGTTCAGTAGAGGGGTACGTTTGTTATCAAAGTTTCTTTAATCCATGTTCAGGTGAATTTAACCATGAGAATCGCTTTTACTTCTTTTTTTAAAAGATGCAGTAGAGTAATTAAGTCTGGTTTCAGGGGGAAGGGCATTCCAGATTCCGGGAGCCAACCCAGAAAAAGTGTAGTTATAGGTTTTCTTCTTGTTGAATCTTTGCGGTTTCAATAACAGGTTTTCAGCACCTCTTGAGGATCTGATCCCACCAGAGTGCGTCAGTTTCTGTGCCAAATAACTGGGTGCCTTGTGATGCATGGCTTTGTGAGTCATACATGCTATTTTCAAATGAATTCTGGCTTCAAAAGGTAGCCAATTCAAAGATTTTAGGTCCAGAGAAATGTGAGAACTTCTTTTAGAACCAGTAATGAGTCTTGCTGCAGTATTGATTGCGGCTCTTAAAGGGGCCGTTGTAGCTTTGGGCAGGCCAGAGAGACACTTCCGTACTCCACTCTAGGTATGACTAAAGCTTGTGCTGCCTGCTTGAAGTAGTTTTCCGGCAGGAAAGGTTTCAGCTTCCTCAATGTGTTTATCTGAAAGTATGCTCCTTTTGTTGTGTTGCTGGTGTTTTTTCATATTGAGGTTTCTGTCCAGTGTTATTCCCAGAGATTTAGCGGAGTCTACGATGGTTGGTTGGCCGCTGAGTGCAGTAAGAGGTTTGATCCAGTTTTGCATTATGGGAACTTGGGCGGGCGGAGAGATTAGAAGGAATTCTGTGTTTAGGGCATTGTGATGTTATTTTACTGTTTTTTGTTTACTTTTGTCTGCTTGTTCTGAAACAATTACGTTTTTAATGACCATTTTTAATGGGAATTGCCCGTACATAGTAATTTATTCAATAACTATATATGTATATATCAGACTTAATGATACTAACGGATTAAATCCTACCCACATGAAATGATTTGTATGCCTTTGATCTTCTGTAAAATGCAATTTTTACTACATTTCAGTGAGGTACTTTTTCTGGCTGATGCTTTATCAATGCAGTCATTTGCGCAGTTCGCTCGTGCTTGATTATTCTCTAATGAGTGGCTGATGGCACTCTGTGTGGTCCCTGTGTGTTTGGATCCTCAAGTCCCTCTCTGCTGCTTTCTGTTGTCAGCCAGTGGTCACACCATGTACATTGAATAATTTGTATTGTTCTAGATACTCACACCAGGATGTGCCTGTTCGCTTTACCTAACCACAGTGATTAGTGTCTGCCTTATTATCCTCCCAGTCTCTAGCACTCGTCCAAGCCCTAGGGGTATTCGGCCATTATTTGCCCTATTGCGTAGACCGCATTGCTTAATATGGCTGTTTCCACTGAGGTCATTCCGACTGTATTTATTTCTGCTTTGGTCAGGACCCTAGGTGGCAGTGCTTTACAGGAGTATGTAGAATAACAATGAGCAAAAAAAATGCAGGACAGAAGACACAAAATGACTATGAACAAACATGGTTAAAATCAGGAAGCTAAGGCTACCAAGGAGCATGTGACATATTGAAATACATGAACCCCCCTAGCCAACATCAACAGACACCATGGACTGAACATTATCTCCTATGCAGACGACACCCAGCTCATCCTATCTCTATCCAAAGGCCCTTCCACCACGAGGGCCAACTTCCACCTCTACGTGACCAGCATTGCCGACTGGATGCAAAACAACTGCCTCAAACTCAACACAGACAAGACTGAAGTACTAATCTTCAGGAACACCACCTCCCTGTGGAACGACTTTTGGTGGCCTGCTGAACTGGAATCTTCTCCTACCCTTACCGACCACCCCCAGAATGTCTGCATCATCCTGGACAGCAAACTCACCATGAAGAACCAGACCAACGCAGTCTCCTCCAACTGCTTCCTCGCGCTACGCATGATCAGTAGAATTTTCAAGAGGCTCCCAGTCTCTAACAGACGCACCGACACTCATGCCCTCATCACGAGCCACTTGGACTGCGGCAACGCACTCTACACAGAAGTTACCACACACCTCTTGAAGAGACTGCAAACAATTCAGAACTCAGCTGCCAGACTGATCCTCAACCTCTCCAGGCAGACACACATCACCCCTCCCCTCAAGAAACTCCACTGGCTCCCCGTCGACAAGAGATGCAATTTAAGATTCTGACTCGCGCCTATAAAGCACTGCACAGCCAAAGACCAGCATACAATAGCCAGTGACTCAGCTTCTACCCACCCTTCAGACACCTGCGTTCATCCTCCCCTCTCCCTCGCTCACATCCGCCATATCTGCTGAAGCAACAGAGGACGACGCTCCTTCTCCTACCTCGCCGCGATATCCTGGAATAACCTTCCCCTCCATCTCTGGACCTCACCCTCTTTTCAGACGTTTAGAAGGAGACTCAAGACCTGGCTATTCAACTGAGGCAACCCGAGCAGTTTGGATCCCAGCACCTGGATTCCCTCATAATTAGCTGTACAAATCCTAGCTTCCTTTGAGAGTTGCATAAGCTGCGGCAGATCAAGAGCCTCGGGGGCTGAAAGGGCACTGCATGGAGCAGTGGACGAAGGTTCAGGGCTCATAGCACAACTGCAGAGAGGAGCAGAGTCGGCCTTCGAGGGATGCAGGACTTCCGAAGGAAGAGCATTGGTGCGCCCGGAGAGCGGAGTGAACCGGAGCTGAGAAGGCACGAATTGGCTTCTGGGACGCTGTATAGAGCCAACAGCAGAGTCAGGGAGTGAGGGCGGAGGAGCAATAAACGCTGACCCGAAGGAGCCTTGTTGCTCCTGCCTGTCACTCCCCCGGCGAGTTGTGGGTGCCGCGGAGGATCGTGAGCCTCGAGGGCTGCGAGTGCGATACATGGGGGGCTTGGGGGGGGGCAGCCGACCGTAGGGAGGTCCCCACCCCCGGGCTGATTGGGAGGGGCTAGTGGGGGGGGGGTTGCGCAGAGCGCCAGCCTTGGGCTGGTTTTGGGCTGGTTTTGGGCTCCCTCGGTTCCTACTGAGGGAGCCCAGCTATATGATCCCCTGGCCCCGCCTCCCGGCCACCATTTTAGGTTGAATGACCTGGTGGCCGGGACTTTATAGTAATCTGAAAATTTTATTGATCACTGTGCGAGTTTTGTGGTGTTATTCGACATGTCTGGGGAGGATTATAGAGTTCTTGAGGCGATCCGCCTTCTCAGTGAGGCTGGACGCCTGGACCTGGTCCTAGGTGATGTGCCTGGCGCGGCGCGTCCTCGACGACAGGCCTCGGCGCGTGTGGCGGCGGTGGTCGCGGCGTGTGGATCGCCGAAGAAGTCGCGGAGGGAGTCGGTGAGTGAGAGGGGCCGCCCGCGCTCTAGGAGAGCGGCCCCTGGTACTGTGTCGCGTGAGGGGGTGGAGACGGTCGCGCTGCGCGAGGCGGCAATGGAGGAGGTTGTGATGCCGGCTCCCCTGGTTTCTGTGGGGCTGCCGGTGCGGTCGCTTTCGGTCCCCGCTGCCAGTGGCAAGCGGGCCGGTAAGCGCGGAGGCAGGAAGCGTTCGGCTTCTGCCTCCGTGTCGCATGACGCGGACTTACTGAGGGGGGAGTTGGCGGTTGACGCGCATGCGCACGTTGTTTTACCCGGGCCTCGCGCTGGCGGTGAGGATGTGTTGCCGGCTGTTGGGCCTAGTGTACAGTCTATTGACCCTGTAGCTCGGGGGGGGGGACTGGCGGTGACCCCGCTTGTATGCGCAGGGGCTGGTGGTGATCGCTTCTCGACGCCGGTCCGTTTCTCTGGGGAGGTGGTGCATGTCAGTGATGTGGGTGGTGATACAGTACAGACGGCTTTTGTGCCTTATAGCCCCCTGTTGTTTTCCCCCCCTGCTTCAACCCGGGGGGAGGTATTTTCTGTGCTCAGTGGTTCCGTGGGGGAGGGGGAGTGGGCACAAATGGAGAGGAGGGCAGGGGCAGGTTTGTTAGGTGAACGGTCTGGTCGTGTTGTGTTGGGTGATGCACAGGAGGCTGGCGTGGGGCTTGTTGGGCCTTCTGGGGGTGGTGCTGCTGATGTTTATTTGCAGGTGAGTGGTGATGGGCAGGTGGGTGTTAGATCTTGGGAGGGTTTGGATGTTTTTCCTTCCTGGGCGGAGGGGATTCGTGATGCGGGCAGGGCTGCTCCTGTCCAGGGCACTGATATGCTGAGTGGTTTTGGGGGCACTTTGAGTTTTCCGGGTTTGCCTGTTGGGGGCAGATCGCTTGGGAGGTTGGAGCCGCCCCGCTCGGATATTCAGCAGGGAGGGCAGGGTGGAATGGCTTCGGGACCTGCTAAGATTGTTCAGGAGTTGTTGAACTGGAGTAGTGGTGGTGAGGACGTGGAGCCTTCCCCTCCTCGGCGGGGGTTGTCGGTTCGATCTAAGGGGTCTGTTTCTCAGGAGGTTGGTGAGGTGCAGTTTCAGGATTCTGGATTTTGTATGGCTAGTGGTGTGGATAGTTTTGTCCGTTCTGGTAGTAAGGGTCCCGGCACATCAGTTCGGCCTTTTCCTTTGCAGGTCGGTGAGCGTCGTGGAGAGGCAGACTTGGTAGGGTGGAGTGCGGCCCAGTTACACCGAGGAGAAGGGAGGGTGGAGCCTGGCGCGGCATACCCCGTACCGGCGAGGGACCCCGGCGCGGTCAACGTAAGCAGGTCAGGTGCGACCTCGTTGGCCCCAACGTCTTCCTTTCAGGATCTCGGCGCGGTCGGCAGAAGCAGGTCAGGCGCGTCCTCGCTGGCCCCAACTTCTCTTTCTACAGGTATTGGCGGGGTCGGCAGAAGCGGACCCGGCGCGTCCTCGCTGGCCCCATTGTCAGGTCCTCTGGATATCGGCGGGGTTGGCAGAAGCAGGACCGGCGCGTCCTCGCTGGCCCCACATGTTTCTTCTCATCAACAAAGGGATTCATCGTTGGTTAAGCTGTACAAATCTGGTCAACGTTTGGGGGAGTACAGACGGGTCCAGTCGGCTCCCCCGCCTACAATGTCAGTACGGGCTGGTAAGGCCCGGGTTGGTTTCAGAAGTCCGGCAAAGGTGTTGGATCCTCCTCGGTTGGAGGAATCTTTGGTTTTAGATAATGATGAGGAGAGCCCTGAGGAGGGCGAGATACGTGCTGAGGGTTCAAGGGGGGGGGCTTTTTCACGCTTCTGATAATGTTTTACAGGCACCGGTGGTGGTGCGTCCGAGAGCTACAGTTTCCAGACCAACTCGAGAGAGCGGCCCCGTGGTGAGGGTTCCTCGGTCAGGCGTTGATGTTGAACAGATGGCATGGAGAGAGAGGCCGGCCCAACTGCCTTTATTGAATCCAGGTGAGCTTGCTGGGCCGCGGGACAAGCCATTGATGGTTTCTGTTGGAACGGGGGGGGATCCTCCTTCAGAGGGTGTGGATCTTAAGCTCCACAAGGGTCGTTATGTTAAGGATCAAGGAGTGGGTACGAGTGATGGGGGGGTGGGTTCTAAGGTGGATTCCGGGACTGTTACGGAGCCCATGGAGGTAGGTAAGGACCCCCCACACAGCAAGGAGCTTAAAATAAAGAAATTGCCTTACATGGGCGTCACAAAACCTTTGGGCGCTCATTTAATGCTGTCTACTAAGGAAAGGATTTGGAAAGGGGAGTACGTTGAATTATTGAAGCTTTTACATAGGGAGGTTAGGTCTAAGGAGGGGTCTAAGGAGGAAGAGTATGAGTTGGCCAAGCGCCCAAAGGTTCCTTTGACCATAGAGAACTGGACTGCGGCATTTCTTATATATGCTAGTGTGTATTGTGAGAAATTCCCTGAGCGCTGTGTGGCACTTTTTAAGTATATGGATGTCATCAGGAAAGCGCAGATTACTGGCAGTGGTTATGCCTGGTCACAGTATGATGAGGAATTCCGGGCTCGGATGGCTTGGGATCCTGAAGCGAAATGGGGGGAGTTGGATAATGACTTGTGGCAACACACTATGGGAGCCTCGGCAGGTGGTAAGACAATTTTCACAGCTAGTGGGTATCCATTGCCTTCACGGCCCTTTCAGGGTAGGCCCACTCGGGGAGGGGTGGGTGCAGCTGCGTCAGTCCAATCTGCCAATGGGACATGTTGGGATTTTAACAGAGGATATTGCCCAAGAGAGTATTGCAAATTTCGACACGAATGCTCCCAATGTGGTAAACCGCACCCACTGTCCAAGTGTTGGGGGCCGCGGGTTACAGGGGGAAGACAGTGGTCACAACAGACAACCAATGCCCCTGCCCCTGCACAGCAGCCTCAACCTTACAGGGGGGGGAGGAACACTTCTGGAACTGGGCCCAAAGGCTCATACGCCAGTTAATCCTTTTCACTTGGCTGTGGCTCTGAGGGGCTACGGGAATGTCGAGGCTGCTAAGTTATTGTTGGATGGTTTTCAGGAAGGTTTTCGTCTTGGTTACACAGGGCCGCGGTTGCGGCGGTGGTCAAAGAATCTATTGTCGGCCAATGAACATCCAGAGGTGGTGCAAGACAAATTGGACAAGGAAGTGCGGGAGGGAAGGATGGCGGGTCCTTTTGGTGATTGGCCCTTGGAAAATCTTATTGTCTCCCCAATTGGTGTGGTACCTAAAAAAGAGCCTGGGCAATATCGTTTGATTCAACATTTGTCATGGCCGGAGGGCTCATCAGTTAACGATTTCATTGATGGTGAGGCCGCTACCGTGTCTTATTCTTCAGTGGATGTGGCCATGGCCCTGGTTGTATCTGCCGGCACTGGTGCGGCAATGGCAAAGTGTGACATCAAATCTGCTTTTCGTTTATTGCCTGTCCATCCTGAGGATTGGGATCTTTTGGGGATTCAATTTCAAGGAAAGTGGTATGTTGATAAGGCTCTTCCAATGGGTTGTTCCATATCCTGTGCGCTGCTTGAGACCTTTAGCACATTTCTCCAATGGTTTTTCACGGACACGTCAGGTCACCAGATTGTGACCCACTACCTGGATGATTTCTTTTTTGTAGGCGCTCCCAATTCCTCTGCCTGCCAGACTGCTTTGCGAACATTTCAAGCTCTGATGGAATTTTTAGGTGTGCCCTTGGCACCCGAAAAGACAATGGGCCCCTGCGCGACCATGTCTTTTTTGGGGATCGAACTTGACTCTACTGTGATGGAGGCACGCTTACCGGTGGATAAAAAAGCAAAAATGTTGGACCTCTTACATGTGATGTTGAACAAAGCAAAAGTGACAGTGAAGGAAATTCAGGTGCTGTTGGGCCATCTTAATTTTGCTTGTAGGGTGGTCAGGGCAGGTCGGACTTTTTGCAGGCGTTTGGGTAGAGCTCTGTCTGGTCAGTTTTTACCTCACCATCACGTTCGCTTGTCAGCCGGTGTTAAGGAGGATCTGCGGATGTGGGTAGCCTTTTTACACTCTTTCAATGGCATTCCTTTATACAGAGAAGAGAATTGGATTTGGGACGTCCAAATTTTTTCAGATGCTGCAGGCAGTGATGGTTTCGGTCTTTACTGGCAGGGCAGATGGTGTGCTGAACAGTGGCCTGCTGCGTGGAAGTACGGAGGCAGGAGTATTGCCTTCCTTGAGCTTTTCCCTGTGGTGGTGGCGTTGACTCTGTGGGGTCGGGAGCTTGCGCACAAAAAAGTGCTGTTTCGAATTGATAATAAGGCTGTAGTGGACATTATCAATCGGCAGTCGGCCAGGGATGCTCACATCTTGAAGCTCTTGCGAGTCTTTGTGTTGGGGTGCTGGACGTATGACATCAGTTTTAAGGCCTTACATATTCCTGGAGTGGACAATGACATTGCGGATGCTTTGTCTCGTTCACAGTGGGAGAGATTCCATGGGCTAGCCTCGGAGGCGGACAGGACACCGACCCGCATGCCAGAACATCTGTGGACTGTAGGCGAGACAGGGTTTTGCAGTTGGTGGTAGGTTCGCTTGCACTTTCCACTAGGACAGCATATGAATTGGCCTGGAAAGAGTTTTTAGATTCTGGGGCCGACTGGCGCGCTCCGGGCTGGAGACGATCTGAAGATGTGGTACAGTTCATTCTTCACTTGATAGACAGGGGGTTGACACGTGTAACGATTGCTGGAAAATTGGCTGGTATCGCGTTCATGGGCAAATTACTGTGGGGCTATTCTCCTTCGGCAGGGGAGGTGGGTAAGCGCATGCTGGAAGGTTGGTCTAGGGAGAGGGGTAGGGAACATATGGTTCGCCGACCTTTGTCTTGGCAGTCGCTAGCCCGAGTTTTGCAGGTTTTGCCCTCAGTTTGTTTGGATGAGTTTGAGGTTTGTCTGTTTTCTACTCTTATGGTTTGGATGTTTTTTGGGGCTTTCAGAGTTTCTGAGTTGCTGGGGTCGAAAGTTACTCTTGGGGTGGGGTGGGAGAATGTTCGATTTTTGGAAACGGGGTTGCACGTCTGGTTGGCTCGGGCAAAAACTGATCAACACAGCAAAGGGAGGGGCATTTGGCTGGAAGCTTCTTCCCCTTCTCAGACGTGTCCTTTGAAGTGGGCCAGGCGTTTGAGGGACTGTTCGGGGGCCGCCTTGGAGGGCCCTGTTTTCCGACATATGAATGGTTCCAGGGTGACTGAGTACCAACTGCGCATGGTTTTGCGTAAAGCGCTGCGATTCCTGGGGTTGGATGAGTCGCAGTATGGTACGCATTCCTTCAGGATTGGGGCAGCAACAGAAGCTCATAACAGGGGTTGGTCGCAGCAAGACATTATGTCTTTGGGGCGTTGGTCCTCCAATTGTTTTAGGCGCTATGTGCGTACTGATCCTGTTGTGGCGCCTGCGGATGATAATTTTTCTTGAGTTTGATGCTGCTTTTCTTTTTCAGGTTCAGTGGCCGGCCCCCGTTCTACTGTCATGACGATCTGGATAGTGGGACATTCCTTCATTAGGCGCGCGGAAGATCAAGCTATAAGAAGCTATTTTGGTTCCACTCTTGGTTTTAATTCCCGTCTTTTTAATGTTGTATGGAAGGGGAAGGGAGGTATGATTTGGAGGGAGCTTATCCCGGCCTTGAATTCTTGGTTGGTGGGAGGTGTTTGTCCTGACGTGTTGCTCTTGCACCTGGGGGAGAATGACCTTTGTGGAGTGAAGGGAGTGGTTTTATTGAGAGCAATGAAGAAAGATCTTTCTCTTATTCGTCAACAATGGGCGGGTTGCCATGTTTTGTGGACAGAATTGGTCCCTAGAAGAACCTGGAGGGGTGCGATCAACCCTAGGGCGGTGGATAAGGCTCGACGGAAGTTGAATCTGGAGGTTTCCCGTTTTTGTAGAGATCTGGGTTTTGGGCGGGTGTCCCATAAGGACATCCGGTATGACAATGTGGAATTCTTTCGCGGCGATGGTGTTCACTTATCTCGTATAGGGATGGATTTATATCTATTGGAATTGCGAGAGGTGCTCTCCAGGTGTTTGAAGATTCAAAATCTTTTGGGTTGAGGTTCTGATTCCTTGGTTGGTCGGTGTTGGGGGGCAGAAAGAGAGGAGGGTAATTCCTTTCCCCCTCTTTTCTGGGTGGCGGAAATTGGGCGTTCTTGGTCAGCTGGGACATGAAGGTTGTTGGGTTTTTGATAAAGTTGGGCTATGGCTGGAAAAGTTTAAATAGTTGTTTCGTGGGGTGGTTACAAGGTTTCGGGCAATGTAAGTTGTTGGTGGGTAAATTTTGCAATGTGATGTTTTGCGGTGGGTTGGGATGATATTTAAATGATTATCAGGTTTTTGTATTGTTTGATTTGTAATTATGTTGTGCTGGGTGGGGGCGGGGTTTGTGACGTGTTAGGGGCGGGCCTGACGTTTGGGGTTGTAAGAGAACATCTTATTTAGTGAGGACTAGTTTTGTGAGGCGGTTGCCAGGTTTGTATTGTTGTTAATATGCACCTGTTTCAATAAAAGCGGCCTTTTGCACACTCTCAATTTGGTCTGGTGTCTGCTCACCCCCCCTCACCCCTCCCTCCCAAGGGGGGCTTGGGGGGGGGCAGCCGACCGTAGGGAGGTCCCCACCCCCGGGCTGATTGGGAGGGGCTAGTGGGGGGGGGTTGCGCAGAGCGCCAGCCTTGGGCTGGTTTTGGGCTGGTTTTGGGCTCCCTCGGTTCCTACTGAGGGAGCCCAGCTATATGATCCCCTGGCCCCGCCTCCCGGCCACCATTTTAGGTTGAATGACCTGGTGGCCGGGACTTTATAGTAATCTGAAAATTTTCCCTCCCTCCCCCCCCTTTTTTCTCGTTTGGCCCTTTCTCTGAATCTTTTCCCGGGTTTTGTAGTTATTTACTTATTTATTTATTTCCGTTATTTATTTGTCTATCTTCATTATTTTAAGGTCTTTTTTCGGAACAGGTGGATATGGGGTAGCTCAAACATGTTGTTCTTTGTCGCTTGGAACAGGTGCCGTGCGGAAATTGGGCGTTCTTGGTCAGCTGGGACATGAAGGTTGTTGGGTTTTTGATAAAGTTGGGCTATGGCTGGAAAAGTTTAAATAGTTGTTTCGTGGGGTGGTTACAAGGTTTTGGGCAATGTAAGTTGTTGGTGGGTAAATTTTGCAATGTGATGTTTTGCGGTGGGTTGGGATGATATTTAAATGATTATCAGGTTTTTGTATTGTTTGATTTGTAATTATGTTGTGCTGGGTGGGGGCGGGGTTTGTGACGTGTTAGGGGCGGGCCTGACGTTTGGGGTTGTAAGAGAACATCTTATTTAGTGAGGACTAGTTTTGTGAGGCGGTTGCCAGGTTTGTATTGTTGTAAATATGCACCTGTTTCAATAAAAGCGGCCTTTTGCACACTCTCAATTTGGTCTGGTGTCTGCTCACCCCCCCTCACCCCTCCCTCCCAAAGGGCAGCGTGTGGAGGAGCCATGAAGGACAGGCGGTGGGGCGACGAGCGCCTGGCCAGGTGAGCGGCGGAAAGAGCCCTGTTGCGCCCACCTGGGTTTTCTTTGGGACTCTCGGAGAGCTGAGCGTGCCTCCAATGATTGAGTGCCACGGGGACTGCGAGGACATCACAGGGTGAAGAGGAACTGATGAAGGCGAGCGGGGGAATAATGTATGTCAGACCGGAGGTGCGGTTAGATCAGTGGGGGTGCTGCATTGCAGGAGGTGTTAGTCTGCCGGGGGAAGCTGCATGCAGAGGACTACTGGAGCCAGCAGCCATCGGGTCACGCCACACCAGCTGAGGCACATGAGCTCCGCCCCTAGCCACTACATAGAGTTTCACGGCACCCGCGGGACACGCGCGGGCATGGGCTGGGCTCCCCCTCTAACCCGCTACATCCAAAAAGGTATGTCCATCTCCCTTGTTTGGTTTACACAAGGCATTAGCCCAGCCTCGTCATTATAACCGCTTCTGGCATAGCTCTGTGGTAGTGAAATCCTTACAATGGCTTAAGCCGGTGGAAAGGGGAAGCACCTACTCCCGAGGGGCTCTGTCGCTGGCACCCTAGACCAGTTTAAAATAAGGGCAACTTCTGTATTGGCTCACGAAACAGCAATGACTGAGCGGAGACTATCTTTGGAGCCAGTACAGTCCAAACGCTCATCTCTGGGAGGTCTGATGTATGCAAGGTCCCCGGAGACACTCGTGGATGGGGCAAGTGAAATTCCACTACAGGGGGGAGATACTGACCAGTCTCTGCATCCCATACCACTTTCAGCTGATACCCCCCTCCCATACTGGAACTCCCAGTTAACGCCAAATCTGTGCCCCCAGCACAAACAGTCTCTGACGGTATCCCTTTGCAACGAGTATCAACAAAGTCGATATGTAGCGCTAAACTCCAAGCTACGGCCCACGTGCCTGAATCTGCCGCAAGGAGTAAAACGGGGTGGGGGTACCCACAGGAAGAAAAATGCGAACACACACAAACCTAACCCGACTGGCGCTTCTCAGACTCCCACATTGTCGGCCTCTTCTGAAAAGAGGTCACTTGCCACTTCCTTGGGCTCACCTTTGATTGACTCGGATGAGGCTCTACCTTCCCAAGCCAATGAGGATTTTTGGACTAAGCTGGGTGTGTTACTCACCTCCTCACTGTTACCTATCATTGAGAGACTATCGCTTATCGAGGATAAATTGCTGCTTCTTGACTCACTCCACTCATCAAACCACCCCAATGGGGATATATTTCTGAGATCCCAACGGGGGCCCCCACATTCAACGGAGAGCTCCTCTTGTAAATCTCGGAGCACCATTCAACAGCCATGTGTGCCGCCCAGCTTGCCATCTACTTCTGTTATCGGGACTGTTGCAGGCGATACAACCTCGAACACTGGCATTTTGCAAACTGGGGGGCCTCATTGAATAAGCCTTTGTGTCCAGGGTCGCGCCCTGTGGGGGGAGATAATGTACCAAATCCCTTGATTAATGTTAAAGGCTATGACGACCGACCATCTGTCTTCACTCCCTGTGTACTGACCCTTCGTTTACCATGCATTGATCTACCCCCCGCCTCGACCCCATATGTGGTTGTTCTGGCAAAAGTACCAGTGCTGGAACAGGGTGCTGTGGAGACATATACCGAGCTAAAAAATAAGTGCATCCATTGGTTAAATACGAACAAACATTACCACCACAGGTGCAGAGTGAAATCTTATTCGCTAGAAGAGTTAGCTGGGTGGGTCAAGGCAGGAAATGCTATGAGGGCGATTGTATTGTGATTAATTTCAGAGACAGGAGGGTGGTTGACTATATATGTAACTGGCACCTGGGGAGGGGGGCAAAGGGGATTGAGTTATTTCCCCTTACCTTTTTCTACCCTCACCTACAATCCCACTCGACTACAGAGGAGAGCTAGACCATGGGAAAGATGGGACACCTCTGCTCAGGTGGCCAGTGTAAACTCCCGTAGTCATATCTTTAATAGTTTGCCACCTGATCCTCTCCCTCTAAGCAATAGGTTCAGTGTTTTGGACCAGCTGGATTGACTGACCCCCGGACATAACTCTGGTGTGAGATACCACCCACTAGGACCTAGGATCAGTCATATGGGTCTATCATTCCGATGGTATAGTGGTCCCCCATGTGGAGGAGGGGTCTGGGGAATTCCCCAGGGTGGTTGTTGGGGATGTACAGGCCACTAGCACTCATGTTAGGCTGGGAGGGGGGCCAGAATCCTCAATTCTTCCAAGAGATCCATCGCCAGTCCTCGACAGGCCAATGAACAGCAGAGCTTACAGGGTGGTAAAGCTTGCGATCAGCAAGTGACGACGTTTGTTTCCCCCCCAAGACACAGTGTTTGTTGTAGGGAACATAGTTTGTAACTCTATTGGTAACGAAGAACCTACTGGTGTGGGCGAGGCAATGAATTCATTCGGGGACATCGATTTAGGTGCCCCCAATGCAGCTACACAGAGACACAAAATAGAAGTGCACCAGGGTTTGAAAATGCTGTCCTGGAATGTGACTGGTTTAACAGCTAAGATGGACCAACTGGATTGGGGTGAATTCATCGATACTCAGGAGATCTGTCTATTCCAAGGAGACGTGGTCCCTGAACCCCACACAGAGTAGGGTTCGCAACATTTTCTAAACCAGCCACACAGGGGGCCAGGGGAAGACCCTCTGGAGGTTTATGCACATGGGTTGCTACTCATCTTGAATGCGAAGTTACGTTGATAGAAACCCACTCCCCGGACATCTTATGCATCTCCCCTAATAACTCCCCAAATGTTGTTATCATCAATGTTTATTCTCGTCCTGTTAGGTATGGACAGACCTCACAGACTCTAGATTCCTTGACGGTCCTCCTCACCACGTTGCCCGAGCAAGTCTTCCTCATTATTGGGGGGGATTTTAATTGCCATTTCGAACCCTTAATTGGCTTACCCGACCCCATCACGAGTGAAGAGGACTCATCCTGGGGAATTCCAATCTGTAACCATTACCCAATCAAGGCGTGGACTCCCTTAGTTTTGCAGATGACCACTCTCACTGTTAACCATTCTTTAAGGGCTTGCAATGGGCGCTTACCAGGCGACAACCCTGGAAAGTTTACATTTGGGAGGATGTTCCAGAATTCAACCATAGATTACGCCCTCGTAAATGTGGATTTTTGGCATAGGATTTTAGACTTTCAGGTGCACCTTCGTACAGAAAGTGACCATAACCCTCTGGTTATAACTTTGGACTGGCCCAAACTGGAATCAGTTCCTGCTGACAATAGCATTACTCCCCCTGATTTGTTATTAATAGATGGGGTAGAAAGATTTGTTGGGCCGCCTTTACACAAACTCTGGAGACAATGGCATCCCTGTACGAATCTATTATTCTCTTCTAAGAAAGGGCATGCCTTATCACTGAAAGTGCTGATGCTAGTGATTACCTTGAGGAGTTGGGGAATAATTCTTTGGATTTGATAGGCAAACTGGCGGGGTTCTTTTTTAATGAGTCAGTCCCCAAAAGGATAAAAACCAGATGCAATAACCCCTGGTACAATAGGGCTTGTAAAGACGCTAAAAACTCCCTCTTGGCAAACCTTCGCGAGGGGGGGTAACACAAGCATCAAGGCAGCCAGGGCACATTTTAAGAATACTATTTTAGCCGCAAAACGTGAATGGGAAATTGATAGGTGGCAGGCAATAAAGACTGCTTTAATTGATAAAGACGCAAGAGGTTTTTGGAACCTGGTGAAAAAAGGTAATTCTGAGTGTAGGTCTGCCATCAAACTAAATCTCGGGGAAGAGGTCTGGCATTCACATTTTAAACTTTTATATTCGAGGAATCGATTGGAAAATTCTGAGATGGGCTCCTCACTTAAAGTTTTAATGAAGGTTATCCCAGATGATATACCATCTTGCACGCTGGTGGAGGTAACAGCAGCTTTGGCTAAAGTTTTACCGAACAAGGCCCCAAGCTTGGATCGGGTTCCAGGAGACCTGTTTAGATCTGAACCGACCATCTGGACCCCGTATCTGCAGTCTCTCTTTGATGCAGTCCTGTGTGGTATGAACCACCCCCCCAACTTGGGTGGGGGCGGAGATCTTCCCCATTTTTAACAAGCATTTGCAATGCGATAGGTCTCGCATTTACACGAGTTTGAGCTATTGCCATTGTAAATGACATTGACTTTTATTTATATAAATAAAAGGCATTGTTATTTACAATGCCAATAGCTTAAACTCTCGCAAATGCGAGACCTATTGCATTGGAAATGCTGGTTTCATTATCGGCTTTGTAAACGCGAAGTCTTGATGAACTGGTTTGTGACGGGTCTCGTGGCTTCCACAGAGGTAAGAGTTGTGCGTGTAGTTACAGAAAAGTCACCACCCCTTGTTCTGCGTATAGCTAGCTCTGATGATAAAAAGTTTCCCTTAGCTGGCAACGTCAATTATACGGGACTGACTCCTACCACTGTAACGATATCAACGATTTATTAAGGGCACTTAAAATACTCAATGTTCTCATTGTACATGAAGCAAACGCTTTTCATTACTGAAGTCAATGGCACATATTTTTTTTCATTTGAGAGGATAAAAGCCTAAGCCAGCACTGTCTAAATTTGGAGCCGCGCCTTTAAGCCTTTGTAGACCTTTATGGTGTATAGTCACTGTAGTGGGCCATGTTTTACCCAGCTTCCAATATTCAATTTGAGCTTTTCAATTAATTATGTTTTGGGAGAAATATAATCTGTTACATTATGTAGTGCTTCATACTACAGTGCCGGATCCAAGCATTATAAATTTCCGGTTTACATTCTCTAATTTAATAATATTTGGTTTATCGCCTTCGGAAGCATGAAAAGCGGACTTGACCTTGCTGGGTTTCAAGCTCAGTTCTGTATTGCGACTTCACCGACCTATCTTACAGGCCATAAACAAGACCTTTTCAAGTATTAACAAGCCTCTGCAGAGACTCCATGCAGGGCGGCAGTTGATGTTCAAGCCCCGCTGCCCCAGCACCGAAGGCCAGGTGCGCATCCACACAGCAGACTTTAAATATGCTTTTAATGACTAGAATGTGTCCCGGGATAGTGCATTCATCTCGGGGCACGACGGCGTCACAACAGCCCTCGTGCAATGTGTGCCCTTCCTCCCTCCCTTGCACGCACATATATTCACACACAGGCGGAAATACACACACAATACACACTCTCACACTGATACTCAATACGTGGACACATATGCAGAGACATGCAGACGGAAGAGCTGACACGCACAGGCACATGCACTCACTCAGACACACACAATGCGCAGACAGACATTCACACATGAAGAAACCCGCACAGACACACGTGCACAAACACACAGGCGCATATACACAGTACATACACTAATTCCATATACAGACATAAAACATAGTTTGAGACACATTTCATATGTATTCCCACATATGCAAATACTGTCTACATTTATATATATGTTAAAAATCACACAATAAGGAACGCGTTTGTTGCCCCCTCTTGAAAATACATAAACGTACTGCTTCTATACGATTGCGTTGTCGGCCGTCGAACAGACGCAACGACCAACAAAGTAATTCTTTATTATTCTTATCACAACTCAATTTTGATCGGGAACACACTTTTTGTCCGGTGTGCGACTTGGGCAGGAGGAACAGGCTGCCAGCGAACACGGCGAAACCGAAAGCAGCTCAGTACCGGGCTGTGACTGAGGGCGGGGGCTGCCCGCGCTCTTTGTTATGGAGAGGGAGCCCCGGCGCCAAAGCGAAGTGCGGCACCTGAAGTCCCGGGTCCCAGGAGGGAGCCCGGGTGAAGACCAGCGCTGCGGAGCTCCCATGCCGAGACTGATCCACTGATGCCAAGGGAGAGTGGGGCACGGAACACGCGGAAAGAGCCCGGTGAGTGTGGGGGGGGTGTGTGCGCGTGTGTGTGCGAGTATGTCTGTGTGCTTGTGTGCGTGTGTGTGTTCAGGGGGAGGGGTGTGTGTGTGTGTGTCTTTATATGTGCGTGCGTGTATGTGCGATAGTGTTTGTGCGTTTGTGTGTCTGTGTGTGCGCTCGTGTGTGTCTGCTTACAAGGAGCTAAAAGGGAGACAGGAGAAGGTGAACGCACGGGCGACCTGATCCGATTCCGAAAGGCTGCACGTGCCCATCTCGTCTCCCTTTTAGCTCCTTGTAAGCAGAACCGCCGACAACAGGCCTCGCTCTGCGTCAGTGCTTTGCCCTGTATCGCAGGTCGCGAGACCTAAAAAGGGGTCCCCCCTGGAACCGGGAAACTGTAGGCCCATTAGCCTTATAGACTTAACCCAAAAGATCTTTGCCTGTGTTCTATTGGGAGGACCCCAGACTTGGATGGATGATCACAACATCCTAACTCCGCTACAGGCAGGTTTTAGAACCAACATCTCAACAATCGATCAGCTGTTTAGACTCCAGCTGATCCTTTGGAAAACCACTATATTGGAAGGTGGCTCCCTCTACCTCACGTTCGTGGACCTCGAATCCGCGTTCAATATGGTAGATTGAACCCAGTTATGGACCCTATTGCTTGAGATGGGAGTACCAATTTACCTCTGTCAACAGCTTAAACCGCTCCACGATGGCACTTTTGCCAGGGTAAGATCTGGAAAAGGTGGTAAACTCACAGGGCCTTTCCCGGTTGAGAAGGGGATGAAAAGGCTGTGTACTTGCACCTATACTCTTCTCCCTCTTTCTCAATGGTTAAATCGAGGATTTGCTAGCAGTAAGGGACATAGATTCCCCAAAACTCGCTAAACGCAAATTTCCCACGCTGATGTTCGCGGATGACACGCTGCTCCTCTCTAAAACACCAATGGGGATGCAGCGTGTCCTTGCAGCATTCAGCCTGTTTTGCAAGAAAAGAAATCTGGAGGTTAACATAAATAAAACAAAATACATGGTCTTCCACGCTGACTCCACTAACTGTCCTCACCCCAAATTGGACTCTAAGCCCCTAGAGAGGGTCCCGGTATTCGACTACCTGGGGCTTACTATCAATGACAAAATGGAATGGGGGCTGAAGATTACTAAGGTAAACCTAATACTCACCCAAGCTAGTGGGGGCATCCTAAAAGTCCACAGAAGCTGCGCTGTAAAAGGGATTGGCCTTACAGTAGAAATTTATATGGTTCAAGCAAGGGGGTCAACTGTCTACGGAGCGGAACTTTGGGGCCAATGCCCTAGTAAATCCTTGACTGTGACGGAAAACAACTTCCTAAGGCAGCTTTTGGGTCTTCTCAAAGCACCCCATTAACCCCACTAAGGCTTGATTTGGGTGTTATTCCCATTGCTGACCTGATTGATCTCCGTCCACTCCAGTACTGGCGACGGCTCTGGAGCACGCCAGAACTGGAAAACTTTAAAGAGGAGTTAAAATCAGTCATGTTAATTAGGGGGGGCAGGGAAGATCCCTTGGTTAATTTTCGTTTGGGATTCGCTTCGAAACATAGGGAGAAATGATTTATGGATGGAACCCGAACAGGCCTGTTCAGCTACTTCCAAACAATCCCTAACTCTGGCCTGGAAGGGATATAGAATGGATCGTCTAATCCAGTCTATAGACTCCTCCTGTTTAACTGCTAGATTTTTGGATGTTAAACAGTGTTACAGCTTGGAGCCCGCTCTTGACATCATCCAGCCCCTAGCAGCTAAGAAATTGTTCCTCCAATTCAGTCATGGGACGCTTCCGCTCCACGCCTTTACGAACAAGTGGGCGGAAGGGAAAAAGCTGCTATGCCCGGCTGTAAAACTGTAGAGGAGACAGAGTCTTGTGATCTTTTTCTGTCCTGCATACAGGATGGCCTTCCACCAAGCTCGGGTCCTGCGATGAGACAACGCCGGACAGAGCGGGGCCTCCTTTTTCCTGAGCTGGGTTCCAGGAGAGGTGAGGTACACTCCCTGTACTATTCAGATGTAAGAGACACCGTTTGGTACAGAGGAACACGATTTTGGACTATTTATGTATATCCTTTACAGATTGTCGTTACGTTCACTTTATGTATGCAGTAGCTAATGCTTAGAACTCTGGCCCTGAAGAAAGCCATGGGATCTTGTCCCTACCGGCTGAAACATGTTGGCCTTGTAAATGCAGTTATATGTTTAGACTGCTTCCTCTGCATTGTTCTTGTTTGTTTGAGGGAAAGGACAAATTACATTAGAGTTTTTCGCCTATTGATCCTTTTACCCCTTGTTTTTAACTCACACATCTTTTGATTTTTGCACTGCACTCGATCCCATCTTTATCATTTGTTCATGGGTACCTTAGCGATTGATGGTGCGACCCAATTGAGTAAGGGCGATGGATGGGTCTCATTGATCAAGAGACATACCACCCCATTTTTGGATGACCAAATGAGAACACTTGATCTACATACCTTTTTGATGGGAATCCAACACATCTCTGTACGGGTCTTACCAACAATCTCAGTAGGTCCTTCGACAGGTTTGTCCTGGCACACATTCTGATATAGAGACTTATGTAGCTCTATTAGCGCCTAACTCACTTATGTAGGAGTTTTGCAGCAGCTCGGAGTACTTGAAGCTCCGTTATAGACCCCCGGTTCTTTTGTTGTTAGGATTACAGTTAGGGGGATACGAACTGGGCAGGTCTTTAAATTTCCCTCAGACCCTTCTTCAATTGTTTGTCTTTTACTGCATACAGGATGGCCAGGACCAAATGGATCATTCAACTTTGTAGGAATCTGGGCATAAGAAGTCTCAATGTGGCCTACAGGATATTTAAATACAACACATGCGAAGTTTTTGTTGCTGCTATCGCCAAGTTTCTATTTGCATTGTGGTGCAAACGTAGGTGCCATGTCTTAGGCTGAATGGAGAACTTTGATGCTCCCTAATCATGACAAGTTTGTTTATTTGGATCTACAAAGCCCTTCGTATCTTTCGATCCTTTCTAGGTTCCTTAGTGTAATTTATTTATTATTTTAATAGGCCATTTTAACTGAATATGACAAATAAATTGCTGCTATCGATGCCCGAAAGCGTAATAACAACTGTATGTACAAAGCCCCTATGCCTTATCTTAGCCAGGGTGCTTGCAGTTGCTCCACTGTTGCAAAGCGAGGATAGCACTTGACAATTGAAATTTTAATATACCCTAGTGCTTTTTAGGATTTCTTAATTCTTTTAATTCTGTAATTCCTTAATTGTTATGTTTATGATGAAGCTGATGTATTAATATCATATTGTGTTATGTACTTTTATGGCTGTAACCTGCCGAAATAAATTGGTATTGACTGACTGACAAATCCCACTTGATTGCTATATTTGTATGATGGGGCACCAGGTCTCACAGAACCTATTACACTAATGCCTACTTTCTGTGCCCAGGGGCACTTGCCAGGCAGTGCAGATGCCTTTGTGGCCCTTCCTTCAAAACAGATTACACCAACACGATCTGAAAGAGGGGTGGCCCAATGCAAATGGGAACATTTTACCTCTGCACTCACAATATTAGAAAAACATGGGCTCAGGAGCTGGCAGGTGGTGCACAGCCATTGCTCACCCCGTGCACGACCCATAAAAGGAGTTCCATGGACCCCCACACAACATTGACCTGCGTGCAGGTGCAGTCACTCACTGCCCTCGCCTAAGAGCATGGTCTATGCCCCCTTTGATGTGCAGGTTTGTTGTTGCCTACACAGTGAAAGGAGAACTGGTGGCATCAAACAGCTGGTCGCTTTCGACTTATGCACTGACTCCCAGGTCAGGTGTATCTGCACCTGCTCGGGGGACAGAGTAGTCACTGAGATAAGGTGCACTGACCCGGCCTATGCCTTGTGCATCCAGTTTAAAGTGCACCACGGTGAAGACCAGGCTACTGTGCCCCATCAGTGATACTGATCCCATAACGTTAGGTGGGTACAGGGTATGAAAAGCATTCTGGGGAGTGTCGTTCAAGATCTTTTCTAAAGGATGAAACTATCTTGGCCAGTCCGATATGTGCCACTAAAGCATTCTAGATCCCTGGTCATTATTCACCGGTTTCAGATGCTTTGGAAAGTTTTTGCTGGTTTCATTTCCCGTTGTCATCTACTCAGTGGTTGGGCATCAAGTGTGTGTTTTTTCCGGGGCGGGGGTAATTTGAGTAAGCAATCTGCCTGCGGTACCGGTTATACATACAACACTGTGTAGCACTTCACTTTTCTGTGTCACCTAGTTTTCTAAAGCAGAGCACAGCACACCACTGCTCACAGGACGTTCTGGTGCATCTGGGCAGTCATTCGTGCCTCTTCAAAGGCAGGTGCTCAGCCTCCGGTACGAGGTTCTCATTAACTGTGGCATTTCATTTTTCTGAATTTGTGCTGCTTTGAATTGGGATTAAAAAAGTGGAATACTGAAATGCGGAGCTCCTTTAATGCAAGCAGTAATGCATATTAACTAGAATGCAAAGCATACGCTCCTGGCGGTGTTTGTTTACCGAACAGCAGCTTGATGTTTCTGTCGGCTAGTCGCCACTTGGTGTAAATGCTGTGTGCCGACGGGGCCCCCATTTCACTGCCGTAAAGGGTAATGATATAAAAGTATAGTCAGGGGGTTGTATTTAGCAAGAGGCAGGGGTGCTCAAGCCATGAAGCCCGATGGTACCAGCCTAGGTTCCTGGAGGCACTTAACATTATTCCCTCGTAGATTGATTCAGGAGCTCTCTGTTGGTTTCTCGCCATCTCTTCAGAAAATGAAGGGGAAGTAAAAGACGTATGGACCCGGACTGGAATGAACATCTGTCCAACCACAAAATGGCTTCTGGTTGAAGTAAATCACCTGTTACCGTATAATCGATTTTTATTCACCATAAAATGCACACTGGTACCCCATTTACGAGCACTTGTTCTGCACGTGCTGCCATGTGTGACCAGCGGGTGGCAGTCTGACACTGGCTAAAAAGCACCCGGTACAGACAAGCGCCGGCTTCATTGAGGGGTGCTCAATAGGCATATCTTTCAGAGTAAACTTAACCGCAGCATTTTCGTTTTTTTGCAGTTTTATATAACGTGAACTTGATCTGAAGGTAATGGAGCGCTTTACATGACCATCAGGTACATTGCGCAAGGTCACATGCATGTTTTTTAGGCGGGGGGAGCAGCACATTCATTTTTAGGCACAGTGGGGTTAAGTAATGTGCCCGGCCCGCTGGTCGTTGCGCTGATGGCTTGACTCGAACTTGGTTCCCCAGTTCCAAAGTCGACAGCTCTGGCCACTTCTTCGCCCATTCGTAGCACAACCACCCACCAATGGCAACCACTTAAGCAATCAATAGACACCACACCTTTATTAGTGCAAACAACTTGATCCCGATTTACTGCCCATTCTTGGTAAATGTACCGTTTCGTTCCGTTGGTTGCATAATAAAATATAACAATAAAAGGGGGAGGGGAGTGGGCGAGAAAAGCCAGGGCCCAAACATGTGTTCAGAAGTCTGCAGTCCTGATTCCACCTCATGCCTTGTTAATCCACCACCAGACGCTCCCTCGTTACTCTTTTCCCGCTTCTGCTCAGCTGAGTTTCCCGCTCAACGAACAAAATAAACACTTCAAAGCAGCTGAGAGGGGAGGGGGGGCTAACGGACAAAGCACGAGCAGAATAACCCGAGCACGGCACATACCAGCACAGCGAGCACGAGACCAAAGAGCACATCATTTAAAACGTGCGCGAGCAGAGGGTGACGAAAGATAGCATTGTATACAGTGCGCCTACACCTTATTGTTTAGCAGAGGGATAGGACACAGCAGACATCGCAGTCCTGGGACGCGGAGCGCCGCACAAAAGGGCGGGAGAAAGCATCTGAGCACCACAGACAAAAGAGCACGGGGTGAGGCGCGCACACTGAGCATTCCCAAGAGGTGCAGGGGCGGGCAGCAGGGTTCTCAAGTGGTTCAAACGCACGGGTGAATAGGTTTCAGTCCTGGTGTTCGCCTGGCACGTTGGCACTTGCAACCCTGCCTTTAAAATGAAATAAACAACACTGCTCGCACCAGCATGCACGATTCACACATGGTGCGCGGCAGGTCGAGGGCTCTGCAGCACACAATGGCATAAGAACGGCATAAATAGCGATACTAAGCAGAGGGGGCGCTCTTTGTAACAGGAAGCATCGATTGGCTAGTTCAAGATTACAAGACACACTGACATGGGCGTCCACGGGGGGGGGGGGGAGGCAAGGGGGGGCGCTTGCCCCCCCTGGAGCGCCCATGAGCACAAATGCATCCCTGAGGGAGGCCTGACGCCGGGGCGGGGCTCATCCTCAGGAAGGACATCATTCAACCGTCCGCATAATTCTAGGCATTGCAGGGAACAGAGCAGTTTCCCTGCAAAAGGCATCAACTCCCTGATGGGGCCACCCTGCACTCCCCTGTGCACAAGAGCAACCCCACCCATTGTCATTCTGTGTGGGGCTGATTGCCACATACAGAATGACAATGGGTCAGTCTGGGCTGGCTCTGCATGCAGTGGCCTCCTCCAGCCCCAGTCCAGGGCAGGGTATTTGGTCAACTGGAAGTGCAAAAACGCCCATGCTGCTGCTAGGTGAGAATCCAGTTAGCCAAAGAAAGGCGGTGAAAGAAGTTGAAAGGAAATGATTATAGTATAGCAGCCATGGTTGCTGCTTTATTTTATGCAACTAACAACCATAGACAAAGCCAATAGTTCTGGCTAGTTGTAAGTGTAACGTTACTTGTTGTATTATATATCTGGATGCAATGACAGAAGCAACAAAAATACCAGTCGGGCGGCACATTATATTAAGCACAGATTTTTAGCTTATGTGTTTTAAGCCATGCATTTTATTACATCAAACACCCTTTTGGAGAGACCCCCCTAGTTTTTTCATCCCACTCAAAGCTCTGGAAACAACACCATGTCACAGTCGCCCCACGTCTAGGCACTGTGCATCATGCATGACTCATGCCTTCCACTTTTTCAGATTGCCTATGTGCAGGGGCATAGTGAACCCTGCTTCACCCCACCCCTTGCTTTAGGAACTACAGCGAGGGTGGAGTTCTTGATAGGTCTCATAATTAATGTGAAAAGGTGAGTGAGTAAGTGAAGGGATGTGATGGGTGGATGGATGGCTGGATAGATGAGTGAAATGATGGATGGATGACGGGCGAATGAATGGGTGGATGGATGAGTGAAATGATTGATGAATTGATAAGTTAAAGGGTGGATTGATGAATTGATAAGTGAAAAGGTGAATGGATTGACGAATGAGTGAAAGGGTGGATGTAAGGCTGGGTGAGTGAAAGGGCAGGTAGATGGACAAAAGGATGGATCGATGAGTGAAGGAGTGAAAGGGTGGATGGATGAGTGAAAGGATGAATGAATGATAGGTTCAATGGATGGATTCATGAGTGGATGAGTAGATGGATGGGTGGGTGGAAGGATGGATGGCTAAGTGAAAGAGGAAGGGGGATGGGTAAATGGATGACTGAACGGGTGAATGGCTGGATGGATGAGTTAATGGATGGATGGGTGGAAGAGGTGATGGATGGATAGGGTGGATGGATGGCTGAGTAAAAGGGTGGATTGAGGGATAGATACGTGAAATGATGGGTGGAAGGAAACGTGATGGATAGGTTTGTAAATGGATGAATATGGACATTGTTGGGCACATAGATGGAAGGACAGAATGAATGGTGAAAGACTGAATGATAGATTAAAGTATGATTACACATTGTAAGCCCCATTATCTTAAGCAACATTTCCTATACATTGCCTTTCCCATTTATGAGTGTTTCTTTATAATATGTGTGTGTTGTAACGCACTCCAAAACTCTGCCCCACATACTTGGGATGAGTAGCACTATAGAAGAAATTAGATACATATGAGAGAGGGTCTATGTGAAGATGAGGGGCGCCATTGTAGAGTGGTATTAAAGCCAGACTGGCTGGACCGGGCATCAGATGTTTTCTCTGGGAGCTGGAAAGGTGGGGGCAGCTTGGTTACCACAAAAAGACCTGCACATTTGCTTAAAGCTGCACGTATACTGACAAACCATGAAGTGCACAATTGTCTCAACCTAATATAAACTTATTTTCACTTGTACTTTAGTGGTTGTCTATTTACTTACTTACATACTATTGCGCAACCTTCTCTGATGTGTCTGTAAACCTTACCTTTTGTCCTGAATTTTGACCCGCTGTCCTGAATTTTTGTCCCGAATTTTGATCCTTTGTCCTGAATTTTTACACTCACTGTCCTGAATTTGTACCCATGCCAGTTGGCTTGTAAATCTTCCCCGTAGCTTTCAGCTTTTGGGATGCCAGTGGGGTAATTTTAGGGTTCGGGTGGGTATGGGTTTTGGGGTGCCAGTAATAATTTTAGGGTTCAGGGCAGGTATGGGTTTTGGTGTGCCAGAGGAAATGTTAGGGTTCAGGGTGGATATGGGTTTTGGGTGCCAGGGGTAACTTTAGGGTTCAGGGTGGGTATGGGTTTTGGGTTGCAAGGAGAGACATTTTAGGGTTCAGGGCGGGTATGGGTTTTGGGGTGCCTGGGGGACAATTTTAGGGGTCAGGGCGGGTACAGGGTGCCAGGGGACTCATTTTAGGGATCAGGGAATGTATGAGTTTTAAGGGGCCAGGGGGGTAATATTAGGGTTCATATGTGTGCTCTAAATGTTGTTCAGTTTCAAATGCAGAATTCACCACTTTTTTTTTCTCAGCTTGGCCCGAGCATTACCCGATCCTGATTGTCTGCCATTTTAGCCCCGCCCCCATTAACATCTGCCACGCCCCTTCGTTTGCAAGGTTGGCTCCACCCCCTTGGAAAAATGTTTGCGGATGACCATGCACACAGATAAAGTCGGGGTATAGCCAAAAGCCTATAATGTCAGGGGCGTGGCTTAGTGAGGGGAGGTGGAATGGGGGTTTGGGGCGTCACTAATACATTTTCCAAATTTGCAACTGAAAAGAGTGGGCCGAGGGTAGAGGAGTGAGATGGCCAAGGTTCAGGAAGGGCTGTTTCCTTGAGGAACAGGGTCACTACTGATTTGGATTCGGTGGGCTTCGGTCAAGAGTGACAGTGGGTGAAATATGATGGGTTAGAATGCTACAGAGCGATTATCACTGGTTAGACTATTTGCACGCATTCCTGTCACCTTTGGGTGTTTGAATGGTAGGAGCATGCCTGGAAACCCGAGATTGGTCCAGACTACTACTGCCAATATCGGTGAAATCCAAAACGTAATACATTTCCACCCATTCAACGAGCACTTTTATAGGTGTAGATTTATACATTTTTTATTAAACAGGTCTCTATACATATTTAGGATCCGTATCCAGATATTGGGCAAGTTAAAACCACTTAGTGAAATGAGAATGATGATAAAAACAGACATAGTTGACCGATTCGGGCCACCACACCCAACTATCAAATCAAAAATGCGTTACAGGGAGGTCACACCCCAAACACTCCTGCTGAAGCAACAGCCAGCCTGCCTGCCCCACCTGGGCCTGGTAGTTCTTTCTGAGAAGTCATGACTATAGTCACGAACATCAACAGCCTGGAGCCCCTGCCCTCGTGTCACCTATTTTAAACACTTTTTCATTGCACACACACTTCATCCTCTCTACTACAAGATGCCTTGATGGTAGAGTTGTCAAATTGGTGCACGTGGACAGGGCTCCACTTTTCTAGTCATCAAATTTTACAAATTATTTTATCAAGTGACTGATCGCCCCCATGTACTGAGCCTGAGTTCACATAGAAAGGGCACTCAGACACATTATTAGGGTAAGCAGAGGACAGCCATGGTTCTAGCTTGGCTCTAAGAGTGCATGCACAAGCTGAGCCATAAAAACATTCGGCGTGTATATCGAGCAACAAACAATGTTAAAAAAGATACAATCTCTTTCTTCTTTAACATGCAGAAGCATTTCACCATAGTACACCAGATTATATCCACTTAATAGAATGTAGTTTATTAAAAGTATTAGGGTTTAGAAATATTCATGGTTAACCCCCCTCACCCACCCACCCCCTCAACAATGCTATTAGCGAAGTAGGAAGCAAGTCAGTGGTCATGTAATTTGTAAACCTGGTCTGGATTTCTATTATAAATAGAGCAACATTACAGTCTATTAAACCAAATACAAGAGGTGCTTGTACAGCACACACTTTGAACTCCAGTATTTAAAAGTGCACTCACGTGATAAAAAGAAAAGAAAAAGGAGGTTTGTGAATATTTGCCCATGATCACACAATCTGGACAAGCAGGGAAGCTGGTATTGATTGCAGGTTATCTGGTTTCACATCTGGAAATTAAGCTGCTAAATAGGAATCCATATTTTTCCTCCTCCTTTTTACATCAAAGGTCACTGTTTTGTTATTCTTTCTTGGTGCAAAGTGAGAAAACCCAACACAGATCGTAGACCCGACTCATGTCCCTGCCAGACTCAACTACTAAGCCAAGAATACATTTATTGGGGTGTATCACACCCCAAATAACAAGCGGCGGCTCCGCCGCTAAGGTGGAGGAGCGTCGCCCTGCTGCTCTCAGAGCAGTGCAACAAGGAAAAATAAAATGCTAATACCATATTTAATTTTTCTGCACGGAGCCGGGTGGAGCTCGTTTACAGGAGGTGGCGGAGTGGTACGGGCATTACTAAGTGCGCATGACGGTTTGGCTGGCCGTCTTGGGTAGGTACACCCTTCATTCGCACTTAGCATTTCTGTCATGCTTGTGATAGCAGCAACGTGATTAGCATAGGGGAGCCTGGGAGCTTCCTGCTTCCAGGAGGAAAAGAAGAGGAAGGGAGAGAGGTGGTGGCCGTTACCAGGTAAGAGATTTTTCTTCCAAGCCGCCCCCAGACCCTCCCCGCTCTTTAGCAGCCACCACTGCAAATAACCTCCCTGAAGCCAAGCCCTTGCATATTGAAGAGTACAAGGAAAGAAAGAGGAATATATAAAAGAGTCATTAAGAGACAGCACAGTGGGATAAGCTTTTGAGATCTACATGGAATTAGGTCACATTTTGAAATCAACCTCCCACCTCATTCTTCATTTCCCAAAGGTCAATACATTCAGAAACGTTACTGCAAAATGCAAAAATGAGAACAAGTTCTACATAAATATTGGGGGGAGGGAGACTAATTAGCACTAGGCCTGGGCGAAGTTCGCGGAGTTAAAAATAACTCCACCAAGCTACATGGAGTTCCGCAAGCGGCGGAGTGCGTTACCTCACACCGTGTGTTTGTCCGGCAAACTGCATCGCATGCAGCACAAGAGGGCACTGCTTCTTTCTGCCACTAGAGTAAAACATCTACGTGAGCTGCATCTTCCTCAATGCGAAGGGAAGGTTTCTCAACGCGAGCAGTATCGAATATCTGCGACCGCCCATGTTGAGAAATCTCGCCAAAAAGCAGTCTAACATTGGATTTTCCTTGCTCGCCAAATTACCGTTTTTCGGAACCCCGCAAGCTCAAAGTAGTGCAGAAAACTCAGCAAACGGAGCAGAGTTCACTGCCCAGGCCTAATTAGCATAGGCAATGAGCACTGCACAAAGTGATATCACAGTAGGTGATGTCCTAGTCCTCTAATATCAGTCACTTTAAAGAACAGACTATTATACCCCTCCATGTGGGCAGACACATCACAGGCTTAATCAAAACGAAGTTTGCAGCTTCAGTAGTGCCTCTCAACAGTTTGAACTGGTGCAGCGGCAAGACTAGGTTGGTGAGGTGTGGGCAAATTCTGAACTTAAAAAAAAAAAAAAAAAAAAGAAGCTTGTAGGCTTTTGTCGGACATGCCCATAGTTACTCTAAATATGGCTTCGCTGTTCAAAATATTAGCTATGACATTGCCTCATATTATAAGTGACGCCTTCAGCCAGTCCAAGCCTTTTAATCAACCTCACTCTACATGTCGGAATATTGAGCAACTATTGGCAGGGTTAAAGAAAAACGACAAGTCCCAGAACGCAATTTGCTGGTTTCTGGAAAGTCAGGACTGGCAGATAGTATCAAACTGGAGTCATTTGGTAACAGAATAAATAACATGCGGTTTGTGATTTGCTTGCACTGACCAGGTATCCCCCGTCCCCGCCAAATGTAACAGTTTTAGGGTTAAAAAGAAAGTTTTCTTTATTTTGATATAAAATGTGGCAATGGTTTAATAGAACAGACCCCATTTTCTGCCCACCTAAAGTAACGTGCCCTGCATGTGTTCCCAGTGCAGGAAATAAGGGGGATCCAGTTGGATCCAGCTATTACTGAGCTGGATCCGGGCCAACCGCAATAACATATGCTAAGTTTACCCTGGTGTAATTAATGGACACCAGAGAAAATTCAGCAGTGCCCACACATGGTTGACTTTCCATTCAGTGCAGCAACCAGCATCGGGTGTAGGGGATTCCTTATTTTCATTTACAGCTATACAGCTGGGACAAACACAAAGGACTCACTTTTAGAGCAATCAGCCCTCTTTTTGTTTGAGTGTCATCCTGGCTGGAAGCTATCTGTAACCTAACACCTAGCTAAAAATGCACTCGAGGGAAATAAAGGCATTCAGCTTCTTACGACGTCACAAGTGCTTAAGAAACTATGATTTGGATGCAGGTTTTAAACTTTCTTCAATCACTGTATGCAAGAGATATGCTTGCACTCTAAGAATATCAAATGTATCTGTATGAGTAATTACACTAATAACGATTTCAATAGCACTTGATTATTTATTTTCTATTTCTTTCATAGAGCTACTCATCTCAATGTAGGGTGTCACAGCACTAGGGTGACCAGATTTTCGCTACAAATAAAACCGAACAGCCATTGACAAAGACATAGGACTAAATGTTGGCACTGGTCCGTGCAGTGTCAGCATTTAGTCCTATTTTTATGTCAATGGAGGCCCCAGTTATATATATCTCAAACCTATCCTCGGAGCACATCCCAGCATGGCGAAGGGGGTCTTTAATTTTCACAAATAGATGTTTATATATAAAGCACTGTTGCATGAAAATTAAAGACCCCCTCCACCATGCTGGGGTCTGTTGTGCATATTTGCGATAAAGGCCCTGGGTGATGGCTCTGTAGAGTCTGATTCCCCCTTCATTAGATCCTGTTGTGTTGCATAAATGAGGTTAAGCAGCACAGCAGAAGATTCTTCAAACAAGCAAACGCTGTCCCTGGTGTGATGAGGGCCAGTGTGAACGTGAACCTTCACAGCAAAGTGATAAATGTGCATGCTCACCAGACCCTCTCTAAAAACTGGGATATCTACTTATTTTTGCAAAAAGTGTCTGCCTACTGGGGCATTCACTAACACACAGGACTGTCCGTGCTTATATGGGATGTCTGGTCACCCTACACAGTGCACCATACAAAGTAAAGATTTAAAATGTAATGCAGTGGGTTTAGTTATCTTTTACAAACAAGACTTTATTACTACACAAAGGAACCCTTTTATCAACCATTAAATCAACATTAGATTGAGAAAAAAACAATAAGGTTCTACATCTATGCCTTGCAGTTTGCATGCAGATCACAGTGCTACATTAAAAACATTGCAATTTATAAACTACTGGGGGCCTTAATCCTGCAATTCATGTTATGCAAGGATCTCAGTGCCAGAAATCAGTAACTCCAGTGCTTTCTACATATAATACAAATCTGTGGTCTGCATGTACATGTTGTGCTTTGCAAAAGGCCAATTAGCCCCCTATAATACTTAATGATAAGTCAAAACTGACCAGACAAAGAGCAGATCTCTCCAGTAAGTGTATTGCCACCAGAGTTCTCTTCCCGTTATTATCACCTAAATATTGCTTGGCACAGAAAGATGTTGGCATTTTTTTATTTATTGTATAATTGGACAGTCAGGTGTCCCAATAGAACTCTACTCCACAGCCCATTCCTGACTTACAATTTACGGGGTACTGGAATACATTTTTTTCTCCATTTCCAGCACAGTTAGTTGCACAAAAAGCGACTCTTCTTGGTGTCACGGGAATGTATTATTTCTGACAAGAGGACAACGTTTATCAGGCAAGAGGCGGAGAGGCCCGAGGGGGAACCTGGAGTGCAGGTGCCGGCATTCCATTGCTGAGGGGCACCCACTGACACTCCTCTGAAACAGAGCGATGTGCCAGGTACAACTTTAATGCCCAGAACAGTCAGAGCTGAGGTAGGGCTCGCGGGGGTAGGACACAGCCCCACACTCTATGAATAGGTTTAGACCGTGCAACAAGAGGCACAACGTGTCTGAAGAGACACGAGCAAACAACACCCAGATGTTCGCACCGCCAGAGCTGAAATTGTGAAGCCTCGAAAAAAAAAAAAAAAAAAGTGGCCCATCGGGCTCCCCTGGCCCAAGACTAAATAGTACAGAGCCCCCTCTCTAAAGGTAGTGGGGGGACTCGGTCCTCCCAGGTCCACTCCGAGTTGTCCCTGGAGCACGCCCAATCATCCACCGGTCTACTCCGAGCACACAGATTATGCATGTTTTATTAACCTCTATAACACAGCTATCCTAAAGGTTACACAGCTCAGCAGCAACGGGCATAATATCGCTCTTCCATCGGTTACACAACTCAAAACAAAGCTCAGGCAGGGCAGGAGGCTTGAGGGTTTCGCGCCTCTCGCACTCTGGCTGGGCATGAAGCCAAACTCCAGTCAGCCTTCTTGAACCTTTAGCCCACAGAAGCACAGGCCGAGCCGCCAGAGCTGCCGCTCCTACCTGGACTCGAAATGTACCCGCCGAAAACCTCAGCACTCCCGCCATCCGGGTATGGCAAATACTGACACACCTGCCAACTCGAGCACAAAACATGGACGCTCCCGCCAGGACGTGTGTGAAAAGAGATGCTTTGTATTGCCAGAGCCATGCAGGCGAAAAGTACTGCTGCTCTGCAGATAAACGATTTATAAAAGAGAAAATAATGCATATGATGCAGAGAACTCGGTCTAGGAATTATATGCACATTTCAACTTCAATCTAGAAACCCATTACCAAAGCAAGCATTGGCAACACCAATAGGTCTCACCTATGCAAGAGCTATTGGCTTTGTCAATTTCTTTTCGACAGCCACAATGTCCCAAAAACATTTAGGTACACTAGGGTGAAGGCAGGAGAACGTTTAAGGAGGGAGCAGGATGCACTCTACCAGAGGCGAAATGGTCTTTACCACAGAGCTAAGTACCATGAAGGAAAGGATTTTTTTGTGTTATTTTTAAAAAGTGACTTTAGTGTTTAGGGATGGGTAGAGGTAAAGTTGGTTTTAGGGTTTAGGAATGGGATACTTTATTTAATGCAGATCTCACCTTTGAGGTGGAATGCAGTACTGCTGTCAAAATATTTGACTGAACTTCCTTTGTTAGCAGTTGCAACTTTAGCATTTCGGCTGCTTTTCGTATCACGGAGAGGTATGAGGTCAGTTCTGGAGGGGGAAGGCCTGCAGGGGATAGTAGTTTCAAGTTGCCTCGGAAGCACATACAAAATAAAATAAAAAGGTACCAAAATCAGAGTGCAAGCAGAGCGGAATAACACAATTCAAGAAATCAAATAGTACATGGTCCATTCTCCAGTCAAGATAAATACAGAGAAAAAGTGATGCCCAAATTGAGTGACACACGCTGACCAATGAAAAGAAAGAAGAGTGACAATGAAGTCAACCATTGGTAAGTAATGGGCGGGCTAAAAGCACCATTATATATATATATATATATATATATATATATATATATATTTTTTTTTTTTTTAAAGGAACAGGTCATTGCAAGCAACAGGACATGCGCTGTCTCAGGCAAGACCCAATAAGTAAAAGATTGACAAGGTGGTATAAAAGGGGAGAATTAACTAAATGAGAAAAACTAGAGCTATAAAGAGCCGAGAAATAAGAGTAAAGAAGCGAGAAACAAGTGAAAAAAGTGTGAGAGGGCAGAGAGAAAGAGGTACCAGGTGTGAAAGGGCACAGTGAGAGAATGGAAACCGAGCAAAAAAGCAGCAAGATAGACGAAAAACAGGCAGACAGATTAACAGAGAAAAACAAGGCAAACAGAAAAGCAATAATAGTCAACCAGAAGAGAGATAGTGGAGCAAATGTGTGTGATAGAGAGCAACAGTGGAGAAGCAGTCAGAAAGCAAGACATGGAGCTTCACGAGCACAGGAACTGGGTCCACAAGGATTTTGCCTACTCACAGGTAAAACCTAAGTGGCCAGGAATCTCCAGCTTAATGGCTAGTCCACGCTGCACCCTCCATTAAGTAGGTCCAGTTAAGGGGCGAGGAGCAGAGTGCAGTGGGAGGAGCTGGAAAGTGGCGGGAGAGCGAAGCAAGGCAGATGGTGGGAAAAGCACACAGCATGCGGTGAGGCAAAAAGATAGAAAATAGCATAGAGACAACACAAAATGGGGAGGGAAGATCGAAATAGGCACAAAGAAATTAGAGGAACGAGAAAAATTGAGCGAGGTGTGAAAAAATAAAAAAGATAAGCAAATGAGCGCTATGAAAACTGGGCAATAAGAGTGAATAAGCAAGAAATGTGTTAAAAACAGATTCAAGAGTTACAAAAAACCAATAAGGCAGAGAGAATGACTGACCAAGTGCAAAAGGAAACAGTAAGAGATTGGAAACCAAGTGATAAGAGCACGAAAAAGCAACGAGATGGCTGAAAAACAAACAGAGCAAACAGAGTCAAGAAAAAGGCAACCAGAGAACCAATGGCAATGACAGTTAGAAGAGAGGGAGTGGAGTAAGTATAACAGGTGAAAAAGAGAGTGAGGGAGCAACAGAGGAGAAGCAGCCAGTGAGTGAGATAGGGATTCTCACATGCATAGCAGCCGGGTCTGGAAGAGCCTTGCCTGGTCAGAGGACTAGGCACATGTACATCCAAAGTAAGGACCAGGAGGCTCCTGCTGTACTGGTATCCAAGAGAACGCTGGTCTGGAAATACTCCCAAATCTACAAAAAGGGCAAACATTGCAGAACAATTTACAGCACTGTCAGACACAATCATTAATGATTCGGATGCCCCCTCTCAAGAACAACGAACTCTAGAACAGAAACGCAATCAGTAGGATATGCTCAATAAAGCCACTATGCTGCACACATACAAACACACACATTTTCGAAATATGCATCAAGGCACGAAGGTAAGATCAGGAACAGGGAGTCTCCGCTGCCTTCTGGGTGAACCAACAGAGCTGCAGAACACACCCATGAGAGCTGTTGCAAAGCCTAAAATAAGCTGGGAAAACAGCAGGTTCAAATACTGGAAGTCTTTTACAGTCAAACCCCTTTAGACAAAGGGCAGAAAGAGGAACCAGGAACCAATAAAGACGCCATTATATCACTGGTCTTTACGTAGAGGCATTTACCAGTCTTAAGCACACACTGCATTGCCAGATGAAGAATAAGAGAACATTCTTCGGTTAAGCCTCTACCCATCAAGGTTCTTTCATTCGAAAAGGCACCATAGCTTTTTGATAATTTCTTCATTGAAGACATGTTTTTATTTGGGGTTCCTAGGAAGCATACTTCTGTTGCGTGTCCATGGTGCTGTAAGTGGCTAAGATGACCATATCGTAGGAGCTCAGGAGCCATTTTCTGCATAGATGGTTTGTGGTAGAATACAGCTGCAACCACCCCCTTTATAAAGAAATGACTGGCTTTCAACCACAGAAAAGCTCAGGCATGAAGTATTGCACAGTTTTATTCAATGCTCAAACCTTTCATATGCTGATGTAACCTCCTTGTAGAAATAGTAATATGGCCTTCTCTTCAGTACACAGACTCAGTCAGGTACTGAATGAACACTAACGAATCAGTTGTAGATTTAAAGGGCTCTATACTAGAAGCGCTGGCTTTTCACAATAGAAGCAGAGCCCTACCAGGGATCCTTGTGAGCTGAAATGTTGAATTACGAGTCAGACAGGTTGTTGGAGCAGAGAACATTTCTCACCTGGAGAGCAGTGTATTGCACCAAAAGAGCTTGAAATATAAACACCCCTTTCCTGACGAACTGGTTTAGTTGGCAACGTTAAAAAATATGCTGGAGGCATTTTCTTTGTTAGAAAACCAGGAAGTACAAAGATTATACTCCCTCCCAACGATTTGCGGCTGCCTCGAACAGGCTCAATGGCCACATTTCAAGTCAGACTTTGTAGGAATAGTTTATTTAACAAAATTGATTCCATAAAACTTACAGGCAATAAAACAATAATTAATATACCGTTTCCAGAATTATTATGGCCAGATAAAATCTTTTCAAGCCTATTCCAGTGCATCATAAAATCACTTAAAAAAAGAATAGGAACAATTTTCATAACACAGCAAGAAGTAAAAACAAATACATGCGCAAAATAGCAACCAGTGGCATGCAACCAATTTCTCCTGGTCTAATACTTAAGACTATTAGCTTTCCTTATCAGCCCTACTATGAATAAAAATAGACGCTGTATAGGTTGTTCTCGTTAAAAACGTTGTATTTAGTAGTTTAAGAAGGCTATTCCCCATACACTGTAAACTGTGACCAAAATACGCGCACTTTCAAACATTAATGCGCATGGAAGAGCTCCAGGCAGTTGTGCGACGCCTCAGACAGTAGTGCCCAACTGATCAGACGTATGAGTAAGAGTTCCAGGTTATTACGAAGGGTAGAGATTTTAGTTTACAGGTGGTGGTTAAGTATTAGGTTATCGGCCCCTACCAATACCGTAGCTAAGGTATAGGTAGGGGTTGTGGACCTGGGTTATGAGTAGAGGTACTAGAGTATAGGCACTAAAGTACAGGGAGTGGTAAGAGTACTAGAGTATAGGTAAGTCATATGCACTACGGTGTACAGAGCTTAAAGTACTAGGATATAGTCCATATAGTCACTGTGGTATAGATAAACTAGCGTATAGTATAGGTAGGGGCAGGTGTGCTAGGGTATAGGCAGGGTTAGACTACTAGAAAAGCGCTTGCCAGTAGCATTTAGGCAGAATAAAAGTATTAGATAATGCAGAGAAGACGTACAGCACTACTACTCAGCTATGTGTAGAATAGGGTTTAAAAAAAGGACATAATTGAGGGTGTGAGGGAGACCAACAAAGGTATAAAAATTGGATGACACAAGGAGAAAAGGAAGGAGTGGTCCCATTACTGCTCTCAAATAAAGATGAAAGATTGTGGTTCCTACACCCCTCACTACTTCAATAGCGGAACAAGCATTTGCAAAGCCAATAGCTCTTGGCTATGAGAGCAACTGTGATTAGCAATGTTTTATAGCCATGCTGTATAGCAGCGCAGATGCTTTGCACTTTTTTCTTTAAAGGTGCATCCTGCTTCAAATCATTCTCAAAGTCAGCAATGCCCATGCTGCACAGCTGTAATAAAAGGCATCTGCAGAGCCAATTGTCTCACATGTAAGACCTATTGGCTTTGCCAATGCCTGTTGGGTTTAGGCAGAATATACTTGCAATTCTGAGCAAATCAGTTAATATCTTGATCCATGGAAAAGAAGAAAAAAAAATATGTAACTGGGCAAAAAATCCTATAACAAAGAAAGCAATTGTGCTCATGTCTGTCTCAGTGTAAATAAATTTGGAGGCAGATAACATCTATTGTCACAATAAACATTCATTTCAAAGGAGAAAAGGGCTTCTTTCCAGTGTGTGTGTCATAGTAAAACACAGCTACAAATGGCAAGATGTGCAACAAGGTCGACAGGCAAGAAGAAAAAATAAAAGTAGAACCTCAGTCACAACACCATCAGCAGAAAGACAGCAATCAAGCTGAAGCAATCAGTACTTGGTCCATGGCCCAGCCGAAAGAAGAGACCGTGAAACCAGAACACGCTGGCCAATTAGAAGGCAGTAAGCAATGTGCAGGCGGCGAAAAAAACCCTGTTGCATACAATATTTTGTGCAAGCAAAAGCACATGTAATGCATGCGATGTTGCAGGCGAGATAAAAAAAAAAGGAACTGATATGATCCTGGAGAAAAAGGACTTCTGAGAATCTTCACATGCATAAACTCAATTTCTTAGGAATAAAATTCACTTGAGAAAAAAAAAAAAAAGGAGTAAAAACTTTTTTTTTTTAAACTCCTGTACAGGGCTCGGAGTATGCTTTTCTCTAAAATCCCACACACTTATGGAGAATCCAACTATATACAGCTTGAACAATAGGTGATAAGCCCCTACCAGGGTCTCATTTGATTCTGGTGAATAAAGTGACAACTATGGGGTTAGAAATGCAACTCTGCTCACTGACTAAATTCACACTCACTGACTTAGTGTTCATTGACGACTTGTGCACCATCTTAGGCTTGAGACCACAAGACACAAGTTGCCATAATCATTGGACCCAGCGTAGGCAATGCTAATGCTCTTTATCCCGGTTTTGTAAGAGTCTGTTGTCTAGACTGGAGGACCTTCAAAACCCTGCAGACGGTGTGATCTTGGTGTAAAGCATCTTCACTCTCGGTATCATGTTAAAAACTCTTCGCTGGAGTCATGGGTAACTATGACAGTTCAATGTCATGTGTGGTACACCAAACTCGGTGTTAAACAAGCTCAGCAGATCTGAGGGGAAAGCTGAAGCCCTATTATCCAAGGTTAGCATGGCACTATGATACTCAAGTTGTCTGACAGTACAAGCATACCAGCTCAAAGAATTGGAGAGGCTTCTCATCATGGCACATAGTTTGAGGAACGCTCTTCCTCTTGGTATATGCTTAAGACAGTAATGGCGAATAAAGACTCACTGAGAGTAAGAGAAGGCATCACCCTGAGAATTCCACCATACATTTTATACAGGATCACACAGGCAGAGAGGCAAGTGTAGACAATATTCGAACTCAACAAAGGAGTAAAGCACAAAAATACTAAGGAAACATTCAAACTCGGTACTGGCGCAACCTTGAAATGACAGCCCTGTATAGCCCAAGTGGCAATTATAACAGTAAAAATTACAATTAGAACGTTTTAAGTATTATCTGACACAAAGTATTTCTTTTTCAAATCTCTTTTAGAAACATACTAGACAAATGAAGGAAAAGAGTCTTACTTTAATTCCTAGGTATCCACCATGGACATCATCTTTGAACTGATAAACATAAAAACCCCTCCACCAAGGTGTGGAACCACAGAACACTCTTCCATAGAAACTCTTAACATTTGTAAAGGATTTTTACATAAAAAACGTTGCAATATTTTACTTAATTGAGGCAATTAGAAAAATAAGATGACACTATTAAATACATTTGTCTGAAATGTCCACTCCAATTATCCACAAATAGAGATAAACAAAACCAAAAACTGAGGAATACATGCATCCCACTTACATACA
Organism: Lissotriton helveticus; assembly: GCF_964261635.1. Taxonomy (NCBI): domain Eukaryota; kingdom Metazoa; phylum Chordata; class Amphibia; order Caudata; family Salamandridae; genus Lissotriton; species Lissotriton helveticus. The sequence continues at coordinate 669,643,700 of NC_136061.1, forward strand.
CTTTTTACATTGTAATGGATCTCAGTTCTCCACAGCCCCAGAATGCATAGTAGTGTCATGTAGTCAAAGGTAATACTCATGGGCGAAACTAAGATTACAGGTCACTTCTTTTCGATCATGCCATTTGCACTGCTATTCATAAATATTAGAATACAATATCACCCATTACATTTACTCAGTCTGTGGGTAAAAGAGGAATGAAACCTCATGAGCCTAGTTTTGGGGTTGTAATCAAAGCAGTAACGGTTTACAAAGTTGTGGTGGCTGAGCTACCAGTGATTTCTTTGGATGTTTCTGAGAGTGAGGTAGCTGCATTGACCCTGGTCATATAAGAATGTTGTTTCCCCAGGACCTTAGTGAGGTTGGATTCTTAATTCAAACAGCGGTTTTGATGTACCTGTCCCATTAGTTTTACAAACAAAACAAATCCGTTTTTTTTTTATTATAAAAAAAGAGCTTTCTGCTGAAATGGTCAGATTCAGAAAAAAAGTCAGCATAAAAAGGTCGGTTTAAAGAAGAAATCTGATACGACTTTTGGATGAGTATTTAAGACTATCGTGTGCATCATGGTCACACAAATCCTCAACCTATTCGAAGAGAGCTACATTTCACGACGTACTGCAGGTTCAACAAATGTATTGGTTTGAATGTAGGGTTGTAATTTCCTTTGAGATAGTATTCAACCCTAAACAAACAAACAGGCTTCATAGACTTCCAATAACTTTTTTGTCACTTAAATGGAAGGAGAAAAAGACACCTGAGAAGGACACTTACAATAAATACAGAAGATCAGTCTGTTTATTTTATTCCTAACATATCAGTGGATCAACCTGTGGCTGCTACAAATGTAAGATTCCCATGCACTTGAAGATGTATAGGTTTGCTGAAGGACACTTCAAATACAAATCAGTTGTCTAAGGCACGCAAAAGCAAGGCAGTGCAGCTCAGTGATGGAAACATCTAATTAAGGAACTTGTTAGGAAATTCAGCCTGCAGGTTGTGAAAGAAGAATGAGGAGGTCTAGTGTAGCCAGAGGTGAGCAATAATGATCTGTGCTGCTTCAACTTCATTATTACCTTCAGGGGAGAGGCATTAGGGAAAAGCATATAGATAGCTTCTGATCAGTCTATGAAATAGGCAGACCCCTTTCCACAGACTGCACTCTAGAAGCCTGAACAGGAGTTCTCAACATTTTTTTGTGGTTGCAGAAAGCTTGAGATCGGATGTGCATCATTCACAGGATACATCCTCGAGCATAATCAGCATGTAGTCTTGTTCTTCTAAGAGTTGTCTTCTTAGCTTGTTTAACCGGTGCTGTGTTTATGAGATTTTGCACCTAAAGGCCAGTGTCAACTGATCACTATTCCTACGGACTTTGTGCTTATTATCTAGATAAATTCTTTAATTAATGCTTTTTTTCTTAGTGAAGAATATGGACAGTAAATTTCTCTTGACCTTGAAATTTTTGCCCAACCCTTTCTCTTTAAAAGAGCAATCCATCCTATACCAGCATTTCAGGAGAAGTTTCTATAACCTGGTTGGTTAGCAAGGAATTCCAAAACATGAGGTATTAGCATTTATTTATAGTAAGTAGCACACTTTTGCCTTTGTAATGATAATTGTAAAGAAATTGGATTATTTTGGGTGGGTGACTACCCAGCTCAAGGAACCATCCCAACCTTTTTATGGGTGAACTCGCAAAGTCACGGAGGCTCAGCCCCGGTAGCTATGGCACAGTCAGAAAGGCTTAACTTAGGGCAACATGTAAAGTATTTATGCATAACCAAAACAATAGAAAAGTCAATATAAAAAACAATAAAAATCCCAAACCACATTAGAAAAATAGTGTAAAAGGCAATTAACAAAATGAGACGTATGACAAAAATCGAATTTGGGGAAAGGGATACACAATTAGGTTTTAGTAGGAGCAGCAACAAGAAGCACAAAGTGCAAATGATAGTCAATGGTGGTGGTAAAGCAGGATATAGGCGCAAGTTGACGCTGACCGAAATGGAAAGTGGGTCAATACAGTGACCAAGTTCAACTATGTCAATGTCTTCTAACTTTAGTACTTTAATTCCCAATCCACCACAGGAATGCATTTCTAAAGTCCCTCAAGACCTAAGGGATTACCGAGAGGTCAGCCATGGGAGCCCACTTCTTTGTCCTGGATACAAGAGAGCTGGCCCAATCATTCAGGGCTCTTCTTGGGTAGCAGACAGCAGGTTCTGTCTGTCTTCTTCTAATCTACCTCACGTACAGCAGTGTTCAGTAGTAGATGCATGGAGAAGCCACATTTATGCCTGGCACGAGTGAGGCACTTCACACCTTTTTCACAATTATTCAAATACTGGCTGGCAGAAGTGGGAGAGCAATTGCAAATTTAGCTTCCAGGATCTCCTAGCAAGGAAAATGTAACTTAAGGTTACTCTTCCCTAAAATGATGTAAATATCAGACTGCAGCATTGAATTGGATTTTTAATCACTGTTAAAATAGTTGTTAATTTTTCTAGCTAGTCTCATTATAGAGATACAGTATTATGATTTTTAATTTGCACTCTGGGTTTCTACATAGATAGCTAGGCTTTCCACAGAGAAACATAGCTTGTGCGTGCCTTATTAATATTTACATTTGAGGTTTGCCCTGTCAGAAAGGGTTGACAGGTCGAACTGCAGTGTTCAAACTGTCCCAGTCAGGCTACAAAGGGTAGTCCTAAATTCATGTTTTAACCTGTCAATTTAGCGGATGGCACAATAGGTGCTGAAGTCCACTAGTGACATTTAAATTACAGACCCAGACTACATTTTGTATAAAATACTAGAGACTTCTATGTATGATAAATATATCAATTAGGAATATACCAATTTCATCATATAGAAGGGAAGAGCACAGGCACTTTACTTTTGGTTAGAAGGGGTAAAGTTCTCAGAATTCTGTAGCCAGCAAAAATAGTAAAGGCAAAAATCTGAGAGTACATCACAGAAAAGGAGGCCATTCCTACAACAGCAATTAAAAAAATATATGTAGCATTTCATACCATACTTGTGACAGTTTCTATTTTAGCTGTGAGCAACCAGGTTTTTCGTGAAGCGGTGACCTCTGTGTTTCTAATCGTATTAGTGGAAGAAACCTCTACAATACACCATGAGTTGAGCCTCCTCCAATTCGACCTACTTCATCTTCTACTTCGTTTTTTCATTTTCTGGACCTCATCATGTGCATGACAAAGCATGTCTCCACATAAAAATATATCTGGCATGTTTTACTGTGTATTAGGGGGTAGCAAATTACAGGGCAACCAAGAGAAGTGCCAGTATACCCCCCGGGTGATAGTGCACTCTAAATATCAGCATAACATGCGCTCAGGAACAAAGTCAATAAACGCACACCGACTGCTCAGCAACTGGGTCTACTAATACTGAGTAATCATCCTCTCCCTTAGGATCTATTACATTCCTTCCTGCAATGCCTTTGAAGAGGACCTGAGGAATGATCTGTGGAATTTCAGCAGGGAAGTTTATAGTGGCTGTGGTACGTGCTACCTGAAGGAACCTTGCTCTTGTAGAGGATGGAAAGTCAACCCAACAAACTTAATAAACAGAACATGTTGCCAATAGTTGAAACAATTCGAGAATCTGCAGGGCGGGGATTTCTCCAAAAATAAGGGGGTACGGTCTGCATAATTGAATTGAATGTCCTTGCTCGATTCTGTTGCTCTAAGAGAATGGTATAAGGAACACCTTCATTGTGGCTTTAAGGTTCCTGGGAAAGTATCAGTATTTAGCACCCTCACAATTCTGTTATTGACATCATAGCTGGTCACAATATCGCCAACCATAGTGACTAACAAATTCAGCAAATGGAGGCGAAGTTGCTGATCCAGTCCCTGAACTGCAATTTAGGGTCCAGTGTGCCATGGCTGTGGAGTGTCTCAACCAGATCCAGAAAGATGCTGGTGTCTATGAACAATATTTTTGTATAGAGATACTGCCGCTATGTGTTTTTTTTTTTCGAAGGGTACACTCCATTGTGGAGGAGGCACCATTATGCGGAGTGTCTAAGTTACCATTAAGAGTTATATTTGTTGAGCAGCTGTGTGAGTCAATCCTTTAGGGGGAATCGAGGTTGTGCATTTGGGATCTCTGAATATAAATTCTCAAGCTCGGATGTTTGGGAGACTATTTTGTTTCTTCCAATTTATGAACTCTGACAGTCTGGGTGCAGAGACTGTTCTCAGGGTTGAGTAACTTCTCAATGGAGTAAGATGCTTCAGTATCAAGGCTCTCAAAGGTGAAGATCGAGGTAATGAAGCTTTTCAAGTCAAGAAACACCTCAACGGTGAAAGAGAGATAATCTAACATTGTCAAAATGTTGGAAAGGACCAGGAATAACTATGATCCCCCGGCTTCTCTGAGGGGTCCCAACATATTGATATACTGAATTCCACATAATTATGAGCTGTAGAGTAACCACACATTTCTCTTTAGCTGGCCCCTCAGTAACCTTGAGGGGCCAGCTTAGACCAGAGATGAACTCCATCTTAGTCTTTTAACCTAGTCAGGGCGTACAGCACACTCCTCAATGGTGCAAGAATCTGGAAGACAAAGCACACAGAAAGTGTTGGTCCTTTCAAGACTTCGAGAAGAACAATGATTAAAAATATCCAGGACAGTGACTAAGTGAACAGACATTGATATAAATTACCAAACAAAAAAACGTTCATCCAAAAACGATTTAATGTTGAATATAGGCCTAGAGAGGCCAGATCAGTTCATAGATAATTGCCTATCAAAGCAGAACATTTAAATTAATGAGTGGTGCATTAGTGGAGCAGCATTTAGATTACTTAAAGGAGCACTGTTAAAGGAGAAAATTGGGATATGCTTTTTAGACAAATTTATTTGGAGTCAAATTCTATTTGCAATTGGACAGAACTAAAAAGGTGATCAATGTCATATATGAAACGTTGAGTCAGGAGCAAGTATAAAGTGCAACAAATCCAAGTGTTCATGAATATTAAAGATCCCATGATGGAGAACAGACAATTAAGGGCATATTACGCTACAGATTGTAACCAAACACCACTGTGTCTCCACCTAACCTAGTTTTTTTTTTTTTACATGAATGTAAATTCAAATAATCCTGCGCGCCGATGTATGTGCTCTTGATGAATAGCATGGCCATTGCAATGAGGTAATCGGGGATTTAACTTGTAGAAGGAAAAGGGCCTTAACTGACATTTTTCAGAATTTCCCAATGTCATTTTCTGACTGATGGCACTCAAAGCTTGAGGTAACTTGTCTCTCTTTAAGTGGGACTGTATGACTAGACTCAGGAATGTGCCCTGCCAGATTAGCAAGAATAATTCTGGCACAAACAGGGAATGTCCCTGAAAAAGCATGTTTTCTATTTGGTAGGAGGCTAAGGAAAAATGGTCCTCACTAACGATGATAGATGAGCATAATTACATTCTTAACAGAAAAAACAACAATATAGGACATTTATGCAAAAAAAATAGAATTAAATTAAGCAAATAGCCACTAAGCAAGCCTAACCAGGGACAACAGACCCCTCTTCTCACCACTCTAAAAAGCGTATAACACTTTAAATAAAAAAGCTTATACATTCTGGACAAAAGCAACAAGTATGGATTGAACACACAGTCAAAAGTCAGATAGATAATTATGCTTTAACGTGGATACGAACTGCCTACAAGCCTGTTTTGTAGTATTCCTGCAAGTGTCGACGAATAAACTGGAGGAAGTAAGGACAAGCGTCCCTGTAGCAGCAAAACTATGTTGGCATACTAATTAACCCATGACTTGTTGCAACCTGTCCTAAATATTAGGCATGATTCTGCTGCACGTCCCCATGAGCACGTAAGGTGTACATGATGCTACAGGTGGTAGAGGTGTCCCACAGTGGCAGCAGAGGGAGACTCCATGCTCTTTTAGTTGCAATAATAGTGATGAGTTCATGAGTTGTCTCTATCACAGAGAATCCATTAACCTAGTGAGCACCCGTGGAGTGGGAGCATAAGTGAAAGACTTACACTCAGATTTAGAAGCAAGGGTGCTGACGAGCATGAATAATCAGGAAGTCTAATAAAATGTGGATGAGCCAGAGGCAACAAACTGGGTACGACCGCTAGCGGCTCAGATATAAAATCTAGTACCTCTGCACTTACTGTTTGGCTGCAGTTTAAGTGTAGCATATTACCATTATAAGATTACTTTCTTAATAAAGAGTGCTTTGTTTTGGCAAAAACCAAGAACGTTTCTTGTTGTTTTTCATGTTAAATGTCACTTACTTTAACAATAATGCCTCCAGTTATTATTCGTTGGCAAGTATCTTCTTGTGTGTGGCTTCTCCGGAAATACGAGTTGTCCAGTGCCATTCAGTAATGTAAGGACAGCATGTTGAGGATAAAGCGTGCAGACCAGAACGCAGTACCTGAGCAACTCAGAAGAGGCAAAAATGTCTTCATTTTCTATGCACGCGGAAGAATCTCCTATTCCTAGACGGTAATACACCTATACATCTTCCTATGTCTAAGGAAAGTGATCTGCTGCCAGGAGAGTTCCTAATATAGCTAGAACTTTAGTTGCTGCTCCTACCCCATATTAAGATACTTGACTGAATGGGGCTTCTACAGCTAACCACTCAGCCCTTTAGCAGAGACTGGCTCTTGTCCTATCACAATTCCCATTAAATGGCTGGCACTCACCTTGATCAAGGCTATGGAGGAGAGTAAAGGGGGAGTTCTCCAAAATGCCCTGTCCCAATTACAGGGCCCAAACCCTCTTGGTTAAAGAAGTAAGAATAATCAGGAAGCTGCGAATGGAGGTTAAGGAGGAGTTCCAGAAGGAAACTCCACTTGTAATAACTCGACATAACTGTTTCCACCTAGCATTAGGGCATCCCACCCCAGAGTAAGGGAACAGCTAGAATCCAATAATTTGGTGCAGCCTCTCACCAAAAAAAAAACAACAGGCCTGATGAGAATTGTATGAGGCAGGCCTTAGTTGCTCTCCTCACGCCTAAAGAGTCTGTAATGGGCTCCTTGCCGAGTTCCAATAAACAAATCTCCACATGCAGTCCACAGCTATAAAACATGTATACATTTACATACAAACAGAATGAACCTGTAAAATGGGAGAAGGGCCTACACTTTGATCAAATAAAACAGCTGAGTAAAAAAAAAAAACAAGAAACAAAATAGAAGGGTGTTAATGGTTCTCTTTATGACTGGTCTGTTATTGGGTGCCAGAAAGTTTGCATTATCAAATTTGTAGTAGAGTGCATATGGATCAAATACATCCAAATCTCAAGCTGGTCACAGACATATAATGAGCAGCCAACCCGGATTAGTAGTTTACCTATAGGCGGTAATAGTGAATTAGTGACGTGCCTGTCGGATAGCCCCACGGCAAACCAAGAAATATCACTCTGGTACAATAAGATCATCGAGGAAATGGATAGTAACTTTTGCCTACCGACATCATTATGGGCTGACTCAATGCCAGGTATAGACGTGGAGGAGCTCTGGTCAGCCTCTTGTGTAGTACTTTGGGACCTAGTTAAACCTGCGTGGCTCCGCAGGAACCATCTTTTTACAATACATAGGGCATACTATTCCCCACAGAGGCTGACAAAGTTTTCTCTAACGGGCCCGGTCTTATGCCCAAGATGCGGGTTCGCCGCAGCATCCGACATCCATATGTTTTACGAATGTCCAATCATATCTACATTCTGGGACTCTATTGGTAACAAATTATCCCTGTCCTTGGGCGAACATATCTCCATAGACCTTGTTCTTGTCATCTTCGGCCTGAGAAGCAAAGCCCGTAATGCTGCTTCTAATTTGCTATTTTATTCCATCCTGGCGGCACGTAGGGAGATATGCAGGCACTGGAAAGATGCTCAACCGCCCACCATGCATGAATGGCGGTCATCGCTTCTTCAGATTTCCAAACTCGACCTGGCCAGGGGAGGGAATCCTAGTAGGAGAGCTTTTTGGTCCATGCTAGGGTAGTAGGGATGAGCCTGGGTTTTTTTTTTTTTTTCCCCAGGTCCTATGATTAATGCGGGCATTGCCTACCCTTGTATCCATGACAAATCGCCATGGCGCCATAGGGGCCTCGGTATCTCGGGCGCTATCTACCAACTAACAGCCCTAAGCAAGATCTTGCATGGCCTGTGTGAATGTGCTGCTGGGAACTGGTCCTCCCCCCCCTCTCTAATGAATTTCCTGCCAGCTATACGCTGAGACAGCACACAAACACTACCTAATCTTTTGCTCTGTGGCAGTTCTTAGTTGTGATAGATTGGAGCCATGCACGCAAATGAGGATAAAAAAAAAAAAAAAAAAAAGAAGTAAGAATAATCAGGAAGCTGCGAATGGAGGTTAAGGAGGAGTTCCAGAAGGAAACTCCACTTGTAATAACTCGACATAACTGTTTCCACCTAGCATTAGGGCATCCCACCCCAGAGTAAGGGAACAGCTAGAATCCAATCATTTGGTGCAGCCTCTCACCAAAAAAAAAAACAACAGGCCTGATGAGAATAGTATGAGGCAGGCCTTAGTTGCTCTCCTCACGCCTAAAGAGTCTGTAATGGGCTCCTTGCCGAGTTCCAATAAACAAATCTCCACATGCAGTCCACAGCTATAAAACATGTATACATTTACATACAAACAGAATGAACCTGTAAAATGGGAGAAGGGCCTACACTTTGATCAAATAAAACAGCTGAGTAAAAAAAAACAACAAGAAACAAAATAGAAGGCTGTTAATGGTTCTCTTTATGACTGGTCTGTTATTGGGTGCCAGCAACTTTGCATTATCAAATTTGTAGTAGAGTGCATATGGATCATAGTCCACGGCTGTGCAGAGGAAAGTCTGAGGAACATTCTGGAATCACACTTAGGAGGTCAAAATCTGCCCAAAAGCAAGGATAATTTTAATAACTGCCTTCTGACTCTTAATAATAATATAAAAACAACACTTTCAATCCCATGGTTTTCCATTAAAATTGTGGTTTTCATTCTGTTCATACAGATATGTGCAAATGTGCACAAGATGACTCGGGAAGTTTCGCTTTAAGATACCCTGTTCTGCTCTTTAGAGCGAGCGCCAAACAAGCAAAAGCATATGTCCCCAACTGAGATCAAAGCAAATCCACTTTACTGCAATAAAATACAAATAATGAGAGGAGATGCTACACGCAACCCCACCCCACATGCTCCATCTGCCTCAGTGTTCCCCCAATATTGCTCTTGAAAGGAGGCACCCCTTCTAACACTCAGAGGAGACATTTCCTACAATCCTTCTGACAGGGGAACGACTTGCTGTCGCATTTAGAGGAGACCCACCCCCACTGCTGCTTTGCAAGGAGATCCTTCATTATTGCTCTGAAGGGAACGACTCATCATATCTGACTGAGAGATGCTCACCACCAAACTGAGGAGACACTCTCCCTGCCACTCTGAAAAGAAGGTCATTGGTACTTTCACTAGACCCAACATGCCACAGGCACACAGACTACTACAGCATAATGCTGAGGAGATACCAGACACTAGGGTTGAGAGTAGAGCTTGTTCACAACGTCACTGACAGACTCCCACAACAGCTCTACCAGAAGGTACGCCTTTACCACTCTGCTTCATAAACTCACAATCCATTCCACTTTTGACTCCTATAGTTGCCACTCTCCTGTGGTCTGTGCCTGTTCTGTGTGAATGCATGTGCGTCATCTTTCCAAGGTGGCCAATACCCATTTGTGAGAAACCGTCTCCAGGAATTAGCCAAAGCAGATCTTTGCTGGTCTGTTTGAGTTGATCTGCAGGTCATCAGTGTGAAGTCTCTGGCTGTCAGATTGAGAGGACGTCATACGGTTGATGCCAGGTCATTGCCAGCCACTGGTACAGGGTTTTCTCTGTCCGTTTGTGTAAGGTCATATTCAGCTGTCAGTACAACACGGTCTCCGGCCTCTGTTGTGAGGTCGTCCCTGTGTGTCAGTTTAGGATGGTCTTGCATTTCCACAGCTCCAAGGTCCCTCGGTCTCTTTTTGAGATGGTGGCGGTGAGACTTTGACTTAATATGGGCTGGAGGGGGAAGAGAGGAAACCCATTACCTGTTTGAAAGATGCAGAATAACAGGCACATGCTCAGAGGCAGGAGCGAGAAAACCAAAGCGCAGACATTCTGGAAGCAGAACATATGCCTAGGAAGAGAAGCAGAAGCATAGTAGTGCAGAAGCTATATAGGGAGATCACCACCTGCACAGGGAACGCTGCAGAGGCAGGAGGTAAAAATATACACCAGTGGCCCCTAATGGGTTCACAAGCAAGCACAACTTAGTAGATTATAGTTTTTTGTTAAACAAATCACTCACAATCATTAATACTTTACAAGGCACAAATAGTGGGTCGGTCCTGCTTCGATGGAGTGAGTGGTGGATGCTGCTAGCGAGACCAAAGAGTAAAGGCACAATGACAAGGGTACCCAGTCTGCATGCGAGGACAGCTCTCTGCAGTCAATATGCACAACTATTGGCCTAAAAGGCTTGGTGGCAGATTGTGCCGCTATGAAAATACCAGTTTTTTTCCCATTTTTACAAATAAATACAGTCTTGAAAATAGATTATTTCTGTCTGCATTTACGAGTGAAAAAAGAAAAAAAGTGAAACCCTAGCACCTTCTGCAGGATGCAATCGATTACATCCACAAGGCATTTACACATCTAAGTACTGGAATACAGACTGGAATCTAGAGTGCTGCAAAATCTTAATGCACACTCGATTAGAAACAACTCAAAGTTGGTGCTTAACCAAGTGACAGTCCACATTAAAACTTTCAAGCAGCATGCCATATTCCCAAACTAGGTTTCTCAGAGTGAAAACAATTTGCTTTATTCTTTATGCTTTATTCTGCATTATTCTAACTGTCCTCCTTTTCACTGCCGAACATCTGACATGTGCGGGCATAAATGTAACCATCATTCTTGAAATAATTTCCACCGCATCTCTAAAAACCGCCCAACAAAGTTGTCGATATCTCAATAGTAGAGGTGCAGGACATTTACTGTAATTATTAATCAAAGTTTTAGATTTTTTAAACTATTTACTGTTTGTGCTGACTATTTTTGCATCATCCGTACACTGTAGCAATAGTTTGTGAACTTGGTTACTGAAAAAGACCTAATTAATGGCAATGTTTGAAAAACATTTCAGGTCGACTTAGGTCATTGGGCCCAAGCGACTGTGTACAACCGCAGTGGCCGCTTTCAGGTTACAGGTGAACACTTTGCTAGATAGTAACATCAGCGTCTCCCTGCTGGTCATTGGGCCGAGGCGACTGGGTACAACTTCAGTGGCCGCTTTCAGGTTACAGGTGAACACTTTTCTAGATAGTAACATCAGCGTCTCAGGGGGATACCCTGCTGACCAACTAAATTGGTGTTGAACTTTTATGTTATTGCTCGGACTGTCTACACATTTGGACTGATAGCACCACAAATTCCAGAAAACTCAGAAACCGAGTACATTTCATGGCACAATTTACACGAATAATGACAAAATAAATCATTTCAGTAGAAAATGTCAAGAATCTGAATGTCTGGAAGACTACACACGAACTGCACCAGGCTTAGTACAATCCAAGAATTATATTCGCTGATACAGTACGCAATTCGAGCTAAAACCCGTAACAAAAAAGCCCCTAAAAAATAATACGCAAGTTGTAGAAAGAGATTGGTATGTATATCTACAAAGATAAGTAGTTGAATTCTAAAGTGAGTAAATCACAAAAAAAGTGATGGCTGAATAGAGTCTGTTAATCGGGCCGCAGTCCAGACGACAATTTTCCCCCACCATCCCTCTTCAGCAGGAAATCTGACATATGCAAATCAGCCCTGGTCCCTCCAATCTGGAACCCAAGCAACCCTAGACCAGATTTAGCCTCCTTGGGCCTTGTCAGTAGGGGGCAGTTTGAGTTGTGTGGCACAGTGAGCACGGGGCCTCCATCGGGGCAAGCACGCGATGGTGGATCGTTTGAATTCATTATCAGCCCCTGGGTTTTCAGTACGCTATGTGGGTTTGTTGGAGAGGTGTGTAAACTGCCTATTTATGGTACAGAGAGTGTCGTTAATTATTCACCCAGGTATGGCTCGTTTCTGCTGTACCTCACTCAAGGTCTTCAAACGGACAGATAAGACAGCTAAAATACATAAGGGGCAAATAAGACAGCTACAAGATATGAAAGGCCGCAAAGAGCCAACGGTGGAAGACTAGGCGTGGAAGAGGGTACAGCAGTATCACAGAGAGAGAGAGAGAGAGAGGGCTGCAGCACAGGACAGCAGCTACTGCAGCACGTGTGAAAGTGAAACCACATCTTCGTGGTAAGGATTGTAATAAGAGCAACACGTGGAAGTGCGTAAATGCGAAGAGGCAGGGCACAAATTCGCATTCACAAATTCTCAACAAGCGCTCATAGTATCCCTACCACAATGAGTTGTGCTCATCATCGACGGGTGAGCTGCGCTGATCGGGGTCGAACCCGGGCCAGTAAGCTACCATCGAAAGTAACACCTTGACCCAAGGCGAGAGGGACAGGTTATCTTTGACAGGCTGGTTTGAATGCATAATGGGCACTCTGATTTCTACCTCTGAAATCCTCATGGGTGTCTAAACTTTAATTTGGATAGATTTATTCTGCTGTGCTTTAGAAGAGTGACATTCTCTGAACTCCAGTCTAATACAGTAAGAAACTGTCTGGCTGTCAGTACTTTCTATATTGACACTTTGGGTGACTTTTGGACCGACCGCCATAAAACAGGAGAGGTCAAACTCCACTTTTTGTACTCCAGGACTTGGGTGCCTTTTTGGAAGGTGTACCCTCTCACCGCAAAGAGAAAAGGGATAAAGCTTGTGTTTGTTACCACTGACCTGCAGTGTAGGTCAGAGCAGTGTGACAGAGGCATCCTATTGGAATCCCCGCTCTTTATTGACACTTGGCACATTGGAAGTGACCTAGAGAAGGAAGAAAGGGACCCCACCCTTTTTGGTAATGGACTGCCTTAATCTTTAGTGGAAACCATTTCACTCAAAGCGTTGTGCTAAAAAAAAAAAAAGTTGCAAAGTCGTTGAACACACTCACAATCTCTTGTGCGTTGTAGGGGAATGTAGAGAGCCTACGGGAATTATTTTTAATCTCGCCACACCCTCTAAAATAAGACTTTGTATATGCACTGCTTTTTAAAGTTTTTTATATGAATTTATGTATGTTGCACATTATGACTGAACATTATATGTACTGTATTTTGTGATACAAATATTTGGTATAAATCTCCTTTTTTTTAGAAAAACACTATCAACAATAAATCTATAAACTTTTTACAATAGTGATGTTTGCTTGACATTGCATTTACTAGGCCATTGTATGACATACTTGTGTATCATTCAGACTGTCTAGGAAGATACTTACATATCACAGCCAGTAAGCAGCAGCCGACCTTGAGATACAAAGCAATCCCTCGCAACTCTCTAGTAATTGTGCCATCATTACACCCTCAAAAGAAACATCTCCTCCCGAGTGTCTCTCTCCACTAGAGAACCCAGCAGATCTTACCTTCCCACTCACGGTCACCGATGATAATCCGGTTGCAGAGCTCACATTTGTGGTGACTGCGGCGGTTCTCGTTTGTTTCACCATCAATCCTCAGAGGCTGTGCTGCCGGCTCCTTATCCTGGGGAAGCAGCACAACATGAACAATTTCAGCAAATGCAGAAAGCATTAAGAGAGTATGGGCTACAAGAAGAGAAAATACTATGGTATAGCGGGTCAGGCCTTGGAAGCGCTCCTCCACAGACCAGCATGGTGGTCTCACTGCAGGGCAGACACCGAACCAATACACAGCTGCACAAACTATCTTATTGCCAGCAGTGCAGACATGCAGCTGGAGCCTACTACCTGATGATGTGATTCTTAAGGCAGACATGCAGATGTGAAAAGTGCTCTTGATATTTGCTGGCCAGACACTAAACATAAATAACCCTACCAGGTGATCTCACTATATGCAAGGTAAACATGTGAAGACCTTTGTATATCAAGCGTTATGCCATTGGTGCGGCCTCTCCAGGCCTGTCGGATTTCAGGCCCTTATGGCCTGGTGTCGAGAAATCTGTCTCAGGCAAGTGTTCGTTTTCTTCATCTGAGAGTAAGAGTTAGAAAATCAATACTGCGGTATTCTGGTTTGTGTACAGGTTTGATAGCACACCAGTTACATGTAAGTTACTGTTTGGTGTGTATAGCCAGAGGCTTTTATCAATGTGCCACATTACATCTGAGAGTGTTCAGGCATTGAGGAGATATTGCCTGGCTTGGAGTATGTGTCTGAAGAAATTAAAAGAACTGTATCTTGTTAGTGCCCACATTAACCTGACAGACTGTGGTGCTGGTTTGGAGTGGTAAGTGTTATCATGGAGTGATATATTTATTGTCTGATTGAGAGTAAAGTGCTTTTGTGAGCTTTGCGAAATTCAAACAAATTGTGCCTCAGAGCTATGTCCCATGCATGTCGGTCTAACGTGTTCATTTGGATGTTATGTGCTGCATGGTTGTGTATATAGTAGCATTTAAATATGGGTCTAATCTGCCTCACTGAACCTGTGTGCAATCCTTCCAGTGTGCGCTGGGGTCCTTGAACTTTTTGTTACAGCTCATGATATGGCAAGCTCATTGGCACCCAATTATGTGGTGGAGCTATGCTTTTGGATGAAAGTGGCAAATAGGGTCTAATGTGAAGCTAATCACTGGATATATTCGATACCTGCAGGAAGCTGCTGACGATCTGCAGGGCTGGTTTCAGGACAGACTCCTCCCAGTCAGTGATGTCTTTCACCTCCAAACCATACACAGGGGGAACATTGGGTCCTGGGCCTAGAACACAAGTGAAGACATTAGTATGCACCTTATGCAACAGCGTGACTGCTGCAAAACAAAGAGCAGAGGGGGTGGGAAAAGTAATATTTTTTGAGGACTAACCTCGAATCACAAGGAAGACTGAGTTGAAGTGAGCTGGGGCCGTAATTTTAAGCTTAGGCTGACCTAGAGCGTGCGTTAACAGGTGTACTGGGTTAAAGCAAACTAAAGCACACAAGATGAGCTGGAGCCGCGATATAACACTTTGACTGACCTGAAAATACTATACATTGAAGGGACTGTGCAGGGGTTACTTGGGAGTCACGATACAAAAGGCTAACAGCTGTAGTGCCGGATAGCAAACACTACACTGGATCATTACTGTAAGTTCGGATTGTGTTAGAGCAGCAAACAAAAATCTGCAATTCGGTTATATCTCAAATAATGAGGCATGACTGAACATAAGATGGTGCAGGACACATGTTCCTGTGCTCCTGGGTCCGTAACCTTGAATCACCAGTTATCCTGACATGCAAGGGGAGAAAACGCTCCCATCTGCACTCCCATTATTATAGGAGGAGTGTGAAGGTCAGGCGGAGCCGAATTTGCTGGCAGAGCTGCTTGATGCCAAGATATACTCCCGATGATTTGGAGGGAGGGGGGGGGGGGTCATGCCTGGATTCAAGATGGCAACCAGCCAGAATGAGAAGGGGCGGGCCCTTGTGCAGCACAGTGACAGCCTGCTGGAGGACAGACGGCAAAAAAAATGAGAAGCGAGCGTCGAATACACATAGCTGGTCACACCTGTAAGTCCCACAGGTGCTCCATGGAACCAGCAGGAGTGCTAGGGGCCAGTTAATAATGCCAGAAGGGCTCCATGTGTCTGGCTCAAGAAGTGGTGGTGACTGTGGCCCTGCTGAGGGGAAGACAGCCCAAAAAGGTAAAACTAGCAATCTTTACTGGAGGACTGGGCCTCCGCAACCCCCACTAATTGCTGGGAAAGTGCTCTGTGTTGAGCAACTGATAAGAGTTTCTTCCCCAGGTGAGGGGTGGGTGAGTGGTGGGGACTGTGGTGGTGACTGTTGAGCCGTGGTTATTCACTAGATGTACAAAAGACGGGAAAGGAACTGGTGTCCCCGACAAATGATGGGGACCGGCCTGAGCCCTTTGTATAAATCGTGCCAAATGGCACACCGCGTAGATATGCTATACAGTGCCTGCTAGGTCATCAATCACGGACACAGATTGGACTCGAGGTAGCAAACACTTCTACCAACAGGTGATGGGACATACTACAACCGAGACTACATACCAGCTACGGTGCGGGGCTGCAGTTGAAGCCCACTCCTGCTGCGGCCCATGGTTCGCTACTTTCAGAGACTTGGAGAGGATATGCCTCCTCTTCAGGGTGGCTGGGACTACCTGGAAAGTGGTGGTGGAGCTGAAAATACTAACAGGAGAAGTCACTTAGTCTCAACATGAAACCCAAAACGGGGAGACCACAAAACCCAACCAAACATCACCCGCCATTAAAAGAGGCAGATTGCGACAAAAGCAGAGATCCCATTAAATGACTTTAGAACTCTCTGTAGAAGTACTCCGGCAACTTTAACAGTTTCACTGGCGATTAAATAGGTGCACTGCACCATTTAAATCAGGAAAGACTTGGTTGCAAATTGATGTGTGCAATCTCCCAGCTGATTCCCTACAAACTGTCATAGTAGGTATAAATCCAGGTTCCCTGTAATAAAAATCTCTGTTCTGGAACTTTAAGCTCAAATGAAAGAAAACCTCATGTACACTGTAAAGAATATTCAAATAGGATTCATGTCGCAGAAGGCCATCCAAGGTGAAATATTAAAATAACAGGACTACCTGAAACAAAAAACGACACTGCTCAGAACTATTTTTGGAGGAATGGCTGATAACTAAATCTGACGATGGGTCTCTTTGGTAAACATTTACAGTGGAGAGGGCCCACAAAGTTCCCAGGCATATGCCCTCAGCGGCCATCCTACAGGTGGCTTGTCCACATGGACCCTGGAAGATCAATGTGAATAAAATGCATATCTTCCAAGACTACATAAAAACCATGCAACGCAAGAAGCATATCCTTTACAAAGATCAAATGGAAGTTACGACAACTGGGCCTCATCTACTCATTGATGTTCCCTGGAGGAACTCAAAGCTGTATAGGCAAATAACACAAACAAATTTTAAACTACAGAAGATGCTTAAAAGTGGCTGGAAGATAATGGTGCCCCTGCCGAGGACCTGCCAACACCCAAAGAAGACAGCGACAGAAAACCAATCGCCCTGCATATGGTAAACCAACCAAACAGACGACTGTCAAAGAAAGAGTACAAATGGTGGAGAATATGGCAGGCCTGAGGGGCACCCATTTGACTCTAATGGACAGCAATCAAGAGTCAGTGGGAAATAGTGGAATGTTGAATCCTGATGACAGTGATGAAATAAACTAAGCCAGGGCCCCCATATCACTCCAATGACCTCTGATGAAATGGTATGATACGACAAAGCTCAAAGAGTGTACTCCATATGGACAAAATATTAATGTAAGACCCAGCAATCTGCGGGAATAAAACAAAAGAGGAGGGGTTTTACACTTCTGCATGGCAGGCATTTATCCAGGGGCCCAGGATCTCACCATACATACACCACCCATGAAGGAACTTGTGCAATGCAAATTATAAAAATGCATGCGTTTCTAGTTATCATTAAACTTGGCAGTTGTTAAGGTAAAGGTGTTTTATTTACCTTCACCAAGGGCCCGAGAATTTTGCAAGCCAGACTACACACAACCAAACAATGCAACATACACTGATTTGCAACCAGAGATAACAGGTCTGATACATTTATTTATTTGAACAGGTTTTGCATAGCACGAACATGACCCTAGAGGGTGTCAAAGCGCTTTACGGAAGAGTTGTGAAACACATAGAGGAGACAATTGTGGCAGAAAAGCAGCAATATACACAAACAACAACAGGTACATAATTATATAATAAAGGAAGGTATATGAACCATGCCATTGCAAAGTATCATAAGTAAGCAGCGGTGCATGACAAGGAAGGCAGAAGAACATGTGAGTAGAATAAAGCAAGAGCCGTTGTGACACTAGATGAGGAGGAGCATGCCGTTGAGCTCTGAGAACCCATCAGATCTAGGCTGGTATGACGAAAGGCAGAGACTAGACTTCTAACTCAGAAAGATACTCATCAGTAAAGCTTTCACTTCCATTTCGAAGGACAGTGTTGATGGAATCAGTCTAGTTTCCGCAGGTAGGGAGTTCCAGATTCTCGGGGCAATACCAGAGAAAGATCAATTGTAAGTTTTCATTTTCTAACATTTCTTTAGTTTAAGCCACAAGGTACTGGAGCTCCTTGAGGAACGGGCACCGCCCTACATTTCTAGCTTATTTGCAAGGTACAGAGGAGAGTTGAAATGAAGTGCTTGGTGGGTCATGCAGGCAAGTTTTAGTTGAATCCTTGCCTCGAAAGGTAGCCAATTTAGGGATTTCAAATCCGGGGAAATGTGGTAGGTTTTCTTGGAGCCCGCTTGCCTGGCAGCAGCATTCAGTGACTCCCTCAGAGGGGCCAGTCTGTACCTCGGTAGACCGCAGAGGGTTGCACAGTCGTGAGATGACTAATGCTTGCACAGCAGATTTGAAGTCATCAGGGGGAAGGAAGAGTTTTAATTTCCTTAGGATGCTCAGTTGGAAGTTCGCACCTTTGGTAGATGCGCTTATAAGATCCTGCATGTTCAAGTTCTTATCCAGCACTATTCCCAAAGATCTTGTAGAGTCGATGATGTGTGGTGTGCAGTTGAGAGCAGAGAGATTTTTCATATATTTCTCCACGATGAGGGCTTGCTTGGGTGGTAAGATAAGGAGGAAATCCGTTTTGAGGACGTTGAGTTAGAGATGGTTAAAGGTTAACCAGTTTTGGGTTTTGGGCAGGGTTCCATTGAGTGTCTTGATATAGTCAGGAGAAGAAATGTTCATATACAACTGGGTGTCATCCGCATACATGGGATATTGGATGTTAGATGCTTTAAGGATTTCAGTAAGAGGTTCAATGAATAGGTTGAAAAGTGTGGGTGATAGAGAGGATCCTTGGGGAACTCCCAGAGTGCAAGGACTGGAATTGGGTAGGGTTTGATTGGTTTTAACACAGAGTTCGGTTATAGAGAAAAGAGGCAAACCATTTTAGTACTGAGCCGGAGAGCCCTATCCTACGTTCCAGAAGGCTTATGATATTGTCCTATTTGACAGTGTCAAAAGCAGATGAAAGTTTGAGTAGGATTAATAGGCAGGATTCGTTTTGGTCAAGCATTGTAAGAGTGTTGACAACTATTTGGGTGATGGCTATTTCGATGCTCTGGCCAAGTCGGAAGCCCGATTGGAATGATCAAGATGTTGGAATTCCTCAATGTGGTGCACAGTTGTTCATAAACTTTTATCAAGGAGTTTTGCCTGAGTAGGGTTGTTTGTGATTGGTCGGAAGTTTTTCAAATCTTCTGGGTCCACCATAGGATTTTTGAGAATAGACGAAACCAGACCAGACTTGAAGCAGTCGGGGATCTCACCTTGAAGTAGGGAGGCACTAATAACCTTGGTCCAGAGTGGGAATAGAGACCTTACCATTTCTTTAAAGAAGTTGGAGGGAAGGGGATCACTGAAGTGATTTAAAGGTTTCAGTGTAGATAGAATGTTGAAAATGGATGTGTCGTTGAAGGGTGAGAATTGACTCCAGAAGGAATTGTTTTTAGGGGAGAGACATGGAACAATATGGGGCTGCGAGGATAGGGGGGAGTCGGGTGAGAGTGATAGATCGATCAGGGCAGACCTTAGATAAGGTTCAATATTGTTAGACTTTTAAAGGTAGAAGGCGGCAACGTCCTCGCAGTTTGGTTGTGGACTGGAGAGGAGTGGTGATTGGTTGGTACTATTATTAGATTGTAGTTTAATCTGATCAAACGGCATTTTGCGACTATTTTTGGCTCTGTCCAGTTGGCTTCTGAAGAAGGTCGCTTTCCTAGTTTTGATGTGTTTGTTGTTCAGACTGCTTCTCAATCTCAAAAGCATAAGGAGTTCATTAGATGGAGAGGATCTCCAAGAGCATTTCTGCTAGTCTCAGGTTGTGTCCGTTTGAGTTTAAGCTGTCATTGAACCATGGTTTGGAATCTTTGTTGGACTTTCTTTTTAGTTGAGGGGAGCAATTGAATCCAGAGCTTTCAACATGGAGTTGTTGTAGTGCTCAGTGAGTTTGTAGACATCGGACATGCACGCAGGAGGAAGCAGGGACCGATTGCAACGGAATATGAGCTCATTCAAGCTTGCAGCGATCTTTTCCAGTGTTTCGGTTTCATGGGTTGGAATCTTTTGGTGTTCTTTCATTCAAAGATGAGGAAGTTGATATAGTGATGATCCGACCAGTCACAAGGGTCAATCGATTCCAGCAGAATGGAGTTGGGATTGGAGATGATTAGATTGAGGGTCGAGCCCAAGTTGTGTGTTGGTCTGTCACAAATAGAGTCCGGTTGAGGTCAGCTAGGAAGTTTTTAAAGACTATTGACAGCCCGATCATTCGGGTCATTCCAATGTACATAGAGCAGCAGAGTGGGCACCTATATTTACAAAGCTCAAAAATCAGCACTAGATGTCTGATAAATATCAGTACCTTACATGGAAGGTGAGAGGGTTGGGCACTCTGGTCAAGAAGCATAGAGTACTATCACAGAGAAGAAAGATCTACTTCAACTGATAAATCTAGATTGACATCTTTGGAGTGGGGCTATGAGTCACCAGCAGTGCCGCTATGGAGGCTGCTGAAGGATGCCATGACAGGCACCGCATTTAAGGCCACAATTGGGCAATACATAGAGCATAACCTTAAAGAAAAGGAAGCCACAGCCACAATTCAGTCTTCAGAATGGGATGCTTTCAAGGTAGTGATCAGGGGTAGCTCAAGTAAAACTACCTGTGGGATAAGGTTGACGCTCAATAGATAAATAAAAGAAACAGAAGATGCTATCCATTTGTTAGAAAAGAGGATTTTCAATGACCAACAAGGCTCAGGAAACTTGATGGCCGCCAAAAGGAAATAAAGCAGCCTGATAGATGGGCTCCGGCTGGTAGACTGCAAGTAGTACATTGCTAAACAGTGACCGTGATAAATTCACAAGAAGGCATAGTACAAAAGTCTAAACTCATCTCCTCTGATGCTCACATTGAGCACATGCAAACCAGATTTATAATCTCTCTGATACAGCGGACTCAAGAACAGATCAAAAAACTGGACCAACACGATGACGTCAGCAGAGATGAAGGCTGCAACAGACCAGCTGGCTAGGGAAAATCAGAGGGATTTGATGGACTTCCCCAAAAGTTTGATAGAATGTATAAGAATACACAGACCCCAAACTTTCAGATCTTTCAGATAAGTACACAAAAGCATACAATAACTGGGATGCTCCTGCCCCCTCCACCATAGAAACAATTGTTGTTCACCATGATAGGGGGGGAAAACCCGCTAGACGTTAGGTTGTATAGACAGCTCTCACTTCTGAACACAGAATACTAAACAAAACAATTGCCAACAGGATACACCCCAACCAGTCCTGGGTTATACATGAGAAAAACACACAAATCAATTTGTGGAAATTATTTCAGGTCATTGACTTGGTCCGGGATGGGGAAGTGTGTGTGGAGGGGGGTGGTTGGGGCAGAGAATGAGAGTGGTGCATCCTGTACCTGCAGTCGCCTCAGTTGATATCAGAAAACAATTTGATATGCTCCTTTTACTGGTTTAAGTTGCTGAGAAAGATAGGCTTTGGAAACACTATAACCAAATGGATCTATCTTTTATGCACTTGCCAGTAGCAAGAGTCCAAACCGGTTGCACTACCTCTGAACAATGGCCCATTAAGAGAGAACTCCGAGCTGCTCACTCTTACCAAGTTGTTTGCAATTTCAATAGAACCTTTGACAAGCAAACTAAGCATGGGGGGATAAGAAATTGAACTCAGTCATGGTACACTTGTGGTATTGTTGTATTCATATTATACCCTCAATTATCCAAGTAACACAACAGCTTCCCTTCCCGAGGTGATTAAGACCTTTGGACTTTGGAGAAATGTCTGGCCTGAAGATAAACTGGGACAAAGCATGCCTATTCTCTGGGACAGGTCGAGGGCATAGACCGTGTGGTCCCACGGAACACCCCTCTCAGATTTTGAACAAACATTTAAATATTTGGGGATACAAATGTATCGGGATAGACTTCATGGGTGCAATCTTGGGAGGGTGATAAAAAGGATTACAGAGGCGCTTGCCTTCTGGTGCAGACTAATGTTGACTTATGCCTCCGATGGGTAGGGTCTCCATTTCTAAAATGATTACCATTCCCAGGTTGCTGTACTATTTCGTGAGGGTGTTTTTTCAAAACATTTTTACATCGATTAAAATAAAAAGGAATTTCTTTAACTATTAAGAGTATCCTTACCGGTCTTACCTGTGGGTAAGGGGGATAAGAAAAGAGCTCGAATGGCCTTTACCAAGATGTGTAAACTCTTAGAAGAGGGTGAAATGGGAGCTCCCAACTATGAAGCATAATATCTGACAAGACTGCTGCAATAGGGTTCTAAATGGATAGAAGGCTCGTAGACAGATGGGTGAGTTGGAGCACACAATAAAATGCATTGCATCCACTAGTGTCACCAAATAACAAGCAGAGTGACCCAAAGTATTTATAGAATGAGTGAACCAGAAGGGCTCTATAACAAGCTGCTTGAGCTGAAGCACAATATATAATGTGCAGGGTGAGTTGGAGCCAACGTATGCTAACAAACTAGGATGGAGGTGCCATACGAGCCGACTAAGGTGGAACCGGCATAAAACGAATCACGGTCACTGCCAAATGTGCCAAAGCCACTGTACTGAGTGGACTGTGATTAAGATGCATTAAGACGACTAGGCTGGGGGTCACCATAATTTGAGCACCGCAAGTTGGAAGCTCCATATAAATGACACGTTCCTTGATACAAAGTCTCCGCAATATAATCTGTGGTGGCTTGCAGGTCTTCCATCCTTCAGAGGCCGAAAAAGTAGGTTTAATTAAATCGGGTAAGAATGTAATTGGTTACTTATAGCTCTAATAAACGACAAAAGTGTGATTTGAAATACAGGATAAAAACACGTTAATGTAAAACATGCAGATTGAGCTGAAGGCACTAGGCTGGAGCGGATATATGACAAAAGTACGCAGTTGAAGTCAAAATACAATAAATGGATTGAGTTACAGCCACCATAACAGACTGAGATGAGAGCACACTGATTTGAAGTCACCATTTAACAAGTAGACCAAGAGAGATGTGCCACAGAACAGAACAAATCGAGTGAGCAGAGCAGGCCTCATCCAGTATGGAGTAGATTAAGCTTCAGCCACCATATAACAAGCAGGTTGAGGTTTAGCCACCTTATAAGGAGCCGCAAAACTCTAAAGCCAACTTAACCTTAAGCCACCACATAATGAGCAGCTCAAGCTTAAGCAAATAGAGTCAAAAGAGTCACCATATACAGACAGCGCAAAGTTTAAGCTAACCTAGAACAAGGGATTTAGCTAGCACAGACTAAACTGGAGTATGTTTTTAATGAGTGGACTCAGGAGGAGCTTCTAATCGGCCAAAATGACAGCAAGCATTAATCAAGGAGACTTCGCTGCAGAGGCCATATAACAAATAGTTCAAGCTCTAGCTGCTATTTGAAGAACACTGCCATATAATGAGTGGACAAGGCTAACCTCACCATATAATGAGAGGAATGGGTTGAAGTCATCATAAAAATGCTGACTGAGGGGGAACTGCAAGATGAAGTACAGGTACTGGGATATAATGAAGCAGTCACAGTTAAAATGCCATTTTATGAGCAGACTGAGCTGGAGAAGGCATTAAAGAAGAGAGGTGAGATGGCGGTGCAATACAAGGGTCAGAAAGAATGGGCAGCATGATACAAGTCTTTAGACCCATAACGCCATTTAGTGTCAGTGAACTCTTGCATGAGGTGGATACCTCAGTCCTCAGTAACTTTACTTCCTGTGTATTCTCTGTCTGCATGCACCTCTAACCAGAGGGACTCTTCTGCCCGGGCACTCTAAGCCTGGAGATTTCAATCTGAAGGCTTCTATGGTCCCCAATTCTCTCTAGTTCAGAGGACCTTCAACCTCGGTCATTAGCTCGTTCTCAACGGTCAGGGCCTTCAACCTCGGGTAGTCCTTGCTCTGTTGTCAATACCTGTATGGGGACTTTCTACTCCTTACGACTTTAAGACCCCAGTCTGTCTCAAAAAATCCTTGGTACTCCTCTGTATAAGACCACCTCTACGACTAGAAACTCTGCCTAATACCCACGCCTTCCCTTATTTAATCCAAGAAATAAAGTCAGGGTCTCCATCCACAGAAACTCTAGCCTACAGCAATTTTTTTGTCTGTGCCAGCACCTCTAATCACACAGACCCTCAGCCCTGAGTGCTCTCTTGGTCTCCGGTCACTTTCGATCTCTGGGACTCGGTAGCCGCTGGTACTCACTCTAAGGGAATGGCTTTAAATTGTGGGGTAGGATGTCAAAGGAGGGGGGGAGGGGCACAAGTCTATGGACAAGAAGAGTACTGGGTCGGTCCCCGGGAATGCAGACGCGCTTCATGCTGAAAAGCAGTGATGTGATTTGGTGAAAGAAAGTGGTTTTGAGCCACTCTGTACTGAAAGCAATGTCCTTTGAAAGGCAGAAACTACCAGGGAGTAGTGTCAAAAGGGGCTTCAAATACTCCGAAAACTGCCTCATCCCCTCAATTTTGATAAAGGAGCATATTGTGGACATTTACAGAGTAAAAGACCTGCCAAATGCACATTCATAATCAGGTATTTGCACGTTTTTAGATTGAATATGGGGGCATTACTCCAGTGTTTGGAATGTGAAATGTTCATAGCTGCAAACGAATCTTATGAATTTTGTAAGACCTTAAGCCAATCCGTTGCATTTTGGGACTTGTCATTTCACTTTTAATAGTGCACGTGTATGCTAAATATACCCGTTATTCAAAGTGCTGTTGGTCAGCCTGTCTCACCTGGTAGCCCTTCCAGCATGCATGATCTCCCCTCTACCTGCCGAGGATGCATGGCCCCTGCCTAACCCAGCCACTAACACCACTCTAGTCTACACTACAGGTGGAAATGTACACGGATTATCATTACACTTGGCGTCACTATACCCAAGCATCTTGAACACTGCAGCATGCAAAACAACACTCAACACGAATACTCGTACATGAATGGGGCGCGGATTGCTATATTATGCGAAGGAACATCTTGACCAGAAACTTCTATGGTTATTTGTTTTAATGCATTTCATGTTTCTGAATTTGGGATTTTAAATTGACGCTGTTCCAAGTGAAGCTTACACTGTTTATTGCTTTGCCATTTAAGATATAAACCAACTGATTTGTCATTTGAGATATAAACCAAGAGATATGAAAGCATGTTTATGTAGTTAGGTATTTTTTAGAATACTAACATAAAAAAAAAGAAAAAATGGTGGTTTATAAGAGTAGAGGTTGCCCCATGTAGGTTTGATGTGCTATGCGGGACACAAATGCAATACTTTGGTGTATGACATTGTAAGTACTCTGCTGCCCTGCATTAAATGGGACATGCTGAAAATGCCAACCAAAGATCATGATCTTGTAGATTAAGACATAGCTGCATTTTTATGGGCAATAAGTAGATTCCAAGATGACTTCGTTCAATTCCATCAGCAACGGGGAGGTGGGATAGAACAGTCATATGTACTCAATATTGAAAAGGGTTTTTTTTAAAAAACGAATTGAAAATGGGAAATTGGCTAAAAAAAGAGAACTGGCTGAGAATCACATACTTACGACTGGGTCAATTAGTGAGGTGTGCCAATTACAACAACAAAAAATAGAAGATAGATCATCGTTTTGTCACATTGTATTTTAAACTCTCTAAAGTCCCTCACACACTAAATTCCTATCTTACAATTTATTTTTAATTTCACAAATGAAATGTATTATAAGAAACAAAATATTACTTTTAGACTATTTTTTATAAATGATTATCTAGCCCGTGATGTCACTTCAAATGCTTGGTTTCTGTTTTGTATAGCGTCTAGCTATTGGTATGTATAAGCAGTGCTGCTTGTCAGTTTTTGTTCATTGACAGAATAGGCTTTCATTCTGTAGTATAATTGTGAGGAATACGTTTGTAATTTTGGGGGGGCCTTGATAAAACATATGAAGACTACTGATCGAAGGTAATCTCTCGGGGATTCCTGGTTGCGAGTGTTCTCTCTCTCAAGGTGGCAGGTGCGCGCGCCGCTTCCGTAAACACGTCTGGAGCTGCACCTGTCCTGTGCACAGAGCTGACTCACCGGGCGCGCAGTCACGTGGCCTGGCGCGCTCTGCACCTGCCGCCTCAGCCGCCTCGGCTGGCAGCTGCTGGGAGCGGCTCGGGTTTCTCAGTAGAAAGAAGGCCAAAGTGCGCAGACTGAACTGCAAGCACAGAACACACGCAGAGTTATCGACACAAACACTGGGATCGTGTTTGAGGTTGTAGGGCCGTGGCCAAAGGTTTGAGGAGCAAGGGTGAAGTGGAGTGGGTCGAGACCGAGGGTACGGGGGAGGAGTCGAGGCCCAAGGGCAGTGGGAGGTGGAGTTACATGAAGAATATTAGACGGGAAAGGGTGTGGCGTGGGTAGAAAGTAGGGCCAGTTAGGATCCCAGGCAGTGGGAGCAAAGGGTCTACCACAGGGTATTAAGTGAGTGGCATCAAATAATTTCCCCACAATGTTTTTTGTTGTAAGTAGCCCCTGACAGTTTTATTTTGTTACGTTACATTAGTTTTTGTCCGAATTCTCTTTTTTCATAAGGTCCCATAGTGCTAGAACGAAGAACAAAATGCAGACTACGCGAAAATATAAAACTGAATTTACATACTAATCAGGTGAGTAAAGTTTCCTCCTGAAAGATAGATGATTGGAGATAATTCTAAGATCCTAAGGCAGTGTTCTACAGTGAAGTCGCAGTTTCCAGATCTACATTTAGGAGTACGAAAGATCCATAGAAGAACAAAGAGACTGGAAGAGCACACATTTCTGGCAGAGATGTAGGAGTATTATCTAGAGGAGTGCTACCCCAAGTTTTAAGAACCACAGCCTAATTTTTAGAACAACAAACTTAAGCGACACACTTAGCTTTAATGGACACGAGGCAGGCGGTCTTTAATGTACCAAAAGCATCATATGGTAGCACACTGTCACTTACCCATTGAAACGGTCACTAAATTTGGGCATACAATTTTACTGATAAAACAGTATAGCACACAAATTGTGTGTGGAAATCGGTTTTCGATTAATATTGACCATCTGTGCATCACCAAGATAATCATCTTGATTAATTTAATCCTATTAACATCCATGGTTCCATTACACTTCATTATAACAAAAAAATGAGCTACATTTTTGCTTCCCTAACTGTTGAATGTGTATAGTTTGATTAAAGGTATTCACATTTTAAGTGTTACAAAAAAATGGCATCCTACATCATTTCACATTCCATGAACCCCAGTAGATTGTCACATAGTTAACTTTCCTTTTCTGTCTCTGACTGTAAAGCGAGAAGTTTGCAAACACCGATCCCCATGTTTAAAAATAAGCAGCAATTTATCAGAAGACATTTGACCACGGTATTTGAAGCTCAGCAAATGTGACAAGATAAAGAATTGAAGGCATTTTTATTTATTGCTTGAACTTTCACGACCCACCAAAAATCTGTTCTCGACCCACAATGTGAGAAATACCAATCTTGACATAAAAGTAAAGAGGAAGTCTTCATGTACTCTAGTTTTTTATAAGTTCTCCCCACTGGCCAATAATTTTAGGAACAGAGTCCGCAAAGGGTCGAAGGGGCTCTAGAAGGAGGTGTGGAGAAGTAGGGATGCGGTGTGATGAATAGTAAAATCCCTAACAGACTTTGCAAAGTCAATAAGAGACAATGCTCAGTCACAGGTATTTAAACAAGAATAATTATACACTTTTAAAATACAATTTAATGAGCTCTGCTAAAGAGAAGGCTAAAGTGGAAACCATAAAACTAACAAGTGCAGATGTGTGGAGCTATCATTGGATTTATGGCTTTTGGAACATATACTGGGAGTAACGCAGGGCACGAGTCCTAAAAAGAGAAGTGGGGGGACGCTGTCACCGGAAGTGACGTCACGACAGGAAGTGACGTCACGGAAGGTGCGCTCCGATCTCGTCCCAGTGGCCTCAGAGTGAAGTCCAGCGTCCCCCTGGTAAAATAAGTGGGGGGACGCAGTCCACCATGCTTGGAGCCATTTGGTCACCCAGCTCATTTGCACACTGTCCTCTCTGCACTTCAGCTGAGACACTGCTGCTGCTGGGGGGGAGGGGGGAATGCCTGGGGGTCGGTGGTTCCCTCAGCTGAAACATCATAGGCGCTCGGGACCGAGGACCCAGGGACGTATATAAGTTGGTACCTATGTCTAAAGAGCTGCTTCGGTGCGCTTTGTCCGGCTGCCTCGGAGTGACAGCGAGTGCCGTGAGGAATCGAAACAAGTAGGTCTTGTGACGCATAAGGGTAAACTCGCGGGCAGAAACGCCTTGCTTCCGAGGAAACGAAACCGGGAGATGGCCCAGGGGAGTGTATTGAGGAAAAGGAGGAGGAGGCGGTATTAAGGATGTGAGGAACGACTGACTTTAACCTTCCTCCTTTGCTGCTGTGTAAAGTGTCTTAAGGAAGGGCGATGTTTGGGTTGTAAACTGAGAGGACTTTAGGCTGGAAAGGCATGTTGCAGGTGGGCGGGACTGCCGTTTGTAATGCTGGACGCGGTTTTGATTTAGCAGGGTGGACGGCGTCCACCCTGAAAAACCCTCGGAAATAAGTGGGGGGATGCCGTCCACCCGCGTGGTACCCCGACTCGTGCCCTGGAGTAACGTGCACGTGTAAAATTAAGTGCATGTACCTACCACCATCATTTTGCTGGTGGTAATCTGCCAATATATTTCTGTGATGTAATGCAGTGTTAAAGCATTTCAGGATTGTGGTATTATCACATTACTTTATGTTATGTTATGTTATGTTATGTTACGTCTATTTATTGTGCGCGCAGCGACTCCAGCCAAGGAGCGTCCCGGCGCAAAGACAAGGTAGCTCGTAACACAACGGGAAGTAAAAAGAGGCAAATAAACAGCTAAAACAGGAGCAGGGACAAAGACAACTAAAACAGGAAGGTTTTTATCGCCTTCCGGAAAGTCAGAAGGTCCTCAAGCAAGCGGATTTCAACAGGCAAGGAGTTCCATGCTGACGCAGCCAGTACCCGAAACGAGCGGCCTCCCATGCGGCTAAGCCTGAATCTGGGAACCACCGCAAGGGCCAGACCTTGGGAGCGGAGGCAACGGGCAGGAACATAGAAAGACAGACAATTCGACAGGATTTCCGGGCCTGTACCTCTCAAGATTTTAAAAGCGAGGCACAGGACTTTAAAGAGAATACGCTTCCTAACCGGAAGCCAGTGTAGGGAGCGAAGGACACCTGTCACTGAGCAAAATCTTGGTAAGCCGACGATCGCCCTCGCCGCAGCATTCTGAACCCGTTGTAATCGGGTTAGTTCAGCCTGATTGGCCCCAGCCAGGAGAGAGCTGGCATAATCCAGGCGAGAGATGATAGTGGCCTGGATCACCAGCTGCCTGGTCGGGGCGTCAAAGAACTTGAGAACAGGTCTCAAGCCCCTCAGAAGACCGAAACAGCAGGCCGCAGTTCTTTTCGTATGGCCTATAAAAGAGAGGCCCGCATCCAGCCATATCCCCAGATTTTTCACTTCCGATACCGGGATCAGAGTGGGACCCAACTCTGGAGGCCACCAGTGGTCACCCCACAGCTCCATTAAATTAGCTTAATGATGGAAATCCGTCAACTGCACGTTTCTCACTTTATTATGGCCACCCATACAAGAGCTGTGGAACAAATAAATTATGATCTGGAGTGAAAAACAGACCTCCAGCTCATAAGGACGATGACGTAAAAAACAAAACAGGCGAGCAATAGCGTAATGTAGTATAGAAAAAGCTGTCCGTCAAGGGCTAATAAACAACATATTGGTCTTGTACTAAATGGACAGGCTTCATGAAAACCAGGAGTTGAAGTGGGTTTCAATGAGTGTGAAGCCTTAAGCCTGGGAGAATATCAAAAGATATGCTTAATGACTAAGTGAGTTGGAACAGCTGAGATAGAAGTGCAGGCAGGATTGCATTGGGTATGCGGCAATAGGGATAGGGTGGTCTTGTCCTGGCTGGCACTCAGGTGGGGAACTACCTTACTGCAGACATTCATTATTTAATGCAGCGATTTCAGTTATGCATTATATCAGGTCTCAACTGCACACACTATTTGTAAGGTGAAGCCCTGTACAAGTCTTTTACTACAGGTTCAGTATACCTCGCTCTCTACCATCAGTGCGTGATGTAATAATAATAATCCACATTTGTAAAGCGCGAACAATCACCCGTAAGGGTCTCTAGGCGCTGGGGCCGTCGGGAAGATTAAGCGAGCTATTGCCCAGAGTCACATGGTGCTGGGCTAGCCTGCCGCCGGAGCTGGGGATCAAGCCGTGATCCCCAGATTCTAGCGTCAGTCGCCCTGGCCACGGCGCCACACCTCTCCCACAATGCAATGAAATCAAACATGCAGTAAACCCATAAAAAGTTGAAGAAAACCATTCTTGTAGATAAGGTGTACTACAGAGGGGACCTTTTGGGTGAAAGCTGTGCTCAACAGCTCTGGACTGTCTTCTGCAGGCATCCACAGTGGCAGATATCAAAGGGAGGGGCAGCCAGGGGTCATGAACAGTAAAAGGAACAAGATACTATGGGGAGCCAACACAGCATGAGGCACGGGAGCCCAGGAACCAGCACTTACGCTTCAGAAAGCGGTTCCGGATCCATTTGTTTTGCTTCCTGGCATATTTCTGCGTCACTTGCTTCAAAGCCTGAATACCTAGAAAAAAAACAAGGTGGTAGTTCACAAAATAGGTTTCCACACTGTAAATCATTCGACAAGATGCATTCTCCCAGCTAGAAGCAACCCCAGGCATGTTCCTTCAACTAAAATCAGCTAAAAATGGGTGTTATTATTGGTGTGATGCAACGACGGTGCAGGGGGGGCTTTTGTTCCTTTATCATTTCAGTTTTTGCATAATGTTTATACTAAAAGTCAACGCAATATATCTTGTGTAACATGTGGCAGTCTGTCTCTGGGTAACAGCTCTGCATTGTATTTGACAACTGGCATAATAAAAAACTGTTTCACGAGATTGTCTATAAATAGGTATCCTTCAATCAAGCTCCACTCGACTGTGCCTTTGGGAATGCTCAGGGTTATTTGGATTGACCACTTCTCCTTTATTGTATATTGTGCATTTTAGATGGTGGTTCATTTTGTATTTGGTTGTTTTATGTAATGTCATTTGATTTGTTTTTCTTTTCAATAAACAGATTTACAAAACAAATAAATAAAAAACTGTTTAAAAAAAATATATAAGCTCCCAATACACGCTCCCTCCCTACAACTAGGCTATGAGCAGCATACCCTCACACAGAACCAGTCCACAAGAAGTATTCCCATCAAACAGAATAAGACTAAACAGTTCTACATCTAGAATGCAGATCCAGAACATGAGTCATGCTTCATTTCCAAAAGAAAGACTGGATATGTGACTGAATATGGAACTAGAAAGCGGTATATTGTCTAACCAAAAAAGAAAAATAATCAGCTTCCAGACCAATTGCTACACCTGTAACTGGACCAAAACGTCTTCTTTCTCTGAATGCAGCAAACGCAAAGAAGATGGACGGAGCGCTGAAACATTTCAGACACACACCCCTAGTCACAGATCTGGGTTGAATCCATCATCATTCTTTAGCTCACTTCGCCACCCCAGTTCAGACACAGCCATTTGCAAATCATTCTTGACCCTATTCCTCATGGGAACAGTCCAGCCCGAACTGCCAAACCAGGTCATCCCTGGACAGGAAACAAGCATCATGGGACCAGTTTCGGGGTAACACCCCTCATCAGCCAGGTTAGCTTGAATTCAGTGGCAAAGTGAGCAGGGTGCCCAAGTCTAGGCATACCTTGCCAACTTGAGGCGAACAAAGCAAACACAAGGAGCTGATGGATGGAGCGCTGAAACTTGGCGTGGCAGTTCGGGCTGTACGGTTCTCATGAGGAACAGGGTCAACACTGATTTGCATATGGCTGGGTCTGAACTGGGGTTGCGAAGTGAGCTAAAGAACGATGATGTATTCAACCCAGATCTGTGACTGGGGGGTGAGTGTCTGAAATGTTTCAGCGCTCCGTCCATCATCTCCTTGTGTTTGCCTTCTCTGAATGCCACACTGAGGGACTTCAAAGTATGTCTTACTACCACAGATCAACATTCCACCTATGCACTGTGTGCAAGGACCTCAGCTAGCCCCCTCCCTAGTGAGCAGCAGACTCTTGTCCTACCGTTCTGAAGCAGTATTGCGCTGGTCTCCGGCGGGCAGGTACCCTCAGTCACCAGATATTCATGGAACTCCTTGAAGCCAATGGACTGAAAGATTCCATGCTGATAATCTTGACTGCAGGGAAAGAAGGACAGTGATGAGACTAAGTGGCAGAGGCATCAATTTAGAAGTAGGAGGTTTGTAAGGATTTAGAATGCATTGCCCACAAAAAACACTCATTCAAATGTTTATCCTCCTCATTACAGTTTCCCTCTGGGTCTGTCCTTGGTCCAGTTTTGATCTATCCTTACATGACACTGCATGTGCCCTATAGCTCTTTCTTTGGTCTTAGATGCCCTTCTAGTCACCACACCTCTATTTCCGTGTGCATGCTGCCCAACCTTGGGAGACTTCAACTCAATCCTTTCTAAACAGAGATCCTGTTTTCTCTGCACTCTGTTTGCAATTCTTCTTAATATTTACATGCTCTTTTCCCTTTTACCCGTTCCCCTACTGCTTTTTTTTGCTGCCGGTAATTAGATGCCATCTTCAATCCAGATCTCTAATCACACCTGCTGCTGCTCTAAATGCCTGCAGCAACTATACACAAACCGAAGATGTTTTTTTTCTATCCTCTCTTCTCATGGTACTTACATCCTAAGACTCCTTTGTCTGTTCCCTCCTAACAATACTGTAGCCCTTCTCTCCTACTTAGCCTTCCTGAATAACACCCCCCACTCCAATGGATATTTAATTCTTCTGATGGCCTTCCTTTAGACTCCCACAAACAGCCCACATCTGCCCCATTCTAGCTTTATTACACTCTCTGCCCTTTAATGCCAGAAGCATTCACGTCCTCTCTAATATGTTAATGCATTCTGTCTAGTCCCTTCCTATTTTGACTATTTATGCCCCCTTCTTGAACCCCGAGTTCTGTCGCTCAACTCTGCCTCAGCTCTGCATAGCTACTACCTCCTATGCACCCGAAATCTGTTCTGATCATGCTCTTTATTTGTTTGCCTGCTCAGGCACCCTTTCATGTCTCCTGTTTAAAGAGTGCCTCGTTCGCTTGGTTTATCACAACTTATTTAGGTGATTTTTTTTTCTTCTTCAATCAAGCCACTACTTCTACTGTTTAACACTTTGGCAGAATCGACACAACAATAAAATAATGAAATCCACCACTACAATAGTAGAGTCAAACTCATCAGAGCCATCTGAAAAAAACAGAACAACTTAACTGCCATACTAAGGGTTGGGTGGGGTTTATAAGCCAATGTGGACTGGGGTTTGTAAAATCAAGTTAATACAAATGGTAAGTACAATCACAAGGATTAAGAAAGCCTTCTACAGAATTTCTAAAGAAGAAATATGAACATCAGTGGAAATTGAAAGATCTCCAAAATATAAGTGTAGTGATCAAAAGTGTCCACTTTATTAGGGAGACAGCTGAAGCAATGAAAAACATATGGGGAGTATCAGTAGACATTGTGGGATGTTTGAGGTGTTGGCAACTTTCAGTAGAAATCAGAAGAATCAGGTGAGGTGCACAACAGATATGAAGTATAAGCGGTGGGTATGTGGAGATATCCGAACCATACGTGGAGAGATTCAAGGGCCATTTCGGGAAACATCTGGAGTTTGGGAGAGAATTGAGACACTGGTTGAATCCAAGGAGACTTCTGGAGTATTGGCTGAAGTCAGGGCAGACCAAATGGAATGGAGCGAGGGACGTTTAGGAGAGAGCAGTAGAGTTGGTGACTGCCTGGGGAAAGAATGGATGATGTACTTCAGCAATGCTAGTGACTGCTGTGGTGTGGGAGACGTGGAGAGCTGCTTACCTGTTCTCACTGACCTTTTGCTGATTATACCTTCGGTGGAAATCTTGTAGCTCAGTTAGCAGTCCATCCACTAGCATCTGATCAACTCTTGCACTGAGCCGCTTGTCTAAGACTTCCAAAGATAAATGTATCAGTCAAAAGGAAAGAAAGCATCTATGATCCTGCATCAGCACGACTCTGAATCACAAGCATTTAGAATACTCTCCAAAGGAGACCAAACTGGGCACTTGCCTGCAAGCATTACTGTGGCAGCTTAAATACACATTCTCCACTACAATCACGCACTGCACAGCTCTTTACCACTTTGCCTCAATCGTGAGCTGCAGCAGACCTTACTACCCATCTGTTTAATATCACTCTGTAATTTCTTTGTATGTTATGTTGGCTGCCCCTTTTCTCTTTTGACTCACCGTGCCAGGATACTCTTGAGTGATAGAGCGCGTAACAAAAGGCTTTATAACATAACATAACATAACATACTTCAATCCTGAGACTCACAACACAGATCTTACCAATGCACATCAAACTGGACAACAGAGAACATATGGTACCAATGCATTTCAATTCCAATATACACCACAGAGACACGCGCACCCATCTGCAAAAGCATCCTGTTCGTCCAACACTAAGACCAATAGCTAATCTGCCATTACACCACAGTCCTGACCAACAGTACCTCTTTGGTATTCCATCAAGGAGGCCAGCACACAGCCCTAAATGCTGATTCAGCCAGATATACAGAAACAAGTTAATGCACCCCATTCTACCCCATATGCCCTACCAATCTGTCCTGAGGCTCCCTTGTATTACACTGTGCCATTTCATGCCATACATAGCTCTGCCAATACACATCACTTTTGCCCTATATTAGGAGCTCAGCTACTGCCCTGCTAACAACCAATGTTTAATATAAAGCGATTCTTACCTTCCTGGTCCATATGGAGCCACAGGATACATGGCTTGGGGTACCGGAGGGGCCCGCTCAAGGGCCCCGAACCCACCTCTGCCTGTTGACGACGCAGAAGTTCAGTGTGGCTGATCCCAGTTTCTTCAAAAACTTGCAGGCTCCTGTGTGATAAAAGTAGATTCGGCAAGCCTTAGCCTTTAGCAACTTCCATCACAGGGTGGTCAAAATGTAAAAACAAAATCTACTTTTAATCATGGACATGATGTAAACATCTTCCAAGTGGAGACTTGTATTTCTAATAATAATATATTGATAAATCTAGGACAACAACAACTAATGCAATCAGTGGTGGTGGTGGTGGTATCCCCCCTATGTCTTCCTGGACTAAGTGCCAATGTAGGTTAATCACCTTTTAATTGCGTTGCTCTCAGTAGAGAATGTAGTGACGCAGACTAGACGTTCCTTTTCTTCCTGTGACTTGGTGCGTGATTAACCGACATTGGCACTTAGTCCAGGAAGACATAGGGGGGATACCACCGACCATACACACCTTCAAGAAAGCCAAAAATGGAAGAGAACACATTGTCAAATCACTACTACCCCCACCTGAACCACAATCAGAGTCCACACTATGGGGTATACCACCGATCAAGGGACACCACAGATGTGGTAGCTGCAAGGCTTGCTCTATGACTCAGGAATGCAAATCCTTCAGTCATAATGACTACATCCACCACCTCCAAGAGTACAGTAATTGTAACACATCAGGGGTTATTTATGCCATCACATGCCCCTGTAACTTTATGTATGTGGGTCAGACTACACAAGAGGTGAAGAGCAGAATCCTGCAACATTGCAGCCGGATTTGTTGTAAGCGTCAAGGTGCGCCACTAGAGGACCATTTTACTGTGTTCGAACATCCACCAGAGAGTTTGAAGTGGTGGATCATTGAAAAGGTCAAACCTAACTCCCGGGGCGAAGACTTCACCAACATCCTTAACTTCAGAGAGTGTAGGTGGATACATTTGCTAGACACAGTGAAAAAGGGCCTGAATGAATCGGAGGAGATGGGACGGCAGGTAGCAGTCCTCACGTACACCTCTAATATATACGACGCACCCTGGCCACTAGACACTAATCTAGGTTACCCACGGGGTCATACATATGCCCTACCCCTAGAAGACTGGGCTCTGAGAGAGGCTCTCATAGTTACCTAATTCCCTTGAGGACTACCCTTGATATGATATCAGTCTGCACAGTTTAATTTGTATGCATAAATTCGTTTTTATTTCCTTTGTTTCCCCTTGTATTATACAACTTGACTTAACTACAATTAGCACTGTATATGTTATTCATGTATATATTGTATATGTCACCTTTGTTTGTCCAGTCAATCGTAATAAAACGTGAATTTTATAGTACTGCATAATTCTATGCCCCGGTAAATGCTATTGCCTAAATGTACATCTCACATGTATATTTCGTAATTCATGTCTCAAAACATACTTTAACTAGCAGCCCGCCCGACGTTGTCCGGGGGCAATGAGGCTCAATGTGCAGTCCTTCGGAGCGCAACCACCACCTTCAGGGCCCCCACAGACCTCCGGCAGCATGTCGCGTCTCGAATCCCAGGCCCCCAACCACCTGTGCAGCCGTGGGCCAAAGACCGGGTGACACTCACCGCCGCCGCCGCTCCTCAGCCTCGCGCTCCTGGCTGCTCCTCCCGCGCTCGTGTCCGCTCCTCAGCCTCGCGCTCCTGGCCGCTCCT
This sequence comes from Lissotriton helveticus, assembly GCF_964261635.1. Lineage (NCBI taxonomy): Eukaryota > Metazoa > Chordata > Amphibia > Caudata > Salamandridae > Lissotriton > Lissotriton helveticus. Next base: position 669,680,731 of record NC_136061.1, read on the forward strand.
CCCCGCGCTCGTGGCCGCTCCTACCCCTGGGCATGTCGGACCTCTACCTTAGCCCACCGCGGGCGCTGCCGCTCCTCAGCCTCGCGCTCCTGTCACTGCTCCTCGCGCTCCTGGCCGTTCCTCCTCGCGCTCCTGGTTTACTTCCTGAACTTTACCAAAATATCTGACGGTGATGTCAGCACGTTCCTCGTTAGCGCACACGCTCACCTCAGACATGGCACTACTTCCAAGGCACTACTTTGCCCTTGTAACATATATTTTTTGCTGATATATAGCCTATGACCATCTGCTTACCCTGACTTTTCCAACGCTGTATTGGGTGTTTTGATTGGCGCTGTGGTTCCCGAGTTTACCCGCCTCAAAGGTTCACAGTTCTCTCTTTATAATAGTAGTATAGATTTGCTGCATAAATTAATGCCCCTTACCAAATGCTATTGCCGAAATGTACAATTCCTATTTAATTTTTATCATGTTTCAACTCTATCTGATGTGGGTTCAGCATCCACCAAGTGATTGCCCCCACTTCCGCGACTAGCATATCAGAGGAGGTATCCGAGACCTGTAGTCTGCCTTCCCTCTCTATTCTCCACATGCAAGGCAGGAGAATCAGCCCCTGTGCGCATATACTAGAGAGCGCTCGTTGGGTGCGGTCTCGGTCTTCGACAGCGGACACTTACAGCGCACATCTAGCCCTGTACAGGTAAGCGGTAGCAGCAGTTACCTTGAAACGTTTTAGCCCACGAAGGGGTAGTAAGGTTTTTGTAGACCTACGGACTGATTGAGTCATTATAGAGACTGCCTTGTGTTGAGCGAGGGCCGCTTAAGCTGCCTTTTGGTATGTATGTAGGTCGTGATATGGTGATTGCAGGTTGGCACTCGGGGGCCACTATAATTGCAGATTAGAAAGCATGATTAGTAATTGAGTCTGCCATGTTCCAGCACCAATTAGACGTGCGGTCGCCGGCACACGCCGCCTTGACATGGTTATTGTGTTCTATTCTGGCTTAGAGACCGTACCGCTTTATTTTTCTCATGGAATTAAATTTGTGGAATTACATGGCTATTTAGTGGCATTGACCTGCTGGCTGACATACACTGTTTTTAGGAAGAGAGCTGGCATTTTCCTCTCGTGGAATTAACTTTGTGGAAGTACATGGCGAATGAGTCTCATTGACCTGCTGGCTTACAAACACTGTTCCTTGTCAAATATGTAGTGTATCCCTGATCCTTACTCACACAGATCCCCCCAATTGAATTGGCTCTAGGACTGACCTCCCAGGCATCCGGAAGATATTGAACTAAACCCACGATACGGCTACCCCTTCCCACTATGCCAAGTGAGGGTAAGCACGATTACTGACCTCCTAATGGTTTTTATGTGTGGATGTGCTGATTTGGAGTGGATGACTCATAGCTTCGTTCCTTATCATTAGATGAGGGCTCCTAACCACGAGGTGGTTGCCCCCCTTCGCACCCCCATACTGTCCTGAGGAAGACTTGCAGGCAAAGGTTCAACTCTCCAACAAGCCGTGTCGAAACGTTGACGAGCTCACCCCAGGTATCTGGACCCACCGATCCCCTAACCAATAGGTGCCACAGATGACTACAATCTGTGATTGTACGAACAATTGTAAATAGACCGTGTAAAATAGATCTTTGGGCCAGTACACCCTGATTGATACGCTTGATCAATCTCACCTTGAGTCTGTCTACTTTCTTCTCAATTTCACGTTGGGAATACTCACCAAAAACTTTCGAGCACTCCTTTGCACGTTCCTCCTTGGAGCAACCACATTGACTATCTGATGATAAATGCTAATTATGTTTGGAATGAAAATAAATTCATGATGCGGACTTACAAAGTTGAAGTCTCTGCACATCCACTCGTTTTTGTTTCTGAAAATGTATGTGTCATTTATACACTGATGTATGTACTAAACAAAGAATGATATGTTGTTGGACATTTTGCCTAAAGGGGCAATAACTTTTCTCTAGCTCCCTACTAAGGAAACAATCAAATAGTACCAATTGTTTAAATTATTGGTTTGAGGACCATTGCTTTCTATACCGGACATTACCCAGGTCCACAGACTGTTTGGGTCACCCCATACTTGTAATGGTTATACAGCCTTGGCATTTAAGTGTACAACAATTTGATCAGGCACAATCCCATCACTCACTGTGCAAGTAGGCCAATGAGTAGGCCAATGACTGAAATGGATGAAGTAGGGTGATCTACTGCCCCATGCTATATGCGGTGGTGGGCGAAATCAAAAACTTTACCATTACATCAGACAGTTAAAACAACTACAATTTTCTGTAGGATAGGCCTACAAATTACGAATGTGAGTTGATATATAAATAGCATGTCGATATGTTATGAGTTGACAATACAGAGCAAAATATAAGCTGGGAAGTATGTGAAAACGAGTAGATTTTGAGGTTGAAAAGATGGGCTTTGAGGTTGGAGATCATTCCATTGGGGAGGGCCTTAATGAGCGGAAGCAAGATGGAGAACAGCTTTTTTCAAGGAATGGCAAGTTGAAGACTAGCTTAGCCACTGCAGTGTTGACCTCGCCAGTGCAAGCACTCGCAAGGCCCCAAATCTTCCCCTTTACTGCAAACAAGGCATCTCCTAAGGTAGGCCCAAAGTTTCCCCATGGGCAGGCTGCAGCGTATTTAAAAGGTAGGACATGTACAATTGTGTATTTAAAAGGTAGAACATGTACTGGTGTGTTTTACATGTCCTGATCGTAAAATACTAATTGAGCCAACGCAGTAGTTGGTGAGGTGTCCAGCCCACTGGTTTTCTGTAGGTTCATATACCAGTTGCCATCATCATAAGGTAACGCAAACTGCTCTCCATCACCCCTATTAGTGTTGCCATTAGACTAGCTCGGATCAGAATCCAAGCCAAAAGGTCGATGTGATGCTTGTGCGTGGCTGCATAGCAGTGGAATGGTGTCTGAGTCAGATGGATTCAGTCGAGGCCGCTGCATTACAATAGCCAGACATGTTCTTGGTTGAGACAATGCCGGCCCGCAGTTAGAAACCAAAATGAATTGAAGGTCTTCCACCAGAACAGGTGGGGTCATTGCTTGTAACCTGCTCATGGGGTCACAACGGCATTGAGAGTGAACCTGCCAGTAGTAAACCAAATGGAAGCTCCTCTGGAACCTTGAGGCTGAAAACGCACCAGCGGGAGCCAGAAATGTCCCAAAGATTAGGCCTCTTGAAAGGACTCCACCTACTACGACATCACTGATGGTTCCAGGAACTTGGGGTTCATCAGATCAAGATGTAATGGAGTCCTTGAGTCTGGTGGCTTAGTGGATTAATGCGTCCACTGTAGGGGAGGACCTATGTTTGAACTCATGGTCACAGGTTCAAATCCCAGGAGGCCCACTCAGCCTTTCAGCCTTCTGAGGTCAATAACATGAGTATCATTGAGTAGGGTAACAAACATCTGTTATTCAGCTCCAAGATACCCTTCAGGGTGAAAGTGCGCTTTACAAATACAACAGATAGGGAGAGAGACCTGGAGACACGGTGAGGTCCTCATGCCTTCTCTGGAGAACGAGTGATGAGAAGAGGCTGTTTCCCACTTGGACTTCTGTTTTTATATCGAATTATTCACAACATAATACCAGCAGGCACACCTAGGTTCAATGGAGTGGTGGACCTTTTGATGCAAGTGCGACTATAAAGATCACCACCTCCTCCCTCACCAGTCTACTGGTATCCCCTAACGTTTATGGTTATCTATGAGAATACTTTGTAAAAAATCGAAGTAGGACTCACATGGTTCATCGTGGTAAGTGGTGATGCTTCTACACTACCAAAAATGATAGATTAAGCCTAGTTGCTTTCATGATAGGGACCCCATAGCCCTGAAAAATGCCCCAGACCAGATAGGCTGACTTTTGAGAGCAGTAACATTTGGTGACTAGCAGACTGGTTTGAGCCATTGTGCTCTAATTACCCACAGAGCAAAGCGTTTTTAACTATACCCAAAGTCCTCACGAATAAAGGTGACAACTAAGGAACTGAGGTATTTTTAGATTGTCTGGATCCCGCCCTGTCCAGTAAACTTTACGTAAGAACTCCCTCCTACCGCCAAGTCTTTGCGGAGGTTGAGTCTGCCTTGGTTGTAACATCTCACCAGGGTGGGGAGAGGATGCAGATGATGAAACATGACACTATTAAGTGTGTGAGACATCCATCCTCTTCCATTAAGGATGGCTTTCCCTGTTGTAATCTGACCCCCACTGAATATAGTGACGACGGATGACACCCCCCCACACAAGTATAGCATGGAGTCATCTCTGTATCTTCTGCACAGGCACCCTACTTTTTATGATATATATATCTATCTATATATATCTATATATATATATATATATATATAGATATATATAGATAGATATATATATATATATATCTATATATATTTACTTTGACTTACTCAAAGACTTTGACCATGGGGAAGATCTGCTTTAGAAACTACTTCAGGAGCAGGTCCTTGCTTTCGAATTCAACTTTGAACAGATTAGCATTGTGCCTTCCCATGTTTAACCATGTAGTGCTTCACCTCATGTACTGGATGGCTCATGGGGACATCTGGGCACAGGTGTTGAACAGGTTGAAGTCATGTGGCAAAACCAAGCACCAGAGGAACACCACACGGTAATCTGGCACAGACATGAGTTTGCTACAGTCTCTAGAATTTTTAAAACCTGTTTTGTTTGTGACAATCACATGTACACTAGAGAATTTTAGGGAAAAAAGGAGAGGAGCTCCCTAACCACGTATGAAGGCGCAGAAAGAAAGGATGTGAAAGAAATGCACATGGGTGGGGTTCGAATGTGGCTCCATTCATCACTTTCACAAAATGGCGTTGGCTCGCACAGAATGGCGTTGACGTGGACTCGTAAAGTGCCACCTAAAGGAGCAAAAGATTCAGCCTGATGCGCAGGGAAGTTCACAGGTGAGGAATCTGCAGTTAGGAGTATCCATCAGAAATCATATTTTTATGCTCTATTATTAGGAGTCATTGTAGGACAGGGATAACAAACTGTCTGTCAGGGATCTCATGTCCTCTAGCACCAACATGTACAAGCAGATGTTACAGGGACAAGATTACATGCTGTGCGATGTACTCTAGCCCAAGGGTTTTCCTGACCATCTCTACAGAAGTCGTTACTGGGTTGAACATCCAACTGAGGATGCTTCATCTGGACTGTTCTGTCCATTTGAGAAGGTCACATGTAGTCTGATATGTCGTTTTCGGAAGGCAACATCATAAATACTGTTCCCGGTTCGGGAGGTTACATTGGAATGTTACATTTGGTTCTGCAGGCCAAATTTGTAGTTTTATGTCAATTTTGGTGAACCGCAAAATCATAATGGGCTTTAACATCCCAAAAGCAGCACAGATCATACTGTAGTGTAGTTCCTATATTTCGAATAGGCTCTGCGCATTGGAATAATATATCCTATCGATGTGACGTAGGACTTATGTCTACTAGGTCTCTATTGAATATATTCAACTTAATTGTGAGTGCCAGCTAGCTCAGAGGTCACTAGAAACTTTCTCGAGTTCACAAGAAGGGATTTAGTTTCTGACAACCTCATAAACATGACAACTTTGTTTCCCCAAGATAAAACTGATCTTCAGAGTTGTGGAAACAATAGATAGATATTTTACTCAGTCATTCGTGCATGCTTCGTTTCACCAGAGGTACAGAGAAATAGATAGACGGGTGTTTTCAATAAAAGTATTTATTGAACAGTCTTCTTTCTCAAGCAGAAGAAATGAACTGTTACAATCGTGATACTGGTTGCAAAGTATAATGCATACAGTAAGAAGAGTAGAATACGAGGGAAGAAGTAAGTGAGGTGTAGCATAAATTTAGAATTCTTTGCCAAGAATCTATCCAAGATTTCTCTTAGGGTCTAATCAGCTCCGTACCTTGGTTTAGAATGAAGAAGGTCGGGCTCAGGACTCGATTTCCCAACAACCCGCAAGGGTAGCTTGCAAACACTGGAGCTGGATTTCTCAGCAAGAGAAAAAGACAGCATCTCTCTCAGTGCGTCTGCTGGAAGGGTCGGCTTCCTTCGGCACTTGCTGTAGCAGGATGATTCGGCCAAGTAGATAGTCGAACTGCTCCAAACCACCGTGTGTTTGCTAAGGCAAGTGTGGGCATATTTATACCTTGAAGGTGCAGAGTTTGACGTAAGGGTGGACATCGTCATCAAAGAGTCGCAGTTCTTTGAAAACTCCATGAGTTCTTGGACAAATCAATATTCAAGCAAGGGGAAGACCCTAGCTGCTGCAGCAGAGTTTTCCAAGAAATCGTTGTGGATTTTTCGGAACTAGTGGAAGTAGCCATGCCGTATTTGGACTGCATGAGCTATGTCTAAATATGGTTATGATTTCTATGCCTACATAAGGATACAGTGATTTATACCTATATAAGGGCATGAATAGAATAGGGAAAATTACACTAGGGTCCTAAAATGCTACACAACAATATGAAAGGTAGAAGTGCACTAACCTAGTGCTTGTACCATAACATCTGGAATATCATATCCAGTTCTGAATTCTACTTATGAAATCTGTCCAGTTCTAGAGATCACATGATGAGCACTGTCTCGTTCTTAAACCCACACTTTGATCACTGTGCCAGTATATGGCCCATTTCAAAAGACCACCTCTAGAATGTTATGTCTATCCGAGAGATCACATCTGGAGTATTGCGCTAAATTCTGGATGCCACATGTTACGTTATGGGACCGTGTCATTTTGTATAGAACCCACAAAATATTTTCTTCAGGTGTAGGGATCAGTTCTGGAGGCAACATTTTCAGTCACAATACAATCAATTAATTAAGTAAGTCTTATAGAGCACGACCTGTCGGCCCGGGGGTTGGGGGGGCAGTGGGGGTCTCTGGGCGCTGGGTTCTGTGAGCCTCAGACAAAGAGCTATGTTTCAGCTTCATCCTGAAATTCTCAAGAGATGGGGAGGAGCTTATGAGGAGGGGGGAGGTCGTTCAAGGACCTGGCGACAATGTCAAATAAGGAAGGGCCTCCACAGCAGCTCCGATGTATGCGCGGAATGTGAGCCAGGGAGCTTCCTGGCGTGTCGGTGGAACTTCAGGCGCTGGATGATGTAGGCGGGTCAGGTGTTGTGGAGGGACATGTAGTCTTGTGTGAGAAGTTTGAAGAGGCATCTTTGCTAAACTGGAAGCCAGTGGAGAGCTTTGAGGGAAGTGGTGATGCTGGCTCTTACTGGGAAGGTTAAGGGTGAGCCTTGCTGCTGTGTTCTAGAGGCAGTTTAGGAGCAGTTTGATGGTTTCGGTGTAGAGTGCTGTGCCGTAGTCAAGGTGGATGGAGACGAGTGCTTGGGTGACTAGTTTCCTGGTGTAGATGAGGAGCCAACGGAAGACCTTACAGAGCATGCAGAAGATGTGGAAGCAGGCAGAGGAGATGGCGTTTATCTGCTGCTTCATGGTTAGTTGGCTCTCCAGTACAATTCCGAGGTTGCATGCTTGGTCGGTGGGGTAGGTGAGGGGACAAGTTTTGTGGCCCACCAGGTGTCGCCAAGGGTGAGGGCTTGTTTCCAAAGAGGAGTACTTCGGAGTTGAGCTTTAGGAAGTTGGACTTTATCCAGGTGGCGATGTTGGACATGGTGTTTCGAAAGTTAACTCTGGTGGTGTTTGTGTCTTCTGTGGGGTTTGGATGAGATGTTTATCGTCGCCGTATGATATGATGTTGGTTCCGTGGGTGAGGGAGATGTCACCAAGTGTAGGTGTTGAAAAGGCTAGGGCAAAGGGAGGAGTCTTTGGGGATGCCGCAGATTACCTTTTTGGGTGCCTGGAAGAAGGGGGGCAGATGGATCCTCTGTGTTCAGCCGGAGACGAAGGAGGTGATTGCGTTGAAAGCGTTGTCTTGGATGCCAATGTGGTGGAGTCTGGTGATGAGGGTGTGGTAGGAGACAGTGCCGAAGACAGCAGAGGTAAAGGAGGATAAGGGCTGCTGTTTCACCTAGGTCGAGGAGGTGTCTGATGTCGTCCGTTGCTGCGATCAGGGTGGTCTCGGTGCTGTGGTTGGACGAAAGCCTTATTGGAGGTGTCAAGCAAGTTCTTTTCCTCGAGGTACTCTGTGAGCTGGCTGTTGATTGCTTTTTCCAGGACATTGGCAGGAGAAGGGAGAAGCGAGACAGGGCGGTAGTTCTAGAGTATGCTGGGGTTGGCAGAGGGTTTCTTCAGGAGGGGCTGGACCTCTGCATACTTTCAGGCGCTGGGAATGGTGGCTTTGGTGATGGAGGTGTTGAGAATTTAAGTGAGGACGCCGATTTCTTACATTCCTAGATTGTAGATGTGGTGTGGGCAGGGGTCTGTGGGCACTTCAGAGTGGATAGAAATCATAAAGGTTCTGGTGTTGTGGGTTGAGAGCTGCTTCCAGTTCGTGAGCTGGTGGCATCGGAGTGCAGAGGTGGGTGAGGTTGGTGGGTCGAAGTTGCTGTAGTTGTCGGTGATCTTGTGGTGGGAGTAGTCACATAGGGTGTCGCAGAGGGCTTGGGAGAGGTGGATTAGGTTTGCAGTGACGGCGGGATGTGAGAATTCTCGGATGATGCTGAAGAGTTCCTTGGTGTGGTTAGTGCTCGCCCTGATGCGGTTGGTGAGGTCGTCCTTCTTGGTCTCTCTGAGGTGGGGGTGGTAACTGATTAGGGTAAATCTGAAGGTGCTGAGTTCAGCGTGTTTGTGCTAGAGTGCTAGCATCTCTCTAATTTCTTGCAGTGGCGTTTGAAGGTCAGTAGTTCGGGAGTGAACCAGCTGGCATGCTTGGTGGGTCTGCTGCTGGTGGTGTCCTTTAAAGGGGGAGATTGTTTCAGAAGCTGTGGGGATTCAATTGGAGAAGTTCTGGATGCTGAATTAGAGGGTGTCATAGGGGACTTGTCTGGTTCCCTGGAGGGCAGCGATCCAGAGGGGTTCACTGATCCTGCTTCAGTTCGGCAGAGGTGGGTATGAGGTTTGGTCGAGAGTACAAAGGTAAAGAGAAGATATATAAACATGGGTCGGTTACAACAGAGTAACTGGAAAGGGCGATTAAAGGGAAGCAGAGTACAAGAGATTTGTAGAGGAAATAAACAGCCCAAATAGTTGATTATTCCTCATGGCAGTATTTCTGTCTCAAGAGACAAAAAACTGCTTGAGGCTCAGGATTACAACAGAATGCGCAGCAGACACCAGGAAAAACTCTATGGAAATAATGGCTACAGAAACCGTAAATTAATCTATAATGGCCTGGTACAGAAAGAGAACAACAGTTATGTGTAAGATGGTGTTAAGCAGGAGACCAAAAAAGTACTATGCAATGGCACTTTGCAGTGAATGAGCAGACTGGCTGCCTGTAGGCGATTAACTATTGACAAAATCTGTATTCCAGAACAGGGCTGATAGGAGAGATGATGATTCATAAAGACCTTGCCCTAGAAAGAATCATTTACTAGGACGTTGGGGAACAATTTTTGGCTGAGTAGCAGTGTGTTCCCATGCAGCACACCATTATGTTATATCGATTTGTAAAGAGCGCTAATCACCGTGAGGGTATCCAGACAGTATTCCCGGTCAACTGTCACAACTGCCATCTGGATCATGCTCAGTAAATGGGAGTTCAAAGGCAGCTGCAATCACAGAGAGCAAGAAAAGGCTTGTCAACTCTATTCAAAATAGGTGGAGGCAGCATGCAGCTCAGCCGGCTCAACAACTCTCTTGTTTAGGAGAACAGTCACAGATGCAATCTATGATGAAAGGCAGCCAACCGCTGAAACCCACAGCCAACTATGCTGAACCAACTTAAATTCTCCACAGACATTTGTATCAAACCAACAGCCAAACGCAAGCAAGCGTGTCAAACAGTTAGCAGGGTCAACAGCTATCTGCTATCAAATGTGGTAAATTCTCAACCAACAGTGCAGAGAACATGGCCACCGTTCAGAGACAAAACCCAATACACTGACAAATCCACAGCAGACACATCCAACTACAGCAGACTATGGCAAACCTAGAGTCAACTAGGGTAAACCCATAGCCAACCAAAGTCAACTGTGTCACACCCAAAGTTAAATCAGCCGACAACAGGCAATACGACCGTCAAGCAAAATCTACCACCTAAAGTAGCAAACCAAAGGCTGAGAGGCAACAGAAGGGCATGGCTGTGTATCAATCCATGCCTGGCTCTCCAGACTGGGACAAAGAACATCTATGCTGCTATAGAGGCTGAGGAGAGGACTAAATTAAATACAGATGTGATCTCTTGGGTGTGATTAGTACACTAAACAGGTAACGAAGATCTTAAAATTGCGTGTGCATAAAAATTGCTACAATCTCATTTTGAAGTGAAGTAGAAGCAATAGAGACAAAATTTTAAAAAGTGCTTGTACATTATGGTGCCAACAACGACAACATATTTTAAAGTAACTGAAGTAACTGTATGGTTTGATACAAGTTTGTTGAAATGTATTCTGGCGAGTTTAATACAGTACTGAAAATCTAGAAAGTACTATGTTTTAAGTGCGACCTGGTCTCATTGGTTCCCAAATATCTTGAGGCATTTAATATATTGGCTGATAGTGCAAAAACAGGAAACAGCAGCATAATCCTAAAAATGCCTGTACATTAAAAATACCAACAATCTCATAATTGACAACAGTAGGGGCTTAAAGGCAAAGTTTTAAAAGTGCTTAAGCTTTAAAATGCCAACAATCTCATGCTTAGAAGTAGCAGAAAAATATGGTTCCAATAACCTTAAAATATATTCTGGTTAGTTTTAGTGCAGTAATCTAGCGAAGTATAGCACTTCTAAAAAGTGCCTGTGCATTAAAGTGCTAACTATCCCATTAGTTCCTGAAAATCGTGGACCACCCAATTTGCATGAATGTGACCGTAATCAAATCATCTAATTCAACACATTCATAGTTTAAAATCAGGTTTTTAAAATCATCATTTAAAAATATGTTGGTCATTTAGTGGGACGCACACTGAAATATTAATTGAAGTCTTATATCATCATGTTTTCCTAACCCTGCCTCTCAGTCACCAAGCATACAATAAATAACTAAAAAAGTGCAAACAATATCCATTCTGTTAGCACTTTTTAGTATCTTGATCGCTTCTTTCAAATGCATCCTAGATGGAATACAAAAAACCTGAGCTATCCATGTCTTCCGGAGTGTAGAATAAGCAGGACAAAAAAAGATAAAGTGTTCCTCTGTTTCAACTCTGGCCTCGCAACTAGGGCAAACTGAATGGATAGGACAACCTTTCCATCTACTACAAAAGTTGTTTACAGGCACAACTCTGCAACTAAGCTCTAAAATAAAATAGATTTAGCTCGCAAAGGTTCTATTCTATTCAGGAATAATAGTTCAAACAGCATCTCAAAACCTCATTGTTAACACACCAGCTTTATTATTGTGTAATCACTTCATTAATATAAATCCAAAACCTCATTTATAGGCATGCCACAGTATTCTTCTTAGTTTACTCAGGGTTGACCAGCTTTTAATATGGTTGAGCCAAGTTATTCGCATCTTTGGATCTAGAAATCTTACCTGACTAATTGGCTGCTTCAGAGGAAGTGGTGAATTGCTGGTTCAAGCCCTTAAACAATAGGGCAATGGTATAAAAGCTGCTACGTGCACTATATTCTTTAGACCGAGATCTAATTACATTAGGGTTAGTGGTGCATTCTGTGGCAGTGGAAGTACTGATCTGATAAAATTATTTTCCACTTTCTGAAGAACCTTTGTGTTGCTCAGGCCCTAAATGTCTGCTCCACAAAAAACAGCCGCAAGTCCTCTTGCAAGATAGACTATTAAGGCAGGAGTAACTGGCTTGTAACTTGAAATTGTACACCTTTGTTTACTATAGTTGAATCTACATGTTGTAATGTAAACTGGTTTTTGGTTAACTGAGGTACCCATGTGAGCGTGCTTGCAATGCCAACCCCTAATTAGTAAAAAAAAAAAAAAAAGTACTTGTTCCAGGTAAGCTGCCCCTAGATTTACCCCGCCTCTAAATGTCGTGTGGATTAAAAGTCAGGAATTTTGTTTCAGATGCACTGACTTCCAGGCCATATTTATCACTTGAAGATATAAGTAGGTTAAGTAGATTTTGGAGCCCCATGGGAGACTCAGATACCAAATAGTGCATCATTTGTGAATAGCATATATGGCACTAAATGATCTGCCAATTGCAAAGAGTCGACATTACAATCAAACAATGTCTTGATCAACCCATTTAAGTATAGGGTAAACAAAGTTGGGGCTAGAATACATCCTTGCAGACTCCTCTGTTTACACTAATACACATTTAGCTCACCATTCCTTCCCCATCTCCCTTGGGCATAGTTTTTATTATGGAGCCGCATTATGATTTCACAATATATTGATCGGCATCCCCATCTCTTCAAGTGCCGCCCACACTTTTTTCCTGGGGATAAGATCAAAAGCAGCACATACGTCTAAAACACTACATAAATATGCTCCTTCATTATAACCACATATTTCCACAGTATTAGTAAGAAATAAAATGCTTGGTCCACGGTGCTCTTGTTTGCTCTAAAACCCACCTGAAGAGGGGATAAGACATGTTCCTTCTCATCCAAGTTTGGACCCTCACTAGCACCTGTCGGCTGCACAGCTTCTACTGATTGGCCTGAAAATTGCTGTGTCCCCCTTGTCTCCCTTCTTGAAAATTAGCACCACTTCTGCACCCTTCCAGGTATTTGGTATTTTTTGCCCCTTTTGCCTCAGAACTAGTGATCTTCGGGATTTATTCTAAATCAGACTTCTAATGTGATAGCAAAGATATCTCCTCGAACTTTATCAAGGCCTGGTGCTTTGCCGTTTTTTAGACTGACAAGGGTCTCCAGTGTCTCATTCTTAATAAGAGTAATTGGGAGTACAACACAGTCGTCTCTGCTATTACCACTAGCCATCAGATCACTTACCACAGCAGCCTCCAACTTTTGACCCCGTTTGGAATTTAGGGTACTGAAGTGACTTACCCATGTATGTGGCTGAATTTGGAAATCTTCCTTGATCTGGTGAATTGTACCTTTGGCCATCAGGTGGCATGAGGTCAGCCTTAGCCAAATCTCGCCACAGCTTCACTTCAGAATTCTTTTTAGATTTGGGTATATTTACATGTTTTCCTTGCCTCAACTATATTACCCCTGTATCAACATTTAATGGCAGTCATCATCCTTTCCCTTGCTGCCTTGCACTGTTGGTCGTACAACACTGACCTGCTTTACTTAACTTCCTTGCTTGCCATTCCTCTCTTTGAGGAAAAACGTATTACTATTTCCTGTTAATTTTGTGAAAGTACCTACAATAGTTGGGCATCTTCCAACTGACTATTGAGATCAATTAATGTATGCGTTACATGAGTATAGATTTGGGATAAGAGGTCTTCATTGTTTTCAATCACAGGCCATTTTACCTTTCTCCTGTTATTACTAGTTACAATTGGTATTTCAGTTTGCTGCATTATATGACTCAGGAGAGAACAGGCATTTCTGCCAGGTTATGATAACTATATTTTAGATGCATTGGCGGGGAGGTATGCTGATCAAAATTCACCAGCCCATTCCAGAGCTCATCCTTTGCTAATTCAAGGGAAATATAGTCACATTCATCATTGTAGTCCCAGCGTCTCTTAGGCAGAATATCTGATCGAATTCTTGAGTGGCAGTATCAAATATGCCTGATCATGATCAGTGTTTTAGGGACATTTACCATGTGTAGTTTGGTACTCATACCACTCTCTGTTCTTTTAAGTCCAAATGGTGTATCACCCTGTGTTGTCAATATGCCCCCCGCATGTTCTTTTGCACACACTCACTTCTCACATTAAGTGCACGTGATGTTTGCGGCTACCTCGTACAGTTGATCTTCAGATCAGGAGGTGTGGTAAAGTTGGGAGATTGATTTCTGGAACTAACCTGTGGTTTTAGGGTATTAACATAGCTGCTTCCTAAACATGTATATTCATATCTTGTGAGCAATAGCAATCATTCCTGGCAATTACTTGGCTTTACTCCTCCTTGATGTACCAGTTGTGAAAGTGTATTTCCCTTTTGTTTTATAGCAGTATCATCAGGCTCAATCAGAGGGGGACTGGAAAAGCAGGCGGAAAGAAAAAAAAAAAAAGCAGCAGTGAGTGGATTCAGATAAAAAAAAAAAACCTAACAGAAAGCGAGTGTGGGGGAAAACAAAACAAACAACGAGACGGACAACGCAGTAACAGTGAACAGGGAAATGAAATGAAACCTGAGCGCTTAAATTGCAAATACTAGCGCTGGCCTACAACAAGAGTAATAGCAAGAGGAAGTAGAAGAGCAACAACTACTTTGTGCTTAGGACTGCCAGAAGCTGGTAGCCTCGATATAGCACTGTGAAGCTGGGGGGTCAGCAGAATTATGGATCGGTGGTGCTGGGTTCAACATCAATATTGCTAGGAACATTTACGTAATTAAGGTTGGCTTGGCTAACCACTCAAGTAACAGAAAAAGCCCCGAAAGCTCTAAAAGAATTGCTCTAACAACTACTTGTGGAAGATCAAGGAAGCGGCCAAAGCAGGGAGAAGACCTATCAAAAGAGACCGGACAACAGTTAGAACTATTATAAGGGCAAGTGACAACGCGGAGCTAACCATACCTGATCAATATACAATAACAACGCTCACAGCAACTAGCAGTAACCTAAAACCAGCCAAGACACCAGCGCAGATACCGGGGGAGCCACCCGGGGTGCAAATAATGGATCCCAAAAACATCCAGGAAGAAACAAGAAATTCCAGAAACTTCAGAAACCCAAAAGGCCCAAGGCGAGACACCTGCAACCAAAGGCACACTATAATTGCAGGATAATGGCAGTACCTCAAATCAACAAATCGCTCATATCTCACAGGAAACAAAAAACATGCAGAGAAGGCCAGAAACCAGAGGGTCCAAGGCTAAAGAAAGCCAAGAAGATAACACGGATAAGGAGAGACATAAAAATAAAAACACTGACAAAAAAGCCGAAATGGAGAAAGATAAAGGGAAAATGAAAAGGAAAGAGAAGGGAAGTGAGCAAGTGAAGCACAATGTTATCAATGACATCTATGATGACAAATTGGAGTTATTGGCCAAAAAAGCTAAAAGGTTACAAACCATCAAAAATCTGAAGGCAGCGGGCAAAAATCACTGGACAATCTACAGACGCTCAGCCAAAGATCTCTAACATTTTTTGCCCGCTCCCCAAGGAAGGGGTGAACGACTCAGACTCAGATAAGCACAGGAAGCAACAACTGGTAACTACAGACGACCAAATAAAGCGAGGCGACCTCACATACGTGACCAACACGAGTGCGAGCACAAGCACAGGCACAGGCTCAGGTACGGGCAATGAGCAACCATTCACTGGGATAACAGCAAGTTCAGATCAGGCTCAAGGCAAGCAGCCCATGGACACAGCCCCGGGAAAAGACAGTGCCAACACAGATAGAATCATAATCGATCAAAATACACCAAGAAGCCTGCGCGCAAAGGATACTCAGGACCTGGACCAGGACCGGGATCATCTCTCCATGGCACAACTACACTCCACGGGGAGAACGCCACGATCAGAGAACGAAGATTCCTCAGAGGAAACAGAAACAGACTTAGACATTTATGAAACAGGAGTAACGGTCACCAGCGAGTCAAGTGAGATAAGCGAAAATAGCGATGACCAAATACCAGATGTTACAACCTTGGAGGTGTCTGACCACATAGGCACAATGGAAGTAAATGAATGTGGTCAAGGAATAACCCCAAAAAAAAGAGGAAAAAAAAAAAGGTCAAGACAAAAAAGACCGCACAAGCCAACTTATGATGAAACCACCGATCCAGGGAGCAATTCGGAGCGAGTCAAAGAAAGAACTAAATATAAAAAGAACAGCGCAACCCCAAAATCAACAGGAGAAACAGGAGGTAACCAACAAACCAAAGGGATTATTAAGGGAGGAGCCAAAAACCCACCTGGAGATAGTAGTAGTCCGGGAAAGCCTGCAGAACCATCATTGAGCGAAGTTCTCAATTCCATCAGGAGTTTCCACACAGACGTGAAAACGGACAGCCAGAGGAACCATACAGCCATACAAAAATTGCAAGATGCTATGCAAAAAGTGGGCAACACTTGCTCAGAGATCGCAGACAGAATGGTGTTGATTGAAACACGCACAGAAAATCTTGAGACCGATATCTCCACTCTTCAAACCCAGGGAAAAGAACAGACGGGTATCATAAAGGACCTTATGCTCAAAGTTGAAGACCTAGAAAATCGCGGCAGAAGAAACAATCTGCGCTTTCTCGGAATCCCCGAAGGTGCAGAGGGCAACAATGCAAAAGGTTTCATATCCAACCTCTTGAAATCGGCCCTCCCTGAACTTCGCTCCTGGGAAATTGACAGAGAAGTTCAACGCGCTCATCGCTTCCCCTTAGTACCTCACAAACATACTCAGAAGACAAACCAATACCCAAGGGCTATGATCGTCTATTTTGGTAACTTCCTTCTCCGTGAAGCTATTTATGACATTGCCAGGCCAACAAACAAAAGAGAATACAAAGGATTTACCTTTTTTGTCCGTCCAGACCTCGCACATGCTACGGTGGAACGTCGGTGGAGAATGCGGCAACTCTTTACTCCATTTGAGCAAATTGGAGCTACGGTGTTTTTACAAAATCCAGCCCGATTAAAAATAATTTACAAAGGTTCTACCAAAAACTTTACAAGCGAAATTCAAGCGGAAGCTTAATTAAAAGAAATATCCGAGCCAAAGACACAAAACACGAGTAAACAGTAACATACACCAAACGTAACGGAGCGAGTCATAGACCAAACCGAAATGGACTCTATTGCTAAACATTCAAGGGACTAAGGGACTCATGCTGAAAGAGGGGCAGGGAGGTGGATGGGGAAATGGTAATGTCTTACACCGTAAAATATGTTTATATTCACCCTGTTCACTTCACTCATATTTACATATGGTCAGGACGTCGAGCGAGCTGAGGTGTACTGCCCGCTCTGACGCCCACACCTGGGTGCCGGATGACCCAGGACGCCTCGATTGTTGGGGGGGGGGCTAGGGGGGCTCCAGGGAAGACTGTGGAGGGCGGGGAGGAGAGGGAGAGGAGGATGGGGGTGGGGGGGTGGACATTCCGGCACACAGGAAATAAAATAGAGCTGATTACAAATAGGAGTAACTCCATAGTAACACTTAAGCATACACAGCGCAACTAAGAAATATACATGGCCAATCTAAAAATACTATCCATTAATATTTGTGGAATAAATGACCTACGAAAAAGACAAAAAGTTGCAATAAGTCTGAGATCGACCGGGGCTAGCATTATTTGTCTCCAAGAGACTCATGTGGAAGGTTCGCAACATCATCTACTACAAACACTAGGCTACAAATTGATCATCGCCACAACACAAGCAACTAAGACTTGTGGGGTAGCTATCTTGGCAACACATAGAGGGCTCCAATTTACTCGATCCGCAGCAGATAAATTTGGGAGATGGGAGATAACGGAATGTAACTACGGTCTTGGAAAGAGACTAACCATCTGCTCCATTTACAGAGTAGTCACAGATGATCCAGACCTACTAGAGTTTATCACCAACGAATTAATACACTGGCCGCAGCCAATTGTAATGTGTGGGGATTTTAACCTAAATTTACCCTCAGATGGATCCTCCGGACCCAACAGTAAATATCAGGGCAGGAAACCCAAGGTTTTTAGAGCGTTCCAAGAGCTATGTAACGTACAGGGGTTAACCGACTGCTGGCAATACAACCACGCCCAAAAATCTGGGTATACGTTCTTCTCCCACCCCCATTCGTCATTTGCCAGACTAGATTACATATTGGTGTCCCATGTCATTCTAACTAAGTGTCACATTGATAAACTACACAGGGTCCTATCAGACCACAATACACTAATTGTAAATATTGATGTTGGCAAAATCCAACAAGAACAAAATAGCTGGACATTTGAAAGGGCTCTACTATTAAACGAAAAATACTGTTTACTCATGGAGAAATGGATCCCAGAATTTCTGGAAGAAAACCTGGGTAGCGCACCATTAGAAGTGGTCTGGGATACACTCAAAGCTGGAATCAGGGGGGAAACACTTCGATTCTCTATCAGAAATAATCAAGAGGCAAAACGAAAGCTAACCGAACTACAGGGGAAATTAATAGAAGCGGAAGAAGGACTTATTAGAACAGTCGAGCAGGGTCTAAATCCAGAAACCGCCTTACAAAAAGTGGCTATTGCCAAAAACAGAATAACGGAAATATTTGCAGAAAAAGCAATCTGCAAAGCGACAATAGCCAAAGAGAAAGCATATGAACTAAGTGAACAAATTGGGCGCCACCTAGCTATCCGTACCAGGCAACAAAACAGCGCAAACACAATTAAAGAGATCAGAGATCAGAATAACTCTCTCAGACTTGACCCAGAAGAGATTAGATCAGAATTACTACCAAAATCTATATAAAAAAACCAAGAAGGATGAATAACTAATTAGGGAATATCTAGATCAGGCTACAATGGTCCAACTGCCCCAGATAGATCAAGAGAATTTAGCTACAGAACCCCAGTGGATCGAAATCCTTTTATCCCTGAATAGTCTGTCCCCGGGGAAAGCTGCAGGTATGGATGGTATACCTGTGGAATTTTACGTAAAATTCCACAAACTGCTTAAAGGCATACTAACGGATTTGATAACCCGAGTATTTCTAGGGGGTAAGCCACCAAATTCATGGGCGCGGGCCAAAATCGTCGCTTTCCCAAAGAAAAACAAGGACACAACAGAGATTGGATCCTATCGCCCAATTACATTAATTAATTCCGATTCGAAAATCTACTCTAAATTATTAGCTACCCGATTACCCCCAATCATTCATAAGATAATCTCAGCCCGACAACACGGATTTGTGCCTGGTAGATCCACGACCGATCACGTACAAAGAGTAATCACACTCTTTGACATGGCAGAAGTGGCAGGAGACCCTATGGCGCTCATACTTTTAGACGCCGAAAAGGCATTCAATAGGGTCTCCTGGCAATATCTTTGGACCACTATGTCAAAGAGTGGGATCCGCGATCAACTTATAACTGCCATCCGTAGTCTATACCACAACCCAGAAGCCGTGGTCATGGTTAATGATGGAATGTCGGGCAAGATCGAGGTGACCAGAGGGACCAGACAGGGCTGCCCGTGTTCTCCCCTACTGTTTGCTGTATTTATCGACCCCTTTATCCGCAAACTGGAGAACAATCAGAGAATACTGCCTATCGAAACTCTGAATGGAAACACCAAAACTCTGGCATACGCCGATGACATCGCGATCACCACGAGTAATCCCATTGTAGCAACCAAAATGATGGAAGAAGAAGCTAAGCGCTTTGGACAAATATCTGGGTACAAATTAAATCAAGGAAAAACCCAGATAATCATCAATAAAAACACTAATTACAGAGATGAAAGAATAGTTGGAAATGCCGTATATCTGGGCGTTAACATCACTTCCAACCTAGACCAGTTAGTAAAAATTAATATGGATCCACTTTTGAAGCAAACAAAGAAAAATTTAAGTAAACTACATAATTTACACCTCACCCTAATTGATAGATGTAACGTCATCAAAAGGATTTATTTACCGAAATTTCTATACCTCTTCAGAACCATCTGCCTAAATTTTGAACAGCAAATCTTTAGAGAAATAGAGAGCATTTTTTCTGGATTTAAATGGTGATATAAAAGATCACGCAGAGCCTACAAGTTTATATCGCTTCCAAGAGACAGAGGAGGCCTCTCTGTCCCTAATCTCAAGATTTATTGGTGGGCTACATTATTGAAGTATTGTAAAACCTTATTGACCCCAAACAGACATCCGGTACAAGAAGGAGGGGTCCCAACCCCCCAAAAACTCATCCTATGCTCGGATACAGGAGAACATCTGTGGCAATTATTTTATGACAACCACTTTAAAAAAGTTTGTTTTAAAACACTCGCAGGCATTTACAATGCATGGAAAAATATACGCAAACTTCTTGGTATCGGACGGTATTCCCACTACACTAGCCTTTGCCAAAACAGCAATCTACCAGAAATATTTTCTGACTTGTGTATGCAAAGATGGGCTAACTTAGGGATCACCCAATGTGGTGCTTTTTTTTCAACAACTGGTTTTAAATCATTCGAAGAATTAAAGTGCGAGTTTGGGCTAGGACATAGAGATTGGTTTAGTACCTTCAAATTAGAGATTTTTTAATGAAAAAGGGGGGTGGAAATGCAGAGTTTTATAAAATCCAGGCAATCGAGATAGTTACCCGGAACACCACAGTCAAAATAGGGGAAATTTATAACAATCTAATCTCTTCATTACCGGACGATTTGGATAAACACTTCCTCAAATGGCAAAATAAATTACACATAAACGAAGGCTCAGTCCAACAGGCATATCAGCTCTCGCAAACGATACTAATTTCACCCAAACTACAAGCACAATTTTATAAAACTTTTTTTCATTTATATTACACACCACGCAAAATAGCTAAATGGGGCACCGGTAAAGGTACTCAATGTCCAAGATGTGCATTACACGAAGTCGATATAATACATATATTTGCTACATGCGATTCCCTAAGAATATTTAGACATGAAATCTCTAATTTTCTGTCTGGAATTTGGAACACAATAGAAATCTCAACAGCCGAAATAATACTCGGCATTGATGAAAACCTCAGACCAAAAGGAATACAGGGATTGATCTTTATCTCTATGGCTGTTTTTAGGATATGTCTGGCATCCAGCTGGCTGGGCCCGAATCCCCCAACTTTATCAGTGGCGGTCAAGATTGTTAGCTACTTTTAGCTTAGAAATAGCAATATATAGGAGGAAGGGGGTTAGAAGGAAAAAAAAGGCCTCGAAATATAGGACCCCTGATACAGTGGATAGAGCACACTGAATTCTAAAGTGTAAAGTATAACATCTAATAATTGAAACTAATGACTTGAAAATGAATTAATCCTTCGCTGATTTTTGACTAAGCTGTAATGAAATGTATTCCGCTCTCCTTTCATTTTCTTTTCTTTCATTTTTTTTTTCTTTTCAAATTACCTGTGAAAAGTGGCCGGATGGGGGGGTGGGTAAATGTGAAGGGTGGGGCTCTGTTAAAAAATTGTGCAATAAAGATTTGTTTAAAAAAAACAAAACAGAGGGGGACGCCTCTTTTAAAGTGAATCTAGTCATTTCACCCCCATTAGCTGATAGTTGCAATGTACCCACTTTTTCTACTAATGGTTCCAATTGTACCCTAATTGAGCAGGTTCTTTCCCCAGTAGTTTGATAATGTCCGAGTTGACTTTTTATAACAAATACAGTCAGTACAAACTTAGTTTTGGTCAATATATGCTTTCTTCCCAGACAATTAGCAAAACTATTCATAGTGCCATTCTCATTTTCCAGTATTAAAAATGGGCTGTATTGGTTTGTACACGCAATCTCAGGAGATATAGCCACTCTTGGTGGATTCTCATCTGCATCACTGAAAGGATCAACTCTTTGAGACCCTAGATCCTGTAATCGGACTCCACTTTCAGCACCTTCCTTTTGTATGGAATTAACATAAGCACTGAGCTGAGCTTCGACAGATACTGGCAATGATTTCTTATGCTAATAATCAAGTAAAAACAAAAAAAAAATCATCTGGTACCTTTAGGCCAGACTCAGAGTGGCTCAGCAAGTTCCCCTTGTTTAGCAATGTTACCACCTCTTCTATAAGGTTGTCAATATAGTCAATCGTACAGTTCTTTGTCGCATGTGGAGATGCTTTTTTTGTAATCTTTGGCCCCCTCCCCCACACCCACCCTCCCAGAGGGGCTACCTCTAGCCTTCCTTTTCCCAAGTGATAACAAAATTGCTTGCAAAAGGTTATTCTTACCAAAAATGTTCCAGGGACAGGCTTCCAATGCAACCATGTATCTGGAGCATTAGGCATTAATAAGGTGCCCCTGCCTGCCTCTTCCTGGCTCAGATGCACCAAGACGGTCCCATATTGGCCCAGACACATGCCCGACCGCGTCCCACACAGAGGGAATAGTCCAGTGCTTATTGGCACATAGTGCAGGTCTGTGGCCTCTGCTTGCCCCTATGGAGGCAAAGGGATGTAGCCCTACCCAAGCAACAGGATTCAAGCAAGTGTAGTAAGTGCAGCGTGTCAGCAGGGAAAACCGCTGTCTACTGCGTCCCATGCTGTGGGAATAGTCCATCGCTTATTAGCGTGTTGTGCAGGTCGGTGGCCCCCCTGGCCCCTGTGGAGACTGGGGGAACTTGTTCCACTCCAGCAACTGAACTTGGGCAAGTGCGGCGTGCGGACAGCGAAAACCACTGTCTATCGCGTCCCACTATTATATGGTCTAGAAATTATAAAATTTGAGCACTGGCAAGGAACATTCTGTGTACAATCTGTAATTTAAACACGGTGGAGCCAATTGAGGCATTTTGCATTGAAATGGGTCTGGTAAACACCTTTGTAAGGGAATTGGCAGCAATAATACGTTGGGGTTATCTTTTTACGGTCAAACAGACCATCTTGCGGAGGCTTATAAGAGCTGAATGTTTTAATTCTGCAAGGGGTGGTCATATTTTGACGACTAATCTCTTACATGCACTTGAGCCCTTTAATCTAAAATTGGTAGATTTGCAAGATGTGAGTTATTATACTCTTACTTAAAGGGTATTTGAAATCTTTTGTGAAATATAGCTCCATGGAACAACATATCCACCTCTGAGGGACATTAAAGCAGCTGGGGGAAATAATATGGACTGGATGTGTTTCAGGATCCCAACCCTATTTAAGCTGGAACCTAGATAACAGTGTCCACCGCTGTATGTTAATGTTTAGGCTGAACTGCCTCCCCTTAAATTGTGTTACAGATGCTTGGCAGCGAATAAGTTGGGCCGATAGGATGTGTAACCTGTGCAAGGATGTCGTACAAACGGTGGCTCAGGTTTTGTTTGACCTGCTTTAAAAGCACCCAGATGCTGTTTTTTTAAAAACACTTTTCTGTGAAATATGGTATTAAATCAGCTACAGCACCTTTCCAGATGTTATACAGCCCAGACAATAACATAATGTGCTTGTATTTTTACATTTTTCAAAAGTTTAAAAAAATGTTATTAAGTCTTGTATTACGTAAATTAATTCATTTAAAAATTGTAAGGCGCATTTCTACTAATTTATTAGGTTTTGAATTTTTTTATGCTATATTTCTGTTGATCTCTTTGAGTAGCTATATCTTTAATAACATTTTGAAATCTGTATCAACCACTGTAACTTAACATACTGAACTTGACGTGTTCTGACCTGTGTCAACCTGCACCCAGGTCTCTAAATATTTAGAAAGAACATGCACCTCTTTGAAGAAAGATTTTCAAGTTTGAAAAAGACAACTCATGAAGTGGCCCATGCTTTCCTTTAAGTGGAGTTTACATAGGGCACATAATCAATTGCAATTGTACTTCGAACACAGAGGAGTCTCTGCAAAAAAGTTGAACTGGAATTTATAATAGCAGATTGCTGCTGCCCCATCTCAGGCAGGGGCCAACCCTGGATTGGATTCCTCGAACCCAGTTGCAGTGACAGAAGAGCTGATCCCACGCCTTTTGAAAGATAGGCACAGTGTTCAGCTGACAAAGTTATGTATCGAGGACATCAGGGAACCAAGGCTGCTCAAGAACAACAGGAACCTTTAAACAAACACAGCATGCCTGTAATTGAGCTGCAGAAACACTGACCTACTTCATCTCTGTTGAGTCGGCTTTGTCCCCAACCAAGTATCTGTAGGGTTCTGATATCTGCCGCTTCCCAGATCCAGAGGGACACTAAAGTGTTTCTTTCACAGGCCTGCCATTGAGGTGGAGTTCTATTGCCAGGACCCTTAAACCATTTCCACAATTTTTCTAGCTCTTAGGATTACAAAGGAATCAAAATACTTTGAATTTCCATTTGGGTATAAATCCCAAAAGATTGCTCCCAGATGGAACTGATAAGGCCTTAGAGAATCAGGGGTTGCCCCTAGCTGCCTGGGTGCCCCAGTTACTGGTCAATTTTGACTGTGACAGGCACTGTTTGACATACAGGCACATTTTGTTTGTTCTGGGGAACATCACAGTAGGCAGTAATGCATTCCATGAACTGGGAGAACAGCTGGGTTATAAACTGGTTACCACATGATCTGTGCCACAATTGTTTCCCAGTAGCCATCATGCACTGGCCACAGAAACCATGGACACCCTAAAAAGACACCATTTAGCTGACTCCAGTAAGGCTATTCTTGTTTGTGGAAACAGTTTCTGGGTGAATGGATTTCTAATTAGGTTTACTTAGCAACTGGAAATTCAAGCCACTAAATAGTCAAGTTTGCACTCATAGCTCGAAAGCATTAAAATAGAGGACCAGTATTTCAGCAATCCTTAGCAAATGAGCTGGCACCTCTGTCTCAGTGACAGAATCTCAACTTACAAATGCAGTGAACCGGACAAGTTCCGAACATAGAAAAAAGCCCCCAACTGTGCTGCATAACATGTAACATTGCCCATAAAGCCCTATGTTATTTAGAAATACCGTCCATTGCTACAAAAATGGGTGGTGTCATAACATAAATGTGAGATCTATTGGCTTTTGTTGGAATGTAGTGGAGTAGCATTGCGTGGCGTGTAGTGACATAGGCATGGAGAAGCACTGTGTGGAGTGGAGAGGAATTGTGTGGCGTGGAGTGACATTGTGAGGAGTAGAGTGGCACTGTGTGGCATAGAGTGGAGATGCATGCCACAAAGTGCTTTAACGCCTTTTCAGGGGTAGTAAGTGCTATATAAATACAATTACAATTTAGTGGAGTGGCCTTTAGTGGAGTGAAGTGTCGAGTGGCGGAGAGTGCCACTGTATGGCGTAAGGTGCCATTGTGTGGCGTTGAGTAGAATTGAATGGAGCCGCATTATGTGAAGTGGCACTGAGTGGAGTGACAATGTATGGCGTGAAGCGACACAGCACTGAGTGGAGTTGTATTGCGTGGAGTGGTACTGTGTGATGGAGTGAGGAGTAGCACTGTGTGATGGAGTGGCACAGAGGGGGACTGTGTGGCACAGAGGGGGACTGTGTGGCACAGAGTGGCATTGTGTGGCTAGGAGGGGAATACAGTGGAATGGAATCGTGTGGAGTGGAACAGAGTGGAGTTCCACTGCGTGGAGTGGAATTGTGAGGCGTGCAACCGTGTGGAGTGGCGTGCAACCGTGTGGCGTGGAACTGAGTGGAGTGGCGTGGAACTGTCTGGAGATGGAGTGGTACGAAACTGTGTGGGATGTAGTGGCATAGAATTGTGTGGTATGGAGTGGCACGTAACTGTGTGGAGTGCAGTGGAATTTTGTGCCAAGGAATTCTGTGGCGTGGAGTGGGATTGTGGGTGGAACTGTGTGGTGTGGAGCAGAACTGTGTGGTGTGGAGCGGCATGAACCGTAATTGTATGGAATGGATTAGAGCAGAATAGGGTGGTATGGAGTGGAAATGTGCGGCATGGAGTGGAATTGTGTGGCATTGAGTGAAGTGGATTGGAATTTTGTGGAGTGACATAGTGTGCAGTGGAGTGGCATTGTGTGGAGTGGCATTGTGAGGTGTGGAGAGGCATAGTGTGGAGTGGTTTAGTGAGGTATGGAAAGCTGTCCAAGTTGCCATAGAACTGCCCTAGAGCGCTTCAAATCAGTGTGCTATATAATAAAATGGTTACTTACGGGTAAGAATAAATTTGCAACTTTAAGAATTTCCTGGCTTCACATACTGTGCATTAGTCAGCCATTAAGAAGTTTGGTCAGGAAAAGCCTCCTTGTGGGATGTCAGACGTATGCTCCAGAAATCCCTAGACCCTGTTGCCATCTTCAGATTCCTTTTTATGGATGGCTGAATTGAGTTTGTAAATACACCTCAACTGGCGGAGGTGGGTGGGTCGAATGTGAATCCAGAAAATTCTTCAATCTTCAAATTTGTTCTTACTGGTAAATAACCATTTCGTTTTGCAGCATGAATCTTTTCTGGATTCACATGCTGTGCGTGGTTTAGAGAGCGGTTTTCCGACATGTGGTTTGGTTGGGTTCTTTGGAGTAGGTATTGTCTTTGTCCTACTTCTGCTTCTCTTTTGAACTGAAGGTCCATGCAGTAGTGTTTTGTGAAGGTATGTATCGATGACCATGAAGCAGCTGCACAAATGCCCTCTAGTGCTACGCTGCCTAAGGCGAGTGTTGCTCCTTTTTTCCACGTTGAATGCGCCTTTAGCTCATCTGTTAGTGTTCCTTATCCTGCCACGTGCGAATATTGTATTGTCTCCACTATCCACCTTGCAATTGTTCACTCGGTGGCTGGGAGTCCTTTAATAACATGTGCAAAGGAGAAGCAGAACTGTTCTCCTTTCCCGATATCCTTTGTTATCTCCCAACAGTTCATGATTGCCCATTATAAATGTAACATTTGCAATGCTCTCCCTCCGCGTAAGTTTTAGGTTGTTCATTTTTTTTTTTTTTTTTTTTTTAATGCAGGCAGGTGGATTGCTTGTTTACCATGGAATTTCAATACCACCTTTGCAACGAATCTTGAGTTTGCTCTCATTACTACCATATCCCTATGAATCCGTAGGCAAGGCCTTGTATCTCACTCTCCTTAGCAATGTGAACGTGATGAGAAAGGCAGTTTTGAGAGATAGAAACCGCAGTTGTGCATTCCGTATTGGATCGAAGGGAACGTCATTAGGTGTATGAGAACCACATTCAAGTTCCACGTAGGTATTGGCAAGCTTCTTGGCGGTGCTACTCTCTTTACTCCTTCTAGAAAGAGCCTCATAACTCTTGTGGTGAAGCACATTCTAACCAGTGTGCCTTCTGTGGATGCTACAATGGCTGCCAAGTGGACTTTGAGAGAGGCAAAGGAGAGTTGTTTGTCTAGAAGATGCATCATGTATCCAATGACTGCGGCCTCTTGCATCCAGTCTCTTTTTCCAAGGCCTGTTACAACATAATTGGCAACTCTTCCATTTGTTGCTATCCGTCTTGCTTCTTTTAAGATCTCCATAGCCCTTCTTGGTAACTTGAGGCGGCCAAATTCTGAGACCTCTTAATCCATGCTGCCAGGTTGAGGGGGTTTGGTTCTAGGTGTTACACTTGTCCCTCTTTCATCTTTAAGAGGTCTCGGTGTACTGGGAGTGGGATGAACTGACCTTGGAGTATTTCCATCAGGTCGGAGAACCATGTCTAACAAGCCAATTGAGGGGCTTTCAGGATCAGGTTGACTTGTCCCGTCTTCACTTTTGGATTACCTTTGGTATCACTGGAACAAGTGGAAAAATGTAAGCAAATCTCCCTGACCAATTTATCAACAGGGCATTCCCAGCTACTCTGGGTGGTAGAAACTGGATGCGAAGTTTTAGCATTTCGTGTTCCTGTGTGTCGCAAAAAGGTCTACTTGTGGGATACCCTAGATCTGGATGATTGTTCTTAACACTTTTTGTTTTAGTTCCCACTCGTGTGTGGTGTTTGCCTTCCTGCTTAGCCTGTGCGCTTCTGTGTTTTCTTTTCCTGGTAGATGCATTGCTACTATCCAAACTTTGTTCGCTATTGCCCATTTCCATATGTCTCGAGTCAGTGTTGATAGCAGGTAGGATCTTGTCCCGCCTTGATTGTTAATGTAGTGCATAGTTGTTGTATTGTCCTCTCTGTAACATGTTTCTGGAAGGCCTTCAGTGTTCGAAAAACTGTTTCAGGTCCAGCACTGCTTCTTTGGGGTTTCAGATAACAGGGACATTCATCTTGCCCATGTGAGCTTCCTTTCCTATGTTAGATTTATCTCTTGTGATGGCCATGTGGGGAGTTGGTGCTCTAAATGGTTTTCCCATTGGTAGTGGCTTGCCGTTCCATCATTGCATCTCTTTCTGAACCTTGTCTGTAAGGACCACTAGATCATCCCAACTCCTGGTTGTTTGTGACCGTTGCTGCTAAACCTATTCTAATATTGGTCTAGTGTAGTCTTGCATGCAGTACCCGGGGAATGTAGGAAGCCATCATGCCCATCATTTTCCCCACTGCTCTAATCTGCAGGCGTTGGCCCTTCTGCTAACAGTGACTCTTCTCTATTACTGCTTCAATCTTCTCACCGACTGATATTGTTTCGGCTGCCCCCAGGAATGTTTTCTTCTCGTCTGGAATCTAAGATAACTTCTTGCAGTTGATGTAGAAGCCAAGTGTGAGTAATTACCTTTTTCACCTTATTGATGTTCTTTTTGCATTGGCTGCTTGTCTTTACTTTCAACAGACAGTCGTCTAAATAGGGGCAGAAGTATTCTCTGATGCCTTATGTGCGCTGCTACAGCAGCTAGGCATTTTGTGAACACTCGTGGCCCTGATTTTATTATGAATGGTAACATCTTGAATTGGTAGTGTGTCTTGTTCACTACAAATCTGAGAAATTGTCTGACTTAGGTTAACTGATATGTACAGGTAGGCGTCCTTGAGGTCTAGGCTTGCCGTGCCGTCTCCATGTGGTCACCTTCCTCTATCAGGGGAATGACCTCTTGTAGTGCGGTCATCTTGAATTTTTTAAACGTTTTTATGAATTTGTTTAATGATCCTAGGTCCAGTATTGGCCTTGATGTTTTGTCAGGTTTCGGTACCAAGAAGTATTTTGAGTAAATTCCATCGAGTACTTGTTCCAGAGGAAGTAATTCTATATATTCTTTAACAACTCTTCCACTTCCTTTTGTAGTCGCCGTTGTTTGTTCAACTCCTTTAGCCATGGTTGCATTGTTGGAGGTGACTTAGTTAACTATGAAATAGGAGTATTTTACGACATTTAGTACCCATTCATCTGAGGTAATTCTCTCCCATTCTTGTAAGAATTCTCTGATTCTTTCTCCTACTGGTGATTTGTGTAGGAGGGTTGAGGGTTCCTTGTGGGAAGTCACTTGGTGGCGTGGTTTTCCCGTTTCAGAGTTCCACCTCTTCCGTGGCCGCAAAAGGATTGGCTTGAGGAGCTTGAGTGGTACTGCCATTGTGGGGGTGGAAGTGATTTAACTTCGGTGGTTCCTGAAGCCTGTTTGTATGGGGGGGGTGTGATTGTATGGTTCCCTTGGGCTGAGGTTGCTATATTTTTCTAGGTCGTGAGTTCAGAAAGTTACTCTTGTATTGCAAGGCCCCCATGGCTTTGACGGTCTGGTTGTCCTTTTTCACGAGCTGAAGCGTTTTGTCTAGCGCCTCAGCAAATAGGCTGTCTCCTGTGAAAGGATTTTTGATGATGGCTGACTGGACCTCTTGCTTAAATCATGAGCTTCTCAGCTAAGCGTGTCTGCGCAAGATTGTGGCTGAGCAGAGCTGTCTACCAGCTATGTCTGCCACATCCAGGGTGGATTTCAGGCTTGTGTTGGCAATTGTCTTACCTTTTGCAAAACTATGTTTGCTCTCTTGTTGAATACCTATGTGAGATGTTCCATCAACTCCTCCATTTCGCCCCACTGTTGGTGAGCATAACTATTTCATAGGGGGTTTGAGTTGGCTATCTGTGTTGCTGCTGACCTTTTCATTTTCCTCCTCACCAGGTCTATTCTTTTGTTCTCCTTGTCAGGGGGTGGTCCTGTACACATGGGTGTATTAGCTCTTTTTCATGCCGTTGCCACAATGAGGAAATCTGCTGGCACATTTCCCATTTCCCCTGATGTGAGGTGGGTCTCTTGACGAGAAGCAGTACTTCTTCTCTACCCTTGGGGTTATTGCCGTAGTCGCAGATGGTTCTTTGAATGCTTCTCTGCCCATGCCTAACATGTTTGGGAGCAATGGAAGAAATTGTTTTCTCTTTTGTTGCGTCAATAGTGTCTCCAGGAGGAAACATCCTTTAGATTGTTCTTCCTCTAGTTGCATGCAACACTCTTTACTGCTGCATTGTATGCAGTGATGTCATCTGGTGGTGATGATTTTGATGGATATGACTCCACCCCTTCATCTGACGAGTCTGCATAGATATTTTGCCAGTCACCTGTTCATTCTCCCATTAGAGGCCTGTTTGCTGTTTTCCCTCAAGGTTGAAGCACTCCTCCTCAAACTCCTCCTACAGCTATGGGGTAGTGGGCTGCTCCAGCTCTTAAGTTTCCTCTACGCCCACCTGCCTTTTCAATGTAGCCCGGAGGAGTCCAAAAATTCTCTCTTATTTTTAATTAGGGCTTTAAGTTCGACCTCAAGATGCTTTCTTTTCTTCTCTCTCTCGAGCCCATTTTCTTTGTGCATCGAGCCCCACTTAGTCTCTTTATTTCGACATCGATGTTGAGGAAC
The DNA here is from genome assembly GCF_964261635.1 of Lissotriton helveticus. Lineage (NCBI taxonomy): Eukaryota > Metazoa > Chordata > Amphibia > Caudata > Salamandridae > Lissotriton > Lissotriton helveticus. Next base: position 669,711,198 of record NC_136061.1, read on the forward strand.
TTCGAGGTTGAATGCTTCTGCGACTTTCAGTGTCGACACAGAGCTCTTCAACAATGCCATGGCTCCAGTCTTCGTGGATGGCACTGAGCTGGCCTTCGCAGACTGCTTCGAGCTGACTTTTTTATCCCTCCCATGCCCTTGATCCTCTCTCGAGGTCGAAGCAGTTTGAGGGTTTGCCTCCATTGATGTCCCTTGTCTTGGATCAGTGTGGCTCCTTGAGCTTCGCTCTGCCCTCCATTGTCAACAATTTCAGCGTCATTGCCAGTTTCTTTGAGCCTGAGATCTTCGGCTTGACTGTCTCAGCTCTGAGGGGTTCCTTTTATTCTGTGTTCCTTCCTCGCCACTTTCCTGTGGCCCTAGCAGATTTGGCTCTCTACAATCCCCTTGAGATCCAGCTCTTCACCTTGGGCCCCCCATCCCTGCTTCCAGGGTGTCTTCGTCATCACTTCACAGGCTCAGGTCATTTAGGGACTGCTGCTTTCTCTGTGGCAATGCCTCTGCTTCGTGTGCCTGCCTCTGTTTTTAACTCACACTGATGGTTTTGGGCAGGAACTCTGTGCACACTGTGTAGTCCTCTGCGCCGTGGTCTTTAGGGAGGCAGAGGTTACAGACCTTATGTGTGTCTTTCTGGGCATATTTGTGGTAGCACTTGGGGCAGAATCAATAGGGGGTATTGTTCCAAGCCCCTTTCACATTGCCAGACCACATGGTGTTCTTAAGCCCGTCTTCTCACCTTGGTGTTCCTTGATGGTTTTCGGCATATCCTTCAGTTATCTCTACTTCCTATCAGTCACGACAATCCTTTTCCCTCAATGTTGATTTTTGGTGGAAAAATCTGTTTCTTCCTGCAATTGCTTCTTCCTTGACTTCGGAGCTCTCCCTTAGGCTTCCAGACCCCAACAGCGGAAAAAGAATCTGAAGATGGTGACTGAGTCGAAGGATCTTCCCGGCACACATCGGACGTTAGATAAGGAGGGGTTTTAACCCATATGGATGTAATTATAATCCAATCCGTTACCGATTATCTCGACCTACGATCTATGTAAACATCGGATACCTCTGATATAATGTAGGAGCTTGTATTTTAAAGAAGTAGCACTCAGTAATGGCGTATACTTTTCCGGGTTTGCAAACACTCCAATTTTTGGCATATGACAATTCTTGATTTGCTTCGGCTCTATACATTTCATCAAATAGTGACGATGGTGGTAAAATGCAGGTTTCCTGGTGTAGGGTTGCGGTTTACAAACAAATACGTTTTAGACCGGGAGTCGCTAGCGGGCGAGGAAGCAACATATATCTCACCGGGTGGGGGATAGAGGAGATGGAGCTAGATGGCAGCAGCGAAAGAAATAGGAACTGAATCACAAAGCAAGCAGTGGACAGACACTAATTAAGATGAATCAATCAGTGCTTCGTCCATGTGCCACGAAAAGGAAGTGACATCTGGCACGTACTGACCAATTAGGATGCAGCAAAGAATAGTGACAATGATACCAACGTACAGTAAGCAAAGGGCGAACTTAAAGCCCTTTATAGTTCATACCTCCTTGCAAGCGAACGCGCATGCAACGTCGGTTGGAGAGACCTAAACAAGCATTTGCAATGCAATAGGTCTCGCATTTACGAGATTTTGAACTATTAGCGTTGTAAATGACAATAGTTTTAATTCTCGCAAATGCGAGACCTATGGCACTGCAAATATTTTTTGTTGTTTATAAGCGCCCCATGACGCGCCCTCACGTTAATAGAGGCTACGGACCTTTTTATACATGCAGCTCGTCTAAAGAAAGGGGCAGGGTAAAGAACAAAAAGTGAATAGTATAAAAAAAGAATAAAATGTTAACCACATATGCCCGCGTTTTACACCGCATATAAACCAAAGGCGCGGCAGCCACTGTGGCGTGGCGTGCTATAAAAAATAAATAAATAAAGGTTAGGAGAGAGTGTGTCTTGCCTGCAACAGCAGGCAGGTCAAAACAATTTAACGAAATAGTGCTCGGAGGCTGTAATAAAAGCCTACTAGTCCTTTTGGGAGGTTACAAGATGAGACAAGGCGGTACTAAGGAGTGACTACTTAGCCTATTTACCAATGAAAAGCTACAGTTTACAAAGGACAATGACACAAGCCAATTCAAAATATGGGGGGATGCATGAATACAGCATGACCCACAGAGCAGCGCATGTGCAAACCAGGCCTGACCTAAAAACGGATTGCTCAACTTCAATAGCGCTTGTAGGCAATCAAAGAGTGACTTTGTATACCATACAGAAAGTAAAAGCATTGGTGGCTCTGGGACACCACTGGTACATAGCTGCCAAGGTTTCAGATTGGTTACGTGTGACATTTTCATAATTTCAGTGTAATTAGCAGTGATATTCAACGACTATGAGTGACACTTTCTCACGAACGGTATATTGTCACCCTCTCTTAGTATTAGCATGGAAATCTTAACACAAAGTACTGCCACGTAACAACTAACAGTCCCAGGGCCCCCTAAAAAAGGCATCACAAGGGTTCATGCTTAATACAAGATCTGAGAAGTGGGTTTGCGCTATGAATAGATGTCTGACATGGATCGGAGTTCTAGGGCAAGATCTCGGATACAAATCAACATTGCATCAATCAGCTTTAGGTATAAGCTTGGAGTGTGTGACAAGCGGGGGTTCTTACCTCGCCACTTTCCTTTTGTCATTCGGATGAAGTTTTGCTGCCATTTCAGGGTCCACCTGGGTCAGGCGTAGGTGTAGCTCCTGGCAATTTAGCTGCTCCAGCTGAGCCTTTCTGTCTGTCAATGTTTGGGGACTCATTGTTCCATCTTTTAGAGAGCTTGATTCCCCTTCCATGTAGAGCTTTTGGTTGTGCTGCTTCTCCTGTTTAGCTTTGTCAGCTGTGAAAGGTTGAGGAGTATTCCCATTGTAGCTCTTTGTCTGCAGGGAAACAAAACAATGCTGAAAGGTGGTATCTTCACCAACACTGCTGTATTGGGTTTGTTTGTCATGTGTGGACAACAGTGAAGAAGATCAGCAGCGAAAGCAAAAGCGCCTGAAATGCTGACCCTTGGAATCCCTTACTAAATTAAGCGAATGAAGTCTCAGACTGCTACATCTCCCCCCCCCCCCCCCCCCCCTCCTCAGCAGAGAGATTTTTGTTTCCATTTGTAACACCCAGTTTCTTTTTCCTCCATGTCTTCACTGGGTGCTTGGTAGCGTTCATTGTGGAGTGCCCAGAGAGCTCCCACTACTCCCAATATTCTCTCAAGTTGCTCAGGGATGTGCATTTTTCCTTCGTCATTAAAGCTAGAGTTCCCCATACTTTATTGTGTCTATGGTATACAAGAAAGTTTCTACTACCTAATGGAATGTTAATTGGTACTCCAACATGAGACGTACTGTGAACTTGCCTTCGTATCAATCAACGTTTTCCAAAGGAGAGACTCAATGTAGTAATTAGTGCCTCCAACAACAATCGGGATCTTATTTTGTGCAAATATCTCCTCAATGTGTACAGTTAAGGATTTTCAAATGTTAACATTTCAATGTACATAAGATGAGAACTCCAGAAGAATGCACACTGTGTTAAGGAGGTTGTCTTGCCATGCTCAACAACCTGCTTGCTTCATCCAGTGTAATTCTATGACAGTACAGAGGCGAGGGTGATGCTATCAATCTCTACTTTATACTCCAACAGCAGCCATAATAACAGTAAAAACATGCCACACAACACAGCAGGAAAAAGGTGGTTAAACATCTAATCACAGTACACCAAGCATTATGAAACGTCAACTGACTATCTCTCCCAGTCTTTCTTCCCTGCTCCAGCAGCAGATAAGTACATCCTCTGCCATATCTGTTTTTTAAAGGGTGATTATTATTGTATTCTTTCATGGGTATGTTTATATTTCGTTAGTACCTTTGCTCCTGTACTGATGTCTTCTGGCAGAGGGTTTATTGTCCTTGGCACACTCACATTTATTTCAGGGACTTATGGCTGTGGCAACCACAACAAGCACTATGGTCTTTCAGCTGCCACGGGGAGAATCAGCGCTCCCACCTACTACTTTGTTCTCTTCTGAGCTCCTGTCAACATGCAGTACTTAAAATTGCGAAATGAGAAGCCACAGGAGAATTCCTGAGAGTTGTGTCAAGCTCCTTCATCCTCTTTGTTCGGCAGAATACCCTCAGCTTTGAGCAAGACGTCCTGCAAAGCAAGATCTGCACTGCACTCTATTTGTAGTGTGCCGTCAATCCAGACAGCGCCCGAGGCTGCCGTATTACCCTTCATACTGAAAACGGTGAAGTGTCTTGGCCCATTTGGCCGTAGTTCTACCACATAAATATTACAATGTTCACGGTCTGCACAAGCTATAAACGTACTTGTGAGGTAAGCAGTAATAGCTGATAACACTTCAATGGTGTTAGCATTTTTGGTCACATGTACTCTTTGAGGAAGTCATACAAAAAGAGGATGACTTGGAGGTACTCTTTCCTTGTGATGGTGAAGTTTCAGAGGTGATTGACCCCTCAGTCAAAAAGGCGGTATCGTGCACCTTCAAGCCCCTTAGGAAGAAACTACTTATGTTGGCTGCTAGCTGCCAGGAGCCCTCCCTTGGAGAGAAGACATGAGAATGCCAGAACCCAGAGGGTCAGAGACTCGCCAATGCATTAGTCAGGAGGAAAAGAGAGCAACTAAGTGTGCGTGGGTGAGGAGGGATTAGGATACACTTTGACTGGTTCAAGGATGCATTCTTGGCCTGGTCTAAGCCTACAGGAGGTAATGATGATGAATCCATGGGTACTCAGACAGCAACACCACTCCGAATTCTGGGCATCTCCCAGCCCCCAACTCTTCGGATAGTGAGGACTCAGACAGTGATGGCTCACAAGTTCACTCAGATGAAGGGTAAAATGCAGGCAGACCATGGCGCCCCCTATCCTGAACCGACAAGGAGGACCAAGGGCAGCATATCAAAATCCCTCCAGACATGCTGGTTCCTGAATATCTTCCATCCTCAATCATCCAAAGTAACCTTACTGAACAAGGTTGCCCTCTATGATGGTAGCCACCTAAGGAAGCTGCTTGATAAAGATGTCAGGGCCACCTCTCAGTGGAGTGCCCGCACCCAGCTTCCTCGGCAAGTTTTTTTTAAGGCCCGCAAAAAGGAATCCATAGGTCCTGGTGAGCCCACCAGAACAAGTTGCGAGAAACAGCTGGTTCCCTCACAAACATTGTGAATATATATGACAGAGGAAGCAAAAGACTGGTTCACTGATTTCTCCTAATATCCTTCCTGGGTGGGTGAAGAGGGCATCAATATTCCTAGGGAACATCAACTGTGCCATATCAGGAGAGAGTATTAATGTTAATTAAAAATTAACCCACAAATGGAGGACCTGGGTTTTTTGGAGGCTAGACCTTTGGGCCAAGGAGACCTCCTTGGAGACCTTTTCCTCAAAGAACAGTGGAAATCAACATTAAGCTTCGTTCGCATCATCATTTAAGGGCCAGGGCTCAATGAAAATTTGGACATAAGATATTTTGAAGAGGACAAACGGCCTGCATTTTTCACAACCAAGGTCCTCAGCAGGACAAAACAATAAGAGAGGTCAGAGGAAGAACCAAAGCAGATTCAGAGGGTTCATTGCCGAGGTGCCAACAGAGATCATGGCTCCAGGGACTGCTTTATGGGCTCCTCTTCCTCCTCCACAAGAGAATGGAAAGTCTTATACTGTCTTCCCAAGTGAGGGTGGGAGAGAGGATTGGCACTTTTCACTCGCAGGTAGCAGGAGTTGACAAGTAAGGCTCAGGTTCTTCAGAAGGTCAGGGGTTTACACAAAAATTTTCAGATCACCAAAGCAATGGAGGAGACTAAAACCAATCGTCTTCAGGGCACGGATGAGGGTTACTCCACCTAGCAGAAATAAATATATTAATTTTGGCTGGCCGAACCCACCCCAAGAATTTTCAAAGAGAGTAAAATATTTAGGATCTGTGGTTTTAGAAATGCTTCTTTTAGTTTAATATCACCATGTTACTATAAACGTCCTGGAGTTTTGGTGCAGTAAGAGGATAATACATATCGTCTTAATTGTTGCAGGAACGGAACAGAAACAAGGTTAATGACTGGAGAGATAGCACGAGAAGATGACACAGCAGAAAGAAACAGAGGGGGAGAGATGGCCACCAGGAGTTGCATAATGGATGTTGACGGGGATTGAACGTTGTTCTGTATTCTGGGAAATGTCGTTTTCCACTGTTACTATGGCTGTAGTTGGAGAATGTAGAGATTGAAAGCATACTCCTTGCCTGGGTGCCTATAATAAAATTTAAACTTTCCTTCACAATAACTAGGAATGTATTATCCCCAAGGCATTCATTAGGACATGCAGTAATTAATTACACTAATGCAAAGACAGACACCTCTTTGTTATCGGGTGTCAGGGTGCTGTTAGGAAAGGTTTGCTGATGAGATGAAAAGCAAGTTGTACCACCCATTATACATTGGTTTGTGAGCTAGGGAAGAAACTGGATACTTGCAAGGATACCCAAATCCTGAGGTGTGCCTGGTTAAAAACCATCCCGCGATACAGGACTGCTCTGGTGCTGGCGATTGTGTAAATAAACGATGTGATGTGATGGAAAGAAATAGAGATATATCCATTTTTTAGATGCATACTGAATTCACTTAACAACCCTTTCTCGAGGGATTACTTTTCTCCAATATTTCAGTATGAATGGAATTCATCACACGGATTAATCCAACTTGACAAACTTTTTTATGTGGATCTTTTTATTTCATGGTTACTTTTCATTGGATCTCATAGATCTCATAGGTCGCTACCTGCTCTGGCCTTCTGCGCTCACTGCGCAAGGTCTTGCCTTTGCTACCTGCCTCCGCCAGAGCATTAGTAGTCAGGTGTACTATTCTTAGTCGCCTCGACTACTGTAATGCCCTGCTGCTTGAATCTCCTGCGACACTACTGGACAGACTCCAACGAGTGCAGTCGGCAGCAGCCAAACTGGCTCTTGGATGGACCAGGAGATCCTCGGCCACCGCTGCACTGGCCGAACTGCACTGGCTGCCCTTGAAGCAACGCGTTGCCTTCAAGGCCCTCTGCCTGGTCTTTAAGGCACTACACGGTGCAGGACCCAGACCTCTTCAACGTCTGTTCTCTTGGTACACCCCCACCAGAACACTCAGGTCCACAACTGCCTGCCTTGTGAGAGTGCCCAGATGTAAGAAGGCCAGGACGGGGGGAAGATCGTTCAGAGTAGCTGCAGCCAAGCTGTGGAACAGTTTGCCTGTCGATATCCGCCAAATCCCCCATCTCCTCCCCTTCAGGAAACGAATCAAAACATGGCTCTTTCCTTCACCCCTTTAATAGACCGGCCAGCCACAGTCATTCCCCCCCCCCGGCAATAAACTCCCAGGAGTAGCTACCAGCGCCAGGATACCTGCCAGGTGACAGCCGCGCTTTATAAATATTTTAAATAAATAATAAATAATTAAATAAATTAAATAAATAAATAGAACAGTTTTTTTCTAACTCGACACCATTTTTCTTTCTTTTTCATTACCCCTCCTAGTCATCTCTGTACTCTCACCTATCGCTGTGCAGGTAATTCCTTTGGACAAACCTCTAGTGCCCCCCTCATTCCCTTTTTTTGCAACACTTCCTTTCTCACCTTTTCGCTCCTATGCTCCCCCACTCCACCTATTACTTTGTCATGTCTGTGCTGATATGTAATCTGCCCATGCATTAGTTTCCCCAGTCTGTCCTGCTTTAATCTATCACTCCTTACCTTTTCTGCAATGCCCGGCATGCTCAACCCATCAGCTTTGTTGTCCACCTTTCTTGATGTCATTGATTCACTGCTGTGCCTGCACTAACCATATATCTGCCCCCTTCTCTGTGGTAGGAACAGGAGACAATTATAACTCACTGTAAGATGCTGAACAAGTTAATTATTTAGTAAAACTCTTTCTAACATTCTAATTAAACATAGATTCCTTGGATAAGTGCCAAGCCTGCGTGCTGATGTCAGTTTCTTTCTTGTCTTTGTCTGCGCCCTTGGATGCAGATCCGACAACGATCAGTCAATACCAGCAGGCAGAGTCCTAGATTGTGACATTTTTAGAGTGAAAAGGAGACTAGTTTACAGAACAAGAACGTGCGAGGGCAGTGAAGAATCTGCAGACAAAGTTTCCACCAGAAAGAGCATTACAGAAGATAAGATACTTTTTTTTCTGATGGATACTTCTAACTGCAGAATCCTCACCATTAGAACATATACCCAAGCAGTGCTTTCTAAGGTGATGGGGCTGTGGAATGGCTCTAAGCAAAAAGTCCTGCCAGATCAAACTAGCAAAATGTCCTTCTCTACCGGTTGGCTGTTAAGGCAGTAGTGGTTTGTTAACGTGTGCACTGATGCTCATGTTGCAGCCTGACAAATATCAAGTACAGACACTCCACATGTAGGTGAAGTGGGAAAAGTCAGGGCCCTGATGGGCTGCTTCTTGGCCAGAATATAGCAGATCTTGTGCAGAGGACTATCCACCTTGACAGAGTCCCTGCACTGCCGTGCCTTTCTTTGCCCCAGAGAAACCACAAAGTGGTAATCCATCAGAAGTACAAACGCAGAGCGCTCTTAATATCAATTTGAGTGTCAAGGGGTGAGGCAGTGCAAAGAACGTTGGGAGAGTAATGAATTGTCCAACGCGAAAAGCTGTATCCACTTCAGGCGAAAAGGCTGTCTAGGTCGGCAGAATCACTTTGTGAAGAAAAAAGCTAGTATTAGGTGGTTGGGAAAAGAGGGGGAGGGAGAGACTGTAGTTTGCTTACATGATGTGTCGAGGTCACCTCGAACAAAAAAAACACTAGACCTACTAGAGAGCTGTGCAAGGGTTTGAATGGGATGCACAAAAGAAAAGTGAGAAGAAAATTAAGAGTACACTGTGGCATCACAAAGGTTTTTGGAGGTACTAAATGCGACAAACCTTTCAAAAATCTCATCACAACAGGTGATTTGAGAAGAGACTATTAGCGAACATAAAAGGCCACATGAGCCAACAGATAACCACCTTAAAGGTGCTCGAAGCACCTTGTACACCCGATAGTTTGGCCTGCAACAGATTACTAATGCCAGGGTCATACCAGGATACAAACATGTCCAAGCACCCGTTGAAAGCGGGCTCAGTATAAGACTGCCTGGCAGGGAAGAAGATAAAAGGCCATCAACTGCCATTGCTCAATCTCCAGGCATAGAGGTGAAGCTTGTACAGGTTTGGGTACCAGACTCTGCCCAGCTGCTGCAACATGAAGACCTCTCAAAGAGGGAGCCTAATCCGAGGGCAAATGCTCATGCCCAGAAATTCTGGGTGCCACCCTCTTTATGGTCTAATCCAGCTCTACTAGGATGACTTGGGCCCACTCGATTCTGATCTTAAGATCTTGAGCCAGAAGAGATAGTGGTCTCATGAGCCACTCTATCCAGATGAGTCTCGGAGACTTCCTTCTTGTAAACTTCAGCAAGTAAAAAAGTATACCATTGCCAGTTCTCTGTGGTGTAGAAAAGATCTAACCAGGGTTCTCACATTGCTGGAAGATACCCTGTGCCATCTCGGAATGTAAACACCATTCATGAACCACCAGGTGCCACCCACGGAGTTTGTACACTATGACATTCAATGACTCAATCAGGTGGTCAACCACCAAGCAAATGCTCCACATGGCAGTGGCAGTGTCCACGAGAACCTGAACCAGCCTCCCTTGGATGGACGGAAGAACATGGGGAGAGGAGTTGACCTAATGGCTAGGGCGCTCGATCTCGGACCTGGGGATCTGGGTTCGAGTCTCGGTAACGACGACAAAAACCTCCTGTGATTCTGGACAAATCACTTAATCTCCCCGTGCCTAAAAAATGAATGTGTGTCCGTCCTCATGTAACGTAACTGGTGCTATGTAAAGCGCTCTGATACCAGATTCGGTTCGGGTCTAGTTCGCGCTATATAAAACTCTGCAAAAAAAACAAAAAACATAACATAACGTGCATTTGTAAAGGGCACATTCACTCAAGGGTATCTTGCAGCTGAACATGTTTGTGACCCACCTCAATGGTACTAATTTTATCAAACTCAGAAGGATGAAAGGCTGAGTGGATCTGCTGGGATTTGAACCTGTGACCATGAGGTCGAATACAGGCCCTGCACGGGACACATTAGTCCACTGAGGCACCAGGCATGGGCATCAGAAATCTATTGGCCCACAAGTGTTACAGGTTGATGTGGAGATCGGTCTCTGCCAGAAACCACAGTCTTTACAGAGTTATTCAAGTTGGTACAATGGCTCTCATCTTCCCAACCCACAGCAGAACCAGAAGCATCACAAACATTTTGTAATCAATTGGCTAGCTTCTTTCAAACGAAAATCACAGACATATACACCGGCTTTGAATCACTTCCTGAAACACCTAACTTAACACCGGCAATCAGTAGTCATGTCGAAAAGGCTCCCCTGGGACCTGGGAGGGAGAATAAAGGTCTTGCTCTGGAAACAGGCCAATATAAGACCTCTTCTGGAAAAACCTAACTTAGACACTGGGGACTGCAAAAACTACAGTCCCATTTCCCTGCTGCCTGTCCCAGCTAAGATCCTGGAGCTACATCTCAATAAGCAGCTCATGGAAACTGCAGAACATCAAGCTTGACTCGATGATTCTCAGTTTGGTTTTAGGAGGCATCATGGAACAGAAACAGCATTTATATCAACCACTGACTACATCAGGCGCACAGTGGATGACGAACGGGGGGTGGTGCTGATCCTTTTAGATCTGTCAGCAGCATTTGACACCATTTCACCCACTTTGCTGCTGGACAGACTACGGAGTCTTGGGATCTCACATCAAGCACTAGCCCTCCTGTCCTCATTCCTGACAGGGAGATCCCAAAGTGTGAATTTAAAATATTTCCATTCAGACTACTATGTTCTACCCTGTGGAGTTCTGCAGGGATCTTCCATGAGTCCCACTCTCTTTAATCTTTATGTAGCAGCCCTAGCATTGGTGAGCCACTCATTTGGATTGGAGGTGGTGTCATATGCAGATGACACGCAGATTATGATTACTATCCCTAAAGGGCCAAGCGCGTCATCAGAAAATATTCTTGGTTATATGACCAGAGTGGCAGAATGGAGGTCGACTAATTTTTTTTTAGCTTAATGGGGATAAAACCCAAGTGATGATATTCGGATCAGGGTCATCCAAGTGGAATAGCAGTTGCTGGCCTCAGTCCCTGGGATGCTGTCCTACCCAGAGTATAAAGGCTAAGAACCTCGGAGTCCTGTTGGATACTGAACTTAACATTAACATCCAAATGAGTCGTCCCATCTCAACATGCTGCTGGCTTATAAGGATGTTAAAAAAAATCTTTCCTTTTATCAAACGACCAGCTCGGAACGAGGTTGCACTGGCCTTGGTAATGTCCAGGCTGGAAAATTGTAATGCATTATACCTGTCCGCTAACAAGAACCTGCAGCACAAACTATAGGTAAATGCAGAATGCATTGGCAAGGCTCATTTTGGACATTCCTAGGAAACAATCTGCCAGGAAGGGACTGGAGGTCCTGCATTGGCTTCCCATTGAACAACGCATTAGCTTCAAATCACTCTGTATGGTCCACACATCGCTGCATGCTTCCCATCCGTCGAGATTGAAGACTATGTTCAAGTGGCATTCCTCTACCAGACAATTGCGCTCCTCGCTTCAAATGCAACTGGTGGTACCTAGGACTAAGAAGAAGAAATGGGGGAACAGAGCATTCTCCGTGGCAGCTAGTAAGCTCTGGAACTCCCTGGCCTTTGCTCTTAGATCCATCCCACTTCTGCTCCCCTTTAAAAAGGCTCTTAAAACTTGGCTCTTTACGGTCTAGCATCTGGCGGGAGCGTGTGGCCGGCTCTAAATTCCTGGGTATGGATGGCTGGTCTCTAGCGCCTTGATGCCCTCGGGTGACTGCTGCGCTTTATAAATCCTCAAATCAAATCAAATTCTGATCTCAACCTCTAGCACATGAACTCCCCATCCCAGCAGTGACGCATCTTTCACAACCGTCATCTCGGGTAGGGCAGGAAGAGTTGTCTGCCACCGGTTCAACTGCAGGTGAGCCACCTCTACAGGTATTTTGCAGTCTCCTCCAAAACCTTGATGGAATCCAACATGTTCCCTGGTTCAAGGCCAAGTGAGACTTTAGGCTCTACGCAGAGAATGTATAGGTCACTTGACAATCGACTATCAGGTTGCTAAGAGGTCCAGAATCTTCGCAACCCAGCTCACAGAGAGACACGTCTGAGGCTGAAACATCGGGATCACAGCATAAATGTTCTAGACTCATTGTGGGGGAGAGAATGCCCGAAACGACACCATATCCAGAAAGGTTCAAATGATGGGAAGCCTATGTAAAGGAGTTAGGTATGTCTGACACGTTGATAGTGAACCTCAACAATGTCAGAAGGTACTCCATTATCTGGAGGTGTCTATGACTGATTGTGGGGAGTCTGCCTTCAACAGCCTGTGTGGAGGCACGGGATAACTGGTATCTTCAACCTCCAAAGGTGTGCCGTTACCCCCACCACCACTTGATGAATTTCATGAACATTGAGAGGTACTGGTGAGGCCAAAGGGGAGCACAGCAAATTGAAAATACTCCTGGCTCACATTGAACTGCAAGTAGCATATATGGCACTGTAAGATGGGCACATGAAAGTAAGCAGGCTGCAGGTCCAAAGCCACCATCCGGTCATCTGGCTCAAGGGCAGACAGAATCCAGACCAGCATGAGCATCTGGAATTTGTCCTTCCACAAGAAGGCATTCAAAGGTTAGGGATACAAAATAGGATGAAGACCTACGCCCTTCTTTGGCAGGAGGAAATAATGGGAGTAACAGTCAGTCCACATTTCTTGAGCTGGAACTGCCTCTATGGATCCTTTGACTAAAAGGCCATGCACTTGTTGGAGCAAGATGGACAAGTGTTCCTCTGAGAGATGGTCAGTATGGGTGGGAAGTGCAATGGGTCAAAAAGGAATGGAAGGGCACAGCTTCACTGAATAATCTTGAGAATCCGGCTGTCAGATGTGCTATTTTGCCATACCCGGAAAAAGTATCTGATGCTGCCTTCTACAGGATGGTCATATTTCATTATGGGGAAAATTAAAGCAGTTTGGAGGTGGACGCAGGTGGCTGGGAAGTTGGCTACCCTTGATGAACAGGCCTTTGTCTGCCTTATCCCTGCCCCTGAACCCCAAAGGACTGGAGTGCTTGTTGTAAGGAAGGTAGCGTCAAAAGGGGTGAAACTGGTAGGGATATTGACACACGGGAAAAGAAAGACATAGGGAATAAGCTGTGGCCAGACTCTCCTTAAAGCGTTCCAATGCCAAATCAGCTTTCTCACCAAACAGGTGAGGCCCATTGAGTGGCATGTCCATTAAAGAGGCTTGCATTTCTCCAGAGAAGCCAGTGAATCACAACCAAGCATGCCGCTGAAGTACCACACTAGTCTCAACAACTATATCCAACAGTCAGTAGTGTCTAACCCAGAGTGAATAATGTACTTAGTAGCATCCTGAATGGTTTGAGCCAAAGTAATTCGATATTCGTTGGGGGCTGCCAGCAAGATCTGGCCAGCCATGTTCCATAAAGCAGGAGCATATATTCCCAGAAAGCATCTGGCATTGACTGACTGTAAGGCAAGCTTTGCCGAGCAAAATAACCGCTTGCCCAAAGTTCTCAAGTAGTTTTGACACTCTGTCTGGGGTAGGTGCAAGGAAAGAATTGAGGTTCACCAAAGTGGTGGAAGCTTGAACTATCAAACTGTGTTGTAGGGTGCAGAGTCAAAAAATCAGGGTCCCACAGCACCAGTCTGGGGCGACTGGCAAACTGCTAGCTTACCGGAAGGCAGGAACAGGGTTTGGTACAGACGCACATAAGGGTACCAGTCATGGCCTCATTAAATGGGAGTAAAGGCTCTGAGGTTTTACACCCTGGACAAACTTAATCTGTTAGAATATTGGGTTTAAACTTCCATAGCAGGCCATTATAAGTCCAAAACTTCCACTGTAAGTCTAATCAACGCTGTGAAGGACGCCTTTTCTTCGGTCAGTGGTCAAGAGGCAAACACAACCCAGTGTCTAGAAAAGTGAACAACCCACTGACATCTTTTAAATCCAGACACAAATTACTTCATCACAAATGTCATCTCCAAAGACTGGTTGACTAAGTACCAAAAATTTGGTGGACTGCTGCAGTCAGGCTTCAAAACAGAGGCATAGTTCTGTCTGAATTAAAATGAACTGGTACGTTGGTATAAGGTCGAGACGCAACCTCGGACAAGGCTGAGATAGATTCGGCTCTGAATTGGTGAAGACGATAGTGACTGAGCCATCCTCTGGCACTGCTGGTGTTGATGTCTCAGGGACCAGCATGGATATTGGTGCTGTATTGGAAGTCGGCTCTACCATCAAAACGGAACCCGAGACGGATTCTGGAGAGACAGACAGCACCAATGGCAGACCCCAACTGGGGACCTCCTCAGAAGCTTGAAACCCAAAGACGCACCGGATGGAGTTGGAAGGGAGCCAAAAATGTGTACAATGGCTTCTCTAAAGGCCTCAATCTGTTACAATCTCGCAGACTGACATGGAAACTCTGAGTGCACTGGGATCAGTTGCCGAATCGGCACTTCGCAAGGTGACCAAGAGCTGCTCCACAGGGCACCCTGTCGTACAAGTGGGTTCTCAGGTTGAGAGTAGCATGACTGGGACACATTCCCACTAGGACTTCTGCTTAGATTTCAACTGAATGGAAGACTTTGACCTCATCGACAAACTGTAAAGCGCAGAAAGAAAGGTACTGACGTCAGCGTGTAGAGGTGGGTGCTTATATATCCAGCTCCGTTGGTCACTTACAGGAAGGAATGAAGTCGGCATGGAGCGCCACAACACTAACTTCTGGCGTGTGGGAGCACTGTTGAAAAATCTTCCAGATCAATTCTGGTGTCTGCGAATATTCTAAAAGTGAGGAATCTGCTGTTAAAAGCATCCATCAGAATCTACTGGTTTCTTTTTTATATGAACTTATTTATCCTACCACTCTCTCTTCTAAGTAACTGTACGTCTACAGGTTACCCTTTCAACAGTTTAGTTGCACCAAATTGGTATTCTCTAAGATGTCCTTATGTTAACAACACAAAGTACATCGCAGAAGACACAATGATTGTTGCAGCAGCTGTTACATTGCTGGAGTATCAAGATATAGATTGCAAATCCAAACAAAATGATAACATTTTACCTGTAATCTCCTGTTTACCATCTAGAGGAGTCTATAATGTGTGTGTTGTCCTTAAAGGGCCCATCCACAAACAAGCCACTAGTACACTTTAATTCAGACAGTGATTGTTCAAATGCTGTTTGAAATTTATGGAACTCTACATTCACTGTTTTATTTTGTGCAACAAAGAAATTGCAAGGCTACCAATCGAACAGATTCAAATGGAATTGTTTTTCTTCCTTCTCAGGGAAACTACTTAAATACCCTTCCCTCCAGGCCACTGGCACATGAATGCAACTAAAACTGGGAAAGGATATCAGAGCTACAGCTCTGTTTCTGAATTCCACGACCGTGAAGTTGGAGACTAGAGGATCCACAAAACTGATCATATGATGTTTGCACAGCTGCTGTTCCTCTGGGGTGACCTTGTTTGTGATGATATCCAAACCTTCATAAACCTGTGGGGATAAGAAAGTCAGAGATGTTCAAGCAGCACAAACACCTAACGCACCATGAAGAACCGTATGGCACTATACTGTACCACAGGCGTAGCACGGCCCCCAACTACAAAACCCATTACAGGTCCGGATCTGTAAATATTATAGACAACAATCATGTGCTACAGAGTGCTGGGCTTTAAAATGGGTGCCGGTGGCTCCCACCTGCAATCACCTGCTCGAATTAAGCACTGCCTAAAAGAGGATTAGACAGTGCCTTTGTAAGATCTGATAGTAATGGTCAGAAGCAAATGCGCTCAAAGAGTCAGAACAGATATATACCAGCGGCGGCTGGCATGCAGGTAGAGCAGGGGGGTCGGCAGATGTGGTGTCGGTGCGTGCATCCATGCAAGGTGAGTGGTGTGTGTAAAGAAAAAGAGGAAAAAAAACTTGCTTGCTACACTCGCTCTGGTCTCCTTGGGCTCCAGTAAATTCCCTTAAGCAATCCTGGCGCTGCTTGAATGCTGGTAACAAGCATGAGAGAAGCGCGAGGATCAGAGGGAGCTGCCTTTCTCAGCGCTCTCAAGAGCACTGGAGGCCTGTACTTTCTCTAACTCAGCTGTCTTAAGAAAGCTAGGTTAGAGAAGAGTATTTTCATCTGTCTAGCGGCGCACAGTAGACTGGTGTAGAGTCTAGCGGCACACGGTATAGTGGTGTAGAGTCCAGCGTGGCGCACCGTTGAGTCCAGCGTGGCGCACCGGTGAGTCCAGCGCGGCGCACCGTTGAGTCCAGCGCGGCGCACCGTTGAGTCCAGCGCGGCGCACCGTTGAGTCCAGCGCGGCGCACCGTTGAGTCCAGCGTGGCGCACGGTAGAGGGCAGTGGATGGCGCAGAGCAGAGTGCGGTGGCAGACAGCAGTGTCACAGAGGGCAGTGGCGCAGATTAGAGTGGAGTGGCGTAGAGTTCAGTGTTGTAGAGTGCAGTGGCATACAATAGAGTAGATTGGACTGCTTTAGAGTGAGTTGGCATAGAATGTTGCAGAGTGCAGTGTGGTAGAGCGCAGTGGGGTAGAGCGCAGTGGGGTAGAGTGCAGTGGGGTAGAGTGCAGTGGGGTAGAATTCAACTGTGTAGAGTGCAGTGGCATAGAATTCAACTGTATAGAGTGCAGTGGCTTAGAATTCAACTGTATAGAGTGCAGTGGCATAGAATGCAAAGGTATAGAATGCAACGGCACAGAATGCAACGGCATAGTATGTGGTAGTGGGCGCAGAGTGCAATGGCAGTGTGGGTGCAGAGTGCAATGGCAGTGTGGGCGCAGAGTGCAATGGCAGTGTGGGCGCAGAGTGCAATGGCAGTGTGGGCGCAGAGTGCAATGGCAGTGGTGCAGAGTGTCCTAGATTGCAGTGGCTGATTAGGGTGGCGTAGAGTACAGTGGTACAGATTAGGGTGGCGTAGAGTACAGTGGTACAAATTAGGGTGGCGTAGAGTACAGTGGTACAAATTAGGGTGGCGTAGAGTACAGTGGTACAAATTAGGGTGGCGTAGAGTACAGTGGTACAAATTAGATCGGCGTAGAGTACAGTGGTACAAATTAGATCGGCGTAGAGTACAGTGGTACAAAATAGGGTGGCGTAGAGTACAGTGGTACAAATTAGGGTGGCGTAGAGTACAGTGGTGCAAATTAGGGTGGCGTAGAGTACAGTGGTGCAAATTAGGGTGGCGTAGAGTGCAGTGGCATACAGTTGACTGGTGTAGAGTGCACTGGCATAGTGTTGCAGAGTATAGTGGTGTAGAGTGCAGTGGCATAGAACTGAGTGACGTAGCGTGCAGTGGCACAGAACTGAGTGGCGTAGCGTGCAGTGGCATAGAATTGAGTGGCGTAGCGTGCAGTGATGCAGAGTGCAGTGATGCAGAGTGCAGTGATGCAGAGTGCAGTGATGCAGAGTGCAGTGATGCAGAGTGCAGTGATGCAGAGTGCAGTGATGCAGAGTGCAGTGATGCAGAGTGCAGTGATGCAGAGTGCAGTGATGCAGAGTGCAGTGATGCAGAGTGCAGTGATGCAGTGATGCAGAGTGCAGTGATGCAGAGTGCAGTGATGCAGAGTGCAGTGATGCAGAGTGCAGTGATGCAGAGTGCAGTGATGCAGAGCAGAGTGGCGCAGAGCAGAGTGGCGCAGAGCAGAGTGCAGGGTTATAAAGCGGAGTGGTGAAGAGTAGAGTGCAGTGGCGTAGAGTTTAAAGGCACAGAGTTAAATGGTGTAGAGTGCAATGGCATAGACTGAAGTGGAGCACAACAGACTAAAGTGGCATACACTGGATTGGCGAAGAGTGTGTGGGCGTGGAGTGGTACAGAGGATGGTGCATTGGCGAGGAGTGCATTGACATGGGGAAGTGGCGCAGACTGCAGTAGTGTAGAGTGGCGTAGAGTGCATTGGCATAGAGTAGAGTGGTGCAGAGTAGAGAGGCGTACAGTGAAGTGACATAGATGAAGTGGTGGAGAGTGGAGTGGTCTAAAGTGGAGTGGTGCAGAGCGAAGTGCAGTGGAGCGGTGCAGAGTAGAGTGAAGTTGCATAAAGTGGAGTATGCATGGTGTGGTAGCACACTGCCATTATAGACAACATATTTTAAATTGAAACTACCATTACCTTTAAACAGACATAGATTTTTACTAAAAAACATATAATGTGCAGAAATAGCATTACCGAGTGCATGTTTTTTTTATCATAACAAAGTATTTATTTCCAACACACTTCAGAATTATCAAAATGTTTCTCTTAATTATGATATATTCTGAAATACTTGCACAGTACATTTAAAAGTTGTTGTATGTTAGAAAGAAATCCTACCCCCCGGTATACAGCAAGATTGTCACGTAAATCCTCTCACATTGAAGTCATAGAAAGAAAAGTAAACACCACTCTCCCTCGGAAGACAGAGCCTGACATTTGACCTCGGTCTTTGATATTGATATCAACTCCTCCCTATCAACTGGTAAATTCACAAGTTCATGTTCTGACTGGTGCAGCCACACAGTTCCTTGCCTTAGCATTAAAGTTTCAGCATCTGAAATTAATAAAGATTGTTTATTGAAATATGTTCTTACTTTTATGCTTCCTAACGTCTTGTAATCTGATTATATTTAAGGGTAAATGCTGTAATTGGAATGGATTATTGGCTATTAATGTACTGCTTGAAATGAAAATACATGACCATAACACAACTCATAATAAACGTATTCTCATGAAACAGGACCTCGAACAAGGTGCAAACCCTAACTGCATACCAATAGCTAATGGGCCCTTCTTGGGTACAGTCACTGAAAAGGTAGCTTTTTCCAAGATTTCAACTTTCAACTAGTAAAATCTAAATGAATTCAGACCAGGAAAAAGCACATAATTCGTACTTATCTCTCCCCAGGATGACCATAAGAACCCTATTGACAACAATGGAGACGCTACTACTAGACATTTCCTCTGCATTTGACACAGAGGACCCCCAACTGATATCCTAAAATCTATATGATACATAATACATTCCTCAACTGGATAAAATCATTCCTTAAGACTATTTTGCTACCACCATTCGAAACCCACTCTACATCAGATGTGTAGATTTCCCACCGGGCTGCACAATTAGCATTGCTACTCTTCAAACAATACGTTGCCTGTCACATCTGGTAGTCTTTCAATATCACCTACAACTATATTGATGATACTAAGGTAATTTAAAAACTCTGCCATTCTTGTAAAGTCACAACTTAAAGAATACACAAACACCTATTGGTAGTGGAACAAAGGATGCCAGAAAATCATTCAACACTCCGCTCCTCAAAAACATCAATACTAATCTGTGGATTGTAGAAAAACTATAACCCAATAACCTTTTGCTGCATATTTTTGTTATCTTCCTTAAGCATGTATGCAATTTGTGTCACTTGTTTAACCAAAGTCAAGCTCTTTTTGAGGTTTGTTTTGCCATTTGTGAAGGTTATAGCCATATACGAACTCAAACAATTTTTTATGCAAATTGATTTCTCGCTTCTGGTGTGTTTTGTTCTTTTGATTAGAGTAACGATTAGACCGTTCTATTTTTTGGCATTTAATGTCATCTATGACTAAGACCGTTCATCAGTATATTGTTCTGCTAAGCAATTTTTCTTACCCAACATAACTCACTGTAGTTTGTATTACTCATACCCTAGTTCTGAGGGACACAGGTTTTATCCTATTATCCTCAATGGCAAGGCCATGTTTGAGCAAATATAGGGAGGTACATCTCTACAACCCAAAGACATTTCGCCTGCGTTTTACCAAGGTGAGGTAATTGATATTGTGGGCTATATAAATGCTGATATAGAATTTTGTGGAATACACAAGGATATATTTACATAGTCATATTGATGTACCCACCCTAAAATTGGGGGGGACTTGCTCTGGCACTTCACTGTGAATCCCAGAGCACCATCATAGGTAATCGTGATTGAGGATGAACCAATATATGAATCTTGAGTTCAATGAGACAAGTGTTTGACAGCAAATTGGAAATGTTTAAGAGCTATGTACAGAATATAGTTCTTAAGAGAAATGCTGTTCCTGTTCAGCACGAGCTCAGGAGGGTCCCAGTAAAAGCGAAGGAGTGGATGGGGAAACCATAAAGAAGAAGCAAAATGAAACTTCGAAGACAAAGCAGAGTTACAAATGGAAGAGAAGGAGGCAGGGATGAAAAAGCGTGCCAGGAAACAGCAACAAAGATATATATACATATATACATATATATATATACATATATATATATATATATATATATATACATACATATATACACACACACACACACACACACACACACACACACACACACATTGATACACATACATGCACACATACACACAGGCAGAATCAAAACAATCAGTACAGACAGACAACATTTAAATGAGTCAGTGTTTAGGGTAATTGAAAACTCATTCTCACCGTTATAGAGAGGAAGACATAACCCAATGGTGAGCATTCACCTCATTTACCGGTGGGCACTAATGTGATCTTACACGGCACACAATGCTAATATACGAGGAGGGCTGCTTTCTAAGGTACTGGGCTGCTGTAATAATTTCTTTTCCTGATAGATACATTACCCTGGCCACGTTTTTAGGTCGAGGACCTAAAGGCTGCGCTTGCGCAGTCTTGGGTCGGAGAATTAATGTTCCTTAGTAGCGCTTTGGAACCCGCCTCCCTGCCCTGTCTCTCCTCCATTGGCTGGCTTCCTAAACGGAGGCCAGCCATTGGAGGAGAGATGCATCACTCCGATTTAGCCCCGTCTTTTTCAGATTCGGGGGCGTAAGTTTTGCTGTTCTTTAGCTCGTGACGTCGTCAGTCACTCAGGACAGCAAAACACGCCCCCGAATCCGAAATTTTCGGAAGCTTTGTGGCCGCCATTTTGGTTCCCCTGTTGAGGAGTCCGCATCTCTGCTTTCCTTTCCTCCCCAGTCAGTCGGGGCTCGGTGCAGTTCGGGGTCATATTTCCGCACCCCTGGCTCACATCGTTCGCCCGCGATCCCCCTTCCAAGTTCCCTTCTGCCCTAAGGTGATCAGGAGCCTGCACGCCCTGTCCCCGTCTCTGCACAAGCACAGCCGAGCTGGCACGGCCTGTGTGTGAGGAGGGCTGGCTGTGCGGCAGGAAATTGCCTTTATTTTCCACACCCCACCCTCGCCCACACAGGACATGAAACCGGGATCTCGGAGTTTTGGCTGGAGTGTGCCTTCCCTTCCGAGAGCATGCACGGCGAGAAGCACTAGCCTGCAGCGCCGCCATTTCAGAGTGTTACCAGGAAACGACAGGCTGCTCCTGTCTAAGCCAGCTGGAGGACGGGGGTCGGGGAAGAGGGGTCCCCAGGTGCAGCAGCCAGGATGTCCGATCTCCTTCCTTGCTCCCCCACCAGATCGTGAGCCTGCACGCCCTGTCCCCGTCTCTGCACAAGCACAGCCGAGCTGGCACGGCCTGTGTGTGAGGACGGCTGGCTGTGCAGCAGGAAATCGCCTTCATTTTCCACACCCCACCGTCGCCCACACAGGACATGAAACCGGGATCTTGGAGCTTTTGGGGAGTCGCGGTCATTGCTTTTCTATTTTCCTCATTTTTTCTGCACATGGCATACTGTTTGCTCGGTGGAAGGTGATCGACGTTTTTAAAAATTGTCTCAAACTATCCCATGCATTGTCTCCCTTCTCGAATGCCGCTCCCCCAATGTCCACAAATTCCCTAGTAAAATAGCTTATTGTGGTAGGTACCGCTGTCTATAATCTTCCGACCACTATTTCGGCAGCCTTTGATGACATAACGTGTATGTGTAAAGCGCACGCTCACTCAGGAAACGACAGGCTGCTCCTGTCTGAGCCAGCTGGAGGACGGGGGTCGGGGGAGAGGGGTCCCCGGGTGCAGCAGCCAGGATGTCCGATCTCCTTCCTTGCTTCCCCACCGCGTCATATTATGCACGTTTAGGGTGTAGTTTAAGATGCCCAGAGGCTATTCTTTGGGTTACCAGTTATACGAATTGTTACTGGATGCCTGTTCCTATACCCGAGCAACTGTCATCTGCTACCTTAGGCTAATCCGTTGTCTAGTTGGTTGACTACAACTCCCAGGATGCAGCAGGCCGACAAATGATGCCGGGGGTTGGGATCTTGGTGTTTCGAGTGGCATTTCTTCCTTGAAACGAACAGACCCTGGCTCCCAAGGAAGTGGTTTGTGCGTTCAATGGGCAGGCACAGAATTGCCTTCTTTACAAATATCTTGGTTTTCTCTACACTGTTTGATACCTCACTTAAGACGTTTCCAAAACGTTGTAAATGTCAGCTGTTACTTGTACCCAAATAAGTGATACTTAATTTAAAGAACTAAGAGTGGCGAAAGGGCAAGTTTCCCTTGTAGACTGTATGCAGAATTGACAAACTTGTATTTTGTTGGGGGGGAGGGGGGAGCTGTGTATTAAATACAACATTGAGTGGGAAAGTTGTCTTTCTGTGTATGTATGTATGTATGTATGTATGCTGCTTCTTTTGGTAGGGCCGGCTTATTTACCGGTCTTTACAATTGTTTCCGTGATTTCTGGAGATGCTACCCACAGTGCAGGGCTGCTGCATCCAGACTGCCGTGGTACTCTGCAGCATGCAGCACCCCTTGACTTTTCCATGTGATATCACCAAGCGCTGTGTGTGTTTGGCTATCACTCAGGAACTTTAGGTGCTGGAAGATCATTGGCCTAGTTGGTGAAACCCGGATCATACCATTTGCAGCTTCTGGTTTTAATGCCCAGAATCGGGCAAATATTCTACTTTCGATCCCGAGCAACTTCTCGCCCCTCCAGATACTTTCCCCCAAAATCTGGTCCACCCAGGATGACGCCATTAAAGACTCCGAATGTGGGTAATACAGTTTAGTTTCATGTTCATTTTCACTTCCAACGGCTTGAGCTACTGGCTGAGTTCTGCTTGTTCACTTTACTGAATTGTGTGGCCCTGGGCAAACGTCATATGACTGACTACATCAGTCCGACCCCCTCCTTCTTCCCAAACCAGCAGCCCTTGGGACAGGGGACAAGGCGTCCAGGATTTGTCGGCGCAGTCTCAGTTTGTCACCAGTTGTCCTGGCAGATTTCTGCAAATTTAGCACATGTTCTGGGTTTCAGAGGGGTAAAATAAAACGGGGGATACACTTTTTTTATGAGTTCCAAGGCAGTACTTTGTGTTGGCTATTATTAATAAGCAGTTTTAGCAGGCATGATACTGGGTTTAAAAATGTTTCATTTAATGTATTTACTTGGTACCACATTCTCTGTTTCTATATTGATGAGCTCTGTCATTTAAGTCTTTCTGTGCTCTTCGGGTGATGTTAAATAACAGTCTTTCTATTTTTGTGAAATGTCTTTTTTTCAAAATCAAGTCTCCCTAGCCTGGAGTACCAAATGCTATAGTTTATATTTAAAAAAAAATCTATTTATGGTAGGAAGAGCAATGTTATTAATGGCATGTTTGAATTAATCTCAGCCACTGGCAATCACTCTGGCCGCATTCCAATCTATTATTTTTAGCCCACCAGTTCACCTTAGTTTGGACCCAGCAATATGCAAATCTTTCTTGACCAATGGAACAGTCCAGCTCGAACTGCCACGCTGGGTCTAAACTGAGGTGGCATGGTGTGCAAAAAAATTATGGCTTGGAATGTTGCCCAAGTGATTATCAGAGGCTTAGATTAATTCACATTCCATCCATCACTCTTTGTGTATTTCAGTGTCTAGGTGGGATGGGTGTGCCCCTTACATACTGTGCCAATGGAACCAAACTATACCTGGCTGAGCCCAATTTGGGCAACGCCGGTCCTGGTTTGCTTGAGGACCTGGCATGGCAGTTCGGGCGGCTCCCATTGGAGCAGGGTCAAAACTGATTTGCATATGACTGGCTCCAAATGGAGGTGGCATGGTATGTAACATAACGATGGATTGCAGTGCGACCTGAAGATGTTTACATTTGGTCGATAAAATCTCAAACAATGACTCTTAGTTTTTTTTTTCTTAGACTTACTTTCATTGAGTAGCAGCCTTCACTCCAGTAGACCAAACGTGTCATGACTTATGGGTGTACGAAGTTGGGGCACTTTTTGGAGCACAAATGCTGAAATGGGGGAGTAGGGCGGGAACCCTGGTGGGTCTGGCGCTGGAGAGCAGAGTGAGTGGATGTGCAAAGCATCTGTGGTCTCTGGCATAGGGTGCCTTCCAGACATGGATAAACATATAACTGCTTCCCCTCCCCCCTCCCCCCGTGAATGACAAAGAATAGAATGAGACAGTTCCTCCCTCTTCGGATATTTTCATTTATTCAAGAAATAGTGCTACCCTGCTCGGACACTCTTAGCCACTGGTCACATGCACTGACAAAGCCAATTGGCCTACCTTTGTGGTAAAATGAATGGTATTTGTGATTAGCAGCAACACCGCTTTCTTTGCCCAAGACTCTGTAAAGAAGCTATTGTAGGACAGGGATTTTTTTCGAGGAGCTCGCAGTGTACAGTGTTTATAAAAAAATAAAAATAAAATATTTTTTTAAAGTCCTGGCACAGTAAGATGGTCGCCTCGGTCTGCGTCTTCACGCTGCACCATACGAACACAGGGTAACGTGTCACTTTCACACTTCTCACAAGTGCACCGAATGTTGTGCAATGCCCGCTTGTGAATGTAGTGCCCCTCCCACAGCCCCATGGGCACGGGCCCAGCGCAGAGCGGGCCAGGGCCACGCCTCGGGTCGCATCTGCATCAGATTTAGTGTGGGTAAAAGGGGCTGCCGGGTGGCCCTGAGATGTGATGCCCTTGATGTGGAACATGCACACCGCCCAGACAGTGTGGGCTTCTTGGCACTGAAAGGACAGACACGGCACATGCGCAGCTCACCGCCTGGCACAGTACGGATGCGGGCGTAGGCGCCGGTGCCAAGGTAAAGGCAGTTCTGCCGCACACATACAAACAACTTTTGAGTACACAGTAAACATTTTACCCACGAGCACACGTGTTGCACATGTAAGACACATAGGAGCAATTAAACATCCTTGCATACATGAGCTGGATGTTTCCTCCCATCGTCTGCTAGACAAATAGCAGCGCCAGATTCTCACACCAACCACGCACGAAGCAGCGCGAGAGAGGTGCAAGCTTCCCTTGCACACGTACAACATGAAGTGCAACAGTGCAAGCTTCTACCACCTTGAAGAGACACAGCATACAAGGTGCAGGCTTCTCTTGCACAGAGCACACGTGCAGGGTGGACAGCAGCAGCGTAAGCTTCACTCACTTGCAAGAGGCACAGCATGAGAGGTGCAAGCTTCTGTTACATGGAGCACGTGTACAGCACGGACTGTAGAAGTGTAAGCTTCACTCACTTGCAACAGCACAGTGTGGGATGGTGAGAGCACAGCATGAGATGTGGGGGCTTCACACACACACACGTGCAACTTGAAGTGTAGTAGTGCATGCTTCTATCACCTGCAAGAGGCAGACGTCGGTTCAGCAAGCACATGAGCTGTAACAGTGAAAGCTTCCATCACTTGCAAGAGCACAGCATAGGATCGAGCGAGCACATCTTAGGCTATGGAGAGCACAACATAGGTTGAGGCAAGCAAAACCTAGTATGTGAAGTGCAGCAGTGCTTCCACAGCACCATCCTTCTACAGCACCACCGCGCCATCCTTCTACAGCACCACCGCGCCATCCTTCTACAGCACCACTCCCCCATGCTTCCACAGCACCACTCCCCCATAATTCCACAGCACCACCACTCCATGCTTCCACAGCACCACCACTCCATGCTTCCACAGCACCACCACTCCATCCTTCCACAGCACCATCCTTCCACAGCCCCACCTCTCCATCCTTCCACAGCCCCACCGCGCCATCCTTCCACAGCACCACCGCGCCATCCTTCCACAGCACCACCGCGCCATCCTTCCACAGCACCACCGCGCCATCCTTCCACAGCACCACCGCGCCATCCTGGCTCTGTGTGTGGGGGTGGGGTTTGGTGTGTGTGTGTGTGGGGCTGTGTGTGTGTGGGGCTGTGTGTGTGTGGGGCTGTGTGTGTGTGGGGCTGTGTGTGTGTGGGTAGGGCTCTGTGTGTGGGTAGGGCTCTGTGTGTGTGTGTGTGGGTAGGGCTCTGTGTGTGTGTGTGTGGGTAGGGCTCTGTGTGTGTGTGTGTGGGTAGGGCTCTGTGTGTGTGGGTAGGGCTCTGTGTGTGTGTGGGTAGGGCTCTGTGTGTGTGTGGGTAGGGCTCTGTGTGTGTGTGTGGGGCTCTGTGTGTGTGTGTGGGGGGGGGCTCTGTGTGTGTGTGTGTGTGTGTGTGGGGGGGGGGGGGTGTGTGTGTGGGTAGGGCTGTGTGGGTGTGTGTGTGGGCAGGGCTCTGTGTGTGTGTGTGGGCAGGGCTCTGTGTGTGTGTGTGGGCAGGGCTCTGTGTGTGTGTGTGGGCAGGGCTCTGTGTGTGTGTGTGGGCAGGGCTCTGTGTGTGTGTGTGTGGGTAGGGCTCTGTGTGTGTGTGTGTGTGGGTAGGGCTCTGTGTGTGTGTGTGTGTGGGTAGGGCTCTGTGTGTGTGTGTGTGGGTAGGGCTCTGTGTGTGTGTGTGTGTGTGGGTAGGGGTGTGTGTGTGTGGGTAGGGGTGTGTGTGCGTGTGCGTGTGCGTGTGCGTGTGCGTGTGCGTGTGCGTGTGCGTGTGCGTGTGTGTGTGTGCCTGGGTGGGGCGCTGTGCGCCTGGGTGGGGCGCTGTGCGCCTGGGTGGGGCGCTGTGCGCCTGGGTGGGGCGCTGTGCGGGGCGCTGTGCGCCTGGGTGGGGCGCTGTGCGCCTGGGTGGGGCGCTGTGCGCCTGGGTGGGGCGCTGTGCGCCTGGGTGGGGCGCTGTGCGCCTGGGTGGGGCGCTGTGCGCCTGGGTGGGGCGCTGTGCGCCTGGGTGGGGCGCTGTGCGCCTGGGTGGGGCGCTGTGCGCCTGGGTGGGGCGCTGTGCGCGCGGGTGGGGCGCTGTGCGCGCGGGTGGGGCGCTGTGCGCGCGGGTGGGGCTCTGTGCGCGCGGGTGGGGCTCTGTGCGCGCGGGTGGGGCTCTGTGCGCGCGGGTGGGGCTCTGTGCGCGCGGGTGGGGCTCTGTGCGCGCGGGTGGGGCTCTGTGCGCGCGGGTGGGGCTCTGTGCGCGCGGGTGGGGCTCTGTGCGCGCGGGTGGGGCTCTGTGCGCGCGGGTGGGGCTCTGTGCGCGCGGGTGGGGCTCTGTGCACGCGGGTGGGGCTCTGTGCGCGTGGGTGGGGCTCTGTGCGCGTCATGAGCAATGCCAATAGCTCTACCTTTAATAATGCCGAGACCATTGCATTGTAAATAATAATAATAATAATAATAACAGACATTTCTAAAGCGCGAACAGCTACCTCGCAAGGAGGTGTCCCGGCGCTATGTGAGCAGCTCAAAGTAGACAATAAGTAAAGCCGGTGGATCAGATCTTTTAAGTGAAAAGCCAAGTTTTTAAATGTTTCCTGAAACCAATCTCTGATGTTGCCGACTGAATGGCAGGCGGTAGGGCGTTCCACAGCTTCACCGTGTTTGCTGAAAATGTCCTGCCTCCCAAACGCGCCTTTCTGACTCGTGGGACGTGTAACTGGCGTAGAGAGTTTGACCTTAAGAGTCTCGCCTGTTCATACCTAGGGAGTCTTGCTTTAAGATAGCTAGGACAGGTGCCACGGAAAGCTCTGAAAGCCAGTGTTAGCGCCTTAAATTTAATTCTGCTTGCCACCGGCAGCCAGTGCAGCTCGCGCAAATGCGAAGAGACATGCTGTTTAAAAGGAATGTGTTTTAACAGCCTCGCAGCCGCATTCTGCACGGTCTGCAGACGTTGAATCAAATATTTGGGTAGGCCCAAATATAAGCCATTTGCATAGTCCAGCTTCGAGGTGACCGTCGCATGGACTACCATTTTTCGGCAGTCTTCTGGAAGCAACACGAGGAACTTGCGCAAATTCCTCAGCTTGCTTAAGCACCCTGTTGTCACTTGCTGAATGTGGGCAGAAAAGTCTAAGCTCTCATCCCACCTTACCCCCAAGTTTTTAGCCTTTGTGCTGGGGGAAGGCGCAGGGCCCATCTCAGATGGCCACCACAGATCCGGGGAAGGGCGAAGGCCTTTCCCAAAAAAGATCACCTCCGTCTTGCCAGCATTCAACTTTAATTTATTGGTGTTCATCCAGCTGGCTACATCGCGGAGGCACCCCTTAAATTTAGAGTAGGGGAAGACGAGCTGGGTATCGTCTGCGTATGAGATTGCCGTGACCCCCCATTAGGCAATCATAGTAAAAAGTGGTGCCAGATAAATATTAAAGAGTAGTGGTCTAAGTGCCGATCCCTGAGTGACCCCACACCCCAGTCGCTTAGGTTTAGAGGAGAAAGAGCCCAACGCCACCTTCTGTGACCGGTTGGTCAAAGAGGAATAAAGCCACCCAAGTGCTTTATCCTGAAGGCCAATGTCCTCTAGGCGCTGCAGAAGTCTGCCGTGGTCGACCGTATCAAATGCGGCCGATAGATCCAGGAGCACCAGCATAGCAGATGCTCCTGAATCTAGAGACCACCTAACCGACTCAGCTACTTCAATCAGGGCGGTCTCAGTGCTGAAGCCCGGACTAAAACCCGATTGAGTTTCATGCAAGATCTTATTCTCTTCAATGAAACTATTCAATTGGCGCTGAATCAGTTTTTCCATCATTTTACCTGGAGCAGCCAATAGGGAAATCGGTCGGAGATTGCTCAAATCCTCCGGATCTCCATTTGGTTTGTTTTTTTCAGAGGGAGGAGTGTGGCATGTTTCCAACAGTCCGGAAACACCCCAGATGTAATGGACGTGTTCCAAATATGCAGAAGAGTGGTCACAATTGACTCCGCCATCATGCTCCAGAGCTTCGGTGGGCAGAGATCATCAGGCGCCCCCGATTTGCACCTCTATTTCTTGCAATGCCTCCTTAAATGAGATAGAATGAAATTGACCCAAGAACGAGGAAGATGGACTATTATCAACACTATCAGCCATTACGGTGGGACAAGAGTCGGAGAAGGTACCATACACTTCCTTAATTTTGTCATCAAAATAATCCGAGATACCTTCACAGAGAGCCTCGGATGGGATGACTTCTGTTTCAATAATTCTCGGCTTGAAAAAGGACTGCACTATTTTAAAAACTTCTTTACTGGATTGTTCCGCATGACGGATAGAGGTGGCAATATTACGCCTTTTTGCTTTTTTTATAGATTTGTGCAACTTGCGGAGGGCTGTTCTATAGCAAGCCTTAGCTGATTCACAATAGTTCACCCGCCAAAGGCGCTCCAGTCTCTTGCATGCACCCTTCTCTGCCCTTAGCTCTGTAGAGAACCATGGGGCAGAAGGGGATTCCCTGCGAGATAGAGCGAGTTTGGCTGGAGCGATGGTCTCCATCATATCGCCTATCCATCCATTCATTGCCACTGCATCTGCATTTGGATCTGTAGTTAGCACTGGAGGGTAAACTGTCAAGGCCGCGCCAATAGTGTAAGGTCGAAGATTTTTCCATTGCCTGAGCACAAAGGAGTGTCTACCAGTGGCCTGAGAGCAGGATGGCAGTGTAATGGCAAAGGAGATCAGGAAGTGATCCGACCACAGCAGAGGCTGTGGGGTCTCAACTGTTGTATCATGGATGTTAGAAAAAATAAGGTCCAGCGTGTGGCCTGCACTGTGCGTGGGGCCAGTAACAATTTGTGTTAAATTAGCTCCTCTCAGGGTAGATATTACCTGGTCTGCCAAGGGGCAGCGCAACCCATCAACACGAGCATTAAAATCGCCCACTACTATAAAGTAGGGGTGTATAAGAGAGCTTTGGACAATAATGTCCATAAGTTCACCTGAACTGGCCACAGTGCAGTCCGGGGGTCTATATATAACTATCCCTGCCAATGAACATTGGGGATTAACTTGCAGACAGAAGTGAAGCCCTTCTATCCCTGTGATCGAGGTAGGTAGCGAGGATGTGAGGGTAAATTTATCTTTGAAAATAAGAGCCACCCCCCACCCCTTCTGTTCTTCTCCCGGTTCGAAAAGATCATTTTGAAACCTGGAGGGATAGCTAAGGCGATAGTAGTCAGGTTGTCTTCGTTCAGCCATGTTTCTGTCAAGAACAGGGCGTCCCGCTCCGCGTCCATCAACAGTACCCAAATGTCATCAGCATGCCTAGAGAGGGATCTACAATTCAGTAGGCCAGCTCTAAAACTTAGTTTAGGGGGACCCACTGTAAGTTTAGATTTTAACTTGCCGGGCGGGTTGGCTGCTATAGAATTCCCACATAACGCCTTGTCGCAGTATAAACATACCAGCGGTAGTTCGGTGTTAGCTAACGCAACCCTTTCAGCCTTACAGTCCATTGCTGTATTCATCGCGAATAGGTCCGTCCTGGACCACGAGATCCTCTCCCTGTCCCTACCATCACCGGCAGCGTTTCTGGCGCTGGTCGCGCTGCCGTCGCGGACGGGCGCAGACGGGCTTGCCCTTGGCGCGCCTTCGGCGCGCAGACGACGCGCCCGCTGCGCCCGTCCGCTGCGCTCCCGGCACATCCCCTCTGGTTTGTAGAGCTTACCCACGTGACTCCGCCCGTCAGCTGACCCTCCTCTGTGCCCTGATTGGTGGTCCCGACCGTCGGACCCCGGGGGCACTGCTGCTTTTCCCTAATCTGTCCCTCGAGCCAGGAAAACGATGCAGGTAGGCAAGTGTGACCTTAGAACCGTTTCTAGGAAAGTGCAATATGCAATGTTCAATAGGCAATTAAAATTAAGAGCTAGACTCCCGGCAGTGCCTCAGGAGCGGCTTCTTTACAGTGTGCGCGAGGTAACACAGAATAAAAACAAATTCAGGACGTGCAAATGTGCAATTAATTAAAAAACCTGATCTCCCGGCTGTGCCTCAGGAGCAGTGCAACACCTTGTTACTTTTTGTTTGTAGAGACACAAACCATTCTTTAGAGAGTAAAATATATCAAAGAGTGCATATGAACATGTTTATGTTACATAACTGTCAGATTTCAAGAGCTTTGTTTTGTAAACAAAAGCTCGCTCGCATTTCAATATCCAACTACACCATCACTTTAATATTTTATTTTCAGTGAATTTCAGATTCTTTTTACGTAAGTTAGGATCTTCTCATACCTAACTATAACATCACTTTTACTTTTTTCCCCCCAGTGAATTTCAGTTTTTAATAAATCATATTCAAAGTTGAGCATACACCCAATCTCCTTGGGCAACACGCAAACTCCCGGGCAGTGGATAACCATTGTTGTGCATGGCCTTTGGCTGTGCGCAAAGGAGGCTGGCCACAGGACCAGAGCCAAACCACTCCACCCAAGCACCCAAACCCCACACAGTTTGACTGCAGGCCCTTGCTAGGGCAGCCCAACCCCGTTGCATACTGCCTTTGGACTGCTTAATGGCAGCTGGCTGCAGGTTCTGGTCTCGAACCATACCCTTGTAAAATAATTTAATGGTTTTTGGATAGCATGAAAATGGTATTGCAGTACCATAGTGGGTGCTGCACCGGGTATAGCGGTACTGGGTGCTGGGTACCAGGGCACAGGTTACCCGTAGTCCACTGACTTAAGTAGGGTCCATTTGAGGCGCACCTCTGCACATGGCCTGGGGATCTGGGTAGGCCCTCTTATGTGGCTTCTCAAATATAGTTTCAGTACTCCGGAGGGGTGGAGGTTAGAGGGTTGGAGGACCACGTTCCTGAGCCCTTTAAAGGGTGGCCACTAGAATTTCTTTAGTGTTACAGCCAGCCAAGCAGGTCACTTCTTCCCAGCACTGCAGTACCAAAATGACCAACAGGAGAAATAGATCTCTCGGCCAATCATGATAGCCTATTTTCTTTATTGCGGAAATCCACAGCAGCAACCACCCAGATGTAGCCAACTTTTTCCATGCATTAACCCCTTCCTGTCCAACCCAAGCCCTTATTTAAAGGCTAATTTCTCAGAAGCATTTGTATGGATTTACAGCAACTCAGAAAAAGCACATTTGTTTAGTAAAGTGCTAACTTTTGTCAAATTTGATGTAATTTCTTTGAGCATTTTCCTGTTATCAAGAGCAAAGCTTCCTAAGAGAATTAACATGGGAAATCACAATCTTTGGGGCCCCCTCCCCCTTTTTCTTAGCCCCCGCTTGACAGATCAGTGTGAAACTTTTCATGAATGAGGCAAGGTAGATGAACTTTTTTCTTTGGCAATATTTGGCCAGATTCTTCTAACAGCATCAACGTTATTAAAGAATCAAAAAAACGTATCCTGTAGAAACTCTGATCTAACTATAACATATTGAAACCTAAGGAAAGGCTTTAAATTCAACAGCTCCTATTCTAACCAAGCATTTGCAATGCAATAGGTCTCGCATTAGGGAAAGTGTGAGCTATTCATATTGTAAATGAAATGTTTTTTTAATATGTGTTGGCTTTGAAAATATATAAATTATTAGCATTGTTATTTACAAAGCCAATAACTTACACTTTCCTAATGCGAGTCCTATTGGCTATGGCAATGCTTGTTGGTAGCAAGCAAGGACAGTGCTGTTGTGGTGCTGAGTGATGATGTGGTTGGGCTGAGCGATGATGTGGTTGGGCTGAGCGATGATGTGGTTGGGCTGAGCGATGATGTGGTTGGGCTGAGTGGTGATGTGGTGGTGTCCCAGAGTGATGTGGTGGTGTCCCAGAGTGATGTGGTGGTGTTGTGCGGCGTGCAGCAGTGTGCGGCGTGCAGCAGTGTACAGAAAGCAGTGTGAGTAATGCAGCAGTCTGAGGCGGGCAGCAGTCTGAGGCGTGAGGCATGGGGTGAGCGAGGGTGAGCGAGGGTGAGCGAGGGGGAGCGAGGGGGAGCGAGGGGGAGCGAGGGGGAGCGAGGGGAGCGAGGGGGAGCGAGGGGGAGCGAGGGGGAGCGAGGGGGAGCGAGGGGGAGCGAGGGGGAGCGAGGGGGAGCGAGGGGGAGCGAGGGGGAGCGAGGGGGAGCGAGGGGGTGTGAGGGTGAGAGGGGGTGTGAGGGTGAGAGGGTGTATGAGGGTGAGAAGGTGAGTGAGGGTGTGTGAGGGTGAGGGGGTGAGGGTGTGTGAGGGTGAGGGGGTGTGAGGATGAGGGAGTGTGTGAGGGGGTGGGTGAGGGGGAGGGGGCATGAGGGGGAGGGGGCATGAGGGTGAGGGGGCATGAGGGTGAGGGGGCATGAGGGTGAGGGGGCATGAGGGTGAGGGGGCATGAGGGTGAGGGGGTATGAGGGTGAGGGGGTATGAGGGTGAGGGGGTATGAGGGTGAGGGGGTATGAGGGTGAGGGGGTATGAGGGTGAGGGGGTATGAGGGTGAGGGGGTATGAGGGTGAGGGGGTATGAGGGTGAGGGGGTATGAGGGTGAGGGGGTATGAGGGTGAGGGGGTATTTGAGGGTGAGGGGGTATTTGAGGGTGAGGGGGTATTTGAGGGTGAGGGGGTATTTGAGGGTGAGGGGGTATATGAGGGTGAGGGGGTATATGAGGGTGAGGGGGTATATGAGGGTGAGGGGGTATATGAGGGTGAGGGGGTATATGAGGGTGAGGGGGTATATGAGTGTGAGGGGGTATATGAGTGTGAGGGGGTATATGAGGGTGAGGGGGTGGGTGAGGGGGTGGGTGAGGGGGTGTGAGGGTGAGGGGTGTGAGGGTGAGGGGGTGTGAGGGTGAGGGGGTGTGAGGGTGAGGGGGTGTGAGGGGGTGTGAGGGTGAGGGGGTGTGAGGGTGAGGGGGTGTGAGGGTGAGGGTGTGTGAGGGTGAGGGTGTGTGAGGGTGAGGGTGTGTGAGGGTGAAAGGCTGTGTGAGGGTGGGTGAGGGGGGAGGGGGCGTGTGGGGGAGGGGGAATGTGTGAGGGTGGGGGAATGTGTGAGGGTGAGGGGGTGGGTGAGGGTGAGGGGGTGGGTGAGGGTGAGGGGGTGTGAGGGTGAGGGGATGTGAGGGTGAGGGTGAGGGGGTTTGGGGGTGTGGGGGGGTTTGGGGTGAGGGGGTTTGAGGGTGAGGGGGTGTGGGGGTGAGGGGTGAGAGGGTGAGAGGGTGAGAGGGTGAGGGGGTGTGAGGGTGTGAGGTGGGTGAGAGGGTTGTGAGGATGAGGGGGGTGGGGGTGTGAGTGTGAGCACCAACTGAGTTCGGTCTTTTTGAGATTCAGTCAGCTGCCGACTTTCAAAAGCGTATCACCGACAGAACTTCACGAGGGTGACCCCCACGAATGCTCTTCGTCCACCTTTAATCTCAGGGCAAGTTGAGCGTTAAAGTACTTACAACATCTTGCATTAAAGTTATGAACAGTTTTTTTTGTTTTTTTTAAAGGCAGGTAAGTGTGCTGAAATGGGAAAGCCCTTGGCACACTCGATACTCGAGAGCTTGGTTAGGAATCAGTGATTGTTAGGCAGCTCAGTGCGTGGGTTCAGCCAGGAAGGAACCCATTCATTTCAGTGCGGTACCCTGAATGCAGACGTCAGAATGACGTTAAAGTAGGAAAATAGGAGAGAAGGTTGGACAGTGATGACAGATTCCGACTGGTTTGAGCCATTACATTTCGGACACCGTCGCCAGCTCCTAGAAGTCGTCGAACCCGGAAGTAAATAGCAAGCTTAACAATTTTAGCTTAGTCATGCAAGCCTAACCTCCTAGGAGTACCCCATGGCATTACAGTCGAGTCCTTTGGTCAGGCCAAGGCAAACCTGTATGTCACCTCACTGCAGCACCATGTGTTTGCCTTTTTATTGTCCCCTTAAAAACACGACCAAAAAGAGATGCAAAACGGGAAATGGGAAAACAACACACTTTCGGATCAACCTGAAAGCATTTGGTGGGTCTCACAGTTTTATAAACATAATGCTGTAAGGATTTCCAATGTTCGTCCATACGAGATGGGGTCATGCAGACATTCATGGTTAGAAGCATTTCTATTTAATTGTATGAAAATGTAGTCTGGCACGGATCGGATTGGCCTCCCTGTCTTGAATAAATAAAGTGCCCACGAAGTGAGCAGTGAATGTATTCAATCTCCACTAGTAATATAGCTAGTTGAACCAGAATGGAATAAGTTCTTCAGTGCCAATGGTAGCACCGCGGCTATGTCTGTGGTCCAGTCCGACTCTAGATGCATACTACCACACGTCCAACAGGACTGGCCTGAGAAGATGCTTCCTAATGGCTCCCTGAAAAACCTTCCAAGCTTCCATCACTCGCAACAGAAACCGCTACTCCAGAAAGCAAATTCAGCAACTCTTCAGAACAAGATGGTGCTAAACAAGCGTATTTTACATTGAAAGGTAAACAAAAAAAACTCTTAGCCTCGGAAGCATCTGGTGAGTCAGGGGGCGGGTGAGCGGGAGGCATTCCTTTGTAGTCTGGTGGGGGGGAATGCGAGGCACAAATGGTGTAATGGTTGTGTGCGAGCAGCTTCTTTTCAAGTTGGATGGGGGGCAGGGGAGCGAGCGAGTGGGAGGGAAGGAGGCATTCCATTGAAGTCTGGTGCGAGGCAAGTCGGATGGGGGGGCGGGGGAGCAGGGGAGCGAGCGAGTGGGAGGGAACGAGGCTCACCCACTCTCCAAATACTCTACATCGCTCTTGCCAAAAAAATATCATTTTGACTGCCTAGCAATTTGCCTCTGGTTGTGCAATTAGTGTCTCCAAATGGGCTACCAACTATTTTCAGGCAATCTATGCAGAAACATTTCTCCTCTCTCCCTCTCAAGGCTGTCTTATTGATTTTGTTTGGGTTTTGTAAACGGAGCTCATGATGCCGAAAGCCTAACACTATATAGCATGTACGCGCACACAGACATCCTGCCAAAGCATCTGCATTGCCGTGAAGAAGCGCATTGCGAGGAGCTTTAATCCCAATTTGGTGCGCAGATTCGTTGTTACAGCCCTGGGTCACTCGTGCAGCGCTGTGCAGAAGCTCATTGCTATGCTACTACTGAATAACAAAAAAACAAACATAATTGTATGAGCAATAATCCAAGCGTTTAGTTTTTTTTTTTATCCGTATAGTAAAAGTAAGTAAAATATTTACTTTATCAATGCAGACCCTACAAATATGATCATTCCACAGCGGTTGTGTCAAATAAATGCAATACAGCCAGTGACTTCACATTTCGATGTTTTAAACTAAGAAGACCTCCAAAAGACCAGTGTCGGATCTTCACAGTAAAACCCTAATATATGTAAAACAAATAGGCAGTACGCAAAGATGATCCAAGAATCACAATACCCGGGTCAAACACCGTGACTGTTCACAGCTATCCCATATCCTAGGCAGCATGTACCATTTATTCCTTTTGTCACTACACTGAATCAATACACTGTCTCTAATGCAACAGATCCTTCCGTTCTTTCCAAGTTGGCTGCCGAAATGCTGGCGAGTCACTTAGTGGTGCATGAATCTGGTCTACTCTGCTGAATGTTACACGCCCCTCTCCCAATTGCTCCAATTGTAACAGCACACTTAACCTGCAGCCTCGGGCACCTACCGACGCTCCGGCAGCCTGCAGTGAATATTAGTAATGAAATTAAAAGTGGCCACAAAATGAAACTAAAAGCGGCCGGGAAATAAAATAAAAATAAAACAAGCCCTTACCCAAAGGAAAAAAAAAACATGCTCTCGGCATTGCTATGGGGGGGAGCATTCCTTTGAAGACTGCTGCGGCGGGCGGGGGAGCGGCAGCTTTGAAGTCTGATGAGGCACAGACAAATGGTAGTGTGACGTGGCTGGTGTGGCGGGGGAGCGGAAGGGATGCTTCTGATGCCTGGCTCGGGGAGCAAATGGGTTTGACGTGCACGCGTGTCTCACACGACTGGATCACATGCACTGTACGTAATCTGCACTTGTTCAAGAGTTTGTTTCGCCTACTATATACTCGCCTATTAATCCCTGCAGGATATAATAGGCGAGACCTAAAAAAGGCGTTCAGGAGTGCCTCACTTTTTTCTTGAACACAAAATGTTGGAGCTTTAGTTGAGGACAAGATTTGAGAACTCAGAAAATGTGTCCTCATTTTAGCTTTATAGGGCTCTAACCATAATTTCTATGACAAAAAAAATCATTATGTTCCTTTATTACAAACTCCAATCAGTAGGAAATGAATTCAGTTTTACAATTTTGATTCCATTAACGTGGCGTTCGGGTGTGTCATACATTCAGGATGTTAGCACTCTGGTCGCTAATTAGAATTCTGTGATGAAGCTGCAGTTGAACACAAGAGAGTTAAATGATATACTGCTGCTGGTGTTAAAAGTACGTTTCAGTCTGCATATTGAAATGTTAAACTGGCATGGATGAGGAAGATATTTGAGAACTTGTAGAAAATGTGTCCTCATTTTGGCTTTCCAAAGCACTAACCATAATTATTATGGTAAAATGAACCTCCTGCTTTCGTGCATTTGTAAAGTAAATGCTATCAGTTTTACAGCTTGGATTCCTACAAGATGGATTTAGGTGCGACCCAGTTTTGTCAAAAATACAAAATATTACCTCTATAGTTGTTTATTTGAACACTATGGTGAAGCTACTTTAGAACACTGGGTAATCATCTGAGAGGATGCTGCTGCTAGAGGAAGTACACATTTTACTCACAATATCAGGCTTTAGTATCACTGGTTGAAGAAGACGGTGTGAACTTCTAGAAAGTGTGTTCTTGTTTTGGCTTCTGAAGCACATCCCATAACCTGTACGAGACACTCATGAGAGAAACCAGTCTTCTTCCAAACATAGCTTTTCAAATCCAGACAGAGGTTCAGCATATTTTCACAGTGAAATTCACCTTGGAACTCACCAGAATTCCTAAAATTAATATCACACCACCAACAAATGATTTATACTGTGACTAAAATCTTATCGTCCTTCATATGTGCTCCTTTTTGTGACCCTTAAAATCTGGCATTCACAACAATGCATTTCAAGTAGCACCATGCCCCCGGGTGCTGTAATGGCTGCCACAATTTGAGGTCCATGTTGCAGCTAGCCATTCAGGATATACTATTTGCATTTAAACTAACCAATCAGAGCATAGCTGTACCTCAACGGTCCAAATATTTAACTTTTTTATTCCTTTGGGCCCATCCCATGCCCCTCTTTCAATGCTAATTTCTCAAAAACACCCAAACAAATTCACACCACATCACAACAAGCCTTTGCAATACAATAGGTCTCGCATTTTAGAAACGTTGACCTATTAGTATTGTAAATGACAATGCCTTTCATTATTGCAGGTTTTTAAAACACATAAAAGGTATAGTCATTTACAATGTCAATAGTTCAAACTCTCACAATTGCGAGACCTCTTGCATTGCAACTGCTCGTTACTAATTTGAAATGGCGCCTTCAATGACTGACCCTGATCGGTATGCATGTCTGGTGTCCGCGAAGAAAGATGAAGCAGCGTGTGTAGGAGCGGCAGGCAAACAACAAGAAACAGCAGAGGACCAGTTGACGAAAAAAGAAAAGAGTGTGCCAAACACCCGAAAAGAAAAGCCAAAAGTAAGGGTATAAGAGACAGGGGCAGTCACCACCAAAGTTGAAACCCACCCAAAGGCGGGATAACTAGCAGCCTTTAACAAATTAAAATAAAGCAATTTTCACAGTCAAAGAAAAGAACAAATGGCAAGTGGTGGGCATAGCTATGCACCTAGAGTAGCTACACCATGCCTCGCAGAACAGCGCATCACGCTGCTAGGCTCAACCTAGAAAGCACACTTTCTATGTAAAGTTCTATTTTTAGCCACATTTTGTGTGATTCCAATAAGCCATTTTTTTCTGTACCAAAGAGCAAAGTTTCCTATGGGAATTAACATGGGACCTTCCCTTAGACTCCTCTTTTTTTGCCACTGCTAGGCTGATCAGCAGAAGTAGGTGAACTTTTCAAACAGCCCCAACGTCATTACCTAAACAAAAACACACTTTCTATGGAAACTCTGACCTAATTGTAACGCACAGTGGCAATCACCACTATGTATGTATAATTATAATATTTATATATACACGTGAGTAGCTGTGTGACTGTATCGGTGTGTGAGTGGGTGTATGAGTCACAATACAGGTGTGAGAGTGTCCGAGTAGCTGTGTGGGTGACAGTGGCTGTGTGAGTGGCGGTATGGGTGGGTGACTGGATGGGTGAATGGGTGTGTCAGTGACTAGTGTGAGTGAATGGGTAACTGGTTGTGTGGGTGTGTGAGTGGCTGATTGAGTGATTAGGTGTATGAGTGGATGTGTAGGTCAACTGGGTGTCTCAGTAGCGGTGTGGGAGTGGCTGTATGATCATGCTTGGTCAGTGAGCGGGTGTGTGAGCCGCTCAATGGATATGTGAGTGGTTGTGTAAGTACATGTACGGGTCTGTGTAAGGGTACGTGAGCAGTTGTGTGAGTGGGTGTATGAAAGGTTGTTTAGGGGTGTGAGTGGTTCTGTGGATGAGGTCATCAGTAATGTCACGGACCATGTCATGAGTGATGTAATATGTGAAGTCATAAGCAGTGCATTGCAGCGATGCAAGTTATAGTTAGCTCAGGTAACAGTTGAATTTCACTGGCTTTGTATGAGTGAAATATGAGCCCATCAATAACGTTACTGTAACTTTAGTTTTTTTTCAGTGAATTCATAAGGTTTTTCCCTTCTTCTCCCCCACCCCCAGACTCTAACATTCCTGTAACCTTTGGGTTTTTTTCAGTGAATTTTTATGGTTTTAAAAATTCAATTTCCTAACTATAACGTCTCTGTAACCTTTGTTTTTTAAGTGCATTTGTAAGGCTTTTTAGATTTTATTTCCTAACTGTAACCACTTACCTTTGGAAAAAGTGTGCAAGTTTGTGCACGAGTGTCTCAGTGGGTGTATGAGTAGGTTTTTTAGTGGGTATATGAGTGTTTAAGTGGGTCTGTGAGTGGGTGTGTGAGTCTCTGATAGGGATGGACGGTAAACTCACCAACATCAGCGGAATTTGCAGAGTTTTGCCACTCCACGCTCTGCTTGGAACACACAGTTCAGCAAAAACTCTGCCAACACCAGAGTTTACTGGTGCGCTCACCCCTAGACTTCATCCCCCAACCAGTAGTGTGCCAGGAGGTCCCTTTGCAGAGTGGTTGAGAAACAGGCGGGCCTCCAACGAGGTCTGAGCAATTCTGTGGTGGGTGACTTACTTGTGGCAACAATAGGAGTTCTTGGCTCCCAACAACCCTCAGCAGCCAAGGGGGC
This sequence comes from Lissotriton helveticus, assembly GCF_964261635.1. NCBI lineage: Eukaryota > Metazoa > Chordata > Amphibia > Caudata > Salamandridae > Lissotriton > Lissotriton helveticus. Next base: position 669,751,729 of record NC_136061.1, read on the forward strand.
TTCACCCCCCAACCAGTAGTTCACAAGGAGACTCCTTTGCAGAGTAGATGAGAAAGAGGGCAGGCCCTTAGACGAGCTTGCAGCAATCCCGCTTTGTGGGTGTTATTTAGCCCCGGGTAAATGGTGGTCCTCAGGGGAGGAGGGGTCCACACACCCTCAATTAATCTTTCTTTTGCCCCAGGGAGGTGATAGCCCCTGGGGCTCAATGAGCCTCATGAGGGGGGGCTCGGTGCACCCCCCCCATTACATTTTCTATGAGCCCGCATACCCGCGGAACCTGGCCAACCAGAGGGCTAAATTGTAGAGAAGATATGGACCCGCGCATATTTTTTTTTGTGGGAAGAAGCTGCAGATCCAGCGCAATTCCTGCCTAAATATTTTTGGGGGGTGCTTTTTGAACCATCCTCTGGGGACAAATCTAATAAAAAATGGGAGGGGGCCTACCCTTCCCTAGCCTTATTACGCCGAGGGCGTTGGTGTGCCCCCCACCCCACAATCCTCCATTCCCTAGGGCCCTATGTATTTTCAAGGGGTGGGGTGCTAAATGGGTCCCCTTCCCAAGCCTTAGTAAGCCCTGGGGAGCCCATTCCCTAAGACCAATTTTTCCTTTAAAGGGGGAATGGGGGCAGACCCGCAGAGCATATTTTGGCCCAAGAGACTCCATCCCATGAGGCCCAATGTGTTAAGAAGAGGGGGCCCTACTGCCCCACTTCCAAAGCCCTAAAAAGGCCCTGGGGACTGCATTACCCAGGGCTGTATTTTTTTTGTTAAAGGGGAGGGGGCCACGCGTCCCTCTCCCAAGCCTTCTATGGAACCTACAACCCGATCCCCCAGGGCCTGTCTTTATAATAAATAGGTGGATGCCCTGTTGCTCACCCAGAACACCGACCTTACACTCTTTGGGAGACACAGGGGAGCAACAGGGCCCCGCGGCCCCAGATGACTTCCTGCATGCTGCTGGACCCGGCATTACTCCCACCTGGAGGGAGCAGCTATTTATGCTGCACCCTCCAGGCGGGAGCAATCTATTGATCTTCTTCCCTGCCAACATCAGGGTAGCTGCTGCATCCTAGGGGTGGACTCCCAAGGATACAGAAGTCAACTGGCCCCAGTTGATGGCGCCCCAAGTTATAGATTGATAGATATATATATCTATATATATACATATATATATTATGTCTCTCGATGGGACACAACACACAACTGTGTAATATGGCCCTATTTTGCCACTGACTGGTCTGCAGGCCAAATGACTTTTAAATGGTCACAGATCCCGATAGCAATATAGGACAAATTCCACAAGGTACCATTACAAATGTTTTACATTATATATTTATTTGGCGAGTTATTAGCTTGAAAAAGCAGTTTTCCTTAAAGTGTAGCAAACAAAAGGCATTAAATGGAACTGACATATTTAGGCTTCGTTTACCTTTCTAGAACTTCCATATTTAGGCTTCGTTTACCTTTCTTGAAAAAATGGTCAGTAAAACAATGCACTGGGGTAATGGTCAGTGAACTTAAACATAATTATGTGGGAAACACTGGGAACCTGGGTATATGAATACAAAACAAAAATCAATGGTCTTCTTAGGAGAAGCATATCTCTGCCTAAGCTATGGCAAAAACACTTAATTTTCAGTACAATAACAGATTAATTATTGCAGGAATCCCTATTAATTGAAATTAAGAATATGATCGGTGTTCCAAAGACAGCACAGTGAAAGTGATAAGTGACAAAACGTGCATCCGTGCACGAATGGTTTTTTTGTTGTTTTTTTAAAGTACAACATTCCCATGCAATTGCGGACAGAAGTGCAATAATTCATTAAAACAGACTCGGAGTTCAAGTTCACTGTTTATGACACTACAATAAATGTATACAGTCAACAACTATAATTGTCGACATTTCGATCCATCCAACAACTCAAAAAAGGTTCTTCTTCAGGGTAAAGGAGAGCAACCTCCCTTCCACAAAAATCATCTTGGGGTAAACAATAAGTGGCAGAGACAGCTAAATGGTGATAGGCACGTCTTTTAAGTGTTTCATCATAACACACAACACCGTCAAAAGCACACTTACTTTTTTAAGTGTTAGAGCCGCAGACACACAAATGGGAGAGGGACCGGGTCAGCAGGCTATCTGATAACTCCACTGTTCATAAGAGGTTAGTAAAAGGGCAGGCGTTATCCATCTACACAATGGAAGCAAATTCACAAATAGCAGGCAAACACGAATAGGAATAGAAAGCAAAACCGCGAAGAGAAGAACATGACCAGTGAGGCAGGCACCAGGTTAATAATAGAGCAGAGCCACGTATTTCAGTGAAACTCGCAACACAATGGGGACAGAAGGCCAGGGGCATATTACAGATGACTGCGCCCAGTGCGCCGGCGCAAAGTGTGCTGTGCACCAGAGTATGCGCCCGATGCCATTACAGAGGATCGGTCTGTAATGCGCAGTGATGTTGACGCAGACTTTGAACTCTGTGTTTATGTGCATTTGCTTCAGTGCCCATATTGTATTAGCGCACAGACACAAACGCACAAACATACTCTGGAGCACAGCGACAATTAGCGCTGGCGCAGTCATCTGTAATACGGCCCTGGTCTCCACAAAGGAGCTTGAGGGTGGTTAAGGAAAGGCATTAAGTGAGAGCACGAGTAAAGAATAAAAAAATAACTCAAGGAAGGAAGGGCAGAAAATAAACTTGATCTCTGCATGGATTCAGACTGGTCAGAGAACAGGAATGAAACAAAGACGTTCTTGGCGTGCCTAATTAAGATGGAAGTTGGGTTGATTTGTTAATGAAATAAGGGCATCCACTGAGAGAAGGAAATAACGGGGCAAGCCACGAACAATCAATTCAGACAATAATAGCAAGGGACTTACAGATGCAGAGGGACCAAACAAGGCAACAGATGGAGGGTAATTACGGGAGGGACAGGTCCCACCGCAAGCACAGAAAGACGCCACACAAACAGAACGCCCCAGTTCGAGAATTAAAAGATCTAGCTTAGAGCCACCAACAAAGGAAAGAATGCTAAAAGATAGATCTTTTTCAGCGCCGGGACACCTGTGGTTGAGGTTGCTGTTCGCGCTCTACAAATGTTGATATTATTAATAGAAGAAAAGAGGGAAAGGAAATCTATCTAGTCTGTCTGTCTGAGAAGTCAATTTTAAATAATGAAAAATCTGTCTTCGAACTGGCTCAACCAGACCCAGAAAAAGCAGCAGCTTTGAAAAAGCCATTAGGTCTCAATATATAGAAGATACTGCCTTCCATTGCCAGCCAAGCAGTGACTTATGCACTGAGATTCAACTGGCAAAGTTGAGATTAATTAACAAGTCTTAGCGCACATATTACACAGACGCTACCAAAGTCATAACCAACAGAATCTTATCAACATTAAAATCTGACAACTACATGCTACACAGACAAGACTGCACACATCTATATCACACAAAATGCACAAAAGGCAGAAAAACATTTGCACACAGGCATAACATAGATCAACACAATACACACACAAACAATTACATAATGTCTCACTGAATGCAAACACACACAGGAAGGGCATACATAAACAAGAGACACACTCTAGAACATGCCATCTTTGCCATACTCTTATAAATCCAACAAGAACGAATGAAACAGAACCAGAACAGCTATATCCCCTTAAGGTTCCTCATTTTCAGGTAATGTGTCTAAGGTGGGAGAGGTGTGGCGCCGCGGCCAGGGCGACTGACGCTGGAATCTGGGGACCACGGTTCGATCCCCGGCTCCGGCGGCAGGTTAGCCCAGCACCATGTGACTCTGGGCAATAGCTCGCTTAATCTTCCCGACGGCCCCCCAGCGCCTAGAGACCCTTACGGGTGATTGTGCGCTTTACAAATGTGGACTTTACTTTACAAATGCTGACTTTAAGTTGTGCATCAAACTGTTCAATGCACAAAAGGAGAACATTTTCAGATCCATTTCCAGCCCCTGGTCAAGCACATAGGCAAGAACTGGCTGCACAGCAACTAAAATGTCGTAAGGCAAAACTTGGCACAAATGCAAAAACAAAAGTTGCTGGACAGAATGTAGAACGTCATACATTCACCCCAGTACAGAGATCTGGGCCTAAATCCATCGTTTTTTTTTGCTCACCATGCCATTCCAGTTTAAACCCAGCCATATGCAAATCAGTCTTGACCCTGTGCCCCATGGGAACAGTCCAGCCTGAACAGCCAAGCCAGGTCCTCCCTAGACTGGAAACAAGCATCCCAGTACTGGTGTCGGGCTTTCAGCCCTCATCAGCCAGGATAGCTTGATTCCAGTGGAATGGAGAGCACGGGACTCACTTGGCACAAAGCATGAGCATACCTCATCACTTGACTTGTAAGATACTTGTATATTCTCTGTCCCGCAGCAACAAAGGCGTGTGAACAGGGGCCCGCCCTGCGCTCTCTGAGGACATGTCTTAGAGCCAGTGCTTAATTTGTAAAATATTAAGCGCCAGGGCTTTGATCAGGAGGTCACTGCAGATTGCACCACCCATCGCCCCTGTCATCGCTGCCAAAACATCTACCTACCATCTCTCTCACATGTAAATGTGACCGTTCAGATTATTCCAGGTCCCCACAGCTAAAGGGATGGCTGGGGAGGCAGGTATTTGTTATTTTTTAATGTATATTGTTTTCCTAAACAACTGATAAACTGCTCATCTCTAAATTACATGAGCAGCGCCACCTTGTGCCAGACTGCCCTAAGTGTAGTGTTGACAATTAAGTGCCGGTGCCGAGCACCGGAAAAGAATTAAGTCCAGGTGCTCAGCACCTGAAAGCTCTGGTTCAAATTAAGCACTGCTTAGAGCTGGCCTGGAGTAGGAATGATATAATATCCTTAGCCCTCAACGGAGCAGTAAGGCCACCTTCTGCCATCTTCAAATGAAGGTGAGAGCAGGGCCGAAGTAGAAGGAATAAAAAGATATTCGAGACACTTCCAACCTGCACTTTTGGTATATTAATCGGACCCTCTTGCACTGAATTCTGAGCCACAGAGAGCTACATGGATTACACAACAGACTTTAGTACTCTGGGCCACTTAAAGACAAGTGTGGGCAACGTCAAGATGAAGCGCCCTCAAGAAAGGTTGGAAACACTATCAAATCAAATTGATTTTATGTAAAATATATTTATACATTAAGAATAATTCTCAATCATTAAAAAAGCTAAAGTGAACCAAAAGTTTTGTTTGTTAGGCACAGTTTTTCAAATATTTAAAGTCTGATGGGTTCAATAGAGTCTGTCCATTCGAGGTTGGGATGTAAAGGCACAGCCACAGTTTAAAGGTTTCACAACTCTCTTGGTGGATTTATTCAGGTTGCACAGTTGAAAGTTTTATAAAGAGGTGCGAGGCAGACGATTATACGAACACTGTGAGACAAGACATTCGAAGAGACAGAGGGGGTTACAAACAACAAACATGTGGCTAGAACATCTACGGTCAAGACTGATGTGCACATGGCTGGGTCTAAACTGGGGTGATATGGTGAGCAAAAGAACGATGTATTTAACCCAGATTTCTTGACTGGGGGTGAATGTTTGATGTGCTCTGTATTCCGTCGATCATCTGTGTGTCTTTTGCTTTCTAGCCCTAAGTGCGCCGGGTATGCCCACACCTGGGTCCCGGGCTCACTGTGCCACTGGATTCAAGCCAGCCAGGCTGATGAGGGTTGATGCCCCGAAACCGGTCCCAGGATGCTTGTTTCTGGTCCAGGGAGGATCTGACCTGGCAGTGCGGGCTGTACTGTTTCCATGAGGCACAGGGTTAAGACTGATTTGCATATGGCCAGGTCTAAACCGGGATGGCATGGTGAGCAAAAGAATGATGGATTTAACTCAGATCTCTTGACTGGGGGTGAATGTTTGATTTGCTCTGCATTCCATCCATCATCTGTGTATCTTTTATTACAGCATCCACGGAGCATCAGCAAACATAGGAGCCAAGGACGGTGGGAACAGCCGAGATGAAGAGAGTTGGAGTGGCTTCCATGGAACAAGTCTAACTACAACATCAATAGGCATGGTTGACAAGGATGAGATGTTGAGAATATCCAAGTACAGAAGATTTTATTTATTTATTTATTTAAAACACTTATAAAGCGCAACTGTCACCTGGCAGGTATCCTGGCGCTGAGAGCTTACTCCTGAGCTAGAAGCAGTGGGAACTGTTATAGGGGGATAGACGTGGCGGGGGGAGACTAGGGGAAAAGCCACGTTTTTGGGTTTCGCCTGCCGAAGGCTGCGCTCTGCGCAGCTCTTCAGCGCAGGTGAAATCCTATGTCTACAATAAGCACTTCGGGAACGTCCCCCGGCTCTCATTGGCTAGCTCCATAAATGGAGGCTAGCCATTGAGTGCCGGATCTGTCCGTCAAGGCCGGACCAGATTCGGGGGCGTTCCCGAGATTTTTTCCCAGGGCGGAGTTACGTTTTTTCCCGTTCCCTCCCCTTTCACTGAAAGTCTGTCCATTCCCGCCCCCTCCGTGTGCCTTTCCGCCCCCCCTCGCTGTCCTGTGCACGTTTCCCGCCGTCCGTGTCCTCTCCCGCCCCCTCCCGCCGTCCGTGTCCTCTCCCGCCCCCTCCCGCCGTCCGTGTCCACTCCCGCCCCCTCCCGCCGTCCGTGTCCACTCCCGCCCCCTCCCGCCCCCTCCCGCCGTCCGTGTCCTCTCCCGCCCCCTGTGTCCTCGTAGGTGCTTGTTCATCCCTTTGCCAATGTTGCCGCCCCGCATCTCCTTTCTCTCCTCAGACTCGCTCCTCCCTCTCAGATAGTTTCTCCCCCCCTCTCCTGTTCCAGGGGCGGGGCGGCAGCTTTCACTCTTGTTCGCCCCCCACCCCCTCCATTTTCACGTCACGAAACTGGGCTCCGGTGAGAGTGGAGCTGAGCCCCGGGGGCCGGAACGATACTGGCGGAATGTGATCCTGGGAACAAGTGCAGGGTGGAAAGCGGGGCAGCCAAACAACTCGGTCTGCGAACAAGTGCAGTGGGGTGGAGTCTACGCCGTCGGCCAGAATCGCACGGAGTGCTGGTGGACGGGGAGTAGTGTCGTCTCTGATCGGGGACAAGCTCGGAGCAGGGGTCTGGTCGGGGACAAGCACGGAGCAGGGGTAAATCACAGGACCCGCACTCGGACAAAGAACAAGCAGACCTAGAGCCAGGATTCTGAGCAGCCGCCGAGCAAGGAGTGACCCCAGGAGCGGGACTACGCCTTCCGAGCCTCGGGAGCACCGGACACGGCGCGGGCAGGCTGAGGACTGTCCAGCAACAGGTACCGCCTGCAGGACCTGCCCCACCCCTAACAGCAGTGAGGGCGGTCGGGCCGTTGGGGTTGTGCTCCTAAGAATGTTACTGGTGAGTCTGGCGCGTTTCAACTTTATTCACTATCTGTCAGCAGCCTCGCGTGCATCCTGGGAGCGGGAAGACACGGGGAAGAACGGCCAGCGCTAGGGCGACATCTCTCACGCTGTGGCGTAGCAAGGAGTGTGGTCCCTTTGACTGCTGTTGATGTAGTAAAATGGAGGTTTGTCGGGGTTGAGCGAGCCCCTCGGGCTTTTGGGCTCCGGTGCCACTGCACCTGCTGCACCCCCTGTTCTCGCAGCGATAGCGGTGGGCTGCACTCATAAGAGTTTCTCTTGCAATGGCATGAGAGTTCGAGGTGGGCTCGGAGGTAGCGGAGCAGGTGTGTTCAGACAGGGTCTTCCATGGGCAGCAGCTTGGGGCGGGCTGGAGGTTGCAGGGTGCTTCTTAAGTAGTCGAGGAGGAGAGGTATCAACCTATAGACCGCAGGTAACAGGCGGGAGATGCAGGGAACTTCCCTCTTAGTTTTGAGGAGGGGACGTGTTCAGAGGACAGCTGGCATGTATTATTCTTCTCTCAGAGTTTAGTGGAGGACGAGAAGTATACAGGACCTTTCCTGATGGTATAGGGAAGAAAGAGAAGTGTTCAGAGGACTGCACTTTGGAGAGCCGAGTAGATGCAGTGGCTGCTCAAAGATAGCGCAGGATGAGACCTTTTTATGGTCCTTCTCTGACAGAGACTGGGAGGAGCAGCACGATTCTTCCCATTAATACGGCAGAGAAGGAGCATTGTTTAGGGATCATCACTTATGCTGTGGTAGGGATTCGTGGACCTTATCTACTAGAGGAGGAGAGGGGTTCTCTTAGAGCTGTGGGGTGCAGGGGCTTTCGGGCACAGAGATGGCCGAGAGAGAACGGAGATGGTGAAAGAAAAATGCAGGAGGCTTCTCGGTAGAGATTACGAAAGACACCGCAAAAATTCCGTTTTCGCCTCAGTGAGTCGATACATAGACTTTTCATTTTGAATGTTTTCTCTGCAGATTTTCTTTTATCGTAGTTGCCAAGCCGGTTCCCCCAAACACATTTCCCACGCTGTCACTGTGTTGGGAAGCGCCTCTTGTGTCCCAGGGTGTGGCAGCTGCGCTGCCTCTCCTGTGTACCTCAGTTCTCTTTTCAACAACACTGTTGACAGGCTGTGGGAATGCTTTAAACAGCCCAATAATTATCCCAGTAGGCAGATATTTACGTTCTAATCCCCCCCACCCCCTCAAAAGAATAGGAGCAGAAGGTATTTGGTTCTAAACACTGATTGGATAGGCTCAGGACAACTATGTCAAGAACCACCTCCCAGCGTCGTCACTGTACATGGGGATTGGGAGACTTGTATGACAGATGGAAGGTAGGGTGCCCTCGGTAGAGGAAAGTAATAACATTTTGGGAAAAACAGAGATATTACTGCCTTAGAAGAACGCATGACATACCTGCAGGGGCGTCAATAACCCTCCTCCCCTTAGCAGCTTGAGTGGGGGCGGGTGCCACTGGACAGTTCTGATTAACATGAAACATTAAACTATTTGTTTATAGCTCCCATTCCTACAATGAGGGAGAAGCGCTAGCCTCCAAACAGGAGCTTGTAAATAAATATCACTATAGTGTAAGTGGATAGTATAAATGAACTATGGGGCGGAAGAACAAATGAAACAAAGCATGATAAAAATGGAGGTGTGGATGAGGGAAAGATGAACGGATCGAAAAATTGATAGATTGAGGGATGGATGGTGGCAAGATGGCTGCAGATATGGGTGGATGATAAGATAAAGACAGAGGGATGGAGAAGCGAAAAGACGGTGAATGGAAGGGTGGAAAGGACATAAAGATTACGAAAAGAAAATACTGAAAAGGAATGGAGGACAGTAAGGACGTATCAGAATTCCTTCAAGGGAATGACTACTGGGCTTGCTCATTGCGCTCGTTCACTTAATGCCAATTGCAATGGTTCAATGAGGGGGTAATTTTCATTTTTCAGACTATTCCCATGCCCTCCTGCGTGAGGAAGAGACTTGGTGCCCAACTCGCCTAAACCTCATAGGGAACAACAAGCATTTACAATGCAACGGTTTCGCCTTTGGAAATGTTAAAGCTATTTGCAATGTAAATGACAATGCCATTTATTTATCTGTTTTCAAAACCAACACATAAATACAAATGTTGTCATTTACAATGCCAATAACTCAAACTTTTCCAAAGGCGAAACCGTTGCATTGTAAATGCTTGTTATTTATTTGTTTCCTGAAAGGCAGGAGCTGTGGAATTTGACGAATGTCGGCGGGCAGACTATTCCAAAGCTTAGCAGCAGCTAAGAGAGCAGGATGGAACTACAAGGAACATTCCTGACTGTAGCATCGGCAGGCAAATGCAACAAACATTTTAGGAATTGAGAAGCGAAATAGAAGGGAGCTGCAGAACGCTCAAAGTAAGGGTCTGGATGAAGCATCCCCGGGGCCTCTGCAAAAATGGGAGCTAAAGATTCCAGACTACGGAGAAAAACAGAATGCGCCACAATAATACGTCTGGCCTCTTTGAACAGTCATCCCGAGGCCAGGCGCACACTAACAGCTGCCTCAATATCAACACTTCTTAAATGTATGACAACACGGGACTCTGCCATTCCCCAAGCGCCGCATTAAGTGGGCTTAACAAGCTTTGCAACTGTGTGCTCCCCACCCCACCCTGGACCGCATATCATTCCTAAGCTTCAGCCTCGCTCACTAGTTTCGCATTAGGTTTACTCCTCCAGCCTGCAGCTGCCTGCGGTTTCCGAGGCTCTGTACCAACTGCACTCTACGATTTTTGCACCAGCTGCACTCTGGCAACCTACAAATCATTGCATGCAGCTGCCAGGCTGCGATATTTGAACCCAGATGTCCTCGTAAGGCGACATTCTAAAGCTTCGACTGAACTGAGCGACATACCCGAAGGTCTGGGCAAGCTGTAGTCTAGCCTGGTTGACTCTGGGTGGCCTCTGGAGGCGACAAGTAGGCACGGCAAGCAAACACTGGGGGCAAACGTAGCCACACATTTGTAAGTATATAGCGCCAGAAAAGATGCTCAGATCTTCCTAGAACGTAAAGGCCATTTCCACCGGGGCACCGGAAGAGAGGGCGAAAAACATACTGCCACCCCCATTCAGTCCACTGCCGCAAATTATTCTCGCCGGCGTCTCCCAGAACGCACGTCCGAAGACACTGGAGCTCGAATGAGAGACACCTGCGGAGCATTGTATACATGACATCTGCAGCAAGCATCACGTTCGCAGAGTGCAGCTGCAGCAAGCTCTACAAAAGCAGGCCTGGAGGTGCCCTTATTATCCCTGTAGACTAGAGGCGAAGGCACTCCCCAAGATTCGGAGCGGGCTCATGAGCTCAAATCTGCCACGCCTTGCGCACTCTCCAAGCATACCATTAGCAGCCCTGGCCCTGCCCCCTCCCCTCCCGCTGTGGATCCGGTGTTCTGCCCAAGCGTCTTGCCATTAGCGGGTAATTAGAGGAAGCCTGTGGGATCTCGAGAGCCCAGGGAACCCGACACTCCGCGCAGCATCAATGCCTCACTGCGTGCCCCCGCGCCCCGCCTCAGAAACGCAAAGTGCAGCACAGCAGCTTAGCCCAAGCACCACCGGCCAGGACCGCGCGCACACGCTTCAAGGGGTCGAGTCGGGCTCGCATGTTTATATGCATGAACTATCCGAGAACACTGCGTGCGAAATGTCATGATATAGAGGAGCTACGAGGGAGTGGCTCCAGCTACACAGCTATTGCACACAGAAGAGAACAAGCATTGGCAAGGCCAATGGACCTCGACTACCTGAAATGAATAGGCTTTGGTTGAGCGGAGTGGAATTGAGTGGTGCGAAGTGGACTTGTGTGGCACGGGTTGGAGTGGCACTACGTGGAGTGACTGTATGGCGTGGACTGGAGTAGCATTGTGTGGAGTGACATTTTGTGGCACTGTGTGTAGCGGAGTTGAGTGGTGTGGAGTGGCATGCTGTAAAGCACTTCAGCTCCTCATCTGGGGTAGTAAGCACTATATAATTAAAATTGATTGGAGTGGCATTCTGTGGAGAGGAGTAGAATTGGAGTAGAATTGAGTGGAATGGAATTATGTGGCATGACATGGAGTAGAATTATGGGGCACTGAGTAGAATTGTGTGGCATTGTAGGGCGCAAAGTGAAATTGTGTGGAATGGAGTGATCATCCCACTTAAAGCCCTGGGCATGTGCGAGATACACAGATCTATTCAGAAGAAAGCAGCGAGGCGCTTGCACCCGTACATAATAAATGGCCAGAGACTTGACATGGAGAGACATCAGATACAGAGATGCAGATGAGCTCACAGGCACCGTGCTGGGCACACACATAAGAGATGCACAGAAACAAAGATGGGTGGCAGAGGCAGTACTGGGCATACATATTGACTGTAGTTTAGCACAAGCATATATTACATGCACACCTCTCACGAGTAAATGCGTTTAAGCACAAGTGCCTTGGAAGGATGCAAGTCCATCTCCAGTATCTGCAGCAGGAGCTCTGATGAAAAGCGGCTCTAAACTGCTCCATTCACCCTCACTGCCCCAAGTACCAGGTGACAGTGGAGTTAGTGTCGTGGCAGAAGGGGGACTCCTAAAATATCTGCCCCAAATACAATACACACAAGTTCCAAGTTCACGCAGCGATGGGGCCAGAAATCACTACGATAACGTATGTGAATGAGTATGTGATAGGGGAAAAGTGTAGTGCAAATAAATCCCTCGTAGTGCCGAATGTTTGCAGATGCTGGGCATCTGCACTTACTTTTCTAGCTTGGGATTTTTTCATCATCACACTTTGAGCAAGCGAAAGAGCGAGTGGCAGAAACGTGAGAATATCGAAACAAGAGTAAGCTAGTGACGTAACAAAAAAGGAAGGAAGAAGGGGTGAAAAAGAACCTGCAATAGTGAAATGAAGACACAGAGTGTAAGGTCATGAATGGGGGAATCAACACTAGGCAGCAGCCTTGTTATTAGGCAGCCCAAACATTGGCCATGGGCGCAGGGGCTTCAAGAAAACCTTCTGGACCCAGCATTTTGTTTATTTGTACATAAAATGAAGAAGAAGTGGGTAGGAGGATGTCGCCCTACAGACAAGGATGCGAGCTTTTGAACTGGGTAATCAAGGCTGTCTCTGCATTGGCTCAAAATTGTGTGATTCTGGGTATATCACAATCTCTCCAGTGCGTAATATGACTGTGTAATGTAACTGGTGCTCATGTAAAGCGCTCCAATACCGTAGAGTTCACACAGTAATAAAAATGCACAAATAAATATAAAAGTAGACAATCAATTTATCACAGCGTGAGCAGCGGATGGGCACTAATTAAAATAAATCAACCTGTACTTCGTCTGTGCACCACAGACGGAAAAGCAAATGATACATGGCATGCGCCGACCAATTAGGATGCAGTAAAAACAAGCAGCAATAATGCCAACGAATGGTAAGCAATGGGAGGGCTGCAAGTCATTTATTGTAAACAATACCCCTGCCTGCGTCCAGCGCATGCGCATCGACCGTCAAGACCTAAAAAGCACCATGAAACGACAAGCACTTGCAGCGTCAATGTTTTTTTCTAACGTAGAGCCCCTATATTGAACAACATGGTTAAAAGACACTGCAATAGGCGAGACCTATAGGTTTTGCCAATGCTTGCCCTTGTTTAACCTCTGATATTTGCCACTAAACAGAACACAAGCGGTGTGCACATTTCACACATAGACAATACAAACAATGTCACACATTTAAATATAGCACACATTTAAGCTGTGGTTGTATTGATGTGTTAAAAGAGAACAAGTGAGGCTGTTAAAACAGATGCTTGTTACGGCAGAATAAGAGCGTTAGATCATGTTTCTGTGTCTTCTGACCAGAATGATATAGTCTATCTTTATGCTATAGTGCGCTTTGTACAGGGTGAGGGTGGCAGATCACAATGGGCTACTTGCCATAAAGCATCTAAATACCTCGAGGGGAAGCAAGTTTTATATAAATGCAATTACAATACATTGTGAAGCACTGGAGGGGACAGCGGAGAGGGATGTGTGGCACACAGTTCAGGAGAGGAAGATATTGAGACAGATTTAGGATCACAGGAAAGGAGGCAGTTTATGAGATCATGAGAAGGATGTATGGACCATGGGAGGATGGTGGGTAGCTGAGGAGAGTGAAATATGTAGCACAACAGAAGAAGTGGAGCACAGTACTGGAAAGCAACATGCAGACTACAGAAGGAAATAAAGCTATGGGGCACAACCGGGCGAGATAGGTCTTAGATGATAGTGTTGCCGTGTCTGTGGTAGTGTTAACCTAAAAAAATAGGAGGTAATATGTCCCTGTTAGAAAGGCGGTCCCGGGGGAGGCAGAAGATGTCTGACTGACCACCCCTAGGTCCACCCCTCCGTCGAGAAGTAGCAGAGCGTTAGCGAGAGGCCTTCTGGGTGAGGGTCCCCTCCTAGGTTCGTACAGCAGAGTAATCACACCACTACAAATGGACACCACACAGGAGGATAAGTTCTTTAGGCTTTTATCAAGAATAAAAGGTTGTTTGTCTTCAGCGATAGGTACAGGCAGATCGAGGGATCTGAAAAGTCTCGTAAATAGGGGACAGGGTAGCGGGATAGTCTTTGTCCTGAGGACGGAAGGGATACCCTGCGCACAGCTCTCAATCCTCGAGCCGGGGGGTTCCGAGAGGATGGGCCGCGGCAGCGCCGGCAGGCCCCAAAGATGGTTCAGCGAATCTGGGCCGCGGCAGCACCAGCAGGCTCCGAAGATGGTTCAGCTACGACGGACCGCGGCAGCGCCAGCAGGCTCCAAAGATGATTCAGCTAAGGTGGACCGCGGCAGCGCCAGCAGGTTCCAAAGACGGTTCAGCTAAAATGGACCGCGGCAGCGCCAGCAGGTTCCTAAGATGGTTCAGCTAAGATGGACCGCGGCAGCGCCAGCAGGCTCCAAGAATGGTTGCAGGTTTCAGGGAAAAGGAGTTCTTCTCGGGGTCAGCCGCGACAGCGTCAGCAGGGCTCTCGACTCCAGGATACAACTGCCGTCCTACTCCGGGGCTGGCCCAGATATAGGACTGGAGTCCTTTGATGTCCGGACCCTCTCACCTGGGGGTCAGAGGGGCCGGGATGATGGTGTCCAGACACCCAGCAGGGGGGTGGAGCCAGCGCCCAGGGAGGCCGGAGGGCGATCGATACCAGGCTTCGAGTCTGGTTGCGGAGGGTCAGGAGGTACCGGTAGACGTCCGGAGGTGCATCTTGGGCAGCCGTCTCCCAGCCTTCTTTGACCAAGCTGAGGGGGCCTCGGACAGGATGCCCATACAACAGTTCGAAAGGGCTGAACCCCAGGGACTTCTGGGGCACCTCTCGATAGGCGAACAGGAGGCAGGGCAGTAGGAGATCCCATTTGCGTCGTAGCGGCTCTTCTAGGCCCGTGATCATCCCCTTCAAGGTTCGGTTAAACCGCTCTACAAGTCCATTTCCTTGGGGGTGATACGGGGTGGTGAACTTATATGTGACCCCGCACTGTTGCCACAGGGACCGCATATATTTAGATATAAAGTTGGTGCCCCGATCACTCACGACCTCTTGGGGGAAGCCGACTCTGGAGAAAATCCCCATTAGTGCTCGACCCACCACGGGGGCCGTGATGGTGCTGAGGGGGATGGCTTCCGGATAGCGGGTGGCATGGTCCACCAGGACGAGGATGAAGCGGTGCCCCTGAGAGGTGCGGGGGTCCAGGGGCCCCACGATGTCGATCCCCACTCGTTCGAAGGGGGTGGTGACCACGGGAAAAGGCTGGAGCGGGGCTTTGATTCTCCCCCCCGCTCTTCCCGCTGGCTTGACAGGTCGGACATGTTTGGCAGTGGTTATTCAAGTCGTTGCGCATTTTCGGCCAGTAAAAATGGGTCACCAGGCGGCTGTAGGTCTTGTCCTGCCCTAGGTGCCCGGCGAGGGGCACGTCATGTGCGAGGTTCAAGAGAAAGTCTCGGAATCGGAGGGGGACGACCAGCATTCAGCTGGCTCCCAGTTCGGCAATCTTTTGTTCGCTATAGAGGAGGTTGTGGTCCCAATAGACCCAGTGGGACCCCGAGGGGTCTCCGGCGGCTTGAGTGGCGGCTTGTTGACGGATTCCCTCGAGGGAAGGACAGGTTTTCTGTTACTGTCGGAACTGTTCGCGGGTGGGGCCACCTTCTTGGCGCCATTGAGCTAGTTCTGGAAGGTGGCCGAGCTCGGTGAGGTCTTCAGCGTTGGACCCCTGGGGCCCATTTTCAGTGTTGGCGTCCTCGGAGACGGCGAGCGGCGGAGGTGCCGGCCACTCCGGTTCTTCAGGCGGGGTGTCTTCGTTCGGGGAGGAGGCCCGGGCGGTCATGGATCGAGTGGTCGCACAGACCCACTCGGGCAGACCGAGCATACCCAGATGCTCTCTCCGCTCGACGTGGGCCCAGGGGGAACTTTCCAGGTCGTTCCCGAGGAGGCAGTCCACGGGGGCATCGTCCCGGACAGTCACTTTCAGCATGCCCGACACCCCTCCCCACTCGAAGGGAATGCGAGTTATCTGGCACAAGCTCTCGGAGTTGTCCGCCGACCGTACTGGGCACAGGATGTTGGGCAGGATTTGTTCAGGGGTCACCAAATGGCAGCGGACCGCCGTCACGCTGGCTCCAGTGTCACGAGGGCTTCGGCCCTGTGTCCATTAATGGTGACCCACTGGCGGTACTTCTGGGTGTTGCCTGGGATCGGGGCTCGGGGGATCATGTCTCTTTCGCCCAGGCACACCAAGGACATAGCTGCGGGCTCCCACTCGGTCTGTTCTGGGACTTCGTCCTCTTCCTCGCCTCCTTTTTCACCCAGGGCGTCGGCCATGATCTGGCGGTTTGGAGGACCGGTGGTGCCAGGTCGCTGGTTCATCGGGCAGAGAGGGTCATTAGCATAGTGACCCAGCCGCTGGCATCTGTGGCAAGTAACGTTCGGACGGGGCCCTGGTCGTGCTGGAGGGGCCCCCCTTCGGCCTAGGGCGGGCGACGTGGAGGTAGGGGATGACCCCGTGGGGGCGTCTCGGCCTCGGCTCTGGCCTCCTCCGCCGCCTCGTGGTCGGTGGTTCCCCGGGGATCCCCGACCGTAGTCTCCCATTGGGCTCCGGGGGACTCGGGTGCTCACCCATCTATCAGCCTCGACAGCAAGTTTTCGTGGCTCTGTCAGTTTGCTGTTGAGGAGATGCTGCCGGAGTTCGATGAAGCAGTTGTTGGAAAGATGTTCCCATATAATGAGGTCGGCCAACTGCTGGAAGGTGGTGACCTGACTGCCTTTGATCCACCCCTCGAAGGCTCTGCTAAAAAAGTTCACGTATTCCACCCAGGTGGTACCGGGGATTTTTTTACAGTCTCGGAATCGCTGCCGGTACATTTCGGGGGTGAGTCCGTAGCGAGTGAGGAGGGAGGGCGGTTTTCATGTGTTCGTACGAGGTCATCTCGGCATCGGGAAGCTCTAGCAGAGCGTCCCTCCCTTCGTTGACGAACTTCTCCCACAAGCCGGCGCCCCAGTCCTTGAGGGGTACTCGATGTGCGGTCATGGCTACTTCATAGGCTTTGAACCACTGTTGGATGTCGTCGTTCTTATAGTACTCTTTGACGACATCCTTGGGTATGTGCACCTTCGTGTCCACCGGAGGGAGTGAAGTCTTGCCCCTGGAGGCGCTGGCCTCATTTGTCTTGGCCTTGATCTCTAGTTCCTTTAAGCCACGCTCATGCTCGTACGTGAGTTTCTTTTCTTCGAGTTCTCTTTGTCTTCGTTTCTCCTCCAGGTCTCCTTCTAATCGTAGTTGCTCGAGGGCTATTTTTTTCTCGGCCGGCTGTAGTTCTCCGTCTAGCCGGAGTCTGGCTAGTTCTAGTTCGTGCAGCCTGTTCCTCTCTCGTTCTCGGGCGTCTTCGTGGGAGAGGCCCGTGTCTAGGTTTGCGGGTCTTTGCCCCGCTGGAGACGCGTTGGTCTCCAGGCGTCCGTTCGGGCCCGGGTTATCTTCATTCTGGGGTGGCGAGTCTCCGGCTTCCACCCATGCTTGCAGGGCCAGTTTAAAGTCTTCCTTGGTGCTTAGGCCAGTGGTAGCGATGCCCAGATCTTTGCAGAATTGTTTTAACTCCTTATGACTGTACTCTTCCATTTTCTCTTTCCGGAATTCTGCAGTCGGTCTTGTTTCTTGAGTAGTCATGCTCGCGGTGTGTTTTCTTCGGTAGCGGTTGACTCACTCTCTGTACGAATTGCGTTGGCTCGGATCGCACCGCCTGCCACCAATGTTAGAAAGGCGGTCCCGGGGGAGGCAGAAGATGTCTGACTGACCACCCCTAGGTCCCCCCCTCCGTCGAGAAGTAGCCGAGCGTTAGCGAGAGGCCTCCTGGGTGAGGGTCCCCTCCTAGGTTCGTACAGCAGAGTAATCACACCACTACAAATGGACACCACACAGGAGGATAAGTTCTTTAGGCTTTTATCAAGAATAAAAGGTTGTTTGTCTTCAGCGATAGGTACAGGCAGATCGAGGGATCTGAAAAGTCTCGTAAATAGGGGACAGGGTAGCGGGATAGTCTTTGTCCTGAGGACGGAAGGGATACCCTGCGCACAGCTCTCAATCCTCGAGCCGGGGGGTTCCGAGAGGATGGGCCGCGGCAGCGCCGGCAGGCCCCAAAGATGGTTCAGCTACGACAGATCGCGGCAGCGCCAGCAGGCTCCGAAGATGATTCAGCTAAGGTGGACCGCGGCAGCGCCAGCAGGCTCCAAGGATGGTTCAGCTAAGGTGGACCGCGGCAGCGCCAGCAGGCTCCAAGGATGGTTCAGCTAAGATGGACCGCGGCAGCGCCAGCAGGTTCCAAAGATGGTTCAGCTAAGATGGACCGTGGCAGCGCCAGCAGGTTCCAAAGATGGTTCAGCTAAGATGGACCGCGGCAGCACCAGCAGGTTCCAAAGATGGTTCAGCTAAGATGGACCGCGGCAGCACCAGCAGGCTCCAAGGATGGTTGCAGGTTTCAGGGAAAAGGAGTTCTTCTCGGGGTCAGCCGCGACAGCGTCAGCAGGGCTCTCGACTCCAGGATACAACTGCCGTCCTACTCCGGGGCTGGCCCAGATATAGGACTGGAGTCCTTTGATGTCCGGAGCCTCTCGCCTGGGGGTCAGAGGGGCCGGGATGATGGTGTCCAGACACCCAGCAGGGGGTGGAGCCAGCGCCCAGGGAGGCCGGAGGGCGATCGATACCAGGCGTCCGGGGACGACTGGAGGGCCATCGAAACTTCCCTCCTCTAGGATCTGTTGAGTGGCCACTCTACCACCCGGGGGGATCTTGGTGCCTCGATGTCGGGGCTTCGCTGGGGCCTTGGCCGGGGCCGAGGCCACGTGCTCGGGACGTGGTGGTCCAAGATGGAGTCGGAAGAGGCCTCGTGCTCGTAACGTGATGGGCCCAGGATGGAGTCGGGCCGGTAGGGTTGGGGATGTGCTGGGTCCGCCATGTTCCAGGGGAGGAGAGCGATGGTGTGTCAGGGCGGTTGCTCTCGTTGGTAGTTCGTGTAAGGTCCAGGGGAGGAGAGCGATGGTGTGTCAGGGGGGTTGCTCTCGTTGGTAGTTCGTGTAAGGTCGGGCCAAGGGGCGCCCGGGGTATTTAACAACAAGGGGTGGTGATGGACAGAGTTTCTGAATTAAGCAGAATACTCTCACCCAGTCAAGAGATCAGGGCTAGATCCAACACCGTTTTTTAGCTCACTGCACCATCCCAGTTCAGAACCTGGCTATATGCAAATTAGTCTGTTCCTGTCCCAGTGCATGATGGGAACAGGGCAAACCAAACTACCAAGCAAATTCTTACACTGGGAAGGAAACAAGCTTCCGGGGACCGGTTTCTGGCATTTCAGCCGTCGTCGGCCCGGCTTGCTTGAATCCTGATGGTGCAATGAGCAAGGGACTCACATCTGAGTATACCCTTCCACGCTTAGGGTGGACAAAATATTTAACAACAAGGGGTGGAGATGGACAGAGTTTCTGAATTAAGCAGAATACTCTCACCCAGTCAAGAGATCAGGGCTAGATCCAACACCGTTTTTTAGCTCACTGCACCATCCCAGTTCAGAACCTGGCTATATGCAAATTAGTCTGTTCCTGTCCCAGTGCATGATGGGAACAGGGCAAACCAAACTACCAAGCAAATTCTTACACTGGGAAGGAAACAAGCTTCCGGGGACCGGTTTCTGGCATTTCAGCCGTCGTCGGCCCGGCTTGCTTGAATCCTGATGGTGCAATGAGCAAGGGACTCACATCTGAGTATACCCTTCCACGCTTAGGGTGGACAAAATATTTAACAACAAGGGGTGGAGATGGACAGAGTTTCTGAATTAAGCAGAATACTCTCACCCAGTCAAGAGATCAGGGCTAGATCCAACACCGTTTTTTAGCTCACTGCACCATCCCAGTTCAGAACCTGGGTATATGCAAATTAGTCTGTTCCTGTCCCAGTGCATGATGGAAACAGGGCAAACCAAACTACCAAGCCAATTCTTACACTGGGAAGGAAACAAGCTTCCGGGGACCGGTTTCTGGCATTTCAGCCGTCGTCGGCCCGGCTTGCTTGAATCCTGATGGTGCAATGAGCAAGGGACTCACATCTGAGTATACCCTTCCACGCTTAGGGTGGACAAAATATTTAACAACAAGGGGTGGTGATGGACAGAGTTTCTGAATTAAGCAGAATACTCTCACCCAGTCAAGAGATCAGGGCTAGATCCAACACCGTTTTTTAGCTCACTGCACCATCCCAGTTCAGACCCTGGCTATATGCAAATTAGTCTGTTCCTGTCCCAGTGCATGATGGGAACAGGGCAAACCAAACTACCAAGCCAATTCTTACACTGGGAAGAAAACAAGCTTCCGGGGACCGGTTTCTGGCATTTCAGCCGTCGTCGGCCCGGCTTGCTTGAATCCTGATGGTGCAATGAGCAAGGGACTCACATCTGAGTATACCCTTCCACGCTTAGGGTGGACAAAATATTTAACAACAAGGGGTGGTGATGGACAGAGTTTCTGAATTAAGCAGAATACTCTCACCCAGTCAAGAGATCAGGGCTAGATCCAACACCGTTTTTTAGCTCACTGCACCATCCCAGTTCAGAACCTGGCTATATGCAAATTAGTCTGTTCCTGTCCCAGTGCATGATGGGAACAGGGCAAACCAAACTACCAAGCCAATTCTTACACTGGGAAGGAAACAAGCTTCCAGGGACCGGTTTCTGGCATTTCAGCCGTCGTCGGCCCGGCTTGCTTGAATCCTGATGGTGCAATGAGCAAGGGACTCACATCTGAGTATACCCTTCCACGCTTAGGGTGGACAAAATATTTAACAACAAGGGGTGGTGATGGACAGAGTTTCTGAATTAAGCAGAATACTCTCACCCAGTCAAGAGATCAGGGCTAGATCCAACACCGTTTTTTAGCTCACTGCACCATCCCAGTTCAGAACCTGGCTATATGCAAATTAGTCTGTTCCTGTCCCAGTGCATGATGGGAACAGGGCAAACCAAACTACCAAGCAAATTCTTACACTGGGAAGGAAACAAGCTTCCGGGGACCGGTTTCTGGCATTTCAGCCGTCGTCGGCCCGGCTTGCTTGAATCCTGATGGTGCAATGAGCAAGGGACTCACATCTGAGTATACCCTTCCACGCTTAGCGTGGACAAAATATTTAACAACAAGGGGTGGTGATGGACAGAGTTTCTGAATTAAGCAGAATACTCTCACCCAGTCAAGAGATCAGGGCTAGATCCAACACCGTTTTTTAGCTCACTGCACCATCCCAGTTCAGAACCTGGCTATATGCAAATTAGTCTGTTCCTGTCCCAGTGCATGATGGGAACAGGGCAAACCAAACTACCAAGCCAATTCTTACACTGGGAAGGAAACAAGCTTCCGGGGACCGGTTTCTGGCATTTCAGCCGTCGTCGGCCCGGCTTGCTTGAATCCTGATGGTGCAATGAGCAAGGGACTCACATCTGAGTATACCCTTCCACGCTTAGGGGGTCTGATGGGGGGCCGTTGTCGTCCTGGGCCCGCCATGCGGGGAGGGTTAGGACCACGCCGGGGGGCCGGGTCCAACAGTCCCCATAAACAAGATTTAAAGCAACACTTTCAAATACAATCAATAAGAAAGGACTGACTCACAGAGGGAGTTCAATATCAGAAACTTAGGAAATCAAGCAGAGAGTCAAAGGAGGTGGAAGGGGACATGTAGAGAATAAGAGACAAGACGCATATAAAGGACAAGAAGGGAGAGGGAAATTTAGTGCATAAGATGGAACAGATGTGAGAAGCAAAAGAAAATGTATAATAAAGAGCACGGGCAAGTAGAGCATCAAGTTCATGTAGGCCGTGCCGGAATGACACATGTGGTGTTAGGATACACATACAGCGTGCTGTAGTCTTCACTTCACTGTCTTTTGGATGTTCATTTCTAAAAAGGAAGGAACACTTTATGATTAAGGGAATCAGCAAGACTGACAGTAAACTGAGAGAGCGGTGTTTGTTTTAGACTGATCAATGGGTGAGAAAGTGGTTTTCTCACTCTACATTGCCTGAACAACCTTATTAAAAATAAAAATATATTAAAATAAAGTTTAAAGAGTGAACGGATGGCAGTGCAACGGGCAAAGCATAGGATATGAGGGGAATGAGCGGACGAAGGCAGGGGCATTTAAACACCCAACTCTATGGAGTGGTAGGAAAATAAAAGAAACAAAAATAAAGTTGGGTATGGGGGGAGAGCAAAGGGGAGGGAAAAGCAAAATGTACAGAAGAATGGGAAAGTTGAATCATAAAGCAAACAAGGAAGAAAGGAAGAAAAGCATGCACTCCTGTCAGTGCAGGCAAAAACAAGAATTGGTAAAACCAATAAGTCCTGCATTGTAGACCTAATTCCCATCCTAATGGTTTTTTCCACAATGCGGTACAACATAGGCCCAAAAAAAAAAACGCATGATGACATGTCCGTTGTTGCGGTTTACATCATTCTGTAGGAGAATGCATACGTCGCCCCCAGACATGCACACACCAACAGAATTACAAAGGCCCAAGTTTTCTCTTTTTTCCTCTAAATGAATCAATGTAAGATGGTGGACGCAACTTATATCAGTAAATCATTTCTTTTTAATCAAATTTATTAGTTTCAGCTGCATAGCACCATATAACAATTAGACAAGCACAGTAATGTAGGATAGCTCTTGTCTCCCTCCCCACCCGTGTTGTGAGCGCTTTTTCTCTGGGAGGGTGCACTGTGTCCATGCAAGCAAAGGTATAGGCGATTCTCTTGACCAATGCAGTCATTATTAGTGCCCGACATTCCCTGCCTACCCACCCCAACCCCAAATCATTTCTTTTTTTAAATGTAAGTATGCGAAAGCAAAGTTTCTTGTAGCAGTGCAAGCATCCAGCAGTTGCCCTCCAAAAAACGGAAACATTAAATATAAAGCACCAGCAAAGTCAATAGGTTGCACCTTAGGGACCCATTGACTTTGCCAATGGCTTTTGGCAATGCTGTACAGCATTGGCCAAAAGAGGGGGGAAAAGGCATGATGATGCAGCAGAGTCATTTTCTAGGCAGGCACGTGTCACCACGCCTGCCTGCGCCTGCAAAATAACATGCAAATTAAAAAAACACAAAGAATGAAACTGGGCGAGCGGGAACATACTTTTAAAGGTGGAGAGACCAGTGGAGATTTTCTGTTTGCCTTCCCCCCAATCCTTCCCCATGGCCAAAAAAGACCAACAAAGAGGGAAAAAGGGGGGTGGGGGGCCTTTGCTTAAAACAAAATTAAAGCTGTTTTGGGGGAGTAGCATAAGAGGGGGAGAGCAATCTGAGGAGCAGGGAAAGATGCACACAAGAGAAAGAGCAACACAGAGCGAGGGTAGAAACACTAGAGAAAGAACCGGAAAACACATGTACTCATGGAATTCTTAACCAAAAAGAAAAAAAGTAGTTCCCTAAAAGTGGGGAGTGGTTGGAAGGATACTAGTCAGCCAATCAAAAGGATCTTAAGTAGACTAGGAACTGCTCCAGGGGAGGGACAAAAACAAGAAAAGGAAGACAAGTCAACTAATAAAAAATAAGCAAAAGTGCAACAAAAAAATCAAATCAACAGTAAGCAATTGGTGGGCTGTAAGTCTACATTAAATTCTTGTTAAGCCGGCAAAAGGCCTTTTGTACTCAGACAGTTGGTAGGCAAGACCTAAAGATGCCACCACAGGATGGCGGAGCAGGCAGGAGTAAGCAATACAGAGCATAAATAAAAATAAGGCTGGTGGGGGTTGAAAGGAAAAGCAGTAAACGAGGGTGAGAGCAACACTAACCTTTGATGTGGAGGGGGTTCAGCATGGAGAAGCACACAAGCCAGAGTAGTACACAAGGAAGATAGCAACATAGTGTGCTGGATGTGTGCATTTGGCAAGGGAGAAGTACAAGGAGGAGACCAATTGGGCAATGCTAGAACACTTGCACTCTTATGGAGTGATTTACAAAAAAAAGTCATCTAAAAGCGAGCAGTGGAAGGACACGAGTAAGCCCATCTAAAGGATGGTAAGAATCTATACTCAAGTGAAGAAGAGGAAGGAAAACCACGTAATGGGAAACAAGCAAATGAGAGTCACAACAAAGCCAACCACTGGAAGCCCAACAGAAGCTCTTAGTAAAGGTCACAAAGGTCTTTCGCAACCATACAGGGAAATGTATGGTCTGTGAGGCCTGTAAAGTAGCTCCCTGATTGTTGGAAACTGGGAAAGCAAATTTACTATTCCAAAGTCTAAGTAGCCTTGCCCAAAATAGCCCAGGGGTTTATGTAATCTTCTAAAACCAGTCTTACAATATTTTGGGGAAAGTTAAAAAGTTTTTTTTTTTTTTAAAAGGCTGAAAAGTTTTAATTTTGCATTGCCGGAAAGTGCTGTTCAAGGCTAAAAACAATATTTAACCAAGAAAGCCTATCATTAGAAAGGAATGGGCTGACTTACAGCCCACATTAAATATTGCTATTGTACACATTGAGTCTTTTGACAAGAGACAGCCAAAGCTTTTGAAAGGAGTCCCATAAACTGCTTCTGAAGCTATTATGGTGTCCATGCTCCTTTTACATAAAAGTCCTCAATAAATAGGTCAATAGGCAGTTGGATAATGGAGATGTCAACACTTGCCCTATCAGAAAGGAATTTCCTTTGCATAACAGAAAGAGTGGAATGGTACAACAGTATTGGAGACCGCGACCTGGACTCTCTGATTAACATAGCATTGACTTTTTCATATTAATTACACGCTTAAATATATTATAAAAAGATAATATCACTTTCACTCATTTTTTATTCAATGGTCTTAATTTATGTAATGTTGCTAGTGTTGCAGTGAATAACATCTTGGTTCATTGTAAATTTGGGTATATGTTGCTTTTGTCACTTATTTTCCTTATCAATAAAGTTTAGAGTAATACAAAAAGACAGGTGTTTTGTATAACTCCTTCATGTACTGATCAGAATGGATCAAGACAGGACACTATAGCCCTCTTCAGACACCACCTCCTTTTCATGCCCAAACCTTATGGCCTAGCTTAATC
The DNA here is from genome assembly GCF_964261635.1 of Lissotriton helveticus. Lineage (NCBI taxonomy): Eukaryota > Metazoa > Chordata > Amphibia > Caudata > Salamandridae > Lissotriton > Lissotriton helveticus. Next base: position 669,776,763 of record NC_136061.1, read on the forward strand.
CTACTTATCTTTTTTCTGGCCCATAACATATGCTTTTGAGACCGCCAGATTTTAAAGTAGACATCTGAACCACCGCAGGCTTTGCATCTCACATTTATGTGCTCTGCACCTCTCGTTACAGGGCGCCAAAAAGGATGAGGCCAGATCATAAGAACATTTGTCATACAGTTTGGTTTATGAGGTTCTCTGCACAAAGTATGATATAGTGGTCTGAATGTGATAATGTCACAACAGCAGCATGCATCTCTTTACAGAACATAAAGGCTATTAAAAAATGGCAATCAAACTACCCGATAGGAGAACGGCGCAAAAAAGTCTCATGTCCTAAGAATCCCATTTAAGCACCAAAAATGTTTTGTTCCAACAGGTATGAGGGAAGCATCCATGGTCTGTATACAAGTCAAATCACCTGATCTTAAGTGCACTTTGTCAATTGTAAAGATGGGGAAAAGGGTAGGTGTGCGGCCATGGAGGTGATTTAATCAGTTGGCTTCAAAGAAATGTATAAGTCCCAACTGTTCAGATAAACAAGCCATCTGAAAATATAGTTATTAAGAGATTGCCATGTTTTTCTTTATTTTTTTTCATAGGCTCTGCAAAGATCACTGAAAAACATTGGTAACAAGCAAAGTTATTTATCACAGAAATGCTGCTTGAAAATTTTTATGACAATGTATCATACATAGATGATAACAGAAACAAACATTTGTAATGCAATAGGTATCACATTTACGAGAGTTTGAACTATTGGCCTTGTAAATGACAATGCCTTTTTATTTATGTGTTTTTAAAACAGATATATAAAAGGTATTGTCATTTACAAAGCCAATCTCTTAAACTCTTGCAAATGAAAGATCCATTGCATTGCAAATGCGTGCTAATAAAATTTTAAAAAGCGTCAGGAGGGAGACTGTCCTGTTTCAGGCAGGACAAAGCTATTTGAGAAAACAGTGCTAGAAGGCTGTAATTAAAAGCCTACCGAGTAACAACACACGTAATAGGGGGTGTCGCCATGGTATGGTTACAAAATGAGACAAGGCTGTACTAAGGAGGGAACACGAAACCTTTTGACTAATGCACAGCTACAGTGGACATTGACACAAGCTAATGAAAAATATGAGCGGAGCTTCAATTCTCTACCTGAATACAGCATGCCTCACAGAGCACTGCAAGCACGGACCAGGCTCAACCCAAAAAAGTTTGTTCAGTCTGAATTGCGCACACATTCCCTTTTCAGACCTTACATCGTAGCATTTAGACACTCCCAGGCGTAAGTTATATCTAAAATTTAAAAAATGAGTATGGGCTTAGAAAGATTTATCCCACGTGTGATACGAAAAGCACCCATCCGTTTCTGCGGAGCACATTTTCCTTTCATAGGTTTAGCCACCTGGTCTGCTCCTTTAAATGCTAAACATCAACACCTCCAGAAGAGGAGAAGCTAGGATGCTACAGTCTATATAAATAAAAAGAATTGTGACATTTCTGTTGCCACTGAGACAGAATTTTATGCTGCCTCGAATGAGAAGCCTATGTAGTTTGGCTCATTTGGACCATTGTCGTGCTGCAAAACTGGTAGTCACTTTCCGGTCGAAGCCTACTAGACAGCACTGCTGTCTTGTTTGCTAAAAACAACTCGGGACATCCAGAAACCTTCCTTCCCTGGGAATACATCACACAAATTGCTTTCTATTGGCTTTGTGGTTTGTAACTCACATTTGCATGCTTTTGATTTGTTGGCTTTATTTGTTTTAGGTAGTCCAGGTTGAATTTATCCCACCCTTGAAGCATTGCCTATTTAATGTATTCTTCCATGTGCTAGCTTTGTGTAAACAGGTCATTAAGTCTTGTTCAAAGGTTGTCACATTTGCTGTGCATTCAAAGACAGATGTCAAAAGTCAGGCTGTCTCTTTCGAGGGAGCTTGGTGTTTACTTTTCTTTCTCTGACTTCGAAGTGAGAGGATGTATGTGACAATCTTGCTGTGAAAGAAAGCCTTTTTTCCAACACAAAGCAAAATTTAAATGTCTGTGAATGAACGGTGCAGATATTTCATAACATCAAAATCAAGAAAGCCCAAATTAAGCACATTTGTTGTAATTATGAAGTGTGGCGGAAACATTTAATACAATCAAAAATCAATACACTAGCTGATGACATTACCAAACATTACTGTTAATGCACTGTATATTTTTATCAATAAAACTATGTCTGTGCAAAAAAATTGGCCATTTCAATTGAAAGATGTGTTGTCTATAATGGCAGTGCGCTACCACACCATGCATACTCTACTGTACAGCACTCAACGACACTACACTCTACTCTGCACCACTCCACTCTAGGCCACTCTCTCCTACTATACTGTGCACCTTATGCCAATGTACTCTTCACCACTGCACGCTTTGCCAATTCACTGCACCCTACCTTGCACCACTCCACTCTCCGCCAATCTAATTTAGTGTGCACCACTGAATGCCACTGAACTCTACTCTATAACACTCTACACCAGTGGTTCCCAAACTTTTGACTCCTGAGGACCCCCACTGAATTACTACTGCAAGCCAGGGACCCCCAAGCAATTTGTACGATATACATTTCAAAAAGTAGAACAGTAATACGCAAAAAATACACAAAACTGTACACACCAAGCAAATACTCAAATTACTAAAGCGTTAATTATTTTATATTGAAAAAATATACAAAAATCAAAACATTTCAATGGGACGGATGGTGCTGCATCTCGGCAACTAACTTTTCAATGTCTGGTTTTATTTCTGAAAGTTGAATCCTCAGGTCTGATTCTATGTTTTCCAAACAATTTCTATATTTATTTTTTAGATACATAAGATCTGAGAACGCTTTTTCACATAAATATGTGGTGGGGAAAGGAAGTAAAACCATAACTTCAATACAAAGATCTGGGCCTAAATCCATTGTTCCTTTGCTCCCCATGCCATTCCAGTTTGAACCCAGCCATATGCAAATCAGTCCTGACCGTGCGCCCAATGGGAACCGTCCAGCCCAAACTGCCAGGCCAGGTCCACCCAGGACTGGAAACAAGCATCCTAGGACCAGTTTCGGGGTTTTGCCCTTCATAAGCCAGGATGAAAGCTTGACAGCACATATAATTCACCCAAGGGCTTATGGAAAGTGGGTAAATGGACAGCAGCGTGAAAACCCTACTGCTGATCCTGGCTGCATCTATTTTTACCTGCCTGCCAAGTAACAGTAACTGACACTGTGAATATGTGCCTTTCCCCCGCAGCAGCCATAGACCCAAAAGAAAACATAATTCAGCCCTGATGCACCATTTTCTTGCTCATTTTCTTGCTGTAGGTGAGAAGCCATGCCAGCAATGATGCACCTTCATCTTCTTGAGCTCAGACACTGATTTTGTGTAGTGCAGCGTATTAAGTTATTTTAAGTGCATTGTGTACTCATAAATGCGCAAAATACAAGCAATACAGATTAGTGAACAGGGTGACAGTTTTCCAGTCGTAACATGAGGTACTTAGCTCATTCATGGCAGACAAAGCAGTTGGCATTAGTGGCAGGCTTTTTGTTTCTGTCTATTCAAGAGCAGCATTCATGTTTTTATTTCATGAGCTATGAATGACAATTATTCAGGAAAGGTAAATCTACCTCAGTGACTGAATCACCCATAGCGAGCAAATGAAAATACACGCGCTGCCCCTTGAAGTCATGGGTTCCATTTATTCAGTGATGGGGCGGAGCAGGAAGTAGATTAACAAGACCCTCTTAAGTGTGTTTCTTAAGACGCACTTCTAGAAAAAGCAACTTGTATTTTCATAGCATTGTTCACTTTCATTTTGATGAGCCTGATAAAAAAAATGAAACACTTACTTAATGCGTGCATTCACTTTAAACTTAAGCATATGTCATCAAGGCAGGGTTGTGTATCCTACAGGGGAAAGTACTTTAGTTTATGAAGGAATGCCAATCACGCTGTAACTGCTTTAGGTAAATATGGTTTTCAGAATGAGGCATACATGCATAGATTGTATAATGTGCCATGAATAACCGTGTTAAAATTCAATAATTTGGACTATACTTCTCGAGTGCAGCTACACTTTCCATGAAACCAACCCTGACGGCAGAAATGAACCTCAATGCCACTAGCATTTAATAAGCTGATCGCTCATCACATGTTTAGAATCAGACATATAAAAAGGCTGCTGCTAATTCCCTTTAAAACACTCATTGTGTTTATCTTTGATTTCCAGAGTGAAGTGCCCTCCTGCTGGCCCGAGGTGCCTAATGCTGCTTAGCTTTAAAACGAGGCACAGCTGTACTCTGCATTCAGGGCGGAAAGTGAAGAGGGGATATTGCGCCGCAAAATGCTCTGGGTCTTGCTGCGTCTGCACTATATTTCACAGCTCTTGTGGCGCATGTGCATTTTATTTTTATGACCGTTATGATGGAAGGCACTCGAGTCCTGCGGACCCCCTGGGAATGTGTCACGGACCCCTGGGGGTCCGCGGACCACAGTTTGGGAAACGCTGCTCTACACCATTCTATGCCACTGCATCCTATGCCACTGTACTTAATGCCAGTAGACTCTTGTCTACTCTGCACCACCCTTATTTACGCAACTACATTCTATGGCGATGCCACACCACAGCACTCTCCTCTATGCCACAAGCTTTTAGCAATGCTGGTGTACAACATGGCTAAAACAGTGGTAAAGACAAAAGCTCTTCCATGGGTAAGACTTATTGGCTTTGCCAATGCTTGTCCTTAGTCAAGTTTAGCATTTAAAATCAGCACTGGAGGGAAACAAAGTTGTGACTTACGCAAGACTTTCTGGTCATAGTACCAATACGAGTGGTAAAGCTGACGAGTATGCGGAGGTTAAATCTGAAATTTTCGATCAGATGAATAAGCAAGTTGAAAGCTAGGATTGCCTAGGTAAGCACACCAGGTGCTGGATCGGAATGAAAACCTTCAACATTGACTATGTGAGTTGCTGTCTTCCATACATGCCAAAAGACCCGCTTTATGGGGTAGACTTCCGCCTGAAATCGTCCTCATGTTACAAGTCAATGGGGAATATCCCCCTCCCCACCCCCACCCATTATGGTTTTAAAGCTACCATCTTTCTGCTGTTGAAATACTGGCAATGAAGCAGAACGATTGATTTAAATGGAGAAACTCCAGTCGCATGAAATACGGACATAACCTTCTTCCAAGCCATCGTCTGCACCAAGCAGTTTCATCCCCGTCATCGCATCGCTAACGTCGGAATGTGATGACGTATAATACTATAAGCATGTATGGTCTCCTTTCCTTCGTTCACCGTCAATTGATGTGGATGTGTTTTACTTTATCAGTCTTAGCGACACAATGAAAGAAACTCAATTTGTTGCTTTGAGAGTCCTCGCTGATGAAAAAAGAGGTCAATCAGATAGTGTGTTGCCACAGTCATCTATGATCGCATGCATTTTGTCAATGTCAAACGTAAGGGACACTGAAACATAAACAGCCTGTATCACGTTGACTTCTAGCATGGCAGCTGCCCATCAAGCTCTATCTAAGTCAAATAGCCCCCACCAATCCCTTTCATTTCGTGGCCCGCTTTTTGCACAACCTACCCATCTCTTCAGCCACCTCCACGCTGCATCCTACCCGCGGCGGTGGGCCCCAAGACTACCCTTGGTCGTCCTCCTGGACACCGGTCTTCTACTCCTAACTATCCTACCCCCTTCAGTCGAGGTCGAGGTCTCCCTCGATGTCTCACCTGCATGGAGTCGGCACTGAGAATTTCGCCACCCAAGGCCCTCCCCAGCTGCAGGGCCAATTTGGACTTGCCAGTCCCTGTGGCCCCGAGAACAACAACAAGACAGCGAGCAGCCATGTCTTCACACAAGCAAACTTTAAAACTTCCGGTTGCTATAATACGTCTGAGCGTGGTAGAGGAAGAGACGCTTCCGCGCAGTGCGTTCGTGGCGGCCATCTTAGAATGGAGATAGCCCTTCAGGATTACACCAGACGAGAGGAAAATACTTATTTTTTATACGATGATATACAAAACAGTACGACGACAAGGCTGGCAAAATCCTGTATTTAACTAAAAGGCGAAGGAGGAGGAATATTAACCCGTTTTTTTTTTTTTACCAAACTGCCCAGTGTTTCCCAAGTGTACGCTGGGTGTAATTGTGCGTGGCAATTCAACATTTACTGTAGACATTAGTCTAAAATAACCCTCACTCCATATATTTATGCATTTGTTTTTTACAGCGTGAACGTTAATTACCCAGAGGTGTCAGAGCGTTTTACAATAGTGCGAAGTAAATTACATAAGAAATGAGAATAGCATGGATCAGGTAAAACTGCTTATAGGTACTCGTGATGAAAGTTACAGATAAATTCAAGATTACATAATACAAAAGGGTGGCGAAAGTAGGATTATAGAGGTACAGAATACATATTTTCAAAATTGAGCTCTTGTGAGTGTCATGTGGCAATCAGGGCGGCAGGGTCATGCCCTGGGATGAGGCGAGTTACAGCCCAGCCAAATACATCAGGCGCTAGACCAGGGGTCTCCAACCTTTTCTGTAGTGAGAGCTACTTCTGTTTAGTGAAAATCCTGATGAGCTACTGAAGGCCAAGCTGCTAGTAGTGCATTGTTCCAAGAGACCCCCAACGCCTAGCTTCATTGACTTGTTATGTGTACAACACCCATCCCAGGTTTCACATGTTACTGTTGCAATCAATGCTGTGCAATGTGGAGTGTCCTAGGCTGGTAAAATGCCTCAATTAGTTGAGGTCGTGCCTGGAGAGCTGCAGGAACAGGTTTGAATTCCAGCAGGGCCTACTTTGCTTGTAATCCATACAAAACCCATAACATGAGTTCTGTCCCGTAACCATTACATCTGTCATTCAGGCAGCTGATGCAGTCTGTTTGTTGAGTTGACCAAATGCATTTGCTACTGTTCAAATTGGCACATGCAATATAAATAGCAGGAGTCACACTGACATTTTGTCACATTGAAGTAAAACCATCAAACGCTCCTGGTGCTCTGGTTTTGAAAAAACTGTAAGGTATGATGTGGGTGAGGCTGGGGTGTTTAAGTCAGCTCTCAATGAGAGGATATATGAAGCTTTGGCAGTCAGAGGTTAGCAGCAGATCCCTTGGGAGGGCCAGAGAGAAAGCTTAGCGCTGACCTGCCTTGAAGGAGCTCTAGGCAAACAGCAGATAGGTGCAGGTTGTAAATGCCACCACCTGAGCAGTACACACAATACCATAGTGTTGTAACTGCCACCGCAGTGGTGCACACTATAACACGGTGCCAGAATTGCATAGCTCTTTAAAAAGCAGTCCAAAGCCCAGGCTGGTGCACACTGTAACAGAGTTGCCACTTCTCCACCTGGACTTCGGGAAACATCCTACTGTAGTCAATTTTCCCCAGCCCCCTAAAAATATCCTTGTGATTTGAACTGACAAACAGCTAGTGTACCTGATTTGCTTTTTAGAAACGTCTTGGGGTCATTAAAGAGACAAACTCCTTAAATTAAATAACACAAAAAATATATCTATTTCCGCCATTGGGCTTACCAGCAGATATCCAGCACTTCTCAACCTAAAGACGGAATGGCATATGCTTTGATTTACGAAGTCCCATTGTATACAAGATTTGCCCTGAGCATTTGCATTACATTTACATCTTCACTGTAGAGCTATTAAATAATGCTTTATAAAACTGGAGCCAGGAACTTCATTTTACGTTTCTTTGGGCTGTAAAGAAATTTAAAAAGAAGTTGTGAGAGGCATTCTTTTTTCAAACAAATCCCTGTGAAACATTGTTTTCATGTAAAAAATGTCTCCCCTTTTTTCTTTCAAATAAATAAAGTACTTCTTCATTTTACATGTATCACCCATTTTACTCAATAAAGCAGTGTTAAAATAAAGTACCTCTTTCACTTTGACGACAAACCAGCTTCAGGACCCTTATGCTGCCGGTCTCAGGCCTAACACTGTTTGTTGTGCTTTGCACCACTTTCTCCGCAGTATGCAGCTACAACAAACTCAATCGGATTCCTTAGCCTTACAAGGCCAGTGGCAAAGCTGCTGCTCCGGCCACAGATTGAGCATATTAGAGTATAGTGTGAGGCATCGACCGATCAGTTCCCAGGGGCCAGTCTAATACTGCTCTAGCCGGGCTTTTGGCATTTAAGTCACCCCGCTGCACGGTCCAGCTATGTTTAATTCACCCAATTGTGAGCAGCCTATTTGGGTGAGGGCGAGCAAGGACTGCAAGAGGCCTAAATTAAACAAAAGAATGACACCAGGTCACATTTACTTCTACTGCTGGGCATCAAACTGCACCAAAATGGATGATTGACCCGTGAGCTACTCCCAGGTTGTCGGCGAGCTACCAGTAGCTCGCGATCGACCGGTTGGAGACTCCTGCATTAGACTAATGCATTTCAGTGTGGTAATCCGCATTACCGTACTGAAATGCATTGTCACACATATCTGTGTTGTGTCGACTCAGCTTTCACTGATTGCGCCAATGCAGAGGCAGCGCGCCGCCTGTGCCGTGTACTGCGTGAGCTACTGGGAGCTAAGGCAGTGCTGACAGTCTCATACAGAAGTAACCGAACTGCAATTCCAGACGTACCATGAATTCATATCAGATTCCACATAGAGTGGATGACTGGCAGCCTACAGTCATGATTCGAGGTAGTGTCCAATGACCAGACAGGTTGTTGCTACAATTGTGCCGCCGGAGACGTCACCTCATGCTGCCAGGAAGCGGGAAGTATTGAAGAAGACGCGGCTCCGCGCTCTCTGGTTTGCAAGCGGCACCGCAATTATAGAATGCAAGAAAGAAAGCTGTTGGGAAGAGATTCTCTCGCATTAACCAGCAAAACGTCATAAGCTCTGACAGTATCGAGGCGTGGCTTGGACGCCGGAGAAGATGGCTGCCTGAACCCTCTTCTCCTCCTGTGGCTCCGAAATCTCCCTTGAAAGCTGTGCGTTCCAACAATTACTCACGCACTCAGATGGTGAAGTGAGGCATCGGTATTAGTCACGAAGCTAGTGGTGCTGTTTGGTCCCCTGGAGAGCCTGGCCGACCTTCGTTACGAGAGCATCTGTTCCTGCTCCCGGCCGCGTGGCTATAACGGCGGCCCCTTCTCGGCTCTCTGATCGGCCTGATGCAAGCGGCTGCCCCACAATTCAATACGGGATCTACCCGTCGTTGCTGCACACCGTCCCAGCCAGCGACTGCAGTTTATGCACCATGAAGTATGTGCATGAAGTTTAAACGCTGCGTTATGTGCCATCTTCCAAAATCAAAGTGGCTGGTCCGGTTCGCTTTTTTCATAAGTTTACGCCCTACCCAGCCTATCAATGCTACGTGGGCCACAATTTGTTTAGAAATTATTTATTTTTCTTTTTCTGACATAGGTTTCATTGATTTCTCATATGGCATGAAAGGCCCAATTATAAACCATTGGATAGGCGGAAATAAACAAATACTACGGACTTCCTGCCTATCTCAAAAAACCTGTGAAAAGGTATTTTTTAGGATTGGACAGCTGGGGCAGGGACAATGGTACTATTTATTCCCAGCTGCACCCTTCTTCCTTATCACAGGCTGGGAGGAATGTGGCTCTTGGTGTTTCCAATTGTTGAGAATTTATTGTGATTCATTTTGTGATTTAAATTAATTTGTCACTTGTATATATTGTGCACACTGACGTCTGTGTGTTGATTCAACTGCTTGACAATTGAGCCTTTCATGCCATATGAGAAATCAATGAAACCTATGTCAGAAAAATAAAAATAAATAATTTCTAAACAAATTGTGGCCCACATAGCATTGATAGGCTGGGTAGGGCGTAAACTTATGAAAAAAGCGAACCGGACCAGCCACTTTGTTCTGTTTAGCGCTTGTCGAGGTCCAGGCTGGTCAGGGATAGGACCCAAAACCTTCTTTTGTTGACTGATCTTCCAAAATCAAGGTACGGTGCGTAATGACCGAAAATGGCGGCCATCCGTCTCCTTACCTGCCCGACCCCACGCTTATCAACCCGGGTGGCCTGGTATTTGCAGGAATGGTCACGTTAGACGGATCTCTGCCCTACCAATACCAGGATTGAGAAGACTCTGCACTTACCTTCTGCATTGGGGATGTCTGCATGTTTGCCTGCTCGCCTGCCACGCGCGTAATTAATTAATTAACAACGAGTGGAAACCATACCACCATCTCACCTGGGAATGTACTGACAAGGTGCTGCACTATTACTGTGACCCATACGGTGCATGGCAATTGTTTTTTTACTGATATTGTCGACGAGGCTAGCTTTATCTGTTCTTGCCTGACCCTAAAATGGCCGACACTTGTGACGTCCCTATTGGAAGTAATGGGACGAGCTTGAAAATGCATGAAAAATGCGTGGAATTGCATGGAAGTGCTTGAAAATACCTGGCTCTATCTACCTTTGGTGCTGATTCTGTATACCACGTTCTTTGGTCACTCGGGCATTTGGATGAGCTGCCTTATCTCATGTTGCAATGTGAAGGTAAAAACCCAGGCTATCTGTCTAACAAAACACTAGCTATGTATTCAATTGCACCATTCCCAAAAATAGAGAACTTAAACCATAACACAAACAATTATAATGATATCAAAAATAGTGTGTTTTAATAAAAACAGGGATACATTTTTACAATGTAAATATACAATTATGATGAATTGTTGATAAGAAGTGATATATTTTTTATATTAAAAAAAACATAAATTAAAAAACATTAGAAGGACAGTGATACATGTCCTATCTATTGTTGCTGTGGCTGTTGTATGTGAGTCAACGCATTTCGACACGTCGTGGTGTCTTCCTCAGGACATTTATGGTTTCAGCCAATTTTATGGCAAGACCGGAGGCTCCTATTATGCTTTCTTATCTTGCTTTATTACACACAGCAGCCAAGATAAGTAAAAAACTACAGTTCCCAGAGGGCCAGGGGACAAACTGGGCCATGGGACTGAAAAAACGTGAGAATACATTAGCCAATCACAATGAACCTATGAGATAAAGACCCTAACTGACTGCGCAGCTTCCTCTTTTCTTGCTGCTCGCAGTCAGATAAGTGCCTTTATCTTTGCTCTCAGTACTTTTTATGCTTTGTATGCATTTTCTGTGACCGCTTGTATTACATTTTAATTGTGCCTGTTTAGCGCGACCTCGCGCTAGTTCTTTCGCGCTGTTCGCGCGTTTCTCCTCGGAGCTCCGGCGCTTCTAGCTTGCTCCCCCCTCCCCCCCCCCCCGTTTTCAGACGCCGTTGGTAGCGTCTCAGCGCGCGCGTCTTCGCGCGCCTTCTGACCTCTTTCTGGGTTCTTCTTTCCCTCCGGTCACCGTTCTGTGTGTGCCTGCTGCTCCGCTTTGTGCTCCGGCCTCCGTGCCTTTGGAGCTCCGTGTACAGACGTCGCTTCACGCTCTGCCCAGCCCACAGCTTGTACACGCCCCCGCTCTGTCCATTAACCCTCTCCTACCTCCTGGGTGTTATTTTTGGCTCTATTGACAGCTGCATCATGGAACGTGATAGTTCCTCAGAGGAAATCCCTTCCCAGGAATCACATTCTTTTAAAAGGGATTTAAATAAATTTATTAATAATTCAGTGGAATCAGCTGTAGAAGTCTCTATGAAGAGAATGTCCAAAAACATGGAAAATTCGATGTTAAGCATCATGTCCAAAATGTTGGCCCAGTCTGCGGGGGAAAGCAGAAAGAAAAAAGTGGAATTCTCTGCTCAATCTCGTGTCCCCAAAAAAGCGTCTTTGATCAGCGAGTCTTCCTCGCATTTGACTGAGGACCCTGTTCCTCCCAGGCCTCCTTCTAAGGAGGGGTTTGTTGGCTCCGAGGGTAAACGCAAACAAAAAGAGAAACATGCAGAGTCTCCTAAGAGAAAATTGGTAATTTCCACTATATTGGACACTGATGACGATGATGATGATGCTAATTTCGATGACGCTGACCAATATTTTGACCTGTTTGATACTACTGACCCTTCCCCCCCCCCTGTTAAATCCCCCAAATTGGATTCTTTTTCTTTTGAGCCTGTTTTTGACTCTGAGGGTTTACCCATGTTTGATCCCTCCACTATTCGTCATCCTAATTCCACCGAATGGTTCCCTTCTCACCATGTGGGAGAATATATCTCTGCCAGGCTGCGCCTCCCTTTGGAGGCACCGGTAAGAGCCAGACTTAAATCCGAATGTCCCAAACCTTCTCTTCCAGACAAAATTACGATGGTCCCTTCCATCGACCAACCTCTCCTCACTTTCTTCTCCAAGTTCGGCAAGGACCCCCGCAGAGGGGTGGATAAAGCTTGGACCACTTGCCAGGACAAACTATTGGATGTTGTGGGCCCTCTCGCCCGTATCTTTGATCTAGCGGAAGCTGCCCGCTTAGAAGGTTCTGACCTTTCTGCAGATGATGTTTCCATGTGGGCCCAACGCGCCTTCTGCCTTCTAGGAAATGCCAATTCCGCTATCACCCACGAGCGCCGTAAAGGTCTCTTAATCAAATTGGATCCCAAACTTTCTAATCTGGCTCCCATGGATCCTGGCCCCAAGGCACATGGTCTCCTCTTTGGAGATTCTCTGGTTCGTGACCTTAGTAGATTTGTTTCTACGTTTGCTTCTTTGGACAAAGCCCAGCAAACAGTAAAGAAGGTCTTCGCCCCTCGGGTTTTTGGACGGGCCGGCAGAGGCAGGGGTCGCTCTTCCGGCCGTCCCTACAACCAAGGCTCCAGAGGTTCGTCCAACAACAACCAGGACTACAAGCCTCAGTTCTATCCCCAACGTGGCCGCGGATTCAGAGGCAGAGGCCAACGGAATTATCGTCAAAACTCCAACCAACAAGGTAAACCTTTCTTCTTCCCCTCCTGTGGGGGGTCGCTTAAAACTGTTTCTTCAAAAATGGTGCACCCTCAGTTCAGATCCGTGGGTCTTAAGCACGGTACAAGGCTACCTGATAGAGTTCCTTTCTCCTCCCGTCCAAACTTCTCTTCCCCCCCCTCTCGTTTTTTCAACTCTGATGGCATCTCAAATCTCAAACGAAATCGAGACTCTTCTCCTCAAAAGAGCAATTCAAGTTTTTCCCGTCGACTCCTCAGGCTTTCTAAGCTCCATTTTTCTTGTTCAGAAGAAAAACAAGAAGCTCCGCACGGTCATCAATCTGAAATGGTTCAATCAGTTTGTGGTTTACCGCCATTTCAAAATGGAGACCATTTTACATTTGAGGGACACTCTTCGTCCCAACGATTGGATGGTCCGTCTGGACCTTCAAGACGCATACCTCACGGTCCCCATCCATCACTCTCACTGGAAATTTCTTCAATTCCAGTGGTCAGGTATCAACTATTGTTTCACCTCTCTTCCCTTTGGCCTATCTTCCGCGCCATGGTGTTTCACAAAGCTTTTGAAACCAGTGGTCGCTTATCTTCGATCTCTTGGCATAAGGCTAATTATTTACCTGGACGATATCCTTCTCATGAATTCGGACAAACAATCTCTCCTTTCCGACCTTCTTTTGACTCAGTCCCTTCTCCTGGATCTGGGTTTTCTCATCAACAAAGACAAATCGTCTTTAACTCCTTCTCAGTACATGGAGTTCTTGGGATTCCTAGTGGACTCTGCTGCAGCGTCCCTTCGTCTCCCCCTTTCCAAGGTTTCCAAGATCAAAGCGGAGATCCTATCTGTTCTTCAGTCCTCTCTTTTGTCCCTCCGATCTCTAGCACGGATTGTCGGCCTTCTCTCTTCTTCCATTCAGGCCATCTTTCCGGGACCTCTCCATTATCGTGCTCTTCAGCGCCTAAAAATCCGTCATCTTCGTCAAGGCCTTGCATATTCAGATCTCGTGGCTCTAGACCCCGAGTCCCGCACCGAGCTTCAATGGTGGATAGACCATTTAGATGCGTGGAACGGGCGCACTATCTTCGCCACGGCCCCAGATCTAGTCTTAGAATCAGATGCAAGCCTGTCGGGCTGGGGCGCCCGGTGTGGACCAATCTCGACTGGAGGTTCATGGTCCGCAGAGGAGTCAAAGTTGCACATCAACTGTTTAGAGATGCTTGCAGGTTCCTTTGCGATCAAAAGCCTTTCCAAAAACAGGATTCACTGTTCTATTCTCCTCCGCATGGACAATGTTTCTGCGGTCCGCTACATCAACCATCTTGGCGGAACACGGTCCAAACCCCTGGCGGACTTGGCAAAGAGTCTATGGGAATTTTGCCTCGCCCATCATCTCTCCCTGACCGCCGAGTATCTCCCTGGAGATCTCAACAGCGTGGCGGATTGGCACTCGAGATTTCTTCGAGATTCCAGCGATTGGAAGCTTTGTCCATCCGTTTTCCTCTCTCTTTCCCATCTTTGGGGCCCTTTCTCTATCGATCTTTTTGCTTCCCGTCTCAATTCCCAATTGCCCCGGTTTTACAGTTGGCGCCCGGATCCCCTGGCCTTGGCGACAGACGCTTTCCTGCAGGATTGGTCTCGTCATCTTCATTATGCCTTCCCTCCTTTTCTGATGATCAACAGGGTTCTTTCTCAGGCTCGCCGCCAGTCCTCGTCCCTGGTTCTAGTTGCCCCCTTCTGGCAAACCCAGGTTTGGTTTCCGACTCTTCTCGAGATGGCAGTGGACTTCCCGGTCCTTCTTCCCTCTTTCGGAGACCTACTTCTCAATCCTCAGGGCGATCAACACAATCTCATTCTCGATTCCTCCCTGCAACTGTCGGCCTGGAAAGTTTCCGGCCTTCCCCTTCTGACGTCCTCATTTCACAAGAGGCTTCGTTCTTTATCAACCAAGCTTGGGCTCCGGGAACCTCCAAAGCATACAGATCCGCCTGGTCTCTTTGGACAAGCTGGTGTTTGGAAAGGGACCTCGATCCCATTTCAGCCTCTCTGTATTTCATAATTAACTTCCTTGGTTCACAAGCCAGTGCCGGTAAGGCTTACCGCACCATCAATCTCTATCGCTCTGCCATCTCCCTGTACCATTCGCAAATTGATGGTAAACCAGTTGGTGCTCACCCTATGATTTGTCGTCTACTCAAGGGTGTCCGTTGTGCGAAACCTCCGTTGGCTAAGTATACCTCTTTATGGGATGTTACAGTGATATTTAAATTGTTTAATGTTTGGCCAGACAATGCTGTTCTTTCACTAAAGATGTTATCTGCTAAACTCACTATGTTACTGTGTCTAGTTTCCATTAAAAGAGTTTCTGATGTTAAGGCTCTAGATGTTTCTGCTCGCCAATATTCTCCTTCAGGTGTGCTGTTTCAGATACGCAGACGTACTAAGACTAATTTGGATTCAGTGTTTTATCCTTATTTTCCAGCTCATCCCAAACTGTGTGTGGGTCAATGTTTAAAAGTGTACGAACACCGAACTGCTGATCTCAGAACGCCCTCTCATTCTCAACTCCTTATTTCTTTTATTAAACCCCATCTTCCTGTCTCTTCTCCCACTCTGGCCCGCTGGGTCCGTTGGGTCATGTCTCTTGCCGGAATTGACGTCTCCGTTTTCGGGGCTCATTCGGCCAGGGGAGCCATGGCTTCTACAGCCTTTTGGTCTGGCTCTCGCCTAGAAGACATTCTGAGATCAGCAGACTGGTCAAATGACAGCATATTTCGCATGTTCTATTGCAAACCTGTTCATACTGTGGCTTCTGATATTGTTCATATGCTTTAAACAAGCATAATAGGAGCCTCCGGTCTTGCCATAAAATGTAGATTTTTCTAGTATTCTTGACGGAAAATCTTAATTTTATTAAAGACACGGAGGCGAGTATTATCCCGCCGCAACATTTCTTAACTTCTGTTCTCCCTCCCTACAGCGAATCCAGCCTTGCCACCGGCTTCATCTTAGAAGATCTACCCTGCACCTTCTTCGATCTTCTCCTGCAAGTGCTCCGATTCCATTGCTCCCGGATCCTCCTGGACGCCTGTTTGGTCTTCTCCCTTGGATTCCCCTGATGCAAGACTTCTGTTCCTGGACTTTGGCTATATCCTTAATTTTATTCATTTTCCCTTTGTTTAATGACTATTCTTGATCTGCTCGCCAGCGAAAAGAGGAAGCTGCGCAGTCAGTTAGGGTCTTTATCTCATAGGTTCATTGTGATTGGCTAATGTATTCTCACGTTTTTTCAGTCCCATGGCCCAGTTTGTCCCCTGGCCCTCTGGGAACTGTAGTTTTTTACTTATCTTGGCTGCTGTGTGTAATAAAGCAAGATAAGAAAGCATAATACTCGCCTCCGTGTCTTTAATAAAATTAAGATTTTCCGTCAAGAATACTAGAAAAATCTACATTTATCTATAAAGAACAAAATGATATTAGTTCTTATTTTTTTCTTAAAACAGTGTCACAGTTTACAGTTTCATTTTGTTCATTCATAATTGGTGATAGCGAACCCCGGAACAATTATTCATTTCATTTCTGTTGTTTGATTCACTTCAGTTAGCATGGAAATATCTAGTGCAGTTCGTTATTTTATCTAGAGTCTTACTTAATACATAGCATAGTGTACAAGAGATACATTATTACTGGAGGTATCCTAAGGTGAACAGGCCTAGACAATTATGATTTTAATATGATCTATTTTGTCTACAATGTACATTTGTTTCGCTGTTAACATTCTTTAGAAATCCTGTTCAAGTTTCATTCAATAACATCAATTTTTTATCCTTCTATCAAGAAAAGGCAAGAGAAACCCAGAAGAAAAGTTTGAGCAGCAAGATAAGTGAAAAAAAGAGAATTTACAGCTGCAGATAAAAAGGTTCTGTCATATTTTTCAAAGAGATTCAAATATTAGCCTTGACCACGCCAGCAACTGTGTTGCATTTAAATCGGTGTATACCTATTCCTATTTTCCCAAAATGTTAAGCTTCCCATGTCTTTACCTGACATAAACCTCTGTTTAGACGGTTCATCTGTAGATTTCTTCAGTTAAAAACAGAGTAAGTGAGGCACCGTTATTTTCTTTCCCTAAAATCGGCATGTGAAACCTGCAGAGGACATAAATTTTGTGTTTCTTAATAATCACTCTGTTTATTTCCTTGGCACGATAGAGAGCGGCATCTAAATATCCTCATTCTCTCTTTATATCAGGTTGCATACCTCAGTGTTAAGGATCCACTGCTCCCATCTCACTTAGCCTGTATTCACACTTTCAGTGGTTTTCTTCAAGTAAACAAATGCCTCTTGGCTGTAGATAAAACCATTTAGATGAAAAAAAAGCCGTTCGGAGTTCTAAATGTTGCCTGCAACATTTAGAACTCCGAACGGCTTTTTTTCATCTAAAAAGAGATTCATTAAGGTATGAACACAGGTTGTTTTCCCTATCCCACGGGGCACTGACAGGAGCGTGTTTTAAAAGACAAGTCAGAATAGTTAAACATGCTTTGCATTTTATTTTCGCCCAACAGTTCCATGTTGACGCTGTCATTATACGCGGGGAGCAGTAATCTTTCAAAGGCACAACGTGGGTTAGCTTGAAAATTAACCAGCTACTGCCTTATGGTGTGTCGCCCTGTATATTTGGAAAACATTTTTATACGTGGTGAGAAAGATACCATTACAAGCCCATTTAATTGTACCCAAGTAAGAGGTTTGTGTGTCATCATAACGCTTAGTTCTTATGGTTTTATCTACAGCCAAGAGGCATTTGTTTACTTGAAGAAAACCACTGAAAGTGTGAATACAGGCTAAGTGAGATGGGAGCAGTGGATCCTTAACACTGAGGTATGCAACCTGATATAAAGAGAGAATGAGGATATTTAGATGCCGCTCTCTATTGTGCCAAGGAAATAAACAGAGTGATTATTAAGAAACACAAAATTTATGTCCTCTGCAGGTTTCACATGCCGATTTTAGGGAAAGAAAATAACGGTGCCTCACTTACTCTGTTTTTAACTGAAGAAATCTACAGATGAACCGTCTAAACAGAGGTTTATGTCAGGTAAAGACATGGGAAGCTTAACATTTTGGGAAAATAGGAATAGGTATACACCGATTTAAATGCAACACAGTTGCTGGCGTGGTCAAGGCTAATATTTGAATCTCTTTGAAAAATATGACAGAACCTTTTTATCTGCAGCTGTAAATTCTCTTTTTTTCACTTATCTTGCTGCTCAAACTTTTCTTCTGGGTTTCTCTTGCCTTTTCTTGATAGAAGGATAAAAAATTGATGTTATTGAATGAAACTTGAACAGGATTTCTAAAGAATGTTAACAGCGAAACAAATGTACATTGTAGACAAAATAGATCATATTAAAATCATAATTGTCTAGGCCTGTTCACCTTAGGATACCTCCAGTAATAATGTATCTCTTGTACACTATGCTATGTATTAAGTAAGACTCTAGATAAAATAACGAACTGCACTAGATATTTCCATGCTAACTGAAGTGAATCAAACAACAGAAATGAAATGAATAATTGTTCCGGGGTTCGCTATCACCAATTATGAATGAACAAAATGAAACTGTAAACTGTGACACTGTTTTTAAGAAAAAAATAAGAACTAATATCATTTTGTTCTTTATAGATAAATTGGCTGAAACCATAAATGTCCTGAGGAAGACACCACGACGTGTCGAAACGCGTTGACTCACATACAACAGCCACAGCAACAATAGATAGGACATGTATCACTGTCCTTCTAATGTTTTTTTTAATATAAAAAATATATCACTTCTTATCAACAATTCATCATAATTGTATATTTACATTGTAAAAATTTATCCCTGTTTTTATTAAAACACACTATTGTTGATATCATTATAATTGTTTGTGTTATGGTTTAAGTTCTCTATTTTTGGGAATGGTGCAATTGAATACATAGCTAGTGTTTTGTTAGACAGATAGCCTGGGTTTTTACCTTCACATTGTATGTTTTCCCTAACCCAGGATTCTCATCCTTACCAGGGGGCCCTTGTTACTTCACAAAAAATTATCTCATGTTGCAACCATCACGGTCACTCTTCTCCCACTAGGCCGTAACCTGGCTCAGACCTCCCGAATACCTAAACTCCTCCAGGCCTATAACTATCCACAGACCACACAACCAGTACAACCAGTACAGGCCTTTAAAAAGCGGGTCCAGCCATCCACTCAATTTCCAGCATGGGAGAAAAGGAGGCCAAGAATCTGAAAAGGCTGAAAACTGAACCACCGAATCCAGTCTCAACAACCAAGGGCTCCAGGAATATTAATGCTACGCTGGACACGATTCTCCTCAAACTCGCTGGAGTCCATGAAATTACAAAATCCACGAGGGAAGAAATCACGGCGGTATGACAGGACAATTAAAGATACTAATGCCAGGCTCTCGGAAACTGAATGTAGAATCAGCCAGCTCGAAGCCTCGGAGGTGAAGGTAACTAAGTCCCTTAAGGAACTCTCAAATTTACGAATTTTTGGTATTCCGGAAGGGGCGGAGGACAAAGATGGATCGTGTATATCCTTCCTGGAATCCTGGTTCCCGCAGGCCACCAATCTTTCCTTTGCTACTCCACTGGAATTCGACAGAGCCCACAGGGTCCCGGCTCGTATCTTACCTGGTCAGAGGGGCCCGAGACCGATAGTATGCAAACCTCTTAGATACCAGCACGTGGAGCAAATTTTAGCGTTCATGCACAAGCACAACCACATACTATGGAAGACCAACAAGGTATACATATCTCCGGTCTCTTGCAAAGAAACTGTCACTCTGAGGAAGAACTTCCTAGCCCTACGCCCGCGTCTTCAGTCGCTCAGCTACCAATATGGATTTGTGGGTCCTGCACGATTCCGGGTGACAATCCAAGGGGTGCCGTAGATATTTACTGATCCTTCGCATCTGAAGACGTTCCTGGATGGTCCCGACTGCTCCCGGTGCCGGCAAATAACTTGCTGGTCTTCTAATCGATGCCTGGTCAACTAGAATACAACGCCTTTCCACCCTCACTGTCTTGATCTTTAGCTTCGCCTCAGGTTGTGATGATAATTACTTTGTAGGCACATTAAGGACTTGAACTAATACCTGATCTTTCTCATCGCCTGAGGTTACAGATATGGTCGACTGTGTGGTAGGACGCTATTTTCCTTATTAAATGTACTTCTTAAGTGTTCAAAGAAGCTGTGATTCAACCTACACTTTATGTACATGAGGGACTTGGTTGCTGATCTATACCTGTACTGTATCCAGCTGAATTTCACATGACTACCCGGGTCTATCCATTAAGGGGGTGGTCATATCTCTGTGCGGGTATCCAACACGGCTGATCAATATTTGTCCAATTTATCCCACGACAGGGGATGTTACTCTTGAGTCTCTCACCCTGCTTCGACGTACCTGGTGCACATGTTGCGCTTGTTGTAATGTTAAGAGTTTATGCTCACAACGCTCAATTGCCTCATGATGGCCATAATGCTCTAATAACGGCCATTGTTGTACTAAGTCAGTGTTAAGGCTCCTTTGGTTAATCTAAAAGAAGTCCTACTATTCATTTTACACCGGAGTCAATTGCGAATGCATACCAGTTATTTTTCATACCTTCCACGATAGTGGTAACTGGATGTGTAGTACAGATGTATTGTTATAACAATTGCTTTATTATGTTATTTTTTGGTGGCACAAATGTGACCAATTCGCTAGTTATGTACAATTACTGGGAATGATGATTCCAATCCTTGTTCTTGATGTTTTCATGTTGTTCTTATACCATGTTTCACTTCAATTTGGAAGCAAACAACACCATTAATGCCACGAGGGAGGAAACCTGGTGTGGCGGCTCCTCCTTGGTCGTCATGTCCTCAGTGTACTTTTGGGGTGGGGCGGGTGGGTGTGGGGTGTGGGTGGGTTGGGGGTGTTCTTGGTTTTACTGCTATTTATTATTTTCTCTGTGTTTCTGCCTCTAACACTTCGTCTATCCATGTACCTAAGCAGCAATTTTTCACAACTCAGATTCCATGACAATGTCCAGTATGCACTCATTCTTAGTAGCCTATCCAATCTAGGGTATGCTAGTCCTGCCTACGAGTCACGCATGTTGGTTCGTACACTCTGCTATATCAAAAGAGTAACACACTATCCCCTCCCTTCCAATGACCCTGACTAAACAAGCCTTAAAGATAGTGTCGCTCAATGTGAAGGGTATCAATCACCCAATCAAAAAAAGGAAAATTTTAGATTATCTACACAAACGAAAGGGTGACATTGTACTATTACAGGAAACTAAAATCGATTCGCCCCAATTTAACGTTATGAAAAACAAATGGTACAGCGAGGCAATTGGGTCAGATGCTTTAGGAAAAAAGAATGGGGTTCTCCCTTTAATTGCGAAGAAAGCTAATATTGATGTCCTTCACTGCACAGCTGACACAAAAGGCAGATGGGTCTCCACGAAATTGTCCAAGGACAATAGAGAGTTTTACATGACTAACGTCTATGCCCCTAATAAAGATGATCCTGGGTTTTGGAAGAAACTCTGTACCCATATCGAAACAATACCAGACAATGCAACACATATCCTTGGGGGTGACCTCAATCTCCCCATGGATCCACTGTTAGATAGGGACTCCCGTTGCTTCTTTCGACCAAACAATTCGCACAAAGCGCTCCTCAATCTTTGCTCCCGCTTCAACTTAATTGATTCATGGAGGCTGTTAAACCCGTCAGGTAGAGATTATACCTTTTACTCCCCACCCCACGACTCTTACTTATGCATAGACTATTTAATCACTTCTGGCAACTCCATTGCCGATATTGTAGACACTTCCATTGAGGCACGGGTAATTTCTGACCATTCATGCAGCACGATGACTCTGGCACTGCACAACGTGGTTAAGAGACCCTCTCTCTGGAGATTCAATGATGCGGTTTTGAAAAAGGAGGCGCATAGACTGACTATAGAATCAGCAATTAGTGAATATCTTACCCACAACAAAAAAGGTGACACAACAGATCTGACAAGATGGGAGGCACTTAAAACAACGTTGAGGGGAGTATTAATCAAAATTCGTACAGCCATGAATAAGGATGCCAATATCACTTTAGAGCAATTGGAAAAGGAAATCTCAGGGCTGGAGACAAAGCACATAGCTCTTAAGAACCCCATGATACTAAACGAACTGATGAACAAAAAATACGACTATAATAAAATAATCAGCGAAAGGGCGGGGGTGTGGCTGCAAAACCACAAGAACTTCAAGCTCTTTCACGCGAATAAAGCGGGTAAGAGACTTGCCTCTTACTTGAAATTCAAACTACAGAAGACGGTCATCAAAAACATAGTTGATAAACTAGGTACCCCACACTCGGACCCTACCAAAATGGCGGACATATTTAAGAACTTCTATAGTGAGCTATATAGCAAAAAGCTAGAGATCAATGGCTCTAAAGTGCAGACATATTTAGACAATTGTAAGCTTCCTTCTCTCTCTACGGAAGACCAATAAGCCCATATCCTCTGAAGACATTACCCAAGCCATAAAATCTCTTAAAACCGGTAAAGCGCCGGGCCCTGACGGTTTCAGCGCCTCGTTCTACAAGAACTTCTCCCCTTCATTGACAGAGCCTCTCAAGGACTTGTATGAGCACTTTAGCTCCTGTGGTCAAGTGCAAGGCACGCCAGATGAAGCAATCATTGCGGTTCTCCCTAAAGAAGGGAAAGACCCGACGTCCCCGAAGAATTACAGGCCAATATCTTTAATCAACCCTGATTGTAAGATCTACGCCATGATTCTGGCCAAAAGAATCCAAAAGGTCATACCGCAGCTTATACATCCATCCCAGGTAGGGTTCCTCAAAAACAGATTATCCAGTGATAACACAAGAACATTAGCTCACATAATAGAAAAAGCAAAACTCACTTCATCCCCCACGGTGGCGGTAACATGAGACGATGAGAAGGCCTTTGACAAGGTCGACTGGGCCTACCTAGAAGCCACTTCGCAGAAATTCAACCTGGGGACCGACTATATTCTTATGGTGATGGCATTATACTCTAACCCGTCGGCGAGAGTGAGAGCGGGAGGGTGTCTGTCAGACCCGTTCGAATTGAAAAAAGGGACGAGACAGGGTTGCCCCCTCTCTCCTTCCCTTTTTCTATTGGCAATTGAACTATTTCTTTACTCACTTCGAAATACCAAGCTAATCAGGGGTATCTGTTTTGGAGATCTCACGGTGAAGATTTCGGCTTATGCAGATGATGTCTTGGTAGTCTTGGAAAACGCAGACCTAGCTATCCCGGCACTGATGTCCTCCATTGCGGAATTTGCTGAGGTCTCAGGCTACAAACTTAATAAGGACAAGACAGAGGTTAAATTACTCAATAACATAGGAGATAAGAGCGTGTTAGGGGACTCGGGATAATGCTGGCAGCCGAAGAGCTTCAAGTATCTAGGAATTGAATTCGAGAAGGACTTAATTAGCACTCTGAAGCTAAATGAGCTTGCCCTCCACAAAAAAATCTCCTCCCTCCTGGATGGCTGGTCTCCAAAATTCCTGTCTTGGTGGGGGAGAGTGGAAACCCTAAAAATGATGATTACGCCCCATATCAATTATTTGATAAGTATGCTACCTATGCTACTCTCTGATGAGTTCCTCAACAAGACATACAAGCTTTTTAATACCTTTTTGTGGCAAGGGAAGAAACCGAGAATCTCTTTACAGAAACTCCAGCTACCAAAAGACAAGGGGGGGATTGGACTTCCAAATTTCAGATGCTATCAGACAGCCTACTTGTGTAAGCAAGGGGCAAACTGGTTCCTAACACTACAAGACTACATCCCGATCTGGACCCAAGTTGAATGGCTATTCTTAATAATCTTCCGCTCTCTGCCATTATGTCAATGGATGCCGCGGCATTTCCTCATTCCAAATATATCTTCCTTAACACTAAATGAGCGCTCCTTAACCTAGAGAGACATTGCAAAGTCAAAACCAAACTTTCTAAGTCCACCCTAACCTCGTTCTGGTTCAACCCGGCCTTTAAAGAAGAAGGCAAATACCTCTACTGGGAGGATTGGTCTAAGAAAGGGCTGAACTTGTTGGAAGATATCTATGATGGACCTTCTCCTCTAGCCTTTGTCGCCCTACAGACACGGTTCGATCTCCAACCACTTGACTTCTATAAATTTCTGTATCTCAAAGCCCTTGTCTCTGCCAGAGCCATCTTACCACAATAACCCACACTATGCAGCAAACTACGTCAACTTTCGTCCTTAGGCCACATGGTATCAAAAATCTACAAAATTCTCTCCCCCCTGCCTCAGAAAACCCACAGGAAGTGCGAACTAGATTAGGAGAACAAAATAATCTCTTCTACTATCCAGTTCGATTGGGACAGGCTTCACCTCACTCCCTTCTCCAGCAAAATATCCCCGTTGCTCTCCCAGACAAAATTTATGCTGATCAATAGGACGTTCTGGACACTCGAAAAACTTTTTAGACTTAAGCTCCGTGACAACCCTTTATGCTGGAACTGCAACTCCCATGATGGCAACCTGGCCCACATGTTTTTCTATTGCCCGAAGCTCCTGCAGTTTTGGGATAGAATCTTTAACTATATCCAACGAATATTCCAATTTAGACCGCCCAAAGAATTTGCATATGTCCTATTGGGAGCAATTGACCCGAGGTTACCATCTGAACATGATAGACTCCTTTTAGATCTCATGCTTACAATTGCATGCAAGGTAGTTTTAAATAAATGGAAAAGTGCCTCCGAGGTATCGTTCAAAATGTGGCAAGAATGGCTAAACTCCCTGAGGGGTGCAGATAATGATGCCCTATACTCGTCACCATGGCGGAAACCTCATACTAAACTCTGGAGCTCACTTGATTCAAGGGAGACGTGCTACGACCCTACTTAGGCCAGTATGGGATACTATTTATTTATTTTATTTTATTTATTTTGAAAGTTTTATAGAGCGCGAACAAGATCCTTGCGGATATCAGAGCGCTTTACACACAAGTGGGATAAAAACAGATAAAAAGCTCAACAAGATATAAAACAAAGTTGAACAAAAACAAATTGATCGAATGTAAACAAGGTGGGGTGGCAACAGTGTAAAGGAGGGCAACTGTACAATAATAAGGGAATGAAAGCTAAACAAAATATATCAAGCAAATATGAGCAAACAAATTAGGTAAATGTAAAACAGGTGAGGTAGCAACGTTGTAAAGGTGGGCCAACGTTCAGAAAATATGTCCAGCATAGATGCGTGAAACAAATTAAGCAGATGAAACATGGTGAAGGTTGTAGCGGTGTTTGGGAGGACAACTCTGCAAAGTTTTCTGGAGGAGACATAATGAGAACGAAGGTATATTAGACTAAATTCATGTGAATTTAGCTAAGAGTAGGGATTTTACTTCTTTCTTGAAGGAAGCCGTGGATGGGATAAGTTTGATTTCTGGAGGAAGGGAATTCCATATCCTGGGGGCCATCCCAGAGAAGGAGTGTTTATATGTCTTCATCTTGTGGAATCTTTGGGGTTTCAGAAGAAGGTTCTTTTCGCTTCTTGTATCTCTTGTGCCACCCGAGATTGTCAGTTTTTGAGCGAGATAACTGGGCGAGTTGTGGTATATGGCCTTGTGAGTCATGCACGCTATTTTCAGGTGTATTCTAGCTTCGTATGGTAGCCAGTTTAGGGATCTGAGGTCGGGAGAGATGTGTGAACGTTTTTTTGAGCCTGTGATATGTCTGGCTGCAGCATTGATAGAGGCTTTTAGTGGGGCGGTAGTCGAAAGGGGGAGGCCACAGAGGGCAGCGCTTCCATAGTCCACTTGAGGGATTACTAGGGCTTGGACTGAAGTTCTGAAGTCATTAGCGGGTAGGAAAGGTTTCAGCTTTCTTAATGTGTTGATTTGGAAATTAGCACCTTTCGTAGCATTGCTGATGTGGTGATGCATATTGAGATTGCAGTCGAGGGTAATGCCTAATGATTTTGCTGAATCCACGATAGTAGGTTGGACGTTAAGTGCAGTAAGATGATTAAGCCAAGACTGAGTGATGGGGACTTTGGAAGGAGGAGCAATTAAGAGGAATTCTGTTTTTAGGGCGTTAAGTTTGAGATGATTCTCTGCTAGCCAAGTCTGTGTGTTTCTGAGCGTTGTGTTGAGAAGTTTGATGTCTTCAAGGGTGTGAATTTTAAGGTAGATCTAGGTATCGTCCGCGTACATGTGAAATTGTACATTAGATGTTTGAAGCAGTGCGGTGAGTGGTTCCAAGACTAGATTGAACAAGGTAGGGGAAAGGGAGGATCCTTGAGGGACACCTAGAGTTACAGGAACTGGGGTAGACATATTGTTGTTAATCTTGAATTTCTGAGTCCGGTTATGTAGAAAAGAGGTGAACCATTTGAGTTCTGTCCCTGAAATACCCATTCTGAGATTTAGCAAGTCGAGTAAGTTCTCATGTTTGACAGTATCGAATGCTGAAGAGAGGTCGAGAAGGATGAGGAGGCAGGTGCCATTCCGATCAAGAATTTGCAGTGCATCTATCCACTGTCTCACACCCTGTTTTGGTCTACTAATTGTATAGCAATGGATTGCATGACTTGGACAACATAGACTCTATTGTAGACAATTCTATGATATTCTGTAACGCTGCTGCTGTAACCTGTATTCTTTAATCTTCTTCTTCTCTTCTCCTTTCTCATCCTTTTCTTTCCTCATCTTATACCACATAGGTGTGTTAAGAGTATGGCGCCATGTAGGGATAATTTGTCTGATATGTGTCTATTGTGTGTTTTTGGCCATTTCATAATCTATTAATTATCCATGATATTCTTTTTTTGCCAACATGATGTGAACCAGACAGATTATCATCTGAATACACCCTCTGTATCTAATCGTGTATTGTTTTCTGTCTCTTTCTCGTTTATTTTGTATTGTTTTTGTATGCCCTTTAATCCTTAA
This sequence comes from Lissotriton helveticus, assembly GCF_964261635.1. Lineage (NCBI taxonomy): Eukaryota > Metazoa > Chordata > Amphibia > Caudata > Salamandridae > Lissotriton > Lissotriton helveticus. The sequence goes on from NC_136061.1 coordinate 669,803,692, forward strand.
TAAAAACGATTTGAAAAAAAAAAAAAGCTCTGACAGTATCTAACTGGAAAAGTTGATATCTGTTGAGACAGTGCACTTTCCAGAGAGATCCGAGAGCAGGTACCTAAGCGGATTGTCTTGACTGTGTGGGAGAGAAGGTGAGAGGCTCAGCTGAAGGGCGAGCCATGCGAAGCTTCTAAAACCAACAGCAAAGCATATATGCAGTAAGTCTTTTTAAAATGACATAAACAGTTTCTGTTTGCTATAGCAGAGTATGCACTGATATCTTAGTTCATTAACTCGTGCAAGTAAGTTAACTGTGTAGCGTTGTTGCGCCGGACGATCACACTGTGGCTACTCACTTTACTGGTGTGACAATTTAAAATAATTCAGCCTGCCTGGCAGTGACCACTGTCTGTGTGTCACAGCCTCTCCTGAGGCTTGCCCAGAAATCATGCTTCCATGCCACTACTGACTTCGGGCCAGAGTCCGCGAGTCAGCTGACTCTAATTAATTTATGGTAAAGGCCAGAGGCAGCGGAGCTCTGTGTTAGGGCCTCTCCCATCCTGTTGTATAGTCCTGTGGTTCTGCAGTCTAAACGCAAGTCCTTCCTCTTTTTTGCTGTTAATTTTTAGTGGAGCGCCATGTGACCTGCTTTCTAGATGTCCGCTTTTTATTGTTTTCTTGTGGTGACCTCAGAGGCTGGTATTAGTAGTTACTTCACAAGACTTACATTCCTGCTTACAGCATTCGCTTATGATGACCGTGACCGTCCTGCTACCAGCAGAAACGGCCGCTCCACCCGCTGCTCCTGACCTCCCACCGGTCTCGTAATCTCTCGCCTTTGCACCACCTCAGCCTGCTTCACTGCTAAATTGATTGTCTGCCTCAGCCTGCTAAACTGCTGCATCGAAATTGATTTTTTGCATTATTTTGCTCTTAACTTGATAGCGAGAGACGCCACGCCTGCCCATTAATAAATATTAATAGCGGAGACAACTTCGAAAGTAGCGCTAGACTACAACTTTCGACTTGCGCTGTTGTACCGCCTGCAGATTTCCTTTACCTGATTGCGCCGACTCCATTGCCAGTTGTTTTCAAGGCACCGCCGATCGGACCCCAGTCCTGTTTAATTATCGATTTGCCGCCATTTTGTTTGTGTTTGTTTGTGCCTCCCTGCCCTGATCTCCACCCCGCTCCCGCCTCCCAGCTGACCCCCCCTCCCACGGATACTGACTAGGCTGCTCCGCCGCAGATGCGCTGTGACCGTCCTGCTACCAGCAGAAACGGCCGCTCCACCCGCTGCTCCTGACCTCCCACCGGTATCGTAATCTCTCGCCTTTGCACCACCTCAGCCTGCTTCACTGCTAAATTGATTGTCTGCCTCAGCCTGCTAAACTGCTGCATCGAAATTGATTTTTTGCATTATTTTGCTCTTAACTTGATAGCGAGAGACTCCACGCCTGCCCATTAATAAATATTAATAGCGGAGACAACTTCGAAAGTAGCGCTAGATTACAACTTTCGACTTGCGCTGTTGTACCGCCTGCAGATTTCCTTTACCTGATTGTGCCGACTCCATTGCCAGGTGTTTTCAAGGCACCGCCGATCGGACCCCAGTCCTGTTTAATTATCGATTTGCCGCCATTTTGTTTCTTTTTGTTTGTGCCTCCCCGCCCTGATCTCCACCCCGGTCCCGCCTCCCAGCTGACCCCCCCTCGCCCCTCCCCCTCCACCATCCATATATGACAGATGCCTTTTACGCGCAGCGTTCACGCGCAGCAGGCGCGCCCCTTGCGCGCCGAAGGTGCGCCAAAGGTAAGCCCGTCTACGCCCGTCCGCGCCTGGCCCGCGCCCAGCGCCAGACCCCCTGGCCCCCACAAACCGCACTCTGGCCGCATCAGGTATGATGCAACCACCCTTCTAGCCCTTAACCCCGACCGTACTCCCCAATGCTACGTAGCTGCCCCGGGACGTACCCATGGGCCCTTCGCCTGCCACTCCTGCAAATACACCAGCGTCAAGTCCCATACCACAACCACTAACCCCAAACACAGGTCCAACCCTAATGACCTGAAGTGCATCCTGCTGAACACCCGCTCGGTCCACAGACACGCCACCGAACTCTGGGATCTACTCGAGACTATATCACCAGACGTCGCCTTCCTCACTGAAACATGGATGAATGCATCATCAACACCCGACATCGCCATAGCCATCCCGGACAATTACAAGATCATCCGTAAAGACCGCACCGTCCAAACAGGAGGAGGCATCGCCATCGTCCATAAGAACACCATCAAAATCACGACCAGCTCCGACGATAACCTTACAACCGCCGAACACCTCCACTTCCAGGTCCACACCGACCCTAGAACCACACTCAGAGGCACCCTCATCTACAGGCCTCCAGGAACACGTAAACAATTCAGCGAGGACATCACTGACTTCATCAGCCCACATGCCCTCGCCTCCGAGAACTACATCCTAATAGGAGACCTCAACTTCCACCTGGAAAAGAACAACGACAGCAACACCACAACCCTTCTGGACAACCTGGCCAATCTCGGACTCAAACAACTTGTTGACACCCCCACCCACATAGCCGGACATACGCTAGACCCAATCTTCACTTCCAGCAAACACATCTCCTTCGACCGCACCACAGCTCTCCATTGGACGGACCACAGTTGTGTTCACTTCACCTACAAAACCACCTCGACCCACAACGCCCCACAACCTCTTCCCCGAAGAAAATGGAACAAAATCACCACCGAACAACTCCTCACATCACTCAACCAAAACCCACCCGCTCTCTCATCGGACCCTAACCAAGCTGCCATCAAATTCAAACAATGGATCACTCACAGCGCTGACAAATTAGCACCCTTAAAAAACAATCACACCAAACAAGACAGCCAAAATCCCCCTGGTTCAACGATGACCTTAGAAAATCCAAGAAACGTTGCCGTACCCTCGAGAAAACATGGAGAAAAAACCCAACCACCGACAACATGACCACCTTCAAGGCAGCCACCCGCAAGCACCACCAGCTGATCCGATCCACCAAGAAATCAGCATTCAAGAATCGACTCGACAACAACGCCCATAACAGCAAGGAACTATTCAATATCGTGAAAGAATTCACCAACCCCACCGCAGCCTCAAACGACATCACTCCCTCCCAAGACGTCTGCGATTCGTTATCCTCCTTCTTCTACAACAAAATTGCCAACATACATAACAGCTTCGAAAACAGTACCAACGAACAATCCTCCCCGCCCCCCTCAGAACCTATACCGCCCTCCAACAATCTCAACGCCTGGAACGCAATCACCACCGAAGACACCATCCGCCTAATGAATTTCATTCACTCTGGCTCGCCAACCGACCCATGTCCCCACCACATCTTCAACAAAGCAGACTCCATCATCGCACCCCACCTCCGTGATGTTATCAACTGCTCCTTCAACTCTGCTACCTTCCCAGAAAGCTGGAAACATGCCGAAGTCAGCGCCCTCCTGAAGAAACCCACAGCAGACCCCTCTGAACTCAAAAACTACTGCCCAATATCCCTCCTCCCTTTCCCGGCAAAAGTCATCGAGAAAGCCGTCAATTGCCAACTCGACACCTTCCTCGAGGCCAACAACTCCCTCGATCCCTCACAGAACGGCTTTCGAGCAAAACACAGCACCGAAACAGCCCTCATCGCAGCCACTGACGACATCCGAACACTACTGGACAACGGAGAAACAGTGGCCCTCATTCTACTCGACCTCTCCGCCGCCTTCGACACAGTCTGCCATAGCACCCTCATACAACGCCTCAACAACATCGGAATACAAGGAAAAGCGTTGGACTGGATCGTCTCGTTCCTCGCCGGAAGAACCCAGAGAGTCCGACTCCCCCCATTCAAATCAGAGGCTACCGAAGTCATTTGCGGGGTACCTCAAGGATCATCACTCAGTCCCACCCTCTTCAACGTCTACATGAGTCCACTCGCATCCATCGCACGTCGACACAACCTTAACATCATCTCCTACGCTGACGACACCCAGCTGATCCTTTCCCTCACCAAAGACCCTAACTCCGCCAAAACCAATCTTCACGAAGGTATGAAAGAAGTAGCCGAATGGATGAAAAACAGCCGCCTAAAACTTAACTCAGACAAAACGGAGGTACTCATCCTAGGTTCGTCCCCCTCTGCCTGGGACAACACATGGTGGCCTTCGGCTCTGGGCACGGCACCCACACCCACGGATCACGCACGCAACCTAGGCTTCATCCTAGACTCATCACTCTCGATGACCAGACAAGTCAACGCCGTCTCATCCTCCTGCTTCAACGTACTTCGTATGCTCAAAAAAATCTTCCGTTGGATCCCCTCCGAGACAAGAAAAACTGTCACCCACGCACTAGTCACGAGTCGACTGGACTACGGAAACACCCTCTACGCCCGAATTACAGCCAAATTACTAAAAAAAACTCCAACGTATCCAAAACGCATCAGCGAGACTCATTCTGGACATCCCTCGCCAAAATTACATTACCGGCCACCTGAAAGACCTCCACTGGCTCCCCGTCAACAAGAGAATAACATTCCGTCTCCTCACCCACGCACACAAGGCCCTCTACAAACTAGGGCCCGAATGCCTCAACACTCAACTATCCTTCTACACACCCACCCGCCAATTAAGATCCTTCAATCAAGGCCTCGCCGCAATACCGCGTATCCAAAGATCCACCATGGGAGGTAGATCCTTCTCCTACCTGGCGGCCAAGACCTGGAACTCACTCCCCACCCACCTCCGCCTTACAAAGAACCACATTTCCTTCAGAAAAGATCTCAAATCCTGGCTATTCGACAAATAATGAACCCCATCCCCAAGCGCCTTGAGACCCTCTGGGTGAGTAGTGCGCTATATAAATGCTTGAACTTGAACTTGAACTTATGAATAAGGTTGCCCTTGCAGTGGCTGCTTTACCAACTCTGTTCCTCTCACTCCAAGTGATAGATCTTTTCCCATCACATTAATTGTTTGCATGGCCTCGTCTTGTACGACAAACTCAACTTGGTAAAAGTGATTTGTTTTATTCTCCTTGTTTCACCATGCTACTTATCTTTTATTTTTGCCTAATTTGCATTTCTTCTGCCCTTTTATCCCTATTTGTCAATACATTGTGCCATCCAAAATTCACAAGTTTATTATATTTTCAGAATTATACAAGAGAAGCAATTAAATACCAATAGAATAAAACACATACTTCCTATCTCTTTTATGAAATATGTAAGTAAAGAAGATTGGGTGTCCAGAACAGGAGTATGGTCATGGTCTTCCATGCTATTTCATGTGAAGTGATGCCCGCCCTCTTTCATAGTGGCCAAGCTTATGTGTGACATTTCGATAATTTCATTATAATTATGACTCACACACCGCAGGCATTTGCAGCAGTTTTAACATCTTCTTTGTTTCTAGTTGCTCAAATAGATGTAATTTCTGATATTTATACATTTCCCTCGTCTACATTGCTTGATTTTTGCTCTCAAGAAAGTGTCACTCAGTCGTTAAAATATCACACATAATTATCCTGAAATTATGAAAATGTCACACATAGCAACCTGAAACATTGGCAGCTATGGAATTATCCTTCTGTCTTTGGAAGAGAAGAGTTTTAAAATCTGTTACGAAAATCCGGAAAAAGGTCTAAATGTTTAGCGAGTTCCAAATTCTAGTCGCATTACCTGAGAAGGATTGCGCCATAAATCTTTTCTTTTCGAAAATTGGAGGTTCGAGCAGTACGTTTTCAGCATTATATGAAGATCTGGAGCTGCCAGATTTTTTTTGTTTGTTGGCCAGGAGCGAGGGGTGACCTACCTTCAATGGGAAGCCTGCGAAGGGAGATCAATATGTGTGTAATAGGGTAATTTCTTTTGGCCCCATAGACGAAACGTGCCGCTGATGGAGGATGGATTTTAGAGGAGATATGTGGGATTTTGGGAGGCCGGTAACAAGAGAATTATAGTAGTCCTGTCTGGAGAGTACCAGAGATTGGACCAGAGTTTTCAGGTCTTACTCCGAAATGACAAACCAAATCCCCCAGAGAAGGCGCAGTTGGTTGCATGCGTTCTTGGCCATTGTGTTGATTTGGGAATGTAATTTGAGTCTTTTGTCCAGGATAACACCTAGGGATTTGGCATTGTCAACGATGGTGGGTTTGTTGTTAAGAATGTTCTGAATATCCATCCTTGACTTGAACAGGATATGGAGAGTTTGAGGTTGAGAAATGAAGGAATTCAGTTTTAGAGGGTTTCAGAATTAGATGATGAGATATCATCCAATCTTGGATGCAATTGAGGGTGGTGTGAGGAATGAAATGTCATGTGCGGAGGACACCTTTAGGTCCTTCTGTGTTTGTTGCTTTCAGCTTAATATATTCCAAAAGTAGGATTATGGCATCCATTTGTTGTTTTGCTATACTTGCAGGGCCGAGTGCAGGTAATACCTCTTTTATGTTTTTGACTAAGGTCAATTTAAAGCGTTTTATGACAGACCGGGAGCAGTGTCAATCCTCTTGTCTAAGGATTTTGCATACTTGCCAGAAAACTTGATTCACCTGGAAGACTCACAATTTTTAAAGCCTACAATCGCTATAATTTCACCTTTTCCCACCTAAAATTGTTAGCCAGTTAAAGGGGACAAAAAATCCCCTCCTAATTTTTTTTAGTCTCCCTTTTTCAGATTTCTAAATGCTGGCAAGTATGATCTTGTTGCTCTTCAAATTGACCTGATCAACACATTTCAATGCAAGTAACAATGTAAATAGTAAAACACATTAGTCTTTACCATGAAAAAAACAAATATTAAAATAATACCACATAGGTTTATTAAATGTTTTAAATCATTGCAAAAGGTAAAGAAATGGTTAGAATCAATGAATTAGTCATTTTAAATCAAGTTGGTGTTCTGGTGCTGCTAATCCTTATCACATATTCTCTGTAGTAGCCTTCCGTTACAGTCCTGTGATCCTATGAGGTAGACAAAACTGTCTTTGAGAAATATTGTTTGACGAGCTAGTTTTACGATGTGTTAGGATAATTTGACTCCCTTAGCAACCCAGCTTCCTACAATCCTTGGGCCTCATTTATGAGGTCTTACATCAGTATTGTGCTTCCGATGCGTCACTTTTTGTGACGCATCGGCGGCGTAAAACATGCCTCTTGTTGCGCACTATTTACAAAGTGGCGCATCTAAGCAGATGCGTCACTTTGTAAACCACTGCGCTACATCATACCTGCGTCAGGTATAATGTATGCAGCGGGGGCGTCCCCCGCAAAAAGCCTCGTTGCAGTGACGCAGTGAAATCTATGAGATTTCACTGCGTCACTTCTAGGACGCCGTTGCGTCAAAATCTTGGGCCTGCCTCACAGCAGGCGTAAGACTGACGCAGGCCCTTTCACATGGGGCTTGCCCATGTGAAAGGACGCATTGCTGGAGTTGCGTCACTTTTGTGACACACTCCAGCAATGCGTCACTTTTGCACTTACAGATACATCAGAAATACTGATGTATCTGTAACTCCTTGCGACATGATACGTCATACATTAAATATGACGCATCAGGTATGTCGCAAGGAGTGCGCACTGAGAAGTGACGCATCGCTGCTTTCACGCAGCGATGCGTCAATTCTCATAAATGAAGCCCCTTGTTTTTAATGCAACACAAACGTAATCAATCAGAGAATGGAAATATGTGCATATGTGAGGTGGTAGACCAGGGAAAGTAGTAAGTCGATGACATAGCTGCCAAGTTGCAGCATCTAATGTAACTGGCACATTCCTCCAGTTGTTGCTTTTTTGCTTAGAGCAATTTGCATTAAAAGAAGTGCTTAAACACTTCACAAACATTGCAGTTGGTGTTTGTAGACCACTCTACGCTCTATGTTCTGCACTCTATTGAGGTAGTTTCGAACAGTTATCATATTATCTGGACATATCTGCTTTTCTCAACTTGTAATGGTGTAATTCCATGTGCCACACGCAAGGAATAGAAATGTTGCATGTAAACCAAATGTAGAACTGGAAAGGTCAAACATAAGCAAATTGAAATGCCAACACAGAGCTCTCAAGTTTCCCAGTTCCATGTGTGAGTAGCTTTCGAAAGCTGGGAAAGTTGTAATATTGTAAGAGAATACTGTTTACACACAGACAAATATTACTTGAGAAAAGGATTCCAATCTGGAATTTCAAGATAAAACACTACGTAACCTGCTGGAGAAGTGTAGCGGTGAAGATAAAAGCTGTCACCAATAATGCAGACTTAAAAGAAATAAGGTTTTATCACCAGGTTTTTGGTACAGGCGAGAATCTCAACAGAAGGGAACCAAGAGGATTAACAAAACAACAATGCAGGTATATACAAACAGTGAATGAACTGAGCAAACAGGAACTATAGTACAAAGCAGTTGCGAGGCAACTTTTTCCAGCCTTTGTGCTGCTTAAATTAGCCAATTATATTCCTCTGCTTGACCTGAAAGACCTGCCCCTTGCATCTCAGCTTAAAAACTATACAGTTTACATGACTCTGAACATTTCTTCTTGCTAGTTTTTCTACAAACCCCTGTAGAAAAGCGTATACTATCCACCACTGGGCAAGGTGGGGGTGAAAGTCAACAATTGATCCCCCTCCCCTTCATAATTGGTGAGGCAGGGAGGTTCAGAATCCCCACACCATTTTTAGGTCTAACCTGAGAGAGCACACACTTGGACTTAGAGACCATCCACTGCTTAACATTCATAGGCTTCATTGTCTGTCTTATTTGCTGGCTCCTGTTTGATCAGCGTGTGCTGGCTTCACTTTGGCCTCACTTTCTATTTGTGCGTTGACTCCGTCTCTGGAGCATAGACCAAGTACTGCTGTGTTTTTATTGAAGTGTCGTTATGCCACATCTGTTTTTTGTCTCGACCTATTTTTCCATCTACTGAAGGATAATTCACAGGGCTTCTGTGAACTAGCAGCTATAAGTCTTCGGGATCAGCATCAAGAAGGTGTGATAGCTTAAAGGCTGCTTCCTCTAACATCACAAGCACTCTTTCCCTTAGAATTATTTATGAGTTACACATGTGAGTGGTAGCTAGTGGGCATTTGATTTAGAATCCTACATGAGTCATCTTGGAACAAACTGAGCCCCAACACACTTGGGTAGTGACCACCCACTCAGTTTGCTTACCTAGTGTGAAATGACTTATTCTTTAGAGTGAACCCTTACCATATGTGACTCATACCTTGATGTATGCCTTCAACTGGCCAAGAAGAGCCAGGCCTTATTGTGTCAGTCCGGAGAGCTGACAGTTTGGAGAAGGGTTAGTGCTGGGTGCAGTTGGAAAGAAGGAGGAACTCTTCCCTTAATATTGGCCTTTAGAGAGTGAACAAAGTGGAGAAATCATGGATAAGTTTTCCCTGCTCTTAAAAGCAGTAATTTCAGTAGGAAATGTTGCTGCAGCAATTTAGTGAAGCCTCCGAAATTGCATCCAGCTGCAAGTGATTCACCTGCTGCTAAGACTACTATTATTCCATTGAACAATGCAGTAAAGAACCTGGATCTGCTCTGTTGTTTCCAGCAGAATTGTACAATCAGATCCCTCCAGGACTACTGAAAACAATGACTCAAACCCTTTAAGAGAGATTGTACTTTATATCCATTCCACTTGATTATTCATTTGATATTCAAAGGTGCAGAGGAAAAACCTCTTCCGTAGTAAATTAGAGACAACCACGGTTTAGAAAGATCTGGTAGGTGAACATCTGAAAATACTGCTTCTGTGCAACCTTCCATAAAGTGACCTACCAGATTACTTACTATAAAGATGGTTTGGAAAAGGAAGATTTCTTGAATCACCTGAGCAAGAGGTGTCTACCGCAGGTCTGGGAGAGAAGATGCAGATTTTTAGGATTATCACTCACAGATTATAAAATGAATTCCTTGTGTGTTAAATTTACAGGCATTTATTTTCTTGTGTTATCATGAAAATATGGCATTATTCTGTCCTTTCAAGATCTACAGTGGATACCTCTGACCCAAACTGACATTCCTTAAATAACTGCAGCAAAAACAAGAAAGGCGAGCAACTCAATATTTTATTAGCTTTGACCAGTCTTAACCCAACTAATGGTCACACTATTGGGATAATCCAGCAAATAATACATATAGACTGGGGAACTGCGAAAGTCTAATTAACTACATACTTATACATTTAGAGGCTTGACACCTGCTGAAGGATATAAAAGTGGAACCAAGACTAGAGAGTGATTATGATCCATCTGACCAACATTATTCACTCCACTTAGCAGCCCGCCAGATGCTCCTAATCCTAATGTGGACTCATTGACATTGACAACAAGCAGGAAAAATTTAGCCAGGCACCATGTATTCCAGGAAGTATTAAGTCCATTAAAAAGCAAGCATTGTGGCCATCTTTATCACAAATTATTACAGGCAAATGCCATACTGGATAGAAATATCATCCACCTATATGAGTCTTTGCTAAAAAAACAATATGTGAATCCAAAGCTATCTTTAATAAACGTCAGTCCTATGCTCACAAGTCGTTACACTTGGAGTGCTATGACTCAGAATGCTACAAGTTGAAGCAGGCCACTGGCCATATCAAGTGCTTTGAAAAATAGATGCACAAACAAGGCAGGGGGGAAGGAGCTTTTAAACATCCTGCAGAAGGAGTACAATTAACTAATCAGATTTAAAAAGCGTAAGCTGCAATACAAAGCATGGTCAGCACTTCAGGCAACAATTAAATATTAAAACCGGGGGAACTGTTGGAATTTTGTCCATTGGGGTTGTAAGGGCCAAGCAAATAATCTGGAATAAAATATACACCCAGCAGTCTGGGTAAAGCACTTCTCTTCAGTATGAATAACCTCCTCTCTGTCAAATCACGCGGCTGAGGATAATACAAATCAGACAACATATACAATTGTAAACAACTTCTTGGCCACGCCAACAGTTGCAAACCATCCACGCTGCAGCTCATGAAATTCACAGAGGGTGAGGTCTATGAGGCAATTCTTAGTCAAAAACCTGGGAGAGCTCCAGGCCAGGACACAATACCTTCAGATCTATATCGGAACAATGTTTCTAATTGGGCCCCCGCTCTTACCTCCACCTTCAACGCAATTTGGGTCCAAGAGAAGATCCCTGTTTCATTGAAAACAGCAATCAGTTCTGCTTCACAACAAAGGGCGAAGAAACGATCCACCGACCTACCGTCCTAATTAATTTCTGAACAGGTAAGGAAAAATCTTTGGCAAACTCGTCCTAAGGTTGCAAAACTGAACCTCCGATGGTCTGATTTTGACCCACCATCAAGCGGAACTTAGAAGAGGCCAGGGAACTATTGACCAAGTAATGAGTTATACCTTATTTACTCTAAATATGTTTTATTAAAAAAACCTACATTTACATGGTCTGTATCAATCTGAAAACCTAAGACAGTAGACAGATTTACACTTTAGAAAATTGTGCAAGATTATGGTCTTCCAGAAAAACTACTCAATATCTTAGTTCGTCTTCATAACGACATATCATGTTCTGCCTTCCCTTTCATAGGCTTCTTAATTCATAGCAGAACATTAGACTGTGGATTACTAGAACACTTCACTCGAGCTACATGTACTTTTTAGGTTTTGCTTGGCAATGCGTACGAAGTACGCATGCGCTAGCAAAATCCTTATGTTTCTCTGTTGGGTCGGGTATCCGCCCCCTCCTCCCATTGGCTAGCTCCATAAATGGAGGCTAGCCATTGGGAGCCGGATCTGTCCGTCAAGGCCGGACCAGATTCGGGGGCGTTCCCGAGAATTTTTCTCTTTTGGCCACGTCATGCAGCGGTGGGCGGGGCTTTTTTTTGGGCTCGTCGAAGTTTGTTTGGGCCATTTGGCGGCCGACCGCCGGCCGAGGAAGTCCAGGTGAGTGGTTTCTTTCCTTTCCTGTCCCCCCTCCCGCTGTCGGTTCCTTTCCCGCCCCCCCCTCCTGCTGGCCGTTCCTTTCCCGCTCCCCCCCCCTCCCACTGGCCGTTCCTTTCCCGCCCCCCCCACCCCACTCCCGCTGGCCGTTCCTTTCCCGCTCCCCCCCCCACTGGCCGTTCCTTTCCCGCCCCCCCACCCCCCTCCCCCCGGCCGTTCCTTAAAGGAAGATATAATGTATGTTTCGAGTTTGTTTCACTCTATTTGTGTGTGTCTTTCTTTTCTTAACATTGGCTCCGCAGACCTGAAGAGAGCACAGCCTAAAAAAACGCTTTTTTATTCACATCAGGTTGATTTATGGGCAACATAAGTTTTATCGCATTCCTCGAGGCTTCGTGGCACTAAATGCGCCGACCAGCATTGCAACATTAGACCTAATAAAAGCAATTTACAAAGGGTGGGAATGTTTTGCTTCAATGGTAATTATTTAATGAATAACATTTTACGCACGCGTTACTCATAGTTCATGCCTTTCACACGTGAATATGTTTAGAACCTTTTCAGGGGGAGCTATATCAAAGCGCTTTAGATTTTGGGATCAGTGTTAAAGTTGGAAACCTTCTTGTAGTAAAGCAGTTCCGTTGTTGTCTGTCTGTCTGTCCACCTTTGGAAGCTTTCCCTTCTGCAAGAAGTGGCCTGCTGCGTGGCACCGGCTCGTCTTCACGGCCGAAAGCTGCGAGGCGCCCTGAAGTCTCACGCATCCATGCAGCGCCTTCTTCACACCTTCTTGTCTCTGTGGCCTCGATCCGCCTCCTGCTGTAATGGTTCAAGTGGAGCTCCCCCCCCCGCCCTTTCACCCTTGACCTGTGGCCTTCGCACCTCCTCGGCAGACGAGGGAACATTAGCAAAGCATCTCGAGCTTCTGGTGAGACCAGAGGCGAGTGCACGAGGCGCTATCTACCCTGATCTTCCTAGAGGAGGCGCTACACACCCTGGTGTGCGCCTAGAAGTCTTGAGGCAGACAAGGCACAGCCAAGCTTACGGTGGGTAATGAGGAGGCGCATCTCCTGAGGACGTCGAGGCGCTATCTGCTCTGTCTGCACCATGTCATGAAGCCTTGAGGATGACAAGGGACTATCTGCCATGTGCTGCAAAGCCTTGAGGGGTTAACAAGACGCTACCTGTCCTGCTCTTTGTCGTAAACCCTTGAGGAACACGAGGCACCATCTTTCCTGCTCTCTGTGCAAACCTGGCGGAAGTCGAGGCGCTATCTGCCGTGCTGCCTGCCGCCAAGCCCCGGGGTTGTCGAGCCGCTGGCCTTGCTGTCAGGCTGTGAGCGCCTCTCACGTGGAGAAGGCGCTATCCGTCCTGGAGATGTCCAGGGGTCACTGGGTGCACGTGGCACTTACAGCGCTGCCCCTCCCTGAGCACTCTTGAGGCGGACAAGGCGCTATACCTCCAGCCCCCACTGAGAGGCCGCGGGTGGACTCCTCGGGGACCAGCAGACTTCTGAGGCGGTGCAGCTCGGGGGAGACCCCCCCCAAAGAAGGCTTGAAGGGAGTCAGCTGGGAAGATGTCAGGTGAGAAACCCCACACTGTCCCCTCATGCCCCCACCGCATCCCTGCAGTGATACCTGCTGTCCGGCCATGACCCCTGCCCCCTGCAACCAGCCTGCTTTATCACTGCCCCCAGACCGCCATGGAGCCCCCCTGACTGGGTATTATGACCTCTCAGTTGCATTTTCAGTGCCCCCCCCCCGGATTCCTTTAGGAGATCCTATAGCTTTCTGTAGGAGCCCTCTGACCTTCTGTAAGCCCCCATGCCTTCCTACAGGGACCCCTAGGCCTTCATATAACCACCAATACCTCCTGTACGCGTCCTTACCTTCCGGTCATGACCCCTTTCCTTCCGGTCATGACCCCTTTCCTTCCGGTCATGACCCCTTTCCTTCCGGTCATGACCCCTTTCCTTCCGGTCATGACCCCTTACCTTCCTATAGTGTCTCCCAATACCTCCTGTAGGCGATTTTACCTTCCTATAGTGACTCCCAATACCTCCTGTAAGGCGCCCTTACCTTCCTATAGTGACTCCCAATACCTCCTGTAAGGCACCCTTACCTTCCTATAGTGACTCCCAATACCTCCTGTAAGGTGCCCTTACCTTCCGTTGATGACCCCTTACCTTCCTATAGTGACTCCCAATACCTCCTGGAAGGCACCCTTACCTTCCTATAGTGACTCCCAATACCTCCTGTAAGGCGCCCTTACCTTCCGTTGATGACCCCTTACCTTCCTATAGTGACTCCCAATGCCTCCTGTAGGCTCCCTTACCTTCCATTGATGATCCCTTACCTTCCTATAGTGACTCCCAATACCTCCTGCAAGGCGCCCTTACCTTCCTATAATGACTCCCAATACCTCCTGTAGGCACCCTTACCTTCCGGTGATGATCCCTTACCTTCCCATAGTGACTCCCAATAGCTCCTGCAGGGCTCCCTCACCTTCCTATAATGACTCCCAATACCTCCTGCAAGGCTCCCTTACCTTCCTATAATGACTCCCAATACCTCCTGTAAGGCTCCCTTACCTTCCGGTGATGACCCCTTACCTTCCTATAGTGACTCCCAATACCTCCTGTAGGCTCCCTTACCTTCCGTTGATGACCCCTTACCTTCCTATAGTGACTTCCAATACCTCCTGCAAGGCTCCCTTACCTTCCTATAGTGACTCCCAATACCTCCTGCAAGGCTCCCTTACCTTCCTATAATGACTCCCAATACCTCCTGTAGGCTTCCTTACCTTCCGTTGATGACCCCTTACCTTCCTATAGTGACTTCCAATACCTCCTGCAAGGCTCCCTTACCTTCCTATAGTGACTCCCAATACCTCCTGTAGGCGCCCTTACCTTACGTTGATAACCCCTTACCTTCCTATAGTGACTCCCAATACCTCCTGTAGGTGCCCTTACCTTCCGGTGATGACCCTTTACCTTCCTATAGTGACTCCCAATGCCTCCTGTAAGGCTCCTTACCTTCCAGTGATCACCCCTTCCCTTCCTATAGTGACTCCCAATGCCTCCTGTAAGGCTCCTTACCTTCCAGTGATGACCCCTTCCCTTCCCATAGTGACACCCAATAGCTCCTGCAAGGCTCCCTTACCTTCCTATAGTGACTCCCAATACCTCCTGCAAGGCTCCCTTACCTTCCTATAATGACTCCAAATCCCTCCTGTAGGCTCCCTTACCTTCCGTTGATGACCCCTTACCTTCCTACAGTGACTCCCAATACCTCCTGTAGGCTCCCTTACCTTCCGTTGATGACCCCTTACCTTCCTACAGTGACTCCCAATACCTCCTGTAAGGTGCCCTTACCTTCCGTTGATGACCCCTTACCTTCCTATAGTGACTCCCAATACCTCCTGTAAGGCACCCTTACCTTCCTATAGTGACTCCCAATACCTCCTGTAAGGCGCCCTTACCTTCCGTTGATGACCCCTTACCTTCCTATAGTGACTCCCAATGCCTCCTGTAGGCTCCCTTACCTTCCATTGATGATCCCTTACCTTCCTATAGTGACTCCCAATACCTCCTGCAAGGCGCCCTTACCTTCCTATAATGACTCCCAATACCTCCTGTAGGCACCCTTACCTTCCGGTGATGATCCCTTACCTTCCCATAGTGACTCCCAATAGCTCCTGCAAGGCTCCCTTACCTTCCTATAATGACTCCAAATCCCTCCTGTAGGCTCCCTTACCTTCCGTTGATGACCCCTTACCTTCCTACAGTGACTCCCAATACCTCCTGTAAGGTGCCCTTACCTTCCGTTGATGACCCCTTACCTTCCTATAGTGACTCCCAATACCTCCTGTAAGGCACCCTTACCTTCCTATAGTGACTCCCAATACCTCCTGTAAGGCGCCCTTACCTTCCGTTGATGACCCCTTACCTTCCTATAGTGACTCCCAATGCCTCCTGTAGGCTCCCTTACCTTCCATTGATGATCCCTTACCTTCCTATAGTGACTCCCAATACCTCCTGCAAGGCGCCCTTACCTTCCTATAATGACTCCCAATACCTCCTGTAGGCACCCTTACCTTCCGGTGATGATCCCTTACCTTCCCATAGTGACTCCCAATAGCTCCTGCAAGGCTCCCTCACCTTCCTATAATGACTCCCAATACCTCCTGCAAGGCTCCCTTACCTTCCTCTAATGACTCCCAATACCTCCTGTAAGGCTCCCTTACCTTCCGGTGATGACCCCTTACCTTCCTATAGTGACTCCCAATACCTCCTGTAGGCTCCCTTACCTTCCGTTGATGACCCCTTACCTTCCTATAGTGACTTCCAATACCTCCTGCAAGGCTCCCTTACCTTCCTATAGTGACTCCCAATACCTCCTGCAAGGCTCCCTTACCTTCCTATAATGACTCCCAATACCTCCTGTAGGCTCCCTTACCTTCCGTTGATGACCCCTTACCTTCCTATAGTGACTCCCAATACCTCCTGTAGGTGCCCTTACCTTCCGGTGATGACCCTTTACCTTCCTATAGTGACTCCCAATGCCTCCTGTAAGGCTCCTTACCTTCCAGTGATCACCCCTTCCCTTCCTATAGTGACTCCCAATGCCTCCTGTAAGGCTCCTTACCTTCCAGTGATGACCCCTTCCCTTCCCATAGTGACACCCAATAGCTCCTGCAAGGCTCCCTTACCTTCCTATAGTGACTCCCAATACCTCCTGCAAGGCTCCCTTACCTTCCTATAATGACTCCAAATCCCTCCTGTAGGCTCCCTTACCTTCCGTTGATGACCCCTTACCTTCCTACAGTGACTCCCGATCCCTTTGCAAAGAATGTTTGCCTGGTATCTTCCATCTCGAGCCCTTCGGTCCTCTTCATCCAGGCTACTAGTAGTCCCGCGGTTCCAGAGAGTGAGGATGGGTGGCCGTTCGTTCAGAGTAGCGGCGGCAAAACTCTGGAACTCCTTGCCATTATCTTTAAGGAGTCTTGAAGAGCTTTCAGCCTTCAGGAAGGCGCTGAAAACTTACCTTTTCCCTAGGACAGGCTAGCTGCTGAAATTCGCTGGATTAATGTTCAAAGCGCCAGGATGCCCTTGGTGGTGACAGGCTTGCGCTATACAAATATACCACAATACAATACACAATACAATACTCCCAATACCTCCTGTAGGCTCCCTTACCTTCCGTTGATGACCCCTTACCTTCCTACAGTGACTCCCAATACCTCCTGTAGGCTCCCTTACCTTCCTATAATGACTCCCAATACCTCCTGTAGGCTCCCTTACCTTCCGTTGATGACCCCTTACTTTCCTATAATGACTCCCAATACCTCCTGCAAGGCTCCCTTACCTTCCTATAGTGACTCCCAATACCTCCTGTAGGCGCCCTTACCTTACGTTGATAACCCCTTACCTTCCTATAGTGACTCCCAATACCTCCTGTAGGTGCCCTTACCTTCCGGTGATGACCCTTTACCTTCCTATAGTGACTCCCAATGCCTCCTGTAAGGCTCCTTACCTTCCAGTGATCACCCCTTCCCTTCCTATAGTGACTCCCAATGCCTCCTGTAAGGCTCCTTACCTTCCAGTGATGACCCCTTCCCTTCCCATAGTGACACCCAATAGCTCCTGCAAGGCTCCCTTACCTTCCTATAGTGACTCCCAATACCTCCTGCAAGGCTCCCTTACCTTCCTATAATGACTCCAAATCCCTCCTGTAGGCTCCCTTACCTTCCGTTGATGACCCCTTACCTTACTACAGTGACTCCCAATACCTCCTGTAGGCTCCCTTACCTTCCGTTGATGACCCCTTACCTTCCTACAGTGACTCCCAATACCTCCTGTAGGCTCCCTTACCTTCCTATAGTGATTCCCAAT
Source organism: Lissotriton helveticus (assembly GCF_964261635.1). Taxonomy (NCBI): domain Eukaryota; kingdom Metazoa; phylum Chordata; class Amphibia; order Caudata; family Salamandridae; genus Lissotriton; species Lissotriton helveticus. The sequence continues at coordinate 669,821,536 of NC_136061.1, forward strand.
ACCTCCTGCAAGGCTCCCTTACCTTCCTATAATGACTCCCAATACCTCCTGTAGGCTCCCTTACCTTCCTATAATGACTCCCAATACCTCCTGTAGGCTCCCTTACCTTCCGGTGATGACCCCTTACCTTCCTATAATGACTCCCAATACCTCCTGTAGGCTCCCTTACCTTCCGTTGATGACCCCTTACCTTCCTATAATGACTCCCAATACCTCCTGTAGGCGCCCTTACCTTCCGGTGATGACCCCTTACCTTCCTATAATGACTCCCAATGCCTCCTGTAAGGCTCCTTACCTTCCAGTGATGACCCCTTCCCATCCCATAGTGACTCCCAATAGCTCCTGCAAGGCTCCCTTACCTTCCTATAGTGACTCCCAATACCTCCTGCAAGGCTCCCTTACCTTCCTATAATGACTCCCAATACCTCCTGTAGGCTCCCTTACCTTCCAATGATGACCCCTTACCTTCCTATAGTGACTCCCAATACCTCCTGTAAGTCGCCCTTACTTTCCTATAGTGTCTCCCTCCCAGTTTCTTTGCAAAATTTGCCACTGCACCTAGGGCCCTAGAAAAGGCAAATTTTCTTGCGGTCGCAGCAGCCTGCCATGTCCCATTTTTATCAAAGTTGATGCCTAGGTCAGAAAATCTGTTGGAATGCTCAATCTTGTTTTTACCCAAGAAAATAGCATGTATAGTCTTTATCCTGCTTCCACATATCATAGTATATGCTTTAGGCACATTTATTTTTAACCCTCTTACATTCATGTATGTTGCGAATTTTGTTACCGCCCTCTGAAGACCAATCTTAGTCCGTGACATTATTACGGCATCATCCGCATACAAGAGGATAGGGATCGGGGTGTCTCCGACTCTTGGATAGGGGAAACATCCTTTACAACGCAACTTTTACCACGCAGTGCCTTTACGACGCAACTTTTACAACGCAAACCATTACAACGCATTGCGCTGGGGGCGCTCTAGGATAGGGAATACGTTTAATTTACTATCCAACACCTTCCCTAGTGTCCACGAGGACTGGAGTTGGAATAGTAAATTAAACTATTCACAATCCAGCACCCCAAAGCTCTATGCATTGTAAAGGTTTGCGTTGTAAAAACCGCGTTGTAAAGGCATGCGATGTAAAAGCATGCGTTGTAATGTCATACATCCCTTGGATAGTCGTGTTGGAATTCGCTGAGATACGGTCCTATACTGTTAATATTGAGGGTGAAGAGAAAGGCTGCTAAAATGCACCCTTGTCTCACACCTCTCTTTATTTCGAATTTAGTTGAACACTTCCACCCCCTGCCAAACCGTACCCTAGCTTCCGGACCCGATACAATTCCCCTTAATGAATAGGAGGATCTGGGGGTCTACACCCACATCACTGAGTTGCTCCATAATTTTTTCGTGATCCACACAATCGAAAGCTGAGCTTAGATCAACGAACGTCAGGAAAAGATCCCCCTTCTTAGCCTCGGTGTATTTTGCAATTATCAAGGCAAGGTTGAGACCCTGTTCTGTGGTACCTCTCCCTGTCCGAAACCCGTACTCTAAATTGGAAATCACTTCCTTCTCCTCTGCCCATTCTTGTAAACTATTTAAAATTATCCTACCGGCCGCTTTCATGAAGGCATCCAGTAAGGATATGGGACGATAACAAGTTGGATCATTTCTGTCCCCTTTTTAGGTTTTGCCTAGCAAAATGCGTACGAAGTACGCATGCGCTAGCAAAATCCTTATGTTTCTCTGTGGGGTCGGGTATCCGCCCCCTCCTCGCCCCCTCCTCCCATTGGCTAGCTCCATAAATGGAGGCTAGCCATTGGGAGCCGGATCTGTCCGTCAAGGCCGGACCAGATTCGGGGGCTTTCCCGAGAATTTTTCTCTTTTGGCCACGTCATGCAGCGGTGGGCGGGGCTTTTTTTTGGGCTCGTCGAGGTTTGTTTGGGCCATTTGGCGGACGACCGCCGGCCGAGGAAGTCCAGGTGAGTGGTTTCTTTCCTTTCCTGTCCCCCCTCCCGCTGTCGGTTCCTTTCCCGCCCCCCCCCTCCCGCTGGCCGTTCCTTTCCCGCTCCCCCCCTCCCGCTGGCCGTTCCTTTCCCGCCCCCCCACACCCCCTCCCCCCGGCCGTTCCTTTCCCGCCCCCACCCCCCTCCCCCGTCCGTGTGCCCATCGTCAGCGTCTCTCCTCACAGTACCTGTCACGGCTACAAAGACGCCTCCAAAGCCATGGGCTACTACTCTTTCTACACGGGCTCCTAAGTTATTTGCTGCCTTGACTCTTGCAGGCTTCAGCACCATCCTACACACCTGATGAGTGACTGAATGTTTTAAATGAATGGGTGAAACAAAAAAACATCTTCCTAAAAAGATACTGTGATAATACAACATTTAGAGTAGAAGAAAATTGTACTTAGATTTGTTCAGTCGTACTCCAGTAACTATTACGTATTCTTTCCGCTGTCGGTAAATTATCGCGATTCTATTTTCGCAGCTCTTTAAAAAATAAAATAAAAATATTTCCTTGCTGCCCAAGTGAGTCTTGTCTCTTTTGACAAGGCGGCTAGGTGTCACGAGAGGCAGTTATGCCGTGGATCCTGGCAGTCGAGTGCGGTGCATGGGCAGTCGGTAATGAACTATGCAGCGGACGGACAGAGACGAGTATCTCAGCCACGCAGCTGATGGTCAGGGGCGGGTGTCTGAGACTCTGACCGCTTTATTAGCCTGGTGGGTTTAAACAGACCAGTCTCCAAGCAGGCAGCGCTGAAGACAGCCCTGTCCCACCCGCAGGACCCCGCCTCCCTGCTGCCTGTGCCTGGCTCTGGCTGTCAGTGACAGGCTGCGGCTGCAGGAGAGTGGAGGGCAGGGCGAGCGGGGAGGACCGAGCCAGGCGCGGTGCAGCCTCTCTCCCGGCAGTCAGAAGCCGTCACCCCTCCCGCAGGACCGTCTCCCAGCCCGTGGCGAGGCACCCTCGGATCACCCCACTCCTTGCAGTATGTGCACGGGCCGGTCACTAAATTCCCACCTCCAGTGAAAAGCTCTGTATGTCAGTCACCAGAGGTAGCCTCCCCTTGAAGCCCCCACCCTCCTCCATCCTTGGGGGCCTACAGATTCTACCCCTATCCCTTCTAAAGGCAGAAAACTCTCCATTTGCCAGACAAAGATTCACCGTCTGCTACAGCCATCTCTTCAACAAAAGTAACCCTGAAGCACTATCTCTGCATCTTTAGAAAACACCCTCTCCCAACCTCTGTTAGTATCCTTCCAGGCAGTTGATCATTTTCATCTCTCAGGAGCCCTGCCCATTCATTTTAATGATAGACCCCTTTTTACCTTCGGTGGGTGAGCTTTGACCATTCCTTTCTAGAGTACCCCTCTCCTGGACACTGCTCCTTTTAATCGCCCCTCCAGGGTCTCACTCTCCTCTGGTAAAGCTCCGGCACTCAGAATAAGGAAGCCTCCAAAAGGGGGTGCCCCCTCCCAAAACCAGCCAGGCTGTTGTGCCTGGGCAGACTGCCCCCGTCCCTACCCCAGGGGTGCGGTGAGGCTTTGGGGGCCAACATGGAGCGCAGGGAGCAGCGACAAGGCCTGGACTTCACAGTGGAGAATGTAGAACAGGTGAGCAGTTGTGCGCCTTATTTATTTGTGTTTGGTGTACCTTGAGTCAGTAATATGGTATGCTGCTTGGAAAGAATGGAGGAAGTATCAAAGAAAGACAGGTGGAGCATAAGAACCGAGCTAGGGGATGCTCATCCATGAAAAAGGAGGCTGCTGTTCTTTCCATGCCCTCAGAAAGTTCTCTTTAGGCCACAGGCCCCTAGATTTGAAATGGCTTGCTACCTACCATTTTCAGAACAAAGAAAGGGGCGTGGCAGTTATTTTGATGAGGAGAAGAGATAATGGGCCAGAAGGTGTGTGGGGGGGCTCTGTGTGGGTGTGTGTGGAGGGCTCTGTGTGGGTGTGTGTGGGGGGCTTTGTGTGGCTGTGTGTGTGGGGGGCTTTGTGTGGCTGTGTGTGTGGGGGGCTCTGTGTGGTTGTGTGTGTGGGGGGCTCTGTGTGGGTGTGTGTGTGGGGGGCTCTGTGTGTTTGGGGGGCTCTCTGTGGGTGTTTGTGTGTGTCATTTGCGAGAGATAAAGCTAGTGGCATTGTAAATGACAATGCCATTTATTTATGTTAAAAAAAACATAAATAAAAATAATGTCAAGAGCAATGCCAATAGCTCTAACTTTAACAAAGGCAAAACCATTGCATTGTAAATGCTTGTTATCAACTGCGTGCAATTGTGCCGAGGCATTCCCCAGATGCCAGAAACACCATCGGTGCCACGGCATGGTGAGGCAAGCACAGTGGTACTGTGGCACGACTATATATGCAGAGTAGCGCTGCACTGGACAGGCAGGGGTTACCAGCTTAGGGACGGGGAGCAGTGTCACATGTGAACTCGGGAGATCACAAGTGTGTCTGCAGTCAATGCGGGGAGTGTTTGCAAAAAATGACATGCTGCTCCCGAGTCTCTTCTAGCTCCCTCAGTTTAGCCATTTTTTTTGTAGATAGAAAAGCGCATTCAGCTTCAGTCGAGGCACATTTTGTTGTGAGACTTAATTCAAAATATGTTTTGTTTGGTCTGCCATTTAATGAAAAATATTTGTCGGAACAACACGCCTTGGAGTCTTAAATAGATCTATATTTGTCAGTATATACAGAGTACGTTACCTAGCAATTTATAAAACAGTTCAAACTCTCTAGGGTGCAAGGCCCAGAGGCTGTCCCTGAGATCATTCTTTAGTCGATGCAAGGCAGTTAAGCTTGATTCTTGTGGTGGCCACTTGTAAACAAGCATTGGCATAGCCAATAGGTCTCGCCTTTGGAACCGTATAAGTATTTAGTTATGCAGTACAATATCCTTGCTGCAACAACATGAACTGTTGCATGGCTAAACACTTATAAGGTCCTAAAGGCAAGACCTATTGGCCAATGCTTGTTTAATTTAGGACATTCTACTCTTAGTGGGTGAGTGAAAGAGAGAATGGACAGATGGATTGAAAGTGTGGGTGGATGGAAAGATGGATGAGAGAAAGGATGGATGAGTGAAAGGATAATTGGAAGAACGGATGGATGAGAAACTGGTTGGTGAGTGAAAGGGAGGATTGATGGATTAATGGATGAATGAAATGGTGGATGAATGTGATTGGGTGGAAGGACGAGCAAAAGGATGAATGAATGGATGACTGAGTGAAAAAATGGGTGATGAAAGAGAAAAGAAAAATGGCTAGAATGAGTACAAGGATGGATGACAAAGGATGGATGAATGAAAGGATGGATGAGTGAAAGGGTGGATGAAGAGAAGTATGATTGAAGGGATGGACGGCTGCATAGATGGATGGATGGAAATTTTTGAACAGTTTATTTCAAACAAGCACTGGTAAAGTCAAAGTGTCTTCTTTTCTTTCAGAGAAGCACGTGTTATTCAGCAGTTTGTGTTGCCAAAATCTGTCCTAAAAAGATCTTACCACAAAATATCTTGGGCCACAGTGCCCTAAGTACGCTAAGAGGCAGAAGAACTCTCAAGGTAGTATTATAAAATAGAGTCAGAAGGTAATGTATACACTTTAACTGGTGTTCTTAAAAGGCACACACAGCAAAATATTATAGTTAATACTTTGCACAAAGGGATTGTGTTTTTGTTGCATTTAAGGCTCTGTCCCAACAACATGTTGAATTTATGGCATTTGATACAACTATTGCGCTCAAAGTGAAAAAATGCATCCACGTGTGATCAATGAACAGTCTTTGACCCAGGCTGCACACACTTGCATGTGTAAATCAGCAAATAAAATGTTATCTTTACTGCAACGTAAATACATCAAAGTAAAGACATTGGGTGTCATCAGCTGGGTCTTATTTACAAGCCACACCTTGACTATGCAGTAAAACTAAGGGACTACATAATTCCCCTTCACCGAAACACAACGAGAACAAACAGAACACAATCATACAGGAAAAGCCACGGCCTCGAATAAAAGCCCATCCAAACAAGGGCGACCAATGAAAACCAATGGCTACATGGGGCCGACTTAAAGAACAGTCTCCCTGTACTATGTACTGTATTATTTTGAAGAATCACTACTGGGTACTCTAGACGGCTAAAGCTGCCTTGGTCACACCTAAAAAGAGAAAAGGAGCTTCTTAGAAGAAAAACAGTGGATTGCATATAAAGAGTGTTTGGAGGGAAGAGGACCAATGATTGAACACTTCCATTAAAAAATAAACACAGTGTAGCCCCTATTTGTAAGTATGTTAGACTTCTGCCATGTCATCACAGCTGTATGAGAACAAAGGTCTCTCACCAAATTAAGTAGCACAGGCGGTCAGCTCTTTTCAAGCACTCATGCTTGTGGCGGCATCCACCTTGCGGGAGCGAGCAGACGTGCGCTAAGCAACACCTAGACTAAATCAAAAAGTGTTGCTCATGTGTGCCTTTGTAATGTACAGACTCAAAACACACCTATCAGCCTCCGTTAAGCACTTCATAAAGGGAGAGAATTCATTTTCCACCTCACAAAAAGCATTAAAATGAGTTAAATGAGGAATCTAGCATATGTCTTTATTCTAAGCCCATTCTCCTGATTAAAACCAAATCCCATGTTTAGACCATTTTAATGCAACTCGCGGGCAATTTCATCAGGGAAATGAGGACCAGTGGACAGAAGTGAGACAAAAATAGATCGTATCCCAAAAGGTTAAAAATAACTGCACACGGGGGGCGTGGCTAGCGACCAGACAAGATGGCCGCAGATTAACTGAGCACTGTGCCAGACGGGGCATTCCCGCATCAATCCGACCACTAATCCTGCATAAAACTCAGTGTTGCACCAAGGTACTTGCGTAGGGGAACTTCCGACTGCGCTGATCCGGACCCCCTGAGCTCAAGGGATTGCGAAGATCTGCGGCCGAGGAAGTCACGGCCTGAGCCCACGTTGCCGCCGGGACCTCGATTAGACACCCACCCTGGAAGTAGGTAGGCGACGCTGACTGTGGCGACACTAGGCGCGGAGGTTTGGAGGCGTGCCGATTTTGCCGCGTGGCGCCGAGCTACATCCAAAGAGTATACCCACGGCTGGGAGCACAGACAACGGAGCACAATCCATGCGGGAAAAGGCCGGCAGTGCTTGCTGAGGGCCCGTGCATCAGGACTCGCCGATACAACTAGAACGGCCTGAGCGCCAACGAGCAGAACCGGGGGCAGCAAGGACTATCGTAAGTGCAGCGCTACTCGACCTGAACCCCCAGAGGCAGAGATTGTCGTGGGATACCGCCGGGGGGTTCGCGGCCTAGGACGACATTGAAGCGGCCGTCACACAACAAAGACGTAGTTACACGGAGGTTAAGAAAGAATTACGCGCCAGGGAACTGAAGTACTCTATGCTTTTCCCGGCGAAGCTCTGGGTTGAATCTGAGGGAAAAACATTGTTCTTTGAAACGCCGGGAGAGGCACGAGACGGGCTAGAGGGATGGAGGCTGGCCCGAGGGACCAAGACCAGGGAGAACGCGCACACTGGCCGCTGAGAAACATACGGACAGGACTCAAAGAAGAGGTATACCACAGCGAGGTTGGGACCAGGGAACACTACAAGACGAACACGACACAGGCAACACCAGCTAAAGAACTACTGTGGGGCACCTATTTCTCGGAAGAGAAACCTTTGTTGAAAACTGCTACACGAGATGAGACGTCGCTAATGAATGAACTGGGGCATGGACATTCGATTCACGGACCTTGCACAAGGGGTTGGGCCCCCACAGGTAGGATCTAACAGATGGGGGGCTACACTGAATAGACAGTTCGTGAAGGGAGGGCTTTGTTCTGAGCACGGAAGACTCACCCCCATGAATGATGTGGTTTGTTTAGGACTGAAAGCGCTCTGCTCAGTTGGAGGGGCGGGCAGTTTTAGAACCGCCGGGCAGGGAGGCAGGGTGGGGGGTTCGGGTTAAGGGAGTTAGGGGACTTGATCGAGTATGTTATGTTTTTCTTGTTAACGTAGCTCTCCGGAAGAAATTGTTGATAACTGTACGATGTGCTCCTACACATGGCATGCACCTGCGCTTTGACACTACTAAGAGAAACACCAGCTCTGTAACCCCATATCACACACACTATGCCGTGGCGTGAAGATCTGGACACTAGCTCTCAGCCGCCACGATCACTAGGCCCTCCCCTGTCTATTATATCGTGGAACGTGAATGGACTAGGGCACAAGATCAATAGGGGCTTGGTTCTTCAATATCTAAAACTGAAGGGCCCTACGGTTGCATTACTACAAGAGACACATTTAGTGGGCACGGCCTGTAAAGCGCTTGACCGTTGGGGGTTCAAAATAGTAGCCCACGCAGAGTTCACATCTGGGTCCCGGGGGCTGGGTATCCTGGTACGTAGGAGCTCTCCCTTGATGGTAAAGGAGACCCGGACTGATGACCAGGGTCGATTCGCCGCATTGTCCTGTCAATGGGAGGGCTGGATGTACAACATGGTATCGGTGTATGTCCCTCCGGCGCTTCATCAGACGGCCTTTCCGGATCTTGGGACGTTCCTACTGGACCTTCTTGATGGTGAACTGATCATAGGCGGGGATTTTAATGCAGTAATAGACTTCACTAAGGACAGAAGACCACCCAGAGACACAAATAGGTCCAATCAGGCCCTGAGAGAATTTATAGATGCAATGGGACTGATGGATATCTGGAGAGTTAAACACCCTACAGAACACCAGTACACCTTTCACTCCGGAGTACACAACAGTCTTTCTCGAATAGTCTGTATACTGACTCTAGCAATAACCCTGGAGAAGGTGAGTGAAGTGGTACACTTACCAAGAGGCATTTCAGATCACTCGCCTATACAATTCCTATACACCGCACAGATTCCTAGAAGAAAAATAATTTTTCCGCTCTACCCGGGATACTTGAAGGATCCTAAGATTGCCAAGGCCCTCGTGAAATCCACCGATCTGTACTTTACAGAGAAAGCACAGTCAGTGGAATCGCCGGGCATTTTATGGGAGGCGTAGAAGTCAGTGATAAGGGGTCAAGCCATCTCGGTCATTGCCAGACACAAACGAGACCACAGGCAGAACTTAGATACTCTAGAAGAGGCAGTACAGAGGGCGGCGGAAGCTGATGCCGCAAATCCTAATGACAACACGGCGCTAACCCTGATACTAGCGACCCAAGAATTTAGGGCTTATGCGTGGGAAACTGCGAAAGCCAGGCACTCCGATACCCTACATAGGATATACAAACTGGGTGATAAGACTGGGAGAATGCTTGCATGGTTGGAAAGGAGGGAAAAGGCGAATAGATGGATTGCCCAACTGACGTTAGGTGGCGGTAACACAACGACTGATCCCCAACTCATAGTGGAGGAGCTGGCAACATACTATGACAAGGTTTATACGTCACACGCTGAGGCCACAATGGAGGAAAACATACAGTTCCTCTGAGATATAGGAATGCCTACACTGCCACTGGAGGCCATGCAAGATCTGGAAACAGACTTTACAGCAGAGGAACTAGGGGTGGCACTGACAGCGCTACACACGGGGATGGCAATGGGACCTAATGGTTTACCGGTAGAACTATACAAAAAAGTGACAGGCAAGATCACGCCCCATCTACTCAATATGTACAATGAATGCCTAGAGCATGGGATATTACCCAGAGACCAAAGATTAGCCACGATCATGGCAATACACAAACCAGGGTAACCCGCAACATCAGCCTCTTCCTACTGCCCAATATCCCTGATAAACGCAGAAGCCAAGATACTGGCCAAAGCATTGGCAATCCGACTGCAGCCGCACCTTAAGATGCTAATTCACCCAGACCAGTCGGGCTTTATGCCGGGATGCAACACCTCCCTAAACTTAAGACGCCTACACAGAGTGCTGGCTCGGACACCAATGATCCAGGAAGAGGTGGCCATCCTCTCATTAGACGCCACGATGGCCTTTGACCTCGTGGAATGGCCGTTTCTGTTCGCAGTACTCCGAAAGTTGGGGTTTGGTCCAAAGATCTGCGAGTGGATCAAATTATTATACACAGCACCCCTAGCACAAGTTGCAGCAAATGGACGTATATCGCGAGAGTTCGCATTGGGGAGGGGGACGAGGCAGGGTTGCCCGCTGTCTCCGCTCCTCTTCGCCCTAGTGCTGGAACCACTTGCAGCATGGATAAGGAAGGATTCGTCGATCCATGGACTGAAATGGGAGGCGGACTGGGAAGACCGGATCTCGCTTTACGCGGATGACGTTTTAATATACTTAACATCCCCGGCAAGATCCCTGGTGTTCCTGCTGGACATTTTCACGGCATATGGGAACGTATGAGGATATACTATTAATTGGACAAAATCACTGCTCTTTACGGTGCATGGTCCTACTCCCACACCCCCTTGAGGTTGTGAGTTGCAAATTGTTACCAGAAGATTTAAATATTTAGGAATATATGTTACCCTGCAGGAAACTATTTTTATGGAGGAAAACTTGATGAAGCCGCTGGCAAGACTCCGGGCGGATGTCAAACACTGGTTCCATTAACATTACTGGGGAGGGCGGCACTCTTCAAAATGCGGACGTTGCCATGGTTCCTCTACGACCTTCAGAATACCCCATTCCCAGTCCCCCCGTCTTATTTTAAAGCAATTCAAGCCGAAGTATCCACACAGCTGTGGGACGGGAAACCGGCCAGCATAGCTGGTACGATGGGGGAATCGCATTACCAAATGTTAAATTATACTATTGGGCCTCACAACTAATGGTGATAAACCAATGGCTGCACGTCCCACAGGACGAACCGGCATTCCGAATAGATAGATGCCTATTACCCGTAGAACGTCTGATGAAAGCCCTTTACAACAATCAGAGGCGAAACGCACTCACAGGACCGACGGCACACACAATTAAAATATGGCACACTGCACAAAGGGCGCTGGGTTGGGAAGGAGTACTGACACTAGCCACCCCCCTCTGGGAGACCCTGACGTTTGGGCACCCTGGCTAACACTAAGGGATTTCGACAATGGGATCTCATCGGTATTACTAAAATAGGTGATCTCTGGGTGAAAGGCGAGATTATTCCCTTCGCTGCACTGCAGGAAAAGTATGGGATGGCGGAGACAGAACTCTATCGATATATCCAAATTAGACATGCGCTCCAGGGCGCTATTCCCCCGGATACCCAACTAGCGGAATCATCGCCCTTAGAAGACAGACTCCTCACAGACTATATGGACAAAAAGGCCATCTCACAGACGTATCGTAAACTAGTCAATAACCAACCAGATCCCATGACGACTCTGAAGGACAGGTGGCAGGCAGACTTGGGGGACATAGAGGAGTCAGATTGGATAGACGCATTGGCGTCGGCCCGGGAGGCAGCGATCCCCTCTAGGCTAAAACTCATACAACTCAAGGTGCTACACCGTATATATTATCCACGCACTACACTTCACAAGCTTGGGCACAACCCCGACCCACTCTGCCTCAGAGGTTTTGGGCATACTGGAACATTTTATCATATAATATGGGACTGTCCGGATATACAAGCCTACTGGGAACAGGTGATGACTGAGATCTCGGAGGTGGGGGGAGGGGCGCGGGGCAGAAGTCCCGCGTGATCCCAGATGCGGCCTCCTAAATGTTTGGTAACCTACTGATTTAAATCTGGCATTACAGAATTGGGCCACGCTCGGGACAACGATTGCAAAGCGGAATATAGCCAAGAACTGGGGCACTGGAGTGTTCCCTACGCATCAACAGGGGGAAAGGGACATGGATGTCCCAATGGTGGCTGAAAGGGCGGTTTACACCCACAGGGGGTGTCCCAAAAAATGGTCCAGAATATGGGGAAAATGGAACGAATTCCGGGGGAATATATGTGAACCCCCACAGCTGGCCTCAACCACTGAAGCTATTCCGTGAATACAAGACGTGGGCTGAATAGGCTGAACTATGGATATGACTAACTGATGTTGGGTATGGGAGGGATGCAAAGAAAGTAGTGTCACCTGTTGTAATGTAAGTTTATACGCTGTGAATTATTTGTCGTGTACACCATGGAATGCACTATGTACAGCTCAACTACAGATGGAGATGTTTACTGTTTTAATGATCATATAGATGTGTATGGAAATGCAATAACAATAAAATGTTTAAAAAATAATAATAATAACTGCACACATCTGATTCCACACCAGCAATATGTATATGTAATATTTCCCATATGGCCCCCTGGGTGAGTGCCTACCAGTAGGCTATAGAGGACAAGTATCTGGGAGCACAACTGTGGATGCCTGAAAGGGAGGAAACACCATGTATTGCACAAATCACATAGTCTACATTTCGATCATTGCACAATTTATTTTTTTGCTGGTATATTTCATGAAGCGTATACAGTGACTGTTTCCCGCAGCCAATGGTTATATAGTGGCAGAGAAACTAGACCAACACTATTTATAAAAACATGCTGTGTCACTACAAAGATCACTGATAGTTTATATTTCGATCACTGCTCTCTGTTTATCTAGTTTATGTCTTAAGGCGCATACAGTGACTGTTTCACACAGCCATTGATTGATAGAGTGGCTAGGAAACGGGACTGGCCTTCTTTATAAAAACATGGTGTGTCAATGCAGGATGATTTATAATCCCCATTTCTACTGTATTCATGGACACGACACAACAAATAAACGGTTTCCATTCGCTGTGTCCCCAGAGGGTACCAAGCAGCCTCTAAAAGCAAGCGACTTTATGTCTGAAACACAAAGCAATGACTCCTAAGTACTGCAGTCCCCGTACGGGAGGCTTAATGGCCCACAGGTCCCCCACGTTCACAAGCCATATTTGTATGTGTGCTATACACATCCACAATGCAACCCCTCTTGGCCTGCAAACAAACCACTGCAGACCCCCAGTTCAAAAAAATCCTCGCTTAACATTACACCAGGCCCCCAACCACCACACGTGCATGAACACCCTAGTGTTTATCGGGACTCAGAGTTTTTGCAACAACTCCCTCTGCAGGTGCCAGCAACCCGTCCAACACACCACCAACCAGTTTTCCCACGATGCCGCAATTTAAAGTCAAGGGGGCGTGTCTTTCCTTGGTAACCACCTGAAACCACTAAACCGCTTTTGTTCACCGGTGCAATCTTAGGAGGTAATTCATTTACGCCCAACCAATAAGTTAAGTACGGCTCAGGAGCCCCATCACCAGTTAACTGTCGAGCGTCACTTTGAAAGCATGTTCTAAAAACAATTACCTGGAATAGCGAAAGGGAATTGCCAAAAGTGCTCCCTATTTCTTGGGAAATAGTCGGCAACCGCTACAATGCACCTCACCAACAGCGCCATCTTCGGAGAAGGAAATTCATGGCCGCCTGCCTGCTACATCGAACACTGCTCATGGCCAGCCCTAAGGCCTCGTCAGCTACCACCTGTAACAGCTTATACCGAAGGCGTATTTTTGGAACCTGTATTTCTTACAAAGCCAAAAAGGGGTGGGAAAGGTAAATGAACTAAATCAAAGAGGACATACAAGGGAGTTGGAAGATGTGGAGAATGCCCACTAAAGCCACCTCCCTCTCATGCCGCTGCAACCAATCATATCGCAGTGAGTACCAAATAAAAAGCACGCGCCTCAGGAGGCTAAAAACAAGAGGTCTGCACTTTTCAAGCACTCGTGCTTGTGGCAGCATCCACCTTGCGGAAGCGAGCAGCGGCATGCAGGGGCCGTCTGTGGTTAACGTGGCCACGCCGCTGCTCGCTCCCGCACGGTGGATGCCGCCACGAGCACGAGTGCTTGAAAAGTGAAGACTGATTCCTAAAGGCCCTCTCCTAGAGTAACGCATGCGCGCTGCCTAGGTGAGCCCTAAAAAGAAAGAGTGGAAGGGTCATTCAAATTTTCACTTTAGCCCACCATTAGATTCAGTCAGAAAAAAAAGTTTGGGAAAACAATTTAAATGTTTGGGTATAAAGTGTGCCTGTCATTCCTTATGAAAAGACAGTTCTTCATCAATTCTTATTCAACAACAGTTAGTTCACTATCCCTCTGTTTGATAGCTGAAAATTGTTTGTTAAAACGACAAAAGCTATATGTGACATTTATCGATTTTTAAAATGTCTTTGATAGAGTTGATCAGCTCAAGCATACCAAAATGCGTTCGGTGGCATTAATACTTGAGCGGGGTTCGAATTTTAATGGGGCCTTACATTGTTATTTGGAAAAATACCAAAATAGAAACTAGATTGAATCAGGGCTGACCTGCACACACTTTTTTTCTTGTACAATACAGGTTTACCATGATTTAAAGCAAATACTAGGACTTTTTCATTAAAGTTTAGCAACTAAGAAATATAAAACTTACTCTATGTAAGTATCCCACACCACTACTATTATGGTTCAGTAGTTTTTATTGAGTTCCATCATTAGGTCAATATACATAAACAATTGGAAAACTGCCGCACTCGTTTTACTTTCGATGGATCCTCTCTGCTAAGTCTAAATTAGATGATGAACAAATCTGATCTTCAGTGTAGCTGCTCATTATCCCATTTTTTCTTTGTGGGGCATTATTTTACTGGCTCTTGGCAAAAATGGACAGTGAGCAGCTTGGCATCCATCGTGACAAACAGTGGGCCCCGTTCTTTGCTAAATTCTCTCTCAGTCCTCTGAATATTACAGGAAATCTTCGGAATTCCCATGCCCTCCATAGTGTGTGGTACCAGTCGTTTCCCCATCTCTACAATATTGTTTGTTTGGCTGCAAGCAGCAACGCTAAGCTAAGTGTCTAAAGCCCCTTTTTCGTCTCCACAGCTCCTCTGCTATCTGGCCATGACCATCGTCGGGTCTGTTTTGTCTGTGATTATTTTCACCTCCAATATCTAAAAACTTGTAACTGTGCGGGGGATAGTGTCACTGAGTAAGCAGTTTAAGACTTGCACATCTTCCATATACTCATTGCAGTGTCCTTCAGCGGCTTACAATTTACTATGATTAAATAGTCAGATAGACAGTGTTACGTGTTTTTTCAAAGGTTCATAGAGCACTGATAACTGATAAATTCTTTTTATTGTATAGTTAATAAAAACCATTACTAAAAATAAAATGCAGTAGTATTTAAAACTGATCGAGAGATACATAATTAGAAGTTAAAATCTTAAATGAAAATGTCCTTCGAACTTCAAAAAGCCGAGTCAGTTACAGAGGAAACAGTTACACAAGAAATGTGAGTTCGGGGTATGGATTGGATCTTTGCCAACGTTCCTCTTATTTTCTCAAAGTTGGTAATAAATGTAACTGCTCTACAGATGAGTTGAGGGTCCGCTGAGCACAGGACTCGTATGATCGCGGAACGACAGGTGCAGATTCCATATTCCTTGAACTTTGCTTTTAACCTGTTCTGGCGTTCCTGGTCCAGTGCGGGACAAATGCAGATCAGATGAATGAAGTCTTGTTTTGCGGCACCACATAGGTCACACTCCTTGATGTCTTGGGTCCTCCATTTAGGTTGATCGGCATTTGTTGGCAGGTTGCCCATCCTTAGGCTGATGTATTTATGTTTGACATATGATGAAAATGCGAGTTTTAGATAGGCTGCCGGCGTAGACTTTTTGTATGATTGTATTGTCCATAGAGCAATTAAATATGCATGGATTTTCAGCATTCAATATTTGAAATAGATTAACATTATAAATATCTAGGGTTGAGTTTGTTCGTAACATTTTTCATGGAAACCTCATTTGAAGATTAGGACTGGCCTGCCATCATCTATTGGAAAAGATCTGTCTTCTTCTTTTCCAAATACAGCGAAGCGAAGCTGACAATAGAGGCACTTAGAAATATATAAGAATCTATAGTCACTACATTATTGGAAATCCCTTTTGAGAACCTTTTGTATAAAAGGCTGGTCTTTTTTGACCGAAAAGAGGGCAGATTGCTGAAAGCATTCCTATTGTCCAGACAGTGAATGTTTGGAGTTTTGGGATAAAGAGCATAGTGTATCACGGTCTTAATCACATTTTGAAGTAATATTACTAATTGATTAATGCACCTGTAAATACACTTCAAATGGTTTGGTCTATAGTTGGAATGGAATGGGTTTAAAAACGTAAGAAATGTTGTCTATATTAGATTAACATGTTGGCACTGTGCCCCCAATAGGTTTGACCCTCCTCCCCAGAGATTATTGCAAACAATTGGGGTTGTTCTGGTCCTCAAACATCAAGTAAAGTATACTTTCACTAATTATTGAGTTTTGGGATAAGTTAAAAGGCATAAAAATCTAATTTGTGTTATTTTCCATTCAATAAATTAGGAGTAGTCTTTATTTTAGTACATTGCATGGATGTTTCTTACTGATCCAATTACAAGTCAGCTTCTTTTTAGTCTGTATGTTTTGATTTTAATTCTAGTTCACCGTGTAGAATGAAAAAATTCCTTGTAAACATGAAGGAAAGTTTCAATTCTTTTAAGGGCACGTAGGCGAGGATTATGCTCTGCTTTCTTCCTTTTTTTCTATTGCAGCAGACTTCAACAACCATATAAACAAGCATTTACAATGCAACGGTTTCGCCTTTGGAGAAGTTAGAGCTATTGGCATTGTAAATGACAAAATTTGTATTTGTGTTGGTTTTGAAAACAGATAAATAAATGGCATTGTCATTTACATTTCCAATAGCTTAATCTCTCGCTAATGTGAGAACTATTGTACCCTACGGACGAGCTCAGCAGACAGCAATTACTACCACCCACACACACACACCCAGAGCCACACACACACCCAGAGCCAGCCACACACACCCAGACCCAGCCACACACACCCAGAGCCAGCCACACCCAGAGCCACACATACACACCCAGAGCCCCCCCCCACACACAACCAGAGCAGTCACATACACACACCCACTGGAGCAGTCACACACACACACACTGGAGCAGTCACACACACACACACTGGAGCAGTCACATACACACACACACACACACACTGGAGCAGTCACATACACACACACACACACTCTGGAGCAGTCACATACACACACACCCAGGAGCAGTTTCACACACACTCTGGAGCAGTCACATGCACGCACACACTGGAGCAGTCACACACGCACACACTCGGGATCAGTCACATACACACACATACCATTTACTAGCCAGCATAAACCTTAGAATTGTAATGATAATGGAGTGCCAGCAACGCCTGCGACCTAGGATGCCACTAGAGCAGCGCTAGGGTTGGAGGTGGGGCGGACTTTCCACCTTTAATATGCTTTGAAAGCTTACACAATTGAACATAATGACAAATGAGTTGAATGCACCATTTTCTCCCAAATTGTCTTGGGCGGAGAATCCCTAAATGCCCCCCTTTGTAGTAGGGTGGCTTACTGGGAGCTGGTTTGAAAATTTGCCAAGGGTGCTTTGGGTTCCCAGTTCTGCCCCGAGGCTGGGAGAGGTACAGAGGAGGTGATTAACTCAAAGGCTTATCATTCGCTCCGTTGACAGGTCATGAGTGCTTGGCCTCGCCTAAAACACTGCAGGATTGAACCACACTACAAGCGTTCCAAATCCCAGCAATAGACCGAGAACACAATATTCCAACGCTGCACAGGTGTGCATAGCCAGCAATAGTCTACTTACCACTCTATACCAAAACACATTTTAAACACCGAGCAGCATCATGCCCTCACCAATGTAACAAAACAGAATGGGCAAACAGCTGCCACAGCACATTCACGCCGTCCGCCACCGTAACACAAATACAACGACAGACAACCCCATCATCCAACAAGACACCATAACCATACAGTTGGTTAAGTGTTAACTAAATAGAATGAACTGCATCCTCTCATGAATCTACAAAATAAACCTTTAAAACAAAGTCATACCACACCCAGAAGAGCACAGCACCACAAGGCCCAAAGTGAACAGCAACCATAATAATCTGTGCACTCCAGCCTAAAAGGAAAATCTGTGCACTCCATCGTAAGAAAAAGGACAAGTTCTTGAGTAAAAACTTAATACCACAAGCATAACACTAAAGTTGTGAGACCATTGTACTCGTCTATTGCGTTCAAATATTACATTATCGCAGACTAAATTGAACATAAAATCGTCAGCTGCACTTTTCACACGGACAGCGGGAGGGGGGCGGGCAGGCACACGGACAGCGGGAGGGGGGCGGGAACGGGGACACGAACAGCGGGGGGGCAGGAACGGGAAGACGGACAGCGGGAGGGGGGTGCGGGAAAATCTCTTGCTTCACGGTCTTGTGTGAAACATCACGAGCTGGGTAGAGCCAGCCACACGTCTAACCCTTTCTCCAAGACCCAGGCCCCCAGAACACCCCTGTTGTGGCGAAGCCTGCTGTGCATTTACGTCACTTTTACCCACTGGACTAATAAAAAATAGAGCTAACCTGGAGAACGACCTAGGACTTCCATTCTATTCTCGCGTAAACACTTCGCCTGCGTGTGATTGGCTGTCAGCTGTGCTGTACAATATTCAGTGATGGCTAAGAGTCAGTGCACGTGCATCAGACTGACTGCACAGCTTGGAATCAGTATTATGAAGGTTTTGAAGTCGTGCTGTCTGCATCGCAAGCACGATCTTGGAGAAGTTCCGATTTAAATCTACGAGTTTTAGAAAGTGCGGTCGCACACCTGCGCACAGCACAAAGGAACGCCTACAAGATACAGCCCCAGGTGCGACCAAGCTCTGCGCCTGTAGACTACAGGTGAACGCACAATGTGCACCTCAAAATGCAAGTCACACAACCTGAGCTCGCAACATTTTCCTGGAAAGTCATTCTGTTTTCAAACGAAGGGACGCCTTTTAAATAATCCTGTTAAATGGAATCACTTAAAACGTGGTGTTGAGCATGCACATGTTCATGATATGGCCCCTGCAGATCTGAGCTGTAGTGTAGGGCGTGGAGTACACTGCAGTTACGGGGCCCTAAGGTAAAGAGTAGCGCTGGCAGTGCTCATATCTGGGATGAGGCGCTTGCTTTTCCTCATCAGACTGACCCAGAAAAGGAGCACCTGTACTCCGAAGTGCACAACGTGTATGCTCTTGTAACTCCGATGTCCACAGCGTGTGCGCACCTGTATTGGTGCACGGTGTATATGCTCAGGTAACTCTGAGGTGCACAGCGTGTGCGCACCTGTATTCCGAGGTGCACGGCGTATATGCACAGCTAACTCTGAGGTGCCGAGCGTGTATACCTCTAACTCTGAGGTCCGCCGTGTGTGCAGTGCACAGCCCGTGTGCCCTTGTTACTCAGGGGTGCAGAACGCGTGTGCACTCGTTACTCCGGGGTGCCTAGCGTGTGCGCTTGTAACTCCGGGTGGAGAGCGGGTATGTATGCACCTGTAACTGTGGTGCACAGCGTGTGTGCAGTGCAGAGCGCGTGTGCCCTTGTAACTCAGGGGTGCAGAGCGCATGTGCACACCTTACTCCAGGGTGCAGAGCAGGTCTAATAAAAAATAGAGCTAACCTGGAGAACCGACCTTCCATTCTATTCTCGTGTAAACACTCCGCCTGCGTGTGATTGGCTGTCAGCTGTGCTGTACAATATTCAGTGATGGCTAAGAGTCAGTGCACGTGCATCAGACTGACTGCACAGCTTGGAATCAGCATTATGAAGGTTTTGAAGTTGTGCTGTCTGCATCGCAAGCACGATCTTGGAGAAGTTCCGATTTAAATCTACGAGTTTTAGAAAGTGCGGTCGCACACCTGCGCCCAGCACAAAGGAACGCCTACAAGATACAGCCCCAGGTGTGACCAAGCTCTGCGCCTGTAGACTACAGGTGAACGCACAATGTGCACCTCAAAATGCAAGTCCCACAACCTGAGCTCGCAACATTTTCCTGGAAAGTCATTCTGTTTTCAAACGAAGGGACACCTTTTAAATAATCCTGTTAAATGGTTTCACTTAAAACGTGGTGTCGAGCATGCACATGTTCATGATATGGCCTCTGCAGATCTGAGCTGTAGTGTAGGGCGTGCAGTACACTGCAGTTATGGGGCCCTAAGGTAAAGAGTAGCGCTGGCAGTGCTCATATCTGGGTTGCGGGACATCGCGCAACCCACCCCTGAAAACGCCATTTTGGAAGTGTGGCGAAAACAAAGCTTTTAAAAAAACAAAAAAACACCGCCCACCGCCGCATGACGAGTGCAAAGGGGCGGGATGAGTAAAAATCTCGGGAACGCCCACGAATCTGCTCGGGGAATGAGTGACGCATCTCTGTTCCAATGGCTAGCCTCCATTTATGGAGCTAGCCAATGGGACAGAGAGGCGGAACGAAGCCCCATACTTGTTTACAAAGGTTTTTCGCCTGTGCGATACTGCTTGCGCAGTAAACGCCAGGCGAAACCTAAAAACAAACTTCCCCAACAGGCAAATGTAAATCGACTATAACAGATTAATCAATCAGCTATCAGTTCCATGAATATAGGCTATCGTCCCTTGGCTAACTTCCTCTTTCTTGGTCGCGACGGGAGCGGGTCCATCTCTTTACATTATTCTCTTTTGTTATTCTCAGAACCTGAAAGAATCTAGAAATAAGAGAGGTATGAACCCATAAATATAAGAGTAAGATTACAAACAATCCCACAAAGTCATAATTTGGCACAAATAGAAGAAAAGCCTAAATTCAGATAATGGGGGAAAAACAGATCATCTAGTCAGAGTATTCTGACTAGATGGGGAAAAAATGAAAAATTGATAAAAGGCCAAGCGTCTTCAGCTAAAGTTATTTCCATGAATCAGACACCCACCGCGTTATTTTGGAATGAGAAAAGAGTTCTCAAGAACCTTGGGTAGGAATAATCTTTGCCTCTGTGTGCTTGATAGAATTTCAAATGTCCTTCATTATTACGACATTTTTCATTCTATGTCAGGACCAGAAGCAAGGATTATTCTCGTTCAAAGTTTATCCGACACCAAAGATGTCATGTCCAGGACCGGTTTGAAATAAAACCATTTAAACATTGAGTCCGAGAACCAATCTGCTGCATTCAGGATATCCTCTAGGCGTGCCCCATGGGAAAAAGCTTTAGAGGCCATCGCCCCTCTGACCGAATGGACTCCAAAATGGGAGACACATCAATGGACGCCTCTTGCATGACCCATCTTATCCATCGGGCTACGGTGGAATAAATGATCACTTTGAAAGGTTTCCTGAGAGAGAATAACAACTGGCGCTCGCTGGGTTGATGGAATTCTTCTGTCATGTTCTCATAAGCCTTCAGACAGCGTACAACGCATAGTGATATGAAAGGTAGCCCTTTAAGTAGTAAAAACCTTACCCAAGATGTCTAGGGTTCGAATGTCTCACACTCTCCTGCATGACACCCGAGAAAGGAGCATAGCAACTTCACTGAGAGTTCTTTTCATGATAAGAATTTGGGGGGCATACTATCAAGGACGGCGTTAAAAATTATCGCTGGTTTAGCGGCAGAAAACTGCAGCTAAAGCTGCGATAATATGCTTGATAATATGCCCTTGAGAATTCCAATGGAAGTCCATGTTCTGGTGTGAACATGGGCTTCCATGGGAATTCTCCAGGGCATATTATCAAGCCCATTATCGCCGCTTTAGCCTCAGTTTTCTTCCGCTAAACCGGCGATAATTTTAATGCCATCCTTGATAATATGCCCCTTGTTTTTCTGCCAAGATTTGAAAAGGTATGAGACATTGTTAACATCCCAAACATAGAGCATCTGGGTTGTGGGGTAAATGCTAGGCATATCCCTCTCAACAGTTTGCACACAAGAGGATGTCCCCCAACGGAGACCCTACCATGGGAACATGGCCTGCAGAGATGGCAGATCTTTAGGGGTTTATTGTCCTGTAGGCCAAACCCTGGGATGCCATTGACACCAAGAAATTCATGATTGGGACCACCTTGCACTCCATGGGATTCTGGTTGTTTTGAACACACCAACGCACCCATCTGGGCCAAACAGATCTATACCATCTGCCCAAGCTGCCCCCAGCATTCTTTCAGCCTCTTGCAAAAGCGCGTGGACTCGCCAGCGTTGCTGGTAATCCGCCAAGCCATGAGGGGCATGCGCCTCTGCAGGATTAACAGGTGTAAATTGCGGAGAAGATCCTGAAGGAGATCCCGAGCATGGGGAGAATAATTGGAGAATCCAAAGAAGATTCCAGAAGAACTGGAAACCATAGTTGAGACCTCCAAAATCGAGTAATCAAAACCATGTTTGCCCTCTGTCTTCTGGCCTGAGTAGACAATCTTATGATCATCGCAAATGGAGGGAACTCATACCCCATCTCCCTTGACCATTCCTGGAAGAAGGCATCTGTGGCTGTCGCCAGTAGGTCAGCTTCCAGCTGAAGTACCTGAGGACCTGGTGGTCCAGCCAGGAGGCAAAGAGGTCCACTGTAAAGGGACCCAAAAGGGTTTCCAGTCTCTTGAAGACCATGGATCCAACTGCCATAGACTAATATCTGACCATTCTCTGGAGCACCAATCTACCACCAGGTTGGAGGCTCCCAGGAGGTACTCCGCCGTGACAGAGATGTATTTGGATAGTGTAATCACCTAGTTCCTCAGGATCGGGTAACTACGAACACCACCAGACGCTCTTGACCGCACAACAACACAGGACAGACTTGTAGGGTTACGTAAACCGGATTTATTGTATCACAGAACTGTCAGATGGAATAATAGCGCTTAGACTCGTTACAGGGAATAGACACCCCGTGTAGGTTCCAGTATCTAGGTCCAACCGTCCTCTGCACGAATGCCGGTTCCGGCATTCACCAACAGAGGGCACCGTGCTAAGCAGTGGCCGACAATGCCACTCGAATAATGAAGCAAGGTTCCGCTGTACTTCCTAGTTCGTCCTCCGCATTCGTGTCGGTCCCGACACTCTCCAACGGAGGGCAAAACACAGGACAAATGGCCGGTTCTGGTTTTATTCGGTTACCCCTGCTCTGGGCTGTAGAACCCAACGCCAAAGGGTAAAGCGTCCTTCACGCTCGATAACACTCGAACGGGGACTGGAGCACTATGTACAATGGGGTCTGCGTCCTTCACGCTCGATAACCCTCGAGCGGGGACTGAGGCAAAAGTACGAACAAAGGACTGCGTTCTTCACGCTCGGTAACCCTCGAGCGGGGACTGCGGCAAATGTGCAATGGGGTCTGCGTCCTTCATACTCGATAACCCTCGAGCGGGGACTGAGGCAATAGTACAACAAAGGAATGCGTCCTTCACTCTCGATAACCCTCGAGCAGGGACTGAGGCAACGTACCACAAAGGACTGCGTCCTTCACGCTCGGTAACCCTCGAGCGGGGACTGCACCTTGTTCGGAGGCAAAGGGTGAGGTGCTTGCTCGTATACAAACGAGCGGGGACTGCTGCTCCTAACCGCTGGGACTCAACAATCGGACAGCGGGACCCGTATCCCTGGGAGCTCTGTCGCTTGTCCAGTTTCGCCCCACACGGGCGGCTAGATAACAATCCGGTACCAAAGTCTCACCTTCCTTGTAGCCCAGGCGTTGTGTTCCCTCAAAGCAAACACAGAATATCCGACGCCGTTCCCTGCCTCCATGGTTCTTTTTATGTCGGCGCGGACTGCGCATGCTCCGTGCGTTGCCCTCTGGGAATTGTAGTTTCTTGACGCGGTCGTTCTGGGAGTTGTAGTTCCACGAGCGGAACGTTCCCCACTACGTGTCATGGCCGTTCGGTTCGTGTCCTAACAGATAGGCAAAATACCAAGAAGTCCTTGGCCAGGTCCGCCAACACTTTAGAGATGATATCCCCCCCAGATGACTGATGAAGCAAACTGCTGAAATGTTGTCCATCTTCAAGAGAACGCTGCACTTCACTCTGTCCTTTGTGCAGTATTGGATTGCGCATAGTCCCACCCTTAACTATAGACAATTGATATGAAGTTGATGTTCCTCTGCAGACCATTCTCCTCCTGTAAAGGAGTCCCAGCAGCGAGCTCCCCAACCTGACTTGCTGGCGTTGGACTCTATAATTATATGTAGGTCAGAGCCGAAAATGGCCCTCCTGTTCCAAGCCTCTATTATTATTATTATTATTATGTCGATTTGTAGAGCGCGATTGCTGCCCGGGGGCGTCCAAGCGCTAAGAAACCAACAGAACAAGAGGAGGTAGCCCGGTGTTATTGGGCAGCAATGAAGAGGAATGTTTTTAGCTGTTTCCTGAATGAGGTGAGATTGGAGTTTTTCCTTAAGTGGAGGGGTAGGGTGTTCCATAGCCTGGAAGCGTTGTAGGTGAAAGTCCTACCGCCAGTTCTGGACTTTTTTATTTTGGGAATTGTGGCCGTGAAGGTCTGGTTGGAGCGCAAACTCCTAGTGGGAAGGTAGTGTGACACTAGGTTGCGAGTGATGAGAGGGCCCGTTTTCCAGAACGCCTGGTGCGCAATGCATAAGGCTTTGAATTGTATTCTTTGGGGAGTGGGTAGCCAATGCAGTTTTTTCAGTCCATTTTTGACTGATTGACGTCGAGGGATCTGTAGCAAAGTGCGCGCGGCACAGTTCTGCACCGTCTGTAATCTCCGTATCGTGTACTCAGGGGCGGCGAGGTAAAGGGCGTTGTTATAATCCAGTCGTGACTGGATAAGGCCCTGAATGGCTACTTGTTTTGCCTCCATCGGTAGAAGATGGAGTACCTTCCTTAGCACTCTGAGGAGGCCGAAGCAGGTGGCTGCCAGTTTGGTAGATTGGGTGCCGAAGGACAGATATCTGTCTAGCCACACCCCAAGGCTCTTGATGCTGTCCTTTGGGGCCGGAGGGGTGCCCAGGCAGGGTGGCCATAGAGTGCTGAGGGAGTTAGGGTTGGCAGGGCCCAGGAGCATAAGCTCTGTCTTGTCTCCATTCATTTTTAATGAGGAGGAGGACATCCAGTCCTTGACTTCCTCTAGGCATTTCCTCAGCCCTCCTTTTGAGGTCTGGTTAACTTCCTGTGCCAGTGAGACCACTAGCTGAGTGTCGTCAGCATATGAAATGATCTTAATTCCATACTGACGAACAACTTCAGCCAGTGGCCTCATATATATGTTGAAGAGCGCCGGGCTCAATGAGGAGCCCTGCGGGACTCCACATTTTAATGGTCTGCTGGTAGAAGAGGAAGTTCCATCAAATACCCGAAAGGATCTGTCCTGTAAGAAGGATTCAAACCAAGATCGGCTAACCACCAACGCATTTCTTCTCTGACCTCTTCCATGAGAGGAATGTGTTCTGAGCACTGTAAGCCCTTGCGCAGATGAAAGGCTTTAAGGCATTGGAGGGCCCTGCAGTTGAGAGAGCCTGGGAAGATCGCTGGTATGGAGGATGTCAATAGGCCCACCGGTAAGGCCACCTGCCTGAGGGAGGTTGTCGGCAGAGCCAGCATCCTTTTCCCTTCTCTGCAAATTGTTGCCACTTCTCAGGACTGAACTTGAACTGATGGCAAAACCCAGGAAGGTCATCTGTTTGGAGGGAACCAAGAGCAACTTCTGTTTGTTGATGACGTAGCTGAGGTATTCTAGCAAGTGGATCATCATTTGCAGTTGGTCTGTCGTTGCGATGGACATTGATCCAGGAGGAGGATATTGTGTTTAATTCCAGTGGCGCTGATCATAGTCCACAAAGTTCATTACCAAACTGGGTTGTCCATTCTGAGATTTGTAGTTTAAAGTTTAAGGTCCTATGCAGGCAGAGGTTGGAGGAAGAGATGTTGGGGAGCTCTTCTGGCTTCTGACTTTGTTACTGCTTTGGAAGACACGGGTCCTAAGCTTAGCAAAATAAAGAATGTGAATGAAATATAGGCCATATTAGGAAACTATATTTGTCCTCTGTCCAGCCGGACAGGGTATTTATTTTAAACTCAATGAAAAACAATTGTATGAATAGTTTTTAGGCAGAATCCTGTACCTTACTCAAGAGGGACAAACAACACATGGGGGAGAGAATTCCACAGGCAAAACAGAGCAATACTGGCCACTTTTTAAACAGTGTTCAGTTGAAGTATTTGCCAGTCAGTACTAAACACAACTAGGATACAACACAATGGTTAGGTTGTGAAAGCACTACTTAAAGTCGACGTTTCGATCCCTTTTCGCTCCAATTACATGGGATCATGATCAGGACAACAATTGACAAACATTTGCCTGCCTGTAATTATAATACAACCGCCTGTTGTGGAGGAAGAAGGAAAGAAGAGGGGAAGAAAGTCATAGCCAAGGGCTAAATTAGAAAGTATACTTTCAACAAGTCAAACAGTCCATCTACTTCGTACATTTCACAATTATTCGGAATCGGCTTAACGTGTTATAATTGGTGTTTTTAAAAACAGGGTGATGGTTCAGGGGCTTTCATGACCGAGTGCGTGAGTGGCTGGTGTCAATGCATTCAGTCTCCATTTAGCTGACAATTTACTCTTCTTATTTGAGTTCATGAGGTTTATGCATGACCATTTGTGGCGATAGTTCGCAGCCAACTAGTGAACAGGCACCCGTGTACATTCATACAGTGACCTCGAGGAGAATGGCGCCGTAGACTAGTTCTATACTAGGCTCTCAGTAATGGGAGCACATGGCGTCCCAACCTCTACCGCTTGCTGCCAGCAGGGGCTGCCGAAAACGTGGTCTGATTGTTCTACTTGAGGAAGGATTAGCGCCCATTAAAACATACCGGGGGGTGTTCTCAGAGCGTGCAAGACTTGAGGGAAGAGAATTGTTTTGGTACCTGAATCTAGAGGTCCATACAGTGGGGGATGGACCGCCGGTCCTTGTATATGTCAAGGAGAGTATTTCTGAAACATGAGAATGGGATTCCTGAAAATTAATAATTATGAAGCGGCGCACTGGTTTCGGGGCCAATAATTAAATAAATAATGTGCAATTACCTGTGCTGTGCTATCCTACGTCCTACGGGTCTAATTTACACTGCAGGTCCGGAGGGGTAATATCGCTGCGTCTAATGCATAGAGGGGAGAAGAAGCTGAACATTCTGTGGCTTGTGGGGTCGATCCAAAGCTGCGCGAGATAACTTTTTGAAGTATCAGATTCTATGCGCGGTTTGGTGCTTACCTTGGTGGTGTATTAACCACGTGATGGGTGGGGTTCTGGGGGGCGGAGGGAGCAAGAGCCTATGTCTCCATGCCGTATAAGTTACCCTTTTCAATGCGATGGGATACCACCACTGCGCCTGTTAGGGGGAGGGAAGGGAACGGGTCAACAATTGGCTACTGAAGTTAAGCTTCTGAAAGCCGCTAACTATGCTCGGTATTGCGTGGGTTCTGATTTACCTTACTGGTTCAATGAATCCGTTGTCGTTGGGGTTCTGGGGGCCGCAGGAACGATGTCCTATCGGTCCGCTGCTGTGATTGCAGTCTGGCTCGGTGGAGCCCTCGTATTGCCTGAGGCAACATGTGAGTGGAAATAGAGAGAGGCCAACCTGTGGCGGCCATCTTGGAGCTAGTCTTTCTCACCTAGTAGTGGCCATTTTGGAGCAGGTATTTCGTACATGGTTCTTAAGATTTGCGTATACATGGCATCGAATTAAAGTCATTAGGTAATAAAAGTCGTAAAGAGTCACAGTTCGAATAGCGGCGCAAAACTATTCCAATGATTTATGTGCAAGCGTGATTGTGCAGATAGTGAAGGAAGTGCTTACTGTAGAGGCTCGTGTGGTCATTGTGGTACATAAGTGAAAGTGCATTTTGTGACAGTCAATGAGCCGATTTATTTATTTATTTATTTATTTTTTGCATTTGTATGGCGCGCAGCTACCCAACAAGGGTTTCCCGGCGCCGGTGACAGAAATTAAGCAAGTTTATGAAGGAAGGTAAGTGATGGTGGATTATTTCTGGAAGAGCCAGGTCTTTAGCTGTTTTCTGAAGATGTTATACCTGTCTTCTTTCCGGATATGGGGGGGGAGTTTGTTCCAAAGTGTGGGCCCTATGACAGCAAAGGATCTACCTCCCATTCTTGCAAATTTGAACTTTGGGATGGAAAAGTTTGCAGCATTTTGCGAGCGTAGTGCTCTCGCCGGAGTGTAGGGAGTGGCGAGGGTTTGGAGATATTTAGGGGCGGTACCAGATTTGATCCTAAACATATAGCTCAGGGCTTTGAACCTAATACGGCTTTCAACCCTGAGCCAATGTAGGTCTTTTAGGTGGCTGGATACACTGGAGGTTTTTGGGATATTACAGAGTAGCCTAGCCGCTGAATTCTGGACCACTTGTAATCGGTTAATGACAGCTTTGTTTGAGCCCAAGTAGAGAATGTTGCCGTAGTCAATCCTTGATGTAATAAGTGCATTGACTACGGACTTTTGGGTGTCGAGGGGCAACATCCAAAGGATCTTCCTTAGCCATTTTAGGATGGTGAAGCAGAGGCCTACCACTCTGTTTGCCTGCTGCTTCATGGACAAGGTGTTATCGATGATGACTCCCAGATTTCTAACTTGAGTGGCGGGAGTAGGGATGGAACCGAGCTCAGAGGGCCAGTGAGAAGCGTTCCAGAGGTCTTTGTTTTTCCCCAAAAGGAGGACCTCGGTCTTGTCTCCATTGAGTTTCAGCTGGTGTGCGGACATCCAGCTGAAGATGTTTTGGAGACCTTGATTAAGGCGAGATGGAAGAAGTGGGTTTGCTTCTGACAGGGAGAAGATGATTAGACGATTTAGAGATTATATAAAACACATAGATTTAGGATAGGAACTGCCAAAAAACAACAGGGAACTAGACTGTGGGATAAAAATGATGCAATGTCACCATGTTTTGGTTTGAACATAGTCTATTTGTCTGCTTGTTTCCAGGACAGGAAGCAGGAAAAATATTGTTTATAATAATGTGGTCCAGTCTTCTGCTCGATTCAGGCCATTCCTTATCGTATCGAATTGAATCATTGTCCTTAGCTCCTCTCGGTTGAGCATTTGGGCAATGTCTCCTCCTCTGGCCGGTATCTTGACCACTTTCAGTATTGTCCATTTTAAATCATTTTCGTTGTGCCCAACTTCCATGAAATGGTCCACCAAAGGAGCATTGGTTGTTTTGCATCTAACGCGTCTCCTGTGCTGACAAATTCGTGTCTTACCCTTTTGTGTAGTCTGGCCAATGTACAATTTTGGACAGGGACATTGTATTGCATAAATTACATTTGAAGAATTACAGTTAGAAAATGAGCGTCTTTCAAACGTGGTGTTATTGTGAGTGAATTCCTTGCCCTCCACCGTGTACTCACAGGCATTGCAACCGCCACATTTTACATGGCCTATCAATGGTGGTAGTCCCCAGGCTGCGTCAAGTGTGGCTCCCTGTAGTGTTGTTGGTAATGCTGCTCTAACAAGATGGTCCTTTAAGTTTTTACTCTTGCGGAATGCGAAGAGAGGTTTATCAATGTGTATTGAGCCTGCATTAACTGTTGGCCAATGTTTAATGTTGGACCTTCTGATTTTGTTAGAGACCGGCGAGAAAGTTGTGACGTATGCGATTCTTTCTTTCTGATCCTTGTCTTTTGGCGTCAGTAAAACCTCGCGTGGGCAATACCATGCTCGTTTGAGGGCCTGCTTGACTATTCTCCTTGGGTAGCCTCGATCTTTCAATTTATTCGAGAGAACTGCAGCCTCTCTGAACTAATCAGTTTTTCAAGAACAATTTCGTCTGATCCTGAGGAAGTTGAGAGTATGGTAGGGAGTCCCTCAGAGCCCTAGGGTGGTTACTTTTGTAGTATAGAAACGTATTTCGCTCCGTTGGCTTCCTGAAGAGTCTGGTAAGGAGTTCACCTTCTGAGTGGTAGATGGTGAGGTCTAGAAATGCTATTGAGAATTTGTCATGGCTTAGAGTAAATGTGAGCCCACAGCAATTGTTATTAAGCCAATGTAAGAAACTGTTTAGCATTTCATTCGTCTGGTTCCAAATTAGGAAAATATCGTCTATATACCGCCTCCACATTTTAATACCTGTGACGAAGGGATTGGATGGTGTCAGTATTGAACCAACTTCCATTTGGTCCATAAACAGTATGGCCAGGTTGGGGGCAAAAATAGCCCCCATGGATGTCCCCTTAATCTGTTGAAAATATGTGTTATCAAAGAAAAAGAAATTTCTCGTTAAACACAATTCCAGTAGTTGGAGGATAAAAAGAGTCGGCACCCTGTGTGGGCGTGGGCGGGTATCAAGAATATTCTGAATGACCAATAATGCTGCCGTTTGTGGAATGTTTGTGTACAGTGATTCCACATCTAATGTACACAGTGTCTCATGAAGGGGATCAAATTCGAGATGTTCCACCAGATTGATCATTGACATGCTATCTCTCACGTAGCATGCAGTGGTGGGAACAAACTCTTTGATAAAAAAAGTCTACGTAGGCACCGAGGGGTTCCAAAACTGAGTCACATGCAGAAACAATAGGCCGTCCAGGTGGATTCGTTATATTTTTGTGAATTTTGGGAAGTGTATATATAACTGGCAGTCTCGGGGATTTGATGTTGAGAAAGTTGTATTCTTTTTTACTAAAAAAACCTTCTATGCAGGCTTGAGATGTAAGTTTGGTAATGATCTCTTGGATTTGCTTAGTAGGGTTCCCTGGAAGTCTTAGGTAATGGTCCGGGTTATTCAGTTGGCGCATGATTTCTGCCTTATAGGTTTCCGTTTCTTGAATAACAATTCCACCCCCTTTATCTGCACTTTTGATAACTACATTTCTATTGTTTTTAAGTGTTTCAATTGCTTTTTTCTCTTGAAATGAGATGTTATACGGAATAAACAGTTTGCTATTCTGTATTGTAGTGAGATCTCTTAGAACAAGTTTTTTGAATGCTATGATTTCGGGGGGGTACCATTGTAGATGATGGTGAAAACGTAGATGGTGGTCGGAAAGGAGTATTTGTGGCAGAAATGGGGCTTGGATGTAATTGGAAGAATGCCTTCAAGCGGATTGTTCTAAAAAATCTTAACAATTCCGTGTGCAATTCCATAAAGTTGGGGCGAATGGTGGGCACAAATGATAGGCCTTTTTTAAGTAATTCAAGTTCTGTATCCAACAGATTATGCTGTGAGAGGTTAAAGATGGGTATCACCTCTGTAGGTTTCTCAATTACCATTGGTAAAAATTATTCCTGGTTCTCCTCTCTCCTGGGGGGTTGAACCATCTTTGTGGCTTCTTTACACGCCCGCGTTGGGGGGTGTTGGGCTGGCCTCTGGCTAAAAAATTACTTTGGCCACCACCACGTCTTGCGTTTACACTAGACCCTTCGCCTGGGTCTGAGCTGTCTGAAGACTCAGCCGAAGTGTCCGAGAAGCCTACCAGGTTTTGGCGACGGTTGTAGCGTCCCCAATGTTTATTTGTCTGTGGAAAGGAATACGTTCTATTGGTATAGAAATCTTTCTGAAGGTATGGGTAAGTGTTCTCAACGTTGTAAGATTTAATATCCTTTTTTATTTTGTTTGATTTTTTGTTCTGCTCTATACGATGGAACTCTGATATAGTTTTCTCCAGTTGTTCAAGGAGTTTTTTTACAATCAGGGGAAGGGTTTGTATCTGACAGTTGTTTTTCTATGTCACGGATTTCTATTTCCAATGCTTTTAGTGTTTCCGTGGCTATGTCTATCCCTAAGACCAACCAATGTTGGGAGCAGGTGGTCCCTATATAACTGAAATTGGCAATGCATTTAGGATTGTCGGTGAAAATACCGGGAACGTTTCGCACCTGGAGGCCCAATGGTATCACCTCAGCTTTTAAGTAGTCTGTTAACATCAATAACATTAATTCTAATCGCACCTGTTTCTTGCGAAGTTTCTCTAATTGCTCTGGTAATGTACTGGTGGTTACATCAGGTGTATCAGGTGTGTCGGAGAGGAGAGAGGGTCTTTGGCAAAGTTGCTTTATATAATCATCTGTGTACAACGGTGCGTGTTTGGACATGTTAGGTCGTGGGAGTTAAGGAGATAGACATAGTTTAAGGGAGAAGGGGTACTAGGGGAGACTACCCTCGGCTGAGGGTCAGGAATTCTATGAGAAAATCCATTGCAATCTAGCGATTGCGCTAAAGTTTCTTAATATAACAAGGGAACCCAAACAGTTGGCTGAGGACCGTGGGGAATTATGCTTTGGAAGACAAGGGTCCTAAGCTTAGCAAAATAAAGAATGTGAATGAAATATAGGCCATATTTGTCCTCTGTCCAGCCGGACAGGGTATTTATTTTAAACACAATGAAAAACTATTGTATGAATAGTTTTTAGGCACAATCCTGTACCTTACTCAAGAGGGACAAACAACACATGGGGGAGAGGATTCCACAGGCAAAACAGAGCAATACTGGCCACTTTTTAAACAGTGTTCAGTTGAAGTATTTGCCAGTCAGTACTAAACACAACTAGGATACAACACAATGGTTAGGTTGTGAAAGCACTACTTAAAGTCGACGTTTCGATCCCTTTTCGCTCCAATTACATGGGATCATCATCAGGACAACAATTGACAAACATTTGCCTGCCTGTAATTATAATACAACCGCCTGTTGTGGAGGAAGAAGGAAAGAAGAGGGGAAGAAAGTCATAGCCATGGGCTAAATTAGCAAGTATACTTTCAACAAGTCAAACAGTCCATCTACTTCGTACATTTCACAATTATTCGGATTCGGCTTAACGTGTTATAATTGGCGTTTTTAAAAACAGGGTGATGGTTCAGGGGCTTTCATGACCGAGTGCGTGAGTGACTGGTGTCAATGCATTCAGTCTCCATTTAGCTGACATTTACTCTTCTTATTTGAGTTCATGAAGTTTATGCATGACCATTTGTGGCGATAGTTCGCAGCCATCTAGTGAACAGGCACCCGTGTACATTCATACAGTGTCCTCGAGGAGAATGGCGCCGGTGACTAGTTCTATACTAGGCTCTCAGTAATGGGAGCACTTGGCGTCCCAACCTCTACCGCTTGCTGCCAGCCGGGGCTGCCGAAAACGTGGTCTGATTGTTCTACTTGAGGAAGGATTAGCACCCATTAAAACATACCGGGGGGTGTTCTCAGAGCGTGCAAGACTTGAGGGGAGAGAATTGTTTTGGTACCTGATTCTAGAGGTCCATACAGTGGGTTATGGACCGCCGGTCCTTGTATATGCCACGGAGAGTATTTCTGAAACATGAGAATGGGATTCCTGAAAATTAATAAATATGAAGCGGCGCACTGGTTTCGGGGCCAATAATTAAATAAAAAATGTGCAATTGCCTGTGCTGTGCTATCCTACCTCCTACGGGTCTAATTTACACTGCAGGTCCGCAGGGGTAATATCGCTGCGTCTAATGCATGGAGGGGAGAAGAAGCGGAACATTCTGTGGCTTGTGGGGTCGATCCAAAGCTGCGCGAGATAACTTTTTGAAGTATCACATTCTATGCGCGGTTTGGTGCTTACCTTGGTGGTGTATTAACCACGTGATGGGTGGGGTTCTGGGGGCCGGAGGGAGCAAGAGCCTATGTCTCCATGCCGTATAAGTTACCCTTTTCGATGCGATGGGATACCACCACTGCGCCTGTTAGGGGGAGGGAAGGGAACGGGTCAACAATTGGCTAGTGAAGTTAAGCCTCAGAAAGCCGCTAACTATGCTCGGTATTGCGTGGGTTCTGATTTACCTTACTGGTTCAATGAATCCGTTGTCGTTGGGGTTCTGGGGGCCGCAGGAACGATGTCCTATCGGTCCGCTGCTGTGATTGCAGTCTGGCTCGGTGGAGCCCTCGTATTGCCTGAGGCAACATGTGAGTGGAAATAGAGAGAGGCCAACCTGTGGCGGCCATCTTGGAGCTAGTCTTTCTCACCTAGTAGTGGCCATTTTGGAGCAGGTATTTCGTACATGGTTCTTAAGATTTGCGTATACATGGCATCGAATTAAAGTCATTAAGTAATAAAAGTCGTAAAGAGGCACAGTTCGAATAGCGGCGCAAAACTATTCCAATGATTTATGTGCAAGCATGATTGTGCAGATAGTGAAGGAAGTGCTTACTGTAGAGGCTCGTGTGGTCATTGTGGTACATAAGTAAAAGTGCATTTTGTGACAGTCAATGAGCCGATTTAGAGATTATATAAAACACATAGATTTAGGATAGGAACTGCCAAAAAACAACAGGGAACTAGACTGTGGGATAAAAATGATGCAATGTCACCATGTTTTGGTTTGAACATAGTCTATTTGTCTGCTTGTTTCCCTGGCAGGAAGCAGGAAAAATATTGTTTATAATAAGGTGGTCCAGTCTTCTGCTTGATTCAGGCCATTCCTTATCGTATCGAATTGAATCATTGTCTTTAGCTCCTCTCGGTTGACCATTTGGGCAATGTCTCCTCCTCTGGCCGGTATCTTGACCACTTTCAGTATTGTCCATTTTAAATCATTTTCGTTGTGCCCAACTTCCATGAAATGGTCCACCAAAGGAGCATTGGTAGTCTTGCATCTAACACGGCTCCTGTGCTGACAAATTCGTGTCTTGGCCTTTTGTGTAGTCTGGCCAATGTACAATTTTGGACAGGGACATTGTATTGCATAAATTACATTTGAAGAATTACAGTTAGAAAATGAGCGTCTTTCAAAAGTGGTGTTATTGTGAGTGAATTCCTTGCCCTCCACCGTGTACTCACAGACATTGCAACCTCCACATTTTACATGGCCTATCAATGGTGCTAGTCCCCAGGCTGCGTCAAGTGTGGCTCCCTGTAGTGTTGTTGGTAATGCTGCTCTAACAAGATGGTCCTTTAAGTTTTTACTCTTGCGGAAAGCGAAGAGAGGTTTATCAATGTGTATTGAGCCTGCATTAACTGTTGGCCAATGTTTAATGATTGACCTTCTGATTTTGTTAGAGACCGGCGAGAAAGTTGTGACGTATGCGATTCTTTCTTTCTGATCCTTGTCTTTTGGCGTCAGTAAAACCTCGCGTGGGCAATACCATGCTCGTTTGAGGGCCTGCTTGACTATTCTCCTTGGGTAGCCTCGATCTTTCAATTTATTCGAGAGAACTGCAGCCTCTCTGAAATATTCAGTTTTGCAAGAACAATTTCGTCTGATCCTGAGGAACTGAGAGTATGGTAGGGAGTCCCTCAGAGCCCTAGGGTGGTTACTTTTGTAGTATAGAAGCGTATTTCGCTCCGTTGGCTTCCTGAAGAGTCTGGTAAGGAGTTCACCTTCTGACTGGTAGATGGTGAGGTCCAGAAATGCTATTGAGAATTTGTCATGGCTTAGAGTAAATATGAGCCCACACCAATTGTTATTAAGCCAATGTAAGAAACTGTTTAGCATTTCATTCGTCTGGTTCCAAATTAGGAAAATATCGTCTATATACCGCCTCCACATTTTAATACCTGTGACGAAGGGATTGGATGGTGTCAGTATTGAACCAACTTCCATTTAGTCCATAAACAGTATGGCCAGGTTGGGGGCAAAAATAGCCCCCATGGATGACCCCTTAATCTGTTGAAAATATGTGTTATCAAAGAAAAAGAAATTTCTCGTTAAACACAATTCCAGTAGTTGGAGGATAAAAAGAGTCGGCACCCTGTGTGGGCGTGGGCGGGTATCAAGAATATTCTGAATGACCAATAATGCTGCAGTTTTTTGGAATGCTTGTGTACAGTGATTCCACATCTAATGTACACAGTGTCTCATGAAGGGGATCAAATTCGAGATGTTCCACCAGATTGATCATTGACATGCTATCTCTCACGTAGCATGCCGTGGTGGGAACAAACTCTTTGATAAAAAAAGTCTACGTAGGCACCGAGGGGTTCCAAAACTGAGCCACATGCAGAAACAGTGTGCCGTCCAGGTGGATTCGTTATATTTTTGTCAATTTTGGGAAGTGTATATATAACTTGCAGTCTCGGGGATTTGATGTTGAGAAAGTTGTATTCTTTTTTACTCAAAAAACCTTCTATGCAGGCTTGAGATGTAAGTTTGGTAATGATCTATTGGATTTGCTTAGTAGGGTTCCCTGGAAGTCTTAGGTAATGGTCCGGGTTATTCAGTTGGCGCATGATTTCTGCCTTATAGGTTTCCGTTTCTTGAATAACAATTCCACCCCCTTTATCTGCACTTTTGAACTACATTTCTACTGTTTTTAAGTGTTTCAATTGCTTTTTTCTCTTGAAATGAAATGTTATACGGAATAAACAGTTTGCTATTCTGTATTGTAGTGACATCTCTTAGAACAAGTTTTTCGAATGCTATGATTTCGGGGGGTACCATTGTAGATGATGGTGAAAAAGTAGATGGTGGTCGGAAAGGAGTATTTGTGGCAGAAATGGGGCTTGGATGTAATTGGAAGAATGCCTTCAAGTGCATTGTTCTAAAAAATCTTAACAATTCCGTGTGCAATTCCATAAAGTTGGGGCGAATGGTGGGCACAAATGATAGGCCTTTTTTAAGTAATTCAAGTTCTGTATCCAACAGATTATGCTGTGAGAGGTTAAAGATGGGTATCACCTCTGTAGGTTTCTCAATTACCATTGGTAAAAATTGTTCCTGGTTCTCCTCCCTCCTGGGGGGGTTGAACCATCTTTGTGGCTTCTTTACACGCCCGCGTTGGGGGGTGTTGGGCTGGCCTCTGGCTAAAAAATTACTTTGGCCACCACCACGTCTTGCGTTTACACTAGACCCTTCGCCTGGGTCTGAGCTGTCTGAAGACTCAGCCGAAGTGTCCGAGAAGCCTACCAGGTTTTGGCGACGGTTGTAGCGTCCCCAAGGTTTATTTGTCTGTGGAAAGGAATACGTTCTATTGGTATAGAAATCTTTCTGAAGGTATGGGTAAGTGTTCTCAACGTTGTAAGATTTAATATCCTTTTTATTTTGTTTGATTTTTTGTTCTGCTTATACGATGGAACTCTGATATAGTTTTCTCCAGTTGTTCAAGGAGTTTTTTACAATCAGGGGAAGGGTTTGTATCTGACAGTTGTTTTTCTATGTCACGGATTTCTATTTCCAATGCTTTTAGTGTTTCCGTGGCTATGTCTATCCCTAAGACCAACCAATGTCGGGAGCAGGTGGTCCCTATATAACTGAAATTGGCAATGTATTTAGGATTGTCGGTGAAAATACCGGGAACGTTTCGCACCTGGAGGCCCAATGGTATCACCTCAGCTTTTAAGTAGTCAGTTAACATCAATATCATGAATTCTAATCGCACCTGTTTCTTGCGAAGTTTCTCTAATTGCTCTGGTAATGTACTGGTGGTTACATCAGGTGTATCAGGTGTGTCGGAGAGGGTCTTTGGCAAAGTTGCTTTATATAATCATCGGTGTACAAAGGTGCGTGTTTGGACATGTTAGGTCGTGGGAGTTAAGGAGATAGAGATAGTTTAAGGGAGAAGGGCTACTAGGGGAGCCTACCCTCGGCTGAGGGTCACGAATTCTATGAGAAAATCCCTTGCAATCTAGTGATTGCGCTAAAGTTTCCTAATATAACAAGGGAACCCAAACAGTTGGCTGAGGACCGTGGGGAATTATGCTTTGGAAGACAAGGGTCCTAAGCTTAGCAAAACAAAGAATGTGAATGAAATATAGGCCATATTAGGAAACTATACTTGTCCTCTGTCCAGCCGGACAGGGTATTTATTTTAAACACAATGAAAAACAATTGTATGAATAGTTTTTAGGCACAATCCTGTACCTTACTCAAGAGGGACAAACAACACATGGGGGAGAGGATTCCACAGGCAAAACAGAGCAATACTGGCCACTTTTTAAACAGTGTTCAGTTGAAGTATTTGCCAGTCAGTACTAAACACAACTAGGATACAACACAATGGTTAGGTTGTGAAAGCACTACTTAAAGTCGACGTTTCGATCCCTTTTCGCTCCAATTACATGGGATCATCATCAGGACAACAATTGACAAACATTTGCCTGCCTGTAATTATAATACAACCGCCTGTTGTGGAGGAAGAAGGAAAGAAGAGGGGAAGAAAGTGATAGCCAAGGGCTAAATTAGAAAGTATACTTTCAACAAGTCAAACAGTCCATCTACTTCGTACATTTCACAATTATTCGGAATCGGCTTAACGTGTTATAATTGGTGTTTTTAAAAACATGGTGATGGTTCAGGGGCTCTCATGACCGAGTGCGTGAGTGACTGGTGTCAATGCATTCAGTCTCCATTTAGCTGACAATTTACTCTTCTTATTTGAGTTCATGAAGTTTATGCATGACCATTTGTGGTGATAGTTCGCAGCCATCTAGTGAACAGGTACCCGTGTACATTCATACAGCGTCCTCGAGGAGAATGGCGCCGTAGACTAGTTCTATACTAGGCTCTCAGTAATGGGAGCACATGGCGTCCCAACCTCTACCGCTTGCTGCCAGCAGGGGCTGCCGAAAACGTGGTCTGATTGTTCTACTTGAGAAAGGATTAGCGCCCATTAAAACATACCGGGGGGTGTTCTCAGAGCGTGCAAGACTTGAGGGGAGAGAATTGTTTTGGTACCTGAATCTACAGGTAATAAAATGTGGAGGCGGTATATAGACGATATTGTCCTAATTTGGAACCAGACGAATGAAATGCTAAACAGTTTCTTACATTGGCTTAATAACAATTGCTGTGGGCTCACATTTACTCTAAGCCATGACAAATTCTCAATAGCATTTCTGGACCTCACCATCTACCACTCAGAAGGTGAACTCCTTACCAGACTCTTCAGGAAGCCAACGGAGCGAAATACGCTTCTATACTACAAAAGTAACCACCCTAGGGCTCTGAGGGACTCCCTACCATACTCTCAGTTCCTCAGGATCAGACGAAATTGTTCTTGCAAAACTGAATATTTCAGAGAGGCTGCAGTTCTCTCGAATAAATTGAAAGATCGAGGCTACCCAAGGAGAATAGTCAAGCAGGCCCTCAAACGAGCATGGTATTGCCCACGCGAGGTTTTACTGACGCCAAAAGACAAGGATCAGAAAGAAAGAATCGCATGCGTCACAACTTTCTCGCCGGTCTCTAACAAAATCAGAAGGTCAATCATTAAACATTGGCCAACAGTTAATGCAGGCTCAATACACATTGATAAACCTCTCTTCGCATTCCGCAAGAGTAAAAACTTAAAGGACAATCTTGTTAGAGCAGCATTACCAACAACACTACAGGGAGCCACACTTAACGCAGCCTGGGGACTACCACCATTGATAGGCCATGTAAAATGTGGAGGTTGCAATGTCTGTGAGTACACGGTGGAGGGCAAGAAATTCACTCACAATAGCACCACGTTTGAAAGACGCTCATTTTCTAACTGTAATTCTTCAAATGTAATTTATGCAATACAATGTCCCTGTCCAAAATTGTACATTGGCCAGACTACACAAAAGGCCAAGACACGAATTTGTCAGCACAGGAGCCGTGTTAGATGCAAGACAACCAATGCTCCTTTGGTGGACCATTTCATAGAAGTTGGGCACAAGGAAAATGATTTAAAATGGACAATACTGAAAGTGGTCAAGATACCGGCCAGAGGAGGAGACATTGCCAAAATGCTCAACCGAGAGGAGCTAAAGACAATGATTCAATTCGATACGATAAGGAATGGCCTGAATCGAGCAGATGACTGGACCACCTTATTATAAACAATATTTTTCCTGCTTCCTGTCCTGGAAAAAAGCAGACAAATAGACTATGTTCAAACCAAAACATGGTGACATTGCATCATTTTTATCCCACAGTCTAGTTCCCTGTTGTTTTTTGGCAGTTCCTATCCTAAATCTATGTGTTTTATATAATCTCTAAATCGGCTCATTGACTGTCACAAAATGCACTTTTACTTATGTACCACAATGACCACACGAGCCTCTACAGTAAGCACTTCCTTCACTATCTGCACAATCACGCTTGCACATAGATCATTGGAATAGTTTTGCGCCGCTATTCGAACTGTGCCTGTTTACGACTTTTATTACCTAATGACTTTAATTCGATGCCATGTATACGCAAATCTTTAGAACCATGTACGAAATACCTGCTCCAAAATGGCCACTACTAGGTGAGAAAGACTAGCTCCAAGATGGCCGCCACAGGTTGGCCTCTCTCTATTTCCACTCACATGTTGCCTCAG
Source organism: Lissotriton helveticus (assembly GCF_964261635.1). Taxonomy (NCBI): domain Eukaryota; kingdom Metazoa; phylum Chordata; class Amphibia; order Caudata; family Salamandridae; genus Lissotriton; species Lissotriton helveticus. The sequence continues at coordinate 669,861,652 of NC_136061.1, forward strand.
GCAATACGAGGGCTCCACCGAGCCAGACTGCAATCATAGCAGCGGACCGATAGGACATCATTCCTGCGGCCCCCAGAACCCCAACGACAACGGATTCATTGAACCAAAAAGGTAAATCTAAACCCACGCAATAACGAGCATAGTTAGCGGCTTTCTGAGGCTTAACTTCACTAGCCAATTGTTGACCCGTTCCCTTCCCTCCCCCTAACAGGCGCAGTGGTGGTATCCCATCGCATCGAAAAGGGTAACTTATACGGCATGGAGACATAGGCTCTTGCTCCCTCCGGCCCCCAGAACCCCACCCATCACGTGGTTAATACACCACCAAGGTAAGCACCAAACCGCGCATAGAATGTGATACTTCAAAAAGTTATCTCGCGCAGCTTTGGATCGACCCCACAAGCCACAGAATGTTCCGCTTCTTCTCCCCTCCATGCATTAGAAGCAGCGATATTACCCCTGCGGCCCTGCAGTGTAAATTAGACCCGTAGGACGTAGGATAGCACAGCACAGGTAATTGCACATTATTTATTTAATTATTTGCCCCGAAACCAGTGCGCCGCTTCATATTTATTAATTTTCAGGAATCCCATTCTCATGTTTCAGAAATACTCTCCGTAGCATATACAAGGACCGGCGGTCCATCCCCCACTGTATGGACCTCTAGATTCAGGTACCAAAACAATTCTCTCCCCTCAAGTCTTGCACGCTCTGAGAACACCCCCCGGTATGTTTTAATGGGCGCTAATCCTTCCTCAAGTAGAACAATCAGACCACGTTTTCGGCAGCCCCTGCTGGCAGCAAGCGGTAGAGGTTGGGACGCCATGTGCTCCCATTACTGAGAGCCTAGTATAGAACTAGTCTACGGCGCCATTCTCCTCGAGGACACTGTATGAATGTACACAGGTGCCTGTTCACTAGATGGCTGCGAACTATCGCCACAAATGGTCATGCATAAACTTCATGAACTCAAATAAGAAGAGTAAATTGTCAGCTAAATGGAGACTGAATGCATTGACACCAGTCACTCACGCACTCGGTCATGAAAGCCCCTGAACCATCACCCTTTTTTTAAAAACACCAATTATAACACGTTAAGCCGATTCCGAATAATTGTGAAATGTACGAAGTAGATGGACTGTTTAACTTGTTGAAAGTATACTTTCTAATTTAGCCCTTGGCTATGACTTTCTTCACCTCTTCTTTCCTTCTTCCTCCACAACAGGCGGTTGTATTATAATTACAGGCAGGCAAATGTTTGTCAATTGTTGTCCTGATGATGATCCCATGTAATTGGAGCGAAAATGGATCGAAACGTCGACTTTAAGTAGTGCTTTCACAACCTAACCATTGTGCTGTATCCTAGTTGTGTTTCGTACTGACTGGCAAATACTTCAACTGAACACTGTTTAAAAAGTGGCCAGTATTGCTCTGTTTTGCCTGTGGAATCCTCTCCCCCATGTGTTGTTTGTCCCTCTTGAGTAAGGTACAGGATTGTGCCTAAAAACTATTCATACAATTGTTTTTCATTGTGTTTAAAATAAATACCCTGTCCGGCTGGACAGAGGACAAATATAGTTTCCTAATATGGCCTGTATTTCATTCACATTCTTTATTTTGCTAATCTTAGGACCCTTGTCTTCCAAAGCATAATTCCCAACGGTCCTCAGCCAACTGTTTGGGTTCCCTTGTTATATTCTGACTTTGTTACTGTCATCCCATATATGAATGTCATTGTGAAATGTCAAGAAGCAGTCGTAATATATAGCTAGTTGGGACCCACAGTCATGGACAAATTCAGAGTCTTGCTTTGACCAGCTGTATTTGGCATCTCTCTTTGGTTATTCAATGCCTATTCAGTTAGTGCTGAGTGCGTTACTGTTGTGGACTTCTGCAGCACTGGGTGATTGACATGAGTGTAAGAGAGTCAAGCGATATAAGGGAGTTCATATGCAGCCTGTTTGAACTACAGTAGACTGCCCGACCACATAGTGTAATGATATTAGTGGGTGCCAGGATTTGTTTTTAACCTTTTATTTATAGTTTTATCTATCAATTATAATAAACATGGTAACATATAGTGTATCCAGACATGTAGTAAGGGCTGGCGCAACATACACAAGTATATTGATGTTATGTATTCAGATGTGGTGTCCTCATCTTCCGATCACCCCTTCTCTTACCCACCTTTAAATGCCTAGTCATTTCCGAGCAATCCTCCAGATCATCGAAGAACTTGTCATCAATTCGGACCATTCTCATTCTGATTTCCTCTGCTATGGCCCATTCCAGCAGGTCCCTTTCCCACAATGTCCTTTCTAGGCCAAACAGCTTAAGCAACCATATGGCTGTCCGTTGTTTCGCTAGATTGAGTCCCAGTAGCACAAATTTATATCTGATGTTCATTGTCTTGGATGGAGGTAAAATATTAGGTATACAATGCTTAATTGACACATCCACAGACAAGCCAGTAACCACACGTAATGTAGCAACAATATCTCGCCAGGAACCCTGTACTTGCACACAGCTCCATGTCATGTGTACAACATCAGCTCTTCCAATGCCACACCTGGAGCATTCCGACAATCTAGCCAGGTAGATTTTAGCCAGCTTCTGAGGGGGTCAGATATCTTTGGTAGAGGGAGTTAAAGGGCCTGAGCTGGTGATTGACCAGACATGCTCACAGGCTTATTCCCGTTCAGCATTAATTAGCAGCATATCCAGGCTATCATCCTAGTTTTGTCTGGCCGGTAGTGGTGGTTTCTTTCTTTCTGCCTTCAGATCCTTATAGAGTCTAGAAACCACATGCACAGCATGTCCTGACTCCAGGTTTAATGTCAAAGTTTCTGAGATGGGGAGTATCATGGAGAACCCAAGTCAAACCTACCTCATTGTCTTCGTCAGTCACGCAATCAACCAATCGATGTCGATAAGTCTTTATTTCGAATAAAAGATTCTTAAAAGACAATGTACAATCATACACAATATATATAAAAAAGCAGTCAAACGAAATGATAATATACACAAGTTATTCCTAAGAACAAAAAGATGCTTTACACATATGTACATTGAAACAAATGGGACCCAAATAACATGCACATGAATTGGTACCACTAATAACCATACAGAGCACTATATATAACTAGATAAGAGCGTTCAACGTACAGGAATGCCCAATTTCTTAGATCGGATCAACCAGGCCCATCTCAAAAATTTGGCAACACAAACCACTACAGTTTCTGATCTAATAACACGAAGTTTGAAGAGTGCATCTCGGTAGCCACCACTATTCAGGGTCGAGCATATCGGTCTTAACCACTTACTTCTTGGTGCTCGATAGACAGGACAACCAAAGAAGAAGTGGCCAACACTTTCTTCCTGGTCTGGACACCAGTGGCATTTATTTCCTGTAGTTGTGTCCCATTTTGCTGTAAAAGAATTAATGGGCAAGGTGCCGATTCGAAACTGGTGGTATAGTTTACGATCTAATACGCTTGTGATTAAATCCCAATACTGCTCTAGTGAGGGAATGGCCTTATACGCTAAAAAAGAGCCAGTTAGATTTGCGTCCAAGGATTGGTTTACAAGAATAGATTTTTTCCAAGCCCAAAAGAGCGCCTTAAACTCAAGTTTTGATGGAAAAGTTGCCCCCCCTGGGTTGGACCAAAGCTCCGGGAGACCCATCATGTTCAAAACATTTTTGACTACCCTAAACCAGTGTATTTTATGCGCCCCCCACATGAGTTTTACCTCCTCCAACTCTCGGGTAAACAGACCAAGCTCGGGAGTGGTCCAGAGGCGGCGCCAAAAGGCCACCAGGCGGTACTGGGCCATCTCGTCGATCGGTCTGCAACCAAGATCCAACAGCAGGGGTTTAGTTGGGGTGGACTGGGGGAGACTAACCAGATTCCGTAGGAACCTGTTCTGCGCAGTTGCCAAACTGGAGAGATTCTTATGACCCCAAACTTCGGCTCCGTAAAGGGTTGCAGAGATGACCTTCGCCTCATAGATTTTTAGGGCAGGGGTAACACACTTAGTTAGGGAGTTCTTTTGTTCATGGATCAAACAGCCAGCCAACCTATTAAATTTGAGTTTAGACGTTTCCACTTGGGGGTTCCAATTGAGTTGGTGATCTAGAGTCACACCAAGGTATGTCATGACCCTAACCTGCTCAATATGGACTCCGTTTAAGGAAACTGTACACTTAGGGGGGTTTTTCTTGCAAAAAACCATAAATTTGGTTTTATCCACATTTATTTGCAAGTCATTCATTGTGCAAAACTCGGAAAATCTATTCAGGGCTACCTGAAGCCCAGCTCTAGTTTTGGAAAGGAGGAGGGTGTCATCTGCGAAGATTAGCATGGGGTACTTTCGACCACCCAACATGGGTGCATCCGACTGAGTATTAATAAAATGTTGGGTAACCTGATTAATAAATAGGAGAAACAACGTGGGGGCTAGGACACAGCCTTGGCGTACCCCACGTTGTACAGGGAATCGTTTGGTCACCTGCCCCTGACTACCCCACCTAACCTGGGCATAGTTGTCCTCATGTAGTCGCTGGACTAGGCTCAAGAGCTCAGGTGGAAAGCCCATGCGACAAAGGGCCTCCCACAACTTCTTCCTTGGAACTAAGTCGAAGGCCGACTTAAGGTCAACGAATGCAGCATATAACATACCGCCACCCAACAGAACCCCCTTCCAAAAAAGTAATGTGAACCGGAAGACTTGGTCAACAGTGCTAGTCCCAAACCTGAATCCTGCCTGCATAGGGGAAAGTATGTTATTTGAATCGATCCAACCCTGAATTCTTGCTAAGATCATTCTCGACACAATTTTCTGGATCGAATCGATCAAACTAATGGGCCGATAGTTGTTGGGGAGGGAGCGGTCACCCTTCTTATATACTGGCAAGATTTCTGCCCCCTTCCATGAAAATGGAATCTCAGCCCCTGCAGCTAGATTATTTGCCAGTAAAGTGATATAAGGGATCCACAGGTCAGGTTTGAGCTTAAAAAGGTCAGCGGGAATAGCATCAATGCCAGGAGCTTTACCCGGCTGAACAGACTCGAGAGCAAGTGCAGTGTCGGATTCCGAAAATAAGAGTCTGTCTCCTATATGTGGGAGGTGGCACGGTAGTGTAGTTTTTATCATCGGTTCCTCCGCTGTAATTGGATCATTAAACTGTGCGGTATAAAATTCCACCCACGATTGAGCGGAGACATGATTTACTGGGATCTGGGCGGCAGGATCCCTTCCCCTCCTTACAATCGACCAGAAATCTGTTAGGTTGGGGGAATCGCATGCACTAAGGAGGTCAAGCCAATAAGAGTCGTCCCAATCTCGCTTAGCAGCCCAGATGGTACGCTTGTAGCACTGCCTTGCTATCCTTATGTCGTCGGAGTTCCGGGCCTTCACAGCAGCTAATAAGTTGCTGTGGGCAACTCTACAGTTCTTATTATACCATTTTTTATGTACTCTGGCATTAACAGGCCTAGATGGTTTCGTGAGAAGACTTTTAAGGCCCAAAAAACACTCCTCGTGGAGATTAGTGATTATGGGGTCTGCGTAGCCAGAAGGGGATAACAAAGGCATCCTACTCCACACACCCCACACCTTTTCCTCAATCTTGGAAATAAGTGCTGGGTCATCCAGAACCCTGAGCCATTTTACACGACGCCTATTGTCGCACAAAACTACATCAGATGTTAAGCTATTAGTACCCCTAACTGGGGCCCCCATACCTGGGACCAAAATCTCGAGTGAAAGGGGATTATGGTCACTCTCTGGGCGGGGCTCTACCACCATGTCTTGTACAATGGACCAACACTCAATTTTAATCAATATATAGTCGATACGGCTTAAGCTCAGACCGTTATCGAAGGTGTTGGACCCAAGGCTATCAGAGCGCGTGCGCCCATTGACGGCCCGTAGGCCCCATTCTAAACAAAAGCCCAGCCAATGTAGAGCTGCCTCGGTGCCCCTAACACCCTTTGCGATAGTAAGCGGGGGGATGGCCCAAACAGTGTCCTCCTCAGAACCCACATCCTCTGCCAAGGAGGAGATGGGCTCAATGGAGGTATTCAAGTCTCCCGCTACAATTACAATCTGGTCGGTCTTGAAATTCTTAAATAGAAGATCAAGATCGTCCAGGACAGTTTGTTTTTTCCCACCCTGGCAACCACGGGCATAGACGTCGACCAAAAGGAGATCTGGGGTGTTAGGTTTACCCAGGCTGATACATAGGAGATCCGCACACGCCACCAGTGTTTCCCTACCATGGAAGCCCAAGTTATTTTTTATCCAAATGGTAAGGCCACCAGAGGCCCTACCCTTAGGGCTCTTAGTTGCAGGTTTTGAAAAGTTGAGGTAACCCAGCCTATATAATGGGACAGTTGACCAGGTTTCCTGGAAGATGACGATATCATATAAATCAATAAAGTTGGCCCAATCGTCATTTTCCAGGCGTCCCCGTAGCCCTGCAATATTCCAAGAGGCTACTCTTAGTGGGCAGTCCGTAGTTAGGGCGCAGGGTGGCTGTGCCACGCCCTTTACTTCATTCATAGCCAAAGCAGGAATGTTTACCGGGTCTAAAAGTACACCCGGATTATTAGGCAAAAGCGGGCCAGTAAGAGATGAATTTGGGGGTGGAGGCCTCCGTTCGTGGGGAGTAATCTTAATGGGAGATAAGTCTCCAGACCTCCCGAGTCAATCCACCTCCTCCAGGCAGCCGAATCTATTGGAGGTGGGAACCCCTTGCCACCAATTAAGTTGATTTTGTCCAACAAAACTATGTGTCGGTCGACTAGTGTTCCTAACAGTGGACCATGACCCCTCACTCACTAGTTGTTGTCTAGGAGGATAGAAAAAAGTGAGAGGCCTCACCACTATTGTAGAATTGGCCTCGAAAGATGGCCATGCACATAGATACTGGGCTGTGTGGGGATCAGAAAATGATACCACCACACAGTCGCCGGCTATGGACTTGTGAGTACGGCCGATCCAAGGAACTCTCCGAACCATAAGTACACTACTTCTTTGGTGGTCGGGGAGCTGTTTGTTGGAATTAAGCCAGTGGATGACTTTATTTTTTAAAAAGAGATCATTCTCCTGGGATTGTTGATCCAACTCTGGAACACCGGCTAGAATAATAACGTACGACCCTGCTTCTGGCGGAAGGTCAATAAACCCTCCGCGGAAGTTGTGGCGACTGGCCTGACGTATTGGGTTATGCACCAAGGGTGGCCTAGGGGGGTGGTTGGCTGCTGCCCTGAAGTCAGTGTTCGGCCTGTATGCTGGTTTGTGCGGGTGGAAGGGTTTTGGTACTACTGGGCTAGGGGTAGGTACAATAGTATTTGCAATGGTGGTGCGGGGTTTTGGAATGGGTTTGGATGTAAGTAGGGTCGCAGGAATGCTTTGGGCTGGTTGTAAGAGGGATTGAACAGGTTCTGTTTCTTTGGGCTGGGGAGTGGGTTCGGTCACAAGTGTAAGCTTAGCATCCATTTCCTTAAGGCTCAAGCTGGCCAGAGTGACTATGGTCCTATCCATTTCAAGGAGGTTATTCTCTATACGAGAAAGCCTCAATTCCAGGGGGGAAAGTAGCTGCTTTAATGTACCCCAGACTAATTGGAGGAATTCGCTATCACCCTCCCTGTCGTGCACAGGTCCGCTCACCCGACCCTCCAAAATATTTGTACTGTTCTGCCTAGGAGAGATGATAAGAATGTCATCTTCCACCATACTAGGTATTTCCGGAGTAGCTTCCCCATTAAAAACACTGTGAGTCGATTTGGGGTTATCATCTTTCACCCCAAGAGAACCCATGGCCCGTCTACTATTAAAAAACTTTAACCTTGCTATTCTAGCTTTTTTCCTAGCGTGTATAGTTCTCGCAAGGCATTTCTTTTTGTAAGTTGCGGCTTTCTTAGCACTACAATGGCTTGCTACTTGAATTGTTTTGGGAGGGGGAAAGGAGCCTGCGATACTAAATAGAGGGGCAGGGCCAATATTTTGTTGCACTGGATTGGGTTGGGAAATGGGAGGGGAATGTAAAAGAATAGTAGGGGGAGCAGGATGCATTACTGCCGTTGTTAACAGAGGCCGTGGGGCGGCGGAACGATCAGGGGTACGGGCAGATGCAATATTCCCCAGGGAGGATTTCTTGGAGCTAGCAATATGCGCTGACAACCTTCGTGCAGCATCAAGTTCTAAGGAGACCTTGTGCTGCATTTTGCTGATTTCCTCGTCAATAGCCAAATTGGTTTTGACTAGGAAATCATCTATGGATCTGTTAGAATTGCTAGCAGCCATGAGGGTTTTGCTCCGGCTACCCCGTGAGCACATGTTACAGAATACAAGTCAATAAATAAGTATACACACAACAATAAAACTGTAAGATGTGCTAAAAAAGACTAGAAACATAAGGGGGGGTGGCCCAGCCCAGCCCTCTTAGTCCTCGAACGGCCTCAAACGGCCCAGTCTTTGCCCTGTCTTCGCCCGAGCTGCGTCCCGCGCTGCGGGAGTACAGGATGTTTAAATAAGGGGCGTAAATGGCGGGGTGCGGGCCAGCAGGGAGAGCGGACAGGAAGCTCTCCAACGGTCTCGCAGGGACTTCTGGGAAATGAAGTCCCTGCACGCTCGCAGCCCCGCTGGTTCCACGCGCCCCTTACCGCCTTGCCCTCTGAGTCCTGGTGTGCTTCTTCCGCGATGGTACTCCCACCAGTGTCCACCAACGAAGCGGCACCCGCAGAGCGGGTGCGGCGAGGAGTGGGCTGATGGGCTCGTGCGCTGCTGCTGTAACGGTGCGCTGGTGCACTGAAGAGCCTCGTCTGTGTAGCCTGGAGCCGCTGGTCAGAAAATGCAAAGGTATGTGTCCCACAAGTTAGAGGGGCAGGAAAGCTTTTAAAACACCTGATGGGCGGGGGGCGGGCCAGCAGAGAGAGCGGACCGGAAGCTCTCCAACGGTCTCGCAGGGACTTCTGGGAAATGAAGTCCCTGCACGCTCGCAGCCCCGCTGGTTCCACGCGCCCCTTACCGCCTTGCCCTCTGAGTCCTGGTGTGCTTCTTCCGCGATGGTACTCCCACCAGTGTCCACCAACGAAGCGGCACCCGCGGAGCGGGTGCGGCGAGGAGTGGGCTGATGGGCTCGTGCGCTGCTGCTGTAACGGTGCGCTGGTGCACTGAAGAGCCTCGTCTGTGTAGCCTGGAGCCGCTGGTCAGAAAATGCAAAGGTATGTGTCCCACAAGTTAGAGGGGCAGGAAAGCTTTTAAAACACCTGATGGGCGGGGGGCGGGCCAGCAGGGAGAGCGGACCGGAAGCTCTCCAACGGTCTCGCAGGGACTTCTGGGAAATGAAGTCCCTGCACGCTCGCAGCCCCGCTGGTTCCACGCGCCCCTTACCGCCTTGCCCTCTGAGTCCTGGTGTGCTTCTTCCGCGATGGTACTCCCACCAGTGTCCACCAACGAAGCGGCACCCGCGGAGCGGGTGCGGCGAGGAGTGGGCTGATGGGCTCGTGCGCTGCTGCTGTAACGGTGCGCTGGTGCACTGAAGAGCCTCGTCTGTGTAGCCTGGAGCCGCTGGTCAGAAAATGCAAAGGTATGTGTCCCACAAGTTAGAGGGGCAGGAAAGCTTTTAAAACACCTGATGGGCGGGGGGCGGGCCAGCAGGGAGAGCGGACCGGAAGCTCTCCAACGGTCTCGCAGGGACTTCTGGGAAATGAAGTCCCTGCACGCTTGCAGCCCCGCTGGTTCCACGCGCCCCTTACCGCCTTGCCCTCTGAGTCCTGGTGTGCTTCTTCCGCGATGGTACTCTCACCAGTGTCCACCAACGAAGCGGCACCCGCGGAGCGGGTGCGGCGAGGAGTGGGCTGATGGGCTCGTGCGCTGCTGCTGTAACGGTGCGCTGGTGCACTGAAGAGCCTCGTCTGTGTAGCCTGGAGCCGCTGGTCAGAAAATGCAAAGGTATGTGTCCCACAAGTTAGAGGGGCAGGAAAGCTTTTAAAACACCTGATGGGCGGGGGGCGGGCCAGCAGGGAGAGCGGACCGGAAGCTCTCCAACGGTCTCGCAGGGACTTCTGGGAAATGAAGTCCCTGCACGCTCGCAGCCCCGCTGGTTCCACGCGCCCCTTACCGCCTTGCCCTCTGAGTCCTGGTGTGCTTCTTCCGCGATGGTACTCCCACCAGTGTCCACCAACGAAGCGGCACCCGCGGAGCGGGTGCGGCGAGGAGTGGGCTGATGGGCTGATGGGCTGATGGGCTTGTGCGCTGCTGCTGTAACGGTGCGCTGGTGCACTGAAGAGCCTCGTCTGTGTAGCCTGGAGCCGCTGGTCAGAAAATGCAAAGGTATGTGTCCAATCAATCAATGTGAGTAGATAGGTTTGTGCATGCCGTTTACAAAGGTGAAGGCAGCAGATCAAAATTAAGATACTCGCTCGAATTACCGGTATGTCCGGTTGACACTAGGACCTCATCTGTGGGGCTGATTTTATGGATGGATTTGTAAATGTCGATAAGATCGGTAAAAAAATTGGGTTTGGCCTATTTTCTGGCCTGGTGTTTGTGTGGCTGATATGAAACTTTTAACTAACGATGGAGCTTCCACTCTTCAAAAATTAGAAGGTTCGCGTTATAGTGGCTGTGACTACCTCTATATCTTTTCCTTTGACAAGATCTTTCCTCAATAGAACAAATACTTCCCTGTTAGTCTTGCTGATTTTTTATATATACATAATCTTGGTATGGTCCTGAAGAAGGTGGCAAAGTCAATATAAACCCACTGAAACGTGCGTTGACTGCTGATGTGCCCAGTCCGATGCCCCTACACCATGGGGGAGAAGAGAATAGACTCCGCCGGCGTGTATGGAGGACGTTGTTTATTCCGGACTGTCATTTGAGGAGTGTATGATACGTGGTATGAATGATATGTTAGAGAAGAGTGTGGAGTAGAAGGGACAAATGGGTATGAATGATTGATTTTTTGTTTTCTTACTATGTGAATTTTGGTAAAATATATGTGACAATATGTAATTTATGTAATTCCTGTTGTAAAAGGTGAGCTTAGAAGAAAATATGGTTTAAATAAAAAAAGTTGATAAATAAAAAATATGAAATATGTCAAATAAAGTATAGAGTGTTATCTGGGTCTGTTCCAGTAGGATCCACTCGTGACTGACATATTTCATATTGTTAATTGTCCTCTTTCCTACTTCCCCCCTCCCCCGTCCCCTAGCCTGCATTGTAACTTTGTAGTTGTGAGGGTCTCCTTCTGTGGTTTACGTTTGTCAGTCATGCATACAGTAGTACAGGCAGTGAGACCTGTGACTCCTGAAGATATACCAGCACAACATTGGCATAAACAGAAACTACATGAGTTGTGTGTCCAAGGATTATCCCCCGGTCATGCAGCACCTTTCACAGCTTCATTGCCAGAGGCTCCCATGTCAGCCCAACTAGCAGGGGTGAGATTGGGTATCGCTGTCTGATTACCCTCTCTATGTGCCAGGCTGCTGACACTACACCTCTCAGTCTTAATCTATTTTTGGGCTGTGTATGTAGAAGCTGTGCCTACCACCTAACGTTGGGGCCAAAACCCATGCTCCATAATACTTTGACCATTTGATACCACCCCATGGTGTCAAAAGCTTTCTCTATATCTAGTGTCATTATGGCCCTGTTCATATCCATATTCTCTGTAGAGTGGATCACATGGGCAAGCCTATAGATATTGTGCATCGTACTCTCTCCGTGCATAAAACCACACTGTGCCTTGTGCACCAGAATGGCCATCACCATGCTAAGCCGATTGGCCAGACCTTCACCAGTATTTTGGCATCTGCATCGATCATGTATAGGAGCCTATCTGTGTGGGTTCCTTGCCTGGTTTGGGGACCATTACTGCTTGTTTCATGGTGTCAGGTAGTTTATTCGTCTCAGTTGCCTCCTTATAAACTTTTATTAATTATTTGGAAGCCCGGGTCACGAATGTTCGATAGAATACGGGCAGCAGGCTGTCCAGCCCTGGTGTTTTATTGAGGGGCATCTCACTAAGCGCCATCATCAACTTCTCCTTTTCCAAAGTCTCCATTTGTTGATCCGTAAGGTGTAGCAATGGAAGCTTTGCCAAATACTCTTGTAAACTGGGACCATGGCCCATAAGCCGGCTTTTGCACATTTGAATCAAGTACCTGCTCAAGGCTTCGGTGATGCTAGCACGAGTGGAAACCAGAGTTCTGTCTGGTTGTGGGATTAATAAGATCTGTGGCAGTTCCCACCGCAACAGCCACACAAGCGGTTTGTTAGAGTTAGCCCCATCACTGTGCAGCCGCTGCCTATGCTGTCTGAGCGTGAGCCTATCTATTTCATCCCATGTGTCTTTCAAGTTTTTTTGTATCTAATACCTGTAGGCCTTCTGGCACTGCCAAACACAAAGAAGGGACCCCTCCACTTATCCAATTCTCACCTCAGGCTTAGGAGGGGGGGGGGGGAGATTTACAGCAAAAGAACATTTAACAAGGGTCCTACTTGCCTGAATTCCTTTTCAGATGTAGAGTAAATCCAATCGTAAACAGATCCAGACCTACTCTGTATATATGTTTCTCACATTTCTTAGCTTTTTATTATTTTTTATACATTCTTTACAGAACATATTTCTAGTTAACTCCTTTTTACAATTCTTAATACTGTTTTCATACATTATTTCAATATAACTTTACCTCTTTAATTAAATCTACACATTTAATTGCCTAATATAAAAACATATTTCACACTCTAGTTCAACAAACACCCCCCAAAAGCTTCCTATTGCATACTCTCTTCTGGCATCCCATTCATACCGCTTTCTACACGTTCATCCTACAACAGTCCGGAAAAATTAAATGTTCTCTACCCACCAACTGAGTCTAATCTCTTTTCTCTTTCTCATGAAGTGGCCCAGACTCGACACACCAGCAGTCAATACACTTTTCGGTGGTTTCTTAATTGTTCCACTACCTTCTTCAGGACAAAATTAATTTTAAATGTTTACACAAGACCTCAAGAGGACAGAACGGGGAGATGTTTATCTCTATTGATCGAAGAAGCCTGGGTACTTCAAATTAACCCTGGAATTATGATCAACTAATCATAACCTCAATCACTTATCATTGTCCAGCAAATCTTATTCATCAAACGGATAACCTTCACTTTTGGTTTCCACTGTAAATGACCCACAGGGAAGAGCGAGTTAATCGTCACTTCTGATTCGTGCTATATTGTATCACAGAGCTTAGTCCAAAACAATAGACTTCCTTTCCACAAAAATTTGAAATCCCATCTGCACCTTCTTCCGCGCCAAGAGTCCCGGTCATATACCCATTAACCTCTGGCACTGTGCAGGATATTGGGTTTGTCCATTTTCTATTTCGTTGCAACCTCATATCAGTCTTGGCAGCTGGTCTGTGCCCTGCTCTATTTCTCAGCTCTAGCCGCTCCCACACATCTTCAGGGGTCAAAAAGAATTGTGAGCAGCATGTATTGTATGCCCTTCGCTCTAAGTTTTTGCTTTACAACTTCGAAGGATTTGCGTTGTTTCTGCACCCGTTCAGTGTAATCTGGGAATATATGAATCGCATGGTCATCACAATTTTTCTTCCCCACTTCTTGCTGCAAGATCAAAATCTCTGTCCTTGTAGTTGAAGATGTACACTATTATGGAACAGGTACGGGCACCATGGCAGTGGCATTGGGGCCAGCTCTATCTGCGCGTTCCTCAATAAACACCGCCTATAGCCACCCGTCCTGGCTCAGTGTGGCCCTAAACCAAAATTCTAAAACGTGCCCCAGTTCACTGACCTCCATTTGCATCAGAAATCCAACAAATCTGAGGTTGTTCCTTTGTACCGTCCTTTAGCCACTTCCACTCTATTATCTAGGCGATGGGAGAAGTCTGAGAGACCGTGGACTGTGGTTTGTAGTGTCTTCATTTCCGCTTCTAACTCAAGAACATATTGTTCAGTGGCCACCGATCTCTCACTGACAGAGTAAATTCCCTCTATGGACACAGTGTCTACTTTATTTTCTAACAGTAGTCTTGATTTTTCGATGGCATCAAGAATCTGGGCTCTATTGGTCTCAGTGAGCGCATGAGGGGAAGACAGCCTCTCTCTCTTATTGGGGTGCACGCTTCTCTGGTGCTCCCCATAGACCGGTCCACCTTAGTTTGTTGTGACAATCTCAGTATTTGTCCTGCCCTATCTTTTATCTGGCAGCTGTCTAGCAGGGCAAGCCTGTCTTTTGCTGTCTGGTGTCCCCATCCCAGATATTCAGCCCCTAAGTGAAGGTCCTGCAGCATCCAACCACGCAACCAGTCAATCTACGGAGCTCCCCTGCCAGTGGTGCTGTGGTATGTAGAGCTTTATAAAGCTACGGAGTTAGGTCCCAATGGGGTGCGGGGTAGGCTGGACCCTAATATATCACAAAACACAAAAGTGCCTACACCCAACCAGTTTAACCAAAATTATTTTTGATGGATAGGACAAACACAATTTCTGAGTTTGACCCGGTATTTTTATTTAAACCTGATTATTTCGTCAATTTTTTCACTTTTTATAAATTTCGCAAAAAAGGAAAGTGTACATTCATTGCATTTAAATTACAATACATAACTATTTACAACCACATATTTACAATTATCATACATTCCACAACAAAATACATTATACAAACAACAAAAGCTTTGAAATCTCATTTAGTTGAGTTAATCACTATCCAAAGAAAAGACAAAGTCAAAAGCAGGAGCAAAATCCAATTGTGAAAATAACTTAGAAGCCAGCCGTAGCTGGTCTGGACTTTTAGTGATATTTATTTATTTATTTATGCGATTTTATATAGCGCGAACTTTACCCGAAGGTGTCAGAGCGCTTTACATAAGAACCAGTTGAAAAACATTAGGACTTAGGATTACATGCGTTACATAAAGGATACAAACAGAAAAAATTGCAAATGTACAAGATGTAAAGTCACACAAGGAGGAGATACAAATGGATATACTCTAAGAGTCACATAGGCATGGTAGATAGTACAAAGTTCTACTGCAAATACTAGTGATTAGAGTTATCTCTATATACATAGGGAAGGGATACACATGGATATACTCTAAGAGTCACATAGGAATGGTAGAGAGCACAGCGGACTACTGCATATACTAGTGATTAGAGTTATCTCTATATACATAGGGAAGGGATACACATGGATATACTTTAAGAGTCACATAGGAATGGTAGAGAGCACAGCGGACTTCTGCATATACTAGTGATTAGAGTTATCTCTATATACATAGGGAAGGGATATGACTGGATATACTCTAAGAGTCACCTAGGAATGGTAGAGAGCACAGCGGACTACTGCATATACTAGTGATTAGAGTTATCTCTTTATACATAGGGAGGGGATATGACTGGATATACTCTAAGAGTCACATAGGAATGTTAGATAGTACAAAGGTCTCCTGCATATACTAGTGATTATAGTTATCTCTATATACATAGGGAGGGGATACACATGGATATACTCTAAGAGTCACATAGGAATGGTAGAGAGCACAGCGGACTACTGCATATACTAGTGATTAGAGTTATTTCTATATACATAGGGAAGGGATACACATGGATATACTCTAAGAGTCACATAGGAATGGTAGAGAGCACAGCGGACTACTGCATATACTAGTAATTAGAGTTATCTCTATATACAGAAAAGCAGAGTTCCATTAAGTGTGGTTGGAGGGGGAATGCAGTCGGAGGGGGGATGCAGTTACAGCACCAGGGGAGGGACAGAGAAGCGCAGGAAAGTGAGACAAACAAGAGAGGGAAGCAGATAGTAACGATTAAGACAGCGAGGAGTGTGTCAGAGGCAACAGGAGAGAGAATGGAAAGTTCTCTAGGACAGAGTGGGGAGAGGTCAGAGAACGCTAAAATGGCGGAGGAGAGAGGTAGCAGAAGAAGCGAGTCATAAAAAGAAAGGAAAATGGGGGGGAGTGCAAAGGTCCAAGTCCGAAAGTCCAGGAAGAGGGCTGCCATAGCCAGGAAGTCCGGGGGGAGAAAGGCAGTCCGCAGCAAAGTCACAGCCTCATCGTCCATGGCATACAGCCAGGTTCTGAAACTGGGATGGTGCAATGAGCTAAAAAACGGTGTTGGATCTAGCCCTGATCTCTTGACTGGGTGAGAGTACTCTGCTTAATTCAGAGACTCTGTCCATCACCACCCCTTGTTGTAAATAATTTTGTCCACCCTAAGCGTGGAAGGGTATACTCAGATGTGAGTCCCTTGCTCATTGCACCATCAGGATTCAAGCAAGCCGGGCCGAAGACGCCTGAAATGGCAGAAACCGGTCCCCGGAAGCTTGTTTCCTTCCCAGTGTAAGAATTGGCTTTTGTAGTCTGGTCTGCCCTGTTCCCATGATGCACTGGGCCAGGGACAGACTAATTTGCATACAGCCAGGTTCTGAAACTGGGATGGTGCAATGAGCTAAAAAAACGGTGTTGGATCTAGCCCTGATCTCTTGACTGGGTGAGAGTACTCTGCTTAATTCAGAGACTCTGTCCATCACCACCCCTTGTTGTAAATAATTTTGTCCACCCTAAGCGTGGAAGGGTATACTCAGATGTGAGTCCCTTGCTCATTGCACCATCAGGATTCAAGCAAGCCGGGCCGAAGACGCCTGAAATGGCAGAAACCGGTCCCCGGAAGCTTGTTTCCTTCCCAGTGTAAGAATTGGCTTTTGTAGTCTGGTCTGCCCTGTTCCCATGATGCACTGGGCCAGGGACAGACTAATTTGCATACAGCCAGGTTCTGAAACTGGGATGGTGCAATGAGCTAAAAAACGGTGTTGGATCTAGCCCTGATCTCTTGACTGGGTGAGAGTACTCTGCTTAATTCAGAGACTCTGTCCATCACCACCCCTTGTTGTAAATAATTTTGTCCACCCTAAGCGTGGAAGGGTATACTCAGATGTGAGTCCCTTGCTCATTGCACCATCAGGATTCAAGCAAGCCGGGCCGAAGACGCCTGAAATGGCAGAAACCGGTCCCCGGAAGCTTGTTTCCTTCCCAGTGTAAGAATTGGCTTTTGTAGTCTGGTCTGCCCTGTTCCCATGATGCACTGGGCCAGGGACAGACTAATTTGCATACAGCCAGGTTCTGAAACTGGGATGGTGCAATGAGCTAAAAAACGGTGTTGGATCTAGCCCTGATCTCTTGACTGGGTGAGAGTACTCTGCTTAATTCAGAGACTCTGTCCATCACCACCCCTTGTTGTAAATAATCATCGTCCCTGAGGAGCTGGGGATGAGGAGTTCGATCTGGAGACCAGGGATCAGGTAAGGAAGACCTCAGGCGCCGAGGCAGCTGTTCGCAGAACGGGAGGCAACAAAGTCAGAAAAGTAAAACAAGGGGGACGACCCCGGGCTCACTCTTGTTTTTCGGCATCTTTCTTCCCTTGTTTTGTAACATCGGACGGGCCTGGTGATCACCGGGGTAGAATGGCATTTTTCTACAGCGCTCTCTACAGCGCAGCCAGGGCTCGCCTTTCTCGGCAGGGGCTGCATGGTGACCTGCTCAATGTTGCCTCCATACTGAGCGCGGTAGGAGCCGTCACCTCTGCACCCGTCTCTGATGTGCTCACTCTCCACGAGTGCATCCGTGGGGAGGGGGGGGCACTGCCTCTCCTGCAGCTGGCTGTTCATGGTGCTCTGTCTCCGAAGCGCTTGCTGCGTGGGATCGCAATGCAGCCCGCACCAGCTCCCGCTCTGCCCCTCCGGTGTGATTGCTGGGGGGGGGGTGTCTCTGGGCTTATTTCAGGGCTTGCGGTTGGCAAAGGAAGGGGGGACACCCACCGCTTTGATCTGTCCCGGCTCCGTCCCTGTCATCATCCCAGCCGTGTTGCTCCACCCTGGGCGCCGCCATCTTTGTTCGCCTCGCGGCTGTGATCGGCTCCCCGAACTTTTCTATTAATAACTGCACCCCTTACACGTGACATAAGAATTATCGAGCTATACCTGAATAAACATCGACCAACAGCGACGTCCTGATTTGCCCAAAGAGATAATGAGAAAATGCCTCCACGTCCATGGTCAGTCCATATTTGAATAACAAAGGCTTAATCGGAGCCCGGTTTTGATTATCAAGTGAGGCTATCAGCTAATGACAGAAAATTGACAAAGCCCTGATGACAGTCTGGGAACTGGTTTCCCTGGACTAGAAACGCGTCGGCACACCAGAGGGAGCAAGCAATATCACTAAGAGTCCAGACCAGCTACGACTGGCTTCTAAGTTATTTTCACCTTTGGATTTTGCTCCTGCTTTTGACTTTGTCTTTTCTTTGGATAGTGATTAACTCAACTAAATGAGATTTCAAAGCTTTTGTTGTTTGTATAATGTATTTTGTTGTGGAATGTATGATAATTGTAAATATGTGGTTGTAAATAGTTATGTATTGTAATTTAAATGCAATGAATGTACACTTTCCTTTTTTGTGAAATTTATACAAAGTGAAAAAATTGACGAAATAATCAGGTATAAATAAAAATACCGGGTCAAACTCAGAAATTGTGTTTGTCCTATCCATCAAAAATAATTTTGGTTAAACTGGTTGGGTGTAGGCACTTTTGTGTTTTGTGGTATGTAGAGCAGCATAGCATACTCCTTAGCATGAGTACCTCCAGCTTCACATGTGCTCTCCTGCCTTATCTGCTGCCATGGTAAAAGTCTTTAGTGCCCTCTCCAGCATCACCGATCTCTCTACGTGCAGGCCTCTAACAAGATTTACTGATGCTGATGGGGTGGCGGTCAGAATAACAATCCCTGCACTGGGATGCAAGAGGTTAGGCAGAGAAATCCTTGGATAGAGGACAGTACCATGGCACCCACTCCACAATGTTTACTGCCAGAACCCTATTAAAGCTTCTCTCCCTCATAGATGCCTTTACATCTGGCCCTGTTGTAGTACTCTGAGCTAGAAGCCTGCGCTCCGCCTGCACTCCGTGTGGCTTGTGCCCATGTGCTACTTCTTTTGCCCCTGAATTCTCTCCATTGTGTGCTTTTTTCCCATCTTCCCCCCAACTTCACCCCAAGCTGCATGTCCGTTGCCCCCTGGTTCCCACCCACAATCTTATTTTTACAAAAAAATTAGCTTTTGTTACTTTGGGAGTGCCAGGCAGCAGATTGCTGCCAGTCCTTCCACTTTATAAAGGAAAGTGTTTTTGTGCTGCTTTCTTTTCATATTTCTTTTACTTACTGACCATCCCAGATTGGTAAGTATTAACAAAAACCATCCATTTGTCATGACACATGTGCACTTCTACAAAATGACGCGGCCATCACCAGCCGCATTGTCTTCCCCCCCCCTCCTGTTCATGTCATACAGCATCAACATTTTCTCTGATGCTGTATAGCATAAACATATGCACTGGCAAAGACAATACGTCTAAAAGGTAAGCCCTTTTGGCTTTGCCAATGCTTGTGTACTTTTAGTGCTACAAGGTCCAGAGGTCCCTGAAAGCACTGTGAACTTGTAAGTCTTTATTTTATATGTGCAGTACACACCCTATAGTATAGGCTGCCACAAAATCTGCATATACATTTAGGTTAAAGATAAAAATTGCTTCCAAAGTATAGATTTCAATAATATGCAGATTATACTCAGTGCACAAGTTTTTATTAACTGTCCATGAAAAGCGCAGACTCAACAGTTCAGCTTGGAACACCCCAAAAAATATCTTTGCCATCAGAAAGCTTTAAGTGACTCCATCAATGAATGCCTTTTTATTTGCTGATTTTTCAGTTGGGCACATTTGCATTTCTTTCGAGAAACAGGAACCTGAGTGAGAAGGCATGTTTATCCCATAGGATCAGGGCACAGGAGACTGCCTCCCTTCCACTCCAGCTGGGGAATCTGAATTGTCGGAATTAACTCATGTCCTATAGCTGAAAGGCTAAAATTACTGACAAATGCCATCTATTAAACCATCCATCATGGACATTAGGAATCAATTACGGACAAGCCGTGAAATTTACGGCGGGTAGTCACCCTAGGCCGCATCCCAATCCATCGCTATTTTGCACATCATACGACCTCAGTTTGTACCCAGCTATATGCAAATCTCGGACTTCTTTGGATGCAAATGAGTGTTCTAACATCTACCAGTATTCTGATTAAAAAGTGGCTATGTATGTGTACAGCCTGTTGAACGTCTTGTATAAGAAATTGGATTACTATATGGTGTGGGTTGGCTATCACTTCAAGGAATACTCCCAAGCCTTGTCAGGGTGATCCTTTAAAGCAACTAAATTAACTTGATCTTAACCCCCGGGAAGCCATGGCGCAGAGCGGACAGGTTTAACATAGGGCAATGTGCAAAGTATTTATCCAGTGCCAAAACAGTAATAATGTTGAAATGCAAAACAATAAAAATTTCCAACCAAATTGGAAAAAATAGAGTTATATTTTATAAACAAAAAGACCCCATAATGACAAACATTCAATAGGGGGAACCAGAGATATGTATTTGTGAAGTTTGAAGTAGAAATCGCACAAGAAGCACAAAAATCGCATTTTAAAAAGTGCCAATAATAATCAATAGTAATCCTAGACCGGGACGAAGGCTCTATTTGAGGCGGGTCAGATACCCCAACCAAGTTCATCCTGGTGAAAGATTTTACTTTCTGACTATAATCCTTTCTTTAAGTCCCAATCCTCCGGTCTCTAGACAGCAAGGGCAGTCCTCATCTGATCTTCCTACAATCCCAGAATGTTCAGAAGTGGGTACCTGGAGGTACCACTGCTTGAAGCCTCCGGCCACACCTAGGACTTTGAGGGCTGTGTGTATGTGTGAGGACTGTTATATGGTACTCCTATTTTTCTCTCATATCTAACACTAAAATCCATTTTGAGGTATTCACTGTGTCCCCAATAAGCCCGGAGACAGAGGTCTAGTTAGACAGTGCAGAGTTTTCCAGCGACCAGACTATGGAAACACAAGAACTATTTTGGGAAACAACCTTTACAACGCAACTTTTACAATGCACTACCATTACAACGAAACTTTTACAACGCAACATCCATTACAACGCATGCATTTACAACGCAACCATTACAACGCATGACACTACAAGGCACACCACTACAACGCATGTCATTACAACTCAGTCATTACGAACGCATACCATTAATAATAATAATAATAATAAAACATTTATAAAGCGCCTGGCTGCACAAACAGTGTGTCCCCGCGCTGACTGCAGACTCAACTAACAGAGGGAAAGGACGGAAGAGGAGTAGGGCACTATTATTGGGGGAAGAGATGAGTTTTTAGTCTGGCTCTGAAAAGGGTTTCTGAGGGTTCCATGCGCAGATGGACGGGGAGGGCATTCCAGTATTTTACTCCAAGGTATCGGAAGGAGCGACCCCCCATTTTGGCTCTGTGAATACGAGGGAGTTTAAATTGTGTCATTCCTGAGGATCTCAGATCTCTGATCGGACGATGGATGGTGAGAAGGTTTCTTAGATAGATGGGTCCCTTGTTATGGGCAATCTTATGGGCATAGCAAAGGCTTTTAAATCTAATTCTTTCCCTAACAGGGAGCCAGTGAAGTTTTGCCAGCACCGCTTTGGAAGATGTTCTTTTAGGAAGACCCAGTATCATGCGGGCTGCAGCATTTTGTATGCATTGTAGCTGGTGTAACTGCTTTTGGTTCACGCCTAATAGGAGGACGTTTCCGTAGTCCAAATGAGGCGTTATGAGAGCGTGGACAATCGTTTTTCTGGCTTTTACAACGCATAACATTACCATCCAACACTTACCCTACTGTTGCACCCCCTGGAGTTAGAATAGTAATTTTTACCCCTACACTATCCAACACTTACCCTACTGTTGCACCCCCTGGAGTTAGAATAGTAATTTTTACCCCCACACTATCCAACACTTACCCTACTGTTGAACCCCATGGAGTTAGAATAGTAAATTTTACCCCTACACTATCCAATACTTATCAAACATGCAATGTAATGTAATGCGTTGTAATGGTATGCGTTGTAAAGGTAGTATGCGTTGTAATGGAATGCG
This sequence comes from Lissotriton helveticus, assembly GCF_964261635.1. Lineage (NCBI taxonomy): Eukaryota > Metazoa > Chordata > Amphibia > Caudata > Salamandridae > Lissotriton > Lissotriton helveticus. The sequence continues at coordinate 669,883,744 of NC_136061.1, forward strand.
TTGTAAAGGTGTGCGTTGTAAAAGTGTGCGTTGTAACGTCATACATCCACTATTTTAGCACCCTCTTTCCCTGACTTTCAAGTCACCCCGGTGTTACATGTAAACCCCAGCAGACCTGTCTAGTAGAATGTGATACTCGAGTAGAATTTGGCAGAGAAATGGCAAAAATAGGCTTACTAACAGCTAACATTTGCCCTTGATGGGAAAAGTATCTTTGTATTTAAAGCTCTATGGCTCAGCCCACTGGCCATTCTGTCAAGGTACCTACAACACCTTCCCACACTCAAGGCCTCTGTCCTACTCAGGGAGCAGTTTTCACACCTCATCAAGAGAGCTATTCAGCTTCCAAACAGTTGTAGCTCATGCAAAAGGACCTCCAGAGGCTTAAGGTAGATAAACCTACCTTGAATAGCGGCAACACCGAGAGGCACAGCGGTTTCCCCCATTTTTACCAGCGTCTTATTTATATCCCACATCACCTCTCCTAGCAGCAGCAGCAGCGCTCCTACCCCTCGCCGCACCCGCTCCGCGGGTGCCGCATCGCCGGGAGCTGTGAACACAGAGACTGCGGGGCATTCACCCAGGCGGTAAGGCGGCTGTGGGCGCGAGGCGTCAGCGGGGCTGCGAGTGTGCGGGGACTTCATCTCCCAGAAGTCCCTGCAAGACCAAGGAAGAGCTTCCGGTCCGCTCTCCCTGCTGGCCCGCCCCCCACGCCCCCTATATCATAAGCTCCGCCTCCTGCAGCGCGGGACGCAGCACGGGCGAAGACAGGGCAAAGACTGGGCCGTTTGAGGCCGTTCGAGGACATAGAGGACTGGCCTGGCCCACCCCCCCTGGACCGTGCGCCTTGACTAGTCCCTCCTGTAGCAGTAAGTACATTTCTGGGATCGATACTTAATCATATTATGAATACTCGGGGGAGTCGCAGTAAAACTGCCATGGGGCTGAGTAAGCCCAGCGGGACATTGGATGATTTCCTTGTAAAGACTAATCTAGCAATTGATGCTGAAATTTCCAAATTGCAGACCAGGGTGTCACTTGAGCTTGATGCAGCACGCAGGCTTTCTCAGACCTTTGCCAATTCTAAAAAATCTTCCCTAGGGAAAATCGCGTCTGCTGTATCCCCACAACATCCTTCCTGCCCTCACCCATTGTTAATTCATGCTGACATCCACCCTGTTCCCCTACCTGTTTCCCCCCCCCCGCTAGAGCCAATACCCATTTCGGTCACCATATCCCCTGAAAGTCTTGAGGGAACAGCGCCCACTGGAACTGGCACTGGATCTGGAGCAGAAATGGCGACTAACCTTCCGGTCAGTCTTAACCTTGCCAACTGTTTTGGCCATGCTGAAAAATTTAAAATTATAGCCGGTCCAACGTCAAAAAAGAAAAATAGTACAAGATCTGCCTATGCTCGTAAAAGAACTGCCTATGCCCGCAAAAAAGCTAAAATTGCAAGGTCCCAATTTTTCAATAACAGGCGAACACTACCAACTGTGGGGGATACCATACAAGCGTCCAATTTGGATAACAACCCAAATGGGAGGGCTGAGGAACACAGTGAGCTAAACGTGCTCCCTGACCTCACCCAAGGGTCTTCCCCCACCCATAGTGGGAGCCTAATGGAGGGACTACAAACTGAGATAGGGAAGGGCAATAGTAAGGGGGATGATGACGAAGAATTCCTTAAGAAAGTCTGGGCCACATTAAAACAGCTATTGTCACCTCTAGAACTGAGACTCTCACGCATCGAGAACAATTTACTCGACATGGACAAGACCTTAGTCTCCTTGGCTACCCTCAGCCTAAAACACCTGGAATCAAGTTATCCTGATATTACTGAGGGTATTAACCACGATGATGACGATGGAATTTATCCGGCCCCACTACCAAACGCGAGTCCCCCTGCCCCTCAAACAATACCTCCGGTTCTGTCCCTACCCTTACCCCCACCAAAACTGACCCCAATACCCAAACCACGGTCCAAGTTAAACTAATACCAAGGTTCCCAACACCAACGCTAAAACGCCCAGATAATCAGACTTCATCCAAATCCATCACTAATGCTGTTTTTAAGCCTATTAAGACTACCATCCCCCCTACTGACCCCATAGCCAACCAGCACCATGGTCGCCAGAATTTTCGCGGGGGATATATCGATCTCCCACCTGACGCTGGCCCTTATGTTGCCATATTGGCTGGCGTACCACCACTTGATCCGCATTCTGTGGAGACTCAATGGTCCCTAAAGAACAAGGTGATCCACTGGCTCAACATAAACAGGCAGCCCCCTAATCCCGGTAGGACAGGGGTTTTAATGGTTAGGAGAGTGCCATGGGTGGGTCGTACCAACAAGTCTATCCCTGGAGACTGCATAGTGGTTTCATTTGCAGACCCCCACACAGCACAACATATCACTAGATGGGAAACCCAGGATACTGACCACTCCATTGTCACCAGACCCCTAACCTTTTTCTACCCTCCAAAACAGACCATTGAGCCATCTAGGGCCTGGTCATTAGTCCACAACCGTAGATGGAATGGATATGGGGACGGCTGGCAACCAACTAATAATTGGTGGGAAGGAGCGCCCACTAGGAACAGGTTTGACTGCCTCGATCAGGTGGATTGACTGGGAATTAGGGTCGCTCCTTTTCACACCGACGCCCTAAATCCCTTAGCAGAGACCATCTTGAGCGAAAACCTAAACCCCCCACCCCAAGTCGCTACCGATACGGGGACAGATTCAAAATCACTTACACAGCACGCTCTCCCTGCACAGGCTACTCGACAGGCAGACCTTACGCACTTGAAAAATCTGAAAGGTACAATGGGGAACAGAGGGCAACAGCCACTTTCACGGGAAATTGGAAAACCAATGCACTCTCTCCTTTCCTGGAATGTAGCAGGCCTAGCTAGTAAGATCACCCATAAACCTTGGCTAGATATTGTGCAGAAGTATGGCATTATATGCCTACAAGAGACATGGCTTATAAAGGAAGTACATATGCTAGGCTACCGAACCCTTCATTCACCAGCGGCGCCATCAGCTCAGGGGCGCAATAAGGGGGGCCTGTGCACATATATCTCGAACACGGGGGATGTCAAACTTTGTAAATTCATATCTAACCAATACTTCCAAATTACATTATTTAAATGGGGCACTTCGCAAAGGGTGATCCTTGCGAATTTTTATAATAACTTGCCGCTTAATGAAGTGGAATCAAACTTGAACATCATGATTCACCACATTCATAAATTGAGAGATCAAGGCTCTGGGGAGCACATAATATTGTGGGTGGGCGACTTTAACTGCACCGTCTGTCCGTCTTCTGAGTCAGGTTTGTGCGGCCTATCAGATCTAGGGGAGGACGGTCCCTTACACTTCTCCCACTCCATTATGGGGTCCTTCCTTAATAATGTTATCTTCACCTTTGACCTCAATTTTATTAATCAGGTATGTTCCCCCCCGCTCCCCTTTGCCCCAACGTTTAATGGCAGAGGATGTGGATCCACAATTGACTTTGCCCTCATATCATCCACCCACCCTGATTTTGTAACCTTTTGGGAAACGGGGGAAGACCCTATGAGTGACCATTATCCAATTACTTTTGGGGTAAATTTGATGGACAGCAAGGAAAAGGAACCCAGCGGGTCCCCATACCCAATTGAGATTACTCTAACTAAAACCAATGGGTATGTAATTAAATGGGAGAAAATGAATCCAGCATCCTTCCTTCAAAATCTTATATGCTCTTGTTCTATGGACATATATGCCTGCTTACAGGAAGACACTGACGCAGAGAGCATTATGGCTGCTTTTTCTAATATTCAGCGCCATATAAAAAACGCTTTGACAAGAAACTGTAAAGCCAAGGGGAGCCAGACCCGAGGGTGGTTTGATTCTGGATGTACTTCCACGCTGAAAAACTTAAAGAAAGTTTTGTCTGCTGATTCGAAAAATAGGGTACAAATTCGCCAAGCGAGACGTGACTATAAGCTGGCAATTAATCAACGGAGGGCGACTTTGAAGCAAGAGGCGTGGGAATCTCTGGGGGAGGCAGCCAGGTCTAAGGATAGTAATGCCTTCTGGAAAGTCATAAGATCTGTGTATAACTCAAAAGATAGGGATAACTCTGTAGAGGTGGCCATAACGGCGGAGCTTTGGGTAGAACATTATGGCAACCTCTATTCAAATAAGGGTAATCCCCTGAAATCTCGGAAGGGGATCTCCCTCACAGACAGTACAAACCAGGATGACAAGCCCACCGCCTTCCCAGTATCTCCTTATCCCATTGAATTAGTATTTACCACATTAGAAGTGGAAGATGCCCTCAGAGAAAGTCCATCAGGTAAAGCTCCGGGCCCGGATCAAACCCCAGTGGATGTTTATAAATCAGAACCAGACTTTTGGGTCCCCTTGTTAACCAACGTATTAAATATGGGAAATAAGTGTGGCTTTATTTCCACCTGGTCGGACGCGATCGTAGTTCCCATATTTAAAAAGGGGAATAGGGACGACCCGGCCTGTTACCGTCCAATATCTTTATTGGACGGCCTAATGAAAATAGCTGGTAGGATAGTCCTTAAGAGGATCCAACATTGGGAAGAGGAGAAGAGGGTTATCTCGGAGTGCCAATATGGGTTCCGAAAGGGCTTGGGGACATTGGAGCAATGTCTAAACTTGTCCCTATTAGTCTCCAAATACACGCAGGCCAAAAAAGGGCACATTTTTGTCACCTTTGTCGACCTCAGCTCCGCATTTGATTGTGTGGACCACGCGCTGCTTTGGTCGACACTGGAAGACATTGGGGTGGACCCTACCATCCTCACATTCATTAAAGAATTATACAGAGAGGCAGGGGCCAGAGTTAGATTTGGGACCCAGGGGCAATGTTCACAGAAATTCGCCATAAACAGAGGGGTAAGGCAAGGCTGCATACTTGCCCCCTTGCTTTTCACATTGTATATAAACTCTATCGCTGACAGTTTAACAACTCTGTCAAGCGATTTCCCGACTGTTAATGGAAGGCCCATACCCATCCTTTTATACGCCGATGACGCGGCCATTATGTCCAGAACCAAAGTAGGTCTGCAGAAGGCTGTAAACGAATTTTCATCTTTCATGGGTAAAAGAAATTTAAAGGTGAACATATCTAAAACTTTCTCCATGCCCTGCTCCCAAAAGAAAAATAGTCCAGCATGTTTAATATACTTAGACCAGCAAAAGATCTCAATTACAGACTCTTTTTGCTATCTGGGCATTGTGTTTGATAGGTGGGGAAGGTGGAAGCAGGCAGTGTCAGCCAGGAAACTTGCCTTTATTCGCGCTATAGGCGCTTTAAGAACCTTCGCTGCCAAAATTGGGGGCAAACCCACTCGAGAAATGTTACAGATTTACCAGGCAAAGTGTATAGCTACGGCCACATATGGTGCAGGTATTTGGGGTGTCGAGAATGTGTCCTCAATGCAAACATGTGAGAACATTTTCATTTGCTACCTATTAGGTGTGCCAAAAACCACGTCGACATTTATGACCCACATTGAGGCCGGTGTTAAATACCTTAGTGACATTATAAAAATATCACCCTGTTTGCTCTGGCATAAGATTTGGACCACAGAACACTGCAATTTGAACAGAAACCTTATTAAAGACTGTATGGCTTTGGATGGGGCACCAAAAGTCAAATGGTTGCGATACGTCCAAACGATGTTTTCTAATATTGGACACCCGGAATTCTATGATGAACCAGAGTCTACACAAACCCTGACTAGATCTGCCCTTAAAAAATTATTATTCATACACTTAGAGAGTGTAAGATGGGACACTAAGAAACACAAAGGTAATATCCTGAGTTATCAGCAAATTACCCCAAATGAAGGTTTGCAACTTTACTTAGGGATTGAAAATGCAACCTATGCTCGCATGCTTTTAGCCAGGCTGCGTCTAGGGATCTTCTTTCGTTTGGTCACCTTGCCAAAACAGAATGATTGGGCCTCATTGAAGTTAATATGCCCATGTGATGACCACTCAATACAGAGTAATATACATATCATGTTCTTTTGCAAACTGTATACTACCCCGAGGAAATTATTCCTTTTACCCTTACTTAAACGGTGGGGAATAAGAACATGTAAACTTGCATTTTCAAAACTATTGCACCTAGAAGATGTGAATGTTATCTTTGTTGTCTCTCGTTTTTTAATGGCAGTGATGAAACTTAGAAATACAATGAGTTAACCAACAAGGGCCAACATTGATCGACTAGGGTTAAATGAGGTCATGTGCCTTTAGTACTGAAATAGACTCTAACCCTCGGAGAAATGTCTCATCTATTTTTGAACTTTTGCATTTTGTTAATATTTTGTACATTCTGTTTGTAGAAATTGTATTTGCACGCTCTCATGATTTCTGGAAAAATCCATTTTTGTAATTTTGCCCATCTGAATATTCTTTTATATTGCCTGTATAAATTTTACTTGTATGCTTTCATGATTTCTCGAAAATCGAATAAAGCTTGTTGTTGTTGTTGTAGATAAACTGCAACTTTTTAATTGTAGCTTTCCTTTAATAGTTATTTTTAAAAAACTGATTTTACCATTAAATTGGATTTAACTATTAAAAAGTCTTTGAATTATATTTCTAGCTGTTTCCTAACCAATATTAGCATTGTTAAATGTAATAATATAACCCAGTGTTTTCCTATGGAACAGCTGGCCTAGCTGCAGTGAAAATCACTCTCCGGACTTCACTGTAAGGACATTTAACATTAAACCTTTACAGGCCCTATTTTTAAATATCACACACCCTGCCTTATGGGCAATAAGGACTATGTAAGACCGACTTTAAAAAATTTAAAGGAAGATTTTAACTTACCAAAAGGGGTAAATTTGACAGATCAAATTTGCAGTTTATAACTAATAGCTAGAATACAGATGGAAGGCCTGCAGTCATGTTTGCACTGTCACTTTAGAGCGTAGTACAATGGGTACTGCGGTCCACTAGTGACATCTATTTTACAGTCCCCTGGGTAAACTTTGTAATATATATACTAGGGACTTGTAGGTATGTTAATAGGCTAATTAGGGAAATGCCAACTCCATCATGTTGAAAGGAGCCACACAAGCACTTTACTATTGGTTAGCAGGGGTAAAGTGCACAGAGTTCTACCGCCAGCAAAAAGCATCCTAGGCAAATATCCAGGGGTACACCACGCAAAATATGGTTATTACTACACCTTGCTTTTAATCCAGAGAATTGTTGTAGTTAAATGTGCCACCTAACAATATTCTCATGATGTAGTGTCCAGAGGATATGCTTTTACTGATTCTGTGCCAAAAAGGACTGCTCTGTCTCAAAACAAGGATGCTATGTATGTTGCACAAGCAGATATATTCCCTGTGTCTTCACTAAAACTATCTGTCTTTGTCACAGTAGCAAACCTCCAAAAGTGAAAAACAACACTGGACAAAATAATGTGTACAAGGGACCTGGAGGGGACGGGGAGAGACAGCTAAGGGTGTGTAGTTGCAACAAAATGTTTACTCCGTGATCATGACGTATTGTATGATCAGCTGTCCATGTCAGGAGAGATGACATGTCTTGGTCTTCAGCAACCCACTGGTATGCTCCTTTTTCCTTCTATTCCCAGAACTGTTGGCACTCCTGTATCATCTCCCATAAAAATGGTAATAGCATTAAGACCAGCCCCTCTGTTCAACTGTCTTGTTGAGGCCCATTTGTCCAACTCAAATGGACTTTATTTCAATACCCAAGTGGTACCCGTAGTCTTATGTACGTTCTCAGGGTGGGTGGCAGTGTATTCCAGTGCTTACTTAGGGACTTCATTCCATGTTTTTGAATCCCAAGTCACCCCTAAAGCAACTGAGGAACACACCTCATTTTTTGCACAGCTTTGGAGATTAAGCAAAACTTTCATTGTGCCTATCGCCCAGGCTCAGCTAGAAAGGTAGAAAGAAATATCGGCATGCTTAAGAATTAAATAGCAAAGATCTGTTCTGAAATCCAACTAAAGTAGTCAGATACCTTGCCATTAGCACCGTCTCAGAGCTATTTGAACCCAGAGAACCAAGCTGAGCCCAAACAAAATAGTTATGGGATGCACTATGATGTTGCATTCAATACTACCCATTCTAACGGCTAATTAAGACCTGTAATTAAGCAATGATGCAGTTCTCCAGTCATGCACAAAACTCATTCGCAGTCTTTACAGTTTCCGTTCTCAGGTTCAAGCTTACTTACATGACTGCCTGTCCGTCATCTACCACATCATCCAGCCAGGTGATTGGCTGTTCGTGAAGGTACACCAAAGGAATTCTACTCTGTATTCACGCTGGATACACAGGTCTACTCCTCCCAGTGCATGTGTGCTGCACCCAGAGAATGCTGCCCACCAGTGCCCATCTTCTGATCAGTATCGAGTACTTTGTGCCACCTGAACTACTCCTGCCTATGCCTCGACTCCTGTAGCTGGACCGGAAATCCTAAGCCAGCCAGCCCCACCTAATCCTGAACTTACCTAGCTCACGTGTCCTACTCTCTGCTGCTGCACAATGATGCACCCATTGCCTCTTTGCGTTACCACTCCTGTCGGAGGTGAGCGACTGTCTTCTGGATACTGGATCTCTCAGTGGGTCTGGCATGCTCCCTCTGGGTCCTGTTGGGATTTCTCATAGCTGTGGCATGGGATGGTGCTGGAACCTGCATTGCAATTGTCCTTGTACTAAACTGCCATTCTGTGTATGAGAACAACTCCTACTTGCTGTTGTTTGAGAAATATTGCCAAGCAATACATCTTTCTACATACCTCATACTCACCTGCCCACCAAAAGCCTTGGGAGATGTGCCTCTGATCCTCAGTAAAAACGAAGCTTGCTTTGATCTGTTCTATCATGGTGACTGACAGCCTGAATGTGATGGCACCTCTCTGGAAACTTGACAAGACCTGGAGGATTTTAACTAGCTCACTGGGTACTATTTGTCTGAAATTACACATCCTGCCTACTTGGAACAGGGTCAGCTTTGCGAATATGGGAGATTATAAACTGGAGCAGTGGCCACAGTGAATGTGACACTGTAGTAGAGGCTATACATCACAACATCCACCATATGCAGGGCTTTATTTGTAAAAGTACAAGTGCTGGGGCCATAAGTTTTTTTAGAAGCCTGTTACTGGAGTTAATGAAGGTTAGGGTGCTAAATATGAAGGCTGCACAGGTGCATCTTTAATCCACCTCTCTACAAATCATGTCTCTTTATCTCACTCTTGCAGCGTCTTTCTCATCCGTGCTTTCTCACTTTGGTACTGTGTATTGGGACAAAAGGGTCTACTGCATTGCAAGAGATGTGTACCCCTGCCCCGAGTGCCCAACTCTACTGTTGTCTTGATCCCTTATGCTGATTATTATGTCATAGGCCTGTCTCACAGATTGTGGTCTTGTTGGACTGGGACGGGGGCCCAAAGGCCTACCTTCATAGTAGACAGCTGAACATTGCCATATTGCCAGAGTGCGTACGACTGAAGGTCTTTGGGGCAGCGGGAAACTAGTTGCTAACGGTGGTGTGGCACCGTAGACACTTCTGACTAGATTCCTAAAAGGTCAAGGGAGAACACTTGAATACAGCCTAATAGTTTACATTCCCTGATGTGGCCACCAGTGAATGGGTATAACACTGGACATGTGCCAGGAAGGAGGATGGGACAAGGATTTGCCTGACAACCATTAGAGCCCAGACTTCAAGGTGGATTGTGTTATTGCTTCTGGATGCTGTATTCCTCTACATTGTAGAATTAGAAATAAAATACGACTTTATCTTATGAAAGCAAGTATTTGGCTGGACATTGATTTATTGTTCATACTGTTTACGTTTTGAGTTGTATTCACTGTCCTGTATCTACATCCCCCCGAGGATGCTTTGACTGCTTGGCCACTGCTACCACCGAGAGTCAAGTGCAGAAGGGGTACTTGGACAGTTGAGCAGGATACATAGTTGCTCGGCCCTGGGACATCAGGAGTAAAATGCCTCAATCTCCATGGATGGGCCCACTAGGCCCTGATGCTCCGTGGCCCTCTGAAAGGGGTTCTGACACTGTGTTTCTGTCTTTTCCCTTCGTCCTTTTTCACCCTGTTGCTGCCTTTCTTTCTGGGTCAAAATCTAATGATGCAAAATACGTCCCATTCCACAAAAAAGAGCGCCATGAGCCCGACCTTTATCCCGTTGCTCAAATTAAGCACTGCCCCTATAAACATTGACTCCCTACTGGAATGTTGGTTCATTTTGGGGCGTATCACAGGCCCCTGCAGCCACTGCTGTGTAGGGGGGACCCCAGCCTCTCAATCTCAAGGTTCCTACTCAGCCTTGGTTTGTGCACCCAAACTCTGATGCACCCTTCAATCTTTACGCACGCTGAAGCTAATCTACTTCAGTTATTGGCGCATGAACTGAAGCTGTCTCTACAGTTAGTGGTGTGGTGGGGTGAGTCCCACTGGTTTGAGAGAGACTCTTCCCTCCTTAGAGAGTGGAACAGATTATACAGCATGGCTGTAACATTATGCGATATGGCATATACCAAAGACTACTATTGGATGTATTGCAATAGTAAAGTGCAAAAGATTATTGCCGCAATATTTGCAATAATAAAAAAGCTTTGTACGCCCTTTATCTCCTGGCTCTTCTTAATCACTATCTAATCCCTCCTGCACACCAAGGAGGGAAGGATCTCTCTTAAACCAGCAGGCCCACACTCAGTGAAGTGATCCCTCCCACTGCTCTAGGCAGCTTCATTGAAATAGTACATATTCCAGAATCAGAGTCTTTGGAACACATTGGCGCCAGCATGACACCATCCGGTGTCATGCTCCAGTCCTCCTTGTAAACAGGGGATATGTTAAAGGTAAGTCATTTTAAGCATGGCACAAGCCGCGTTCTCTTCAATGCCACTCTCCTTTGTTCAGAGCTCTCAACATATTTACTCCACACATGAGTAGCTCCTCCTGGGCAGGTTTTTTGCACTCTAAGACTCATTAGGCCTGAATTTACAGTACTAGAAAGAGGACTCCTAGTCCCAGAATGCAAAGCAAAAACCTTGCCTGGGTGAACTGTTCACACAAGAAACCGGGAAATGGAGAGGTTTGCTTTATTTTTGCTATCAGCATGCACTCTTAAAATTAAATGTGGCTTAAAACATGTCAGTGTGAGGTTGAATCATATCCACTTCTATGGCTAGGTAGCTTAGTAGGGGATTGCACCTGCTGCATGTATGTGGATAGCCTGCTGGTCAACAGGGTTGAGGTCTGCCTAGGCTGCCTCATGTATTCATGCTTCTCACTTTGAGTTCAATTAACATGCGTTATAGTAACAGCTCTTACTAAATCCCTCAAAGTAATAGTGCTTAATTGCCACACAAATGTATTCATAGTTCACCTGTAAATCCAAGCGCAAATGTGAAATTCCTGGTTACTTTCATCTACCACTATTTCCCAGCCTACGTGTGAGCCTTGGAACTTGGAAGTGCACTGCAGAAGTGATGGAGCAAGAATTCGCACATAAAGCGTCTTGCTTGTATTCAAGAACCTCGAATAACATTAATAAAATGTAACCAACATGTTTGTTTTACTAATTTCCCATTTATTCTGACATTTTGGGTATCCTAGTGATGTTTGCTTATGTGTTTATTAACCGTAATACGCTTGCCACTAAAATGGCCGCTGCTTGGCGGGGTTTTCTTCTGCGCATGCGTTGGTCACAATCACGTGACGTGACGTACTCGCAGTTCTGGTGGGAATCTTTGCGCTTACGCACTCGACTTAAGATGGCCCCTATGTGTTCTCACGTGCCGAAGCTTGCACTGTCGCTTTCTGCATTTCTGTTCGTCTTGCACTAATCTTAATGCTATAGTTAGTATAAAGTAAGGGGAGTCATATAGGGATTCCTGGTATACAGTGTATTCATTTATTTCTATGTTCTAAATTGTTTTTCTTTACTTTTCATGTATCGTAATCATTGGGCCTGGGAGGGATTCAAAACCCCATCTTAGAAGTCCCTACTGCGCATGTCATCCTGGCAGAGGGAAGAAAACCTTGTACCAGTGGAACTCAGCCAGCTGGCAGCCACAGTCAAGATGCTCATGAGAAATGACCTGTGACCCAGCAGGACGAAGCTGAACTGTACCGCACTTGTAACAATTGTATATTAAATTGTACTGTCCATTGTCAGGAGAAGAGCACATACCCTGGGAACCCCAAATTCAATAGGCGGTTCCAAAATATGCAAATTGGGACTTGTAGAAGTTTATCCTGGTTGGTGTGTTGACCTGTCCTACTTGAGGACCAATCGAAATTGGGGATTCTTATACATGTAACATTTGGGGGGTGGTACACTGACCCAAAAACAGTATAACTAGCCTAGGTTTAGCTAGAGAAATTGTTCGACTTGTCCGAATAGCTGACCTGTCACTGACCCAACGCACTCAATAGGTGACTGATACAGAGATCTGCGGAGCACTCTGTCCGTAATTTCCACAGACCCAAGCGGGGTTTTAAACCTTAAGTGCTGGCGGAGCACTTTGCTGGAGAATTCGATAACCCAATCGGGGTTTTGACCGAAAGCTGCAGAGAGGGTGTAGCGCAGGCGTTGCTACCGAACTGCGGGTGCTGGTCTCTCCTTGGTGGTCCTGTCCTGATCCTAATCTGGTTTTCCTGTCCTGTCCTGGGGTGTCCATTCTGCACCTGCTGGCCTACTGGCAACTGTCCTTACTTGGGGTTTCTCCTGTCCTTAACTGACCCGTGGCCAGGGTTGGTCTTCACACCGTTCTAGGTAAATATAGTACTGGGAAATCTATTCTGCATCCTTCACTCTTTTCTTTGCTTTAATAAAGTCGTACTCTTGCATATTGATTTTCCATGCTCTCTTTGCACCGACAAATGAAAAAGTCATACATTATAGTTATTATTCCAGTATGTTCCATTTATTACCTATCCTTTAAGTACGTTCCTGCATACAGCTTATGAAATATAGATGTTCATTTTCTTTACCTTCCTTTAGCAAAATGAAGTGTTTGCTCTGAAATATTAGCGTGTTCCATTTTTCCCCTCCCTATAGTCACATGTTACTTTTCGAGTCTCCATAGACTGACTAAAATTCTCGTACTGTGTCCCTTTTGAAGGGGTATATTCTAGCATGTTCCTTATCTTTTCCCGTCCTTTAGTCACTCCACGTCTAGTCTAAAATTCGTGAAATTCTTACTAGCATGTTCCCTGTTCTTACCTTCCTTTAGAGTTCTAAATGGTTGGTCTGATTTATTTCCTATATGGATACGTGCTCTTTATAATTTTAGTTATTGATAGTTTAATTGCTGTAAACCTAATGCTCAATGAAACTGACGAATTTTAGATAAAGGTTTTTAAAACTTTCTGAGTTTGTGGTTAATATATGAGTGCAAATTGAGAAAATAGAGTATTTTGGTGTCTGCCTTTCTTTTACAGCTAGCTCCCTGATCCATTGTGGTCATAGGTACCCAAAGCGGTGGATTGGTAAGTCGGGTACACTGGAAAATACAATAGGAAGGAAACAGGGTTACTGGTAGTAGAGTGCAAGGTTACCCGATTAATAAATATGGTAAATTGAAATTGTATGGGCCCAATACATATATGGTAAAATTATAGTCGGGTGACCTGCGCGCTCTATCAGTAATTTTCTGGTAGCAGAGGTATGGTTAGGGACTAGTTAGGTAGGACTAGTTAGGTAGGTAGGTTATTTGCTGCTAATTGTGAATAATTTTATTTGCTGCTAGATCGATCAAATGTACAATTGTTGTTTTATTGCTTTGAAAAATTATGAGATGTTTTAAATTGTTTTTCTTGCTGCTATATTGATATATGTACTAATCCCCTCGTTAGTGATTGTTATATGTTTGTTTGGAATCCCCGGGGAAAGAATAGCGGGTGGTGAGGAGAATCCATCGCGCAGTGAGGTCAGTGGCTCGAGGAAAATTGGTGCAGGTTAGGCAGAACTGAAAGCACTAATTAGGGTTTCTATATAAATGTATGAATGAATGGTAGCAAAGAGTTCGCTGGCAAAACTTCTATTGTGATATAACCTAGTAAGGGTCACACGGAAGGAGTAGCAGGTTCGTCTAAGCTTGATTGATAGCAAAGGAGTTCACTAGTGAAACTTTTGGCTTAGTATATATCCCAAAGTGGATGAGTCGAAGGAGTAGCAGGTTCACTAATGCTTGTGTGAAGAGTAGGCATAAGGGATCTACTCGCAGTAATTGAAAAGTAAATAGAAGAAGATTACTTGCAGTGAAACAAATCTTTTCTTTCTAGACACTCGAGTACAGTGGCGAATGTGTTTTCGTTGTAAATTTGACTAAGCACTTGCACTTTAAAAGGTAGAATTCGAAGTGTTTCTTACCTTGTGAAGGAGGGAGTCAGTTGCGGAGCTGCGCTGACATCACTCAGTGCCGCACTGGTATTGGTTGAGACAGCGGGTGTGTAGCTGAGGCGGAACTGTAAAGGAGGGGTGAGCACAGAAGCGTGGGAACTCGTATGCGAGAAACGCCGCGCACTCATTGGTTGAATTATTTTGAAATCGCACAATTGATTGGTTTGAGAAAAATTGAAAGAGGTGTTAGCATTGGAAGAAAATTGTAAACAGAAGAACGCATTTGCGCACGACCTAGGGTTGCAAAGTATATGTGGTATCCAGAATTTTTACCTGATCCGAAATACTTAGGGTTCGCTAAAGAACAGATGCTAAAAGGCAGACCTTATAATATGTACGGAAGCAAGAGAAAAATGACTTTAGTAGACAAAGTTAAAAATTATTTCAAGAAGGATAAGCCCATCAAAACTAGAGAAGGAATAGTTATTCCACCACCTAATACTCCCGCATCATTCATGTTATTTGACAAAGGGTATCACACCTGTGTATGGTTGGAAAATTGGGTGGAATATACTAAAAATGACGGAATTTTGGCATTTCCATTACATGGTACTTTTAATAGCCGGATTCTGTTCAATTTGAGAACCCGAATGAATGATTTACATCCCAGACTAACGCAATAAGAGGCCTTAGAAGAATGGGATATAGAGGCTTTTTAATGAGATAGACCTAGAATTGACAAAGGAATAAGTAAGTGGTACCCGAAAATGCATGGAGAAGCCAAAGAGAAAAAAATGAAGCAGTGGAGACAGAACATGATAGCAGAAGGACTATACCCTGTAATAACACTAGAAGAACCCATGGGAGGGAAAAGGACAGAAAAGACCAAGCATTTAATGACCGGTGGGGATTCAGATGATGATTATTTGGAGGAATTGCTAATGAAGAATCCACCTCCTTATAATGAAGGATCAAGACCAGTAAGTGCAAGAGACGGCTGTTTAATACCTCCTTATCAGGAGGAGCCGAGACCTTTAAGCACAGGGAATCCATTCTCGAAACCTAACTATGATGAGGGACCAGGTATGACTCATCCAACTGCCCCGAATTATGTTCCTACCCTGACTCCGCAAATAGTACATGTAACAAGCCTGGAAAGGGTTCTGCAGGAGGGAGAATGAGAGGCTATAGCTAAACAGAGAACTGAATTAATTCAGAAAATTTCCCAACTAAATACAAGTCCTGAAGCCTTGACAATTCCAGTAACTATTGGACCAGTTGTTCCTTTATACGGGGATAAACAGGGGTGTCTAACGACTCCGATTATTACCCCAGCTGTAGTGCAGCCGAGAAAAGAGCTTTTAATTGTAGATGATCAGGCAAGTGAATGTGAATCTGTGATTTCCTTGATGGATTTACCGATAAGGGAACCAGAAAAGGGTTCACAGAGAAAGAACAATCCTTTCACTTCAGGAGAAGTGCAGATTGAATCAGCTTCTGGTACTAGAAGTGCCACAGTAGTGACTTCAGAAGAAATTGAAAGATGGAGTCGAGAATTGGAGAAACAGAATCCTCAGTCAAAGCCATTAGATATTTACAAATTGAGAATAGAATTGAAAGAACTGATGGCTGGAAATGTGGGGTTAGACAGACTAAATACCTTTTCTGAGGAAGAATTGCTGTTTATTTGCAAAAGTATCACCCGTAATACCAGGGTGTTCCATGAGAAATTAATGGACACCGCGGCTAGTATGGGAATAGATATTGGGAAATCTAAAGTGTTGCAAAAACCCTACAGGGCAGAGTTCTCAGACAAAGATTTAGAAAACATGAATGTGTCAGGGAAAAAGGTACAGATCAGAGAATTATTGAACCTGTTGCAAAAATGGGGAGAATTAGAACAATGGAAAGCCAGGTGGGCAAAGAAAAAGGATGAGATTAGATCAAAACAGATGGCTTCTGAATATGTCTTAAAAGAAGCAGACAAACCAGAGAAGTTATATCCTATGCGAGAGGTGCCAGGTGGAAAATATGTACATGTTCCACGGTCCCGACAGGATATCGTGTCCTTTACCAATGATTTTCCCAAATTACGAGAAAAACCTGTAGATGGGTGCAGACAGGTAGAAAGATTTGTGAAGGTCCAGAAATGTCTCTGGAAAGATTTGGATGGTTTCTTTGACATTGTAGTTCCAGTAGATTTGTGGACTGAATGCAAAATTGCTATTGATTGGCCTAGTGAGGAATTCCCGAGGGACCCTAATACAGGGGCTCCTTCACCCGAGGTAATGAAAAAATACAACCAGGTAATGTTGTATCTCAAGGGAAAAGTGCCAGCAAAGGAAACTGATTGGACCCGAATAGATAGAACTACCCAGAATAGAGATGAAACTGTGCATTCCTATTATGAACGACTGTTACAGGTGTTCAAAACCTACAGTGGTCTAGACAACATCGAGATGAAGTACATGACCCACTTTATTTATAGATTTGTGCTAGGGTTGAGACCTGAGATTTCACAATGGATCAAAGACAATAAAATTTGTTGGCAGTCTAAACCAATTGATGAGGTCCTGAAGTATGCCAAATATTGTGAGGATGAGATGGCTGACAAACAAAAGGCATTAAAGGAAAAGGTCATGTGGGCACAGGTAAAATTGGCAGAACAACAGGAACAGCAGCTAAATAAATTGACTAGTAATCAGAATCAAGGCCCCGGGGGTGGGGGAAGCCCAGAGTAAAAATGAGCAGAGAAGAGGCCAAAAAGAAATTCCCCTGTCACGGGTGCGGACAGATAGGGCACTGGAGAGACGAGGGTCCACATGTACAGAATGGTAACGTCCAAATAACTGATTTAAATCCACAGACGCAGAATGAGAAACCACGAAAAACCCAGCAACAGGTAAAACAGAATCAGTTGCCTCGTGCACCTAGACAGAATTTTAGGAGCAAAACACAGCAGGGTGAAGACACCGAAGTGTGGGAAGTAAGGGAAAATAAGAATGCAGCAACCTCACAATTTCTGTTAAATGACACGTTTCTCTGTGATGAAACTTACTGACGGTGCCTGAGGGGGGAGGACGAGGAGTGCGTGCTTGGAGCCTCCTTGCCGGTAGACCAGTCAGGGCCATACATTGAAGAAAAGGTTGAAGGAAATGACGTCACCTTTCTGTTGGACACTGGTGCTACCCGTTCTACTGTGAGAACAGCAGATGTTCCAAATCTACCCCTCTCGGGAGAAGCGATCCAAGTAGTGGGCGTTTCTAATCAGCTAATTAGTACCCCAGTTACAAAACCTATGGAAATTAAAATTGGAAATTTTAAAGAAATGCATAGATTTGTTATCTGTGACTCCAGTCCTGTAAACCTATTGGGACGAGATTTGCTGTGCAAAATGAACTGTACTATCTTTTGCACACCAAATGGCGTCGAAATTCAAACCCCAGACGAAGATGGAATTTACAAATTAATGTTAGCACGACCAGACTCTGAAATTAAAAGACTAACAATGCAAGACTTGCCTGAAGAGCTCCAAGGAACGGTGAAACCAGAAGTATGGGATTTTACTGGAAAAGACGTAGGATTAATGGAAAATGTTGACCCAATTAAAATAGCCATAAAGGAAAATTCAGCGTTCCCAAATATTAAACAGTACAAAATGAGTGCAGAAGTAAAAGCAGGAGTTGCCATTGAAATAAAAAGATTGTTAGAAGCAAACATCATACAAGAAGTAATGAGCAGCCCATGTAATTCGCCAATAATTGGAATCAAGAAACCTAGTGGAAAGTACAGGATAGTACAGGACCTGCGCAAAGTTAACAAAATTGTGGTCCCTTGTTGTCCTGTCGTGCCAAACCCTGCAGTGATTCTATACCAAAGTCCATGGAATTCTGGATGGTTTACCGTCATTGACTTGCATTCTTTTCAATTCCATTGCATCCAGACGGCAAATTTCTTTTCTCATTTGAATTCGACAGTCACGTGTACGTCTGGAATCGCGTCCCTCAGGGGTATACTTAAGCCCCTCAATCTTTAATCAGATTCTGAAAAAGTGCCGTGAGACCCTAATTTTGCCCGGAAAGTCAGTTTTGGTGCAATACATAGACGACCTCTTGGTGGCGTCTAAAAGTCGAAGAGACTGTGTAACTGACACAATTGCCTTGCTGAACCATTTAGGTGAAGGGGGGCATAAAGTATCACCCGAATTGTTGCAATTCTGTACCACGTCAGTGAAATATCTGGGGCACCAGATAGAGAGAGGTATCAGGAAAGTCACCTCAGAAAGAATCAGGATAATTCGAAACATGGAATTACCAAATAATCAGAAGGAAATCAGAATGTTCCTTGGAGTTGTAGGGTACTGCAGGCAGTGGATTGTGGGATTTGCAGTCCTAGCAAAACCGTTAATAAAAATGACAAAGAAAGGAACAAGTGACACTGTAGAGTGGGATGACGAAAGCATGACAGCTTTCACAAAATTACGGGACTGTCTCTGTACTGCTCCTGCCTTAGGAATGCCCGATTACTCAAAAGACTTTGCACTGTTCTGTGACACACAAGATAATGGTGCACTTTCAGTCCTGACCAAAATTCATGGTTTGACTCGACGTCCAGTGGCATACTTTTCTTCCACATTGGACCCAGTAGCAGCTGGATTACCTGGATGTCTGAAAGCTGTAGCTGCAACTTGCATGAGTCTTGAACAGAGTGAGTCCATTGTTATGGGACATCCAGTAACTGTGTATGTTCCACATTCCGTTGTAATTTTACTGACAAGGACAAAAACCCAGTACCTCACACCTAGTCGGCTGACTAAGTACGAGAGGATCCTTGTAGGTGCAGGAAATGTAACCATCGAACGATGTAACATTTTGAATCCAGCTACCTTACTGCCCAGCTCATTTGCAGAGGAAGTGAGGGAGGAATTTGCACATAATTGCATTGATTTGACTGAGTTCAGTACCAAACCACGCCCAGACATCAAAGAAAACCCTCTGTATAGTGAAGATTGTGAGCTGTTTATAGACGGGGGCCTGAGCGCCGCCTACTCAGTATGCACTCTAGAGCGACCAGTGGAAGCATCCTGTTTACATGGAGTTAAGCCTGCACAAATAGCCGAATTAATTGCATTGACAAAAGCTTGTAAATTTGGGAGACATTTGAGAATAACCGTATATACTGATAGCCAGTATGGTTATGGGGTTGTGCATGACTTTGGCCAATTGTGGCTACAGAGGGAGTTCCTGACTTCTTCAGGCACCCCTATCCGAAATGGAAAATACGTGCAGGATTTACTGGAAGCAATCCATTTACCAAAAGAATTGGCTGTGGTCAAGTGTGCTGCTCACAAATCTGGCAATGACGATGTGACAGCAGGTAATTGTTATGCTGACCAGTTGGCCAAACATTGTGCAAAATACAAAATGTCTATCAATATAAAGGTTGGGGGAAATGGAAGTAGCTGCCAACTTTTGATGCTAGAGGGAGTGAATACATGGGAAGTAGTGAGAGACTTACAAGAAACAGCAGACCCACAGGAGAAACAGAGATGGAAAAACTTTGGTTGTCGTAGGAGGAATGCAGATGGTGTCATTGTATACCTTGATGATGTGCCTGTGTTGCCAGACTGTATGCTTGCTCCTATGGCTAGGCTGATCCATGGAGACACCCATGTAGGCAGAGATGCGATGATTCGCATGTTCCGCCAAACATGGTTCAACTCGAAATTCAGAAGCGTGGCAGTAGCACTCTGCCAGAGGTGTTTGATCTGCCAACAATTTAACCCTGGAAAGTAAACCATAGTATTGCCGGGAAAAATTGGAAAGGCAGAAGGCCCTTTTATTAGATTATAACTTGACTTCATTCAGTTGCCCCCTTGTCGAGGAATGAAATACCTACTTGTCATTGTCTGCCTGTTTTCAAAATGGGTGGAAGCTTTCCCTGCACGAAGAAATGACAGCATTGCGGTAGCAAAGTTGTTACTTAGGGAACTAATACCTCGTTACAGTTTCCCAGTCTTAATTGAATCTGACAGAGGAAGTCATTTCCAGAATGAAATAATAAAACAGATTTGTGAAGCATTCAAAATCACGCAACATCTGCACTGTGCATATCGTCCAGAGGCTTCTGGAGTGGTAGAACAGATAAATGGCACAATCAAATCGAGATTGGGAAAGATGTGTGAATACACTCAACTGGAATGGCCAGATGCTCTGCCTCTAGTGCTGATGGGACTCAGAAGTATTCCAGATCGGAACACGGGATTGAGTCCCCATGAAATCCTGATGGGAAGAGCAATGCGGCAAGCATGGGTGCCAGGATACAAATTAATAAGCATATCTGATGATTTGGTACTGGAATACTGTAAAGAACTGGCTGACCAAGTGCGTTCTATCTCTCGCCAGGTTGGGGGAGAAGACGTCGACAGGCCAACGACTCCAGCACATAACCTGAATCTGCACTGTGCATATCGTTCAGAGGCTTCTGGAGTGGTGGAACAGATAAATGGCACAATCAAATCGAGATTGGGAAAGATGTGTGAATACACTCAACTGGAATGGCCAGATGCTCTGCCTCTAGTGCTGATGGGACTCAGAAGTATTCCAGATCGGAACACGGGATTGAGTCCCCATGAAATCCTGATGGGAAGAGCAATGCAGCAAGCATGGGTGCCAGGATACAAATTAATAAGCATATCTGATGATTTGGTACTGGAATACTGTAAAGAACTGGCTGACCAAGTGCGTTCTATCTCTCGCCAGGTTGGGGGAGAAGACGTCGACAGGCCAACGACTCCAGCACATAACCTGAATCCAGGTGACTGGGTCGCAATAAAGAAGCACACTCGGAAACGTTGCCTTGAACCCAGGTGGGGAAATCCACAACAGGTGATCCTGGTAACCACCACAGCTGTAAAGTGTGCAGGAGTACCTCGCTGGATCCATGCCAGCCACACAAAGAAAGTGACTGAACCAGACCTAGCTGAAGGTTGCGCAGCTGAGGGATCCCAAGACATCGGTCCTGAAGTAGCTGAAGAACAACCGAGCTACAGTCAAGAAGATTGGATTCCATTTATCGATCTGACAATCGACCCTATACGAACTAGGAGTCAAGCTCAACTAGATAGACAGTGGGATAATAGTGAGGACGAGGCAGGGGAAGAAGAAGCTACTCAGATCATCGAAATCCATGTAAAATCTGATTCTGAGGAGGACCAGGTAGTAAGAGAGCAGGTAATTGACACTTCTCCAAGAACACCTGCACCAGAAAAGGGACAGATAGAAATTAGGGCGGAAGTTCATGCGGAAGAAAATCAAGAGTTCGAAGAGCTTGAACAGGAACAGGTAGGGTTAGACAATTGTGTTCAGGAAGAAGAGACCGAAACAGATCAAAGCCAAGCTCAGCAAACACCTGAACAAGGCCAGTTTAGGGACCAGGCAGAAGAAACAGATGAAAGACCTGGACCTAGTCAGTTAGGGAACAATACAGGAGATGAACTTGATTCAAATGTGCCACAACTGAACGAAAACAAAAGAGTGTTTGAAAAAGGCCAAGACACAGTGCCAGTTAAAAGACTCAGAAAAGGTGACTCAGTACTTCGATTTGTGAAAAGGCTGAGATTGCGTTTGAAGACAATAAATGAAGAGCCAGATCAAATAAATGAGTTCTCGAGTCAAACTGATCCAGTGGTGACAAGGCCAAAGAGAAGAAGTGCTCGCATTAACAAGCTGAATAACAAGTATTCGAGCCCTGAATGGACTTACTATGTACTGGAAGAATTTGAGAATCTGGAAATAAGTGACGCAAGTACTGAAAGTGACGGAGAATTGATCGCTGAACAGTCCGAAGAAGAAACAGAACCACCCTGAAAGGGTTACTCGAGTAAGCAAATTGTGCAGAGTTACAAAGAGGGGTTCTTTTGAGCCGAAATGGCTGATTCTTCTGAGAATGGGAGACCGAGACGAGGTTGTTGTAAAACATGCTGCCAAGTATGTTTATGTAGTGTAGCAATAGTACTGATCCTTTGGATAGGACTAACAATAACCCTTCCTTCTATGATGAGCAAAAAACCAAGTTTATACCCAAATAATAATTTACCTGACGACACTGTAGAATCACATACTAGAAAGACACCACGAAGAGTAGACTCATTGGACAAACCACTTAGCCTGAAACGGGAACAATTAGACTTAGAAGCACCAGATGAGGAAGGATTACACTTTAACAAGATTAAGAACAAAACTCATTTAAATGTTTTCGCAAACCTGTTATTGCATTACGTAGAAACTATGGAAATAGACAACTGTTATGTCTGCATGAAGCTACCTACTTCTGTGGCTGAAGGCGTGACTTATCATCACCTGCCCTTAAACTATGGAATTTCCTGCAGTATACTAACTAGCTTATTTTACAAGAGAGGACCTTTACAGTATTACTACTCAAACTCTGACGTAACGTTTTCTGAACTTCCTGTTCGAAGAAACCTGAACCCTGTACAGACGACTAGAGATGTAGCTAAGTACATGAGTGATTATTTTCTAACTGTAGGAAAAATTAATATAGATGATGCACATAAAAATAACCTGACCTGTTCTTTACATGAAAAGGAAAAGGAATTTCTGGACACGGTAGAGAAGAGAAGAGAGAGTTTCCAAAAGAAAGCCAAAGACAAGAACCATAAAGTTCCTAAATGGGCAGAGAGTATAGGGAGCACCTCAAATGGTGGAGCTAATGCTGCGATGCTTCTGGATTTCGAAAAGAAGGGGAAACTCTGTCTTAAAAGGGAAATGACTAGTTATTATAACAATGTTTTCATCGGTTCCAGTGAATGCGATCATAATTACAAGGTAATTGGAGGTTGGGGTTTCAAAGATGGGACAGAGCCTGTGTTTCCTGGAATTTATTTTATTTGTGGGAACAAGGCTTACTTCAAATTGCCCGACCATTGGTACGGGAGTTGTTATTTTGGTATTGTCTTCCCAAAGAAATGCCATGTGGGGAAAATCACTGGAAGCAATGAAGAAACTAACCAATTAGTACGCACTAAAAGAGAAAGTGCTGGTGAAATTGTAGGAGATATTTTTAGCGCAATAATACCTGCAGTGGGAGTGGTTCTGAACACACACAAAATTTGCAAATTATCAACAGTAGTAGATCGGTTATCTACTGACACTGCTGGAGGTTTCCTGATGGTCAATACCGAAATGGTTGCCATCAGATCAATGGTTTTACAGAACAGACTTGCCCTTGATACTCTATTGGCAAAAGAGGGCGGAGTCTGCAGAATGTTGAAAGCGCAACATTGTTGCATTTACATACCTGACAAAAGTGTAGAAATCCAAGGTATGTAAGGAACATTACTAATTTGGCAAAATAACTTAAACCACTGGAGGTTGACTGTGCCTGGAAGAGACTCACTGATGGTCTTTCCGCCATAGGTCATCGGTTTGCTAATTTAGGTAAAAGTTTTCTGATTAAAGTACTATTGCCAATTGCGGGAATAGGGTTAGTAGTGTTCATTATATTCGTCTGTTGTAAATGTCGAAAGCACCAGAAAAAGTATACTGTGGACCAGAGAGGGGTAAAGAGAAATGTGGATGAACTTGAATTAGAAGAAATGAACAATCAGATTTATAAAAGGGTGAAAAATTCTCACCCTAATAAAGAGACAAAAGAGAAGTTGAACCGAATGTTTGAAGAAATTGAATTGGGCAAACTGTGAAAAGTTGGCATCTGGTTCTACTGATTTGTGATGATATAAAATATCATCAAAGAGGGGATTGATGGAGCAAGAATTCGCACGTAAAGCGTCTTGCTTGTATTCAAGAACCTCGAATAACATTAATAAAATGTAACCAACATGTTTGTCTTACTAATTTCCCATTTATTCTGACATTTTGGGTATCCTAGTGATGCTTGCTTATGTGTTTATTAACCTTAATACGCTTGCCACTAAAATGGTCGCTGCTTGGCGGGGTTTTCTTCTGCGCATGCGTTGGTCACAATCACGTGACATGACGTACTCGCAGTTCTGGTGGGAATCTTTGCGCTTGCGCACTCGACTTAAGATGGCCGCTATGTGTTCTCACGTGCCGAAGCTTGCACTGTCGCTTTCTGCATTTCTGTTCGTCTTGCACTAATCTAAATGCTATAGTTAGTATAAAGTAAGGGGAGTCATATAGGGATTCCTGGTATACAGTGTATTCATTTATTTCTATGTTCTAAATTGTTTTTCTTTACTTTTCATGTATCGTACCCCTTGGGCCTGGGAGGGATTCAAAACCCCATCTTAGAAGTCCCTACTGCGCATGTCATCCTGGCAGAGGGAAGAAAACCTTGTACCAGTGGAACTCAGCCAGCTGGCAGCCACAGTCAAGATGCTCATGAGAAATGACCTGCGACCCAGCAGGACGAAGCTGAACTGTACTGCACTTGTAACAATTGTATATTAAATTGTACTGTCCATTGTCAGGAGAAGAGCACATACCCTGGGAACCCCAAATTCAATAGGCGGTTCCAAAATATGCAAATTGGGACTTGTAGAAGTTTATCCTGGTTGGTGTCTTGACCTGTCCTACTTGAGGACCAATCGAAATTGGAGATTCTTACACTTGCAACATTTGGGGGGTGGTACACTGACCCAAAAAAAGTATAACTAGCCTAGGTTTAGCTAGAGAAATTGTCCGACTTGTCCGAATAGCTGACCTGTCACTGACCCAACGCACTCAATAGGTGACTGATACAGAGAGCTGCGGAGCACTCTGTCCGTAATTTCCACAGACCCAAGCGGGGTTTTAAACCTTAAGTGCTGGCGGAGCACTTTGCTGGAGAATTCGATAACCCAATCGGGGTTTTGACCGAAAGCTGCAGAGAGGGTGTAGCGCAGGCGTTGCTACCGAACTGCGGGTGCTGGTCTCTCCTTGGTGGTCCTGTCCTGATCCTAATCTGGTTTTCCTGTCCTGTCCTGGGGTGTCCATTCTGCACCTGCTGGCCTACTGGCGACTGTCCTTCCTTGGGGTTTCTCCTGTCCTTAACTGACCCGTGGCCAGGGTTGGTCTTCACAACGTTCTAGGTAAATATAGTACTGGGAAATCTATTCTGCATCCTTCACTCTTTTCTTTGCTTTAAGAAAGACGTACTCTTGCATATTGATTTTCCATGCTCTCTTTGCACTGACAAAAGAAAAAGTCATACATTATAGTTATTATTCCAGTATGTTCCATTTATTACCTATCCTTTAAGTACGTTCCTGCATACAGCTTATGAAATATAGATGTTCATTTTCTTTACCTTCCTTTAGCTAAATGAAGTATTAGCTCTGAAATATTAGCGTGTTCCATTTTTCCCCTCCCTATAGTCACATGTTACTTTTCGAGTCTCCATAGACTGACTAAAATTCTCGTACTGTGTCCCTTTTGAAGGGGTATATTCTAGCATGTTCCTTATCTTTTCCCGTCCTTTAGTCACTCCACGTCTAGTCTAAAATTCGCGAAATTCTTACTAGCATGTTCCCTGTTCTTACCTTCCTTTAGAGTTCTAAATAGTTGGTCTGATTTATTTCCTATATTGATACGTGCTCTTTATAATTTTAGTTATTGATAGTTTAATTGCTGTAAACCTTATGCTCAATGAAACTGACGAATTTTAGATAAAGGTTTTTAAAACTTTCTGAGTTTGTGGTTATTATATGAGTGCAAATTGAGAAAATAGAGTATTTTGGTGTCTGCCTTTCTTTTACAGCTAGCTCCCTGATCCATTGTGGTCATAGGTACCCGTAGCGGTGGATTGGTAAGTCGGGTACACTGGAAAATACAATAGGAAGGAAACAGGGTTACTGGTAGTAGAGTGCAAGGTTACCCGATTAATAAATATGGTAAATTGAAATTGTATGGGCCCAATACGTATATGGTAAAATTATAGTCGGGTGACGTGCGCGCTCTATCAGAAGAAGGAAAGCCAATCCCCCACATTGACCAGAGCATGTTAAAACCAGGCAAAATGGTTCCTGTTTTCTAACAGTAGCATCAATGACGTCATGTTTGTTTTTTTACAGTTTGTGTTACAAGCATGCCCATCGCTCTAACTCTCTGCCATGCTTGATCCAGTCTCCCAGCACATAGGCCAAGTAGATGTAGATGTTCAAAGTTCAAGTTCAAAAAGTACTTCATTCGGTTAAAAGACAATAACCATAAAAGTAGCAACATGAAATTTACAATTTTACACAGGGAAATTTAAAAAGTGACAAATCTATTACATTTCATCATCACCGATTGTTTTCCGTAATTTAAAAACATATTTAAAAAATCTTAAAACTACAGCAACGGTTAAAACTGTGTCCATTCTCTGAAATTCTAAAATAGCTGGACGACATCTGTTTAAATTCATTTCTTTAAGGAATGGGATTATGAGTTTCCTACGTGGCATAATATAAAATTTACAAAAAAATAAAATGTGGATATCAGATTGGGGCGAGGAATCATCACACGGGTAAGTAGGTAAATTTCGCAACCATGAATTCATTTCTGGGAAGGACAAGAGTCTAAAAACTGTGTTTAGTCTAAAACGGGTCAAGAGAAATCGGTCATAATTAGACATCGGGAGAGTTAAATATGGCTGTACTTTGTTGCCAGTTAATAACAAGATGTGCGAGGTAACTGTCTTTTTACTCATTTCCTCTCGCCTTCGAGTAATTACAAACATAGTTTTTTCAGCAGTTTTCTGGGTATATTGCCCATGGTAAGTGGGTCCTCGAAGTATTGTCGGCAGCCAATTTGAATCATAAAACGTTTAACTAAATCTAGCCAATCAAATCTACCCACATTTTCCATTTTTAATACGTCCTGCAACATAGCATTCGTTAGTTGTCCATACCCTATGCCACAAGAGGATGGGTTGTGTTCTAATTATATCCGAAATATGAGGTTGTCCCAGTTCAATATGACAAATGTAGGTCGAAACACTTTGTGGTACCGCTAGGACGTCCCTCATAAATTTATTTTTAGCTATTTGAATTGGTTCTACGTTCGAATACCCCCAAAGACCTGCACCATACAGGGCTACCGATGTGCACGTGGCATTATATATAGTCAAGATTTCTCTTATTGGTTTTTTGCCCAGCTTTTTCATAAAAGTCTTTATGGCCATTATAGTTTTTTGGAACAAAAGAGTTCTGGCCTCTACAGCACTTGTCCAAACCCCAGATTCATGAAACAAAATACCCAGATAAGGGAAGGTAGTGATATTTTCCAAAGGAACGTTATTTATAAACATTCTTTTCATCTGCTTTCCAGATCTTGTGCCACAGTTCATGGAGAAAGTTTTACTACAATTGATTTTTAGATCTAGACTCAACATGAACTTCTCAAATGATAATATCAGTTTTTGTAGGGCCAAGGGAGTACGTGCCATTAAGACTACATCGTCCGCATACAAGAGTGCAGGGATAGATCTCTTACCAACCCTGGGCATATCCCTGCACTCCTGCAGAAGACGATGCTCAAGTCCATTTATATAAATCAAAAATAGGAAAGGGGCCAGAACACACCCCTGGCGTACTCCGCGTCCCACTTCAAATTTTCTGGTACATTCTCCCCCCCTACCATAGCGGACTGAAGCTGTAGCTCCCGAGTATAATTCTCTCAGGAAGTGAATGATAAGATCTTCCACGCCCAGCCCTTTCAGGATTGCCCATAATTTGGTATGTGACACACAGTCGAACGCCGACGAAAGGTCGACAAACATAAAGTACAGATGTTCACCTTTTACCCTGGTGTACTTTTGTTAAACAATCATTAAATTTAAACATTGTTCAACGGTTCCAATGCCCTTCTGAAATCCATACTGCAGGTCGCTAATTATCTCATTTTCCTCCGCCCAGCTCTAGAGTCTTGCCAGGATGATTCTTCCAAGGATTTTTACGGATGAGTCAAGGAGGGAGATTGGCCTATAACAGGCACAATTTTGTCTATCTCCCTTCTTATATATAAGTACAATAACCGAGGTGAACCAAGACGGATTTAAACCCCTTGCAAGTGCTGCGTTAAAAAGCTGCACCAGCATGGGGCCCCAGATCTCGATGTTTGCTTTATATAGATCTGCAGGGATCCCATCGGGCCCTGCTGCCTTGCCTCCCTTCGTTGCTTTTACACCCATCTTGACTTCATCCAAAGTTATTACCAATTTTTCAACCCCTGCTCCACTATTACTGTAATGTAATGTATATACTAGTACAGCGTCATACGGCGCGTGGATCATCTCAAGCATAGAGAGTACCACGCGACGTGTGACGATAGATGCACATAATATGTTATTGTATGATTGTATTTACACTCGCGCATGGACGTTGATTGATCTGCGGTTAGCATTAGACAGTTGGCTTACCGCAGATCAGACGCTCCGCTGCCGGGTGGAGTTTGTGATATGGAATAAATCCTATTTCTGGATATATCTCTGCTTCCGCTTATTGATTCACTACATTTGGCGACGATGGGGATTTAACTCCACCCCTTTTCCCACGCAAAGAGGAAATTTCAATAATTTTTTGGATACTTCGTCTTCCTATTGGTCACACGATGGAGCTCTGCAGCATGATAAGCTTTCAACGCGCATAAATATCCAATAAGGGCACTGAGATTCAAACAACCCCATGGATTCGCTACTTCTCCGTTTCCTTTGAAACGAATCTCACCCATTGGACAAATACGAAAGCGCAATTTAATTGGATAAGCGCTCAACAAAACAAACCAAGAGGTAAACGAAATTACCCTCGGACGAACAAGGTACTGTTTATCTCTTCTTTGGTGGAGCCTTATTATTTAAAAATAACGTTATTTTAAATTCAAAACGCGTGTCATTTCAGCGATACGCACGCTATTTATACATATTTACTGTGCAACAGCATAATTCAAAACGCGTATCATTTCAGCGATACGCACGCTATTTATACATTTACTGTACAACAGCATCGTTCAAAACGCGTGTCATTTCAGCGATACGCACGCTATTTATACATATTACTACGCAACAGCATCATTTAAATAAGTTATTCCTTATATGTTAAAATACGCGCATGAATACTTCCTGTCATTGCGCATAATTGAACAATTTAAACAGCGTATTTCTACAGCGATACGCACGCTCATACAACAATATTCATATCTGAATAATTTTCTTACTGCTTATCAGTTCTGAGACACGCACACTACGTGTCATTACTACCAATTACTACATACTGTTCATTCCAGAAATAATACCGATATTTACAGGATTAATTAGACTTTATACTTACCAACTGGTTATTGCTGAAAGACAAACACTGAGATTTAAGATTATTCGTATTTACAAATTCAAGCAAAAAAAACAAAAAAAAATTGATATTCAACATGTCTGAAACACAATGGCAGCAAATCACACAACCGCCACCTTTCCTGAGCAAACCAGGCACACCTAACATTATTTGGACAGAATGGTTTGACTTATTTGAGAACCATTTGGTGGCCATAGACGCAATCGGTTATTCCGCACAACGGAAATTCGCATTGCTATTTGGTTGCTTGGGCCAGGCTGGCCAACAAATTTTTAAAAGTGTGGTTCCTATTGCTCCTCCTGTCTCTCAAGATGAAAGTGGAGATAATATATGGAATGTATATATCGAAGCTATTGCCAGACTAAAAAAACAATTTTGTGATGAGCCTAACGTTATGCTTGAGAGACACAATTTTTATTCTAGAAAACAGAAAGAAGAAGAAAAGGTGGAAGAATATATTGCTGCACTCAGGGTTCTAGCTATTACTTGTGATTTTGAACCTTCTCCAGATAAATTTATAAGAGATCAGTTTGTGTTCAATTGTAACTCTAGGAAAATTAAACAAAGAATTCTTGGATGTAAAAACCCATCCTTGAATGAAGTCATCGACCTAGCTCTCAGCATTGAACGATCTACTTTAACCAGTAAGGTAGTAATGTAACCTCCTAAACAAGGAATTAATGCTTTGGACTACTCAGATTCAGACCAGGAAGGTGCTGTTTGCGCTATTAATCCTAAAAACAAGAGTGTTAACAAAAATTTCCAAAAGAAAAAAAGTACTGTATGTTACAGATGTGGTTCAAGGGACCATTTAGCAAATGCTACAAATTGTCCTGCTATAAAAAAAGTTGTTCAATTTGCAAAAAAATAGGACACTTTCAAGGTGTTTGTAGATTTGCAAAGAAAAATCCTAATATTAATTACATTGAGGTGGATGATTGTGCAAATTCTTTTAGAAATATTATTGTAACTCTTGATGCTAATGGTGATGTAGAATCTATTAAGGGTCCTTTATGTTCAGCCATTATTGATAATGTTCAATTACAGGTGATGGCGGATTCAGGATCGCCTTATACCATTCTCAGGGATTCCACTTTTTATGAGAAATGGGACAAAAGAGTTGTATTAGTAAAATCTGATGTTAATCCAAGAGCATTCGGAGAAAAGGATATTAACATGCTAGGTTATTTTGAAGGTTTGATTCAATGTTTGGGAAGAGAAACAGTTACAAAAATTTATGTAGCTGAGAAAGGTAAAAACATTGTAGGTTGGAAAGATTTAGCCTTGATGGGACTTTATTTAGTTCCTGGTGATGAGAATCCCATCAAAGTTGGAGATTTTCCTAAATTTAAAACAAATTCTGATAAAGCGACTATAGCAAACATAGAAAGTTCTAATGTGAATATTCAGGACATTGTATCAGAATTTAAACCTGTGTTTGAAGAAAAAATTGGAAGCGTAATAGGGTTTGAACATAAAATTAGGTTAATTCCAGGGGCTCAACCAGTCGCACACAAAGTCAGGGCTGTACCATTAAGTGTTAGAACAGAGTTAAAAGCAATGTTAGATGATTTATGTAAACAAGGTGTCATTTCCCCTGTTAATTCTTCACAATGGGTCGCACCCATCGTGGTCATCCGAAAAAAGACAAATAAAATTAGGATGTGTGCAGATTTACGCTCTTTGAATAAGAACATTATTATCGACTGCCATCCCTTACCGAGAATTCACGAATTGCTGGCCAACATTGGTCGAGCAAAATGGTTCTCATTGATAGATTTGAGGTCAGCGTATCACCAAGTGACTTTGTCAAAGGAGTCACAAGAGCTCACCTCTTTTATTACTCCTTTTGTAGCGTTCAAATTTATGCGCCTACCTTTTGGGTTGGCGTCTGCAGGTAGTGTGTTTCAAAAGTTAATGGATAAATTATTCCAGGGAATTGAAGGTGTCCAGGCTTACTTGGATGACATTTTAATTTTTGCAGAAACTTTACACGAACATAACAAAATACTTAAAAAAGTTTTATCAATTTTAATGTCTAGAAATATGACAATCAATAAGGAAAAGTGTAAATTTGCAGTAAATGAGATTGAATATTTGGGACATACCGTCTCAGATAAAGGTATTACTCCCAAAGTATCTGTGGTAAGAGCTATCGAAGATGCAAAACCTCCCCTAGATAAAGACGCTCTACGATCATTTCTAGGACTAGCAGAATATTACGCCAGGTTTGTGCAATCTTATTCGCAGTTAGTAGAACCACTAAGACAACTTTTAAGAAAAGGGGTGACTTTTATTTGGACTGAGGAATTAAATAAAGTTTTTAGTGAAGTTAAGAAAATGATTGTTTCTGCAAAAGCCATTCATGCATTTAGGGAAGATGCCATATCAACTATTACAGTAGATACTAGTATTTATGGTTTAGGAGCAATTCTTACCCAGAAAGTGAACGGTCAGGAACAAACTGTCGCATTCGCTTCAAGAGCACTAAAGGAGTTTGAACAAAGATACAGTACGATAGAGAGGGAAGCATTAGCTTGTTCTTGGGCTGTTCATAAATTTAAAATGTATATTTGGGGAAGGAAATTCGAACTAGTAACCGACCACAAGCCTTTGATTTATATTTTTACCAAGCCTAGTCCATCTTTATCAGCTCGATTTATGAGATTAGTCTCAAAATTACAAGAGTTCAACTTTACAATCAGACATATAGTAGGTGGAAAAAATTTCCGTGCTGATTGTTTATCTAGAATGACTATGTCCAATGATGATGAAGATGATTCTATTGAGGAAGATGTAGAATGTGTTACATTAATAGATGCTGTTAATGAAATTAGTACTATCATTTCAGAAGAAGACTGGAGAAATAGTACTAAAAAGGATGACGTTTTGTTGAAGGTCATAGAATTTTCAACTCAACGTTGGCCTGAACCAAGGAATTTGAGTGGAGAATTACGAAGTTTTGCTCAGGTGGCAGATCAACTTTTTGTGGAGAATGATATTGTCCGCAAAGGTGAGAAATTTGTCCCTCCTTTTAGATTGAGAGAATCAATCATTAATCTAGCACACCAAGGACATTTAGGGACTACAAAGACAGCTATGCGAATTAAGCAAAACTATTGGTGGCCGTCTCTAGATAATCAAGTTAAGAATTTGATTAATTCTTGTCCTGAGTGCTTATTGTCAGATAAGCATTGGCGTACAATGAAAATGCCATTACACCCCACAGAATTTCCGGATTCCCCTTGGGAAAAAGTGGCAGTAGATTTTTCGGGACCATATTCTGTTCTTCAACAAGAGAATAAATATGTAATCCTTTTAGTTGACTATTTTTCGAAATGGTTATACTTTGATTTTGTTAAGTCTCCAGATTCAAATTCCACCATTACTTTTCTGAAAAAAGTTTTTGATTTGGAAGGAACTCCAAAGTTCATAGTTACAGATAACGGTACACATTTTGTGTCTGATAAGATGCATTCATTCTTAGAAAATTTAGATATTAAACAACTCAAAGTTGCTTTATATTCGCCATCTTCAAATGGTTTAGTGGAGAAGGGAAATAGAGTAATTCAAGAAGGAATCCAGACTGCAGTCTCTTGTGGTTATAAGGTAGGAGAATTTGTTACTCAGACAGTATGGCATTACAACACATCCCCCCACTGCATAACAGGAGTATCACCTTTTTCCCTATTAAGAGGAAGAGAAAATCGTTCTGTTTTATTTCCATCTTGGTTACATAAAGATTCTATAAAGAAACCATATGAGTCTCAGTCAATCAAAAATATGGTTCGCACAAAACAAAATCAAATGAAATTGAATTTTGACAAGGGTTTAAATAGTAATTTTACTGATGTTACTGTAGGTGATTGGGTGTTAATCAAAAGTCCAGGAAAAGTAACGAAAGGTCATTCGAAATTTGGTACACCTGTTCAAGTGTTGAAAGTTAGCAAAGGGTCTGCCTTTCTTAACAAAAGAGGTTGGTGGAATAAACGCCAGTTAGTGAAGATCACGGATCGACAAGCTGAAATTATCAAAAGTAAAGTGAACTACAATATATCTGAAAACTTAGACTGGTCCTTTTGGATTAAGGAACCCCAATTAATGGGAGATTCTAATCGTCCTGATGAAGCATGTTCAGTCAGACATGACTTGGTAGTTCCACGTCATTTTGATGAACCTCTTTCTAGAGAACAAAGTGTAGAGGTTCAAAACTCTGTTGATAATCAAAAATTTTCTTCTTTTGGTAGATGTATCAAAATGCCAGAAAGATATAATGAATTTGTGAAATTCTAGGTATTTACTGACTTAGTTTT
This sequence comes from Lissotriton helveticus, assembly GCF_964261635.1. NCBI lineage: Eukaryota > Metazoa > Chordata > Amphibia > Caudata > Salamandridae > Lissotriton > Lissotriton helveticus. The sequence continues at coordinate 669,917,768 of NC_136061.1, forward strand.
GTTTATTGTTATAAGGGGGAAGGTGGTGTAATGTAATGTATATACTAGTACAGCGTCATACGGCGCGTGGATCATCTCAAGCATAGAGAGTACCACGCGTTTGTGATATGGAATAAATCCTATTTCTGGATATATCTCTGCTTCCGCTTATTGATTCACTACAATTACCCATAGAAAAAGAAACTATAGTATGGGATTCATCTTGGGACCTATAAAGGTTTGAGAAGTGCTCCACCCAGTCCTCCTCAACAATTGTTATCTCCATACGGGCCTTGGAATTATCCAAGAGGAAAGGGGTATTAACGGCCCTCCAAAATGCGGATGCATCCTTGGACTGTGAAGCCTCGCAGAAGGCTTCTAGAGCCGCTTTTTTATAGCATTTTTTCTATTATTTAAAGCCTCGTTATATGTTTTCCTCAAACCTCTTATTTCTAGCAGGTCTCGGGGTGACCTGTGAATAGCATGTTTCAAGTCAGTCAGTGCCCTTGTACATGCATTGTCGAACCAACTTTTATTGCCCTTTATTCTTTTCTTTGCCTCTACCCGCAGACTGTTTTTAATCTCAGAAGCTATTATATTAAAGTGCTCTATTATCTGCTCACTGTGAGACTTCTCCCCTAGGCAGATTGCGAAACTGTCTGAGCAAACGTTCAGCAGTTTCGCGAGGAACATTTCTGGAACGACCTTACCCCATTTTAGAGTATACCCATTCTGCCTCCCCAGAGCCACATCAGAGACTGTACCTAGGGAGAGCACATCTTCATGATGTTCAAAGAAAGGGTTTTCAACCTCTATTATTTGGGGCAGATGGTCACTTAGGGGTAACTCTATGGTCTTTATCCTGTCGATCTTATGACTAAAACTATTTGAGGTAATGATAAAATCGGTGCACAGACATAATATCGACTCCAAAATATCGTTTGGACAGAATATCGAGTTTTAAATATCGTTTGGAGAAAATATCGACAGGACAGAATATCGACAGCCAAAATATCGTTTTTAAGGTAAGTGAAGTAATATCGACTGTAAATAATATCGAAAGTAAAAAATATCGTTTTTTATATAATATGTAATTATTTATAGTGTTTTTATGTTATATGTGTGAAAAGTGTCATTTTATGTTATAATTATTTTTAATTAATGATTTTTTTTAAATTATTGTGTCATTTTATTCTGTAGCGGGTTGTGGGTTTATAGGGGAATAGGGTGGGAAGTAATTTAATTATAATTAATTAAATATGTAAATGTATTAATTGGTAGTAATAATTAATTAATTGGTAATTAAATATTATATGTTAATTATTTAAAATGTAATTGGTAATTAATTTAATTTAATTGATTAATTGCTAATTATGTTAAATTAAAGGGGTATTTTTAGGGTTCAGGGTCAGTTTTTAGTTTTTGGGTAAAGGGGTATTTTTAGGGTTCAGGGTCAGTTTTTAGTTTTTGGGTAAAGGGGTATTTTTAGGGTTCAGGGTCAGTTTTTAGTTTTTGGGTAAAGGGGTATTTTTAGGGTTCAGGGTCAGTTTTTAGTTTTTGGGTAAAGGGGTATTTTTAGGGTTCAGGGTCAGTTTTGGGGTACAGGGGTACAGGGGTTCAGTGTAAAAATTAAGTAAAATTAAATTTACATTAATTTAATTTAATGAAATGAAATTAAAATAAGTTATATTTAAATAATTTTAAATAATTTAAATTAAAAAAATTATTATATACTTACCAATACTTACGTTGTAATGGTAGTGCGTTGTAAAAGTTGCGTTGTAACGTCATATATCCACTGTTGCACTCTTTGCAGTGGGAATAGTAATTTTTACTCTTTTGTATTTGTACGTTAATAATATTGGCTATTATTTAATTAAATTTTGTTACTATATATATATGTTTTAAGAAATATGATTAAAAAATATTATTTTTTTACTTTCATTAATTATTTAATTATTAAAAGTTATTTTAAGTATTGTTAATTATACAGACCCTCCAGCTTATCGCGATTTCGCGATTTGCAAAAAAATCGCGAAATTGGCCAAACGCCGCAAATCCCGCGATATTTGCTTAAACGCCCCCGAAATCCGCCGTTTTGCCAGCCATTCCAGGATCGCGGGAGAGCAGGAGAAGAGAAGCGGCAGCGGAGCAGCGGACACCCAGCAGGAAGACCAAGGAGACCAGCCAGGGGGAGAGAGAAGCCAGCGGACACGACGAACGCCTCTTCTCAAGCTCCCAGCCCAGCCCGGGAAGGAACACGGCAGCGCGACGACTCAGAGACCAGGGGAGGGAGCGGCACCGGCAAGCAGGAGACAGCCGGCAACAGGTCAGGTACAGTCCTTCACACTGTGGGGGCCCGCCGCACATGGGGCACCCGGCGGGCCCCGGGGGCCATAAATCTTTTTTTTAATGTTTTGCTGTGGGGGCCCGCCGCACACGGGGCACGCGGCGGGCCCCGGGGGCCATAAATCTTTTATTTATGTTTTGCTGTGGGGGCCCGCCGCACACGGGGCACGCGGCGGGCCCCGGGGGCCATAAATCTTTTTTTGTGTATTCCTGTGGGGGCCCGCCGCACACGGGGCACGCGGCGGGCCCCGGGGGCCATAAATCTTTTTTTTAATGTTTTGCTGTGGGGGCCCGCCGCACACGGGGCACGCGGCGGGCCCCGGGGGCCATAAATCTTTTATTTATGTTTTGCTGTGGGGGCCCGCCGCACACGGGGCACGCGGCGGGCCCCGGGGGCCATAAATCTTTTTTTGTGTATTCCTGTGGGGGCCCGCCGCACACGGGGCACGCGGCGGGCCCCGGGGGCCATAAATCTTTTTTTGTGTATTCCTGTGGGGGCCCGCCGCACACGGGGCACGCGGCGGGCCCCGGGGGCCATAAATCTTTTTTTGGGTATTCCTGTGGGGGCCCGCCGCACACGGGGCACCCGGCGGGCCCCGGGGGCCATAAATCTTTTTTTTTATGTTTTGCTGTGGGGGCCCGCTGCAAATGGGGCACGCGGCGGGCCCCGGGGCCCTAATTATTTGAGTGTGCATGTACTGTGGGGGCCTGCTGCGCACAGGGGCACGCTGCGGGCCCTGGGGGGCCTAATTTATTGAATGCAAATGCACTGTGGGGGCATGCTGCACACACGGGCATGCTGCGGCCCCTGGGGGGCCTAATTTATTGAGTGTGCATGTACTGTGGGGGCCATTAACTGCACTTGTGGCTTTTGTTGTGTACTCTACACCCCTCTTTGTGTGTGCACATGTACTGTGGGGGCCTGCTGTTGTAAATTAACTCAAACAGTAAGATATCTGTGTTTGTTGTCGAAAAAAACCCAAAATAAAATGCCGCTAAATGCCGCTAAATTCCCAGATTTGTGCCGCTAAATTTCCTGATTTGTGCCGCTAAATTTACTAGTTCATGCCGCTATATCCTGGGGGGTCTGATTATATTTTAGTAATTAATTTTTTATATTAATGTAATTAAACATTGTTTTTTATTAAAGTCGATATTTTTTACAACGATATTTTTGTTAACGATATTTTGTACTCGATATTTTTGTACTTACCTGTTTGTACATACAAACTCGATATTTTGGTTGTAGATATTTTCTCGTCGATATTTTGGGTAGTCGATATTTTGGTAGTCGATATTATTTCAGTGATCCGATAAAATCAATAGTAGACGATGCTCCTCTGCCAATGAATGTGGGGCCGAAGGGAGTAGGTTTTTGGGCTATTTCATTAGCATATCCCAGGTCATACATGAACAGTAATTCATTTAGTAAATCCCCGATCAAGGAGTGGTCGAAATGTGTTAGATTGATATCCTGCTCTAACATTAAGCCACAAATCCCCTGTTTACCCTTTGAACAGAGTGGACAATTAAAATCCCCCCCCATAAAATTATCAGTTCCCTGTTGTTTTTGTCAATTTCATGTTGTATATCATCCCTAAGCATTTTGAGAATGTTGGGAATTTCATTTTTCGGAATATTGTTGTAAAAGTTTATGACAACAACATTAATTCCCTTCTTAGTGCTTAGGGTTATTACTTGATAGTAACTAGATTTAGGGATAAAATAAATGTTCTCGTACTTAAGCTGGTTCGAAAGGAACTTAATTAAGCCTCCCTTTGCTCTTCCATGTTGACCCCCCACGGCCGGAGAAAAAAAGCTTCTATAACCATTTATATACACTGGATCAGTAGACCAGGTTTCTTGTAGGGCCAGGATATCCCGATCATTTATAACAGTTTCCCAGGATGGGTTTTTAATTTTATTCCTTAATCCTGCCACATTCCAAAATAGGAGTGTACAAGATTTCCTAATCTCATTTACTACAAGATCACCCAAGGAATTATTGCCCAGAACCTTTTCAAAAGGGGAACTTACTCCACAATTATCCCCCTCTTTTAACACTGGGGTGCTTAAGGTCTTACAGCAATCCTCTTCAATGTCACCATGAATCATTTTTGGGACCAACTCTGCTTGCCTGGTAGCCTCATTACCCTCCCCTAGCATATGTTCTTTTGGATTCCCCTTGAAATCACCTGTGATGTCCCCTGATCCAAATATGGTGGTCTGGCAGGTATCCTTCTTGTGTCAATCCACATATTCAAGGCCTGAAAAGGCGTCAAATCGATTATGGGTTGGTATATTATAAGCAGGTGAGGCAGAGCCTCTATTGTCCCAAAAGTAATTATTTCCATAATTAGGTCCTGGAGTTGATGGATACAAATGCCTTGGATGGAAATTAAGTGATCTCTGTATCTGGGAAAAAGGAGTCTGAATGTATCCATATTGGTTAAAGCCAGACCTATTTACAGGCTGCCTTACTGCATCCCTATTTTTAGACTGTTGCACTGGGAAATATGGGTAGAAGTAGCTAAGATAATGAGTGGAAATGGAATCGCTACTTCTTGATCGTACCAATCCCCAATATGCCTAACAGCTCTATGGTCTTTAACATTTACAATAATTACATCCCCTTTCTTATCTTTGGGTCGTGAACCCACCCAGATTAAACGCCTAACATTTAGAATTTCCCCGTTAATATGGGTAGGCAAGGGTCTATTATTGCGTAACCAATGGGTCACTTTATTTCTTAAAGCTCGGTGATCTTCCCTGGTGCCCATAGGGAGCTCAGGGACCCCCGCCATGACTATTGCGTAGGGCGCAGCTTCTGGCGGTAAGTCGACTATTCTATGTGAATGCCAGTTTGTATTATGAACATTCCCTGTCCCGTTCTCCTTAGTAGCCTTGTTTTGCAAAGGCTCAGCCCTTTCTTCCACGATCAAATTTACCCCCCCTTGGTTGCCTGCTTTACTTAAAGTTTGAATTTCAGGCCAGGCTTTTTTTTCAACAGAGGGGGTGTCAGTACTTTTTTCGGGGGAGGACCGGTTGTTTTTTTCCCAACTTGATTTGTTTTTATAGAGGGAGTGGAGCATAATGGGACTTGTTTAGAAGCAGATATCGTTATGGCAGGTGTTCCTCTAGATTTTATGATATTTACCCCCTTTTCCAAATCTACTAATAAGTGTGTTTTTTTCTACCTTTTTCGCGATCAGATCTAGATGCGTATTACACAAGTTAATCTTCTCTAACAGGGGCTGTATTAGTGTTTTAACCAAACTTTCAATTTTTTCCAAGAAGCCACCTTCACTAAGGGAACAATAAGTTGTCATTAGAGGAACCATAGGAGGAGTCGGTGAATCAACCGCGTCCACCAGTGTTGAAATGGAACTCCTCTGCTGTATTTTGGCTTGCCGAATCATTAATGAACCACCCCCTCTTTTTTTGATTTTGACATTGGGGGGTGATATATAGTTTGTATTAGGAGGAGATGGAGGAGAAAATCTAGGGGAATTTGATAACCCTTCATCATCATAACTATTATACAGACTCGGCAAGGACACACGAGTACTAATAGGGGTACTCAACAGGGAAACCTCAGTACTAGAATATTCTGACGCTTCACCTTTGTCCTCCCTGCCTCCAGTATTTACTAGCCCAGTATGTGCTGCATACTGTGTTTGGGTAGGCGATGGTACTATCCCTATGTGCCCCAAAGAGGATCGTTTATCTGTCATTGAATCAGAAGGGGGACCCCTTTTAAGATTAGCTATATCTTCTTTTTTCTGATTGTGCTTCCCCCTTCGTCTTGGTTTTGCTTTTTTAAATATTCTAGCCGAACGTGGGGGAGACGGGACGCGCTCTATTTCCATAATAGGGATATCTGGCCGATCATCCAACCTTTCAGCATGCACCTGGGCTATAGCCGTCACAACTTTCCCAAGAACAGTAGGGGGATCGTAGATCATAGGTGTGTCCACCACTAAAAGTGACACCTCTTCCTGTATCATTTTAGGGCTCCCCTGGCCTAGGGAAGCCCTTCTATTGTTATTAATCTGGTTGATCTTTTTAATCAGATAATTGTCCATGGGACCTAGCCCAGAAGCAATTTTATCACTTTTGTCATTTTTATCGTTTTTATCTTTAGACATCATACCAACTTGCTTCCACTCACAGTCTAAAAGGTTATTGTAACAAAACAGGCCTAAAGCGACCAGCGCTTTTTACCTGCGGCAAGTACTTAAATTATGAACTCACAAGCAATACATACATACGAGACTTCCCTTCAGGACCAAAGTCTATGGCCCAGTCCAGTCTCCTCAGGCCTCTGAGGGCCACAGAGGGCCCGCCCTTGTCCCGGGCTTAGCCCGGCTGCGCCAGCGCGCGTCCCGCGTCGCGAACCTCCCAGTTGATTTTGAGCGCCTCCGGGCGTGGACTGGGCGTTGGCGGCTTCCTGCCGCTTTGGCTGCTGGGACCTGTAGTCCCCCCCTATAGTCCCCCCCTCAGCGCGGCCGTGCCAGATACCAGGAGGCTTGCGGCGGCGTTGGGGAGATCGGCCCCGGGAGCGGGAAACAAGAAACTGCGGCGTTTGCGGTGGCAGGTGAGTTCTCCCTCACAAAGTGTATACAAGTGGCAGCAGCGTAGAGGCACCCGCTCTGCCAAACCTCCCAGCTGATTTTGAGCGCCTCAGGGCGCGGACTGGGCGTTGGCGGCTTCCTGACGCTTTGGCTGCTGGGACCTGTAGTCCCCCCCTCAGCACGGCCGTGCCAGATACCAGGAAGCTTGCGGCGGCTTTGGGGAGACCGGCCCCGGGAGCGGGAAACAAGAAACTGCGGCGTTTGCGGTGGCAGGTGAGTTCTCCCTCACAAAGTGTATACAAGTGGCAGCAGCGTAGAGGCACCCACTCTGCCAAACCTCCCAGCTGATTTTGAGCGCCTCTGGGCGCGGACTGGGCGTTGGCGGCTTCCTGCCGCTTTGGCTGCTGGGACCTGTAGTCCCCCCCTCAGCGCGGCCATGCCAGATACCAGGAGGCTTGCGGCGGCGTTGGGGAGACCGGCCCCGGGAGCGGGAAGCAAGAAACTGCGGCGTTTGCGGTGGCAGGAGAGTTCTCCCTCACAAAGTGTATACAAGTGGCAGCAGCGTAGAGGCACCCCTAGATGTTAGAATCTAACTGTAAAAAATGTGACTTATTACAGTATGCAAACGCGTGCATGTTGATTGAAGCCTCGGCCGTGGTCAAAGAAGCAGCGCAGATTTGCTACACTCAAAGGAGAAGTGGTAATGCCTTTTGTTGCAGACATAATGCAGTGGCTGCTGTTAACGGTTGTGCAGAGCGGCAGTGGGTAGGACAGCAAAAGAGCAGGATCAGCTCTCACAAATAAAAATTCCTTCATTCTCTCCAAGTTTATTTCAGCTGTAACCCACGGAAAACCTCCATTTGAAAAGTTTAATATGGAAGGATTAGCTCAGTGTTGCAAGTACTTATGTGGAAGCTAATCGGGAAATATGCTGGAAAACGTAAAGTGGTCTGTGTGAAAGATGAAGCACGGTTTCCATGAAGCGACGAGCTGCTGATTAAGGGAACGAAAACACAAACGCTTGCATGCAGTGCTCTTTCAGATAAGAAAAAAGGTTCCCGAGGCAGTAAATATAATGGGAGAAGTGGATTGTCACAAGTAATGGGGGTGATCCATGGGAGGGAACAAATAACGAAAAAGGAGGTACACACACCAAGCACTATCCAATTTGAAGCAACGTTATTTAAAGGACACTGACAAAAGCCAATCAAAAGCTGGAGGCGGGCTGTAAGCCCACAGAGTGAATACAGCATGTCTGCCTAGGCTCGGCCTAAAAAAGGAGCCACGTCAGGAGACCCAAATAAAGAAAGCCACCTTAATCTTGGCCAATAATAGGTCAGAAAATCACTCTCCCTCCTAAAATGGGACAGCTTTGATGTAGGAACAAGTGTTTATTAGAGAGTGAGTGAGTGATGGGGTTGAACAGTTACTTATTCACCACTTAAAAACAAAAAATAAAGAAAGAGTTAAAGGCATTTCTCTTTCTCTCCATTACCCATCAAAGAATGTAAGTTATGCAGATCTCTCCGCCAACGACAGTCTCAAAAAACAGAAAAATAAACAAATAACTATTGGTATTACTTCTGAGTTGTTCCTCCCCATCAAAGTACACTTTAGTTTTGATAGGGTGTATTTTATGAACCACCATTGTGTAAAGCTGCTTATAAAAAGAAACAAATGAAATCTGCTTTTTTCTTGTCACTGACTTATCATGTGCATATTACTCTACAGCTCGCAGTATAATGAAGGCCCTAAGTATTTAGAGTACAGTTCCCATAATACAGGACAAAGTACCCACCTGCCGTGGGTTACAAGGATATTGCATGTCACAGAGACGTTTGATGGCCATAAAGAGGAACACGGTCAAACTTCAATTCCTCTACTAGTTCTCAGAACTCTAAGGAGACTTGCTATTGGAAACAGGTAAGTTCTTGTGATAGTTTATTCCAAAGTTACCACCCACAAACAGGAACTTCCAGCATCTGCAAGGTACATCCAGCAACTGACTAATGTTGCCATGAACCTCACGGATACCATTCGACTCCCGAACACAGAATGCATCTCAAACACAAACAGGGCATCCTTGTGCAAGGAGAAGCCACGAACCTACACAATACTCCATCACGAGGATGCACTACATACTACAGCTATGTTGTTCTTCTGTGGTGCTGTCAAAGCTATGTTTAAACAAGAATATTAGACACAGGGTTTTCTATTGTTATTGTAGGCTTTGATTGATGTATTACAGACAACCAACTCACTTTCAAACAACACGCTGTGAAAGTCTCAGCCACCTGTACTACCATCATCAGGTGGCTGAGAAAGATCACCTGGATGTTACCTGCGGACACCTTGAGGACCGTAGTCCAGGCTCTTGTCATCTCACGCCTGGACTATGGGAACATCCTGCTCCTAGGTGCTGCCAAAGAGGTAATCAAGAAGTACCAGGTGGTACAGAATATGGCTGTCCGCTTGATCTGTCACCTTCCTGCCCGATCCTCGGTCGTCCACCATATGCGGAATCTGCACTGGTTGCGGATTGAAAGCAGAGTTAATTTCAAAGCACTCTGCTACATGCACAAAATTATGACTGGTAGAGCCCCTTGCTATCTCTCTGCTCTGGTGCAGCAATACATCCCCCCCCGCACACTTAGGTCTTCGACGCAGAATAAATTTAAGATTCCGCGCATCAACAGAGCCAAAATGGGAGGACGCTCGTTTTTCCTGCTGGCCCCATCCTTATGGAATTCTCTTCCTCAATCTTTGCGCACTGAATTGTGTTTTCTGAAATTCCGTAAGGGAATAAAAACTTGGCTTTTTAACAACTAATTTGATCTTATGATTCTCCCTTCCTTTCTCCGTTCAGTTTGCTCTAGCGCCGGGAAACCTCCGGGTAGCTGCGCGCTCAACAAATGCAATTATAAATAAATAAATAAATAAATACCTGGGCAGTACTAAGATTGGCAAACTCCTTGGTTATTAACAGACCTATTCTGAGATAACACAAGGCCTATTCTAGCATTATAGGTGGTGTATAACAATTCATCTCCTTTGTTTATTTAGAGCCCTGTCCTTAGATAACGTGGTTATTGAAAGGCAGAGCCTAATATAATAAATAACATGTCTTTACTTCCCAAGCAGTAGAGTAGCATGTGTATGATGAGCGTGTGAAAAGCTTTGAGAAATGTGAAGCTTGTTAAGGTTTTTTTTTTAAGGGACATTTATCGAAGACCTTTGTTGCAGCGAGAAACGATTCCTGCTGCAGTTCTGGGCAGAGGGTGGACTTCCACCACTCTGCAGCTGCCCCCACTCCTTCTCAAGCCCTCTGCTCCTAGTAAAGACCAAAGTACCACACCAGGCTGTCCCCCATCTCTCATGCGGCCCCCTGCTCTGGATCCCCTGTACCCTGCAGTGTCTGCATCTCTGTTCCCCTCATACCTGCCTGAGCTGGGAAAGGTGCTGCCATGATTACCTGCTGCAAAATATCCCATGCATGGGACATCCTGCAAGAGGCTACTGCCATCTGCAGTATACTGGGCAGGTTCAACTTTTACCTCTAGCGAAGATGGCAAACTCCATCCAGCCCAACGTTTCCCAAGTTCATTCAACCTCGTGGGTGAAGAATAAACATTCGCTCCTCCCTACAAATCATGCAGCTCTAAGGATTATAAATGCTTTGGTTATTCCCCTCTCCAGCTGCAAGGTCTTCTTTTGTATTTGAATTCTTTATTTCTTTTTCCAGCACAAACTAGCATGAGAGATGAGCAAGTATCACAGACAGATTACAACACTCGTGTGTGTGAAAAGAACGAGTCTAAAGGAAGAAACACAAGAGTAGAATGCAGTTGTAAATCCAAAAATACTGACATGGATATTCCTTGTAGATCAATAAAAGCAAAACAAGAACACACGTGTCCTCCAGAACATATCAGCACCACCACATCTACCAATGATGCATACTCTATGCTGACTGTTCAAGAAGTCTGGGGAGAGGAGGTAGCCTAATTGCTAGGGCAGTCCATTTTAAATCTGGGGAACCGGGTTCGACTCTTGGCAATGGCGCTCAACATCCTGTGATTCGGGGCAAATCACTTTATCTCAGGGTGCCTATCAGAAAATGAATGTGTCCGTCTGTAATGGAACTGGTGCTCATGTAAGGCGCTTTGATACCCTCGGGAGAAGTTTGCGCTATATAAAACTGGGGGGGGGGGGGGGGATCACCATTTAACATAAGTCGAAAAAGACTCTCCCACCCCCAGTTACTCCACCGTGGAACAATTATACATCACTGCCAACCCATCCTCCTCTGAGAAAATGGAAAGTCTTTTAAATCACCAGTATATAAGTGAGTAGGAGTGAGGAACCTCCCCTGTAATATCAGGGAGTAGGAGGAGCGCCCCTCCCCCACAGCAAGTTCTTCTTAAATTTAGGGACTCTCAGCAGAACACTGATTACCTCCTCTAATGAGAAACAGCAGAAGGCTTCTGCCGTAGGAACTTAAACTTTACCAGGTGGATTTTAATGTGGTCAAAGCAAACTGAACTGTTGTGTAGATCTGGACTTTGGTGCACTTTGAGTGAACTGCACCTGTGCCTAGTCAGTGACACTTGGGGTCTTACACACTAGGAAACACTGGTGGCGGAGGAGAGTGCCTCGCATAGCTGTAACTTAGAGCCATAATTGCACTGTGCAGTGTTACACTTCGCTGTTTGATTAAAGTGCTTTCTTTTCGCACTGGGCTGGGCAGTATGACACTGTGCCTTTTGATGGGCTGTTGACTTCTGAGCTCTCACCCATCATGCCGCCTCCCTCAGAAGCCTTGGACTGCTTCCCATGGCTGCTCTGAGAGTCAAGGAGGATTCGTACAGTGCAGGAGGTTATACGTGTATATTTAATGCCAGGACGCTAACGTCCCTTATAGACTTTTTACATTTCGAGTTTATTTTATTGTACATGTTCATATTGTGAAATGCTTCTGATTGAGTATTATGTAAGGACTGACTGTACTTAAGGAAGCCTCTGTGGATCCAATGTGTTGTATACTCATATAGCACTTATTATTCTGGTCTCCAGTAAATAATCTGACACAAAAAGCAACTCTACTTTCATATCAGTCAACAGATCAATAATTGTGAAAACTGAGCCATACTAGAGAAGAAGGTTCAATTCGAAATAATAATCGTACAGCCTTAAGGAACAAAGGGGCATATTAACAAGGGCTTTATCTCCGCTTTTTTGGCTTTAAAAGCCAAAGAAGCGGAGATAAAAATATCGCCCTATCAACAACAGGGTGCTAACATGCAAAATCGCATGTTAGCACCCTTTTTAGGTTTTGACTGGCCATGCGCTTTGCGCATGTGCCAAAAAAACCTCTTGAGTTGTGTGTGTGGGTCGGGATACGCCCCCTCCTCCGATTGGCTAGCTCCATAAATGGAGGCTAGCCATTGGACGAGGGGCCTGTCCGTCAATGCCGGACCAGATTCGGGGGCGTTCCCGAGATTCTTTGGCTTTTGCCGACGTCACGCGACGTCAGCCAAAAGCCGGGAACGCCCCCGAATCTGTCCCGGCATTGAGCCGGCACCCGCCTTCCGATGCAGCATTTTCATTGTTACTATAAGCTTGTTTATTTTATACATTTTAGCGTTGTGGACATTAAAAAGGACTGAAATGATGTACATATATGTGAATATCCGTTTTAGAGTTAGGTCCTTTGCTGGATGTGTTTTATTTCATGGGAGTAAAGTATACCGAATTCACGCTGGTTTCTCTTTATTTTAATGAGGCGAAAACAGACTAATTTGTGCGGTGATAAATGTCCCAGCGGCGAGCATGCTACTTTTTTTTATTTAATGACAGCCTCATTAGATGAAGTTATTTATTTAGAGCTTCCCATGTGTTACCTATTATAGGGCACCGACCCCCACTGTGAAACCACTAACTTTCCACTTTCCGACCAGAAAAGTGCACCCGGGATCACAGCATCGCCTAATTGTGCACTTCCCGCGGCAGCGAAGGCCACGAGGCAGCAATATTGTGCTACTGAAGACTGCCTGACCCGCTGGGCATTGACAAACATTGCATGCGTATTAACACGAGGAATAAAAAGGTCTGCTTACTACAGAACAAAGGGAATATTTCAAGTAGATAAACTTCCAAATAAGGTAGGAATCGTAAGCTGATAGTTAAAAAAAATGTTTATGCTGTCGCACTTTGAAACTTCCTGCTCACCTTTTAATAAAATTTCGTAACGAACATCAGGCAAACAAAGGAACCGAGAGTGGATTTTAAGGCGTGCAGATTCAGAGTCAGAGTGCAGATTCAGAGTCAGAGTGCAGATTCAGAGTCAGAGTGCAGAGTGCAGAGTGCAGAGTGCAGAGTGCAGAGTGCGAGTGCAGAGTGCAGACTGATAGTGCAGACTGATAGTGCAGACTGATAGTGCAGACTGATAGTGCAGACTGAGAGTGCAGATTGAGAGTGCAGAGTGCAGATTGAGAGTGCAGAGTGCAGATTGAGAGTGCAGAGTGCAGATTGAGAGTGCAGATTGAGAGTGCAGATTGAGAGTGCAGATTGAGAGTGCAGATTCAGAGTGCAGATTCAGAGTACAGATTCAGAGTGCAGATGCAGAGTGCAGATGCAGAGTGCAGATGCAGAGTGAGAGTGCAGATTGAGAGTGCAGATTGAGAGTGCAGAGTGCAGATTGAGAGTGCAGATTGAGAGTGCAGAGTGCAGATTGAGAGTGCAGATTGAGAGTGCAGATTGAGAGTGCAGATTGAGAGTGCAGATTGAGAGTGTAGAGTGAGAGTGTAGAGTGCAGATTGAGAGTGCAGATTGAGAGTGTAGAGTGCAGATTGAGAGTGAAGATTGAGAGTGTAGAGTGCAGATTGAGAGTGCAGAGTCCAGATTGAGAGTGCAGATTGAGAGTGCAGATTGAGAGTGCAGATTGAGAGTGCAGATTCAGAGTGCAGATTCAGAGTGCAGATTCAGAGTGCAGATTCAGAGTGCAGAGTGCAGATTCAGGGTGCAGATTCAGAGTGCAGAGTGCAGATTCAGAGTGCAGAGTGCAGATTCAGAGTGCAGAGTGCAGATTCAGAGTGCAGATTCAGAGTGCAGAGTGCAGATTCAGAGTCCAGAGTGCAGATGCAGAGTGAGAGTGCAGATTGAGAGTGCAGAGTGCAGATTGAGAGTGCAGATTGAGAGTGCAGATTGAGAGTGCAGATTGAGAGTGCAGATTGAGAGTGTAGAGTGAGAGTGTAGAGTGCAGATTGAGAGTGCAGATTGAGAGTGCAGATTGAGAGTGCAGATTGAGAGTGTAGAGTGCAGATTGAGAGTGTAGAGTGCAGATTGAGAGTGCAGATTGAGAGTGCAGATTGAGAGTGCAGATTGAGAGTGCAGATTCAGAGTGCAGATTCAGAGTGCAGATTCAGAGTGCAGATTCAGAGTGCAGAGTGCAGATGCAGAGTGCAGATTCAGAGTGCAGAGTGCAGATTCAGAGTGCAGAGTGCAGATTCAGAGTGCAGAGTGCAGATTCAGAGTGCAGAGTGCAGATTCAGAGTGCAGATTCAGAGTGCAGATTCAGAGTGCAGATTCAGAGTGCAGATTCAGAGTGCAGATTGCAGATTCAGAGTGCAAAGTGCAGATTCAGAGTGCAGAGTGCAGAGTGCAGATTCAGAGTGCAGATTCAGAGTGCAGAGTGCAGATTCAGAGTGCAGAGTGCAGATTCAGAGTGCAGAGTGCAGATTCAGAGTGCAGATTCAGAGTGCAGATTCAGAGTGCAGATTCAGAGTGCAGATTCAGAGTGCCGATTCAAGATTCAGAGTGCAGATTCAGAGTGCAGAGTGCAGATTCAGAGTGCAGAGTGCAGATTCAGAGTGCAGAGTGCAGATTCAGAGTGCAGATTCAGAGTGCAGATTCAGAGTGGAGATTCAGAGTGGAGATTCAGAGTGCAGAGTGGAGATTCAGAGTGGAGATTCAGAGTGCAGAGTGGAGATTCAGAGTGGAGATTCAGAGTGCAGATTCAAGATTCAGAGTGCAGATTCAGAGTGCAGAGTGCAGATTCAGAGTGCAAAGTGCAGATTCAGAGTGCAGAGTGCAGATTCAGAGTGCAGATTCAAGATTCAGAGTGCAAAGTGCAGATTCAGAGTGCAGATTCAAGATTCAGAGTGCGGATTCAAGATTCAGAGTGCAAAGTGCAGATTCAGAGTGCAGAGTGCAGATTCAGAGTGCAGAGTGCAGATTCAGAGTGCAGATTCAGCCCTGTGTGTGGTGAGGAGGGCCCCTCAGTGTTTCACATGCTTCTACGGAGGTTTAGGGACCTTGTTGCTTCACTGCTGATTGGGCTCTGAGACGACCATCCTGCCTAGTTACCTGTTGTGAATGGGTATAAACAATAAACGTCCGATTATGGTGCCGGTTGGACCTATCCCCCCCCTCAAGAACACAAAGAACCTACTGACATTTTCTACCTGAAATAGACCATCTAATTTGGAAAGACCACCCTGTGTCCTTCCTGATTTTATTTTCACCCAGTCACTAATCTCAAACTTATACTCCTTTCTCTCCATGCTCACATTTGTCCCCTTGCCTCCTACACCATTTCAACCTTTCAGCCATGCATGGACCAATTTAGTACCAGGTAAGCATCACACATCTATTGAAATGGGGGTCGCAGTGTGTAGGGCTTGCAGTGTGTGGGGGGGTCGTAGTGTGTGGGGGGGCTCTGTGTGGGTGTATGTGGAGGGCTCCGTGTGGGTGTGTGTGTGGGGGGGCTTTGTGTGGCTGTGTGTGTGGGGGGCTCTGTGTGGGTGTGTGTGTGGGGGGCTCTGTGTGTGTGTGTGGGGGGGCTCTGCGTGTGTGTGGGGGGCTCTCTGTGGGTGTTTGTGGGTGTCATTTGCGAGAGATAAAGCTAGTTGCATTGTAAATGACAATGCCATTTATTTATGTTTTAAAAAAACACATAAATAAAAATAATGTCAAGAGCAATGCCAATAGCTCTAACTTTAACAAAGGCAAAACCATTGCATTGTAAATGCTTGTTCACTATGCTTCTCTTTGCATCTCTAATGAGATGCAAAGAGGGTGTTCCAGAGCAAAATAATAGGAGAAATGTCGCTAAGCGACATTTCTCCTATTATCAAGCTTCACGCTAACCCTGTTAGAGACAAAAAAAGCAGCTCTAACCACGGTTAACGCTGCTTTTTTACGTCTGCTAATTTTCAGACTTAGCCATGTAATCCAATGGGAGGTGGATTACATGGCTAAATCCACCATGGGCTATCAACAAGGATATCCCTATCCTTGTAGTTTTATTGCTGCATTACCAGCAATAACCTCCCAATATGCCGCTATCGCTGGATTTTTTATCACCTAGGTGGTTAGCGTTGTTAATAATGCGATAACCAGGGGATATTATCCAGCGATAGCGGGCGTTAAAAAAATTAATGCTAAGCGCCCTTAGCGTTAATTTTCTCTGTTCCTTGTTACTATGCCCCAAAGTTTCACAAGCACTGCTCTGTAAGTGCAAAACTAAAGAACCAAGGGGCATATCATCAATGGCCAGCGAAAATTATCGCTGGCCGTGTTTAGCGTGCTGAAAATGAATGCCGCCTATCGCCCGGTGAGCGCACTATCATCAACGCGCATCGCCGAGGCGATAGAAATCCAAGCAATAGCGGCGATAAAGGGCAATATCGCAGGATTACCTGCGAGAACAAAACAGCGATAGTGAAAACATTGGCGAAAGGGAGATGTGGAGTCAGCATGATGATCCACCTCCCATGTTAAACATGGCTAAGTCAAAGAATTAGCAGGTGTAAAGAACAGGTGATATAGCCTGTTAGCGCTAATTTTAAAGTCACTAGGCCGGTTAGCGTTTCAATTGTTGATAGGGAGATGCTTTGATAGCGATTATTTTCGCTGTATTTCGCACAGGAACGCCTACCTCGCATCTCATTAGCGATGCGAGGTGAGGCAAAAAGAAAATGGGAGCTAAAGCATGGATTCACGCGTTAGCGTGTCCATGCTGATAGGGCGATACAATTATCGCCGCTTTTTGTCCAGAAACTAACACAAAAGCGGCGATAATTTTAGAGACAACCCTTGATGATATGCCCCTAAGAAGTTTGTAAATGACCCAACAACGTATTTTGCTACTTTTTCACAATAACAATATGTATCTTAAAATCATTACTACATTGATTTAAGTCTACAATCCAGCTTAATATTTGTTCTTCAGACATCACCAGCAGCGCCTAATTGAGAGACACAGCTTTTCTTTCACCAGTAAAAGTTTGACAAATAATGATCATTCAAGATTTGCACTGGCTAAAAGGGAGTGGGAGCATACAGTCATCCGATGCGTGTACTTCTGTAGAAGTGAGAGAGAAAGAAAAAGTGAACATTTTCTAAGAAAGAAGAGGTGAGACAGAGGAACATGAATATGTCAACATGTGGAGGTGAAAAAGTGCAAAAAAAGTAGGAGTTAAGACCTAAAGAGATATAAACAATAGTCAGAGGCCCTCATTATGAGTGGATCTTTCTTTTCCAATTTCCGTGCAAAATATTGTTTGTAGAAGAATCGTAATTTTCGCCAGGTAAATTTCAACTCGTTTCAACCTGACTTATTTAACCGGGTGAAAATGGCCAAAAATACCATGACATGCAGGTTCTGGTGCACCATTTTAAAGGGCACAACTTGTTATAAGCACAGGGACGACTGACATGTATTTAGAGTGGTGGGGCAGACAAAATTCGGTGGTAACAAAATAATTTTAAAAATAGCACTTACCTTTCTGACTTACGGAGAACTTCCTCCTCTCTCAGGTGTTTCTGGACCCAGGATACTGCACTACCCAATCCTGGAGCTGCTTTCATGTTGTTAAGCAGCATGTGAGAAGCATCAGGATTGGAGGGAGCGGCCTCTCTCGGTTCTCTTAAGAGCACTGGAGGCCTGCACTTTCTCTAACTCAGTTGTCTAAGACAGCTAGGTTAGAGAGGCTTAAAATGCGCATGTCTGACTGCCAAGTCGCAATACGCTGGACAAAGGGACATGTGCACTTTATACATAAGAGTATAGAGCTCCCTGCTGCCACTCAGCAGCAATTGCCCTCCTCCATCCTGACTCTAAGTTAAGGGCGGGTTGCTGAAAAATAAAGTGATAATCAATAAACTTTATTACTATTTTATTTTTCAGCTGCTCTGGGACATTTTTTTTGTGGGGCAACGCTCCGCCGCTCTCAGGGAGGAGGCACTCCTGAATAAGCAAGAATGATGGCACACTGAAAATTCTGATCCCTGTGGAATTGGATTTTAAAAGATGAGATAAATTATAATCTCCTTTCCAGTAGGGCCACTCGCAATGAGGGCCAGAGTTTAGGGGAGTTTGAGCCAAGGCTGCATGGGAAACCAAAAGCAGCCTGGCAAAATGTTCAAACACTGTATTGCAAGAGGCTGCGACTAGAATGGTGACATGGTTGGGTCTTGGCAGAATATCCTGCTCTGAAAGCAGTCTCATAACCTGCAGCCTGAATATCCATTCCAGCCCTGAGGAGTGAGATGGAGCCGGAGAGACGGGGTGAGATCGCGGAGGTAGAAATAATCTTTGAGAGGTGAGAAAAAGGTGAGCATAGACGTATCAGAGCTCTCAAGATTGCCAGTGAGTAATTCTTCCAGTAGTTTTTTCCTACGCATTCTACGACTTGTAGTCCTATTTATGCCATTATAAAATGACTACTATCAGTTTGAGAACGCTAACCAAGAACATGGACTGGATGAGCCACCTATGCATGGACTTGAGAAGCTTGAGAGCCCTGAGATATGTGAAGGACAGATGTGAGAAAGGGAGGCATGAGAGACTATAGTTGGATGGTGGTCAGAAAGAGGATGTATGTGTGTCTGGTGAGCTAATTGAGGGTGATGGAGTGGTATGTAACAGGATGGAGGGTGCTCCAGTTGTAGGTGGAGCACTCTACTGCAAAGGGGCTAGCTGCATCCCCACTCCTCTAAATACAAAGGGTCCACGCATGTCCCGGGATAATGAGACTCTGCCTGGAGTATCGGTACTGGACATAGCATCTCCTCCAACCCCTGCCCTAACAGGGTGCTGTGCCCCTCTTCCTGGGCTCCAGCTGCACGTGTGGGGCCTGCAGCGCCTCTGCCAAGCGCCCTGCATCTAACGGGGCCAAGTGTGCAGTGCAGCCCTGCGAGGGAGGGTCGCCTATGGAAGTGAGGAGCCCAGGTGAATGAGGGCCGCCCCGACTAAACTCCTTCCACCATTCTTTTGATTAAACTCTTCAGGAGGGGACTTTGTATTCAAGGAGAGGCGACCACCAGAGGCTAGTAGGGTGTTTCTTTTAGAGCCACAAGCCTTGGGTGACCCGTGACAGCAAAGGAGTTATAGGTTTGCTATATGATATGCAGACTTTTCAAAAGCAATAACACCTTCCTTCTCGCTAACTACACAAGTCCTGCGTTTTTACTCCTGCAATTTAATACGTGTGAGGGTTTATATATTGTAAGTTGCAGAAAGTGCGGCAGATTTAGCTTGGTTGTAAGAGGCGGGTGGCAGAATATAACATGAGGGAAAAAAGGAAAGTAGAGCCAGCGATATGGAGGAGTGGCCTCGATGGCACACAGAGCCTCCTGCCAGGGCACTCATCCACCCACGACAGCCCACAACTCTAGCAGCAGAGACAGAAGGCGGCGAACAGAACCCATAGAAACTGTAGCCAGAGCAAAAGCCGAACAGAAGATGGTGAGACAAGCCTCAAAGCAATTCGCTGCACAACATAAAATGGCTGACTCGAGGCAAGAAGGGTGATTGGGTGGGGGTCAGGGGACGGAGTATGGGAAAAATAACCTGTAAGGAAAAGAAGAAAAACAAAGACCAGTCAGATAGCAACAGACAGAAATTAGGTCCATAGCAACAAGCACAGAGAAGATAGGTCCCACAGCAACGAAACGGAGATGCAAGTTCGTCTCTTAGCAACAGGATGAGATTGAAAATGGTCCTATACCAACTGGTAGAGGATGAAAACGGTGTTTCCATGGCAACAGGAGAAGAATACTAGACCTCCAGCAACTTAGAACAAGGAGATTTAATTCCTGTTTTCCACGAATTGGCCATTCGCTGACCATCTAACAGTATTAATGTCCACAGCGCATCTGAGTGCCAAAGGCGTAGTACAAGCAGAGACTGCGTTCCAGTGGGGCAGTATGGGCATGAAAGCAGGGGTGTTGTGGCGTCAGTGCAAAATGTGTTGTGTGCATTGGGGGTAGTGCAATGAACAGGAGTTGTGCAATAAAGAGAGTGCATGTCTTGGCAGTGCTGTGAGGTTGTACATGGAGTTGCGGCTGTGCTCTGAAGAGGTGCATGGATTTGGGAGTGCTGTTAGTGCATGGGGGTGGAGGTGCTTTGCCTGAGGTTTGGGGGGTTGAGGGGGTGCTGATCTCATTCGTGTGGTTGGAAAGTGCTGTGAGATGGCTCCTGGGTTTGCTGTGCTTGGAATGAGGGTTTGCAGATGTAACGAATGGTGTTGTGCCTAGAGGTAGTGCCCTGGATTGGTGAATCATGTGAGCTAGCGCATGGGACTGGAGGTGCTGTGCATATGATGAGTTATTTTTTGAAGCGCATGGGTGTGGTGTTATCCCGAGAGATAGAGCACGGGATTGGGGATTGCTGTGTGGTTGGATGTGGTGTTATCCCTAAAGATAGAGCATGGGATTGGGGATTGCTGTTTGGTTGAGAAGAGGAATGGAAGTGCTGTACATGGAATAAGGGTGTATGCTGATGTAGTGGGTGGTATGGTGGTTGTGCTGTGGGGCTGTGAGTGGGATCGCTGGTGCACGATGGGAACAGCACATTGCATTCCTCTGTACAGGTATGGCCTCCATCTGTCATTACCACACCCGCGGGCCGCTAAAGGCTGTCCGAAGGCCACGTCTACAGTTGCATGACATACCTCCATGAAGGACTCTCCTCGTGTGGATGCCGTGTCTGAATCACCAAGCCCCATGTGTGTCACATTCTGTAATGTCACCTGGTATCTGTGTTGCATACAACTGGCACTACCATAGCCTTATGGCTCTGTGAATGGCACGATTTCCTGTTATTGCAGGATATCCTGGTGTCTGATGAGAGTGGTGATTTCTCTCTCCCGTAATCAGAAACTGGGTCACCTACAGTCAGTGTCTCAAGGTCCTATTGTAAGTCAAATTATCACCAAGTCCTAGTGTCACTTATTCCGTCTCCTTATCCTGCTGTTACCGGGCTGCAGTTCAGGTGATGCTGGGTGCACATGACCTTGCAGACAGGAGCTGGACAGGATGGCTGAAGAGTAGAGGGCAGGGTGTTGGGACCAACGTCTTCTGCATGGCTTTGGGAAGCTGAACAGCTCTGACTTGAGATTTTTTCTGCCCAAACTTCGGTTTTGCTCTTGTGAGGTTGGCAAACAAGCGAGCCCACTGGGTATGTCACTCTGACGTCTGCCAACGGAGAGTTATGTGCTCAGATATCAGGGAGACGTACAACATGTACCCTGTCACCAGGTGAGAGTGGCTCCAGCCTTCTAAACCCAAGGTAGGAGGTAACCAACAGTGGTGGATGCACCACTCTTGACCAGCAGAATAGGCCTTTTACCTTGGTGACCTGCATCTCAGCCATAAAGGACTGTATGTACCTTCTTCTTGCACCTCGTCTGTAAAAGCAAAGCTGCATCTTGTGTGTGTGAAGAGGTTTCTACTTCATTCTCTTTCTCCCAATGTAGTATTCCTTATCTTTATTTAATGTACCGCCGACCCCCAGTTTCTTGAGTTGTGCCCATCTTCATAGGCATTGGAGCAGGCGAGGGTATCCAGTCTAAGGCAAATGCCCGTTTCATCTTGAAAAGTCAGAACAGGTCTATCTTGAGATCCTAGACTCAAAACCCCAAAAATCTGATCAACATCCAGGACAAGATGCTTCTACAGACCGGAAAGAGACCAAAAACGTTTAAATTAGTCAGACCATCCGTTTGGCTCTGGCATCTCACCTGGACTATCAGACCGTGTATGTGGGCAGGCCATGCCAGACTTGACATCTAGGAGGCCTACATGCCAATGCAGGAAAAAAGGATAAAAGAACTACAAGAGGTTGAACAACTGGAACAGAACTCTATTCCACGTGGAAGAATTTTCGTGGATCTGACACCTTCCCTTGCCACAGATTGACCCTACCCACCAAGCTCCCTGCTCATTTGGAGCGGAAACACCATGGACTGGCATATGTCATAGACAGGACTGAGGGGGAAAGAGACATTAAGGTTCCACTTACTGTGTGTTACAGGTTCACCCCTAGAAGCGGAAGCATTTGCAAGGAGGTGGACAAATGAGTGAGTCAGGGGCTGGAGGACTTTCAGTGAAGTACACAGGCTGAGGAGTGAGACGTCATCATATGCTCTGCTTGGTCAGAGATCACGGCAATGCCAATAGAGCGCGATCCACATGCAGCCGAGTCCGTGTCTTCCTCAGGGCGTGCCTTAAGTAAGACCGGTATACCTAAACGCGGGTCCCGTGCTCACTCTGCCATCGGACTCAACTTGCACCACAATGACAAGGCTCAAGTAGACTGAATCCGGACTAGGGCTGTCACTGTACCCATTGAGAGGAGACGTGGCCTGGCAGTTCAGGATAGACTCTTCCTGAGTTTTTGCATTGCATGTGCATATGCTGCGTTATCGTACTCAGTCCAAGTAATGCAGCTTGGAAGAACGGTTCCCATAGCAACAAGGTTATCAAGTAAAGTAGTTAGTAACCTCGACACGGCAGTCGTACATGATGTAGTGGATGCAGTCTTTTGCAGGTCCAGATTCTTGAGCTCCCTTTAGAGCATCAAGTGCTTCTAGCATTTCATATGGAGGCGGGCCATGGACTGTTAATCTATGGCTTGTATAGTCTCTTTTATTCCAATAAAGAGTGTTTTAAAAAGTGCTGCTACACAATGTAACAAACGCCGGGTCTGTTCTAAAATGCAGGGATTGACATAAGCAGTCCTCCTGCATGCGCATTGTGACATAAGCAGCAGGAGGAGGAGGAGGCCGCAGTGTCAGGTCACACACACTTATTCAGAACACACGATTTGAAGTTTTTTCTGGGTGGAAAGGATCTGCATTCTGTAGTCTTGGTGGTTGGAGTCGAGGTTCTGTGCTGCGAGCAGCACCGCTGTGGTTCCCTTCGACCTTCTGTGCTGTGTACAGTTTCCATCTGGTAGCTCTGGTCAGCACAAGCCATCCGCTGCAGACCCTAAGCAAGTGCTCCCCAAGGGACGGTACTCCAAGCTTCTGCAACAATCGTGCAGTTAATAAACACACATTGGCATAGTCAACAGGTCTCGCCTTTGGGATCTTATAAGTGTCTGGCCATGCAGCACATTATCTTGGGTGCTGTGCTACCACGGATTCAAGAGCTATACAAATACTACACACTGTTTCATGCAGTCTGATTCAGGAATACATGCTTGTCTCAGGAAACATTTATGGACACATTCCATATCTTTTTAACGCACAGACAAAAGACAAGTGCCTTGATGCAAGTCAACAGTGCTATAACATTTGCAGTGGTGGCCGGCATGGCTTGTGGGTGGCAGGTCGGGCGGGAGCGTGAAATATAAAAGAAAAAACTAAAAAAAAAACCTTACCTTGCCGCAGGGTCTCTGCTCCTGCTCTCCTCGCTGAACTCTAGGAACGGAAGCATAGCCAGACCCCACTGACCAATCACAACGCTGCAATGCAGCATTGTGATTGGTAAGAACCCAGGCTCCCCTGACCAATCACAACGCTGCAATGCAATGATGTGAGCATCCTGGTTCGACGCTCAGCCAGGACTGAGGGCCTGGGCATGTTCTCCATGCAGGCTGTAATGCAGCCTGCATGCAGAACAGGGAAAGTGCGTATGACTGCTTTCTGCGGTCCAAGAGAGCAGGCCAAACAGTCATGTGCACTGAGTGGGCAAACCACTCCTTCCCTGCCATGTTCTGAGAGCAGAGCAGTCCCGTCCGCAAAGCAGCATGGAACCATAAAATAATAATAACTCAAAGTTATGATAACTTTGAGTTATCATCATTTTATGTTTCTACTTCAGACTACTAAAAAGTAGTGAGCTACGCTCCACCGCCATAGAGGAGGAGCCGCCACTGAACATTTGGTAACCAACTGCATCACTAGAGTATTGACCAACCCATGACAAAAAAGCAGTGAAGTACTTTCCAATGGCAGAGACGTCAGACCCCTCCTCCCCCAGACCTCTATTCCCCAGATGCCCGTCTTCAGAGTTTTCCATT
Organism: Lissotriton helveticus; assembly: GCF_964261635.1. NCBI lineage: Eukaryota > Metazoa > Chordata > Amphibia > Caudata > Salamandridae > Lissotriton > Lissotriton helveticus. The sequence goes on from NC_136061.1 coordinate 669,941,978, forward strand.
TAAAACGCTGCTCGCACCATCAGTTCTCTGCCTATAGGAGCACTGGACATAGCAACAACAACAAAATACTCCCATTTGTCAGGTAGAGAGGAAGTAATGAATAAACAGGGATGGTGTTGGCATCTCCTAATTTCCACACACCAAAAAAATTGAAAAATTAATCTGACCATGTGTAATGTTACTAGTGATCATGTAAAGCCCTCCAACACCTTTGGGTCACTCGAGTTCACATTATATAAACAAGCGTCAGAGAAAATGAGTCAGGAGTTGTCCAAGCCTTACCCTCAACTGTGATGCAAGGTTGGGCTGCTGGAGGTCTGGTGACTGAGGCTCACTAAAGCAACAAACAAGAGAAGTAGGAGGAGTTTGGGGAACATTCACACTTTGAAGTCAGAGAAAATTAAAGTGGCGCCCTCGAAAACAGCATCTGACATTTCATTTTGATATTTGAACAGGATGGGGAGATTAAGTGACGGGCGCCAAAGCTGATCCACCTAAGACAGGTCCCTCAAATGAACTCAAACACAGAAGTGTAATGTTACCAGAAATTGGCCGGTGCTCTGTGGGATGCAACCAAACACAAAAAGGAGGGACACAGAGGAAGGATTTACCACTAGTAAGCAAGCATTTTTGAAAGACAATGAAATGGACAAATAAAAGGGCAATGTGCGGGCTGTAAGCCCACAGAGTAAATACAGTAGGTCTCAAACAGACAGCACCTGTGCTTCCTAGATTCGACCTAAAAAAATCTATGCTTCTAACTTAGGTCATATTTTCGTTTTATCAGAAAATGTGTTAATATTGAGAAAAATCGATGTCTGTGTTTATAATGATGCAAACACAACGAGATGATGGATGGAGTGCTGAAACTTTTCAGACACTCACCCCCAGTCACAGATCTGGGTTGAATTCATCATCGCTCTTTAGCTCACTTTGCCACCCCAGTTCAGATCCAGCCATATGCGAATTAGTCATGACCCAGTTCATCATGGGAACAGTCCAGCATGAACTGCCAAGCCGTCTTCCCTGGAACGGAAACAAGCATCCTGGGACCAGTTTTGGGGTAACACACCTCATCAGCCAAACTAGCTTACACTACAAAGTGTCACTATAAAGTGAGCAAGGGACCCACGTCTGGGTATACCCTGCCAAACGTAGGGCAAACAAAGCAAACACAAGGACTCTCACCCCAGTCACAGATCTGGGTTGAATCAATCATCGTTCTTTAGCTCACTTCGCAACCCCAGTTCATAACCCAGCCATATGCAAATCTGTCTTGACGCTGTTTCTCATGGGAACAGTCCAGCCCAAACTGCCAAGTCAGGTCTTCCCCTGGAACAGAAACAAGCATCCTGGGACCAGTTTTGGGGTAACACCCCTTATTAGCCAGGCTAGCTTTCCAGGTAAGTCCGGGCCTGCAGTTCGGGCTGGACTGTTCCTATGGGGAACAGGGTCAAGACTGATTTGCATATCGGTGAATCTGAACTGAAATGGCATGGGGAGCAAAAAACAATGGATTTAGGTCCATATCTCTGCACTGGGGTGAATGTTTGACATTGTTCAGCATTCTGTCCATCAATTGGTTTTTTTTGCATTTGTCACCCAGATTCGGATAGGGATGTCCAGACGTGGTCCTGTGCTCTCCGTGCCACTGGAGTCAAACTAGCCTGGTTGATGAGGGGTGATACCCTGAAACCGGCCATAGGATACTTGTTTCTAGTCCAGGGAGGATCTGGCCTGCAAGTTCGGGCTGGACTGTTCCTACAGTGTCAAAACTGACTTGCATATGGCTAGGCCTGAACTGGAATGGCATGGGGAGCAAAAAACGATGGATTTAGGCCAGATCTCTGTACTGGAGTGAATGTATGACATTGTTCAGCATTCTGTCCTTCAATTTTTCTTTTTGTGTTTACAATGATATACTCGCATATACAAGCTAAATCCCATCACTATTGACAAACTTGCCGGTCATGAACTCTCCATCAACCCCAACTCAGAAATACGTGGTCAGGCAGGCTCAGCGACATAGGCCTGAGGTTACTGATTGACAGGTCACAGGTGGGGTGGCATGAAGCCAGCAGACAAACGCGTGAACAGGAAACTCAGGTCCATCCCTCAGATACGCAAAGTGACATCACAATGGTCCATGGAGATTGGCCCCAAAAAAATCACACATGAAGGGAGGTGTGCACGCATTCCAACATCATAAAGTCAGATGCCACACAAAGTTGGGTATACATAGCTAAACAGGACACAGCACATACAGTGATCATGCGCCCCTCATGCCGGGCATCTGGACACGTTACCCACTGGCTCCTGTTGTGTTTCCAAGCAAGATCGAGGCCCACCTGCATTTGTTATCAGAGGCCTTATTTATGATTCCACAGACAAGGTCCACATTCTTTTACCAAAAAAGGATTGCCAAAAGTACCTCATGACACCCAAAAGCTGCATGAAGACTCGTTCAAATTGATTGTACTGAACAGTCCTCAGACCAGTTTCTGTAACTAAGCTCCCAGCCAAAGTGTTTAATTAAACCAACTGTTCCTGTTTCTCCAAATTTCTCATCTTTCATTTTTTCAAGGTAAATTCATATTTGAGCTACAATTGTGCAGGACACAGTGGCGTAACCAGGATGTAGTTGAAGCCAATAGATTTTGGGAAACCATCTCCCTAAACCTCTCGTTACATGGTCCAAAATAAAACTGCCATAATCTGGGTGCCGTGTCTCCTTGAACCTGTGAACTAGGTGTAACTGCACCTGCGGCATCATTGATTGACACCCCCTTGAATCGAAACAGAATCCATCTGCAAAGTGCACCCACGCCCTCAGAGTTCACAGGAGTGGTTCCTTGGACATGCTGAGGAAGGGCCCCAGATCACTTTCCAATTAAAGAAGGTACAATACATTTTGTGGGTATTCCAGTCTTTGCCATCTGTTCGCCAAACCATCAGCAAAGCAGTCGACATACACATAAAGCCCAGAAGATCCCCTTTAGGATCTGCCATCACCAGCAGACAAAATCACTTGTAAGAGAGCAAAGCCCTGCTCAGATTCCCCTCAGGATCCGCTGCGCTACTTCTAGATTAGAGCTCTCTCCTAAGCCCTGTTCCACCATGCAGCCCACAGATGCAAAGACACCCCTACCTACAAGTCATGGAGCTCTTGAAAGAGTGGGTCCGGGCTCACCCGTATTCATTGCATAGGCAGACTAACCACCCACAGCAGCTCACCTACACAGTAATGCATGAGTGGGTCATGGGCTGTCCCATGGGGGCCTGCCCTGTAGGCCTAATCAGCAGCAGGCAACCCCACAACTTATGAAGCACAAGATATCTCTGGGCTTTCCACGGGCAGCCCAAGCACCAGCAGGCAAGTGAAGGTAGGGGAAAAATCCAACAAAAGGGGGCAGCAGGCAACAAGGGAACCTACAAGCTAAGATCTACAACTGCTGAGACCCCAAAGGATCTGTCTCCAGGCCTCGACAACTACCAGACACGCAAGCTGCTTTCACCCCAAATAGGCCAACCAACCACAGACAAAGCGTTCTCCTGTCTAGATTGGTTCTCTTCTGTGGCATATAGCTCAAGCACCTGCAGGAAACAGCACACACAATCCGAGGTCAGACCTTTACCTAAATGAGACAATGGGAATAAGAGAGGAGTGACTGAGCAAAACAGGCTGGTGAGGTCATCAAAACCATCATGCACCATGGTCCCCCTTTCACCAATATCCTTCTAGATGCTCTGCTCAGGCCTGTATTAGAGATATGGAGGTGGAGCAATGACCCATCTACTATTCCCAGTGGATAGCGAACACACCCCAAACTCGGTGCTCAGCATATATCTGACTTTGTCGGTCCCTTGTTTCAGAGAAGTATTCTTTATCTAAGATCACAAGTGAGAATGTGGCATAGGGGCCAGAGCTGTCGACTTTGGAATGGAGGATCCAGGTTTGAGCCTCAGCGTCGACTCAACATCCTGCTATTCTGGCCAAATTACTTAATCTCCCTGTGCCTCTGAACGGCGACTGGCTATCCTCTTTTCAAATCAGAGTATATAGAGACCCAATAGAAGTCGGCAGGCAAAACGCGTAGATATGTGAAAAACTACTTTGAAGAACACTGTGTATTACTTTTTTCACATGAACTGATGGAATAAAAATCAAGTACAGAACTTGCATCTTGAACGTTGTCGTTCCTGGATTGTGCCGCTGCGTGAGGTGTTGGGAAGATGGAACACCTAAAGGGAGATATATATATGTGTATACATATTTTACTTATTTTATTTTAAAAGTTTTGTATAGCGAACATGACCCAAGCGGGTATCAGAGCGCTTTACTGAAGCAGGTCGACATACAAACAGGGCGACAATAGAGTAAAGCAAGATTAATATACAGTAACAGTAATGTACAGCAATAGTAACAGCCACATATAGACAAATAATGAAGGCTATCGGAGCCATGACATTCCAAAATACCATAGGTAGTCAATGGACCAAAAAGGTCGGCCGGGACTGCACTTTAGCCCAGAGAGGTAGTCATAAGTAGAGTTTTCACTTCCCTTTTGAAGGACTCTGTTGATGAAATCAGTTTAATTTCCGTAGGTAGGGTGTTCCAGATTCTCCGAGCGACACCTGAGAAGGCATGATTGTAGGTTTTTGTTAGGCTTCAACAGCAAGGTGCGGGAGCTCCTAGAGGAGCGGGTACGTCCGGAAAGGACTAGCTTGTAAGCAAGGTATAGAGGAGTGTTGAAATGAAGTGTTTTGTGTGTCATACAGGCCAGTTTTAGTTGTATCCTTGCCTTGAATGGTAGCCATTTTAAAGTTTTCAAAATCAGTGAGACGTGGTTGGATTTCCTGGAGCCCAAGATTATCCTAGCAGCAGCATTCAATGAGGCCCTGAGAGGAGTCAGCCTGTACCTTGGTAGTCCACAGAGGGTTGAACTGCCATAATCGAGTCGGGAGATCACTAATGCTTGCACAGCAGATATATATAGAAGCATTTGCAATGCAACAGGTCTCGCATTTTACGCAAGTTTGAGCTATTTCCGTTGAAAATGACAATGCATTGTATTTATGTTTTGGTTTTTAAAACATAAAAAAAAGGCATTGTCATTTCCAATGCTAAGAGCTTAAACTCTTGCAATTGCGAAACTGAAGTCAGACGAAGCACTGTAATCCCAGAGCTGGCCAGGCTGACGCTCCTCTGCCGCTGCCTCTGTGCCAGAGCGTCATCCCTGCCTAGCGGCTCCTTCTTCCAGCTCGCTCTGCCGCTGCTAATGCCTGCTCCTGTCCTCTGTGATTTTACCAAAAGCATAGAGTAGGCGGCATCGCTCCCAGCAACACCGTAAAAAAATCACATGGTTATTTTACGAAGTTGCTGGGAGCAATGCTGTCAACACTTTGGTTTGGGTGAAATCATGGACGGGAGAAAGGCATGCGACTGCCAGAATTAACAAGCATTGGCATAGCCAATAAGACTAGCTTTTGGGACCTTATAGGTATTTAGTTACGCAGCACAATATCCTTGGTGTAACAACATCAACTGTTGCATGGCTAAACACTTATAAGGTCCCAAAGTCAAGACCTATTGGCTAAGCCAATGCTTGTTGGGTTGTGTCTGTGATATAGACCATTATGCTTCATAAATAATGGGTTTATGTTTTTGTTTTAAATGCTTTGTTTGTGAAAACAGCGGCTTTCATTAAAAAAAGAAAATAAATATTTCTTATGGCGACAACAAAAGAATTTTGGATAGTAAAGTATTATTTTTTAATTAAAAAACGAATGAAGTGGTCAGCCAGAAAATTACAAGAATGTGCACGGTCAGTCACTAGTATGCTAGTAATATGCCAGGGATAACAACAAATGCAACCACAAATGCCTCCACTTTGTCAGGCATAGCGAAAAAAATGCAAAACAATACTATATCTACACCAGAGAACAATGCAGCTGACAATCTTATATTAATAAAGCAATATTATTGTGTTTTTTTTGTCATTTAAAATTGTGTTTGTCTTTGTCTTCCTGTTATCGGTTGTAATTTAGTGTCACTCTGCAGTGCCTCGAGTTTTTTTGTCTTTTGTTGATGTGCTTATGTAATACATTTCTCTTTGTTATTTGCATGACAGGAGAGAGTGTGATACAGCAGTAGTGTATGTGCGAGAGACACGGGGCAAACGAGGGTTTAGAGAGAAGTGTGCGTGAGAGGCAGGGAGAGATGAATGGTTAGAGAAGGATGGGACAGGGAAGAAGTTCTTCTTCGAGACCCCTGTAAACTGATGGGTTTGTACAATCCGTGCTAGTTCCTGCACAGAAAGTTAAAAGGCTTTCAACCATACAACAATGGTATGAAGGTCTCTGTCTAATGAAAAACAAATATTATAATCCTGAAAACTTCACACTACCTGGAGTCATCATAAGTCATGGGGCTGTCTAGCATACAACAGGAACCCACAGCCTCTCAGATGTTCCATAATCCCAATTAAGGTCACTGAATGGAGCCCAGAGGACCTTACTGTACAATTGGTAATCTGATGTACAGCGCTCACTGCAACAAAAGCCACTCTTCAACCAGCAGGCCAGAGGCGGACACAGCGTCAACTGAGAAAAGTTGCCAACACCACCGCAGGAGCCAGAGAAAAGGAGGGAGACATCGGGAGCGAGAGGAAAGTGGGAAGAGAAGTGAGGGGGGGTTGGGGTGAATGGAGAGACAGAGTGGTACACGCGAGGGTCAAAAGCAGATATGGCAGGAGCCACAAATAAGGAGGGAGACATCGGGAGCGAGAGGAAAGTGGAAAGAGAAGTGAGGGTGGGGAGGGGTGAAGGAGACTGAGTGGTGTGCGCACGAGGGTCAAAAGCAGACATGGCAGGAGCCAGAGACAAGGAGGGAGACATCGTGAGCAAGAGGAAAAGAAGAGAAGTGAGGGGGGGGAGGGGTGAATGAGAGACAGAGTGGTGCGAGGGTCAAAAGCAGACATGGCAGGAGCCAGAGACAAAGAGAGAGTCATCGGGAGCGAGAGGAAAGTGGGAAGAGAAGTGAGGGGTGAGTGGGAGAAGGGCAGGGGTAGGGGAGGGGATTCACGCGCTGTAAGGCTTAATGAGCCATTACAGAAAGCCACATGGGAGCTGTGCACGTCCACGTTCACATAAACGCACGCTGGTTGCCGGCAAAAGCCTTTGGGTAGCACTTTGAAAGCCCAGTTATTAAATTTCTCGCCAGAGCAGCGCACGCGCTGGCTCAGGCGAGACCTAAAAAACAACACCACCGAGTTGGGCGAGCTACGCACAACAAAAATTAATTAAAAAAATGAGTTAGCAACCTGCGCACCCGTCCCTTGAGTGGTGGGTGTGGCTCCACTGTGTAAGAGAAAGCACACATAGCACGCTGCACACACAAAACAAAAAGCAGCCCCCATTGCTAAAGCTCACGTCCCATCAGTGGATTTTTACATTAATTAAGCAAAGATTTCTTGCTAAGGGCTATTACAAGCTATACTGTAAGGACATGGTAAACGGTCCAGTCCTGATGGAAGGTTACAAATTAAGACAAGGTGGTACTAAGGAGGGACTAACAGACCTATTAACAAATCAGAAGCCAGCGATTACAAAGGACAATGACACACCAATTAAAAATATGGGCGGGGCAACAAGTCTACACTCCAATACAGCATGCCTCGTAGAGCAGCGCATGCGCAGACCAGGTTCGACGTAAATAAAACATGGCATTGAAATGGATTTAGATTGCTTGTTTTAAAGTAGTGGTCATGCTCGCTTTTAGGTCAAGTCTACTGAGCATGCATGTGCTGCCTGTCACGAGACATATTGTGGGCTCACCAAGAACATTAAGATCTGTCCATTGGTTGGCTTTCCCGTCCCTCACAATCATTAAAATATAGAATTATCAAACTTCCCAGCAGTAAAACAGACACCCTTAAAACAAACATGCTGTCTTTCTCAAATAAAAGATAGTTGGAAATCAGAACCATCTTGTCCTGGGATCACATTTTTGGTGACTTAAGCTTTAGTCATATACTACCTTATATAAACTGGATAAAGTAATCAGACTTTGTAGGAACTAAATCAAAACAATGCCTTACTGAGTAAGCAGATTGGTTTTCCAGTTGGCACCAGCTCACTCGCTGTTAATGAAGCAACTGGTTCAGTCCGAGAACTTGAAAAACATTTTTCAGGTGCATTAGTCAAACTAAACCAAGACTACGACTCTCAGAATGCATTGCTCTTGGCTAGCAATATTTTTTCTTAGACCTCGGTTATTCTGGTGAGAGAGCACAAGTCTGAAAAATGTATAAGTGCACCATATTTACAAGCACGTAGTTAGTTTAAACATGCGCTGAACACGAGTGTTTTATATTTAGAAGTGAAATACACAGAGTATCTTATATTCAGTAGTGAAATGCATAGAATGTTTAAGTAGAGTAACAATAGTCATAACTGTGTGAGATTAATGTAGAATCGTTTGGGATGAATATGAAAACCTCACGTTCTCATGTTAAAGGAATAATGTAAGAGTTGAATGGAACTCTGAAAACCAGTATATTGTGTAGGCCTTAGGGCAATTCACAGCAAATCTAAACGTGCTGCTAAAATAATGTGAGATGGGGTTAACATGGTTCTTCCAAAAATGTATTATCGAATTAAGTTTGAAATATATGCTTTATAGATGTGTTGTTTTAGAAACGTATGCTAGTTAAGAATGCTGTTTAAATCAAGTTAAATGTTTTAGAGTGCAGGGACCCGCTTCGTGTAAATCAAGTAGGCCTGAACTGATAATGTCATCTCCTTTTGATGTGCCATGTGCTCGTTAGAAGAGAAGTCGAGAGGTGTCTAGCACAGAGCTTCGCGTGTGCTTTACGACCTATAGATATGGTGGAGTCTGGAATTTGAGGCCCACTGCAGGACGGACTGTATGCAGGTGCGAGGGTCCTAATCAGCTAGAATGAAAGGGGCTTTGTTCAGTGGCGCTTGGCGCAGGCCTGTAGGAGTTTCCAGGAATTTCAGGGGGTATCGGCGCACTGGAGAAGAAGCCTGGGAACCAAGGTCAACTTTAACGAGGGTCTTGAAGAGTACCATCATGGAGTTTACCGCGCAAAGATGTACCACGTGAGGGGCGTCCCAAGGGGCGTTTCTATTGGAAATGTGATTTGGTATTAGGGAAAGCGACCCGGGAGGAGGGCAGAGCAGATGATTTTGGGAGCCTAAGGAAGCGGATGGGTAGGCAGATAGACTGATCAGGAGAGACCCATTATCAGAGAAGAGACAAAGAGAAGTGCGTGATCTTCTTAGGAAGTCACCACGGCTGACACCTAGAGGGGTATAGATCTTGTTAAGTAGGGATGTCACTTAGTGTAGTGTAGGGACAGACTAACCTGAATTTTCTTTTCTGTAATGACTTTGAGGTTGCAACTTGTATCCATTTTGGCAACGCTCATGTTATTTGAATTTGTACTCATTATTCTGTTTTTCAGACTCAGACTATTCAAAAAGTTCATGTTCATAGTGATACCAATTTATCTTCTGAATCTCATTTTGAGAAGTTTGTATCTTCAGTTATCTTTGACTTTATATTAAATCTTTGAAACTTAAAATTTGGTCAGTGGTCATTTAGAGTGGTGTAAGTTCTTAAATTGATTGACCTATTGTTAGATTGCCTTTTACTCAATGACAGGTACCAACGATCCAGTCGACTTGGTTTGGGAGCTGGTAAAGTAACTAGTAACCAGTAATCCCGCGTTAGCAGTTGGTAGCAGAGTAGGATGGTTATCTTCTTGAGGAAGGTAATCTAGATAGGTTAGTTTACCCCAAGGCCCCTAGACGTCGAGAGACGAGCAGCGGAAGAATCGTGTGCCGAAAGGTGCAGACGGTGCGAGAAAAGCAGCAGTATCGGAGGAGAGTGAGTATAACAAGGGTCATGCGTGAACAGATTGCGGTGTTTTGTGTTGTATTTGTATCGTAATGTCTTGCGGAGTTGAATGCCTGTAGAGAAGGTTGTGAGCGCGCGCAACCTGGTAAACTGGTTACCTGGTAAACGGGTGAACTGGTGAAATCTTAAGTTCAGGCCAGAGCTTAAGTGGTTTTGGGTGTATCGAACATCCAGAGTAGTTGTCGACCATAGTACGGAGGTCACGAGGTACCATTGACCGCCGTGGAACCGAGATAGGGGGAGTGTAAGAGTGAGCGTATGAGTAACGGACGCTGGTCGGAAGTTACTGTGTGTGAGTAACCTATCAGTGAAGGCGATTGTCTGGAAGTAAACGGAAAGACATTTCGTCAAGTTAAGGTGACAACTACAGAAAGACTGTGGGCGTACAGTCAAGAAAGGTGATCGCTTGGACGGAAGTAATCATTTTTCAGAGTATGAATGGGATGCGTGCATGACCGAGGAGACGAGCTGAGAAAGGAGGGGAACTGCTGCGAAGGGGGACGGGTGACGTCGGCTAGAGCTGCGCTGTGATTGAGCGGTTGGTGTGACGTTAGCTAGAGCCGCGCTCTGGTTGGGCGGCTAGAGTGACGTCGGAGGAAAGTCGCGTACGGATAGGCCAGTTAGTGAGAACGGGGCTGAGATTGGTGGAATATCATCAGGAAGTAAACAAACGCGGAGAAAGAGAGAAATCATGAAGTGTTTTAAGTGTTTGAAAGGGATTTTTAAACGAAAACGAAGTGAACATTATTATGGGGAAGAGGCTCCGCCGGAGGGTACACCAGCTCATTATATGGCAACGAATGTTGGGCTGCATACCATATTATGGATTGGGGCTTGGAATAAGCTTACGGAAGGGAATGAGGAAATGCAGTTCCCGAGGTACGGGACGTTTAAGTTAGAGGTGTTACATCGGCTAAAAGCAACCATGTCCTCATTGAAACCCTCGCCCAGACCAACACAGTTTGAGGCCCTTAATGCATGGATTAGGGCTGCACACGACAGAAATTTGAACAGGCGTCAACAAAGACTGACGCGATCGGTAAGAGCAGTGCGAGATTCTAAATGGGATGAGGAAGCAAAGCGGTGGAGGGTACAGGTTATTGAGGTGGAAAAAATGTATCCGATGAGGGAGGTGACAGGAGGAGGAAGCCTCATGGAGGAAGACGAGGAAAGCGAGTCGGAAGACAATCTGATAAACAGATTGTTAATGGACAGACCACCTCCGAGAGTGGGGGTGATAGAAGATAGGGGGCTCGCAAGGGAAGATGGGAATGCCATAGAGGGGTATACGCCACTCCCTATATCGGAATGGACACCTACCAAAGGTGGGGAGACACCTCAACCTAGTACAGTACAGAGTGTAGTGGGAAGGTTTGTGGTGCAGAAAACGCCAGCCACCGAAAGGGTTGAGTCCTTTGGATTGCCAGACGCTCTTCAAGTGCCTGTTACCATAGGACCTATAGTATCGATCTATAACCCAGAGAGAGATAGAGAGGAAGAACAGAGGCAATTGGATAGAGAAAGGATCGAGATGGAAAGGAGGAATAACGTGACAAATGCATGGAAGCAATTGCCAGGTTCGGTAACGTGGAACACCCCATTAGATACATCTGTAGGCCCCAACACAGGACAGGGAGGTCAGAGAGGACCGATGGACCTAAGGGGACCGCGGCCAAAGTCCTATACAGAATTAAGAGCTGATTTGAGGGAATGGGATGGGTCCGCAGTAACCCCGAGTAACAGGTCAAGAACAGAACAAGAATGGGAAAGCAGAGGTAACGGGACTGTATCTCATTGTGGGGCCAGCGAAAGCAGTCAGGGGCGGGAAGGCCAAAGTCAGGAGAATAGAGGAGTTACACGTCCTACGGATGAGAGGGAACAACAGGAGCAAAATGGTAGGAGTGTAGAGTGTGAGGAGATGTCCCGCCTCTGGGAGAAAGGTGGAGACCAAATGGTACATGCTTTTCAGAATAGGTTTAGGTGCCTTCATCATGTACTCGGAGAAGACGTTCAACATTGGAGAAAGGAGAACAGTGATAGGTCCCGCCACGCCTCGAATAATCAGGAATCACAGGGAAGTAGTGAAGAAAGAGGGAGTAATGGAATATCTTACCATGCATCCCGCGAAACTAGCCAGGATGGGGAGAGAGGGGCTATGAGGCGTGAAGGAGTGTTTCACCATCCACCCCGAGAAGATGGAAAGGCATGGGACCTAGAGAGATGGGAACAGGGGAGGACTCCCTATAACTCACCAGTACCTAAACGTAGATCTCGGAGCTGGGATGGGAGAGATGCGGATGGAGGAACTAAATTTAGTGTCTTGAAAGCTGAAATTAAGGCAAAGAGACTCGATGTTACTAGTTTAAAATCAGATGTTGATGAGATAATAGATGGAACATTGCCTTTGGAAAGGATAGAATTGTATGAACAGGATGAGTTATTGTTCATGGCAAAGGATGTTACTAGGAAAGCTAGAGCGTTTCATGAGAAACTGACTGATTTGGCAGACAGGTATGCCGTGGATTTGTCTAGGACAAGGGCATTGCAGAGTAACCACAGATTGCAGTACGCAGACCAGGACCTAGATGAGAAGAGAACTACTGGATTAAAAACACACATAAGAGAGCTGGTATCAGGGATAAGGGTGTGGAGAGAATTGGACAAATGGGAAGAAAGGTGGTCAAAAAAGGGCACAGTTAGACGAAGTACAAATGTGATGACCCCCGAGGGAAGGGTAATGCATATGGAGGCATTCCCTTTGCGAGAAATATCAAACGGAAATTATGTACATGTGCCCTGGAGTAGAGGAGACTTAGCTGCATTTACCAACTCATTTCCGAAGTTAAGGGACAATCCAGTTGAGTGGTATAAGCAGGTAGAAAGGTTTGTAAAAATCTCAAAAGTATTGTGGATTGACTTGAACACGTTGTTTGACATCGTGGTCCCATCTGATTTGTGGACCCCGTGCAAGACTAGTGTTGAATGGTCAAATACTGAACCAGTGAGGGATGCTCGGACTAATGGACCGTCCGAGATTGTCATGCGAAAGTATGAAAGGGTAATAGCATGGCTGAAAGATAAGGTACCACCGCAGGATATAGATTGGGTGAAAATAGACCGAACGAGGCAGGAACCCAAGGAGACAGTTCACGAGTTTTATGAGAGATTATTGAAAACATTCAAGCAATACAGTGGACTAGATGTAATGGATCCCAAAGATATAGGGCAGTTTGTGTCAAAGTTTGTCTTGGGGTTGAGACCTGATATTTGTTTGATGATACAGCAACATTTAATCTGTTGGCAGAACAAACCATTAGATGAGATTTTACGTTATGCAAGATACTGTAGTGACGAGATAGATTCTAAAGCCAAGAATCTAAAAGAGAAATTGATGGTGGTGCAAATGCAGTCCGCTGGGAAGGGTGGCCAGCAGAAGCAGGGGATGGGACGAAAACCAAACAGTCAGAACAAAGATAATGAAGAAGGGCAGAGACCTAGGATAGACTTTGCCACTTTAAAGAAAACGACAAAGTGCCATTTGTGTCACCAGGTGGGACATTGGCGACGCGAGTGTCCCTTTAACCCTGAAAATGGAGAGCTAGAAGTAGAGGAGCAGGTTCAAGAAGTTCCAGCTCCAAAGGTGACAGTTCCAGGAAGCAAGGTGGCCAAAGGGGGGACTTCGGCTCCACGGGCCCAGTTCCCACAGCCACCGAAAGTAGCGACAGGGGGCAAGGTCTTTAAACAAATGCCTCTCTTCATCGAGGAAGAGAAGTGTTATTACATTGATCCATTGACAGGACAGCGTGTGAGTAGTGAGGAGGACTGCACCCTCGGGCAGTCTTAGAAGTGGATCAAAGAGGGCCGTTTGTTGAGGCAGAAGTGGCAGGGTGTCCTACAACGTTTCTAGTGGATACTGGAGCTACTCGATCGACTCTAAGATCAGCGGTGGTTCCAGATTTGCCGATGTCAGGGGAAACAATTCAGGTGGTAGGAGTCGCAAATAAAAGGCTGACTAGTCCATTGACAGAACCAGTGTCTGTGAAGATAGGAAACCATATGAACGAACATCAGTTTGTGGTTTGTGACTCGAGTCCGGTATGTCTGTTAGGAAGGGATTTGTTGTGCAAATTGAACTGCACCATATACTGCACCCCGCAAGGAGTGGAGGTACAGACTACCAACGATGATGCTACCTTTAAGGTGGCCAATTCAAAATCCTGTGTAGAACTATATCCTACCCTGACAGTAGAAGATCTTCCCCAAGACTTACGAGATGCAGTGGCGTCAGAGGTATGGGATTTCACAGGAGAAGAAATAGGATTGATTAAAGGGGTAGAACCGGTAAAAATACTAGTAAAACCAAATGCCGAGTTTCCAAGAACGCCTCAATACAAATTGTCCCAGGAAACGATTGCAGGGATAAAACCTGTGATCGAGTAAATGATACAGCAGGGAATACTGGAAGAAATTGTGGGTAGTCCTTGTAACTCCCCGATTATGGGTTTGCAGAAACCTAGTGGGAAATTCAGGATAGTGCAGGATTTACGAAAAATTAACAACATAGTTGTTTCATGTTGTCCCGTGGTACCGAATCCATCAGTGATACTGTTTCAAATACCATGTCAAGCAGAATGGTTTACAGTGATAGATCTTTGCCAGGCCTTCTTTTCAATCCCATTGGATGAAGAGAGCAGATATCTTTTCGCTTTTAAAATGGAAGATCGCGTTTTAACATGGTGTCGAATCCCACAAGGATTCACAGACAGTCCATCTATTTTCAACCAGTTGTTGAAAAAGAATCTCGAAAATCTAGTACTGCCCCAGAACTCAGTCCTGGTCCAGTACATAGATGACCTACTTGTTGCGTCAGAGACAGAGGAAGCCTGTAAAGTAGACTCAATTGCCTTACTGAACCATTTAGCCGAAAATGGACATAAGGTATCTCCGAGCAAGTTGCAGTATTGTCTGACAGAAGTACAGTATTTGGGACACCGGTTAGAGAAAGGAAAACGTAAGGTGTCACCAGAGAGGATTGAGGCGATAATGAAGATGAATGCGCCTACAACACAGAGGGAAGTTAGAATGTTCCTAGGAATGGTGGGTTACTGCCGACAGTGGATAGTTAACTTTTCACTGAAAGCAAAGCCCTTACAAAAACTGACGCACAAGGAGGTGAGTGATCCGGTACCATGGGACGAAGAATGCTTGGTGGCGTTCTTGCAGCTGAGAGACGATTTGTGTCGTGCTCCGGCTCTGGGAATGCCTGATTACGAGAAATCATTTTCACTCTATTGTTGTGAGAGAGAGGGATGTGCTTTGTCAGTCTTGGCACAGACCCACGGAAATGCCCGTAGACCAGTTGCATATTTTTCGGCTACATTAGATCCAGTAGCCGCAGCGTTGCCCGGATGTCTCAAATCCGTTGCTGCAACGGGTGTCAGCATTGAAAGGAGCGAGAGTATTGTGATGGGACATCCAGTGGTGGTGTTTGTACCCCATTCAGTTGAATTGCTAATGACCAGGACGAAGACGCAGCATCTGACTAATAGCAGGCTCACGCGCTACGAGCAAGTTATTCTTGCCGCGGAGAACGTGACACTCAGGAGATGCTCTGTCTTGAATCCTGCTACTTTAATGCCATTACCTACTGTAATAGAAGGCAAAGGATGTGAAGACCACGATTGCCTTGATGTGACTGAACTATGCACGAAACCCAGACCAGATATTGTGGATGAGCCGTTGTCTGACCCCGATGAAATTTATTTTGTTGATGGCTCATGTTTAAGAGACGATACTGGTCGGTTGAGAGCAGCTTATGCTGTTTGTACCATTACTGGAGTTGTAGAAGCCGCTTGCCTGGAAGGAGTACATTCCGCACAGGTAGCAGAAATGATTGCCCTAACTCGTGCCTGCATAGCAGGAAATGGAAAGAGAGTCACCATATACACTGACAGCCAATATGGTTTCGGTGTGGTTCATGATTTCGGGCAGTTGTGGTCTCAGAGGGGTTACATGACCTCCTCTGGTTCGCCCATTCAAAATGGAGAATTTGTGCGATTGTTGTTAGAAGCATTACAAGGTCCAGTTGACATTGCAATAGTAAAGTGTGTAGCTCATACTAAGAATACAGATTTTGTGTCACAAGGCAACAGATACGCTGATGAAGTCGCACGCTATTGTGCGGAACAAGATTATTCTTTTTCAAAAGTGGAAATAGATGGTGCTGAAGAAAAGACAGAATTAAGTATGATGTTAGAAACTGTAGACACTTGGGAGGATTTAAGAATGATGCAGGAGAACGCACCTGAAACAGAGAAAAAGGCATGGGAAATAGCAGGTTGCGTGCGAAGTGAAATGGATTTTTGGGTTTCAGCAGATGGGAGGGCTGTGTTACCTGAAGAATTAGCTAATCCCATGGCGAGAGAAATACATGGTCCAGTACATCTAGGAAGGGATGCTATGATGAGAGTGTTTAGGCAAACTTGGTATTGCCCTAAATTTAGAATAGCAGCAGAATCAGTATGTAAGCGATGTGTTACCTGCCAACAACTGAACGTAGGCAAACGAACACCAGTCACCCTGAGTCACATTGGGAGGTCGGGGGGGCCTTTCAATAGAATGCAACTAGATTTCATCGAAATGCCAAGAGTTAATCGCCTTCGGTATGTGTTGGTGATTGTATGCGTATTTTCCAGATGGGTTGAAGCGTACCCTACACGTAGGTGCGATACACTCACAGTGGCTAAATTGTTGCTCAGGGAGTTGATACCGCGCTTCGGGGTGCCTGCCTCTCTGGAATCGGACAGAGGAAAACATTTTAACAGCGAAATAGTGAAGATGTTGTGCTCCACATTAAAGATCGATCAAAAACTGCATTGTAGCTATCGACCAGAAGCTTCAGGAATTGTGGAACAAGTGAACGGCACTTTGAAGAATAGATTGGCTAAAGTAGTGGCATCCACATCTTTGAGTTGGCCAGATGCTCTTCCCTTAGTGCTTATGAGCATGCGCAGCACCCCTGACAGGAGGACAGGTCTCTCTCCACACGAGATTCTGATGGGGAGGGCCATGAGACTTCCCACAGTTCCAACTGCTGCCCTATTGAATATTACAGATGATCTGATCTTGGATTATTGTAAAGGATTGTCTGACGCCATCCATTCTGTGTCCCTTCAGGTGCATGCGGCTGAAGTTCCAGCATCGAGGAACCTGTGTCATGACCTGAACCCAGGGGACTGGGTGTTGGTCAAAAAGCACATCCGGAAGAACTGCCTAGATGTTCGCTGGCGTGGGCCCTTTCAGGTAATCCTGATCACGAACTCCGCGGTGAAGTGCGGGGGGCTGCCAAATTGGATCCATGCATCCCATACTCGAAGAGTTCCAGCACCTCTAGAAGAAACAGCTCCTATCCCAGACGAAAGCCCAGAAGTGGAAGAAGAGTCGCAAGAAGGGATCGAAGTAGCTGAGGGGTTGTCGGAAGAAGTTGGGAACGCATCGGATCCAGACGAAGAGCGAAGGCAGGACGGCAGTGAGACTGAAGACGCAACTGAAGGAGAGAGCAGCAGTGAATACGAAACAGACACAGATCAGTACCAGAGTGATCAAGAACCGAGTGTGAGGACGAGATATAGGAGAACAAGGTGTGAGGCTGCCACTTGGCCGGAAAGAGACAGGAGGCTAAGTTTGAGGTCGGCCCAGGAAGAAACACTTGTTCCTATATCCGAAGACTCGGATCAGGAAGAAGATACCCAGGATCAAACCGAGGAGGGCCCTAGAAGGTCAAGGAGGGTGCGAGTGCCTAGTAGAAGATACTCTACTCCTGATTGGACCTACCTCGTTGCAGATGTCGGTGGGGCACAGAACCGGGAGGGTCAGGGAAGTGAACCTGATCAGAACTGATCCGATAATCACAGTACAAATACTGTTCCTGCTACCGGGGGCGGAGACCGAAAGGTTGCTGACACTCAACATCGTCTATCCTCCTCTCCTAAGCGGAATAAGAAAATTGATTTTAGAAACAGTTGAATTTCCAGTTTGCTGTTCACGATATCCAGTGTTGGAGGGAACTCTCCTTCGGTTAGAAATGCTTGAGCGAGTAGTGGAAGCTCTTGGAATGCTCATTGTGTTGGACTAACTCCACATTGCGAATGTCTTCAAAGGGGCGCAGAACTGGAAAGGTGAAGAAAGTGATCCTGATTAGAACGGACCCCTTTGTAACCGTGGATGTAGAACTGATAGTACCAGGAGTAGAAATTGAAAAACGTTAACTCTCAATTTCGTCCGTCCACTTGTCCAGAGCGAAATACGGAGAATAATCCTAGAAACGGTTGACTTTCCATGTTGTTGCAAGAATTGCCCAGAACTTGAGGGAATGTTTCTTCGGATGGACATTTATGAAGACGTAGTGTCACTCCTTGAGCCATACATAACTTCAGACGGATATAAGACTCTTGAAAAGAATTTGTAAAATTATTGCAAGATAACCTAGCGCCGAGTGGAAGAAGAAAAATGGTAGGGGTTTCCTTTTAGCGGATGGAGAAGGGCTAGGGTTGTCTGTTTCTACCGGACTTTAAATTGTTTGCGGAGTAAATTGTCAGCTTCCAAGTGTTCCTAAGAGAGACATTGTGTAAAAGAAAAACTTTTGTTCAGAGAGAAGAAGAAGCGAATGCTGGAAGAACGTCAAGAGCTACACTGTTTGAGAACATGGAGGCTGGCAACCCGAACCGCAGGGCAAAATGTATAGTTGGCACATTGTTGGGAGTGGTGATTTCCCTGATAGTTTTAGTGGTTACTGTCTCATACATAGTGGGACACGAGAGAGATGCAACTGCAATCAAGGAGGTCAAGGGAGTGTCAACACCGAGAACCACTATTGTTAATGATAAGGGAAACATCAATGATAAAGACAAAGAGTTGTTAGATGCAGAAATAAAAAGGTTACACACAGATGAGTCACAGGGAAATTTCAGGTCAAATGCTTATGCAAAATTACTCTACGAGTACATTGATGTCATGGAGGCGAAGAACTGCTACGTTTGTATGCAGTTACCAGCTTCTGTGGATGAGGGTATCAGATACCATCATCTTCCATTGACATATGGAATCACATGCAGTTTGTTGTTGAGCATATTTTATGGACGAGAAGGATTTGAGTATTATTTCTCGAATTTCGACTCGACATTGCCAGAGGTCCCAAATTACAAGCATTTGAACAAGTGGGACTATTACAAAAGCGAAGACAGATTACACAAATGGTTTATTCCATGGAAAACGTTAGATACTTCACATGCCCGAAGAAATAATCTGACTTGTCAAGTGTCAGAAATCGAGAAAAAGTTTATAGGGCAGGTGGATACTAGATACAGGAGACAGAAGATTCTAAAGGCTTCAGGGCAATGGGAAACAGATTGGACCAAGGAGGAAAGGATACATCAAAGAAAGGGTAGCTTTGGTCCAATTGCTTTAGACAAGGAGAAATGGGGGAAACTGTGCATTCACAGGAGTTACTCCTATTATGAGAATCTGTATGTAGGTCAAGTCAGTTGTGAACATGCTTTTCAATTGGAGTACTACTCCAAGGATTTCCTGAAAGAGATGCAAGCAATTCCAAATGTATATTTTGTATGTGGAAGAAATGCCTATGTGAAGCTACCAGATAATTGGTACGGATCATGCTATCTGGCTATTGTCTTCCCTAAAATATATCATGTTGAGAATTTAGAAACGACGAAGAAAGGAATACCAATTAGAGGGAAAAGAGGGCTAGGCGCAGCAGAAGTAATTGGGGATGTATTCGGTGCTGCATTCCCTATCCTAGGAGTGATACTGAATGACATTAAGATTAGGAGGTTAGCTACAGTCGTAGATAGGCTATCTGCCAGTACTGCTAGATCATTGATGCTGGTGGAAGGTGAGATGCAATCGATTAGGGCAATGGTTCTTCAGAACCGACTTGCTTTAGATGTTCTGTTAGCTAAAGAGGGAGGAGTCTGTAAGGCTTTGAAGGTCCAGGAATGTTGCACTTACATTCCAGACAATTCAAAACCTCTAGAGAAGTATATACGAAACATCACTGCCATACACTACGAAATTGAGGATCTGACAAAGATAAACGTGTGGGAGAAAGTAGGTCATGGAATGGGTAAAGTTGGAGGTTGGTTTGCCAACTTAGGAAAGGGTATCGTTTGGTACATACTGAAACCCATCATCATAATTGTGATTTGTGTAATCACTTTGTGGGGATTGGTGCGTTTGTATCAGTGGTATAGAGCAAATAGGTTGCAGAGATCTATGAGGAAACAAGAGGAAAAGTTGACAGCGATGCAGGACACTCAATACAGGAGTCTAAAAGCATTGGAGACAATGAAAAGAGGTGGCACTGCCACGACTTCACTTTGAAGGGTTCTACATTTTTGTGATGATGTCCTGATGGTGATGACCCCTGAAGGTCATCAAAGGGGGGATTGAGAGAGCACAAGTCTGAAAAATGTATAAGTGCACCATATTTACAAGCACGTAGTTAGTTTAAACATGCGCTGAACACGAGTGTTTTATATTTAGAAGTGAAATACACAGAGTATCTTATATTCAGTAGTGAAATGCATAGAATGTTTAAGTAGAGTAACAATAGTCATAACTGTGTGAGATTAATGTAGAATCGTTTGGGATGAATATGAAAACCTCACGTTCTCATGTTAAAGGAATAATGTAAGAGTTGAATGGAACTCTGAAAACCAGTATATTGTGTAGGCCTTAGGGCAATTCACAGCAAATCTAAACGTGCTGCTAAAATAATGTGAGATGGGGTTAACATGGTTCTTCCAAAAATGTATTATCGAATTAAGTTTGAAATATATGCTTTATAGATGTGTTGTTTTAGAAACGTATGCTAGTTAAGAATGCTGTTTAAATCAAGTTAAATGTTTTAGAGTGCAGGGACTCGCTTCGTGTAAATCAAGTAGGCCTGAACTGATAATGTCATCTCCTTTTGATGTGCCATGTGCTCGTTAGAAGAGAAGTCGAGGTGTCTAGCACAGAGCTTCGCGTGTGCTTTACGACCTATAGATATGGTGGAGTCTGGAATTTGAGGCCCACTGCAGGACGGACTGTATGCAGGTGCGAGGGTCCTAATCAGCTAGAATGAAAGGAGCTTTGTTCAGTGGCGCTTGGCGCAGGCCTGTAGGAGTTTCCAGGAATTTCAGGGGGTATCGGCGCACTGGAGAAGAAGCCTGGGAACCAAGGTCAACTTTAACGAGGGTCTTGAAGAGTACTATCATGGAGTTTACCGCGCAAAGATGTACCACGTGAGGGGCGTCCCAAGGGGCGTTTCTATTGGAAATGTGATTTGGTATTAGGGAAAGCGACCCGGGAGGAGGGCAGAGCAGATGATTTTGGGAGCCTAAGGAAGCGGATGGGTAGGCAGATAGACTGATCAGGAGAGACCCATTATCAGAGAAGAGACAAAGAGAAGTGCGTGATCTTCTTAGGAAGTCACCACTGGTGACACCTAGAGGGGTATAGATCTTGTTAAGTAGGGATGTCACTTAGTGTAGTGTAGGGACAGACTAACCTGAATTTTCTTTTCTGTAATGACTTTGAGGTTGCAACTTGTATCCATTTTGGCAACGCTCATGTTATTTGAATTTGTACTCATTATTCTGTTTTTCAGACTCAGACTATTCAAAAAGTTCATGTTCATAGTGATACCAATTTATCTTCTGAATCTCATTTTGAGAAGTTTGTATCTTCAGTTATCTTTGACTTTATATTAAATCTTTGAAACTTAAAATTTGGTCAGTGGTCATTTAGAGTGGTGTAAGTTCTTAAATTGATTGACCTATTGTTAGATTGCCTTTTACTCAATGACAGGTACCAACGATCCAGTCGACTTGGTTTGGGAGCTGGTAAAGTAACTAGTAACCAGTAATCCCGCGTTAGCACTGGTTCAGCAGCCAAAACGTCAAGGACTCTGTAGGTCACCAATACCACACAGATGACCTACTGCTCGACAAAAGGCATTCAAGTGCTTAGGGTAAGCGGTTTTGAACAGGTCTAGGCTGTCCCCATTAACAATATGAAGTTCGCCCTTTAGCATTCGAGTACTTTAGTGGACCACCTCCTACATTGCCACTGTAGAGTGGTCGGCACAGAGAATTGTGAAACAAGCATTAATAACACCAATAGGCTGCAAGCATTTTGTCCATCAATGCTTCTATTGTCATAATTTTGGCAAAACGTTGTGCACAAGAGAGGGAGTTACAGGCACTTGCCAATAATGACATGGGGAAAAGAAAATATTGGCAAACAGGAAAAATATTTTGGGCCCTCAAAAAGCAGTTTGCCGTAGCAGCTACTGGCCCTTAAGGGGACTACATTGCATGTGGATACGCTCCTTGCAAAAGAGCAGTTCGCCAACACTCAGTTATGTTAGGCAATGGCTGAAGAGGGGAGACCCCCAGCCCCATGCACCAGAGGGCATTATAAAAGTGAATGACAATGGACGAATGGATGAAGAGGGCTAGCTGAAACAGCTACTGCATGTATTATTTTAATTAACTCAATGGTCTTCTAAGGCTAGACCTAAAATGGAGTGTGGCTAGCTAATGACTGCACCAGGTTCCCACACTTTGTGCAGCAAAGCACAGCATCCCATTCAAGGTGGTTATTAAAGTTGAAAGAATCAGCGCAGTGTTTAAAATCCATAGG
Organism: Lissotriton helveticus; assembly: GCF_964261635.1. Lineage (NCBI taxonomy): Eukaryota > Metazoa > Chordata > Amphibia > Caudata > Salamandridae > Lissotriton > Lissotriton helveticus. The sequence continues at coordinate 669,964,626 of NC_136061.1, forward strand.
TAGACACCATTGCTTGAGTATTTTAGGGTCAGCTGGATCCTTTCAAGTTTACCCCACTGACTTTGTAGTTACCTTTCACCCAGGTCCCCTTCACTCGGCAGAAGGAAAAACAATCTGGATTTACAATGGCATGCACACAACGTCCTATGTGCTTCAAAGTGGAAACTTCCAACCGCCTTTCCTGCCTCATCACAGTTGGTTGGGCCATGCAGACAGTAGCCTATGTAATGGTGGCCCTCGCTGGGCAGCACCTGTAAGGTGCAGGGCGCACCAGAGTGGTGTTGTAGGAGCTCCACACTAACCTCTAGGCAGAGAATAGGCTCGGTAAGAGGAGCGCAAGCATATAGTTTCTCCTTCCTCTTGGTCTCTTCAGACAGGTTTGCTGCTCCTCGCATTACTCTACTAAACAAAGTCTTTATGCATTGGTTTTGTTTTCCCAAGCATGGCTAATGTTAGTCTGTTAAGAGATTTGCATCTGAAAGCCAACTCTGCCCTCACACCCACTGGCCGTACAAATTAAAAAAAAAAAAAAAAAAAGCTGAAAATCTCGAACTACATTTTATTTTCCATTTCACAAGTCAGCAAAGCAGTATGTCCAGTGCCACTGAACTATGCAGCAACAAAGGACCAAATTATGTGGCGCTTTGTGCTAGTATTAGTATTGTGTTTTTTTAGGTCTCACTGCACAAATTGCCTCGATGCAAAATACCTACAGTGAACTTTCAGTGAGATACAGCACACGCAAGGCAACCTAGTGGATGACACCAATTTGCTTGGTTTTAAGGTCTCGCCTGGCGTTAGCAGCGCTGCTCTCGCAATGGCGAGGGCATTTTGGAATCAATACAATTCCGATGTGCACGCGGAGGGACAGAAGATGTGCATGCGCAGACTGGAGGCTTCACTGGCGGCGTGACACTACGCATTTTTTTGGGGAGAAAGCACGGTGTTTCTTGGGGATTACACGTGATATCAGCGTGCACGCCTTTCGTGACTCGCTCCACATCTGCGTGAATTTTATTTTATTTTCTGTGTCCAGAGTTTCACTCTGCCAGGTGCTAGGGTTGCCTTTCTACCCACCACCACGTCTGCCACCACCACCACGTCCACCACCACGTCTGCCACCACCACCACGTCCACCACCACCACTTCCTCCACCACCCGTGACAGGTAAAGCATCACTGGCAGGCAGAGGTAATAGGAGGGTCAACTCCAGCTGTACATGGGACATTTAAGGATGCATTGGGTGCGAGAAGACAGGAATAGGGGCTAGAAGTATTACACCAGACACAAGATACATTTTGAAGAGGCGCAATGTCATAGGGGCTCCTGTAAAAGCACTCGCAGCATCTCTACCTCACAGTGGCATACATGCATGAGCCACTCACTCAAACAAGCATTGGCATAGTGATAGACAATAGGTCTCGCCTTTGGGACCATATAAGTGTTTAGCCATGCAACACTTGATGTTGTTGCTTCAAGGATATTGTGCTGATTAACGAAACACTTATAAGGTCCCAAAGGCGAGACCTATTGGCTATGCCAATGCTGGTTATTTCATGCCTTGCCTTCCTCTTTCTGTCCCTCTCGTGGAGGATATTTGCTTACAATTCTTTTGACTGGCCGACTGTTTTCTATCCCCTGCTCAATTTTAGAAACCTTTTCTTTTTAGTTCTAGTTTCTGTAGTTTGCAAAACATTTTGTTAACTTGCAGGGGCCTCCAACCTTTTTTAGCTAGTGCAACTTCTGATCAGTGAAAATAATCATGGGCTATACTAGAGCAACACGCACATTGTTTCCAGATGCCCTCACGCCCTGCTCCATTGACTTTCAGCCTAATGGCCATAGAACCAGATACTATGGTTTGAACAAAAATTTTTTTTACTAAAGCACTATGACAGGACAATCCTGTGTATCAAAGAGCTTGTGGCCTTTTGGATATATGAACATTTGTATATATGAATGGGGTATGGGTGACAGAGCGTATGTACTTGGGCACTGGAATAACTTTCATCATGTGTGGCATCGTTACATGTATAATACATACAACCATTTTTGTAAATGGAAGAAATTTAAAGGACTCAAAACAGTCTCCATAAAGGTCGATGATATGGAACATTTTTCTGCAATTAAAAATACAGCAGTTATTATACATGGCACCATGTCTACCATCCACTAGGCGCAAGATGCATACACTGCAAAAAGGTGACACTTTGAAATGGGAGAAATTAGAGCAAAGAGTTAACCTTGTTTATATGGATTCCATAAAACTCAATAAAATGCAATCCCATTTCCAAGTGTCACATTTACTAACACCGGGCATCTCGATCCCAGTCGGCTGTAGACAAGGTGCCATATTTATAAACCGAAAAATACAGCCATTTGTTGAATTGTGATTATCTTAAAGTGAAGAAACATGCTTCATAAAACATTATGACGGAATTGGCTTAGTTGAAAGTGGGGGAAAACATTAAAACGTATTTGCTATTACTTTTTATATGTCATGTTGTTCACTTGTCAGTCTCGAACTGTAAAGCGCTCTGTTACCTTCTCTTCGGGTCTTGCTAGCGCTATAGAAAACTTCTAAAGAAATATTTCATAGAAATCTGTTTCTTAACTATAAAATTCTCCTATTTCAAAAGAGGACTGTATTTTTTGGTTATAAACATGACAGTCAGCACAGCTTTCCAAACTTTTTATGTTGGGGACACACTTTTTGGAGATAAATCATTTTGGGACACAGTAAGGCAGTGTAGCCAGCGAACGTAGCGAGCCCAAACTACCTAAGGGTGGTTCGGGGGGGGGGGGAATGGGTTCTCACTCACTCGGTCTCACTCTCTCTGTAACTGTCTCTCTCCCTCCCCCTGTCTCTCTCCCTATGTCTCCCTCACTCTCTCTCGCTCTGTCTGTCAGCCTCCCTCTGTCTGTCGGCCTCCCTCTGTCTGTCCCCCTCTGTCTCTCGGTCTCCCTCTGTCTCTCGGTCTCCCGGTCTCTCCGTCGGTCTCGCTTCCTCTGTCTCCCTCCCTCTGTCAGTTGCCCTCTGTCTCCCTCCCTCTGTCAGTTGCCCTCTGTCTCGCTCTGTCTGTGTCTCCCACCCTCTGTCTCCCCCTGTCCGTCTCCCTCTCCTTCCCCCGTCTGTCTCCCTCTCCTTCCCTCTGCCTCCCTCTCCTTCCCTCTGCCTCCCTCTCCTTCCCTCTGCCTCCCACTGTCTCCCTCTGACTGTCTCCCTCTCCTTCCCTCTGCCTCCCCCTCCCTCCACTCAGTCTCCCTCCCCTCTCAGGCTCCCTCTGTATGTCACCCTCCCTCGGTCTCCATCTCTCACTCCCTCTGTCTCAGCCTCGGTCTGTCCCTGTCTGTACCTGTCTCCCTCCCACTCCGTCTCTCTGCCTCTGTCTGACTGCCCCAGTCTCTATTTGTCTCCGTCTGTCCCCATCTCGGTCTGCATCTGTCTCCCTCCCTCCCTGTCTCTCGCAGTCTGTCTCCCTCTCTCTCTCCCTTTCTCTACCTCGGTCTCTGTTTCACACTCTCTCCCGGTCTTCCTCCCTCTATCTCACTGTCTCCCTCCCTCTACCTGTCACCTCACCGCAGCTTCCCGGGCACACAGCTGCACCACAAGTACTACACAGGTCTTTTAAGGACCATTTACTTGTTAATGGGGCTTTGTTGTGAATCTCCCAGCCCCCCCTAGAGCAGTGTGTCTGAGTCTGCGCGGACTCAGACACTCTTTCAAAGGAATGCCTTCTAATTAGCAGTTATGTGCTAAATGCTTCATCCTGTGACACACCCACCACTTACAGGCAACACAGTACTGTGTCGGGACACACCGTATGGACAGCTCTGCCATAGTGTCTACTTGCTTCTGGGAGCAAGAGTCCTGCTGTGACATTTTGAAATGGGAGAAAACTAAAATGAAGATTTAACTGAATCATTAAAGTACATTTTCAACCATTTAAAAGCATTCAGAAACATTTTGTTCTCATACGCCAATACGGAGTTGACATGGACTTATTGAAAAGTTAAATAACACTGACATGGGTCATAAGTCAGACTCCATCACTACTCATTATCAAGCCCAGCTATCTGCAGCATAAAGAAAATAATGTAAAAAAACAGCCTTCCCTTAAAACTCATAGAAAAAGGTGACCCTGTGCTTTTTTTAACGAACTTAAGGTTGTGAGTTACTCTAAAGGTAGCAACGAGCTACTGGTAACTTGTGGTTGACTGGTTGAAGACACGTGGCTTAGAGACTGCCCATTGCTTACCATTGATTGGCTTGGTCACTCATTTCCTTGCTTCTTTGGTCAGTGTGTGCCAGCTTCTCTTCCTCATTGCAAGTTTGACCCTACCCTGATCCAAGCACCAATTCCTTGTCTTAGTGTTCCACGGCTCGTACTTTGGAGGTCCTTTATTCGTACTTTGGAGGTCTTTTATTCTATTAGGTGCTAGTTATGGTTGCCCCATTACACCTCTCCACTGCTTGATCAGGGTCACTACCAACACCCAACTGTTGTTTGCCCCATCCATTCCTTGAGACTACGTTTTTAGCGGTCTCCATCATGTGCTGCTTTCCCCTGAAATACCAGCCACCACCCCCAAACTATGTTGCTTCCCTCCCAGCTGATCTGTAAAAACATGGAGGTAAAAGCAAGACCTGTTGGCTTTGAAAATACTGGATACACAGGTCACCGTCTGTGCAAAGGTTCTCCTCATTAGTACCAGTTAAACACACAAGTACAGCAGTAAGCAACTAACAGGTGACCAGTCAACCTTTAGAAAGGATCTTACACACTGACATATGTTCTTCCTTAGTACCTACCATGTGTTGAACGTGCGGGAGCCATCAGACGCAAAAAATGCTAGTGTGTCGGACTGCTCCCACCAATCCGACCACGTGGCACAAGAAATCACTCTGGTGCAGGCACTAGAGGGATTTCCTCCTCCCCCCCAGCCTCAGGAGCTGGGGCAGAGGCTGTGCAGATTTTTTTCCCGCTAAAACGACAATCAGTGGGCATGTCACCCTGACGTCATTTTAGCGAGACCTAAACTGGAAAAATGAGCGAATCGGCTCATTTCAGTTTCACAGCCTCGGTGCTCCGGGGGCTCTCTCTCAACCTCCTGAACACAGAGACCGATGGGGAAAAGTATCATTGGCATGGGAAGAATCTTACCTTTCAATGGTACCCTCAGTAGTGGATCCCTGCTTGCGGCCCACAGCAGGAGGGCAATCACTAAGCAGGGATCCTCCCACTATGCACCAGGGGGAGGGGCCAGGCAGGAGCAGCCCCTTGGGCAAGGGCGTTTGAAGACCCCCTTCCATAGAATTCAGTATTTCTCCCCCACCCATCCCCCCGAGGCAGATGGGGTAATGGCCCCTGACCTGTCCCGCCCCCCCAGAGGGTGGGGCAAAAAGAACACTAAGCATTAGGTTTCTTATTATACGTAGGGGTGGTTACCTGTCCAGAATGGGTATGCCAATGCCACAACCCCCCCCCCCCCCAAAAAAATAATTGCCAGTTTTTCTGGCCCACCCTAGGAGGCAGAATGGGGCAATAGCCCCTTATCTGCCGCACCATTTTCCTACCCAGAATCCCCTGCAAACATACCTTTGTTGCTATATTCCCAGTACACAATAAAAATCATTGCAAGGCACAGCTCCTTTATATAGGGCTTGTAGGTTCAACAAGAGCCAGTTACCCAGAGCCTTTATCTGTAACCAGAAGGATCCAGCAGACGCGAGCTGTATATTGCTTTAAAAAATCTGCCACACTTCCAAGTGAAAAACAATAGCACAATTGCCTGTTTTTTCAACTCCATTTCAATATTTTATTTCAACTGTTATTTCCCATAGGAAAACATTGTAGGATCTACACAAATGACCCCTTGCCCAATTCAGAATTTGGTCTACTTTTCAGAAATGCATAGCTTTGAGATCTATTATTGCTTTCATCCCCATTTGTCCAACTAAATTGAAGGCGGTTAAAAGCACACACAAAAAAAGTATGTCCCAAAACCTGATGATTTTAGCAGCACAAACCCTTTGATAGCATTTGTGGGGGAGGGGGGGAATTAAAAACCAAGACACTTTTCTGCAGCACCCTCCCACATAAACGTTGCTGTATTCTGGCTAATTTCTTGGTCCCTCCAGGGAAATCCACAAACCCTGGGTACATTTAGAATACTCGGGATGTTATAAGAAAAGGACGCAAATTTGGCGTGCATGCCAGTTGTGGACAAAACATTACATGGGCCAAAAGCACGAACCCCAAATAGCCACAAAAAAAAAAAAGGCTTAGCACGCTGGGGGCTCTAGCAGCGATGGGGTTAATTAAACTCTGACCTATCAAAACTGCGGGAGAGCAAAAAAAAAAAAAAAGTTTTACTGATACCTCCCTACCACAACATGCAAAACATGAAGGTTGAAGAACCAAGTGTGCTTCTCTTTTATGTTGCCATGTTTTGGTAATGTAATATTGCCATACAAGGGGTGTCCAAAGCCTTGTTGTGGGATAATGGCCTTGGTATCTCACATCAAATACTGTGAAACAGTCACTGGTTCATAGAGCCCATAATTGCATTCAATATATTGTGTTTTATCATAGAACGGTGCAACAGCAGTTTCTTCACCAGTACATTCTTCATCGAACATGTCCCACGTTGGCAGAAACAGTGCACCCTTCCCTCCTTCAGAAAGGTACAACTAGGCCAACAGGATATTAAAAAAAAACAGGCAACACTGCAAGAGTAGAAACCTCCCAGGACAGGCACAGCATCATGGCAAAGGAATCGTTGCTTCCTCAAAAAGCAGAAAGTATACGCTTCCTTTCTCAGCACTACAGATTCAACAGGGAATACTAATGCAAGCTTTCATCACATGAAGCAAGTTAAGGCATGAGTGAAATGTATGTCAAATTGCTGGAGCCATTTAACTCGCTAGGCGGATAAGGGAGTGAATCTTAAGACCAGATAGCATTCTCACTTTTTACATTCCACGTCAGCATTCTGTCCTGTTGCAGTCACTTGGGAGACCTGTGGATGCTTGGATTTTCCACATATCGAGAAGTAGCTGTTAGCCAGTAGGCCATTGGTATTTAGAGCAGCTCAGCCTGAGACAAAGTACCTGTATACTTATAATGTTGAGGGTTGTCACAGAGTTAAGAGATTGCAAAGATAGGAGGTCAAGACAGTTTAGGTCCAAATAGAAGCTCCACGTTTTGGCTAAATCACACCAAGTGTATACTGGGATCAGATTAGAAAAGTGTCAAAAAGGAACACTTTGGACTCTTAAAGAGAAGAGTATGTTCGGAGTTACAACGTATTCCATTACTGTATGCTCTGTACTGGGCTCCCAACATAAGTGATTGTGATCCATTGGAGACACTGATCTAATCTTTCAGGGCCAAGATAGTTTCCTACGCCTATGACTTCCAGTTACTATGATCTTCAGAAGGATGAGCCGATATATCATGATTCCATCAAACCCTGCTTATCTGCTGTTTTCCAGTAGATGGGTTTTAATCAACTCAAACGCAACATTGATAAGGGGAGAGGTGTGGCGCTGCGGCCAGGGCGACTGACGCTGGAATCTGGGGGGATCACGGGTCATTCCCCGGCGCCAGATTAGCCTAGCACCATGTGACTCTGGGCATTAGCTTGCTTAATCTTCCCAAAGGCCCCCAGCGCCTGGAGACCCTTACGGGTGATTGTTCGGGCTTTACAAATGTGGATTATTATTATAAGATGGGGATGTTCATCTTTGTGCATAACCTCATTTTTAGCCTACAGGCCCACTGGCAGGTCAAGGCTCCTCCACGCAATGCCCAAGTAGAAGTAGTACCAGAGTGTGATGATTGAAAATACAGTGGAGTACAAACTAAAATGAATACGGTGGCCGGCACATGCTTTGGTCTGTTGCGAACAGCCCAAAAATTCCTGCAAAGCCTCTCCCTACCTGCAAGGGTGACGGTTCTTCTGGCCCTGATGGTGATCAGACTGGACTATGCCAGTGCCTTTTATGCAGGACTTACACAATACCTTCTGCAGCAATTACAAACTGTTTAGAACGCAGCAGCCAATCTGTCGCTCCAATTAACCCAGAAAACGTCGATCTAGTCTCATTTGAAGAACCTACACTATCTTCCAGTTACAAAAAAGATACAGTTTAAGACCTTGACCTTTTTCCACTGGGCTGTACACCAGTCTGGGCCTGCAAATCTGTCTTCTAGGATTCCATTCAAAGCCCCCACACCTCACCCCCCTCCTGCGTTCATACCTCAGCCATTTTGCAAAAGGCCCATGGCTAAAACTAGCAAAAACCAGAAGCAGATACTTTTCCCACTTGGGACCGCAAGCTTGGAATAGCATGCCTGCAGAGTTAAGTCAAATGGACAATGAAGGGTCTTTTATAAAGAAACCTAAAACCTGGCTTTTCACTTGTTAATGTGTCCCTTCACACTCTAAACTAGCGCCGGGACAGTACCACGAATAGCCGCACGATTTAGAAATCCAGATATTTGACTCCAAAGTCAATATTCTACAACTTAACTCACGTCAGTTCATTTTGGAGGTAGGACTCTGCACAGCCAAAGACTCAACCGACTGCAACTTCCTCCCACTCCAACGAAAAGGTAGAAGTATCAAAGACAAGAAACGTCATTGTGTGTCCTGTGTGGAGTGGTCGGATTGATTGAATCACGATTGCCACCACCCCTGAATTATGACACATCACAGTCTACCCACTCCTACAAGTAGTTGGACAAGATCTGAAAGAACTATCCTATCACTTGCAGCTGTACACCTCATCTGTATAAGTCTACAGTGCAGACACACAAGCAACAAGATGGTTTAGAACAGTGTCCTAGCTACATTCATATATATAGCACATTCTGCTTCTCTAATCTAGCCCCTACATAATCAACAGCCACCCGCATATCCCTGGCCATATCCGTCAAATAATGTTAAAAACAATGCACGTTTCCTCCTTCTCCATGAATTCCCTCACTACCACTCACCAACAATGCACCTCATCTCTCTATAGCACCTTTCTGGCAAACATAATTTTTTTATAGTGCTACTCATAGTTTCATCATACTCGGGGGCATATGTACAAGCACCTATAGACACCACACCGTCACTTTTTACGACGTTGTGGTGGTGATAGGGGCATTGCCGTATTTACAAGGCAGAGTTAAGCCACTTAACTTGGCTTAACGCCGCCTTGTAAATAAGGCCCTTTCATACTATGCTTAGCGTGAAAGGGTGGGCAGTGGGTGTTGCAGTGGGCATTCCACTGCAACAGGCACTGATTATGTTGCGCCCCATTTACAAGGGAAGCGTAAAAGTGAGGCAGCGTTAAAATTAGGAACAGGGAAAACCTGGTCTTAAGCTGGCGAAACTGTGTGCTGCCTTGTGCAGTACACCTGGAAAAAGCAAAATGCCTTGTATTTGTACTCTTAAATAAAAAAAAAAAACAATTTTGTGATGTGTGTGCTGCATTAAGCAGCACACATAGAAGTGAGACAAATTGCATTTAAAGATTGTTTATGTACAGGAAGGTCCCCCTCCTGAACATAAAACAATATTTTCCCTGCACCCAGACACCCTTGCACTATGGCGCAATGGTGTCTGCATTGGCGCTACACTGCTAAGTGTATCGCCAGCCGGGAGAAACGCAAGGCTGCACCATATTGTTGTAAATATGGTGCAGCCTTCCATTTCTGAAGTGGCGGAGAGAGGCTTTAATCCATGACTGCTAACGCCTCACTCTGCAACTTCCTTGAACATATGCCCATCAGTTCTTTGATCTGCATGGTACACCTTTGTAGCAGGCACATTAACCCCCTGTGCTGTGAGGGTGGCAGGAGTGCTCATGTGAGTGCACAGTGAGGTATGCGACAGTGTGAGAGTAGGGTAAGTGGAGTGACTGCAGGGTGACTGAAATGAAATAATTGCATTTGTATAGCGCATAACTGCCCTGAGGCCTCGCAGCGCTTGAAGATTAAATGGTTTAGCGCAGGCTCAGGGCAGATCAGCAGGATTTTGCAAACAAATGCGTTTTCAAGGCCTTTCTAAAAGACAAGAGGTTGCTGTTTCCTCGGATGGTGAGGGGAAGGGCGTTCCAGAGTCTGGCCGCCGAGTGGGAAAAAGAGCGGCCACCCCACCGGGCTTTATTGATCTTAGAGGAGGTAGCCAGCTGCATGGTGCCAGAACGAAGGGAGCGAGCTGGAACTACTGAGGTGACCATATGAATTTGGGTGTGCATGTTAGTGATGAGTAGGACTAATGAATGCATGGTTAGTAATGGGCTTGTTGAAGTGAGATTGCAGATTGAGCAGTGAGGGGGACAGGTGAGTGAAGTGTCACATGAGTGCAGGGTGTGTAGTGTGCTTGTATGGCTACAGGTTGAGGTACAGGGAAAACCGCGGAAGTGCATTGTGAGAGCAGAGTGATCACTGAGTGCAGGGTGAATGGTGTGAGTGCATGGGGGTCAGTATAAGGGAATGGTGATCGCTGTGAGTGCAGGGTGAGCATGAAAGTGAAGTGCGAGAATGAGGAGCAAGTTGTCTGAATGCAGGGTGCATTCCCAGACACTTGCAGTAACTCAGCATTCTATTGACGGCAGTGCAGGGTTTCAGATATGTTAAACTATTGCTATTGCAATTATGACATTAACCAGGGATCGAGGGTGGAGGAAATAAATACTGGGCTGATCTTGCAACAAATTTCCAGTTTTATGATAAGATGCCAGCTCATTATTTTGATGTCCCACGTGGTACAAAAATAAGCAGTCACCTAAAGCTCTATTTTCAGCACTTACCTGTGCATACTCAGAACAGCAAATCTAAATAGAGAGCACTTTAAATTGTTTTTTAAGGGCTGCCTGAATGATATGACTGATAATAAAAGGGAATAAAGACAGAAAAGTCACATCATTAATGATTACATACTTCTTTATAACCCATATTTAGTGTCAAGAGAAGCAATTTGCAGGCTGTTTAAAAAACTGACTGAGATTTGTCTTTCGGCAACTTAAAGCCCTTTTAGCCCTGTGATCATTGTGCTCCTGCCAGTGTAATTTAAAAAGCAACACGGTCGCCTTTCTGGGAAGAGCTGTCTCTCCCTGGACGGGGTTAAATTCCGAGAGCTGAAATGCTTCAGCTGCAGTGGGAGGCAGGAAGCATTCCCTGCTAAAACTGAAAGCAAATAACAGACATTCATTTCATCTGCAGTGTGAGGCAAGGAGTCTCCTCTGCTCTGAAATAGTTGCTTTCAGTTTTAGAGAAGGGGGCTCCTTGCCTCCCACTGCAGCTAAAGCATTTCAGCTGTAGGAATGAACCAGGATAGCAGCCCCACCCCCAAACCCAGTGTGTGGCAGCCTGGATGAGACAGCTTCCCGTGCACACAGCCACGAGTATTTCACAGGTCTTAAAAAGACCTTCTTGTTAATGAGGCTTTAATGGTTTTCACCCCTTCTTTGGGCCCCTGCAGCTCCACTCTGCTGTTTGTTTCTTCGATCAGTAGAGGACAAAGGTGAGATTTACGGAGTGCGTGACGACCCCCCCCCCCCCCAGACGGTGTCGCGCCCCACAGATTGAAGAACTCTGTCAGGTAGAGGGTAGTTAGTGGCCCATCGACGCATGTTGCATGGCTCTAAAGATACCATGTGCTGAAAGGAAAACCAAAAGCCCTTGCTTATTGGCAGCACAGCCTCTTTACACTGACCCACCTCCTAGGCGGACTTCTTGGAGTGTCCCTTTCAGTCCAATTAAAAGATTCCTCCTTTCACGATGCATCTTGCTTCACACCCCCAGATATGCATCCTTTTCATGGTGCAATGATACCTCCCAGATGCCCAGTGGTGTCTACCACCTCCACCCCAAAAACAGCAGATTGCATCACAGTTATAGAAAGAAAACAGGACAAATTGAGATTTTTTTGGTTTATGTGTGAATAGTTTACCAAAGTTGTACAAAAATACAAGTATCAAAATGTTATCCAGTACAAAAGGCGGCAGTTTCAGCAGCAGATTCTGAAAAGAAACATAACAAAGTGAGCCATAAAGTGACAGTGAGGTGCAGACCTAACCTTCCTTCAGAGGGGGGGCATCCTCCTCCCACCCCCAAAAACATGTTACTGATCGCACAGCCAGGGTGTCCCCTGGATCAGTGTGCATAAAGGGGCTCCTCAGACTTTGCATAGATGACTTCACCCCTCCCCCAAAATAAAAAAACATAATGGGTGCAAATTACACCTAACAAGGGCTACCCCACCTCTAGGAGTGGGACCCATTCCTTTAAAACAAAGGAAATAAAAATACCCTTACATTGAGTCTTTCACTGAAGTAAAGTTGGGTTGGCAGGGGTCGAAATGGGAGAAAGCCTCGAAGAGTATCTCAGTGCTGGACTACATACAATCATACGGTTATGCCCTGCAAGTACAGGGACACATTACTAGCCACAGCCCCACACCTGCTAAAGAAGATTTTGCCCTCACCTTTTCTAAATACCCAGAGAGAATGGTTGATAAACTCAAGAGGAGAAAGGGAGCAAGCACTTCCCAGGACAGGCGTAAATTGTTGAAACCTGTAGAGGAATAAGTGTGAAGTAGTGAAACCTGCTCCAAAATCAGTGTTTGTGCAAAAAATAGCAAAATTAAACCAACCGAGGTCCCAAAAGACTGGAGACGAGGAGGGTAACAGGAGAAGTGGATGAACAGACTACTGTACCACTGCACCCTTCGTAGCCCAGGGCTTGGAATCCGATCCAATGTGTACCTGGGGCCCAAAAAAAAAAAAAAAAAAAAAAAGTGGGAGGGACTGTAACATCCCTCCGAGTGCCCATATTCCTCTACCCCATAGCTTGGAATAGTTACTCCTTTCCTTTAAAAGGAAAAGTGGAGCACGCTGTCCAGACCTGGCGAATGTTAAACTGAAAGCACTGCTCTCATGAGTTTAAGGGTCAAATCAGCCGCAGCAAAAGTCCTCTGGACCTGTGCAGGTCAAGTGCAAGAAAGCTTCTCTTGCTTGTTTTCGGGTGTGTGGGGGGACCAGTGTGGGCGACATCGGATACGCACAGTTTAAGAGGATTTCTCAGCAGTACATCGTCTTACAGTTTGGACACTCCGAACTGCTGGGGGCAGTATGGCGTCAGTTCAGAGGATTCTGTGAGGGTTCTGTGTGCCCGTGGGAGGAGCCCATGAAACCAGACGTGGGTGCAGAGTAGGCCAACAGTAGCCAGCGTCAGAGATCCCTTCCCAGAATGCTCCAGTGTGGTAGGCCACGACACTCCAGCGTGGCCCGGACATAGAATGCTGCAGCAGGCGCATTCCGAGGCAGAAGGCCGCCTGCGACCACTTTTAGTGTCCAAGAACATGTGCAAATTCCTCAAGCATTGGCCTGGCCAGCTCACTTCGCCTTGAGACGCAAAATCAGCTTCCGCAGTTGACGCTGGCGGGCCTGCAGCTGCCGCTTCTCCAGAGCCAGGCGCCTCTCACGGACGACCAGGGAATGGAGAAAGGCAGTGGCCTCGCCCAGGATCACCACTTTGGGGGTCTTTGAGGTGGTGGCGAGGCCGGGCACCTCGTCACGCAGGGCTAGGAAGCGGGAGCGCAAGTCATACCTGCGCTTCCGCTCCATGTAGTTGTGATTCTTTTTCTTCACCACCTCCCCGTCCGAGCCGGAGCTGCCGCAGCCACTGCTGCTGCCCTCCTTGGGAGACATGGGGGAGGGAGTCTCTGGGGTCTCCGGCGGGGACAGGAGTGAAGAGGACAGTGTCTCGGTAGGGGACAGTGGGGGGTCGTCCTGCTCCATGTTCAGTGGGGCCCCGGACGCTGGGGGCTGCTGCTGGCTGGGAGGATCCGGGGGCAAGCGGGCAGCATAGTTGTGCTGCTGCTGGTGGATGGAGATGTGGAAGTGCTTCATGCATGGGTCCAGCAGGTCCGCTCGTACGGTGATCATGACTGGCTGCCGTGACCGCCGCGCGCGTCGCTTCTGCACCGTCACCACGTCAATCTCGTCATCGTCCTCTGTGGGGAAAGGGAGAGGAAAGTTTATGAATCTGTACAGAATTTGGTACGTTCACAAGACATTTTACCTAGAAACCCCGGAATCCAATCCAATTTACCCATTAAGCATGAAAACATTACATTACTGTACCTGCAACCCACCTGTGGATTTCCGTTTAAGAACTCATCCACCCCACCTTTTACCATTAAAATACTTTGAAAACATCCAGACATGACAGTGGAGACTGATGCTTTTTTAAAAAATAACTTATTCAAGCCTGCACGCTCATTCCTACTAGGCCTCATGAAGATGCACTATGCTGGAACTGTAGCAAGGAAAAGGGGGACCTAGCACATCTTATCTACCCATGCCCAACACTCAAAACATTCTGGGAGAAAATCTTTGGTTTCATAAATAGAGTCCTGGGATGCACGCTAACAACTGAATTTTCCTCCCTCGCCACCGCATTCATGTCTGCAGATCAGAGCATGACAAAGACCTACTAGACTGGATGCGGACCACGGCGGTAAAAATGGACCTAGCCAATTGGAAAGACAAGACAGACTTCATACAAAGGCTGGTTCAACTGGGTTACACACCGCAGACGTGCGGCTAACATTGCACTGCAGAACTCACCCTGGGGGCCAGCAACCAGGGGGGTGTGGAAGACACTCGACATGTACCTAGACTCTTACGAACCCCCGTGAAACCATTCCTTCCCGGCAACAGTCCCTGACCCCCCCCTGCCTCTATGTGCAGTAGGGCTAACCTGATGGAGCGCTAAAACCACGGCCCTACGGGGGGCGATGGGTGGGCTGACTTTGCTACCAATCTCGCCACAAGCAAGCCAGTTGGGTGGGTGGCAGCTTTGTCACGCAGCTGTAAGTCTTATCAGTCTCATTACTACAGAACATTAGTGTCCTTTCACTTCTTTCTCCCAGGCTTCTTTCCATCACCCTTTTCCCGAATTTTCAGCAAATCAAGTCAGATGGGTTTAGCTAAACACATTTCAAAGTGCATGTAAACACTGCTCTACGAACTAAGTTTGGCTAACCTTGTAACAGAAATGCTAATGTCTTTGCTTATAAAATAATAAGATACTTTGAAATAAAAAATAAAAAAGTTTCGGCATTTTCCCACAGTATAGATACCAGCAAATAGGACACTGGGTGATGCATCCTGGGGTGCAGCTCTAGGATAAACACCTTCTAACTACATTTGAGAAGTGGCTGCTATCCAAATCCTCAGAGGCTCGCCCCACGTCTGAACTATATAGCCTAAGACTGCCTCCAGCGGTTAATAAATCCAAGGTCAGGAGATGGGAACTAGAACTGGGCCGCACTATTACACAAAGTGAGTACATCTACTATAGAGCCCAACACACTGCACGTAATATATCAAGAATAGACTGCTAGTAGAACAGCTGCTTATTGGTACCTCACACCCCCAAGACTTCAAAGGACGAATCTCGCTATAGACCCCCTATGTTGGCGTGACTGCAGCTCCCCGGGTACACCGACACTTATTATGGGAATGCCCTAAAATAGTCATTGGAAACGAGATATTGACACGTTGCTACACCGCTCTCCCCACCTTACATGCTCTCAGGACACCCCAATGCTCACATTCCCTCTTAAATCATGCAGAGGTCCTCAGAAGGGTCTGACACTGGGCGTGGCCCTTCAGAATATTCATGCTTAGTGGGGGTCGGCCAGACTCCCACCCATCTGTGGTGGCTACATCACATACGGTATATTCTGGAAATGGAATGCATCTTTCTCTCACTAACCAAGGGGCCTCATTCCCCGACCTCTGGAAACAGTTCCTACCCATGCTCACCACTGAATTCTGAGACCTTACATGCCCCAAAGTACCGACGACTCTTAGGACTCACATGGCCCCTACCAGTGGCACCATGAGTGATACCGCTGGCTACCACCAATTTATCAGAGGAAGAAAGGGTGGGACAGTGGGGATGGGGAGTTTAGGAGATGTTCTACTCTGGCGAAGTTGACAGTAGAACTGGCTATGCTCCCCTACAACAGTAAAGGTTCCAGTTTTGTTAAAGATTTCCTGGTTTGGTCCCTTGTACTTCCTTTAAAATCAAGAAAGAAAGGTAAACATAAAACCACTCTGTACTGTGGTGCAGTCTAGCAGGGCACATGCTGGACTACCGTTCTGGCACTGCAGACACTTCCGATACAAATATCAGACCAGCTCCCGAGCCCTGCAAACTGCTTTCAAAACAATTACTGGCAAAAAAGAATACTGGATTGCACTTGGAGTAATTATTCCAACACTAAAAACGTGATGCATTGAAAAAGAGCACCGGTGAGACAAGTGTGACTTCGGTCTCCATTGGAGATGCAAACTAGCTCCTCTTGCATAGAAGGGACTCCATAGCACGCGGAAGTATACTTTAAGAATCCTATTGAATGGTGCGAGCAAGCAAAACTCTGGGCGGAGCCCAAAACCCACCCTGCACATTTTAAATATTCAAAAACAAACTCCGCATAGTTGAAAATAGAAGTTCTACGAACAGCCAAGTCACACTTTTAGAGCAAGGACATTGGCGTAGACATACATGGGAACAAAATCACAATACAAGACATCTCTACGAAATAAGAAGTTTCACAATGTGTCCCTTATGCAGGAGGGAAAGGTTTACAACAGCTCAACATCTAAGATTTAAACCGGTTTTGGCCATAAAGCGATTACCCCAGTTCTATTACCAGAATTAGGGGCAGTCGGCAATAAGTGGCCATTATAACAGCGATGGGGGCGGGCAGTGGGTGGAGTCGGTCAGCCCATTAAGGGAGGGACAATCTGCACATATCCCGCCAAAGAGCCGGCTCTGAACAAAGCAGATGGAGCCCCCCCCACCCACGCGGCCAAACTCCCGGCCTCAGCTGCGGGAGGGTGGGGACTCCTGCGGCAGATGAGCCTTTTGTTCGGCGGCCTCACATTCCTTTGTGCCTCGCACCCCCACACAGCCATTCAGATGTAAACAGGCCCTCCAGAAACATTACACTTAAACCCTCCCGGCATCAAAACAAGCGCCTCCCTCATTCACTATCCAATTCCTCGCCCCTCCCACCACACGGACCCGCACCAGCAACATACCCCACGCGCCTTCTAATACCAGAGCTCCCGCCGCGAGCTCGATCCCATCAAAAGGAACCATCTCCAGCTATATCCGTCCCGTGTGCACCCACAGCCAAGCGTAACGCGGACGCCTGCAGGGCACCCCACCCTCCACGAGGCCCCGTTCAGTCACAGGAGTGTGACTATTGTTCAAACAAGGGCGTGGCTGCACACACAGACGCATAATGTAGAAAGGGCACATTTTGCTTTATGGCACTGTCCACAGTACCGGCCTCCAAGCCATGACCCCATGAACCCCTCACCATAGCCCTCAGTATGCCCCAGCCGCAACCCCATAACCACCTCGTGCCTCTCCCTACTACCTCCCGCAACAGACATCCGCTCACTGTGTACCCTCATTCCACCGACCACTGGTGAGATGCGCCACACCCATCCCCCCACGGGATAGTGGGAGTGATTAGAATTAGGCTTAATTGCGTTTGTTTTCCACCAGTCACACCAAAGTCTAGATCTCCCCCCCCCCCCCCTCACCCCACCGGGAACTCTGGGCATGCCAATCTTAGAGGGGGTAGAGAATCCTCATCTCGCCTCCGACAGCCCAAGGTCTCATCTATGAGGGCGATACACGAGTACAATTGCATTGGTGAATCCGAGTGGCCATCATTTACAGCACCTCGAAGTAGATATCGAGCGCTATATACAACTACATCCTACAACTTCTGCCCTCCGTCCGGTCCAATACCTGCACAGCACCCTCGGTGCGGGCGCCTGGTGCCGTGAGCGCCCTCTGCTGCCTCACACGCCCTGCAGACGGGCCACAGAACGGGCTGCAGACCAGCGCTCACTTCCCTCCACAGGAACCACGTGACAGTCCTTCCTAGGCAAGACTAACACTGGCATTGGGTTATATCACTCACAGCGCGCCCACACAACTGGTTAGACAACGTATTGTACAGGAGAGAAGCTGACACTCCATCAAACGCCATGATAAGCCAAAAGCAGCCAATGGCTTACTTTTTCTCTAATTGACGTGATATATGCTTGCTCAGACTTTGAATACGAAACTTTATTATAGTCCTGTGTGAACTTTGATAAAAATTCACATAAGTGTTACATCTGCTAACTTTACTAATTTTTTTGTAGGACCTCGGGGCTCCGAGGATCAAGATTGTGAACTTTCCACTAACTTTAGATATATTACACAGACACTATCCCCTACGAATATATGATTATACCACGATTTCAGTTACCACGCATGGCTTTACCACGCGAATTTTACCTCGCAAGTGGCTTTACCACGCTGGAATTGACAACGAAGGATTGTACCACGGTAGGAACGTCTTACCTGCACGTCTTTCTCCTGCAGCCCCTTACTTCCATCTACCATGGAAACAAGCGTCAAAACACGTCTTCTAAAATAAATAAAGGACTGTTTTTTTTTACGTACATCGTTGTAAATGATGTTTCCCATCCCCTACACCACCAGAATATTAAGATATCTCACTTTCTCGGAGGTACCCATTTGTTAAAGTAACAGTGCTGGGCTTTTATCCTCCACCTAGGTTGGATAAGATAGCAATATATAGAGGTTTCTTACCTCGGAGTTTGTCTTGCAACCACGTGCGTTGATGCATACAAGCATTCTTAACCTAAAGCAGCAAGTAGCGTGGTCTCCTTTAGTGAGGCTATTCTGACAATATACGGAAAACGGAAAGAGGGTTAGAACATTGCAAGATGTAATAAACGGGGAACCACGGTTTAAGTACTAGTGGCATTATTTCCCAAAGTACATGTGAAATTTAGCTGGGGTGGGGGACCGTGGGGTTCACATTTCACCCCACTATCGCACTCTACATCCGGACCCGGGTGGAGGACACAGGCAGGGTGAAATTATCGTAGAGGTCTGTCACTGGCAATCCCTTTTGCAGCATTCTCGACCATCGTTTTTCACCCACCTCTTCAGGAAGAGGAGCTGAAAATACATGCGAACCAACCAACACAAGCAGTGGCGCCTGGTCTGTTAAGCACACGTGGGCGCGGCGTTCCCTTCATAATAGGGAGGCAAAGCGGGTTTGGCTTGCACTGCACACCCGACCACGTGCTCACTAGCCGACCACGGGGCACCACCGCGTTAAGGACACAGAGTCCCGCAACTGGCCCTAGTGAAATATTTAGAGGGTACGACAGAGGCTAGAGTGAACATTCACCCCCAGAGTCCGGCCCGAAACTTGCTCTCAGCCACCAGAAGCCTTGCCCGCCGCCGAGGACTGACGCAGAGCTGCACACGTGGAGGGCACTATGTTAGCATGTCATTTAAGTGCCAAATAAACCAAAACGACCTCATGCACTGGTCACCAACTGAATAAAATAAATAAAGTAGTTCGTCAATATTCACAAGCACTGCACACCCACGCCAGCGCAGGGGTGCAGATCCCAGTACGACATATGAGGGGGGCGGGGCGATGGACAACTCCGGGCCTCCAATCGTGGTCCCTCCACCTCATCAGCTCCAGACACCATTCTCAGTTGAAAAGTACCCGCGAGAGTTTCAACAAACATTTGGGAGAGAGGGCGGACCGCACAAGCATGCGAGTTCAAGTGTCTGCCCCACAGGGAGGAGTGTGAACACAATGTGCGAGCACCAGTATCTTCGGAAGGCTGAAGCAAACAGACGCCAACACCTGTACTCTCTACCATGTGACTCAGTATATCCATTCATATCCCTTCCCTATGTATATAGAGTGAACTAATCACTAGTGTATGCTGTAGACCTTTGTACCCTCTACCATTCCTGAGACTCTTAGAGTATATCCATTTGTATCTCTTCCTTGAGTCTATTTGTACATCTGCAATTTCTTTCTGTTTGTGTATCTCTTCCTTATGTGACTTTGCATCTTGTACATTTGCAATTTTTTCTGTTTGTATCTTTTATGTAACGCATGTAATCCTAAATCCTTATGTTTTGCAACAGGTTCTTATGTAAAGTGCTCTCAGTTCGCGCTATATAAAATCGCATTAAATAAATAAAAACTTGTGCAGTTGAGTAGCAACAAGTGTAGTAGGAACCGCCCCCGAGGCGTCTAAGCGAGTCAGCAACATTCACAGGTAGCTGGCACACCAGCCACCACTCGTCACAGCCAACGAAGCACTACAACTTTACAGGACAATGCAAGATAGACAATCTAGGCCAAGCCCCGCTATCCTCGGGGCACCACAGTAATACATGTGTGCACACCAGGCTATTAATATACACCGAGTCCATACGAGTATACAGCACCTGTCCCCAGAGCACCCGAGGCTGCTACACCTGCCGTCGCACCTTTCGAGATTACCTCTGGACTCCAGGAGACGTGACCAAGGACGAGAGAGGTGGGAGCAATAGCCACTCGCTTACTTCAACTGACCACGTGCAGAGACCCCCCCCCCCCCCCACATCCCACCCTCTTGGTGAGAGTTGTATGGCCTCTCCCCCACCCCACCAAATAACTAAAAGAACCATAGGATGGGGAAAGTGTCAAACTAAAGTTAAATATTGGCAACACAGCCTAGTAATACAAACTGGCCTCACATCCTAGCCTGCAATTCAGTTTTAGGCTTGCTGATGCACGCTTGACAAATCCAACTCACCATGGTTTTCAGCTTACTGGTCATCCTAGTGCACGATCAAGTCCGGGCACTCGGATTATGTGCAACATGGCATACCTATGGATTTTCCGCACTTGCTACAATTCCATTGAAAAGTTACTAATTAGCTTTTCTGGCCACAATGTAGTAACCCTGCCGCACAATTTGGTCCTCCTGTGCCGCATACCTCAAGCGCCCCTAATAATTGTAATGTTTCTCCTGTGGCCTGTGCAGCGGCTCCATTTACACCCCTGCTCATCCAGTGCGGTTTCCCTGGCTACAGCTATACCCTGGCTTCACGCGTACTAGCTTCTCGTTGCACCCCTGGTGTCCCATTCTTGAAGCTCACTTATTATAGTTTTCGTTCAGAACCCATCTCTGGTCTAGCTTGCACATGTTTTGCTGCAGATTGAAGCCCCATGCTTACCAGAGTCACTCGGGGTGTCTGACCCAGACGAGGCGGGGTGCTTGGTCTCTGGAGACGGCGTGCGAGGCAGGTCAGCCGGCTCTGGGTTCTTGATGACGGGCTCCGGTGCCGGTGCAACAGGTTCGGGTTTAGGTGCAGGGACGGCTTTGGGGGTTCCACCCGAGAGCCGCTCAGTGAAGACCTTCTCCAGGCACCCACGTGTGGAGAGGCACTCCCCCCACATGCAGTCCCGGAGCAACACCATCGAGCTCATGGCCCCAGTCCACCTCCCTGCCCCCTTCATGGGGGGCGAGAGGTCCCATCCTAGGTCAGGTCCCAGGGGGGCCATGCCAGCAGCATCCCCAGTCGAGCGTGCGGACAGGTGCCGGGGGCTGGGTACCAGTTCAAACTTCTTCCAGATATCCTCGCTGGGGGCCACTGCGCGGGAGGAGTCCTCCTCGAGATCCGTGTCGTAAAAATAGAAATAGTGTTGAAGAGCATCCAACTCCATCCTGGAGTAAGACCTGAGGAGACAAGGAAGATAATCAGACTGGGGAGGGTCCCAAGCAGACAGGAGATAAGGAAGAAGGGGTCAGAACAAAGAAGACCACAAGAAAGTGGCAGCTCGGGCAAACCGCGACCAGGGTCAGCCCTGAAGAGGGGGCGAGGTTATGGCAAAAAGTGGGTGTTTGGTACGGAGAGGACAGGTAAGAAGAGGAAACCGGGAAGAAAGTCATGCAAAGATTTTACCAAGAGACATGCAGGAGGTGGACATGTGGAGTGGACTACGGGGTGAAAGGTCAGGAACTGTTAGAGAGAAAAGAGAGCGTGCAAAGGCAGTGCAGTCACGGAGAGGAGAGTCACATCCAAAAGGTAGAGGGGGGGGGGGGTGCAGAACACGAGAATGGGTACAATTAAGATAGAGTTCGCTTTCAGCTGCCACGATGATATGACTCTGGCGGAGACAGCGAGGCGTGGAAAAGGTATATTATTTGTGATTGTATACATGTTCTACGCTTCAGAGGGAATACATTCTGAGTGTTGGGAAATGATAATACACACCCTGTTCAATAAAACCCTAACCGCACACCAGCCCCGAGGAACTCGCCTCCCCCGCAGATAAAAAAAAAATGCAACACTTTAAATACACCCAGCTGCGAAGAAAAGGATCCGGGACCCGCTTATCCCGCAGAAAAGCCCCCACCCACATTTTCCTGTAGGAAACCCTACGAACCTTCCAAAAATACCCGCGTTGCTCCCGCCCGGAAACTCATTTTCAAACCCCGCGGCAGCCCCAGAAACCACTTTCCGCCGGTTTGTACCGGTCGGCGCAGCCCGGCTCCCCGCGCCGGTACCCCCGCCCAGGTGCTCGGACCCCCCGCGCTGGCGTCCCCGGCCCCGCAGCAGCCTCTCTCACCTCTGCGCGCTCTTTCTCGCGTGCTCTGACTCGGGAGCTTTGTTTCAGCGCCGACTTATAGCAGCTGAGCCGGGAGCGCCCGGACACTCCCTCATTAATGCTCCGCGCCCCTCCCCCGCCGCAGCCCGAGCACATGTTGGAGTCAAACAAAGAGCAAGCAGGAAACTAACCAGCGAGAAACAGAACCACGCCGTGTGAGCCCGGCCGAAACGGACCGAGCCGTGCACCACTATCCGGATGTGACCCGCGCATGCAGAGCCAAGCCCTGAGGCAAGGGTTCTACAGAACCACACAATGCTGGTCCAAACTGAACCGAAAAGAACCAAGCCATCATTAACATTAATAAAAACAGAGCCGAGCCCTGGGCACACCTGAACGAACTGAGCGCCACCAATCAGAAGTGGACCCAAATCACCGAACCAAGCCTTGCAGATCGGTGCACTAATTAACAGAACCATGCAGAGCCGAACTCGACAGCTAAAGAACCATGCAGGCCGGTCCAGAAGGCATCCGAGCTAACTGAGCACCGCCAAAGACAAGTAACGCCAGCCCCACCCCGTCGACCCGAACCATGCACAGCTAAACTCAGTGAGATCAACCAGAACCAAAGACATCACACATAAACAAAACCACCTTTAATCTGTGCCGCCAAACAGAACTGTACAAGTGCGGTACAGGCATGACTGAGTCTAACAGAACCTAACCGAGTCATACAAGCTGGCCCTGTACACATGATAAGGTAGAACTTGAACCCAAAGGAACTGAACATATAACCATGCAGACATGAACATCATAGAAGCAAATTAGGTCACGGAGACCTGGGTATTACAGAACAGACCCCACTAGAACCAGAAACTTGAAGAATTGAGCACAACTTGAACTAAACTAAGCCATGCATAACAGAGTCTAACAGAACTTCACAGAAACGTGCAAAGACCCGAACAAAACTAAAGAGGGGCATGCAAAGTGCAGCCCAACAGAACCAAACAGTCCTACAGAAAAATGTCTAAAGAAATGTAACAGACATTCAAAGCACCAAGATGAACATAGAAAGGCCATGATGGACTAAGCTCAACAACCATCACCTGGCTGCTATCATTCCAAGAATAGAACGGGTCATAAGTACAAACCCGCCCCAGAAAGGAACTACCCAAGAACACATACACCAAATCAAGTTTCAAAAGCAAGCGTTGGCAAATCCAGGATTCTTGCCTTTTGGACCCAGTGGATTTGGGAATGCTTTTGCAGATGCTGTTGATCATGAGCAAAAAAAGAGAAAGATGCAATGACACAGCCACTGTTGCTGAAGATCATGTCATTTTGTTGGTGAAAGTATTCATCACCATACATGCACAGGTCTACAGATTCACAATGGCATCATAGGAGACAGCCATGTGGAGTGAAAAGGGAAGATATTTGATGGGAGTAGCATGCAAGAAAAAGTCTGAAAACACATGCACTCTTTTGGGTTGCTTAGTCAAAAGAAACAATAATTGGCATAGCCAATAAGTCTCGCTTTGGGACCTTCTAAGTATTAAGTTATGCAGCACAATATCCTTGGTGCATCCACATCATCTGTTGCATGTCTAAACTTATAAGGTCCCAAAGGCGAAAGTCTCGCTTTTGGGACCTTCTAAGTATTAACACCATCAATGCTACAGAGATTCATCCCCCATGCTGATCATCGATGAATCCCATTGTTCATGACGAGCTCGTCATGAGCACACAAGCAGTGTACTGCATGACGAGCTGAGCTCGTCATGAGCATGGAAGGGGTTAAGTTATGCAGCACAATATCCTTGGTGCATCCACATCATCTGTTGCATGGCTAAACACTTATAAGGTCCCAAAGGCGAGACCTATTTGCTATGCCAATGCTTGGTGTGGTTGTTTATGTTTGTGTGTGGTTGTGCGTATGGATATTTCATTTATTTATTTTAAAAGTTTTATATAGCGCTAATTGGACCCGTAGGTATCAGAGCGCTTTACATACACACTGTGAAAAACAGAAGGACATTACATTACATAGTAAGCCGATAATAAGGAAGCAAACCAAAGATAAAAAAATACAGCATGGGAAATAAATATGCAGTGCAGCGGAGGGGGAGAGAACAATAAAAAGAACAAGCATTAGAAATGCAATAGGTCTCGGATTTTTTTTGAGTTAGAGCTAATGGAATTGTAAATGGCAATGTCTTTTAGCCGTGGGTTATGGAGTGTATGCATGTGGTGTGTAGTGGAAATATGTGTGTTGGATTGGAATATTAGGAATGGTGGCATGCTGCGCTTTAGATGAATATGTTTAAAAGTAAAGGGCACCATATCGCAATTGCTACAATAGTTAATTGTGGATGCGTTAACAATTGATATGTGCACCGATGTGTGGTGCTGTGTGTGCCTGTAGAAATTTTGCACTGTTGGCTGCTGGTGTGTGCGTCTAGTAAAAGCATGCACTGACGACTGGTGTTGTGTGTGACTGGCACCGCGGCCAGGGCGACTGACGCTGGAATCTGGGGACCACGGTTCGATCCCCGGCTCCGGCGGCAGGTTAGCCCAGCACCATGTGACTCTGGGCAATAGCTCGCTTAATCTTCCCGACGGCCCCCAGCGCCTAGAGACCCTTACGGGTGATTGTGCGCTTTACAAATGTGGACTTTACTTTACTTTACTGGTGAAAGTGTGCAGTGACGGCTGGTGGTGTGTGTGTGTGTTTGATGAAAGCATGCACTGACATTTGATGTTGTGTGCGTGGTGAAAGCCTGCACTGACGCCTGGTGGTGTTTGTGCTTGATGAAAGCGTACATTGATGGCTGGTGGTGTTTGCGCCTGGTGAAAGGGTGCACTGATTGTGGTGGTGTGTGGTTGTGTGTGTAGTGGTGAGTCTGTGGGGGTGAATGTGTGGTAGTGAGTGTGTAGTGGTGAGTGTGTGGTGGTGAGTGGTGATGAGTGTGTGCTGGGGAGAGGCTGGTGTGTGTGTGAGTGTGGCATGTGTGTGTGGTGTGGTGTTTTATGTGTGGTCTTATGTTTGTGTGTGGTGGACTTAGTTTGAGTGTTCGTCTTCTGCACACTCACACAGTGCCCCTACACACTCAAACAGTGCTCTCCCTGCACACTCATACTGTTCACCCTGCATAGTCACACACTGTTCATCCTGCACACTCACACACTGTGCACCCTGCACACTCACACACTGTTTACCTTGCACACTCACGCACTGCAGTCACTGTCACTCTGCAGTCACTGTTACTCTGCAGTCGCACTCACTCTGCAGTCACTCTCCAGTCACACTCACTCTGCAGTCACGCTAACGCTGCAGTCACTCTGCAGTCATACTCACTCTGCAGTCATTTTGCACTCGCACTCACTCTGTACCTGCACTCACTCTGCACTTACTCTGCACCTGCACTCACTCTACTCACACTCACTCTGCAGTCATTCTGCAGTCACTCTGCAGTCACACTCACGCTGCAGTCATTCTGCACTTGCACTCACTCCGAAAAACGTTAATTTTGCTAGGTGAGCTTTTGGAGTCCCTGTAAGGATGGCACTCCCGTAGTCAAGTTAGATAGAACTAGGGATTGGACTACTGTCTTAAGGTCATCATGGGGGAAGAAAAGGTTTCAGTTTCTTGAGGTGTTTTAGAGAGAAAAGAGCACTTTTTGCAGAGTTTTTGATGTGGGCCTCCATTGATAAGTTCTTGTCCAGAGTGATGCCTAGAGACTTAACTGAGTCGGATAGGGTGAGGGGGCAGTTTAGGGCAACCAGATTCTTGAGCTACTCTTGGATTGGACAATGGTTGCTTTTTGGAGAGAATAGGATTGGTTCCGATTTATCTGGGTTGAGCTTTAAGTGGTTAAAGTTGAACCAAGTTTGAATCTCGGTTAGAGTGGTATTGAGGAGTTGGATGTCGCTGGGAGACTTGCCCTATGATTCACAAAATCTGTCTTCCATGCTGTGCATAGAGGAGACAAAGACACTCCACCATTTTATAAATCACTGATTTCTCTAAAAAACACGTTCTCCGTATGTGTCTAGTTAAGCTGGACCATGGGTGTGTGTACCTAAGAGAATACCAAAAGAAAAGCATCTTGTTTAATTGAGTGCAATCCATTCAGTTTAGGATATAATCAAAAAGGTTGAGTTTTAAGGCACACATAGCCATGTAGAGCTATGCAGGGATGTTGTGAAT
Organism: Lissotriton helveticus; assembly: GCF_964261635.1. Taxonomy (NCBI): domain Eukaryota; kingdom Metazoa; phylum Chordata; class Amphibia; order Caudata; family Salamandridae; genus Lissotriton; species Lissotriton helveticus. The sequence continues at coordinate 669,991,363 of NC_136061.1, forward strand.
ATTTAGTTATTGAGCAATCAGGTCTGGAAACTTTCCAGTAGTTAAGGGCCATATTCACTGAAAGGGAAGCTAATTTATGCATGAATCAATATATAACTAGTTATTATCAATCTATTGTTAAAACAATCACCAGTGACATATATTACATTTGTCCAGTTATTTTTTTTTGCTCTGGAGGTGTGTGTGGTCGTTATAAAACAATGGATTCCATCGGCATGAAGACCGATCAATCGGTAGGTCAATTCACAAACACCCCATGAAAAAGCTCAGGTAAAAATATATGAAATACAAACTTCTGAATTGTGAATAGTGAAATTTGACATGTATTCTATCTTAGAGCTGGGTCTCATCTTGTTTATAGGTAGGTTGCACAGTGAAAAGAAGCAAGGATCCCAGTTTTTAAATAGCGTAGTTCATAGACACACACATAGCCTTTCATGTAGACAATCTTGTATGTCGGTCTATTCTTAGTTTAGTGTGACTAATGTATGAGTGAAAATTGGGAGTCCGGAACTACTAAAACTAGTTTCGAACTTGCAATTAAACTGCCCTGAATCGCACAAAATTAAATGTGGTCGGACCAAAACAGGTTCACATTTACCTAAAGTTCAATGTTTCCTGGGATAATATTAATATGCAAAGAAAGCTGTGAAACGTAAGTCTAACCCAGAAATGATGACATCTGTCTACACGTTCTGTGTGGCCTATGAGTAAGAATCTGCCGTGGCCTAAAAGTAGATCTGTAGTGCTCTATATGCCACTGGAGTCAAGCTATCCTGGCTGATGAGGGGTGAAACCTTGAAACCGGTCCTGGGATGCTTGTTTCCAGTCTAGGGAGGTCCTGGTCTGGCGGTTCAGGCTGGACTGTTCCCATTGGGCACATGGCCAAGACTGATTTACAAATGGCTGGGTTCAAACTGGAATGGCATGGTGAGCAAAAAACGGATGGATTTAGGCACAGATCTCTGTACTGGGGTGAATGTATAACATTGTTATGCATTCTGTACATCAATTGTTGTTTCTGCATTTGTCACCTTGAGTGGGACGGGTATGCCCAGACGAGGGTGCCGTGCTCTCCATGCCACTGGAGTCTAGCTATCCTGGCTGATGAGGGGTGAAACCCCAAAACCGGTCCTAGGATACTTGTTTCCAGTCTAGGGAGGACCTGGCCTGGCGGTACGGGTTGGACTGTTCCCATTAGGCACAGGGTGAAGAAAGATTTGCAAATTGCTGGGTTCAAACTGGAATGGCATGGTGAGCAAAAAAACGATGTATTTAGGCCCAGATGTCTGTACTGGGGTGAATGTATGACATTGTTCTGCATTCTGTCCATCAATTGTTGTTTCTGCGTTCCTAATTATTAGACATAACTCCATGTGGAAACTAGCCTCCATGTTTTCAAATGAAGCAAATCCCATTAGGTCGAGACATTACATACAGCTGTGTTAAAGGTTATTGCCCCATGCGAAAAATTCTGGAAGAATTTACTTGTCCCTAGTGTATCTACAGCTCTCAATTTATATACTTAGGGCCAGATGTAGGAAAAGCGTATTTACAGATTCATAAATACCGAATTTTACCGATTGGGTATTTATGAATCGGTAAATATGAAGGTAGGAGATTTAGGAAGATTCGGTAATTGAATTACCGAATCAGTAAAAATCGGTATTTACCGAATCGGTAAATACCGATTCGGTATTGCCCATTAATTCCTATGGGCCTTGAAGCCCATAGGAATTAATGGGCAATACCGAATAGGTATTTACAGATTCGGTAAATACGGATTTTTGCAAGGGTGCAGGGGGTGTCACTTTGACACCCTCTAGCACCCCGAATACAGGCATGTGTGCCATGTGGCACACAGACATGCCCTAAGGGCATGTCTGTCTGTCACATTGCATAGGTGTGCATGCACACATGTGCATGCACACCTGGATTCGGTATTTTACCACCCAATTGGATTGGGTGGTAAAATACCGAATCTGTAAGGCCTGTGGGACTCAGAAGAGTCCCACCTACATCTTGCAGTTACCGAATCGGTAAAAATACCGATTTGGTAGTTTACCGATTCGGTAAATTTACCGATTCGGTAAAATAGGGCCCCTACATGCCAATTTTTAAATACCGGTCGGTAACGGCCGAAATCGGCCGTTACTGACCGGTATTTTGGCTCCTACATCTGGCCCCTAGTTCCCAAGAATGGGTTAGGTTCCTAAAAATGATCTGAACATTTCCAATGTCATGGTGTATTCATGTTCACTAGTTTTATATTGTGAAAAAAGAAATGTATATTACAGGAATTTATATAGCTTTTCATCAGTGTTCATAGTCTAGCGATCCTCTGTCCAGAGTGTTGCTTTTTTCTCAGAATCCCATTCGAATTGCACCCCCACCCAATCTGTTCTCTGGTACATGTTCTATACACCGGATGCCATTTATCACAGCATTAGCAGTTCATCCCAACAATGTGAAACCATTGGGTACTTAATCCTAGGTTTCTAAAGATCCAAAGCACTAAATGTGTATCTACATACTCTGAATGGTGTTCTGTACACCAAATTTACTAAACTCATCACATGTCCTCTGGATTTAGAAATCATTTTCCAATTATAACCTTTTTGGCTACGGTAGATTGTTACTTATTGGGCGTATCATGAAATTCTATTATAAGGTGGTTACCGAGGCAGATTTAGGTCTGCATATTGAATACAGGTCAGTATTTTGTGTGGTATGTGTACTTTATTTCTAGCACCAGGTCTAGTTACCCACACACCTGTCCGCTTGTTTTTACAAAAATGAGTGTGACCTCAAGCGCTTTACAGGATGATCCCATTAAGGGGAGTGGAGAATGAACACTTTTCTGGACGTAATATAGGATTAAAGTCTGTGTAGGCATTTTGTTTGTTTGTGAATAGAAGTAAAGAGAGGGTGACACCTACCAAACGTGGGAGAGTTGACAGGTTTCTAGCCATCTGGATGAAGATTCATTCTGAGAAGAGGGCCACATTTAGAGTACATCCAACTCAGAAGACCAATCTAACCCCGGATTCAGACCATCCTGAAAACTTAGGGCCTTATTTAAAGTTTGGTGGATGGAATACTCCGTAACAATATGGCAGATATCCAGTTTGCCGTATTATAAGTGTCATAAGCTATAATGTACTTATTAAGGGAGACGGAACAGCTACCCTATTTGTGATGGCATGCTGCCTCCATCACACTCTAAACAAGGCCCATAGTAACCAAAAGAAAAAACTCACGTTGAGAACAGAATGTCTATGATTTTTGTATGAACGGAACTTCCTTGGAACTAAATAATGTTGAGAACAAAATGCATTAAAACAGTATCATGTTAAAACTGAACAACCTTAAAACAGACCTACCCAAGAAAAAACAAATCTGAGAATTAAACAATATTTAGTTAGAGCAACCAGCAGTATAGGACTGCTGACCTATTATGAGAGCAGAGCCACCACAAGTACAGGGCCGCTCTGTGAACAGAACCACAGTGGAACAGAATCAGCTTTGCAGCAGCGCCAAGCTAAGATTCTAAAAACAACAGAATACAACCTTTAGAATAGGACTATCTTGACAATGTAATCGTGGTAGAACAAACGTTCCCCAAAAAGAGAGCCGCTACGAAACGGGATTCACAGTCCGAACAAAACAACAAGAATCAGCAAGGCCAAAGGTATGACCTTGACGAGAAGGCACAATGCTTATTTATTTTATATTGGAACATATACAACCAAGATAAAAGAAAAAACAAAACAAAAGGAAAACGTGGCTGCTTAAACATGACAGCTATATTCATGCTACAAACATGTTAAATGTAAATAAAAATCGCATGATATTTTTATTGACCAGTACGGATGCTTTCTAGCCAGCAGGTCCATTATATAAAGATCAGAAAACCTTTTTCGTTTTCATGCATAGTACAGGACATTATGATTCTTATTGATGAAAAGAAAATACACCACTGCTGCAAACGAATAATCAGAGGACATCATTTAAGCACACAAGCATAACTAAAAGAAATAGAAAACAGATAATGGAAAGACAAAGCATTGGCAAACTAAAGTATTTGGTCTCCATTTCTGGCACTGCAGTACACTACATTTTGAGCAGATAAGTACATCTGATTAGGCCATATGCTATCACAAGAAAGAGAGACAGTTTATGAAGTGTACTGAAACGATGCCCCAAGCTGGATTGATTTAAAGCTAGTCTGTGGACGACTACAGGCATGTACGTTTTATTTAAGAATATGTTTGATTATATGATGCTGACAAACAACTAAAGATGTTCATGGCCAAGCCTGAAAATCAAGACCCACTCTTAGAAGAGAGAACACCCTGTAAAGAGAACCACTGTGAAGGCAGAACCATCCCCACAATAGAACCCCTTGGAATATCCTCACTCTGAGAACAGAACCACCAGAGAACCAAACAGTTCCAAAGACAAAAACACCTTAGAATGCACTCACCCTGAGCACAGACTACCCTAAGAAAAGAACCACCCTTAATACAGAACCCCCACAGAACAGGACCATCCTGAGAATATAATTCAGTCTTCCTGTCCTTGTGATCTGTGAACTCTTTGAGCGACAGGAGCATGCTTTGTGTTTAAACACATGAACCGTCAGAGGTGTAACCCCTGAAGTGTGGGAGCACAGACTTTAATCTTGTGAGGTCTTACTCTTGTCTAGAAATTCTATAAGCGTGTCTTAGAGTCTGGTACCAGGGAAGGTTTAGAGACACATTCAATAAGGAGATGGGTAGTGTTCAGGTCACTGCATAGAGCCTCTGATGAGTAGTGGACTGGGCACTGGGAGAACCACACAAGCAGCGTGAGTGAGACACGCGTGCAATGGGAAGGAAATCCATGAAAATGACAGGGTAAGTTAATATGGCTACCTGATGGAAAGAGAAGGTCATGGGTGGCATGGAGCATCGCAGTCTTGGAGTCTGGACTATGAATGTGAGAATCACCCTCATAAATAATCCTGACCTAGACCCCCACAGTTCTGCACCTCAGGACACTGGTGGGGAATCTGTGCTTAAATTGCAGCAAACACGCATCTCTTTAAGAGAGGCTTCCTGTGGGAAATAGAGGTGAGCTCATCTGCGGCTCTTCCTGCGGTAGGAGTCTACTTTGGTGAGAAGAATCTAAAGGGTTTAATTAATCAACTGGTTCATGTCACTGCAGTCCTGTGTTAACATCTATTCTCTTTTGATCAGAACCCAGACAGCCACACTGGGCACCTTTAGATCTAAAGCCACAAAAGTTACCAAGGGAGTACCCCAGGGCTCCTGTTTGAGCCCTACTCTCTTCAACATTTATGTTACTCCCTTGGCCCAACTAATGAGTAACTTTGGATTTAGTCCCATTTCCTACGCGGACGACACCCAACTCCTCCTCACCTTTGATAAATCAAGCCCTGATACACAACTCGTCTTTTCTGAGGGTATGAAGACCACTGCCTCCTGGATGAGGACCAACTTCCTCTAACCGAATGCCGAGAAATCTAAGGTTATGTTGTTTGGAAGAGCAGCCATTAGCTGGTCTCCTAGGTGGTGGCGAGAGGAGTCGGGCACGGCCTCCTCTCCTAAAGAAGTGGTCAAGAATTTAGGAATCCGGATTTTCCAGAATCTTACAGCCAGCACCTGCTTTCACACACTCAGTCTACTCAGAAGAGTATATCCTTTGTTACCCTCCTCTACACGTAAGACACTGATGCAGGCCCCGGTGTTAAGCCGTCAAGACTACTTTAATGCATTGTTGGCCTCAGCTAACAAGGCTTCCTTAAACAAGCTACAAGTAGTCCAGAATACGGCAGCCTGACTAGTCACGAACGCCCCGCAAAGAACTGACTCGATTTCACTTGTCAACAAACTCCACTGGCTTCCTGTAGGAAAGCGGGTGAAATTCAAGATCGGCTGCATTGTTTTCAAAGACCTCAATGGTTTGGGGCCCTTCTACTTGTCCAAAAAACTGACAAAGTGCAATCCCCTCGGCCCATCCAATCTGGATCCAAGCTTCTCCTTTGCACTCCAAGAATTAAAAAGCCCCGTAAGGGTGGCAAAGCATTCACCCATCTTGCCCCAACCTTTTGGAACGAACACCCCCTCCAGCTTCGAGACTGCCAAAGCCTCCCTCAATTCAGGAAGCTTTTAAAAAAAAATCTTTTCTGAGGTCCTCTGGTTTGGCTGTAGCATACCGTCCTAAACGCGGAGGTACCCTTTCAGGGTGATTCGGGCGCTATAGAAATTAATAAATAAATACATTTGGGTCTTCCTGTTTGACACATGCTTAGAATAGCATGGTGAAGACATTTGTATTATACTCCTTTATGAAGGTTAAGTACAGGTGTTACCCATCTCTAGATTTCTGCACCTATGTGGACACCATACTTTCAACAAAATGTGTAACCGTTTCACAATTTTCTGTCATGTTGATGTTATGCATGAAATGCAACAATCCTGTGGTAAGTGTTGGGTTTTTCTGCTTATGGAATGTTAAGGCAGGAATTCTATGTTTTTAAAATGGAGTATTGGAATGTTGGTGTTTGAACTGGCATTCAGTTGCTGTACGACCGCTACACTGCTGTTCGCATTTCCTGATGCTTGTGAAATCTTACACTTACCTTGTGAGTGGCATCCTTTCAGTAAGTTAGCTCAGTTTTTACCTGCTGTTGAGATTGGTGTACTGTCTGAGGCTAAAGGTGTTGATTCACAGGATCAAACTCTCCCATATGTCCTGCTTCATTTGATAAATGACCATTGAGTTGGCGCTTTTGGACCTCTTTGTTGGCAACATGTGCCAACATTGTTATCTCTGTCCTGCTTACACTGTACTAGTGCTTTTGTGGAACGACTTGAGGGATTGAAAATGAGCCTGTAGCCCAACATCAGGGACCTGTCCGCTGACTCTCAGCTATCATACCCTCTTCTTTCCTGTTCCCCATGTCGAAGAGCAAATACCTCCTTCATAACTGCGAACCACTTGGGTATTGAGCGAGGCCATGGCAGTTCTCCAACCAAACACTTTGATGACCTCCTTGCAAACTTGTGACCAACATTAACTTCTATAGCCTATTCAGCAAGACTGGCTCCCAAGTGTTTTTTTAAGAATGTGGTGGCCTCATCCCACCCCACCAAAACCTCACCCCCCTTAACTTCCCACCCTATCATGGCATCAAACTGTCCCAGCAAAACAAAGGATGGCTTTCTTGCCCTAGCCAACGAAAACGTGACTACCAAGACTGAGTTGCATATGGCTGGGAACATACTGGAATGGCATGGTGAGCAAAAAATATAACCATGATGGAGTTAAGCCCACATCTCTGTACTGGGTGAATGTTTGACTTTGTGTATTCTGTCCATCAATTGTTCTTTTTGCATTTGTTGCCCCGAGAGAGACAGGTATGCCCAGATGTGGGTACCATGCTCTCCATGCCAATGGAGTCAAGCTAGCCTAGCTGATGAGTGGTGATACTCTGAAACTGGTCCCAAGATGCTTTTTTTCCAGTCCAGGGAAGACCTGACCTGGCAGTACGGGTTTGAAAGCTCCGTTGTGGAGTATGTCAAGACTGATTTGCATATGGCTGGAATCAAACTGGAATAGAATGATGAGCAAAAAACGATGGATTTAGGCCCAGATATCTGTACTGGGGGTGAATGTTTGACATTGGTCAGCATTCTGTCCATCAATTATTCTTTTTGCTTTGTCACCCGAGCGAAACAAGTAAGCCCAGACGTGGGTCCCGTGCTATTCATGTCACTGGAGTCAAGCTAGCCTGGCATGTAAGTGGTGATACCACGAAACCGGTCCCATGATGCTTGATTATGGTCAAGGGAGGGCCTGGCACTTTGGGCTGGACTGTTCCCATGTGGAGCAGGGTCAGGAGTGATTTGCATATGGCTGGTAACAAACTGAAATGGCATGGTGAGCAAAAAAACAATGGATTTAGGCCCAGATCTCTGTACTAGGGCTGAGTGTTTGAGATTGTTCAGCATTCCGTCCATCAATTGTTCTTTTTGCATGATTCCACGAATCAGGCTCACTCTAACCGATCTCAATTGCACCGCCAGATATCTTGGATATGGACCTGGGTTTTCTTTACTTGAGCCAAAGCAGAATTCAGCGACATCTGGTAGGCCTGGCTCTTTGACCAACTATGGCCCCTCAACCTCTCGTCTTGCATATGATCCGGTAAATGGGTACATTAAGATAGCAGGCAACTACTTAGTTCTGCTAATGGAACCTTTTTGAATTTATATCATTGGTTGACTGCTGCACTTGTCTTTGTTCTAACACAGATTGTGGAAATCACTTTATTTGTTAAATAATTGGTTTTAGTCTAAGATTACTGCTGTGTGTTCATGTTTGTAAATTTGGATGCTCGCCCATCCTGTTTGTAGATTGTTCTGATGACTTCTAGGGCCTGATTTTTGCTTCATAAAGTTATAAAAATTAAAATACACAGATCTCTCCAGCAGAGTCAGAACCTGCTAAACTATCTTAATAGTGCTGTAGGTCTGGCTTGACAGAACAGCTGTAAGTACACCTATTGTTCCCAATCCTTTAAATAAATCAACAGAGAGCTTTGGTTCCGCCCAGGGCATATTTCTCATCACCTCGTGCTACTGTCTGTATGTTGTATAATTTCACCTACTAAGGCGCACTTGAATTTTATCAAAACTACTCTGAATCAGGCTATGTTACATTATCTCACAAATGCGTAACAAACACAAATCAATATTCTGTTTTCTTTTCACTTCAGTGTTTTTTTGTAATTGTTTTGCTGAGACTCTAAATGTAATCCCGGCATATTGGCTTTGCCATTGCTTGTTAGTATATGCATGGTCCCACTGTAGCACGACTAGTCAAAACTCTTTGCATGAGTTCAGGAAATGACAAAGCACTTGACATTTTGCTACTCGGTAAAGAGCGTACGTCATGATGCATTGAAAATATTGTTTTTAGCTTCTGTTGTATGTAAAACAGTGCTTAGAGACAGATGAAATCTTTGTTCTGGCATTCTTGTAGCAAAAATACTTTCAGGAAAAGGATCAACTGCCTAGTTCGGCTGTTTTCCAACGTCTGCAAACTGCACGACCGACTGCATTTGTGGAGGTAAAATCAGCAAACATTACATTTTTCCATTTTTTTCGATGACGCAAGCACAAGTAAGCCTGGCTCCAAGAAGACACCCTCTCTCCTTCACCCCAGCCTACTCCACACACTGATTCTGGAAGCGTACAAAATGCCCACTGTAAGTTGGGCCGCTGTACATTGTTAAACCACAGTGGCATCAAAAGAGGTGCTTCTTACGGACCAGTTTACAGGGCATATCGTTCAGTGAGGATGGGGGTGATGCAGTACTAAATTTAAGCCATTGGTTGCATGTGGAGTCGTACTTTTTTAAATCATTTTTAGGTTTCGACCTGGCGATCTGCGCAAGCAGTTCGCGCAGGCGAAATCTATTGTTTACAATATTGGCTATAGGAACGTCCCCCGGCTCCCATTGGCTAGCTCCATAAATGGAGGCTAGCCATTGGAAGCCGGATCTGTCCGTCAAAGCCGGACCAGATTCGGGGGCGTTCCCGCGAATTTTTTCGCTCTCCACCCACTTCTGTTCGTCATCGCGGCGGTGGGTGTGTGTTATTTTTTTTTTCCGAGTCGGCCTGTTGTCTTCTTTTTACAAGTGTTTGTTGTTGGAGTTGGCTGCAAGATTTGAGTTCCCACGAAGCGATCAGGTAAGGAGCATTTTTTTTATATAATGTCTTTTTTTTTGTTTCCTTTGTCGGTTCGGCCGTGTCGTGTGAGCTGTTATGTACTTTGGCTCGTGAGCTCTGTTTACCGCCCCCCCCCCCGCTGTCCGTGTGTCTGTTCCGCCCCCCTCCCCGTGTGCCCGTTCCCGCCCCCCCTCCCCCTCTCCGTTGCTTGTTTAAAAATGCAGATGATCCTTTCACGGCCGTGCAGCTTTACTGCTGCGCGGCCAATGCTTGTTCGAAAAGGTGACAGAAGCAGTTTAAGGTGGATAGGAAACTGTAACAGAGGGTTATTTGTTTGTTTCTTCATTGTGCCCAGAGTTACCCGTATGAGTCCCACAGTGTGAAAAACAATATTTGTAAATGGCTTCCTCCCTCAGAAAGGAAGGGTTTAGCAGTATATTATTTGGAAAGCAGACCAAGACTGCAAATGAAATCGTTCTCAGCTTGCTTGTTGCTGTTTCATCTTGCATAGTGGGCTGTCGGCAAGAATTTGGGTCAGGATGGGTTCCGCGGTAATTGAAGTGGCATTTCAGTGCGTCGCTTCCGGCAGGCATATTTTTGCTTTTAGTGCAAGACTGGTGGCTTCGAAATGGTTCAGAGGCAACTTTGTCGGGAATGTGGCCACATCTGAACCCTAGATATTTGATCCCGTTGGCCTTGAAGACTTACCAAATACTGCGTCTATGCAGTCGTAATTACGATTCCAGTTTACAAGTGTCACATACAATTAGTTTGCTAAAACGAAACACGTCTTAGTTCTCTCCCTTCTTCCAGGCATGCGTGCCCGCCTCGCTATGTCTTGCTCGCCCCTCCCCCACCACAGAGCGTGCTATCACGATTACTTTCACTGCCGTATGGCCAGTGCTTGTTTTTGGGAAACTCTTCTTCAGACCAAATTTATGGACAGTGCCGCTTCGCACACAGTCCACAGAGCACGAGGCCAATAGTACAGAATTGACTGGTACCTGCCCCTGCAGTTGTTCAGGTACCGTGTTTGGCTCTGTAACGCCTACAGAATCTGTTCTTACCGTATATGTCTAGGGTTGTGCTCGTCGTCACGCTAGTAGTGGTGTGAAACATGACATCAGGCATAGCCGTAGGACGAGATTTATACCCAAGACCTCGATGGATACCAACACCTATCTCCATGGGAACAGAAGTTGTTCACCAATAGGTGTTGGGCTTTGTGCCTTGATCTCGACAATGTCTAGAACTGGCTTGCACTGCTCCCAGCTGCTTCTGTTCCTGCACTGTCCCTGCTTATGTTCCTGCCCTGCTTCCAGCTGCTACTGTTCCTGCGCTTTCCCTGCCCTGCTTCCAACTGCTACTGTTCCTGCGCTTTCCCTGCCCTGCTTCCAGCTGCTTCTGTTACTGCGTTGTCCCTGTCCTGCTTCTGTCCCTGCCCTGCTTCCAGCTGCTTCTGTTCCTGCGTTGTCCCTGTCCTGCTTCTGTCCCTGCCCTGCTTCCAGCTGCTTATGTTCCTGCGCTGTCCCTGCGCTGCTTCCAGCTGCTTTTGTTGCTGCGCTGTTCCTGCCCTGCTTCTGTCCCTTCCCTGCTTCCAGCTGCTTCTGTTCCTGCGCTGTCCCTGCCCTGCTTATGTCCCTTCCCTGCTTCCAGCTGCTTCTGTTCCTGCGTTGTCCCTGTCCTGCTTCTGTCCCTGCCCTCAGCTGCTTATGTTCCTGCGCTGTCCCTGCGCTGCTTTCAGCTGCTTCTGTTGCTGCGCTATCCCTGCCCTGCTTCTGTCCCTTCCCTGCTTCCAGCTGCATCTGTTCCTGCGTTGTCCCTGTCCTGCTTCTGTCCCTGCCCTGCTTCCAGATGCTTCTGTTCCTGCGCTGTCCCTGCCCTGCTTATGTCCCTTCCCTGCTTCCAGCTGCTTCTGTTCCTGCGTTGTCCCTGTCCTGCTTCTGTCCCTGCCCTGCTTCCAGCTGCTTATGTTCCTGCGCTGTCCCTGCGCTGCCTCCAGCTGCTTCTGTTGCTGCGTTGTCCCTTGCCTGCTTCCAGCTGCTTCTGTTCCTGAGCTGTCTCTGCCCTGCTTCTGCCCCTTCCCTGCTTCCAGCTGCTTCTGTTCCTGCACTGTCCCTGCCCTGCTTCTGTCCCTGCCCTCTTTCCAGCTGCTCCTGCCCTGCCACGCTGTCAGTGACAGATGAGGCTCCTGTCACTTCCTCGGCAGACTCCACTGTGTGTACATCTGCCTTGGGTCCTGGGGCTGTGATGATGTGTTCATGGGGCTGCTTTGTCGATAGATCTGCTAACACACCCTGTGCTTCGTTGTGTGGAGCGCTTTTAAAGAAAGGGTTGCTGGTAGCACAGAGCTTCGCACAGGTTTTAGACTCTACCCGGGTCATGCAGCCACTGCCATGGCTGCAATAAATCCCTAGTGTCCACGGACCTTGGATTTATTCGGCTGCTGCGGCCAAATTTGTAAGTGATTTGATACTCAAGTCTTGGAGGTATGTTTTCTTTAGTAAACAACAATAATCTGTCAATCACCCGCTCGCATTTCTCCTTGCCCAGCAGGCTCTGGGCACACCCTGCACCGTCGACCCTGTCCCCAAGACCTGTAGGGCACGGCCTTTGACGCTGCCAAAGGACTCCAGGACCGGGGATCCCAACCGCATCCAATCCTGTGTCCCAAAAAACATGCGTGCCCAGCCCTCACACTCCCAGAACCTGCTGCCCATGATCCTAGCTATGAACCCAGCCATGCCGAGCAGTGTCTGGGCATAGGGTGTGGCCTCCTGAGACTCCCTGTGCGAAGGACCTGGAGAGCAGGACTGGCTGGTCCTAGTCTGGGCCCTTCCTTGCGGGTACTGCGCAATTGGCAGGGCTCTTGCCCATATACTGTGACCAGCACAACTGTCTGACCCCTTGCTGTTTACCTAGAGTTGCCCATAAGTGATTCAATGGCAGATGAAACGTCTGATGGACCCTCGCTGACCTTCTCCATTGACCAACATCCATGCGGCGTGCCAAGACTGAACTTCGGCAGATCTACGTACAGATTATCCAGTGCTTAATTTGTACAAAGCAAACGTGCTGGGCCTGGTCAGGAGGCCACCAAGCTTACACCGCCCAGTGCCACTGCCAAGTGTGAAAATTCAGACTGTTCGAAGCCCCCAAAGCTGGAAGAATAGTTTGGGCAGCTGGTATTAATTATGTATATTGAATTAATGAAGAACTGTGGTTCTGCTCATCTCTAAATTACACAAGCGATGCCACCACCTGGCAGCTGTCTTAAGTGCCAGTGCTGACGATTAAGTGCTGGCGCCAAGCCCCGGAAACTGCCGGCTCAAATTCAGCACTAGATTTATCATTCTTTCGCGCAGCGCAATTCTGCAAACAACGTTGCTGTGCTGGCGCTATGTGATAGGGAAAGGTCAGGAATGCGCCATATTTACCAGCATATGGCTCATTGTTGTAATTTCTTAGTGTTGGGCGCATGTTTGGCTGCCTTTAGCCAACGCAGGCCCCCTTGCACCATGTTGCAAGGGGGCCTGCTTTGTAGGTAGGATATTTTTTGTACAGGAAGGGTCACCTTTGGGGCCTTATAAGTGTTTAGCCATGCAACAGTTAATGTTTTTGCACCAAGGATATTGTGCTGCATAACTAAATACTTATAAAGTCCCAAAAGCGAGACCTATTGGCTATGCCAATGCTTGTTAAATACGAGACTCTGCAGTTGTGTCTATTCAGAACGCAATTCCTCTTTTTAATCTCACCTTTTGGGTGAAGTGTATATCTTAAATCTGCCATTATTCGGAAAGCTGCCCTCTGTCCCCCGTAGTACCTGTGGGGGCTCTTTGTGGGTGTGTGGGGGGGCTCTGTTGGCTATTGTAAATGACAATGCCATTTATTTATCTGTTTTCAAAACCAACACATAAATAAAAATGTTGTCATTTACAATGCCAATAGCTCTAACTTTTGCAAAGGCGAAACCGTTGCATTGTGAATGCTTGTTTGTAAGAGCCATTAACAGCTTTTGACCCAGAGAAAATTCTACCGAGCCTGTGCCGTTGTTTTGCACATATGGCTCATTTGGGGGATTCTCTGGCTATCAACCACGCCAGTAACCTCCCAGCCACAACCACCTCTGAATGTTGCCGATTCACATGTTTCCTGCAGTTCAGACTTCTGAGCGCGCCCACCAGCTCAGTCTGTCTTTTCTTCGTTTCAACTAGCTACTTGGCCACTTGAAGGTCAGTCGGGAGTTCACGTTGCATCCTTCTGATATTCTGTTCAGTTGAAATGATATCTCAACCGAGTGTCAATCTTACACCATATATTTTATTAACACAAATGCTTCACATGACAACTTTAAACGTATCCCATTCGACCTTCCAATTACCAGTTGTTCCCTCTCTGGTGTGGGAAATCTCCCCTATACCTCCCCCATCCCCGTATCACAGACAGTGGGGCTGTGATCCAAGTCAGTATGACACAGATAGTTTGAATTTGTTATCTTGTATACCAAATCCTTTTTTCCCAAATCCAAATCCACTAAGATCAAAGGTGTCCCAGCAGTCACATTCAAATGCTGCTAAACCAATTTAACAGACTGAAGGCCTTCAATTCAATTGATATAGGCTTGAAGCATTTATTTGCTATTTCATACTATGCACTTTACTTCACATATAATCATAGGTCAAGTAAGTGCAGATACGTTTTAGTCAAGAACAAATTATACATATTAAGGCAACAAATAAAACAAAAACATACAGATTTTGTGATGAGGCAATGTGATGTAACAAACAATACATGAAGAGTGATACATAACAACAATTAGCTAAACATTTAGGGCCGGATGTAGATAATCTCAATTTACCTATTCTTAAATACCGAATTTTACCGATTCGGTATTTAAGAATAGGTAAATGGGATGTAGATATTTTTTCGGTAAAAATTACCGAATCGGTAAGATTCGGTAATTAAGAATCGGTATTTACCGATTCGGTATTAACCGAATCGGTAAATACCGAATAAGTAATTCCCATTCATTCCTATGGGCCTAGAGGAATGAATGGGAATTACCGATTCGGTAAATACCGAATCAGTAAATACAGAATCGGTAATAGGGCGAACCCTTTCAAGGGTGGCAGGGTGTCACATTGACACCCTGTTGCACCCCTGAATAGTGCATGGGTGCCCATGTGGCACACATACATGCGCTAAGGGCATGTATGTCTGCCACATGGCACTGAATAAAAAGCAAAAAATTACTTTTTAAAAGGCATTCGTCATTTACCACCAACTAATAGTTAGTGGTAAATAACAAATCCTTAAATGTAAGAAGCACTCACTTGAGTGCTCCCTACATTTCAGGATTCGGTAATTTACCGAATCTGTATTTTAAGAATTCGGTAATTTACCAGTGACCCTTCTTCCAGGAGGCCACGAATGACAAGGCCCAGAGAGGGATGGGGCGAGATTCCCATAGCGTGAGGCCAACGGTGCCCACTGGTTCCCACTACACCCTCTTGCAGGCTGGTCTGATTCATGAGGTTCAGATATGAGCCACGGACCCCATTTTGCGATCTGGGGGGCCTACCCTTTTTTCTGTCAGATCCTTATTGTAGTATTGGGTATGTGTTTTCATTAGGTAGAACTGAGAGTGTAGAAGGGGAAGAATGTTGCGTAACTTCTGTAATATATATATTTGGGGTTATCGAATGTGGGACACTCTTAGAGAGCTGATGTAGGAAATGTATTTAGCTGTTATACGTCATTGTATGAATATTACTACAATAAGAGAACTTTGAAATGACGTTGGTGTACATCGTTACTACAGCAATTTGGCAATGAGCAGGAGCACCTTTCAAATCCAAGATCTAGAGTGAGCTACTACGACTACGTTTTCCACAAATACTTTACTGCCAGCTTTATGACTATGGGCCTTATGTATCAAAAAAGAGTTTTGCGATTCTCAAATTGCGATTTTTAGCAAATCGCAATTAGATAATCGCAAAGTGCGATGTATGTAGGATTTGCTAACATTTTTGCGAATCTTACCTATTCCTTATTTGCGAATCGCAAATTGAGATTCACAAATAAGAAATATCTTCCCATTCATTCCTATGGGCTAGGACGCCCATAGGAATGAATGGGAAGACATTCTTAATTTGCGATTACCAATTAGAGAATCGCAAATTGAGAATGCAATTTCAAGGTTGCAAGGGTGCCAAAAAGATACCCTGTTGTACCCCTGAAATATGCATGTCTGCACATTTTGCGCACATACAAGCCCTAAGGGCAAATTTCTGGTGCTTCCAGAATTGCGTTTAAGGTATCGCAATTTGCAATTCCTTCATTGCATTCGCAAAATAGAGAATCGCAAATTTTGCGATTTTCTATTTGGCGATGGCCTTATGGAATGATACATCCCAAAAGGCTTTTTCCCATTCACAAACGGGCAGTTTCTGAGAATCTGCTCGTTTGCAAACGGGAAAAAGGCTTGATACATATGGCCCCATATCGCAACGCCATCTACGAAAAGCGGACAATTCGTATCTGTTCCAGGTGTGGAACACATCTAATTGCAGTTATAGTTTGCTTTTCTTTAACTTATCTATTGCTGGGAGTGTGTGGCATTGGATGCAACCCGTGCCTGTGGTGATCGTTTATGATTGCGATTGTAAAGTACAGCTGAGAGCAACATTTCAGAAGTTGCTTCAGCACGAGCGTTGATTCTTCACGTGCATCCAGGGAAGGTCGTCGAGTCGTGGGTACATGCGGGTGGACGGCGTCCCCCCACTCTTTTCTCAGGGTGGACGCCGTCCCCCCTACCAAGAAGCTGGGCCCCACAGAAATAAGCTGAACATGTCCAGGTGTCATTTTCAGACACTGGGACACGTTCAGCATGTCAGTGTCATGAGGTCATTTGCATATTGTCAGTCCACCCACTTCTTTTTATAGGACTTGTGCCCTGTACGTCACACGTGCATTGCTCATCCAATACGCCTCTCGGAGGACACGCCGCATGCTATTGTGCAGGTCACCTGTACGTGCGGCCATTTTGATCGCATCGTGTGCACCGCAAATCATCGGGCAATGTATACCTGCTGCCCGTTTTTTTATCTGAAAGAGTTACATCACATAGTCACTTCATATCACGTTGCATCGCAAAGATAACACACTAATATCTTCCTAAGCAGTATACAAAAGTGTATGCAGATTTTTGTATAGCATACTCAGAATTCACGATTGGAGGTAATTTTACGATATACTGTTTACCTTTTGTACTGTTATTTAGAAAATGTCCACGAATAATGCAGCATCAGCCACTGGCAATGTTAACTTGCACGCCTTGCACCTCAGCTCTCCAAAGGAGTATTTAGCAACTCCTGGTGAATCCACACTTCAGTGGGCTGCTTGGAAGAAATATTTCCTCAACTACATAGCTAATTTGGAGGACAGTGGTGGGTCATTAGCGCCATAAAGGAAAAGAAGGATTCTTATGTACTGTTTTGGTCCTGCTGGTTTACACATTTATAATCAGCTACTTCACATATAATCATAGGTCAAGTAAGTGCAGATACGTTTTAGTCAAGAACAAATCATACATATTAAGGCAACAAATAAAACAAAAACATACAGATTCTGTGATGAGGCAATGTGATGTAACAAACAATACATGAAGAGTGATACATAACAACAATTAGCTAAACATTTAGGGCCAGATGTAGATAATCTCAATTTACCTATTCTTAAATACCGAATTTTACCGATTCGGTATTTAAGAATAGGTAAATGGGATGTAGATAATTTTTCGGTAAAAATTACCGAATCTGTAAGATTCGGTAATTAAGAATCGGTATTTACCGATTCGGTATTAACCGAATCGGTAAATACTGAATAAGTAATTCCCATTCATTCTGGTGATATGGATGTATTTAAAAGTGTAATTTTAGACTTGGATGAACACTGTTTCACCCACAGTGTGGATAGCAGTTACAAGGCATGCTTTTTTCCAAAGGATAAAGGAGAAACATGAAACTAGTGAGGGTTATGTGTCCGTTTTGAAGGAGCTGGCAGTCACGTGCAGATTTCGCAATTTGCACAGTGAACTGAAACGCAACCAAGTAGTCATGTATGCTAAGAATAAAACCATACAGGAAAGGTTGTGGGTAGAAGGAGAAGTGAACCTCAAGGATATAGTGGCAATAGCGAAGAAGGCAGAACTATTGCAGCATTGTGCTAAAGCTACACTGTCACAGAAGAGGAAGGAGTTTGAACTCAGAAAATAATGGATCTGACAGTAAACAAAAAAATATGCAAGCTATAGGGCATCACAATGACCAAAGGAAGGATAAACAAAAGGGTGACACTGCTGAACAAGGGAGGAGTGTGAACATTATTTGTTTTCATTGTGGTGTTACATCACATTCCGGACGCTCGGATAAATATCCTGCGAAATCGCCAAAATGCTTGGATTGTGACTTGATAAGTCACGTTGCTAGAGTATGTTAATTGAAAAGCAAAGTAAAACATTGCAACGTAGCCTGTGTGAGGGAGAGTGAATAGGATTCCATATCAGATGAGAATATAGATGCTTTGAGTGTGGAGAGTGACATTCGAAAGAAAGAAGTGTTAAACATTTCAGGTGAAGGAAACCACAAACCTTTATGTTGGGTTTCATTTGGGGGAGCTTTCTTGCAAGAACGGCCGATTCTGGTTCACCCTACAAACTTTTTGCAGAGAGTGTTTGGGAAAAGCACTTTGTTGTAATTATTGGTAATCATTTAGAAATGCCAGACATCAATCTAGAAAGTTTTACAGGTGAGAGGATCGATATGGTGGGATTAAGACAGTTGGTGTTTAGACTCAAGAATAGGCATGCGTTGTGCAACCTTTACGTGGCCAAAGATGGACCCTTAGTGTTGGGTCAGAAAGATATGACAAAATTTAACATAATTGTAGTGACACAATAAATTGGTGTTGCAAGAACTCCTTCGGTGATTGGTGGGAAAATTGGAAAGTCGAAAGGGTTTACTCATCAGATAAGGTTGAAGAATATAACTACTCCCAAAATGCATAAAGCATGTAACATCCCATTCATTGTTAGAGATGAAGTTAAAAAAAGAATTGGAAAAGTTACTTGACTCATACATCACTGATCCTCTTGAGGCATCAGAATAGGTAACACCGTTGGTCGTAGCCAGAAAGATGAATGGTAACGTGCACTAATGTGTTGTCTTGAGGGGGCTGAATAATAATATTGTAGTGGATCAGTTCCTATTACTAAGAATAGGTGAAATGCTATCCCTAGCTAGACGAGCTGAGTGGGTTTCAATGTTGGATTTTTCTACTGCCTACCATCAGATAATTCTGGATCCTAATAGCAGATATCTTACAACGTGTTCTGCACCTTTTGGCTGCTATCAATTTAGACAAATGCCTTTTGGGCTAGCGTCAGCAGCAGCTGTGTTTCAGAGACTCATGACAATGATTTGGCAACATACCCGAAGTAAGATTCTTTCAGGATGATCTTTTAATTATGGGAAAAAATAAAAAACATCATGATGAAGTGTTAAGAAACATGTTACATATTCTCAAAAGAAAAGAGTTGACGGCAAAAGTTGCTAAATGCAAATTTGCAGAAAAAAGGTCACATATTTAGGCCATGAAATAAGTGAATGGCTATCCAACCATGCCATCATTAGAAGGGATCGGCAAAGTAGGGCAGGAGGTGGGATCAACATTATTTTTAAGAACAAATACCAATGTAAAGTACAGGAGCTTCTCATTCCCCACTTTGAAGCTTTGTTGTTTTCACTATGTCTCACCCACAAACTCACAGAATCCAGATCCTTGATCTATCAGCCTCTGGGATATGCAGGGAATTAGTGCTTGGCAGCTACTGACCTACTTGCCCCTATATCCTCAAATGTGCCAATTATACACTCTTAGGTGATTTTAACATCCACCTTGAAGCTTCAACGTGTAATCTGGATACAACAATTATAGAGGATCTGAGTTTGCTGAATTTAGGTCTTATCAACTCAGCACCTACTCATGAGGCAGGCTACCTCCTTGAGGAAGGCCACCTCCTTGACCCCTCCAATATCACTGATCTCACTACAGACCCACCCTTGCTGTTAACCTGGTCTGACCATCTGGCAGTGGCATTCTCCTTCAGGAGCCAGGTTACACTCTTGATAAGATCGGTCACTGCCATTTGCAAATACAGAAACTGGTTTAGACCAGAAACCCCCGTTTTGAATGTACAACTTCGTTGCACTGTAACCACACCTGAAACAGACAGCAGACCTTGATCAGCCCTTAGTTGGTCGTTGGATCATGAACTCTCCGGAGGCAATCGAGCCAGTAACATCAAGGTCTTCACTGAGACTCCGCCCCACTGCCCCAGGGTTCAGTGAAGCATTTCATCTGGAGAAAACACGTTACAAGGCCCTGGAAAGGGAGCAGAGAAAGTCCTATAATGAGGACCTAAAAGCAGAGTATAAATTAGCTCTGAAATACTACCATGGTCTATGCACGGCTGTTAGGGTGGCATTCTATTGGGACAAAATCTATAATGCCCAAATTGCCCAAGACACTTATTAATGTGGTCAAGGAGCTCTCTGACCCAAGTAAAACATCACCGGCGCCTTCACTGTCTCAAGATTACTGTGAAGAGCAGGCACACTTCTTCTTTAAAAAGGTGGCTAATATTCAGCTTCACCTCGCTACGGTTCACACGGTTGATGGCAGGCCACTAACATCACACCCAACATCCGCAATCTGGATCACGTCCCGATAAGGGGAAAACATTAATTACTAATGCCTTCAGCCACTACCAAAATGGAGTTGTTGTCTCTGTTCGACATTCCTCAGTTCTTGACCTAACCTCAGTCAATTAAATTGAGCTAAATGTTCAATCCTCTCCTTCCGACTAAACTCAATAACTTGGACCTACTTCGAATAGTGTTTGGACTGCTAAACTCCTCACTACAAAAGGGACTCATCCTGCCCACACGTAAACACGCCATGGTCCTACAGCTTCTAAAAAAACTAACATTGACCCTACCAGCTAGGCTCATTTTTGACCGATTTTAATGTTGCCCATCCTCTCCAAAATATTAGAGAAGCATGTGAACTCACAGCTCACCATCTTTGTTGAAGCTCAAACTTTCTCCACTCTGCAGTCTGGCTTTAGGGCAGGACACTGCACAAAATCCACCCTCCTACGAGTCACAGAACACCTGAGATGACTCCTGGATGAGGGCAGCACAGCCGCACTGATCTTATTAGAGCTCAGCACGGCATTCGCCATAGTGTCCCTTTCCATACTCCTGGAAAGGGTGATGACCCTGGGACTCCAGGGAACAGCTTTAGCCTGGATGACCTTGTCCCTGGAAGACCGCTGCTCATTTCAGGGTTTCTCATCCAGTGCCATATCAGAGTGCTTGCCCTCATGTCTGGTGTTCCCCAGGGCTGAGCCCTAAGCCTGATGCTTTTCAACATATATGTACGGCCCCTTGCAGATGTGGTAGAAAGCTACAGAATAACCGTGTTCTCGTATGCAGATGACACAAAAATTATCTTCTCCCTGTCATCAGCACAAATACAGCACCATAGCCCTGCACCTGTGCTTGAGCATGATCTCTACCTGGATGAGTAACAATGCTCTCAAGCTTAACAGTGAGAAGACTTTGGCATAGCTGAGCTCTCTACAAGATGCAATGATATCGAGAGCATGTGCTAGGATTGCTGGATTGTCTATGTGTTTACAAGACTTACTTCTTGTATAAAGTTCAATATGTACCTGCTGTTAAAAATGTCACTGCTGATTGTTTTTGCCTCTCAAAGAGATTGGCCAGGATCCCTGGAATGTTTTTTTGTGTGGCATGCATATTTGTGGCTGTTGAGAGTATCAATAGCTTACGGAAAGATGAATGGATAGAAGCATACTGTAAGGATGATGTTTAAAAAAATGTGAGAGATAAAGTTGTAAATGGATGTGGAAAGTTATTAACAGGTACACACTTAGAGAGATGGTGTAGGAAGTGTATGGAACTGTTATACATTCTTATATGAAGATTACTACAATAACGAACTTGAAAATGACATCGTTACTACAGCTATCCAACAACATCTAGTTCCAAAAGATGCACATCCGTGGGCTCTTATTGCTCACATATGCTCGCTGTGGTTGCTGGCTCACAGGCGATCTATTTTTTTCAGGATAAGTACATTTCTGGGATGGAGGCACCAGGAGCTCTTCCCTTAAGCTTCTGCCACTATCTTCAGTTTGGCCCCCTACCAGAGATTTGACTTAGTATTGTTCACTACATCCAGTCTCAAAACCTGACCAGCATATATTTATTTTTACCAAATATTCTTGATGCACATCAGAGTGAGGGCACTCTTCAAGAGGCTGCTATCAGCTAGGGGGTAGCAGCTCCAGGTGATAGAGGTCTATTCTCATTGGCGTGGTAAAAATCGGGGTACTTCCAAAGATACTTACCTCTGTTTGTGCGCCATTGTGTGTGTGTGTGATGGGAGAATGGACTGCTATCAAATATTTTGTTGCAGCCTTTTACTGTGTGCAATGCAAGTTTAAAATAATGACTTTCATATTCACAGTGCTTTCTGTCACAGACTGGGACCTTGTAGCACTAAACATAGACAAGTCACTATTCTTCACTGCACCAACCAAGATTCAATTCTATAGCTTTCTGGTTAGACACACACACAAACCTCTGCAGTGCATTAACTAATAGAAGTTTCATAATGTGCGATTGTGCTTTCCAACTGATTAAATTAACTTGTATTTATTTTTTCATTTAAGCTGTGCCTTATTTTATATGCAGTTATTTAAAGGTGAAAGGCCGAAATATGTTAAAGATTATTTAGTTTGTTTAGCAACTTCTCTGGCCTAGCCCCTAAGCTCACTCACCCCGCTCTATGCGCACAGCATCACAGTTATCCATACTTTTAGGTCGAGCCTAGATAGGGCATGTGCTGTGTCTCGAGACATGCTGTATTCACTCTGGGGGCTTATAGCCCACCTCCAGCTTTTGATTGGCTTTTGTCAGTGTCCATTAAAAAACGTTGCTTCTAAGTGGATAATGGTCCCTGCTTGTCCCACCTTTTACTCAATTGTTAACTCTCATGGAGTATTGCAGCAGGACATATCCTCTTCCACTTGTGCCATTGTATTATGTGTATTTGGAACTTTTTTTTTACATTAACACAAAGCACTTCCCACTTAGTGCGGCACCCGATTCACAGCCGCCATGCTTCAGTGTAATCAAGCACTTCCCCCAAGTGTTTGTTGTAGCACACGCTTTGCGCCTCACTTTGCACAATGTTCTTTTAATTTGTGAACATGCTTATGCTTTTGCGGTTAGGCTTGTTTTGAATTTCAGGGTTTTCCTCTTCCTACAGTGGGTGGGCTCCTGACTTATCGATGATGTACTTTCTTTATACCCATCCACCTTGCCCTCACCTAGGTGTAATGGAAGCCTGATCCTGGCAAACAGTGCACATGCGCTGGTGCCAGTGCGTAAAACCCTCTCCGCTCCAATCCAAAATGCTGCCTTAGTCTGACTGAATGCCTCCATTCCGAAAGCAGCTCAGGTTGTGCTGTTCACTGCCTTGAGCCACCCAGCTTGCACTGCGTGGCGTGTACGCTGACTGCTGTCTTCTTCCCCGCCATCATCAGCTTTCCCTTCCAGAGTTCCACGGCCTGGCATAGGTCCGCCTTTGCTCGGCATTTCTACAAGTGTCAGTTACCTATTCTGTGCTTAGGCAAGCGGTGCTACGGAGACCGGTACTAACGCAGTAGAGGGTGACAATAATTTGCCTTTTTGCAGGCATGTTCCGTGGGTGCGGGGCAAAGCTGTTACCCTGCTTTAAATGGGATGAACATCAGTGCCAGTTCCTGTGAAATGCTGCACTTTAACAATGAGGGATGAACTTGGTAATATAGGTTTTAAAATTCCCACTTAAAATTCCCTGCATTCGTTGAAGAAATGTGTAGCTTAAGTTTGCCACAAAACTCCACTAGATCATTTACAAATGGTGTTTGTGCTGCTAATGACTGGTTAATGGTTTATAGCTTGTCTTGACACAAATATTATACCCTGTAAAAATGTATTTATGTATGCAATTTTATATGGTGCCATTAGCACCCTCACTGGTGTCATATTGCAATAATCCTGAAATTACCATAATATCAACAATATAATAGGAACCAAATATTATGGTATTATTACATGTTGGGAAGCAGCCATGGTCGTCATGAAGTGAAAAAGGGAAGACCATTTTAGTCTTGAGTTTTCTATTAATTAAAGCAACCACGCTAGAGATTAAATTATCTGTTGAGAAATTCTACAAAATGTCCACACCGTTACATCTTAATAGTTCTAGTGTTTTTCACTACAATTGAGATCCCGCCTGTCCTATTTATTAATGAATCTATGAAGATATCCCATAAAATCCTTCATTTCTCCTACTCGGAACCTGCCCTTGGACTCAAAGGGCTGCCATCTTCCCATCTCCTGGGTCGCCTTCTGTCACAGCATGTTTACACAGAGCTTTCTTGGTAAAATGCGTGGCACTCCTGTACTCCATAAAGCAGAAGTCTTGTGTGGCTTCCCTTTGAAAGGTGCAGGGCCTGGACCTCCATTAGGGTTTTGGGGCATTGACCCACTTATATCCCCACCCCCCAATTAAATGTGAGTTCAGCTGATTGCTAAACAGTGTTTTCTACTGATTCTGCACAGCCAGGAGGGTTTCGGTATCACTGAGGTGGGTCATGACTCCTGGAGAAGCCAGTGCGTGCCTGAGGGGGCGGAGCTTAACAATACATATGACAGACTGACACTTCAGACTGGGCACCCAAGTGTGCATGTCAGGTTGGATGGCTAACTCTCTCCGGCCAGCCCGACATGAGCACAAGACACGGCTCTGAGTCGCTCCATCTGCACGAACTGGAGCCGGGGGTATCTCCTAGCCAGTAATGTGTGTCTAAGTTGTCTGCTCCAGCCAATCCAGGCGCTGCTATAACAGAAGGAGCAGCATCTGGATTGGCATAGATACACGGTTCAGTATGGGGTGACAGGAAGCTGTCTCTCTCCTTCTCCTTTTCTTGTGGCTCGAAGAGAGACAGGCCGCACGCATTGATCTGCAAATAATGAGCTGCTTCGTACTTCTTTCCACACAGGAAAGTTAGTGGTTTAACTTTGCAGGAAACTAAACAAACGACGGGTGAAATGACAGTAATTCCCGCTGGCTTACACGTAACAACGTATAAATATATTAAATAATGTCACTCACTGGTGTTCTGGCCTGGGCGTAATATTTCCCCTCGACGTTACACGTTTCCCAAAAATAAAATAAAATGCAACATTATCCAAGGGGAGCGCGCGCAGAGCGAGGAACATACCCGCTCTCCGCCCTGATCTTGGCTATTCATTAAAAGTAATGCGCAGAATGGAGGTGCGCACGTGCCGGCAGAAGTTTTGGGGCACCAGTTTTTGCTGTGCAGCAGTTTTAAAAGCACTGCAGAGTTCCTTGTATATCCAACAGTTTTCAGTAAACAATAAAGTGGCAAGATAATTCTGGTGATTAATGTACCTGTTAGAGAGAGATCGGAGTTTTGTCTAGTGTCAGTGTTGACTTATCTAAGGTAGCACAGAGGGTTAATATGCCTTCTGAAAAGGAAGTATACTATGTTGATCACAGAACACTATTTTTTGTGCAATGCTTAGTGAATTACTGCTTTTGTTACAGAGATCCTTTTTAGGTTTTGCCTGGCGTTACTGTGCAAGCAGTTCGCGCAGGCGAAATCTAATGATTACAATATGGGATATAGGAACGTCCCCCGGCTCCCATTGGCTAGCCATTGGAAGCCGGATCTGTCCGTCAAGGCCGGACCAGATTCGGGGGTGTTCCCGCGTTTTCTTCCCTCTCCGCCCCTCTGTGCGCGTCATCTCGGCGGTGGGCGTTTTTTTTTTTAAGGTTTGTTTTCTTCATTCCAGGCCGACCGCCGCCGGAAGAAGTCCAGGTGAGTGCCCCCCCCTGTCCGTGCTTTTCCCGCCCCCCTCCCGCTGTCCGTGCCTTTCCCGCCCCCCCTCCCGCTGTTTCCTATCCCTCGCGCCCCCACCCCTCGCGCCCTCCAGCCATCGTCTGTGGTTATCTTGTATTCCTTTCCATGCACTTCGTTGCTTGTTTTTAAACTAATCAAACTTGAACCTGTATTGCTTACATTTTCGCTAGAAAAGCTTTCAATACAAACTCCAACATCACAGAGCGCAAAAAGGATTGTCAAGTGCTAATCCACTAACGGGGGGGGGGCTCGGGTGAAACAAGGGTCTCCAGAGATGTGACTCCGGGTCTGAGGATGAGCGGCGGAGTCTGGTGACTGGAGGTCTGGCGAGCGCCCAGGGAGCACCGCTCGGCTTTCCAGACCTCTCCCTTCTCACCGCTCCGTGGTGGCAGATGCACGTTTCCGTTCCATGTCCTCCGAGTAAGCAGCAGGGCACCAGTGCCAGCCTTGGGGCACTGACCGGAGGAGAGCCGCAGAGCACCCCGAACCCTCTTCGGAAGGAGCCGCCAAGGGCAGAGGGGATAGTTGTACCCAGTGGCAGCACATGTCGAAGTAGTGACGATGGGGTAGCAATTAAGGTTACATAGCCCACTACACTACGTTTCCCTGTACTTTATATTGCCATTACGCTACAGCACAGAGCGCCCAGCATCTGGCCCGTGAATCCCTTTCCTAGTGTAAGGCATGAAAGTAATCTGGGATTTCACAAAGTGTCCAAATCCGCCGCTAGGGCAATCTTGGCACTCTTCCTTCTCTGCAAACTGATGCAAACAAGCACGGATGGTTTAATGCACGTGCCCCAGGGCATTTCACTTGGGTTTACAAATCGTCTCAATTTCCCTCTGTTTGTATTGGTTCTATTGCTCGCCCTTCTGGCTGTGTCAGTTCAGATAACTGCATCACTTGTCGAAACATCGCTGTCGGTGTACGCCATCACCAGACGTCAGTCTCACCCGCTGTACTTTGGGGACACCAAGTTTCCTACAGGTGTCCCCTCAAAGGGTCTGCATCTTGAATCGAGAAACTGAAGCCTTGGTGGGTTGCGGGGCGCGGGTGTCACATCATCTCCGGCACAGCCAGGCGGGCAGCCCTCCAACAGAGGGCAGCTGACAGCAGCGACAAGCATCAGGGAGAAGGCGCAAATCCTCGGCACAGCTGCCAGACACAAGTAGGCGCAGTATTTAGATGTCTTCTGCCACCCAGCACGGGCACAAACGGGAAATATCAAAGACTGCTAAAGTGGGCAACGGGAAAAAAGCCGGAGAGAGGATTCCACCACATCAGCTGCAGCGATTCCACCATACCGCGCACCCTGGTACAATCATATTATGCACACACTGATTCCACCCAGCTCTGTTCTACAGAGACCTTGCCCTGATGCCCCTGAATAATTCTTCAATAGATTGTTTTTAATACCGGTTTACTTTAATTTATGTTTAATGTGATTGATGTGTGAGAATATTACAGATATTTTGCTGAGATGTGTTTGTTGTATGCAACATCCATAAAAAAAAGTTTCTTTTAGATCCAAAACAGGACCTCACATGTGAGAAATGGAAGTGTGTCACAGAGATTACTTACAGTAATATTAGTGAGCTGCTGCTGTTACAATATTGAAAGCACACAGCACTATCCTTGAATACTAGATATAAACACGTTTAGAATGTAGCCAAATGTTAGCGACCAGGCCGAAGAAGGCATAAAAGAACTGAAACCAGATCATAATATCAAGTTCATCCGAACAGGGACCCCAAATCCTTAACATGTCCCCGACCATAACATCTAGGTCACTGAATCCACAAGCATGGGATGTGACCAGGAGTTCCACGATACTAGCTGCGCAGTGATTTCACATTACTATCATGCGCACGATACAACACGATGGATACTGCAGTTCACCATTGGTGTACTAGGGTCTCGGATACAGTTTCTTTCAAATGAATATTATAGTATTACTGCATCTGCCCCAGGACAATTGTCTCGTATAAGCCACTAAATAACGAACTGGCCGCTGTTTTCATTCTTTGTCCAGTAAAGTTACTGATGCATTGGTCAAGCGCAGGATACTAAACCACATGCGTGGGGCACACATCGCACGCGGACTTCACACGCATGGGCCCACACTGAAACCGTCCCGTACAGAAACTGCGATGGGGGATCAAGCATCAGTACGGACCCCTTTAAGCCCCGTTCATGCCTCACGCTATGGGGCACCCAGAGGTAAACATCTCGCTGGACTGGGCGTAGCCCCGCACATGAACTACAAGCCACGCATTCTCAGCAGCTACAGTCCCACAACAGGTCGACACTCCTACACGTGGGCGCCTAAAGAGGGCATGTTCTGCATCCAGTGTGTCAGCGAAAAACCAGCACTTGAACAAGAAATGGACTAAAACAAAAATTGTGTCTCTCTAAAGGGTGTCACTCAACACACGCCTGCCGTTTCTAAGCGCTATAATTATCGGGTACCATTACCCAATTGTCCTGCTGAGACTCAACCCCACGCAGTACTGATAATAGGGGATGTCCAAGCGCAAGCATTTAAGCTCTCATCTTGTGCTTGGCCTGAGAGTTCACGTGTGGAAAGTTCTGAGCTGTTGCTGGTGCACTCAGTTGCGCATCAGTCCATTGAGGTTACAACTGTCTCGGTGATGGCAACAATATAACCCGAGCAGCCCTGACCCCTCGACCCTCCCCTGTGAAAGACGAGAAGATGTTGTAACTGAAAGCATTTGGTTTTACTGTCAGCCAATCTGTCTTGTTTCCTGATGGACACTGTTTCTGTATCCCAAGGACTGTGTACATCCCGATGTGCTGCAAAATAAGTTTGAATCCCAGCTGTGGTGCAAATTGTGTACTAAGGGGTTGTGTGCGTGCCTGGGCGTGTGTGCGCATCTGTGTGTGTTTGCCTGTGTATTTGAAAGCATCTTTGTGTGTGTGTATGTGTGTGTGTGTTTGCCTGTGTATGTGAAAGCATCTGAGTCTGGGGATGTGTGCGTCCCTATGTGTGTGTGCCTATATATGTGTACGCATCTGAGTGTGTGTGCGTAACCGTGTAATGGAGGAGCTGAAAGCCAAGGCGCAGGACTTCTCGCACGCCCTGGCTCCTTCTTCCAGTGTCCTCGGTCTCCTCAGCTTCTTGGGTAACCTGATGGATGACTCTAGCTTCACAGTCCTGCACTGTGCACTGGAAGTGCGCAACCTGTTGGTGCTGAACCTTGGTCAAAGCACTGGACAGTACCTGCGTCCCGTCATCTCCGCCACGGTCAAAGTCTTGGGGGACAACAAGGCAGTCATCAGGCAGGAGTACATGAAGACCTACATGAAGCTAATGAAAGTCGTAGGACCACAGGAGGTGCTCTGCCTATTGCTGGAGCATGTGAAGCACAAGCAATCCCGAGTCAGGGAGGAGGTTGTGAACATCACAATTGCAGCTCTGCTCACCGTAGGGTACAATAGGTCTCACATTTGCGCGAGATTAAGCTAATGGCAATGTGAATGACAATGCCATTTATTTATCTGTTTTCAAAACCAACACATAAATAAAAATGTTGTCATTTACAATGACAATAGCTCTAACTTTTCCAAAGGCGAAACCGTTGCATTGTAAATGCTTGTCTTACTGTGCAGTTCATAATCTAGCACAGTGAGCTATGACCTGCCTTCAAAGAGCTGCATGCAAACTGCATGGTACAGGTTAAAAAGTTATGTTTTTCCCAGTCTTTGATTATCCTAATTTTGCAAAAAACTTTTTTTAGGAAGAAATAAATTGTTATTTGTAAAGTAAACTCTAACCACTCACTGTGTTACGTTCTGAATTCTGAGTTTATTCTTCCACAGAACAAGTACTCTTAGAAAATGCCTACCAGTATGTAAAACGTGAATCCTACACCTTGAAATCCCCT
Organism: Lissotriton helveticus; assembly: GCF_964261635.1. Lineage (NCBI taxonomy): Eukaryota > Metazoa > Chordata > Amphibia > Caudata > Salamandridae > Lissotriton > Lissotriton helveticus. The sequence goes on from NC_136061.1 coordinate 670,021,098, forward strand.
TTGTATGTGTAACATAATATACACTGCACGCACTGCATCACATTTGGTGATGCAGTGCAAGCAATGAAATTCGTTTTATTTATTTATATGTTTACTTACCTGTTAAGGTCCGTAATCCATACATTACTACACCCACCCTGCCCCTCCCCCTCCCCACGTCACCGCCCGGCAGTTACTCCCACTACCGGCCGCCGCTGGTCCCAATAAAGATTGCTATTTTCAGATGCACTGTAAGGTCATCAATTAATATTCTTTCCAAAATAATAAAATGAAAAATAATGAAAAATATTTTGCAGAATGCACCATTTTTGCCATTTCCCCCAAATGTTCTTGAGTGGGAGAACCCCTGTGCCCCATTGTAGTGGTCAGGCTCACTTGCTATACACCTTATAGGTGCTGGTCTGACATAATTTGCCAGCGCCTCTTTGGGTTCCCAGTCTGGCTCTGCTCCGCATGGCATACTATTGAGAACAACAGATCTAAAAATGGCAAATCAGAAGCAGGCAGGAGCTACAGAGACAGGGGCCTCCACTAAAGGACACCTTCCTGCTTGGACAAGCGAATAAAACAGACACTAACTCACTGACCCCTTCCTCCACATGTTACTCGTAGAAGATCTCCCACTGACATTCTCAGCTTGTCTTTCCTATATCTGTAGTATGTTTTGTCGAAGTCAACTTTCTCTGACCCAAGAACTACTCACCATGTTTGTAACCAAGGTACTGGAAATAAGTGGCTTTATAGGAGGAACATCTGTGGCATCGTTGACCTAATTCTGTGATATGAAAAGGGCTCATTATGCAGAATGTTTGTGAGTAAAGGCAGTTTTTGTGGCATGTTGTATGTCATTTGTACAGGTTTGGGTGTTGATGCAAAGCAGATCCCAAAGGCAACCCGTGGTAGTTTTCAATAGCTTTGGCTGCACACTGCACTGTAGAGATGATGTAACTAAAGCTACCTTTGTCATTATGATATGAAATCTCTTTATTGATGTCATAACTACACTTTCACAATTGCTGTATTATCCTTCTTGCTTTTGCAAATTTGCTTGAAAATACATTGTTTGCCCACTCTTTTTTCAAACTTTTCCCAGGGGTATAAACGCTTTGGACCACCTTATGACAGTTGGGCTTGTTCGCTACGCTCCCCAGAGGACACTCTGAGCTTTTACGCCTCACCACTTTCAAATATCACCATCCGCCACTGGAAAGGCACCTAAAAAAGATGTGGAAAGTGACTTTGCTTGTTTTTCCTTGTCACATGTTCTCTTTGGAAAAGTCACTCTTAGTTGCTAAGCAGAACCAAAAAGGACATGCTGCCACTTTGTTAGGCTCCGAGTGGAGAACCCTTTACTTTTATTTCCTCCTCATTAGTGATACGCTCACTGTCTTCCTCTTTTTATTTAATCTTTTATCACAGAATGCCCATAAAGGTTTAGTAAAGTAGAGGCGTGTGGAAGGCTTCAAATACAACACATACTGTACTCGTGCTGCTGCTCCAGTAATAACTTCCTGGGCGGTTGTGCTATCGCAATTCTGTATTAAATTTAGTTTGAAGCAAAATACATTGGATAATAAGGTCCCAAAGGCGAGACCTATTTGTCTATGTCAATGCTTGTTTTAATGGATTTCGGCCGCTTGTGGTACGAGATGGTAGCCATAATTGTGTTGTGCCTACTATGAGTAAGTGGATGGCTTGCCCTGCTGCTGGTCACAATACACCAGTGCTGTGCGCAAGAGAACATTTTGACTATAAAAAAGTCAAAACTATTGACCTTGTTTAAGCTTTTTTGTAAAGGATGCTACTTCGCTTTCTGGGGTGTAGGACTCGGGGAGATCTGTACTTTGCGTTGGAGAGCTGTCTTGTGTGTTGGAGAGCTGTCCTTTGCATTGGAGAGCTGTACTTTGCGTTGGAGAGCTGTACTTTGCGTGGGAGAGCTGTACTTTGCGTGGGAGATCTGTACTTTGAGTTGGAGAGCTGAACTTTGCGTGGGAGAACTGTCCTTTGCGTTGGAGAGCTGTACTTTGCTTGGGAGAGCTGTACTTGCGTTGGAGAGCTGTACTTTGCGCTTGAGAGCTGTACTTTGTGTTGGAGAGCTGTACTTTGTGCTGGAGAGCTGTTCTTTGCCTTGGAGAGCTGTCCTTTGTATTGGAGAGCTGTACTTTGCGTTGGAGGCCTGAACTTTGCGTGGGAGAGCTGTCCTTTGCATTAGAGAGCTGAACTTTGCGAGGGAGAGCTGTCCTTTGCATTGGAGATCTGTATTTTGCGTTGGAGAGCTGTACTTTACGTGGGAGATCTGTACTTTACGTTGGAGAGCTGTCCTTCTGCGTTGGAGAGCTGAACTTTGCGTGGGAGAGCTGTCCTTTGCGTTGGAGAGCAGTACTTTGCGTTGGCGATCTGTACTTTGCGTTGGAGAGCTGTCCTTCTGCGTTGGAGAGCTGAAATTTGCATTGGAATGCTGTCCTTTGCGTTGCAGAGCAGTACTTTGCATTGGAGATCCATACTTTGCGTTGGAGATCCGCAGTTTGCGTTGGAGAGCTGTACTTTGCGTTGGAGAGCAGTCCTTTGCATTGGAGAGCAGTCCTTTGCATTGGAGAGCTGTCCTTTGCATTGGAGAGGTGTACTTTGCGTTGGAGAGCTGTACTTTGCGTGGGAGAGCTGTACTTTATGTTGGAGAGCTGTCCTTCTGCGTTGGAGAGCTGAACTTTGTGTGGGAGAGCTGTCCTTTGCGTTGGAGAGCTGTACTTTGCGTTGGAGAGCTGTACTTTGCGCTGGAGAGCTGTCCTTTTCGTTAGAGAGCTGTCCTTTGCGTTGGAGAGCTGTCCTTTGCGTTGGAGAGCTGTACTTTGCTTGGGAGAGCTGTCCTTTGCGTTGGAGAGCTGTACTTTGCATTGGAGATCTGTACTTTGCGTTGGAGAGCTGTACTTTGCGTTGGAGAGCAGTCCTTTGCGTTGGAGAACTGTACTTTGCGTTGGGGAGCTGTCCTTTGTGTTGGAGATCCGTACTTTGCATGGGAGATCTGTACTTTGCGTGGGAGATCTGTACTTTGCGTTGGAGAGCTGAACTTTGTGTATGAGAGCTGTACTTTACGTTAGAGAGCTGAACTTTGCGTAGGTGAGCTGTCTTTTGCATTGAAGATCTGTACTTTGCGTTGGAGAGCTGTACTTTACGTGGGAGATCTGTACTTTACGTTGGAGAGCTGTCCTTCTACCTTGGAGAGCTGAACTTTGCGTGGGAGAGCTGTCCTTTGCGTTGGAGAGCTGTACTTTGCGTTGGAGATCTGTACTTTGCATTGGGGAGCTGTCCTTCTGCGTTGGAGAGCTGAACTTTGCATAGTAGAGCTGTCCTTTGCGTTGGAGAGCTGTACTTTGCATTGGAGATCTGTACTTTGCGTTGGAGAGCTGTACTTTGCTTTGGAGAGCAGTTCTTTGCGTTGGAGAACTGTACTTTGCGTTGGAGAGCTGTCCTTTGCGTTGGAGATCCGTACTTTGCATGGGAGATCTGTACTTTGCGTGGGAGAGCAGTCCTTTGCGTTGGAGATCCATACTTTGCATGGGAGATCTGTACTTTGCGTGGGAGATCTGTACTTTGCGTTGGAGAGCCGTACTTTGCGTTGAAGATCTGTATTTTGCGTGGGAGATCTGTACTTTGCGTGGCAGATCTGTACTTTGCGTTGGAGAGCTGTACTTTGTGTTGTAGATCTGTACTTTGCGTTGGAGATTTGTACTTTGCGTTGGAGATCTGATCTTTGCGTTGGAGATCTGTACTTTGCGTTGGAGATCCGTATTTTGCGTGGGAGCTCTGTTCTATGCGTTGGAGATCTGTTCTTTGCGTTGGAGAGCTAGAGCTGCACTTTGCGTTGTCGGAGGCAGGGCATACAATGCACACAAGACTGCTTGGATTTCTGTCTCGAAGGCACCTTGCAGAGAACAAAGGAAATCTACGGCGAGGTTGCCCCCAGGAGGTAACATTGGGAATAGCTCACACATGATTGATCGTACACGGATAAACGTGTTTACTTTGGACCCTTTATTTGTAGTTATACAAGTTAAAGACGGAGCACGGGAGCGTCTCTAGGCGCTACTTCAGCCCCACGGCCATAGAGTGAATACGAAAGTTACATTAATTGCTGCAGTGAAAACTTGAAGGTGTGGAGTTTCCCTTAAACTTTCCAGAAGCTGTGAAGATGTTTTCGAGTGAAGGGAAGTGAATGTGGAAACTGGGACCACTGTTCATGTCGCAGAGAATCATTCCACAATGTGCAGTTTCTGAGTTCCAACACATAACAATTCATTCTTCATTCCCTGAGCAGTGGCGTAACGAAACTTGAGGGGGCCCCCCTGCAAACTACATGGAGGGGGCCCCCTCCCATCCTCCGTGCCAGTCTAGAGCTCTCAGGCCAGTGACCTGCCATACTGCAGGTGATGCGGGGCTATTGTTACGCCACTGTCACCAATCCAGCCGTTATAAGTAACACTGGATGGTGGAGTTAAAGGTTGGGCTTAGTCTGCACGCAGGTTATCATAGGTGGTGGTCCTATTATTACAGGGTCCCTGCCATCAGTAGAACGGGGTAGTTTGCCCAATTTTAGGTGCGTTTCCTGATGCAGACTCCTGTCATGATATACAACATCGGGCCCACTCATCGTTCAGTTTTGACAAAAGTGCATCCACTGCTCCTTCTCGTTTCCGTTTTAAAACATTAGACAAAGCGACAATGCAGTATTTCAAAAGCAGATGTAACTACAAAGATTGGATTTAACCATCTTCAATGACAATAGTATCCTGCAAACAAAAACTTTCACAAAGCCAACTGCGGCGAAAAATAGCTTGCTGTCCCACAAGAGCCACCATCCAAAACCACTAAGAGACAATTTGCCTTTTAGTCAATTCCTCCGATTAAAAAGGAATTGCAGCAAAAATTGCGATTACCAAACTCAAGCAGCGGAATTGAGTAACAAATTGAAAATGAGAGACTACACTGAGAAAACCATCAAAAAATGCAAGAAGAGGGCTGATAACCAACCCCGGGAATGTCTCCTGCAAACTTACCCAAAAGAACCAGTGAAAGATCTAACCACGTGTGTGACTACCTACAATCCAGCAACATATGCTGTTCAAAAACTAATCAAGAAGAACTGGCACATAGTCAACACGGGCAAATTCGACTGGCCGAGACCGAGATTCGCTAATAAAAGGACCAAGAACCTTAAAGACACCCTTGTGCATACACGCCCCAAGCTGCGAGCTGCAGCCCCTGTAACCATCAGCGTGAATATGACACCGCTCTCAGGACACTTCCCATGTGGAACATGCATAGCCTGCAAAACAACAACAGCAACAAAAAGTCTGCAATTGGGAGAGGATTTCGTATGGACGCAAAAACAGTTCACAAACTGTAATTCCTCCCATGTCATTTACATGATCCAGTGCCCGTGTCAAAAGAGATACATCGGGATGACCTGTCGCAAGGTTAAACTCAGGATAGGAGAACACAGGAGCAACATCAAGCTGAAAAAGAATACCACCAAGCTATGTGCCCATTTCACTGAAAGTAACCACACGCATGAAGAAATGCAATGGACAGTAATAGAAATGCTGACCAATAGAGCTGGTAATGCAGAAAAAATTCTGTATGAGAAGGAGCAAAGATGGGTGGACCGTCTACGTACCTATGATTCTGGGTTGAATGACAATGTGGCCTGGCATCACTTTGCCAAGTGAAATTATGAATTTTCAAAACATCCTTCCTTGCCTCCAAAAAAGTCCCGTCAATTCATGATCAAAATTAGGATCTGAATAGTCCACTGTATAATGTACACATGAATACAATGGTCTCCAACCGGTCTATAACTAAAGGGGACTTGAATTACATCACGCTTTCATTGTATTTCCTATAATTAGAGGCGCAATACCCTTCAAATAATAGAAACTATAATCCCTCCGTCAATACGCCAGTAGCCATGACGACGTCGGGTTGCCTTCACCATGAGGTGCCGATTTCCTTTAAAAAGAAACTACAACCCGGCTCCCAGCACTCCGGGGGCAGAGTCAGCACAAGGCAGGAGGAAGGACTCCATGCGGGTAATGGCGATGTGATATTTCTCCGTCCTCTCCACCTAGGTAAGCATTATAATCTAATCTGTCCTGACAGTGGTCCCTGTCTCCGCTTCAGCTCTGTGGCGATTGAAGGTACCCCTGTAGGAAGTAGAAGTTGTAACTACGACAGGTAAGAATCCACAGAATCCCGCAATAGGCGGTTTGTTTTTCCAATCTTTCCGGAGCACTGTGTCTGACCCAATAATGTAAATACTGGATATAGCGCGAGTTTTAGCCCTAATGAGAACCAGAACAACATCTAGTGGTTTTCAAAGAAAAGATACAATTGAAAGTTTAATAATGTTGAGTATGAATTGATCGGCACTACAAAATGATAATGTTACGAGGCTGAGATAGCACTTTTGACTACTAGTGATATTCCAGTTGAGCCACAAAATTGATCAGCGCCTGCACACAAAAACGTAATTGCATCTATAACGACAGCCACTTTTTCTTTATCAGTGTTCACGAGCGACTTGCAGTGGAAAGTAATTATTTCCCGTAATTTTAAACGCTCTCCGTCATGAAAATAACTTTCATGTTCTGCACTAGTGTAATTATTATCACTTTATGTTGTTACTGCATCACCCCCCTTTTAGGATCTACTGCACACAGCTAAACATAGCCTCATGTGTATATTCTTCCATAGATCGAGAAGAATACCATACTCATATCAATGTATTGAGCTGTGGGAATACCGCACAATTCGTGTGAGTAGCTTTATATGTGTTTGTTCGTACCTACCCTTTGTAAGTCCTGACGAAAGCTCTACAGATTGTTTGGCCCATTAGAGCTGAAACATGTCGACAATATTACCTGAGTAATACCATACAGTCCCGTAACTTGGCCTACTAATGAGTATTCGCAATTTTTAATTAATGAAAGCTTGCCCAAATATTAAAATTTCCCCTGGGCACTCTTTTTCATTTTTATCCTATCCTTTTGGGAAAATCCTTTTGTCTCTGGACACTGCACTCGAGACTGGAGGTGCCTCTGGATGAGGCTAGCAGTACACACCAAGAGGAAAAACCCGATGATAACTGCATGAATGTCAGTGTGGGGCGGATGAAGCAAATATACCGCTAACCTAAACATACACTGACTTCTCTGAGGGTTTCCTTATTCTGCACTGAACCAAAAGTCAAACAGTGTAACAAGTGTCCAATTTTGTTGATTGCTACCGTAACTACAAAGAGCACATTTTGATAATACATTTTTATTAGTAGACAATAGCAATCTTAAGAGGCATTGCATAACTTCATACACACTGTGACCCCAATTCCATCACAGACTCGCTCTCGCTCTCTCTCTCTCTCTCTCTCAGTGAGTCAGTCTCTCAGTGAGTCAGTCTCTCTCTCTGTCATTCAGTCTCTCTGTCAGTCAGTCAGTCTCTCTCAGTCAGTCTGTCAGTCAGTCTGTCAGTCTCTCTCTCTCTGTCAGTCAGTCGGTGTCTCTCTCTCTGTCAGTCTCTCTATCTCTCTCTTTCTGTCAGTCTCTCTCTCTCTCAGTCAGTCTCTCTCTCTCTCTCTCTTTCAGTCAGTCTCTCGGTCAGTCAGTATTCAGTCTCTGAGTCAGTCAGTCTCTACTCTCTCTCCACTCTATCTCTCTCTCTCCATTCTCTCTCTCAACTCTGTCCACTCTATCTCCCCTGTCTCTCTCTCTCCACTCTCTCGCCACTGTCTCTCTCTCCACTGTTTCTCTCTCCACTGTCTCTCTCTCCACTGTCTCTCTCTCTCCACTCTCTCTCCATTGTCTCCCTCCACTCTCTCTCTCCCTTCCCTCTCTCTCTCTCCACTCTCTCTCCTCTGTCTCTCCACTCTCTCTCCACTCTCTCTCCTCTTTCCACTCTCTCTCTCCACTCTCTCTCTCCACTCTCTCTCCACTCTCTCTCCACTCTCTCTCTCTACTCTCTCTCCACTCTCTCTCTCTCCAATCTCTCCACTCTTTCTCTTTCTCCACTCTCCCTCTCTCCACTCTCTCTCTCCACTCTCTCTCCACTCTCTCTCTCTCCCTCTCTCTCCACTCTCTCTCTCTCCACTGTCTCTCCATGCTCTCCCCACTCTCTCTCTCCACTGTCTCTCTCCACTCTCTTTACCCTCTCTCTACTCTCTCCCCACTCTCTCTCCATTCTCTCTCCACGCTCTCTCCACTCTCTCTCTCTCCACTTTCTATCTCTACCCTCTCTCCACTCTCTCTCTGCTCTTGCTCCACTCTCTCTCTCTCTACTCTCTCTCGCTCCACTCTCTCTCTCTACTCTCTCTCCACTGTCTCCCTCCACTCTCTCTCTCTCCACTCTCTCTCCACTCTCTCTCCACCCTCTCTCTACTCTCTCTCTCTCCACTGTCTCGCTCCACTCTCTCTCACTCTCCTCTCTCACTCTACACTCGTCCCCCTCTCTCCACTCTCTCTCTCACTCCACTCTCTCTCTCCACTCTCGACCACTCTCTCTCACAAAGCAGTGTGCGTTACCATGGGCGTCTGCCGAAATGTTTCCGGGGGTGGGGGGCACATTTTTAAATTCATCACCATCCCCCTTGCACCCTTCTCCCCTCTGCCTTACACCCTTCTCGCCCTCCCCCTTGCACCCTTCTCCCCCTCCCCCTTGCACCCTTCTCCCCCTCCGCCTTGCACCTTTTTCTACCTTGCATCATTCTCCCCTCTGCCTTGCACCTTTTTCTACCTTGCATCATTCTCCCCTCTGCCTTGCACCCTTCTCCCCTCTGCCTTGCACCCTTCTCCCCCCTGCCTTGCACCCTTCTCCCCTCTGCCTGGCACCCATCTACTCTCTGTCTTGCACCCTTCTCCTCTCTTCCTTGCACCCTTCTCCCCTCTGCCTTGCACCCTTCTCCCATCCGCCTTGCACCCATCTCCTCTCTATCTTGCACCCTTCTCCTCTCTACCTTGCACCATTCTCCCCTCTGCCTTGCACCCTTATCGGCCCCCCTTTCCACCCACCTCCCCTGCGGACGCCCACATGCTCTGTGTTCTAACAAGAGTGCTTACCTGAGGGCACCATTTTGCTGCCTCATCCCTTCTCATATGAGCTTTGCCCTGGAGAATGCTGTCTCTGGGGCCTCCACCCCCATCCTTTGGGCGGGCTCTGACTGAAGAGAAATAATGTAAGTTGATACATTGTTTCTCTTCAGTCAGCGGGAGGGGCTCAGAGCAGGCTGCAGCCTGCACCTGCTTTAGAGGGGGTGCAAGCCTCTCTCACAGTGATCACCGAAGAGCTGAGGGGGCCGGGGCCCCCTTCATTTACTGAAGAGAGTGGGGCCGCCCGTACCGCGGGGGCTCCCGGGGCGTTTGTTATGCCCCAGCTCCTACGGTACTCCTGTAGTATTCTTGTAGTACTCCTGTATTACTCCTGTAATACTCCTGTAGAACTCCGGTGGTACTCCGATAGTACACCTGTAGTACTCCTATAGAACTCCTGCGCTACTCCTGTAGTATGCCTGTAGAACTCCTGTAGTATTGCTGTAGTATTCCTGTAGAACTCCAGTGGTACTCCGGTAGGACACCTCTAGTACTCCTATAGAACTCCAGTAGTACACCTGTAGAACTCCTGTAATTCTCCTATAGTACTCCTGTAGTATTGCTGTAATACTCCTGTATTACTCCTGTAGTACTCCTGTAGAACTCCGGTTGTACTCTGGTAGTACACCTTTAGTACTCCTGTAGTATGCCTGTAGAACTCCTGTAATTCTCATGTAGTACTCCTGTAGTATTGCTGAAGTACTCCTGTAGGGCTCCTGGGGTACTCCTGTAGAATTCCAGTAGTGCTCCTGTGGTACTGCTGTAGAACTCCGGTGGTACTCCTGTAGTACACATGTAGTACTCCTATAGAACTCCTGCGCTACTCCTGTAGTATGCCTGTTGAACTCCTGTAGTATTGCTGTAGTATTCCTGTAGAACTCCAGTGGTACTCTGGTAGTACACCTTTAGTACTCCTGTAGTACGCCTGTAGAACTTCTGTAATTCTCATGTCATACTCCTGTAGTATTGCTGTAGTACTTCTGTAGTACTCCTGTATTACACCTGTAGGGCTCCTGGGGTACTCCTGTAGAACTCCAATAGTGCTCCTGTGGTACTCCTGTAGAACTCCGGTGGTACTCCTGTAGTACTCCTGTATTATTCCTGTAGAACTCCGGTGGTACTCCAGTAGTACACCTGTAGTACTCCTATAGACCTCTGGTGGTATTCTGGTAGTACACCTGTAGTACTTCTGTAGTACGCCAGTAGAACTCCTGTAATTCTCATGTAGTACTCCTGTAGTACTGCTGTAGTACTCTTGTATTACTCCTGTATGACTCCTGGGATACTCCTATAATACGCCTGTATTACTCCTGTAGGACTCCTGGGGGACTCATTTAGTACTCCTGTAGTACTCCTGTAATACTCCTGTAGAACTCCGGTGATACTCCGGTAGTACACCTGTAGTACTCCTGTAGTACGCCTGTGGAACTCCAGTAATTCTCATGTAGTACTGCTGTAGTACTCCTGTATTACTCCTGTAGGACTCCTGGGGTACTCCTGTAGTACGCCTGTAAAATCCTGTGGTACTCCTGAAGAACTCAGAAAGGCTTTTGTGGAGGGGCCCCTATGAGCTCAGTGTGTTGTCAGTCTGTAATAGACACAACTGGGGCAGTTATGAGGGTGATGCTTGCGAGGGGCTTCTGAGGAGGTATTTGACCCCCGGAGCACGTTGACATTTTGACTGCACAGTCCATGTCACATGAGGGGCAGCACAAGTCTCTGTGGCCCCTCCTGTAGTTAACCGGGACCCTTCTAATATGGCCCCCAGTGTAAATGCTCTGCCTCATGTGCACATTTTAGGATTCCACAGCTTAACTGAGACAGAGGCCCCCCTGACATAGAGCAGAGTTCAACCTGCTTCAACTGGCCCCCATCCTCTCTCCCGCCTCCCGCTCTGACTGAAGAGAAACAATGTCACTTGAAACATTGTTTCTCTTCAGTCAGAGGGAGGGGGCGAGGGGCTCCGAGCAGGCTGCAGCCTGCAACTGCTTCAGACGCAGAGGGAGAGGCTTGCTTTAGAGCAAAGCAAGCCTCTCTCAGAGCTCTTAGAAGAGCTGAGGGGGGCTGGGGCCCCCTTCATTTACTGAGGGGAGCAGTCCCCCCCACCGCGGGGCCTGCGGGGGCGTTTGTTACGCCCCTGTTTCAACCTGAAAGGCAGAGCAAAATTAGGATGTCTCAGAACGGGGGCAGTTGTGAAGGCAGATTTAAGGGCCAAAGTCATCCAACTGACAGGCACCCCTTCTGTGTGAGCCATCTAACGGGCCAGCCGATTTCGGCCATTACCGACAGGTATTTGGGTTTTGGAATGTAGGGGGCTAGAAAATTACAGAATCGGTATATTTACCGAATCGGTAAATTTACCGATTCGGTAAAATACAGAATCAGTAAATTTACCGATTCTGTAATTCAATATGTAGGTGACACAGTTTACAGTGCCACAGGCCCTTGGAAATTTGTTATTTACCACCCAAAACTATTGGGTGGTAAATTACGAATTTCTGTGTACGTGCACATGCCATGTGACACACATACATGTCCTTAGGGCATGTATGTGTGCCACGTGGCACACAAGCCAGAAACAGGGGTGCAACAGGGTGTCAAAGTGACACCCTGTCCCCCTTGGAAATTCGGTATTTTTACCGATTCGCTTATTACCGAATCTGTATTTGCTATTGATTCCTATGGGCTTCAAGGCCCATAGGAATCAATGGCAAATACTGATTCGGTACCGAATCTTACCGATTCGGTATTTTTTACCGATTTTTTTTCCTACATAGCAATTACCGATTAGTAAATACCGAATCGGTAAAATTCGGTATTTACCATTCGGTAATTTGCTATTACCTACATCTAGCCCTTGGTAACCGCTAGGGACGAACTGACCTACAGGGCAATCAGGCAGTGCCCGAGGGCTGGTCTGTGGGTGGGCCACCTTTTTGGGCTGTTTAGGGGCCTGTTTTATTGTCTGCTGGGCAAGTTTTTACTGTTGATTTCACTGATATTAACCGCCAGTCAACCGCCACACCCCTGCTGGCCCGAAGACGTGTCAGTATGCAGCATGAGTTGGCCCACTGCTGCCAGAACGTGGGCAGGGTCCAGTTGCAGGTTACACATGCCGTGGACCAGATGCGTGCAGCTTGAGTCCGGTCCAGGGAAGGCATGGCTTGGCAGTTAGGGCTGGACTATTCCCATGAGGCACAAGGTCAGACTGATTTGCATATGGCCATGTCTGAACTGGGGTAGCAGAGTGGGCTAAAGAACGGTGATGGATCAAACCCAGATCTGTTGACTGGGTGTGAGTGTTTGATTGGTTCAGATGCTCCGTCCATCACCACCCCCTTTTGTACCGCTTTTTTCGCCATAAGTTTGGCAGGGCATGCTCAGACGTGAGTCCCTTGCTCACTTTGCCACCGGATTCAAGCAAGCCTGGCTGAAGACGGCTGTAATGCCAGACACCGGTCCTTGGAAGCTTGAGTCCGGTCCAGGGAAGGCATGGCTTGGCAGTTCGGGCTGGACTGTGCCCATGAGGCACAGGGTCAGACTGATTTATATATGGCCTGAGCCTTATGAACTGGGGTGGCAGAGTGGGCTAAAGAACGGTGATGAATCAAACCCAGATCTGTTGACTGGGTGTGAGTGTTTGATTGGTTCAGATGCTCCGTCCATCACCACCCCCTTTTGTACCGCTATGTGTGAAGCAAGACATTCCATATGGACTTATTGACTGATGGAAATACTTGCACTGTGGCACAAACCTGTGCAAGCAATCACAATACAGTCACGCTGTGTGACGGATGTATTCCTGCAGCAAAGGAAATAAACATCACAGTTAAGCACCATTCTGTGGCTTTGTGTCCTCATTACTCAATTAGAAGTAGTTCTGTGTGATCTCCTCTTGTCTCAGGCGCCCGGCAGCCGCCCCGGCACCACCTGCTGGTCTGCGACGTGGAGCTGGTCCCTCCTCATCTGATGTGTCTGAATCTGTCAGATCCACTGGGGTGCCTTTCTTGGTAACGATGTTGTGTAGCATTGCACAGGCAACCACGATTTTGCAACATGTCTCAGGGCAGTACTGTAGCGCACCTCCACTCTTATGGAGGCAGTGGAAACGCCTCTTAAGGATTCCAAATGTCCTCTCAATGGCACAGTGTGCGGGTCTGTGGGTGGTGTTGTACCTCCGCTCAGCTGCTGTGGCTGGATTCAGGTACGGTGTGAGGATGTAGTCACGTACAGCATACAAACTGTCACCTGCAGGGTATAAGTAGATTTATGTTCAATACTGTCCTGCCAGTTCAAACCTTTACTGGTTGTGTGTTTGTGAGCCATGCATTTACCTAGCCGGTAGCCTTCTCCAAACTCGCCATTTGTGAGTCTGCCATTTAATCCACAGTGGTGAAACATGAATGAGTCATGTGTGCTTCCTGGGTATTTTGCCACAATATCGGTGATTATATGTTTGGCGTTGCACACTACCTGGATGTTCAGGGAATGATATTACTTTCTGTTCCTAAACACATACTCATTCTGTGATGGGGGTGAGAGTGCGACATGGGTCCCATCTACACAGCCAATGACGTTTGGGGATTAGGCTATTTGGTAGAATTCCTGCTTGGTCTGATCTAGTGCCTGTTGTGTGCTGGAAAATTGGATGTGGTGATGCAGCCTCTGAACCATTGCATCAAGGAAAGTGTAGAAGGAGCACGAAAGTGCACTCTGAGAGACCCCTCCTGCTGTGGCTATCACCCCCTGAAAACTCCCTGATGCCATTAGGTGCGGTGAGCAAAGAATCTGGACATGGGTGGGAATGGTGTGTGGGGTGTTCAAGTATGGGTGTCAGCTCCTCTATTAAATCCAGGATGCTGTCTGGGTGCAGCCTGTAGTTCACATGGATCTGCTCCTCGGTCAGTTGGAAGAGGGTGATGCGTGGTCTGTAGATCCTTTCATGGTGTCTTCTTCTCTGTGCAGCATCTCTGATTTTCAGCCTCCTGGCTATCACATACAGGCCAGCCATGGTAGGAATTCCCAGTGGCATTGTGGGCCTGTTTAAATAGGTAGCACCTGGATTCCACCTGCTCAGAGTTGGTGGTAATTGAGAAGTGAAAAATTGCGATTTTGGTAAAATCGCAATTTGCGACTTTTTGCTGCATCTCAATTTGCGCATTTGCATTTAGCTAGGACTGTGTTTGTGAATATCGCAAATGCTGTGCCGCAGATTGCGATTCCTCCTAGCTATCACATACAGGCCAGCCATGGTAGGAAATCCCAGTGGCATTGTGGGCCTGTTTAAATAGGTAGCACCTGGTTTCCACCTGCTCAGAGTTGGTGGTAATTGAGAAGTGCAAAATTGCGATTTTGGTAAAATCGCAATTTGCGACTTTTTGCTGCATCTCAATGTGCGCATTCGCATTTAGCTAGAACGGTGTTTGCGAATATCTCAAATGCTGTGCCGCAGATTGCGATTCGGCAAGATAATTTGCAGAATCATTGGAACACAAAAATGGTAATCACTAAATTGGCGATAACCATTTTTGCGCTGCGGAAACCTTTCCTACATAGGAACAGTCTGTTTTGCGATTGCATACACCCTTATTTTTGTGAATCGCAGTGTTTGCGATCGCAAAACAGTTCCTACATTTGGCCCCTAGTCTGTTTTGTTGTAAACATAGTAAAACTTCTCCAACATGTTTTTACATTTTCTTTTTTTTTTTACAGAGTTTTATATAGCACGAACTTGACCCGAATCGGGTATCAGAGAGCTTTACATAGCACCAGTTGCATTACATGAAGACACATTCATTTTTTGTTAGGCATGGGGAGATTAGGGGCTAGGGGCCAGATGTAGGAGCCTAAATACCGGTCGGTAAGGGCCGATTTCGGCCGTTACCGACCGGTATTTAAGAATTGGCATGTAGGGGCATAATTTTACAGAATCGGTAAATTTACAGATTCGGTAAATTTACCGATTCTGTAAAATACCGAATTGGTATTTTTACCGATTCGGTAAATCCCAGATGTAGGTGGGACTCAGTAAAATTCGGTATTTATGAATCGGTAAATATTAAGGGGGGAGATGTAGGTGTTTCCAGATGTGGAAATACCGAATCGTTAAAATTCGGTATTTACCGATTCGGTAAATACCGAATCGGTATTTCCTATTGATTCCTATGGGCTGTGAAGCCCATAGGAATCAATGGGAAATACCGAATCGGTAATTACCGATTCCAGCAAGGGTGCAGGGAGTGTCACTTTGACACCCTCTGGTACCCCAAAAATAGGCATGTGCGCCATGTGGCACACAGACATGCCCTAAGGGCATGTCTGTCTGTCACATGGCTAGGTGTGCATGCACACATGTGCATGCACACCTGGATTCGGTATTTTAACACCCAATTGGATTGGGTGGTAAATAACCGAATTTGTAGGGCCTTTGGGACTCAGAAGAGTCCCACCTACATCTGGGATTTACCGAATCGGTAAAAGTATTTTACAGAATATTTACCGATTCTGTAAAATTATGCTCCTACATGCCAATTCTTAAATACCGGTCGGTAACGGCCGAAATCGGCCGTTACCGACCGGTATTTAGGCTCCTACATCTGGCCCTAGGTGATTTCCCCAGAATCACAGGATGTTCAGTGTCATTGCCGAGACTAAAACCCAGTTCCCCAGATTCGAGGTCCACCGCCCTAGGCGTTAGGCCAACTGCTCTCCCCTTTATGTTCTCTGTGGTCTTTCAAGTTGTTGGAGAAGATCAAAACGTCATCTAAGTAGATTACTACGTATTGATCTAATAAATCTATTAAAACACAGTTGATAAACTGTTGAAAAGCAGCTAAATTACATCAAGTATTCATAGTGCCCATATTTCGTATTAAATGTTTTCTTCGACTCATCTCCTTGGCAAATGCGAACTAGATTGTGTGCCCCATGGAGGCCTAGTTTAGTGAACATTCAAGTATTCCATAGTAGGTCTAGAAGGACAGAGATGAGGGATAAATGATGTCTGGTTCTTACAGGCATGGCATTAAGTTTGTAAAAGTCAATGCATGGTCTGCGCTCACAATGCTGTTTTGGGCCTGAAAAAATTAGGGGCTCCCGCGGGATACTTAGAATGATGAATAAAGTAATTAACTAGGTTATCATTAATGTTTTTAAGTTAATTTTAGTGGTACCAGGTACTAAGTCAATTGCACAGTCATATGTTCTGAGCAGAGGTAGTCAGTCAGTCAGTCAAAACCACTTTATTCGATTAGTTAAAATCATAAAAGTATTCTAGACATATTTAAAACAATTAATACATGTTAAAATCAATTAATACAGAATTAAACATGACCAAGGTTAAAAGACAGGTAAAAGAAAACAGTTACACAAATTCATTTCAGTTTGCGCTCAACAGTACAATAGACAAGAATGAATTAACCTTCAGCGTTAAAAATCCAATCTTAACCGTAGTCTTTTACTTCTTACAGATGCAACCAGGAAACTGGCAGTACAGTACATAATTACGGGGGAATCCAACATCTGTAAATATAACAATGCAGGCTTGTACTGCAAGAAACTCAACTCCTTCAGTAATGGTTTTAAGTATCGCGTTCGAGGTTCACCATAAAATGAGCAAAAAAACAGGAAGTGTGCATTGTCCTGAGTGGAGAAACCATCACATTTACATGGGGACGACTCCTCTAGCCTACACCAATCTTTCTCGTCCCACAGGACCATATACATTTGGTTGAATCGGAACTTGGTTAGTAGCCACCTATGAAACAAATTTGTGACCACTGACAAGTAAGGAGCTAGCTCAAGAGGTGTAGTTATCATTACATGGGCCCTCACAGAGGGTTTGCATAGCTCGACCGTTTCACGCTCAGCCACCCTAAGCCTAATAAAGTTATTCTTCACCCACATTAGATCTGCTTTACACAGGGATTCTGGGCTGTCAAAGATCTCGGGGCGTCCCAGCTTTACGGCCAAGGACTCCACATAGGACAACCATTGGATATCCCTCCTGTGGTCTAAATTAAGACAGTCTTTTATGATCTTGTGGTGAGGGTAAGGTTCGAGTTTAACCAGAGCTTGATCCACATCAGGAGCGGGGCTAGATTTATTGTATCAAGAATGTAACCAAGACCTAGCTCAAGATGTAGGGAATAAGTAGCAGTTGACTGCGGTAAACCCAGTACTGAACGAAGGAATTTATTTTCCTCAATTTGAATACGGTCAGATTTTGTGTAGCCCCAAATTGCAGCCCCGTATCTGGCAATAGCGGCCGTCTTGGCTTTGTAAATAGCCAAGATAGCCTCGATGGGTTTTCCCCCTAATCTCTTTGCGAACCCCAGAATTGCAGAGGATGAACTTCTCACCGTGTTAGCTTTAGATGTTAACTGAGGTGACCAAGTACCCCTTTGATCAAAGATAACACCCAAGTAGGTGAAAACCTTAACACTCGTGATGACCTCACCATCACAAAGGAAGGTTTTTTCTTTATTTTTTAAACAACCTACAGACATTGTGTGGGATTTACTACTATTGATCACCAAATCAAGACTAGACATAAGATTTCCAAATGAATCAAGTAACTTTTGCAGGGCTATTGGGGTCCTGGCAATTAATACCGCATCATCGGCATAGAGGAGCACCGGGATTGGTGCACCCCCCATGCTCGGGATATCCTGTGTGACTGCCATTAGGTCTTCCTCCAATGAATTCACATATAACGTGAATAACATTGGGGCCAGTATACAGCCCTGACGGACCCCTCTGGTTGATCTAAAACTTGCCGTACATTTCCCTTCTGTTGTCATTCTAATGCAGGCTCCCAGATCTTTATGGAGCTCCGCCAGGAAATGTACCAGGGAACTATCAAGACCCAACTTCAAAAGCATTGCCCACAGCCTAGACCTATTTACAAGATCAAAGGCTGTGGACAAGTCCATAAAGCCTAAAAATATCATTCCCCTTTTTGCCTTTGTATATTTGGAAATTATTAGGTGAAGATTGAGGCATTGGTCCTCTGTACTCCTCCCTGACCTGAAACCATATTGTACCTCGGATAAAATATTGTTCCCTTTGGCCCAAGATGCAATTCTCGCCAGGACAACCTTCCCTAGAATTTTAACCGAGGAGTCCAGCAGAGATATAGGTCTGTAGCATATGGGATCTCCTCTCTGCCCTTTTTTGAATATTGGAATTATCGTAGCTGAGGACCAGGTGTGCGGGAATCCTACTACTGCAGATGCATTAAAGACTTTAGTTAAGATATTAGCCCAATACAGTGGGTTTGCCTTAAACATATCCGCAGGGACCCCATCGGGACCCGGGGCCTTTCGTCCTGCAGTATCCTCCAATGCACTTAGCACTTCAGCTATATCAAAACTCACAGGCTCCAAGGGGATGTCAGACATAGGGACTACAAAGGATTCCTGCTCCATATTGCAACCATATATTTTTCCAAAATGGCTAAGCCAATCTACCTCAGAAATGTTAAGTTCCAGCACAGTATTCTGGTTGCCAGAGAACAGGGGAGTGTTGACAATTGACCAGAATTTTGCACTGTTTTTTAAGGTGGCTTTATCCATTAATTCTGCCCAGGCATCACTCTTTATTTCGTTTTTACGAGTTTTAATAGCCTTAGTAAAATCCTTTCTTAGGTGCACTACTAAAGCTTTATCCCTCGGGCGAGTATTAAGTGCTTTCTTCAGGAGGTTATGGGCCTTACTACAGTTGTTATCAAACCAGCCCTTCGCCGGAATATTTTTACCCCCCTGGCCTTTAACTGTTAGGTTTATGGCCACTGACCGACAGACGCCTTCGAAGGAGGATATAACCTCCTCCCTCCTAGAGAGGGGATTGGCACAAACATTCAGATCTTCAATGGTCAAGAAAGTAAAGTTTAGGAAGAAATCTACAGGAACTACCTTTTCCCATTTAATTCTTCTCCCCTGATCCTTAACCTTTAGTGGCAATATAACCTGAGGGGTAGCTGACGATTTTAACTTCAAAAAACCGTTTGCCAGCTCCATCCCCATGGGATTATGATCACTCAGTGGCATCGCAATGGCATTGTAAGAAAACACATACTTAAGGAGACCTAAGGATACGAAAATAAAATCAATTATCGAATCACAGGCCCTTCCCGTGTATGTGGCAACCCGTGTCCTATTATCATAAAGCTCTGCCTCATACAGTTCATTTTCAATTAATACATTTTCAAGAACCACTCCCTTCTGGGTATGTTCTAAATGAGTGGGGGAAACACTATCAGGCCCATCTGCATCCGTTAGAGCGCAATTTAAACATAAATGTACATTAAAATCTCCCATCAAAATAAAATAACAATAAGTGGTTTGCTTTTCCTTACAAAGAATTAAAAAATCTGCTAACCATGTTAGGTGCACAATTTCAGGATTGCCATTTGGTGCATTATAACAGTTTATGATAAGCATTTTACAACCGTCATCCAAAATTATCTCTAAAACAAGAAAATTATGAGTGGCACAATCCATCATTGTAATTTTGCCCTTAATGTTCACTGATACCAGCGTCAGAAGACCTCCTCTATTCCGGCCTACTGAGGAGGGCAAAGCGGGTACAAAATAGGAAGTGAAACCGTCCAACCAGAAATCGCACTCCATGTCCCAGGTCTCTTGAATGGCAATAATATCGTAAGACTTTACAAAATTCGACCAGTTCGGGTCACCCTTCTTTGACCGTAGGCCAGCAATGTTCCAGGATAACAACCTAACCATGTCCCCTTTTATAGGACTGACCCCAGTCGGAATGTTACCAACCTCACCAGAAGAAGGTACAGGAGTCACAGAGATAGTTTCCACTACAACTTCGTCCACTATACCCTCTTCGGCCCCCCGTCAGTCACATAGGTCAAGACCTGATAGAACATCAAATCTATTGTGTGTTACAATGGGGGGTCCAGAGCTGGAAAAATTATCCCTTCTCTGTCCCTGGCTTTGACATGCAGACCTGGGCCCGACTGGAATAAAGGGACTTTGTCCTTGTCTAGGGGCAGAGGCTACAGTGAGGTGGTTATAAAAATAGCCCAAAGGTCGCACATGGATACCGTTTCCATCATTCAACATTGATGCTGCCCGTAGTAAGACTGTGGCCACGTGTTGTGGGTATTTAAAATTTACTACCACACAATCCCATCTACAGGTTTTTCTCGAGGGGCCGATCCAATTTACCCTCCTGGTCGTGATGATTTCTCCAACAAATTTTGTTGGATAACCACAATTTGAACTTAGCCAAGCTACCACTTTGTTTTTGAGAGAATCATGAGATTCCTCATGAGACTCAGTTATGTCCGGGTTATGAAGCGGGACATTAGACAGCACAATTACGTAGGGAGCACAATCCGGGGGTAAATTAATAAAATTGCTTCGCCTACGTAACATGGAATTCAGGTTTTGAGCGGGGCCTGGCTTAGGATGTATAACCGAGGTATCTACTGGCAGGGGAAGAGGGACCGAGGGAACAGTGTCCGCTCTGCTGACCTGTCGGGGTGGAAAAGGTGGATTAGACACTTTTGTGGTATTTTTCCCAACATCCTCTAAGTTCACTGTACTAGATGAAAGGGGCGGGGGATTAACCTTAACAGGATGGACCAGCTGTTGCTCTATCAGACCTCCTAGTTTTTTTATTTCAGCGTTGGCAAAATCCAGTTTGGCCGCTAAAGAGTTAAGGGATACCTCAAGTTTTAATTCGATTTTGGCTTCTATAGTTTTAATTAGTAAGCCAAACTGCTCAGAGCTCAAGGTTATTATTACCTCTTTTTTACCCTCCATGCTCGAGGTCACCTCAGGGGAGATATGGCTATCTGGCAAATAAGTATCACCCCTTCTCTTAACTGCGGTCCTTCCCCCCCTTTTGTTTTGCTGTTTTCTGCAGGTTCTGACAGGTCTCGTACTTTTATGCTCTACTATTTCCTCTACTATCTCCTCTTCCTCGGAGTCCCATGATGACTTATCGGGGATTGCTGTATCGGGAGCCTGATGGATCAGTGCTTCTACTACATTAGCTACTCTGGCTGCACCCGCCCCACAATCAGTACTATTTTCGCTCTCTAGTGGAGCCTCCATTGGGGTTAGACCTACTGTAGGGAGATCATGATCTGATAAACCACCTTTACCCAGTGAGGCCCTTCTATCATTGATGATCTTATTCACCTTTTTAACTATGAAGTTGTCAAGAGGGCCTGCCCCCGTAGAAGCCTTTTCTTTCTTTGATCCCGACATATCGCTGGTTTGAATAATGTTTATTTAGGCCGAGACGTGACAATCACAAACAACTCCACACCCTAGAATATCAATATATACACAGTAGACCTTATTCACTTTTCCGTCAATTTACCGTGTACTTATTTCGGGCACCGTGGAGTTCACACAAGGTCTCTGGCCCAGCCCGGCCTCCTCGTGCCTCTGACGGCCCGCCCTTGTCCCGGGCTTCTCCCGGACGTGCCCGCGCGCGTCCCGCGGGACGAGGGAGCAAGAGTTCCTTTATGCGCCCTCAAGCGCTTCCTGATTTCCTGCGCGGCGGCGCGGCGGCGTCCTTGCCGCAGGGCTGATGGGAGTTGTGGTTTTCGCACAGCCCGGCGGAGCCAAGCCCGGCCCTCTTGTCACCAGAACGCAGGTCGGCGGAGCCCAGCCTGGCCACAGGACACAGGACACACAGCGGAGCCAAGCCCGGCCGTGTGTGAGTCTCTCAGGTATTTTCCAGCGCCTCCCACGAGCTCCCCTCGCAAGAGCTCCTTTATGCGCCCCCAAGCGCTTCCTGATTTCCTGCGCGGCGGCGCGGCGGCGCGGCGGCGTCCTTGCCGCAGGGCTGATGGGAGTTGTGGTTTTCGCACAGCCCGGCGGAGCCAAGCCCGGCCCTCTTGTCACCAGAACGCAGGTCGGCGGAGCCCAGCCCGGCCACAGGGCACAGGACACACAGCGGAGCCAAGCCCGGCCGTGTGTGAGTCTCTCAGGTATTTTCCAGCGCCTCCCGAGCAGAGGTAGATATTCAGTGGCCTTTCAGAAAATACAGCCTTAAACTCCTTGTAGTCGGCTGGTAAGACCAATGAGCCTGCTTTCTTGGTATTAATAAGTGCCCAGCGTGGGGTCGGGAAGCATGTTTGTGAGGCAAAGGAGATAGTTTCTTCAGCAGGGGCCGCTCCTCCGCTATGGCAGAGGAGCATTGCCCCACTGCTTGAAGGCAATAAATAAAAGATAAAATGATAATAAAACACTTTTATTATCATTTTATTTTTCATTTACTCAGCTGAGTTTGCGGAGTCCGCTGAGTCTGGGGCTGGGCGGGGCGAGGTTGCAGCGCCACCAGCAGGGGGAGGAGGAGAAGTGGGCACTGAGAGTGCACATGTTGGTGTGGCCGGCTGTCCACGACTGGCGAAATCGACATGCGGACTTGAATATTTCCAGGCTATTCCTTGGAGATACCTGCAGGGATCAGGAGCATGGGCTCCCAGTCCCTGCAGGAGCGTGACACCGGCCGGCTCCGCCCAATCCCAGTGCTTCTCTCATGCTGGGAGTAATACCATAAGAGAAGCGCTGGGATTACGTGGTGAGCTGGGAGCCTGTGCTCATGGGAACTGTCTTGCCAGGATCAGGAGAGCTGCGAGGCGCGGGAGCAGAAGGTAAGAGTATATTTATTTCCCCTGCACTGCCCCACCACGCAGAATGGGCAGCAGCTGCGACTGTCCTTCAGACCACTCTATCTGAAGGTTGTGGTTTTGTAGCCAGGTAGTTCTCAGAATGATTGAAAAGAGTGGTGCTGCTATAACATCAAAAATGATCTCCTCTATATGGCCAGTTAAAAATACTATGGCTAAAGGTTTAGTCCCCTCTGTCATTTTCCCGGAGGTCGATGGTTTTCCATTAACTACCCTGACGGGCTCTACCTTTTCTTTGGTAACCCATTCTAGAGGCATTTTCATGGTAAAGGAGCCCATGAAGGTTTCGCGGGTGGGACACAATAGACATCTCAAGGTTGGGGGATGTTATTAAAGGCACTACAATCAAAGGCTTTACAGATTTTCGGGACAAGTACAACAAGCATAAGAGCCAATTCTTTCTTTCTGTGCAGCTTCGACATGAGCTGCATCCATACATATGACCCATTGCCGAACTCCCAGATTACATTCCCCTTGAGTTGAACATTTTACCGGGGGACATGGACACACTTAAGATCTCGCGGGTTATTACAGCCTTTGATCAACTCCAAAGACACTTGCCACAAATTAAGAGAGGCATGGGACGGTGACTTGGGTCCTCTGGCGGATACCGATTGGACAGAAGCGCTCACATCCCCTAGGGAGACTGGAATAGCCTCACAATTTCGATTAATTAAACTTTAATACTCACACTGAGTACAATTCACATGGGAAAATGGGAATGATAGCTTCTCCGGCAAGCCTGAGGTGTGGGACGCACACAGGAGCCTTCCTCCATACAGTATGGGAATGTGGGACACGGCAGCCTGTCTGTGAAAGGGTGCTTCCCTGCTTGGGGCAGATACTGGGCTGAGCAGAGACTCCAAATTTACCCTACTGCATATTGCAGTATATATCGATAGCAATAGATATCAGATCGCCTTCATGTTCCAAACGGGACATCCCAGAGCTTGGACAGTCGAAAATCCCACGAGTTTAGGAAGATGGAATAGATGGATGCGTGAGTCTGGAAATCCCCAGGTATGATGCTGGGTGTTGCCCACAAAAGCACCTCAAGATATGGACAGCCTGAGCCCAAAGCAGGAGGATTCCACTGGCACGGCCAATGCAAGGCCCCCTCTCCATAGATGAGGAAATCAGGACATTTGGGGATGCACAGCTTCCACGAGCTGCAGCAGTCAGTGGACTTGTAGGGAAGGGAAAAGTCATGTCCAAGAAAAAGTGTTCTTCATTCGCAGATGGAATTACTGCCAGCGAGCTCCAGCCAGTCCTGCTGCTCAAGGAAGAGACGGGGAGCTTTCCTATCGTGGTGGGGAATTTCTGAAGCAATGAGGAGACTGCCTGCAATCCATGCACGGGTGTCTACCTTCCTTCTTCGTTCTCTCTTCTCGTTAGATATCTTTTCCCAACTGATCCAATTGTCATCAGCTCTTAAACTGCTTGTGTCCTAGAGTGAGTTTATGTCGGAGGCTTGTACACCATCCATCGCATGTCTTGTGGAATGTATTTTCAGTTCTCTCTTCTGTCCCATTGATTGTTGATCCATTTACAGGGTTACATTGATTAACTCCACAGTAGAAGTGAATCGATTAGAAACAGAAGAGTTCTTAAGTCATCATATAAACCATGGTAGAAAGCGGCGGCCCCCTTTTCGTGAGTACTTGCTGGTTTGGGTCGTATGTAACACAATCTCCTGCGAGTCCTGTTTCTAGGTGAGAGACGCCATATAAGCTTCCTGTTTTATTTGGTGGCTCTCAAACCCCGATACGGGACCAATTTAATAATGTCTTGAATTGGAAAAGACCTGGGTCTTGTTTATGAATCAAAGGTGTGGCCCAAGTCCAAGCATCATTCCTCAGACCACAGGATAAACTAAATCTTGACTGCATGAGTACTAAAGAATAATGAGCAACTCAAAAAATTTAATTGACACTGTTCTAAAAAATGTGGAGGATGTTTTTTGTGTACCCCATATATCTATATAGAGTTATGGGGTGGGGTGTTAGCGGGTTCAACTCAGATCTGTTTTCTTGTAAATTAAATGCAGACACCTGACGACCGACTAGATTGGAGAGAGAGAATCCAGGTAAACCTGGTGAGACTGTTGAAGAAGCGATATTGCTTGGTTTCTGTCAATTCCATTTGTTTATGCAAACCATTAATCGGTTGTGCAAGAGAGACAAGGGACACAACACCAGGATCCATGCATTGCCTGATAAACTTTCAGGTCCTCATTTATAAAAGTGTTGCTGGTTGAAAACAGCGATGCAACACTTTTCATTGCGCCCTCCTTGCGACACCTTGGATGCGCTATATTTACTGTATGTCACTCCATGTCACAAGGATTGATCAGATAAGTCAGGAATCCTGAAGTATCTGGTGGCGCAGTAATGACGCATTGCTGGAGTGTGTCAGAGAACTGACACAACTCCAGCAATGATGTCATTACACATGGGCGAGTCCCATGTAAAAGGGCATGCATCAGTCCTCATATCAGCTGTGAGGCAGGCATAAGGATTTGACGCAGTGAAGTTGTAGGAGTGGCACAGTGAAATCTCGTAGATTTCACTGCACCACTTCTACGAGCCTTTTCTTACAGGGAAATGCCTACCAAACATACATTATACCTGACACAGGTATAATGTAGTGCAGGGGTTTACAAAGTGATGCATCTGCCTAGATGTGTCACTTTGTCAATATGGCGCAGTATAGTGCATTTTTTTATGCCCACGCAGCATCACAAAAAGTGACACAATGGTGGCATAAGCCCTTCATAAATAAGGGCCTCAGTTTGTACTATGGATGCTGATGCCTCCGCTTGAGCCTGAGTATAAGTACTTCATTGTAAGCAAACACTACACAAAAGACTGGGAAAAGCAGGGCAGATGAGCAGGTAAGCGATGGAGGAGTAATACTGGAACAGCCCTGCAGACCTTGGAGGACACCACTACTCTGCCTGCTCTCGTCACCCACCTGTGGTGACACACACTACATATTAGACACAGTAATATCAGTAGTATTACAGTACTTAATACTTGCACTCTTTGTTGTACTCACGCAGTAGGTTGTGGTGAGGCACCACTCACAGCATGAATAACCACCTGTGCCGGACTCAGAGACGATGGAGAGGAAACCACACTCATTATTTGTAAGCAGGATTTGTAGCAGCAGGTTGCAGGAGTGTAGTAGTTGCAGAAAGACAATCAGGTAAACATCTAATGGAAGAGAAAGGGAATGACAAAACACTGAAGGTTCATAAGGAGGGTGGAAGAGTGTGTGAACTAGTGCGACAGCAGAGAATCAAAACAAAACGCACAGTTGCCTGGCACAGAGCTCTGGGTAGCACTGTCCCTTTCCACCTTAACCTGGACGTCGCCAAAAAATTAAAATAACCCCCCACTTTGAATCCAAGCTCTTACGGCACCAAGCAAGCAAGGCATGTGAGCCTGGACCTCCCTAGAACAGCTCCCTTGTCTCTTCCATCCAATATTCAATCTATGTATCCGTTCACCATTCCATACACCTGCTGAGATCCACGATTCACCTTTACATTCTCTCACCCATTCATTCTTTCCTCCATTCTTCAATCCTTCACCATGATATCCATTCATTGGTAACTCCATCCATCCATACAGACATCCATCACCTATGCTTTCATCCATCTACATCAGTCCATCTATACATCGATCATTTGACTTACCCATCTACCAATAAAGCCTTTCATTCACCTATTGATCCTTTTGCCCATGCATTAATTCATCCATTATCGATCATCCTCAGGTCTCCATTTACTTTGCCATCCATCCATCCATCCTCTCAAATAAGAATTTACTCTGCCATACTTTCACCCAACCATCCATCCTTTCTCCCACCCAACCATCCTCCATCCACCCACTATCTCAGATTTCAATTTAATTTGCCCTCCTTTCATCCACCCATTTAGCCATCATCTCACGCAATCATAGCCATCATCTCACTCAGTCATCCACCCATCCTTTCATCCTCTTATCTACCTGTCCTGTCACCCATTCACCCTTTCATCTTCCATCCTTTCGCCCACCCATCCATTTTTTCACTTACTCGTGCATCCACTCATCCCTCCTTCTTTCCCTTTTGTATCAGCCTATCTTTCTTTCTTTTATTGATAACTATAACCTTCTCTCTGCCACATTGCAGATAAGTGGCCCACAATGAAACCGACCCCCTCAGTAGCTGGTAAAGTGAGAGTTCAGGATGCCCCTCCAACCATCCATCCATCCATCCTCTCAGATCACCCATTTAATCTTTCGACAATTTAATTTACCACCAGCAGCATGCCCATGTGTGGTGGATATGGCAGGAGTTCCACCACTGAAGAGAAGGACAAATCGAGACCTATATCGATCTGAAGAATAAGCGTCTAAATTGGCTGGAAACGTTCAGGGATTATCCAGTATCAATAGCCAATGACATTATTTTTACCTGTTCAGTTAGGTGGCTTGGTAGGGGAATGAAAGACCGCCCTGGTGATTGCGTAATCATCAATTTCAGGAATTTGGCTGTGGCCTATAACTTGTTATTTGGTAGTTTCGACCATGTTGACTGAAATAATGATGTAGAACACAATGTACTGGTGAGCATTGTTCTGACGGTAACTGGACCAGAGGGCATCCTTAGCAGGAGCTCAAGAAGCAGAAGGGTCTCACCGTCAGTGTTAGTGTCTGAAAAGGATAATTCGTGTATAGCCATCTCCTGGGGCAGACCTTCCCAGTCATACAATCTGAAAATCAGGAAATCTTGCCTGGCATAAGCGAGAAGGGGGCAGTGGGTGATGCTGAACCACCCGATAGTGGCATTATATCATCATGTAATCTTTCTGGGGAACAGCGCCCGGGTATTTCTGTTCTCTATACCACTGAGTGTGGCCAAGCGAGTAAAATTAATACAATTAATAATAATGACTATTATAAACAGGAACCGGACAGGAGGAATACAACAAAAGTGGAACACTCCTCGTTCAAGGTAACCTCCTGGAAAGTCGCTGGTCTGGGCATAAAACTTGAAAAGCAAGATTGGGGTACATTTATAAACCAATATGATTTCTGCTTTTACCAGGTAACCTAGCTTATGTCACAAATTAATAGAGGAGGCTATGCTACCTTCAGTGTTGAGAAATAGAAGAAGTACCTAGATCTTTTGCTCCAGGCACAGTGTGCACTAATGGTTCCTAAACTGGGAGTAAATAAACAACAATTCTAACATACATCAATACACCTTAATCAATGGTAGTGTTTAGACCATCCATAAACATAATTGTCCATAAACAGAAATCATATGTAGTTTAACGCGCGTAGACGTTGTCTTTGGTCAAGAAGCTTTAATTTCAAGGACGTAATCCTTAACAAATGGTTTCCATTTATCAACTAGTCTTTTCATTCTTCATAGACTATCTGTAGAATGTATCCCAATGCATTGGTATTTCTTAACAGAAACATATATAAGATCCTGATTACTGGAAGAAATTCAACTTGAAACTGTCAAAAAAGTAACTGAACAACCTCGTAACTAGAGGGACATTCCTCCATATGAATTTGCCACCAACCATCATAAGAGTTAAAAAGAATATTGAAAAGAGATAAGTCTTGTAATGCTTTATATGTTGTAAAAAAACGAGCATAAACCAAGTGAAACCGCGTGAAAAAAATGAGACAAATTATACCAACCACCATTGGAAAGAAAATAAATGTATACTCCCGTCATGCAAAGGAAGTGAGTACAATATCAGTGGGGAATTCAAATCTACCTGATTAATCATCAATCACCACTAGTAAGCAGTGATGTAAACCGGCGGTCAATTCAACAATGGTCCGACCCGGTTCCTTTGAATAAGAACGCATACCAAAACTTAAACATCATTACCCCAGGTCCCTCCGTCCTCGACACCTTCATAATAACAAGTGGAGATAACCATCTCCCGACAGAAAAAAATAACAGTGGCATGCTGGGACCTTAATACTGCCCCTCCCACCGGGAGTACATAAGCAGTACTTACCCAGCATCCCGTCTGTTCTTTTTTTTCTTCGACAGAATGGTCTGATGGTGTGCTGTGATGTTGCTGCCCCTGCTCCTGCTGGGTAGGAGTGGCGTGCAGGTTCTTCTCTGCTCCCCTGCCCGGCTGCCTGGCTTTGCGGGCAGGGGTGCTGTTTCCTGGTGTGTCTGCCTCCCGGCCTGCCTGGCTTGCTGTGATACAAGGCTTCTTCCTGGCCGATGCTCTGGAACTTTTTGCCGGCCCTTTGCGGCTGGTGCGCCGTCTCGCTGTGCACGTCTCCCCGAGCTTGGCCGGGTGGGAGACGCGCTGCTCGTGCTGTTTGGAGGCGCGGCGCTGGATGGATTCCAGAGCCGGCTGTGTGAGTGGGGGCCTTGTTCGTGGTGCTGCGGCCCCCGCTCCGGGTGAGTCCCGCTTTGCGGTGTTGTCTCTCTAAATTGCCGATTCCGATGTGTGTGCTTGGCTGACTGTCGGTTTCTGTGGTGATTTGTCATGCTGCTGGGTTTCGTGTCCCTTTCCTTTGTGAGCCGTTGCAGCCCTCCTTTGGTATGCGACCGGTGCTCATGTATTGCGCTCCGAGTCCTTCGGCTCGTGTTCGCGCTGCTTGCTTCAACTGGTAAATCTATTGGGGAGAGTATATTCACTGGTGTTTCGGGATGCGACCCATGCCTCTACCGGACGTGTACATGCCCCAGTCAGCATTGACCACTGCCCCCTCGGCTGACGTGGGGGGCAGCCCGGAGGGAGCGTGCTGTTGGGATTGAATTTTCAATACCATGCATTATTGGCCTAATATATCCAATGTAACCTCGTAATTATATAATCACGAAGTAAGATACAGTATCAACCGTAATTGCAATTTTTATTCGCTTGTTCCTATTGATATAACTAGAGTCAGTTAGTTTCCTTTCCTTGTGTGCCCGTGTTATTTCCCTGAAATCATGTGATCACCCTCGCTGCTCGAAACCATGATGGCGGCTAGGCCGATTATGATTGTTAACTGGTAGCTCAGGGAAACTCAAGGTCACATCTACATTTCTTGTGGGATGCGCACATTCTAGCAGAGCCCGTTCCTGTACTCCCCAGGCTACAGATAGACACTGAGGCACCTCATTGACCTGCCCCCGGAATAGCTTAGGCCCAGGCTAATAGCAATCAATTGTGCCTTTTATGGGCATTCCTCTTGGCTTACTGACAAACTGTATCTTTCCTTGTAGGGTGTCATCTTGAATACATGAAACCTATATATGCTTTGTGTTTTGTACATGTAGTCAGTCTCCTCTGCGCACCTCTGAGGGTCGTGTAGACTGAGGCTCCCCTGCCAGGGCGTGTATTTTCTGAATAAACGATTGAACCTTCTCCATTGCCGACTGAATTATTAATACTAATATATGTATGCGGGCTATTGGTAAGTATAGTCCATTGGCATTAAATTTTGGATCCTTCAGTGCGCTCTTGTGGGCTTTTCATTGTGGTCTGCGGGCTAGTTTGCCGTCTTTGGTGCTGGGGTCCAAGGTTCGTGCCTCGGGGTCGTGTCCACCGCCTCTGTTTCTAGGACATTCACTTCAGTTTTACTGTTGATTGTGAGGCACACGCGTTGGGCTTGTTTTACACCTTGCTGTTTGTGTTCTTGGTGTTTTCCTGCTTTTTCTTCTGCTGTGTTGCTGGGTCTTGGGGTGCCCTCTGGGCGGTGCACCCCTTTCCTTTCTTCCCGGAGTGTCTTTTTTGTCCTGGCGTGGGGGTTCGTTTCTTGTTCTCCATGGCCCTGGCATTCGATTACTGTTTCCGCGGTCGGTGTGTCCTCCGGTGGCTGACTTTCGCGCCCTGCTTGCTGTGGGTGGTTCCTTCCCCTGGCCTTTTGTGGCTGCTGTTTCCTGGCCCTTCTGGTAGTCGGGCTGCGGGAGTCTCCTGGGGGTGCCGGGGTTTGTACCCGGGACCTCATGCTTGCTTGCGCTCTGCCTCTGCACTACATCCCATTCGGTGCTCTCCCGGCTTCCCTGGCTTGCTGGGGCTGGGCTGCTGCCTTTTCCTTGGGCTGCCTGGTTCCGGGGCTCGTGGGGTGCGTGGCTCCTTGTTCTGTCTTCGGTCAGTTCATGCTGCGTGTCAGGGTCCTTCTCTTCTGGGTTGGCGTTTGGCTTCGGCTTCTGGTGTTGCCCTCTGCCGGCTTTGCTTGGGGTGCTTCCTGCTGGGGCTGGTCTGCTCCTCGTGGGTGGCTTTCAACGGTCTCTTGCTTGTGACTCTCCTCTCGGGGTGCGTCCTGTCAGGGCTGCTGTCCCCCTCCTTCTTGGTTCGCTTTTTGCGGGATCCTCTGCCTTTCTCTGCTCCTGGCGTTCGCTGCCTGGTTGGGTGCGCCTTTGGTTGGGGCTGGGCTTCTCTGTTCTGCTGGTTGCCGGGTCTCTGGCTACCACCTCCCCCCCACCCGTGTGGTGTGTGGTTGGGGGGGGTTGTTCCCGGGTTTTTCCGGGTGCTCTCTTGCCATGGTCTGCGTGGTGGGTATGTTTCTGTTTCCCCCGCGGGCCTTCTTCCTTTGGGTCGCTGCCTTCGGGTGGGGTCCTTGCTCCTGGCCTTGCGTGCTTTTGCGTTTTGTCCCGGGCCTTGTTGAGGGTTTCTCCTCTCGGTTGGGATTGTTTGCTGCTCGTCTGGGTTGTTGGCATTCTCCTTTCTTTTTGGTTGCCTGTCTCTGGTTGGCGTCGGTTCCTGTCGCGGCTCTGTCTGTGCTTGCTCCTTGAGTTCCGTGTGTTGTTGGGTTCTTCCTGGCTGCTTGCTTCCGCCTTGCCCGCCGCTGCTCTTGTGTCGGGGCGGCCTGTTGGGGTTACGCTTTTCTTTCCCCCTTCTTCTGATTCCTTTGCAGCTCCCGGCCCCCGGATGGTGGTGGGTCGGTGTTTTGGCTGGGGTCCTGTTGCCTCCCCAGGGTTCCTGTTTGCCTGCGGCAGGTTTCCCCGCTTTTCTTTCTGCCCCTCTGCACCTCCTAATTGGGGTTCCTCCTGGGTGGCTGTCGTGGCCTGGTGTTGGTTGTGCTGCTTCTGCCCCTTTTTTTCCGGGTGGCTTTGCCTCCGCTGCGAGCTGCCTGTTGTGCTGTGGCCTGTGCTCCGCTTGCGGTGCGCCTCCGCTTCCTGGCTTCGGCTTGGTTGGTCGGGGTTTGGTCTGCGGGGGCTTCTGGTTCCTGGGGTTTTTTCCCCCTTCTCTTGGGGGGTGCCTGGTACCGGTTCGTGTTTCGGGTGTCCTTACTGGTGCTCTCGGGGCGTTCTGCCTGCGCCAGGGTGGTTGGTGCTTCCTTGGCTGTGGCTGTTCTGTTCTCCTTTGCTTCGGTAGCCTGTGCCTTCGGGTGTTGCCCCCGGGCCTTTTTTGGTCTTGGTTGCTTCTGGGGTCTGGCTGCTTCTGTTCCTTGCTCCTGCTCTGGCTCTCCCTGTGCTTGCCTTTAGGCTTGCTTTGGGTGTTTTCCTGCCTGCTCCTCCTGGTGCTGCCTGGGTTCCTGCCTGGTTTATTCCCGGTTGGGGGCCTCCTGTGGGTATGGCTTCTCTGTCGGGGCTTGTGGGGAGCCTGCTTTTCTTGCCCTGGTGCTTCCTCCCCCCGGGTTGTCTTTCCGGTGGTGTTTGTGCCGTTGCTGTTTGTGCCTGGCTGTCTTTTGCTGGTGCCGCGCCCTTGGCGGGGCTCCTGTTTTCCCCCTCTCCGGGTCTCCTGTTCTCCCGGTTGGTGGCCTGGAGCCGTGCTGCCTTTCTGCACTGTCTGGGTGTCTGCTGGGGCTTTCTGCTCTTTGGTGTTGGTCTTCTTTTGGGCTCTGCGTCCTTGCCTGGGCTCTCTTTGTGTCCTGGCGTGGCGCTCTGCTGTTGTGACCGCGCCCTTGTGGGTCCTTCGGGGCTTATTTCCTGCTGGCGGTTCTTGGCGGTCTTCTTTCGCCTGTGTTGGGGCTTTTGTGGGGTCCTTTGAATCCGGTGGTCTGCGGGCTTCCTGCGGTGGTGTGCTGGGGATTCCCGGTTCCTCCCTGCCCTTTTTGCTGTGCCGTGGGCTCTGTGTGGGTGGGTTCCCGGGTTTTGTTTGGGCCTGCGGGTCCTCCTGCGTGGTCGGGTTGCTTGGCTCTGGTCCTGGCTTCCCGGTTCTGCTGGTGTTTGTTGCCTCTTTTTTGCGGTTTGCTTGGCTCCTCTCCGGCGTTTGCTGGGTTGGGGCCTTGTGGTGATGGTCTGGGTGCTGTGCTCCCTGGGCTTTCTTTTTCCTGCTGCTCCTGCCCTTGCTGCTGGCCTGGCATGGGTGTGGGGTTCCTGGGCGGTCCTGTGTCTTCTGGGTGCCTTCTTTATGCTGCACTCTGTGCCTCGTTGGGCGGCTGCTGGGGTTTCCCGGTTGCTCTGTGCTCCCCTCCTGCCTTGTGTTCCATCCCTTTGGGGTTGGGGTTTTCTGGGCTTGTGGTCGGTTTCTCTGTTCCCGACCTGGTTTTGTTTTCGTTGTTGCTGGTTTCCGGTCTTGTTGGCCTCTCCTTGTTTGGTGGGCTTTCGGCTGGATTGTGGGGTTCTTCCCCTTCCCTGTTGTTTGGGTCGGGTTCTCGCTCCTGTTGTGCTCCTGGGTGCTTGTTGCTTCCTGGGCCTCCTCGGTCGGGTTTCCTCCTTGGGTCTCTTGGGCTAGATTCCTTTCTTTTTTGGGAGTTTGGCCGTGTTTCTGGCCTGTGCTTCTCCTTCCTTTTTGGGCTGGGTGCTTGTGCCTGCGCTCTGTTGGCCTTTTCTTTCTTCGGCTTTCTTCCGGGTTGTCTCGTCTTCCTGGTGGGTCTGCCTGGCCCTGTGTGCCTTCCTGCTGGTTCTGACCTTGGCGGTCTTCTCCGGTGGGTTGTTTTGGCTGGTCTTGGTGTCCTGGTCCGGGTCTCGGTTGCCGGTTTCTCGGGTTGGCGGCCTCCTTTTCTTGGAGCCCTGGCCTTTTTCTTTGTCTCCGGTCCTTGTCCCTGCTGTCCTGTTCTGGGTTGCGGGCCGTGTGTTTCCGGCGGTCTTCCTTTCCTCCTTCTCGGTGCTCCCTTGGGTGGCTGCTTTTGTTGTGGTTTCCTGGGTGTGCTTGTGCTTGCGGAAGGCCGGGTTTTCTGCTTTGGTATTCTCCACTTGTTAATATGAAGGTGTCGAGGACGGAGGGACCTGGGGCTAATGTCCTATTACTTACCGGTAATCTTCATTACTCCGGGTCCCGTAGTCCTCGACACCTTCATACGCCCCTCCCTCCCTCCCGGGCGGCCGGCCTTCCTGTCTGGGCTTGGTTGTACAGACGGGATGCTGGGTAAGTACTGCTTATGTACTCCCGGTGGGAGTGGCAGTATTAAGGTCCCAGCATGCCTCTATTCTTTTTTTCTGTTGGGAGATGGTTATCTCCACTTGTTATTATGAAGGTGTCGAGGACTACGGGACCCGGAGTAATGAAGATTACCGGTAAGTAATAGGACATTCTGCACGAAGCGCTGTGCAACTTCACAAACCCAGTGAAACAAATCTTACCAGAAAATTACGCGAGTGTGATACACACACTGCTGAAAGTAAATGTGGGGATCCAACTGCAAAATAATGAACAAATGGGAAAAAGAAAAACAAGCCAATCAGGACCGCGTCCAACAATATAAACCTTATACAATCAAACGAATATAAACAGCGTCTTATCTTAACCGAATAGTTCTTACTTGTATATCCTCCAGGCAAAACTGAAAGCCGCAGTGTGATGTAGGTAAATCCGGTAGAGTTGTATTTTTAAAAAAAGTGGCGAAGAAGAGAATAAACTTGATGAGAAAGAAAAAAGACTTCTATGTTTGCCGATCTTCCGACAAATAAAGTTAGGTGATAAGAGGTGCCAAAAAAAGGTTCAGATGTAGTGTAAATGAGAATATAAATAAACATAAAAATAGGGTGCTCTTAAATAACAGCTTGTGATGGTTCCAAATAAACACCTAGACAATCAACCTAGATTCTTAATACATGTGAACCAAAACTCATATTACATGGATTTAAAAATGGTAGATGAGTAGAAAAGTAATTCTGTATCATTAGGAAACATGCTGAAAATGTGACATAAAATCTACTTCTCTTCCTAATGATGAATGTTCAATCAAAAACAGTCACAATCAAAAAGCATTGTACAGAATAACATGCGAAATAGCCACTGTAGGTTGTACATATTGCAAAAAAAGTGGAAAATACACCATGATCATTAAAGTGAACAATTAGAGAGTGTGATCATGAACATAATGAATGAGTGAGTGACGACTATAATTAAACAACTCAATTAAAGAAAACATGACAGTTCCAAATTATCATTCAAACCCTTTGGGCTGAGAGTATACAGAAACTGTATCCAGTAGATTTTGCGTTGTAATAGGAAGTTGGTAAAACCCCTATTTGTTGTCTGTGGCACTGTGTTCAGGATGGTGAAACGCATTTGAGAGATATTATGTTTGGACTCAGTCCAATATGTTGCCAAAGGTGTGCTCAAAGCTTTGGTTCCAATGTGACTCATATCTTCAGTAATTCTCGTTCTAATTTGCCTCTCTGTTTTACCCACATAAAAAAGCCCACAGGGGTACTTAATGGCATAAATAACACATTGTGTATTGCAATCTCCTGTATATTTGAGTGTGATTTGCTTGCCTGTCCGGGGATTCCAGAGGATGTTCCTTTCTAATACATTATTACAATGTGTGCAGTTGTAACATTTCATCATGCCTCTATGCATGATCTCTTCCTTCTTCACATTTTTTGCAATAGTTCTTTTACATTTCTGGATCTTTTGTAGGTGAATAACATAGGGTTGGCTGGGTAGGTGAGAGGATGTGTCAGTGGTATATGGGTGCGTAACTGGGTATGAGAACCGCAGTATAGGTGAGTGATGGGGTATATGAGTGACTGTATGGGTGAGTGAGTGAGTGAATGTGAGAGTGGCTGTATTGGTGAGTGTGTTTTTGTGTCAGTGACTGTATTGGTGAGTGAGTACATGTTAGTATCTGTTTGAGTAAGTAAGTGGGTGTGTGTGTGTAACTTCCTGGGTGAGTAAGTGGCTGAGAGATTGTATGTGTGAGTGAGTAGGTGTGTGCGTAGCTCTATGGGTGACTGTCTCAGCATGCGAGTGATTGCATGGGTGTATGAGTGGCTGTATCAGTGGCTGTATTAGTCAGTGAGTGGGTGTATGAGTGGCTGTATGGGTGAGTGAGGGGATGTGTGTGTAGATCTATGAATCAGTGAGTAGGTGTGTAAGTACTGGTATGGGTCTGGGAATGAGTTTGTGAATCGTGGTGTGGGAGTAGGTGTATGAAAGGTTTTATTGGGTGTGACTGGATGAGTTTGTGATTTTGTAGACAATGTCATCAGTGATGTCACTGACCATGTCATGAGTGATGTAATAAGTGAGGTCATAAGCACTGGCTAAGAAATAGAGGGGCGTCCAAAAACTTGTTTTCACCATGCAATGGAATTACACCAAATTTGGCAGAAAGGTAGATCTAGTTCCAGAAAGTGAGCTTTTTGTGATTTGGTGTGATTCTGTTCAGTAGGTTTTGAGAAATTAAGGTTCATAATGTATGTATACTTAATCCTGTGGTACCATTGCAGAGGATCCAGGAAGATTTGCAGTTTTACAAGCTCAAAATACGAGGTCTGATTGGCAGGCCGCAACCTGATGAAAAAGTTGCAGTCTCCATTTTATGACTCTGGGGCTTGCTCCTGGTGTACTAGGAAATTAAAAAAAATTAGACAAGAGAGCAGGGTAGCGGTACCCTGACCACTGGGCCTTTTGTGGTGTCCCAGATTGACTACCCTGGGGTCAAATAAAAATAGCATTATTTTTTTCTGCAATTCTGTGTAACCGTGTATGCACTGCAATGTCCAGTTCAACCCTAATGTAAATTTACGGAGGAAATACAGATCTACAGCGTAGCAAAAATACATATGGGAAGGCCGAGACGTTGCTCAACCATATGGGCTGGCTGCCCAACCCCACAAAGCGATTGCACTGTGTGGGGTTCATATAGTAAGTATATCGTTAGTGAGGTTTGGTAATAATCTACTACTTTATGTTACAAAACCCTAGAAATTTATTGAAAAACAGAAAGGTTAAAGTAACGTAATAGTTAGGTGAAAATGTCAGTTAAAACAAAATGTTTTAAATTATAAAAAAAACACTGAAATTCACCATTTAAGATTAAATGAAGAAACTATACCTCTCGCTCCAAACATCCACTGCGTATGACTTCACATACTACATATCTACATATAAATAATTTTTTTACCTGATGAAGTTTTGGCTTCTAAAATCAACAAACC
This sequence comes from Lissotriton helveticus, assembly GCF_964261635.1. Taxonomy (NCBI): domain Eukaryota; kingdom Metazoa; phylum Chordata; class Amphibia; order Caudata; family Salamandridae; genus Lissotriton; species Lissotriton helveticus. The sequence continues at coordinate 670,058,205 of NC_136061.1, forward strand.
AAGGAGAAAGGACTACACACTGCAAAAATGTAGCTAAAATATATACAGCTAATCCAAAAAGTAGGGTAAAGAACACTCATCAGTAGAGTATATGAAGAGGACTAAAGTATATCATAAATACTGTTTCAGGAAAAATGGTGCTTATTCTGGATAGAGAATATGTATATAGGGGGTTATACTCAGCTAAGTCACTAGGGACCTGGGTGCAATGCGATACAATTTAAAGGGGTCCCAGCGAACGAATAAAAACTGTACATATAGCTATTACTTACAATAAATCAAAAACACAATATAAGGAATGAAGCGCACTGTCTTTTAATCACAATGGGCTTTGATCATTACGTTTATAAGCAATAACAATATAGTCATCATAGTGCCCCAGGGTAGAGAAGGGAATTGGGGTGAAATGGAGTGTTAGTGTGCAGGAAAAAGAATGTGCCAGTGAAACAAAGTGCAATTACAATATATCACAATTTGCAATTCAACAATTCAGCTGGCTTCAGATCAAAGGCGCAAATCAATAAGTGAGAGAGTCTCGATAATTACCCCGCACAATCTCCAACTTGCCGGGACTGTCCCGGGAAAAATGGGACAGTTGGCAGATATGCTCTGGGCAATTTTAACGGCTTTCAGATGCAGTCCTTGGTTTTTAAAGGCACTTTTATAATGTAAATTGTTGCAACCAGGTACAAAACGTAGTATGTGTTAATTAACTGAATATGTGAGTGTCAGTGCCGGATTAAACCCCGCAGAGGCCCTAAGGCAGTCGAAATTTCGGGGGCCCTCTTACAAATTATCTCCTAATATGTTTTTAATTTTACCAACTAACACTTTTAATAAACCAATTTTATTACACAAAACTAAGATTAATAATTCTTAATGTTATTAAACAAAAATTGAATGGAAACAATTTAAGAAAGCTTGATTGTAATTTTCTTTTAAGATTAAATCAATATTATTTTGATCGATTGTCGAGGCCCCTAAAAAAAGTGGGGCCATTGCCTATTTGGTAATCCGGAACTAGTGAGTGTTGAAATTGTTCCTATCCATCCTGCTACTGCAGTGACCCCCTAGGAGTTTAAGGGTATTATGGGGACATGAGCCAGCTTTGGGACCGCACAGCCCCAGGTTCAATCGTAGAATCTGGTTTTGGTGGTCACGTGCTGTTAGCACGTTTGCCCTTCTTACGCATGGGGCGTAAATTAGAATCTGGCACAAGGTTTCACCTGGACCGAGAGGAATGTTCTTCGCTTGGCGTGCAGACTTGCAGATACGTTTGGTTTTGAAGACGTTATCGTTATTGTGGATTTAAGGATAGTTTCATGTATAGGGAAAATTGAACAATTCAAATGATTATCGAAGAATCTTGGTTTTGTTGTGCAAGAGGACACACAGGTATCCGTGATTGGCATTTGCTACTAGTATTATGGAATAAAACTCTAGTTTTAGGCTTTTGTCGTCACAAGTTTTAAGCTGATTTTTCGGGGGAAGGATGGGGGGAGGGGGGGCATAAAATGCTAGAATAGTTGAGGCTGTGTAATGTGCCGATAGTGCCTAGAATCGTCATTACTCTGATTATCCTTCCTGATCCCAGTACTTACCTTAATGATGTGGTCACACGTCTCCCAGGCACTATATGACTAAGCATATCAAGCATTTCCAATGCAATAGGTCACACGTTTGAGAGAGTTTAAGCTATTAGCATTGTAAATGACAATGCATTTTATTTAAATGTTTGATTATTAACACATAAATAAAAGGTATAGTCATGTACAATGCCAATAGCTCAAACTCTTGTAAATGTGAGACCTAGTCAAAGAAACGGCTGTCATTGTCCTGGGCTGCTTAGAAAGTGAAAGGGCGCATGGCGCTCTGAATGTTGCAGGAAAGCATGTCAAGCCTGCAGTAGGAGAAACCATTTAAAGAAAATAGTGCTTACAGACTAAGAAAGACTCACTGTGTAACAACCGAAGTAAAAGGGCCAGACTTATGGTAGGTTACGAATGAAGACAAGGCGGTACTAAATAGGGACTAACAAACCTATGCACAAATCAGAAGCCAGCATTTATGAAGGACAATGACACAAGCTAATGCAGAATATGGGCGGAGAATCGGCAGGGCTTCTATTCCATACTCCAATACAGCATGGCTCGCAGAGCAGCAAATGCGCTGCCCAAGGCTCGACCTAATAAAATCTTCCCCTGTTATTCACATATGCTCAACTCCTGGCTTGCCACATCATAGTGCTTTTTAGGTCGCGCCTGGGAAGCGCATTCGCTGCCGCGAGGCGTGCAGTATTGGAGTATGGCTTTGAAGCCCCGCCCACTCTCCACCCTTTTTTAATTGGCTTGTGTCATTGTCCTAGGCTTGTTAGTCCCTCCTTGGTACCGCCTTGTCTGCATTTGTTACCTCCCATACCAACTGGACCTGTTACTTGCCTTGTTACACGGTCTGCTTTATCTTGGCTGTGAGCACTATTTTCTTTAATGATTTGCCCCATACCACCCACTACGTTGCAGCAAGCCACCCTCCTTGTATTTTATTTACTAATGGCAGTCTGCTTTAACTAAAGCGGCTGTGTTTCTTTTTTTATTTATTTAGGTAGCACGGCCACTATCCGCTTTAAGCATAGTGGTCACGGGTACTTACTTTTATTTATTTATTTTTTTTTTGTTTACTAGCGCCCATGCCGCGCTTTCACATTCATGGAGGCCGCGCCCCTTTCTTTTGACAAGCCACGTCTAATGAAAGGTGCGAGGCTGCTATCAAAGTGAAAGTGCGGCATGGATGCTTTTACAAAAAAAAACTGTTTGTCAAGTTGACAAACATGCTTTGGTTTGTCAAAGCGCCGCGTGCTGCGGTTTCACTTTAATGCTGGCTGCGCCCCTTTCTTTTGACGTGGCTTGTCTAAAGAAAGGGGCGCTGCCTTTATGAATGTGAAAGCGCCGCATGGGTGCTAGTAATTTGCAATTCAATAGGTCTCGCATCTGCTAGAGTTTGAGCTATTGCATTGCCAATAGCTCAAACTCTCATAAATGCAAGAACTATTGCATTGCAAATGCTTGTTTAGGTTGAAGCCTACCAGACAGCACAGCTTTCTGGTTGTGATAAGACTTCTTGTGGACATTCTGAAAGCTTCCCTGGCAATGTATTACGCCCATTACATACCATTGGCTTTGTGTTATGTGACTCACATTTGCTGGCTTTCTATTTTCTGTGCTTGCCTTCTGTATTCAGGGCTTCACATTTTGTTCTTATCTTGTCATATTTGCTGTGCCTTCAAAGACAGAGGTCAAAGATAGCCTCTGCTTGGTGTTTTCTTTCTCTGACTTAAAAATATTTATGTCACAATCATGCTGGGTACTGGGAAACGAAAGTTTTTTTTAGCACATAACTTTAAATGTCTGCAAATAAACTGTGCAAATATTTCAGAATTAGGAATGCACAAATAAATAAAATTTTTGGTAATTCTGAAGTGCAGTGTAAACAAATATTGTAATACTATCATTATTAATACTATCAAAACAAATCAATAAACTAAGTGAGGACATTTCCACACATTATGATTTGTGAGCTGCATAGTTTTATCAGTAAAACTGTATGTGCAAATCGCCATTTCAACTGAAAATGTGTCTTCTGTAATGATAGTACCCACCAAGCATACTCACCTTAAGCCATGCCACTCCAAGCCACTCCACTCCACTATACGCCACTCCGTGACAATATACGCCACTTTGCGCCACACCACTCTACAACACAACCCCTATAGGATACTCCACTATACGACACTCCATAGTACACCACTCTATGCTACTCCACTCTACAACACTCTATGGCACTCCACTCAACTCAGCTTTACGCCCCTCCACTTTATGCCCATCCACTCTACACCCCTCCACTCTACCACACTCAACTCCACTCTACGTCAGTCAACATCACTCTATGGCATTCCACTCTATGACACTCTACTCCACTACTCCTCTCTTCAACACTCCACTGTACGCCACTCTTTTTTTTTTAAAACAGTTTTTATTGCAATAGGTATGGTATACACAGCTGGTGATTGCCTACAACCCTGGGGCCGGCAGCGTATAGTAGCCACGGAAACACAGAATAGGACACAGCCCGCATGCCGACATCCCGGAGGCTCGGTGGCAAGTACAGGTCAAGACGTGATGATAAGACCAGGGATGCGATCGTAAGGCAGTATAATCAACTGTTCAGTATTTTCTATTATAAACTCAACAGCAACCACAGAAGTGAAACATGAAAATAAAATAAAAATTAAATGAGAAAAAAAGCAGAGTCAAATAATAGTCACACTTGTAGTATCAAATAGGAAGGGACATCACAGTAAGGAAGCAGCAATAATTAATGTCGAATCCTTCCCACCGGTCCAGCACGTTGTCGTAATTTAGCAGCGATTAGATTAAGCATTAGCAGAAGACATCCTGTATTTAGAGACTATCTTGTCTTTTTATGGAATCCATTTTGTATTTGGCAGCCATTTTAGATGGCCATGTGCTCACCATGTACTCAGTCCTATCTTGCTGTTCTCTGCTCGGTATATTTAGCCTCTTCCTCCTACTTTGCACATGCTCAGTTGTGCTTGCAGCTGCTAATATTCTGTAACTGTCAGGATGTGCTTGCTAGCATTGGCAAAACTGTTAGCTTCTCCTACTTGTCGACTGTGCATTTTCTGTATGACCATCTATGTGTGTAACTCTTCTTATGTGCACTTGTACTGCCCCTTTTTAGCCACTGTGAGGGTATATAAGAGATACTGTGGCCTTCAGTCCTCAGACCATCTCATACAGAGTGCTGCGGCTTCTGTGTGACATGGCCTCACTTGTTGTAATTTAATAAATATGTTTCTCTTGATTACAGATTCTGTGCCAACTTTTTTCATGCTGCTTTAAAGGATCAGGTGTTAGTGCAAACCCCTGAGATGGGATTTTTGATTTCCATCATTTGGCGCCCAACGTGGGGCTCATCAGAGCGGTGACTATCTGAAGGAGCGGTCAGGAGACAGAAGTTTACTGAGGAAGACAAGGCAGGATTCTACTAAAGGAGGTACCACTTCTGGGGGTTCTTAGTCTCTGTACCCCAGTCTACTTCTGATCTTACTGATTTTTAATCCTCCACATGATGGCACCCCTGACTGAGAACATTTCTGGCGTGAATATTTTAAAAGAAAAGACTGTTAGGTCATTCAAAACTTGGCAGATAGAATCTGGACGCTCGTGCTTGGTAAGAACCATTGTATGGTAATTACTGTGAGCTTATGGTAGCCAGTGACTCGCAAGGCAGTTTTAGGATACGCTTGCTGTGGCTTATGGATATGGATATGTATGGATGATCGATCATATTTATGATATGGATTATGTGATATATGCGTTGCAACACATGTAGGCAGGTAATGTGGAGATGTTTCTCCATTTATGGTTATGAGCGGCGCAATGATTAAGTGCCATTTTAGATTATGATAATGCATATTTTGCATTATGTTTGTTTGCATGCCTGTTCCAAACTCACATGTAAAATGTGTAGTTTTATGAGAGGTACCATAGTGAGATATGAATTGAATTAGCCGCCTTCCCCTAGAGGGAAAACTTAAAATAGGTTTTAGGTATGAAAACATATTTCTTCCTTGGTGAAATTTTTCCCCAGGGAATTTAAATATGCCCATAATACATATGAGGATCCTTTGTTCTGTCGAATTTTATGTATGAAGATATGCAGAGCGGTTTTTGGTGTTCTGCCAGCCTGAATTAGTGAATTGAAAGTATTTCTACTTCAGTTTTTAGAATACTGTTGAGAATAGGGTTTCTCCTTGTAAATATGACTTACCACTGGTATTTACACAGGTGGTTTGGATGCAGTCTGTTTTGTTTCTGGCTTTAGTGTTGACCCATGGTTTAAAAGGTGTGTTTAAATGTCTAGCTGGTTTGTGGGTTTTTCCCATTCATGTAACTTTTGCTTGTACATTGCGTCGTCGCTATTTATGAAACATGGCTAAAGCGCGCTGTAATGTGTGTCTTTTCTGTTTTACCCCTTTCTGTTTATGTCTGAACTGAGCTCATATGTATTTTTGTGGTTATTTTTGATGTTTTCAGTCTGTTCAACATACTGTTAGATTAATTAATATTGGATAAAAATTCGATAGAAATTCAGGAGTGACCTATGTGATGTGCTAACATAACTATATGTTGCTCTTTAAAGTTATAGGGTAAGGAATAGCGCATATGTACAACTGTTAAATGTTTAAGGGATGAAACTAAAAATTCTTATTCACTAGGAATATTAAAGGCCTATAGCAGAAAAATGAAATTGTGTGTTTTTGTAGACAACACACTCATAGCGTGTTTACTTAATATACATTGCATTAAGATGCTTACAGGCAAAACAGTTTAGCTGGAGTGAGTTTTTCAGAACTTAAAATATGTATTCTTAAACACGCATTTCAAAGCTTGGAATGTCTGTTTTTAGTAAGGCTGCCTCCAGGAAATTTAACACTGGGTAGGGCCTGCCGTCAAGGGCACAGCTGTTATTTTCGCAGGCCTCGTTTATTTAGCCAGGACTTCTTCCTTAGTTAAACGTGCAACTTTGCATCTCAGAGTGTTATTTTGGAAGCAAGGTTTACAAAAATAAGGTTAATTATTTGTATCACAGACAGACATTTCAATTTCGGTTTTCCTTCTCTTTTAGCATTTTTCTCGTCAGCACATGTCTGGCTCTGTTGCTAAAATCATTGTCCTTTTCAAACAAAAGTGGCGCGAAGTTGTCGTATATTTAAAATTGAGCTTATGTACTTAGGCTTTTGAATAGTTGCTCTAAAAACATAAGCAAGGGGCAGATTTATGATAGGGATGCAGCTTGGTTTTAAATATAGGATTATTACAAAAACGAAATATGGAGAGTAATTTTGAATTATGACATAAAAAAAAATTTGAAAAAAAAATAAGTGCTTTTTAAAATCGTTTTTTGATATTCATAAAGTTCAATACTCATATTGTGACCTCCTAGCATTATAATTTAATTTAAGTTGTGCAGTACTGCATAATGAGGACATTTATGTATGGGACCTTCACTTGGCGCAGGCGTAAGAAGTCATTTTTTTTAAAGATCTATATGAGATATGTCTAAGTCTGATTTCTGCAATCTGTAAAGAACAATCTGAGGATGATTAATATGTAACACAAGTATAGGTTATTTATTTTTAAGTACCTCAAATTGCAAAAACGATATTGAGTTAAATAGACCATTTTAAAAGGCTTTCTTGCCATTTAAACTAGTTTTATAATGCCTTAGGCTTCAGTGAATGCATACATTCAAGTATAATACAAATGCGCACGTTTGCTTTTTCATAGCTTAGTGAGTCAATGTGCCCAGCGCAGAGGCTTATGTTTAATATCAGGGTTGAAAGTTTTGACTTCAGCGGGCCTACTGAGCCATTCATTCATTTAAGGTTGATAAAATGTGTAACATTGCATGGCACAGTGACACACATTTATTCTGAAGCTGGTATGGTGTGTTATGTTCCATAAATTATTCACAGGCTCTGAGAATAAATAAATTGTAGTTCTCTAAAAGAAGTAATATATTTAAAATGTCTTTTTTTAAATAGGGTTGATTATTGCACAGACTTGCAGAGACTTATTGTCTTTGTCAGTTTCACAGGGAGGTTACAAGAAAGCTTGGTGCTCCAGCCAGATTTTGACCTTTAAGTCAGTGTGGTGGGGGCTTAGGAGTATGTGACAACAAATGGTGAAATGATTGCTTGGAAATGCGTCACGCAAAGGAGCCATTCACGTCGACATTTGAAGAGTGCATTCCTGACACGGCTTTTTATAAACAGCAGGGCCTAAACTGGGGGGTTGGTGTAAGGGACACGCAGAGGCTGTGAAAGAGTTATTGCTTAAGATATTTTGTACATTTACAAAAGCTGGGTGGTTCCACTTGCGATTTTGCGTGTTATGTGAAGTATTGGCTGTATGATGAAACAAAGATGTGTTTTTATGACTTCTTTGAAATGAATTATTTGTGCATTTTCATGTTTTTTGCATTTCTTCCATGAATTTTCCCTGCTTTTCCTGTGTGTCTGACGCGACACAGTAAGTTATATTTGACAGCTGATCTTCCCTGACTGCTTGATCTGCTGTCAAAGGGGTGAGGATGGATTAAAAGAAGGTGTTATTTAGGTATAAGTCTGACAAAATTAAAATGGGCCCGAATGTTTTTTTTTTATGTTATTGGAGTGATTATTGTGCAGAAAGTGCATGAAATGGTGTTGCATGCTATTGTGTTTTTTCTGTGCTTAGGTATACAGCAAAGTATATCTGATGGCTTGGCATGACATGTCCTATATTATGTATGTTTGTGATCCATGTTGGTGCTTTTGTAAGTTTTGCTGTGTTGTGAAGGGATGACATGACGATGTATATCCTTTGAGCAACAGTGGTTAAAACTTGTTAAGTGGTAAAACTTGCTGATACTAAATTATGATATATGATATTGTTATATTGTGAGCAAGAACAGACAGCACTTCACCAAGTGCATGCCTATGTGGTTATAATATATACAGCAAAGTGTGTCACCTTTACTCACGTTACTGCTCTTTTCCCTTAAGGAAAAGGCAGCCTCACATTTATATTTCCTTGATTGGACCTAAGGAAGCAATTATAGATCTGTGACTCTTATGCAAGGTGACCTAATTTCTATATAGTATTAGTTAAATGATGTTCTGTCTTAAAAGGAAACCAGGTTTCATTTTCCCCGAGAAAGGAAGGAATGGGATCACTAGCTGAGATTACCGTAGATGGTGTAGTGGCCAGCGGTAGAGTTATAATATGTGTACTATTTTTGACTTTTTTGTATCACCCATGCTCTTGGCATTATGTCACAAACTTGACTATCACCCAAGTACTTTTTGTCCTTCCTATAGATTTTTCTTTTGCTGCTTCTCCCCTGATTGATGTCACATTGTGCCTAGTATTTGGGGGTTTTAGCTGTGTTCTAGTCCTATTTTCTTTTTTGTTTTTCTTTCACCATTTAGAGGTTTACATTTCCAGACTACAGTGATGTATCAGGTTCCTCTATAATATGTGTAATTCCCTTTTGTATGACCAAACTGGTTTTCAAAATTTTTCTTTAGGCCTACTCGGATGTTTTCTAGTCTGACTGTTAGGGTAGTGATAGATTATAGTAAGATCAGTTGTCCACCTCAATAGGAGATACTTTCACGTGTATTTAGTATGACAAATTCAAATGCCTATTCTAATTTGGTTTTAAGTTCTTTTCCCTGCTGCTTTAATTTTTGGTGGGATCAGATGTGTCCTAATCATAGAAATACCAGGACTCTAGTTCTTGTCTGTTGTTTCTACATTGCTATTAGCTTTTGTATTGTATAGTCCACCTGACGCACAATTAGTCTACATGTCCCTGATAATCTGTATTATGTGATTTCTCTTTTTGAGGTGTTCTAGATAAGGAATTTAGGAACACCTACACTTAATAATTGAGGACAGTGTGTTTACCCCCTTAGACAATGTCACTATGTGTAAAAACATCCACTCAAACAGAATTTTCTATGTAGCTGTCTACCTTTAGATGGTAGAGGGTATGCTCTCACATGGAAACATAATTGAAGAGGCTAGAGGTGCTGTTTTACCTACTACCTTTTGTCTTTGTACTCTATGACAATGACAATATTTTGTTTTAGATCACTATAGTCCCATGGTGTATGGCCACTCCTTTGAAGATTGCAGGCCACCTGCTTGCAAATCCCCTGCAATGAATTGTTTTTTGTATACTTGCCAATAGGTCCAGCCTGTGTTTTTCTTTACTCTCACATAGATAGATGGAAGTGGTTCTTGGGTGCCTTGCTAATATATGGGGCATCCCAAGACTAGGAAGTATTTTCTAACACTCTGTTGATAGACTGTTTCTGTGCCTTGTCTAAAGACAATTTGTTCTGTCCACCAATAGATATTTGCTGCTGTATAAACCACTACCAGAGGGGCCCGGACATCAGATTCAGCCTGGGGAGTCAGCGTCAGCACCAGTGCAGCTTGAAGCCAAAGTGAAGGTAACCAGCACAGGCATTGCTGGCAACTAGGACCTCAGTGAAGGCGGAAGCCCTGTGATTAAGTGTGCACCCCTGCCACTGTTTTGAGCGAAAGACGGGGTCACAAATCAGAAAGGAGAAATCGTGGATCATGCCCAGCTGAGAGTCACAGACCGACCAGAATGGCAAGGAGGTTTTGCTTGAGGTGACCCCTTCTGAAATAAGGGTTGCTTCAGAGATCCTAGAATAAGGCCTCTGATTTCTGGTCCTAAAGTGAATACAAGTTTGCACCTTTGTTTGTTGGTCAAGAGATACCTGGGTACACTGGATGCAAATGTGTAGCCCCAACGAATGAGCAGTGCGCCAGCAGAGCAATATAGGAGATAGGGAAGGACTTGAGATTAGGGTTCAAGTGCTGTGTCTCTGGTGCCTGTTAGATTGAAGTGAAGAGAAGTGGTGCACTGTTTGAGACACTGGACAGGATCGCTAAGAGCATTTGCCTGTTGGGTGACTGCCCTATCCTGAAAGAAGAGACTTTTTTCCTTGAAACTGGACTGTGATTCTTGAGTTGCGAGTTGTGCAGCTCCACCGTGGAAACAACAAGAGCCTGCCTGTGAGGCTCAAATGGACACAGGGAGAAGACTCCCCCTCTGGTTGGTTGTACAACGGCTTCAATTTCCCCAAGGACTTCCTCTTTTTGTCAATAATGTATCCCTTTTAGTTGTCCCATTTTTGAAGAGCAGCCCTTTGCAGCTCTTGGTCCTAATTCCTATGGCCCTGTGTGGTCCTCCTGGTCCCAGATATGCTTGATGTTCTAGCCCTCATAAAAGGAAAATGTAACAGTCAATTGGAAAATGTTTTTATTAGATATGAGCTGTTAGCTATTCTGAAATTTAAAATGAATAGTCACTGAAATGCATAGGAGCCCTGAAAATGTCTACTAGATGATTTTAGGATTTGCTTTAGCTTAGGCCAAGAAAAATGATAATTCTGTTTATAATAGTGGCCATTGCTTTCTCCTACTGTCTGTATGTTTATTATGATCCAATGCCCGTTTTTCTTGGATTTCTGCTGATACCCTTAGTGAAATGTTTAGACTGGAAAATGCTCCCCTAGGAATAAATTAGGATATTGATAAATTGTGAAATTGAATGTACAAATATTTTCTATGTTCTTACTGGATCATGGGAATGTCTTCAGCTAATGCTCAAAGGGTCGTCTGTCGTAATTTAGCAGCGATTAGATTAAGCATTAGCAGAAGACATCCTGTATTTAGAGACTATCTTGTCTTTTTATGGAATCCATTTTGTATTTGGCAGCCATTTTAGATGGCCGTGTGCTCACCATGTACTCTGTCCTATCTTGCTGTTCTCTGCTCGGTATATTTAGCCTCTTCCTCCTACTTTGCACATGCTCAGTTGTGCTTGCAGCTGCTAATATTCTGTAACTGTCAGGATGTGCTTGCTAGCATTGGCAAAACTGTTAGCTCCTCCTACTTGTCGACTGTGCATTTTCTGTATGACCATCTATGTGTGTAACTCTTCTTATGTGCACTTGTACTGCCCCTTTTTAGCCACTGTGAGGGTATATAAGAGATACTGTGGCCTTCAGTCCTCAGACCATCTCATACAGAGTGCTGCTTCTTCTGTGTGACATGGCCTCACTTGTTGTAATTTAATAAATATGTTTCTCTTGATTACAGATTCTGTGCCAACTTTTTTCATGCTGCTTTAAAGGATCAGGTGTTAGTGCAAACCCCTGAGATGGGATTTTTGATTTCCATCAACGTGACATAGCCAATTCAGCAGACGGAGAATCACACAGTTCGCCTCTGTATACATTCCAGTGCCCCCACTTCCTGTCCCACACCTTAGGGCAACCCCGTATCTTGTATACAGTCTTCTCCGCTATCATGCATCGATCCATCTCAGCCACCCATCCCACCACTAAGGGTCTATCTCGGGAACCCCACTTCATTGCAATGGAACGTTTGGCTAGCAGAAAACCCAGAGTCGCCCATTGCAGTTCTTGAACATTAAGGTCGTTGGCACCCCAGACAGAAAGGACACATGGTCTCGGCAGAGGTGGCAGTGGTTTACCCAAAGAGTCGCTCATTTTCGTGAGAACGCGGCCCCAGAACTCCTGTATTCTTGGACAGTCCCACAGTATGTGAAAGAAGGTGCCAGGTAAGTTACAACCTCGCAGGCACAAGGGGTCAGGGCGCCATCCAATTTTTGCCAAAGTGAGAGCAGACATGTAAGCCCTATGCAACACCTTCAGTTGTATCAGGCGAAACCTATGGCAGATAGCCGCTTGTCTAGGGGACATGAGGGCCGAACGCCACTCTTCCTCATCGAAGGGGCCCAGGTCAGCTTCCCATTTGACTCGCAGTGACGGGAAAGAGTTGGGAAGGTTATTACACAGTTTTCGAAGTGTAGGAGATAGCCTTCTCAGGGAGCGGTTCTGATAACAATCTGTCTTCTAGGGGAGAAATAAGAGCAATCGAAGAGAGGTCTGGAATGGCGGACCGAATGGCATGAGAAATTTGCAGATAACGAAAGAATTCAGTGGATGCCAAGGAGGACTTGGTCTGGAGAGCCTTAAAAGACAGAATAGAACCTTTGTGGACCAGACCCCCCACCTCAGAAATCCCTATCATGTCCCAGTTGCCGAATCCCTGGGAAAAGCAGAGGGATCCCAAGCGTTGTGACGACCACAAAGGGGTAGCTTTAGTGAGTGTGTCAGCCCACCCCAGATTCTTATTGGCTTTGTGCCACAGTGCAACTGTGTGGGCCATAGGGCCGACGTATCTATGTTTAGCGGGCTTGCTGTAGAGGGCTCCCAAGTAGCCCTCCCGTCCAGTTTGGATTCTATCAAGGAGGAAGGCCGGATTAAGGGGTGAGCCGTGTATCCAATGGTTGACAGCCACCAACTGTGACGCCCAATAGTAGAGGCGGAGGTTGGGCAGGGCAATGCCTCCGTCGTACCAGCCCTGAAAAAGTTTAGACAGGGCAATCCGAGCGGCACCACCGTCCCACAGTAGAAGACGAAGCTCTCCCTCCACCATGCGAAAATAAGAGTCTGGGATCAAGAAGGGACAGTTTTGCAGTGCATAGAGAAAGCGCGGAAGAGCTAGCATTTTAAACAGAGCCGCTCTGCCCAGAAGAGACAGCGGGAGGGATCACCAATGTGCAACGTCGCTGCGGAGTCTGCGCAGGGGGCCTAGTAAATTCCGGTCATGAAATACCTTCGGGTCAGGTGTGATAAAAATACCAAGATATTGAAAGCCATCAGTGGCTATCGCGATGGAGAACCCCTGGGGCAGTCGAGGAGGGGGGCCATGCAACATATATAGCGTGGATTTAGTCCAGTTAATGGAATAACCCGAATATTTACCAAAATTAGTGAGGACATGAAACAGGCTGTTGATGGAAGACCGCGGTGAGGACACATAAATCAAGATGTCGTCGGCATAAAGGGAGATTTTGTCCACCACTTCATCCTTCCACTGGAGACCCCTGATGGAGACGTCTGTGCGGACATCTTAGCCAGGACCTTCGCCTCTGCGCTAATCAAGGAGATAGGTCGATAAGATCCGCAACAATCGGGCGGTTTATTCGGTTTGAGGAGTACAACAATGGAGGCCAGCCGCTGAGCCAGTGGGAGGACACCATTGTCTCGACTTCGTAGAAACATATTTCTTAGATGTGGGGTAATCTCTCCGGCCATGCCTTTGAGGAATTCGATTGGGACTCCATCTGGGCCCATAGCTTTGCCGGAGTTAACGGCAAATAGTGCCGATGTAAGTTCTTCCACTGTAATGTCAGCGTCCAACGCTGCCCTATCTTCTTCAGAAATAAGCGGAAGACGCATCTCCGCCAGGAGTTGTCTAGATTCTTCTGATGTGTAGGAGGGACCAGCAGTATACACCTTCTCCAAGTGGTCCGCAAAAGACTCCGCAATATCTTGCGGGTCATTAACTGTGATCCCATCCGGCCTAAGGATGGAGGGTACCCACCTAGAGCCCTGATCCCGGCGCTCAAGCCAAGCGAGCATTTTTCCAGCAGTATCTCCGAATTCATAAACTTGGTGGCGCGAGTGTAGCAGGCGGGCTCGCGCCCTCTCCTGGGCCAGCGCTTGGTAGGCCAGTTGTTGTGTACAGAGGGAAGCAGCGGTGTCGACAGTGGGAGCGGTGTTGTGTGCCATTTCAAGATGGACGAGGTCTGATTCTGCCCAAAGGATCTGTTCATTCAGTGTCAGCGCCTCGCCCTTTACGACTGCCAAGTATGCCTCCCAGAGTATCACCGCGGAGTCAACGGAGCCGACATTTTCAGCGAAGTAAAATTCGGTACGTTCAAAGAGATAGTCTTTAATATCAGGTATCTGCATAAGCCAGGGGCTAATAACTATAGGGCCCCGGGTATATGGACGATGGTAGGTCAGGTTTACACTTAGGGGCGAGTGATCGGAGATGCCTCGCGGAAGACCTCGTGGTCGGAGGAAGAAGCCGAGATCAGCTGTGGGGCAGAACAAATAATCAATGCGGGACATGCTTTTGTGTGCGTTTGAATAATGTGTAAAATATGCTGTAGTCGGGTTCTGGTGGCGCCACATGTCTACCAACCCCATGGCCTGAGCAAAGTCGGATAAGTCGGAGCGAGACCGATGAGAGCTGCGCTTAGGGGCGCGATCTAGGTCATCGCACATCGTGTGGTTGAAATCACCGCCGATCAGTAATGTACCGACGGGGAGGCCCAATATGCGAGTGCCTAGTTCTTTAGGGGAGTCCTGTACGAGACGGAGACCAGATTCAGCGGGCGGCCCTCCCATGTAGCTTCGACAGTCGCAATGCGGCCCAGGGGGTCAGCCCACGTCTTGGAATCAGTAAGTGCCAGGCTTTTTTAAATTAGGATCCCCGTGCCGCGGGATCCCGAAGTGAAGCCCGCGTGAACTAATAATGTATAGCCCCCTCGTTGGAGAGCCCTGCAAGTGTTACCCACCAGGTGTGTTTCCTGTAGGAGGACAATATCGGGGGAGTGGCGACGAAGGTAATGGAGGACCACGCTTCTCTTAATCTTATGACCCAGCCCGTTAACATTCCAGGACAGGATCATGAGGGTTCGAGAGCGGGGGTGCATCTTCATTGTGAACTAAGGGGATCATCAGGAAGGAGAAGTGAATGTAGGGCTGTCGGAAATACCAGTGCGGGAAGGCAATGCAACAGTGAGGAAGAGGAAGCTCACAAGGCCCTAGTGGACCAGGTAGCACACGGGGCAAACCGCTAGTCAGCTTAAGACCTATAGTGGATCTAGAGACCTGACCAATGTGACAGAAGAGGACTCTGCAAATCAACAAAAAAAAACACACGGAAAACAATGACAATGCAATAACATCAGTAGAAACCCAGACCCACCCACCCCCCCATCCATCCCCCCTCCCTGCTTCCCTGCCCGCGGACTTGAAACTATCCACACCCCAACTAGGCAGAGTGCCTGTCGCCCTCCCAACCATGTTAGGGGTGCTCGGTGAGCCGGTGCCACCCCCGCCTGACACTAGCAGTGATGTGACCATCAAATACAGGAAGAAGTCAAACGGTATACAAATCCCAGTGCCACATTCACATATCAAATAGAGTACCTGGTAAGTAGTTAGTGCGGCCTCACCTTGGGCTGAAGAACACACCATCCGGAAGCCTATGCTCACACAGCGTGGAGAACTGTAACGTCAAAGAGGTCCCTGCAAGTAAGTCCCCTCAAGAGGAGCATGCCCGCCGATCAGCACCCCAAAGGCCGTGCACAGCCGGCTCCCCAAGGTGTAGTGACACTATTCCCCCACATCATTTGTACCGGTAAAGAGGTCCTGGCTTCCTGGCATCTGTTCAGTACTTGCGCGATCGTCTTGGTCGTCACGGGCATCCCGTCGGCTCGGAGATCTCCCAGCACGGCGCCAGCCCTCCAGCCAGTCCCATACTTCCTCCGGCGAGAAGAAGAACCACCCCTTGCCGTCGTGTTCCACCCGCAATTTTGCCGGGAAAAGCATGGAATACTTGATTTGCTTGTCCCGTAGAGCTTTCTTGACTTCCAGGAAGCTACGGCGCCTAGCCTGGACCTTCATGGTATAGTCCGGGAACAATGTAATGCGGGCATTCTCCAGGAGAAGAGACGGTCCCGCCCGGGCCGCCTGCAGGATGGCGTCACGGTTGCGAAAATTGAAGACCCTCGCAATAATAGGTCGTGGGGGAGCCCCTGTCTTGGGTCTGCCTCCAGGGACCCTGTGCGCTCACTCAATGGAGAAGAAGGTTGAAAGCTTCTTCGGGCGGAGGTGGGTGGTGATCAGGTTTTCGACAAAGAGGTCTGCTGCTGGCTCCTCCATCCGTTCCGGCACGCCCAAAATTCGAATATTGTTACGTCGCGCCCTTCCTTCATAACCATCCATGAGCTCGCTCATTTGTTGCTGTTGTTTCTGGAGCTGTTCCACCTGTCGTTGGAGGGTAGAAGTATCGTCAATCAGGGCCGCAGTTTTAACTTCCACATCTTTGACCTTGGAGTCCATTTTCCGCAGGTCAGCCCTCAGCAGCGTCACCTCTATATTGACCGAGTCAATCCGCGTCTCCAGGGATGACCTCACCCCAGCAATCGCCTGCATAACGTCCTCCAGGGTAAGGGTCTTCGCTCCTGGCGAGGGGGACGTAAGACTCGGGGTCTCAGGGGAGGGTGCAGGTTTCTCGCCTCCCCTAGCGCCCCAGGAGTTCTTGTTGAGCTGCCTCTGATTGGAGGGTCTGGTCGCCTTTGACGACGCCATGGGGAATAAAGATGTCAAGGATGCAGCGTGCAGGGTCCAAGGGGAGCCAGAGTGTGGCAGGAGATATGGCCAATGAAGGAAGAGGGGCGGCACACACTCGGCTCGTTAGTCCAAGTAGAGCGGGTAGATCAGTGCCCAAAGAATGGCAGGCCCCAGAGCTTCCAGCGGGCAGCGGCTACGGGTAGAGCTCAGGAGTGGCGCGGAGGCACGGAGGAGACCTGGGCAGGCGCCAGGAAACGCTGCAGGGCTATGACGGCTCAGGGCCACCCAGTCCGAAGATGGCACCACAGCAAAGGGCGGATCTGGGCCAGCAATGGCGCAGGAGCTTCTCGAGGGCACCCAGGAGGGTCAGGTTGCGGCTAGGGCTGCAGGTGGAAGGCAGCCAAACAAGTTGCCCAGCCTACAATTGCCAGTGTGGTACCGCCTGGGTCACTGTTGCGTGCTGGCACAGCGTCGTTTCAGAGTGGAGCACCCCCCAAACGCTTTGATGGCACCAGGGCCATGGTGCACAGGCCTCAATGTCTTCCAGGATCGGCGGCCACAGAGCAGAGTCCCAGGGTCCAGGTTCCGATATCGGCACAGAAGTCCCAAGGCCATACAGGCCGATCCTATAAGCCTGCAGCGGTAGGGGGTGAGAGCAGACCGGGAGACAACACGCGCCAGTAAGTAGAGGCCCCACACCCGGGGCGATGTGAGGAGGGCCCAGGGATGCGCGAGCCCGCAGCAGCCGGAAAGCGGGAGGCAGTAAGTGTCAGCCAGGCGCAGCAGTGAGCAACCGGACACAGCAGAGGATCGGTGCTGCCCCGAGTCTCAGCAGGAGCCCAGCCTCAGACGTACCTCCGGTGTAGGGGGTCGCAGAATTGCGGCGATCGGTATAATGCAGCGGGTCGGGGCACAGACGGGATCCACTCGGGAAGAGGCACCTAGCTCCCGCAGCTACAGGCCCAGAAGCCGGGGTGTTGAGTAGGCGGACCCCAGCGGAGGAGGAGCCTCGTTGTGTCCGCTCGGGCCGTGTGGATCTGGCAAGGAACCGGCCAATCCGTCACAGGCAGCCCAGAAAGGCACTCGCAGGGTTCCGGTGCGTCGTAGAAGGGTCCGCTCCCCAGCTCCGTCGCAGGACAAGGCAGCAACAGCGGGCACGGTCAGATGCGGAGTCGGAGCTCCGATACGGGCGCCATCTTGCCCCCAGCCGGACCTTCACCCAGTAGATGTGCTCCGCTTTTTTTCCCCAGCACGAAACCAGTACAATCACAGCTCCAGGGCTGGCACTGAGGACTGCTGTGAGGCCCCCGTGGCTGTAGGGGGGACCTCAGGTCGGAAAACGGATGAAATGCGGCGGATAAGCAGGAAGGGGTCGGGAGCCGCGTTAGAGAGCGACCATTCCCGTCGGCTGCTAGCCACGCCCCCATGTACGCCACTCTTTGCCATCTACTCTACGACAAGCTACTCCACAACACTCTACTCCACTCTACGCCCCTCCACTCAATGCCTCTCCATTCCCCAGCTCCCACTTACCTGGACTAGTCCTCCGACCAATCTAAGGTGCTTTTAGAACCCCGCCTGGTTCTTGAGCTTCTTCTCTCTTGCTCTCTGCCTCTTCCTCTTGCCCTTCTCAACATCCTTTTCTCTCTCTTCTGCCTACTTTCCACTCTCCACTCCCTCTTTTTGCCCATTTTCTATGCTCCATTCTTTCTCTTTGAGCTCATTTGTTCACTCTCCCTCTTTGTGCCTGTTTTCCACTCCACTCTGTCTCTTTTAGGGCCCGTTTTTTCACCCTTCACGTTCTCTTTGTGCCTCTTGTTGATTGTGTTTCTTGTGCCCTCTTTTCTGTCACACCCATTCCTCTTGTGCTTCCTTGCCTCTGGCGCTTTCCCGCCTACCCTTCTCCTTACCTGCTTCTCCATCACATGCTTTTCCCTGCCTCCCTGCCATCCCAAGCCCGGTCCTCTGTGCTTCCCCTACGAGGACCTACTTTATGGTGACAGGTGAGTGACCACTCTGCTGATGTGCTAAAGGCAAGCCCACCTGGGCCCTTCCGGCACTGGACCGCACTCACCGCCACGGACCCTGCTCACTTCGAACACTGCTGCTACACAGCTTCCAGCCTGCATGCACTCAAGACTGAACGTTGCCACATTAGCTGCTCCTTCTCACCTCACTCTATGGTAGGACCTTTCTCATGCCAATCACTGTTGCTCATTCATGGCCATTCCCTGCCAAAGTGGCGGGGTGGGCCAGAGAAGGGAGCTGGGGGGGTTAGGGGTCCTCATGCATCACACAAGCCTTACCCCATGTGGCATGAATGCTTCTCAACACCAGATCTCTCAGAAAATACGCCACTGAGATCTGGGACACAATAGAGACACACTCCGCAGACATCTTCCTGACACAGCAATCTTCTCACAGACTTCATTGCCCAGTCACCATTAGCTCCAGGTAATTCATCTTACTCTGTGACTTCAACTTCCATCTCGAAGACCGAAAAGAGCCCTACTGGAGAGCCTTAACATCCCAGGACTCATCCATATTGTACAGGGCCCCACCCACAATGCTGGACACATCCTCGACCCCATTATCACAGCCAGCAACAAGGTCAAGTTCAGCCACCTCACTCCTCTCACCTGGACAGACCACTCCATCATCCACTTCTTTCTTGGTTCACCAATACCACGCTATATCAAGACTACCTACAAACTCAGATCTAGCTGGAACAAGATAAAGGACACCCTCACTGCTCACCAATCAAACCTCATTGGTGATCTACATGCCGATATCAAAGCCTTCAACAACTGGATCCCTACCAGCGCAGACACCCTAGCCCCCCTGAAGAACATCAGACACTCAAGAACTAACACAGGAGCCAGCTGGTACACTGGAGGCCTTCAAAATCTATATAAAACTCTACCAAAAAATAAATAAATAAATAAAGTCCGCACTTAGGAAATACCACACCCAACTCAATGAGGCAAGAAAAACAACCCTAGCTCTCAGAGTGGAAAACAGCTCCAACAACTGCAAAGAGCTCTTCAACATCATCTAAACATTCTCCAGCCCCACAGCCACCACTAACTCCATCATCCCTACGCAAGACCTATGTGACATCCTTTCCCATTTCTTCAACAACAAAATCCTCAATATCAACAGCAACTTTGACCAAAGTGCAAGATACAAGAACTCATCAACCAGCTGCCTACCACCTCCAAATTGGACCATTAGATTACTAACTGGAAAGCCCTCAGCCTAGAAAACACCGCCAAAATCCTGAGAATAGTCCACTCTGGGGCCCCCATTGACCCCAGTCTCCCCGTCATATTTTCAACCTAGGAGGAAATCTGATCAGGTTCCACCTCACCACCGTCAACAACACCTCCATTCAAAGTGGAACCTTACTGGACAACTGAAAACATGCAAAAATCACAGCTCTCATGCACAAACCAGCAGCAGACCCAAAAGTGCCCGACAGCTACAGACCCATCTCACTCCTGCCCTTTCTATCCAAAGTCATGGAGGAAACTATCCACAAACAACTCTCCAACAATCTCAAATGACACCACTTATTAAACATCTAGCAGACTGGATTCCGCAATAACCACAGAATGGAAATCGCTCTCATCGCAGCAACAGACGACATCTGGTCCATCACGGACAAAGGAAAAACCACAGCACTCATACTACTCGACTACTGCGCAGCCTTCAACACCGTCTCCCACACTACCCTTATCACAAGACTCCACGATTCTGGAATACATGG
Source organism: Lissotriton helveticus (assembly GCF_964261635.1). Lineage (NCBI taxonomy): Eukaryota > Metazoa > Chordata > Amphibia > Caudata > Salamandridae > Lissotriton > Lissotriton helveticus. Next base: position 670,078,823 of record NC_136061.1, read on the forward strand.
TTGTGCACTGAGCTGGCTGGTCTCCTTTCTCTCTGACTGGGCCCAGTGAATCAGGCTACTGACCTACACCTCTGACCCCAAGAATCTGTGGAGTCCCTCAAGGATCATCGCTAAGCCCTACCCTCTTCACAACGAGCATGGCGTCATTCAACCATGTCATTAGATCTCACAGAATCAACATTGTATCCTATGCAGAAGACACCTAGCTCACCGTCTCCCTCACAGGTAACAACCACGCCACCATTTTTTTTTAAAATATATTTTTATTGCAGCAACAATATGTGTATAATCAATTCACCGTTCAGGCCAGCATCCTGCAGTCGCGTTATACAAGCTCTTAAAAAGAAATTAGACTTACACGGCCATTCAGCTCACACCCGGGAGGTCAAGCGGCAGTAGACAGGAGAGCATTATTCGCTAATAGATGCATTAGGACTCACATATAACTGCTTCTCAGGCAGTACTCAGGGCTGCGTTTCTTACCATCCAGTTCCCCTGCACCCGACCTATTGAGCTCCGAAAAATATCAAACATCTCCCCCCCTCCTCAACTCCCCACCCTAAGCCACTCCATCCCTTACCCCTCTACCCCCCTACCCCCCTACTCTACCACAACCACGCCACCATGACCATCTTCAATACCTGTATGTATAACGTAGCCAACTGGATGAAACAGAACTGCCTAAAGCTCAACACAGATAAAACTGAAGCCTTGATCTACGAGAACAAGAGCTCTCCATGGGACTCCTTCTGGTGTCCAACCGACCCAGGACCAACACCCACTCCCACCGACTGCGTAAAAAACGTTGGCATCATTGTGGATGACAGACTCATTATGGCCAAACAAGTGAATGCCATCAACTCCTCCTGCTTCTTCATCCTATGTATGCTCTGCACAAAATTCCATTGTCTCTCCACTGACACCAGATGTACAGTCATCCAGGCCCTCATTACCAGCAGACTAGACTAAGGCAAAGCACTCATGCCAGTATCATAAATCAACTCGTACAAAGACTGCAGACCATCCAGAATGCTGCCATCAGGCTCAACATCAACATCCTCTGCAATGCACACATTATACCCCACCTCAGACAACTACACTGGCAACCAATCCAGAAGCGTTGCCAATTCAAACTGCTCACCCACGTATACAAAGCCCTCCACAATGTTGGACCTGCCTACCTCAACCACCGCCTCAACTACCACCAACCCACCAGGCAACTGCGCTCAGTTTCAATCCACCTGGCGGAAATACCCTGCATCTGCAGGAGCAGGACTCTCCTTTTCCAGTGCTTAATTTGAGCTGGCAGTTTCAAATGCCCGGCACTGGCACTGAATAGTCAGCCACAACACTTATGAGAGTCTGCCACATGGTGGCACTGTTTGTGATCAGCACATCAGCAGTTGTTTATCAATTCAATGTATATTAAAATGACTAAAACCTGCTTCTCAAGCCATCTTATAGCTTTGGGGCATGGAATAGTCTGAATTGTCACACTTGTAGAGTAGTAGTTGTATTGATACTGTCATTTACAGTGCTGGCAGGGGCACAGGTGGTCCAAGAGACAGTGGTCCCTGATGAGGGCCCCAGTGTTATTTACAAAAAAAAAATAATAATAATTACTGTCCTTTTTCTACATTACCACCAAATCCTGGAACGACCTTCCACACCTTATCAGGGCCTCCCCATCCCTTTTTGAATTCCGCAAGCAACTGAAGACCTGGCTATTCAACTAGGATCCGGATGGGCCTACTCATGTTCTGAATACCCCTCGAGTGATAAGCACGTGCTACAAATCCTCATAATATAACATAACATAACACTGAACTCTATAGCACTTTACACCACTCACTCCACTTTACTCCACTCCATTCCACTCAAACCTACGCCACTCCACTCTATGGCACTCTATTCTACTCTACGTAACTCCACTCTACAACATGCCACTCTATGACACTCCACTCCACTCTGTGCTACTACATTCTGACACTCTACTCCACTTCACTGTACGCCACTTTGCTTCACTTTACACAACTTTTTCTATGCCACTTTACTGCACTCGATGCCAGCCCACTTTACGACACACTACTCCACTGTACACCACTCGACTGTATGCCACTCTATGCCCCTCCACTCTATGCTCCTTCACTTCACTCTACTCCGCTCCTCTCTACTCTACTCCACTCTACTTCAACCCAGTCTACTCCACTCCACTCTTGTCACTATACTTCACTGTTCGCTGCCCAACTCTCCTCTCTGGTACTAACTTTTAGCCATGTTGAACTGCAACCACACTGGTGTACAACCTGGCTAAAACAAATTTGCAAAGTCATTAGCTTTGCATACGGGAGACCTATTGGCTTTGTCAATGGTTGTTTAACCAAAAGGTTTTCGTGTTGCTTGTTCCCTCCATCCCATAGTCCATTTTGCCTGTTCTCTCCCTCCCATTGTTATCGGTTGCCACCCTGACGCGCCTTAAGAAAAAAAAGTGCTAAGACACGCCCATTGCTAGTTATATCATAGCAATTTGTTGCTAACCTATAGGCATGCTGCAGTGCAGCCACGCTGCAGTACAACATGGCTAAAAAACATTGGCAAAGCCAATAGCTCTTGCATAGATGAGACCTATTGGCTTTACCAATGCTTGTTTTCTTGATGCTTCCACGCGAACTGCACAAAGGGACCTAACTGGGTCACAGATTCGGAATCTGCGTAGTTGGAGACACCATCGGCACTCTGAGGTGGCCTGGCAGGATCTTGAAGCAGTGGTCAGGCGCAGCTGACTCTGGCTCCTCACCACAAGTTCCGCAGCTCCAATGTCCCACCGGCGCCAAAGCAATTGTGATCCCCCTTGGATTCCCTGGACGGTCAACTTGCCACAGTATTGGAGCAAGATGGGGATAGGTGATCTTCCTAAACAAATGCCAAGGAAGGTGTACCGAGGCAGGAGAATGCAGAAGGACACTAATGTTGCAGAATATGGCAGCTGGGTAGTTCACCGAGAGGAGGGTGGAGAAACAGGTGCATTAATCATGCGATAGAGATGCGGGGCAGAACAGCTGTGCAAGGTCACAACCTATATGAGTGTTTGCCATGTGTGGTTTTATGGCTATGAACACATTTGGAATATAACTCAAGAACTGCTCTAGCAATTAGGACTAGGTGAGGGCGAAGTGTTCCGCTCTGCCGCAGAGTTCCAAAAAGCTCCGCGAAGTGATGTGGAGGTGAGTTTTTTCTCTCGAGTGGGTCACCAGTGTTAAGTTGGCAAGGGCTCGCTAGAAAAAAATCACGTGCTAGACCTTCCGGCGAGATTTCTCAACGCATGCGGTTGCAGCCTGTCTTGACCACCCGTATTGAGAAATGTGTCGTTCACGTCGAAAAAGCTGCCGCTCGAGTAGAATGTCTACTCAAGCGGCAGAAAGCGGCAGCATCCTCTGGCAGGACAAGTAGTGCCATTAGCACTGATTTTACAGCATGGGACAAACTCTCCATTCTGAAAATCAGTGCGAGCAGCGTGATTCAACAGACTCTGCTGCTGGCGGAGCGCTGCGGAGTGCAGCTCAGTTTTTCTGGTACTAGCTTCGCAAACTTCACCCAGGCCTAATTAGGACCAGTAATCTCTAACACCTTATAAGACAGAACGACTCAAGAATTGTTCTAGCAGGTGGAATACCTACCGTGAGGACTAGAGGTGTTGCTTCAGGTAGCATTACAATTTTTACTGATTGTGACCAGCAAGGCCCTTTCTACAGTTCAATATTTTGCCTTCGAGTAAGAACTATGCCAGATATATGAATTAGTGGAGCATTTCAATATCTCTTTATGTGTTATATGTCTGGGCCTGTAGCCACTTTTATTCCTACATCCTCAAATTAAACAGGGTAGATGAGTCAGTCTGAGTAAATGCAGCAGAGATTGTGTTTAAAAAAACAAGAGCCAACCACCCAAAAGTAACCTGTATCCCCCCTCCAGCTCGCTAATTCATGGGTGCTACTGGCGTGCCAAAAGGGTGAACATGACATTGTCTCAAGTCTTGTTTGTTAGTGTAAGGATACAGCAGGCAATCCATTCGCCAGTGTGAGGGAAACTGTACCAATCTCCGTCCCAAGTGGTCAAAAGTCAATGTTCAGGGAGCCACTGATGATAGGAAGGGGACCACAGTTGCCTCCCTAGGGATACACGTTTTTGAGGGCCTTGTTCCCATTAACAGCTCGTTGCAATCTAAATTGTTTGGAAGCAAGGATACAAGTAGATTGAGGACAGATGCTAGTTCCAGCTAGTAATTGAGGTGAAGCTGTGGATTTAGTTAGTTATGGCCAGCCTGCGTTGTCTTACGGGAGATGTGTTTAATCAAATATCCATTTTGTGTTTCAACATTGTCTGGTGAAAGGAAAGGCTCTCAGCATCGCTGCGTCTTTTGGGGTCCTAGGGTCCCTTATGCTGGAACTCCTGAATGGTGTCTTTGGAAACCAAGAGTGTGATGGCTTGGTTTTCGTGCTTCGTATTGTTCTCAAAAGAAAAAGGGCACCTCCAAAGGCAGCTAGTAGGTGCAAAGAATGTTTCAAGATGGCACCCAGGGAAGTGTGACTTTCTTTTTTATGTGAAATCCTTCAGCGGACTGGTGTGTGAAACCTGTGCTAGGTAACCATAGGCACTGATGTTCTCCTTGCTGTCCTATCTAGTTTGCACCTGGCTTTACTCTGATTACACCTTTTCGGATCTTGCCTGAGAGAGCACACACATTGTCGCTTGCGAGATCTTTTGTTATCTTAAACTTAAAAGGGGCTTAGAGCACGCCCATTACTTACCATTGGTTGGCTTCATACTCACTCGCATTATTCTAATTGGTCAGCGTGCACTGGTTGTACCTTCTCTCTTTATGTGTTTGTCTCTTCCATGGAGGATGGAGCATGGACCAAGTACTGATTGTCTTTATTAGGGTCCTTCCGCTGCTAATGCTCGGATCGAGGCACTTTCACCTTGTTGCCACTGACTTATTTAATGTTTAAAAGCTCCAGGGCAATATTGCAGAGATGGTCTTATTTAATGTTCAAATGTACTTTGTTCGTTTCCCAAATGCAATATTTACTAAAACGCTGCTTTTAGGTCCACCAGGATAACAATGAAGCCATGAACTTATTTAATGTTTAAAAGCCTTTTCTTTATCTTTAACGTAAATTTTACCCTTTTAGTAAAGCAGTTCGTACAACTGCATGTTTTTCACTGCAGAACCGCTTCCCCGCGCTATCATTTAGTCGCGGAAAGCAGTGCGTGCCACTCCATGGTATGGTCTGCTGTGCCTCTTCTCCGTGGTGACATTGTACTCATGAATTTATTTGATGTTTAAAAGCTCCTGGGCGATGCTGCAGTGATGAACGGACTTATTTAATGTTTAAATGCACTTTATTCGTTTTCCAAATGAAATCTCTACTACAATGTTGCTTTTAGTTCTTTCAGGGCGACCCTGAGCCACAGACTTATTCAAAGTTTAAAAGCATTTCCTTTTTTTCAACCTGCAAATACACTTTGTTTGTTTTCCAAATGCAATCTTTTCTACAGCGTTGATGCGATATCCTCCAAGGCGACACTATAGCCACAGACTGTTTTAATGTTTAAAAGCATTCATTTTTGTGAACATGCAGTTTTACCTTTTTATGAAACTAGTTATACTCTGTTGTGCCTCTTCTTTGGGCTAGCTAGCACTGTAACCACCGAAAGCAGTTTGTGCCATGCCATACGACATACCATACTATACAGTGATTGGCCATACCATACGATGCAATGACAGGCCACACCATACTGTACCATACAAGACAATGACAGACCATATCATATCATACCATACTATACCATACCATACCATACCATATCATACCATACCATACCATACCATACCATACCATACCATACCATACCATACCATACCATACCATACCATACCATACCATACCATAATCTTTTATGTAATTACATACCATACAATGACATTACAGGCTATACCATCCTATACAATACTATACAATAACAGGCCATACCATACCATAAAATGACTGCCATACCATACCATACCACACCATACAATACTATATAATGATGAGCCATATCCTACCATACTATACCCATAAGTGATGGCCATAGCACACCATAATATACTATATAATGTCAGGGCATACCATACCACACCAAACCACACTATACCGTGCCATATCATATCATACCATACCAAGTCATCCTCCACAATGATATACCATACCAAATACATACAATAATGGCTACAGCATACTACAGAATGTCACGCCATAACATTCTATAGCACATCATACTATACAATCACAACCTATATCATACCAAACTAAACAATAACAGTTCATTCCATGCCATACTCTACTAGGCCCTACCATACAACACCATACCATACCATACTGTATAATAACAGGCCATATCATACCATACCATACCATGAAAGGATATACTATATCATTCTATTCAATAAGAAGCCATAACATACTGTACCATGACAGGCCGTACTATACTACACAACATAACTAAAAACATTTAACAAAGCCAATAGATCGCACATTGGCAAGACCAACTAGCTTTACCAATGCTTGTTTATTGTGGTCACTTCTCTTTGCGTTTTCATTTTGGCATGGACGGTTGTTTGGCCTGCTCCGCTGACTTCACCTGCATCCTACCTTCACCTCAGTGGCTGAAAAGCATAATTCCCCTTCTTAGTGCTTAATGGCTGTTGCTTTATAGGCTATCCACCTGACGTTACACCTCTGCTTGGTGCAACTTATATGATTGCCTGCGGCTTATGACTCTGGTTCGGACATTTGCTTCAGTGTTTCTCCCTCAGCCTTACCCTTCCCTCTTTAAGCCCGCTGTATTAAATAATGGCATGTTCTACTATTGTGCTGAGTCACAGGTTGGCGGGAGGCCTGTCCCTCAAAGCCCACTTCCTGACATGGTTAGGGTCTACAAAACTTTTAAAATACGGTGTCTCGTGAAACATAGGCTTTAGGAAGAAGGTGTTTCAAGCAGCTCTGAAATCAGGGTAGCCTGAGCTGCCTTGGCCAACACGATCCACCACAAGCTTCTCTAGACTGAAAGCAAAGTGCACCGGTGTCCACAACAAAGGTGATGCAGCCTTCTACACAGTCGGGCTGGTACCAAGGGAGCACAGCTCACCAGCAGATGCATTACTTCAAAGGCCTTACAAATCTCTGATCCTGAGCTGATGCTGATGGTATCACCTCAGGCACAGGCAGTTCTACTGTAGGTTATCATTCGTAGCTGTCATGGCTCTTTCCAGAGCGAGACAATGTAGCTGTGACCAGGAAATGAGGAGTCCCAGAAGACATGGTCTAGTCTTTTAGACTGCGTCCTGTGCACCAGAGGCCACGCCCACCCTGGAACACCGCGGACCTTGCAGTTTTGGCATTCGGGCATGGTAGGAATAAAAGCCACACCCGGAGGCCAACACTGCTCGTGACATCTTGGGAAGTGGCATCACAAGAAGTGACATCAGATCTTAAGCCCTCACATATATGTTTATCAGGTGTATCATGAGTACATTTGAGCACATTTTGAGTGTACTTGCAAATACTCCTGATTTAGGCAGAAGATTCACGCTACGCATAAAACAATGTTGGATTTTGTCAGTGTAAAGTTTCCTCTAGGCATAGGGGCATATTTACAATAAGTGGCGCATCCCTGCATATCAGCAGGGATGCGCAACTTATTGTGCGCCATGCCTCCGCCACCATGGATGCGCCGCATTTACAATGCGGCGCACCATGGGGCAAAGACGGCACAGATGCGTCACGCATCTGTGCCGTAAAAGTGACGCATTGCTGGAGTTTCGTCACAAGCGCGACGCAGCTCCAGCAATGCTCTGGGGGGCCCTATCTTGTAAATGCTGTGTCAATCCTTACGCCTGCTTCAAGCAGGCGCAGGGTTTTGATGCAGCATCGGCCCCAAAGTGACTGAGTGAAATCTTGTAGATTTCACTCAGCCACTTTTAGAAGGCGTTCCTGTGCCGGAACTCCCCTCCCTGCGCAGGAACGCCTCCTTCTGGCGCAGGGCTTTACAACGTGACGCATCTCCGAGATGCGTCACGTTGTAAATACCCCACACCATGGCGCATCTTTTGCGCCGCCACTGCGTCACAAAAGTGACGCAACGGCGGCGTAAAAGACGCGCAAGGGGCTTGTAAATCTACCCCATAGTGCTTTAAAAGAAAAAATCATGATTTTGAAATTATTACAACGCCTCCTCAGGGGTAGTAAGGGGCAGATTTATGTTAACTGGCGCATCCCCAGGGATGCGCCAGTTAACATGCGCCACAGTGCGCCACAGCTGCGCCACCCATGGTGCGCCGCATTTATGATGCGGCGCACCATGGGGCAAAAACGGCACAGATGCGTGACGCATCTGTGCCGTAAAGGTGACACATTGCTGGAGTTGCGTCGCAAGCGACGCAGCTCCAGCAAGGCTCGGGGGTGCCCCATCTCCACAATGCTGCGTCAAGACCTACGCCTGCTTCAAGCAGGCGCAGGCTTTTGACGCAGCATTGGCCTGAAAGTGACTGAGTGAAATCTTATAGATTTCACTCAGCCACTTTTGCGAGGCGCACCTGCCCCGGAACGCCCACCCTGCGCCGGAACGCCCACAAGCGGCGCAGGGCTTTACAACGTGACGCATCTGCCTAGATGCGTCACGTTGTAAATCGTTCGTAGGGATGCGCCGCGTTTACGCCGCCTTGCGTGACGCAACAGCGGCGTAAACGTGGCGCAAGTGCCTCATAAATCTGCCCCTAAGTGCTTTATAAATGTTATTTATTTTGTGCAAATACCTGGAAAGACCTACACATGTGACATCTTACAGTGCATGCGCATCTCCCAAACAGAGCCCGGAAAAAAAGTGAAAAGCTGCCTCTTTTAAGAATGTACGAAGTGCTAACAAGGTGTGAGCCTTTGTTTCCCCTCTGCCACATTTGCTTCTAGGTGTGAGGCTCCTGACTGCTGCCAGCCAGGAGACTGGAACAAAATAAAGCCTGATAACTCCTCAGATTCAGCCTTTGTTATGGGCCCAGCAGGAGTCAGAAATGAGAGAACCCCATACCGTCCCCGCCTGCACGTTGTTGCCAATGGAAAGTAAATAACAATGTGGAGGCGCTGCTGAAAGTGTCCCAGGTTGGAATTTACACCGGGACGAATTCAGCATCTTTTTCAAGAGAGAGCCAACTTCTTGGCAGGATGAACGGCATCCACCCTGTGTATCCCCGACTCGTGCCCTGCTGCTTTCTAAAAATACTTCCCAGTGCCTTCTCGCCATGCTGATGCTTACCTGCTGGAACTTTGTCTGATTGGCCGGCGTCCCAGTGACAGCCCGACCCAGGCCGTGTGCGCTTGCCTGACGTTTCCAATGCCTGCCTGTCTCCTGCCTCTTGGGGAAGCCAGAAGCTTGTCCATTTCCTCACTTGCTTCGCCGCGCAGTAGAAGGATCTTGGGGACCTACAACAACAAGCATTTACAATGCAATGGTCTTGTCCTTGTTAAAGTTAGAGCTATTGGCATTGCTCTTGACAATATTTTAGTTTTTGTAAATCGAAATGTAAATGTCAAGGTATTTGTAGAGCGCACTGCCACCAAGCGTTTCCTGGCGCTATTACTCATACCGCTGTGGAACCCTTCCTGGCTTTCCCTGTGAAGTGTCCACTCCTGGGCACCCCCAGGGTGAAGCCAGGCATCCTAGCGCTGTTGGGGCCGGTGTGGAGGTTAAGCAAGCTATGGCCCAGAGTTGCAGCGTGGGGCCCATGATTAGAATAGGCACCGAGGCGAGAATTGTCAGGTCCGAGGAAATTGAGCCCAAGACCCGCCGAGGTGGGAATTGAACCCTGGTCCCGGGCCAGAACTCTGCACCAGGGTCTGCCGCTCTAACCATTGAGATACAAAAGGGGGATGATGGACGGAGCGTTTGAGCAAATCAAACACTCACCCCCAGTCAACTGATCTGGGTTTAATCTATCACCATTCTTTAGCTCACTTGGACACCCCAGTTCAGACATGGCCATATGCAAATCAGTCTGACCCTGTGCCTCATGGGAACAGTAGAGATATGACTGTTCCCTTGAAGCATATATTGGGTCTGGCTAGAGTCTAGCTATAGCACCTTCATTAATAGAATCATGGAAACATACAGTGTAATTCAAAAGGTACACAAATATTTATTAAAATGACAAAGATAAAAACCAATTCACAATTATAAATCATCTATTACAAAAAAACACAATTAAAATTATTGGTCAACTAAAAAACCGGTTAGACAATTTCTTGTGACCTGCACAATGAAACGGACAGACAAAAAGTTGCAAAACATGAAAATTGTAAGATACAGTTGTACATTCAATCCTGCAATTTGATCACTCCCTGGTTATGTAAACCAAAACTTGTATATCACCAAGGGAGGAAACAATTTGAATTGTACTGGGTTTTGGGCGTCATGGGAACAGTCCAGCCCGAACTGCCAAGACATGTCTTCCCTGGACCGGAAACAAGCATCCTGGGACCGGTTTCGGATTCATAATCCTCATCAGCCAGGCTATCTTGAATCCAGTGGCCAAGTGAGCAAGGGACTCACGTCTGAGCATACCCTACCACACTTAGGGCGAACAAAGCGATACAAAGGGGGGATGATGGACGGAGCGTTTGAGCAAATCAAACACTCACCCCCAGTCAACTGATCTGGGTTTAATCCATCACCATTCTTTAGCTCACTTGGCCACCCCAGTTCAGACATGGCCATATGCAAATCAGTCTGACCCTGTGCCTCATGGGAACAGTCCAGCCCGAACTGCCAAGCCATGTCTTCCCTGGACCGGAAACAAGCATCCTGGGACCGGTTTCGGATTCATAATCCTCATCAGCCAGGCTATCTTGAATCCAGTGGCCAAGTGAGCAAGGGACTCACGTCTGAGCATACCCTGCCACACTTAGGGCAAACAAAGCGATACAAAAGGGGGATGATGGACGGAGCGTTTGAGCAAATCGCTCTAACCATTGAGCCACACTCCTCCACCACATAGAACATAGAACTAAATGGCATTGTCATTTACAATGCCAATAGCCTAATCTCTCGCAAATGCGAGACCTATTGCATTTGCACCCACACACATACACACAGAGCCACACACAGAGCCACACGCACCCACACACACAGAGCCACACACACAGACAGAGCCACACACAGAGACAGAGCCACACACACACACAGAGAGCCACACACACACACACACACACACACAGCCACACACACAGACAGACAGAGCCACACACACAGACAGACAGAGCCCCACACACAGACAGACAGAGCCCCACACACAGACAGACAGAGCCACATACACAGACTCCCCAAAAACAAAAGCATACCGGAACTGCAATTCTATATTGGGACCAGAGCATTAAATCGCCACATAGATTGTCTGTAATTACAGACAGAGCCACACACGCAGACAGAGCCACACACAGAGACAGAGTCACGCACACAGAGTCACGCACACAGAGCCACACACACAGAGCCACAACACAGACAGAGCCACACACACAGAGCCACACACACACACACACACACAGAACCACACACACAAACACAGAGCCACACACACACACAGACAGACAGAGCCACACACACAGACAGACAGAGCCCCACACACAGACAGACAGAGCCCCACACACAGACAGACAGAGCCCCACACACAGACAGAGAGAGCCACATACACAGACTCCCCAAAAACAAAAGCACACCGGAACTGTGCTTCTATATTGGGACCGGAGCATTAAATCGCCACATGGATTGTCTGTAATTATTTTAATACAACTCTTCCCCATATTAATAAACCAAGGCTCCAGTAAAACAAAATTAGCAGGACAGCACGGCGCAAAAGCCATCAGAGAGGCTCCCTTGATTTAACTCTGAGCTGCGACAAAATCGCAATGTGCCCCAATGCAAGCGAGAAAATTGTTCCTCAGATCCCCGGTTTGGTAGTTTAAACAAGGCAAAATTATTTATCATGGGCAAAATTAAAGTTGCAGAAGCGTATTAGCAAATGGGTAATAGTACGCTACCCCGTGGGGTAATGTTCGGTTAGAAGATTATTGTAACACTGCTGGTGCAGTGATAAGTGCTGGAAGGCATGTGTGCAGACCGTGGAGGGTATGCAGGGTAAAAGTATTTTGCTAATGGCAAAATGAAAAACACAAAAGCCTATTAAAACAAGAAAGAAGTTATCACATTGCTGCTAACATTAACGTAGATGTCATTTGGAGCCTTTGCCACTATTCCAGGAATACGGCAAATGGGACATGAAGCCACAGAATGTTAAACACGTAACCTATCAGTTATTGTATTAAAATAACAAGAGTAAGTAAACTAGCCTACAAATCCAAACCTAAGCACACACCCACATATATACACTTCGTATGCAAAGTAAATATCACGGGCTCCTAAAATCTCTCAACAGCGTGGACTCTGTTGAGAGCTTTAAAAAAACACAGCACCCAACAAAGGAGCGAACATTGCGCCATCAGATTAAGCAATCGCCCAATAGTTACTCACCTGATATAATTTTTTTGGGGGGGAAACAGTTAGTTGCCAACTGTGTTTTCCAATTGAGAATGTGGAGCTCTCAACGTCGCTTTCCAGGAAACAGTAAAGAGGGGGCCGAGCACAAACAGAACCAGTTCCACATAAACAAACCGAGGACATCTGCACCTGGGTGAAAATGGGCAAACTTTTCGCAGTACCGTCAGATTCAAAGCAAAAGGCTTCTGCAAGCAAGCATGCGGAGGGGGCAAGCAGGCGACAGAGCATGCTCAGAGAGTACACACTACTCTGCAAACCATGCGCAGAAAGCACAAAATAATCCATTCAAAAACAACTGACGGACAGGGCTCTCTCCAAGAACAGACGCAAAGTGTCTGTAAAGAGTTATCAACAGTGCCCAGAGTGTGGACACTATTCAACAAATCACGCTCAGAGGGGTAATGCAGATCAAAGCAAACAGACGTAAAATACCACATTCCGACAACAGGCATTGACTCCACGTCCCTCGTTTACGACCCACTCATTAACATTCCCCACGTAAATTCCATGCTGAACAGACACAGACTTGTCCACTCTATGAATTTAATTTGAGCGGCGTCTAAACAGTTATTCTCTCTACCACGCGTATTCGAGGGAGCTGTGTCCTCTTTGCTACGCTTGCGCAGACAGGGAGGTGCAACAGGTTAAATGACACCGCGGCCCAGGGAGTTTGAGGGCCCCATTATTGTATTATCTTACTATCAAACCATGGGATTGGTGGGCAGAAACCTGGAGCCGAGGAGAGATGTGTGTGCGGGGGTGCATAGGAGAAACTGCGGGCTTTAAATCTGCACCTGAGGAAATACGTGTGTGGGGGTAGAAGAACGGTTGTGTCCCTAATAAACATGTTTTTTTTGCACATGTATGGATGTTAGAAGTAGATACAACAAGGGCTGTTTGGTGTTCTTGTTGCATTATTTTGGGGTTGGTCTAGCGTGATATCCCCCGTCCCTTCGGCTTATTTTATATTTTCCCCAAAGAAATTCGAAAAATGCCCTGCACATGTTCCCGTGTTTGTCTGCAGGTTTGGACTACCCCGAGGACACATTCATTTTTTTGTTTTTAGACACGGGTAGATTGTCTGATTTGCCCCAAATTACAGGATGTTGCCCGTTGCCGAGACAAGAACCTGGTTCTGCAGCGGGCAGCTCTGGACGTTCTGCCACATCCTTGTTCGATTCAGGTTCGGGAGGGACGATGGGTTATGTGGGTCCCGGCAGAGTCGGATCTCACAGAGACAGAGATAGTCACCTGCAGAAACATCTTCCCGTTAGCAATAGAGAGGCCTCAGGAGCGAATGGGTTCCCAGCAACTGACAAGACAAATAAGAGGGAGGCCTTACTCACATGTGGAGGCCATTATTGAGGGCACAAGCAGCATGGGAGGAAGGCATATGGGCATGACAGCAAACAAACCCCTTTTTCCATTACAGAGAAAGAGGATTGTTTATTTGCCCCAAATAGCATATCGGCGTAAAACAAAGAATTGGACATGCACCCCTCCCACATCGCTTTAAGTGGTGAGGTTTGTTTACTGTCACTGCAGATGTTCATGGCACAGCTGCCTGTGGGGATTAACACATGACACTTTCCCTCATTGAATTTCCATAGAAACTGCCCACTTTAGGAACACACATACGGGCAGACGCATTTACAGAATGTTAAACTTGTATGCAACCCATGATGCAATAAAAACAAGAAAACTGCCTTCACCGGGAAAAGAGGCCCGCAGCTCCACCGCAGCCTCTGCTCGGTTACCGCTTGCCGCTCCCTGCAATCTCTGATCACTTGTAAACAGCTGATCCTCGATGTAGGCTTCCCGTTCGGCAGATCCTACCGCCGCAACTCCAGCTCCTTGCCACGATCACTACTCCGGACGACAGCAAGCCGATTGCCGTTCTGAAAATCTGACATCCTAAACGACCTGCAACGAGAAAGAATCAAGCGAGCTCCGGGTGGAAAGCGGACCACGCCACGAACGCAACCATGTTTCTCTGAGGCAAAGCAGAAATGCCTCGGAGAAACCACTGTCATTTTCGGATTTGGGGCAAATTCCAGCCAATGGGAAGAGGAGAGAAAGAAAAGAGAAAGTAACCCCCCCCCAAATCCCATCTTAAACTGAGTGATGCCCCTCTCCTCCAATGGCTGGCCTCCGTTTAGGAAGCCAGCCAATGGAGAAGAGGGGCGGGTTCAAGCCCCCATACTGAAAAACAAAATTTCTCGCCAGCGAGACTGCGCAAGCGCAGCCTACGCAGGCCGAGACCTAAAAAGTAAAAAGACACTTTGACCAACAGAGGACCTTTTCTAGGAGAGGGACTTACTGCATTGGATATCTATCCTTGAGAATGATCGCTTCTGGCGTTTCTGAAGTTCCTGAAAATAAAAAGACTCTATACGAGTAATAGAAAAGTGCTTATTTTTTGTTATTGTGCAAGAATGATGTCCTAAACTCTATTGTAGGAAATTTGGAGTTCTAATGCAATTTCCAGTACTGATCCTCTATTTGAAAATAATGATTAAATGAAGTGATAATTCCCTGGAGTTTTTTGCATTGAATTGGTCCTCGCTACGTGGTTGAATAAGTAATAGAAGGGTTACTATTAGGAAGTCAAAATGAGAAATGTCTAGATCAAGTTAAGGTCCTACTGTGGCATCATGAAAGGCTTGGGCAGAACCCAAACATTTACCAAATCTCATCACAACAGATAATTTAAACAACACCGGTTGATTGGATAAATAAAGAAAGACCGAAAGGGTCAACAAATAAACTTTAATGGTGCCCACTGCAATGCCATGCTGGGTCAAAGATAAAACATGGATTTATAGACGGATGCCTGCTGGCAAGGATGACATCCACTACTTTGAGCAGCAGATCAAATGCAGTCAGTTGCCATACGGGATGTCCCACTTTACAGGCCCCAAAGCTGAGCTTAAGGACTACTGTATAAATGTTCTAATAAATCTGACATAGAAACACAAACGGGCCTATCTAAGACTACTCAGGTGCGGAAAGAGGCAAAAGGTAAGAGGTTCTGATATGCCAAAAATTATGAATCCCCACAGATTAATATATCATTTTTACACAATTCTAGCACAAAGGTAAATTAATGAGGCTGTTCTCAAATAGTTTTTGTAGACTATGAGTGCAAAGTTGATTGCTTGCAGGAGCGGGAATGAACAATCGCCCGAAATTTGGAGTGAGAGCGAGAGTTACGCGAAGACAGAAATTCTTCATGTATTTGGTGACATACATCTTTGCTTCATGGTCCAGGATCACCTTCGGGTGCATGTGGAATTTTTTTTAGCACAACTTCTAATTGAGGCCAGATACCAGACACACACCTAGTGTGGATCTGTGACTGACCTCTGTTATCTGAATTGTTGTTTTCTGTATGTACATCATTCTGTAGAACACTGAAATTCATTATAGAAGTCATCAGAAAAACAAGTTTGGTGACGGATCAGTGGATCCGCAGCAAAAGGTGCAGAAAGAAAGAAACTGACGTCAGCTCACTGGTGTGGTGCTTATATGTGGCTCTGTTCCATCTCTTCCAGGGTGGTACGAAACCAATTCGGAGCTGCACAGTGTCGTGTCACCTAGTGGTATGCAGGAGCACTGCTGAAGAAAAGGTTCTGGATCCAGCCTGGCACCTGGTGGAGTATTGTAAGGTGAGTAATCTGTGGTTAGAAGTATCCATCACAGGCGGGCGTGGCTTGGATGGCAACGCAGGCAGATGCCTAAGTCCAGGAGCTCCGCAACCCCGCAACTGAAACGGCGAGCCAAACAGCGAAACTGCCCGGATACACCCACGACAAAAATAGTGGGGAGTGTAGGAACACCCAGGGAACAAGAAGAGCAGTAGCAGAGCAACCACAGCGGAAAGAGAGAACGGTGAGGCGGCAGAAGGTGAGAGGAGCGGCGAGGCACACGGCTCAGTCAAGATGGCAGCATAAGTGAAGATAGGCACAGACAACTCCTCCGCACGCTGTAAGAAGCCCGCTGGGCAAGGCGGTACAAGGAAGACAAAAGGCAAAAAGATAAACAGAAAGCGAGCGGTACGGCAGTGAGTAGGGAGCACCGCAGACCATAAGGCGGTGATTTTGCAAGCCGTGGCAGAAGACGCGTGCAGGCATCGCGAAACCGAAACTAAACACCCAAGGGCGGCCATCTTAAGTCGGGTGAGCGCTGGGCAGAGAGTGTGCACGAAGGCGATAACTGCAGACAAAGACAACAAGCACCGAAGCGCTCGAGGCAGCCAGCGGCAGTGGCGACACAGAGTCACGGAGAGAGTCAAGGCGCCAATTGTAAAAGTAAACAAACGCCAAAACGCCATAGCGGCAATTTTTTAAAAACGGAAGTGCGGCCATTTTGGTAGGGGCAAGCGAGCAAGCCCTATCCCCCAGAAGACACCACAACAGAGCGGACTATTGGAAGGGATAGAAGACAAGCAAGTACCGATGCAAACAAGCTAGGTGCATAGAAGACGCTGCGGGAAGCGAGTAAGCAATATCGCGGCAGAAGGGGGCACCAGCATTGCAAGCAGGAAGGTAGCGCATACAAAGAAACAGCTCAGACAGCAGGAAGACAAACTGCGGAAACGAGCTGCTGACACACAACGGCCGGAACACAAGGGCCAGGGTGCTTAATACAGGGTGCTCGAATACAGCGCCGACAACGCGCCTAGCACAACGCCTGCGATAGAAGCAGGGCCAAGGAGCCAGACGAAACCAAAAGTGATGTCGCCACAACTGGAGGCGGCCATCTTTGACGGCCATCTTGGTAAAGTGCCAGAGGCGAATCAAGCGCTCTGCTACCGTAACCGCGTCTAGAATTTACTACAACTTGCAAGTGGCGGGGCACAGCGACTCCAACCGTGCGCAACGCAGAGAGTAGGAACGAACAAGCGGAACAAGGAGCTCGAGCAAAACTGTTGTTTCAGACAGCCTCAAAAGTACCACACCCAGACCAAGCTAGCGGTCCCTCCACCACAAGCCAAACAAGAAGAAGGGGGCGTCGAAGAACACGCAAAGGCCGCAACAGCGCCTCGGAAGGCAGAGAACGTTCTAGCAGGGAGCAAATAAATATAAAAGCCTCCCCCCACCCCCCGTAGCGTGGTCAGGGAAGCAACGACAGGAAGCAGGCCGCCACATAAGCACCAACAGGCCAACAGGACACGCACAAGCCAACCTGGGTAGCAGACACATGGAAGTCCTGGCGTCCAGCAAAACTAGAACAAGGACAATAAGGTGGCCCAGCAGATTCACCTTCAGCGAAACAACGAAGGATAGGGCAAGAGAACAAGCTAGGAACAGCGTGCCAAACCAGGGAGGCCATTTAACAGACCAGCAAAAAAAAGACAGGCTGTCCATATACCTAGCGAGAAGAGGCTGCGATAGAATGACAAGCAAAGACGACAAGATATCCAGTGACAACAAAAAACTAAGGAAGGAACTATCAGAATCGCCAATCAAGCTAAAAAAATCACTCAACAAATGACGCTGCTATGTACATACTCCTCAAGAAAATCACGGAAGCCAACGACCTGGCGAAAGCAACGAAGAACTCCATTGACAACGTACAACTTGAGCTTACAGCCATACGAGCAGACCAGAACAAAATCTCAAGCAGAGTGGAAGTAGCGGAAAAGAGGATAAGTGACATAGAGGACAGCACAGCGAAAACAGATAGGGACATGCACTACGTGGCCAAGGTGACCAGTGACCTGCAAAGAATGCTTGCTGAACAGGAAGATAGGAACAGAAAGGGAAATATCAGACTGTTGGGAATACCGGAAGACGAAGAGGCAGGGGCAGGGTCCTGCGCGGCAATGCTGGAAACACTACTACCCAAACTGACTGGCCTCAAGTTCGATAGAGCCTTCGAAATAGACAAGGCATACAGAATACCAGCAACGAAACAACCGCAGGAGAAAGGCCCAAGAGCGATTATATGCAAGCCAATGAGATCACACCCCACTCGACGCCATCTTCGCCTTTGCAAGGAAAGGACAAACTGTGAAATGGAACGGCCATAAAATAATAATAACCCAGGATTACTCCAAAACAACAGTGGAAACCAGGAAGGGCTTCCGTGCGCTCAGGGAAAGGCTAAAACAAGCCAACATCACCTTCAGTTTCGCGGGCCCAGCGAAGATGCGAATAACTGATAGGAGAGGCACCCAACAGACCTAAGGAAATACCTTCAAGGGCCAGAACCGGAGGAAATGGAGGAACAGAGCCCAGGCACATCCAAAAAAAGAGCATCATCAGAGGGATCGGAGACAGGAGCTGCGGGCGGTCCCTAAAAAGGTCAAATCCAGGCTAACGAGTTTTTGGACCAACACAACCGTACAATCACCGTAGACAATGTTTCTACCTCAGGTGCCGCATAGGCACGAAACAGAAGATGAACAATATGAGTAACGACACCGCAAGCAGTACACAGACAACCAATTTCGCCAAAGACTACCACAACTACCTCGGACAACGATGCTACCTCGAAAGGCCACCCAGGTGGGGCGGACCAAGACTATACACTCCTTTCAGTATTATGTAGCCCACATATCCCAGGGATGGTGGGACCACCACGACTGAAATATCCTTTACTACCGTATATGTGACAACAACCGACAATGGGCAGGGGGTAGCGAATGCGGGGGGCGGGGATGGGAGGACCGTTGCTGTCGCACATTTACAGTACATTTACAGGGGGCAGGGGGGAGGGAAGAGCAGGGGGAGAGGGGACAGGGACGGGGAATGGAGCAGAGTGGACAATCAATACCTTGCGGAGACACTTTCTCTTTTTTCTCTTTCTTCTCTTTTCAATCTATAAACCTTACCATACCCTAAAGCTAGCCCCAGGGGGCGGTAACGGATGAGAGCGGGGAGCGGACAGTAGACATGGGGGAAGTACCAAGAACGAGGCTAAACTCTATCACCCGCGCACCAACAAGCGAAGAACACAGACCACCATGACCACGACACCCCAGACACAAACAGCCTCTGACATCAATATAGTATCCCTAAATGTCAAAGGTCTTAAACACCCCATAAAACGCCGTAAACACTAGAATATCTAAACAAGCACAAGGGCGACATATATGTCCTCCAGGAAACAAGGCTCTCAGTGGAAGACGCGAATCGTTTTAAGGCGAGATGGATAGGCGAGATAGTGTGCTCACCAGCGGTGAACAAGAAAGGGGGGGTAATAACCATCATAAGCAAAAAAGCCAAACTCACACTACACAGTCACCGAGCAGACACAGAAGGAAGAAGGCTAACCACATGCCTTAAGAGAGGAGGGGAGACCATACATGTAGCCAACATCTATGGCCCGAACTCAATAGACAGGGAATTCTGGACGGAGGTGGAAAGCGAATTCAGTAACATCCCCCAGGGAGAACTGCTAATCATAGCAGGAGACATGAATCAGACCATCGATAACGCCAAAGACAGACACCCACACAGAGCAAGCCACATGTCCCCAGAGCAGTACACACTAAAGAACTTCTGCGCCAAATTAGAACTGACAGACCCATGGAGACTACAACACCGTAGTGCCAGAGAGTACACATTCTACTCACACCCGCACAACTCATACAGCAGAATTGACTCCATACTCATGTCCAACACCCACACACACCTCATAGAAACAACAGAGATAGGACCCATAACAATCTCAGACCACGCACACATAACTCTTCTAATCAGGGGGAAACACAATGAAAAGACGAGTCGCAGCTGGCGCCTCAACAGCGACAAACTGGAGCACCCCACAAACGTAGCTGAAATAGAAGATGCGATTAAAGAATACTTAACATTCAATGACACAACTGACACGGACACCATGACCCTTTGGGAAGCACTAAAAGCCACGATCTGGGGGAAATTGCTGTGCATTAAAGCCAGGATGAATAGAAACAGAAACAAAAAAATAACAGAATTAGAGAACCAGATAAAGGAACTAGGAAAGAATCACAGCGCGAACACTGCAGACAGGAACACTCTCACCGCGCTCACAAAAAAGAAATATGAACTCAACAGGATACTAAGCGAGAGGGCTGGTACCTGGATTAACAAGTACAAATCCATAAATTTATGCTCAGCAAATAAGGCAGGCAAAGCCTTAGCAGCCTACCTGAAGGCTAAGCAGAGGCAGCACGCAGTGGCAGCGATAACAGACAAAGGGAACAAGACGCACACGGCCAACAAACAAATCCTGGAAACCTTCAAGGATTTTTACAAAGAGCTGTACACAGCAGACAAATCACTTGCATCAGACGGAGGTGCCAAACTGCTAGAGCAACTCACACTCCCCAAACTAACTACTGAACAGAGAGACTCACTAGAGCAGGACATAACGGGAGCTGAGGTAAGGATGGCAATAGAATCTCTAAAGCCAAACAAAGCGCCAGGGCCTGACGGGTTCACGGCCGCCTTCTACAAACAATTCCAGCACCTACTCAGGGAGACCATGGTTAAAGTCGTCACAACATGTGCAAACAGAGGCAGCATGACAAACTCGATGGCGGAGGCGAACATCATCGTCATCCCCAAAGAAGGGAAGGATCCACAGTTTCCACAAAACTATCGCCCGATATCACTAAAAAACGTGGATTGCAAAATCTACGCCAAAGTAATGGCGGCAAGGCTAAACACCTACCTACCTCATCTCATACACAAATCCCAAGTAGGCTACCTGGAAAACAGACTCTCACAAGACAACACTAGACTGCTCTGCCATCTCATAAACCGCACGGCCAATAGTATGGAGAAGGCAGTAATGATTGCGCTAGACGCAGAGAAGGCCTTCGACAGAGTCTCATGGCCCTTCCTCGACCAATGCATGCGCAAATTTGGCTTAGGAGACAAATACTGTGCTATGGTTATGTCACTCTACCACAACCCCCGGGCTCGGGTAGTAGTCAACGCGGGAACGTCGGCAGTCTTCACCCTGGAAAGGGGAACAAGGCAAGGATGTCTGCTGTCACCAGGGCTATTCCTACTAGCACTAGAACCACTTCTCCACATGATTAGAACCAACCCATTGATCACAGGAGTACGCGTAGGAGGGAACACATTTAAACTGGCAGCATACGCCGACGACATCCTAATCACCACAAACGACCCAGTAACCTCAATTGAGGCCCTTATGCAAACAATTGAGGATTATGCGCAAGTCTCAGGGTACAGACTAAACCGCAACAAATCCGAATGCAAGCCAATGAACTGCCACACAACAAAAACAGTGCTAGGAACGTCCGGACTAGCGTGGCAAACGAAGCCCCTGAAATATCTAGGTCTCCTCTTTGGAAGAGATCTAAGATCCACTCTGGAACACAACGAGGAGGCCATACTGAAGAAGATCAGGGGCAAACTCGAAGCCTGGAGCCCCATATTCATCAGCTGGTGGGGTCGAGTCGAGACGATAAAAATGATGATCACACCAATGCTGAATTACCTGCTAAGTATGCTACCACTAACGCTGACCATAGACTTTCACAAAAAACTAGACAAAGCAATCAACTCGTTTCTCTGGAGTGGTAAGAAAGCCAGAATAAGTCTCGCGAAACTCAGACTAAAGAAAGAACTAGGAGGACTAAACCTAACAAACCACAAGGCTTTCCAGACGGCCTGCCTAGCGAAACAAGGCCTACACTGGATAGCCCCCACACCAGAATATACGCCAGTCTGGTTGGATCTGGAAAAAGACATCATGGGGGGAGCCGACCCACTAATGGTACTAACGGCAAACAAACACCCAGAGGCAAATAACGCAATCATCAAGAACACCAAAGCGGCATTGCACAGGGTAGACAGAGAAATGGAACTCACCATCAAAGGGTCCAGATGGGAATCAATATGGTATAACTCCAAAATAACCTACAAGGGGAAAACACTAGCGAACAAAGATTGGTATGGGAAAAACATCACCACACCGGCCCAACTAGAGGTAGGAAACAACCCGCTCACATTCAAAGCGTTACAGCACATACATGGCCTACCAGAACAGGAGTTCTACGAATTCCTCAAGATAAAAGCAGCCATCACCAAAGCCAACCTTTCGAAACACAGACCCTCCATCATACAGTACGCTCACAATCTAAACAAGATCGGCCACCAAACAGCACACATATACAAATTCATCAACCCTCGCACCACAACACTGAACAACAAAACACTGTCATTCTGGGAAGGGATGTTACAAAGACCCCTAAATGAAGAGGAAAGGTCCAGGTTATGGGTGTCAGCCTCCAAAAACAAGGTAACGCCGCAGCTAGCCCAAATAAAATACTGGCTACCACACAAACTACACTGGACACCAGCCAAACTGGAAGCAGTAGGAGCCAGGGACGCAGACACATGTTGGAACTGTCTAAAGGCCAAGGGAGACCTATCCCACATACTATACGAATGTCCCAAGGCTAAGACATTCTGGAGCAAAGTTTATGACTTCATAGACACACTGTTGGGATGTAACACAAAGCAGGGCCTCCCGGGCCTAGCAGCGGCATTCATGGCCATTGAGCTCGACTCCAAAGAAGATCGAGACCTAGTTGACCTATTGCTCACGGCAGCTGCCAAAACTATCTTAGCAAACTGGAAGAACACAGGCAAGGCCACTTTCAAGCGATGGTTCAACTGGGTAATCTTTCTGAGGTGAGCCGACAACATCACCGCAAACCACCGCCCGGCAAACCACACAGCCAGAGGGGGAATGTGGGCAGCTCTAGACGCCCACCTGGAACGTTAAGCCCCCCCATCTCTTCTTTCCTTCTCTCCTCTCTCCTTTTTCTCTCTCCGCAGTCAACAGCCAAGCAGTGCTTGTAACAATGTCAATTTGTCTTGACTCTGCATTGTACTATACTGTAAATTTATTTTCAATAAAATACTTTGAAATAAGAAGTATCCATCACAATTGGATTAGTTCAAGTGCAATGCGAGAATACCATTTTTATGTCAAAAAGGGAAACACCATTTACAGTAGATTAGACTGTAAAACATTATACTTGAGCCTCCACCAAAATAATTATCATGCAAGCAAATACTTGAATTACTTACTGGCAATCTCTGTTTCTCCCAGTCCTACTCCTTATACAGTCTTTCAATTTGAGGTGAGACCCAGGTATCAAAAGGATAGAACAAGGGGGGGCATGGCCAACGCTGGAGCAAAGATGGTGCTCAGCAGATGAGTGAAGACCCTCGCCTGACCTACTCGAAGAAGGAAGAGTGAGATTGAGTCCAGGCTTGTGTGATGCAGTATACAGGCACATAGTGACATGAAGCCACTGAGGGAAGGCGCACACCCAAGGGAAAGAGAGAGGCCCCGCGGCAGCGGTAGAAGGCTGAACACCGTGGGAGAGGACACGACCAGTGCTTAATTTGAGCCTGAGGTTGCCGGCAGGGCCCTCCAACACTCATTTTTAAGGGCCAGCACTTATTTGTCCTCCTCAGATATTTCCTGAGAGCAAGAGAGGGAAAACACAAAAAGAGGAAAGAAGGAGAAGTAGAAAGACTGAAAACTTGTTACAAATAGAGAAAGCAGGAACCTGCGAGAGTGAGATGGAGGGGCAGGGTCTGTCTAATTACTGATTAAAGAGGCTTGAAGTGGATTCCAGACTATGCAACCTAGATGGGACAGAATACAGTTGGGGCAAATTTGTGAGAGGCCTATCGGTAGTTGATGGTATGGATTTTAAGTGATGTCTCTTCAGTCTCTTCACACGCTCCTCACAAGTCAGTTGTGAGTGTGTGCCAGAGGACGGACCATGGCCTGTGCCGGTCCGGCATTGAGAGATGAGAGAGGTTTGGCACTGCTATGAGAATTTTTTTCTCTACTTTCCGCAGGGAATCTGAGAAACTTGATTGAGGTACTGGGGTGCAATTGTTGGGCCTTGCTCCACCATGCTTACTGAGTCAGGGTCACCGTTGACCCCACGCAGTGATGGGTTTTAAAAAACAAGCATTGGCAAAAGCAATAGGTCTCGCCTATGCAAGGAGTTGGCTTTGTCAACATTTTTTAGCCATGTTTTACATCAGCGAGACTGCTGTGCAGCATGGCTGAAAGTTGTAAAAAAAAAAAAGCACATTGATGCCGCCAGTTTTGAAGGGTGGAAGCTGAGGCAACCTAGAGGACAGGTGGGGTGGGGGGGAGTGCTAGCACGCAGCCAGCAGTGTCCGCATCATAGCACTTTTGTTTTTGCTATGGCAGGTGTAAGGGCAACATGGACAACGTAGGGAGGTCTGATGGGTGGGAGAGGGAGATGGACAACAAGCTCAGAAGTGGCTGCTTCATTGCACTTTGTTTTGTTACAGCAAGAAAAAAACAAGGACAGCGGTGGGAGGGTAGATGGGTGAAAGGGACAAAATCGAAAGCAGAAAGAGGGAGGGTGAGTGGGAGCAAGGCAATACAGAAAAGGGAGGGAGGATGGAGCAAGGCAATATGGAACAAGGAAAGGGCTGTAGGGTGGTAGCAAGGGAATACGGACAAATGGAGGAATCTTGCAAATAACACAGGAGGAAGAGACCTAGCAAGCAAATGTGGACAACAGGACGGAGGGTGGGGGTAAGGCAACAAGGACCATGGGAGGGAGGTTTGGGGCAAGGCAGCACAGATAAAGGGAGGGTAGGGACAAGGCAACTCAGACAAAGGGATGGAGGGTCGGATCAAGGCAACACAGACAAAGGGAGGGAGGGTGGGTTCAATGCATCACAGACAAAGGAAGGAAGGGTGGGGGCAAGGCAACACAGACAACAAGAGGGAGGGCGGGGCAAGGCCACACGGACAATGGGAGGCAGAGCGGGGGCCAGGACAACAGTGTCAACAGCGAAAATAGGAGGTAAGGGGCATTAAATAAAGAAGATGAGGGAGAATCCAAGGTAACCGGGAAAAACCTAGGCAACAGAGACAACGGGAGGGATGGTAGGGGCAAGGCAACATCGACAACAGAAGGAAGGAGGGTAGGTGGGGGCAATCAAACACAGACAACCGAAGGAGGGGCTGTGTGTGAATGAGGGGAAGGGAGGAGCAGAGAGGGGTGGGAAGTAAACAAGGGGGCCAGAAGAAAAATACACACTCTGGTAGGGTGCTTAAGCACAAAGAAAAAAAGAAGCACCTAATACATGAGCTGTGGAAGAACACAAGTAATGTGTCCATGCTCCATGGGAGGGAAAAACACACAAAGAGGAAGAAGCCTACAGCAGCTGACCAATAAAAAGCAAGCAAATAAGAGTGACAATGAAGCTAACCAATGGTAAGCAGTGGTTGGTCTCTAAGCCCATTGATAGAAAATAAAAAGCCTCAAAGAGACAACACATGCACCACTTTTGGCGTGCGTGCACAAATGTTTTGATTTTAAGGAGCAGTACTACTTTTTAAGTGCATGCATGAATGTTGTATGAACTTTAAAGAGCAGTGTTAGATTTGAGGGGCATGCACTAATTTTGTGTGGGCTTTAAGGGACGGTATTAGTTTTGAGGGGCATACACATTGTACCAGCTGAGCTATATTATCCATAGAGAAGTTATGAGGTGTTCGCACAAAGTGCTATCTGGACTATGGGATTAGATTACTTTTTAAGTTCTTAGACAAAATGTTGTATTGAATTAATAGGGCAGCATTAGTTATGAAGTACATGCACAGACTTGTCTGGTCTATATAGGGCAGAGTGCAGGTTTCAAGTGGTGCATGGCGTTTACATGAGTAAAGCATGCACACTGTTGTATATAATTCCCAGGATGGTGTTAGTTGCATGCACACAATACATAGCACTATGTGTATTGAGGTGCATGCACCATACTCCATGGAATATATAGGATAGCACTAGTTATGAGTACTATGTACAAAGAGTCGCTGCGCCGGTATCAAGAGGGGCACTTTTGCAGTGCATTATAAAGTGTTGTATGGAATTTGCAAGACAGTAGTTATGTGCAGGGTCACTGGTATCATGCTATTTTGCAGCTGAGGCGTTGTTTGTATAATTATGAATTTGTCAGATTTGCCAAACAATTAATCATCTACTGCATAATCTGCAAATTTGAACAAAGAACATTTTATTTTAGACTCAAAAGGATCAAAAGTTACTGAAAAGTACATTGCGGCGTGTGCTGTTTTACTGAGCAGCTGGGGGATTTTTCTTAAAGACTGACTGGTCACCTTCTGTTGGTTATTGCTAAGTTTGGGTGTTAAACTTATAGTAATAAGGTGAACAGTATGTTCAGGTAGTGCTGGTAAGTGTAAAAATTACAACATAATAAAACCATTTTATCACACAATATGTACATTACACTGCATATTTTGCCTTATATTGCCACTTCTATCATAATTTGGTCCTCCACTACCGCATAGTTCCAATGGCACTGGCTTTGCGGTGCATGGATAGAGTATTTTCTGTAATATCTGAGAAAAGTTTTAGGTTGTACACTCAAAGTTGTATGGACTCTAAAGGATAGGAATTTTTATAGTGGAATGCACAAAAATGTGGTGTGGGCTGTACAGGGATGTTTCGAAGTGCATGCACAAAATTGTGAGTTTAACTGCACACAGTATTCGATTTATATGAAGCAGCAGTACTTGTGGGGTGCATGCACCACATATTGTCCTAAGCAGCGTCGGATTGGTAACGGGGGCATTTGGGCAATGCCCGAGGGGCCGGGGTCCAAGTTCCAGCTGAGGGCTGCTTTTGTGCAGCCTGGGGGCCGATTTGAGCGGTGTCTCTGTTGTGCGACTATACCGCCAGCGGCCCAGTGGGTGTCCGAGTGGCCTTTCTGGAGGGAAATGGGCGCTCATTACCTCCCGTATAGCAGCAACAGGTGGAGGTGTCACCCCTTTTCTCTCGCTGGGCCTCCCATTAATGTGTGCACATGCTGAGTGTGGCAGGGGGCCTGAGCAGAAGGGGCCTCACTTGTTTTCAGGTGTTTTTTCACTAGTGTAAATGATGCGTGTATCCCCTTCCCCCCTCCCCCTTTTTAGGTAAAATTACGCTGAAGCATTTGAGAGCAGGCATTATGCTAATGTGGGCCGATTTTTGTATGCGTGCCAAAGTACATGTCTTTGAAAGGCGGGTTTGAGTTTTGTGGGCTGGGGTAGGATATTGGGTTGGTCGCCCCGGGTGCTTCTGAACTACACTGAACTTAGAAAGGCTTAGGGGTTACACACACACACACATTGCTGTTTGAACTCAATGGGTCTAGCAGAAGTTATGAAATGCGCACATCTGTTTCTATATATTTTTGAAATATATAGTCCTTCTACGCAATGTGTGTGTGTGCACACAAGTTATTTGAATAATACTGCACTGGTCTCTGTTTTAATGGCGCACACAGACACTGTTTTACTATACTGGACTGAGGATTGTTGCACACAAGGCCTCTTTAAATGGAAAGGGCTGGTAGCGAGGCGAGTGCATGGCATTGATTGCCTCGTCGGTTAGTGCGGGGAAGAGGTTCCCCTATCAGCTCAGTTTTAGGGTTATTCGCACATTCATTAACATGTTTCTGGTTGACAACTATTATAATTTTTTCAGCAGGGGCATACACCTGACCATACAAAAGTCATAAGTAACAGATCACATTGCTAATATTTGCACTGATTGTAGACTGGCACACGACAAAAGTAAACAACAATCTTAAATGGCAATCACGTCTGCTAACGCCATATATGCGTATGCCCCAAACAAAGAGCTACTGCCGACCTTCTTCAGGCACTGATATCAGGATCAGTAAAATAGGCACGGTGGGTCCAGCAGAGGTAAGTCTGCAATAATTACAGTATGCTTGCGATGGTGCAGGGCGGCATAGATCTTCCAGTGCCCTCGTGGAGCAGATGGTTGCACACCCCACCGGCACGGGACACGCACAGATCTGCAGGTGCCCTTGTGGAGCAGACGGGGAGGCACTGAGATCTGCTGGTACCCTAACGGTGCAAATAGGGCACGCACAGATCTGCCAGTGTCCTGGCAGAGCAGTATGTCACTGAAACCAAGCTGTACCACGCTGATGAGCCCATAACCAGGGCCAGGGCACAAGTCCTAAAAAAAGAAGTGGGGGGGGACTAACCTAGTTAATCAGAACGCAAGTGGCATCACGTCGCGTGACATTGCAGCGCGTGACATCACGGCGCGTGACATCACGGCGCGTGACATACAGGAAGTGGCATCATAAAAAGTGACATCCGATCTTAAGCCCTCACATATATGAATATCTTCGAAGAGGCCCTGAAGACTCGGCTTTTTAATTATATACCTGTCTGAGCATGTTCATTCCTGTCTGTACCTTTGTCCAGCTACAGTGCCTTGACGCCCTTGGGCTAAGTTAGCGCTTTATAACTCTTATATATATTCATTCATTCATTCATTCATATATGTTTAACATGTCTATCATGAGCACATTAGAGCACATTTCGAGTATTTAGGGAAACCCTCCTGATTTAGGCAGAAGATTCATATTTTTATAAGCTACACATAAAAAATGTGTCTTTTGTCAGCGTAATCTTTCTCTACCCATAGTGCTTTAAAAGAAAAAATAGTGGTACTTAAATTATTTCAACGCCTCCTCAGGGGTAGTAAGCACTATATAAATTACATTTATTTTGTGTACATACTGGGAAAGACCAACAAATCTGACATTCTTACAGTGCATGCATATCAACCTAAACAGATTCTGAACAAAGTGAAAAGCTACCTCTTAAGTGTGTGTGAAGCACTAACAAGGTGTGAGCCTCTGTTTCCCTTCTGCTGCATTTGCTTCTAGCCGTGAGGTTCCTGACTGCTACCAGTCAAGAGTCTCGAACAAAAGGAGGCCTGATGACCCCTCAGATTCTGCCACTGTTATTGACCTGGCAGGAGTCTTAACTAAGAAAGCTCCTTCCCGCCGGCACGTTGTTGTGGATCAAAAGCAGACAACAACATCCAGGCACTGTAGAATGTGTCCCAGTGTTTGCAAATTACACTGGAACGAATTCAGCATATTTTTACAATGAGGCCCAACTTCTTAGCAGGGTGAACGGCATCCACCCTGTGAAAATAGTGGGTCGACGCCCTCCATGTGCATGTACCCCCGACTCGTGCCCTGACTAGGGCTAAAACGGTCCTGGGTTGCTTTTGCTCCAGTTCAGGGAGGATCTGGCTTGGCAGTGTGGGCTGGACTGTCCCGAATGGGGCAGGGGTAAGACTGACTTGCGTATAGAAGGGTCCAAACTGAGGTGACATGATGTGCAAAATAACAGAAAATTGGGATGCGGTCTGAGTAATTATCAGTGGCTGAGATTAATTCAAGCATTCCATCAATCACTTATTTTAAATACTTTAGTTGATCGTACAGAGCAGCAGTAAGTGTGGAGCAATGAAATCAGCATGTGGGCAGGCAGACTCCCTGGCAAAGAGTGACTGTGTAAGTTCTGTGCTGAGAGAGCAGCTTGTCCACACCATGTGTGTCCAGAGAGAATGTACTATGCCCAGGGACACACAGCGTGCTACGCTCACCCACAAAGTGCTGGGGCAGAAGCAGGGTAACAAGAAAAACGGGAAGGAGGGTGGGGGTAAGGGAACATGAAGTACAGAAGGAGGGAAGGTGGGTGGGCAGATAAGGGAAGCAGACATGTAGGGAGGAACACGAGAGGAAAAGTACATGAGAGAGTCAGTTGAAAACGACACACTCTGGTAGAGTGGTTATACCCAAAGAAAAAAGTATTGCATAAAAACATGAGCAGTAGAAGGTCACAAGTAATGTGCCCGTGCTCCTCAAAGAGGAAGGAAGGAAGCCTTCAGCAGCTGACCAATTAGAAGCAAGCAAATGAGAGTGACAGTGAAGCCAACCAGTACTACGTAATGGGCAGTCTCTAAGCCCACTGATAGATGACAAAATGTCTTGAGACAGCACATGCGCTGTCTAGTCGAGACCTAGAAAGTGGACTCTAATCAGCCACAGACTAATCTGCGCTCCTGTTGGGAGGGGCAGTGGCTCAGTGGATGACAGAGACATCTTGGTGAAGCTGAACTACTCTGCTCTTAAAAGATAAGATCTTGAGGGAGGCCAGGAAAAGAAACACTTTTTCCTTCACAGACAGTGACATCTAAGAGCACCCTAAACGAAGACCTTAATTCTAATTACTAAAGAACTGAGGAGCCAACAGGTATGGTGCATTGGTACTCATGGGTTTTTCCATTTGCACTTTGACCCTCTGGGCCTCATTTATGAGGCCCCTTGCGCAGCCGGAACGTCACTTTTTGTGACGTTCCGTGGCGCAGGAGCCTGCTCCATATTTACATGGCAACACTAAGCCACTTTTTTGGCTTAATGTTGCAACATAAATATTGCTTCCTTTAACACCGTTTTCTGCATTAAAGGGGCGTGCTATGGGTGTTGCTGGGGCGTTCCCAGCAACATCCATGGCTTTTTGACACTGCCCCAGATTTACGAGAAATCGTAAATCTAAGGCAAGGCGAAAAACGTACATCTCCCCAGCAGATGCGTAATGGAGGCACAACGAGGAGAAATATCTTTATTTCTCCTTGGTTTTCTTTTTTCCGTTGGTGCTGCACTCTGCAGCACACATAGAAAGAGGAAAAAGCCTCTTCTGATTGTTTCTGTGCAGGAAGGTTACCCTTCCTGCACAGAAATAATCATACCCGCAACTCAGGCACCCTTTCACCATGGTGCAAAGGTGCCTGTGTTGGCGCACGGCAGCCCATTGTGCGACGGTGAAGGGAAAATTGACAGGTATTCGCTGTATCTGATAGATACAACTCATTCCTACCCTTTTCTTTTACCATAGGGCAGCACAGCAAGAAGACCTGCGGCACTGCCCTACGATAAAACCTCATAAATGAGGCCCAAAGTGAATTAGAAGACCTTTGTGGTATGGACTTAGGAGGGTCAGAAGGCATTGAGCCAGGAGAAGCAAAACATGCCTCAGGAGATCGGAGGATGTTGGGAGAGGAACATGGGCTCAGGAGAGGGATTCTTTTTTAAGGACTGAAAATGGCAGCTGCAATTGTGACTCTGCTTTAGACTGCTTAATGTGACAGCAGGTTATAATATTCCTATTTTGTGTGGCACATCTTGTCAAGTTCTTTGTGTTAGAAAGGAAGGGTGCAGAAAATGGATTTGATTGGTAGCTGTATGATAGTTATGGTGCAACTGCGAGGGGCCATAGGTTTAAGTGGCTGTGGATGGGCTTTCATCTGCATGTCGTAGAGTAGTAGGGCATAGAGTTAAGTGGCATAGAGTGGAGCATGGTATCAGAGTTGAGTAGAGGGTCGTAGAGTGTAGTGGCATAGAGTGTTGTGGAGTGATGTGGAGCACCGGGTCGTGGCATAAAGGTTGTTGCGTGGACTTGAGTAGAGAGTTGTAGAATAGAGAGGCGTTCAGCAGAGTAGATTGTCATAGAGTGGAATGGCATAGAGTGTAGTAGAGTAGAGTAGTATGTTATAGAATAGAGTAGAGCACAGTGTCAGTTGAGTAGAGTGTCGTAGAGGGCAGTGGCAGAGAGTGTTGTGGAGTGGTGTGGAGCAGATTGGTGTGGCCAAAAGGGTGTTGAGTGGATTTGAGTAGAGACTTGTAGAACAGAGAGGCGTTCATCAGAGTAGATTGTCATAGATTGGAATTGCATAGAGTGGAGTAGAGTGGAGTAGTATGTTATAGAATAGAGTGGAGTAAAGTGGCGTGGAGTTGCATAGAGGGAGTTGCGTAGTGATTCTTAGTGTGAAGTTGTGTCATAGAATAGCATAGAGTGCTGTAGAGTGGAGTGGCATAGAGTGGAGTAGAGTGTCAGTGGAACAGAGTTTAATGGAGTAGAGCATTATACAGGGGAGTATCATGGAGTGAAGTGTAGTTGAGTAGCCTAGAGTGATGTGGCGTAAAGTATAGTGGTGCAGAGTAGATTGGCGTAGAGTATATTGGCATAGAGTGTAGTGGTGCAGAGTGGAGTGGTGCAGAGTGAAGTGGCCTAGACTGGTGTGATGTAGAGTGCAGTGCCATATAGTGCAGTGGTGCACAGTATATTAGAGTGGCATGGAGTGCATTGGCGTAGAGTGGTGTAAAGTAGTGCAGAGTAGAGTGGAATACAATAGAGTGGCATTGAGTTCAGTGACTGAGAGTGCAGTGCCGCAGAGTTGAGTGTTATAGAGTGCAGTGGTGTAGAGTAGAGCAGCGTAGAGTGAATTGCTGTAGAGTGCAGTGGCGAAGAGTGGTGCAGAGTAAAGTGACAGAGTGCAATGGTGTAGACAGTAGTGTAGCAAGGTCAGGTGGTACCCGGTGCAGAACATCTCTTGTCACCCCCGCCTTGACAAAATGGCAAACATATATGTTTAAAACACATATTTTTTCCATTTTGTCACCCCCCTTTGTTTTGATACCCGGGGAGGCCCACACCCACCACACCCCCCTTCCTACGCCCCTGGGTGTAGAGTGCAGTGTCGTAGAGTACACTGGCGTACAGTGCAGTGGTGCAGAGTAGATTTGTACATGGGGCAGGGGTGTAGAGTGTATTGGTTTTGAGTAAAGTGGAGTGGTGTAGAGTGCAGTGGCATAGAGTGAAGTGGTACTACATTTAGGGACATACAACCTCATTTATGAGGTTTTGGCGCAGGACAGCGGAGCAAGGAATTTTGCTGCACTGCCCTGTGTCAAAAGAAAAGGGCAATAGTGTGCCATATCTTTAAGATACAGTGCAATCCTGCCCTTTTTTCCTGCGCTGGCGCACAATGGGCTGCCATGCGCCAATGAAGAGTTACCTTCCTGCACAAAATCAATCAATTCAGGTGATTTCCTCTTTCTATGTGTGCTGTAGAATGTAGCACACATAGAAAAAGAAAAAAAGTAGAAGAAATAAAAACATTTCTCCTAGTTGTGCCTCCCTCACTCCACCACAGTGGTGGCATTCAAATCTGGTGCATTTGCAGGTTTAACAATTTGCCCGTAAATTTGGGCATGCTTCAGATTCCATGGGTGTTGCGTGGGAACACCCACAGCAACATCCATGGAACGCCCTTTTCACGCAGTGTTCTGCGTGAAATGGGCACATATTTACAAGGCCATAAAAAGCCACTTCAAGTGGCTTTACATGGCCTTGTAAATATGCCCCGGCACGTTACACCACCGGAACGTCAAAAAGTGACTTCCGGCTGCGCAAATGTGCCACAAAGGTGTGCAGTGGCGTAGATTGGTGACCTAGACTGCAGTCGCTTAGAGTAGAGTGCAGTGGTATGGAGTTGAGTGTTGTGGAGTGCAGTGGTGCAGAGTAGAGTTGCTTAGAGTGGACTGTCGCAGAGTACAGTGAGGTACAGAGGAGTGAACCAGACGAAAGTGGCAGAGTTCAGTGGTAGAGAAAGCAGTGTTGTTGAGTAGAGTAACAAAGAGTCAAGTGGCTTAGAGTGGAGTGGTGTAGAGTGGAGTGGGGTGGTGCAGGGTAGAGTGCAGTTGCATAAGGGTGGAGTGATGCAGAGTAGAATGGTGTAGAGTGCATAAAGTAGAGTGGTGCAGTAGCAGTAGCGTAAAGTGCAGTGGCATAGAGGGCAGTAGAGTGGCCAAGAGTGCAGTGGTGTAGAGTGCAGTTGTGAAGAGTACAACAGAGTGGCGTAAAGAGCAATGACGTAGAGGGCAATGGTGTAGAGTGATGTAGAGTGCAGAATAAAGTAGAGTATGGTGACGTAAAGTGCAGTGGTGCAAAGTAGTTGACATAGGTACCGTGGTGTAGGGCGCATTGGTTTTGAGTAAAATGGTGTAGAGTGAATTGGCTTAGAGTGGCACGGCATAGAGTGCAGTGGTTTTGAACATAGTGGTGCAGAGTTGCGTACAGTCGAGTGGCATAGAGTAGATTGTTTCATAGTAGAGTGAAGCGGAGTGTAGTGGTGCAGTGTAGAGTTTAGTGGTGCAGGGTAGAGTGCAGTGGCATAGAGTAGTGGCATAAATCCCATAGTCATAGCGCAGAAAGGTGTTGAGTAAAGTGGTGCAGCGTTGATTGCAGTGGCATAGAGTGAAGTGGTGCAGACTGGACTAGAGTGGCGTAAAGTGTAATAGCATAGAGTACAGTGGCGTAGAATTGATTGTTTCGGAGTAGAGTGAAGTGGTGTAGAGTGGAGTGGTGCAGGGTAGAGTGGTGTGGTATAGATTAGTGTGGTAGAATGCACAGTCGTAGAGTGGAGTGCTATGGAGTGGTGTAGCGTGCAGTGGCAAAGAGTGCAGTGGTGCATAGTAGAGTGGGGTAGAGTCCACCAGCATACAGTAGAGTGGTACAGAGTAGAGAGGCATAGAGTGAAGTGGCATAGAGTGCAGTGTCAGAGTGCAGTGGTGCACAGTAGATTAAAGTGGCATAGAGTGCAGAAGAGTGCAACTCCTCTCCTTGGGGAGAGGAGTTGGCCTAACGGCTAGGGCGCTCGACCTCGGACCTGGGGAGCTGGGTTCGAGTCTCGGTAACGACGCCAAAACCTCCTGTGATTCTGGGCAAATCACTTAATCTCCCCGTGCCTAAAATGAATGTGTGTCCGTCCTCATGTAACGTAACTGGTGCTATGTAAAGCGCTCTGATACCCGATTCGGTTCGGGTCTAGTTCGCGCTATATAAAACTCTTCAAAAAAAAAAAGAGTGGCATAGAGAGATGTAGAGTAGAGTGCAGTGGCATAGAGTAAAGTGGCACAGAATAGAGTGGCGCAGAGTAGAGTGGCAGAGAGTTCAGTGGCAGAGAGTGCAGTGGCATAGATTGCAGCGGAGTAGAGTGGCGTAGACTGCAGTGGCATAGAGTAGACTGCAGTGGCATGCAGTGTGGTGGTGCAGAGTAGTTTGGCAGAGTGTATTGACGTAGAGTGTATTGGTTTTGAGTAAAGTGGTGTCGAGGGCTGTGGCGTAGATTTCAGTGGCATGGTGTGGAGTGGCACATAGTTCAACAGAGTGACGTAAACTCCAGTGGCAGAGTAAATTGTTTCAGAGTAGAGTGAAGTGACATAGAATGCAGAGGTACAGAGTACAGTGTAGTAGAGTGTAGTGGTTCAAAGTAGATTAAAGTGGCTTAAAGTGGATTGGCGTGGCACAGAGTGGAGAGAGGCAGGACAGAGTGGCAGAGAGGGCAGTGTTGCAGAGTAGAGTAACCCAGTGTGAAGTGGCATAGAGTGGAGTGGTGCAGAGAAGGGTAGAGTGATGCAGAGTAGAGTGATGTAGAGTGCATTGGCGTAGAGTGGTGCAGTGGTGTAAAGCGCAGTAGACAGCAGTGGTGTAGAGTGACGTAGAGTGCAGTGGCATAGAATGGAGTGGTGTAAAGTTAAGTAATGCAGAGGATAGTTTTGTAGAGTGTGGTGGCATAGAGTGGTGCAGAGTAAGCAGTGGCGTATAGTACAGTGGTGCAGAGTAGAATAGAGTGGCGTAGAGAGCAATGACATAGAGCCCAATGGTGGAGAGTGATGTCACGTGCAGTGATGTAGAATTCAGTGGCATAGAGTAGAATGTTGTAGAGTATAGTGGTGTACAGTGCAGTGGTGCAAAGTAGTTGGCATAGGTACAATACGGTAGGGTGCACTGATTTTGCGTAAAGTAGTGTAGAGGGAATTGGCATAGAGTGCAGTGGTTTAGAGTAGAGTGGTGCAGCGCAGTGTGCAGTAGCAATGAGTGGAGTGGCGTGGAGTAGCGTAGAGTGCAATGGCATAGAGTGCAATGGCATAGAGTGCAGTAGAGTAGGGTAAATTGTTTCAGAGTAGAGTGGAGTGGCTTAGAGTAGTGGCGTAGAGTGTCGTTGAGTTGTGCAGCGTTGATTGCAGTGGCATAGAGTGGTGTGGTGCTGAGTGGAGTAGCATAGAATAGATTGTTTCAGAGTAGAGTGAGGTGGCGTGGCGTGGGGTGGATTGTTGCAGGGTAGAGTAGGGTGGTATAGAGTAGTGGTGTAGGGTGCAGAGGGGTATGGCATGTTGTGGTGTAGAGTTCATTGGCGAAGAGTGCAGTGGTGCATAGTAGTGTGGGGTAGAGTGCACTGGCAGAGAGTAGAGTGGAGCAGAGTAGAGAGGCACAGAGTTAAGTGGCTTAGAGTGCAGTGGTGCAAGGTAGATTAGTGGTGTAGAGTGCATTGGAATAGAGTGCAGAAGAGTGGCATAGAATGGTGCAGAGTAGAGTGCAGCTGCATAGAGTAGAGTGGCACAGAGTAGAGTGTCACAAAGTAGAGTGGCATAGAATTCACTGACAAAGAGTTCAGTGGCAGAGAGTTCAGTGGCATATAGTGCAGTGTTGAAGAGTGCAATGATGTAGAGTGTCATAGAGTGCATTTGTGTAGAGTGCTGTGACATACAATGGGGCAGAGTAAAGTGAAGTAGTGTGCAATGTTGTAGAGTAGAGTGACGTAGAGTTCAGTGGCCTATCGTAGAGTGCAGTGGCATACAGTGTGGTGTGCAGAGTACTTTGGCATAGAGTGTATTGACGTAGAGTGTTTTGGTTTTGAGTTAAGTGGTATAGAGTGTATTATTGTAGAGTGCACTGACATAGAGTGCAGTGGCGTGGCGTTGAGTGGCATGGTGTGGAGTTGCACATAGTGCAATAAAGTTGCTTCACAGTAGAGTGAAGTGGTGTAGAGTGAAGTGGTATAGAGTAGAGTGTCGTAGAGTGCAGTGGTGCGGAGTAGATTAGAGTGGATTGGTGTAGGGTTTAGTGGCGTGTAGTTTAGTGGCGTGGAGTGGCAAAGAGTGTAGTGTTACAGTGTGTACTTTTGTAGAGTGCAGTGGTGCAGAGTATAATGGCTTAGAGTGCAGTGGCGTAGACAGCAGTGGTGCAGAGTAGAATAGAGTGGCATAGAGTGCAGTGAAGCAGAGTAGAATAGAGTGGCGTAGAGTGCAGTGGCATAGAGTGATTTGGTGCAGAGTAGATTAGCATGGAGGGCACTGGTTTTGAGTAAAGTGGTGTATAGGGCAGTGGCGTGAAGTGCAGTGGTGCAGAGTAGTGTGGTGCGGAGTGGTGTAGAGTTCAGTGGTGCATAGTAGAGTAGTGTGGGGTAGACTGCATTGGAATAGAGTAGAGTGGAGTGCTGTAGAGTAGAGAGGCATGGAGTGGAGTGATGCAGAGAAGAGTGCAATGACAGTGCAGAGTGGAGTGGCGTAGTGTGGAGTGGTGCTGAGTAGAGTAGAGTGGGGTGGGATAAAGTGGAGTATGCATGGTATGGTAATGTACTGCCATTACAGACAAAACATCTTCAGATGCAATTACCAATACATTTGCAATCACATACAGTTTTACTGAGAAAAGTATACAGTGCACAAATTATAATGGGTGGAAATGTCATCACCAAATGTATTGATTTGATTGTCCGCACGGTTCATTTACAGACATGTAATCATTGTTGTGTGCTAGAAAAAAAATAACATATGTACAGCCTTTCTCAAGCAGACCCCTACTAGCCAGCATGATTGTCACATACATCCTCTCACTTTGAAGTCAGAGAAAGAAAAATAAACACCAAGCTCCCAGGAAGACAGCCTGACATCTGACCTCCGTCTTTGAATGCACAGCAAATGTGACAAGATAAGAACAAGATTTAAAGGCCTGTATACTGAAAGCGAATTTGTGGAAAAATACAGCAAACTAGGTTTGGATATCAGGAGGACGAACTCGCGCAGGACAGCCTAACGCAAATATAGCCATCAAATAGAAAGCCAGAAAATGTGATTTACAAACCAAAAAGTCAGTGGTAAGCAACTGGCAGAATTATTCCTAGGTCAACTTTCTGAATATTTCCAAGATGGCTTTAGCAAACTAGACAGATGCATTGTCTGGTAGGCTGCGATCTAAAAATCCACAATTCCTGTTCCTAAAATAGAAGGAGGGACTGTCTTCAATAGTTTTTTCGCTCCCTAAAGTTTCAGGGGGCTTCAGAATTGTGAACGACTTAAAATCTCTGACCCTCTGGTTGATGTCAACAACTTTCAAAATGGAAATACTCTAGAGTATAATATCTCTAATTTGGAGAATTTCATGGCAATAATCAAATTCCAGGATGCATACTTTCACATCCTGATAGGAACAGAAAACCAACTTTTTCTGCAGTGGTTGCAGGTACTTTCCCATGACCTCACATCTGCTCCTTGTGTGTTATCTAAGAAAACTTAAACTTAACCTTCAATGATGGTCCATATATCTCGTCCGAACAGCAAAAGAACACTAAGGTTTCCTCAGATTTTGTGTTCTGAAAAGTCACTACTAGTACCAGTTTCAGGCACTTTCCTTTGGCCTCATATTTCCACTGTGTACTGTATTCACCAAGATGGTTGCCCTGTAATTGCAATGCTTCGCCTTCAGTGGTGGTCGATATAGCTCTATCTGAACTATTGGCTTCTACATGCTCGACTAGTTCCCAAAAAATTGGAAGGTCTAAGTGACTGCCCAAGATTGCCTGTTCCTTGTGGGTTTCTGCTAAACCTTTCAAACATCCAACAACTCTGTCTGAAACTTGATAAAAGCACATTTCAGAGCCGATTTATTTTATTTTATTTTATTTTATTTTGCGATTTTTAAAGCGCAAACAATTACCCATACGGGTGTCTCGGCGCTACAGAACTCTGAGCTCACTACTAAAGACGAAGGGTTAGGAGGTAGAGAAAAGCCATGTTTTAAGGCTTTTTCGAAATTTAAGAAGCGTAGGTGCAGATTTGATATGGAGTGGGAGAGTGTTCCATAGCTTAGCTGTAGCAGTGGTGAAACATCTATCTCCCCAGGTGGCCTTTCTTGTACGAGGTACATTCAGCAAGAGGGCTGTGGAAGATCGTAACGTCCTGCGTTGTTCCACTGGATGAAGAGCTTCTTTTAGATACTGGGGCCCTGGGTGGTTTAGGGTTTTATAGGCTATACATAGGGCCTTAAATTTGATTCTGCTCCTGATTGGAAGCCAGTGGAGCCTTTTGATGTGGTGGGAAGTGGGAGTGAATTTAGGAATGGAAAGTAAGGTTCTAGCCGCCGCGTTTTGCACGGTCTGCAACTTGTTGAGAACCCCTTCCTGCGCATTCAGAAGGAGTGAGTTGCAGTAGTCTGTTCTTGAAAAGACTAGAGAGCTGATGAGGGTTTTGCCGGCTGATTGAGGTAGGTATGGCAGAAGCTTTTTGATTTTTTTGAGGGTAAAAAAGGCGGAAGATACGACAGCGTTAGCATGATGGTGAAAAGTCAGCTTATTGTCGAAGATGACTCCTAGGTTCCGGACTTTTACCACTGGTTGGGGGGGGGAGCCCAACTCAGGTGGCCACCACTGTGGGGACCATGCTGGCTGCAAGCTCCCGAATGTCATCACCTCCGTTTTATCGGAGTTAAGTTTGAGGCAGTTTGATGACATCCAGGAGCTTATTGCCCTCATACCTTCCTGAAAGTTGGATGCGACACTGGCTCCATTGTTGTGCACCGATAGCACTAGTTGCGTGTCATCGGCGTACGTGGTAAGGGCTATTCCGTAAGTTTTTATTACTCTCGCTAAGTCAGATACGTAGATATTAAAGAGCGTCGGACTTAGCGAGGAGCCCTGAGGAACACCACAGGGGAGAGAGAAGGTCTGAGAAGTGAAATTCCCTACCCTGACAGTCTGCGGACGATTGGCAAGGAAAGAGGCAATTAGATCTTTAGCTGTGCCTCCTATGCCCAGCGCCAAGACACGGTCGATCAGTGTGACATGGTCGACCGTGTCAAAAGCTGCAGAGAGATCTAGGAGTATCAGAACAGCTGCCCCTCCTGTATCCATGGTTGTTCTGATTTCGTCCGCAGCTTTCAGAAGAGCTGTTTCCGTCCCGTGTCCTTGTCTAAACCCAAACTGGGTGTCATCCAGCAAGTTGTTGTCGTTAATGAATTTCGAGAGTTGGATATTCATGGACTTCTCGAAAATCTTAGCTGGGAATGGAAGGCAGGCGATGGGTCTGTAGCTTGCAGGGAGGAGAGGGTCCAGAGTAGGTTTTTTCAGTAGTGGCTTAATTATGGCTTCTTTCCAAACTGCAGGGTATATGCCTGTTGAGAACATGGCATTGCAAATGGTAACTAGTGCGGGGGAGATTGCTTCAGGGATGAGATTCAGAACGGAGGGTGGGCAGGGATCCAGAGGGGATCCTGATTTGGTACTAGCTGCCAGGCGTTGGATGAGATTTTGATCTACAGGAGTGAAAGATGAAAAGGTAGGCCGAGTATCCATGTGAGATACCAGTGGAGTGGCATGGGGGGCGGAATGGGAAAAAGTATCAAAAATGGAGCTGACTTTTTCCTTGAAGAAACTGGCCAAGGCATCTGGCAGTAACTGAGTGCCTTCTATGCGGGGCGTAGGGGGATTGGCTAGGGTATTAACTACCCGGAATAATTGTCCTATTGAATTTTTTGCCTGATCGATTTGGGTAGTGAAATAGTTACTTTTCTCGGTGGTTAACAGTCTTTTGTAGGTAGAAAGGGCATTTTTGTAAATAAGTTTGTCTACCATACTATAATTGCGGCGCCAGTGCCTTTCAAGGTTCCTACAGTGTTGTTTTTGCAAGCGTAGGGCTTCCGTAAACCATGGGGCTGATGGTGTTTTCCTGTTCCGGTGTGAACTTTTTGTCGGAGCCAGCTTATTGCATGCCATGTCTAAGTTTTTCAGGTAGTTGGAGGATGCTTTGATAGGATCTTGTTCGTTGGGAATATGGTTATCCTGCATTATCTCGGCTAGTGAGGTTAGATTAATATTTTTCCAGTCTCTGTAGGATGAAGGAGGTGATGAGGTGGAGTTTAGTTTAACAAGGTCTGTTTGAACTGTGAAGCAGATGGCTGAATGGTCAGTCCAGATGAGTGGGATTATTTGAGTAACCTTTACAAGGGAACTGTTGGTGAAAATGCCATCTAATGTATGACCTGCCTGATGAGTGGGGGAGGTTATTAGTTGTTTTAGGCCTGCGGCTGAAAGATCTGTGAGAAGTTGTGTAGTGTCCTTGTTGTTCAAAGTCTCTAGATGAAAATTGAAGTCACCTAATAGGGTAAAATGCGGGGTGTCTGCAGCCGCTTCAATTAGACTGCCTATATTTGCTAAGAACTTGGCTCTTGACCCAGGAGGGCGGTAAATCAGCAAGCCCTTAAAAGAAAATTTAGCCGAGAGGCCAAGTGTAAAAATCATAGACTCGTATTCTGGGCAGGTAAATGTTTTCGTAGTGAGTTTAAAGAGGTCTTTATAAATTATGGCAATGCCACCGCCTCTTTTTTTTGGCCTGTCTAGTCTGCATACATTGTAGTTGGTGGGGGTGGCTTCTGTAAAGTCGGGTCCCGAGGCATCATCTCCCCAAGTCTCGGTAATGAACAGGAGGTCCAGTTTGTGTGCGTCAATAAAGTCAGCTATTTCTAATTTATGTTTGGGGAGAGATCTAGCGTTTATAAGCGCTGCTTGGATCGATAAAGGGCAGTTAGTGGATGAATTTGCCTTAGGTTTATTGCAAGTGGGACAGCGAATTGGGCCGAAGCTATGGTTGGAGTAGGCTAAGATCGGTGGTTCGTGGGGTTGGTTGGCTGTGTACCTCAATTGTAGTAGGTTGACAGCAGAGTAGGTCAATCTCATCGTGTCAGAGGGTGGCCATGGTATTGAGCCTACATGGGGGTTGGCCGTTGGGCCGTCCTCGGCGCGGACGAGCGCAGACGAGCTTGCCTTATGCGCGCCTTCGTCGCGCATTCGTCGCGCCCGCTGCGCTCGTCCGCTGCGCTTCCGGGAAGGACACATATTTTATAGAGGATGACGACGGCGTTGGGGGGGTGTGGCC
Source organism: Lissotriton helveticus (assembly GCF_964261635.1). Classification (NCBI taxonomy): domain Eukaryota; kingdom Metazoa; phylum Chordata; class Amphibia; order Caudata; family Salamandridae; genus Lissotriton; species Lissotriton helveticus. Next base: position 670,121,173 of record NC_136061.1, read on the forward strand.
GACCGAGGGGGGGCGTGTCTCGTGGCTTCCCTCAGCAGGGTGATGGCGCCAAGAAAACGAGCGTTTTTTGGCTGTAGCAGCGCTCACACAGCTGCTTGTTGGTTTTTTTTAAAGAGTGCCAGGAGGTTAGTGCAAATTACAAACACAGTATTTCAATATTAAAAACAAGTAAAATCACGAGGCTGAGCTCCCGGCTTTCCGCCTCAGGAGTGGGCTCCGTTTTGCAATAGTGCGCGCTAGTGGTCAGCGCGACCTATTAGTACCTGTGGGGGGCGTGGCCGACCGAGGGGGGGCGTGTCTCGTGGCTTCCCTCAGCAGGGTGATGGCGCCAAGAAAACGAGCATTTTTTGGCTGTAGCAGCGCTCACACAGCTGCTTGTTGGTTTTTTTAAAGAGTGCCAGGAGGTTAGTGCAAATTACAAACACAGTATTTCAATATAAAAAACAAGTAAAATCACGAGGCTGAGCTCCCGGCTTTCCGCCTCAGGAGTGGCTCCGTTATGCAATAGTGCGCGCTAGTGGTCAGCGCGACCTATTAGTACCTGTGGGGGGCGTGGCCGACCGAGGGGGGGCGTGTCTCGTGGCTTCCCTCAGCAGGGTGATGGCGCCAAGAAAACGAGCGTTTTTTGGCTGTAGCAGCGCTCACACAGCTGCTTGTTGTTTTTTTTTAAAGAGTGCCAGGAGGTTAGTGCAAATTACAAACACAGTATTTCAATATTAAAAACAAGTAAAATCACGAGGCTGAGCTCCCGGCTTTCCGCCTCAGGAGTGGGCTCCGTTTTGCAATAGTGCGCGCTAGTGGTCAGCGCGACCTATTAGTACCTGTGGGGGGCGTGGCCGACTGAGGGGGGGCGTGTCTCGTGGCTTCCCTCAGCAGGGTGATGGCGCCAAGAAAACGAGCGTTTTTTGGCTGTAGCAGCGCTCACACAGCTGCTTGTTGGTTTTTTTAAGGAGTGCCAGGAGGTTAGTGCAAATTACAAACACAGTATTTCAATATTAAAAACAAGTAAAGTCACGAGGCTGAGCTCCCGGCTTTCCGCCTCAGGAGTGGGCTCCGTTTTGCAATAGTGCGCGCTAGTGGTCAGCGCGACCTATTAGTACCTGTGGGGGGCGTGGCCGACCGAGGGGGGGCGTGTCTCGTGGCTTCCCTCAGCAGGGTGATGGCGCCAAGAAAACGAGCGTTTTTTGGCTGTAGCAGCGCTCACACAGCTGCTTGTTGTTTTTTTTTAAAGAGTGCCAGGAGGTTAGTGCAAATTACAAACACAGTATTTCAATATTAAAAACAAGTAAAATCACGAGGCTGAGCTCCCGGCTTTCCGCCTCAGGAGTGGGCTCCGTTTTGCGGATGTTGTTTCTTCCAAAAGACAAAACATTGATATTGTCTCTTTTGCTATCTTACCTGAAGAAAATGGGCCTGGCTGTTGCAAGACTATGGCTTAAGGTGCTGAGTCACACGGCATCCCACATCTTCACAGCGTCATGGTCTTGTGTACATCTTTATGTGCTGATGATCCACCTGCCCACTGGAAACTGGCATCCCAAGACTTCAATGCTCTAATTACAGTCACACAGGCAGTGTGGGATTCACTTCAATGGTGGATGAATCCTGTATCGTTTTCCAAAGGTCTTCGAATCCTTCACGGACCACTAATAGTCATCACAATCGATACCAGTTCAATCAGATGGGGTTCTACACTGGGAGAACTATCAACTCAAACATGAGTAAGGTACATCAACACAGTGTGCATAACTTGTGCTCAGAGAAGAAGAGGATTTGTTTTGGCGGTCTGTCAATGTAGATTGACATAGACATTAGGTACATTTATGGTTTATCATAATTATTCATACACAACATTTATCTCATGAATGTTGAGTTTATGTATTTCCTATCCACTGAAGATTTAGGGCCAGATGTAGGTAATTCCGATTTACCTACTCTTAAATACCGAATCATACCGAATCGGTATTTAAGAGTAGGTACATTGGAAGGAGGCAGATGAAGGTAATTTTAATTTTACAATTACCGAATCTGTAAGAGTCGGTATTTACCGATTCTGTAAATACCGAATCGGTATTTCCCATTGATTCCTATGGGCCTTGAAGCCCATAGGAATCAATGGGAAATAACGATTCGGTATTTACAGAATCGGTAAATACCGAATCCTGGCATGGGGAACGGGTTGTCATTTTGACACCCTGTAGCACCCCAAATGCAGGCTTGTGTGCCATGTGTCACACATACATGCCCTAAGGGCATGTTTGTGTGTCACATGGCATAGGTGTACATGCACAGATGTGCATGTACACAGGAATTCGGTATTTTACCACCCAATAGGATTAGGTGGTAAAATAAGAAATCCTAAGGGCCTGTGGCACTGCAAACTGTGCCACCTACATATGGATTTACAGAATCGGTATATTTACTGATTTGGAAAAATACCAAAGTGGTAAATTTACCGAATCGGTAAATATACCGATTCTGTAAATTTCGACCCACCTACATGTCAAAAGCCAAATACCGGTCGGTAACGGCCGAAATCGGCCGTTACCGACCGGTATTTGGCTACCTAAATCTGGCCCTTAGTAACGTTCTACACTTCCAAGATGGAAGCTGATAGGTGTGGTGTATCTTTCTAAAAACTAAGATGGCCTCCACTTTAGTGATAATCGCATACCAAAGAAATATGAAGTAGAATGTTTCAGACATTTCTGAACTCTAGTGTATCAAGTTTTTTGTCTGGTCATATCTCGCTCAGTTTCAGACTGAATTGTACTACAACCATCTAACCATCTTTGGAAAATGATCTTTGTTTTATCAGCTGCATCCCATCCATGGAACTTATTGCTGCTGGAGCGTTACCATCTGAGTTTGTATGTATTTGGAAATTTCTTTAAAAGCGGTATTGTTTAATGACTGATCTATTGAGCTAAGACAACATTTTTGGTTGTGGAGAGATAATCTTCACTTGGTTCAGTATTTATCGTAAACTGTATTTGATATTATTCAAGGTAGTTGAAGGATTATCCTTCTGCGTATGTATGACATTACACCGCTGAACAGATACTAACATTCATATTACATGTTACAAGTGAATCACTTGTATCCACAAGCACACATAGATACAGAGTGTTACCCAACTCTAAAATGTGTATAATACCCCAAATTCTAGATAAGTTCTGCTCAGGTGACTATATAGTAAGTGTTGCTTGTTTACTTTCTTCAGGACTCAAACGAATGAGCCAAGTCCAAAGCAGGACCAAGAGAGGGTGTCATGTGTGTCTATCCCAATTCCCCTTTCCCAGGTTCCTCAGGAGTTACCTTCTAACCTCTTCAGAGCACAAGGTTGGCGAGACAGAAGCATTAAGTCCAGTCATTCCTAAGGTAGAACTGGGAGTCTGACAACACATTGGCCCTGAGCGGACAGCCAGGGGTCCTTGGATTGGAGAGAGCTGACAGCAGTGTTCAAAGTGCTTTGTTTTTGTCTCCTGTAGATTCAAGGCCATCATGTTTTAATGAGATCATACAATATGATGTCTATGACATAGAAAGGCCATTAGGGAAAGGCACATTTTCGATTACCGATACTAGTGGCAGCATGGTTGGGGGTTTGGTCAGAGAAATAGTTCCTGTTCCTAAAAGCTTCTGTGAAACTTTCAAACGATGCCAGGGCAGACTGCCAAAGCAAAATGTCCCCGTTTTACCAGAATTATTCCCTGGGCCCACTGTTTTTTTTCCAAGAAATTTGTCAGTTGTTGGGTCTCGGTTCCTGCATCTGTTTGCGCCCCCAAACAACACTCAACATCCCATATTCTGTTCCCAGTATCAGGTGGAAGGAGCACGTGGGTGGATGTTTTGATACTAAAGCGGCCTCAAAGACTAGTACATGCCTTCTCGCCTTTTCTATTGGTTCCAAAGTTGTTAGCTTGTCTAAGGCAAAACAAAAAGATGCTTATGGTAGTTGCATTTTGGCTGAGGAGGTCTTATGTTCCCCTTCTTCAAAGAACGTCAATATGGCAATATTAGGAAACCTAGGTGAGTTAATTCTATTTATATTCTCTGAAAGCTTAGTTCCAAGGAGACTAATGCTTTTGGCTTGGAAATTGATAGGAGGCTATTAGAAAAAAAATGGATAACTTCTTATTTAGCTGAAGTTGTCCAGAAATCCTGTAGGGTCTCTACATAGACAACCTATTGTTTCAACCTCAAATGTAGCTCAAGAGATTGTCGAATCCGTATTTTACATCCTCTTCTTCCCAAGAGGAAAAATGATGGCATTTGTTTGGTGTTAAGAAGGCTTTTTTGATTGCATGTTAGCTTTACCTTGCAGTCTTTACCACTTGGCACCTTTACCACGTAATCTTTACAATGCAGGTAAGTACCGGGTTATTTTTAGGTACATACAATGCACAACTTTGCCACACAGGCAAGATACATACATATACATATATATATATATATATATATATATATATATATATATATATATATATATATATATATATATATATATATATATATATATATATATATATATATATATATATATATATATATATATAAATTCAGGGAGTCACTCACATCGATTTGTAGAGTTGCCACCTGGGCTTCTGTAGGCAATTTTGTTTGCCAATAGAGACAGAATGGTTTTGCACATGATGGAAGGAACTTTGGCGAAGGGGTTCTCACTTCAATACAGTCATGGAATATGTTTCTTATTTATACTAAATCCACTAAGTACTCTAGTAAGTGGTGTTAGTAAGTGTTGTTGCTCTTTTCATCTTCTCAAAGTTGAAGGTCGTTTTAGCTTGGGTACTTCTCACCAAGACAAGGGAGGGTATGCCACGATTACTTCCTGGAATTTGCATTGCTCCTAGCCCTAATTGTCCGCATCCCAGTCATTACCAGCCTGAGGTGTTGGCGGGCGGAGGCAGTAAACACATGCAAGACACGGTAATGCGGGTGACTAAATATACACCGTCTCCACAGTCTACGCTAGTGGCGCAGCACAATTTATTGGCACAAGCTGCGTCACTCAGACCTAACCAACACTTTCCCAACATTGGGGACACTGGAGCCCCGCCTGCAGCCCTCCAGTAGTACGCATGCGTAATATACAGCCCTCCAGTAGTACGCATGCGTAATATACAGCCCTCCTTTTTCTTTACCACTCTTGCCTTCCACACGAGGCCTGGCATGTCAGGAGGTTGCTCGCCCCTTACATGCCACTGAGATTTTTTGCTGAAGTTTATGGGGCAGATTTACAAAAACTGGCGCATCCCTACATATGAGCAGGGATGCGCCAGTTATTGTGCGTCACGGCTATTGTGCGTCACGGCTCCGCCACCATGGATGCGCCGCATTTACAATGCGGCGCACCATGGGGCAAAAAACGGACAGATGCGTGACGCATCTGTGCCGTAAAGGTGACGCATTGCTGGAGTTGGGTCGCAAGCGTAACGCAGCTCCAGCAAGGCTCTGGGGTGCTCTATCTTTACAATGCTGCGTCAATCCTTACACCTGCTTCAAGCAGGCGCAGGTTTTGACGCAGCATGGGCTCAAAAGTGACTGAGTGAAATCTTGTATATTTCACTCAGCCACTTTTAGGAGGCGTTCCTGCGGCGGCGGAACACCTCCCCGCAGGAACGCCTACTTCTGGCGCAGGGCTTTACAACGTGACGCATCTCCCAGATGCATCACGTTATATATACCCTGCAGCATGGTGCTGGTTTGCGTCGCCACTGCGTCACAAAAATGACGCAACGTTGGCGTAAAAGAGGCACAAGGGGCTTGTAAATCTGCCCCGCTGTATCCTGTCTCATAGTATGGGGGGTAGCTATGCATATCACAAGTTATGACTGGGGCGCGCGCAGTTAAGACAAGAGTACTGAAGGATACCTTCGGTTCAAGTTCGCACTAAACAACAAACATACACTGTAGTCCAGCTACCACCTCTCTAAATACGATTAGTGAAAGGAAATCCCCGAAATGAGAAAATATTAATAATCATGAGGACATTGAGTCAGCTGGTAGTCCTACGCACGGGTGACGTACACATGAGAAACACACACCACCACAACACACCCACTTCCCCAGAGAGGAGCCGCAAATACAGAGGCGGCACACGGGTGAAACAAGAAACACAGGGCTAGCACGCATGCGCAAAACACATGGGTTACACTGTACTGCGCTAGTTACAGCAGTTTGAAAGACAGGCGGGAAACACGCACAAGTGACAACTGCGTGGAACGAAAGCAAGACCAGTGCTGCCTGCTCTGAGCAGAGAGGGGAGGGGCGTCTGGGATCTCGTCCCTCGAATAGTGGCAGATGGAGCCATGCTCAGACTGACAGATGGAGGGTATCCGGGGTGTGGGGAGAAAGACAAAGAAGGAGGGGGAAGGGCTGGAATAAAACGCAAGGGGGAGGGGTGAATGGTGAGTGCAAAGGGAGGGGTGCGGGCTTTCAGTTGTACATAGCGCGAACTCGACTAAAAGCGCTTTGCATTACACAAGGAGGACACGTCCATGTTTTTTAGGCACAAAGAGATGACGTGATTTGCCCAGAATCACAGGATTGATCCAGCCTTTTATTCGACAACGCCCCAGGTCGCCTCTTCCATCCAGAGCAGGAGCTCGGGCTCTGCAACAAGTGTCCTTGGGCCGAGCCCTCGGGCCGCGGCATTGATGCCTCAGAATGAAACCAAATCCCTTCACATCATTGAATAGAACAAAACATCACGCCGCCCTGAGCAGCAGCATCCCACCCCACATGCTCGGAGGAGGGAGGGGGGGAGGGGGGTCTGGAGGGCTGGAAGTTAGACGGGCAGAGTAAGAGTAACCCGCGGAACTAATTCCCACAGAGACATAAAGGCTACAACATCAAAACATGCATAATTGTACGATATTCCAAAACACCTGTAACAATAAAGGAGAGAAGCGCCACGGAGATTTCTGGGGCTTTTATTCCCAAAGTTTTGCCGCATCTAAGCTCTGCAAATGGCAACTGTTTGTACTGTCCCATTTAAAACTTTGAAAAATTAAATTCACGAGCGAGTTCGAGCGCTGCGAGGCCCAGTAAGTTGCAAAAGCGAGCTATATAAATGTCAAGTAAAATGAATATTGCGGTATTGTGCTGCACCACCGTAGATGTCATCTCGACCCAGTTAAGGTTACACTGAAGATCTGCCAAGCCTGCTTGTTCCTCAGCAAGGGAGGTGCAGTTCTTAAAGCCCCTCTGCAAGATCTCTGCGTGGCCCCGAGTAGGACAGGCATGGTGGTCTTTGACCTTTTAGCAGCTTTTTACTCTCTCACTGCATCTTTCTGTTCCCTTCGAGGGATTGAGCGCTGTTCTGCACGTGCTGTTTCCAGGGCAGGCAGCGTCCCTATTTACTTTCAGGCTTCATTTTATAGAATTAAATGAGGAGCTCCTTTAAGGGTCGTCGGATAGCCCCACTCTTGCGCATTTATATATACATGGCGCTGATTGGTTCTGTTGCTTTAATTTCCTGCTCCTGCTGTGACCACCCTGACATGTCTAACGCAGACCCTCAGGTTTTGACTGTGTGACTCGCTGAGTGAGAGATCCAGTAGCCAAGTCTGAGGTCCTGGTGGTCAGCGGCCCTACAGCTTTGATCCTATGAATGCTGCCCCCATCCAGCCCCCCATCCCAGCTTCGTTTTTGATAGTGAATTATCCCCGATGCCATAAATAAGCAAACCTACTTCTGTGGGCCAAGGCGTTGAAGAAAATCCTATCTCGCTTCAAATTCCATCCCAATAAAGGGTTATCCAAGCTGCCATGGTGCTCTGGACTTGATGATGGGAATTTCTTGTATTTGGGTCTTCCTAAATATGACACAGCCAGGCTGCAACTAATTCAGCACTCTTCAGCCCATCTAGGGTTGTATCGCTCTGTTCCAGCTATTTGGTCAAAGTTCCCTGACTGCCTCTTGCCCCCGCTCTATCTTTGTAGCCTTTTCTATTGTTCAGTGGACAATCAATGGGCGCAGCACAGTTTTTCTATAATCCTTTATTTGTTGACACAACCATTTTGTTCTTCATATGCCCGTTTCACCATTCCTGCTGTAACTAGCTCCTGCTCTGGGTGTTAATCAATTCCTTTATCAATTCAATTCAAATAGTCTTTATTCGATTACATAATCATAAAAGACATTTACATTTTAAAACAATATCCATAAGATCATTAGAATTCATTCCTTATTAAGTGCAAAATACAAGATTCCCATAAAAGTAATCCAAAGTTACTCCTTCCGGACATACAAAAATACAATAATTTAATATAAAATACATTAAAAGAAACAGCAATATTAATAATTCCTTTGACATGAACCTACTCAGAGCACCATTCAATCGCCCAGTGGAGGACAAATGGCACACAGAATCTTTTTGTGTGACTAATGATTCTCGATATCTGTGACAGAGGAGCGAGGGCAATCGGTCTCACCTGTGTGTTTTAAGGGGCGGGACCTCACGGCGGCTTTGCTTCAGTGTTGTTGCCTGAAACGGCCTGCGCGCACGGAGGAGCTGCAGTCGAGGCTTCATGGTGGATATTTGCAGAGACTTGGTGGGAAGCCTACCTGCTGGTTGTGGTGCCCTGAGGAGGACAAAGTCCGGGTGATTTTCACGGGAAGCCGGAGAGTGCTGGGAGAGTGCTTGACTACACTCCCCAGACTCCCTTGCTGATACCACTACTGCCACAGCGCCAGGAGGCGCCTACAAAGACACACCGAGATACCCGCAGCGCCCGACAGGGGCTGCCAGAGGCCGATCTGGGCTGGGCTACACTGCTGACATCTACTACGCCACACACCTTAGTGGTGAGACACTGTCGTGCCCCATTTATCTTTCCTTTTAAGTGTGTAATAGTAAGGCCAGGACCTAAAAGTTGCGAACAACAGTAGATTTGTATTATTGAAGCACTACACTCACCGCCGTGACGGGAACGGCTTGACCAGCAGCCAGCTCCCTTCTCCGCTCCAGAACACCGTGAGGGAAACGGCCAGCGAAGACCACAACTCCCAGGTGCCCCAGTGGCAGAGGCGCACCTGGGACGTCAGACACAGCGCCCTGAGGCGCCAACAAAGAGCGGAGCGCCGAGCGCTCTGTGGGGGCAAAGCACTACACTCACCGCCGTGACAGGAACGGTTTGACCAGCAGCCAGCTCCCTTCTCCGCTCCAGAACGCCGTGAGGGAAACGGCCAGCGAAGACCACAACTCCCAGGAGCCCCAGTGGCACAGGCGCACCTGGGACGTCAGACACAGCGCCCCGAGGCGCCAACAAAGAGCGGAACGCCTCCCGTCCCGCGGGACGTGCGCGGGCAGAGGGCGGGCCGTCTGTGGCCGTCAGGGGACGGAAGAGGACGGGACGGGCCACCCCCCCTTTCATTTCCCACTGAAGTTCACAAAGGTACTGTTTCCATTTGGACTAAAGCTTTTTGTTGTATATAGTGCCCTAGCAACGTAGTGGGAGACCCTGAGGTGGGGCGTTTGATCGTTATATATATTCTAGTAATTACTGACTTTGAAACGTCCCACTTCCAAAATGACCAAACGGGTAAATAAAACTATAGCCCCTGCGACACGACCACACACCAAGCTGTTGGCAGCTGAACCGCAACCTCTACCAACTCTAACGGCTATCGATAAAATGCTTCAACAGACCATTGGTGTTGTGGTTAATGCTATTGAGAACACAGAGAGGAGGCTATCGATAACAAATATAATACACAGAGGTTCAGGGGCAACAGAGGAAAATATTCTCCCACAAATGCTGAGGGAGGCTCCAAAAGCTGTCAACACAGTAAGGGAAAGGATTAGCAATAGGGGGATTAGGGAAGTTGAAGGATTAGATAGCTCAGAAGAAGGATGCCTAAAGTTGGTCTCCTGGAATATAGCCGGGCTGAAAAACAAGCTGCTTACTCCCGAGTGGGCCACCTTTATGGCAGCATATGACATCTGCCTGATGCAAGAGACCTGGGCATTAGAAGAGAGCTCGAGTGCGACCTTTGCAACGTTTGACATCTTGGCAGTATCTACAGGCAGAGGTCGCCCGTCGGGCGGGCTATCAATTTGGATAGGAACTCACCTGGGAATCCAAGCAACTAAACTCCAAACAAACTCCCCGGATATCCAATGTATCTTAATAGAACCCCCAAGCCAACTCCTAGTAGCAATAATAAACACCTACTCGAGGCCATCTAGCAACGGCCAGGAATCAGCTACATTTACAGCACTGAATTCTTTCATCCAAGGGCTAGACCCCTCTATCTCAATAATCCTCGGAGGGGATTTTAACTGCCAATTTGAACCTCTGGGTAGTCTTGAACTGGGTGACCAAGACGAGGTAGATGCATTATGGCATATCCCGGACCCGAATATTGCCCCTGTCAGGGCATGGACACCACTTGTGCTCCAAATAAAATGTTTCTCACTTGCAACATCCCTGCGGGCGTGCAATGGGAGATTGGACCCTGACCGCCCAGCAATGGCAACTTTTAATCGGGCAAACAAAACAACCATCATTGACTAATTAATGGTGGATGCTAAAAATTGGGATAAGCTAAAAGAATTTAGGGTTATTCAAAGACAGGACAGCGATCACAATGCCCTGGTAGTAACTTTTAAACCAGGGTCATTTGGATTGACCACCTCTGATCGCATACCGGCCACGATGACACTTCCTCTCACGCTGACCAACAACAGACGGAGGGTTAAGTGGCCCCACCTTGTAGATTCAACCTCGAAGATTGCCAAAATTTACCAACTCGCTATTCCCTTTATAGAGCAGATGGGGGACTCGCCTGGTTGGCATCAGGCACTAGATACGCACAAACAGCTAGTTGAGGTACTAGGGGATGTGTTTTACCCCATTAGTAGAATTAAGAAGCATGTCCCAAAAACACACCCCTGGTTTAATGATGCATGCAGGAACTCAAAAAAGGAGCTCCTTGCGGCAATTAAGGCAAAGGACAGAGCGAATATTAGGGCAGCCAGACTGTCCTACAAAAAGGAGCTGATCAGGGGCAAAAGAGAGTGGGAAGAAGACAGGTGGGAAGAACTCAGAGGTGCCCTTGTGACTAAAGATGCCAAACTATTCTGGGCATTAGTAAATTCCAATGCCAATGATGGTGGGGGGATCCCTCTACCAAATATCCCCCCCTCAGTGTGGGAGGCGCATTTCTCTGCACTCTATACTAGCCCTGTGACCGGCTATAGTGACTATTTAGATAGGTCTGGGATATTAGAGTTAGATGGTCCCTCCTGGATTTCTCCTGCCCAAGACCCCCCCCACGAGTGTCGACTGCGGGGGGCCTCGGGCATGGGAGACCGGATAGACCATAGGGACGCCGAGGCGAGGATGGCCCTGAGAAATGGTGAGAGTATCTCAGCTAAGGAGGTGGAGACTGCAATTATTAGACAACTCCCTAACAAAGCGCCAGGCCTCGATAGGGTACCGGGTGACCTTTTCCGTTCTCAGCCAAAGATCTGGGCCCCGTACCTAACTGTACTGTTTAATGCAGTCCTACTGGGGGCAAAAATACCTGACACCTGGGCGGGGGCCGAGATCGTCCCCATTTTTAAGAAGGGGAGCCCTTTGGATCCGGCAAATTATAGACCAATCAGTCTCCTGGATACTACCCAGAAACTGATGGGCCGGATACTCCTGGACAGAATATTGGGATGGGCGGAGGAGTATGAAGTTATGACTACCTTCCAGGCCGGCTTTAGATCAGGGATCTCGACTACGGACTTACTCTTTAGGCTGCAGGTCCTTTTCTGGAAGACCGTAAGTGTCGAGGGTGGCAGCCTCTACCTGGTGTTCGTTGACCTGCGTGCCGCTTTCGACCTTGTGCCGAGGGAGAGTTTATGGAGGGTCCTTAAAGACCTTGGCCTTCCCCCCTACCTATTGGAGGTCTTGAAGCGGTTTCATGAAGGGAACTATGCCCGGGTGAGGTGCGGGAAGAACGGGGAACTATCTGCACGTTTCCCTGTAACCAGAGGTGTACGCCAGGGCTGCGCCCTGGCCCCTACGCTCTTTAGTCTTTATATAAATGGCCTGGTGGGGGAACTAGATGGCGTCAGGTCGGGTGCCTGCTCTGATGTTCGCAGACGACACCCTACTGTTGTCGCGAACATCAACAGGCATCCAGCGGGTTCTGAACGTTTTTGTTTCATTCTGCGCCTCGCGGGGACTCGAGATTAATTTAGAGAAAACGAAATTTATGATCTTTGGTCCCCCGAAACGCACTCGCCCTAGCCCTACATTAAACTGCACCCTGCTCGAAAGGGTGAGAACCTTTGTATACCTGGGGGTCACTTTGACCTAGGACTTTGGTTGGGGCCCCCAGGTAGCCAAATCCACCCTAAAGCTCTCACAGATACTAGGGGGCATAGGTAAGTTTCAGCGGACAACGCATTTTAAGCCAGTCTCCCCAGCGCTCGAAATCTATAGTGTTCAAGCTAGACCTGCTGTAACCTACGGTGCAGAACTTTGGGGACATTCGAGCATAGCAAGCCTTCTCAGGGTTGAACGGGCCTTTTTGAGGAATCTGATTGGTCTACCTCAAAGCACCCGCTCATACCCTTGAGATTTGATCTAGGTGTGGAGCCCATCTCTGAACTATTAGGGGCCCGACCCCTCTTGTACTGGAGAAGGCTCTGGACAGTACCTGAGCTGGCGGACTACAGAGTGGAGTTTGCTGCTGTCTGGGGGTCGTTGAAGAGTAAGAAAATACCCTGGTTGCTCCACATCAAAACTATTGCCTATAGAATAGAAATGCCCCAAATCTGGGAGACCCCGGCGGAGAGTTGTCCAGTGGTGCGGAGAACTGAGCTGCTGGCCTCTTTGAGGCACCACAACCTAAGTTTGCTGCACCGCTTGCCAAGTATGGGCAGGTTGTCTTCGGAATTTTTGCAGGTAAAACTCGTGCCCAGAAGGGAGGAATTTTTGGATCTAATAGAACCTCCGCCTGCAAGAAAACTATATACACAACTAAGGCACGGTTGCCTGCCGCTTGGGACACTAACCTGCAAATGGACAGGTCAAGAGGAGGGAATCTTCCCTGTCTGCAATAATAGTAAAGAAGACATTGCCCATGTTTTGTTCTTTTGCCCTGCTTATAGCGCAATCCGGAGAGCTTGGCTGGTACCACTATGTAGAAATTTGAGACTAAAACATTGTGCTCAAGTCGTCAGAATTTTAAAATATGATACATCCCCTCTCATCGTGTTTTCGGTCTCCCGCTTTTTGCACGGTATGTGGCGTAGAAGGTCCACTCTGATTAATTGTGTCTAATTTTAACGTTGGCCATTCTTTGCTGATAACTGATTGTTTAATAACGTTTTAGCTGCTGGCTCTTAATTATTTTTGTATTTTATTGTATGTACATATTTTATCTGTGCTTTTATGGTCGTTGACCGAAATAAAGTTATCAAGCAAATAATTCCTTTATCACTCCTAGATCATTAATTTCTTCCAGATGCTTTGAGAAAGTCCTGTCTCACCTTTCGTAAGTTGTTGAATCCTGGATTTTTCCAATATGTCTGCATAGTTCTCTTTCCTGTCTTCTTTTCCATAGTGTCAGTTTTACACCAGGATACCTTTGAGGGCCACAGGGCGCTCTACAAGTTTTCAAATCTATTATATTTATTAAGCAATGTGATAGTTGCATATTATCATCACATGCTAATGGGTTTTATATGCAACTTTACACATGTCTCTAGATCAAGTCCAAATACCATGGACTGTGCCTCGTGCCTGCTGGGCATGACAGCAGACCATGGCTTGCTGCTTCTGCAGGAAAGGCATTGCACAGAGTGGCTTTCCAAAAGAGATACTTTTCATATGTTGCATATATATTGTTTTTGCACATTGCCCATTGAACGCAACTCTGGGTCTCACTGGGCAGGTACTTTTGGCAGAAAGATGGTACATGACCATGTCCTGTACGCTAACCTGCTGGGCATGGAAACAGGTCAGGCCTTGTGTGCAGTGTCCATGGCAGCAGGCCATACCCTACAAGCAGTGGACTGCACACAGGGTATAGAAATAAGGATTTCCACATTCTTGGTGACACAAGGCAAAGGGGAAAGTGTTGTGGCTTATAGCCGCAGGGAACGGTCTGGCACAATGCGCTGTCAGTACTGGTGTCGGAATGACCGCATACTGGGCTTGGGCGACAGCCATTTCCCATATGCAGCTCTAATACAACTTTACTGTAGACAGGAGGACTGAGTATTGCCGAGCACTGAGTTCCAATTGTGAATAGTGATACGCCATGCCCACTGAGTACTGTTACCTAGGGTCTTTGTACAGGACGTGGCCAAAGTACATGCTATGTGCCTTGGGCCTACTGAGCATGGATATTACGTCATGGCCTGCAGGTACTTTGGCCACAGAACAGAACACAGGCCGTGTCAAAGGGCATGTGTGGTGCCTGGTCGTGCAACCTGACAAGTGGTAATGGCTTGTCTCCAGGACCCACAGGTCACTGCTTGCAGGCAACGTGCCATGGCTGTTCATCTGCACAGCACCGAGGGGACATGTCTGCAGGACTTGTGGGTCATTCCCTCCATTTATTGCAATTATAGTGCTCGTGAATACAGCCTGAACTGTAGGCAATGGCCAACAAGGGGGTCATAAAAAAACACGAATTCTACTTGAAATGTAACACATATATATTATTTAAAAAATTGGGTATTTGAACTTTGTTTTCCTCTGGTTACGACCACTTTAATATGGCCAAGATACAGAAAGTATACTGTTCCTAATTACGAGACAAGGGAAAACTAGGGGAACCAGTTTTGCATGGTCATGAGATGTAGGAGGATAGGGATTCCTCATTCCTCATCTTGGAATTTAGGGCCCCCACACACCCGGCTGGGTGTCATGCTTCATCATATGGGCTGCTCCTTGTCAGGACGGAGCTGCAATACCTGATGGCTCCCTATGAGGGCCTCTTTGGCGGAGATCTTTTATTCCAAATTGCCGTTTGGTGCCGTGTGGGTGAGGAGCCAAACCAGTGTAGATGAGTGAATGGAGGTGTGTATGTAAAGCAGGAAGGCAATCAACGAACGAAATAACTTTAAGTATTGCTCGGCGATGTCGCCTCTTATCCCACAAAGTATAATTCAATGAAGAGGCAGGCGCTGGAGACTGGAATGCAGGAAACAAAGGTTTATTCTCTCCGGAGGAGAACACGTCAGATCAGACCAACAGGGAATCTTCTCGAGGTGCTCTAACTGCATCTCTGAGGCCTGGCCTTTTATACATAGGTTTATAGCTTTATTACATGTGGCACATTCTTGTTAAGGCTTTGATGTACGGAAAGACATCCTTGGAATCCCCACTTCAAGCTCGTTCCCACACATATCTACAGTAAGTGACGGCTATTCCACAACAGGATACTGTGTCGGTTCCTGGAGCGGAGTATCTGATCGGGTCGCATGGGGTGGGAGGCCTTTGATTAGTCGGAGATTCTTTGAATCGGGGCAACTGCTTACAGGAAGGGGGCCAATAAACGGCAGCTGCAGGGCCAGGTGGTGGCTTGGGAGCGGGGTAGGGCAGAGGAAGGGGGGTTCATCAAAGAACGGGGAGGTGTTGGCCGGAGGGGGGGGTGAAATGCGATTCCGAGGAAGGGTCGCGCTGGGGGGGGGGGGTCCATGCATGAGAGAGCGGGGGGTGGTCAGAGGGTGCGGGGGGGTGTTCGCAGCGCCAGGGGAACGCGCTGGTGATTGGCGAGGGGCAGAGGGGCCATGGCTGTCAAAATGGCTGCTGCTTACTAGAGCGTACGGGCCTGAGTGGGGACAAGGTGGCGCCGATTATGTTGACATCGCAAACCAGATTTTAACAGTCCTCCCTTTTCAACATATCTAGCCAGCTTGCCTAGCTGACATCCACCTTCATTAAATTCTTAACCTCAACATCGTAAATGATTTCATGCGTTCTCTCTTCATAATACAGAGTCTTAGGACGGACAGAAATATTCTTGACAGGATTGTTCATAATTATATGTAGTTGATGTGAGAGGCGGGGAGGTAGCGCATACAAAATTATATCAGCTGCGCCATACGTCAGACCTTGGAGACGGGGACATTATTTAGATGATGTAGAAAATTCGTTCGAATACAAACATGACGTCATAAAAATGTTCTGACAGAATAAGGGCTGTTATCACTTGAGGCCTGGACTCCCTGGGGATCAAAACTAAACAGCATGCTCATGTGTATAACTGGTATTTTACAATCGTAGTTAACGCCTTCTTAGTTATTCATGTACAGTTGAAAGTGACCGATGCAGTGTTTCGAAAAGCTCAATTGTGTGATATTCAATACGAAGTGGTTGGGAGAGGAATTGTAGTCAATACAAGGGACAGGCAAGGGGTGGCAATGTTCAAAAAAGGTTCGTCTCTCCAGTGTCTTATTACAGCGAGCCATCACTGGTAGGCTCTCATGGTTCTTCTTCTTTCGTTGGCGCTATTGAGCACCGGCGGTGGAGCTATGCGTCCAGCTCTTAATTCAGATTTCGCGTTGCGGGGTGTGACCATTCTTTGCTCTCGGATCTCAGTCCTGTTTTGTCCTGTTCCCTAACTAATTTTATCATAGGTACCTTTAGATGGGGTACCTGCATTTTGTTCTTCTTTCGCCAAGTTCAAAAATCCCATATAAAAAGGGGGTGGTATGGGCGTGCTTTGGGAGGCCGAGGGAAGAGGGGGTGGAGTGGGATCGGATCAAAGCGGACCAAGGAGAGCGGAATCTTTTAGCAATGAGCCCATCAATCGGGATCGACAGGCTGGGACTTCAGGCACGAACTGATCAATGAGCAGGAGGCTTCTGGATAGCCCTTCTTTTTATCACTTTCCATGCTGAGAAGGGTGCCTCGTCCCGCATCTCTTTGCTCCGTTGCTCCCCCTTGGTCGAGGCCATAGATGTTCCACGATCCGCAGCCAGGCTGTGCGTCACGTCCGTCCCCTCTCCTCCGATGACCGCATGGTATCTTTGAATAAGTAAAAAACAAATCTTAGGGAACTGGTAGGGAAGACGTTTACATACTTCATTCTCTCTCCCAACCCCAAGTAGATGGGGAAACGTTTATCGGTCACTCTATGGTGGATGTCTATTAACTCTTACATCGGTGTATGCTACTAACTCATAAATCATTGCTGTGACGCAGGTTTGCGAGTGCTCCTGCAAATTTCCATCATCAGGTCGGCTAGGTGTTTATTCCTGTATTTTACAAACGTGGCAGGAAGTCTGACATCTATCAATTACCTAGTCTATCAAAATTCAAACCGGCTTCTTCGGTAGAGACTCGTCTTTCTAACACAAGCCTTGTGGATTCATATTTTTCTCCAGGGACGGCTAAGTTTATGAAAAAGTGCGAGGTGCTATTGTCATGGGCTCACAAGTATCTGTTCGGGGAGGAACACAAGCTAAACATTTTTCTTGCTGGAGACAATGGTTAACCTTTATCAGTTTTAAGCGATGCATCTTCAAAAACAAGGTCATCAGTTATTTCTTAAAATATCCAGGGACGGCTAGTACAGAACTGGGACTATTCTGGAGGAACGGGAGTGTTTAGACGTTCTACTTTTGGGCAATGGGCGGGGCGATCTGAGCGATGGAGGTGGGGTTGTTAGAGCCCTAAAACAACAAAAACCACTGATGTATAGTTCCCGTAAAAAAAGGGCCAGATTGGGGAACATCAGTCGTCTTACCTGTCCTTTCTTTCTCAGCCAATTAAGTTCCATCATTTTACAGAAAGGAGAGGTAGTAGTGTGGCCAAATACGGTCGTTTTGTTTCTGATAATTTGTTCGAACCCTGTCGAGTTTAAGCCAATTATACATATACCGAGGAGGTACAGTGTCGTTACTTATTTAAAAGAGGGCAAGGGGCCTTCAGCGAGGAAGAAAGAAAGAAAGAAAGAGAGAGAGAGAGAGAGAGAGAGAGAGAGAGGGAGAGAGAGAGAGAGAGAGAGAGAGACGTGCGCATCAAGTAGGCTATTTGGTACACGTACGACATAAAACAAGGGAGAGAGAGAGACAAACGTGTACGATAATAGGCTACTTGGTGCACACACAACATAGAGCAACACGGGTCAGGTTTACGTACAAGAACACAAGCTGAGGGAAAACATAAATTCAACGTTCACGTACACACAAATACCGGATAGGGTGTGACAGTACATACATCAAACGCAGAAATCTAAGACGAAGACACAGAGCTATTTTGGGTAAGGGGACCTTTCTTTTCCTTTCCTTTTTCTATGCGCGCTGCGTATTTTCAGTATTCTCCGTAATTCTTTTTGGGGGGGGTGGGGTCGGACTTTTCACTCCCCTCCCTTTCTGGGCAATTTTGTTGGAGGCCTCATTTAAAAAAAATACTTACTCCTCTTTTTCCGGTCGGACATTAGTCCAGTCGTGCTTATACTCACGGTGGAGCCTTCCAACCTCTGGGCAGGCGGTGATCAAAAACCGGGACAGAGGAGGGGTATCGGTCGGGCGTTCAGTGGTACACCTCTTATTTTTTTTTTTTTTTATGTGGTGAATCTAAAACATGCCAATATCCCCAACCCCTGGACTGAGGGAGAGTTGTTTCTTCAGACGAGGAGTTACCATATTCGGGCTTATTTCCCCATCCCCTTGATCGGTAGACCAGCATTTCAGTCATACAAAAGACGTTCTCTCCAACGACCCGGGCATATGCAATACATACACATTCATACCGTACAATCAGGGCAGGTACGCACAGTCACACCATACAATTTTTTTTTTCACGTTCCCAGTGATGGTCTGCACTCCATGCAATATCTCACAGCGCTTGTCTATGTCTTTCCCTACATGGAGCACGGTGCGGTCCATGTCCACTCCATTCTTCAGTCAGAACTCCGATGTAACCTACAGAGGAGGAAAAAAAGGGGGGGGGATACAGCATTCAGAGCACGTCAGCGCGCGCAAACACGAAAAAGATTCTACTTACCATGTATCAGACTAGCTGCAGGAACGTGTGATACAACAGATCTTGGCTATCCCTTTCGCATTATTTTTCTGTGTAACATATCCTCCCCTTCTTATGATGCCAAAAATGTTTCATTTTGTTTGTCTCTAAATTCGAGTTCCCTCTTCGTGTATTTGTTTCTCAATTGGTCGTATTTTATGGGACAAAATACCACACCTTACATTCGGCAGATACCTTAAGCTACGGTCGACCATTTTCTAACAATTCTGGAAAAAGGTAGGTGGGACGGATACAAATTTCAATCAATCCAAAATTCAGGCAAAGGGTCTGCATTATCTGTCTTCTATTGTTTGGGAATAACAGCCATTATTCAAAAACCCTACCAACCTAGACGATTGTTATGACGCTGATTCCATACTTCCTTCGAAAACTCTTTATTGCAAAAATGTCAGTATACAAATACGGGCCTACAACCGCGTGGGCCGGCCACGGAGCAAACTGGAATCGTATATGATGAGGGGACATTTACACTGTAGAAAAAACGTAACGGGCGGGCCATTAGGTTGCAGGAACTAAGGTGTCTAACAGTTGCGGAATCGGTGGACGTTAATTTTATAATCAAGGTACGACAGGACCAGTTACAATGAAATTATCTAGATATACATTTGCGGGCAAGTACCATGAGTAACGTTAATTCGAACTTTCAATAGTACAGTAATCAATAATACATCAGAACTTAATATCAATAGGGATGTCCAAATGTTCAATCAGTACCCGTCCCCGCCCGCCATGTGCTCCAAAACTGCATACATATCTCATGATATCAAGGCTGAGCAACCAGTACACATCAAGGAGTTGCGAGTCTCATTTATACCGGCGCCATTTTGGGCGAGGCCGGGCAGGTCCAGAATATAGTCAAAATGTCTCCACCAACCAGCGGTCGGACCAGAACCCCTTTCGGCAGTCCAAAGAGTTCAGTTAAATGACAACAGAAGGGACAGGCAACAAGAACCATCAGTCAAAGAGGGGAGGGCAAGTTCTTCCCTACCGGGTGATGTTGGGGCTCCACCGGAACTGATCGAATTGGTAGTCTACAGTGTTTCTGGATGTTTCAGACTGAAGCTGGCGTCAGCATGAGAGCACCACCATCCCGTGGCTACGTCGTGGCCATTCCGCGAGCAATCATGGCAGTCGCTCCCCACCGGAAGCCTGCGGGAGTCGGGGGCCCCGGTGACTCTTGTAGAATCTTCAAGGCTGAGGGGACGCTTTCGGGAATGGGGCCCATGCCCTAGCAGTCAAGCGTCCGAGTTCCAGGGTTGCCCAGAGCCATCCTTGCAGGCCAGACCCAAGTCTGTGGAGCCGACCGCCATTTCGTGAGCTCCGTGGCAGCCGTCTGTCGCTGTACCGCAAGAGTGGGTGCAATTCAGCCGGATGGTGGGTGAGACGCTGTAGCCGCAAGAGCAGGCGAAACTCAACCGGCCGAGTGAGGCACTGTGCCGCAAGAGCGGGTGAGACTCAGCTGGCCGAGCGAGGCACTATGCCGTAAGAGCGGGTGCATCTCAGCTGGCCGAGTGAAGCGCTGGGGTGCAGCTGAGGAACCTCCACCTGGGGAGGTGGGGGAGGCTCGTTCGCGCCGCCTCTCCCTCCCAGTGCACCCCACGCCGTCTCCTGGCGCAGGTATATGTGATGGTCGGACCAGGCAATAAGAGGGGGGGGTCATCAGCAAGGCATTCACCCCCCCCACCCGTGGCTCGCTGGATGCCACCTCAGGGTGGACGAATGGGAAGGCCAGTACAACAACATCGTGGCCGAGGTGCTTCCGGCCCATCCACCCAACGACCTCTTCGGCCGATGGCTGCCAGCAAGGCCCCGCCCTATACGTGCCGGGGGCCTCGTCTTCCGGATGGGCGTAGCTGCGGACCTGCTGCACTTCGGGAGTTTCCGGAATGGGGGTAGGTATCTGTTAACTTTTATCTGTATCATGTTGCCGTTATTGGGCGTGGTGGGCGGTGGGGCAGACATGTTTGGGCAGCGGGGACGGAGGAGTCGAGCTGCCTTGCGTCCATCGCGGCTTCGAACTTGGCTCCTCCCACTAGTTTCATATTTCTCGTAAGGGGCTATTCTTAGTACTTCTATTTTAGCGGGGTAAAAAGGATCTCATCAGTGGCCTACTGATTTTGTTCGATTTCTTCCGTTTTTCTTAGTGATTTTTTATTAGTTTGCTAGAAAGATATAGCGGCTAATCCGTATTCTATATACATGTCCTTTTTATTAGGGGTGCCCTCCGGTGGAGCCGGATGATCTACCTCTAATAAACGGTCCGGGTAGAACCAATTACCAATCAGTGGGGAGAAGATAGGCATGACAGATTACAAAAAGGGGGGAGAAAGGTCCGCACTACCTATCTTTTCACTGCTTGCAAAGGCTAGACAGAATATTGCTATTCTACGTTGTTTGCAGACAGTGAATGCTTCAAGAGAACTAGATCCAAATAAATAACCAGTGGGGAGAAGATAGGCACGACAGATTACAAAGGGGGACAAAAGTCTGCGCTACCTATCCTTCACTATCTGTAAAGGGAGAGAGAATATTTCTATCCCTCACCGTTTGCAGACAGGGAATGCCTCAAAAAGGAGCTACTCTGACAATCAAAGAAAAGGGAGCTACCCTGACAATCAATCAATCAAACAAACAGTGGGGAGAAAAGATAGGCATGACAGATTACAAAGGGGGACAAAATCCGCGTTACCCACCCTTCACTATCCACAAAGGAAGATAGAGTATTTGTACTCTTCCTCGTTTGTAAGCAGCGAATGTCTCAAAGAACCATCATCGTTTCGCAATTTGTCGTTTTTACACGACCTTACCCGGACCGCATGGGCTGTTTCTCGTCTTCCGCGTCCAGCGCCCGATCGTCCTCCAATCTCCGATATTGCCACGGTACTCCTGATGGTTCCCAGTCAGGACCGTAGATCACTCGGGAGAGGTCGGTTCGGAAGCAGTGAAGTTCGGATGATCGGCTGTCAGACGAGGGTCTATCGGACAGGAGCTCTCCCGATCGTTGCAGTCGTTCACTCTGTCGTCAGGACCTCTCCCACTGGATCCACGTGTCGCTGATGGGCCCCACGCTTGGGACGCCAATTGTAAAGCAGGAAGGCAATCAACGAACGAAATAACTTTAAGTATTGCTCGGCGATGTCGCCTCTTATCCCACAAAGTATAATTCAATGAAGAGGCAGGCACTGGAGACTGGAAGGCAGGAAACAAAGGTTTATTCTCTCCGGAGGAGAACACGTCAGATCAGACCAACAGGGAATCTTCTCGAGGTGCTCTAACTGCATCTCTGAGGCCTGGCCTTTTATACACAGGTTTATAGCTTTATTACATGTGGCACATTCTTGTTAAGGCTTTGATGTACGGAAAGACATCCTTGGAATCCCCACTTCAAGCTCGTTCCCACACATATCTACAGTAAGTGACGGCTATTCCACAACAGGATACTGCGTCGGTTCCTGGAGCGGAGTATCTGATCGGGTCACATGGGGTGGGAGGCCTTTGATTAGTCGGAGATTCTTTGAATCGGGGCAACTGCTTACAGGAAGGGGGCCAATAAACTGCAGCTGCAGGGCCAGGTGGTGGCTTGGGAGCGGGGTAGGGCAGAGGGAGGGGGGTTCATCAAAGGACGGGGAGGTGTTGGCCGGAGGGGGGGGGGTGAAATGCGCTTCCGAGGAAGGGTCGCGCTGGGGGGGAGGGGGGGTCCATGCATGAGAGAGCGGGGGGTGGTCAGAGGGTGCGGGGGGTGTTCGCAGCGCCAGGGGAACGCGCTGGTGATCGGCGAGGGGCAGAGGGGCCATGGCTTTCAAAATGGCTGCTGCTTACTAGAGCGTACGGGCCTGAGTGGGGACAAGGTGGCGTCGATTATGTTGACATCGCAAACCAGATTTTAACAGTGTAACCTGAAGGAATTTAAAAACAGGTTTGGAGGTACCAAAGAAAACAAATTAATGGCCTCATAGGACATCCCATGACCACGCAGAACCGGTTCCCCTAGTTTTCCCTTGTCTCGTAATTAAGAACAGCATACTTTCTGTATCTTTACTAAGTTTGGGCACATATGCTAGACCTGTCCAAAAAGCCCAGAGTCCCTCCTTTGTGATTGGTCACTTTAATATGGCCGCCATGATCAGGGATGCTCTAGTGTTCAACCATCAAGCGTGCATCGTACAATTAATTAAACTGTAGGACACACGGCTCATACTGTCTCTTCACCTCTGAGGAAACCGGAGCCGTCGTGTTTAAATCATAGGCCTCCCTTGATGCAAGCGCCTCCACACCACGTGGTAAGTGCTGCACAGGACGTTATTTCTTTAGATCTAGAGACTAGAGATGGTGTTGCCTATTTTGATTTTGTTCTAGCTTACACTTACAGCTATTGACTGGCTATTAAGTCATGTATGACTCTGCCACCATTAGGAATACGTAACTAGTGAGTTTAGTCAGTACCTGTTATATATCTGGCTGATAGTTCCAGTCTTTTGGCCCTGCACAGCCATATTTAATCCTTTTCACTTTCCCTTTTTAGACCAAACCTGGTCTATTTCTACATATGGGCAAAGGTAGATTTTTCTGTCATTTTTTAAAATACTTTTTTATTTCTCAAGTGCATAAACCACAGATTTTCACGCCGTTTTGTACCTCCATACTCCGTTTTTGCAGTGAGGCAGGCGTGTATTCACCGTTGCAGTGTTTCGGTTTCTTTCCGTTATAGACAACATCGGGGTTATCAGATTATACAAAATGCAGTTAGTCCTGAAGATGGCCTCATGTACTGACCACAATAGGAGACCGAAATGTCTGTGCAGTTTCCGCTACTCTTTTGCAAATCATTAACCATAGGAAAAAATCCTACATCATATGGGTCTGTTCTTCAGATTGTTCTTTATTAGAGAGTGGAGTTGACATATGTCTGACTCATAAGTGGTCAATGATATTATATGGACACACTGCACACGGGATAGATTAATGCCTGATTATTTTCTGTATACGCCTGTTAATGTATGTATACCTAAAATACACACAAAAGCCAATGCAGGTAACCGCGGAGGGGTGGTGGAGCCGAGTTGGGGGATTTGACAGATGATATAAGGGGAAATTAAATAAATAATTAATTTTCCCTTGTCGGCTTCTGTCAAGCCCCCCCACACACCCTCCCACTCCAAACCAGGCCCACCACTCTTACCTGCACTTGCCGCTCCTGAGTCAATGTCAATATCTATATACTTGTAGACCTGTTTTTTTCATTTATTTTCCTTATTTGAAATATATCGCTCTCTCTTCGTTGTTTCCAGCACTCTCGGGGTTCGTTGTACCATCGTTTTTATTGCATTAGCAAAACATGTCGCGTTTCGGCGTGCGCCTTCATCAAATGTTTTACACACACCTCAAAACCGGCATTTTTTATACAAAAAATCAATCATCACTGCTTTCCCGATCACGTGATTTCCAGGAACATAAAATGAAAGACGGACTTTCCTTACTGTCGCAAAGCCACCATATTGGAATGGTTACAGCAATGAGGATTAAATTTTTGTATAAAAAATGCCGGTTTTGAGGTGTGCGTGTAAAACATTTGAAGAAGGCGCTTGCCGTAACGCGTCATGTTTTGCTAATGCAATAAAAACGGATGGTACAACGAACCCCGAGAGTGCCTATCTTCCTGGAAACAACGAAGAGAGAGCGATAATATATAAATATATATATATATATATATATGTGTATATATATATATATATATATATATATATATATATATATATATATATATATATATATATATATATATTCTTCTGCTCTCCAAAAGAAGAAAGGATTCGCACCCACGGGTACTTTTTCCAAGTATCTGTTTTAATTTTCAGATAGAACTTGCACAACCAACGCGTTTCGGTGTCAGCTGACACCTTGATCACGGTCGGAAAATACCACTCTTGCTTTCACATATGTACAGGTTTAAAATTAGTAATCACATGACTTCCTGTTTCCTCACAGATAGGATTTCTGGTACATGTAGTTGGAAAACGACTTATTGGATTTTTTCCAGTTCTTAATCATTACATTCCCAAGACTCTCTTTAAATCAAATTACATTTCATTTTGGTATGATTATTAGGAGTCAAACACCTTATTCGTCAAGTTGAATTAACAATTAAGTTTTCTAGTTGTGCCCTCCAGTGGGCATTTGTATTTTGTTCATTTTATTCCTTTGTATATCTTTAGATCAGTGGTTTGCCAAATGATGTTTGACTCATATTTTCTGTTTGAAACATATTTGATCAACTATATTTACAGATCAAAACAAACCAAAAGAGAAAGGAAAAGGGAGGAGGGGAGTGGCGGGGGGGGGGGGAGGGAGGGGTATGAGGGAGGGAAGATAGATCGGAGGGGTTTGGGGTTAAGAGTTGTGATTCAATTAATGCATTGTAGGCAATAAGTCCTTACCGAATATATATATATATATATATATATATATATATATATATATATATAAATATATATATTTTAAACGAAACGTGATGTACATATATATATATATATATATATATATATATATATATATATATATATATATATATATGCCACTGCAGTCGTCCAGCATGAACCAGCACTCCCCAATGTCCTGGGGCACCGCCAATCCAAAAGAACGAAAGCTGACCCAGTGTTAAGGTGAAGAAATATTTATTCAGTTCCGTTGCATCGCCACCAGCATAACGTTTCGGCCTGCTCAGAGGCCTTGGTCACATATATATATGGAAATGTATCTGGCATGGTTGGGCTGCAAACTTTTCTATTCACAATAGGACACTCGTGGTCTGATTCACAAAGGTAAACTTTCATGTAAGTTTATGATTGGTTGCTATTCACAAATGTATTTTACAAGTGACATCTTCACAGATGCGGACTCTCCTGACTTAAAAAGATAGAACTGTCCTATCTATCACCTTGTTGGTTTTGTATTTGACACCCTAAGTGTGCCGGATATGTCTAGGCGTGTGTCCCGGACTCATTGTGCCACTAGAAGCAAGTAATACCCAACTGAAGAGCTAATAACAAGGGCGAAACCGGCCCTGGATTGCTTGTGGTCTAGTTCAGGGAGGACCTGGTCAGGCAATTCGAGTTGAACTGTTCCCATGAGGAACAACGTCATGACTGATTTGCATATGGCTGGGTCCAAATTGAGATGGCATAGTGGGTGAAAAATGATGGATTGGGACGCGGCCCGAGTGATTGCCAGAGGCTGAGATTAATTCAAGCATTCCAGCCATCACTTTGCACTTGACACAATTGGAACAGCGCATTTCCAACTCAGAGGATGGGGCGGCGGTGTGCGCGGAGCAGCACCAGCAGATGGAAGAAGCCACTCTCCCACAGGAGCACCCCCTAAGTCTAATGATGGTCTGAGACCAAGTGTGGGTTTTCGAAAATTAAACACTACCACGCTGAAGAATTCCTATCCATTACCTTTGATTTCTGTATTCCTTGATCAAATTTGCACTGCTTTGCTTCTCATCAAAGTATACTTGTGGGAGCATATAATTTAGTTCATATGATAGCAAGTGATGGGTGGAACATTGCTTTTAACACAATATGGACATTTTGAACATTAAGTCATACTGTTCGGCTTATGCAATGCAACAGCATCCTTTCAACATTTGGTAACATTTTGTCTTTCAAGCCATTCTGGATATGTTTGTCATCCTGTACCTAGACAACATCTAATTCTTTCTAAGGACTTGAAATCCCACGGACAACATGTCAAGGAATCAGTATGAATTCACACAAAGTCTCCGCAGTAGTGAAATGGCCCTGTCCACGACATGTGAACAATATACGGAAATTATTTGGTTTTACCAACATTTATGGACACTTCATTGAATCATTTCAGTTAACAACTCAAAATGCAAGCAGACTTTCTGTCTTTGTTAATGTTTGTTATAATTTTCTGGTACCATCAACACCGAGGGGTCTCATTCCGGAATGTGGTTTCTTTGTCTTTTGTGGGTCTCCTTGCAAAAAGTGGGCCACCTTGTGCCCTCATCAACACAACCATTAGCCTTAGTAATCATTGTATGCTGCTATCAGATATACATCATCAAATATGGCATAATTTGGCACTTTCTAATCAGTGCTTAATTTGTGCCGGTGCTTTCCGGTGCTTAGCACCAGCACTTAAATGTCAGGGCCGGGGCTACGCTTCTCCTTTGATGATTTATTTTTGTCCGTAAAAAATAAATCTTTTTACTGCTACAGACTGTGCAGCAGCAGCTGCAGACACAGGCCCGGCCGGCGGCCGCATCGTGTACTGTGTTCGTTCTCATCATGTCGAAGTGTGACTCATCAGCAGTCATCATGTGTAGTGTTTTTTATCCCGCCCGCGCCCGCAAGCCAAGTTGCACTTTAATTTGCGAGTGAGTGCCTACCTGGCTGTCCGCCGGCCGCCCGCGACTCACATTTCTAATTTCTATCTATCTCAATCATCACCGTCATCATGTGAGATAATAGGTAGCCAGGCCCCGGCCTGCCCAGGCCAAGATAGAATATAAAATTGAGTGTATATATAAATATATATATTGTGCCAGCCAACTAGTTTCGTTTCACGTGGGACCGGACGCCGATGCAGAGAGTGAGAGTTTGAACTTGTTGACAGTTTCGGTTTGAGTGGGTGGGTGGGCGGGCCGCAGGTTCTGATGGGGGTAGTCAGGGGCTGTCCTGTGTGCGCGCGGTAGCGCGCGCAGCCGCTGATTGGTTTCAGTATGGCTCAGGCAGGCTGCCAGTTGCCACCAGTTGCCACGCCCCAGCATAACCTGCGCACAGTCACATCAACAGCAGGCGCCCCCCCCCCCACCACGCCACGGCCCACGACGACCACGAAGCCGACGGGCAGAGCTGGGCTGTCCTCTCCTGTCCGCACTGGCTGTCCTCCTCCTGAGTCCTGCTGAAACTGCAAGCAGGCAGCAGCAGCAAGCAGAACCGACTGAGCAGCAGCATCCAGTCAGTGTGCGTGTCCCTGCCGACCGGCCTACTACCACCAATAACGGTAAGCACCACGTTAAGCTGCATAATTGAATCAATTGTGTTATTTCGCAAAACTGTATGGCAATTTATGCAGAATGCCATCACCGGGCGCCGGGCGGGATGGTGTTCGTCCAGACACCACCTGACCTTCCCGTGAAGAAAACGATCATTTTTTAATTACACAGTACACTAGTCTATTACACATGAATGAATGATCAAATACCCGGGCGGGGCGGGCCGCTGGCCATCATCACAGATCGTGGTGGCACTGAGGTGTTAACGCCACCGGAGAAGGGGGTGCTGCCGCGCCTGTGTGTGATGATGATGATTGATGAATGATATGATATGAGACATGAAGGCAGGGGAGGGCGCTGGCCGCTGGTGGATGCCACATTGCCACAGTCATTTAGGTTTAGCTGGGCTGGGCTCGGGCGTCGGGCCTAAATTCCCACAATAGTTAGTGGTGGCTAGGCCTCGGGCTCGTTTTCATGTGAGGGCGGCTCTCTTCTCTTGTAGGGCTTCGTGTGCAGTACTGTTCGTGTGTCGTGTCTCTGCTTCACACAGGCTTCGTGGCTGTGCACCCTAGTATAGCAATGCCAATCTGGATTTATAAAAGCGCACCAGTCTGGCGCAGATGCCTGTCTTTATTTGGCAAATGGCGTCAGTCACATGTCAGGTGAGACCGCGAGAGACGGGAGTGAGTGACTGACTTAGGTCACAGCCCTGCCCGCCTCTCAAAGAGGCTGACCGTCTGAGAAATTTCCTGATATGGATATCGATATTTGTATCTGTGCCATTTTTCTTGGAGGAGAGGCCTATTTCGGCGTTGTACTGGTTTGTTTGTACCGATGTCGCCCATGGATGTATGCACTGGCACTAGTCTTGAGTGTGTCTACCATTTAGCATCTGATACCGGGCCTCAGTCTGTCAGTGCTGATTTCTTGACCAGGCGGGCCCCACAGGCATGCTGGCCCCACCCTTCACATTGCCGCATATATTCTCCTCCCAGAGGCCCCATATACAGTGCATAAATTAAATATTAATGTGATGTGCGACACTCTCCTGCAAAGGAATTATGCTCCAGTGTGTGTTGTTGTGCCACTGTGATCGTTGTGGAAGATTGCGAAGTTACATCACCTTAATGCACAATCCTGTCTCGGGCCGGCACATTTCTCCAATTCAGTTTAGGGATACATAGTTGTGTATGTTCAAAGGTAGCCTACAGTGGATAGTGGTGGGCACTTAGAGGCGAGCACTAACTTCTGGGGACCAAGATTCTTCACCTCCCAACAACATCTCTGCTTCCGGGAGAGGCCAGCTCGGGTGGTTAACGCGCCTGTGGCAGCGGCCTGACTAACCTGCAGGCTACAGGCGCGAACCTGGCAAGCTCTCTCAACATTTCTTGCTATAAAATGCCCACAGTTGGGATGTAAATCCGGAGTATGTACCTCTAATAATGAACTCAGTTTGTGGCTGTGACTAGCGCAATTTAGACAGGGCTTTACAATTATGAGGCAGTGGAAGGCTAATTTGAGTATCAGAATTAACTCAATGATGCGGCAAGGCCAGGTACGCACACTATGTGGCGCCCCTTTATTTGAAAACAGCTCTACAGAAAAGAATAGTGATTCAACGTTAGCATTCAAGATATGGGGCTTTTATGAGTTGTGCAACGGACCAGTAATGTTTCCAAAATGCTAGAGCTTTGTCAAATGCCTGCAGCTGCGGCAGGGGGCGTGTGACCTGTCACCTTAGATTCAAGAGGCACGGGAACCAGCTAGCGCCCAGAAACGGGCCTGCAGCCGACGTGCACCAGTTTCAATCAGCAGGGTCTAAAACCATTTTTGGTAATAGCTACAAATCTTGCAGCCGATGATTAAGGTGATTGCTGACGTCACCGCCGCACAATCCTCTGTCCCACTGGCTAGGGCCTTCAATATAGTTATAATAAAACAATATGGCCTCAAAAGAGGAGGAATAGGGACTGGCAGGGAAATGAGGGGCTGATAGAGTCTCAAAAACTCCAGTTCAGTTACATGACGCATTGACGCCTTCAATAGTACTTTCAAATATAATTTATAGCTTGAAGGCGAAGGTGAACCAGAAAAATTACCTTGTCCTGTTCCTTCATGGGCTTGCGTCCTAGACTCAGCCCTTTTACAACCGCTGGCCTTCACACGGTTTACTACATTACTGTGTCTGTCCACCAGATCTATGGACTGCTCTCTTCCACCCTCGGCACAGTATCACAGCTTATTTGTACAGTGCGTGCCTCTAGTACTGCTAAAAATCCATCTGACATGAGTGCACACAATTCAGGACACTCCTAGGCCAGACTGGTATCTTCAGCAGTATGGGCTGCACTCACACTCGTGCCAGCAACTAGAAAATTACTCGTTTGTTGTGAGCTGCATTCTGATTGGCTTAGCAGCCAGGGATCAGATCCCCAACTTACATGATGCTGGCGACAGTGCTAGAATCTTTCATGGCCCTTCTGAGACCCCAGAGTTACTGAGGTGCGGTCAGAATTAGTGTGCAGGCAGCAGTGTTGTGAGGGAGGTGTAGGGTTGACAAGTGGCAGCTGGAGGCAAAAGGTGAGACAGGAGCACGAGAACTTCAAGGGGAGAGTCCACTAATGACAGAATGCCAAGGACAAGGATACCATTGGCCTGAAGCAGGCTGGCAGATGAGGGTCATAATCCCATAGGCCCCTGTGTGATGAGGATAACACCCGCCCGCTGCTTGACACAAAGAACAGAATACACTACCAGTGCTGTCCGATGATGGCCTCAGCGAAACCACACACTACATTCAATAATAAAATAATGCAAATCGGGTTAAAGAAGCATGTCGCCTGACCTGAGCAGCTCTCCACGCCTGCTTCCGGAATACCTACGAATATTACAGATTCACCTGTTGATTTGATCAACTTTCCCCAGTGTGAGCCCTGAGCCGAGATTACACACAGCACAAAGGGGTTGTTGAATGCACACTTCTGGATGTCGGAGGACCCTTACCCTCACTCCCTATACATTCCCCAGCCCCCACCATGGCAGAGCAGCTGTCTCCTATTACTTACCAATTGTGTTGAGTCTGTCACAGAGGTTTAAAATTTCACGCGATTCGCAAATGCTTTGTCAATATCTAATTTACAATTAAATGCAACCGGCACACCTGGGGTCAAATATTTGTGTCTCTGCACTTCAGCTTTTGGTTACAAGAAGCAGAGAGGTGAAGTGACTTGCCAAGGATCACTGCACTGGCTGTTCTGAGGTAGGATTGATAGCAAGGTTTAAAGACGCACAGCCCCCATGTTGTCTTCAGCACATCTCACGCACTCATGTAAGGCTCCCATTCTGAAATTCAGATCATTTATTATATTTGACTTTTAGCAGTGCCACTTGAAGATGTGGGTGGAGCTAATAGAGTAAGTGGGTGGGGCCAGTGGAGGGAGTGGGTGGAGCCAGAAAAAATTGGGTGTGGCCTCCGACAAACATTTTAGCACCTGCACTTCATATTTTACAAATTAAGCACTGTTTCTAATCCTCCCCCAGCTTCCTGTCCAGCTTCCTGTCCTGTTAATACTGAGAAGGGTGGGAAGAGAGGTGACCCTTTGAACTCCCCACAGAGGGATTTGCCCACTACTCATCCTTTGATTCCTGCATGCATGCTTCAAAAAAATTAGGATGGCTCTCTGATGGAGTGAATGAATCACTTCTGCTACAGTTCAAATTACTAAAAGGAAACAAAAAGTATCACACCTTCATGGTGTGGCTAACGACTTGTTATTTTCTAATAATAAAAGCATTTACTTGAAATGGCACTTTTATTCAAAGCTCTTTGTACAGAGAATTACTATGCAATCATTATCATGGTATCGGATCACGTATTTTGTCCATTGACCTTGGAAGGTGAGTTGGCCATGCCAGGAAAATGACATATCACCTGTTGCTGAAATATAAACACACACATACTGCACCCCTACTACATACTATGAGGCATAATTACAAAAACTGATGTATCTGCATCGCTGCGTCAGATTTCTTGCGCCTGACGCGTATGCTCTAATGACGCCATGGATGCGCTGTAGTTACAATATAGTGCTCCATGGCTCAAGGATTCATGGACGTGTCAGAAATCCTTATGGATCTTTTGCCGCTAAAGTGACGCATTTCTGGAATTGGTCGTGAGACTGACGCAACTCCAGCAATCCGTCAGAAAACAAAGGCGAACCCGATATTAAAAGCCATGCTTCAATCCTTATTCCTGGTTTGAGAATGTGTAGGAACTTTGACACAGTCAAGTATTAGAGGGACGCAGTGAAAAGTTATAAATTTCACTGCATCAGTTCTATGTGGCTTTAACGTGGGAAAGCCTATCCTCCATACATTACACCTGCCGCAGGTATAATGTATGTAGGCCTCTACAAACTGATGCATTGGGCCCAATACATCAGTTTGTAAATATGGAGCAGTGAAGAGCACTGATTGCTCCACTGCTGCGCAAAAAAAAGTGACGCTGTGGCGGTGCTAGCGCCTTGTAAATATGCCCCATAGTTCTAAACTATTGAGTGCGTAATCGACTGAACTTTATATTAATAAAAAAGATGCAGTTTGAATGCTAAGCTCTAACAAAAGACGGAATACATGCAACATAGAGAGCGTGCTGGCCTTGTAAACACATATCATTTAAACTTTCAATACTCGGTATTTGACCGAATCCTGTTAAATACTGGTGTAAAACATGGCTGTGATGTCACATCGTATGATGTCATTATACCATGTGTATGTTAATTATCATCACCTCTTCGTCCAGGGGTGATACTCGGACTTTAGATTATAGATTGTAACCCCAAAATAGCTCAGGGTGATAAATAGTGCGTCTACTGGGGAGACTGGTGTCTAACCAAGAGTTCTGTTGACATTTCTTGTTTGCAGTTTCAAATAGCACGAACTCGACCCTGATGTATTGGGGCGTTTTACACGAGCAGGCGCAGCACTTTCATGGCAGAAGGTCGCATCCTGTCGCTATCCACCCGGCGTTACAGGTCGGAGGCGCGCTGCTATTGCTGTGAAAATAAATAACCATGAAACGTGGACGTCACAGGTCTCAGTCCGAACCAAACACATTAGAGTGGCTGATTATATGTGACAATCCCTTTTATTGACAGGGTCACCTGACTGGTGACGCCTGTGGTGGGTGGGTGTCTAGTGTGGGTTACATCAGTATTGAAACACTAGACTGTATCCAGCCGGATACTACAAATCCCAGTCAAAGGAATCATGGGATTAACATGTCTGCTGCATAGATCTCGCTCTATACTGAGGGTCACTGGTTCCAGAGCCTGTAAAACAGCCCAGGTGATTAATGCCCTCGTTACACAGAGAAGTCTGTGTATGTTGCCGGGCATAATTACCCCTTGGTTGGTGTCCCAGCAGACTGACAAATTACTTCGTCTGTGGTAGATAACAATGAGAATTTTACATAGTATAATGACAAAGGTTATTTCCAGAACTTAAAATATGCAAGGCTGTGACTGCATGCTTTATTCAGTGTCATATTATTAACTCAAAAATGAGACTCTGCAGAGGTACGAGTGGGCTGCCTAAATACTGTAGATGAGAGCGACGCTTGGTGGAGAGCGCCACTTGGTGGCTAACAGGAGTTTTAATATTATTAGCTCACAATTTGCAGTCGAATTTCATTGCTGCATCTTACAGATTGGATGAGTTACAGAAGAGACACGCGGGATCTGTTTTTATATCTTTTCGAATCTTCCTAGCATAAGTATTGGAGTCATATTACATGACTGAAGCCCCAACTTTGATAGATACCGCTGTGTCAAATTGTGGGTTTGTTATATTTCATCACAACCATCACCATCTCACATGCTATAACTCACTCACTCTGAGCCTGGTGATCTGGGACCACCTCCTAAATTATCTAAGCAAGTAAGAAACCTTGAAATTACGGTCTCTAAGTTATCAATGAATGACCAAGTGGTCACAATAGCAAAATCAGCGTCATTACTATAACAACTCTGAGACGCATTTCCCCCCACCTGGGTATTCCACACAAGGTCTAGGCTACTAGCTTTCTCTCTTTTACTGTTTACATGGCCTCTAACACAGATCATCTTTATCAACTAAGAAAAGACCACAACGGATTCTGCTGCCAGTCTACTCCTACATGTAAAGTCACAGGCCCACAGCAACCTGCCATGAGGGACCTACATTGGTTACCGGTTGCCAGAAGAGCCACCTTCAAGCTGCTTTGTATCACCTACGAAGCAACACATGGAACAGGAACGCTTTTCATCAGGAATAAAATCACAAAGGAACCTCTGCTCAAGATTGGCACCTCGCCCCAAAACCCTGCTATACAATAAAAAAAACATAGGTGGTACATCTTTCTCTATTCAAGCAGCCAAACTCTGATTTTCATTACCCCAAAAAATAAGATCAATGGATAACTATCGTATCTTCAGAAGACTACTCTAGAGGTGGCTCTTTCCTACATAGTAAGTATAAACAAAAAAATAGTGAGTAAAAAAAAGCACATCCTTTCCCCCTAAATTCATTATATAACAACAATAAGGACATGCCCAGGAAGGAAATCCTATTTCACTGCATCAACAGGCCATTGTATATGGGAAACACATTCAGGTGTTTAAAAGAACCTTCAGCTACCAACCTAGTTGGTGGCATGCTTCATCATTGGGTTCCCACCTAGAGTGCAGAGTGCATCCTAGGTGTGCTTCAATGCCTTATTACAGTGGATCGGGCATTTTGGTGGCAGAAGTGGTATAAGCATAAAGAATAAAATTGTCTCAAGGATCCCCCTCCAAGCTTGGAGAGTAATATTTTATTGCTGTGTTTCTTGAACAAGATTAAAAAGTGAAAGGTGGATATTTTTAAGATGGAAATGGTCTTAGATATCCTAGTGATGATCTACATGTTTCAGCCCTTGTAACATAATTTGATAGGCTTTCTTCAGGACCAGAAGTGGTTTGAGGTCAAAAAGGCCTTGTAAAATTTAAGTACACGCGCTAAGTTGTATGTACCATGATGGGGGGAACCTGTTACTCATGGTTTTCACCACGTACACTGTATCTGTAAGACAAATTACATCACTACTCATTTTTATCATGACTTTGGCTTAAGTGAGTGCAGTGTGTGGTAAAATACACAGTGCCAGTGGATTTCCCGCAAGCATGCCTAGTAAACAATCCCAGCAGGCATGTAATGAATGGTCTCCAATCTATCCTCCGTGCATTCCGGTTAAAATGTAACATCATTGATGGTTGAGAATGGGCTATCATGGTAGGCTGGTTTGCTGGGTGTAACACAATTCATGCAACATGTAGGTAATGTCCTATGAGTCGGGACTCTCTAACTATAAGCAAAAGTCAATGCAAAGTGAGGGCATGTGTTTATACTTTGTTCCGACCCTTCAAAGACAATTAATTTTAAGAAACAATCCTTTGAGTTACATAAATCACACCATAAACAGTTTAGAAACTAGGCAGAGAAAAGGCATCTAATCACTGAATTAATGTCATAAAAAAGTTCAATATCTTACATAAGCCCAATTGCTAGTGAGCAGCATGGATCCCAGAGGGGGCGGTGCCTGTAGTCACACACTGGGTACAATGGAGAAAGACATAAAACCTCCCCATAAAGCAGTGTATCTGGTGGTTTTAAGGCCTCCTTCCTCTGAAAGTGAACCCGCTTACTTCACCAAGGTGGACCAATTAATACGTCTTATGGCCCTGCGACGCGGGATCCCAGAGATACTCCCTGGTTGGCTTGCTCCGGTTTAAATGTAGCAGGCCAGCTGGGGCTGGCTTGTACGCAGTGTAAAAGGTGTTGCGTGAGCACGCACGGACACGTGCCAGCGTCAATGCGAGCCAAATGATAGTCTCACTGAGACCTGCCTCCCGAGGTGGAGGTGGGGCAGTCAAAAGTGTTGTCTATATGACGCTGTGAAACAAAACGTGGTAATTCTTAAAGATATTTAAATGCACCGGAGGTGCATTAGTGATTGACTTATGGCCATCAAATGTGTTGCAAGAAAAGGGAATTAAACACAACTATTACTTTAAATTAAAAATCAGTGTTTGTTCTCACGTTGTTGGCATGAGAACAAACAGGGGGAACCAACAAATTGTGGACCTTTAAAGCATCGGCCACAGTGTCACAGTCATACGCACTGCCACATGCTGTCTTCAAGTGTTTGTGTGCTGACGTCAGACCGGGGCATTATTGTCTGATACACTATGACACCGACAAATTGTGGACCCTTAAAGCATCGGCTGCAGTGTCACAGCCATACGCACTGCCACATGCTGTCATCAAGTGTTGGTGTGCTGACGTCATACCGGGGCATTATTGTCTGATACACTAGGACCCAAAAAAAGGACAGCCTTATTACTACTTGTAAAGTAGTTGCCTCAATGTGATGGTACTGGGACAAATATAAATGGACCAAGGGTACTGATGGAGCATGAATATTTGAGAAGGATTTTGCTCCATCAAAATCTTGCTCATTGTGTGTGTTACTAAAACAAATCTAAAGAACATGACTAACATTGTTTCTCGTTGATTAGTGAGAGTTTTTAAAACTGCATCATAAAAGCTTGCAGGAGGGTCACAAACTGGTGAAACTGAAAGATTTACAACAGAGAGAGGAAAACTACTAATGTGTTATGATAATAATGTGAAAAGTAATATTACGGTTGGTGAATTTCTAGCAAAAAATGATTTGCAAAGATTGCTCTATTGAAATGTGTTTTGCTATGTTTTCTCAAACGTAAATCTGAAACTGCAACGAGAAACTGTCTGTTTATTAATGAAATATGATTAGACTATGCTTATGAAAATAGTGAAATGGTAAATATATATGACTCTTATGTGTTTGCGTTTCCTTCAAGTGTTTTAAAGTTAACACGTTTTTGGTTTCTATGTAGACCTCAAAATGTATTATGTCTTTCATTGCAAGCCTTAGAGAAATGTACTTTGTTCGTCATTATTTCCTTAGAAGAAGAATAAAATGCTGATTTAATTGCTCTAGTTACAAGTATTATCACTGAAGTTTCTTTCTTACAGTCTGAATATCCTCTCTATATGAATAAATGTGTCAACTTTGTTGCAAGTTAACTCGGAAGCGAGCGAGTGGACATGATGAGTTGCAAGTGTGCTTCCTATTTCCGAGGTGAAATTAAATATTGTACAATTTAAGAAAAGGGTAGACAGAGATCAAAGATATTACGTGTAGGTTCTGGATGATTTGGGGATGAAGAATGATCATTCCACGATCACACCATGGATCTCAACCAATAGAATTATGTAAAATTGTGCAGAAGCTATTCTTGTGGGCTGGAATGGTGAACATTTCGAGGTATAAAAACTTAGGGGCCTGTTATGATGGCGGGGGGATCGGCAGGCAGTGGCGATCCACCTGTCATCACAACTACACTTACTCCCTGCCATATTACCATGGCGGGGGGTACCGCTGCATTAGGAAAGTCCGTCCGCCTCTTTTCTGCCGGTCGGCAAGCGCCATGATTGCCGGCCAGGTGGAAAAAGACAACAATATGTCTGCTCGCCATCCCAATAGGCCCCTTAGTTTGAAAAGTATGTGTGTGGCTATTTTCCTTACAATTCTTGGGCGTGACATGCTGTTGGTCCAAACTCTGACTATCTTGAACTGAACTCTCCTGATTTCCCCTGCACTTTCATCAGTTGGTGAAGTTGAGCAGGCTAAACATTTCTGCATTTGAGATGTCATCAGTGATGTCACTGACCATGTCATGAATGATGTAATATGTGACATCATCAGCAGTGGATTGCGGGCGCGCAAGATATAGTTAGTACAACTAACTATATCGGAGGAATTTCAATGGTTTTGTATGAGTGAAATAGCCAGCTAACTATAACACCACTAAAATCTACAGTTTTTTCAGTAAATTTCAAAGGTTTTTTAAATGCTAATTCCTAACTATATCAGGCCTGAAACCTATGTTTTTTCAGTGAATATATATATATATATATATATAGTATTCTATGCTGAACATGTTTAAAGGTCACTGCATAGTTTTCCTAAGTTATTGATTACATGCTTATGCGTCTCTGTTTTATTTATCTATTACACAATTTGAATGCTATCATAACTATTTATTTACCAGGGCTTCAATATTAAAATATATATCGAGGAAAAATTAAAATGAAAATAAAACAAAAAAAGTTATAAAAATACACAAATAAATTAAGTTCAAGTACAGCAACACTTGGAAGTCTGAGTTTATATAATATAACTTTAAATGTTGATATATTATCTTCCTTATACATGTATACCCTTTCTATGTATTCCTGTATTCATATATTTATTACTTTACTCCTACAGTAGAAGGAAAAAGTAAATGTCGAGTCTCTTCAATGCACTACTCTGTCTCACCCTATACCTCTCTCAATATATCCTCTACCTTCACTCTCTGACTCATCCCAAACCTCATCCTAGTACTATAATCTCCAAAATAACCCTTTCTAGACTCTTCCCTCCTCTCTCCTGCCTTTGCTCAGCCCAAAGCTCATTTTACTACTATGATCTCCCAAATAACACTTTCCAAACTCTTCCCTATTCTATCCCTCCATTGTCCTATTCAATCCAACTAACAGACTCTCATGTCCACAGCTCAAATTAACTAATATTTTCATATGCTAATCCACAGCTAATCCTTTTTGGGTTCCGGAGTAGCATGCTACTTCCTGAAAAGCACTTCAACACCTCGTCCAGGGTAGTAAGCTATACATAAATACAATTATATGCAAAGCCCCCAAACGCCCATAGATGCTCAAATATAACAAGTATTGACAACACCACTTGCTTTAGCCTTTGTAGCGTAAAAAAGTGTTCTTAAGCATCATTGGAAGATACGGGGAATACATATGAGCAATAAAACAGAATGCATCTCTCAAAAACATGTTCAGGCAGGCAGTAGCAGTCCAAAACACCCCTGAGGCGCAGCATTGCAGCAACAGTGCCAAGTGCAGTCACATGCACTGGGACAGGACAGTATTGGCAGCAGAGGTCCAAGCTTCCCTCACACACAGTCCAGGGTCAGCACTGGATGCTGCAATGCAAACAGTCTTCCCACTTAAAGCAGGTACAGCACAGGTAGCAGGGGTTCATGCTTCCCTCACACACTGAGCATGTAGAGAACAGCAGTTGTGAACGTCCTGTGCAAGTACACATAGACATGGAGCAGGTGCAGCAAAGGCAGTAGGGGTTAAAGCTTACCTCTCACACAGATCTTATATGCTGACAAATGTTTCGCTCTGGATTACCCGTGACCTTTCCTATGTAATATGTATGATCTGTGGTACTAACAGCTTGTAATAAGCAAGATGTAATTTTCCTGGACATGTCAGGTAGCGATTTAGAGTGTGACCTGGACTTATCCTATGATAGTCCAGCGCAGACACTCATTACTGAAAAGTAAGTTCTTCTCAGAACACAATTGAATTTTGAATGTGGATACATTGAATTTCCACCACTAACAGCACATCAACATGTTCTTAAATAAGTGCTAATGCACGGGAGGCCTATGTAAAAACCTTATATGCGGCCGAAGATGCAACCATAAGAGAAGATTTCTCACCGGCCATCTCTCCAACGGAATCCGCTAAAACCATAGAAATAAGAATGTAATCTAAAGAGGAATGCTCACAGGTATTGGACTGGAACAAACAGGTACGAATGCTTATGTTACCAACACCACAAAGGATGCAGGCCCAGGACCAAATGAGATGCAGGAAGCAATTTTCAAAATTAATCCATCATATTGGCTAAAGTCAATAGTAAGGATTTTTGACAACTGCCACTCCATGGCCCCAGCATTGGTTCAAGGATTCCATGTATGCAATTTACAAAAAAGGGAATAAGCTAGATCCATCCGACTACAGGCTTATCTTCCTCTTGGATGTGGCTCAAAATATTATGCTTCATTGAGCCTCGAAGGACTACAACATTGGGCGTCTCTACATAATATGATCCCTAGGTATCAAAACCAATTTCAAAGAAGAGAGTAGAACCACTAATATTATCATAGCAGGGTCCCTACTTGTTCATAGAAAAGGCAGAAATCTATATTTATTTTTTATCGAATTCAAGAAAGCCTTCAATAGCAGTGATGAAAAATGTGTTTAGGCAAAATTATACATTGGGTAATCCCAGACAGACAAAATATTAAAGGCAATCAAATCACTGTACTCCAGCAACTATATTCAAGTGAAAATGGGGATCGATGAGTCCTTGAAAAAAAACCAATTCATAAACGAAGGATTCGAACAAGGATGTGTCCTTGCCCCAGTTCTATGTAACGTATTTCTGGCTGGCATAGAGGAGGCTCTAAATATTCCAAGGGCATGTCCACTGAAGCTGAATTCGTTCCTAATTCAGCAAATTCAATTTGCTGACAACACAGTAATTTTAGATTACAACTCCTAAGGCCTCCAGCATGCTTTAAATACAATGAATATATACCGTGAAGCCAATACATTACAAGTAAATGAGGAAGAATTTTTTTAAATGTTGCAACATTAATCTCACTTGGAAATTAGGTCATGCACTGATTACCTCCACTACATCTTGTAAATATTTAGGTGAGTAATTTCAATCTACAGATCAATGGAAACTTTATGCACATGCTCTTAAAAGCAAATCAGTATCACTAAAATACACCTTGGCAATGCTATCTAAACATCTAGTAGACCCATTAATAAAGCCACTATTCAAAGTAAAAAGGACAAAATATTGACTATCTTTAACCGCATGCGCGCTATCGGTTTTCCCGCTGTGTGCTGCGTTTTTTTAAAAGTGGTCCCTAGCAAGGAGACAATAATAACCAACATAAATATAGACCCAGTCAGTTCTATATTGTAGAAGACATGCCCAGCCGGACAGAGGTCTTCAAGTTTTATATTTCAATAAACGTTTTGCGAAACAATAATGCACCTTCAACAATTCACTTTCGTGGGGCACAAGCCTGTACCAACCCACGACAATACATAGACACAGACAACATACACAGAAGGGCTTACAAGGCAAAGTCAAAAAAGTCTCTGTAAAGTTCCAAAATTAAACAGAGAGATTCCAGTAGGTACCATTACATACTTTCATGTAGTAAATCATTGTACTGGTATATGGTACACAAGGTCGACGACGTTTCGGACCCCCTTACTAAATGCTGGGGTCCATCATCAGGACAGAACAGTAGTTGCCTTATTAAAATTTGAGCCTCTTTAGCCAAGGGGCATAAGGTTAAAGAGCTCACAGGCGAGCTTGAGCTCGGGATTACAAGAATAGTGTGTCAAGGTCCGGGGACGGAGCGGGCAGATTACCACAATACCGCTTGGTCCAGGAAACCCGGTGCAGCCGACTAACCCGGCCACCCCCTGGATCCAGGACCTAAGCGCGACTCTGCGCTCCCAGTATCTCCGGGACCGCAAGGTACAAGCGGTATTGTGGTAATCTGCCCGCTCCGTCCCCGGACCTTGACACACTATTCTTGTAATCCCGATTCACCAAGTCATACCGATGACTAACTATATTACCGATCCTGTCCCATCATTTTTAACTCAAGCTCGCCTGTGAGCTCTTTAACCTTATGCCCCTTGGCTAAAGAGGCTCAAATTTTAATAAGGCAACTACTGTTCTGTCCTGATGATGGACCCCAGCATTTAGTAAGGGGGTCCGAAACGTCGTCGACCTTGTGTACCATATACCAGTACAATGATTTACTACATGAAAGTATGTAATGGTACCTACTGGAATCTCTCTGTTTAATTTTGGAACTTTACAGAGACTTTTTTGACTTTGCCTTGTAAGCCCTTCTGTGTATGTTGTCTGTGTCTATGTATTGTCGTGGGTTGGTACAGGCTTGTGCCCCACGAAAGTGAATTGTTGAAGGTGCATTATTGTTTCGCAAAACGTTTATTGAAATATAAAACTTGAAGACCTCTGTCCGGCTGGGCATGTCTTCTACAATATAGAACTGACTGGGTCTATATTTATGTTGGTTATTATTGTCTCCTTGCTAGGGACCACTGTTGTGTCTGTACGATAAGTTCCCCGAGGTCCCTCGCTGATACTAATTGGGGTCCCCTTGTTGTTTTAAATAGGCGTTTTTTTAAAAGCCGCGTTACACGACGAGCTCAGCTCGTCATGAGCGTACGAGCGTCGTAACAGCATGGAAGTGGTTAACGTACAGACTCAAAGCTTTTCCTATCAAGTTCAATTATTGACTTAATCAGGCTCAAAGTAAACTTTACAAATGCATTTATAGACTGCCAAATTCAATTAGTCAGGACTAGTTTCAGTGGGAATTCAATTTACTTGATCAAACAATTGCAGTCAACACAGATCTAATACGTTACTAAGATACTGGCATAAATTAAAAGAAGAAGACATTAATTTGTTTGAATGCATTCTTGGACAAGAATTTGACCGTGTAGATAGTCGTGAGACGCTACGAATTTAGAGGCTGATTTAGATTTTGGCGGTAAAGGTCCGGCCATCGCTTTCTTGATGGATTCACAGCCCACCAACTTGGCCGTCAGCCTGCCCGATTCAGATGTTGGTGGATCCATGGGTGAAAGACTGCTACACTCCTACCTTCTTTACCAGGCAGCGTCATAGGCAGAAGCTGCTGGTGATGGGATTCCACCCAGGAGTGCCACTGAGCTGATTACAATGTACCTTTCTGTCGTGTTTGCTGTGGTGGGAATCCCTCCTACTTTGTGTTGGTGGAATCGAAGGAAATTAGGTAAAACATATCTTTTTTTCTTCTTTCTGCTTTTGTTTCCCATCGTCCAGGTCCCTCCTTTGCTGCTCCAACTCCACCTTGACACAAAACAACTCCTTTGTTGCCGGGATCTAAGGTAAGCTACTTGTACAATTGTCCTATATATCGTGTGTTGACAATTACCGTAGCCTTGTGTACTTCTGCATTGCTCTTAGATGCAATATTTTTCTTGTGTGTAATGCAGTAGTGTTCATTTTCCTACTTATCAAGGTAAATTGATCACACCTGCATTGACACTTTATAAAATAATTGTTGTTGTGGTACCTGGGGGTGTTGTGCCAGTGGTGACTGGGTGGCATTCAATAGTGTATACATGTTGTGTGAGTACCATGCAATATGTAACACAAAGGGACATAACACACTGCCTACATATGTTTTTCATGCAAACATGTCACATATGTGAATAGACACATTAATAAGTTGTACTTACCAGTCTCCACTCCACCAGAACTCACTCCATCAGCAAATTGCCGCCAGCATACCACAAGCACAACAGGAGCATCTAAATCGGCTTGGGGCTAACCCGCCGGCCTGACGACTACTGTTAGCCAGCAGAAACAACTTCTGCCACAGTGGTCTGCTGTCTATTGCCACAACATCTAAATACG
Source organism: Lissotriton helveticus (assembly GCF_964261635.1). Classification (NCBI taxonomy): domain Eukaryota; kingdom Metazoa; phylum Chordata; class Amphibia; order Caudata; family Salamandridae; genus Lissotriton; species Lissotriton helveticus. Next base: position 670,164,683 of record NC_136061.1, read on the forward strand.
ACGGGCGGACCGCCATCAGCTTGACAGAGTACTTGGAACCGGCGCAGGACGAAGATAGTCCCGCTAAGATCTAAATCAGACCCAAAGTGTCCTCCGTGCCTCGGACTTGCATTATTAAGCAAGCTAAAAATCCAGTTCATACAACTGCGCTTTGGTCTATTTGATGTAGGGGAAGTATCAAACTCAGGAGACAAAGTCCAACCTGGGCTTTTGTTCTTGCAGAAGAGAGTCTCTGGCCATGTTATACGCTGTGGATAATTCTCATGTGACAGGAAATAGTTTTATCCCTAGATTATCCCAGTTTTTTGACCTAGCTAATGTAAGTTTCTTCTTTGGTGTGCACAGTATAAAAATCACTTTAGTTGGAAGTTCATCCAGACTGCCCGCATTGCAGCACAAGCTGTAGTCTTGTCCATGCACAGGTTGTGAGGCCTGGGTGGATACCATGGCAGTAATCTAAACTTTATAAAACAGGTGGTGCAGCCGCTTTGACATGGGCAAGCAGCATTTGTCCTGCGCCTTTCTTTCTGACGGGCATTTCACCATATATGCACTGCATGTGTAGCTAAATAAACAACACAGCTCATACAGGTTCCAAAATGCCCATCGGCAGTGTGATAAGAGGGAGCGGAGATATGGGGGCACCCCTGTAAATAAAAAAAATAACACAGGGCAATCACCGTGAGCCAAACACCCCCTCCTAGAGTGCATTGGCATTTGCCCTGCCGTGAAATATCCACAAATCTTTGACATTGGACTCAATAGGTAAGGTATTTCCCTATATTGGCACCACATATTACAAAAGCATCAATCCGTGCATTGAGGTAGACGTCTTGATACTGAATAACTCCCAGAGATTTGACCTTGGATAATGATGCTGGGGTTTCTCCTAACCTGATTGGTCTTAAGGAATTATCTTTATTGTTTATTTCAGCCTTGCAGCAGTAGCTCCATTTTATTGGCAATCAGTTTTTTATAAATATGCAAAAGAAACAATTGATGGACGGAATGCTGGACAATGCAAACATTCACCTCCAGTCACAAGGATCTGGGTTTAATCCATCACTCTTTTGCTCACCACACCACCCCAGTTTGGACCCAGCCATATGCAAATAAGCCTTGAGCCTGTTCCTTGAGGGAACAGTCCAGCCCGAACTGCCAAGCAAGGTCCTCCCTGGACCGGAAACAAGCATCCTGGGACCGTTTTCTGGGCATCACCCTTCATCAGCCAGGTTAGCTTGAATCCAGTGGTGTGGTGAGCACGGGACTCCCATCTGGGCATACCCTTCCCACTTAGGGCGACATATGCAAAAGAAACTATTGCTGGATGGAATGCTGGACAATGCAAACATTCACCCCCAGTCACAAGGATCTGGGTTTAATCCATCATTCTTTTGCTCACCACACCATCCCAGTTTGGACCCAGCCATATGCAAATCAGTCTTGACCCTGTTCCTTGTGGGAACAGTCCAGCCGAACTGCCAAGCCAGGTCTTCCCTGGACCGTAAACAAGCATCCTGGGACCGGTTTCTGGGCATCACCCTTCATCAGCCAGGCTAGCTTGAATCCAGTGGTGTAGTGAGCACGGGACCCACGCCTGGGCATACCCTTCCCAGTTAGGGTGACATGGGCAAGAAAAACAATTGATGGACGGAATGCTGGACAATGCAAACATTCACCCCCAGTTACATGGATCTGGGATTAATCCATCATTCTTTTGCTCACCACACCGCCCCAGTTTGGACCAAGCCATATGCAGATCAGTCTTGACCCTGTTCCTTGTGGGAACAGTCCAGCCCGAACTGCCAAGCCAGGTCCTCCCTGGACCGGAAACGAGCATCATGGGATCGGTTTCTGGGCATCACCTTTCATCAGCCAGGCTAGCTTGAATCCAGTGGTGTAGTGAGCACGGGACCCACGTCTGGGCATACCCTTCCCACTTAGGGTGACATGTGCAAGAGAAACAATTGATGGACGGAATGCTGGACAATGCAAACATTCACCCCCAGTCACAATGATCTGGGTTTAATCCATCATTCTTTTGCTCACCACACCACCCCAGTTTGGACCCAGCCATATGCAAACCAGTCTTGACCCTGTTCCTTGTGGGAACAGTCCAGTCCGAACTGCCAAGCCAGGTCCTCCCTGGACCGGAAACAAGTGTCCTGGGATCGGTTTCTGGGCATCACCTTTCATCAGCCAGGCTAGCTGGAATACAGTGGTGTAGTGAGCACGGGACCCACGTCTGGGCATACCCTTCCCACTTAGGGTGACATGTGCAAGAGAAACAATTGATGGTTGGAATGCTGGACAATGCGAACATCCACCCCCAGTCACAACAATCTGGGTTTAATCCATCATTCTTTTGCTCACCACACCACCCCAGTTTGGACCCAGCCATATGCAAATCAGCCTTGACCCTGTTCCTTGAGGAAACAGTCCAGCCCAAACTGCCAAGCGAGGTCCTCCCTGGACCAAAAAGGAGCATCCTGGGACCGATTTCTGGGCATCACCGTTCATCAGCCAGACTAGTTTGAATAAAATATGCCCTATATGTAGCTAAAGGGCCTACAAGCAACAGTGTAAATGGTGTTTAGACAAAAATTCGGGAAAAAACAGGAAACCCACTTCAAGACGCAAACCACTCACACTTTTGCTAACAGATGGGCGATCCACACTGCGTTCTCGTCTTTCTCTACATATGCTAGGGGCACGGCAATCTTGGTAAAAAGAGGCACACCCTTTGTCATGGCCGGGTCCAGGGGGGACTCTCAGGGGCGATACTGCATGATGTGGGGTAGATTAGGGCACATAGCGGTCACATTGGTATGCTGCTACGGTCCCAACATTGATGACCCGGGGTTCTTTACTGAGCTATGGGCGGCGATTGTGGGGATGGGACCACACCACCTCATTTGGGGGGGAGACTTTAATACCACACTAGATCCTACACTGGACAGGTCACACCCAGCCCCACAACATTACACTAAAGCGAGAGCAGAACTGCGTGCGGTAATTACAGACCACAGCTTGGTGGACGCCTGGAGACGCCTCCACGGCGATATGAAAGAGGGCACACATTTTACAGCACAAGCGCGCTCATGGGTCAGACTTGACTATATATTCCTAACACGGCAGCTCTATACCTCGCTCGCCCGGTCACATCACCTCCCAAGAACATATTCGGATCACTCCCCCGTGAGAATCACACTGCGCTCAGCCGACCTAGGCCCCCCCACAACTGCTTGGCGGATGCAGCCCACGTTGTTACTAGACATCACCTTTCAGGAGGAACTTCGAGATGAATGTCTTGATTTTTTCAGGAGAAATAAAGATTCAGTCAGAGATGTTGAAACTATTTGGGACGCATTTAAGGTGATGTTAAGAGGGATTTTCATTGCTAAAGGGGCTGGGATTTTAAAGACCATTGTTGCTCGAATAACGTCTTTGGAGAAAGAGCTTAAAAGCCTAGAAATGTTATTGGCTACTACTCCCACTGACTCCGTCCTCCTGAGGATACGAGAGAAAGTCTCCGAATATACTTCTGAAGTTTTCGTCCCGGTCAGGGGACTGACACTGCCCTGCTGGCGGTCGTGGAGAATGCAAGGAGCATTTTGGATTCGGGGGGATCAGTGGCAGTGATCCTCCTGGACCTCAGTGCTGCTTTTGACACCGTGGACCATCAGGTGCTTCTCCAACGGCTGTCGGGGGTGGGGGTCACTGGGGTGGCTCTCAAATGGTTTGCTTCCTTCTTGGAAGGTCGTACATTTGAGGTGTGGGAAGGCCATGAAAAATCATCTTCAATCCCTCTCCAGTGTGGTGTGCCACAGGGCTCTTCATTGAGCCCTACCTTATTCAACATTTATATGGCCCCCCTGGAGAGTGTGGTACTGCCGCTGGGTATTAAAATCATCAGTTATGCTGATGATACCCAGCTGGTGGTTGGTCTTCCCCAGTCGGCACATCATCCCGACCGGCTGCACTCGTGTCTGGAGAAGATCTACACGTGGATGTGCAGTTCAGCACTAAAGCTAAACGGCTCCAAGACGGAACTCATGCTGCTGGGGAACTCTTCTCCATCTCTGTCCCCCAGCAGCTGGCCTGACTGTCTTGGACCTGTACCCACCCCCAAGCAGGAGATCAAGAGTTTGGGAGTGTGGCTGGAGCAGGGCCTCTCGTTTAAAACTCATGCTAAAAAGACTGCTGGCGTGTGTTTTGGCCTGCTCCGTTCAGCCCGGAAGATTTTACCTCTGCTTCCAGCGTCCACTAGGAGGCTTCTCATCCAGGGATTGATCATCTCGCGGCTGGATTTTAGCAACGCGTTATTCCTGGGTGTACCTGAATCTACCCTGAACAAACTGCAGCAAGTGCAGAATGCGGCCGCCAGGCTCCTGACGGGTCTCCCCAGGCGTCAGTCTGCTCGTCCGGCCTTGAGGGCTCTGCATTGGCTCCCTGTTAGGGACAGGGTGAAATTCAAATCACTCTGTATTGCCCATAAAGTTCTGCATGGGGTAGGCCCACCTATTTTGGGGGAGATGGTCCAGCCTTACAAGGCTCTTCGCTCTCTTCGCTCCGACCATCAACATCTTCTCCAGGTCGGGAGGGTGAAGAGGGCTAGAACGGGTGGCAGAAGGTTCTCAATAAATGTGGCCACCTTGTGGAACTCACTGCCCCTACATCTACGTTCAGAAGCTAGTCTTTTTCGGTTCCGCAAACTTTTAAAGACTTTTCTGTTTTCTGCTTAACCCCTGCATGATTCTTTGGTAGTGTTATGATCTGGTGAGCGCTGGGATGCCTATTTGGTAACCAGGCGCTATACAAAACTCAGAATAATAATAATAATAATAATAATAAGCCACAAGGGTATCGAAATTTAGAGGCAAGTACTGGACCGCTCGCCATTATGGTGAAGGCGAGCGACCTGGGAAGGCCTTGGCTTCCACGATTAAACTAGCACGCGCACCCAATATTATAATAGAACTCGAAGACCCAGACGGTGTTGTGATTCGAGACACTACACAAATCCTCAACTCCTTTGTGGCGCATTACAGCACCCTATACACTTCCTCTAGAATGGGAGAACTTCGGCTACATGATTACCTAGCTGACGTCTCCCTGGGCTGGCTTAGCGATGCCCAAAGGGCCTTTCTTAGTACACCCTTTGAATTAGATGAAGTAAGAGAAGCAATTATGGGTATGAGATTAGGGAAAGCCACAGGATTAGACGGAATCCCAATAGAATTTTATAAAACTTACATTGACTTTATGGCCCCAGTGTTGCGTGAGGTTTATGAGGACGCTCTTGAGGTAGGACATCTGCCACCTTCCATGAGGATTGCACTTATTACATCATTACTCAAACCCGGCAAACATGCAAACAAATGTGACTCTTACCGTCTGCTCATATTGCTGAATTGTGATGTTAAGGTACTTGCCAAACTTATAGCTAACTGCATCAGCCTTCTGCTCCCTACCCTGAAACTACCTGATCAATCCGGATTTGTGCCTGGCAGGGCCACCTCTCAGAATTTGCTTACTTTTTTCTCAGTCCTCAACTCGGTGCATGAGGACCAGCCAATGGCAGCCGTCTTCCTCGATGCCACTAAGGCATTTGATTCCCTTGAATGGGATTATGTGTTCCGTGTCTTGGAGAGGATGGGCTTTCCAGCGATTTTCATCTCCTGGATCAGGCTCCTTTACGAGCGCCCAATGGCCAGGGTACTTATTAATGGCAAACTATCTGAGGCATTCCCCATCACCAGAGGGACCAGACAGGGGTGTCCCCTTTCGCCTCTCCTATTCGCGATAGCTACGGAACCTCTAGCCGCTAAACTGCAACAACATCATAAAGATAGTGCACTACGTTGTTTTCAACGACAAATACTAATATCGATGTATGCTGATGACATCACTTTATATACGCGACCCGAGCGACAACCTAAACCCCATTTTTAGAGAATTCATACAATTTGGTAGACTTTCCGGTGTACAAATTAATTGGGGTAAATCTTGCATATTTCTGCTTACGCCTTCTGAGGAAAATGAAATTTTGCCTGACCAATGTGTCCCCTGCGTATACCCTATGTTACATGTATGTGCATGTCATCCATGCATTTCCTTGTAGTGGCCTGAATCACTAGGCCTCTGCAATCACGTCCTGCATTAAGGTGCCTGTCATCAAGTTTCCCAAAAGTTAAGCTAACATGAAGGCCCATGTATTTGCATTGCATTGTGCACTTTTAAATAAGTATCGTAATGAACCCATTTTGTGGTTCACCCCGAGCCACATTCTGGAATAAGGGTTTTTCATGACTCCTGACACACTGAAGGCTGCAGTGACGTCTCCCTGACCTCGCATACTTCTGGCTCAGCTGTAAGAGGCCCGGCAAGAGGCCTGCCAAGACAGTATTATGAATAACAGTTATCTGTCTGCTTTACAGAATCACATTTCAGTCTGGTGAAGAAGGTACACAGAACCCATCTGCATAGATAGGGCCCAGCCATTCTGTCTCTGTTTAAGTGGATTACAGTGCTTGCATCCATAGCCCCCACGTAATGAACAGAGAAATATATGCTTTTTCTTGATTCATAGTGATGAGCAACTTTTGCTTAAGATAATACATTCCCTGACTCTAGATATCAGTTGTACTAGACGTGCTGGTCGCCTTGACACAAGAGATCTCTCTACTAGACTGAAAGGCAGCTCTCCTCCCAGTTACACGTCAATTGCACGTCATGTCCAAGTTGCACACAAGTAGGACAAAGTTCGAGCTGGTCATGCAAACTCCTCCTCTAAGTACCCACCCACCTATGACACCTACCTATCACCTACCTATGACTCATCAAAGTACACACCCTCATGTACGCCCACATGCTCTTATCTCTTTCTTTCTCTGCTCTGCCTCGAGCGTTCCTTCTTACGCCCTATGTACAAGATTAAATGTATAAATATGATGTTCAGTAAATAAATGTTAGAAGACCCTTCCTGAACCTCAGTGGTGATGGAACATATTCTCCCATGACTCGAGTTATTGGAATAAAGCCCATTTTAACTCAGATACCACGGACTCTGCCTCTCACTTGATGCATGATAATTGTTAATGCCTAGAAATTATGCCAGGGTAATATTTTACTTACCACATTAATTTGGCGCCCGAATTCAGGGACAATCTCTTTCCCCACGCGCCGGAGGTCTAGGTCCAGCTTTGCCCCCTTCTACAGCCGTGACGGACTTTAAAGTGTACACGCCATCGGGATTTCCCGCTACTCCCTCAGGCCCAAGAGGAGGACGGACTGCGAGCAGGCATCCATGCGAGGCGGTGAGGAACGCGGATCGTCTCAACCAGAGCCCAACCCGTGAGAGAGCAAGGTCCGAGGTCTCCAGAGGTCCACCTGTTCCAAGGCGCATGCGTAGAGGTCCGAGGCCTTCAAGTTTCAAGATTCTGCTTCCCGGTGAGTACCACTATGGGGAATGCATCAAGTTTCAAGACGGGTCCACTGTAAAAGGTGGAAACGGTCAAGACGGGTCCACTGTAAAAGGTGGGAACGGTCAAGACGGGTCCACTGTAAAAGGTGGGAACGGTCAAGACGTGTCTCATTTCTGAGACCGGTATGGTTGTACTGTATTCCAGTGCACAAAGTTTTTCAAGTACATGTTTAGTTCTCTGTATCAGTTCAGATTTTGTGTCTGTTTTAGTGTTACAATGTTTCTAGTGTGAATGATTGTTACTTGTTTCAGTTTATTTCTGTGTATTGTGTTTCCATTGTGTTGTTTTCAACATGCCACTTTTTTTCAAAGTTGCGTCAGATAGGGACCAGGAAAGGTATACTAGAAGAGTCAGTTAACATCCCGCCTAGAGACACACCTGGTCATTATATGTATAATAAGCATGGATTAGACGCTGTCTTGTTTTTAGATTTATGGGTAAACTGCACGAAGGATCTAGAGGAGAAATATAGATGGCCTGTCTCAGGAACATGGGATTCAGAATGCATTATGGGAGTTGAGGAAGCGCTATGGAAGAGGAAGTCAGGACCCTCTCAGAAAGATGCTATTGAGTTATGGCGCAAAGAGTCACATAGGAAAACAGAACAGATTGATAGAGAAAGAAATTCTGTCATTACTGGTATTTATCCCGTCCTGTCAGAAGAACTAGCTAAAGTGACCACCTGAGAAAGACCCAGTAGGTCGCGAACGCCACCACCTGTACCCTTTAGAGTATGTAGAATAAAGCCGACAGCATCTGAAGCGTTCATTTCCTTGTATCTAGACAAGTCCCTTCTGGACTGCGCAAGTGCCTTGTGAGTAACTGGTTGAATTAGTTGTGAATAGCGTCTTGTGATTGAGACTTGTGAGTAGTTTGTTGAATTTTCTTAAGTATAGCTCCTTGTAAATATGGTTTATGAAGAGCATGTCATTATTATGACTTGTTGAGTTTCTTGTGAATATGGCTTGTGAATAGCGCCATGTGGTTATGTTTTGTGCAGAGTATGTTATCATTACGTTAGGCAGGAGAGAGCTGGATCTCTTTCAAGTGCTTGGAGAAAACGTTTTGAAGATGTGCGTACGTGTTATGTGATAACATGGAGAAATGAGTTCATGACTTTCCCATGTACTGCAGTCATTGGGAAAAGATTGTGCTTCAGCTACCAAAGAGTTAATATCTTGTATTGAGAAGGCAGTATTTGTTTTAACATGCTGTTTAACAAGGTGTTGAGGGATTTTGGCGTTTTTTGGTGTTTGCGGGGGGCGTGTTTTTGAGCGGAAATTCGTACCCGTTCCAGTGGAGGGATTTGGTTGCTGTTTGGTGAGGATTTAGGGAATCGCTTGGACTACTGTGATGCCAAATCTGAAAGGGATCTGAGCTGTGGAAGTGGTGAAAAAAGCATGTTTTGTGCGGAGGTGCGATTTGCCATGTTATCCAATGGGCGTATTTCTGAAAATTGAGAAATTATTTTGGGGGTGTTCCAGGTGCGCTAGAGGCCCGGGGGTTGGATCAGCGGTAGAGGAGGTAGATGGCCAGATGTGCTGAATTTTTGGGATTTTTGGCTTGGGCGGAAGGGTGTGTTTGGCTAAGTGTATTTGTAAGGGTTTGCCTTGGAGCGCTTGTTTAATGTGTTTGACTCAGAGGTCGGTAGTTGTAAATAATCCAGTCGGATTGAGATAAGGGTTTGCAGTTGAGAAGAAAATATAAATCAGACCCTTCATAGAATGCGTTTTTAATTAGTGTAATAAAACCGTGTGTTTTTTAAATAGGAATGTTTCTGCAAAATATAAATTATTATTTTTCCCAATGCAAGCTGCCCTTTAGAATAGCGTGTGACAGTTATCCCACTCACTTAGGAAAGTGGCTATTTGTAAATTAATGAACGTGGCCCTTTTTGATAGCTATAATACACTACCATCTTAATGCATTGCTAAGTGTCCCCTACATTAGTTTAATTTGCATTCATTTAGTTTCAAGGCTCACCTATGTACTTTGACAGGCTGCTGATAGAAAGGTATAATCTTGCACGGTAAGAGCAGTGATCATTAAACATGCTGCCTGATATATGTCCACCAGCCTTTGAAAATAGGAATTATTATGTCTGAGTCAGAGGTCAGTTAGGCTGCAATGCTTACACAGATGGTTTCAGATAAACATTTAGTGGAGAAGCTTCAATTGATGTATGCAGAGAACATTCCCAACCCAACAGTCCATGATAATTCGTTTTTTTCTCTCAACTGCAAAATGCATAGCCTTGTGTGCAGAAGCAAATTGTCCCTTTTTTGTGTGTTAATTTGCATGCTAAACAAATGCCCATGTTTCAAATGTCTTGCCTTCTAGCTGAATTAGTTAGACAAAAGTGTTTTTTAGTAAGTGGAGCTTTTAAGTAGCAGTACAGAATTATTTTTATAATGCTAGCATGTCACTTAGTTACAAAAAAAATATGTCCTTATTAATTACTGATTTTAGGATGCTTTTTTTATCACGTTTTAAATTTACTTCAGTTAAGTTAGAGATTGTTGGTTAAGCTCTCTGGCCTGGATATGTTTTGAATTACACTGAAATGTGTTTTTCGACCTTGAGACAGTCCGTCCGAGATGGCCTGGCTCCCAGTAAATGATGTTTTGTAAAGGGAGGGCTTTTTCCCTCTTGCCGTGCCTGTCTTGTTGTTATTGGCCATACTCCAATTCTTTTCCGCGGATATTTATTGGCTGTTCTCCAGCTAAGTCAGGCTTCCTTCGCAAGCAGAAAAAAAAACTTGATGAGCCACGGAGAAAATGTTTATGTAAAGGGAGGGCTACTCCTCCGACTGACACTAGCTTCCTTGGCAGACGCTTGACTCTTTCAATGAGCTCAGCGTTGGCAGCGACCCAATTTTAGAGAAGCAGGGACGAGTGAGAGGCTTGTCTCCTATTTGTTATGTTTGACACTGAGCCAGTTCCTGGCTCTGAGGGGAGGGGTAGGTGAGCAAGGAGTGAGTTCGTAGCGAAGTTACCTCCCCAGCCCCTCTGACTTGTGTACAAAAAGTTGCTCTTCCTTACAGCCAGCACTGAAAGCTTCATTGACTTCAGATAAAGTCACGCTTGCAAATGAATAGTTTTTCCCTCAGTAGTGTAAACAGTATAATTGGCAGGAGTTTGCTCTTGCAAAGAGTTCAGCATCTGGCAGTCATTCAATTTTAGATCCCAGTGAAGCCCGGCTTGGAGTGTATTCAAAACTCCGAGCGCGACCATCTTTCTAGAGGGAGGGGCTGCTTCTCAAAGGAGTGAGGAGTAGCGAGGCTCCAGCCCATCTGTCTATGCTAGAATAATTTGGATTTTATTCAAATACATTTAGAGAACATATTGTAGGTAGTATGGTCATACTATTCCCAAGATTTAGAGTAGGATTTTTTTTAAACTGCAGAGCTTTTGGAAAGAGGTTTCCCCAAAATAAAAATTGTGCTTTTGAATTGAAAATTCATTTTTTTTTTTTTTTTTTTTTTTATATAATTTCATTTTTGCTAGATTGATGACAGTGAGCCCTAGCATTTACAGTGACGCATTAAAGAGACAGCTAGACAGTATTCACATGCCTGCCAACACAGCACTGATTCAGTACGTAGACGACATCCTGATTACAGCACGCTCAGTGAAAGAATGCGAAAATGCATCACTGACAGTTCTACATTTTCTGGCTGACAAGGGGCACAAGGCCCCAATGCAATTCTGTGAAAAGCAAGTGGTGTGCAAGGACACTTGCTTTCCAAGGAGGGTAGACAGCTAACACAAGATCACATACAGGTCATTACTAACCTTTCACAGCCCAAGACACAAAAGGAAGTACGTGCCTTTATTGGCCTCACTTCATACTGTAGGCAATGGATTCCCCAGTATGCCTTTCTAGCCAAACCACTCTTACAGTTAACTACACAGGAGGCAGCCATTTTGACTGTCCTCCCTTGGACACAAGAACACACCTTGGCATTTGAGGAATTAAAAAGAGCATTATGTCATGCGCCAGTTTTAGCGACTCCATGTTACAGCAGACTAAATTTCATGCTTTTTGTAACTGAACAAGATGGAACAGCGTTATCTGTCCTCACACACGTTCAAGCAGGGAAACACAAGCAGTGTGCTTATTTTTCCAGTACACTGGATCCAGTGGCCCAGGCTCTGCCTGCGTGCCTGAAATCAGTTGCAGCAACAGCCCTAGCCATAAGACAAAGTGACTCAATAGTGCTAGGACACCCTCTGACAGTACAGGTTCCACATGCAGTGGAGGTTCTCTTAAACAGGACTCAGACACAACACTTGACTGTAGCGAGACTGACAGGATATGAACTGACATTATTTCAGCCACACATAGAGATCAGACGTTGTAATATTCTGAATCCTTCAACACTTTTGCCCTCAAGTACAGTAAATGCACCACCACATGACTGTGTGGAAGTTATGAATATAGTGACGAAACCAAGACAAGACCTGACGGATATTGCACTTCCAGACCCAGACTTAACGCTCTATGTGGATGGATCATGCATGAGAACGAGTGCAGGAGAATTAGTAGCAGCCTTGTCGTGTATTTCTATAGGTTCTGAATCGATCCCCCTATTCCTGACCCTATTCTGGTTAAACTACCTAGCTAGTTAACTAACAGTCAGCCCATGAGGCAAGAAATCCCCCATGATGCAGATACCGTTATCTGACGCAGTCACACTACGGCACAGGAACGTGTTATCTGATTAGGTCATAACGCTTGAGATCTAATTAGACAAGCGACATTCCTCCAGCCCCTGATAAGGCATACGACGTTCTCATAACAAATCAAACCTATGACAACCTGGATAATCCGTGCGGCCATTGTTTTGATTTCAAAGAGAACTTTAGTAAAGAATGTGCTAACGAGCAAGTCGTATGACATCTTTATTGACGTACCTATGTCCATCCTTACGTCAATCCCGGCACCTTTAAGGTATAAATATTGCCGACCTTGCCCTATGCAAACACACGCGTGGTGACAAGACGGAGCAGCCATACTTGCCGAAGCCGAGAGCAGAAGCAGACCCCGCAGGCAGCAGCCCCGCCTTCCTGACGCGCTGAGAGACGCGCTGCTATCTCAAGCCGAGAGACCCAGCACCGGCGCTTCTGGGTAGCCCTCGCAGGCAGCCTGGAATATCGAGAGCAGAGAAAGAGATACCATTCCTCATTCATCCTAAATTCCAGGTACAGAACTGAATAACCCCTCACAGAGAATTCTTTAGTTATTCACTTGGCAAAAACAAACTTAACTTAAACTGTAACTTTCTATTCCCGCCCACGCATTAGACTTAGGTCAGGTACACGGGGTAGGCGTATTTAGAAACACCAGTTGAGTACGTTTAGTCAAATGTATATGTGTATGTAAATATATTTTAATCATTTTAAACATCATATGGCTCAGAAACCATATCAATGTTTTTACAGTATTATTTTATACTATTGCTTCTAAGGTATGCACTTTACTTAACAATAAGTATTGCAATAATATCGATCCATTTCTCTTGTACGAGAAAGGAGACTGATCAATAAATAACACCTTTTATTGAACACGCCCGTCTCTTCCTTTTCTCTACATTCTGATGAGACTAAGAATGCACGTACTGACTGAGTAAAATAATTGCCTTGTGCTCACACGACTCTTGAGATTGACTCTTGATTAGGGGAGAGCAAAGTTGTCATGTTCTATGGTTGTCAGAAACTAAATCCCTTCTTGTCTAATCAGGGGAGTTAATCCTTCCTTGAACATTCGAGAAAGTTTCTAGCGAACTCTGAGCTTAGCTGGCAAACCCAAAAATTAAGTCTAGTATCGACAGTAGTAGACCTAGTTAACGTCTGGTCTAGGCCTTTACTATCGTAGGTCCTATTCCAATGCGCAGAGCCTATTGGGAAAATAGGAGCTACACTACATGGCGCCCAACGTGTTTGGAAAGGGCGATAAAACTAACGTAAGACATTTAGAGTAACTCAGTCGTGCTTTCTCACTCAGACCCCTTTTCCCAAATACTCCAAAGACGTCTGGAGTGGGTGAAAGGTTATTATATCCTCCAAAACCTCGCAGGAGGGAACTCCTATGTATGGTTTTTGGTCAAGTCAACGTTGAAGGATAAACAGTTCCAGAATATTGTGCATCTAATCTCTGTTTCCATAAAGAAACCTGATCTGCAAATAAACATAATACCATCCTGTCAGCAAAATGGACAGCGATGAAGAACGAGAGGTTACTAGATTAGCTACTGAAATAGCAGATGCTGATGCTACCATGCAAGCAGCAGACGCGGATATAATACTCATTCCGGTCATTAAAAGGAGATCTATAACCTTAAAACTTATAGAAAATGGACTGACACCTAGAGGTGGCACAGTCATATTCGTAATTGAGGCACACGAATATCGGCAGACAGAGGTATACTATACATGGATACATTTTCCAGCAGCAAATGCTGTAACAAAGTACTTCCACTATTACAAAGTAGAGGAACCTCCTGAAACGTACACTCCTTTCGAGGAGGTGGAAGTACCACTCAAATTTCAAGAGCATTTGCTCTTATTTGATGGCGCCCTAATACATAACAATCACATTACAAGGCTCGGTCCTTTAGGAAGACCAGGAGCAACGTGGCCGGTCCTAGACGGATACACACCACATCCAGACATCGAAAGAATGCCTGCAGCAGAGCTGTTAATACAGCTAAAACAACTACTAAAAATTCACAGACAATTAGTTCAGTATGTAATGCGGACTTCAACAATTCAGCCAGCGATTAAACTTCCACAGCTGACCCCTCACCAGGGGAACACAAATAAAATTACACCACAGAACATCCAATCCTGCCTAGGTAAAGTCCCAGCAAAACGGGAACAAATACCATTCTGGTTGGCACAGAAAATTACCCAAATAGAGGCGGTGTTTCCTGACACCACCCCATTAGAAAAACACAGGATTCTGACTATATGTCTCCCAATGGGAATCGCACCACACATTGAGGACTGTGACACTTGGGGTACAGTCTTTGCTTCCATCTACACAAAAACGCACGGTGTTCCATCCATTTCGGTGATACCAGATGTGCTAAAACAAATTCAAGATGAATACGGTCCAGAACCTGCTTTAACTCTTGGTATGAAATTACTAAAAGACTTCAAGCAGGTCTCGGCTATATTACTAGCCAACATAAAAGGTGAAGCAGCAAACGTGGCGATCCGCCAGAGGTTAAAAGAGACAGATATAGCAGACCAACCAGCTGAAATTGCCAGAATCATAGAAAAATCCTATGAAGAACTAGGCAGAGATAGTCTAGGTGGAATACCAGTAAAACCGCAACTGACTACAAGTCCAGAAAAAATGTTTTTTAATAATAATAATAATTCACCAAAAAAGAACTGGGATGGGAACAAACAATCCAATCCTAAAGAAAAGAAATTCCAGTCCAGAGGAAGGTCTCCTAGGCGAAGAGAGAAATCTCCAAACCCGAGACAAAGGTCACCCCAGAGTGAACCCTCTGGGAATAGATATAACCTTAGAAATAGGGATAATATTAAAAAACCTGATAGATATCAAGACATTGATACACGTCCCTCTCAATCTTTTCAGAATTCCTCGCAGAAATCGGAAAGAAGAGGACGATCAGAAGAGCACGCCAAGTCCAAAGACAAGGAACATGCTCAACTGAAAAAGAAATTACAATTTCCAAAAAAGAAGGTAGCCAGAATCAAGGTAGTTAACAATGCCGAGAATACTGAGGACACAACTGAAAAACGGAGAGTGGGCTCAGACAATGCTAGACAGCGCAGGGAGTTACATTCTTATTGTAGACCGCAGATGTTGTAGTCTTATGCCCGGGACTCCTTATCTCGTCACTACGACGGCGAAGGTCAAGTGCTGTGGACGTTCTTTGTTCCCCAGCTCCTTTCCAGACAGGGAGGCAAGGGCATGGCCCGGTTTGAAAATTACTTCTATTCGAATACACTTTAAGCAGAATGAAAACAGTGCTTCTTCAGACGCCTACAAGGCTCACGTCATCTAAAGAAACGTATGATCTACAAGTCGCAAGGACGACTGCAGAGATACATACATTATTATCAACTAATTCCCCCGTACATTTCGCGGAAATCCTGAGCGAAATCTTAAATATTTCTGATACCACTGGGGTCTCAAAGGTATTTAAGACAGTATTTTCGATGGCATTACCACCATTCAAAGCCATACTGGGTATTTTTCCAGATTTCGTCCATTCGATTTTTGGCGGACTTCCCTTGATCCTGGGACTAATTGCAGGAATCCTATTCCTAGTCCTTATTTTTCGTTATGGCAACCCATGTCACAGATCAAACTCTCGCGACAATGGAAGATACGATCCTAGCCATTGGATACCGGGACCGGATATCAAAAATCCTGGGACTCTCCCGGCTTAGAGACCTAAACATGACTTGGTTTCTATCATTTCGACCAATGTGGCAAAGGTGTGTTTTACCTGTACTAAGGTGTCTGCTATGCGGAGAAGAATGCGTGTTAGACACCTGTCTGACGCTACAATCGGATGCGCCGGTGGATGCAGATACACTGCTGGTTCCTACCAAGGTTCACGCTTTGTGCTGCCCTCAAAGGCTGCCAATTCTGATGACGGCATTCCTGGAATCTTCACCACTGCGATTGAAGGGTAGTGAAGTTCAAGATGAAAGCAGCATCGAACAGGTACGACCTTCTGTCAGCAATGCAAATCAGAATGTCAATGCAGACAATCATGCGCATGAATGCATGGTTACCCCTATTTCCGACTTAGTGGAACTTTCCCATGAAGCTGTTGACAGTTTTTTCGAAAGCCTGAATGATATGATGTTCTCTCCGGAACAGAAATAGAGACTTTTGAGTAAACTCGCACACGGCGTTCCCTGAATCCGGCCTTCAACTTTCAAAATAAAGTCACATGAACAATTACAATCCAGTTCACGGACAGCAATTTTTTCAGAAAGCCCCTTAAAATATTTTTCTATATATTTTTTTCCGGGACACTGATCTTCTGCTTAAAGTAAGAAACTATTCCTAGAGAACTAAGATTTCTATTTTTTAGATACTTTATAGACTTTATATAGACTTTAGCTGCCCGATGGTATGTTCACAATATATTTTATGTGATGAAATGGTTTCGACTTTTTTTCTGTATAGCCATATTAAGAGCCATTTCATGTGTATTTCTCATATACCAACAAGCAATAATGCATAACAATGCGTGCTTACTTTTGCATTTAATTCATAGCTTAAGTGCATACAATATATATGACTGCAATTTTTCAGTATATTTGAAAATTTCAAAATGCATTTATGTATTTTGGGGTGGTAAGGTATACACTATACTCTATAGTATGTTGTACTATGTTATACTATGCATAGATTAGTAGATATGACCATAGTTAGCGTGGAGTGGGTGTCGTGTATTTCTATAGGTTCTGAATCGATCCCCCTATTCCTGACCCTATTCTGGTTAAACTACCTAGCTAGTTAACTAACAGTCAGCCCATGAGGCAAGAAATCCCCCATGATGCAGATACCGTTATCTGACGCAGTCACACGCGTGGTGACAAGACGGAGCAGCCATACTTGCCGAAGCCGAGAGCAGAAGCAGACCCCGCAGGCAGCAGCCCCGCCTTCCTGACGCGCTGAGAGACGCGCTGCTATCTCAAGCCGAGAGACCCAGCACCGGCGCTTCTGGGTAGCCCTCGCAGGCAGCCTGGAATATCGAGAGCAGAGAAAGAGATACCATTCCTCATTCATCCTAAATTCCAGGTACAGAACTGAATAACCCCTCACAGAGAATTCTTTAGTTATTCACTTGGCAAAAACAAACTTAACTTAAACTGTAACTTTCTATTCCCGCCCACGCATTAGACTTAGGTCAGGTACACGGGGTAGGCGTATTTAGAAACACCAGTTGAGTACGTTTAGTCAAATGTATATGTGTATGTAAATATATTTTAATCATTTTAAACATCATATGGCTCAGAAACCATATCAATGTTTTTACAGTATTATTTTATACTATTGCTTCTAAGGTATGCACTTTACTTAACAATAAGTATTGCAATAATATCGATCCATTTCTCTTGTACGAGAAAGGAGACTGATCAATAAATAACACCTTTTATTGAACACGCCCGTCTCTTCCTTTTCTCTACATTCTGATGAGACTAAGAATGCACGTACTGACTGAGTAAAATAATTGCCTTGTGCTCACACGACTCTTGAGATTGACTCTTGATTAGGGGAGAGCAAAGTTGTCATGTTCTATGGTTGTCAGAAACTAAATCCCTTCTTGTCTAATCAGGGGAGTTAATCCTTCCTTGAACATTCGAGAAAGTTTCTAGCGAACTCTGAGCTTAGCTGGCAAACCCAAAAATTAAGTCTAGTATCGACAGTAGTAGACCTAGTTAACGTCTGGTCTAGGCCTTTACTATCGTAGGTACTATTCCAATGCGCAGAGCCTATTGGGAAAATAGGAGCTACACTACAGCCTATGCTGTGACCACTGCTACAGAGGTCATAGAGACACAGAAAATAGACACATTGTCAGCACAAGCAGCAGAGCTCATCGCTCTGACACAAGCCTGCATAAGAGCTAAGCACTTGAAAGTAAACATTTATACTGACTCACAATACGCTTTTGGCGTTGTTCATGATTTCGGGGTACTGTGGAGGGAGAGAGGTTTCTTGACCTCCCATGGGACCAAGGTCCAGCACGGCCAGCTTATTCAGGCCCTGTTGGAAGCAATACATTTACCTACAGCCATTTCTATCCTGAAGTGCAAAGCTCACACCAAAGTTACAGACACCATTTCCCGGGGTAATGACCTGGCAGACCGAACAGCTAAACTTACAGCCCAGACAGCCCAGACAGCCCAGACAGCCCAGATACCAACAGACACGACAAGGACAGAGGTACCATTACTGACAACATGTATGACAGTCAGGGATCCCACACATGATGTACTTGACATACAGACACATGCCACTACAGATGAGATAAAGAAGTGGACTGAACAAGGAGGGGTCCAGACTGACCAAGGTTGGCTGACTAAGGGAAAAAGCACATGGTTTCTTCCTGATTCTATGGTACAAGTAATCATAAACACAGCTCATAGTGAAATGACAGATGTAAAGGTTACAAGTATGTCTTAGTAGTAGTGTGTGCACTATCTAGATGGACAGAAGCTTATCCAGTTCCAGATTACACTGCTGTGACAACAGCCAGGCAATTGGTGCGCGAGTTCTTCCCCAGATATTGCCCCGTGTCATATATTCAGATAACGGGCAGCCATTTTCTTCTGAATTAATGAAACAAGTGTCTCTTCTGTTAGGTTATACCTGGAAGTTCCATTGTGTCCGACACCCAGAAGCAGCAGAAAGACATAATCAGACAATTAAGACAAAAATTGCCAAGATCTGTGCAGAAAAAGGCGTGGATTGGATGGTAGCCTTGCCGGTTGCCCTCTTTTACATGCGTATGGTAGCTCATTCCAGAACAGGCCTATCTCCTTATGAAGTAGTTTTCGGTAGACCGCCAAATATGTGGGGTACGCCTATGCCAAAGAAAATTACTGATGTTGACAGTAACATGCTGACAGATTACCTGGTTTACTTGATGTCTGCACTACTCTCTTGTTGTTCACAGGTTGCTGCCGCCTTCCCTGACAACACCCAGGTCAAGGAACATGCCATAGCACCAGAAGACTATATTCTTGTGAGGAACTTTGACCGATCAAGCCCCCTTGAGCCACGTTGGAAGACGCCGAAACCACGAGGACCGGAGTGAAAGTGGAAGGACGCAAGGGGACGCGCAGCATTGAAGAAAACATATCTTGGACAATTTGGAACTTTTGCAAAAAAAAACTATAGACAATACAGACTTTGTGCCGCCTTTGCTAGAAAAGACTCCACAGCAGGAGTATAGATCTAAATTAAGATCTAGTAAGTCAGACGTAGTTTAATTGTTTAAGTCCACTAGGTGGTGAATCGGTTAGACTAGATTTCTGACATGTATAAGATCACAGACAAGGATAGCAAGAAAACCCAAATGAAAACAAAATACTGCAAGATATTACGCAGTAGATGTATAGTTACCTTGATCATTCTTTTTATTCTGTGCATTGTTATAATCTGTGTCAGTATATTGCTACATGTTTTCTTTCCTATTTCCCCACATATACACTCTTCCAGTAACAGCACCGCAGAGCATACATTTAGTGAACTGCCACCTCATGAATTGTCATATCGACTTGCACTACGTAACAATACTTGTATTAGAATGTTACACCATTCTCACCAGACCAGCAATGCAACTGATTGCTGGGTATGTGGCCAACTGCCTCCTTATCAAGAAACAAAGGGAGTTCTGCCATTCTATTCT
This sequence comes from Lissotriton helveticus, assembly GCF_964261635.1. Lineage (NCBI taxonomy): Eukaryota > Metazoa > Chordata > Amphibia > Caudata > Salamandridae > Lissotriton > Lissotriton helveticus. The sequence goes on from NC_136061.1 coordinate 670,184,588, forward strand.
TTACCGTTCTCACACAATGGTTCATGTGGAGCATGGTTTGCTTTAATGACCTCAATTGATAGAAAGTACATAGCTTATCCAGGTGGCTGGATATATGGAAACCTGAATAAAGTAATGAATGAAGCATGTTTTCCAGACAAAGACGGATTCCCCCAAAGGAAGGGAACTGATCTAGAAAATGAAGAGTATGAGCAGGGAAATGCATCCGTTAACTTTATAATGTTAAATGTTCAGCCCAAGCAAAATACAGGTCCACCGTTTATTTCAGTTCTACCAGCAAAAGGTGATTTATGTGTTAGTAAGAAAGGCTCAGTACTTATGGGACACAGCGAGTGTAAAACTGTGATAGAATTTAATGATAAAGGACTTTCTTCTTTCAAAACATCACGCCATACCTATTTCATTTGCGGTCAGACAGCCTATGTACATCTGCCCTTAGACTGGAGTGGGACATGTTATATAGCATTCTTATTGCCACCTGTTTTACTGGCCCCATCCCACTATCATAGAGATTCACGACTAGAACATGTTAGAGTAAAGAGAGAGACAGATGCTGCAGGTATCGATCAGACTGAAACAGCATGGGAGCAATATACAGATTTCAACAAAGGTTTCTTTTTCTTCATAGGTCCCGTCCAAAACAGTAAACTGATACGCAAATTAACAAGAACCCTGGAAGCAGTAGTGAATGTGACTGCATCTGCCCTGGCGAACTTGACGCAGGAGCAGTCTGCCATTAGACTTGTCGTTCTTCAAAATCGCCTCGTTCTAGACGTCATCTTGGCGGATAGGGGCGGAGCTTGTAGAGTCATCCGATCTAGTTGTTGCATTTTCATCCCAAATAACGCACCATCTGTGTATGCAGCGATAACAAGGCTCCACAAGATTGCTCATGACATACATCAAGACCCAGGCACATGGACTTGGTCCAGTTGGCTCTGGGGTGTGATATCTGCTTGGGGATGGAAAGTGTTGTCCTTCCTAGGAATGATCCTACTTATGATATTTGGTTGCTGTCTCTGTCTGCAGTGTGGCCCGGCCATTTGCGGCCTGTGTGCAACTGCCTGTGTTCCCCATCCAAGTATACAAAGGGTTAAGGACGAACAAATGATGCTGTATGATCAACTATACGGTCTCATGAATATAGATGTATCCTAAAGGGTTACGTAGGGGACAAGGAGGGAATGAGGAAAATGAAATTTTGCCTGACCAATGTGTCCCCTGCGTATACCCTATGTTACATGTATGTGCATGTCATCCATGCATTTCCTTGTAGTGGCCTGAATCACTAGGCCTCTGCAATCACGTCCTGCATTAAGGTGCCTGTCATCAAGTTTCCCAAAAGTTAAGCTAACATGAAGGCCCATGTATTTGCATTGCATTGTGCACTTTTAAATAAGTATCGTAATGAACCCATTTTGTGGTTCACCCCGAGCCACATTCTGGAATAAGGGTTTTTCATGACTCCTGACACACTGAAGGCTGCAGTGACGTCTCCCTGACCTCGCATACTTCTGGCTCAGCTGTAAGAGGCCCGGCAAGAGGCCTGCCAAGACAGTATTATGAATAACAGTTATCTGTCTGCTTTACAGAATCACATTTCAGTCTGGTGAAGAAGGTACACAGAACCCATCTGCATAGATAGGGCCCAGCCATTCTGTCTCTGTTTAAGTGGATTACAGTGCTTGCATCCATAGCCCCCACGTAATGAACAGAGAAATATATGCTTTTTCTTGATTCATAGTGATGAGCAACTTTTGCTTCAGATAATACATTCCCTGACTCTAGATATCAGTTGTACTAGACGTGCTGGTCGCCTTGACACAAGAGATCTCTCTACTAGACTGAAAGTCAGCTCTCCTCCCAGTTACACGTCAATTGCACGTCATGTCCAAGTTGCACACAAGTAGGACAAAGTTCGAGCTGGTCATGCAAACTCCTCCTCTAAGTACCCACCCACCTATGACACCTACCTATCACCTACCTATGACTCATCAAAGTACACACCCTCATGTACGCCCACATGCTCTTATCTCTTTCTTTCTCTGCTCTGCCTCGAGCGTTCCTTCTTACGCCCTATGTACAAGATTAAATGTATAAATATGATGTTCAGTAAATAAATGTTAGAAGACCCTTCCTGAACCTCAGTGGTGATGGAACATATTCTCCCATGACTCGAGTTATTGGAATAAAGCCCATTTTAATTCAGATACCACGGACTCTGCCTCTCACTTGATGCATGATAATTGTTAATGCCTAGAAATTATGCCAGGGTAATATTTTATTTACCACACTTCCACAACACGCTTTGACTTGGATTATCCTATTGCCTGGAGTGACGGAGATTTTAAATACTTAGGGATACACATAGAAAAGGATAGAGATGAACTACTGCGTGCCAACTATGGCACTACTATGAATCGCATTATTGATAATGTTACACAATGGATTACCTTGCCTCTTTCTATGGCAGGAAGAACATCATTGATCAAAATGGTGATCCTCCCACAACTACTTTACCTGTTTTTGAATATTCTGTTCTACCCTGGCAGGTCCTTTTTCCAGCAGCTCCGTTCAGAGCTCATTAAACTTGTGTGGGGCGGGAAATCCCCCCGTCTAAAATGGGACACCCTGATTCGGCCCTATACCCAAGGCGGTTTTGGTGTACCGGATTTTGAACTATATTATCAGGCAGCTCAAGCCCATTATGCCTATTTCTGGGTTCATCAACCTAGATATATGCCCCAGCTTGCCGCTGAGCACTGGCTGGCCCATCCTATCCCAATAGAAGGTGCACTCTACGCTGTGGTACCCGGCAGGGACAAAACGCCCACAACAGTACTAAGCACGGTTACTGCATGGACCCGGCTGGCTGCTAGACTTGAGGTGGCAATGCTCTATGCCCCATTGCTGCCGCTGGCATACCACCCAGATATGCCCTTACTGCAGGAAACGGGATTCCGCAAGCTGCTCCACAGGATTCATGTAGTAACCTGGGGGGTCCTCTATCACAGTGGTACGTTTCGCTCCATGGAACATTTGTACGAAGGCATACAACCATCTCCGCTTGACATTTTTTTATACATTAGACTCCGTCAAGGACTAAAAGCACTTACACCTGACTTTCCAAATGAACCTCCGGCCTTAGTTCCTTTACAGCTTATACTACAAACTGACAACCCTTGCAGGCTGGTGTCGACGATATACAGGACAGTGCATACACACATAGATTATCCGCCCTTGGCAGCCAAACTGAAATGGGACCTAGAGCTAGAAAGGCCCCTCACTCACAAGCAATGGGTTTTTTGCCTCCAGCAAACCGAACGCATCTCAGCTAGCAGTAGACATAGAATTATACACTATAAGTTCTTACATCGCCTGTATTACACCCGGGCCCGACTATGTAGACTTCAACTCCGCACTACTGACAACTGTGATAGATGCCATGCCCCAGGAGCTGACTTCTTGCATCTGGCGTGGACATGCGATGCAGTCCAACTCTACTGGGTTCACGTGCTGGCTGCGCTGTCCAAAATGATTCACACTGCAATAACTCCCTCCCCGGTGCTGGCGCTCTTGGGGTATGTAGAGCCCCTACAGGCGGCGCACCGCAAGTTTGTTGCGCTGGCTCTCCTAGTGGCAAAGAGAAGAGGTGCGTGTCGATGGGGTAGGGGCAGGGCCCCTAAGTTCAAGAACTGGATACATGATCTAATTTATTGCCAAGAACAGTTAAACACATACTCTGAACTGTTGCCGACAACTTCACGGCCCTGCGATATATGGTCCCCTTTGCGTGGTTACCTATCCCGGGATGGTGCCGATGCCGGAGAGGGATCACCGGTCTAGTAACCCCCCTTACCGTCTCATCGTGATACTCTACACCATACGACCTGCCGTGGGTGGTTATCATGTTATCCGAGGTATTATGGAAGCCGCTTGGGGCGGGCTCTTGGAGAGGTGGACAACATATTTACAAGTGGACACTAGACCTTCTGATGTAATCGTTTAAGGAGGTGAAGACAATTCGTTGTTAATTAAATTAGTAGCTTTATTTCTTGAGTTGAGTTAGGAGGAACAGGAGCCCACGCCAACCGCTGCATAAACATGCATGGAATGCCAACACCTTGGATTCCAGGTTCTAGTGCATGCGGCGAGAAGATAACACGAGGATACAACACATCCTCCTTTCTAGAAAAGAAAAGGAAATACAATAACATAAAATATGTAAACAATTAATACAATGAATAAAAATAACTTAACAATCTGATATGATAAACTCAATTTCCGACTTTGTAGTCTTTATGCCAAGCGGGGGTTTTCCTTAAACGGGGATTACACTTTTTGCGAGAAATAATGGGAACAGGTAGGTGCGAATGAGAGGTTGTAGGATAGAGACAGGAGTTGGGAGAAAGAGGGATTCCAGATAGGATAGAAGAGGAAGATTTACTTGAAGGTGACATACTCATACACAGAGATGGAACCTTAACAACCTTGGAGAGGCTCCAAACATTTCCGTCTGATAATTCCACAACTTGTCTACCCACTCTAACAACAAGTAAGGGGTCGGAGAAGTGCGACACACCAGATCTAATAAAACCGGATCTTCTCACACGTACCCAATCTCCAACCCTGCACGGATTGTTGGTAGTAGCACAATTCACAGGAAAATTTCGTTTCTTGTATTTACCATCAAGCAGATCCCTTATCCAGGGCTGGCTCATATTACACACACCCTTTCTCCCCCGCATTTTTTCAAAAGGAGATAAATCACCATCAGACCTTGGGGTGTTTCTATAACTCCACAAGAGTTTTCTAACAGCATCGTAGCAATTCTCACTGTTGCACACAGCAAGTTGTAAACCCTCCTTGAGCACCCTGATCCACCTTTCCACCATGCCGTTACCTTGAGGATAATACACTGAAGAACGTTTGTGCAAAATACCATGGTTGCAACAAAAGGATTTCATCTCCGCAGAGGTGAATGGTGTGCCATTATCAGATAGGATGGAAGTAGGGAAACCTTCTTTTTCAAAAATTGAGTTTAAAAAGTCGATAACTACCTTAGAAGATACATGGGGAACGAATTTCACCTCAGGCCAACTGGAGAATTGGTCTATCAATACAATGGCATAAACTGGACTATGACCTAGACACATCGGACCAGCAATGTCTATTGAAACACATTCCCAGGGCTTAGAAGGTCTTGAGACAGAATCATGTTGATATTTTATAGGTTTCTGAGATTTATCGCTCACACAACATTCAATACAAGATCTCACTTTTTCCTCAATCATCCTGTCGACTCCCGGCCACCAAAATTCACTCCTTATTCTCCTTTTCATACTGGACATGCCTGGGTGACCCTCATGTGCCATGTCTAGAATAGTGTCTCTTAAACCGCGTGGCACAACCAAAAGTAAGCCCCTCAACAAAGTTTCACCCTGGATGGACAGCTCTTGTGCTACATGGAAGTAAGGCAAAATATTAGAAGATAGACAATTCTTGGAAGGCCAACCATCTTTAACAAAAGATAAAATATCTAAGTAATCACGATCCTCTCCACAAGCTATTACCCAATCATCTTCACGGATGCAACCATTGGATACTTCACAGATCGACACAACTTTATCAGGATCATTATCAGGAGCAACTTGGTTATCATCCTCTACAGGTAACCTAGAAAGGAAATCAGCTAGAACATTTTTTGCTCCTGGTATGTATTCAACTGAAAAATGAAAATCTTGTAATTTATATTGCCATCTTGCAATCCTAGAAGTGGCTTTTCCACAACCTTTAGTTGTGAAAAGATCCACAAGAGGACGATGATCAGAGCGAACAACAAAATCTGTACCATATACATATCTGCGAAAATATTCAATTCCCCACCAACAAGCTAAGGCTTCTTTTTCTAAAGTGGAGTACTTTGTTTCTGCGCCACGTAACGGTCTCGATGCAAAAGCAATGGTAACAAAACTACTATTTTGCTTTTGCATCAGCACCGCACCAACGCCAACATTGCTTGCATCAGTGACAATAAACGATTTACAATTGGTGTCAAACGGGGATAATGCAGGAGCAGAAATAATGCATTTCTTTACAAAATTAAATTGATTCTTGCAATTGTCATCCCAAATGAATTGTTGTTGGTTTTTCATCAACTTACGTAAGTGAGAAGTTTTATCAGAAAAGGAAGGAATGAACTTTGCGTAATATTCGGCTAAACCGAGAAAGGATCTGAGCTGATCCTTGTTGACCGGTTCGGGAGCATTCTCAATAGCCTTAACTAAACTCAATTTGGGAGAAATACCCTCTTTGCTGATGGAATGGCCTAGGTAGTCTACGGAATTTTTTCCAAATTTACATTTTTCTTTGGTAAGGGTAAGACCGTTGTCTTGTAAGATGGATAGAACCTTAAATCAAATTTCAGAATGTTCACATTCATCTTTACTGAAAACTAATATGTCGTCTTGAAAATATAATATATTAGAAACATTTTTGAACATCTTGTGCATGACTCGTTGAAACACTGAGGACGCGGACACTAAGCCAAACGGCATTCTCTTATACCTGTAGGCACCCTCAGTGGTTATAAAAGATGTAAGATGTTTACTGTCCTCGTGAAGAGCTATCTGATGATATGCGTTAGATAAATCCAATGTGGTGAAGACAGATGCATCCTTTAGTTTAGGGAACATTTCTCCGATATTGGGTAGAGGATGTCTATCAACCCACACATTAGAATTTAAATCGCGCATATCAACACAAAGACGAATTTTCCCATTAGGCTTGTGGGCCACGACTACTGGAGAAAGCCACTCAGAGGATTCAATTTCCTCAATTACATCCAGGTCACATAATCTTTGAAGTTCCTTCTTAACAGATTCTCTTAAAGCTAAAGGAATATTGCGTACCTTATGTACTTTGGGAACAGCATTGTGTTTAAGAATAATCTTATGTTTAAAGTTTTTTAGTAAACCCAACTTGGAGGAAAAAACTAGCGGAAAAAGTGTTTCCCATTTGTTGTCAGAAGATACATCAACAGAATTGATAAAATCAGAATATCCCAGAACTTGATCAGGATGGTTGGGATCAAGTTTCATCATTAGCTCTCTTTGTTGTGGCCAACCCAATAAACATGACCCATCTTTGGCAACATACACTTTAGCAGGAATTGTCTTGCCCTTGAATGATAAGGTGGAGTGAAAGTACCCAAATACCTCGATAGGTTTTTTACCATAACCACGTAGCCTTATGTCAGAAGGAAATAAAGATATAACATCAGGAAATTCTTTCAACAAAACATCGTCACCAATCAAAGTGTACTTTGCACCAGAGTCTGCCATGACTTTTATAGATTTGGATCCGATTTGAAGCATACAGAAAGGTGAATCTTTTTTTTCTTCTCCTACTTCGTATACAGTGCATACATCATTATATACATCATCATCCATGTCTACAGCTTGAACTTGGGAAAATCTGGGGCGTCTAGAATCCGAAGAAAAGTTCTTTGACCTGTTGCGATTCTTGCACATTCTAGCAAAATGACCTCTAGATTTACAATAGTTGCAGAATTGTCCTATAGCAGGACATCTTTTATCCGTTGCAACATGTCCGGGAAAGCCGCATTTGAAGCAGACTACTTCCTTTCTGAAACCCTGATATGATGAAGAAGGAAGCGTAGATCTGTTGGGATTAGATTCAGTTAGACTTTTCTTGACAGTTTGAACCACAGAAACATTGGGTTTATCCAAAAGCAATTCTTTTGGTTTTTTATCGGACAACTCTTTGATGCCCAATTTCATATCTTCAAATCTGTGTGCAATATCAAGGGCTTTTGAAAGAGATAAATCTTTTGCATCGAGTAACTTTTCTTGAAGTTTTACATCAGAAACGTTATGCACAAGCTGGTCTCTCACCATTTGATCATGAAACTCTTGATAATTACATTTGGCAGCCAGAATCCTCAAATCTTTCACAAAAGAATCAATGGGTTCAATGGGAAGTTGTTGTCTGCTTAGAAACTTGGGACGCGCTACAACTTCGTTGACTTTCTTGATGAACTGTTTATCAAGTTGCATGATGGCATTTTCATAAACATCAGTTTCTTCCTCAGAGGAATTGTCTAAAGCTAGAGAAGGAAGATGAGAAAGAACTTGTCTTCCTTCAGCACCCAGTGAATGTTTGAGAATTGCGAGTTTGCGTTTATCAGTATAATTTTCTCCACCTATGGCTTCAAGGTAAGCTTCAAAACCTTCGCGCCACTGTTTCCACTCCAATGGAGGTTCACCTGGACTTGCTAGAAAAGGTGGTGGAGCATTAAAACTCTCCATTGTAAGTAATACAGAAATATTTTCAGAGACAATATGATGTCATAAATAATCTTGAAAAATAGCTTAAATTGGAATTCAATCTTTCAGTATAAGAATTATTGTGAGGTAATTGTAGTCCTTTATTGAGCAGAGTAAGAGATTTATTGGAAGAAAAGCTTTGTGATGTCACAGAGGCGAGAGATCTGTAAGAATAAAGTATACTTGTGCTGACTCTGCCTTTGTGATGCTATCAGAATGTGGAATTCGAAGATTGCTTGTGCTGACGCTGTCTTTGACAAATAGAGCGTGGAGCGTGAGCTTATGCGCATGTGCTGGTTTGCTCGAGATGTTGTGTTCCTAGCGCGCGATGACGCGCATGCGTTGGTTCAAATGGCAGGGAAATGTTAGAAAATTGAAGAAAAAGTTTTAAAGTCTCACCGCTTTAGTAGAAAGAGCGGGATTTTCGGGATGGTTTCGATCTCTGGATAAAGAGGCTTCGGCGAAGTGCGTAGTGAAGATTGCGCGCACAACTTCAGCAACGGTAATCTTGTCCGGAGGTCCCGGGGCTGTAGGCTCCAAAAATCACGTGAGTTCGCTTCCCCGACGTCGCCAGTGATGTAATCGTTTAAGGAGGTTGTGGTAAATAAATAAATAATACCCTATTTTTGACTAGACATATATCATAACAGATAGCTCAATAAATAAGAGTCAAGATTCGAGGTAGTAGGAGTTTTGCAGGTTTAATACAGCATAAGGACAGGAACAGGACAACCTGCATAGGAACAGGGGCCCAGCAGCTGCTGGGGCTGGGTCTGGGATGAGCGCGCTAACTTTTAATAACAATACACGAGCATATATACATAGCGCGAACACATAGCATTACATTGCAGTAGGCGTAGCAGTGGGTGGAGCAGAAGGCGTGACGCGTAGCAGTCGCGAAAGATAAGAATAAAAAGAAGGTGTAACTCAGACATGTGATGCAAACGTAACAGAATATGTCATGAATGGGCGGGAACCATGGAGGGGGCTACCTAAGGAGCCGGGACCTCTAACCTGGTGGTGCGCGCAAACTGGCAATGACGTGTTACGAGGAGAAGCTGGGGGCTATGAACTCTGTGCTAGGAGCAGAGACTAAAGTCTGGAGGGTCGGAGCGACATGTACCTAGACCCTATCTGGTATCTAATGTTTAGGGAACATGTTGATATAAACTAGAAGTCATGAGGGGAAAAGCTAACTGACTCTAAGACTGGACCATGCATTATTCTACATGTAGTGCGTGATGAAGAATATTAAATGACCATTAAATGATGTATTTCTCTTAACATGGAGCCGAATAGGCTAGACAATGACGGAAACTATTGATGCAGTTCAGTAGCTTAGGAATGCAGAGAAGGAGGACTAAACTGATAGCTGGAATCATAACATAGTCTTGGCAGACTCAGAGGCAGAGCCAAGTTGCACCGGGCACTGCGAGGCAGGAAGTAAGTGAAAGGTCGAGGATACAGGTGGGGGCTGGATCGCTCCTCAGCGAGGCTCAGGAGGCAGGAGTTGAATCTGATGTCCGGGCCCTGTTGAGGCCTAGAAACGGGGACTTTATAATAGAATAACGTGCACACTAAGAAACGTGGCAACATAACTTTACATAGGCCTGGTATTCATATTACTCATGAGGACTGGGAAATGACATACCAGAGGTGGACACAACTATAATTGCGTCTTGAATCGGACATGGGGAATAACATATGCATATTGATCATGCACACATAACATATGATGGATGACACGTAGGGACACAGAACATGGCAAAATTTACTTTTCCACATTCCCTCCTTGTCACTACGTTTCCATCAGGAAACATCAATATTCATGATACCATCTATCATTTCATACAGTACCATTTGTTCATCTCGAATTGTCTTGGAACGAGATTTAGAACGGGGCTTGGGACTAGGAATACAAGAGGTAGCACACATGCCGCAAATCGCAGGGCCACATTGTATACAGAGGCAGCAGCTGAATATGATCGCTACTGCGATACCTAGAAAGGACAGGACTTTCCATCCCCAGGCGGAAATTATATTCCAGAACCAACCGGACCATGTCCAGGTGCCTGGATTCTGGTGTAACAGATGGGCAATTTTATGAAGTCTGGTTATAGCTGAATAAACAGACGGCGCGTTATTTGGAATGAAAATGCAGCAACTAGATCCGATGAGTCTACAGGCCCCGCCCCTATCGGCCAGTATGACGTCAAGGACGAGACGATTCTGGAGCACAACAATTCTCATAAAGGATTGCTCTTCGGTTAAGTTACCTAGAGCGGAGGTAGTCTCATCTACTACTGCTTCAAGGGTTCTTGTTAACCTACGGATTAGCTTACTATTTACAACTGTACCTAAATAAGGGAACACACCTTTATCAATATCAATGAATTGTTCTGCAGCAGTTTCAGTATAATCGACAATCGGGAGGTTTCTCTTGTGTCTAGTATGTACTAGGAAGGAATTCCTATGGTAGTCAGGTGGGGCTAGAAAAACTGGTGGCAGTAGGAAAGCAATGTAACAAGTTCCTTCCCAATCGAGGGGCAGACGAACATATGCGGTTTGACCACAAACAAAATAAGAATGACGTGAAGCTTTAAAAATAGATTTCCCACTGTCACTATACTTGACAATAGTAGTACAATCACTATGTCCTACGTGTACGGAACCCTTATTTCGGACACATAATTCGCCTTTGACTGGTAGTACTGAAATAGCAGGTGAGTCTGGAGTAGTATCAGACTGAACATTCAGGACCATAAAATTCGACGAATAGTTACCTAAATTATACACTTCATTTTCTAGATCTAAACCTGTTCTGTGGGGGAGACTTTGTTTGTCTGGAAAACATGTGCTGTTAAGAAAAGACATATCTGTTGAGGATGACGTTAACGTGGACCATGCTCCACACGAACCATTATGTGAGAATGGATAAGGAAAAAGTGGCAGAACTCCATTCGGGGTCTGGAAAGGGGGGAGTCGACCACACACCCAACAATTAGTGGCATTGCTGGTCTGGTGTGAGTAGTGTAACATGCGGATAAATGAGTTATTACGCATAGCGAGGCGATATGAATATTCGTGAGGAGGCAGATCACTAAACGTGTGCTCTGCTGTAACATTAGAATGCTTATTTACATGAGGAACTGGGAAATATAGGAAAAAGGCATAACTGGTGCAGGAAATCATAATGCTGATGAATAATATGAAACTTAGAAAAACGATACATTGAATTGAGTTTTTACTAACTCTCTCACTATGGGGGTCTATTTTATACATGTCAGAAACAGTCTAACCGTTTCACCTAGGGGAGGACTTATACAATCAAACTGACTGACTTATTTTACTAGACCGGAGTTTTTGCTTATACTCCTGCTGCGGAGTTTTCTCTAACAGGGGAGGGGTTGTATCAATGTCATTTGCGGGACAGTCCTTAGGAACAATGTTTTGACAAGTCTTGATATCCTGGAAAATGTTTTTAGAGACCGGTTTCAATCCGTAGAATTTTTTGACGTGCGAAAGGTGCACCCAGCCGCGGCGTCCTTCCAATTTCACGGCTGTACGGGTGGTGAGGAGGACCTGACGGGGCTCCTTCCAACGTGGCTCCAGCGGACTTGATCTGTCAAAGTTACGGACCATCACCATGGAACCTGGAACGATTTCATGTGGTGCCACCTCGGTATTGTCTGGAAATGCGGCGGCAACCTGTGAACGACATGAGTTGAGGGCAGACATCAAGGAAGCTAGGTAATCTGTCAGCATATTACATGAAACATCAGTAATACTTTGGGGTCTAGGAGTACCCCACATGTTAGGGGGGCGGCCGAATACGACCTCATACGGGGACAGACCTGATCTGGAATGTGCGACCATGCGCATATAAAACAAAGCGACTGGCAGAGCTACTAGCCAGTCCACACCCTTATCTTTACATATTTTTGCAATTCGAATTTTCAGAGTCTGATTATGTCTCTCGACTAGACCGGCTGCTTCGGGATGGCGTACACAATGGAACTTCCACTGGTACCCTAACAACAGGGAAACGTGCTTCATCAACTCAGATGAGAATGGCTGACCGTTATCAGAATATACGACTCTAGGGAGTCCATATCGAGGGAAGAACTCACGAACCAACTGCTTGGCAGTGGTCGCGGCTGTGTAATCTGGGACTGGATATGCTTCTGTCCATCTGGACAAAGCGCATACAACTACAAGGACATACTTGAAACCTCGACATCGCTCCATCTGAATATAATCCATCTGGAGGACTTCAAAGGGGTGGTCAGGAGGCTGGAAACCACCTTGTTCCACCGGGACACTTTTACCTGGATTAAACTGACAACATATCATACAGGTACGGACTTTCTGCTTGGCTGCAGCTCGTAAATGTTTGTTGAACCAAATGTTCTGGATACTGTCTAACATAGCTTTTTCTCCTAAATGTGCTGGACTATGTGCGGTATTAATGATGACTTGAACCATAGAGTCGGGGAGAAACCATGTGGCTCTACCCTTCGTTAACCATCCTTGATCTGTCTGGACCCCTCCTTGTTCAGACCATTTCTTGATTTCATCGGGAGTAGCATGTAACTGGATATCTATGACATCTTGAGTAGGGTCCTTAACTGTCATACATGTAATCGGATCTGGAGTGTGTGTCAGGTTAACTGGAATGTCTAGAGTCTGTGCTGTAAGCTTGGCTGTGCGATCTGCTAGATCATTACCTTGAGAAATAATGTCAGTGACTTTCGTATGTGCTTTGCATTTCATGATAGCAATGGATGTCGGTAAATGTATGGCATCTAACAGAGCTTGAATAAGGAGACCATGCTGAATCTTGGTTCCATGAGAAGTCATGAAACCTCTCTCCTGCCAGAGCACTCCGAAGTCGTGTACAACTCCAAATGCGTAACGTGAATCTGTGTAAACATTAACTTTCAGGTTCTTGGCGTGTATGCAGGCTTGTGTCAGAGCAACTAGCTCTGCTGCTTGAGCGGACAGAGTGTCAATACGGTGTGTTTCAATAACTTCGGTGTCAGTAGTCACTGCATACGCGGCGACTAGTTCTCCTGTACTAGTTCTCATACATGAACCATCCACATAAAGTGTCAGGTCGGAGTCTGGTAACGGAATGTCTGTCAGGTCTTGTCTTGGCTTTGTCGTAATGTTGACTACTTCCACACAGTCGTGTGTGGCTGGATTTGAACTAACTGATGGTAACAGTGTAGCAGGATTCAGGATGTTGCAGCGTCTAATTACTATGTGTGGCTGGAACAGTGTCAATTCATAACCTGTTAAACGTGCAATTGTCAAGTGTTGAGTTTGTGTTCGGTTTAAAAGAACTTCCACGGAGTGTGGGACTTGTACTGTCAAGGTATGTCCTAAAACTATGGAATCACTTTGTCTGATAGCTAGTGCTGTGGCTGCAACTGACTTGAGGCACGCAGGCAACGCCTGGGCGACTGGATCTAGTGTGCTAGAAAAATAAGCACAAGGCTTGTTTTGTCCTGCTTGGTCTTGTGTGAGAACAGATAATGCTGTACCTTCACGTTCAGTGACGAAAAGTGTAAAAGGCTTACTGTAGTTCGGTGTCGCTAGAACTGGAGCTTGACATAAAGCTTTCTTTAACTCGTTGAAACTAAGTGTATGTTCAGATGTCCAAGGGAGGACAGTCGATACGGCTGCCTCCTGTGTCGTTAACTGTATCAGTGGCTTGGCTAGAAATGCATACTGAGGAATCCATTGTCTGAAATAAGAAGTAAGGCCGATAAAAGCACGCACCTCCTTCTGGGTCCTGGGCTGGGGAAGACTCGCTATTAGCTGGATACGGTCTGGTGTCAACTGCCTACCCCTCTTGGACAGTAAGTGTCCTAAGTAGACCACTTGCTGGACACAGAATTGAAGCTTAGAAGGGGATACCTTGTGCCCCATCTCGGCTAGGAAATATAGAACCGTCAGTGACGCTCGCTCGCAGTCACGTTCAGAACGGGCTGTGATCAGTAGATCATCGACATACTGGAGCAGGGCAGTGTCAGTTGGCATATGAATGTTGTCTAGTTGTCTCTTAAGTGCTTGACTGTAAATACTAGGACTTTCTGTGAAACCTTGAGGAGCGCGTGTAAACATATAGCTCCTTCCATTTAAACAAAATCCGAAAAGAAACTGGCTGTCTGGATGAATAGGAACACTAAAAAATGCATTCTTGAGGTCTATGACAGTGAAGAACGTGGCTTCGGAATCAATGGCTGTCAATAGGGAAGAGATATCTGGGACAACTGGGTACTGAGGAATAATACATTTGTTAAGTTCCCGTAAATCAATCACTAATCGATATACTGGGGGTGCATTTGGATCAGTACGTTTCATAACTGGAATGATCGGAGAGTTACATACATTGGAGTCAGTTTCTACAACTACTCCTTGAGCGATGAGCTCGTCTATAATTTTGGATAAGGCTGCTACAGCCTCAGGTGGCAATCTGTACTGTCTGATTCGTGGTAACACTACACCTGGTTTGAGAGTCACACGATGGGGTGTGATTTGCATGTAACCTACATCAGTTGGACCTTGCGCCCATAAATGCTGCGGAACATTAGACAGTCTGGTATCAAAATCTCGTAATACATAGTGACCCTTAAAGTCACGTAGGAACAAACGTATTCCCTCTGGGGAACAACATATAACGGCACCTAACTCTTTCAGTGTTTTAATGCCTAATAGGTTTTCTGGACATGACTTAGTAAGTAACAGATCAGTAGTGCGGGACAATGGACCTACTTCTAGAGTGACTGGCTTTGAAATCTCATTTACGATAGGCTTTCCTGAAAATCCAAGGGAAACATTTCTTGAGCCTGAGAGCGGAGCCCCTGGAACTTCGGCATGACTAATTGTGGTCCTACTTGCCCCTGTATCAATCAAAAACTTTCTGTCTTTCCCTAATACTTGACTGTGAACATAGGGACCTTCTTGATCTACAGGTATCTCGATGAGAGGCAAGCCTACCTCCCTCTCTAGGCTGTTTCATGAATATGGCTGGTACTCTGGATACTCAGACTGTGCATACTGGTACATCTGCGATGTAACATGCTGTGTTGCAGCAATAGGCTGCGGTGCTGTAACTGTCTGTTGTGCATTCTGTGGCTGAGGAGTCTGTGAAACTTGTTCTTGTCTAGGCGGACGTGGTCTTTCTTTAGTCTTACCAGTAGCTATGTTATGTTTCAGAACTGCACACTCGTTTATAAAATGACCTGGCTGTTTACAATAATTGCAGTTCCCTTTAACGGGAGCTGCAGGATGACTGGCTTGAATCGGACCCCTCTTCTGACTGTCTTGAGGAACAGATTGTGCAACTAGCACTTTCATTTTCGTGTCTTTCATACGTTTTCTCTCGTGTTCTTGCTCTTCCCTGATTCTATTCTGGTGGTACTGGAGCATCTGGAGCATCTGGGACGGAGTATTTGCTTGCCAGGTGCTTTCGACTTTCAGAACTCGGTTTTTAATTGGTGGACTTGAATTCTCGACTAATTTAGTAACAAAAAGGTGAGGATATGACTCACTACTTGTCTTGAGACCACTGTTGATACTGAAACATTTTTCAAATCTAGAATAAAAATCACTAATATCTTCATCTTGTTTCTGTTTACAGGCTGAGATTGCATCCCAGTCTTCTTTTGTCGTTGTTAATAATCTGGGTAAAACTTGTATCAATAATTCTGGTAATTCTTTACATTTCTCTCCAAGACCAGTACCTGGTACACGTATCTTATCTTCTGCTTCTAGGACTGCCCAATCTATCTTTTTCTCTCCCACCTCCCATTCTTTTTCCTTTAGCTTTTCATACACCCCTGCGGGTAGCAGAACTTTTAACATTTTAATGATATCTGGGTATGTGTATTCTCCCATACGGAGCATGTCCTTTAATTCTCGATGGAACCCTGCTGGATCTTTGTCATGACAGGGAATTAATTTCTTCATTTCAAGGAGTTCCATCTTTGTGATTGGAGTGTATACAAACACTCGTTGCATTTCGCCACCCGTTCCTCTGACTGGGTGGACTTCCCGTAACGGATTCTGTCTGTCTATGTAGAATGATTTACTTTCTGGGGGTGAGACATGAACAAAATGCGGGTTCAAGAATGTTCTATATTTGTGACGCTGTTCTAGAATGACACTAATTAAATCGGTACCTAGACCTCTCCATTTATACTGGAGTAACTCGTTCAGGATATCATGTAACGGGCCTGGATCAGAATGTTGACCCTCATACAGAGTAATGAGGTGTTGAATCATATACATACCCACCAGTCGCTGCTCGGCTGGGGGCAATTTCAGAAACATTTGTGCCACTATTGCGTCTGGAAAAGTGGTAGAATCAGTAATCCATCGGACTGCTGATCGCACTAATTCCTGTTCATGCATAGTACTTAACTCACTGTAACCGATTCGTGATTTCAGAATGTGATCGGTAGCTTGAAATACTTGTTCTAGGGAACCTTGTTCTGGTGCTGAATGATGGAAAGTAGACTTGGGTTCTAGACGTAAATGGCGATCTGGAAATCTAGGTTTTCCTACATACGCTATTCTGGCAGTATTCTCGTCGTCTTCCTCTTCAGGATCGGAGGTACTTTCTTTCTCGCTTACTTGTGCTGCTTTACGCTGTTCGTGTATCTTTATTATTTCTCTACGGATTTTCTTGTACATACTTTCCATGGCACTAATGGTATTGTGCTTTCCTTCGGCTATATTATCACTCCACTTTGTCAGGATTTTCATTTCGGCTGGATCTTTAGACGGGTAATCTTGTTCTCTTATTAGACAGTTAATTAAGAACTTTAATATCATGCGCTGAATCTCGGCTTTCCTTTGAGACATGGCATTACTAATACTTTCTGGATCATCCCCTGTACGGATGAAACGATATATCCTGTCTAGATCTTCTTTCATATTCGGCAGGGTGACTAGATACTCGGTCACTCTCCTTACGCGTACGGAATATAAAACCATATTAAACTCGCCTGGAACTGGGTCATAGACACATTCGCCAAGGGTTTGCCTGATTTCTGCAACAGACTTATTACTCTTGGGAGTACGCTGTGATGCTTGAGCATGTAATTCGAGTGCTGATAAACGTTTGTATGGCGGCGGGGTTTGAGGAAGACCTCCCCCTGCGGCCCCTAAACTAGAATCATCAACTGATGCTTTTCGTCCTGGCAGGGTCGGTAATTGTAACGTGGGCTGGACTTGTATGGCGGGCTGACCCGGGGGGGCTGTTAAGGGCACCCCGGTGTCTGGAGGAGCAGGAATTACCTGATTTACAGGGACTGGCGGAGCGCGAACAGGATTTGCATATTCGGGGACTGTGTCGTCCAGATAGGACGAAATAAAAATATCAGCTGCAGTCGGTTTGTGACGTAGCTTGGTCGGAACTAATGGTGGCGGGAAATTACTGGATGCCTCCGGGGTCGCTTTTGGCAAGCCCTCAGCAAGAAGAGGATACATACCCTTATTAAGGGCATGCCTCTGTCTGTCTGATTGCTCAGTTCTAACTCGTTCACCTATCTCGATTAATTCTTTTTCTTGGGCTCGTTCTTGGGATTCTCTACTTAGTTCTGACTTTCTGATTTCTTTTTCGGTTCTCTTATGAGCTTCTTTGCGCCATAACTCGATGGCATCTTTTTGTGACTGTCTGGCTTTCTTTTTCCATAATGCTTCTTCTACTCGCATGATGCATTCGGCATCCCATGTACCCGATACGGGCCATCTATACTTTTCTTCTAACTGTTTGGTATAATCTACCCATAAATCTAGATACAATATGGCGCTTATGCCATGTTTCTGATACATAAAATGACCTGGACTGTCCCTGGGAGGGACAGGAACTGCTTCTTCTAACAAACCCTTTCTAGTTCTTAACTGACGTAGTCTCGAAAAGAGAGACATTGTAAACTTGAATCGGAACACAATACAATAGACGAGGAACAATAACAATTGGGAAAACAATTCAGGCATACCACGACATTGGAAATACATTGAACAACATCATAACATTACAGTTCGGACAGAATAATACCTGGAATACTGAGAACAGAAACACAAGAATTTCTCGAGAACGGAACAGACTAGAGTTACTGGATGCACTGCTGAAACAGTACGGAACATACCGGTCCCATAAAGGGACGCATCAAGACCCGTATCCACCTAGGTGAACACTTCGTTTGTGGGCCTGGGTACCACCAACCCACGGACCAGAGTCAATTTAGATTGACCCTGTCTAGATACTACCCCAGTAATGGTACTCACCGGGCAGCAAGAACGGAAAACTTCGGACTGGACTGGACTGCTACGACGACGGACGACGAACTTCGGACTTCGGTTACGGGTGGGCCTCCGGATACCTCGGACCTTGGACTCTTGGCTTGGGCTCTGGTCGGGACTCGCCGCGTTCCTCCACCGTCTCGTTTGGATGCTGGACCGCCTCCTCCGTCTCCTCCGTGGGCCTGAGGGATACTTGAGGCAGAAATATCTGCACGTGGCCGGTATGGTTCCGTCACGGCTGCAGAGGGTCAGGGGGTCGGCGTGGCTTCACCGACGCGTGGGGAAAGGGCAAGTCCCTATTCGGGCGCCATTATGTGGTAAATAAATAAATAATACCCTATTTTTGACTAGACATATATCATAACAGATAGCTCAATAAATAAGAGTCAAGATTCGAGGTAGTAGGAGTTTTGCAGGTTTAATACAGCATAAGGACAGGAACAGGACAACCTGCATAGGAACAGGGGCCCAGCAGCTGCTGGGGCTGGGTCTGGGATGAGCGCGCTAACTTTTAATAACAATACACGAGCATATATACATAGCGCGAACACATAGCATTACATTGCAGTAGGCGTAGCAGTGGGTGGAGCAGAAGGCGTGACGCGTAGCAGTCGCGAAAGATAAGAATAAAAAGAAGGTGTAACTCAGACATGTGATGCAAACGTAACAGAATATGTCATGAATGGGCGGGAACCATGGAGGGGGCTACCTAAGGAGCCGGGACCTCTAACCTGGTGGTGCGCGCAAACTGGCAATGACGTGTTACGAGGAGAAGCTGGGGGCTATGAACTCTGTGCTAGGAGCAGAGACTAAAGTCTGGAGGGTCGGAGCGACATGTACCTAGACCCTATCTGGTATCTAATGTTTAGGGAACATGTTGATATAAACTAGAAGTCATGAGGGGAAAAGCTAACTGACTCTAAGACTGGACCATGCATTATTCTACATGTAGTGCGTGATGAAGAATATTAAATGACCATTAAATGCAGTATTTCTCTTAACATGGAGCCGAATAGGCTAGACAATGACGGAAACTATTGATGCAGTTCAGTAGCTTAGGAATGCAGAGAAGGAGGACTAAACTGATAGCTGGAATCATAACATAGTCTTGGCAGACTCAGAGGCAGAGCCAAGTTGCACCGGGCACTGCGAGGCAGGAAGTAAGTGAAAGGTCGAGGATACAGGTGGGGGCTGGATCGCTCCTCAGCGAGGCTCAGGAGGCAGGAGTTGAATCTGATGTCCGGGCCCTGTTGAGGCCTAGAAACGGGGACTTTATAATAGAATAACGTGCACACTAAGAAACGTGGCAACATAACTTTACATAGGCCTGGTATTCATATTACTCATGAGGACTGGGAAATGACATACCAGAGGTGGACACAACTATAATTGCGTCTTGAATCGGACATGGGGAATAACATATGCATATTGATCATGCACACATAACATATGATGGATGACACGTAGGGACACAGAACATGGCAAAATTTACTTTTCCACAAGGTGAAGACAATTCGTTGTTAATTAAATTAGTAGCTTTATTTCTTGAGTTGAGTTAGGAGGAACAGGAGCCCACGCCAACCGCTGCATAGACATGCATGGAATGCCAACACCTTGGATTCCAGGTTCTAGTGCATGCGGCGAGTGCGAGAAGATAACACGAGGATACAACACCTTCCTACTAAGAGGCCCTTTTTTTGTCAGAACCTACGTATGTGGAACATTTTCTATCTCAACGTACTGATAATGTGATGACCTCGTCTCTCTTGGGATACGATTCAATGGTTTGAGACCGTGCCATGATACAAAGGAAAATTGATTGCACTATCTCAATGTCTAATGTTGATGTTATATTGAAATATTGTGATGTATGTACTGGTGATCCAAATTGTACACATATATTGTGAGCATAGCCTGAAATGTGTAACTGTAATGCACTCTATGATGAAGGTTATCGATGAAAAACCCAAAAATAAAGTTTCAAAAAAAAAATCGGGAAAAAAATATTGTGATATACAAATATTGTTCCAAGATTATCAGGATGTCAAAAATATCTTCAACAGGAGTATTGAAGGTAATAATATCATTTTTTGTGTTGTTTTAAATATTGTTGTAAAAAATATTGATGTGGAAAATACTGTTGTATGTAATATCATTTGTAAGTGTTAACTAGTATGTAATTTATTGTAGTGTTTTTGAATCTATATGTTCATTAATTTCTTTTGTGTTTTTAGTAAGATCATTTATTAGCTATGCAATTGTTGAAATTTGTATCTTTAGTGGTATTAATGTATATAAATAATGGTTGTAAACTTTTTTTTAGTAGCAGGATATTAGGTTTTAGGAGATACAGGCAAGGAGGTTTTTAAAAAGTGAACATTTTAAATGACATTTTATGGGCATTATTTAATGAAAAGCAAATTAATAGTTTACAATTTTGCAATTTTGCTACATTAATATTTTTAACACATTTTATTTTAAAATTGATCAAAATATATTAATGGTTTTAAATTAAAAACAATACAAATATTAAAAATGTATATTATAAAAAGAATTAAAGATATAGAAAATGCCTTTTCATAAAGTAAATAATTTGAGTTCATTAGAATTTCTTTTTATAAAATGTTTAATGTTATTTTTTAGAAAAATGAATTTAAATAATACAAATATTTAAATTAAAAAATATATGTCCATATTGAAAATATATAAACTGGTTTAGTATAATTGTTTATTTCATGGTTGTTAATTTTGGATTATGATTTTCTTTTTTCTTTTATGGTTTAAAGTTTAGACATGGTAGTAAATAATTTAAAAGTGGATTTATTATTAATAGTAATAAAAATATACATTAATGTTTAAATATGAATCTATAGGTTTGTAGTTTTGGTTATGTTGTTTTTAGAATAAATCTTAGCTTATTTCATGGTTAAAAATGGTGTGTGAGTGTGGAGTATAGATTGTGTATAGAACATGTTAAATGTGTGTGTACTTAGTTTAAAATGTTTTAGATTGCAGTGGAAATAATACATTTCACCTCTTTAACATTCAACACATTTTCAAATATCCTTAGACTGGAGTGGGAATAGAATATGCCACCTCTTTAGTGTCCAACACCTTCCCCATATCTGGTCAGATAGGAGTGAGAATAGAAATGCCACCCTTTAGCGTCTATCACCTTCCCCCAATAAAGTTAGATTTAAGTGGAAATAGTAAATGTAACAGCTTTAGTGACCAACCCGTTCCTCAAATTGGGTTATATTGGAGTGGGAATAGTAAATGTAATTCCTTTGCTGTCCAATACATTCCATAAAGTGGTTTATATTGACGTGGTAATAGTGAATGTCACCCTTTTTGTGTCCAACACGTTCTTAAAATAGGTATACATTGGAGTGGTAATAGTAAATGTTACCCTTTCATTGTTCAACACCTTCCCCAAATTGGTATACGTTGGAGTCAGAATAGGAACTGACACCCTTTTAGTGTCTGACACTTTCTCGAAATTGGTTGAGATTGGTGTGGGGATAGTATATGTTACCCCTTTAGAGTTCTACACTTTATCCAAGTTGGTTTAGATTGGAGTGGGAATAGCATTTTTCACCCCTTTATTGTCCCAAACCTTCTTCATATTTGTATAGATTGGAATGGGAATTATTATTATTATTATTATTATTAGTTCTTATATAGCGCTCGATTACCCGTAGGCATCTCGGCGCTTGCCTTGGGAACCCGTCCTGGCTTCCCCCAAGGTGAAAGCCAGGCATCCCGCCGCAGGGGGGCCGTAGTGGAGATTAAGCAGGCTAATGCCCAGAGCTGCAGAGTGTGAACCCATGATTCGAGTAGGCACCGAAACGAGAATTATCGAGTCCGTGGATATTTGGGCTCAAGACCCTGCCGCGTCGGGAATTGAACCCTGGTCCCAGGTCTGACCTCTGCTTCAGGATCTGCCTCCTCTAACCAGTGAGCCACACTTCTCCAAATGTTAATCTAGTAAATGTTACTCTTTTAGTGTCTAACACCACTGGCGTAGCGAAACTTGAGGGGGCCCCCTGCAAGGTACATGAAGGGGCCCCCCTCTGCATTAAATCAGGAGTTCTCTGGCCAGAGTACTGTGTTCAGGGGGCTACCTGGAGCTTGGGCGCCCGCCCACATAGAGGGGCTGCAGGGGCATGTGTTACCCCACTGTACAACACCTTCTACAAATTGGTATTGGCTTGAGTGGGATAAGTAAATGACACCCTTTCAGTGTCCACCACTTTCTTTAAAATTGTTTATGTCGGATTGTGATTACTTAATTTTATAGTTTTAGTCTTAAAACCTTTGTTCTAATTGTATTTGTTTGTAGTAGAACTAGTTTGTGTTATTTCATTAGTATTGTTAGTGTTTAGAAATAGCTTAAAAAATAGTTCTATGTTTGTAAGCAATACTATTAATTAATACTATTAATTAATTTTTTATACAATAAAGACATGTAATATTTTTGTCTCATTTTATTTATGTTTTGTAAGCTTATTTAATGTATATGTTTACATTTTAAAACATATTTTAACTTAAAAATGAATATTTATATATATTTAAGTAAATAAAACATTTCACATTGTTTTTTATGTCTAAATAAACAATGTATTATTTTCCGTTGCTTAGTACTTTTTTTAACATTTCCTAAATTGTTTTACTTACATATTTTCAGCATCAATAATGGTATATATGTTATACTATTATTTATGTTATACTTTTCACTGGTTTCTTTATTTTACAACATTTTTCAGACATTTTATATGTTAAATGATTTTTTACATGTTTTCATACATTTATTCAACATTTTCAAATTGTTTCCCATTCATTTCTA
The DNA here is from genome assembly GCF_964261635.1 of Lissotriton helveticus. Classification (NCBI taxonomy): domain Eukaryota; kingdom Metazoa; phylum Chordata; class Amphibia; order Caudata; family Salamandridae; genus Lissotriton; species Lissotriton helveticus. Next base: position 670,208,099 of record NC_136061.1, read on the forward strand.
TGGGGAGATAGTCTTTTTATTTGTTTCATTTAGCGGCCATTTTTTTTACCGCTACCTTCTATTTTGTAATCTATTAGTGTTATTTTTAGTCTATTTACCTGGAACCAGGTTGCGCTAACCAGGTTGTGTGAACAGGTAAGTCCTTTTTAAATGATTTTTTTAAGGGCTTTCAGAGTAGGGGATTTAGGGGGGAGGTCTACAAGTTAATTATAGTGTTGTTTGCAGGTTTTTTTGTATATTTAGATGTATTAATAGTAGTGTTTTTCCCCAGTTTTTAGTTTTGGGTTTTCTTATACTATTTTAGCAATGAATCATTATGTTATGTTATATTGTGTCATATTACTTACATTTTGATTATTAAGTGTTGTGTATGTGTATTTTTGGAACGTATCAATTTTGGTTTACGATAAACCTATACTTTTTACTTTGATTTCTTTTTTTTCGGGAGAAACCCCAAAAAAAGGAAATCAACGTGTTTTTTTAACGGTTTCTAGATACTTTTGATTGCTTAGAGGGATGTTTATTGGAATTGTTTTAGTTTTTATTTTTAGATTTGTTTGGGCTTTAGGACAATATTTATCCCATTTTTGGTTGATTACTATTTTTGAGTAAGTGGATACAGAGGAAGCTCTGCAGCTACAGGACAGTTAGGGGCCGTTTACGATGTGGCTCGAAAGTCGTAATGTGCTGGTCAGATTCCTTTCCCCCGCCTCATTTTGATTGAGGCGGTTGGAAAGGAATCCAACCGGTCCTTCCGGCTGGCTTCCGACGGGCTCAGAGAGCCCGTCCGCCAGCCAGCCCTGATCCTCCTTGACCTCTCTGCAGCATTCAACACCGTCTCCCACTGCACACTCACCGCCAGACTCCACAACGCCGGCATACAAGGAACCACTCTCAACTGGATCCGCTCGTTCCTCACCGGCAGAACCCAAAGAATCAGACTTCCACCCTTCCTCTCCAAACCCACGGAAATCAACTGCAGAGTGCCCCAAGGATCATCGCTCAGCCCCACGCTCTTCAATATCTACATGGCCCCCCTCGCCACCATCGGCAGACAGCACAGACTCAGCATAGTATCCTACGCCAATGAGACCCAGCTCATCCTCTCCCTCACCAAAGACCCAATCCCCACCAGACTCAACTTCCAGGAAGGAATGAAGGATGTCGCATCTTGGATGAGCAGAAACTGCCTAAAGCTCAACTCAAAAAAGACAGAAGTCCTCGTCCTCGGACCCTACCCCACGGCATGGGACAACACTTGGTGGCCTACTGCCCTCAGTTTCCCCCACAACACCCATGAACCACATTCGAAACCTTAGCATCGTACTCGACTCCTCCCTCTCCATGACCCGACAGGTCAACACCGTCGCCTCCAGCTGCTTCAACACCCTCCGAATCCTCAGAAAGACCTTCAAGTGGATCCCCCACGAATCAAGGAATGTCGTCGCCCAAGCGCTCATCACCAGCAGACTGGACTACCGAAACGCCCTCTACGTCAGGTTCAAAAAGTGTCTGATCCGCAAGCTCCAGACCATACAGAACACAGCAACCAGACTCATCTTCGACATTCCTCGACACAAGCACACCACCCAACACCTACAGAACCTCCACTGGCTCCCCGTTGAGAAGAGAGTCCCTTCAAGATACTCAATGCATCCACAACACTGGACCCCAATACCTCAACAAGAGAATCTCCCTCCACGTACCCAAGAGAAACCTCCGATCCGCCGACCTCGCCGAACTCCCGCACATCCGCAGAGCCAGAACAGGTGGACGGACCTTCTCCTATATCGCAGCCAAGACCTGGAACGAGCTCCCGCTCAACATCAGACGCTCCACACCCTTTACATCTTCAGGAAGACGATCAAGACCTGGCTCTTTGACTAAACAGAACTGATGCCCCCCGTCCTGTGCCCTGACACCCTCACGGGTGAGTAACGCGCTTACAATTCCCGATTGATTGATTGACTGAGTTTGTTTTTTAGTTTCTTGGTTGGTGATGGTTCCATTTTGTGTTTAAATAATCTATGTCATGTTAGTATCTCAGTTTTGATCAACATTGGAATTTTATTTTATTTTTAGACTGATGTAATAAAATATTATATTTATCACTTATAAAAAAATTATTTGTCATGTTGTTTTAGATTTTATGATAGTTTTATAGTTTTTCGGGGAATTTGGTAATTCACTGTTTATTTTACGATGAGCTTTTTGCTATCATTTCTAAGCAATCTACTCCTTTGTAATTTATGAAGAGTTTGACTTTAAATTGTAGCATGTCATATATTCTTTTGGTTTGTTTGCTTAGTTTAGGGGCAATGTGGCTAACAGATTGTTCCATTCCTAGTTGTTGATAGCTTTGCTCTTTTTTTAATGTTTCTATACATTTATAGAGTGTAGGTTGGCTTCTGCCTAATGTGGATTGGAATGCATTGCGCCGTTCTTCCACTACATTGTGTGTTGCAGTCTAACAAGTTTCTTAAAAATAGTCAGTAAGGGGGCTTAGTTTGTCTTCATTTTCTTGGTAGAAAGGGTTTTCTATTAGCAAATTGTAGTGCTATAATTTTCTTTTATTTTAAAGGCAAATTAGCTGTTAGCAGACTAGTCTATACTTAGGGCCCAATTATGAGTTTGGTGGTGTGGGAGCGGGCCACCATGCCACCGCCCTGCTCCCACACCGCCAAACTTGTATTCGGGCCCTAAGTGTAGACTAGCCTACTAAGAGCTGCCCACCCTCCAGATTATGAGTATTATCGTGGTCTGGTGGGCGGTATGGTGGTGCAGCTGCGGTGAAGTTTAAAGGATCATATGTGAACCTTAAACTGCACTGCTGCGGGACCGCCAGTGCACGTTTCTGCACGGCATGGATTGTGCAGTCCATGTAGTGCAGCAATCGAATATAAGCACACAGGGGGGCACAACATGTGCTCGCCTGCATGTACCCTCATGCACAGGGCCAAGAGAAGGCCCTGCAGGGTCCCCTTTCTTTCCTCACCACCAGCAGTTTCATGGAATAAAAACCTCTATGAGACTGCTGGCAGTGAGGAAAGTCATAATATGCTTGGTGATACATCAGGGCACCACCAATTATTTTGCGGCCCTTAGACCACTGTGCCACCTCCAGGGATCTGGCGGTTGTGACGGTGCAATGGCGGTCCGATCGCTGGTACAGGGTGGCTGGACAGCCACCACTGCACCACCATGAGTTTGACTGTCCTCAGACCGCAAAACTGATAATTAGGCCCTACGCTTCATATGCTTTGATTGAAATGATAATAACAGTCTTGTATGGCTCTGTGTGTGGAGGGTGGAGGGGGTAAATTTTTTTAATGGTTAGAATCACGGCTTGCTCATAGTCTATGATTATTTTTGGGGGGGTAGTAGTTATTTGTTTTATGTGATTTAAGAGGTTGTTGTAAATGCTGCTTTGTTTATTTGGTAGTAGGGCATATATAAAAGGGATTATTTGTGTTTTGATATTCACAATGTATGGTGTATATCTGAGTAAATGGTTTGGGACACATTTTGAAGGTCCCATCCATCATCCAGGTTTGACAACGGCTTAGTTTTAGTAAGTTATCTTGTGTAGAGAATATTAGAATTTGTTTCTCCTTGCTTCGGTTGTCTAATTAAAGGAATGGTTCCTCATTATGTGATATTGTTAAATGCTCAGGTATTACTATGTCTTGGTAGCTTTTAGCTGTGGGAGGAGTAACGCTGGTGGCTTTGTTAGCTTGTGCAATCAAACATTTTAAAGTGGGAATAGGTGGTAGTTGACCTGTGATGTGTTCAGGGACTGTAGGAAGTATATATTTAAGGATTTTTGTTGCCGATCCTGGGAGCTAGTGCCTGCCTCTCCTATATCCTGCAATACCTCCCTCACTTCTATTTCTGTCACATTTGCGGGGTGAGTGAGCTCTCTTACATGAATTAAAACATCCTCTTTTGTAGTTGCCCTTCCATAGCATGAATTAGAATAATATTGGTACATTTCCTATTGATATTTTCTGTTGATGCACTTTCTAGGCTGCCAATGTGATTTAGTAACTGCTTTGCTTTCTGCGGTGTTATGTATTTTTCCGCCTCTGTCATTGTAACTGAAAATAGTATAAGTATACAGTGGGGGATATTCTCAAGAACCAAGAACGTGTGATAATTATCGCAAAATTAGCTTATCGCAACTCTTCACATCGCAGTCTATCACGGGAAAATAATGCTGTGTTAACGTTGTATTTTCAACAGGCCGGTACCATGCGATAGTCTCACGATAAAGCATCAAATGACCACTTTAAAATCAACGCGATGCCGCAAAAATGCAAAACACAAACGCAAAAAAAGCGGCGATGTCTCAAACTACAATACAAAAACCGGCACTAACCAGCGACAGGCCTGCAATTCCCAACTGTCATGCGGGAAAATGCACCATAAAAGCAGAGAAGAAAACTGTGAGATGACAATGTACGAGTTCAACCTCACATCTGTGATGTAAAACAAATGTCCATTGTCCCGCATCAAATAGACATCTCCTCACAAACAGTCACAATGTACATTGACATGCAGTCTGTATGTAAACTGCGCCAATGCGTAAACATACATGGAGCACACTGTGAAACTGCATCTCCCATTCACATTGCAGAGTGACAATCAACACCTCCTGCACACAGACTTGACATGTCTATGATTAATCAAGTATGAAAGCATGGACGAATGTAATGGCAGTGACTCCCCCTTATGTACATTTTGATTATGTTGTGGGACTTGAGTCACAGGGTGCATCCCTGCATCATGGTGGTACAAATTTGACCCCAAAAGAAGCCCTGTTGTCACTTGTAGGTCACAAATGACAGCCTATATGTAATGATGAGGGACACATGTGAAACACCGAAGAGTGGGATTCTATACTATCGTGACACACAGAACTGGCATCTCGAATACGTGACACCGTAAACAACCTCTCTGTAAAGAGGTGACACACCCACCATCTATTATCAAATCATGAACTTGTTGTGCCTGTGGTCATTTTGTACTGTCCCATGATTGCTAAGGACTGTCACAATGTGATGTGCTCATGTGCATAAATTGTCAATGATGGTGTTCCAACCGGTTATTCCTGCTGCGGCAAATGTGACTGCATCATGCCAAATGTGCGTTCCACGATGCCCCTGGTGCGTTTGTGGACGTATTTTACTGCCTCTGGGTCTGTGTGTTCGGGGCTCGGAGGGGTGTCATCATCCAAGCACAGAGTGCATATCCTTGATCTCCTGTGACAGTGCAGAGAGACATGAGTCAATAGTTGGTTCTGCATGATGTGTTGTCAGGCTCACTGGTACATTGGTGTGTGTTGTGTGTGATTTAGTGATTCCTGTTTGACATGTAGTGCTTGTACCAAATGAGCGGCATCAATATGTAATACGTAGCCTCATTGCTGCTCCCCCAATTCCCCCCTGGCCTCTTTACTAGTGTGCGTAGCGCGGTTGCATCACTTGCACCCTTTGGCACACCATTGTCATGCTTGTTGGCGCATGTCCACAAGCCTGACAACGACACAGTGATGTTGTGCACTGAAGGTGAGCAGCCACTTGTGTGTAGGCCTATGGTAAGGATATGGCGGACACAGATGTAGAGTTCATGGCTGGCTGAACTCGCGATGCGGTTGAGGATAGACCTTTGGCTTATGCTGTGGTAATAGCGACACACACAACAGTTGGCATGTATGATCCCTGACCCTGAGGGGGCTTGCGCTCCCTCATTTACCCCTTTGGCCGAGCCCGCACTCCTGGGGCATGCTACATTGCAACATTGTCCATTGTGGGATGGGTGGCGCCGACACTACAACAGAGACACATGCAGTAGTTTCTTCCTTGGCAAGGCCAAAACTTAAACACACCCAGAGCCCTGGTTTGACTAACCACACCCCTACGCTGGACTGTCGTACGCAAGTCCACTCCGCTTATGCTCATGGGGGTTATGGCACAGCTACATGGCCCAGGTCTACCCCGCTGCCTGAGGTGGCATGGTTGCGTCCGCTGTACACAGTACAATGTAATGTGGTAGGGCCCGGGGCCCTCATGCATACATATTGGACACACTTAGATAGTTTGTGGGACTGGCTATGGGCATGTGCGTCCGGCCCCTTTTATTGCCAGGGTCACATGTCCAGTGACGCCTGTGCTGGATGGGTGTGGGGTGAGTGTAAGCCACCCCTCAAGGGGTGGTTGGTGCTGGCAACAAGTACAACAGTGATCAGACAATCAGAAGTTCAAAGTTCAAACAGCAAGGGTCCATTACTTAAGCTGCACAGAGTTAATGGCCCTGGATGCACTGCAGCCAGCACAGGCACACCGCCAGGGGATAGTGACTTGCAATGCACTGAGGTAGGGCCACGCGAGCTGAGTGGGTCCTTGTCGATGTCCAAGGTGAATGTCAAAGAGGGTTGCGGGGGACAGTGGAAGGTGTCCTTCCAGGGCATGATGCAGAGGGCAGAACCAAGAAGAAACAGGCAATATAGAGGAGATGAATGCTACAGGCTAATTTTGCCCACCAAGTCAGTATCAGCTACATGATGATGAAGATAACCCCCAGGCCATATACTCAAACATTACCAAAGTTCAATCAGTGAGTGTCCATGAATGTCGGGGAACAGACTTAGTGGCACCGGAGCTGAAAGTTTATGCACTTTGTGATGAGGCATGCACAATGATCTAAACTCTGCCATAAATAAATCAAGACCCAGTTCCAAATGTGTGACCTACTGGATCGCAGTGTGGGCCAAAGGCAGTAGTCAGCAAGGGACCACAGACACGTGTGGTTGGAATGCTATGCACAGAGTTAGTGGCACCACATCGAAGGGAGTACAGTGATATCAAACGTCCCCTTAACATATGAACTCGGCCATCAGGATATCACGATGAGGGGCCAGGTGGAGCAGCAAGGTCAGGATTGAAAAGGGGAAGACCCACCTCAATACCCCTCTCAGCTTCTTGATAGGCAAAGCCACAGGAAATGTGCGTCAGAGAAGGGCCAAATTATGCAGCAGGGTTGACTAAACTATGCTGCAAGAAAAGACAAAAGATGTGGCATAATGTTAGACATTTTGTGATAGTATCATTTCATTATTTACAAATTTTTACACTTGTTAACACTTACTGGGCATAGGTTGCAACTCATCGGATTTGCTCTTTTCCCTGAGGCGGAAAGCCAGGGAAATTAAGCTCATTATACTGCTGATGTTATTGTAATCAATTGAGGAAAATTCGAGCGTTTTTGCACTTTAGTCCACGGGCACATTTTAACATTTTAATTAATTTTAATCTGTTTTGTTTAATGTGCTAACTGTTTTACCTCATTCTCACTGCAGTCCCCGCAGACGATTAGGTGCTGACGGGTGACGCTGTCAGGTTGAGCCGCCATCTTTGGTGAGGGGCTGGGTCGCGGACCAGTTGCTTTTCCCGCCCGCCCGCCCTCCCAGTATAAATTCCAGTTCTTCCAGCGCCCCCATTGATTTGCACTTTTCCCTGAGGCGGAAAGCCGGGGAAATTAGGCTCATTTTACTGCTGATGTTACTGTAATAAATTAAGGAAAATTCGAGCGTTTTTGCACTTTAGTCCACGGGCACATTTTAACATTTTAATTAATTTTAATCTGTTTTGTTTAATGTGCTAACTGTTTTACCTCATTCTCACTGCAGTCCCCGCAGACGATTAGGTGCTGACGGGTGACGCTGTCAGGTTGAGCCGCCATCTTTGGTGAGGGGCTGGGTCGCGGACCAGTTGCTTTTCCCGCCCGCCCTCCCGGTATAAATTCCAGTTCTTCCAGCGCCCCCATTGATTTGCACTTTTCCCTGAGGCGGAAAGCCGGGGAAATTAGGCTCATTATACTGCTGATGTTACTGTAATAAATTAAGGAAAATTCGAGCGTTTTTGCACTTTAGTCCACGGGCACATTTTAACATTTTAATTAATTTTATTCTGTTTTGTTTAATGTGCTAACTGTTTTACCTCATTCTCACTGCAGTCCCCGCAGACGATTAGGTGCTGACGGGTGACGCTGTCAGGTTGAGCCGCCATCTTTGGTGAGGGGCTGGGTCGCAGACCAGTTGCTTTTCCCGCCCGCCCTCCCGGTATAAATTCCAGTTCTTCCAGCGCCCCCATTGATTTGCACTTTTCCCTGAGGCGGAAAGCCGGGGAAATTAGGCTCATTATACTGCTGATGTTACTGTAATAAATTAAGGAAAATTCGAGCGTTTTTGCACTTTAGTCCACGGGCACATTTTAACATTTTAATTAATTTTAATCTGTTTTGTTTAATGTGCTAACTGTTTTACCTCATTCTCACTGCAGTCCCCGCAGACGATTAGGTGCTGACGGGTGACGCTGTCAGGTTGAGCCGCCATCTTTGGTGAGGGGCTGGGTCGCGGACCAGTTGCTTTTCCCGCCCGCCCTCCCGGTATAAATTCCAGTTCTTCCAGCGCCCCCATTGATTTGCACTTTTCTCTGAGGCCGAAAGCCAGGGAAATTAGGCTCATTATACTGCTGATGTTACTGTAATAAATTAAGGAAAATTTGAGCGTTTTTGCACTTTAGTCCACGGGCACATTTTAACATTTTAATTAATTTTAATCTGTTTTGTTTAATGTGCTAACTGTTTTACCTCATTCTCACTGCAGTCCCCGCAGACGATTAGGTGCTGACGGGTGACGCTGTCAGGTTGAGCCGCCATCTTTGGTGAGGGGCTGGGTCGCAGACCAGTTGCTTTTCCCGCCTGCCCTCCCGGTATAAATTCCAGTTCTTCCAGCGCCCCCATTGATTTGCACTTTTCCCTGAGGCGGAAAGCCGGGGAAATTAGGCTCATTATACTGCTGATGTTACTGTAATAAATTAAGGAAAATTCGAGCGTTTTTGCACTTTAGTCCACGGGCACATTTTAACATTTTAATTAATTTTAATCTGTTTTGTTTAATGTGCTAACTGTTTTACCTCATTCTCACTGCAGTCCCCGCAGACGATTAGGTGCTGACGGGTGACGCTGTCAAGTTGAGCCGCCATCTTTGGTGAGGGGCTGGGTCGCGGACTAGTTGCTTTTCCCGCCCACCCTCCTCTACTATTTATGGCAGGAGTTCCCCGTCCGCGCAGCGGGTGGGTGCAGGGGTGCGCCGACGGCGCGCCGAAGGCGTGCCAAAGGCAAGCCCGTCTGCGATCGGATCGCGCCCGGATCCGGCGGACTTGGCACTGACCGGACAAGGATTTGTTATACTTGCAGTGATTTACTTGCGCTGCGTCCCAGCGGTTGCTTCCCGGAGCGGGTCAATCCTTCGGACAACGGGTGCTCAGACTTGCTCTGTGTGCACTGTGGCTTTTCCTCTAATGTCCTTTTCGACTCTTGTAAACGCGCTCCCCGGTTGCCCTCACGGGGTCCTAATCTGACCATACCTATTAAAATCGCATTGATAAATTGCCGGTCTTTGGTCAAGCATATTCTGCAATCCCTCTCTAATAATGATTGGGATTTTTTGTTTCTGACCGAGACCTGGCTTAATGAGGAAACTAATCCTGCCATTGCCATGGCTACACCAGAGGGTTTTAGTATTATCTGCGCTAATCGACAAGGTGGTAAGAAGGGAGGTGGAGTGGCCATTGTGTACAAAAATAAGTGGACAGTTGCCTCCTCACATTTTGACCCCATTGATACCATTGAGGGGCTTCCTTTTTGCATAAATCTCTCAGCTTCTGTGGCATTTTCGGGTCTTTTATTATATAGGCCCCCTAATTCTAGCCCCTCCCACCTACCGGTTCTGCTAGACTATATTACCCAATCATGTACCCATTACGCCAACTTTACGGTCCTTGGAGACTGTAATCTGCATGTTGACGACCTTTCTTGCCCCACCAGCTCCAACTTTCTATCCTCTTTGACAGCTTGTGGATTGCCCCAGTTAGTGGGCCATCCCACGCACAAAGCCGGGCATATTTTAGATTTAATCTGCTCCAATCTTCCGGAGATTATCATTGAGGACCCCATTCCTGTAATATGGTCAGATCATTTTATTGTTCCCTTTTCTGTCCTTTTGACCCACATAGACAAACCTACGGCTATGCCGCGGCTGATGGGAAGAAACTGGAGCAAGATTTCTCATAGTTCTCTCTCTGAGTATCTCAAGGATAGTTGTCCCCCTCCGGTGGAGAACCTGGATTCCCGCATTTCCAATCTCAATGAGTGGATATGTAATGCTATAGACTCACTGGCCCCTCTTAGGCTGATAAAAACTTTTAGGGCCTCACCAGCTGCCCCCTGGTATTCGGACGAATTACGTCTTCATAAATCAGCCTGCAAAGTATTGGAACGGCGCTGGAGATCAGGGTACTCTATAGAGAGCAAACATGAGTATCGTAGAGCCCTCAAAGAGTATCGAAAGCTGATTGTCCAGCACAAAAGAGACTTCCTAGCTGAGAAAATTGAAAAAGCTAGTAATGCCCCACGAGAAATTTTCTCGATTGTTAGGTCATTTACTGACCCACAGGCATTGACTCGTCAGCACCCTGTTTCTCAAGAACTTTGTTCCAAGTTTTCAGAATTTTTTGAGGACAAGATAGCCCAGATTTATGCCTCTTTTCCTACTGGAGAGAGCATTGGATCCCCTGCTAAACCGACCGAAGTGTTTATTCATGGTCCTATCCTCTCGGAGTTCACTGAAGTACCCGAGGAGCTCTCTCTCAAGGAACTACTTCAATGTAGGTCAGGTGCCCCCGGGGACCCCTGGCCGATAAAACAGTTTAAAGCGTTAGCTTCTCTACTCAATCCTTATTTCAACCCTATATGGAACTCTTCTTTGAGCTCAGGCATCTACCCGGAAGTATGGAAGCACGCTTCTCTAGTGCCGATTCTAAAAAAGGCCAATTTAGATCCTGAAAATCTGGCTAACTATAGGCCGATATCGCTTCTTCCCGCTCCAGCTAAAATCTTGGAGCGACTAGCCCATCAACAAATTGCGGGCTTCATCGAGAGCCATGACCTTTTCCATGATTCTCAGCATGGCTTTCGTAAAGGCTACAGCACTGAGTCGGCCCTAATCGAGATGGCCGACTCTGTCCGATGGACTTTTGATCAGGGTTTGAGGGCGGTGTTGGTGCTGCTGGATTTATCAGCAGCATTCGACACCGTCTCTCACCCCATATTACTGGACAGATTGAGGAAACTAGGAATACAGGGCAAGGTCCTTAAGTGGATAGGTTCCTTTTTAACTAATCGTACGCAATGTGTTCATACCCCCCCTCCCCTTCACTTCCACTCCTAGACCATTGAAATGGGGTGTCCCTCAGGGCTCCTCATTAAGTCCTCTTCTTTTTAATGTTTACTTTGCCCCGTTAGCTGATATGATTTCCAAGTCTGGTATTAAAACCACGTCGTATGCCGATGACATACAGCTGCTTTTTACCTTTGAGAAGCCTTCCTCTTCCACCTTTGATCCTCTTAAGTCCTGTATCAGAGATATTGCTGATTGGATGGACCTTAATTTTTTGAGACTGAACGCAGCTAAAACTGAAGTGCTCTTTTTTAATCAGTCATCCCCTCTTGACTCCAATATCTGGTGGCCGGAAGATCTTAGCCAAGCCCCGATACCGAAGGATTCGGTTAGAAATCTAGGAGTCCGTTGGGATCAACAGCTGTCTTTCGGGTCTCAGGTCCAATCAGTCTCTGCAGCATGTTTTACCAAGATCAAAACGCTAAAAAAACTCATAAATTACCTGCCCAGTGCTAATAGAAAGACGATTGTGCATGCACTAATTATCTCGCATCTGGATTATGCGAATGGACTTTACTTAGGTTTATCCTCCGGCCTCTGCCACAAACTTCAAACGGTCCAGAATGCTGCGGCTCGTCTGATTGGAGGTCTATCACGCAGGCAGCACATTTCTCCTTATCTCCGCGAATTGCATTGGCTGCCTATGAATAAACTAATTGAGTTCAAAGCCATGATATTATCTTATCGCTCTACTCAGGGCAAGGGGTCTGCCCATCTCAGAACCATTCTCCGTCCTCTTCGCTCTAATTCTAAACTTCTATTGGCCATCCCAAGATTTAAAAAATCTCGTGCTGGAGGGAAAACATTCGAGTTAAGAGCTGCCCAACGCTGGAATAAATTGCCTATGGGCCTACGCTCGATCAAACCTGAACCTGAATTCCGCCGGGCGTTGAAAACTTACCTCTTTTGCCTATAAATTTTTGCCTGTTGGGACTAGTTGTTAATCTTAGCGCCGGGACACCCCGTTGGGGTAGCTGCGCGCTTTATAAGAGACACTAATAATAATAATAATCGGTATCAATTTAACACCTAAAAATAGCAATAGCCTGCAGAATGGTGACCAGTTAACCTTTGAAAGGGACCTCTGCTATGCCGCAACACATGTTGCTGGGTTTTTTGTTTGTTTAAATCTGGAGATTATGCAGCAGATTATGCATTATGTGGAAAATGCAGCAAACCCCTAACTATGCAAAATCGTGCAGCCGCACAATAGCTTATTTCCAGTGGCCCTGGAAGCACAGGCCTGTAAGAAGCTGGGATAGAGTTGGGGATCCAGCCCCTGCTACACTTTGTGGCTTTTCATTGGCTTCGGGGATGCTGCACTGATGTGTGCCCTGACAGCACCATTTTAGCAGATATAATGTACTGCCTGAGGCATGAGCAGTATGTCTGCTTAATAAAATGGATTGTGGCTGCTTTAGGAAATCATAGTTGAACTCCGCCCCTTAGACATCGCACAGTCCACCTCCCAGAAGGTCCTTGTATTCCTCGTGCTCTTTTCTGTTTGGTGGACAGACACATAATAGACTGAAGTGGTGATACTGTGGATAGACATCACCTGGCATTTCTACCACCAAAGCTTTCTGCCACAACAGCACGGTTTCCCCCAGATTGCTCTGCCCTAATGTGTTCTACCTCTTGATCATCCTTACCGTCTCTGCAAGTGGCAGTTAGTGGTTGGAAAACCTTGAGCCAAAGGGAGAACGGTGCCTGCTCCAAATCCAAGACACATTCACATTTCAAAGAAACAATATTTTATAAGCTATGTCACTCCACGCTAGATCATGAACAAAGATAATCATGTACCTTAACTGTGTCTGACAACTGTATATTGAATGTATATATGTCTATATGCTAAACTGAAGTATGTAACGTTAACAACTGATGAATCACTACTGTAAAGCGCTCTGACACCCTATGCTGGGTCTTGTTCGCTCTATAGAAAACACTCAATAAATAAATAAATAAATAAATAAAGGATCCAAATCATTAAGGGTAGACCCATGGGTTAACACGTCTACTTTAGAGACATGCCCCCCTGGCTCCCCTCTTTTCATAGTCCATCTGTTTTAAAGCTCACACTTGATGCTCACAGACAAGAGTTCGAAGTTTACGTTTTTTTCTTTAATTCAGCTTTTCTGCTCAGGCCAACTCTTTCCTTCCCATGTGTTACAGACAGTTTAACTTCTTTTGCATTGCCCATGGGACATCGCCTGGACCTCAGCACCGTTCATCCTACCCTATGTCTCTTTTGTCACTCTCTCCACATGTTGCTGCCTTCTCTTTTGCTCCCTCTCATCATCCCTAATTATTTTTCTCAACCTTCCCCTTCCCACCCTATACATTTCACCGTTGTCTCATTTCATATTTAATATTGTCTTCTTGTCTCAGCCTCATTTTCCCTGCTCTTTCTAAATTTCCTCACTACAAATGTAGACCAAAAGCACATACCAAAATGACATAAAAGCATAAATGACATAAAAGCAATAAACATCAAGAAGTCGTTCACAACAAATTGCACTCTAGGAAGGAAGAGGGTGTGCCATTGAGAGGGATAAGAATATACCCATATATAAAACATAAATACCAAAATAATTTGCATTCAGTCCATGCACGAGGAATGTGGCCTAATGTCTATGTTAAAACATCAACAGACCATGAGTGTTCACAGAGAGTGATGAAATGTAATATTTTAAGCTTTTTTGAAAGTTCCAATACATCAACTAAGGAAGGAGATGTCTAGTGGCTAAGCTGTTGATCTGAGTACCTTGATTACCTTGATTTCAATCCAGCTTAGCATTGACTAGAAATTGTGCAGTTCGGGGAAATAACTTAATCACAATGTCACTAAGATTTAAAACATGTGAGATACTAATGTAAGTGTGAGTAATAAAAAGATAGAAGGCCCCACTTGGTAAATACAATCTTGCATCACTTTCCATCACCTACCATAATGGACAACGTTCTGTTGCTCTCAGGTTCAGGCCGATTCTATGGAAATACCAACTCTTATTCTCTTTGGAAACCCTTCATTTTGAACTGTTGGTAAGCACACCTCATGTTGTGACAACCAGATAGAAGCTCCCACGTTTTCTTTATGCTGGTTTATTCTTCACACCTGAAGTCTACTTCTCAATGTCTCTGGGTGCACTTTATTGGGAACATTGAGTGATTCTTGTTCCCTGGAAACATGTTATCATTTTGCAGTTCATGCTACTTTTAATCAGAAAAGACAATTTACCAGTAGGCCTTCAGTGCTGTAATTTCTGACATGCACATGACTCGCTTGGTACCAACAGTCTTGCAGACATCCCATGCTCGTAAGTCTGGACACTCTGAGCTCCAGCAGTGCTCAGTTTCTTGGGAATGCACTAGCGAAGACAAAAGATCTGGCTTTAATGTGCCACTGCAGGAAAGGACAGGTATGGACATATGCTTATGCTTTTTCCTTGCGTTAGCACATTAAATCCGGACTTATTCAATCAATCAATCAATCAATCAAGGACATTTATAGAGCGCACTACTCACCCGGAGGGTCTCAAGGCGCTTGGGGGGGGGGGGGGTGCTGCTACTGCTCGAACAGCCAGGTCTTGAGCTTCTTCCTGAAGGAGAGGTGGTCTTGGGTCAGGCGCAGGTCGGCCGGGAGGGAGTTCCAGGTCTTGGCAGCCAGGTAGGAGAAGGACCTTCCTCCTGTTGTCGTTCTTCGGATGCGGGGGACGGCGGCGAGGGCGTGACTGGCTGATCGGAGGTGGCGTTTGGGAGCGTAGAAGTTGATGCGGTTGTTGAGGTAGCTCGGGCCTTGATCGTGCAGGGCTTTGTGTGCGTGGGTGAGGAGACGGAAGGTGATTCTCTTGTTGACGGGGAGCCAGTGCAGGTCTCTCAGATGTCCGGAGATGTGGCTGCGTCGGGGGATGTCGAGGATGAGTCTGGCTGAGGCGTTCTGGATCCGCTGGAGTCTCTTCTGGAGCTTGGCGGTGGTTCCGGCGTAGAGGGCATTGCCGTAGTCCAGTCGGCTGGTGACGAGGGCCTGGGTGACCGTCCTCCTGGTCTCGGTGGGGATCCACCGGAAGATCTTCCGTAGCATGCGCAGGATGTTGAAGCATGACGAGGAGACGGCGTTGACTTGTCTGGTCATGGAGAGGGAGGAGTCCAGGATGAAGCCCAGGTTGCGTGCGTGGTCTGTCGGTGTGGGTGCGGTGCCCAGGGCGGGGGGCCACCAGGAGTCGTCCCAGGCGAGGAGCCCAGGATGAGGACTTCCGTCTTGTCTGAGTTCAGTTTCAGGCGGCTGGTCGTCATCCACTCGGCTACATCTTTCATTCCTTCGTGAAGGTTGGCTCTGGCAGCGGCGGGGTCGTTGGTCAGGGAGAGGATCAGCTGGGTGTCATCGGCGTAGGAGATGATGTTCAGGTTGTGTTGGCGTGCGATGGGCGCGAGGGGGCTCATGTAGACGTTGAAGAGGGTGGGGCTCAGCGAGGATCCTTGAGGGACGCCGCAGATGACTTCGGTGGCCTCTGACTTGTACGGTGGTAGACGGACTCTCTGTGTTCTTCCGTCGAGGAAGGAGACGATCCATTCCAGTGCCTTCTCCTGGATTCCGACGTTGCTGAGGCGCTGCACTAGGGTGCGGTGGCAGACAGTGTCGAATGCTGCGGAGAGGTCTAGGAGGATGAGGGCCGCTGTTTCTCCGTTGTCCATCAGGGCTCGGATGTCATCGGTGGCAGCGATGAGGGCGGTCTCGGTGCTGTGGTTGGCTCGGAAGCCAGACTGAGAGGGGTCGAGGGATCCATTTGTCTCGAGGAAGGCGGCCAGCTGTTTGTTGACGGTCTTCTCAATGACTTTGGCTGGAAACGGTAGGAGCGAGATGGGGCGGTAATTCTTGAGTTCGGTGGGGTCCGCTGTTGGTTTCTTTAGTAGAGCGCTGAGTTTGGCGTGCTTCCAGCCCTCCGGGAAGGTGGCGGTGTCGAAGGAGGTGTTGATGATGTCCCGCAGGTGGGGTGCGATGACAGTGTCGGCCTTGTTGAAGACGTGGTGAGGGCAGGGGTCGGTCGGAGATCCAGAGTGGATGGAGTTCATTATGCGGACGGTGTCATCGGTGCTGATCGGAGTCCAGGCGAGGAGGGTGGTGGTGGGCGGCGTTGCTGCGGTCGTTGTGTGCGATGGTTGAATTCTGAAGCTGTTGTGTATGTCCGTGATCTTGTTGTGGAAGTAGGAGGCGAGGGAGTTGCAGAGGTCTTGCGATGGGGTGATGTCGTTGTTTCCGGCGTTGGGGTTGGAGAGCTCTTTCACGATGTTGAAGAGTTCCTTGCAGTTGTGTGCGTTGTTGTCCAGCCGGTCCTTGAATGCAGTTCTCTTGGTGGCGCGGATCAGTTGGTGGTGCTTCCGGGTGGCAAGCTTGAGGGTGGTCATGTTGTCCGGTGTTGGTTCCCTTCTCCAGACTTTCTCGAGGGCTCGGCAGTTCTTCTTGGAGCTCTTGAGTTCGTCGGTGAACCATGGGGCTTTCTTGCTGCCGGGTCTGCTGGGCGGGGTCCTCAAAGGGGCGAGTTCGTCCGCGCAGTTGCTGATCCACTTCGTGAGGTTGTCGGCGGCCTGGCTGGGGTTCGCTGAGCTGGCGGGAGGGTGCTGACTCAGGGAAGCGGCGAGCTGGTCGGCTGTGATCTTGTTCCAGCTTCTTCGGGCAACCTGTTGCTGGTGGTGGTGGATCGTCGTTCTTCTGAAGGTGAAGTGGACGCAGCTGTGGTCCGTCCATTGGAGTCCTGTGGCGTGGCTGAAGGCGATGTCTTTGCTGGATGAGAAGACGGCGTCGAGTGTGTGTCCGGCGAGGTGGGTGGGGCTTTCCAAACTTCTAACACTGTATCTGCCTCCAGTGTGTGGAATGGTGGGCCCACCAACACTGTTGGTGGGCCCCCCTTCCTCGCCCCCTGATGGCCCAGTCAGTATTCCGCTAGGCCAGTGCAGAGGCGCAACTAGAGCCAAATTTCGGGGGGGGGGGGGGCTAAGAAAAAATTTCGGGGAGGGGGGCTGAACCTTTAATCAGTAGGCAGAGTGGAGCTGCAGGGCCTCCAACAAGGGGTGAAACAACAGCAATGCCTAATTAACATTAAAATGGTCTTTTAAAGACCTGTAAAACGTTCGGGTGCGGCTGTGTTTGTGCCCGGGATCTGTCTCATCCCGGGCTGCCACACACGACGGGAGGGAGGGGGGGAGGGGGGTTGAAGCCCGGTGAGTCCAATGGGTGTTGCGCGCCTGGGCCAGTGTGAGTGAGATAGTTTGACAACACTGAAGGGAAACGTACGTGCAGGGGTGGTTCAGGAGTATTGTTTCAAAGTGATGATTCAAAAAGGCTGTGCCTTATCAATTTGATAATTTAAACCTGATAAAAGCAAGTGCCTACATCCCTACTGTTATGGACTGCGTCTGTTTTATTTTCAGGGGACTAAATACATTTCAGCTACGGCAGGAGTACCAACATTGCACCGCAGAGGGCGCTGCTGCCTCTTCGAACCGTCTCTTCACAGTAAAGCAGTTACAGAAATAGGCAGATCTTCACCTCCACCGCCCGCACCAGGCCGACACATGAAGGAAAGGGCCATGAGCACTAGTTAGTTCGATTATCATGCTGGCTGAGACGGGAGCCTAGCTCCTTGATGCCAATGCCATCGAGGAAGAAAAGAAACTCCGCTTGTCACTTCACGTGAACTTGATGTGTTTTTTTTTTACTGTTACAAGTCCTTTATTTAAGAAATATTCCCAAACCCTAAATTTATGTAAGAGATATATTCATGCACTGTAAGAATGTGAGATGTACCTGTCTACATGAGTAATAACCATTTATTTGTTACTAATAAGTGTTTATTACTACCTTAACCAAACCCTTTTTTAGCAACCTTAGAAACAAGCATTTGCAATGCAATAGGTCTCGCATTAGGAAAGTTTGAGCTATTGGTATTGTAAATGACAATTTTTTAATTTATGTTTTGGTTTTGAAAATAGCGAAATTTACAGCTTTGTCATTGACAATGACAATAGTTTTAACTTTCGCAAATGTGACACCTATAGCATTTGTACTGCAATATGTGTTGTATTTACGTGACTTAGATGTATTGATATTACAAATAACAATGGCTTTTAATTTTCTTAAATAATTAAAACATAAATGAAAGTTATTGTAATTTATAATGGCAATAGCTTAAACTTTTGTAAATTACTTTTGTGAAGATTATGTTCAGTGTATTTTATTGTGACGAAAATCCAAGAACAGTAGTGAAATATTAACATCTTTTTGTGACATTTGTAATTAAACTTGAAACATTGAGAGAACATATTTGAACCAGTTGTTGTTGAATGGTTGCACAGATTGATGCTGTGGTGGTGCTGAGGGATTGGTGTCACTACAACGCATGCTTTTACCACGCATGCCTTTACAACGCGGTTTTTACCACGCAGTCCATTACAACGCATAATGCTTTTAGGCGCTGGATAGTGAATTATTTAATTTACTATTCCAACTCCAGTCCCCGTGGATAGCAGGGAAGGTGTTGGATAGTATATTAAATACATTCCCTATCCTAGAGCGCCCCCCAGCGCATTGCGTTGTAATGGTTTGCGTGGTAAAAGTTGCGATGTAATGGTAGTGCGTTGTAAAAAAATCGTTGTAACCGTGCTACACCGGTGCTGAGTGATGTTGTGGTGGCGACGAGTGATGCTGTGGCCTTCAGTGATGCTATAGTGGCGCATAGTGATGTTGTGGTGGTGCAATAGATAGAGTGAGGGCGATAGATAGATAGAGGGGGCGATAGATAGATAGAGTGAGTGCGATAGATAGAGGAAGGGCGATAGATAGATAGATTGAGTGAGGGCGATAGATAGATAGAGTAAGGGCGATAGATAGATAGAGTGAGGGCGATATATAGATAGACAGATAGATAGAGTGATGGCGATAGATAGAGTGATGGTGATAGAGTGTGTGATGGCGATAGAGTGAGTGAGGGCGATAGATAGAGTGAGTGAGGGCGATAGATAGAATGAGGGCGATAGATAGATAGAGTGAGGGCGATAGATAGATAGAGTGAGGGCGATAGATAGATAGATAGATAGATAGATAGATAGATAGATAGATAGATAGATAGATAGATAGATAGATAGAAAGAGTGAGGGTGAAAGATAGATAGATAGATAGATAGATAGATAGATAGATAGATAGATAGATAGATAGATAGATAGATAGATAGAGTGAGGGCGAAAGATAGATAGGTAGACTAAGGGCGATAGATAGATAGAGTGAGGGCGATAGAGTGAGGGAGATAGATAGAGTGAGGGTGATAGATAGAGTGAGGGCGATAGATAGATAGATAGATAGATAGATAGATAGAGTGAGGATGATAGATAGATAGATAGATAGATAGATAGATAGATAGATAGATAGATAGATAGATAGATAGATAGTGATAGATAGAGTGAGGGCGATAGATAGAGTGAGGTTTATAGATAGAGTGCGGGCGATAGATAGATAGAGTGAGGGCGATAGATAGATAGATAGACAGATAGGCAGAGACAGATATACAGACACATAGACAGACAGACAGACAGATAAAACAGATAAGACAGATAAGATAGATAGATAGATAGATAGATAGATAGATAGATGGATAGAAAGATAGATAGATAGATAGATAGATAGATAGATAGATAGATAGATAGATAGATAGATAGATAGATAGATAGATAGATAGATAGATAGATAGAGTGAGGGTGATAGTTAGAGTGAGGTTGATAGATAGAGTGCAGGCGATAGATAGATAGATAGAGTGAGGGCGATAGATAGATAGATAGACAGATAGGCAGAGACAGATATACAGACAGATATACAGACACATGGACAGACAGACAGACAGACAGATAAAACAGATAAGACAGATAAGATAGATAGATAGATTAGATTAGATCGATAGATAGATAGATAGATAGATAGATAGATAGAAGGATAGATAGATAGATAGATAGATAGATAGATAGATAGATAGATAGATAGATAGATAGATAGATAGATAGATAGATAGAGTGAGGGCGATAGATAGAGTGAGGTTGATAGATAGAGTGCGGGCAATAGATAGATAGAGTGAGGGCGATAGATAGACAGATAGGCAGAGACAGATATACAGACACATAGACAGACAGACAGACAGACAGATAAAACAGATAAGATAGATAAATAGATAAGATAGATAGATAGATAGATAGATAGATAGATAGATAGATAGATAGATAGATAGATAGATGGATAGATGGATAGATAGATAGATGGATAGATGGATAGATAGATAGATAGATAGATAGATAGATAGATAGATAGATAGATAGATAGATAGATAGATAGATAGATAGATAGATAGATAGAGTGAGGGCGATAGATAGATAGATAGACAGATAGGCAGAGACAGATATACAGACAGATATACAGACACATAGACAGACAGACAGACAGACAGACAGACAGATAAAACAGATAAGACAGATAAGATAGATAGATAGATAGATAGATAGATAGATAGATAGATAGATAGATAGATAGATAGATAGATAGATAGATAGAGTGAGGGCGATAGATAGAGTGAGGTTGATAGATAGAGTGCGGGCAATAGATAGATAGAGTGAGGGCGATAGATAGATAGATAGACAGATAGGCAGAGACAGATATACAGACACATAGACAGACAGACAGACAGACAGACAGACAGATAAAACAGATAAGACAGATAAGATAGATAGATAGATAGATAGATAGATAGATAGATAGATAGATAGATAGATAGATAGATAGATAGATAGATAGATAGATAGATAGATAGATAGATAGATAGATAGGCAGATAGACAGACAGACAGACAGGCAGACAGATAAGATAGATAGATAGATAGATAGATAGATAGATAGATAGATAGATAGATAGATAGATAGATAGATAGATAGATAGATAGATAGATAGATAGATAGATAGATAGATAGATAGATAGATAGATAGACAGAGTGAAGGAGATAGATAGATAGATAGATAGATAGATAGAGTGAGGGCCATATATAGATAGATAGATAGATAGATGGTTGTGTGTGGGGGTGGTGTTGTGTTTGTGGGGGTGTTTGTGTGTGGGAGGGGTTTGTGTGTGTGGGGGGTTGTGTCTGAGCACACAAATCATTTCCCACACAAGGCATCCCTAAATTTGAACACTAGATATTTAAATGTATGATTATCTCTTTTTACAGAAATTAACAGACTAATGAAGCATGGAAATCCAGAAAAAGCAACAAAACGTTTGTTTTTAATATCATCTTCCCAAACAAGGTTATAAACAATGGGATGCTTGGTAAAGTCTACTTTAGAAGTAAGTATTGAATGAACAATAGCAATCTACAAACAAGCACTGGCAAACCCAATAAGTCGCAGCGATGAGAGAGCTATTGGGTTTCTTAATGTTAATGTATTTTAGCCATGTAGTCCAAAAGCAGACAATTTAAGCTGGGAAGCCGTAGTTTATCCTCGTTTTCTGGGTTAGCTTCTTTATTTTTGTTTACTTTCTATTTAGTACAAAGCATGTTAAGGCAGCTGTACAGACACAAGTCGTAGTCCAACTTTCTCTGGGTGTTTATATGTGTTCCCAAAATCCACGGTTACTCACTATGTAGAAAGATGGCTGGGCCCTTTAATCTTAAGACTACGCACAGATGCCAAGTGCACTGAAGGAGTATTTTTGGAATGTTACACATATGGGTCTTTGAGTTGATATAAACGGTTTCTTGCTGAAATGCAGCGCCAATGTCCTCCAGTTGTCTTTATAAAGGGAGAAAGAAGCACTGAAAAGATGCAATCAGGCTGTCCCAAACACTACTAGAAAATTACCTGCAGCGAGAATCGTTTGCGAGCAATACGTTTCCATAAAATAGAGAATACATAACAGAAGCAGCTTAATATGACCCTGTACTGCCCTCGTGTGGATGTGAAGACATGCACTAAGAGAAAACTGCGCATTGTATCACAAGTGTATTGATATAGCGCTTAGATTCCACAACATGGCTTTAGAAGAAAGCTTTAACACATCTTATTGAGTGTTCAGATTAGAACAAGATATTTTTACCTCGTGTCACTGTCTTTACCTTGGCACACAAACTCGACTGGTCTTATACAAGGATTTTTTGGCCCATTTTGATTTTTTTGTAGTCCAGAAAATGTTGTTTTGGTATTGTCTCACTCGTGCAGCGATACACACCAGAAGGCGATTTTATCCCAAGCTTGCAGACATGCACACAGGTATGAGAAGTGAAGTTTTACGTTTAAAAGAAGCCTCGTACATGAGGTACAAAAAGAGATGCACACTGAGTGGGGGAGACGCTTGCATGAGCAAAAAGCTTGCGTTGTGCCAGATGCTAGGATGCATGTGTGTGAGATATAGGTACAGAGTGGAAAATGCACACAAGCAAGGAGCATAGTGAGATATACAGTACGAGATGTGTGTGGGTGATGTTCAGAAGTGTGGTGTTTGAGAGGAACACAGACATGAGAGGCCGAGTGAGATACTTGCAAATACAGTAAGTGTAGTGTGTAAGAAAATCTTACAAATTAAACGGCACAAGAAGGTCACAAAACAAAATAGTGCATGACAAAATATGTGGGAGACTTACAAACACATGAAACATTTTTTGTGTCATGCTTGGTACAGTGTGTTCTGTTTCTAAGCCTTCTCTACTCGAGGCTTCCTATGTTTGAGAGCAGAAGCGTGGGGTGAGATAAGCTCATTAACATGGAAAACTAGTGTGAGATGCTAACAAATGAACCTTGTATTGTGAAATACTGTGTGTGATTTAACCACACACGAGAACCATGGTGTGACTTACTCACAGAAGTGTACAGGGTGAAACACTCACAAACATGAGCAGTCAAGACATATAAACGAAGAGAAAGCAGCGGACAGATGTGAAGGCGAATTGGCTGGGGTTGGGTTACGGTCTGTGGGAGGACGGTGCGATTGAAAACACAAGCACTCGGGTAGAGTGCTCAAACAAAGAACCAAGCTCTCGGCATTGCGTGGCGGGGGGGAGGTGGGGGAGCGGGAGCGGGGGAGGGTTATATGAGGTAAAAGTGACAATTGTGAGCAAACAAAATACAAGAGGTAGCAAACGGGACCGGGCCAGGCTGGGGGAGCGCATTCTTTTGAAGTCTGAAGTGGGGGGGCGGGGAATCAGAGCGGACGGGGTCGCTTTGATGTTCTTGTCTTGTCTTGCTTTGTGGGAGGAGTAGGGGGAGCGAATTGCTGTGGACGCGCCTGGTTCACATGAACTGTACGGGATCCACAGCTAGGTAGACTTTTCGGACCGCTTACTATAATCTCGGCTATCATCCCTTCGGGATGTAATAGATGAGACCTATAAATGAGTGTGTGAGGAAAAAAGGTAAAGGTCAAAACGTAGGCCTTGTAGTTTGTAGGCAGCTCCTTGATGCCAGTTCATAGCAGTGGCTTAACTCCTTGATGCCAGTTCATAGCAGTGGCTTAACGAAACCTCAGGGGCCCCTATTGAAAGATACACTGCGGGGCCCTCTTTCATACTCATGACCAAGCACTTGCCACATGCCCTGCAAATGTTCTTTGAGGCATATTTATGAAATTGTAATGCAACGCAGCAAGTCACCGAGCTGTGCTGCGTTTCAGGGAAAGCGCAGGAATGCTTTGTATTTATTACAATACAGCGCATTTCTGTCCTTTCCCCAGTGCTGGCACACAAAGGGCTGCCGAGCGTCAACACAAGCACTCTTGCACCATGGTGCAAGCCTCCGTTGGTTTCAGGATTGTTTTTGTGCAGGAAAGGGCTTAGATAGAGGAAGTAACAAGGAGAAATAAACATATTACTCCTTGTTACACCTCCCCTGAGAAGGCTTGTCGTTTTGGTGCATTCCCTGGTGCACCAATGATGGTAAAACTGGGAATGCATCAAAATCCATGGGAGTTGCGTAGAAACAATCAAGCAACACCCATGGAATGCCTTTCCAGGACAGAGTAACATAACACAGCGCTTTCCGCTGGGTTGCGTTACTCCAGATTTATCAAGCCACGCAAAGTGGCCTTGGGTGGCTTGATAAACCGCATTTTAGGGTTTGCATCGCGCATGCACCACATTGCGTGTTGCAAACGTAACACAAACCCTTGATAAATAGGGACTTATATCTCTATTGCTTGGGCAGAGGCAGTATAGTACATCCAGAGGAATTTCAGTGATAGCTTAGAACTGAAAATATACAACTATGTCAGATTCGCCTCCTCTGCAATTATCGAGAGAAAGGCACAGTAGCAATTGAGTTCAGTATTATTAATTTACACAACATGGAGCTTAAGGGTCGAAGATGGGGGTTCCTTTGTCTCAGGAAGCGTCTCTCAGGTATGTATTAAGGATGTAAAGAAGCAAAATAGATCCATCCACTAAAAGGTAAATACTAAGGGGCAGATTTACAAGCCCCTTGCACCACTTTTGCGTCACTTTTAACATGGAAAAAGAGACGCAAAAGTGGCGCAAGTGGCTTGTAAATCTGCCTCTAAGGCTCCCGTAATTAGTAGCACAGCTCTCAGGGGCTGTAACTACTGAAGCCAGAATTACCTATTATGTGAGGTAATTCCTCCTCTACACCTCACTGTTGTTGAGATTTGGGCCCAGCAGTGTGAATATCATGCTGTGGCTAAAATTACTGATTACTTTACCACATATGAAGGCACAGTTCCAGGCGTGCAAACTCCACCTGCTTTCAGTTTGTGTGCAAAAATGTAGGCGTTTTCCCGGGTGCAGAAGTGCACCTGATAAAACGGGACCCAGTACTTTAATACCCAGTAATTCTGGGTGTGGAAACACCAGAGCAATCAGAATTGTCAAGATCGGTGTCCCTAGGACGCTGCACAAGGCAAACCATAACCACCTAGATGTTCCTAAACACAACTGGCAAACCAGCGATTAAAACCTGGCTTCCAGGCGCTGTTTCTGGGCTTTGTATTAAAAATAAATTTGAGTAATAGTACTCGGAGTTGTGCCAAGGGAGTAGCCCGCAATATAAAACACCTCGATTCCAACTGTAACACAAAATGCACACTGCTATCCAAGTGAACAAGCCTAGTTCTTTCTGGTGAGGGTCAAGGATGTTCTGCACAAATTGTGCTTTTTAAATCATAATTAATATGTAAAGAAATTGGCTAAGAAAACAGAAAGACAGACTACTGAAGCTGAGCTTTCCCAGGAGTGTTGGTGAAGCCACTACGGCAAGGAAAATTCTGAAAAATGCGGCCCTATGTGCATTTTAAATCGCACGTTTTTAAACTTGTAGGCAAAAAGGGGAAGCATCCTTTACCACACAGTCATTACTATGATCTGCCTTTACAACACAGTCACTATCACGCCTGCGTTGTTACCACACGTTCCTTTACCACGTACCGACTTGCTTTAAGGGGCGTGTTGTGACTGGTGTTGGATTTTATGTCCAATACCTTCCCTACTGTTTCGTAGTCTGGTGTTGGAATAATAAGTTATACTATTCCAAGGTCCAGTGCACCCCTAAGGCAAGTTGTTGCAATGATTGGCTTGGTACAGGAACGCTTTGTAACGTCACAGTCAGGGTAGAGACTGCATTGTAAAAGCATGCAGGGCTCCGTCATACATCTGACAAAGTGTCATAGGCCGTGATTACAAATGCTTAGAAATTGTAAAAGCCCCATCTCTAATACCTGTTTGAGCACAGATCACAATTACAAGATATGCAGAGTTTACCACACATGATAATCAACGGATGTGAGAAAGACTACAATGTTCCTCTGGTTGATATCAGCAGATCGAAGCTGCTAACATTTACCCAAAGAAAATGCTGTGTAAATACCAGGACATGAGGATTGTGGTTCAGAAAGCACAAGAATATACTTGCAATTCCCACCCTGGTAGGAGTGAACTCAGATTTAGTAGCTTATTCGCCCCCCCCCCCCCCCAAATACCGATCCTGCAGTATAAATATATCACGCGTGTTGCTGCGGGCCGCCTTACACTGCCCATCATGACCCGGCACAACAGGGGTAGCACAAAATGGGATGAATTGCAGATGCGTCCAGTTGCAGAGGGAGAGCCCAAAGGAATTACTTCAGATCGTATGGGCAGTGGCACACGGTCCATAACATGCACACTTTTCATGCTTAGTATTCAGAGCAACAATCTGCAGCAGCTGAGGAATTCCTCTTATTTTCAGGTCCATCGGTGTCCAACACAAATGCCTCACTTAATGGGCCGTCAGTGCTCCTTTTGTTCTGGTCTCATTGTGGTTAGGAACTAGCTGGAGCTTAACACCTTGATGCCCACGTCATCAAGAAAACAAACATACTCAACCTGTTGCTGCACAAGTGCTTAAGAGAGAAAAATATGATTTGGGAGCAGGTGTATGACTTTCCCTCGCCCTGTATGCAAGAGTTATGCTTGTACTTGAGGCATACCGGGTGTACATGACTGTGTGGGAAACCACAGTATTGATCGTTTATATAGCCATGCTGATAGATTGACATAAGGCTACAAAGCTGCAAAGGCCTGCAAGCACGTGTCAGTTGTAGATTGACACAGAACTGCAAAACGTCTGTCAGTCCTACGCTATCACAGACCTGCAAACATTTACAAGCCCCTGCCAGTCCCACACTAACACAGAACTGCATTGCAAAAGAACTGCAAACATCCACCAGACCTGCTGATTCAATGCCACAGTACTATGCCCCCTTATAAGGCTCTGCAAGCCTAGCAATCACAATATTACCATAGTGGCAGAAACTAGACACTTCTGCAAGAGTCCTTCCTCCATAGTCCCAAAGTAATGCCACAGAGCTAAACAAGAACTTCAGCCAGCCCCAGTGCTGCAGCACTGTAGAGCTCAACAGTCTGCGGCCACGCCTATACCCACAGTAGTGCCATGGTATTAGAAGCCACTGCCAGCCCTGCAGGTCATGATCTTTTTTTTCCTGGGAGAACACTCTGCCAAATGGTGATTTACCTGCACCAGTAAATCTGTGTGCTTGGGACATTTTGTTGGAGCATTAAGAACCTTTGCTGGCGCGTGCATCCATTTATTTTGTAAACCAGGATAAAAAAAAGAGTAGACCTTTTCCCCCTCAGGCCAACAGTCTCAGTAACTAAATGATTGAAGATGATTTTATACGCATGTATATGGTATTTCAACAGCGCAAACCTAGTTGAAAGGCAGTACATGGTCAAAGGCAAGCATAAAGTAAATAATTAATAGGCGAGAAAGTTATATAGCGTTTTAAAATCTTGATGACCATTTCAACTTCAGCACCTCACTGTCTAAGCGAACAGCATGTGCTTTTTTATCAACCAACTGCAACAGTTGGTCTCAGGATCGGGATCATTGCGTTCTGCTGATTGAATACCAGAATTGGCGACAATCCTGCTCAAATAAAACAGAACAAGAGCTACTTTGGTTTGGTCATCAGAAAATGTCTTGTGCTTACATAAGAAATACAACAGGCACTGACTAAGAAAGTATACAAACTTCTTGGGATCAACAGAAAAGCTCCCTGGAGGTGCAGAGGTATTTCAGGTTATACTTACAGGTAGGAGTGCACGTAAGACTTAGGTCCTCGCACGGGGAGGGTAAAGTTCAAAGGTCAAAGGTTTGCCCAAGGCAGCAGATTCAAAGTCTTATTACTTGATCTCATTCGAATGCACTTCCTGTTGTAATTTGGTTTCTGTGTCTAAGGACCGAGGAAATATAATTTCAGAATCCATAGCTCGAATTGCAATGATGACGTGGGCCAGGCAATCTGTCACGTTTGCATTAAGGTGGGAGTCAGTCCAACAGGAGCAAGGCTAATCTTCGCCCTTCCCTCACCAACCAGAGTGACGCAAAGGATGCCCTGCTGATCAGGAGATGACCCTTGGGAGAAGGAGTGGGACCAGAGAGACAAGAACTGGCTGTCCTCACTCTGCCCATTCTAACAGCTGAGCTTCTCAGTCTGCATTGCAGGGGCACTGATCCCTAACACCAGAAGCAACCCTTCAAGTATTTCACTGTTTGAATTCCACCTCACTGTTCCTAATATGGCATACCTCGTGGCGATCTCGGTATTTCTGATTCCTACTGAAAATATGTGGCTTCCTGGAGCTGAAATACAACTAAGACCTATAAAGAAATACCCTGAACCGCACTTCCCATTGCTACATAGAAAACTACCTTCAGTGTTCCATAAATGAAGTCTGTGGTTATAATTATTCAGACTGTAACAAGTGCATCTGCTGTAACATAACAAATGCACATTAATAATGTCCCTTTCCGCCTGACTGTGTTAACCAATCACTCCCCTCTCCTGTCATTACCCTTCCATTTGCGATTGGTTGACCTGCCAGGGGTATGCGTCAGGGAAGACCTTTGGGCTCTGCGTCACATTCTTAGACCAGCGTCTGCTCCCCCCCCTGGCTTGGCAGAGGTAGAGAGTAGATGTTATCTTTAGAGAAAACCTTTTAAAGAAAGGCATTCGTTATTATTTGTTGTCTGTGTCCATACTGATGACCATGACTGACAAGTAAGCAGATGTCTTTTGTCCCATCAGTGCATCCAGCATGCTGGATCCTTTTGTAGCTCCTGAGTGTCCACAAAGGATGTATGACGTTACAACGCGGTCTTTACACCGCACTACCATGACAACGCTGGTTTTACAACGCAAGCATTACCACGACTTGCGCTGTAGGGTGCTGGACTTAGGAATAGTAAGATTTACTATTCCAACACCTACGTACAGTAGTGAAGGTGTTGGAATAGTAAATCTACTATTCCTTAGCCTAGAGCGCCCTCCAGCGCAAATCGTGGTAACGCCTTGCGTTGTAAAAGCAGCGTTGTAATGGTAGTGCGGTGTAAAGACCGCGTAGTAATGGATGTTCCCCTCCACAAACAAATGAACTCTGATAGAATGCTCCATTAGTCTGTCAGTCTCTGGTGGCCTCAACTGATTGCAACTCTTCCGTCATGGGACTGCCTTGGGAAGCTCTTGTCGGTTCTTCGTTTTCTTTTGGGCTTCAAAAGCTGCACCTTAGCTTGGGATTGGGTTGGGGATGCTTGGGAGACCTGGAGAGGGTTCATGATGCTCATACAGTATTTTGCACATTCCTGCCTCCCACCAGTGGGTGGGCTTCTGTGAGGACAGCCAGTAGACCCAGGGACCAGTGTGAACAGATCAGTGGGAAGACTCTTCTCCAAGGTGGGCTTGAACTGACTGGACTCAAACCCCACTTGCAGCAGCTTCAGTAGCTGGATAGACAACTCCCCAGGCTGCACCTGGATCGCAAGTGCATCACATCCTGTGACTCACACCTCCTCTGTCCCTCCCTCCGGCCCCTTCTCACCGCCAGGGCATAGGCGCCACCACTTGCCAGTAGCTTGCATAAGGCTTTAGCTGACACCCGCGGCCCCTGCCCGGACAGTCCTTCTCTGGCCCTGACACCACACTGGACTTCCATCACCACCCTGGGATGCAACAAGAACGACATGCAACTCTCACCTGCCAAGGGAAGCTGCAATGCAGATGCCCGTTTTCTAATTTAAAGCTCTTTCTAAGGCACTGTCCTGTCGGATCTGACAGTCCCTCCCTGCACAACACTGCCCTTTGTGACTTCTACAGATAAGTAAACAGAGCCTTGGCGTGACTCTGAGTCAGACCAGTCTGCCCTCCGCTGGCCTGATGGAGCAATGGAGTTAACTCTCTGAGCCAAGCACAGGCAAGCGGCAAAGTGCCATAGCCAGAGCTGGTGAACCCAGCACACAGCCATACGTGCAGCTCAGACATAGGGGCTTAGTAGTGAAGTAGTATTATGTTGAGGGAATGAGGACAGTGAAGAGGGCCAAGCAGTCCCCAAATTTGAAGAAGATTGGCTCAAAAGGAGCAAAGGAGAGAATGTACACCTCAATAGTCTCCCTTTAAAAGTAGCCCCACGTGCTGTTTCAGTTATGCCAGCGTGATTCACATCATTTTAGGAATTTCTTGTGACTTTTGTTATGCAAAATTCCCCAAATTACTATTTTTTGTGTAAAATGCGTTCTCACATCCAAAATAGATGATGCAGTGTCTTGCGAATTAGAAATGATGGAACCCTTTTGGCTCCAGATGGACTCCGTAGAACTGTGATGTAAGTGTTAAGAGTCGAATGAAATGAAGGCTGGTGTAGAAGGTTGAGTTTGCGGTTACACACAGAAGAATTAAGAAATGTATTACTAAGCTCCTTGTGTGGCGCAGTCCTTTGTAGGTGAATGGGGTGAATGTTTGATTTGCTCTGCATTGCATCCATCATCTGTGTGTCTTTTGCTTTCTCGCCTTAAGTGTCCCGGCTATGCCCAGACATGGGTCCCAGGCTCACTGTGTCACCAGATTCAAGATAGCCTGGCTGATGAGGGGTGATGCTCCGAAATCGGTCCCAGGATGCTTGTTTCCGGTCCAGGGAGAACCTGGCTTGGCAGTTCAGGCTGGACTGTTCCCATGAGGAACAGGGTCAAGACTGGTTTGCATATGGCTGGGTCTAAACTGGGGCGGCATGGTGGTCAACAGAACCATGGATTTAACCCAGATCTTTTGAATAGGGGTGCATGTTTGATTTTCTCTGCATTCCATCCATCATCTGTGTGTTTTTTGCTTTCTCGCCCTAAGTGTGCCAGGTATGCCCAGACGGCATGCTCATGCTCCCCATGCCACTGGAGTCAAGCTAGCCTGGCTGATGAGGCGTGATCCCTTAAAACTGGTCCCAGGATGCTTGTTTCGAGTCCAGGGCAGACGTAGACTGGCAATTCAGGCTGGACTGTTCCCATGGGATCAGAGTCAAGACTGATTTGCATATGGCTGGGTCAGAACTGGAATGGCATGGGGAGCAAAATAACGATGGATTTAGACCCAGATCTCTGTACTGGGGTGAATGTTTGACATTTTGCAGCATTCTGTCCATCAATTGTTCTTTTTGCATTTGTCACCCCGAGCCATAAGTCCCCTGCTCTCCATGCCACTGGAGTCAAGCTAGCCTGGCTGATGAGGGGTGATGCCCCAAAATCGGTCCCAGGACGCTTGTTTCCAGTCCAGGGAGGACCTAGTCTGGCAGTTTAGACTTGACTGTTCCCATAGGGAGCAGGGTCAAAACTAATTTGCATATGGCTGGGCCTGAACTGGAATGGCATGGGGAACAAAAAAACGAAGGATTTCGGCCCAGATCGCTGTACTGGGGTGCATGTTTGACATTGTGAAGCATTCTTTCCATTGATTGTTCTTTTTGCATTTGTCACCACTAAGTCGTGGGTCCCGTGCTCTTCATGCCACTGGAGTCAAAGTAGCCTGGCTGATGAGGGCGGATGCCCAAAACCGGTCCCAGGAAGCTTGTTTATAGTCAAGGGAGGACCTGGCCTGGCAGTTTGGGCTGGACTGTTTCCATAGGAGAACAGGGTCCCTGATTAACGCCATAATAGCAACAGTTTCACTAATATCTGAAACCCTACGCTGCCTTCAAAAACATGCTGAGTTACTTCCAAGTGTCTGGGAATGCACCCTGCATTCAGACAACTCACTCCTCATTCTCGCCCTTTACTTTCACGCTCACCCTGCACTCACATCGATCACAATGCACTCACACTGATCACCAGGCGGGCAACTAGAGCCAAATTTCGGAGGGGGCTGAAAAATATTTCGGTGGGGGGGCTAATTCTTCCAACCATAGACAGAGTGGCTCTAAGAAGGGGTGAAAACACAACAAAAGCCTCATTTACAGTTAAATGGTCTTTTAAAGACATGTTAAGTACTCGTGTGCGGCTGCAATTAGATGGCTGCCAGCCCGCGAAGCTGTCTCCTCCCAGGCTGACACACACCACGAGGGGAGCTGAAGCCCCGTGAGCCCAATGGGTGTTGCGCGGCTGCTGATCACCCTGCACTCACAGCATTCACCCGCTCACCCTGCACTGCACACACAGTGATCACTCTACACTCACAATGCACTTTCACTGTTCTCCCTGTACCTCACCTTGCAGTCACACAAGCACACTATTCACCCTGCACTGATGTGACACTTCACTCACCTGTCCCCTCACTGCTCAGTCTGCAATCTCACTCAAAAAAGCTGATCACTAACCTTGCATTCCTTTGTCCCACTCTGCACTTTCATCAGCACCCAAAATTCATATGGTCACCTCAATCACCCTGCAGTCACTCCTCTTACCCTACTCTCATACTGTCGATTTGCTCACCGTGCTCTCACATGGACACTCCTGCCACCCACACAGAGCAGAGAGTTAATGTGCATGCTACAAAGAACGTGTACCATGCACATCACAGAACTGAGTGTGAGTAAACTACGAGTAGCGCTATAAAAAATTCAATTTTTGTCAGAAAGGTGCTATAGAGAGATGAGGTGCATTGTTGGTGCATGATAGTAAGGGAATTCATGGAGAATAAGCAAATGGGGCAAGAGGAGCCAAAAAAGACTGCATCATGTGTGACCAGTGCAAGGGCCAGCCCTGGCTGGGGTGTTAGCCCCCGCCCGCCGAAGTTCGGGTCTAGTTGCACCCCTGCCTGGAAGAATATGCGTCTGTTGTTCTTTGTCAAAAATGAGTGTCATTGTCTAGGCCTGTGCGCATTGTCAATGTGTGAATGTGAGTTCATATGCTATGCGCCCTGTGTACATTCAGTACTCAAAAGTCAAGCCTATTGTTTCGTCAATGCTTGTCTAATGCACCCGTTGGCGCAACACATGAGCCCTTGGCCAGCTCAGTGGAAACGAGGCACACGATGCCAAAAAGCTCCTTCAGACTAAAGCGGCTATGATCTGCCAGAGAAGAGGTCTGTTTAAGGGCTTTTCTAATCTCTGCCCATCTCTGTCTGTAACTGTAAGTGTACAAAGTGCAGACGCGTCTTGTGACACACTCTAATGTTACTATTCGAGTATTTTATATGAGGCCAATATGCCAGAGTACAGGCGCTTCAGAGGGCTCCTAGACACTCCGACAAGGCAGAAATACCAGACCGAAGAGATGAGCAACCAGAGTGAACATTGTCTATTAAGGAGCAGCACGCAGAGATGAGCCCTGAGGGCCACTGAATCCCCTCAGCTCACCATGAAAGGCCCCCATCGGCCAGGGACTACAGCCAAGAGACTGTGGACACATTCTTATGAAGATGACCTTCAACCTGTGAGTGAGTTCATGTGCCATTTACTCAGTCCAGTCGCAACACTTCCTTGGCTGGAGTTGGGCTCCCAAGGGAGTCTTTATACTAGCCCCCCCACCCCACTCCTCCCTGTGCTGCATCCAACCTTTCTGCTATAAGAGCTCCGGCGTGACCTCTTACGTATTAGCGTGACACCGTCACCTTGAAGGCCAGGCCTTCAAACCAGCGCGCGCCAAGCGGTGCACGCCTCCGCCCTGTCTGTCTTCAGTGACTCACGCCAGTGGCGTATTCTATACACGACAGTACAACACTTCAAAGGTTGGGTCTGCGTGTCTGGTCGTTCGAGTGGGTCACCGTGAGCCCTGGCCCTCATACCAGCGAGCACCAGGCCGTGCCCGCCTCACCCCTCTCTTCAGTGACTGGTCGTTCGAGTGGGTGGTTTTCTCCGGCAGACACATCACACACACACCACGCGTCGCTCCAAAGGTTGTGTTTTGACAATTGATCTGTTGTGAAAAAAACCCAGAAGGAAACGTCACTGTGTGTACAAAAAAGTGAACTCGAGCGTGTGGGCATCATAGAGAGCAGCGCACATTCACTGCTGGGGCAACTAACTCGCGCATGCGCCAAGCACCACCACAGGGGCAGCACACTGAAAGGAGGTTCAATTGGAAATACCAAATTGGGAGGTGCTTCTTTCCCTGCCCGGGTCGACTTTTTATTGACAGACTTAACTCGAATCTTGACAATAGTGTAACCTCCTCCCTGGGAAGTAAACGCGCCAAACCTGGATGCTTGCAAACTAACTGTCAGGTTACTTGATGCCCATTGCACCTCTGCGCTGGGCCTACTGGCAGCAGTGGCAGCGCACCCACAGGGCTCCCATGAGAACAATAGCTGAGGGTCTTTGCTTCCATTAGTGATGGAGCTAACTAAAAGCTCCATGCTAAAATTTGGATTTGTATATGTGTCCTGCTACAGCAGGCAAAATGCAGTTTTGACTCCTGTGGCGCTCCCCTTCAGCCAGCTTTCCCTCACCATACCAAGCGCATGGAAGTATGCAGCGGCCGAGTAAGTGGCAGGCGCTCTGCGTGTCAAATAAGGTAAGCCTGAACTGAACTAGGATGTGGCGGAGGCCGGAGCCCACCCTCTGTTCTGGCAGCGCTGAGTGTGCAGTGCACACTCCTGGGGTCACACAATGGGCCGAGTCACGCAGCCATGGACGCCACTGCCGGCTAGCTAGTTTGCTCGGGATGCCCCTGCACACTGCAGAGCATGGGCGTAGGAAGTGTGGGGGACGCGGGGGGGGATATATGCCCCCCCCCCCAGATTTTGGCGTGGGGGGAACAAGGGTGGGGGGGGATGAGGGGACAAAAGAATTTCCCTCTCCCTTCTGTTATTTGCAGGGCCATTAGGGCGTGTAAGCACCACCTAATGGCCCTGCACTTGACCTACCTGGAGTCAAAGAGGCCACCCGCCCTCTGCCCTTTGTTATGCTGCAGGAAGGCTCTGCTTCTGGGAAGGGCAGAGAAGGAAAAAACTCTGTCTCTTCTCCTTCATGCCCAGAGAAGGCAAGGGCAGTGTCAACTTCTCCTGATCTGCCTCTGGCAGCTGCCCTCCTCCCCTCTCTCTCTCTCTCTTTATTCCTCCATCTCTTTCTGTCTGTCTCGCTCATCCTTATGTCCTGATTTCAAGAGACAGCTCTTGTACTATCTCTTACCTCTCATTTTCTTTATTTGTTCCCCTGTGAAATGGATCCAAAAAAGGTGTAACACTTTGGCTGGAAATGCCCTCATTTTCTGACTGTTTTCTATTCAAAAGAAAAACGTCAGGACAGAGAGAAAAAATAATTAAATACCAACATAAAGCAATACAGAGTGGTAAGCATGGAGAGAAAAAATAATTAAATACCTAAATAAAGCAATACAGAGTGGTCAGCAGACAGGCCAGATTGTTATTTACACCCACACACATTAGTGCCACTTTACAGAGTTTGCCAATGAAAGCAGACATGCCAACCCTCCCGATTCAGGCGTGAGACTACCGATTTCAAGGCTAGTCTCCCGCCTCCGATTCCTGCAAGCAAAAACCCGATTCCTCGGGGTTTCAGCTGACAGGGCTTGGTATTGTCTAAAGTGCCAATTCTTCCAGCAATAGTCAGAGTGGCCATGCAGGGGCTCTAGAAGGGGTGAAAAAACCAACAAAGCGTAATTAACAAGGGAATGGTCTTTTAAAGACCTGTGAAGTACTGGGGGGGGGGGGCGTGTGTGTGTGCACAGGAAGTTTCAGCCCGGGCTGTCACACAGGGGGGTGGGGCGGGGGAGAGGGAGTGGGGAGCATGCACTGCCAGCAACTTGCCCGGCCAGTGCACACCACTTGCATCACCCGCTCTCTGCCTGCTGCTATTGCCTTCAACCTTCATGCTTGTGAAAGGTAACAAAAAAACGTGCATTTGTGTTTCAAATGTCCAATCCAGCAGCAGCACACTTCCAAAGCCCATACATGCCAGTAACCCGATTCAAGGCCCCATTCTCCCGATTTTTTTTTATTTTAAATCTCCCTCTTTGCTCTTCTGAAATGTTGGCATGTA
This sequence comes from Lissotriton helveticus, assembly GCF_964261635.1. Lineage (NCBI taxonomy): Eukaryota > Metazoa > Chordata > Amphibia > Caudata > Salamandridae > Lissotriton > Lissotriton helveticus. The sequence goes on from NC_136061.1 coordinate 670,244,184, forward strand.
TGAGTGAAAGTGCTTCTTTCTTTTTATCTTCTTTCTTTGAACCACATTGTTTTCCCAGGGTGGGGAAGTGCACCATTCCTAAAGGGACTGCAATACCTGGTTGATGGGTGTAGTGGAAACGTTTAATGTGATCGTTTTCAACTGTTTTAATTATTTTAGCTTATAAAATGCGGCTTTGTGTACGTGTATGTGGTCTTTTTTAAACCAAACTGATTACATTTTGAAAGGATATAAGCAATGGACATTGAAACGGGTCCCTTCCTGGTCCTGTAGCCATGTCCTGAACTTTTAAGGCAAAATTACTTAATGATTTCTGAATAATGAGTTTAAAACCGTTATTCCTGATTACAGTTCACATGCTTTGCTTATTCTTGCATTCCTTATGAGTGTTTGCTTTTTCCAGGGTGTTATTCATTTTTTTTCAGGCAGCATTTTTCTGTTGTCTAGTGCATAATTTTAATTTAGTCGCATCACAATTGAGTTGTAGCTGAAGGTAGTGCGAGTTTCTCTCAGTGGGGCAGTATGGTGTTCAGTGTGGGAGAGGATGTGGCACTCTGGCCAGAGATGCTGAATTTGGAACTGGAGAACCATGTTCACCCTTCATGACCAATCCACCAGACCACACTACTGACAGAGCTCATTCCGATACTACACCTTAGAAGGACCGATAGACCTTAGTAGCCCTGGTGTCTTAGCACCTGCAGGTGGACCCCAACGGTGGCAAGTGTGAGTTATCCTTGAAGGCCTGCCACCACAATCCATACTGCAGTTCACCTCCCGTCTTGCGAGCAGGCATACGAAGAAGCACACCCTAGATCTACAGTGACTCTGTCATTGAGGTCATAAGACCCTTGAGGCTAGTCCACCTCACCCATTGGTACCTCCATTGGCCTTTTTCAGCAGTAGTAGTGCAACTTACCAGGGGTTGGTAATGTAGGATTTGCATGTACACCAAACTTAGGGGGTGATTATAATGGCAGTGAGACCGCCATGTCGCCCCATCAGTGACGGTCCCTCTGCCATCGGTGACTGCATCACCGCCCGCCATATTACTATGGCGGGTGGTTCCCTGGCGGTCGCAAAGACCAACTGCCACACATCCAACGGGCTTCTTGAGACCGCCAGTGTAGCGGAGGGGCTCGTGGTTCCTACAATTCTGGTGGTGCCTACCAGGCACCGCACTAGGAATTACGATGTCCCTTACCCGCCAGCCTAGCCATGTCAGTTCACCCACCATGGAAAAGCTGGCGGAAAGGGACATTGGGGGCCCGTAGCAGGCCCCTTTCCCCCCAGCCCCCAGACATGGTACCTGGGGGGGCATCAAATCACTGCACCATGTGGCAGGCACCGCATTGTACCTGCCACGTAGTGCAGTGATATATGTAATATGTCCCTTTTTACATTGGGCGGATGATGCAGCCACCATCACCTGCTGCAATGTAACAGATAGGCATTGCGAACGCCGTAGTGGTGGTCGCACTGTAATGCCTATCGTGTGGCCGCCACCTTGAAGGCCAGCAGTCCCATTCCCTGCTGGACTGAAGTCCGTCTGCCATCGTAATCAGCACCTAAGTTTGCAAACTTCTTGGTCTCTGCTTCATGCACAAACACTTTTAACATGTGCAGCCTGCTTTCCGGCCACTGGAGTTATGCAGCAATGGAGGCCAAAATTATGTCGCAGTGTTGACTAAATTACGCAACAATAAAAAGGATGCAGCGTAATGCGGTACATTTTAAGATACTTTATTATTTTGACATATTTATACATACTAACAGCCTCTGCAAAGCTTTTGCCTCATTAGTACCTGTGTAACATACAAATGCAGCAGTGGGAAAGGTGACCAGTCAACCTTTGCAAAGGGCCCTACACTTCACAGCAACATCTGTCACAATTCTTTTAGTAATTTTGATCCGTTTGAGCTACAAAATAGTTTTGGGTGAAATCGTTAGATTATGCAGCAGATGATGTATTATGTGGCAAATATGACACAGCCATAGTTCAGTGGAAAACATTTTTACACTTAACTTAATTTTGCCCCAACATTGTAGTTGATCAATTTGTAAGTTCCCCAAACCCAAAAGTCGAGCTTGGGCACAATTTGCATTTTAAAAGCAGTCCTATAACACAGGGCTACTTTTAAGCTGACCTCAGTCTTCAGCAGTGCACACATGCAAGCACAGAAAGGGCTGCTGGCCTCTAAACTGCCTTGCCCTATTATATTCTAGGGACTTAAAGGTAGTTCTAATCACCCTGCCCTAATATGTACTAGGGCCTTATAGGAGAGGTCATGCCAATCATAGGGGTGCCATAACCCATAATGCAGCCTAGTGTATGTAGGTATTTTCACTGTATTTTTAAGTGTCTCTTTCAGAACAGCACTGGCCTTGGGCCTGTTTAGGCAGAGGCCAGGGTCAGTCAGAGTCAGGTACCACCAGTATTTATGTATTTATTTATGCATTTTTATATAGCACAGACTTTACCCGAAGGTGTCCAGTACCAGTCAGCAAAAAGTTGGAGAGTGCCCAGAGGGGCTTTGCAACACCAGAGAAGCACAAACTCAGAATTTAAAACATAACACCATGGTTTGGGGGTTCTCTTTAATAATCAGAATTTATTTCTATCCTAATTAACCCATTTTCCAACATTAGGATAAGGAAAGACTCGGGAAAAATCATAACGTTCTAATCTATACCTTGAAGTTTTCATGCAGCTCTTTGATGACGGTTAATAGCTCACAGTTCAATGTTAGGATTTTAACATATAAATTGCAAATACCAAAAGAATCTCTCAGACAAAAGCAGTAACTCACTGACCTATTTACATGATATGCATTTTGTGATTTGCGTGGTACACCTTCTTTACAGCAGGCATGTTACCCCGCTGTGGCTACCTTACCATGAGTCAAAACTTCCACTAGACAAACCTCCCATCTCTCTCAATAAAGAACATTAATCACCGAAGTTCTCTTCACATTTTTATTGCTGCCCGAAAATTGCTGGAGACCAGGAATACAGCAGCAGGTACTTTTCAAACCATAATGCACTTGCAAACACGACGCCCCCATCCTAAGTCAGCGACCTTTGTTTGCTTGGTGCATGAAGATGCAAGATTCATATACATATTTTTTTAACATTTGGTCCGACTACTATATGAATGTAAATACCAACAAAGCATAATGCAAACTGTGACTACACGCCTGCTTTTCTCAATATTTCACTTTAGAAGTATGCGATTGCATTTCTTTAATGGGCGGTGATTTGTATAGGGTCACTGGAAAGTCCACAAGGTTGTCGCTGTCCCCCCAGAATTGTAGTGTCTCCTACGCCCCTGCTGCAGAGGGCATCACATGCACACTGCAGAGGGCATCGCATGCACACTGTAGAGGGCATCGCATGCACACTGCAGAGGGAATCACATGCACACTGCAGGGCCATCACATGCACACTGCAGATGGCATCACATGCACACTAGTGAGGCCATCACATGCACACTGGTGAGGCTATCACATGCACACTTCAGAGGGCATCACATGCACACTGCAGAGGGAATCGCATGCACACTGCAAAGGGCATCGCATGCACACTAGTGAGGGAATCAGAAGCACACTGCAGAGGCCATCACATGCACACTGCAGAGGGCATCGCATGCACACTGCAGAGGGGATCATATGCACACTGCAGAGGGAATCAGATGCACACTGCAGAGGCCATCACATGCACACTGCAGAGGGCATCGCATGCACACTAGTGAGGGCATCACATGCACACTGCAGAGGGCATCGCATGCACACTAGTGAGGGCATCACATGCACGCTAGTGAGGGCATTACATACACACTGCAGAGAGCATCACATGCACACTGCAGAGGCCATCACATGCCCACTGCAGAGGGCATCGCATGCACACTGCAGAGGGAATCAGATGCACACTGCAGAGGCCATCACATGCACACTGCAGAGGGCATCGCATGCACACTAGTGAGGGCATCACATGCACACTGCAGAGGGCATCGCATGCACACTAGTGAGGGCATCACATGCACGCTAGTGAGGGCATTACATACACACTGCAGAGAGCATCACATGCACACTGCAGAGGCCATCACATGCCCACTGCAGAGGGCATCGCATACACACTGCAGAGAGCATCACATGCACACTGCAGAGGCCATCACATGCCCACTGCAGAGGGCATCACATGCACACTGCAGAGGGAATCACATGCACATTGCAAAGGGCATTGCATGCACACTAGTGGGGATCAGATGCATACTGCAGAGGGCATCGCATGCGCACTAGTGAGGGTATCGCATGAACACTGTAGAGGGCATCACCTGCACACTGCAGAGGGCATCATATTCATACTGCAGAGGGCATCACATGCACACAGGTGAGGGCATCACATGCACACTGCAAAGGGGATCAGATGCACACTGCAGAGGGAATTAGATGCACACTGCAGAGGCCATCACATGCACACTGGTGAGGGCATCACCTGCGCACTGCAGAGGGCATCACCTGCACACTGCAGCGGGCATCGCATGCATACTGCAGAGGGCATCACATGCACACAGGTGAGGGCATCGCATGCACACTGCAGAGGGCATCACATGCACACTGGTGAGGGCATCACATGCACACTGGTGAGGGCATTACATGCACACAGGTGAGGGCATCGCATGCACATTGCAGAGGGCATCACATGCACACTGGTGAGGGCATCACATGCACACTGCAGAGGGGATCAGATGCACGCTGCAGAGGGGATCAGATGCACACTGCAAAGGGCAACGCATGCACACTAGTGAGGGCATCACATGCACACTGCAGAGGCCATCACATGACACTAGTGAGGGCATCACATGCACACTGCAGAGGCCATCACATGCACACGGCAAAGGGCATTGCATGCACACTGTGGAGAAGCGTGGCTCAGTGGTTAGAGGCGGCAGACCCGGAAGCTGAGATTGACTGTGGACCAGGGTTCGATTCCCTGCCTCGGCGGGTCTCGGGCTCAAAATTCCAAGGACTCGACAATTCTCGCTCTGGTGCCTACTCAACTCACGGGGTCACACTCTGCGACTCTGGGCAATAGCTTGCTTAATCTCCACTACGGCCCCTCGCGGCGGGATGCCTGGCTTTCACCTTGTGGACACCCTGCCGGGGTTTCTCACAGGGGAATACCAGGACGGGTTCCCTAAGCAAGCGCCGGGAAGCTCACGGGCAGCCGTGCGCTTTACAAATCCAACACATTTACATTTACATTTACTAGTCAGGGCATCGCATGCACACTGCAGAGGGCATCACATGCACACTGCAGAGTGAATCAGATGCACACTGGTGAGGCCATCACATGCACACTGCAGAGGGCATCACATGCACACTGCAGAGTGAATCAGATGCACACTGGTGAGGCCATCACATGCACACTGCAGAGGGCATCACATACACACTGCAGACAGCATCAAATGCACACTGCAGAGGCCATCACATGCACACTGCAGATGGCATCGCATGCACACTGCAGAGGGGATCAGATGCACACTAGTGAGGGCATCACATACACACTGCAGGGAGCATCACATGCACACTGCAGAGGGAATCAGATGCACACTGCAGAGGGAATCAGATGCACACTGCAGAGGGAATCAGATGCACACTGCAGAGGGAATCACATGCACACTGCAAAGGCCATCACATGCACACTGCAGAGGGAATCAGATGCACACTGCAGAGAGCATCACACGCACACTGCAGAGGGCATCACATACACACTGCAGAGAGCATCACATGCACACTGCAGGGGCCATCACATGCACACTGCAGAGGCCATCACATGCACACTGCAGAGGGCATCACATGCACACTGCAGAGTGAATCAGATGCACACTGGTGAGGCCATCACATGCACACTGCAGAGGGCATCACATACACACTGCAGACAGCATCAAATGCACACTGCAGAGGCCATCACATGCACACTGCAGATGGCATCGCATGCACACTGCAGAGGGGATCAGATGCACACTAGTGAGGCCATCACATGCACACTGCAGAGGGCATCACATGCACACTAGTGAGGGCATCACATACACACTGCAGGGAGCATCACATGCACACTGCAGAGGGAATCAGATGCACACTGCAGAGGAAATCAGATGCACACTGCAGAGGCCATCACATGCACACTGGTGAGGGCATCACCTGCACACTGCAGAGGGCATCACCTGTACACTGCAGAGGGCATCGCATGCACACTGCAGAGGGCATCACATGCACACTGGTGAGGGCATCGCATGCACACTGCAGAGGGCATCACATGCACACTGGTGAGGGCATCACATGCACACTGCAGAAGGGATCAGATGATCGCTGCAGAGGGGATCAGATGCACACTGCAGAGTGAATCAGATGCACACTGCAGAGGCCATCACATGCACGCTGCAGAGGGGATCAGATGCACACTGCAGAGGCCATCACATGCACACTGGTGAGGGCATCGCATGCACACTGCAGAGGGCATCACATGCACACTGCAGAGGGCATTACATGCACACTGGTGAGGCTATCGCATGCACACTAGTGAGGGCATCCCATACACACTGCAGAGAGCATCACATTCACACTGCAGAGGGGATCATATGCACACTGCAGAGGGCATCGCATGCGCACTAGTGAGGGTATCGCATGCACACTACAGAGGGCATCACATGCACACTGCAGAGGGAATCAGATGCACACTGCAGAGGGAATCAGATGCACACTGCAGAGGCCATCACATGCACACTGGTGAGGGCATCACCTGCACACTGCAGAGGGCATCACCTGTACACTGCAGAGGGCATCGCATGCACACTGCAGAGGGCATCACATGCACACTGGTGAGGGCATTGCATGCACACTGCAGAGGGCATCACATGCACACTGGTGAGGGCATCACATGCACACTGCAGCGGGGATCAGATGATCGCTGCAGAGGGGATCAGATGCACACTGCAGAGTGAATCACATGCACACTGCAGAGGCCATCACATGCATGCTGCAGAGGGAATCTGATGCACACTGCAGATGCCATCACATGCACACTGGTGAGGGTATCACATGCACACTGCAGAGGTGATCAGATGCACACTGCAGAGGGCATCACATGCACACTGGTGAGGGCATCGCATGCACACTGCAGAGGCCATCACATGCACACTGGTGAGGGCATCGCATGCACACTGGTGAGGGCATCACATGAACACTGGTGAGGGTATCACATGCACACTGCAGAGGGGATCACATGCACACTGGTTAGGGTATCGCATGCACACTGGTGAGGGCATCACATGAACACTGGTGAGGGTATCACATGCACACTGCAGAGGGGATCAGATGCACGCTGCAGAGGGGATACGATGCACACTGCAGAGAGAATCAGATGCACACTGCAAAGGCCATCACATGCACACTGCAGAGGGAATCAGATGCCCACTGCAGAGGCCATCATATGCACACTGCAGAGGCCATCACATGCACACTGCAAAGGGCATCACATGCACACTGCAGAGGGCATCACAGGCACACTAGTGAGGGCATCGCATGCACACTGCAGAAGGAATCAGATGCACACTGCAGAGGGAATCAGATGCACACTGCAGAGGCCATCACATGCACACTGCAGAGGGCATCACATGCACACTGGTGAGGGCATCACATGCACACTGCAGAGTCCATCACATGCACACTGCAGAGTGAATCAGATGCACACTGCTGAGGGAATCAGATGCACACTGCAGAGGGCATCACATGCACACTGGTGAGGGCATCACATGCACACTGCAGCGGGGATCAGATGATCGCTGCAGAGGGGATCAGATGCACACTGCAGAGTGAATCACATGCACACTGCAGAGGCCATCACATGCATGCTGCAGAGGGAATCTGATGCACACTGCAGATGCCATCACATGCACACTGGTGAGGGTATCACATGCACACTGCAGAGGTGATCAGATGCACACTGCAGAGGGCATCACATGCACACTGGTGAGGGCATCGCATGCACACTGCAGAGGCCATCACATGCACACTGGTGAGGGCATCGCATGCACACTGGTGAGGGCATCACATGAACACTGGTGAGGGTATCACATGCACACTGCAGAGGGGATCACATGCACACTGGTTAGGGTATCGCATGCACACTGGTGAGGGCATCACATGAACACTGGTGAGGGTATCACATGCACACTGCAGAGGGGATCAGATGCACGCTGCAGAGGGGATACGATGCACACTGCAGAGAGAATCAGATGCACACTGCAAAGGCCATCACATGCACACTGCAGAGGGAATCAGATGCCCACTGCAGAGGCCATCATATGCACACTGCAGAGGCCATCACATGCACACTGCAAAGGGCATCACATGCACACTGCAGAGGGCATCACAGGCACACTAGTGAGGGCATCGCATGCACACTGCAGAAGGAATCAGATGCACACTGCAGAGGGAATCAGATGCACACTGCAGAGGGCATCACATGCACACTGCAGAGGGCATCACATGCACACTGGTGAGGGCATCACATGCACACTGCAGAGTCCATCACATGCACACTGCAGAGTGAATCAGATGCACACTGCTGAGGGAATCAGATGCACACTGCAGAGGGCATCGCATGCACACTGGTAAAGGCATCGCATGCACACTGCAGAGGGCATCACATGCACACTGGTGAGGGCATCACATGCACACTGCAGCGGGGATCAGATGATCGCTGCAGAGGGGATCAGATGCACACTGCAGAGTAAATCAGATGCACACTGCAAAGGCCACCACATGCATGCTGCAGAGGGAATCTGATGCACACTGCAGATGCCATCACATGCACACTGGTGAGGGTATCACATGCACACTGCAGAGGTGATCAGATGCACACTGCAGAGGGCATCACATGCACACTGGTGAGGGTATTGCATGCACACTGCAGAGGGCATCACATGCACACTGGTGAGGGCATCACATGCACACTGCAGAGGGGATCAGATGCACGCTGCAGAGGGGATAAGATGCACACTGCAGAGAGCATCACACGCACACTGCAGAGGGCATCGCATGCGCACTAGTGAGGGTATCGCATGCACACTACAGAGGGCATCACATGCCCACTGCAGAGGCCATCATATGCACACTGCAGAGGCCATCACATGCACATTGCAGAGGCCATCACATGGTGAGGCCATCACATGCACACTGCAAAGGGCATCACATGCACACTGCAGAGGGCATCACAGGCACACTAGTGAGGGCATCGCATGCACACTGCAGAAGGAATCAGATGCACACTGCAGAGGGAATCAGATGCACACTGCAGAGGGCATCACATGCACACTGCAGAGGGCATCAGATACACACTGGTGAGGGCATCACATGCACACTGCAGAGTCCATCACATGCACACTGCAGATGGCATCACATGCACACTAGTGAGGCCATCACATGCACAATGCAGAGGGCATCGCATGCACACTGCAGAGGGCATCACATGCACACTGGTGAGGGCATCACATGCACACTGCAGAGTCCATCACATGCACACTGCTGAGGGAATCTAGTCTCTCTATGACACTCCATGACACTCCACTCAACTCTACACCACTCAGCTTTACCCCACTAACTTTAAGCCATGATGAACAGTAACCACGCTGGTGTACAACATTGCTAAAACATTGCATAGGTGTGACCTATTGGCTTTGCCAATGCTAGTTAATATATATAAGCTTCCCCTAAAGTAGTTCCTAAACAGCCAATTGGGCCAGCGGTGATGGCACAATTTTCAGAGTGGGAGTGCTGCCATCAGTGTTACATCACAGAAGACATATGGATTGTGAAAATGCAAGCGCCACACAAAGAACCAGCGTAGCATGTGAGCTACCCACGTTTAGCAGGAAAGTAGTAACGGTGTAATATTTTTCTGGTGGTGCATTTCGGAACACACTGTTGCAAATATAGCACTAAAGCATCTGGTGGTAGCGCTCTGTAATTTACAGACATCACATTCCATTGGATTGGTCACTAGATTTGCAGACATACAGGCTGGCTGATAAAACTAAGTAGCGCACAAACATTAATGTATGGATATCAGGTTTTAGTGAATATTTATCATTTGAGTATCAGCAAGTAAAATGCCTTGATTTGTTTTGATCATATTAAAATCTTAATTTCAATCACACTTCAGAATTAAAAATTTGCTTCATTTGTGCTTTTCATGCTGTGGATACATTTTAAAATATTTGTACAGATCATTTACATGTATTTAAATTGTGTTTTGTGTTAGAAAAAATCCTTAGCTCTTTAAAAAGAATAAGCAGCAATTTTTCAGAAGACATAAACTGACATTTGTCCCCTTCCTTTGAATGCACTTGCAACACAATATAAATGACATCTCTATTGGTAGTTCACCGTCCTAATTACAGGGTGGTTATTTTTTTAGGGTGCTGCAGAGAACCCCACACCCATACTTCCAGCACCTATGCATAGGGCAGAGTGCAGTTTATTTCAAAATTTCAAAATGTACTATTACATTTTACATGTTCTGGAACCGAAAATGTCTTACATTTGTTTTTCACTACTGCAAGGCCTATCTCTCTCATAGGATAACATTGGATTACCTTTTGACATTTAATACATACTAACTTTGATTGGGAACAGGTAGAAATGGCATGTTTGGTCTCAAAATAGTTGTAATTTAAAATATCATTTAGTAGTAAAGTCGGATAATAAGTCACAATTCTGAAAATGCCACTTTTAGAAAGTTACTATGTATGAGGGTGGGCCTGCACACCTGAATTTTTCAATTCTACTCAAATCTTAAGATCTAATGTATTCTATTTTTAACGCTGTTTGGCGTGCTATTCATGCTGTGGGGTTAGCCCTAAACCCCTCTTAGGTCAAATTGCATGTGAACAAGGCCGAGGGAAACCCAGGGCCTGCGTGAAGCACAGCTAAAGACTTGAAAGTCTCTCCTAATTATCAATATTTTCAATACAAGCTTAAGTCAAAACCGTTTTAACCATTTCGAAGAAACAAACTTCAAAAACATTTAAATTAGAGTTATTACAACTCTCTTGTATTCAACAAGTTGTCATTCGTAAAACATTCTCAAATGCATTATAAATGTTTATCATCATGTGTGCAAAATGAAAAGAAGAAACATATTTTGAATCTTGACAAACAATATCACAATAGGACCCAATGCATTCAGGTTTTCAAAACCCCTTCTTCAGGGAAAATCTGATCCAAGAATTCACAACTTAATTGACGAAATGGTTAAAATGGTTTTGACTTAAGCTTGTATTGAAAATATTGATAATTAGGAGAGACTTTCAAGTCTTTAGCTGTGCTTCACGTAGGCCCTGGGTTTCCCTCGGCCTTGTTCACATACAATTTGACCTAACAGTAGCTTAGGGCTAACCCCACAGCGTGAATAGCATGCCAAACAGCGTTAAAAATAGAATACATTCGATCTTAAGATTTTAGTAGAATTGAAAAATTCAGATGTGCAGGCCCACCCTCATAAATAGTATTGTTCACATTGAGCCCTTACTGTGGCCTTGCACCCACTTCAGACATGTCGTGGAAGGACATTGCAGACCTTACGACTAATCAAGCACAAACCAAAGCATATTCTACAGATGATGCAGAATCAATGTATTCATTAATCAGTGATACACGCACATTCAGTTCCTCCGTAGGAACTACAGAATGGTTTTGACTTAAGCTTGTATTGAAAATATTGATAATTAGGAGAGACATTCAAGTCTTTAGCTGTGCTTCACACAGGCCCTGGGTTTCCCTCGGCCTCGTTCACATACTTTTTGAAAGTTAGCATTTTCTTGTCCTAACTATTATGTGCCTACAGCCCGTGTCCTGGGTTGCATGGCTGTGATTACCTGGTAGTTGGCTTTTGTGTATTGCTCCCAGACAATGGAAAAAAGAAGGACTAGTGGTTGGCAGAATAGTCTATCTTGTCAGGATGGGTGAGGCGGGGTTGTTCCCTGCACCAATTACATTTTCAAGGCCTGCGTCCAGCACACTTACACCTCCCTTTGTCACCTTAGACCTCTTGGAGCCTGGGTAGGGGTAGGAAGGACATTTCGAGAACCAGATGGAAGAAGAACCTAAAAGGTTTTAACACTTCAAAGGCTGGCACCAGGAATACATATTGGACCCTCAGGCCACTTCCTCAGTAAACTCCTGGACTCATGGATGAATGTCTGCCTTGTTTCCCAAAGGCCTGCTTGAGGCCTGCCTCATTCTTTAAAAGACTCCCCTGCTGCTCCCAGATGTCTGCCCTACTGCTTGAGGCCTGCCTTGTTCTCCAAAGGACTTCCCTGCTGATTGAGGCCTGCCCTGTTCTTCAGAGGACCACCCTGCTCTCTGAAAATGCAGACTGGTCCCTGCTTCCTTCAGTACAGGAAAACCTGAGTGACTCCAAGGGTCAGTTGGCTGACCTCCTGTTTTGAGCTACACAACAAGCTCCAGAGGTCTGCAACTCTCCAGCTGACCTTCTGAAACTTGACCTGCCTAGACCTGTGACTGGACCTGTCTGAGCCCTGCTGGCCTCTACTGGAGTGATTTCCTGATCCCCAAGAGGTGTCTCACCAGCCTAGTATTGAGTTCCTGTGAAATCCCGAAGTTTTGAACTCTGTGTGCCAGACTCTGAGAAGGTTGCAAAAAACACAGTTGATGGACAGAATGTAGAACAATGTCATACATTCACCCCAGTACAAGGATCTGGGCCTAAATCCATCGTTTTTTTGCACTCCACACCACCCTGGGTTAGACACTGGCTATATGCAAATCAGCTCTGACCCTGTGCCTCATGGGAACAGTCCAGTCCGAACTACCAAGCCATGTCTTTCCCAGACCGGAATCAAGCATCCAAGGACTGGTTTCTGGCTATCAGCCTTCATCAGCCTGGATAGCTTGACTCCAGTGGTGTGGAGAGCCTGGGACTCACGTCTGAGCATACCCAGCCCACTCGGGGTGAAAATTGCAAAAAACACAGTTGATGGACAGAATGTAGAACAATGTCATACATTCACCCCAGTACAAGGATCTGGGCCTAAATTCATCGTTTTTTTGCACTCTACACCACCCTGGGTTAGACACTGGCTATATGCAAATCAGCTCTGACTCTGTGCCTCATGGGAACAGTCCAGTCCGAACTACCAAGCCATGTCTTTCCCAGACCGGAATCAAGCATCCAAGGACCGGTTTCTGGCTATCAGCCTTCATCAGCCTGGATAGCTTGACTCCAGTGGTGTGGAGAGCCTGGGACTCACGTCTGAGCATACCCAGCCCACTCGGGGTGAAAATTGCAAAAAACACAGTTGATGGACAGAATGTAGAACAATGTCATACATTCACCCCAGTACAAGGATCTGGGCCTAAATCCATCGTTTTTTTGCACTCCACACCACCCTGGGTTAGACACTGGCTATATGCAAATCAGCTCTGACTCTGTGCCTCATGGGAACAGTCCAGTCCGAACTACCAAGCCATGTCTTTCCCAGACCGGAATCAAGCATCCAAGGACCGGTTTCTGGCTATCAGCCTTCTTCAGCCTGGATAGCTTGACTCCAGTGGTGTGGAGAGCCTGGGACTCACGTCTGAGCATACCCAGCCCACTCGGGGTGAAAATTGCAAAAAACACAGTTGATGGACAGAATGTCGAACAATGTCATACATTCACCCCAGTACAAGGATCTGGGTCTAAATCCATTGTTTTTTTGCACTCCACACCACCCTGGGTTAGACACTGGCTATATGCAAATCAGCTCTGACTCTGTGCCTCATGGGAACAGTCCAGTCCGAACTACCAAGCCATGTCTTTCCCAGACCGGAATCAAGCATCCAAGGACTGGTTTCTGGCTATCAGCCTTCATCAGCCTGGATAGCTTGACTCCAGTGGTGTGGAGAGCCTGGGACTCACGTCTGAGCATACCCAGCCCACTCAGGGTGAAAATTGCAAAAAACACAGTTGATGGACAGAATGTAGAACAATGTCATACATTCACCCCAGTACAAGGATCTGGGCCTAAATCCATCGTTTTTTTGCACTCCACACCACCCTGGGTTAGACACTGGCTATATGCAAATCAGCTCTGACCCTGTGCCTCATGGGAACAGTCCAGTCCGAACTACCAAGCCATGTCTTTCCCAGACCGGAATCAAGCATCCAAGGACCGGTTTCTGGCTATCAGCCTTCATCAGCCTGGATAGCTTGACTCCAGTGGTGTGGAGAGCCTGGGACTCACGTCTGAGCATACCCAGCCCACTCGGGGTGAAAATTGCAAAAAACACAGTTGATGGACAGAATGTAGAACAATGTCATACATTCACCCCAGTACAAGGATCTGGGCCTAAATCCATCGTTTTTTTGCACTCCACACCACCCTGGGTTAGACACTGGCTATATGCAAATCAGCTCTGACCCTGTGCCTCATGGGAACAGTCCAGTCCGAACTACCAAGCCATGTCTTTCCCAGACCGGAATCAAGCATCCAAGGACTGGTTTCTGGCTATCAGCCTTCATCAGCCTGGATAGCTTGACTCCAGTGGTGTGGAGAGCCTGGGACTCACGTCTGAGCATACCCAGCCCACTCGGGGTGAAAATTGCAAAAAACACAGTTGATGGACAGAATGTAGAACAATGTCATACATTCACCCCAGTACAAGGATCTGGGCCTAAATCCATGGTTTTTTGCACTCCACACCACCCTGGGTTAGACACTGGCTATATGCAAATCAGCTCTGACCCTGTGCCTCATGGGAACAGTCCAGTCCGAACTACCAAGCCATGTCTTTCCCAGACCGGAATCAAGCATCCAAGGACCGGTTTCTGGCTATCAGCCTTCATCAGCCTGGATAGCTTGACTCCAGTGGTGTGGAGAGCCTGGGACTCACGTCTGAGCATACCCAGCCCACTCGGGGTGAAAATTGCAAAAAACACAGTTGATGGACCATAGGAATGAATGGGAGGTATTCCTTAATTGCGACTCGCAATTTGTGAGTCGCAATTAAGGAATTTTAAGAAATCGCTATTTTTTTAGCGAGTTCTTCATGCATAGCCTTTTGCTATTCCTTATTAGCGAATCCTTATTTTTCGCTAATAAGGAATCGCAAAATGGATGCTTGATGAATATATGGGAAAGTCTCCTATCACAAAATTTCGGAAAATTCACTGACATACGAGAAAATGGACTCCTCAAATCTCCTCATGATTCACAAGCATATCCGAAATTCCGACATTGATGAAACCCTAACACCCATACAAAGGGAATCATAAACGGTGCCAACTGCTTTCTCAGGAGCATTCAGAACTTCAGGCACTCGCTGCTAAGATCCAATACGAAGAACCCAATTCAAGATACGCTCATATCTAGAACTGAATACTGTATTACCCTGCCCATAGGCCTCCAAAGATCCAGCTTGGACGCTGAAAACTGCTCTTCAGTCTGCTGACTGTCTTATCTCCAAAATAACAAAAATTGACCACCCCACCATGACTTAAACGGCTGCCTCGAGAGGCTTGTAGTACATACAAGACTGGTCACATCACATTCAAGACACTATGTATGGATACTCCTAACTCGTTAGACAACCTACTGGCCTTAGTTGGAGGTAGTAAAACTTGAATAGGGGAAACCTCACTAAAACTCAACCGACTCAAGTTCAACAAAAGTATCACCTTAAAAAGTGTATTCTTAGGCAGTGCCCCCTATATTTGGTGCTCACTACCGACGCAGGGCCTGATTTAGAATATGGAGGGCGGCCGGCAGATCATCAGGGTGGTAGGTCATTACCTCCATCACCCTGGTCAGACTAGCACACACCATACTTTGAGATCTCTGCCGGCCCTATGGAGATCTCTGTGCCTTACAAGGAGCCGCTTCTAAAAGTACTGAAAGTTTGTTTAGCAGCCATCATGTTCTAGGCAGCCTCTAAGCAAATGTCTTTGTTTTTCAAAAGCAAACTCTCAAAGCCAGATAAATTATTGAACTAACTAATTAATGGACCTGACATCCTGGGAGCTTTCTACCAGGGTATGGTGCCATTTTTACTTTTTTTCAGTTGAAAAGAAAAATAACATCAGGCCATCCACTCTACCCAGGGCGGATTATATGATGCTTCTACATCAACAGCCAACATCTCGGTCAGGCCATTGTTGTAGGCTTTCCGATGTCCGCGCCAGTGAGGGCACTGCCATCTGAAGCATGGCAGTCCTCCTAACCCAAAGCAGAGCAGGTAGACCGTCAGTCTGTTGGACAGGACACCCATCCGACAAACTCTAAATCAGACCCTAGGATCCACTGTCGGGATGTTGTCTGTACTCTATTTGTGTGCACCGCCTTTTACTGGAACTATAATTGTGTAACTTTTCTCCTACGTAAACTCTGTTTTTTGTGTGTATGCGCATTCTGTCTTCGTGAACACGTGAAGTGCAGTGGCAGCATTGAATATGGTCACAATCGAGCTACACAAGAACCAAAAGAAAACATAAAATAAAATAATTTAAAAGGAATCAGATACGAGCAGCAAAGAGGGAAGTTCATACACGTGGCATGGGGATCACATACATGGAAGTGGCACCGTGGAGGCAGAACACCAAAGGGAACATCCAGTGCAGACTGTGGGGGCCACAGCACGTCTGGACTCAAGGGTCCCTAATGTGAAAGAGCGCTGCCTCGCTCTATTTGTAAACACTCCCGGAGTTGTTGTGGCCCATGTCTCATGAAACGCCGTGGCACGAGGGTGGTTTCTCTCCTGACTCTGACTAAAGTGTCTGATTGGTTGTTCGCTGACATGCATTATCATGTCAGCGTGTCCTGACCTGTCAGTGTCAGAGGCATCTGCCCCGCACTGCCGGCCTGGCCCTGGGCACCTGTCCTGAGGCCTTGGGCACCGCTCCAGCAGTTCCCTCAGCGCGCCTGGTAGCCAAGCCCAACACAGTCCAGCAGCTGAGACTGACTGCCCTCCATGGGTCACCTCTGCGGGCTACTGAAAGCCTACCAAGCACACCTGTGCTGTGAAGATTATCACCCACACGGAATTAGCCATGCATGGGCAGAGTTGGATTGGGATTAAAAATCAGCCCAGGCACGCTAAAAAACAAAGTGGCCCACAGTTGCATATTGCCTTTCCGCAAAACACTGCTTCGGTGAAATTTTATTTTGAAAAAGGGGGATGGAGGGGAGTTGATGGGGGGGGCAAAAAAAATGCATGGATTAGTTTACACACCTGAAAACAAGTGAGGTCACTTCAGCTCAGGCCCCCCCGCCCCGCTCACTATACTGTCAGATCCCCAATCATTGAAACCGGCCCCCATATCAGTCGGAGATGTAACGTCCGACTCCCGTAATTTTCATATCTGGATTAACCATATTGTCTCCGACAACCTGGGTCCAAACGCCCATCATCCAGACCGCCGCCAAAGAAAGCCCAATGCTCCTTGGTACACCCAGTCTCTCACGGAAGACCATCTCCTTTGCAGAATTCAAGAAAGGAAATGGAGAAAAACATATGATGAAGCCTCTAGACTACTTTATATACAGCAGAGAAAATTATATCTCTCCAACATCAAAGCTGCTAAAAAAGAATACTTCACTAAAGCCATAGAGGATGCCCAACAAAAACAGCAAACCATCTTTTCCATTGTTAAGTCCTTTACCCATCCTAAAGCCCTAGTACCCGAAATTCCCCCATCCCAAACTTTATGCAATCAAATTGCTGACTTTTTCACAGATAAAATCATCAAGATTCAGAAGGATTTTCCCCAACCCACATGTACTACCCATGAAGCTGGCACAAATTTTTCCACCCTGGCCAATTTTCCACAAATTTCGCTTCAACAAACCCAGAAGGCAATTCTTGCCTGTAAATCCGGAGCTCCTACAGACTCATGCCCCCCTAGTATCCTTCATCATTTCATTGAAGCTGTAAACCCCATAATTAATGCCATCATTAATGAATCTTTCACTTCAGGCATTGTACCTGATGACTGGAAAAAGGCCATTGTAAAACCCTTAATGAAGAAGCAGAACAAATCCCCCACTGATCTCACTAATATGCGTCCGATCTCGCTATTACCCGCATTAGGTAAAATTGCTGAGCAATTAGTGTACGGGGTGTTAAAAACCCATGTAGAAAACAACCAGGTTCTGCACCCACAACAGTCAGGTTTCCGCCCTGGCCATTCTACCGAGACTGCCTTGATAGAATTATCAGACTCTATTAAGTTCTTGCAGGATGAGGGCAGACAGGTTGTACTCATCCTGCTTGACCTAACAGCCGCATTCGACACCATCTCGCACGCCATCCTTATCAATAGAATGCGGGAGATTGGCGTGGCAGACTCTGTGCTGGCATGGTTAGTTTCGTTTTTATCTAACAGATCGCAAACGATTGCACTAGGCCCCTTTAAATCCAGCGAGAGATCCATCACATCAGGAGTTCCCCAGGGGTCCATACTCAGTCCTCTTTTTTTTAATATCTACATGGCCCCCCTCCTTGCAGTGATCGAATCTCATGGAATCCTCGCCACATCGTATGCTGACGACACTCAATTGGTCGTCACTATTGATAGGAAATGTCCTGATGCTGAACTTAGATTCCAGAATTGCCTCTCAGAGGTCTTTTTATGGCTAAATAATAATCATCTCAGATGCAACAGCGCAAAGACCGAAATAATACCTCTAGGAAAAAACGTATCTTTCTGCCCAAAAGATTGGTGGCCTAAAAATTCAGAAGCCCCTCCGAGCGCTGTATCCTCGGCACGCAACCTTGGCATTCAATTTGATACATCCCTTTCCTTTGATGATCATGTTCGCATCACTGCTGGATGCTGTTTTAGTCTTATCAGATCATTGAAGAAATTCTTCGACTTCCTCCCCATTACAGCCAGAAAATCAGTCGTGGTTGCTTTAATTCTCTCCCGACTTGATTATTGTAATGGATTGATGGCAGGATTGAAGAAGTCTACCCTTAGAAAACTTCAAAGCATCCAACACGCCGCTGCCAGACTTGTGCTTAAACTTCCCAGAAGGTCCTCTGCCTCAGCAGCTCTCAATGTCCTCCATTGGCTACCACTTCACAAAAGAATCTTGTTCAAACTTTTACTGACTGTATACAAAGCTACCAGGAAAACAGGTCCCCTCTACTTCTCCAAGCGTTTCACTTATTACAATCCCTCACGCTGTTTAAGATCCTCAGGAACCAATCTTGTTATAATTCCAAGATTTAAGTTAAAAACCAAGGGGGGAAAAACCTTTTCCTTCCTGGCTGCCAGAGCCTGGAACAGCCTACCTGTTAATCTCAGGCAGGCTGAAACTGAACCTCATTTCAGGAAACTTCTGAAAACCTGGGTGTTCCAGCAATCTGACACTTCAGTCCTAGCAGCTATATAATCTACTTTACTTCCTCGTTCCCACTATCTTCTGCATGCTCAGCGCCAAGATGCTCCTCCCGGAGCGATAGCCGCGCTTTACAAAATTCCATAAATATCAAATATCAAATATCATACATTAATGGGCCGGCCCAGCAAGAGATAAGGAGTGACACCTCTGCCCGTTGATAAAATGGAGGTAATGGACGCCCGTCTCCCTCCAGAAAGGCCACTCAGGCACCGCTGGTGGTATCTGAACAAGGCAGAAACCACCCAAATTAGGCCCCAAGACTGCTAAAAAAAGCAGCCACTGCTGGAACTGGGCACCGGCCTCTCGGGCATTTCCCGTGTGCCCGCGTTACCAATCCGACCCTGTGCGTGGGCACAGGCACAGGGTCACCTCTTTCCTGATGCCAGCTCCATAATCCCGAGGAGCTGTGAAAGCAACAGAGGGGCTGACTGTTTCCGTAAACGCTATCCTCACATTGCATCATGGGAATAGGCACTGGTGTATGTGGGCAACCACGGCTGAAAGCTGCACAATACTGTCTAGGTTATTATTATTATTATTATAATTACATTTATTGAGCGCACAGCTACCCAAAGGTTTCCCGGCGCTAAAGATAAACAGAGAATGAGTGAGTTGAGTGGGAGTAGGATACAGAATTAAGTGTTAAAAAGCCAGGTCTTTATTCCCTTGCGGAATATCAGGTAACATGTTTCAGATCGCAGGGACTGGGGCATAGAGTTCCATAAAGAGGGTGCCAATAGAGCAAACGAGCGGCCGCCCATTTTAGCTCTGTTGACCCGCGGGGTCGTAAACTTGTTTTGTGTAGAGGATCTCAGTGTACGGGATGGAACATACTGCTGGACTAAGGAAGATAAATATTTAGGAGCTTTACCCATTTTAATATGGTGCATTATGCAGAGCGCTTTAAACTTTACTCGGCTCTCAATGCGTAACCAATGCAGCTCGCGCAGATGGATAGAGGCCGATGACCTGGCAGGCAAGTTACAAAGAAGGCGGACTGCCAAATTCTGGACCACCTGAAGTTTCTTTGTTACCTCTTTACAAGCACCCAGAAGCAGAATGTTCCCGTAGTCCAAGCGTGAGGTGACAAGGGCCTGGGCTACTATCCTCAGGGTATCAGCTGGAAGCATCCACCTGATTTTTCTCAGCCACCTTAAGATGGTAGTGCAGGTGGCAGAGACTTTTACCACGTGTTGCTTAAAAGACAGCTGGTTGTCAAAAATGACCCCGAGGTTGCGAACTGAGGCTGAAGGGGTAGGAGTGGGACCCATCTGATGAGGCCAATGTTGAGGGCCCCAAAGCGAAGTGAGAGGGCCGAATAGAAGTAACTCAGTTTTATCGCCATTCAATTTTAATTTATGGCTGTGCATCCAGTTGGCAATTTGCTCCAGCCCGGACTGTAAGGAGGACGTAGGGAGATGTTTATTGGTGGATAGCGAATAGACGATTTGTGTATCGTCTGCGTAAGAATAGATTGTGAGGCCTGCTTGTTCTGCCAGAAAAGCAAGAGGTCTCACATAGAGATTGAAAAAAAGAGGGCTGAGAATAGACCCCTGGGGCACACTGTGAGGGGAGGAAAAGATGGAGGAGACAGACGAGGAAGAAAAGACTTGAAAAGTACGATTAGAAAGAAAACTAGCAATCCAGGCCAGGGCGGCACCATCAATACCCACAGATTTCAAGGTGGACAGCAGGATGGAATGGGAGACGGTGTCAAACGCGGCACTCAAATCTAGCAGAATGAGTGCCACAGTCTCCCCGCAGTCCACTTGTCTTCTGATAGCCGCCTCTACTTTAAATACACTGGCATGCCACTGCACAGAAGCTACCCCACTGGCCTACCACTACTACATCAATGATATGTAATCTTTGGGGCAGGATCCACGAGGAAGCCAGGGGAATCTTCCTCCAGGCCTCCGTGGTGCAGCCACTTTCTCTGCTTTCACAAAACAAGCCAGCTTCTTAGACCTATAATTGAAGTGTCAGTGGGCTAGCAACACCCTTCTCCTGCCGCCTTCTCCACCTGTCACCTGACTCTTCATTTCAATAGCCTTTATGTCCCCTTCAGCACTCAGATCCAATGGGTGCATCAGCTTGGAACCAACCTGCCCTAAAGATCTGTGATCTGGCTACCCTCTTCGTCAAAGTGAGCAGCAGCAGACCCATAAACGTGCCCCTCCTGCTCCGAATCTCGTTGTAATCCATGTGCTCTGCTAAAATAGGGAAACTGAAGCATTGGCTAATACATTAAAAAAAACTGTCTTGAACAGGGCCTGCAAAATATGTCTTGCCTGCTGCCCCAAAAAATCTCAACATGGCACTGGCCTCACCACAAAAGGTATGTTTAGCACTCAATTCTTTCAGGGGTGTCGCTGTCTGTGCAGTGGATCAAGGACTAGGGGTTTCAGTTATCCTCTGCTCTGCACCACAATTATGGCTATATTTTAATGTCAAACCGAAGAGTGTCCATTTTTGGGTCTTGCCTACAGGCAGCATTAAGGTGAAAGGACCTCCCTTTCACCCAGTGGTTTTCTTTGACCAGTCTCTTTCACTCATGGTTTGAAACTTTGTCAGACACATCTTGGTTTAGCCCAGTGGAGTATTTATCTCTCACCTAATTACATTGGCTGTAAGAGTATATCTATCCACCTTCACTCGAATGCTTGCATTGAACTGCATGAGGGACTACTTTACAACGACTATAGCTCTCTTGGTCCACTGTTGCTGGCTCCCTTCCATGTGTCTCGTATAGTGTGCTAGCAGTGTATGTGGTAGCACATTAAACCCAGACCTATTGGCGTCCCAGTGCTTGTTTTTTAGGCCGAGCCTAGCATTGCAGCGCATGCACTGCTCGCAATGCAAGGCATATTGTAGTAGGGACAGATGTGGAAGTGCCGTGGAAGCTCCACCCATATTTTTCATTGGATGGCGTCATCATCCATGGTAAATGCTGACTTCCGATTGATAATGAGGCTTCTTAGTCCAGCCTTGTTACCGCCCTGTCTCCTTTTGGTACCTCCCATCAGGACTGGATCTTTTACTTGCAGCGTTACACTGTCTACTTCATTAAGTCGTTAAGCACTTTCTTTTTTTCATCCGCACAATGGCAACAGATTGTTCTTTTATTGTGAGATTACCTCCTGGACACAATATTATTCAAGAGGGAATGGATCTAAAATTCTACTTTGTGTATGCAAGCATTATTCTGGTAAATGTTTTGAGACCCTCCATTGTGTTTTCTTTCTAGTAAAAGCTCTGACATCGGCTCAAAATCCAGATTCATCTTCGACAAATAGTGTGAACAGGTAAATAAGTTGTTCATACCGGCCCAACTGCTGTTAATTGATGGTCTGGAGTTGTTTGTGCTCACCTACGCAAGCAGTGTCACACTCTGCTTTGAAACTGGTTCGGAACATTAGCTCTTGTGATCTTTATGCCAGAATGATTTAAGAGCTTGCCTAATGTGTTTGCATCTTATGCAGAGTGTGGCAGTGATGCACATAGACAGCACATGTCCTTCACAACAGCTATTAAGGCTAATCTGGTGGTGACAGAGTATGGGAGACCGTTCTACTTTTTCTGTGCCTTTCTGCCTCACTGTACAAGAGGGGCTGTAGAGCCCAGTCTTAACAAGCATTTACAATAAGTCTCACATTTACGCAAGTTTAAGCTATTGGCATTGTAAATGACAGTGACTTTTATTTATGTTTTAAAAACGAAAACAAAAATAAAAGGCATTGTTATTGCAATGTCAATAGCTCAATCTCGCTAAATGCGAGACCTATTGCATTGCAAATGCTTTTTCTTGTTTGCATTAGGGTACACAAGGGTTGTCTCTAATGCCCTTTTGTGAATTAATGCTCTGTGTCTGTATGAGACCTCTTCCTGACTCAGAGCCAGTAACTATGAGCAACAAGCTGTGGCTACACCAGACAACAACTGGTAAATGAGTTTCACTGGGTCTAAGACAAATTTAGTTCAGTAAAATGCAACACAAACCTGTCAGGCTTTTTCTCAAGGGCCTATGAGCTGCAGGGAGCGCCCAGCAGTTGCAGATGTTGCAATCTATGTCCATTTTGCTGGCACAGGAATCTTGGCACAAGCAGGATGACTTACAGTTTTGCTGGCGGTGTTTCTGTCCACCAGTTTGGCAGATATTCGTCCTCTATTACACAGGCTAAGGATATTTCACCACACTTATGTTCAGGTTCCTCCCTTCATGTGTCTGTGTCTGCCACGGAGAAGCCTTTTCGCAGACGAAAGCTTTGGAAATTCTTCCATTGTCCTTGTTGAGTGGTTGATGTTTTCTTTCCATCGCTGTGGGTACCGCAAATGTGCACTCAATGTGAATGTGGATTGTCCAGTGCCACCTTTCTCCACTTACATGCTGAGGTGTGCTCCTTAGGCAGTATATGCCTTCTGCCTCGCCCTCCACTTTACATGGCAATCTTTCATAAGGCTAAGCAAAACAAAGAGTGGCGTGCATGGTATCATAGATGGTGGATGAGGGACCACCATCTATGGCGGTCTTAGGCCTCAATACGGAGGACTGGACGTCAGAGATGGGAATATCTGTGCCAGCCGACCACCCCCTATTGAATCCACTAAGGCATAAGGCAGTCCGGCTGCAATTGTCATAGATGATCATATGCAATTTTCTAATGTGAAACACTTCGTATTTTGGGTGCTCGTTATTTAATATTCAGAGTAACTTGGTGCTTCACTCTAGCCAGCAAACAGCAATCACCAAACACGAAGGGGCTCATGTTGCCCTAAAGCCAGTGCGCATAAGTTGCTTCAATACAGTTACGCCTATTTTATTCTTTTGTTTTGAAGTAGTTCAATCTCAGTTAATGGTTATTGGTTATAAATATTATATCTTTTCATGCAACTCGGTGCATTTCTGGCATAAAATTCCTTTCTTCAGGAGTAGTGTGGTAATTAGATTCACTTCGATTATCTACATAAAAACACTTTAATGATCAACATAAAAAATGCTATATTATATGAACACTTTTCAATCACACTATCAACCTACTCAACCTTAATAAATGTACAGTGTGTAGTAATAGTTCATTGTTACGAAGTCACCCTTTATTCTCCTTCCTAATAAACCCTTTCTTCACATCCAAGATCACTTGCTACCCACTTTGCAGTCTCTCCATCGATTTATGTAGTTCATAGAAAAACATTTTATTTTGAGTCTATCATTAATTCCAGGTGGGTGCTCTGTTAAGGAGGGTACACTGGGAACAATACCCATCTTGAATACCCGTTGAATACAAGGCTCCTTCCAAGAACCACAGTGGCACCCTGCATAAAATGATATACTTAAAATCCGTTGTGCCTCCTATGAAGGGTCACAGTTGAAACACAAAGGCAAAAAGGGGGGGGGGGGGGGGGGAACCTCCATTGGCAATCTTTTAATTATGATAGAAGATGAAGGTGGTGCTTGACAGATCAGCAAGGCACCACATTCTTCCTCACATCAGGAAGTTGAAAAGAGATAGGCTAGGCCAAGAGAATAGCCCAGAAGGAAAACAATCCAAGCTCTTTGAAGTCAAAATTGAAGACAAAAATAGTAACAATGGGCTGAAGATCCTGCAGAAAAATTTGAGAACGAAATGCGTTGCAATGCAATTTCCTTCCAAAATGCCTATTTTATATTTTCGTCAAACAGAAACTGATATTGCAGGAAGAGACGGCAACATATTGGATTGGAAGTCCCAGGCATCCTCCAATGGACAGATCACCATTTTGGAAAGCTCCATTTAGAAGATTTGGTTCTATCCCTTCCCAAGAGCTCATTGTATTTGTTTGACTATGAAGAAGCCCTTAGTATGACATCCTGCATGCTGCACAGAGTTCTGTAGTCCCACAGTCCCTCATCACTGGTGGAACCTTCTCCGGGTCACTAAAATGGTGAAAGCTCTGAAACCACCCAGGTGTGGAGGATGCAGACACCATTGATCTGACAGTCAATGCACTGCAGATCTGGCAAATCACAGAGTGAACATTTCTGAGTCCGGGCGATCTTATGTGTGCTTTTGGTACTATCCTCTGCACAGTACAAAATATCATGTACAGTCTTTAATAATGTAATCCAATTAATTTCTCTCTAAAGCACTAGTTTTGCTGAGATAATTGTAATTCTCTATCCCCTCCATGTGTTGGATTGTCAGTTTCTCAAAAATATGAAATCGTTTTTGGGTCAGATTGCGTTTGTATTTGTTAAAATATTGTTACTGGGAAAGTGTGACTATTCAAACGTACGTTTGAGTTGTGTTCAGTCCTTCTAATGTTTGGTGTGCTTTATCTATTGCCCACATACACCAGAAATAATGGGCACATTATCAAATAAATACAAAAACAGGGATCACCGGTTTAGTAAACTTCCCAGTGTTAGACCCTTTAAACTTAGAGGGTGTTGCCTTATATCACTTTTTGTTATTTTTGCACTGTGGGAACAATTGAAACATGGGATAATGTCTGTGGTGTTTTTCAAGAACATTTCATCACTAGCGGATAATCCTTAACAATTTGCCCATGTTTGTATGAAAATGTAATTTCTTTTTTAAATATCATCTGTAGTTTAACAATTTATCAGTTTTTAAGTACTTATCTTTATTTTCTCCAGTGTGCACACCTGCTGCTTTCTGGCATGTTCTCTGTGACTGCCCTCAATCGAATCATGTACTAGGTCTCCAGTGGATAGGCAGGAATCCAAAATGTCATTAGCTGTCCTGTGGTCGCTCTGGTCGTGCAATTGCGGGCTGTCATGTGGGAGTTGTGTGTAAATAGTTCTAACTAGAGCTAATTGTGCCTTTCACAGACAGCTGAGGTGCTCCTCATAACTGCACAGCCATCCTACTTCGAACCAGTCCATACCTCAGCCGTCTTCTGGACCTCATAACCATTTGTTGTCTCACCTGCACAGCTATGTCCATGACACCCACGTTTTCATCTTGCTGGAAAAACACTTGCAATTGGGCATCTGAGTCATAGACCCCTTCCATCAACCAGTAAACAACAGGATGTTGAGTAACTACTTTAATCTTAACTCATCAAAAACAGAGATCCTCACATGTGGAGCCTGGACCCAGTACCTTACCATTGCCCTTTGGTCCCTGGATCTAGGCCCATGATCACCCCTCTCTGCTAAAGTAATGGCTATGTGAATGAAAATGGATGCCAACCTTACTGATGTTACTCAGATAAATCTAGTGACCACTGTAGGAAAAGACCATCTTATGCGTGGTGTACCCCCAGTTTTTTGTCCTATCTGTTTTTGCTGTCTGTGGAACTATGTGCAATTTACACCCATTTAGCAGTAAAAAAAGGGCCCATGCTACCCCTTTTAACATGGATGAATTGGCATACTCCTAATTGGTATATTTAACTTGTCTATAAGACCCTGGTAGTTAAATGCCTCTAGTGGAATGTTGTTTGTTTATCTATATCAGGCTCAGCCTTACTGATTAGAGCCAGCCCTTATCTTGTTATTGGTCTAGTGGAATGCAGCATCTCTTGTGCTATCCACTACAGTGGGCGTGCAAACATGGCTTCAGGCCTAACATTGTAGCCTGACTGTGGCAGTGTAAAAACTGCAATTCGACCTCTCCAAATTAATACTTTTGATAGGTAAAAACTTCAGTTTTAAATATTAATAAGCCACTCAATGGAGAAGTCTGGCTTTAATTATTATTAGGGCAAATTAACTTTTAAAACATTACTCCTTACCTGCCCGAACTGTCAGAGGCTAATTAACATATGTCCTTGCCAGCTTACTGGCAGTAATTAGCCTTGAATAAGTGTAAAATGCCTCCCAGGAGCAAACTATAGACAGACCTGAATTGGCAGATAGGAATCCTCTGAACTCCACCAAATATGTAGGGTGGGTCTTGAGGTTCTTCCTAAATGGAGGCAGTGACGGTGATTGTCTGAGGTGGAAAGGCAGGATGTTCCAGGTCAGTTAAGAGAAGGATCTTTCTCCACCAGTGGGGTTGATGCGGAGGTCTCTGGTGGGTACGCGGAATACAAGGCGGTGGTTGAGGTATGCAGTGCCCGCATTGTGTAGGGCTTTATAGGCGTGTGTGAGGAGCTTGAAGGTGATTCTTTTTTTGACCTGGAGCCAGTGGAGGTCTCTTAGGTGGCTAGTGTTTTAGGGACAGCAGGATTTTGAGGATGAGTCTGGCGGTGACGTTCTGGATGTTCTGCAGTTTCTTGAGGAGTTTCTGGGTGGTGCTGGCGTACAGTGTGTTGCCGTAGTCGATTCTGCTGCTGACGAGTGCGTGGTTGACCATCTTTCTGGATTCAGTGGGGATCCCTTTGAAGATCTTTTGGAGCAGGTGTAACGTGTGTAAGCAGAATGATGAGATGGCCGTGATCTGGTGGCTCATGGTGGGCGAGGAGTCCAGGATGATGCAGAGGTTTGGTGCGTGGTCTGTGGATGTGGGGAGGTTCCAAGTGCTGCAGGCCACCAGGTGTCATCCCTGGAGGAGGGGGTTGGAGCCCATGATGAGAACTTCAGTCTTCTCTGAGTTGAGCTTGAGGCAGCTGTCTTTCTTCCAGGTGGTGACAGCCTTCATCCCGTCGTGAAAGTTGTTCTTGGCAACTGTTGGTTTGTTGATGAGGAAAAGAATCAGCTGGCTGTCATCAGCGTAGAAGACAATGTTGAGTCTGTGGTTCCTGACGATGGCTGCAAGCGGAGTCATGTAGATGTTGGAAAGCTTGGAGCTCAGGGAGGAGGCGTGAGGCACTCCGCAGCTGATCTCTGTGGGTTCCAAGAGGAACAGAGGTAGCCTGACTTTCGGTGTTCGGATGATGAGGAAGGAGCAAATCCATTCCAGGGCTTTGTCGCGAATGCTTCTATCGTGGAGTCTTATGCATAGGGTGCGGTGAGAGATGGTATCGAAGGTAGCCGAGAGGTCCGGGAGAATGAGGGCTGCAGTTTTGTCTCAGTCGAGGATGGTGCAGACGGCATCTGTAAAGGCGAGGAAGGCTGTCTCGGTGCTGTGGTTGCTTCAGAAGCCAGATTGGAAGAGGTCCAGGAAGTGGCTTGCTTAGATGAACTCGAGAGTTGGGCGTTGATGGCCTTCTCGATGACCTTGGCTGGGAAGTGGAGAAGCCAGATGGGTCTGAAGTTCTTGAGGTCCGTCGGGCCGGCAGTGGGTTTCTTCAGTAGGGGGTTGATCTCTATGTGTTTCCAGTCTTCCGGGAAGGTGGCGTAGTTGATGGAGCAGTTGATAGTGTGTCAGAATTAGCGGGTGATGGTGATGCCTACTCTGTTGAAGATGTAGAGTGGACAGGTGTCTGAGGGTGCTCCGAAGTGGATGCTCCTCATGATCTCTTCCTCTGTGAGGGGGGTCTAGCTAAGCAGGGTATGTTGGGGTCTGGCATCATGGGGTACAGTGGTTGCAGGTGGGGTGGAAGGGTCTTGGGGTTCGAGGCTGTCAAAGCTGTCATATATCTCCCTGGTCAAGCAGTGGAAGTGGGTGCTGAGGTTGCTGCAGAGGTCTTCGGAGGGAGGGATGTCTGCTGTCTCTGTGCTGGGTCTGGCAAATTCTTTCACCACAGCGAAAAGTTACTTGCTGTTGAGTGCATTGGCATTGATTCTTTCTTGTAGGGCCTCTTTCTTTGTTGTTCTGATGAGGTGGTGGTGTGCAGTGACAGAAGTCTTGAAAGCTGAGTGATCTTACAGGGTCCTGCTGCTCCTTTATATCTTCTCGAGCCGTCTACAGGCGCGTCAGGTCTCATGAAGGGTGGGAGAGAACCAGCTGGCTTTAGAGTCTCGTTTGCTTGGGGTTTTCTTCAGGGTGGCCAATGTGTTGGCGAAGTTACAGATCCATCAGGGCAGGTTGCATGCTGTGGTGTTGGTGTCAGTGGATGTTGGGGGAGGGGATTCACTGAGGGCAATGGTGAGCTGTTCTTCTGTGATTTTATTCCAGCTTCTACAAGGGTAACGGTGGTCATGGTGGTGTGCGGTGGGTGTGGTGAAGGCAAAGTGGATGCAGCATTCGTCAGTCCACTGGACCTTGGTGGTGTGGCTGAAGGTGATGTTGTCACTGGCGGAGAAGATGAGGTCGAGCGTGTGTCCTGCTGAGTGAGTTGGGGAGGTGACCAGTTGTTTGAGTTTGACAGTGGTGAGGTTCTGCAGCAGGGACAAAGTGTTTTTGTCGTTGGAGTTGTCCAGGTGAAAGTTGAGGTTAGCGAGGAGGATGTAGTCTGTGGAGGCGAGAGCGTAGGGTGCGATGAAGTCGATGATGAAATCCCTGAAGGGTGGGCGGAGTCCGGGAAGTCGTTAGATGAGGGTGCCACAGAGGGTGGTGTCCAGGTTGGTCTGCATGGGTGGTGAGGCAGAGTGTGCTTTTGTGTACGATGGCGATGTGTCCCCCTGGTTTGTTGGTGCGGTCTTAGTGGATGATCTTGTAGCTGTCCGGGATATCGGTGGTGATGTCTGGGGTGGGTGTGGGGTTTATCCAGGTTTCAGTGAGGAAGGTGATGTTGGGGTCTACAGCATTGAGCAGGTCCCAGATCTCCACAGCGTATTTGCGAAGGGAGTGTGTGTTGAGAAGGATGCAGTTGAGGATGCCGGGTCCGGTTTTTGTCAGTCATGCAGTGAGGGGCGGCTGGTGTACGGTGGCAGGTGAAGGTGCAGCTGCAGTTCTGGCAGGAAAAAGGGCCTTGTGTGTCCATCAGCGATGCCTGGCAACAGGCGGCATGGCGTTGAGTGTTGAGAGTGTGGAGGTTACTGGCGTTGTAGTAGTGGATGGTCGAAGAACCAGGGTCTGTGGCACTGGGTATGGTCCAGGCTCGTGCAGGCACAGACAGGCATGTCTTTGGCATGCCAGTAGCATGGCTACACTGCAGGTAACATAAGTAGTGTGAGGGGGAGGGCTGGACAACTGGGAGGTGGGAAAGCAGGAAGTGGTGCTGGAGGGGGTGGGTCCATGGGGGCGAGCAGCGGCACAGGGAAAAAAGGCGCAAATGAGGCAAGTGAGCAGAAGCATAAAAAGAGCAGAAAATGTGAATAAAGTAAAAAGTTAATAAGAGAAGTAAAAAGGAAACACAAGAGCCGAAGGCAGAGAGACAGAGGGCAGAGCAGCGGCAGAGCAGAGAAGCTCCCCACTGGACCACCAGGAATGAGTCTCAGGCGGGTGCCTGCGGGTGATGGAAGCCCTTGAATTCTGACCAGCAAGGGTCAGGGGCAGCAACTACTTCGGCGGAGCTGCGTAGGAGGTGAAGCCCTTCTGCTGGATTCACATCTAGCACTTGGGGCATACTTGATAGGGAGAGCACAGGATGCCAAGAACATTCTTGTTGATTCACTGTCTGGTTGCAGAAGGACTCTACTTTTTTCCTGCTAGATTTCGTTTCTGGGGTTACATACAATCCTTGGGGTCCAGTTAAAAGTGGAGAGCACATGGTGCCAAGAAAATTCTTGTTGATTCACTGTCTGGTTGCTGAAGTACTCTGATTTTGTCCTACGGGATTTTTGAAACTGTATTGTATTGGTCGATGTGGGAGGACACTGTGATTACCATAGTACACTTCCCACATGCACCCTCATCCCTTGTAGCCCAAATTTAGTGTGGCCATAGACTTTTGCCCAAATGCCCAAAGTGCGTAGGGTTGGCCCCAAGATCTTTTACACCATTGGTTAGGCCCAGGAGTCATTCCTACCAACTAGTGCCAGGCATTAACGTGGCACCTCCAGGCACTCACTTCAGAATGCTTCCTGGACCTGAGGAAGATCAGAAAAGCATTGCTGTCTGTGACATGAGAGGAGCCCTTAAAGACTGGACTTGCTTCCTCTTGTGCCCAGGGCAAAGAGGTAGAAGTGGACTCCAAGTGTCATAAGGCTGACCTCTCTTTTAAGCTACAGGGATACACGCTAAAAGAGGCTTTTTCTTGGAATTACACAATTTACCAGTGGCAAATGGACCTGGATTGGATCCTGCTGTTGGCTTTTGTCTGACACCCTGTGAGTTTCTAAGTGCCTCCTCTAAGACTGGGGGTCTATAGAAGTGCACTTCTGCTGTGGGTTGGGCATAAAAGGACTAAGGGCCATATGTATCAAGCCTTTTGCGAATAACAAACGGCCTTTTTGCATGTTTTGGAATGTATTAAATATTCGCAAAATAAGGAATCGCAAAGTTTTGCGATTCTTTATTTTGCCATAGCATTTAAGGAATAGCAATTTTGCGAATCCTTAAATGCTATGTATGTAGCATTTTTGGGTAGCGAATTTTGGTTAAGAATTCGCAAATTACCACCAACTTGTAGTTGATGGTAACTTGCGAATTCTTCAGAAAATGCACATTTTGGCATTTTTGAAGGTGGCATGTGATGCATACACATGCCCACAGGGCATGTATGTGCGCCATATGCACACACATGTACATTTCAGGGGTGCAGCAGGGTGTCTTTGAGACACCCCTGCACCCTTGAAATAATTCTCAAATTGCGATTAGCAAATTGCTAATTCGCAATTTGAGAATTATTTCGCAATCATTCCTATGGGCCTCCTTGCCCATAGGAATGCATTGGAAATTATTCCTTAATTGCGAATTCGCAAATAAGGAAGATTAAGGAATCGCTAAAAAATAGCGAATTTCTTCATACATACCATTTTGCGATTCCTAAATAGTGATTCCTTAAAAATCGCTATTTAGGAATCGCAAAAGAGTTTGTTGATACATATGGCCCTAAGTCAGAAGGGAAAATCTTCAACCAGGACAAACATGGTTGGTGTATCCATTGTCCCTCATTGTCGTCAGTTTCAAATTGAGCCTGGGTCATTGATTATCAAAGCCAATAATGCTTTAAACCTTTTAAAAGATAATATCTACAGTGCCCCTTACTAGAGTTTTGTCATTTTTATGTCTTTTCGTTTAGCACATTTTACTTTAAAGTCCTCCCACGAGTCATTGAGCTGACAAGCTCGTGGATGAAGCACCTGCGCGCCAGTGAGAGGTACCGGACCTGATATAATGTTTGGCAGCCTACTCATTAAACCCCAAAATACAAGACTGTATTCTCTACTGATGATGGTTAGTAAACCAGAAACAAGTGTCTTGGGATCAGCAATATCTGCGCCATCCTTGGCGAAACACTAGAAACTAACGGAGCGAGCTACAAGAGACTGCATTTCCCAGAATGCCAGGGGCGAACCTTGCCTTAGAGGTCAGTGGTGTGCTCCCACATCCTGTTGTCTATTTAAAGTACTCCTGTGAGTCCTTGAGCTGATGAGCTCGTGGATGAAGCACTTGCGCGCCAGTGAGAGGTACCGGACCTGATATAATGTTTGGAAGCCTACTCAGCAAACCCCAAAATACAAGACTGTATTCTCTACTGATGATGGTTAATAAACCAGAAATCCGTGTCTAGAGATCAGCCCTATCTGCGCCAACCTTGGCGAAATACTCGAAAATATCGGAGCGAGCTACAAGAGACTGCATTTCCCAGAATGCCAGGGGCGAACCTTGCCTGAGAGGTCAGCGGTGTGCTTCCACATCCTGTTGTCTATTTAGAGTACTCCTGTGAGTCATTGAGCTGACAAGCTTGTGGATGAAGCACCTGCATGCCGGTGAGAGGTACCAGACCCGAAATAATGTTTCGCAGCCTACTCAGCAAACCCCAAAATACAAGACTGTATTCTCTACTGATGACGGTTAATAAACCAGAAACGTGTCTAGAGATCAGCACTATCTGCACAAACCTTGGAGAAACACTTGAAAATATCGGAGCGAGCTACAAGAGACTGCATTTCCCAGAATGATAGGCGCGATCCTTGCCTGAGAGGTCAGCGGTGTGCTACCACATCCTTGTCACCTTAAAGAGATAATGCATAATTCTCCCCTCTGGTCTTCAAAAATAAAGAACATCTACCAAGAACCACCTGAAGGGTAGTGAATAGGTCGCAGGACCCAACTTTCCCAATTCACCTCATACACTCATCCACAGTGTGAAACCGATTGCCCGTATGTCTGACAACAGGAGGATGGTATCTATCTAGAAGAGGCTTCTGCTTCCTACATGGACTACACTATAAACATATACATGTGGCAGGACAACCTCTTATTCAACAACCCAAGAGAGTGCTTCAAGGCCACAAAAGTGGTAGAAAGCTGTACATAAATGGTGCAATACATACCACATCAATAATGACAGTGTTTGATTGTCCACTCAGAATGTCGGGTTTGCTCCACAGGATCCAGCTGCTGAATAGTGGTTCCACCTCCAAATGTCACCAACACCCTGATTATGCCAACAAGGTGTTCGAGACATTAGGTGAGGGAATAATAAAAATAAAAAAAAGGAAGGGAAAGGAAGGGGTCAGCAGGGAAGGGATACCTGAAACGACAAAAAGATACCTGCATGAACACCTCAAGTATACAAAAGGCTACGCTCATAAATTCTCGCTAATCGGAGCCAAATATACCTGCGTAAAGAAAAAGAACCAGGCCATTCGATCATATGACAACTTCACTCTCCACAACTGTCCTAGTTACTCCTAAGCGAACATAAACAAGAACATACAGTCACAAGCATTAATGGAGTAAGATGAAACACCTAAATGATTCTCTCGCTGCCTATGAACCTACCACTAGACAACTTGGAGAACTAGTAAAGAGGGATTCTATAGAAACAACTTAAAGGACTGAATTCAGAATCGAAATGGCCCTTCTGTAAAGATATAGTTCCGGACACGGCAGTGTGTAGGAAGCAAAAACCACATAACTCCGCTCCTAGTGTTCCACACAGAGGTAATTCAAAAGGGTTAATTCAGTAAGGTTATGAATAATACGGGACAGCACAGCAACGCGCAGTTGCGACCACTACAGCATTCTGCTCCCTTTCTTCCAACAAACAAAGTATAGTAAAACACGGCAACGCGTAGTTCCTGCCACTACAGCGCTCCGCTTTTACCCCTTGAATCCTCAAACACGGAAGTGCCCCAGAAGACACGCAGCAGCACAGGATTCCTTGCACCCCACGCTACGCAGAACGTTCAAAACCTCAGTCACGGCTTGTAAGTCAATCTCCAGAAAGGAAATATTAATAACTACACACCAAAGTAGGAATTCATTCGCCTCTTGAAATCAGAAGCGAATAACAAAGTATCCACGACACGAACACGCAAATGGTATACACACCAAGTCCGAGTCCGAGCAACTAGGCATCTTACCAGACGCTCGTAGGAATTTCACCACGGAGGGGAAAACGTCTCTGCAGTTCAAGAACCGGAGAACAGAAAACAGGGAATAGACGTGCAGAGCGAAAGCTCCCACCTCCGAGAAACAGGAACAGGAACCGAATAACACGCACCAGGATGCGTGTGTTCCAGACTAAAGTAACTTCCTAGCAGCACAGCTATGAATCATGGGAAGCGTAGTTTTTCCGCACAACTGGCAATGCAGGCGCGGCTATGACAGTTCTGACACAGAAGCATTGATTTTATAAAGACCACATATATATGGTTCACCTATACTAATCTAACAGTTAAAATGACGATCTCTGAAAAAAGACAGACTGTAATACACAAGTCGTGACCTGTACCACAACATAATTGTATAAAGATGTAGGCTACTGGCCATAACACAAATGCTTGTAGAGGTGCACCGCCACTACACTGAATCCACTACATCTGCACATCACTTCATAAACATCAGTATATTGACAGAGTAAGATTAAGTTACAGTTAGAGCTTTCCATTTTGGTCAGTGTTAGGATAAAAGATAGAGTAAGTCTTAGGTTGAGGATTAGAGGAAAGATTATGTCTAGGAGTAAGGCAAGGTTGAGGATTACCTTGGTACCTCACACCAAAGTTGGGACAAAATATCAGAAAGCAAGTGGACCGAAGCCCTCAACACCTCCCTTTGTGACACCGCAACCAACCTAGAAAAGGCTATCAATAACTTCTCTGCCAGGATCACTGATTGTGCTGACCGAGTTGCACCCGTCAATCTCACTAAACTTGGGAGATCCTCTAAACAGGCCAGTTGGTACACCAGGGAACTTAGAACCACTAAACAGAATTGCAAGTGACTTGAAAGGAAATGGCACACCATCAAGGAACCCAAAGACCCAGCCATATTTGAGACATCCCTCAACCAATACCATTAACTCCTGAAAGAGACGAAAAGGAGCGCCCTTGCTGACCGCATCGAGTTCCACAATTTAAGGGCAATACCTGTGAAGGCTCCATTTTGTAATAAAATATCTGTGGTTTTTGAAGCAGGGAGTTGTTGCTTCCAGAGGATCTGTCTCAGCCAGATAGTTATAGTTTTTGTGCCAAGTATTTCAGTGTGTTGTGTTGTATGGCTTTGTGAGTCATGCAGGCAAGCTTTAGTTGTTTTCTTGCCTCATAAGGTAGCTAGTTCAGGGATTTTAGATCTGGGGAGATGTGTTTGTTTCTTTTATTTCCAGTGAACAAATCTGGCAGCAGCTTTAAGTGCGGCCCTTACAGGCGCCAGAGTGGATCTAGGGAGTCCACATAGATTTGCACTTCCATAATCCAATCTTGGAATGACTAAGCTTTGGACCGTTGATTCGAGGTCGTCATGAGGGAGGAACGGTTTTGAGGGGCATATCATCAAGACAATTTTCGCCGCTTTAGCAGCCGTTTTCGGCCTGAAAGCGGCGATAATTGTATCACCCTATTAGCAAGGTCACGCTATTGCGTGAAACCTTGCCTCAGCGCCCTTTCCCTTAACGCCCATCTTTGCATCTCTAATGAGATGCAAAGTGGGCGTTCTTCCCAGAATAACAGGAGAAATGTTGCTAACCGACATTTCTCCAATTATCGAGCCTCACGCTAACCTGCAGAGTGATAAGAAAAGTAGTGCTAACGTCGGTTATCGCTACTTTCCTTATGCCTGCTTTTCATCTGAATTAGCCATGATATTCTATGGAAGGTGGATATCATGGCTAAGTCTGCCCTGCCCTATCAGTAAGCATTCGCCAAACGTTGTGCGATTATCGCTGGATTTCCAGCGATAGTCGCATATTTGGCAGCTTGCTCCATGATTTATATCGCTTTGGAGATAAGCGTTGCTGATAGCACGCTATCTCCGCGATAGAAATCAGCGGTAGCCGGCGATAATTATCCTACCGCTAAGTGCATTTAGCGATCATTATCGCCGGTTGTGATGATATGCCTCCAATTTCCTTAGAATGTTCATTTAGTAGTTTGCGCCTTTGGTGGCAGCACTGATGTGCTCCTCCATAATCAAGAGCTTTTCTAATGTTATCCCAGGAGATTTTTCAGAATCCGTAATGTGAGGAGAGCAGCTGAGAGCTATTAAATGCTTCTTCCATAAATCAATCTTGGGTTTGTGATTGGGTGGGGCGATGAGGAGAAATTCAGTTTTGATAGCTTTTAGTTTGAGATGGTTATGCATTAGCTAGTTTTGAATATTCTGTGGAGTTGTATTGAGGGACCTTATGTCATCTGGGGAGGAGATTTTAAAATACAATTGGGTGTCGTCTGCGTTCATGTGATATTGAATGTTGGAAGCTTTCAATGAATCTGCTAGAGGCTTAAGAGAGTAAGTGGAAGAGAGGACCCTTGTGGAACCCCTAAGGTGACCCATGTAGCAAAGGACATGGATTCATTTACCTTAACTATTTGTGAACTGTTGTGGAGAAATTAAGTGAACCAATCTAGTACGGTTCCTGACAGCCCCATCCTATGTACAAGTAAATATAGTAAACTGTTGTGTTTAACAGTATCAAACACAGAAGGTAGGACAAGGAGGATGAAAAGGCACGCCTCATTTTTATCTAGCTTTTCAGATTGTCGTCAACTATGTATGTGAGAGCGCTGATTCAGTGCTGTGGCCTTGATGGAAACCAGATTGGAATTAGTCTAGAAGTTGGAATTAATGTACATGGTTGGAAAGTTGGACCTGATGATCAACAACAAACTCATGGCCATCTTCAATGCATCCATCACCACAGCCACCTTCCCTGAAGAATGAAAACGTGAAGAGGTCAAACCCATTTTCAAGAAATCGACTGCTGACCCCTGCAAACTCAAGAACTTCCATGCCATCTCACTGCACCGCTTTCTCGCCAAAGTCCTTGACAAAGCCATCAACCGCAGTATGAAAGTAGAATCTGCTATCATGGTCACACCCACTTTTTGCGGGTGTCATGTTTTACTGACTAGTCTGACTGAGATCCTGCTAATCAGGACCCCAGTCTCTGTGCTTCTCCCCTAAATTGTAACATGAAAGAGGTGGTATGCGCACCATATTTCTCAAGATTTAATCCATTGCTATCAAACTTCTTGTCATATTGCGTGCAGAACTAGGAAGTGCTTTGCCCTGCATGCACCATGTTTAGTACACTGAAGTGGGGAGTGCAGAATCCACGCTCTACTCCTAGACGCACTGCATTACTGGATACTTCATCCAACCAACTGTTCACCATTCCGCAATCCTCAAAAGGTAATCCAATTTAATTCACAATATTTTCAATATTTTGCGTAACATAATGTATTTTGGAAGCTTTTCATATTTTCGTGTGTATATGGTACTAAGGTACCCAGGGCAAAGGTACAACAGGGTCCCCCATGGGCTGAAGCATGTATTATGCCACCCATGGAAGACCACTCAAATTGTGAACACAGGCCTGCTACGGCAGCTTGTGTAAGCTGGTGCCAGTGCCACTTAAGACAGATATAAGATTTCTTATATCTGTAGTCACTGTCCTTAAAACCTATGACTCACCCCTAAGGCAGGCCTGTGAATCCTGAAGGCAGGATGCTTGATTATAAGTATGAGAGCACCTACCATGAGCAGGACACCTCTGTGACCCTCTGAGTCCATTCTCCCAGATTGTAAGTGCATCAGCCATTACGATATATAGAGCGGCAATGCGTTATTGCACAATGGCTATTCTAAACTGGCTGTGATGAACCCTATCGTGTTTGGTATCAAACATGTTGGAATCATACCCCAACACTGTAAACGGTGTTTGGGTATGATTCCATGCACTGTAAAGCTCATCTGGGAGGCCCTCTGTGCTCCCTGAACCAGTCTTCTAGACCCAGACAGCAAACTATGGGTACTGCCGACCAGAGACACAACTCTGCCCTCTTGCTGCTGAGCCAAGCTCAAGCAGGGGAAGGTAGGACAAAAGATTTCCTGTCACAGGGAGGTGTGATCACCTTCCAGACAGGACTTAGTGTATTGGGACAGGGTGGAGGTGCTTGCCAGCCTCCCTAGACTGATTTGAAGGGCACATTTGGTGCCCTCCTTGCATACTCCAGTTGGAACCAGTTATGGGGCTCTTGCGCGAAACTGAATAAAGGACATGGGAGTATCCTCCCCACTGTCCAGCCACTCCTGTGGGAGGGACATCTGAATTATTCCAACCGTTTCCTTAGGGTACTTAAGGGCTTATCGGTGGGTGGTTCCTTAGATTCGTTGTGGGAAAAGATTCAGATCCGAAACCTCTTCATCATAAACCATCTGGGCACTTTGAACATTGCTGGACTTCGCTTTGGGAACCGAGACTGCAACTGGGAGGACTCCGCTGCTTCTGGTCTTGTCATCCTATCAGTCTTCTGTATCGCCTGTCCCTGTGCTCCATACAGGTTTTTTTATAGACCTGTGAACATCCAAGACACCCAAAGGAATCTCCCTTGAAGTGAAGGAGTCCCTTCCCTGCATCTGCAGGCACTGCAACAAAGCTGACCGGTCTGCTGTTCCTGAGTTCCTACTAACTCCAAAAGGTTCTGCAACACAGGTGGTGGTTCTGCAACTGCCTCGAGGCCTGCATTGTCTTCCCCGTAAGTTTTGAAGCAAGTATCCCCCGTCGGAACTTCTAGAGCAGTACCCCAGTGCATCGTGCTGACTTGCCATTGCCAAGGCTTGTTGACTTCACCAGAGATCTTCGGGCTCCAAGAAGCTCTAGCCTCAAGCATCTCCTGCAGCCAAGATCTTTGCCTGCACCGCATCCTCTACACCATGGGCCTTCATCATTTGGTGAGCTGCTCGAGGTCCTCTGGTGACTCCAGTGCCTCCGGCCTGTGGGTCCTCTTGTGGGTCTTCTGTGGCTCCAGTGGGCTCCCCTGCTTGCTCGGTCCTGCTCTGATTTACCTGCTTGTGGTGAGTTACTTGGACCTTGCTGGTCCAGACACTGCACCTTTTCCGACTACTTCGTTGTTTACCGTTGCCAAGGCATGTTGGTGCCCCCTCCGGACACTCTCCCCCTGGCTCTTGACATCCGACGTGGGGCAGTTCGTGAACAGCTGCTGGTCTTCCACAGCATCGCCTGGTCCACACAGCTGCAACTTCAAGGGCACCGTCAACTCACCCGCAGCTCAGACATTGGTGGGCATTCGTCATCCGTGCTTCCGGGTCACCCTTGAGTGGCATTGACTCTGTCCCCTCTGCTTGCAGGTACCTTTCATCTTGAATCCACCTTTGGGTGCCACCTGACTTTTTCACCTTCTTCCCCAGCGGCATCTTTTCTGAAGTCTTCCATTGTGGTCTACGGCGGTTCCTGACGTCACTTCGCACCTATTCAACCCGCTCCCCTGGTGTATATATCCTGGTTCCTGGGGTATCCACGGGTGGGGTGGCTCTCCAATATTCAATCTTCCATAGGGTTACTTCAGGGTCCGCTGGGAAGGGTCCTTCTTCTTTAATACTGCAACTGTGACTTACTTATTGACTTGTATTGAGTCTGCGGTCGTGTTCCCACTCTGCACACAGCCTCCGTGGGGTTCCTGGGTACATGCCTTGGGTAGTTACTTGGGTCCCTGACTCTTCTAGGTCTTCTGGGTCCAGCCTCGACTTAGTGCGTGGTTCGCAATCCACTCTTTTAGTATATGGTTTGGTCTCCTCCTGGAGACTCCTGTGTATTTGTGCTACTTACTTTTTCTATTATCAAAGTATTGTGTGTATTGTGGTTATATCTCCAGGTAGGAGATATTGCAATGTGTTAGTGAGTGTTTATAATAAATACATATTTTTATAACTACACTGTGTGGTTCTTTTTCACTTAACCTATGCCATAAAATGAAGTACTGGTAAAACAAGCTGCTTTACACTCTTTATGGACTAAGCCTGTAGGCTGCTTTCCACAGCTACCACTTAGAGAGCTTTCTATGGTTGTCTAAAACCACTAAAATCATCATAAGGGTTGTCTGGATTAGTGCAGGGTGCTCAACTTACATAAGTGAGCACCATATACTAAGAAAGCCTCCTACATGCACCAACTCATGGAACACCTGAAGAACAACAATTTTATGGACACATTCCACAATCCGGATTCTGTACCAACCACAACACCAAAACCACCCCAATTGCTATCACCAAGGACATTTAATCCCTCCCTTACTAAGGACTGGATGAAAGAAACTGCCTAAAACTCAACACAGACAAAACGAAGTGCTGATCTTTGGCTGTGGCATCACTAGGGTTGGTGTCACCCGGTGCGGGTAACTCATGGTGTCACCCCCTCACGACTTACCGCATGGACCTCCTCCATTCCGAGTCCGCCAGTGGACACAGATGGCAAATAACGGGACCATACAGAATCCTTAGTAACGTTTGTAAATTTAGTTCCCATATTTACAAAGGCCATAGAAGATAATTTTAATTCAACAAAGTCGGAGGTAAAAGATTGTAAGAAGTTAAGAAATAAGAATTACATAGAAAATATGTTACTGTCTTTTTTATTTTTATTTTAACATTAAACTTTTAATTTTACTGTTGGTAACCTGAGACCTATCTCACTCAAGAATGTCTGCAATTAAAGCAGTAACTCGCTGAGCTTCTTAC
The DNA here is from genome assembly GCF_964261635.1 of Lissotriton helveticus. Taxonomy (NCBI): domain Eukaryota; kingdom Metazoa; phylum Chordata; class Amphibia; order Caudata; family Salamandridae; genus Lissotriton; species Lissotriton helveticus. The sequence goes on from NC_136061.1 coordinate 670,285,449, forward strand.
TCATTATATGGGAAGCAGCACATGAGGGGGGCTTAAGCGTCAGTGAAAAGGGAATAGTGCGTATTGTGAGGGGTACGTAAAACACAGTATTTTTTCTAAAATAATCATATGCAAAGAGCCTCAAAACAGACGAGAGAGAGAGTGTGTGTGTGTGTGTGTTTTTTTGTCTGACTATTTAAAACCCCAGCTGAAATCCAACACACACCTTAGCATAGCCGATGGACTGAAAGCACTTGTACCCAACTATCTATTACATAATATATTTATTAGGTGGGTGTGATATCTCAAACACCCCCCTGAGGCTATGCCCCTGGGGAAATAAAAATAAACTAGGAGACCAAAGGAATTGTGCTGCTGTGTAAATGGCACAAAAACCCAGAGTTTGTATTTTCATACTAGTATACAGAGGGTACTCATTGTGTATTGTTTTAAGTACTTAAACTATTACCATTTGTTTGAACTCTGTGATTCATGGGCATGTCATGGCGTATGTGCAATAACAGACTCAGACAGCAAAAGGCTCAAGTTGGGGAAACGTAAAAGAAAAGAAGAGTTGGAATAAAAAGATTCATAGTGAAATTCCAGTGGTCTGACTCTGCACAGTGCGCTGCAGCACGGGTGCTTGCACACTCGTGGTCTCGCACCAGCATTGGTCCGCACTGGCTCTACCACACACAGCCGGCTAAGCTTCAGAGTGGTGCGACCGGTGCAGCCGCACCTGGGGTAATGGGGTTGACTTTGATGGGGGGCACTGTGTTTAGAACTAACTTTTGGTTTAAAAGCACATGAGCTTCCTTGTGCGACCAGCATTTTTAAGGCAACAATAACAATGGCAAGATAACCTAAACCCTGGTGATGAACGTTGAACGTTCTCCTGGCGAGGGGTCGGAGTTCTGTCTAGCTGCAGTTTTGGCTCGTCATATGGTAGCCTGGATCCGGAGGATTAAAGTGCCTGCTGCAAAGAACTGACGCGTCCCATGTGCCGAAGTGAGTGTGAGTACACTATGAGTAGCTAGCCTATAAAAATCAAATATATGGCACATCAATGCAGTACTGCATCAATGATCATGAGGTGTGTGTGGTGGGGGGGGCCGGGCCCAGGGCCTATCGTGACTGTCTGCCGGACAACTAAGGAACGTTAGAAAGCTTTAGTTTAGCCTGCTGCACCCGCGCGTTCGTTTGTGCCAGTAATTTACAGACACAGACAGTAAAAAAACTTTGTAGATAGTTCTAACTGAATGATGATCATTTGTGTGCCACTGCACTGCTACATTTTTAACTTAGTAAAAGTTCATGCACCGAGTACTGTAATACATAAATTGTTTCTCTCTAGTCTCACCGTCCCAAATTTTGAAGGGGAGACTGGACCACGACCGACGGTGCTCGCGAATCCAATCGCGATAATCATCAAACGCAGGAAGAACAGAATGATGGTTGGTGATGGTGATGTGTCGTGGTGTTGAAAATTAGTACGTTTTGGTGAACATTATCTGCGCCATCTTGCCTCTCCCCCTGATGCCACACTTTTTGTCGTGCGCGCCCGCCATTTTGTTAGATGCCCCGATCAGAACGAACCCTTTTGCATGCCGCTGGCCCCTGACATAGCCTTTCGCCTTCACTAAGCCTGCACGCTGACCACCCCCTGCTTGCACCTGCCTTGAGTCATAAACCCCTCTTCGGCGCTGCTCTGCCCCAGGCCCTCATCCTGTTCCCAGCGCGACACCTCCCTGCTTCCCTTTCATGATCTCCGGCCCTTAGATGCAAACCCCCTTTTTTCCCGTGTGCCCGTTTTGTCTTCCCCGTTCCCAGGCCGACACCCAGCTCTGCCGATACCATCCCTTGCCCCTCCCCGTACAATAGAAAGCTTCCCCCACCAAAGGATCCCCGGGTTGATCAAAGCCCCCCACTCCATGAGATCCGATCAAACCCCCACATTCCGTGAATCGGCGGAATATCCAGCTGCGTGATACTCATCACCTGTTGTGACTAGGGTGGAGACTTCAACTGTAAATGTGTGTGGGAACGGGCTCAAAGGGGGATCTGAGGATGTCTTTCTGTACATCAAAGTATCGACGAGAATATGTTACATGCAATAAAAAGATAAACTTGTGTATAAGAGGCCAGGCCTCAGGGATGCAGTTAGAGCACCTCAGAACGATACCTTCTGTCCGTTTCGTTGTGTTCTCCTCCGGAGAGAATAAAAAACCTTGTTTCCTGCTTTCCAGTCTCCAGCGCCTGCCTCTTCATTGATTAATTAACTAGAGGGTCACAGAGGCCATACCGCCGGGCAAATATCGATTGTCCCCGACCCGCCTCAGGTTTTTACAATTGGCGTCCCAAGCGTGGGGCCCATCAGCGACTCGTGGATCCAGTGGGAGAGGTCCCGACGACAGAGTGAACGACTGCAACGATCGGGAGAGCTCTTGCCCAATAGACCCTCGTCTGGCAGCCGATCATCCGAACTTCACTAGTTCCGAACAGACCTCTCTCGAGTGATCTACGGTCCTGACTGGGGACCATCAGGAGTGCCGTGAGAAATACGAGAAAAAGAGGACGATCGGGCGCTGGATTCGGAAGACAAGAAACTGTCCATATGGTCCGGGTAAGGTCGTAATAATTGCTTGATTGCTTGATTGTTTAAAAATACTAGTATTGCTCTTTTTATTTTTATTTGGAGATTCACTGTCTACAAACGGAGAAACAACAGGCTCTCTCTCTTTGCAAGCAGTGGAGGATAGGTAGGGCAGCAACCGTGCTTATTTTTTCTCCCCCACGCAATAATTACTTGAAACTGAACTGTTGTTCGCAAAACTATTGTTTCCTGGAGATTCCCTGTCTGCAAACAGGGAAGAGACCACCCTTTTTGCAGATAGTGAAAAGGGTAGGTAACGCAGATCTTTGCGGACCTACTCATTCTCCCCATTGTTATTTATTGGTCGTTTGGTTATTATCATTTTTTTTTGATCCATGAGGTATTCACTGCCTGCAAACAACGTCGAATAGAAATATTCTGTACGGTCTTTGCACCTAGTGATAAGATAGGCAGTGCTGACTTTTTAGTCCCTCGTTACGAGCCGTCATGTCTGTCTTCTCCCCACTGATGAATAGCCTGTTTAGCCCGGACCGTGTATTAGAGGTGGACCATATAGCTCCACTAGAAGGCACCCCTAATAAGGACATGTTCATAAACTATGGATTAGTCACCATAGCCTATAATAAATTGTGGCACAGGTATACCGAAGATAGTCAAGACAAACAGTGGCCACTGACAGGATCCTTTGACCTTGATAAAATAGAAACGTTAGAAATAGCCCTTCGAAATAATAAGACAACGCCAATTATGCTCGACAGTCTCGGTATGTGGTGCAGAGAAGCTACGAAACGACAGAGAAAAGACGAGGACAAACCAAGTAGAGAAATATACCGACAGGACAACCCCAGGACACCGCTACCCACAACTTATCCCCCGACACTGTGCAAAAGACGACTAGACTTAGGGCCAGACCAATGCGCTTTCTGTAGGTATGTCGGACACTGGAAAGCCCAATGCCCGACTCTACTGAGCGTGAGTAAAGGCAAAGGGCCGACAGGAACGACAGACCGGCAGTACGGGAAAAAGCGCGAGACAAAGAAGAACCCGACTTACATAGCCAGACCAGACAGAACCACCACGTTTGATTATGCCCGATGGCACAGATTTCGCCAGGAAAATCTCAGCGGCATGCTCAAGTTCTCCTAGGTCGGGCAATGTCAAGACAGGAACCCAGCCTCGTTTCAAATTCACAGACGGAAAGAGATAATTATGACCAATAACTGTTTTATATTCGTCTTGGGTCTTTGTATGTCGTACTTGTACTGTCCCCCGTCTGAGTTTGTGTGTATGTAATGTACAAATCTGCGTCATCCCTCTACACGTGTTTCCGTGTTACTCAACCTCTGTTAGCAGAAACTTAGCATAAAAGCAACCTTGAAAGAAAGAAATGGTAAAACAAAATCCGTAGACCATTAATGAACTTGAACTTTTAATTTAGCACAACAAACAAGGAATAATAACGGTAAAACTGTAGAAAAATGAAAGTCAAACAGAACATTCGCCCCCCCCCATTCTGGAACCTTCCAAAGTTGGGCAGGGTTACGGCTACGCCCAACCAACGGCAACCCATATAAGGCGGGCCCGGCCGCCAACTCTTGGTCAGGAAATCTTCACGTATGGGGGAGCCGGAGGAGAGGCAGGAGCCAGCAGCCCGGGCTGTTGTAGGTAGTCCCGCCACATGTCCAGAGGAGAACGAGGCACCTTTTTTCCTTTTCTCTTCCGTAACAGCCGCAGCAGCTCTGGACGGCGGGATGTCCTGCACGTACCTCCACAACAATTTGTCCAAGTTGGGCTGGGAGGGAGAGGCGACGCGGACGAGCCTCTCCCACCTCCACCGGTAGGAGGTTTCCCAGCCCCCGGCCCGACGCCGAACACCCCCAGTCAGGCGATGGTGCCCATACTTCCACAGCACCGAACACACCATGGTGGCACCCCAGTACTTGCGCAGCACCGAACGTGCAATGGTGGCCATACTCCCACAGCACCGAGCACAGGACTTGGGGAACACCGGATGTGGAGAAACCTTCATGCGGGGCGATGAAAAGGAGCGGCATGGAGTGCACCGGGAGAAGGAGACGATGCGAACCAGTCTCCCTCGCCCCCCAGGTGGGGGCATCACAGCTGCACCCCAGCCGAACGTCCCGCTTTCACAAAACAGGGACCTCTTCCTTTCACTCCGAAGGGTCTCTTCCACTCTTGCAAACTCGACGAGAGTGGCCCCGGTAGGGCCTCAAAATGGCGTCTGGGTCCGCTGGAAGACGGGCCCCGGCCACTAGAGTAACTTTGACCAGCCATATAACTCGAACATTTGCCCCCTGGAGCACGAACCCCCATCTCCGACAGCATCTCCGCAGCCTTGAAGATCCTACAAAGGTCCCCGACGGAACCTTCGGCCTTTGCAGGTTTCCGGTAAGGGACAGCTGCCTTGATCGCCAACGAGACAAACATGACATTGCCACTCCTTCTGTTAGCATGAATTCTAGAACTGCCGAAAAGGACTCTGGTCCAAACTGCCAGTAATGGGAAACATTTCCCCTGATGCTGCTTCCGGACTGAGCCGGCCCCGCCCAAAATGGCGCTGGTATCAATCGGAACTTACGAACACCTCGTGGTGTTCCTTCGCACTAATATAAACTTGATGTTCTGAGATTGTATATGATCCTTTGTACACTTGGCTAGAAAAGACAAGGAGAACTCACTCGACGAACAGTATGAAAGGATCCCCGTTACAAATGTTGATTACAAATGTACAATGTATTATATTTTTATAATTGATGTAAACCTCATTTACGACGCACACGTACGGTATGCATATAGGAAATCTGATTACAACTATTGTGATTATGCTTCTAAATTATGAAAATAAATGCCCCCGAACCCCCAGCCAATTAATAGACGTTTTAGTTTCTTACAAATGAAATGAGTAAAACTTTCCGATGTTTTTTGCTGCAAGCGACACCCCCCCACTGTAAGCACTTTAGCCGTTACCACGACCGGCCAAATATGACCGCACCCTCATAATCCACATGCTGAAATAATTTTACAAAATAAAGTTTTTGAAACTATGGACGGGTATTGCATGCTTTATTTTTTTTAAAAATGTGGGATCGGTGGGAAAGTTCTTTTCTGTGCACCCTACTCTGCTCTCTCTTTAAGGTTAAAGGAAGATGGTTGCCCAGCCCCGGAGGACGGATCGGATCGACAACACGACACTCCGCCTTCAAAGTACGCGACTGACCCATGAACTCTCGCGTAGAGGAAGACCTTGACTTCCAAGGATGGGTAAAACGAACGGTGTAAATGAGGGAATGTAAAAGGAGGGTGAAATGAAATAATATAAATGTTATAAAGTACCACGTTCCAAAGTATCAGGGACCCAAGAACCGAAGAACCTTAGAACGCCACAGCGTTGAAAGAGGTTTAAGGACCCTGATAGTGAGATACATCCTTTGACTAGATACCTCGCACTAGGCACCTCTGGTTTCCTTTTTACGTTTCCCCGCACACGACCTATATGGACACACTACCCCCCCCCCTCGACTCCAGAAACCATATCCCCGGGGACCCTGCCCCAAGGAGGAAAGACGAGTAAGAGGTAAGTAAAGGACTTATGAATCCATGTATTTGAATGCGCGCGAATGCTGTCTCCCCCACCCCCCCCTTTTTTCCTCCCTCTGCAGGTTACATCAGAGATTACAGCCGAGGTGTGGCGAAGATCTGAAGCCTCGCCATGTCTAATACACGAAGCGGACTGGCGCCGCAAGGTGGTGTCTAAGCACGCCTGCAAACTACTCACGTATCGAACAAACCCGAAAGAAATTAGCACAACCTGATAAAAAGTGATCACCCTTAAACCAGACCGGACGAATGAACCCATGTCACGTATGATGCGAAACTATGAGGGAATGTGTGTGTGTGACTGAGGCGTTGACCCAACTGGTCGAAGGACCGAGAATGCGAGAAGTGCGACAAAATGGTACCTCCTTTCTTCTTTCCCTTTTTTCTCAAAGCACGTCCCCTCTACCCTGTCTAATGCTCAAACTGCATGATTACAAGATTCTAACGCAGACCCGTGAATGCCTTTTACTGTGTAATGCACTAAATAGCCTTTCTTGAATACACTGCCACCCTCTCTGTTGCACGTGTACTATTTAGCCTGCCGTTACGCTCTCTCTCTCTCTCTCTCTCTCTCTCTCTCTCTCTCTCTCTCTCTCTCTCTCCTCTATTTTTTTTACTCCCACTCTTCCAAGTGATTAGCCCCGAAATTGGCAGACTGCCACCCCTAGCACACCACCTAATTGGCTTCAAATACCGTCAGTATTTGCACAAAAACTTGTCTTTAATACAATCACCCTGAGGCCGCGTCGTTACCTCTCCTTTTCCGCTAGAAGTCAATGAACCAAGGTTGGGCCGTAAGGGAAAGGACAGGTAAGACGACAGAAGTTCCCTAATCTGACCCGAAAATAAGGGAACTACATGTCAACGGCTCCTATAGTATAAAACAAGGACCTCAGAATACGCGACCCTCCCCTCCCCGAATCGTCGCAATACCCAAACCGAAAGAATGATCACCCCTGTTACCTCCCCTGTATCAGCCGCCCAAAACTGGAATTATGAAACTACCCCCCATTTCCGGTTGTGAGAGATGGGTCGATTTGTGCCCTTACCACAAGTTTCCTATGTCCCTGGTTGTTTCCCATAAAACCCCTGTCCTTCCTAATTAAGTAATCAGGCTATAAAAGGTTACGTAGGACCCAGAATGACGTTTTACAAGGTTAACAGACTAGTCCAAGGTAAAGAAATCATCAAAATGAACACCGTAGTAGTTGAAAAGCAGGATGCATCAATAGAAAGGAAATGTTCAGCCATGTTCGTCTCTCAGCAAAATACCTGTGTAGTAACTAATTGTAAAGGAAAGTCATAGTAAATCCAACAAACCCGTCACCGGTCATTCATATGCCAGTTGTAAACACTAACATAACGGGCATTTTTCATTCTTTGCCTGGAGCTGGGAGAGAAATAGACTTTTTGATTATCTTCATCTGCAAATTCACTAAAGACTGTCTTTTCAAACTTGTTTAAGGGTACTACCGTTGGAGGAGAGAAGGACCGGATGTGGGAGCACGAGGCCTGACTGCAGACTATGGAACACCTGCGACATTAGCCAAGGCGAGACCACGACAGAAAAGAGCTGCAGGACGAGGCACTGTTTTCGACAACATGAGAAGAAAGGGTCGACCTGATGCCCCGGCTCGATGTCCAGTGTCTGTCGACAAGTCCCCGCTCTCTGAATTCGGTCACACGCTCGCCTATTGGAAGTCTCTCGTTCCCCTAGTTTGTTCCTAATTTGGCCTTGCTCCATCCCCCTTTTCCTCTGACCTACCCTATGGACTGTTTTGAACGCTCTTCTTCCATCTGAACTTTCTGACAATCACCTCAAAGGACACAGGGCGAAAGGGACCTTTCCGACCAGGAACGCGAGGAAAGGGTCGTGCCCTGCAACGCAGAACTTAGAACTGAGCTGGACTCGTAGCTCCACCGCCGGTGCTCAACAGCGCCAACGAAAGGCAGCAAAGAACATTTGACATCCCCAATCGCCGTTTCTGCTAAGACCTCATTTCTCTCCCAGCCGCCATTGTATTGATATGTAATAACCTGCCAGTATGAAATATGCTTGCTGCTCTCGCTACAGAATCGTTTTTGTATTACATTCCTATGACTTTCCTGCTAAACAAATTGATCAAAGTTTATCAAATAGGCTCACCTCCTAAAAACTAGAAATGTTAAAATGTATTGTTTACGACTCTTTTCATCTAGGGTTCCTACCGTTTTCTTTCTCATGCCCACCACAATAGAACCGAATAGAAAATGAACCAGCAAGATGTCTTGAATATGTTAAAGGGAGGACTGTTGAAAATTAGTACGTTTTGGTGAACATTATCTGCGCCATCTTGCCTCTCCCCCTGATGCCACACTTTTTGTCGTGCGCGCCCGCAGTTTTGTTAGATGCCCCGATCAGAACGAACCCTTTTGCATGCCGCTGGCCCCTGACATAGCCTTTCGCCTTCACTAAGCCTGCACGCTGACCACCCCCTGCTTGCACCTGCCTTGAGTCATAAACCCCTCTTCGGCGCTGCTCTGCCCCAGGCCCTCATCCTGTTCCCAGCGCGACACCTCCCTGCTTCCCTTTCATGATCTCCGGCCCTTAGATGCAAACCCCCTTTTTTCCCGTGTGCCCGTTTTGTCTTCCCCGTTCCCAGGCCGACACCCAGCTCTGCCGATACCATCCCTTGCCCCTCCCCGTACAATAGAAAGCTTCCCCCACCAAAGGATCCCCGGGTTGATCAAAGCCCCCCACTCCATGAGATCCGATCAAACCCCCACATTCCGTGAATCGGCGGAATATCCAGCTGCGTGATACTCATCACCTGTTGTGACTAGGGTGGAGACTTCAACTGTAAATGTGTGTGGGAACGGGCTCAAAGGGGGATCTGAGGATGTCTTTCTGTACATCAAAGTATCGACGAGAATATGTTACATGCAATAAAAAGATAAACTTGTGTATAAGAGGCCAGGCCTCAGGGATGCAGTTAGAGCACCTCAGAACGATACCTTCTGTCCGTTTCGTTGTGTTCTCCTCCGGAGAGAATAAAAAACCTTGTTTCCTGCTTTCCAGTCTCCAGCGCCTGCCTCTTCATTGATTAATTAACTAGAGGGTCACAGAGGCCATACCGCCGGGCAAATATCGATTGTCCCCGACCCGCCTCAGGTTTTTACAGTGGTATTAATTCTAATTCTTACTTTATTCTGACGACGACGCACCACTGTGCGTGACCGCGCGCCATGACGCGTCAGAGTACCAGGTGCGCACTGCGCACAGCGCCCTGGGACCCAAACTGCTGGGTACGCAGCGTACGCCGAGCCGCATGCATCCGCATCGCACCAGTGGCAGTGAGTGACGATGGATCATCACACACATTAGTATTATCACTGGGTGCTGTGCGTCGGACTCATGCGTTCGGTTCTTGCTTGGCGCGGAGCCGCGTGCGAGGCTTGCAGTGCACTAGCAGTAGTGGCCAGGAGGAGGCTGGCTAACTTACTAAGATACTTAGATCACCCTGCCGGGCCTGCCCTGCACTAATGACTGATCAAACTCAAAGCCTAACTACTAACTTACTAGATTGGTGTCACCCCCAGATGGGGTGACACCCGGTGCGGTCCACACACCCCCGCACCCCCTAGTGACGCCACTGTCTTTGGGAACAACACCTCCTAGTGCAACGACACCAGGTGGGCCTCCGCACGTGGACCCACAAGCACTCCGACAGACCATGCATGCAACCTTGGCATCATTCTAGACAGCAAGCTCGCTATGAAAAGTCAGATCAACTAAGTCGCCTCTGCATACTTCCTCACTATGTAAGATCTTCAAGTGGCTCCTACTTGACGAATCGTCACTCAAGCCCTAGTGACCAGCCGGCCGGACTATTGCAATGTACTTTACATAGGAATCACCTTGCACCTCCAAAGAATTTGGGGACTAGACTCGTCCTCGACTGCCCAAATTGAACCCACATCACACCCTAACTCAGCTCCCCTGGCCCCACCTTCAGAAGAGATGTAAATTCAAGATGCTAACCCACACCTACAAAGCCCTACACAACCAAGAACCAGCATACATCAACTGCCGCCTGTACTTCCACTAACCCACCAGACACCTGCGCTCTGCTTCCCTCGCCCACATTTCCTCATCCACCAGAGCAAAAGTGGAGAATGTTCCTCCTCCTACCACGCTGCGAAGGTCTGAAACGACCTCTCCCTTAACCTCCAAACCTCATCCTCTTTGTTGAAATTCAGGAAAGGACTCAAGACCTGCCTAGCAGCAGGGTTCTAAGGGCCTAGATACCCTCAAGGGTGATTAGCTGCGCTTTACAAGTCCTGTTTGATTGGCTGATTGAGGTTTGTGTTCGTTTTAAGGCTGGGACGTATTCTTATGCTTAGAATTAGGTTTAGAGTTTAAGTTATGGTAAAAGATAGGGTAAATCTTAGGTTGAGCATTAGAGGAATAGTTATCAATGGGAGTTAGGCAAGATTTAGCGTTAGGTTTGGAATTAGTGTTAGGTTTAGGGTTGAGGCATATGCTTATAGTTAGAATTAGGAGTACGGTTTGCGTTAGGCATAATATTAGAGTTGGGCTTCGGCTTATGACTTAGAATAAGATTTAGAGTTAGGATGAAGGTTTAGCTTAGGTTTGGAAGTAGAGTTTGTCTCACAGTTAGCTTTAGGGTGAGTGTGAGGTTTCTATATAGGCTAAGGGTGAGTCTTAAGAGTAGAGTATGGGCTAGGTTAGGGTAGGTGTAGAGTTAAAGGAAGGAAAAGGACTACGGATAAATGTCAAATGTTCTTATATAGCGCCTTATCATCGCAAGGTCTCAAGGCACTTGCTTTAGGAACCCGTCCTGGCTTTTCCCTGTGAGATAACCCGTACTGGGCATCCCGAAGGTGAAAGCCAGGCATCCCGCCGCAGGGGGCTGTAGTGGAGATTAAGCAAGCTATTGCCCAGAGTTGCAGAGTGTGAACCCGTGGTTCGAGTAGGCACCGAAGCGAGAATTATCGAGTCTGTGGACATTTGGGCTCAGGACCCTGCCGCGTCAGGAATTGAACCCTGGTCCCGGGTCTGACCTCTGCTTCACGGTCTGCCTCCTCTAACCAGTGAGCCACACTTCTCCACTAAGGTAGTCAATTGCTCTTGGCAGGCTGCATCAGAGAGAACCCAGCATTTAAGTGTGAGGTGTGGCTGAGCCACCTCTGCCCAACAGAAGTATCTTCGGTGGTAAACACAGCGGTAAACTGTAAGCGCCTTTGCTCCCTTTAGTTAGCATAGCTGGAGGTCTGGGCCATCCCAGGAGCTAAGGCACGTGGTTATGTGCGCAGCGAGCCACTGTATAAACGCTTAGCAATAGAACCCAAAGAGCTTACAATGTCCATACTGCACAAAGTTAAAAGGTTCGTTATCAAGAAAAAGGACACACAAAGATTAAAACTGGATAAGGCAGTCAAAAGTTATAAATACATCACATTTAACTCCAAAGTAAATAATGAAGGGTTAGGATGTCCTATGTCCAGAGCAACGCAGACAATAATAAATCTGTCATCCAACCAGCAGCGGGGGGCATCAGGGAACCAAGGGCGCTAGTCAGCATCTATCAGAGAGCCCTCACCTTCACACTGGCTGGCGGGGCTGTGTAGTGTCAGTTCTCAGTGGTTTAAGAAGGGTTTCCAGTGCAAAGGTGCTCAAAATGTTGTTCTTGTATTCCTGAAGATTACCTGCCCAGGGCTTCTTTCAAAGACATCACTTCAGTGGCACAATTTCTGCTGTGGTTGATTCTCTCCTTGAAACACCCGGAGGGGGTTTCTACCCCCAACCTAAACATCTGCCAAACTGGTGGAGATAAATTCCGACAGCAAAACTGCAAATCAGCCTGCTTGTACCAAGATTCCTGAGCCAGCACAATGGACATACATTGTAACATCTGCAACTGCTGGGTGCAGCTCGCAGGCCCTCGAGCAAAAAGCCTGACATGTTTTGCATTTTACTGAACTATAGTTGTCTTGGACCTTGAGAAACTCGTTTACTGGTTGTTGTCTGGTCTAGCCACAGCTTTTTAGTCACAGCTACTGGCTCTAAGTCAGGGAGAGGTCTCATACAGACACTTGGCATTAATTCACAAAAGGGCATTAGAGACACCCCTTGTGTACCCTAATGCAAGCAAAACAAAATAAGCACTGGGACGCCAATAGTTCTGGGTTTAATGTGCTACCACATACATTGCTAGCACACTATGCGAGACCCATGGTGGGGAGCCAGCAACAGTGGACAGAGAGAGCTATAGTATTTGTAAAAGTAGTCCCTCGTGTAGGTCAATGCAAGCATTCGAGTGAAGGTGGATAGATATACTCTAACAGCCAATATCATTAGGTGAGAGACAAATACTCCACTGGGCTACACCAAGATGTAACTGTTAAAGTCTCAAGCCATGAGTGAAAGAGACTGGTCGAAGAAAACCAATGGCTGAAAGGAGTGCCTGAAGCCCACTCTTAGTTTATTATTAGCAATAAGTCTAAAAGCTGCCTGTGGGCAAGACCCAAAAATGGACCATCTTCAGTTTGTCAGTAAAATATAGCCGTAATTGTGGTGCGGAGTAGTTGATAACTGAAACCCCTAGTCCCTGTCCCACTGCACAGTTGCACCCCTGAAAGAATTGGGTGCTAAACAAAACGTTTGTGGTGAGGCCAGTTCTATGTTGAGTATTTTTGGTACAGCAGGCAAGACATTTTGCTGGTCCTGTTCAAAACAGTTTGAATTTATTACCCACTTTCAGCTGATTCAAGCTCTTGTAATACCAAAGAATACTGAATTACACCTTTAACAAATGGTTGACAGCAGAAACAGCCAAAACCTCAAGCTCCTAGTGTCTGCAAGCCAAATACTACCAAAAGAAACCTAGAACAAGTGGTGATCAAGCCTTTTCTTTTTGTTCTTGTATCAAGATTATTCATCTTGCAACAACGTTTTACATGGAATTCACTGTCTTACCAGCCGGATCATCCCATTGTTGGAAAGACATGGCAAAGGAGACTTGGTGGTTATTTAGTTGACCAGAGCATAACATTAAAAGAAAACATATGCACACATATCACTCGAGACTGTAGCTTTAATTATCATATATCTCAAATCATAAATAAGCCTCCCATCCCCTTCAGAAGTGGCATTTTTCCTACAACAGTGAAAATCAAATCACTGCACCAACAATTTTCTACATTCCATAGGTGAACGTTCTTATTTTTTCCATAATTCTCTTCTTCTGTCTTGTCCCTCCTCTCTCTATGTGTACACTTCTCTGGCTCAACGGTAACCTCCGAGACTGCAGAATAAAGAGAAATGGGAGGGAGTGGGAGACAGGAGAAAGCCAGAGAAATAAAGTGAACAGTGAGGCAAGAGAGGCAAAGTAGAGGAAGAAGGAGGAAGGGAGGAGGAGATACATGCGATTGAGACGTAGATGAGATATAAAGAGAGAAGTAGCCAGCACTATCTGTAGAGACTGCTAGAAAAAAGGAAGAGGTAGATAGATAGGCAAGGCTTTAGACTAAAGAGAGTTGCAGAAAGAGCTTAAGATGGGGAAAGGAAATCTAGTGAGGGCAAAGGATTGAAATACACTGAGGGGTGATGTAGAGCAAGGTAAGCTAGAGAGGGAGATGAGTAAGAGAGAGACAGAGACGAGCAGCAGTAGACAATTAAAGAGGGAAGGTAGTGAGAGAAGTACAAAGAGATGCAAGGTAGAAAGAGTGGTGAAAATAAAAAACAACACTTTGGAGGCCTAAGTGTCTAACATGCGTTTAAGGCAAAACTAGCCATCAAACAAGCGAAATAATGATAGACAATTATTGTTTCAATGAACAAGGACATCTGCTCAAATTGGGTTGTATGTTGCAGAATATAACACTACCATCTTTGTTAATATAGAAGAAGTTGGTACTAATATGAAAAACAATATATTCATTTATGAGAAGGAAATTGCATCTTTATTAATGAATTGTGAACTCCACATCAACCCCGACTCGCAAAAAACTAGGCCCTAGGTCACTGATTGATAGGTCACAGGTGGGGTGCCATGTAGCCAGCAGACAAACGCATGAACAGAAAACCTTAGATCAATCCCACACATATGAGTAGACACACTACAATGGTCAAGGGAGATTGGCCCCAATAAAGCACACATGGCCGGAGGGGTATGAATGCTCCTTATACACGATAAAGTCAGATGCTATATGAGTTAGAAACACAAAGCCTATCAGGACACAGCACACGCAGTGATCACACGCTCCCCATGCAGGACATCTGGACACGTTACCCACCTGCACTTTCCATTAAATAATTAATCTATGACTCCAAAGGCAGCAACTTACATTCCTCACCAGACATGGATTACTGGAAATTATTTATTACCTACAATGAACTGTAATAAAAGGAGGCAGCAGACCGATTGTAAATTGAGACCGTCCTCAGACCCTGTGCCTATTACTATTCTCCCGGCTCCTTTGTTTAATTGAATAAACTGTTCCTATTTTGCCAAAAAACTCTTCTTTCATTTTTTTAAGGGATTTTATGTTCAAGTAACATCTTGGCGAGCCACCATCAGAGCTGATTGGAACCTAAAACCCAACTGCAGCCAAAGGAAGGAAACACAGCCAAGATGGAGTCACATTTGCGCATCAAGGAAGGTGAACAGACACGGCAATTGATTGAAAGTTCTTCTGAATCTGTGGGGCGGAGATCTGTCCTGAAGCAGCTGCCTCAGAGGGCAAGAGACTACATCAGAACCTAATCTAATTCATGTGGCACATGGAAAACTAGGGAGCAGCATAAAAAGATAACCTGAGTATCTGCCACCAACAGAATCTAGCATATTACCTATTTTATAAGCCATAGCTAAGTACTCGTAACGCGGTCTCGGAGGCGATCCTGCGGAAGTCACCTTTTTTCGATAGTTTGCACGTTAGGAAAGGTGAATATTTATTGTATAGCCATTTATGGCTCCCAGGATGCTATCTTTGTGATAGAGCTAAGTTGATTGGGTGGAGTTGGCATCTCAATCTAATATTTTTTAGTGTAAAAGGTTTTCTCAGTGCTGCTGGTTTCTTAAAAACGTTGGTTTCTGAAAGGAGTGAGAGGTGTTGGTGGCTTGGATCGCTGGGCGCAACACAGATGGTACGCTTGATCCTGGGTGTAATACAGGGTGCAATTCTGATATTAGGGAACAAGGTTAGGACCTGGGAAACTAGGTGTAACTTGTGGTCAGCCAAAAAGGGCCTGTGGTTCTAGAGTTATTCTTTTTCTGTAGCTATCAGTTTTACCTTTGTCCCAGAGTCCATACTGGCAGACTATCAGGCTCACTTAGTACCGTGTACTCCGCAGAGCTTCCCCTGGTTACAGGATAGCATCGGCTAGAAGCAGACTAGGAGATTTTTGACAAACCAATCATTTTCTTCTGTCATCTTTTGTTGAGTTTGTGTAATGTTCGTATGGTGTTATGGTGCTGCTATTTATTACAAACTGTATATAGTACAAGAATTGATAATATGCAAATACTGTCCTACTGTTGCATGTTTTTATCGCCTATGTTTTAATACTTCATATAAGGGTGCTGCTATTCATTGCAAACTGTACTGTGTGGAAAAGCTGATACTGTGCAGATACTGTCATTATATTGCATTCTTTTTCACCTATGTTGCAACCATTCATATGCATTGTCATCTGTGTTTATTGAAATGTTCAGATTGAATTCTTTGATGTATCTGTAAATAGCTCTGAGCTCATAGTACGTAAAATTGAAAGAGGCCACAATGTACAGTTGTCCCCACGATTAGAACAATACAAAGACTCCAAAAAAGATTTAAGTCATATTTTGCCCACAAAACCACCAACATTGTTATGGATTAAAACACATGGAAACAAGTTTCCCACAATGGCAAAGAAACGTAATAAGGGCCTGATTACGACCTTGGTGGTGTGGGAGCGGGGCGGCACGCTCCCACACCACCAAAGTCGACTGCCGGCTGCCTGCCAGATTAGAAGTATTCTCCTGGTCACGGCAGCGCCTTTGAAAAAGGCACCACAGTGGGAACGCCAAGGCAAGTTCCTGCACGGCATGGACTGTTTAGTCCATGCCATGCAGGAACAGGGTATGCATGCACACAGGGGCACACCATGTGCCCCCTTGCATGCACACTCATGCATGGGAGAAGAACCTCCATCCTGGACACCGCTGGTGGTCCTGAAACTCGTAATATGCATGGCAGTGCTGCAGGCGCACTGCCAGCATATTGTAAGGCCCTGACCGACAAAGTTGTAATAAGGCGTTTGGATCGCCAGTGCTGCGGTGGCATGATGCCACCACTGCGCCCCATGAGTCTGGCGGTCCACCAATACTAGGCACCAATGCGCCCCCCACCGAAAGACAGATAGTTAGGCCCATGCACGAAAACCAAAAGGGCAGCGAGTGCAGACGCTTCTAGTGTAACCCATGTCCCTCGAAAAAAGTCCCCAAAACTTCGACCACCCCGTCTACCACATCCTCTCCTCAGCAGCATGAAGAACACGCACTCCCACTGGTTCAAGTGAACATACACGAGTGACTGGGAGGTTTGTGGCAGTTCTAGATAGTGACTCAGCAAGTGGGGGAGAGGAAAGGAGCCCCAGTCCCCCGGGAGCTAATGACAAGAGGAAGGCTACAGGATTTTTCCAGGTAGCCGAGGAGATGACAGAGAGCGAGTTTAAGGGCGAACAGCACATAGCTCAGAGTGAATAAGCCTAAATAAATGGGAAGAGGAAGTCAGGCATGAGCTGAGACTAGAGAAAGAAAGAACATGCACCCAAGAAGTACAGCAAAACCACAGGGCAGCGCGCTCCTCATATGAGGAAAGCAGGAGTAGGTCCAGGGCACCAATCAGGAAACAATCAGAGGCAGAATTAAATGAAAGGCTTTTAGCAGGAATCAGAGCGTCACCAATCAGTTGACGAAGGAGAGGGGCTGACCAGGAAAAAAAAGACCAAGGCAGTCTGGTACTAACCCAACCGAAATGCAGGGAAAATAAGATGGCGCCTTTGTGTGTACATGAGGAGAGCAGTGATGAGGATGCGCGCTGCTCCACATGAGTGCACAACAAAAAGAAGTTAACTCCGAGGGAGGTAGTAGCAAGAGAGGAAGATGAGATCTTTGCATGCACGTTCTGCCACCTACTAGCCTGCTGGACTGAGGAAAAGGGCCAATATGATAGACTTTGGCCGAAGGAAGGATCAATTGATCCAGAGGACATGGCTATAGCATAGGATTGCATCCAACATTGAGGAGAAGACTTGGAACTTCCCCTACATGCAGGAATGTCTAAAAAGATGGGAACGCCATGTCAGGGAGAAACCTGTAGAGCCACTTGTAGTAAGAATGTGCCCGTTACTAAAGAGGGGTACATCGAGGGTCATTTATGTGCAGTGGGTTCAGATGGATAAAGAGGGGTTAAGGACAAAATGACCATCATTGCTGGATGAAAAGATCACACGCCTGGATGACCCTCAGCTCCTATAAATCACTCACTCCACAACCATATTTCAATCAGGCCTATCCTAGGGTGATAAAAATGAATTTCCTAAGGTACAGACTGGGGATCCTTCCATGTACTCAACATCTACCACCATGGCAGAGGATAAAAGGCGAAGATACTTGCAGGCTGTGTAACAACAAGAATGGTGATATTCTGCACTTAATTTGCCTATGTGAAGAACTGCACCAAGCGCGGACACAATTTCTAAAAGATTCATTCAAACTGAAAGGTATCCGCATCAGAAGGCAAGCAGTGCTGGCCTGCCTAAACCCGGCAAATACTCAACTAAACTGCAGACTGGTAAAATTTCTGAGGACGGCTGAGCAAAAAAATGCTGCTAAAGATTGCTCTCAAAGCCCAACATTGTGAAACAGCTACTGGATGTGGTTTAGGAGCAGCGGCGGGAATTTAATTGTAACAAGCAGAGACAATCTCACTTGGATAACCGAGCATGCATGGCCGCAGCCCAGATTTCTGAATCAAACAAAATTCACAGTATCATGTGACCCATTGACTGTTCCAAATAGTTTAATCCAATTGTGTTTTATTACAATGTATTCTCTACTTCAGCTTTTAAACGATCTTAATCATGTGTTATGAATTTTGTAGTGCTATTTTTGCAATGGTTTTAATTAACTATGCTAATAAAATATATATATATATATATATATATATATATATATATATATATATATATATATATATATATATATATATATAGGATGGAGCAGGGAAATGGATTTCATGCTTCGAGAAGAGCACCACAGGAATCAACCTAGCGATCACAGACATTAAGAGCCTGTTACGTAGCCTTGTTGGAGAGCACACCAAAGCAATGCTCGTCCAGGCCCACGTTCCAGGAATTATGCCACGTGATACTGAGCATGACGGGCCACCTTTAATTCATACAGGCACCAGATAGGGATAGCTCTCAGAGAAATGTTCCCTAACCACCCAGATGTAGGAGGATTAATGGCAGAGACTATGAAGCCAGGGGAGAGCAATACCTGGAGTCTTCAGGCCACGCCCCTCTTCCTCTGACTTGGTCAAACCTCTTTCTTATCACCGTTCCCTCCCCATGTCCTCTCCCCCGTCTCTCCTACCCTGGCTAAACAGCTGAAACGTCCTTGGGCCAAAACTCACTTTGGAGAATTGGCTGGAGGCCTTGGAAATTTCTACACCTGATTTCTCAGATATCGTCGATCTGCCTGCTCACCAGTTTAATGAGTGGCTGATCAACTAATTGGATGAGGTTCTTCCTATGAGTTGTCATAAAGACATCCAGTGATATCACAAGTCCCCCTGGTTCATAGCTCAGCTAATGTCTTGGAAGAAAGAATGCAATTGTCTAGAAAGAAGATGGGGAAGACCCATGATATGATCTGTAAGGCTGAATATAGGAACTCCAACAGGCTTTATCATGCAGAGATTAAATCATTGGTAGCCGCCTTCTACTCCACAAAAATTACTAGCTCTTCTCACACCCCTAAAAAAATGTTTAAGATTCTCAAAGACATCACGGAACCCCTGGCAGTCTGCCCCTCTTAGGTCTCATCATTTGAGCATTGTGATGAATTGGCTTATTTCTTCCGGAAAAAAATCATGGACATTTCTGATCCAGTGGACCTTTGCCATAGTAATTTTCCTCGGGAGGCTCAAGAACGCTCCCTTTCGAGTTTTCCTGATCTCACCTTGGATTTGGTAAATAAGGTCCTAAATACTGTTAAATCCAATTCGCTTTTGGATCCTGTCCCCCTCCACATCTTTCGTCAAGGGCCTGATGGTGTTGTCCCTGTACTGACATAACTATTAAATCTTTATTTTTCTTGCGGACAGGTCCCTCTCCAGTGGAAGCATGCAATTGTCAGACCACACCTTCCTGAGCCCCACTCTGTTTAATCTTTATCTACTCCCCCTAGCTGACATTGTGCATTACTATGGGTTGTCGTTGGTTTCTTATGCCAACTACACCCAGTTTGTTGTGTCAATCTCCCCTAACTCTGAACCAGGCCATCTACCTCTGACTTCTTGTCTTCAGGAAGTAGCCACCTACTGAAGGTTCCCAGGATTCGCAGATTCTGCTGGGGTGGTTGATCCACTTGCTTTCGGGCCCCTGGACTTTGGAACACTCTACCAGCGGAACTGCGTCTACTGGAGGGTGAACTCCTGTTCCGAAAGGCCTTAAAGACCTGGCTTTTCTGCTACTGATCTTCCTCATCAGTTCTGTCTCGCTCCCTCCAAGGTCCATGGCAGCGCTGGGAGGCCTTCAGGTAGCCCTGTGCTATATAAGATCTCAAAAACAGAATAGATTAAAATAACCCACTTTCTTGGATAGAATGAGGGAATGATGGGGACAAGAGGCAGGACAACCATGGAACCAAGGCGCATTCTTCAACAATATTCTCAAAAAGGGGATAACCACCAAGATACAGAGAGGGTTGGACAGTGTGGTTGGATTAGATACCGAACCCTGGCAGGAGATACAAGCCCATATATTACATTACCACAAAAAGAAGCAAGTAAAGAATAGAGAAAATCAGGAGCAAGCCCAGTCAACACACCGCTAAATTGGTCCAGCACTAATGAAAAAAGACTGCCCTGTTGGCCATAACCGTGCACATTGCACCAGTCTCCAGGGGAACTCCACAACAGAACCCCAGAAGGTTTCAACCCAACTAAGGCTGTAGAGACCGGGAAAGGTGGCAACAACTACACCCCAATGAGTGCTACTATTGCCATAGGCTGGGCCACCTATCAGACAGATGCAGGTTAAAGGCATACCATGAGAAGAGATCAATGGGCAGGGCCAACCACAACAAATGATTATGAATGTCTAGCCACAATACCAATCCCAGGGGAATCAGTGTGCAACCTATACTCACCCTCAAGTAGGTCTACCATCATCTGCGCCCCCACAGCAGGGATCAGGTAATTGGACAAACACATGGCAGCAACACCCACAGACAGGGAACTGAGCACATCCTTGAAAGGGGCCAAAACCCCAGCAAAGAGCATAACAGTATGGGGAGGTAGCACCCTCATGCAGCCTTAGAACCAAAACTCACAATAGACTAGACAAGTAATTACAATACCACCAACAAAACCCTAGCAGACACACCAATAGTCCTGTGCCTACAGACAAAGACAAACCTACAGCAAAAGGGATCCATAGATTTTATTGGGGTCCAGGAGTTCTGGGTTGCTGTATGTGTTCTGTCAACCGGGTATCCTCACTAGTTTCTGACATCAGGGGCGCCTCCAGGAGCTAAGGCCCCACTCTGCTGCTAATACCCCAGGGCGTGGTTTGCTGGCAACACTGCAGATGGAGGGCAGTCTGACGAGGGGAGATGGTGGCACCCAAAGAATGTATTTACAAAGCAGACACCCAGGTCCCCGCGACCAAAGTCAATAGATACGGGTTCCAATCATCAAATTGATAGGTCCCCATTGTCAGGCTGCCGGCCTGGGACCAAAGTCTCCTGTATGGGGTGTATTCCCAACAGCGCATCCAATAAGCTAGAAACCTCCAACTAATGGAGGCCGCCTTTTATTTCTGAACAGGAGCTGTCCTCAGTTGCAGAAACCAGGAATCCTGTGTGTCTAGGATGATAGAACCCGAACAACTGCAAAGCACTTACACAAAGAGCCAGTAAGCTGTGAGGCATCCACATGATGTTGAGCCCAATCATCCGGTGGGGGGCTCACCAGGGAGACCAGGCATCCTGGAATTTGCAAGGCAGTCCCTGGGATTTTGTTTTCATCATCACCCCGCATACAATTTTAGATTGAAAGTCTGGTAGTAAATTTGACCCCGTGTGACACCAACCCAGCTAAATTATACCTCTCCACTGAACCTAATGACATCCAAACTGAGGTGGACAAGATGCATAGAAAGGGCACCATAGGGCGGGGGGGTTACTGTTTGGCCCCAAGACTTCCCAGAGAAGAGAATCTTGGAAGTAGCAAAAACCCTAACTCAATACATAAACACATCTGCTCCAGCATTCATCTGTGGACCGAGGGTGTCCCTTAGCATATCTGGGGCGGTCTTCTCTAACAAGTGGTCCTCCGACATGGAGTTCTTGTGTAGGGCCATCCAGCTCGAGGATAGGAAGGGGAATCAGTTGCATGGGGGAGGGTTTAATGAGAGCATGATCACCCCCTGTCAGGAAATCTGGGACACAGAGGTGGGTGAATACACTTGGCTAGAAGGGTACACTTACACTGTATTCATTGTGTTTCAGAGATAAAGAAATGCTTCCAATGGGCATGCATGCTGACTGTGAAGTGATCATTCACATTCTGGATATGTAATGGGGCACCTCCACGCTGGTTGATTACTATTGGTAGTGCGAGAGTTTGCCCATACTCAGCTCGTTGCCTGGATGGAGTGGACTCTGTTCCATGGTCACCATACACACCCCAACACTGGTCATTCCGGAAGAAGAACTATCAGACGTATAGCTGCACCTGTTAAGAAAGAAAACAACCTTGCTGCACCTGGCCATCGAGAAGAGAATTGCTGACTTTTTTGGCTGGGCTCAGTACAAAGACATTCAAGAAGAATCCAGAATGTTTACTGATGCACAAGAGTCGGCAGGAGGGTCAGTACCAGTCAGTCAAAAGCTTTATTATTGGCTGAAAGCAATAAAAGCACATGTATACACAATTTTGAATAAAAAACGTACCAATATAAAACAATACAATGTACTCGTAATAAAAAACGATACTCCTAAAAATAATTTTGAAATACAGCATTAAAAACGTAGGGGAATCCTTGTACAATTTACAGAAATCGGTCCCTTCACATTTTAGTTTTAAAAATTCCTTATGGGTTACAGTAGTCACGATAACACAGATCTCGCAGTTTTACATTTTTTAATTTTCGCGCCTCTAGCGCACCACATAGACAAAAGGAATCTAGAGGTCGCGAACACAATCAAGGGGGTAGTGTCATATTTTAAAATTCTAAATACTTCCCTATAATCCCTGAGACCCATATTCTTACATAGTTGTACGATCCATTTAGCTCTAACCTTAGAGTAAAAAGGGCAGAAGAGCAGAACGTGCAGATCCGTCTCTTTGCTACTTTCACACCCTGGGCATAAACTAACTGTAAGGGGAGCATTCGACCACTTAAATGTCCCTTCCCTAACTGAGAGTATTCCATATCTAAATTGTACATATAGTTTATTCGCCAGTGGGGGCTGGATATCGTCCAAGAATTGCTCAAAATGGTAGTTATCCTTTACCTCCAGTAATCTATTGGTCAATTTACCCAGAATAGGACTAAGTAGTATAAGATCCATTTGGTATTGCTTGAGTACATTAACCAGAAACCTTTTGGGGATTGAGGCGCAAGTTTGCTCTGGAGAAAGCCATATGTCTCCCCTAAAGCTGCTTAACATGTTTTAGCCAGGGGATTCTTCCCACTCCCCTTATTGTCAATAGATCCCTTAGGTCCTCCCTATAACTTAGCAGCTCTGGAGTAGTCCAGAGTCGCCTCCAATACAACAGAGGACGGTTGGACATAACCACCTGTATAGGGGCCAAACCCAGGTCTAAACGTAGTGGGATCAATAGTGTGCTCTGGGGAAGTCTCAATAAGCGCCTAATGAAGCTGTTCTCGGTGTTAGACAGAGAGGTGGCGCTAACGTGACCCCACAGCTCTACACCATAGAGCGCACCACCTCTCGCCTGGGCTTTGTAGATTTCCACTGGCGGTCCCAAGGTTTTAAATGAGCACTCATTATAAACCTTTAAAATACCACGGAGGCTTGGGCCAACTTCATACTTGCCGTGGCCATGTGCGACCCCCATTCCATCTTATCGTTCAATGGTACCCCCAAGTAGTCAAAGGTAGAGACTCTTTCCAACACCGAGCCATCCAAGTGAGGGTGAGGACAATTGGATGATTTAGCGTTAAAAACCATGTATTTGGTATTGGAAAGATTGATCTCCAGATTTCTAGTTCTGCAAAAAGAGCAGAACGCCTCCAGAGTTCGCTGAATGCCCATAGAAGATTTTGATAACAAAAGGGTGTATTCAGCAAACATCAGGGCAGGTATCTTACGTGCAGCTAAACTAGGAGAATCTAAATCCCTCGCACCCAAAAGATGGTCAATGGCCAGCACGCACCCCTGCCTAACACCCTTTTCCACCGAAAGCTCCCCGTTCCTCCCATACCTCACCCTCGCAAAGGTGCCTTGATGTAGGCGTTTAAACAATTGGCACAAATATACTGGGGCACCCATCTCTAACAATATGGCCCAAAGCTTATCCCTCTGGACCAAATCGAATGCAGATCGAAGATCTACAAAGATCAGATAGAGGCTACCAGCTCCCTTAGTCACCGTCTTCCAGTAGACCAATTGTAGTCTAAACAGTTGGTCGATGGTGGAGACCTTAGCACAAAAGCCCGCTTGGAGGGAGGTCAGGATGTGGTGTTCGTCAATCCAGCACTGCAACCTCGTTAGTAAAAGGCGGGGAAACAATTTCTGCAAGACGTCAATCAGGCTTATGAGGCGGTAATTCGCCGGGTCGAGTGGGGAAGCCTTTTTATGGATGGGGATGATCTCTGCCCCCAACCATGTAAGGGGGATTTCCATACCATGAAGGATGGCGTTAAAATATAACCATATATAGGGAACCCACACCTTCTGCTCACTCAAGAAAAGTCTCCAGGGATTCTATCAAATCCCGGCGCCTTCCCGGAGGACAAGCTCCTAAGGGCCACCTGGATTTCCATCATGGTG
This sequence comes from Lissotriton helveticus, assembly GCF_964261635.1. Lineage (NCBI taxonomy): Eukaryota > Metazoa > Chordata > Amphibia > Caudata > Salamandridae > Lissotriton > Lissotriton helveticus. Next base: position 670,309,956 of record NC_136061.1, read on the forward strand.
CAAGGTGGATAATCGTAATCCTTTGCGTCCAGTACTTCCAGGGCAAGTGTACCCTTCATTGGTAGGACTAGGTCTAGAGAAGATGCGGTATCGGTATGGGAGAACAAAGGCTGAAAGTGTGATATCCACACCTCTTCGCTCAGATTAGGTATTAAAGCAGACGTACCCTCTGGCGAGCCTGTTCTGAGGTTCCGTGAATTCTGAACCTGGGTCATAAAGGTCGTGGTTCTGTTACGATTTTGGTAACAGCGAACCGTAAACAGTGAGCTCAGCAAGTATGAGTGTTTTCATCATGTTACACCAATGGATTCACTGTGTATTTGAAGATTTTGTTCTGAGTCCCTGGGTTCCATTTTGTGCATGGCAGCCATTTTGTAGTTGCCCTCACATAGGCTGATGACTTTAGCTGACTCTTAGATGACCTGAGTGAACTGACCCTGTTGCCTGAAGCTGACCTTGCCAAACCAGTTTTTGCCCTTTAGCTGATCAAGATAGAGATCAAAGAGCAGGACATTTCTGAGTTTATGGTACATGCACACACCCTTCTATCTTGCTTCTCATCTGTTTCTGTTCCTTCTTTTATGGTCCGTTTATGATATGGGTTGTGGTCCTTTTATTATGGGTTTGTCCAGATTGTGTAAGAAGGAATGTTGGGTTTTTTGCATGCTTGCAAAAGCTAGGACTGCCCCTTACTTTTGTGCTGAGTCATGTAACCCTAAAACATATAAAAGGCCTCTGTCCTCTGTATTCCTCAGACTACCTCATTCAGTTGCTACGGCTTCTGTGTGACGTGGCCTCACTTATTAAATTTAATAAAGATGTCTTTTCATATTTTCAGCTTCTGTGCAAAGTTCTTTTTTATTAGTAAGTATTCCCTGAGAATGAAGATTTTCATTTCTTCAGATGGCGCAGCCAACGCGGGGCTCATCAGAGAAGTGGCTTTCTGTGGGAGTGATCTTGTCAGGAGACTGAAATCTACTGAGGAGGACAGAACAGGATTCTACTAAGAAGGTACTCTGTGCACAGGGATTCTGGAGATTCTTTGATTCTGCAGCCCAGTATATTTCTGATCTTCCTGATTTTGATCCTCCACATGATGTCACTCCTGACTGAGAACCTTTTTGGCGTGAGTATTCTAAAAAGACCGTTAGGTCATGTAGAACTTGACAGTTAGAATTTGGATAACCTTTTGATTAGTAAAAGTAAGATTTAAGTATAAGTGGGTCGCTCCCAGTCCTTTGGTTCTTTGGGTCTTTGATTTGGTTATCGCAATTACCAAAGCCGAGGGGTTGGTTTCTTGGTTTTTGATTTGGTCATTGCAATTACCATAGCCGAGGGTCTCGTATATTGGCGAGTGTATTGGTAGAGATAACCCCTTGAAGTTTGAAGCTAGATTAGTGAGCTATAAGATGCCTGATCTTAGCAAATTTGGAAATATAGCTTTGGAACTTTGGAATTTGTGTTGACCAACTTTTGATTTGTATAGGTTTGGATATGCGAATTGCAATTTGTGTAGGCAGGTAATGAGGAGATATTTCTCCATTTGGTTTAGTTGAACGGTGCATGTACGAAAAGTACCTTAAGCACCACTTTGATTATAATACTTGCGTTTTCCGCAGTATTTTTGGCATGCCTGTTTGTAAGCTCACATGGAAAAATGTGTTGCGTTTTTGGAAGGTACCATAGTGTGATGTGAAGTAAATTAGCCGCCCCCCCTAAAGGGAATATCTAAGAGGAAGCTCTTTATTCAAATGTTGAAGGCTATATGCCCAAGTGAGAACGAATTGTGGGGCAAGGCTAACATGGAGTGTCAGTGAAAGAATTGTACTTTTGGAAAGTTAAAAGGGCTTCATGTTGCAAGGTGACCGACAAGATGGTAACAGGTAAGTAATGGAAATTTATTTTTGTGTCTGTTAATGTGTATTATGTTTTGTCTTCTGATAAAAAGTTATAATTGATGTCTGTTTGTTAAGAGAAATGTCTCTCTTTTGTGTGTAGTGTATTTTTTTTTGCTTGCTTCTGCTCACAGATCATCCATGGATTGCTCTGGGGGATTTTAAGGCTGACAAGACACGTGAGTTTGGTAGGTTGAAATGAGATGTGGTTTTTTTGCGTAACTCCTTTGGAAAGAAATGTCCATGCATTTTTCATATTTGTGTATTTGGTTCTATCATGAATTGTTCTTGCTGGTTCTGTGTGTCTGAAGGTTGTATTTGACAGCAGATATCCATTAATTGGTGATCTACTGTCAAAAAGGAGGGTAAGGATTTTAAACCTGACACGGTATTATGCGTCACCACTCATTTATATATGCTATTGTTTTACAGCGAGTATATCTGATGGCTTGACATGTCCGTTTTGTGCGTTTTTTTTGCATGTTTTATGTTTTATGTTGCTGCTTATGATACTATTACAAGTTTACCTGTGTTGTGAAGGTATATACATGACGATGTGTATCCTGCAAACAGTTGGGTAGATTTGCTTTGACACTAAATTTCACAGAAAGACAGACAACACTTCATCAGAAGATATACCGGAAACAAGGTTTCACCTACAGTCACATTACTGCCCCCTTTCCTGTAAGGAACAGGCAGCCCTAAAATTATGTATCCTGATTGGACGTAAGGATAAATTATAGATTTGTGACTCTTGTACATGGTGACCTAATTTCTATATTACATTAGTCAGTTTTATTCTGCTTCCTAAGTAGTATATGGCTTTGTACCATAAAGGAAACCAGGTTTCATTTTTTCCTGAAGAAGAAACTGGAACATTAGCTAAGATTACCGTATATGGTGTAGCGGCCAGCGGTAGAGTTAAATTTGTAAACTATTGTGATTTTTTTGTGTATCACCCATACTCTTGGTATTGTGTCACATGCCTGACTATCACCCAAGCGCATCGTGCCTAGTTATTGGGGATTTTAGCTGTGTCCTAGTCCCATTTCTCTTTTCCGTATTCCTTTCACCAGTCAGCTTTTATTATTATTAGTGTATTGTTCAGGTTCACACTTTCAGATTGCAGTAATGTACCATGGACCCCCATCTTATGTATGATTCCCTTTTGCATAACCAGACTGTTTTCCCTGATAATCTGCATTATGCGATTTTTCTTTTGAGATGTTCTAGATGAGGAATTTAGGAACACCTATATGTAATCATTGAAATAAAATGTGTTTGCCCCATTAGACATGCCACTATGTGTGAGGACATCCATTCAGATAGAATTCCCATGTCGCTATCTACCATTAGATGGTGAAGGATATGCTCTCACACGGAAACCCAATTGAAGAGCCTAGAGGCACTGTTTTGCCTACTGCCTTTGTTTTTGTATTGCCTTTGAGAATGACAGTGTATTTCAACGCAGAATTATCCCATGGCGTATGTCCACTCCTTTGAAGATTGCAGGCCACCTGTTTTCAGTCCTTTTGTTATACAATGAACTGTTTAAAGCATTGTACTTGCTCCATCAGACGGCATTGGACATCACAGAACCAGAATTTCAGTGCAAAAGAGCGCCTGTCATGTACTGGTAACCTCTGACAGTGTGCAGTCCCTTGAGCCCCTTGGCCTGAGTTTTTGCCACCCCCCCCCCCTTTCCTTTGCTTCAACAGAAGTGCAGTGCACCGGAGGATCCAAAATTGGCAAAAGGCACTCCATTCTGGTGCCCATGAAAGAGCAGCCTGAGCGTCCTCTGACACTGAATGATGAGTGTTGGAGTCTGAGAATGGTCCCGGGTCTGCGCGAGATGATTTGTGCCCATGATCAATGAAGATCATGCTATCTGTAGTGTCTGCCGCAGAGGAGAGATACTGGTACACTGCATTGAGACATTGAGACTTTTAAGTGAGCATTGAGTGTTTGCCAGGAGGGCACTCCAACGGATACTGAGAAGCACCATTTACATGAAAGGCTTGAATGAAGAGGCCCATGCGGAAGAAAACAACAAAAGAAGATTTGATGGACAATAGAAGCCTGCCAGAGAGGCTTTTTGAACAGACTCTGGGCATAGTTGGTTTCACAAGTGGTTTCCGTGCGATTGCATATAATAGGTGTTAGGAGACTAATTTTTGCTGCTTTGCTGGCATTGTTTTAAAGTAGTATTCTGTTTAGTAAAAGCAGAATGAAGTCCATTCTCTGTGGAAGAGTATCCCTTTTCATCTGAGAGCATTGATAAGGATCACCACTGTTTCACCTGAACATATGATAAATTACTGAAATGCATAGGAGCCATAAAAATGTTATTAGATAATTCTAGGATTTGCTTTCTGCTTAGGGTTGTGAAAAATTATAATTTCGTTTGTAATAGTGGTCACTACTTTCTCCTGTTGTCTATATGTTCTTAACAACGTGTTTTCTAGTGTTTTTAAACATGACATTGTCTTTTATGGGCGGGATTGTTTTTTGCTAACCAATTGACATCTGTACCCACCTCCCAACCTATGTCTCTTCCTACTACTACTTCTTTGCATTCTTTCCATACTTTACCTGAACATGAACTGGTTAGGAGATCAGAGTTTACTAATAATTCCTTTTGTACAGTTTCTACATCAACACCAGTTAGTAGTGAACATCACTAATTGTTGTGTGTGGTCTTATGCCACATACTACAGATAGAGGTATTCCCTATTTGGTCCTGCTATATGTGGCCTTTGTGCTACTTCGTGTTCGAGGAGACCTGTCCAGAGAGAGTTACTAAGTACTAGGATTATGCTCCAGCAACATCTTGATGATCTGATGAATATAGACCTGGATTCAGATTGACGTGAGTTTAGGTTATTGCCTATGTAAGGGCAAAAGGACAGTCTGAGGTTCCGTGAATTCTGAACCTGGGTCATAAAGGTCGTGGTTCTGTTACGATTTTGGTAACAGCGAACCGTAAACAGTGAGCTCAGCAAGTATGAGTGTTTTCATCATGTTACACCGATGGATTCACTGTGTATTTGAAGATTTCGTTCTGAATCCCTGGGTTCCCTTTTGTGCATGGCAGCCATTTTGTAGTTGCCCTCACATAGGCTGATGACTTTAGCTGACTCTTAGATGACCTGAGTGAACTGACCCTGTTGCCTGAAGCTCACCTTGCCAAACCAGTTTTTGCCCTTTAGCTGATCAAGATAGAGATCAAAGAGCAGGACATTGCTGAGTTTATGGTACATGCACACACCCTTCTATCTTGCTTCTCATCTGTTTCTGTTCCTTCTTTTATGGTCTGTTTATGATATGGGTTGTGGTTCTTTTATTATGAGTTTGTCCGGATTGTGTAAGAAAGAATGTTGGGGTTTTTGCATGCTTGCAAAAGCTAGGCATGCCCCTTACTTTTGTGCTGAGTCATGTAACCCTAAAACATACAAAAGGCCTCTGTCCTCTGTATTCCTCAGACTACCTCATTCAGTTGCTACGGCTTCTGTGTGACGTGGCCTCACTTATTAAATTTAATAAAGATGTATTTTCACATTTTCAGCTTCTGTGCAAAGTTCTTTTTTATTAGTAAGTATTCCCTGAGAATGAAGATTTTCATTTCTTCAGTTCTAACTAAATTCCAAAAAGCCCTGTAGTTGCGACCGTCCAAGGCTTCTTTTATATTTGCCCACCTTGAAGCCTCCCATTCTTACTTAGACTCCGTAATTATACTTTTGTAGGTGAGTCTAGCTGCTCTAATGATCTGTACAGAACCAGTTTTAACCTCCCTAGAGAGTGCACATTTAGCCACCCTACAGGGTTTGTTGAACCATTGGGCCTGTTTTTTTGGCCGTGGCCCCTTGTTAACTGTGGTCTAAAAATAGGCGGCCAAAGTAGTGGTTAGATTAGAGTGGATAGACTCAAACGCCTGGAAATAGTAAGAATCGTAATTAGCAACCGGGAGTTCGAAAGCCTCCACAAGGGAACAGGCAGCGAGTTGGTATAGCTCAGCTATTTTATCAGGAGCTCACGCAAACTTGGCCCACCTAATACGTCTGCCACCCGCAGCTATGATTAGATTCGTGTCAGCGTGGGTCTCTTAGCTCCCCACTCTATATCGGTGTCCCAGTGTATGTTTTAGTTCTAGTGACAGAAGATTATGGTCACTGTCTACCCTTGGGATTACACTGAAGGCCCTAATTTGAGACAAATATTCTACATTGACCATGATATAGTCAATGGTTGTGCTTTTCCCAACTCTGTTATAGGTAATCTTACCTGAGACATCGGCAGGGAGTCTGCCATTACAGGCTCTGAGGGAGTGGGTTAATAAGAGCTTGTTAATCTACAGAGCCAGTGGCGACAAGCGCTTTGCCGGGTACATAATGCATTCCTGGATGTGCCAAGTAGAATCCTCTTCTTGCGTTACAGAAGGGATCCCGGCCCAGGGTTCAAAATGACAATTAAAGTCGCCCCTGATGATTCTATGTGTCGGTAAGGGAAATAATGTGAGGAGTTCATCTAGAGCATCTAGCATAGATGACCCCAACGTATGGAGAGTGGGGCGCAAATAAACTTTAAAAATCGCCACACTCGAACCATCCAAGGGGCAGATTTACAAGCCACTTGCGCCACTTTTGCGTCACTTTTAACATAGGAAAAGTGACGCAAAAGTGGCGCACGGGGCTTGTAAATCTGCCCCCAAGTATTTAAGGGCTATACAGAGAATATCCGTGGAGTGGGATTCTATGACCTTCACTGAACACCCCAAGTGCGTAGCTACCCAAATACAAAGTCCCCCTGAGGGACTCCCTATGGGTCCCTGTACAGCAGGTATATAGAATGTTGCAAAGCCCACCCTTATGGGGGCAGTCAACATCCATGGCTCTTGAAACAAGCACAAATCGTACTGGTCCACCAACTCACCCCATTCTGTATGTACTAGCTTAGAACCTATCTCCGCTAGGTTCCATGACCCAATCAATGTTCTAGGGGGTTCAGCCCTAGAAGGACTAGCTAGAGTAGATGGAAACACATTAAGAGGGGGCGCTCTTGCCAGGTTGTCCCGCTCAGTTCCATCTCCTTGAGGGCGTGAATTTATACTTAATGGAATCATTAATATTCCATCTTCCTGGACCCCGAGAAACATCTGGGGTAGACCCTCCTCAACCCTCTGGCACTCCTCCACAGAACACCCAGTTATATTAGAAACTGTTTCATTAAGCCTTAGTGGATGGTGTAGTCAGTCTACATTATTCAAGGCACTGAATCTATTGACTAGAGGTAAGTTGTATTCTACCTCCTGTCCACCTTGGTGAAAATAGGTTGATCCAAATCCACCAGGTGCTAATTCCCGTGAGTAAAAGTACCCCAGAGGGAGTGGGATGATTGTACCTAGTTGGCAAGGACCTCCCCAGTCAAGAATGTGTTTAACCACTCCGGGATCCCTGAAATTAACAATCACACAGTCCCCTCCAATATCCTTAGGTTTAGTCCCCAGCCAGCTGACTCTTCTAGCGAATACAATTTCTCCCCGCCCCGCTCCCATTAGTGGTCTATATTTGTTGAACCAAAAAATGATTTTATTCTTGAGCTTGGGGAATGTTTCACCTTGCTCACCATGCAGCAAAGGAACTCCAGTTAATATCACCACATACGGAGAAGCCACAGGGGGTAACTGGGGGCAAGGTTGCGAATGTTGAATTCCCTTGCTGGGAGAATTCATGGCAGGCTTGTGAGGGGCCATAACCTGGTCTGACTGATTTCTAATATTAACTTGTGGGATTAAGAAAGGTTCTCGAAGGGCAAAAGGGGCTGTGTCTGAAGGCACCTTGTGCGGAATAGCACCTTGAGCGGAATAGCGGAGCCAGAGACGATAGTGTTAGAAATACGTTTAGACGTATTTGTTGGATCCGCTCCAAGTTCCAAATTGTCAGATAGGGGGCCTTCATCTAAACTTGGACCTTGGTTACCCTGAATAATATTACCTAAGTCCGGTTTCTCGATGTTGTTCCTGGTAGGGATGGGTAGCTGTCCTCCTCCTCCACCCTTGTTATTTAACAAAGAAACAACTTTATCGATTCTACTCATCAAGATTTTAAAATGAGATTTAATGAGCTGTTCCATCTGTGTTTGAAAGTCAATTAATAAATAGGTAGCCCATACCGGGGGGGCAAGAGTGGTACTGATGGGGCCTGTCTCAGCCTGGGGGTGTCTAGGGCAGATGTAGTTACCTTAGCTGGTTTTTTATATGATTTCAATTTCTTATTTCTGGGGCGACACTTAGGTACTTTTTTAGGGACTTGGGGAGTTATAGGGGGTGCGAGGTTAATGGGAGAGCTAACATCTGGGACGATCTGAGCGCATGGAAGCTCAGCAAATGACGACTCTAACATAGAATCAGGCGAATTGGCAGTAGGTGAAAATACGTTCTCGGTTGGCAAGGGGGGAGGCATAGCAGGTGTAAGGGAGAGTCGTCTTTCTGTGTTCTCTATAGCCGTTGAAACCACCCCAATTGTTTTTTGTAGCATTTTATCAATAGCCGTTAGACTCGGGACTGGAGTTGTTAAATCTGCTTTTTGCCGTGTAAGTGGGCGGGAATTTGGGGGATTGGTTTTACCCATGATACTAAACTAATACGTGTTTGTTTCAGAGTAACGGGACAACGAAGTTTAACGTTCAAAGTTAAATAGATAAGAAACTGACCGCTTGGAGGAAATAACGCCCTTAAAACACAAAGTCAGTGACCTATATACAATAGTGACGTTAAAACCTAGCTTTGACTGAATATAGTAATAAATACCAGAGTGGTATGGCCGAGTCCAGTCACTGCCCGTCATGAACAGGCACAAACAGTCCCGCCCTTGGTCCCGGGCTTAGTCCCGGCTTCGTCCCGCGCCGCTTCCCGCGCCGCTTCCCGCGCCGCTGTAGAAGAGGAGTGGCTTATGTGTGCGTTCAGAGCGCCTCCCACCGCATCTCACCAGGTGAGTCAGGAGAGATGCACCGTGGGGGGCGAAGTCCGTTCCAGGCAGCAGGATGACCTAGCGAGTTCCAGGCACAGAACTCTCTGCCTCACGCCACCTCTAGTTTCAGCAGCCCACAGGGCACCACACCGTTGTAAGTACTGCCGCCCACACTGTTGAAAGAGTCTCAGCGCTTATGTGCGCGTTCAGAGCAAATACCACCGCTTCTCACCAGGTGAGTCAGGCGAGATGCACCGTGGAGGGGTGTAGTCTGTTCCAGGCAGCAGGGTGACTTTGCGAGTTCCGGGCAAAGAACTCTCTGCCTCACGCCGCCTCTAGTTTAAGCAGCCCGCAGGGGACCACGCCGTTGTAAGTACTGCCACCCACCAAGGGTCAAAACCTTTCTTCACCCTGCAGACAAAAGCCAATGCCCACTAGTTACAAATAACCAGGTGGGAAATGCTGAAAATGATGACCAGCACTTAGCTCTGCCTCAATTTGATCAAGGAAGAACTGCGAGCGATCCACCTCATGATAATGCAGCACTGATATGGATTGGACTTGATAACCGCGTTGGAGAGAGGGTTTTGTGTCAACATTGGTGCAGCCTGATGCTCCTTCTTTCCAGCGAATTATATGGATAATCGGAGATTTACAGTTGCCATCCAAGCACCACAGAGAGAGATACGTGAGGAGGAAGGTGCCCCTGAGCAGGAGTGGTTGTCCAAATGGTTCTCCTGGATCCCCTTGTGGATCTCTGGTTTGTGCAAATTGATGTTACCAGTTTTCATTGTGTTTCTATTTGTGTGCAGGTCTGTACAATTGGGGATTACCTGCTGTAAAAATGCAGTCCTCAAACTGGTTATAATTCAAGTAACTAGGAAGGTAGTGGTTGTTGAGAGTGAACTTGAAAAGCAACAGATCCCAAATAAAGTAACTGTCAAAAGCTATGAGTTAGATGGCGTAGGTGACAAATCAATTAGAGGGGGAAACAATAATATGGAAGAAGTTGATACTAATATGAAAACTATACATTCGACTATGAGAACAAAATTGCGTCTTTATTAACAGATTCACTCGTTGTGAACTCCACATCAACCCTAACTCACAAATACGTAGTCAAGCAAGCCTCTAGGCCTAGGTCTGAGGTCACTGATTGATAGGCCAAAGGTGCGGTGGTCCGTAGCTGGCAGACAAACGCTTGAACAGGAAACCTTGGATCAATCCTACAGATAGGCGCAGCAACACTGCAATCGTCGAGGAAGGTTAGCCCCAATAAAGCATACATGGCCAGCGTGGTATGCACGCTCCTAAAACAACATAAAGTCAGATGCCACATGAGTTAGGAAAATATAGCCAATCAGGACACAGCACACGCAGCGATCATTCACTCCCCATGCCAGACATCTAGACACGTTACCCACTAGCTACATTGTGGCCACACGAGGTTGAGGTCCACCTGTACTTTCCATTAGACAATTAATCTATGACTCCAAAGGCAGCAACTTACATTTCGTCCCATACATGGATCACAAGAAACTATTTATTTCCTCTGATAAACTGTATAAAAGGATGCCACAGACCAATTGTAAATTGAGAACAGTCCTCAGACCCTGAGCCTGTAACTTTTCTCCCGGCTGCTCTGTTTAAATAAACAAACTGTTCCTGTTTTGCCAAACACCTCTTGTCTCTTGTTTTTTGAAGGTATTTTATGTTCAAGTAACATTTTTATGGTATGCACACATTTTGTACACTTTTTCCCCAGTGAAGGTGAATAGAAGCAAATCATGTTGAGAGAGAGATGAAGAACATACAGAAGAACCCTACCCACTTCGAACCCTAAAATCACTCTTACCTCCCTTTACCTCTCCACACCCTGAGCTCTAAATGCCTCCTTACCTCCCTTTACCTCCACCCACCGAAGCATAAAATCACCCTTACCTCCATTTACCTCTACCCACCCCTGAACCCTAAAATCACCCTTTACCTTTACTCATCCTGAACCCCAAATTTAGACTTACCTCCCTTTACCTCCACACACCCTGAACTCTAAAATCACCCTTAACACCCTTTACCTTTACCCATTCCCAATCCCAAATGTACTCTTGCTTCCCTTCACCTCTACACACCCTGAACCCTAAAATCACCCTTACAACCCTTTACCTCTGCCCACATCCAAACTCTAAAGTCACTCTGACCTCCCTTTACCTCTACCCACCCCTGAACCCTAAAATCACCCTTACCTCCCTTTTCCTAAACCAATGCCTGAACTCTAAAATAATTCCTACCTCCCTTTATTTCTATTCATACCTGAACCCTAAATTCACCCTTACCTTCCTTTACCACTACTCAGCCATAAACCCTAGATTATGTCCAACCTGTCTCTGCAGTCGCAAAGACTCGTAAACTACCTTTGTGGATTGCAAACAATCGTAAACTTAAACACAAATTGTAGGTTTACCTTTGTGAAGCATGCCTCATTTCATTTTAAAAAAGAATACTTACCTGCATGGCAATGTTCTGCATTGTGAAGGTTCAAATACTTACCCTCACTGTATTTAACTGTGTGGTAAAGTCTGAGTGGTAAGGGTTCTGCATGGTATAGGCTGCTTTCAATGAGGGAGGACATATTCCTGTCCCCTCCTTAAACATTCTCCTGCCTTCACCGCACTGTTTTTTGTTTATGCCCTTCGATATGTTTGGCGGACTCCTTCACCTCTTTGACAGTTTGCTCACAACCGCACACTATATACTTTAGGTCTCACCGGAGACAGTGCATGTACTTCTGCTTGTGAGACGTTTTGTTTACTTACTGAGGGCTTAGATCCTGGCCATTGCTTACCATTGTTGTCTTCATTGTCACTCTCATGTCCTTGCTTTTTTGGTCAGAGAGTGCTCTCTTTACTCCTCTTCATAAGTTGGTTTCTACACTGGATCAATTCCCAAGTACTGGCTCCCTTTCCCAGTGTCCTTCCACTGTGCACTACTTTCAGATGTACTTTTTTCTCCTTTCTCTTGCACCACTGTTCTCCCTTTCCCCCCTGCATTATTGTGTGCTTGCCTCGCCTCCCTACACTCTCCTGAACTGCTAGCTGCCTGGTTCACCCCCATCTTCTCCCCTGTTGTTGCTTGGCTTGTCTGACACCTACCTCCTCCAGCCCCCCTTTGTTGCTTGCCCCTCCAGTCCAGCCAGAATAATAAAAAGCTCCAATGCGTTTCAAGATGCTACAAAATACACACAGTACTGCACTCCCTGCTCTGCATGGCTTCTATGAAGCTGTCTTCATGCGGGTCAGCAAGGTAGGATAATTAAACAAGATTTTTTTCCTTTAATGTCTTTTATGTATTTGTGACTTTCAGACATCACAGCTATGCCACGATCCTTCTCACTTTTGATAATGTCTGATTGATTCAAGTGGATTTCAGTCCTCATACCGGCTTATGGATGGTGGTTATTGTTATGTTGGTTTATTATTGCTTAATTTGTGTTTGTCCAACACCCCCAGCCTTTGGCTCACATTTCCTGCCCCTATTAACAAAGATTGATGCTTAAACGTGTATTTTAATTTCTTGTTGGTTTTCATTTGTTGACAAAGTGTTATAGGTATTTGTCCCTGAAAATGTTTTTTTGTGAAGGCAGAGAATAATTCCATACTATATAAATGGATCACTGCCCCTCGTGGGCAACGCTGACCGCATTATAGCGTTTTCCCCCCATAAGTTTAGGCCACACTGCACACTGCTGTAAAACATGGCTAAAATACATTAACAAAGGAAATAGTTCTCGTATAGGCACGACCTATTGGCTTGTTTAATATAATTGGTGCCAACAGCCTGAGTGCGCAAGGGTTAAGTGTGGACAGTCTAGGCATACACAGCAAGCTTCTGTGTGCCCACGCACATGCCAAACAAGAACTTTTTTTTATGTTAACGTCTCTGTGAGGCATAATAGGAGCCGGTAAAAGAGGTGCAGAGCCGACCTCCACTGAGACAGAGGATAGACGTGTCACTGAGGCACGGCACTGGGAGGCCTCTCACTCAAGCACAGCGCTTGCCTCTCACTGGTACGCGGGAGCACGCCACGAGCTAGTCACTCACACCCCGCACAGCGGACAGAAGAGAGCCCCTCCAGGCGCCCCCGGAACCGCCCCAGGCTGGGGAATGTTTGCCCCGATGAGGCAGCTCGTGCTCAGGGGCAGATAAGAGGGCAGCACGCGCCACCAGGCGACCTCTGACACTTGTGGCGAGTGGAGGAGCAAAGTGTACAGACAGTGACCTAAAGGGCACCGCTGGGGGGGGGGGGGGCTACACGTGGCACCCTCGGGGGGGGAGGCTGGAGGGGGACATGACAGAGAGACAGGAGGAGGCAGGGCTTTAAGCGGGCCGGGTCTCAAGGGGTCTGAGCACTGGCAGTTTTTTTAAGAGGGGCTCGAAACGGGTCTCTATCGGGCTCTGTTTTTAGCCCTGGCACAGGAGGTCTGTGTTTTTTCCGGACTGCAGTGACAGCAGTTTGCTGTCACTGCAGTCCGGAAAAAAGTGCCAGGGCGCAAAACAGCCCGATAGAGACCCGTTTCGAGACAGCAAGCACATCAATGTGCACTGCTCACTTTTCACTAGTGGAGAAGTTACAGCATGACGTCATGCCAGGTAAGGGGAAGGGAAATCCTTTGAAGAGTCATTTTCTTTCTGGATTTCCCCTTCTCTTTCTAAAACGCAAGAGCAGCAACATTGTGGTAGGGTCACCAGGGCTTTAAGCGGAAGCTTTTTCAATCTTATATACAAGCCATAGTTGCACCTTATTTATCTTATGCAACTAACAAAAATTGATAAAGCCAATAGTCCTGACTTCTTGTAGGTATGATGTTACTTGTTGTATAACATATCTGGATGCAATGACAGAAACAGCAAAATACAAGTCAGGCGGCACACTATTCGAAACACAGATTTTATCGTTAATGTTTAAACCCCCGCCACGCCCCTTTGAGAGACCCCCCAGTTTTTTCATCCCACTTAAAGCCCTGGGAGGCAGGGAGTATACATGACAACACCAGCAAAGACGAAAGACAAAGAATTTCAAGAAGTAATCAAAGGGTTTATTCTCCTATTGACTTGTAGATCGGGTCTGCAGGCGCGTATGAGGGAGGGCGTGGCACACGAGAGCAGGTGGGATAGGAATAATGAGGCACAGTGAGCATGGGGTAAAATAAAAGACATCAGCGGGCCGGGCACGCCAGGAAGCGCAGCGGAATAACACTGCCTAATATGTTCAAAATAAGTGCGGGGCAAAAGTTTATCCAAGGAGTGCGCCAGAAGTCCTTTTAAATGCCGGGTTCCCGAAGAATAGGCCTGTCTAGTCTTGAATCCGCCTGATTCCCCTTTCTTCCACCACCTACAGTTCCTGTCTCTTTATCTCACCCTTGAAGACTCTCGTGCTGTCCCCCTCTGTCCCAGCCTGACTCCCCTTTGTGCCTTTCTCTTGCTCTGGGTCAAATTCTGATGATGAAATGGGGATTTGGGGGGCAGCCGAACCGCGAGGTCTGCCCCCCGGGCGCATTTGGGAGGGAGAAGGGGGGTGAAGTAGGGAGCAGGCATTTTGTCGCTTTTGGGCTGCCTGGGGATAGCCCAAAGGCAGCCCAATAATGAGGTAGGCAGCCCAAGGGTTACTTAAGGAAAGCCCGGGTTTCCACTGCCACCATTTTAGGTACTGAGACCTGGTGGCTGGGAGCGGACAGTGTTGCCTACAATCGAATGCTGGTGCGCGTGACCTACAAACACTGGCACAAGTTCATCACAGGACAAGGCGGGCATTGGGCACAGGTGTATAGTGGAATGGGAGAGGTTGTCCCGGGCTTAATCCGTGAGAGTTTATGCAAGGGGATGAGCACTCCTTGGACAGGGGGGCACATGGGTGAGAGAGGCACAAGTACACGGGCAGGGAAGAGGTAACAGTGATGGGCAAGAGTAGGGAAGGGAGTGTACAATGGGCACAACCAAGGGGGTGCGCTGGAGAGGGGCACATGGCGATGGGCAGGTGAGGACATATGAGCTGGGGTAGGAGACAGTGCCTGGCAGTAGAAGGAGACCAGAGGGTGAGCAAGAGAGAGGTCGGTTGACAAAAGGTGGGTGGCAATGAGGAGGCACGGGGAGGTAGGGTAAGAAAGGAGACAGGTATTTTGTTCAGAATAGGTAGAACGTTTGAAAAGTCAGGCAGGGGCCAACAGGCAGGAGGAGTTTAACCGGGAGTTTAACACTCGAGGGGTACGGAGGAATAGGACTGGAGAGAGGACCTGAGATGGGTACGTGGCTACAGGGGAACCTGGCAGAGAGGCCACTAAAGAGAGGGGTCACAGGAGAAAGGATTTACTAGGAGTGGGCAGGGTGAAAAGGAAGCAAAGGGCTGAAAAGAGAGATACATATGGAGTGGGCAGGAGAAAGTTAGAAGCGGTGGGTAGAAGAGTTTGTACCGTGGATTAATTAGACAGCAAAATGGCACAATAATGGGTCAGGAGATAATCTACACCTGTAAAAGGAAGAAGGGTATGAGGAGGCTTAGTGAATTTCTGCTCTTGACCATTTACTAAACTTCTGCTGAGTTTAGCATATCCTGAGAGCAGCCCAGTTGCCTACCATGAGCCAGTGCCATAACAGAAAACAATGGGGTCCCCCGCAGAATGTGCTAATGGGATCCTACGCCCAGATCTCACAGGTATTTATAGGCCTGGGACTAAATGGTTGTGCCTGAAGGGTGCCCAATTCCAATGCAGGGCCTGCAGAGGCATGCTTTATGTCCATGCTAAGAGCCCCTTTGCCCAGAGACATCTTTGCCGTGCCCTGCTGATGAGCTGCCTGCTTGAGAGATATCTGCAGAGGTGAGCGTCCAAACTGCCCCTTCATTTTGGCAGATCCAACGACCAAGACAAAACTAGTGTGGCCAACCATCCGGCATTTTGCTGATTTATCTTGCAATCGTAGCGCCTCTCTAGCTGCCCGGAGAGGACCTACAGGAAACCAACTGTCCTGCATTTTGGCTCCCTACCACTTTAAACCCTCTTAAAAGATGAGAAACTCACACTCTTTCAACCCTTTATGAGCTGTAAAATAGGTCCCTGTCAGTGGTTGGGAGGAAGGAGCTGCAGCAAAGGAGGAGTCTTGCACTGTGATGCTTCTGAGCACGTTCAGGTATTTATATGCAAATCCAGACACCTGTTGTAAATAGCCCAGCATGTGTGAATGAAAACCACACTGGCCGTCATAAAAGTTTGCCTTTTGTGTTTACTTTTTCATTAAGCTTGTTTCAAAGTGACACCCCACTCCAATCCACCCCTCTCCAATCCAATCTATCCACTGCACCCCAATCCATTCTATCCCAGTCCACACCAATCCAATACACCTACCCCGATCCACCCCACCACACTCTAATCCATTCCACCCTACTCCACCCCATGGCAATCCAATCCACCTTAATCCTCCCCACTCCAAATCAGTCCACCCAACTCTAATCCAGTCCACCCCCTCCAATCAAATCCACCCCAGTCCAATCCGCCCAAGTCCAATCTACATCACACCATTCCAATCCACACCGCTCCAATCCAAACCACCCTACTCTAGTACAATCAACCCTACTCCAATCCAATCCACCCACCTCAATCCAACCTAATCCACCCACCTCAATCCAACCTAATCCACCCACCCTGATCCAATCTAATCCACCCCACTCCAAACCACCCCTCTCCAATCCACCATACCCCAGTTCAATCCACTCCACCACCCAGTGCAATCCACCCCACCCCACTCTAATTGAATCCACCCCACAACAATTCAATCCATTCCACTCCAATCAACCAAATTCCACTTAAATACACTGCCATCCAGTCCACCCTATTCCACCCCACTCCACTCCACTCCAATCCACACCACTGTTCTCCAACCTACCCCACTCTAGTCCAATCACCCCCACTATACCCCAATCTAATCCACCCGACTTTACTCCAATCTAACTCACTCCGCTCCTCTCCAATTTAATCTACCCCAGTACCTAAATACACTCCAACCCACTCCACCCTATTCCACCCCACACTACAACACTGCCACTGAACTCTACTCCCCTCTACTTTACTCTATGACACCATAAGTCCCCTACTCCAATCTACGGCACTCTATGCCGCTAACGTTTAGCCATTGCTGAACTGCAGACATACTGGTGTACAACATGGCTAAATCACATTGCCAAAGCCAATAACTCTTGTCTAGGCAAGAATTATTGGTTTTGCCAGTGCTTGTCTAAACTTGCCTCCCAAAAGTTGCAGTAGCAAGCAGTCAAGCCTTGCTCCAGGAGGTGGTAAAGGCATCAGTATTGAAGTATGAATAGTAATCATGCCTGAAAAGCTCAGTCTCTAAGTCCTTGATAGCTTTAAAGGTTTAGGGAGGAGGGGGTTTATAATTAGGGCTTCCAGTTTTCCGTTTTTACTGATTTTCACAGATAAATGCAGACAGAAAAAAATATGTTTCCTGTCTGTATTTATTTCTAAATGCAGAAAAATACAGAAAATTGTGCTACTTGTGAATAAATCTTCATGCTGTTCATCCTGATTCCAGGTCAACAGCTTAATACAGAAACAGCATGGGGAGTAACAAATGCGATGAGAGGTCCTTAAACACAGGTGTAGCTTACCACATATTTGTATATCATACTAATATTTACCTGAAGGTGTGGTGTTTTGTTATTTTTAGCTACCTAATTTGCTCAAACACAACAGGCTTCACAGTATGAGTGCAAATGTATCTGTTAAATAGATGTGGAAATATACCATGTTACGACGCCATTTGTTTTCAAACACAAAATAAATATGGATAAATTCTAATAAGGTGAGCATAAAAAAATATGGATAAATACAAACGGAAATGTTTTTTAAAAAAAACAAATACCAAAAAAACCGGGAGCCCTATTTAGAATAAACCACCAAAAACGGACTACGCGCCACACAGTCCTCCCAACTGCCCAACAAAATCTCCTCATGTCATTGCGGGCGCACGTGCCTTGCGTGCCATATGCCTTTCGCGCAGTGTGTCTCCTTAGACACAGAGTGACCTGTGAAATGATAACAGAAAGTGTGCCACCCCAGACAAAGCGCCTAGAGTCAGCCTCGAAGCTTCTGCGTCTCGGTATGCCATTCCAAGGGCTGCCTGCCTGAATCCAGTAGCCCTGGGTCACTAGTCTGAGAAAGTACACACCTAGCAAAGCTCTGAAGTACCAGCAGGCGGCGGTGCCACAACGTGGGGTTTATAGTATTCTGCTGCAACCAGGCCCCGCTGGCTCCTTCAGGCGGAGGGGGAGCTTTGAGGGGCTGCTAACAAAGGAACCTTTTCCCCTGGTGCCCGCTTCGGCGTTCAGAACCATGGACACCTCCCTGGAGTTATGTACCCCTCGCCAGACGCATCACAGTGATTTATGTGTGGGGGGCCGGGAATGTATAACGCAGGGGTGTCAGGCTGGCATTCAGCTCTAGTGTGCCCCCGCCCATGTACCACAATGGTGGGGGAGGTGTATACATGCTGCAGTGCGCTGCGGGCTCGCGGCGGTTCCCAGAGTCGGAGCACCAATCCGCAGAGGAATGCTCTGGGAACGATGGCAAGCCCCGCACAAAGAGCTCAGTGTGAGGCACAGAAGAGGGGGGCGGGGCTGTAGGGTCTGCGACGGGCACACACACGCCCTGTGGAGATCAGGCGACCCCCCACCCCATTCAAAAATCACCAGAGGCAGCGTTCATGAACAGCCGACCCCTCATCCAGGAAACAGCGGATGCCCCATATAAATATAAGACACAGCCGAAGTCCCATGCAAGAGAGCACAGTTGAGCCCTATACTGATGGGAACCGCGGACACCCCAGGGTCAGGATCCTCTGAGAACCTCCCCTTCTAAGACAGAGCTGATACCCTCACCCATTATGGGACCCACACAAGACACCGACAAACCACCAACGCATTCAAAGATCATACAAACACCCACCCCTGAGGCACACTGTCCCTACAGGCAATGATCCATAGTAGGGTGAGCAACAGGCATGGGTGAAAATTCAGGGCAATGAGTGTAAAAATTCAGGACAAAGGGTCAAAATTCAGGACAAAAATTCAGGACAGGAGGTCAAAATTCAGGACAAAAGGTAAGTTTTACAGACACATCAGAAGAGGTCGCACAATAGTATGTAAGTAAGTAAATAGACAACCACTAAAGTACAAGTAAAATAAGTTTATATTAGCTTGAGACAATTGTGCACTTCATGGTTTGTCAGTATACGTGCAGCTTTAAGCAACTGTGCAGGTCTTTTTTTGGTAACAAAACCGGCCCCACCTTTCCAGCTCCCAGAGAAAACGCCTGATGCCCGGTCCGTCCAATCTGGCCTTGATACCACCCTCCAATGGCGCCCCTCATCTTCACATATGTACTTCATTTCTTCTATAGTGCTTCTCATCCCAAGTATGTGGGGCAGTGTTGGAGTGCGTTACAACACACACATATTATATAGAGACAATAACTCATATAAATGTGAAAGTCAATGTATAGGAAATGTTGCTTAATATAATGGGGCTTACAATGTGTAATCATACTTTCCTTCATCATTCAGTCTTTCACCATTTATTCTGTCCTTTCATCTGTGTGCCCATCCATGTCCATATTCAACCATTTACAAACCTATCCATCACGTATCCTCCAATCCATCATTTCACACATCCATCCCTCAATCCACCCTTTTACTCACCAATTATCCTTCCATTGGTAGTGAGACAAAATATCGAAATTAAAATATCGATATACAATAATATCGATGTTTTAATTTCGATGGTATAGAATATCGATGTCCAAAATATCAACAGACAGAATATCGTTTTTTTAAGGTATGTATGTTACTAATATCGAAATTTACTAATATCGAAATTTTGTTTAGTGTTATGTATTTTATTATGTTGTTTATATGTTTGTTAAATATGTTTTGTAATGTATGTTTGAAAATTAGTAAATTTGTTTACATTTTGCGTTTTAGTATCAGAGCGGGTTGTGGGTTTATAGGGGAATAGGGTGGGAAGTAATTTAATAATAAATAATTAATTAATATATTTTTGTAAATATTTTAAATTAATAATTAATTGGTAATTAATTAATATTAATTAGTTAATTACATTAATTAGAGTTAATGTTTTAATATATATAAATTGTTTTTATTGTTAATTAATTAATTGGTGATTAAATAATATTAATTAGTAAATTAACTTAATTAGAGTTAATGTGCTAATATATTTAATTTTTTGTTATTGTTAATTAATAATTAATTGGTAATTAAATAATATTAATTATTTAATTAAATTAATTAGAGTCAATGTGCTAATATATTTAATGTTTTTGTTATTGTTAATTAATAATTAATTGGTAATTAATAATTATTAAGTGATTAAATAATGTGATTTATTTATGTGTAGTGGGTTGTGTGTTGATAGGGGGATAGGGTGTGATATAATTAAATGTAATTAATTAAAGAGATTGTATTTATTTGTTGGTATTTATTGTTAATTAATTAGTAATTAATATGTGTTAATTAGTTCATTTATAATTACATCAATTTAGTAATATTAATTGTTATTAATTGATTAATAGAAATTTATAATAATTGTTTTTTTTGTATGTGTAGTGTGTTGTGTGTTAAAGGGGGAGTAGTGTGGGAAGTAATTTTTACCCCCATGCTATCCAACGCTTTCCCTACTGTTGCACCCTCTGGAGTGGGAATAGTAATTTAAACCCTACGCTATCCAACGCTTTCCCTACTGTTGCACTCTCTGGAGTGGGAATAGTAAATTTTACCCCTACGCTATCCAACGCTTTCCCTACTGTTGCACCCTTTGGAGTGGGAATAGTAATTTTTACCCCTACGCTATCC
Organism: Lissotriton helveticus; assembly: GCF_964261635.1. Taxonomy (NCBI): domain Eukaryota; kingdom Metazoa; phylum Chordata; class Amphibia; order Caudata; family Salamandridae; genus Lissotriton; species Lissotriton helveticus. The sequence continues at coordinate 670,330,744 of NC_136061.1, forward strand.
AACGCTTTCCCTAGTGTTGCACCCTTTGGAGTGGGAATAGTAATTTTTACCCCTACGCTATCCAACGCTTTCCCTACTGTTGCACCCTCTGGAGTGGGAATAGTACTTTTTACCCCTACGCTATCCAACTCTTTCCCTACTGTTGCACCCTCTGGAGTGGGAATAGTAATTTTTACCCCTACACTATCCAACGCTTTCCCTACTGTTGCACCCTCTGGAGTGGGAATAGTAATTTTTACCACTACGCTATCCAACACTTTCCCTACTGTTGCACCCTCTGGAGTGGGAATAGTAAATTAAACCCCTACGCTATCCAACGCTGTCCCTACTGTTGCACCCTCTGGAGTGGGAATAGTAATTTTTACCCCTACGCTATCCAACGCTTTCCCTACTGTTGCACCCTCTGGAGTGGGAATAGTAATTTTTACCCCTACGCTATCCAACGCTTTCCCTACTGTTGCACCCTCTGGACTGGGAATAGTAATTTCTACTCCTATGCTATCCAACGCTTTCCCTACTGTTGCACCCTCTGGAGTGGGAATAGTCATTTTTACCCCTACGCTATCCAACGATTTTCCTACTGTTGCAATATGTGGAGTACGTATATATATTAATTTATATGTAGAGTTTTTAATTTATTTTAAATGTATATGTATTAGTTATAATTTTTTTAATATGTTTTAATGTTTTTATTTAATATTTGTAAAATTATATGTATTTTAAAATTATTTTCCCTAGTGTTGCACCCTTTGGAGTGGGAATAGTAATTTTTACCCCTACGCTATCCAACGCTTTCCCTACTGTTGCACCCTCTGGAGTGGGAATAGTAATTTTTACCGCTAGGCTATCCTACGCTTTTCCTACTGTTGCACCCGCTGGAGTGGGAATAGTAATTTTTACCCCTACGCTCTCCAACGCTTTCCCTACTGTTGCACCCTCTGGAGTGGGAATAGTAATTTTTACCCCTATGCTATCCAACGCTTTCCCTACTGTTGCACCCTCTGGAGTGGGAATAGTACTTTTTACCCCTACGCTATCCAACTCTTTCCCTACTGTTGCACCCTCTGGAGTGGGAATAGTAATTTTTACCCCTACACTATCCAACGCTTTCCCTACTGTTGCACCCTCTGGAGTGGGAATAGTAATTTTTACCACTACGCTATCCAACACTTTCCCTACTGTTGCACCCTCTGGAGTGGGAATAGTAATTTAAACCCCTACGCTATCCAACGCTGTCCCTACTGTTGCACCCTCTGGAGTGGGAATAGTAATTTTTACCCCTACGCTATCCAACGCTTTCCCTACTGTTGCACCCTCTGGAGTGGGAATACTAATTTTTACCCCTACGCTATCCAACGCTTTCCATACTGTTGCACCCTCTGGACTGGGAATAGTAATTTCTACTCCTACGCTATCCAACGCTTTCCCTACTGTTGCACCCTCTGGAGTGGGAATAGTAATTTAAACCCCTACGCTATCCAACGCTTTCCCTACTGTTGCACCCTCTGGAGTGGGAATAGTCATTTTTACCCCTACGCTATCCAACGATTTTCCTACTGTTGCAATATGTGGAGTACGTATATATATTAATTTATATGTAGAGTTTTTAATTTATTTTAAATGTATATGTATTAGTTATAATTTTTTAAATATGTTTTAATGTTTTTATTTAATATTTGTAAAATTATATGTATTTTAAAATTATTTTACATTATTATTAATACATTTAAAAAAACGATATTTTTAATTTCGATATTTTTGTACTACGATATTAAATTTTCGATATTTGTGTACTTACCTTTATCAAGATATAACTCCGATATTTTTGACTTCGAAATTTTTGTGTCGATATTTTTGTATGTAGATATTCTGTCTGTCGATATTATGTCATAGATTCACCTCCATTCACCTTTTCACCCTATCCATCCGTGCATCCATCCATCCACTCTTCCACCCATCCATCCATTCACTCATCCATCCAGCCATTTACCTATCCAGCCATCCTTTCACTTACTCATTCATCAATCCAGTCACTCATCCTACCACCCATTTACCCAGTCAGTCATCCATTTACGCATCCCCCTTTCTCTTTCAATTCCCCTTTCACTTAGCCATCCATCCTTCCATCCACCGACCCACCCATCCATCTACTCATCCACTCATGAATCCATCCATAAAACCTATCATTCATCCATCCTTTCACTCATCCATCCATCCATCCATCCATCCTTTCTCTCATCCAGCCTTTCACTCCTTTACTCATCTATCCATCTTTTTGTCCATCTACCCACCCTTTCACTCACTCATCCAGCCTTTCATTCACCCTTTCACTCATCTGTCCATCCATTCACCCTTTCACTTATCAATTCATTAATACACCCTTTCACTTATCAATTCATCAATCCATCCATCATTTCACTCATCCATCCACCCATTCACTCGCCCATCATCCACCCTTTCACTCATCCATCCATCATTTCACTCATCTATCCAGCCATCCATCCACCCATCCCTTCACTTACTTACTCACTCACCTTTTCACATTAATTATGAGACCCATCAAGACCTCCACCCTCGCTGTAGTTCCTACAGCAAGGGGTGGGGTAGGGCTGTGTTCACTATGCCCCTGCACATAGGCAATCTGAAAACGTGGAAGGCATGAGTCATACATGATGACCAGTGCCGTGGGGCGTGGGGCGACTGTGACATGGTTTTGTTTCCAGAGCTTTATGTGGGATGAAAAAACTAGGGGGGTCTCTCCAAAACGGTGTTCGATGTAATAACATTTTTTGGCAGATGAAGGATTATGTGGCAAATGCAGTAAATCTTTAATTATTTGAAAGTTGCCGCAGCGGCAGAGTCGCATATTCCAGTGGCCCTGACAAAAATGTCCCTTTAAGCTTAGGTTTTCACAGTGAATTTTGAGGCTTTTTTAACGTAAAGTAATATTTTATTACCATACATAATGCAAACCCTGACAACACGCACAGCCTTCCCTGGGATCTCCAATAAATACAAAGGCGCCATCCCCATAGGCCCTGACCCACCCGGGGAGAGGGTTTTAATGAAAGGCCATTTTTTTAATCAGACCTGAGTAGCATACGCGGTCCCAATAAAAATAAAATGCTGTTTTTGGCCCCAGAGGGAGGGTCCCTCTTTGCAGGTGTCAATGATGTTTACGAGCTGCCCATGAAGAAGGGGCCATAGTGCCTTGAAACGCGTTGGCTAATTTTTAAACCGAGGGAGAATCTTGGCGAGCTGCATTTCACTGCTGGATAGCGGGAGAGAGGTTGAGTTGCTCTTTAAATGCTTGGGGCATTTGTTTTGATAATATATATATATATATATATATATATATATATATATATATATATATATATATATATATATATATATATATATTCACTGAAAAAACCATAGGTTTCACACCAGTTATAGTTAGGAATTAGCATTTAAAAAACCTATTAAATTCACTGAAAAAACCATAGGTTTCACACCAGTTATAGTTAGGTGGAAATTTTACTCGCATAAAACCATTGAAATTCCCGCGTTATAGTTAGTTGGACTCACTATAACTTGCGCGTGCAATGCACTGCTGATGACGTCACATATTACATCACTCATGACATGGTCAGTGACATCACTCATGACATCACTGATGACATCTCAAATGACATCACTGATGACAACATCCTTGTGACAAAGTGGCAGACCTCCTATCAGCATAAAATAACCTTTGACACACACATTCAAAAATAGAAACTAACATTTTCTTAAAAAAGGAGAAACCAATACCAATTACAACAACTTATTAGGTAATTCCAAATCTACATACACATCCACTCATTCACCAACAGTTCTATATAGTCACTCATGCATGTACTTACTCATCATATGTACTCATACACCTATACATCCTGTTACACACTAATACTCATCCATATAGTTACTCACACACAAATTCACACATGCAAATAAACTATCAAAAAAACATTTACTTGATTATACTGCTATATACACACCACTACACATACTTCTACAGAAACGGAAACATATTTACTCTCTTAAACAATCAATTATAAAAACACATACTCACTAACCCACCCATACACACAATCATCCACCTATACAGTCTTGCACACATGCTGTCTTCAAAATACATACAAATAGTGAGTCACTCATTCATGCATCTGTGCTCTAAGTAATATCCCCCACCGAACCATACAGACACTGATACTGATACTCAAAAAAACAACTAATAACCCATATACACACTCATGTAGCTACTCACCAACCCATGCAGCCACTTATACACAAAGTGAGACACAGATACAGATATTTAAATATTTAAACATTACTCGCTAATATATGTGTTCACTAAGATACATTTAATAAGTCAGTTAACCAATCAATTTTACACAAAAAAACATCCATTTAGACATTTATTTACCCATTTATTCTTCCATCAACCTTTAGATATACATATATAAAAAATATTTATTTTTCAGAAAGATACACATTCACTGGATGATGTCATCAGTGATGTCATTTGAGATGTCATCAGTGATGTCTATTGCCTGCAATGCAGAGCATACATGTCCCAGAAGGCGTTGCGGAATCACGTTTGGGAGTGGTTGCTGCGGGGACACGTGATGCTAATAAAAACCGGAAAAACAAACTTTGCAGGTGTCAATGATGTTTACGAGCTGCCCATGAAGAAGGGGCCATAGTGCCTTGAAACGCGTTGGCTAATTTTTAAACAGAGGGAGAATCTTGGCGAGCTGCATTTCACTGCTGGATAGCGGGAGACAGGTCGAGTTGCTCTTTAAATGCTTGGGGCATTTGTTTTGATAATCTTACAACACGGCCGGTCCCTGCCGTGGAAGAGGCACCATCTCCGGAAACGAAAGGAGAGGCTGGGAGCTGAACGCATCAACTCTGGCAGCACTTTTCTCCAAATGCGAACGAAACTCGCCAGCGAAGACCCACCATCCTACTTAAGGACATTAATGTGCTAAAATTTGTAGACATGCATTGAACTTACCAAAAGCATACTATTGCCTGCAATGCGGAGCATACATGTCCCAGAAGGCGTTGCGGAATCACGTTTGGGAGTGGTTGCTGCGGGGACACGTGATGCTAATAAAAACCGGAAAAACAAACTTTGCAGGTGTCAATGATGTTTACGAGCTGCCCATGAAGAAGGGGCCATAGTGCCTTGAAACGCGTTGGCTAATTTTTAAACAGAGGGAGAATCTTGGCGAGCTGCATTTCACTGCTGGATAGCGGGAGAGAGGTCGAGTTGCTCTTTAAATGCTTGAGGCATTTGTTTTGATATTATATATATATATATATATATATATATTACCTACTGGCGGTAGTTATAGTTAGGATCGTTTTCAATAGGAAATCCGCAACATTCTATTGGGAATAACTTTGGCGCCGTATGAGGGATCTGCCTGTAATTTACCTTAACTTTGCCTCGCTGCGCTCCGCTCCTTCCCTGAAAGTTTCGGGGGGATCCATCAAGCGGGTGACGAGATAAAAGGGGGGTCCCCATGTTAATTTCCAAAGGGCGGTTGGACTCACTTTTAGCTCGAACGGCTGAATGGATTTCCACCAAACTTGGCAAAATTGTAGGGACTGGTACCCCGATGTGCCTTTGCTATGTCTCAAGCTATATGCTCCAGTGGTTTTTACGAAAATTAACTTTGAAAAAATATATATTGGGCTACATTGGGCTATATATATGTTAGAGCCCAAATGTAGCCCAATGTAGCCCAATGTAGCCCAATGTAGCCCAAAGATGGCCACCAGAGACAAAAAAAACAAATGTAGCCCAAATATCAGCCAGATGTAGCCCAACTATAGCCCAATGACAGAATGTCCCAGAGTGTTCTAAAGAACAACTAGAGCGCTAACAGTCTTACTTAAAAGTATGGCACACCTGAAGTCATCTTGATTGGAATAAAGTGTTAACACTTAAAACATTTAATTTGCAAAGGAACAAAATGAGGGGGTTCATTTTGCCATAGAAATTATGATTAGTGCTGAAGAAAGAAAAATTAGGGCACATTTTGAGTGACTTCTTAAATCCTCTTATATTTCATTAAAAAAATTCTGATATGCAGTCTCCCAAGATGGCCACCAGAGACAAAAGAGCCCAAATGTAGCCCAAATATCAGCCAGATGTAGCCCAACTATAGCCCAATGACAGAATGTCCCAGAGTGTTCTAAAGAACAACTAGAACGCTAACAGTCTTACTTATGACAAAAGTATGGCACACCTGAAGTCATCTTGATTGGAATAAAGTGGTAACACTTAATACATTTAATTTGAAAAGGAACAAAATGAGGGGTTCCCCTACCTGCTGACGGCGATATTCTCTTGCGGTCTGCCGCCGCTGCTATCCTCCTTGTTGGACGACACGCACTGGTGGGATTCGGTGTCCCAGGGTACAACACTCACAAGTGCAAGCAGCTGAGAGAGAGGAGGCATGTCCAGCGCGCTACAAAGCGCAGTCTCGACCCCCATGGCGCGGAACGCATTTGAACACTAGACATAGCTTCCTGGCAGGGGATCGTGCTCTTTGCTATAAAGTACTTCAGAACCTCTTCCCCCATCTGCTGATGGTGATATTCTCTTGCAGTCTGCTGTCGCTGCTATCCTCCTTGTTGGACCACATGCCCTGGTGGGACTCGGTGTCCTAGGGTACAACGCTCACAAGTGCCTGCAGCTGTGAGGGAGGAGGCGAGTCCGGCATGCTACAAAGTGCAGCCTCGACCCACGCAGTGCGGGACGCTCGCGGGTCGTGCACGGATGAAGCCCGGACCAAGGGAGGGGCCCGCCTGAGCCCGTCCGAGGCCGAACGAGGCCGGGCTGGGCCCATTCCCTTGGCACTAAGTGTTAGGAAATCCGGGACTGTCCCTGTGTTAAAGGTATAATACCGTGAACGCTGGCAAGTGAGTAAATAACGATCGCAGAATGAAACCCAAATGTGGTATTAACTTCAGACATTGTTAACGGATTGAACTGTGAAGTTTTTAAGAAGTTATTTGACACATTTTACTTTGCCCGTTTATGGTCCAGTTCTGATATTTTTATTCTTGTATCGTATGTGTAAAAGACTCTATGGAAAACCCCAAATTCAAATATCGAACAATGGGGAAAAGTAAGGCGGTAACTGCACAATAGTCGGCCGCTAAGAAAAAGATTCCGGGTGATTCAAAACAAACGCTATTGAGCTATCTCACCGGGGCCATGGGGGCAATAGAGAAACAGATCTCCTCAGTAGAGGAGTCATTAGTATCGAATACATTGGGGACGATTGTAGCCCCAATAACCATACAAGTAGAAGTCCCCGTTTCTAGGGCGGGGGGGTCAAGGGAATACGGCTGCATTCAAGATATAACAGATCAATTGATAGTAAGCGACCCTGATTCAATCTCACAACCCCCACAGAAGAGACAGAAAAAAACAATTTATACATACCCAGAAACAGATGAGCGGATTGAGGTTACTGGGGTGGGGGGAGAACTCTTAACAATTGTAAAAGCCCCCATGTCAAACACTTCAAAAAACGCTTAATATCAGAAAAAACCTACTAGAACAAAAAGAGGTATACAGAAAAATATAGAAGACACAGCTAATGATACAAAATCAAACGGTAGCGAGAAACGGAAACTAATTTGAGTAATTGAAAAGCTAGATGGTTTCATTAGAGTCTCATTAGACAAGATGGGTAAAAGAGTCGACCAGATAGAAATCCGGTAGGCTAACAGCATAACTGAGGAGGGAATTATAATACATGCAAAGAATGACCCGATAAAATTGGGCAACAGGAATTCTGACCCTTGCAAATGCTCCAGTGTACAGAGCAAGCAAAGTCAGAATAGAGAAGACACAAGTGGTTGCCTGACTAATTTCCATCAATTGGGTCGTTCCCTTCCCCCACATTCCGCAGTACATAATACTAACGGTCAATATTTACGGGAGGTCTCGAAAGGGAGTACGAAGGGAACCGTTACACAAGAGCAGAATCTCACCAGGCCTTCTGTTAACCATCATATGGCCCCCATTTACAAAGAAGTCCCTGACTAAACCATCCTATCTGGACTTACCACCAGCAGCTACACCATACACGGTAATACTTGCAAATGTACCTAAGCTGAGAATTCAAGATAGTGAATCCTGGGAAACCCTACGAAATAAATCAATGCATTGGCTGGGCATGGAAGTTGGGTGCTACTAATAAGAAGGGGAACCCCTGGCAAGATACAGGCAGGGAAGCAGGGGAAAATGAAGGCAACCAACAACTGGAAAATACCTGCCCAGCACTTTCAAAAAGGCCCTAGGAGAGGGTCCTGATACTCGTAAACACACACCGGAGCAGACCAGGGCTATAATAGACAATCACATTGGGTTTATCAAATTATATAGTCCTTTTATTTATTTTTTTCAAATTTACAAGTAACATTTCATCAGTTTTTCAACAAGAGTTGGATACAAAACCAAGCCAAACTTTAATAAAACATTAATAAATAGATCAAGTCCCACACACCAAATTCACACATCAGAATCATGCTATCATACATTCCAGGACTCATCATCAGATATCCAACATCACACATACACTTCACATCAAGAAATGCATCAGGGTAGACACAACAGCCACAGAATGATTGGATGACAGGTTGGAAAAGGTCATAAGGGGGTTAGGGGTAGATACAAGCCAGCTGCCCCCGCACAAACAACGCACGTTTCGCACTAACCGGGGCTACACCTTCATCAGGGCGGAGATAGATGAGAGGTGTGGGACAGTACACCCTTTGTTAAAATGCGGACAACAGGGCCTGGTTTTTCTAAAACATGGGGCAGCTTTCGGCCCGGACGAATGGGGCTTCACAACAAGACTCAGACAAATTCCTGGCGAGTCCTTCTCCACGACGTTAGAGTACCTCTATCCGTAAGTCAAAGGGAGGAAGCAGGTGATATCACTCCTTGTAAGGCTGATAGGGTGAAACTGCTTCACATTCTCATAAGACCGGTCGCCCGGATTACAGATTTATTACCTTACAACCGGATAGCGCAGCCAACGATCAGCACTTCCTGATAGCTCGAGCACGGCCTGCCGTCCCAAAGTTGGGTGGACTGAACAACTGTTCATGGAGTTTAAGATGGCCCGAAGGGTTGAGTGGCTGGGTAAAGAACAGAAAACGTTACCAGGAGACTGTTTGGTACTTACATTCAGAACACCCCAGTTAGTGGTAAATATTTAATGAAAGGCAGGGAATAACAACAGGATAGTGGGAGGCATTTATATCCTGCCTCTTGGCTATTTCTATCGACCACCACGCATGATGGACAGAGGGATTAACTGTAGGGAGTTAGAGATGAGAGAAAACTTTGTTTATAATATTCCAGTTGGAAATCGGTTTGCATCTCTCCCTTCCCTAGAAGAGGTAGATTGACTGGCACAGCCATTTCTAACAGTACAAGCCAAACAGCCAGTCCATACCTTCCCTAGACCAAAATCTATAGAACTAATACCAAAGCAATCCCTTTTAGGTGGAGACTGCACACCTGAGACTCTAGATAGGACTATGGATGATAGACCTCAAAGCGCTAGATCCAATCTTTCTTATAGCCTAGAAGCTGAATAACAAAGCATCTGAGTTCACATACTTAATTATACAGTACTTTAGATCTTTCTACCCAACTAGATCAAACCATCAAAGGGAAGAGTCTAACGATTCTATATTGGAACATAGCAGGTTTACTATCTAAAGTAACTAACCACCTCTGGTATGAGTTTATGGGGACATTTGATGTCTTCTGCTTACAGGAGACGTGTTCTGTAAATGAAATCCGCATTGAAGGTTATAAGACCTTCCATACACCTGCTATTGCATCCACACATGGAAGATCGAAAGGAGGTTTGAGTATCCACGGCTCAAATTTAGTGACAATAAATAAAATCTCCTTTCTAATTTCCAAACCAAACTATCAAATCATTACTCTGCATATGGACAAACAAAATTTGGCTGTCTTGATTAATTTTTATAATAATGTCCCAAAGGAACATTTGGCTGATTTGCTAAACAGTTGAGAAATACCTTGCTAGAAATTCGGAATAGTAGTAAAGTGAATGTTTTATTTGTATAGGGGGGATTTTAATACAGCCCTGTGCCTGCACAATACTGGTGTAACTTGTGGTTTGGCTTATGAAGATAATTGTAATGTACCCCACTTTCCTCATTCCACTTACAGGGATCTGTTAAATGAAATTTTATTTGCTGTAGACCTGGGATTTGTTAATGCATTTTGTACACCACCAGCCCCATTTTCCCAAACCTTTATTGGGCGAGGATTGAGCACTATTATTGATTTTATAATTATTCCTCACTGATGTAGAATACATTTGAGGTCCTTTAAAACAGCCAAGAACGCAATAAGCGATCACTAGCCATTGAGCGTGTCCATATTCTTTCCTTTGGAAACACGGACCGCATATAAGAAACGGACATATGCACCCCAAAGTTTGACTATCGATAGGATAAATGGCTACTCTCTGAAATGGGATAAGGTAGTTCCACAGGATTTCGTGAAGACAGTGGTCAAGAAAAGCCTTAAATCAATTATGAAATGCTTGGATGTTTCATCAACACATGAGGAAGTGTTAGTCCTACGCACAAATATTAGAAACAATTAGGAATTCTCTGAAAGTTGGTTCTAAAACAAAAATGGGAAAAACAAGGGGTGGTTTAATAGTAAATGCACAATAGCCTATACTGAACTGAAAAATGGGTTGCATAAAAAAGATAGGAACATAACTGAAATTAGGGTGATGCGCAGTTGGCAAATTGCACTTAGTACAGTAACAAAACTGTGCTTGAGAAAGCAATTTTACATGCTTAACAGCATAAAACCAATTAAAAAAAATTACTTTTTAAAATAAAAACATTAGGTAATGAGAGAGCTGATGATTTTGGGGTCCCCCCTAATCTAGGGGGAGCACCAAGCAGATGCCTTGAACACAAAGAGCATAAACAAAAAGCACATTTTGTTGAACTTCAGTGGTGATTCCATCATTTTAGGACCACCCCATGCACAGTTATTGGCAAAAAAACAATCCCAACCAAAGGCCCTGCAAAGCATTATGGGACGAGATTAGCAGTGGGAAGTGAATATTATAGTATCCAATATCAAAATAATTCTACAAAGAGCTGCAGTTCACCTAGTTGTTACTAGATGTCCCTCACGAGTCAAATGCAAAGCATTGAAATTATTCTTACATCAAGCTGCAGTTCCACTGGTCGTCCCTAGATGTCCCTCACGAGTCAAATGCAAAACCATTGAAACCCTTTGATCAAGCATTTGCATTTGACTCGTGAGGGACATCTAGTAACCACCAGTGAACTGCAGCTCTTTGTAGAATTCTTTTGATATTGTATACTATATAATATTCACTGCCCACTGCTAATCTCATCCCATAATGCTTTGCAGGGCCTTTGGTTGGGAATGTTTTTTTGCAAATAACTGTGTTTGGGTTTGTCCTAAGAGGATGGCACCACAACTAAATTGTTCAATAAGATGTGCTTTTTTGTTTTCAAGGCATCTGTTTGGTACTCTCCCTAGGTTAGGGAGGATCCCAAAATCATCACATCTCCCACTGCTTGCTAATTTTTCAGTTTCACCATTGTGAAGGAACTAGATGCACCTTAGCATATAAAGATATAAATACTTTATTTATCATATATGGTCATGTACAGGAAGCTTTTCCAATTTATGCATAGTACAGACAAGTACACAGTGTTTTCAGCAAGTTTAAAGGTTACTACGTGTTGAAAGGTAGAAATAAAAAAACAGATATGGGCTGACCTACACAAAGCAAGTGTGGAGAAGGATAGCACAGCCTTTTGGAGAGTGGTAAAATCTCCTTTCCTGAATGTAGAAAAATACCCTGCAATAGAACTTGCCATTGAGGAAGCTCGTTGGGTGGAACATTTCGCTAATATCTTTGGTAAAACCAGGGAGGAGGATGCTACAATTGTAAATACCAAGGCCCTTATTTATGAAAAGTGACGCATCTCTGCGCATGCGCAAGGATTTGTCACAATTCTGTACGACCCGCTGCGTCACTATTTTGCGACGCCGATGCGTCAAATTAATGCAATGGCGCATCGTGTCGCAAGTGACGCCGAAAGTAGAAAAAAAGTGACGCAGACGCTGCCGTCTTGACGTAACGAAAAGTCACGCAACTGCCGGAAAAGTGCCGTAAGTCAGAATCATGGTTCTGACGCAAGGCTACGTCGCCCTGCGCCACTTTCACGTTGCGTCAGATTCCGGGAAAACGACAAAAATACACGCATCCATCTCCCAATTCTCCCGCAAAGTGAAAAATAGCTACCATGGAGCATGAAGGAGGCAGCAGCAGTCAAGGGAACCTCCCACATGGCAGCCAGGATGCCTAGCCTGAAACACAGGGAAAGAGGAAAAGGAAAGTAAATTTCAGTGGTGAGGAGAACGACATACTCATCAATGAGGTGACAGACCACCAACACCAGCTTTTTGCAAGTTCAAAGTTGCCATTATCAAAAAAAGAGGCCATTTGGCAGTCCATATTGAGAAAGGTCAACTGTGTGGCCCAATCAAAGAGGACAGTGATTGACATTAAGAAACGCTGGAATGACATCAAGCGCAGGACAAAAGAAAAAATGGCGCAAAATCGCAAGGAAGCAATGCTGACAGGAGGAGGCAGCCCAGCCCAACAGGAAGAGCGGGATGCCCTTGAGGAGTGGGTTGCGACGGTCATCCCAGACGAGTTGGTGGTAGGAATTGCAGGACAGGACAGGACAGTACACAGCATGAGGAACCGCAAGACACACAGGGTAAGTTCCTACAAGGGGCAATGTTGCAAACAAGGTAATGTTGTGCAGTGCATAAACTAAGGTGGCTGGCTGAATTACTGACGTGTTGTGGAAAGAGAAGTCATGCATGTCATTAACTGTGAAGTGTCTCTCAAATGTATTGTACCTTGGACATGCAGATGTCTCATGTTTAAAACATACACCCATGTAAATCTAAAAACATATTTCAAAAGTGTAGTCCTAGCCCACTGGCACACCTGACAATTGCCACACGCAGGTGCAAATATAAAGCAACCCTTATGAAATACCAATCACACAACACCCTGCAACAGACCGAGTTTAACACATTTATAACCTGGACTGCTACCACTGAGCTGCCAGGATGTAACTGTGATTTGATTATGTACTGGTGGCACAATGTGCCACAGGCACTATAATAGGCCAGAGACAGCCATGTTACATAGTACAGCATATTATGTAATTGTCATCATTCCCACATTAAAGTGTGAGAAAGTGGAATTCCAGGGCTGTTGCTGGGTGTGTACCCAGAAACATCCATGTCCAATTGACAATGCCCAATAGCAAAGTCAAACAGTAACTATTACGCTGCGCAACAAACATATGCATCCCCAGGGTCTGTGTAAGGCATGCACAACCAGAAAAAATATTATCTGTCCCCTCTTCGATATCCCCTACATATAGGTGTTGCATCCAAGTGGACACATAGACAGAGGAAAAATCATCTGATGACTGCTTCATGCAGGAATGTGTCCCTTCCATGCACACAAACAATGATCCCTTGCACCGCAGGACCCCCTGCAACATGGTGCAAGTTTGCCTGGGTAGGCGCATGGCAAGCATTGTGCAGGACAGGTAAGCCCAATAATGAGCCCCTACTGATAGTTACCCAATGCTGGCCCAAAATCTTTAATTGTTGTACTTTGTGCATGATGGTTTCAGCTACATTATCTGCATATGGAAAGCTAAGTACTCAGGAATGTTAGTGAGCATGTGAAGCCCTGTGCCACATTATACATGCATCATGCATAACGTATGCAGGGTGGGTCTGCACATCCAATAAAAAGTCTTAGTAGTGGTGCTGTGCAATCCATCTAATTTCTGTAAATAAAATAGCATCTGGCATGTGTGTCAGTACCTCACACCTGCATCATGGTAGGTGTAAGGGTGAGGCAGTGCCACAGGGAGAGGCTCGCACCAAGGCTTGCTGTACTTGAATGATGCTCCTGACATGACAGCATCAATGCATGACTAAAGCACTAACCAGCTACGTCTGGATGAATGACGTATATAACATGAATAGCAACATGTAGTGTCACACAGTGAATAGAGCACATCCATGTTGTCACGAGAATGGCCAAAACATAAGTGTACCAATGGTGTTGTTGCAGTGATACAACACCTAACATCAATAGTGTGCAGGAATGTGCACCATCTCATCGATGGACTCCATTCATGCCCTGTGCCTATGCTTGAACTGCAGCACACCTATATTGCAAGTGGCGCAGTCCAGCTGCAAAACATTCAGCAAATATTCACCATAGTGCATTATGCAAATGGATCCTCAGCCACTCTGCAGCACTGTTTGTGCATCTAAAGTGCCAATAATGTATTCTCACATTAGCAAGCTGTAGCATACCGATGACAGCAACTGCTTACGAGTGATAGCAACTTGTATGTCAATGGCCTTGCATGTCCCAACAAAATTATGGCAATGACATGCAAGGTAGGCGTTCCATATCAAAATATTGCAAACAATCTAACTAACTGCACCTCGCAAATTAGCAAGGCTGTCACAGACACGCAAAGAAACAAGCAAACTCACATGAATGCACATTAACTGCTGGAATGTAAGGCCAGAACATACCTGTCCCTAAGGAAGGTGACAATTTGTGGGACAACATCTATGCTTGGGCCTGGTACTGGACAGTGCTGCAAACAAGGTTTCAGGGTTGCCCTGTGACAAAGATACACTGTAGGAATGTAAACCAACAATAATATTGTGTGCATTCCTATGGCCCAACCATGAAAAGTGTTGCTGCAAGAAGGCAGTGAGGCAACACTTCTCACCATGTCCCCCCTTGCAATAGCATGGATGTACAGTACTCACTGGACATTGCTCCATGAGGCAAGTAATGACTGATCCATCTGAAATCATTATGTATGTGTATGCACAACCATGACGCAACTCCAGCAATGCATTGTGGTAGCCTATCCCAATGGCACTGCCCCACCTTCATGCCTGCCATGAGGCAGGGGGAAAGTACTGACGCAAGGACATTCACAAGGGGTGCAGAAATGATGGTGTCATTTGAGATCCTAACAGTGGTAGTTGTGTGCTGTAGTGTCACAAGTATTTAAGCATTGGTGGACTGTCATTGCACAAGGAGTTGATGAGATGTCATGCAGTGTCCTTGCTCCAGCTGCAAGAGGGTGCAAGGATGGCGGTGGTGTCTGCTGGTCAAGTCCCATATGTAGGCTGTGGGGTTTTAGGTTTAAACCTATAATAACTGATAAAACCCCACTGAATGAAAAATAGCCCTCACCGGTGAAAACATATAAACACTGAAAAAACACCTGCACAACCTCAAACTAAATGCCATTCAAAGAAAGGAAAAAGAAAGTGAAAGTCATTTTGTTCTTACTGAAGGGGTCAATAAAATGTAACTCTGTTATTCAAGCTAGCAGTAAGAAAGACTGGCTAACGTTATTCTGCTTGAATTTTGTTCTTTAGGGATGCCACTAAAATATTGTTTCTTCTTCCTTTTACTTTTTTCAGTTTTATGGCCTTTGGTCTAAAGATGCACGGTTTAGTTTCACATTTTAGGTTTCGTTTAATTATTTTATAAACTGTAGAGAATTAGGACATATCAAACTCACATTTGATATTTTGGCTGTATTTGATTCTTTCACTGATAGGTAAAGTGGCTAGTTTCATAAAAATCTTTCCTAATATGTGTCATCACATTTGCCCACAGAGAATGGGTAAAAACCCTTAATACATCAGACCATAGTTTCTAGTGGGTCAGTATTGATAGTAGGTGAATTGCCAACACCTTCGGCTTTAAACTTTAAATTTAAGGTATAGTGACAAGTACATATATCACCAAGCATCTGGCATAGTGGTGAAAACGTAACACCAGACTTTTGGAAAACATGGAACGCAGTGTCACTTGTTATGCTCTGCAAAAAAGGTTCTTTCCAAGTTCAACAAAGATTGGAGTGATATTGTTTGTATTTGTAGTGATTCAGCTACGTATATAAAAAAAATTGTGTGATGACCTGTCAAAATTGATACCCGAGCTGAAGTGATTCCCTGTAGTAGATCCTTGCCACTTGTTAGATGGTATGCTGAAAGCATCTTTACAATCTTCAGAGTTCATAAGGGATGCTATTGACTTTTTAGTCCATTCTGGTGCACTGTTTTCTTATGCCCAGGAACTAAAACGCAAATATTTATCATTTTGTGCTTTATGTGGCATCAAAGAAAGAGTCATCCAAACTGTGCCCCTTAGCTGACGGTTCTCAGCCCAAGGGGCTATGAATGCTGAGAGGGCCTTTTCACAGACGTTTACATGGGAAGGAAAGCGCAAGTGCACATGACCAAAGGCTCACTGAAGAAGTATTGTATGGTGTACTACAATAATATTAATTTGCAAAAATCTCTTTGGAACTCATATACACGATAAGTACACTGTCTATATACCATGTTCTTTCAGTGCAGAAAGCAAGCAATGATAAAAGCAAAACGTTCCATAAACACCGGAAAAACACTTTTTCTGTTGTTTTTAGTGGCGTGAAAATGTGTAACTGCTGATAAATACTGTTTTTTAAGATATTGAAAACACTGGAAAAAAAACACCAGAATTTACCAAAAATAGAAACTGAAAACAGGACAGCCTACCCATATGTCATGAATCCAATGATGATAGTGCCAGGAGAGTCTGAAGTCTGGGCTGAATCAGAAGTACCTGCTGCTGTAGTACATGTACTTAACCGTGTCCTGTTCAGTGGTATGTTGAGGTCCCTTGATGCTTGTGTCTGATGTCAGTGAATTTACCCAGGAGGTGTTGGTGGTCTGGTAACTTTTCCTGCTGAGGTGGAACTTGAGGTCATCGAGAGGGATGCTGTCTGTGGATGTGAGACACTGGGGTGCAATGAGGTCCACAATGGTGTTTGAGAATGGGGCACATGGCCTGGGTGCCCTGCACATGAGTGTGCTGCTGAGTATGGCCATGGGCCTGGTCAGGATAATGTAGTTGCCGTAGTACATGGTCATCCTTGGCACATCAGAGTGCCTGCTCATTCTGAGTGTACCAGTGTATGGGTTTTCAATGCCTCTACCATGATTGTCGTGCTGCCTTCTGCAGGTGACACAGAAGTTGTCAGTGACAGTGATGGCGATGTCTGGAGCAGAGGTTGGTCTTGGCAGGTGAGGTGGCGTACAGGGTTGATGGTGAGGAGGTTGCTGCCATTGTATTGTGATTCAGAAAAGGGGGTGGTGATGAACAGAGTGTCTGAATTAAGCAGACCACTCTTACCCAGTCCAAAGATCAGGGCTTGATCCATCACCGTTATTTAGCTCACTGCCCCATCCCAGCTCAGAACCTGGCTATATGCAAATTAGTCTGTCCCTGGCCCAGTGCATCATGGGAACAGGGCAGACCAAACTACCAAGCCAATTCTTCACCAGAAAGGAGACAAGCTTCCGGGGACCGGTTTCTGCCATTTCAGGCGTCGTCGGCCCGGCTTGCTTGAATCCTGATGGAGCAGTGAGCAAGGGACTCATGTCTGAGTATACCCTTCCACGCTTATGGTGGACAAAATGATTCAGAAAAGGGGGTGGTGATGAACAGAGTGTCTGAATTAAGCAGACCACTCTTACCCAGTCCAAAGATCAGAGCTTGATCCATCACCGTTATTTAGCTCACTGCCCCATCCCAGCTCAGAACCTGGCTCTATGCAAATTAGTCTGTCCCTGGCCCAGGGCATCATGGGAACAGGGCAGACCAAACTACCAAGCCAATTCTTCACCAGAAAGGAGACAAGCTTCCGGGGACCGGTTTCTGCCATTTCAGGCGTCGTCGGCCCGGCTTGCTTGAATCCTGATGGAGCAGTGAGCAAGGGACTCATGTCTGAGTATACCCTTCCACGCTTATGGTGGACAAAATGATTCAGAAAAGGGGGTGGTGATGAACAGAGTGTCTGAATTAAGCAGACCACTCTTACCCAGTCCAAAGATCAGGGCTTGATCCATCACCGTTATTTAGCTCACTGCCCCATCCCAGCTCAGAACCTGGCTATATGCAAATTAGTCTGTCCCTGGCCCAGTGCATCATGGGAACAGGGCAGGCCAAACTACCAAGCCAATTCTTCACCAGAAAGGAGACAAGCTTCCGGGGACCGGTTTCTGCCATTTCAGGCGTCGTCGGCCCGGCTTGCTTGAATCCCGATGGAGCAGTGAGCAAGGGACTCATGTCTGAGTATACCCTTCCACGCTTATGGTGGACAAAATGATTCAGAAAAGGGGGTGGTGATGAACAGAGTGTCTGAATTAAGCAGATCACTCTTACCCAGTCCAAAGATCAGGGCTTGATCCATCACCGTTATTTAGCTCACTGCCCCATCCCAGCTCAGACGACGACGACGCCTGAAATGGCAGAAACCGGTCCCCGGAAGCTTGTTTCCTTCCCATTATAAGAATTGGCTTGGTAGTTTGGTTTGCCCTGTTCCCATCATGCACTGGGACAGGAACAGACTAATTTGCATATAGCCAAGTTCTGAGCTGGGATGGTGCAGTGAGCTAAAAAACAGTGATGGATCAAGCCCTGATCTTTGGACTGGGTAAGAGTGGTCTGCTTAATTCAGGCACTCTGTTCATCACCACCCCCTTTTCTGAATCATTTTGTCCACCATAAGCGTGGAAGGGTATACTCAGATGTGAGTCCCTTGCTCATTGCACCATCAGGATTCAAGCAAGCCGGGCCGACGACGCCTGAAATGGCAGAAACCGGTCCCCGGAAGCTTGTTTCCTTCCCAGTATAAGAATTGGCTTGGTAGTTTGGTTCGCCCTGTTCCCATCATGCACTGGGACAGGAACAGACTAATTTGCTTATAGCCAAGTTCTGAGCTGGGATGGTGCAGTGAGCTAAAAAACGGTGATGGATCAAGCCCTGATCTTTGGACTGGGTAAGAGTGGTCTGCTTAATTCAGGCACTCTGTTCATCACCACCCCCTTTTCTGAATCATTTTGTCCACCATAAGCGTGGAAGGGTATACTCAGATGGGAGTCCCTTGCTCATTGCACCATCAGGATTCAAGCAAGCCGGGCCGACGACACCTGAAATGGCAGAAACCGGTCCCCGGAAGCTTGTTTTCTTCCCAGTATAAGAATTGGCTTGGTAGTTTGGTTTGCCCTGTTCCCATCATGCACTGGGACAGGAACAGACTAATTTGCATATAGCCAAGTTCTGAGCTGGGATGGTGCAGTGAGCTAAACAACGGTGATGGATCAAGCCCTGATCTTTGGACTGGGTAAGAGTGGTCTGCTTAATTCAGGCACTCTGTTCATCACCACCCCCTTTTCTGAATCATTTTGTCCACCATAAGCGTGGAAGGGTAGACTCAGATGTGAGTCCCTTGCTCATTGCACCATCAGGATTCAAGCAAGCCGGGCCGACGACACCTGAAATGGCAGAAACCGGTCCCCGGAAGCTTGTTTCCTTCCCAGTATAAGAATTGGCTTGGTAGTTTGGTTTGCCCTGTTCCCATCATGCACTGGGACAGGAACAGACTAATTTGCATATAGCCAAGTTCTGAGCTGGGATGGTGCAGTGAGCTAAAAAACGGTGATGGATCAAGCCCTGATCTTTGGACTGGGTAAGAGTGGTCTGCTTAATTCAGGCACTCTGTTCATCACCACCCCCTTTTCTGAATCATTTTGTCCACCATAAGCGTGGAAGGGTATACTCAGATGTGAGTCCCTTGCTCATTGCACCATCAGGATTCAAGCAAGCCGGGCCGACGACGCCTGAAATGGCAGAAACCGGTCCCCGGAAGCTTGTTTCCTTCCCAGTATAAGAATTGGCTTGGTAGTTTGGTTTGCCCTGTTCCCATCATGCACTGGGACAGGAACAGACTAATTTGCATATAGCCAAGTTCTGAGCTGGGATGGTGCAGTGAGCTAAAAAACGGTGATGGATCAAGCCCTGATCTTTGGACTGGGTAAGAGTGGTCTGCTTAATTCAGGCACTCTGTTCATCACCACCCCCTGTTCTGAATCATTTTGTCCACCATAAGCGTGGAAGGGTATACTCAGATGTGAGTCCCTTGCTCATTGCACCATCAGGATTCAAGCAAGCCGGGCCGACGACACCTGAAATGGCAGAAACCGGTCCCCGGAAGCTTGTTTCCTTCCCAGTATAAGAATTGGCTTGGTAGTTTGGTTTGCCCTGTTCCCATCATGCACTGGGACAGGAACAGACTAATTTGCATATAGCCAAGTTCTGAGCTGGGATGGTGCAGTGAGCTAAAAAACGGTGATGGATCAAGCCCTGATCTTTGGACTGGGTAAGAGTGGTCTGCTTAATTCAGGCACTCTGTTCATCACCACCCCCTGTTCTGAATCATTTTGTCCACCATAAGCGTGGAAGGGTATACTCAGATGTGAGTCCCTTGCTCATTGCACCATCAGGATTCAAGCAAGCCGGGCCGACGACACCTGAAATGGCAGAAACCGGTCCCCGGAAGCTTGTTTCCTTCCCAGTATAAGAATTGGCTTGGTAGTTTGGTTTGCCCTGTTCCCATCATGCACTGGGACAGGAACAGACTAATTTGCATATAGCCAAGTTCTGAGCTGGGATGGTGCAGTGAGCTAAAAAACGGTGATGGATCAAGCCCTGATCTTTGGACTGGGTAAGAGTGGTCTGCTTAATTCAGGCACTCTGTTCATCACCACCCCCTTTTCTGAGCCATTGAATTGTTGCAGTGTCCAAGAGGAATAATCCTTAGTGCAGAGTGTGGACCTGAGCCAGTCAGATGCAAACAGCGTAGACTATGGTTGCCTTTGTGTATTGAGATGACCATTACAATGCAGGCAGTACAATGTCAACAATGCAACGCATGTGTTGCAAAATATCATTTCAAAATACGTCATTGTGACCACAATTATGTTGTGATGTAAGTACTTCATGTGGTTATGTGTGTCAGTAGTCAAAAAATAAATTAATGTGATAAATGTACAAAATATGTAAAATGTTGTGCATTTTTGTGTCAATTAAGAACATGTGGGTGTCTCATGGGGTAAAATATGGCTCAATTCTTATTTGTATTGATGTACATCATGAGAAATAGGGGGTGAAATGTTGTAAAATATTACAAATGGTGTGTATATTTGTTTTGCTAATGAAAAATGGTGTGTGCATTACTCTCAAATCTGACTCCACTGTGTGTTTCGTGGTTGCTCATAAAGGATTTTCATGCTTCATGTCTGGGTGTGTGGTGACAAGGATAGTTTGGGGATGCACTCACTTAAGTTTGAACAGTGTACTGAAAGTCTCCGCTGTGCAACACCTACTCTACAGTTGCAACATGCCTAGTATTAAAAATTAATTCAATGGAATGTGATGTCATGGCATGTTTTGCTAATATGTATGTGCCTTTGGCACAAGAGTGGTACACCTGCTCTGCATGGGGGCACAGTGGCAAACATTGACAATTGCGGGGGTGGACAGCTGTGAGTTTGGAAATGCAGGAAATAACAATGAATGGCGTATGGATGCGGGGATGTGTGTGTGAGCGGGTGCTGCAAAATATATATTGCGGGAAGTCTTACTTCAAAGCTGTGTCCCATGTCTCTGGAGCTCATGCAACCCTGCCTTTGTGTCACGGAAAAGGAATTAGGCAGCCAGGCTCCCTACCCTGAGTCAATCACAACACTGTGAAGTGCTGGTGTGACTGGTAATTGGAAATGGGATAAGTCATGCAGCCACATGCTGGAGTGATGGCCATGTTTGCCATGGAGGCTGAAATGCAGCCTGCATAGCAAACATGGAAGTGGGTATTACTGCTCAGGTCATAATGGGTGGCACCTGAGTCATCTTGCCAATCTGCACACGCCCCACCTCATATTAGATCTGTCCTACCCACCCTCCCATGCCTTGAGGAGACATAGCATGATCACATCAGTCACTTATCCCTTGTGTCTTCATTAGAAGTTAGTTCATTGCTCTCATCTGAGCCCACACTCCACATATTTTAAATATTCTACCACTAAGGACCCCACCTCTGTCTTCATGTGTTCTGGCATCACAGAATATTGTACCTCACACTTACCCTACTCAATGTCAGCCGCTGTGCAAGCGCACAGCAGACGCATGCACATGGTGTGCTGAAGGCACGCCTAAGGCAAGTCTGTATGCGCACATCTGTGTCTCAAACACAAACATTTCCAGTAACAACTGATCTAGAGTCACTCACTTATGCAGCTCCGCCACCCTCCATGCACTCACACATGGAAAACATCGGAGACTGACAACAGGCCTTGGCAAACATGACCCACAGCCATATCACCTGCCTACACTGCTGACAAAGCTCAACCACCACCCTGGTCTCAAACACAGCCAACGCCAGCGTTTCAGCAAGTGAACTTCACACCTGGATACACAACTGCGCATACCAGCCCTCCACCCTCTGCAAGCCTGACAAACAGCACTACAGGGACACCGCATGGTACAGCACTGATTTCTCAGAAGCAAGACGCACCAGCAGATACCTTGGGAAGAACTGGATAAACACCAAGACACCTGACATTTTTTTTTTTTTCTCAGTCAGAATATCTTTATTCGACTTATTCCAAGTCATACAAAGAAACAGAAAACAATAAAACGAGACAAACATATGACATAACATGGAAAGCGTACTTAACCATCCAGTTACCTAAAAAGCATCAACCTAGAAGCACATTATAAATACTATATACAAATTTTAAAAAGGTACATTTTATATAAAAAGATGCATCTTATCCCATAAAAGGAACATTTTTAGGACAGAGTTTGGCCAACAGCTTTTACCCTTGCGGCTGCCACTAAAAATTTTGCAATACTAAAGGTAGTGCGAGGATTTGTCAAAAGCTGTAAATAGAGCAGCGCGGGGCGCACCTGTGTGAACCCTGCTTCTTTCAAGATGGGGAGCAAGTATTTTTTTCTCTGCTCATGAAACAGGCTACAAAACATGACAAAGTGCATTGTGTCCTGCACAGAAAAATTGTCACAGCTGCAAGGGGCGGCTTGTTCCGGCTTCTGCCAACAGTTAAAAGAACCAAGGTGAAAATGTAAAAGATTAAACCTAAATTTAATTAATAAAAACCTATGATAAGGGATTGTGACGAAGCTGAGGTAAGGTGCAAGATGGGGTACACTTACCAAAAGGTAGTGGGCCCTGACTGCTGGTTTCTGCAGTTCAACTGCCTCGCGGCACGCATCTTTCCTTTCATAGAATAACTTTTTTATGTGGCCTATATCTTGAGCCATGATTTTTTCTGGGCAAAAGAAAAGTTCTGGACGACCCAAATCCGTAAATGATTTAATCAGATAGTCCAGCCATGGGATTTTGCTATGTTTGTCCAATGACTGGACGTCCTTCAAGATCCTGTGATTCAATGGGAGATCTTCATTTAACCACATTTTCATCCACAGGGTCAGGGGCGCTAAACTCAATAGGTCTGACAAATACGGTAAACCCACCTCCTTGTGAATGGAGTAGGTTGGGGTTGACTGGGGGACAGATAAGAGAGATCTAATAAATCTGTTTTCGGCTCTCTGGATGGGGTCAAGATTTACATATCCCCACAGGGGAGATCCATATAGAGCAATGGCCACAGGTTTACAATTGTAAATTTTTAACATTGCTTCCATGGGTCTAGCTCCCAACTTGCCCGCAAAACCTAAGAGAGCTGAGGCGGATCTAGTTACCGCCAATCGTTTTGCGCTTATCTGTGGACCCCACGTCCCTTTATGGTCGAACAGAACGCCCAGATAGGGAAATGTGGTAACCTTGGAGACTGGAACCCCACTGCAAAAGAATGATTTATGGCTTTTTTTGGCACGATCGCGGCCCATGACCATCGTGTGCGATTTAGACACATTAACCTTAAGGTCCAATTTCTCCATAAAGGAGCCAAAGGCGTTCAGGAGAACCTGAAGACCGATACCAGTGCGGGCAATCAACACGGCATCATCCGCGTACAGGAGTGCCGGGATTTGGACATCTCCTGCACGTGGAACATCCGTGCCCCTACCTCGCAGGTATGCCCCCAGGCCGTTAATATAGATGGTGAAAAGCGTGGGGGCCAAGATGCAACCTTGCCGTACCCCTTTTGAGGATTTAAATAAAGGGGTGCACCTGCCGTTGTTAGACACTCGAACAGCTGCAAAAAGCTCCTGATGCAGAGTGGCCATAAACATGACCAAAGCTTCATCAATGCCCAGTTCCAATAGGCTCGACCATAGTTTGGACCTATTAACGAGGTCAAAAGCCGAGGAGAGGTCCATAAATGCTAAGAACACGGAACCCTCCTTGGCCACCGTATACTTAGAAATGAGTAAGTGCAAATTAATGCATTGCTCAATGGTGCCTTTTCTTTCTCTAAAACCATATTGCAGTTCAGACAGCCCACCACAGCCCTCAACATTCTCCCTTAATCTGTGTAAAAGGACTCTACCCAAAACTTTTACGGTTGAGTCCAAAAGTGATATGGGTCTATAAAATGCTGGGTCGTCCCGCTGACCTTTGTTTTTGTAAATGGGGACGATAGTAGATATTGCCCAGGATGCGGGAGCTGAGTTGTCAATAACAGCATTAAACACATTACACAAAACGTTCGACCACAGTTTAGGCGAGTGCATAAAAAAGTCAGCCGGGACTCCATCTGGTCCAGGTGCCTTGTGTTTTGTAGTTGCCTTGAGTGCTTTTTCTACTTCTTGTGGGTTAAAGACGATAGGATGTGCGGCCCCGTTGGACAATAAACCCTTATTAATGCCCTCATCCACTTCGTCACCCCCATATACACTTTTAAAGAAAGACAGCCATTTATCATCAGTAATCACGCAGTCCATGGGTACATTACTGTCTTCAGAGAATAGGGGCTGCTTGATGATCTCCCAAAATCTCCTACTGTCCTTCAACACTGCCGCTGACAGGAGGTTTTCCCATGTTTCGCGTTTGATGGATTCTTTACAATTTTTTATGGCTGTCTTATAAGCTTTCCTTAGCCTCACGATGTCATCTGTTGCCCTCGGTACAATTTTTAGAGCCACCATCAGATCTCTGTGGGCCTTCGAGCATGCTGAGTCGAACCATCGCTTGTGTCCTTGAGATCCCTGAATAGGTTTAGCTAAAAGCTCGTTAGAGACCTGGACACATATCTCCTCAAAAGCTGCTACAATCTGTTTCCCTTGAGCGTCCGAATTCTGACAAAGCTCAACCTGATCTTTGATTTTAGGGAGGCATTTTTTGTAGAAATTGTCCGGAATCACTTTTGCCCACTTCACTCTTCTATCTTGGTCGGTGGTCCTCAGGGGGTGTGAGGCTTTTACGATTGATGGTGATGCACCCATCTGGGCTCCCCAGGCCACTTCCAATAATACTGGGTTGTGATCGCTATAATGAGTTTCTATTGTGCGGTAAGCAATGGTCCGATTAAAGATATCAAGCGAGACAAAAATATAGTCTATCACCGTTCCATGGTTGCCGCCGATAAAAGTTGGCATTCTCAAACCATAGTCAGGTTCGAAAAGATTGTAGTTTGCAAGTAGATCTTCAAGCTCTTGCCCCTCAGCAGAATGTTCAAAGTGAGGTCCTAATGGTACCGCATCATCCACTTCATCAACTTCTATTCCCTTACAGTTTAAATTGCATAAATGAATATTAAAATCACCTAGTAAAATGAACTCAGAGGCAAATGCGATATTCTGTGAGACTTTGTTTAAAATACTGTCCAGACTAGCAATGTTGCGGCCGGCGTAGTCACTATTCCCAGAATTGTAAAAATTAACATATAAAGTCCTGCTAGTTTTACTGATCACCCTTTCAACTATTAAGATATTATCAGAGTCAGAGGTGATCTGCCTATAGCTTCCTTTTAGGTTCAGAGCAAAAAAGAACGCCAAACCCCCTTTAGCCCTGCCCGTTCTGCTGGGGACTGCGGGTCTTATAAAGCTGGTGAACCCATCCCACCAAATGTTGCTGGATGTGACCCAAGTTTCTTGCAGAGCAATGATATGATGTTTTGAAATAAAGCTCCGCCAGACAGGGTCCTGACTTTTGGCATTTAATCCTGCTACATTCCAGCTTATGATCTTACACGAATCAATAATTACACTTGGCTCATTTGGCTCATTTCCACCCTCGGAGTCTCCTTCCAGTAAATCTTGCGATAGAAGTACCTCTCTAATTTCCCCATGACCGCGACACTGTGTGTCCTCTCCGATGGCACCCGGTTTCACACCGGCCACGAACCCAGATAGATTTAGTTGCTGGATAGGATTTATAGATAAATGAGGGTCGGCCACTACCTTAAACGATAGAAAACTAGAGTGATCTTCAATATTAAAACCGCCACTACTAGTTTTTGGGTTGCTGGGCCCCACACGTTCCTGATCCGCTCCTGTTGCAAGTCAATCACAGGTGTTTAGGTCAGATAGGGGGCCAAATCTATTTCCTGTGGCGAAACCCCACACGGATGGATTAGGTGGCTGAAACTGTCCGTTTTGAGCTAGATTCCAGATGGGGTGTGAGGTATTTGGGTGGAACAAAAATGGATCCGATCTCTGCCACCGTGTGGGCCTTAAACCCCGCTCACTATGGTCGTATCCCAAGGGATCCGGCCCCCACCCGTTTGTTCTTAACTCATACGGGTGACCAAACTGATGATTTTGCTCATGCGGGTAACTAGATCTTCCTAAATCCCGATGTACTATCGGCTGAAACCACTCGGTTGGATGTCGCAATCTAGTGGCCCTCCCCCAGCAGCTGGTATTAATGGGCTTATGTTGCCTGGTGGTATTAGGCAAAGTAGCAGCCTGAATCTCATCATAGAAGAACTTGAGAGTCAGTGGAATTATAGAGCCACTGCGGCGTTGTGGTGGGAACACGTTGTTCAGAATGTCTGGGAGGACTTCGGCATTAGCAAAATTTAAAATGACACAATCGCCTTTGTACTTTTTAGGCTTACTGCCAATCCAAGATACCCTCCTGGTCAAAACTATGTCCCCAGCCAGTTTGTCTAGCCCTTCTTGAGCCATATACATATTATTTGAAAGCCAATGTAAAGCTTTGTCTTTTAGACCTTGATTAGACTCTGTTTTATCTTGTGAAAGGACTGGGACGTTAGCCAACACCAAAACTACCGGTGAGGCTTCCACAATAAATTCTACTGAGGCAGTCTCTTGGTGCGCTACCACTGTTGCGGCAGTTACACTGGTGTGGGAGACTCCAGTTTCGACATTCTGATCCATAACAGGTGGTGATAGCAATGAAGGAGAAGGTGCCAGCCCTTGTTGGATGTTCTGAATGGGCTGTAGGTTACTTTCAGTGGGGATATCCTCCTCGTCCGTGGCTATTAAGTCTGTGACAAGGGAAGATAGGTTCTCTACCTCCTTAGCCAGACCACTATGCACCCCACTCAACTTCCTCACTTCAGCAGTTAATTTATCCACTTTCCCGATCAGAGGTTTGATTATAGTCCTAATTTTGATATCTATCATATCTTGGATCCTGTTGAAAAGGTCATCATCAATGATACGTTTAGACTCGGAATCTGCCTCAAGGACAGTATGTTTGCCCGACCGCCTAGAAGGAGGGGTGGCAGGCTTTTTTCGACCTAATTGTTTCCCCCCTCGTTTCGTAGGAAGCTTTCTACACGCTCTAACCGCGCGTGTTTCTGGCTGCGGGGATTGTTGATCTTCGTCCAAAGGGGCTATCTGGCTGTTTGAATCAATGAGGGCATTGTCTGATAAGTCTATTAAATCAGTTCTACCCGTCGAGGGCTCAGGATCATCAATAGCCTCAATAAAGTTATCTAAAGATTCAGAATCAGCTAAAATAAGCGGAGGATTGTCTAGCAATGAGTCAGACATTGCAGTGCTTACTGCACTTGTTGATGGACTATCTGCGGGCAACACCGGTGATTGACTTAGGCCCAGAGATTGCCTTCGCTTATTATTAATGCTACTGACAACTTGGACGAGATACGAATCTAAAGTATTCAAAGTTTCAACTGGGGCAGATACCAGTTTTTTCCCCATGCTCTGGGCTGTGACTCAGAAAGGCAATCAGTAAATAGCAATAGCACGATATAGTGAGAAGGTCATACGGCAGCGATGTAGTAACAAAGGATGTTCTCTATACAGTGGACTATGCCAAATATCAAACAGGGACACAGTACCTTGATATCCACGCGATAGATGTCAGGGGAATAGCCTTGCCTGGCCTTCTCGTGCCTCGGAGGGCCTTAGAAGACACCTGACATGTCCAACACATACATGGACGCAATGACGGACTACCACAAATAAATACTCTAAGATTCCGAAAATTACTGCAAACTCGTCAAGGTCAAGCATGAATACACCAACCTATGCAGCAAAGCTACAGACATCACCCTGGCACTACAGCTCTGTGATAAGTGTGCAACAAAGTTCCACCTAAAGTTAAAAAATAGACAACAACAACTTTGCCGTACACACGAGATGCCACAGGCAGCACCACGCAAACCCCTCCCAACACAACAGCCATACTACCATCCCCACCGGGACACCAGTCACAGCTGAATGCACCCCCTCGACCATGAGATACATCCACTTGTGGGATCACATAGAGCCCTGCCCTTATCACATCAACAACAGCGCCAAGATCACCCTATTCACACCCACAGATGACATCCGCACCCTCCGGGACCAAGAGCCATGAGTGGGCTCCGACACAGACTCACACCACACAGTATTCGCCTCACTACATGATGCTGGATTACAAGGAACACCGCTTGACTGGATCATTCATCCCAGCAAGAGGTCAAAGGATCAGACTGACAACCTTCCTCTCCAAAAACACGTAAATTCAATGCTGAATGCCAGAGGGTCCATCAATGTGCCTGACCCTCTTCAATATCAACAGGGCTGCCTCAGCGCCATTTGAAACCAACACGGCCTCAACATCGTATCCATTGCTAATGACACACAGCTCACCCTCTCTCACACCTAAGACTACACCACCCCCAGACTTGAAATACATTGAGGAATGCATGACGTTGTAGTCTGCATGAACCACAGCTGCATGAAGACAAATTCAGAGAATACAGAAGTCTGTGTCCTTGGAAACACTCCTTCAGCATGCAACAACACCTGTTGGATCTCCCACTCTGATGTGAGGGGGCTGCCGCTACCGCTCAAAGAGACAGGTCTTGAGGAGTCTTCTGAATGCGAGTAGGTCCTGGGTCTGCCATAGGTGGGCAGGGAGGGTGTGCCAGGTCTTGGCGGTGAGGTAGGACAAGGATCTGCTGCTGGAGGTTGGTCATAGCATGCGGTGGACAGTGGTGAGGGGGAGGCTGGTGGAGCGGAGCTGGCGTGTGGGGGTGTAGAAGCTGAGTCTGCTGTACAGGTAGGCTGGTTCGGCCTAGTGGAGTGCTTTGTGGGGGTGGGTCAGGAGCTTGAAGGTGATCCACTTGCTGATGGGGAACCAGTGTAGGTCTCAAATTTGGGGGATGATGTGGCTGCGGTGGGGGTCGTTGACAATCATTTAGCCGTATGTGTATTGGATGCGTTGCAGTCGTTGTAAGTGTTTGGCTGGGAATCCTGTGTAGAATGCATTGCCGTAGTCCAGTCTGCTGCTGCTGAGGGCCTGTGTCACCGTTCTTTTTGTTTGGGGTGGGGATCCACTTGTAGATCCTGTATAGCATGCGGAGACTGTTGTAGCAGGAGGAGGAGATGGCGTTGACCTGCTCAGGCATGGAGAGGGAGGAGTAGTGGATGTATCGTAGGTTGCGTGCATGGTCAGTGGGTGTTGGTGCTGTTCCCAGTGTGGTTGCCCACCAGGAGTCGTCCCAGGCTGAGGGTGTGGGTCCGAGGATGAGGACCTCAGTCTTGTCCAAGTTCAGCTTCAGACTGCTGCTCCTCATCCAGTTGGTTAGGGACTTCAATCCCTCATGGAGGTTTGTTTTGGCTGTGTGTGGGTCCCTGGTGAGGGAGAGGATGAGCTGGGTGTCGTCAGTGTAGGAGATGATGTAGAGGTTGTGATGGCGAGCCACTTGTGCGAGGGGGACATGTACATGTTGAACAGCGTCGGGCTGAGGGATGATCCCTGGGGGACGCCGCAGATGATGTTGTTGGCGTTGGATTTGAAGGATGGGATTTTGACGCTCTGGGTTCTGCCGGCGAGTAAGGACGTGGTCCAGTCTAGGGCCTTCGATTGGATTCTGGATTCTTGGAGGTGTGTCTTCAGAGTGTGATGGCATACCGTGTCAAAGGCGGTTGACAGGTCCAGGAGCAAGAGGGCTGATGAGTCGCCGTCGGCTAGTTGGCGCCTGATGTTGTCTGTGGCGGAGATGAGGATTGTCTTGCTGCTGTATGTACGTCTGAATCCGGACTGGGACGGGTACAAGATGTTGGTGTCTTCCAGCTTGCGGCCCAATTGCATGTTGATGAATTTCTAGATGACCTTCGTTGGGAACGTGAGCAGGGAGATGGGCAGTGAGTCCTTGAGGGCCTTGGGTTCTGCCTTGTGCCTCTTGAGGAGGGCATTGCTTTTGGCGTGCTTCCATCTTTCAAGGAATGTTGCTGCATCGAAGAAGATGTTGATGAACTTGCGTAGTTTGTGTATGATGGCTGCGTCTGCTTCGTACAATATGTGGTGTGGTCACGGTACTGCTGGTGATCCAGAGTGTATGGAGTTGATGACCTTGTGTGTTGCGTCATCGTTGACGTTGTACCAGGAGGTGAGGCTGTTGGCGCTGGTGGTCCTCGCAGGGGAGGTGGAGTCTGTCATAGTTGGGGCGGTTGTGGTGTTGAAGCTGTCGTGGATGTCACCAAACGTGCGCTGGGAGAAGATGGACAGTGAGTCTCACAGTTCTTGTGAGGGTGGGATGTTGTTGGCGTTGGCGCAGGGGTTTGAGAGTCCTTTAACAATGCTGAAGATCTCTTTGCTGTCGTGTGCATTGGTATCCAGGCGGGCTCTGAAGGAGGATCTCTTGGCCAATATGTTGAGGTGCTGATGTATACAGGTGGCGTCCTTGTGGACAGTGTGGTTGTCCGGTGTGTGTCCGTGGAGCCATTTCTACTCCAGTTTCCAGCATGCACGTTGGTAGGTCTGGAGGTCGTCGGTGAACCAGGTGGCTCTGTTGCAGGCGTGGCTGTTGGAGGCTAACTTGAGTGGGGCAAAGGTGTTGGTGCAGTCCTAGATACACTGTCAGAGGTTTTGGGCTGTGGCGTCTGGGTTGGTGGGGTTGTTGTTTGTGTTCTGGGCGAGAGGGGTGACCAGCTGGTCTTCGTTGACTTGGACCCAGCATTGGCGAGGCAGCTGTTGGTTGCGGTGGTGTGTGGTTGATTTCATGAAGATGAAATTGATGCAGCGGTGGTCGTTCCAGTGGAGTTCAGTGGTGTGGTTGGATGCGATGTGGGTGCCTGTTGAGAAGACGGGGTACAGCTTGTGGCCGGTGGCGTGGGTGCGGTGCAGAGTTGTCTGAGGCAGGGTCTGGTGAGGTTGTTGATCAGTATGGCGGAGTTGGCGTTGTTCTTGTTCTTGAGGTGTAAGTTCAGGTCCCACAGGATGATGTAGTGCGTGGAGGCAAGTGCGTGGGTGCTGGCGAGGTCATTGATGGAGTTGCAGAACTGAGCACAGGGTTTGGGGTGCTGTAGACGAGTGTTCCTCTGAGGGTGGTGTTGGGGGTCGGTGTGGATCTTGAAGTGCAGGTGGTCGGCGGTGTTGAGGGTGTCGTCTT
Organism: Lissotriton helveticus; assembly: GCF_964261635.1. Lineage (NCBI taxonomy): Eukaryota > Metazoa > Chordata > Amphibia > Caudata > Salamandridae > Lissotriton > Lissotriton helveticus. The sequence goes on from NC_136061.1 coordinate 670,362,617, forward strand.
CATGAGTGACGACCTTGAGGGTGGACTTGTGGTCTATGGCGATTCATCCACCAATTCAGTCAGCGCAATTCCTGCGGGTGATCTTGTAGCTGTCTGGGATGTCTATGGTGATGTTGGTCGCAGAGGAGTTGTTCCACCAGGTCACGGTTAAGAAGCACACGTCTGGGGCGGAGGTGTCAAGCAGATCCAAGAGCCAAATGGGGTGTTTGCGTGCGGAGTGGGTGTAGTGGATTATGCATTGGAGGTGGCTGGGTCCAGTCCATGGAGGTTTGGTGGCTCAGTCGCATGTGAAGCTGCATGTGCCGCAGGAGAAGGGTCCAGTGTGTCTGTTTTTGTGGCAGCCTGGAAGCAAGTGTGGCTTTGGCCGGCATTGAGTGCGTTGAGGGTATAGGCGTAGTACTGGAGTCTGGTGTAGTGGCGTTAGTGGCCTCAAGGGGTCCTTGCGCTGGGCACGGTCCATGCGTGGATGGCCGCAGACTGGCTTGCTTAAGGTGTGCATTTGGTGCGCCAGCCACACAGCCGCGCAACTTCTGGTATATATGGGGATGTGGGAGGGAGGAGCAGCTGGTAGGCGGGAGCAGCAAGTGTGCATGGGGTGGTGAAACAGTGGCACAGAAAGCAAAATGGTGTGCAAAGAGGGTGAAAAACAGTTGCACAGAGGGCAGAAATGGGACACAGAAACAGTGGTTGAGCACACCTACCAGTGTGTACTCAGCAGCGGCAGCAGGGGCACACAGGCGGAGCTGCGTGTAGGTTGAGCAACATGCCAGGAGCAATCTGTATCTTTCCAATATAACGTCATTTGCATGAAAACACAGGAAATGGGTCACACACAAACAACACAGCCGTGATGGCTATGACAGGTGGGATGATGTGAGATGTTAAGAAATCCATGTGCCAATTCATCAGTAATTGTGGACTGATACCTGTTACACACATACAGAGTGCATAATGCCACTTGGACTTGCTACTGTGCTGGAATGTGTCTTCAATATCCACCAACAATACAGCCATCAGGACATGCACACAAGCTGAATGGTGCAAGTGTGCATGCACTGTCTGGCCATGTGCCATGTGATAGGAAACACTTTTTGAATGCATCAATTTAATCATGCCATGTCATTTTTTGTTACAAAAGTGATGATGTGTAGCTTTAACTTTGACATGTTGACACACATCAAAGTTCAAAAGTCAAGATAACTCAAAATTGTGAATCTGTAGACCAGATGTCAGACATGAGCATAAATCTACATCTTGTTACATTTCAGGGCATGCAACACCTACTCATGAGCAGGAACCTTTGTTTGAAGCAGACGATGAGGACGGTGACAGTGTACCAAGCATGGACATAGGCCTCTTCCAGGACCTGTTACAATCAATTCAAAACCCTCTCCCCACACAAGAACGCAAAGCAGCATAGTAGGATCTCCACTTGACCAACATGGAAGCACTCATACGCCACCTCCAACAACATCTCACCCTCACCACTCGCAGGACACGCTAAATGTTTTTGAACAACGTGTTGTTGATGTACAGGGTCAGTTGGCACAGGAGGTGCGTAAAGGGATAGAGAGCATGGCAGCCACCCTAGAGGGAGTCCTCTGTTGTCTAAGATCCGGTTGTGGCAGTGCGGAAAATGGAAGCAGCAACGATGCTCCACCACGTGGTTTGTTTCAGGCCCTGAATGACATATCTGAAGTCATGCAGCAGAGGCACAAACAAATGCCCAACACAAGTGCCAGCCTTGAAGTTGCCAACAGGCTGAGGGCCATCAAGGACATACTTGAAGTAATGAATCAAAAACAGGATGCATACCTTACCAGCTTGGCTGCCTACCAACGGGATGTTGCAGCAGTGCTGGTAAACCAGCAAGTCATGCTCAGTGCATTTATGCGTTACCTGATGGTCACGGAACAGGATGCAGGAACACTCCCTTCAACATCTGCAGTCCCTGATGTGTGTATGCCTCCTATGTCAACTGCACCAGTGATGAAACCATCAGAGAAGACAACACATACATCTGCTGAAGACGATTTTGATGAATGTCCAGTCCTCCGCAAAACTGCACGTTAGCATCACCTATTGTACGAGGACACTAAATATACACTGTCCGGTACTCATCCTACTGACAGTGTACCCCAGTAATGAAGAAATACCAATTACTGATAGTCAATGGATTTACAAGTAATTATCTGTGGCCTTCCTCCATGAGGTGAACGTATGATGTACACACTCCCTTTCCACACAATAAAAACCTACTCACACATAAATGTCACAAATGTCATGTTATTGTATGGACTGTGCATGTTCATCCTCAACCCTACTGTATGTGTCCCTTGATTAGTACAGTTCCGTCATACCTTGCTACTTGCTAAGTTGTGTCACTTAAATTATTTTGCAAGCACAACATGCAATGTCCAACTGGCAACGTTCATAAAGTGACTATTAACGTGTGTAGTACAGGATTGGAAATGTCTAAGATAGCACATGATTTCACAAGTTGGTATGACAAACAGTACACTTTTTACAAGGAGGGTGTGAATGGTAAAAGCAAATCTGCTTGCAAGCTAGCATTAATGTGGGTCAGTCCAAGGTGTATGTATGTGATGATGAAAAATCTGACATACCACATGTATGTATAAATGTGAAACATCTGCACGTGGCTGGCATCAAAGGCACATCCTAACGTAAGATAAGTAGCAGACAATGCAATTAGCTTAAGCATAGGAATAGTGACATGCATCACACCAGTGCCTGCAACGACATCCCTTATCACCCAAATGGTGTCTCATGTATGAAGTCCTACAAACACTTTAGTGTTGCTGCAAAGACAGTGGGCCTCATTCCTTAAAGCCTTGTGGCACCAAAACGTCACTTTTTCACATGTCAAAAGTGAAGCAAGGCTGTCATAGATGAGGCTCAGTGTGCCTGATGTATGTTGACACACTGATACACAAAACTGGCCGTGGATTTAGCCATGGCAAGATAACTTCCATTACATGTCAGAATTGAGATGTCCAAATACATCTGTAAATCTGAGCGAAGGGCAAAGCCTCGGCACACCACTGATCCTTGAGCACTGTTACACTTTTCATTTGGAGAAGTGACAACGTGACAGATTTCAAGGTTGGAGTCTGTTAGAGTTAGAAAATCGGCAAAAATGCAATGTGAGATTGAGTCAGCTTGCATACATCCACAATAACTACTTATGTACAGGCCTGTCACACAGATTATTGTACAACAACAGACCAGAAATGTCATTGCCCAATTGAAATGCCCCACTAGACTCGTGGTACGATCCGTACCACTAGTACAATGTAGATTGCCAATGAGTCCATTTGCGTGTGGCACCATGGTCTGTCTGTGCCTTGTTCACTGTTTTGTGCCCTTGTTGTGTGTGTCTGCTTTTCCTGCTAGCGCAGATTTAGGCTGTCTGTTGTGTATGCCCTGTTTTTCTCTGTATTCACACTGCCTTTTACTTGCCACTTCCACTGCAGTTACCTGTCCATCCAGCACCAACACACGTCCATGCTCCTGCCTCCAAGCTGCTCTCCCTACCCACGACCCCAGCTCAATGGCGGATGATGTATATAGGTACCATTGTTGTGCTGAGTTCAAGCACATCAGTGAACATACACAACATGAGCAAGAACAGCTCAAGTTACCCTGGTTGTTAAAACCAACCCCACTACAAATGCAGCACTCCATGCATGCAACCTTGTAAGATAATACAACTGTCAGCTCTCAACACCGTGCAACTTACAAGCAGCAGTCTCATGTTGACACTGCTGAAGCACCTTACCCCGTCTCCAGACAATGACAGCTATGGCCAGCCAGCTGTATGCCAATGCACAGTAATGGCTGAGCTGCATCTTCCTACACACATGTCCTCTGCACAGACATGTCATGTAAATGTGTGAGGCCATCAACACCCTCTTGCACAAGTTACTTTGGCTAGCTCTCATTTGCAACCAACATTGCATACGCAATCCACAACTTGTACAAGATCATGCATAAATACGGCCACAAACACCATGGAGGGATGCCTTGCCATCATCTCCAGGAACTGCCTCCAACAGACTAATGCCATTATGATCAACTCATTGCACAGTACTGAACATATCCACTCATGTATCACAGTCAACTACAGGACAACTCCATGTTGTTCCCTCGCATACAGACATCCTTGATGTGCCACAACATTTGCCAACTCCAATGCAGATCACAGAGCGCACAACAACCTTGAATACACGGACTATGTACAGCTCAGACACCAGTATAACACCTTGACAAACTCTGCCACTTTAACTTCACCGCACTCCTAGACTACATCGCCAATATCAGATATACCCAAGTTGTCATCACCACAACTCACAAGGTGGGACACACCCTTGAACACATTTTCATCCAAGGTAACAACATTTTCCTTGGCCATCCCACACATCCTCCCTGATCCAAGCCCCAATGCATCCTCTCCTCATTCACAAAACACACCGTACACATGTCAAGGCCACATTCCCTGTGCAGACACTGGTTTAAGATCAACACAGAGCCCCTTGCCAATGCACTGATACACACTCCTCCATCCACCATGTGCCACACAAACTCAGCTCATTAAGAAATACAGATGTAGGACTACATATGCACATACATGCCTGCACACCTCCTTGAAGCACAACATACAACACACCACCAATGTCAAATGTGTATCCACGGACATACAAGAATCAATGCTCATGTGCAGGCTACTGGAGTTAGCTTTGAGGGTCCACCAAACCCCAGGAAATACACTCCGCCTACAGGGCCAACATCACAGCAGAATTTCAAACTCATCTGATCCACACAAATGCAAATTCATCAAGGGCACAATCCTCTACACATCCTGTCAATCCATGGGAATCATCAACTCCATACAAAATTTCACACTATGACCCAGCCAAAGCACAGGCCTCACTCACTCCATGGACATTTGCAAGACACTTGGATCAGTCTCCTACCACTAGATCAGCAAAGTGAATGTCAACTTTTATGAACATAACCAAGGCATCCCACACAACACCTTTGCCCAAGTAAGCCACACTACACACCATCCTCTGCTGGCCACATGTCAACATGTTTGACACCACAAACACCTTGATGGCCATAGATTAAGGAGCACTCACACACCCCTGCCCACAGCACATCTTCCACAGGGCTGCAACCCCCATTGCACATGAACAGTGACAGTATATGAACTCCACCATTGGAACATGCACCTCCACAATGAATGCAAATGGTGAGCGCTAAATGACATTACCAATGATACCCCTGCTGACCAAACAGACCGCAAGACCAACAGGCACATCTCTCCACTCACATTTGCAGACAAAGTCACAAACCAGAGGGTCAACATGCACCCAGTGAAGTTCATTGTAACATACAACATCCCCAATCCTGCTCCATGACAAACAACAGCATCAAGAGGTCCCTCCTATACGCCACTGCAACATCCACACACTCCTCAAAGTAGGCCACACTGCCACTCCATATACACGATACATCTCATCATTTCAAGAAACAATGTTCCACAACACACTAGCAGCCAGACTCCACTATGGCATGACGCAAGGTAATACACCACACTGGATTGTCTCCTCCCTTGCAGACCGGAGCTAATGATTCAGCCTAATACATTTCACATCAAAACACACGGAGTACTGATGCTGAGTTCCCCAGGGATTGTCCCTCAGTACCTTTGTCTACTACGTCTACATGGCCCCACTTGATGACATCATCATTGAACATGGACTCAGCATAGTACCCTATGCCTAATACACCCACCTCAGCCTCTCCCTCCCCAAGGTATCCAACATCACAGGACACAACTAACCACAATAGATGCAAGATGTGGCAACATGTATGTGCCTCAGCTGTGCAAATCTCTATATGTTGTCAAAACAGGTCATCATCCTCACAACCACCCCTACCACATGGGACTATACCTGGTGGTCCCCTGGGCTGGGTAAACACTACACTACTCATATGTGGCACGCAAACTCAACATTGTACTGAACTCATCCCTCACCATGTCATAACAGATAATAGCAGTATCCTCACCATACTTCTTCACCCTCCGCATTCTCTGCAAGAGCATCAAATAGATTGGCACAGAATTCATTAATTACATCAGCCACACATCCATCATCATCAGCCTGTTCAATGTGATAGCCCTCAATATCAGTATCACAAATTCTCAAAAGAACAAAATGATGAATGTCCAGACCACCGTAGGTAGACGTTCCGTGTGGGTCCCATGACAATACCACTTCAGCCAGCACATACAGGAGCTCTACTGCCTCCACACCCATACAGATATACTGACACTCAAGGTGCTCACACACGCCTCCAGAATCAGCCACAACCCTGGACCACCAAACCTCTACAAATGAATCTGCTTCTACGCCCACAAGACATACCTCTGCAATACAGACCTAGCCATGGTAAAATTTCCATGCATCTACATAGCCAGACCGTGATGCAGATTTATTTTCTAGTTGCAGACAAGACCTGGGACATACTCCCCCTCAGCATTGGGCCAACACTGCAAGCATTGAGCTACAGTCTCAATACCAGGTGGCCTCATTTATGAGGCCCCTTGCGCCATCTGACCCTCACTTGTTGTGACGTCCTGTGACGCAGAACCCTGCCTAATACTTATCAGCCATCACCAAGGCCCATAGTCATGGGATAATGCTGCATGAGAAAAATCAGGCCCTTTAACGCAGTGTTCTGCGTTACAGGCACGTGCAATGGGTGTTGCTGGGTGCGTTCCCAGCAACATCCATGGGCTTTTGACACTGCCCCAGATTTAATAGGAACATGAAATCTGAGGCACTGGCCAAAAATTACACATACCCAGGGCAGGTGTGAGGAAGGCGCAATGCTGAGAAATATCTTCATTTCTCCTCGTCTTCCCTTTTCCATACAATGCAGCACATATAGTAAGAGGAAGAGGCTGTTGTGATGATTATTTAACTGAGAGGTGTCCGTTCCTGTACAAGAATAATGTTCCCCGCAAAGCAGGCACCGTTGCATCATTTGCGCAGGACAGCCCATTGTGCACCAGTGCTGGTGAAAATTACAGGACTGCGCACTATCTCACAGATACTGCACGGTCCTGCCCTTTATCCTGCAAAAGGGTAGCGCAACAGGAAGGCCTGCTGTGCTTCACTACGGCAATACATTAAAATGAGGTCCCACGATCTTTTCACATGATTGTTGATCACATGAGCTCACCTGTCACACAATACCTTAAGTCCCTCAAGGGTGAGTAGTGGCCTCTATAAATTAGTGATGGTTTTAAGAAAATGTGGGTTACAATACCTAACATTTAACGATAATCTCAGATATGAGATCATTGTTGACATTCCTTGGACAGCAAGTGTACGGCTCACACTAAGCTGTTTTCACCACTTCATATGCCTACAAGTCAGACATTTTGTAAATGTAAAACAGATTTTATTTCCAAACAAGTTAACACTAATAAAATGCAATGGTCACCTACAAAACACTTATGAAACATTTAAAGATAATTCCTACACTAACCTAATCTAAGGCACTAACATCTACACTTATACTTACTTACTGTACCTAAACCTACCTCACACATACACCACAACACACAGATGACCCCCCACCCCCTATTCAACAATCACACATCAGGCATACATACACTTAATCTAAACACATACTAATTAACCTACCTATCTAAACAAAGATATATATATATATATATATATATATATATATATATTCATTTTCATCTTAAAATACATTTAACATTCACTATACATCAACCCCCCACCCCCTCCTAATAACTTAACACTTATCCTAAAAATATTCCTAAATACTAAAACTAGCCTAACAGCTATCTAACTATAAAAGAGGTAAAATATTAACATTGTCTGAAACTTTGCATGTGAAATGACATGTCAGGGACACAGATCACAGTAGTAATGCCGTTGTTGAGTGAGTGGCTATTGCTGCTCATCCATTTGGGCAATGCTGGCATTTAAGTCTGCAACCATGCTCAACAGGGTGGCCAGCTGGAGTTGTATGCCCGCCATCTTCAAAGTCAGGTGCTGTTGGCCCTTTTCAAGTTTGTCAATTTTGGCCATCAGTAGGCCAACATCGAGCTCTGGTGGAGCAGCTGCAGGTCCAGTTGTGGGATGTGTGTATTCCGCTTGTGGCAGTACAGAAGACGCTACTGCTGATTGATCAGTGTTATTTGCGGGGGCGGGGCAGAGGTGGGTCCAGATGGAGGAGCAGTGGTGGCCACAGGGGTCAGAGCAGAGGGATGTCCAGAAGTGGGATCTGTTGATGATCCTGACTCAAGATTAGCTGGGGGTGCAGACGAACCTGATGGTGCAGAGGTGGGTAGGCTTGAGGGTCCACTCTGTTTTGGGGATGCGGTGCCAATTTGTGGAAAATGTTGTTGCCATGATTCTGCTCCTGTTGCGGTGTCCATGGCAGCTGTCTTTCCCTTTTGCTTCCGGCTCCGTGTGTTGGATGGTGGAGTTGGAGTTGGTGATCTCCATGCTCCAGCTGCACGTGTCTGCTCATGTCTGCGTCCCATCTGCCTGAAGGAACGTCCAATATTGCGGATGTGGCGGTATCTTTCTAGACGAATCCTAAACTGCCTCTCCTCATCTTGTGACATGTTTTCTGCAATGGAGCAATAACATCCACATCAGTCTGCACTTACACATTGACACCTGTAGACATGCACAATCATGCAATGTAAGGCACATTTTGTCAAGGGCCTATTGCTAACAGGGCATCAATTTTGACGCATGGTGGCATCATCATTGATGCTCAGACACAGGGATGCAAAGTAAGGCTGAGTAATTTCTAACACTATGACAATTCTAGATGACATGAAAGGCATCAATATATATGAGACGGTGCATTCAAATGCATTTGGCCTGCGCATGAACCCAATGCTCTGCATGCACAAATGCAGGCCACTCTTCAACATGATGCCAGTGCATCTGTGTGCAGGCAAGGTTTGTTTATGCATTGAAAGTTGACACTTCATACACAGATACAATGCAAATTTCACGGAACATCATCCCTGTATGCTGCACAAAGCAACACACATGTTAAATGCACTATTGACATGAAACATGGCAATTTTGGTTGTGTTGCTAAGAAAATCACAGGTGTGCCCTGCTATTCATTTTGACACCGCCTCCTATTTCTGTTACACTTGTACATGGGGTGCTGCTTCGGAGTAAATACGTGCAGCATTTTGACACACAACGCAACACACACTGCACAACACTTTCATGGTAGACACATCTTGACAGGGTGCGTCATTTCATGGCCAGTATTAAGGCCTGGTATGTGGATTGACTATGCCTGGTAAATGATGCAAGTACCATTTAGACACAAGTACATCATTGCATATGAAGTAGTGATGTCAATAGGGAATTCTGCAGGTGACCCTTTCAGTTGCATAGGTAACTGCATAAATTTTGTGCATTATTAATGAAGGACTTGCAGCGCTGTTGCATCACTCTAACAATGGCAGGTACTGACACACTTGGGGCACAAGGAATTAATACATATATGACGTATATCTTTGTTGTACTACAATTAGCATGTGTCATGTAGCCATTGTTTAAATAGACTGACTCTCACGTACCCCAAAGCTCCTCGCTCAGCCCAACACTCTTGAACATCTACATGAGCACCCTCGCCGCTATTGCATGCACACACAACCTCAACATCATCTCCTATGCCAATGACACCCAGCTGGTACTCTCCCTCACCAAAGACCCAGCCCCCAACAAAATCAACCTCCATGAAGGAATGAAAGACGCTGCAGAATGGATGAAGCTCAGTCAGCTGAAACAGAACTCAAACAATACGAAGGTCCTCATCCTTGGAAAATCCCCATCCACCTGGGACGACTCCTGGTGGTCCACAACGCTGGTCAGTGCAACAACACCCACGGACCATACACGCAACTTGGAATTCATCCAGGTCTCCTCACTCACGACGAACAAACAAGTCAACGTCATCTCATCCTCATGCTTCAACACCCTGCGCATGCTCTGATAGATATTCTGGTGGATCACCACCGGAACGTGAAAGACGCTCACCCAAGCCCTCATCACCAGCAAACTGTGCTACGGGAACGCCCTATACACAGAAACCACTGCCAGACTTCAGAAACAACTACAACCCATACAAAACGCCTCCGCACGACTCATCCTCGACAGCCCTCACCACAGCAATATATCTACCGACCAGATAAAGCGGCACTGTGTCACTGTCAACAAAAGGATCACGTTCAGGCTCCTCACCCACACACACACAGAGCTCCATGACATGGGCCCAGAATTACTCATCATCCGCCTCTCGTTCTCAAATCCTACCCGCCACCTCCGCTCCACCAGCCTCGCCCTCACCACAGTCCCAAGGATTCGCTGATCCACCACCGGAGCTAGATCATCCTCCTACCTGGCCGCCAAGACATGAAACTCTCTTACCGCACACCTACGACTGACCCAGGACCATCTTACCTTCATTAAATAACTCAAGACCTGGCTATTTCAGCAGTAGCAGCACACACCCTCCCTTCCGCGCCTTGAGACCCTCACGTCTGAGTATGATGCTCTATGAAGGTATAGATTTATTGTTTGAATGTGGTCTCCATTTATGTAGTAGATACATACAGCAGCACAAGACGTGTTAATGTGGCACTCGCACACAGTAACACCTCTTACATGTGACCCTTATCTTTGACATTATGCATTTGCACATAGTGCCAATAAGTCCTTGACACTTCCATGCACATGTGATGGTAAACATGCTGCATGCAAGGATGATGCTTCTGGACTGTCTGCATACAAGGCATGCATGAGGTGACATTGTAAGCATACTGACAAAGATAGAAATTATTTCACACTCACCAGTGGCCTTTGGATTCTTGAACGTCTCCACCTCTTCCTTTGTGTATGGGGGTGGACCGCCTACGAGGGAAAGACAATAGACAAAATTATCAGGGTATGTTGCACATTTCAACACAGTACAGAGATTTCATGAGAGTCACTGGTATCTTCACCAGGGGCTTACGCTGCGTTCCAGGAGGCTACCAGATTCATACAACATGCTCTGCCTAAGTGCTTCACATGGGAAGCACACTCTTCCACTGCATGTGTAATACACATGTGCTCTCTTGTTTGCGGTGTCACATTGAGATGGCATTTGCAAAATACATGCACACTTGCCCCATGTAGCAAATATGTTTGCATTGTGTTGATGTATGTGATTGTGCATTTATGGACGACTTTTGTACAATGGTGAATGTGAACATCTGAGAATTCACAGATGTGCCTGCTGAATTATGCGTCAGACACTAACAAAATGCAAATATCCGCCATATGTATTCAACCATTCGTGGTATTTAATTAGCCATTTAGAGAAGTTTGACCTCCCTAATGCACACATGGCTTAGCATTTGTTTATTCATCAGTCCCAGATGTACTGGGACCCTTAGATGTGTGAGTGTGTCAGCTTCATTGATATGTGCATTGTGACAACAACTGCAAGCAACATGCAATTACACACATACACATTGATCTGTGTGCAAGTAGACCATGTACAAGTGTACATGGGATTCACATTACATACACGTTTCCTGGCCTTGTAGATGTGTGCCTCTTTCCCACGTGACTGAGCACGATAGTGGCCTATCATTTGTATTGATGTTGTTGTTTAAACGCAACAAACATGTGACCGGATGTAATCCCAGCTGTATGAGGAATCCTATGTTTGGGTATGCAACCAAACCTTAGTTAGCCCATGGTATGCCATCATGTACGCACATTGATGCACAAATGTCTTTCGTTCTTCATTTTGTTGTGCAAGCTGCACTGCATTCAACGTCAAAACTAGTTAGTGTACATCCAGTCATTGCATAGAATTCTTGCGATTAAATGTGATCCTTCCTGCACACAGTCATGATGAATGAATGAAGGCATTGTATGGTTTGCACTCAGTTGACACTTGTGCATCTTCGCTGCATACAGATGGGAATGTAGCACATTGTGTATAGTAAAATACACAGACAAACACGTTTGTGTAGAGATTTTGCAGCACTACAAGGTTACTTGTGATGCTGGCAGACATATACTCCTCTGAGGGGATGTCCCTGGAGATTAGTACAGTATGTACAGGGCCTGCAATGTGTGATGAAGGGGGGACCATGTAGTTTGCATCAAAGTTGCTGTCAATGTTATGCACTACTTTGGATGTTTTGGGCCATTATTTTTGGAATATTGTCAGTGCGTGAGGAATTATTTTCACGATCCATGATGCATACATATGATATACCATGATGGAACATGTTGTTCACTTAAGGTTGCATCTTTGTGCCTTTCCCTGCCCTTGCCCACAAACTGCTGTCATGCAGTAGCACAAAACCTTTAGCACCATGATGCAAGGGTGGCTGTGTTGCGTGGAAGAGATTTTTTGTACCGTAAGGGATACCTTCCTGTACATAAATGGTCAGAAACTGCATTGACATTTTTCGCTGTGTGCTGCACAATGCAGCAGCACACAGGGAAAACGGAAATACAAGGATACATGAAGAATTTACTCCCCGTTGCGCCTCCTTTACGCCTCCCCTGGGCAGGCATGAGTTTTTTGCGCTACCTCAGACTCATACATCTGGAGCAGTGACAAAAGGCCATGGGCCTTATTTATGAAGGCCTTGCGCCGCCGGTGTGTCACTTTTTCCCATTTTAAAAGTGGCGCACCGGCGGCGCAAGGCCTTCATAAATAATGCCCCATGGATGTTGTTGGACACACCCCAAACAAGACCCATTGCACGGCCCTTTGACACAGAACAATGCATTGAAAGGGCTGATATTTATCAAGCAGCATTATGCCTCAATAAGTGGCATAGTCCGGCATCATAAATATCACTCAGGCTTCTGCGTTACCAGAACTTCACAAAATGTGATGTTACGGCGGCGCAAGGGACTCGTCAATGAGGCCCCTGTTGTTTCAAAATTGAATTGCGTAAACTTAGAAAACATCTATTAATACATGACATTAATGTAAGTTGACTTATCAATTGTTCCGTCAACCTCAATGACAAGGTGGTCCAGGAGATCCTGCTCACGGTTGATGATGTCAGCCCACCAATGTTTATACTGTCTCAGGGTCCTGTCCACTCCAAAGATTCTAGACATCTGGCACCGCACCCTCTGCCACCTCATCTCTCTTTCTTGGGTTGGATACCCCTGCAGTACCCTGCCTCCACTCCCAATCATATTTGGGAGGTAGTGGACTATCAGCCACATTAGCCCCCCAAACTCTTGCTCAGTCAGGTTCCTGGACCTGCCTGACATTGTGACAAAGCACAAGCCACGCTTTGTAAAAGCTACAAAAAAATGTTTACTTAACACTAATCCCCCTATTACTAAGCATTAAAACCCCTAAACAGACAGACACCCCTTTACAGACAACAGACAGTTACACAATACACAACAGTACAGAGACAATTTAAAGACAGTAAGCAAGACACACACAGAATAACAACTTCAGAACAGGACAAAACACTCAAGCAATTGCCAAACACACTCCTACACCTGCCAGAGACTACAAAGGAGTGAAATAGAAAGTGAAAGTTGGAATTAACTTCCTGTTTGGGAGCATGGCAGGCTGGTTACATCATTTCCTGTTGCGATGCGACTCGTTTCCGACGATGCGTCATTATTGGCATGCGACAAAATCCTTATTATGTCGCATCGTTGATTTGAAGCATGGCAGACTGATTACATATTTTCCCTTACGGTGCGACCAGTTATCGCCAATGCGTCATTATTGGCATGCGAATAAATCATTACTATGTCGCATCGTTAATTTGAAGCATGGCAGACTGTTTACATACTTTCCCCTTTAGGTGCGACCAGTTATCGCCGATGCATCATTATTGTCATGCGAATAAATCATTACTATGTCGCATCGTTAATTTGAAGCATGGCAGACTGTTTACATATTTTCCCCTTTAGGTGCGACCAGTTATCGCCGATGCGTCATTATTGTCATGCGAATAAATCATTACTATGTCGCATCCTTAAATTGAAGCATGGCAGACTGTTTACATATTTTCCCCTTTAGGTGCGACCAGTTATTGCCGATGCGTCATTATTGTCATGCGAATAAATCATTACTATGTCGCATCGTTAATTTGAAGCATGGCAGACTGTTTACATATTTTCCCCTTTAGGTGCGACCAGTTATCGCCGATGCATCATTATTGTCATGCGGAGAAATCATTACTATGTCGCATCGTTAATTTGAAGCATAGCAGACTGATTACATATTTTTCCCTTTAGGTGCACCCAGTTTTCGCAGATGCGACATTATTGCATGCGTCACAATCTTCATTAATGGCGCATCGCTCTTTTTATCTGTCTATGTACAGTTGCTGAAACCTACTGCTGTATTTTGGACACAGGGCACAAGATGCATGATTTACGCTTGTCATGAAAGTGTCTCAACAGGCACACTAAATCTTTGTGCGTAAATTTGTGGTGTTAGTATATTCAGCTGAGTCAGATTATGACATATGATGACCAAAGTCACTTTTGGGCCTTGAGTAACGTCACTTTTGTGGCTAGAGTCAGGAATGCATGGGTCAGATTGTGACGTATGCAGACCTAACGGCACTTTTGTGCCTAGAGTCAGGAATGCATGGGTCAGATTGTGACGTATGCAGACCTAACGACACATTTGTGCCTAGAGTCAGGAATGTATGGGTCAGATTGTGACGTATGCAGACCTAACAACACATTTGTGCGTAGAGTCAGGGATTCATGGGTCAGATTGTGATATATGCAGACCTCACAACACTTTTGTGCCTAGAGTCAGAAATGCATGGGTCAGATTGTCACGTATGCAGACCTAACGACACATTTGTGCCTAGAGTCAGGAATGCATGGGATCAATACGTCACTTTTGTGGCTAGAGTCAGGAATGCATGGGTCAGATTGTGACGTATGCAGACCTAACGACACATTTGTGCCTAGAGTCAGGAACGCATGGGTCAGATTGTGACGTATGCAGACCTAACGGCACTTTTGTGCCTAGAGTCAAGAATGCATGGGTCAGATTGTGACGTATGCAGACCTAACGACACATTTGTGCGTAGAGTCAGGGATGCATGGGTCAGATTGTGACGTATGCAGACCTCACGACACTTTTGTGCCTAGAGTCAGAAATGCATGGGTCAGATTGTGACGTATGCAGACCTAACGACACATTTGTGCCTAGAGTCAGGAATGCATGGGATCAATACGTCACTTTTGTGGCTAAAGTCAGGAATGCCTGGGTCAGATTGTGACGTATGCAGACCTAACGACACATTTGTGCCTAGAGGCAGGAATGCATGGGATCAATACGTCACTTTTGTGGCTAGTCAGTAATGCATGGGTCAGATTGTGACGTATGCAGACCTAACGACACATTTGTGCGTAGAGTCAGGGATGCATGGGTCAGATTGTGACGTATGCAGACCTCACAACACTTTTGTGGTTAGAGTCAGGAATGCATGGGTCAGATTCTGAAGTATGATACACCAACTTCATTTATGTGCCTGCCCCATATTTGTAACTATGCAAACTTGGGTGAGCACTGAGAGAAACCTTTTCATGGATGTTGATATTTTGTCAGACAACCACTGTGTAACATATTTATACATGTAATGTTTGTCCTATTATTTATTTTGTTTCGACATGACTTTACAACATACAAGTATATTTTTATTGTTTGTCCTGCTGTGTGAGATTTCATTATGTGGGCTCATCTTCACCTGTGCATCTTTCATATTGTGAACCCCAAAATCTTGATGCTAAATGTTGATTATTGACAATTGTGGTTTTTGAACATCATTTATGATGTTTTGCCGTGGGAAAGTACAGCATGCATTCCTGCTGCACTTCCCTACAGCAAGCAAATAGGGCGGGAAGGTGCTGTATCTATGAGATACGGCAGATTCCTGTCCTTTTCATCTGCGCTGACGCACAATGGCCGGCCTGCCTGCCTGCACTATGGTTGCTGGGTTGCATGGAGGTATATTTTTGTACAGGAGAGGTGACCTTCATACACATATGCATTCCTACCCTGCACACAAACACACATGCACTATGGTGCCAGGGTACCTGTGTTGGCCAGACACTGCTCAGTGTGGCCATTGCAGGTGGAATAGCAAGGCAATGTAAATTGATATGTGGGCTGATGTATGTCTGATGCCAGCCTCCACACATGAGAGTCAATTTGATGTATATACTCCACATATGAGTTTCTCATGCAACTTGCAGTGTACATTTTTATGTTATATACATACACAGGCAAGAAAAGGTTTGATGATGTATTTTTATTTGTGTGAACAAAATTCAAGATGCATGATGATAATGTTATTTTTCATATTATGAAAAAAAATACGCACTATGGTGGCACGTCTGCGGATGCCTGCTGCTGTGTTTTGGTTTGCTGGAGCATGGCCATCCTCCTGGTCATCCTCCGCCATTTGCTGATTTATTTCAGGTTCCTCATCCCAGGGGACTTTTGTCAGCACACATATGTTGTGCAGTATTGCACATGCCAATATGATTTTACAGACTGTTTGCGGTGAGTACAACATATGTCCACCAGACATGTCCAAGCGTCTAAACCTGGCCTTCAGCAGACCAAATGTTCGTTCAACAATGTTTCTTGTCCTGCAATGTGCCTGGTTGTAGGCTATTTCCTGTGGCAACTGTGGGTTTCCGTGAGGTGTCATGACCCACGGCTGGATGCCATATCCCTGGTCAGCTGAAATGAAAACAATGAAAAGGTAATGAAATGTTAGAAATGGTTCAGGTAAACTACAGGCCATATGTTGTGTGCAATATTTCATATGGCAGTGTCCATAGGGCATGGATGTTTCAGAGAACACACCCAGTAACACACATCCAAGACACCTTTTGCACATATTAATGCATGAAAATTGACACATATTTTGAAGGACATGGATTGACACCCTATGTGGCTCTACATGACCGTATATTTATGTATATGTATATACTAGTATTACATTATTCCATCCATGACCTCATTAATGGGTCATTCAAGCAATATTACCAGTATGCCAGCATGAATGGTGCATTGTATCATACTCTTTTGCTTACCTACAAGTAGGCCATTGCCATACTGGCCATTCTTGAAGCGGTCATTAATGATGCAGTTCCGGAATATGAAGGCATCATGTACACTGCCAGGGTATTTTGCCAGCCCATTTGTAAATAGTCCACGGTGATCCACAATGGCCTGTACATTGATGGAATAAGTATGCTTTCGATTTATGTACAGATGTCCAGTTGCTGCTGGAGGTACTAATTGCACATGTGTACAGTCCATGGCACCCAGCACATGTGGGAAGCCTGCTATATCATAGAAACCTTGCTTGATCTCAATCTGCTGTTGTGGGTTGTTGGGGAAACGGAGGTAGCGGGGTGTCAGATGGATGATGGCATCCAGGACAGTGGGTAGGAATGCTGAGAATGCTGGCTGGGATATTCCTGCCACTTTGGCAACTGTTGTTTGGAAGGAGCCCGATGCTAGCATATGCAACACAGCCAAGAGCTTTGCCTGTGGAGGTATGTTGGTAGGCCTGTTGGTTGTGACCTCTAGCCTTGGTCCAATGAGTCGTAGGAGGTGTTCTATGGTCCGCTTCTTGAGGCGAAATAGACTTATGACCTCCTCATCCCTGAGGCGTCTCAGGACACTCCTTTGTTTGAATAATCGCTCCTTTCTCCGGCGTTGCCTTTGGGGGTGGGGGTGATTTTGTGGGGCGGGGGGGTGTGGTGGGTTTCCTAGTGCTGGTCGTCTCCGTCTGGCTGCTAGTCCCAGCATTACCACCTCCACGGTGTAGGGATAGTTGCAGCAATGTCCACTCTAACCTCTCCTCTTTATATATGTCGATGCGTCATTTCCTACGCGTCCGTTTTGCAGGCGCACCAATTCTGACGCACCTGTAATTATTTTTCTAAGAGAACTGTATAATAATGCGAGTACGCGAGTACGATACGGATGTATGGGAGAATGCACAGCGCCATTCCAAGTAGAGAGGGGGGTTAGACAGGGCTGTGTTCTGGCACCCTTCTTATTTACTTTATATACTAATGACCCAGAGCAAGCCATGTTAGAGGGGTGCCGGGACCCACCACAGTCACAAACGCACCCTATACCCACCCTTCTCTATGCCGATGACGCTGTAGTCATGCAATAAGAACAAAAGAGAACCCTGCCAATCAAGTTTTTTTTACATGAGGCCCTGTATAGGGTCCTAGAATTTAAACAAGACAAAGGAGCCGCCCATAAGCGAGTCAAAGATCAAACCCAATGATGTATATAAGATTACTTTTATTATTCATTTTTTTCTTTCATTCTTTTTTCAGGTTTCAAAATTGAGTGCATAAATGCTACAAAATAGAAGTCAGTTCATTATAAGACCATTGATTAAAACACATACATGTAATTTTCAAAATGTAAAGTCCCACACACGCCGTAGACGTAGATTCCTCCCAGTACGATTCAGATAGGATGTTTTTCCATCGTTTGGATTAGTTTCCCGACCTTAAATGATTGGTCACAGAATTTACCAAACTGTTTTTGTGACGGCGTTTCCCCCCCAAACAACTATCCATGTAATACTCTTCTGTAAGTTTTATCAAGATCAAAGGAAGAGGTGGATTAAACCACTATTAAAAATATTGGGCTTGAGGCAATGCTGTCCAACCTATCTTGTGCTACAGTTTTTGGATAATGAGTGTTTTGGGAGACACATAGCTCAATTTCTGAAAAGTATCATTAGATGTAGAAAGCTTTCCTGAACCGTGTTATATAATAAAGCATGCTTGAGAATTTAGGTCAATTTTTTATAAGTTTTAAACTTTTTTAATTTGATTTCATGAACATGTATAAAATGATGCAAATTAAAGTGTAAATGCTCATTAATATTTTGTATAACCTCTTAATACGATGTCTGTATAATCAAATATGAACTGTTATTATATAAGTCATTGTGTTAATTGTATATTTAATGATGAAACGTTTTGATAAATTGTTGCTTTTATGGTTTTTCTATGTGTCAAAATGAAAACCAAGTACAGATAATTCATTCATTGTCAAAGTAATTAGCATCACAAAAAATGTCATTTGGAAGGAAAATCTATCCTAACTATAACTACCTATTGGAGTCCAATATTGATTCCATATGCCTTCACAGTAGACTCAGTCCGTTCTTTGGACAATTTCATTTCCCTGGATTTTTCAGCACCAAGATCACGGATTTGGCGACACACAGAACAGCCAAGGTTAGGGCCTTTAACAATTAACCACGGATGCTTGCGCTGGAAATATATTTTGGTCATGTTTCCAACCTTTAGGACGAATGCCTTTCCTAAAAACTCTGTTTGAATGGGGTTTTAGTGATAATATGGCAAACTGTTTGCTAGGGCTTGGTGTTTCCTCTGTCTCTGTAGCAATCTCCACATCATGAAGCTGCTCATCTCTAAGAGGATTATCTTCTGTCTTTCCTTCTGAAGGGGTGATAACGCTGCTGCTAGCAGTGGTGTCACCCTCATCTACTGCCTTTTCTCACACTTCATCATCTTCCTTGTTCCCTTCATCCATTGGAAGTACATGGTCTTTTCTAGGAAGTTTGCTAGCAGGCTCTTCGTCATCCTTGGGCTTAAATTTTGTGAAGTAGCTTGACATCTTCTTCTGTCCAGTGTGTGACATTCTAGGGAAGGAAAGGGAAAGAAAACACGCTAGACATGTGCAAAATGTGATGCCAATTCATCTAAGTAACAGGCACAATTAATATTTATTTGCAGTTTGCACCAAAGACATTTCTGCAGCTGCACCTCTATTACCATCCATGACTGACTACAAGTACAACCCAAATGGATCCTTCTTTGCCTACCCCAATTCATCCATTTTCCAGATCATACCCCTGCCTGCCCTGCAGCGCTTACTGGAAAGACCCACAAAGTCTTTAAAGTTTTCCTCACTTTTAAGCTTTGGCTTCCGGTATTTCTACAGCAGGGTAAGGTGGCAGTGTGCAGAGTTAGCTACACACTGCAAGACCCCCCAGGATATAGCGGCATGGATTAGCAAATTTAGCGGCACAAAAATGGAAATTTAGCGGCACAAATATGGAAATTTAGCGGCAATTTTGCGGCATTTTATGTGGCCATTTTTCCTACAACAAACACAGATATCTTAGTTTTTTTAGTTATTTAACAACATGAAGCTATGTATATTCGGTTTCTTTACAATGTAGACACTTTGGGGCAGATTTACAAGCCCCTTGCGCTGCTTTTACGCCACCATTGCGTCACTTTTGGGACGCAGCGGCGGTGGCGCAAAAGATGCACCATGGTGCGGGGTATTTACTACGTGACGCATCTCCCAGATGCGTCACGTTGTAAAACCCTGCGCCAGAAGAGGCATACCATTGCAGGTCAGTTTGTGTCTTGCAATAGCCTTAGAGCTTGGTGCCACTGTACCTGCTGCACTAATGATGGCTATACCTATCGCCCCTTTTATTAGTAAGCACGTTAAATAATACAGTGTATTTTGAACACGACCTGATATCCCACCGGATGCCCGTTCGACAGACCTAAACACTAGAGAAAGAGCAGTCAAAACTGCCAAGTGGTCACTTGTTAAACAGTAGCGAACTGCATGTTGGTACTTGTAGTTTCGTTGCAAAATGTCAGCCTGCAAATCGTCTCCGATTTAAAAGCGGGGACTGGTTGAAGTTGACACCCATGACATGGGGCCACTTGACGCCCGTGTTAAATTTCTCGCCTCTAGGATTTTTCCCATGGCTCACTCCCAGGGGGAAATGGTCTGCAATAGGTGAGCTCAACCCTCTGACTTCATCCCTTGTCCAGCGCGCCTCTGCAGATACCCCGTCCCGTGTGCGCCTCAGCTCTCTCGGCTGAGTGGTTCTGTCTGTTTATCTTGAGGGACAGACATCTCTGCACGGCGCTCCGTCTCCAAGCCAGCGAATAGGGTGACCAACTGGCATTGGTGCAAATTCAGGACGGTGAGTGTAAAAATTCAGGACAAAGGGTCAAAATTCAGGACACAAATTCAGGACAGGAGCTCAAAATTCAGGACAAAACTTCAGGACAATAGGTACGTTTTACAGACACATCAGAGGTCGCGCAATAGTATATAAGTAAGCCCAGCCATTTCAAACATATTCAACCGTTTGCAAATCTATCCATCATGTATCTTTCCATCTATCATTTCACTCATCCATCCCTTCATCCATCCCCTCATCCATCCTTTCACTCATCTCCATCTGCCGATTTAAATACTACGAGGCAACAAGGCAACAAACCAGTACTATTAGCACAGCATTACCGGCATTACCGGCAACTCGGCACCTCGGAGGCGCCTTTAGCCTCACGGAACTTTCGGCTTCATCAAGGTTAGTAACAACACTGCGCCTGCTATACACGACGCGCTGCCTCACGCTGCCTCGTTGTGCAAACTGCGCTAGTATGCGCTTTTAAAATCGTCGTTTAGTTATCTTTTTAAATAAAAACGAAATTGCTGTACTAAATCTTTTATAGCACACATAGCGCTTACCTGCACATAAACGGTAAAACTCACCGCTGTTTGGCGGATCACTTAGCTCCCTACACCCACGCACCCAGCCATCTTGGTGGTAGGCAGGGACAAAAACGCGGCGCCATTTTGGTGAGCGTCCTAGTCTTTTGCCTGGCTGAACTTGGACCTACTTAAGACGCCGGTTCCGCCTGCTCGGTCCTAGACAAGGTTAGTAACAACGCTGCGCCTGCTATACACGACGCGCTGCCTCACGCTGCCTCGTTGTGCAAACTGCGCTAGTATGCGCTTTTAAAATCGTCGTTTAGCTATTTTTTAAATAAAAACGAAATTGCTGTACTAAATCTTTTATAGCACACATAGCGCTTACCTGCACATAAACGGTAAAACTCACCGCTGTTTGGCGGATTACTTAGCTCCCTACACCCACGCACCCAGCCATCTTGGTGGTAGGCAGGGACAAAAACGCGGCGCCATTTTGGTGAGCGCCCTAGTCTTTTGCCTGGCTGAACTTGGACCTACTTAAACCTGCCAGATTCCGCGCAGCAGGAACGCGCAGCGGGAAAGCCGGACTCACGCCGGAGTCCGGCCAGAGTCCGGCCCGTCTGCGCTCGTCCGCGTCGAGGCTGCGGCGAGGGTAAGGGAGGTCACCCCCACATTTACACCTGTAGTGAATTCCAGGGATTGGTTGGATTCTTTTAATACTCATTCTCCCTTTTGTCACAATCTTTTGAACCCAGATAAATGGAAGGATACAGTGGTATGTTTGCATTGTAGAACTGAGCTCAATCCAATATCAGGCTCTCATGCTTATTTGCATCCTACTATCCTTCGAGGGGGGCTTATTAACGCCAGATCGCTATGTAAAAACGCTCAGCATGTCCATGATTTGATCATCGAAATGGACCTGGATTGCCTATTTGTCACCGAGACATGGCTTCGGCCGTGGTGCAATCCGGACTTAGCTGTTGCCTTGCCCCATGACTTCTCAATTCAAAGATGGGATAGACCAGTGCAGCGGGGAGGCGGCCTGGCCATTATCCATCGTACCACCTTCAAATGTTCTACATTTGAACTGCCTGACATCAAAGAAGCTGAGGCCATGGCGTTCTGTCTTACTATTAATGACACCCTCTCTTTTTCTGGTGCTCTAATCTATCGTCCACCTGGCCCGCGGACCGCTTTTCTGGACAGTGTGGGAGACACTCTGAGCGAGCTCACTCTTAGGTTCGCACATTGTACAGTATTGGGAGACCTTAACCTTCACCTGGACTCCATTAAAGAGCCAGGAACTAGTGATTTTATGGATATCATAAACACACTCGGCCTTACTCTGCTGACATCGGAACCTACACATGCAGCGGGCCATGTCCTGGACTGCATCTGTACTAACATGGAGAGCTTGTCTGTTAAGGCCCCATACACCTTGACATGGTCAGATCACAAACTCATTCCATTCAACCTTTCTGCAAAACAGAAGGTTCCGATTCCTAAGGCAGACTCAAGTACGGCCGACCACAAGCCAAATTGGATTAATGCCCTGGCGCGTCCATTGCTCATTGAGAAGCTGAGGGCTAGCAAACCCGGTTTAACGGGTTGCACTTTAACAGATAACCAGCAATACTGCGATTGGTTATCAACTTTTGGCTCATCCCTAGATGCAAGGAAAAAGTGTGGTTACACACATGGTTCCATAAATAAAAAGAGCGCCCCTTGGTTTACATTAGCTCTGAGAATGGAATTAAGTGCAGTAAGATCCCTGGAGCGCAGATGGCGAAGGAAATATGAGCCAGCTGCACGTCATATCTATACAGTTGCACGTAACAACTATCACGTGGCAATTAAGCTGGCAAAAAAAACCTACTATCTGGAGGCTATTTCTTCCTCTGAAGGGGGACAGAAGGAAATCTTCAAGATAGTTAAGAGTTTTACTAATCCCATTGCGCTTTCCCAGGAGATCCCCTCCTCGCAATCATTGTGTAATGAATGATATAGCTGATTATTTCGAAAAGAAGGTCGTGGATATTGTCAGGGATTTTCCAGCGAGCTCCCCCATTCCGCCTAGTCCGGATAAAATGAGGACAGACGCCTTGACATCCAGGACCTCTTGCTTGGAATCATTTGCACAGGTCTCTTTGGAGGACTCATACCAAGCCATTTCGGCCATAAAATCTGGTTCCCCATTTGATCCATGCCCGCCCATAGTTCTTCGAACTCTGGTTGCGGATTTAAATCCAATAATCAACAGTATCATTAACTCCTCGCTGGCTACTGCTGTAATCCCAGAGGATTGGAAATGCGCAGCGGTTATGCCGCTGCAAAAGAAAGCCCTGTCAGACCCAACCACCCTGTCTAACCTGCGACCAATTTCCCTATTACCGGCAGTATTTAAACTGACGGAGAAGTTTGTCAATCATCAACTGTCAAATTTCCTAGAGGAGAATAACATCCTTCACTCCAATCAATCGGGGTTTCGGTCCAAGCACTCGACTGAGTCCGCTCTTTTGTTCTCGGCCGAGACATTACGCATGGCATTGGACCAGGGGAAGAAGGCCGTCTTGATTTTACTCGATCTATCGGCGGCCTTCGATACGGTCGCCCATCCAATCTTGATCGACCGCTTGAAGAATGCAGGTGTGGGTGGAACTGTGCTGGCATGGCTTGCTAACTTCCTGTCTCTGCGTCGTCAGGTAATAGTACTAGGTGACTACAAATCGGAGGAAAAGACTATCAACTCAGGGGTCCCACAGGGCGCTAGTTTGAGTCCTGTCTTATTTAATCTTTATATGGTCCCCTTGTTAGAGCTGATTGTGTCTTATCGGATTGAAGTCATAGCGTACGCTGACGACACTCAGTTGATCCTGGTGCTAGACAGGGAGCTGCCAGGGGCAGAAGAAAACTTGAGGAACTGTCTCCGGGCTACCTTTGAGTGGATGACCAACAATCACCTCAAGTGTAACTCGGGGAAGACAGAAATAATATCTTTTGGTCCTCTAAACATGTTTTCCCCCTCACAATGGTGGCCTGAGGGCGCTGAAGCTCCCCCTAACACTATTGCCTCTGCACGAAATTTGGGAGTCAAATTTGATGCCCAACTTTCTTTTAAACCGCAGGCAGTAGCCGTGGCGGGCTCGTGTTTCCAGATCATCAGATCACTGAAGAAGTTTTTTGATTTGCTGCCTTTAGAGGCCAGGAAGACTGTTGCAGTGGCCCTTATAACATCCAGACTGGACTACTGCAACAGTCTTTATGCAGGCACCAATAAAACGGTGCTGCATAGGCTGCAGATGGTTCAGCATGCTGCAGCTCGCCTGGTTTTACGCTGGCCAAAAAGATCATCGGCCACGGCAGCACTAAAAACTTTACATTGGTTGCCAATTCATAAGCGAGTTCTTTTTAAAATTCTCGTGATTGCTTTCAGAGCCTTTCAGTCCCAAGGCCCTAAATATCTTCGGAGGGGATTTCAACACTACACGCCAACGCGATGTTTGAGGTCTGCCAATCAAAACCTTTTAGTTGTCCCTAGATTTAGATTAGCCACTAAGGGAGGGAAGTCCCTCTTCGTGCTGGGTTCAAAAGCCTGGAATAAACTGCCAGCTCAGCTCCGTTGTATAGTCAAGGAGGTTGACTTCAGAAGATCATTGAAAACATGGATCTTTTCGCTCTCTGACGCAGCCTGCAGAGCTTTGGTGTAATAATTGTACAGTGTGTCACTGCCTTCTGTCTACCAATTCATCTCCATCAGGGTTGGGTGTGGAGCGCCAAGATGCTCCTCGGAGCGATAGCCGCGCTATAAAAATGTGTGCTTACATTACATTACATTTACATTACATTACATTATCCATCCACCCTTTCACCCTATCCATCTGTACACTTATCCATCCACTCTTCATCCCATCCATCCATTCACTCATCCATTCAGCCATTTACCCTTTCACCAATCCAGCCATCCTTTCACTTACTAATCCTTCCACCCATCCACTATTTTAGTCATCCATCCATCCTCCCTTTCTCTCTCCATCGACCCTTTCACTTAGCCATCCTTCCTTCCATCCATCCTTTCACCCACCCATCATCCATCCATCCATCCATCCATCCATCTGTCCTTCCCCTCATCATCCATCCTTGCCCTCATCACCCATCCATCCTTTTCCCTCATCATCCATCCATCCTTTGCCCTCATCATCCATCCATCCATCCATCCATCTGTCCTTCCCCTCATCATCCATCCTTGCCCTCATCACCCATCCATCCTTTTCCCTCATCATCCATCCATCCTTTTCCCTCATCATCCATCCATCCATCTACCCACCCACTCTTCATCCATCCATCCATCCTTCCCCTCATCATCCATCCATCCTTCCCCTCATCATCCATCCTTCCCCTCCATCCATCCATCCATCCTTCTCCTCATCCATCTTTCCCCTCATCCATCATCCAGCTACCCTTCCACCCATACATCCAGCTATTTACATTTTCTCTCCATCCTTCCCCTCTCATCAATCCATCCATCCTCTCTCATTATCCATTTATTCAATCTTTCATTCATCCATTCACCCTTTCACTAATTCATCCAGCCATTCACCCATCCCTTCACTTACTTACTCACCGACCTTTCCATATTAATTTTGAGCTGAGCCCTTTTGAGAAGAGGCCCATCAAGAACTTCACCCCCGCTGCAGGGGCCGTTCCAGGACTGGGACAGAAGCCACCCAGGGCGGAGACAGGATCCACCACAGGGGGGGACAAGAGCCATCACAGGTGTAGGTGGACTGGAGCCACAACATGGGGGGACAGGAGCCATCACAGGCGGGGGTGGACTGGAGCCACCACATGGGGGGACTGGAACATCACTGAGGGGAGGGCAGGAGCCATCACAGGAGAGGGAACAGGATCCACCAGGGTGGGCGCAGGGGTGGGCATGCAGTATTCTAGTATCATCTTGGGCTCCTCGCCCCCTCCTGCACAAGACAATGAGAAGACAGGTTCTCTGTCCAAAATGCCATCCCCCACTGTGATGTACAGTACTTACAGGAGATACTCTAAGAGAACAAATTGAACTGATTGTCCTCCAGACTTTGTTCATCAGTGTGGGTGCGAATGTGCCAATTCTTTATTTTCTTACATTATAGACTGCATGTTTGAAGAACCGAGGGTTGCTTACAATTTAGTGACAGTAATTACGCTCTGTGAAGAGAACTACGTGCTGCCTCGGTGTAATCAGGGGTGTAATCTGGCCGAGTCTCGGATGTTTGGGGCCCTGGGTAGAAATGGAATGTGTGAGCCCCCCTCTAAATAGCAGAGACATGACACATTCAGGGCTGTTTGCATGTGAATAGATGTCGCTGCTCCTGAACCTGCTGCCCCTCCCTCTCAGTCACCTTCGAAGCACCTCTTAACAGGTCATCAAGGGCTAGAGGTGTGAGGGTTGCCATCCCGCTGTGCCTCTCCAATGCTGCTGAGTATCTGAGGAGCTTTGGGTGCAGCATCGGAATGAAGGGAGCGGGGTGCAAGCTGTGCCGGCTTTAGGGTGGGGCAACCGGTGCCCTGTTAAAATGACGGACAAATGGCGTCCGTTAGCAAACACTTCCTTGTTCGAATGCTCCATGAATAGTGTGTGAGTATGAAAGGGGTAGGCCCTTAGAACTCAGGACCTGGGTCCATGGGTCAGTACAAAAAAGGTCGGTCTGAGTTTCAAATATATCATACAATTCAAAATGGACACACGATCACCATTATATTTGAAACAGGTCAGAAAAGTAGATCAACTTATTCATTTCATTCATTTTGGCATTTTATTCATGCACGGTCCAAATGCGATCCAATTGCAGCCAAAGTTATGAATTAGCGATTTAAAGTATATACATGTAATTGTAACGTCATTACATTCAATATTCGGAATAGGTGCTCTCGGTGAAAGGGGGAGGGTAAGTGAATAAGTGAAGGGGACAGGGTAAAGGTGTTGTGACATAATAGTTACATCCAGATTAAAAATTGAAAAACCTCTACAATCAAGTTAATGGGCAAAGGTTCCCAAAAATCACATCACACATAGATAACGAGAATGCATCTCTTATTTAGCTCCTATGGTGTGTCAAATGGAGGCGTAGTTCTACGTTTCGACCCCTGTTACGCTAAAGGGCGATTTGCGGCCTCATGTTGGGGTCTTCATCAGGAAGAAATGGAGAGCCTACAGAGTAATATGAATAAAGAATTCAGTATGTGAGCGGTGAACAAGCGTGGTGATATTAATCAAGAAAGTGATGTGGAAGATTACCTACATCATCAAACGGTCATCATATGTTCCGTCTGCAAAAGGGGCTCCCTCAAGCTCCGAAGAATACTGAAACACAATAGATAGGTGCCATCAGGGCCCTGAAACATGCTAAATTGAAAATGCCCGGGGGTGGCAGGTAGAAGGACTTACTTTGCGTGCTGATAATCACACAGCCATTGGGCACAGGTAGATCGATCCTCGAAGGGTTTATTTTACTGTAAAGAGAAGGGAAGCTTGATTTAACATACTTGGCCGTCTGGATAAGTATAAACTTGTAAGTGTGGCCGATTCCGATTAGGGGGCACCCGGATGGGATGTCTTTACAGCCGAGCTGTTTCTAGTTTATTTACCTTTCAAACGGGAACGCACAGCCGCGCTGTTTCTCCGTCGGCGTCCTGCATCCGAGTGTGCTCGCGGTGCAGGCGCTCAATGCCTGTGACTACTAGAAAGGGCTCGGCTCAGGGGTCCAATGGGATCAGAGGCCTGGCTCGCGCGCTCAAGGGAGCGTCTCTAAAGGTTGTCCTCACATAATGGGGAACATTAAGTGCTAGTGTATTCTTGATATTGGTGATGAAAAGCATAGCTGAGTTAGACTCTATTGAACATAGAAACCAATATATACGTATCAATGCATAGGTATCCACAGTTTTAACATGTAAAAGACCAGACAGAATCAACAAGGTCAAAGGTACTTGGAAATACATTCTATACATGTGGCAGAGTGGAGAAACCAAGTGCTATTAAAGGAATTGCTACACCTATCTGATAGGAGAACAAGTTACTTTGCACAAGTGTAAATACATAAGGAGAGTATTTACACTTGTGCAAAGTAACTTGTTCTCCTATCAGATAGGTGTAGCAATTCCTCCCATAACAATCTTTGGACATTTACAAGGCTTTAATAGCACTTGGTTTCTCCACTCTGCCACATGTATAGAATGTATTTCCAAGTACCTTTGACCTTGTTGATTCTGTCTGGTCTTTTACATGTTAAAACTGTGGATACCTATGCATTGATACGTATATATTGGTTTGTATGTTCAATAGAGTCTAACTCAGCTATGCTTTTCATCACCAATATCAAGAATACACTAGCACTTAATGTTCCCCATTATGTGAGGACAACCTTTAGAGACGCTCCCTTGAGCGCGCGAGCCAGGCCTCTGATTCCATTGGACCCCTGAGCCGAGCCCTTTCTAGTAGTCACAGGCATTGAGCGCCTGCACGGCGAGCACACTCGGATGCAGGACGCCGACAGAGAAACAGCGCGGCTGTGCGTTCCCGTTTGAAAGGTAAATAAACTAGAAACAGCTCGGCTGTAAAGACATCCCATCCGGGTGCCCCCTAATCGGAATCGGCCACACTTACAAGTTTATACTTATCCAGACGGCCAAGTATGTTAAATCAAGCTTCCCTTCTCTTTACAGTAAAATAAACCCTTCGAGGATCGATCTACCTGTGCCCAATGGCTGTGTGATTATCAGCACGCAAAGTAAGTCCTTCTACCTGCCACCCCCGGGCATTTTCAATTTAGCATGTTTCAGGGCCCTGATGGCACCTATCTATTGTGTTTCAGTATTCTTCGGAGCTTGAGGGAGCCCCTTTTGCAGACGGAACATATGATGACCGTTTGATGATGTAGGTAATCTTCCACATCACTTTCTTGATTAATATCACCACGCTTGTTCACCGCTCACATACTGAATTCTTTATTCATATTACTCTGTAGGCTCTCCATTTCTTCCTGATGAAGACCCCAACATGAGGCCGCAAATCGCCCTTTAGCGTAACAGGGGTCGAAACGTAGAACTACGCCTCCATTTGACACACCATAGGAGCTAAATAAGAGATGCATTCTCGTTATCTATGTGTGATGTGATTTTTGGGAACCTTTGCCCATTAACTTGATTGTAGAGGTTTTTCAATTTTTAATCTGGATGTAACTATTATGTCACAACACCTTTACCCTGTCCCCTTCACTTATTCACTTACCCTCCCCCTTTCACCGAGAGCACCTATTCCGAATATTGAATGTAATGACGTTACAATTACATGTATATACTTTAAATCGCTAATTCATAACTTTGGCTGCAATTGGATCGCATTTGGACCGTGCATGAATAAAATGCCAAAATGAATGAAATGAATAAGTTGATCTACTTTTCTGACCTGTTTCAAATATAATGGTGATCGTGTGTCCATTTTGAATTGTATGATATATTTGAAACTCAGACCGACCTTTTTTGTACTGAACCATGAATAGTGTGGGCAGACAGGCGTGGCAGTGAAGGCTGGGCGTGGAAAACTCAGCACTGGATGTCTTTGGCTGCTAGCCCAATTCACAGGCGATAGCCACATAAAGCAGACCCCCCAGGATATAGCGAAAAATGCCGCGATTTCTACAAAAATGCCGATTTCGCGGGCATTTTTATAAAAATCGCGGCATTTTTTAAAAAGTGCCGATTTCGCGGCAAATCGCGAAATCGCGATATCCTGGAGGGTCTGACTGTGATTCACAAAAGGTATTAATTAATCAACACTCGGGCCGGACTGGAAACCTAATGCAAAAACAACTATTGATGGACAGAATGCAGAACAATGTCATACATTCACCCCAGTACAGAGATCTGGGCCTAAACAAAAAAAAAAGGAATGTGTCCTCATGTAACGCAACTGGTGCTATGTAAAGCTCTCTGATACCCAATACCTTGGGATCAAGTTTGCGCTGTATAAAACTCTGTAAAATAAAACAAATGTAGCTACTATTAGGTGTGTAATAGGAGGGAAACTTTACATCTATGTTCGTGTTCTGGCTTGAACACCTGTGCAGACTTATTTATTTCACATATCAAATTTACACATTTGAAAAATAAACTTAAATATCATGACTTTCGTGAGTGAGTATCGAAGGCCTAGAGTATTACAGATATTTTGGACTTTAGTTTTGTTGCAGGCCACACTAGAGAAATATTTCATCTGCAGAGCAAAATAGAGTACATTTTCACCATAACTTTATCCTAAAAATTATAAACATCGCTCAAACGTGTAACGCCCTGTTTGGGAGCATAATGTAGCGAGTCCCCGGTATTATTTCTCTCTCTTTCTTACTTGCTTCTATTTTTCTCACTAAAAATCATCTCTCACCCTAGCCCTACACCCTGTCTACCTCCTCTAACTCTGATTGCGTTTCTCTGCCTATCCCTCCTCAACACCCAGTCTTTCTCTATATATCTTTCCTTCACTCCGAGTCCTTGCCCATCTCTTGCTCTGTTGTCTTTTCTCTCGGTATCTGACCTCACGGCTCAGGGCTCACCCCTCTTTATCTCTGTCTCTCTGCTGTCTACCCTTCTCCCCTACCTTCTTCGAAGTTATCCTTCACCTCACCTCCCTCTTGCTACCATGCTTCTGCGGCTAGTAGTAATAATTAAGAGAAGAAAGTAGAGGCATAAATAAACTTCATTAAGGTATTTCCTTAGTTGACACATACTGTAGCAGCTCTGCCGGCCTCCGCCATAAATTAAAGCAAACAATTCTTAGGAAAGATAAATCTGCACAAGCCACTCAAGAAAGCCAGTGGCACGAAGAGTCCACAGGGCCACCTGTTTTAATCAAATTTTGCAGCTCAGGTGATGAGCAATATAGATTGCTTTGAAGTTCGAATTAAATTAATGGAGGACACTGTGAGGCTGAGGCTGACGCTGACGAACCTACTCCTTTCAGTTGTTTTTGCACATAAAATGTAAAACATGGCACAATTACATTACAAATTTACAAGCACAAACCATGGCGCGCTGCTTGCTTAAAGAGCCTCTAAGACTATGAGCTCATAGATGTGCAACTACTTAGGAAAAAAGGCAAACAATTTATTTAACATCCCGCTTTTCATCTCGGAAACTGGAGCTAAAAGTCTTCCAAGGCCGTGCAAGCAGGAACCTCAATCTGTTAGTCTATAGGCCTCTCACTGATCTTTCAATACAAGAACCGAAATATGTGGATTCATACTAAAACTCACAACTGCTCAAATGTCAGGCAATGGAGCCAAGGCCGTCACGCGTCACCCACAGTTAGTCAGTGGTTCTAATTTCCTGACTATGCCATCCCCGATAGTGGGCATTCCAGGACTGCCACAGCAGCGAGACAGGATGATGGCAGAAACTGAAAGGTCCCCAGCAGGATGCCCACGTCTGTGAACTTATGATGTGGGGGAAACAGCATTCTGGAAAGGAAACCAGACTGATACAGATAATAATACATAATGGGCCAGATGTAGGAAGCCCTTTACCGGTCGGTAGCGGCCGAAAATCGGTATTTTCGGCCGTTACCGACCGGTATTGAGCTTTCGGGATGTAGGAGACTGAAAATCGTCCGATTCGGTAAATTTACAGAATCGGTAAAGTTACCGAATCGGTAAAATACCGAATCGGAAATAATACCGAATCGGCAAATTTACCGAATCGCAACGGTTTGCGATTCGGTAAATTTACCGATTCGGTAAAGTTACCGTTTCGGTAAAATACCGATTCGGTAAATAAGAAGTGGTAAAAATGGATATTGAGATGTAGGGAAGCTCTGAAATACCGAATTTGCTTGAAATTCGGTATTTAAGAGTCGGTATTTACTATGGATTGGAATCAGGTTGTAACCAGGTGCAACCTATAAAAATGGACCCAAAATGCACTTCAGTTTGCACAATGGCGGCATTTTATGTCATTGCAAGACGGCTACGGCTATAGGAGGAAGGAGAGAGGGAATGGCAGAGAGAGGAGCAGGTCTACAGGCAGAGGGTCACCTTGTTCATGCTCACAGAGGCAGAGATACTGCAGAGGTACAGGTTGGCCCCAGACACCATCTTGGAGCTCATCAGGGACCTCCAACCACTGTTGCAGCACACTACCCCAAGGGCACATGCAATTCCACCACATGTGCAGGTGCTGTGCAGCCTCCACCTGCTTGCGTCTGGGAGCTACCAGAGCGTGGTTGCTGTGGTAGGTGGGGTGACACAGAGCAGCCTGTCAAGGTTTTTCCACAAATTCCTTGACGCCATGTTACACAGGATGGACTGGTGCAAACAAAACTGACTTTTACCAGATGGCTCGATTTCCCAATATAATTGGCTGCATAGATGGCACACACATTCCCATTTGTCCCCCTGCTCCCACAGAATATATCTACAGGAATAGGAAGTCAACCCACACCATCAATGTGCAGGTGATTTGCAATGCAAAGTACGCCATCACTGACATTGTGGCAAAATTCCCTGGGAGTACCCACGACTCCTATATTTTTCAAAACAGCGGCATTTATGCCCGGCTGACTGCAGGGGAATTTGGTGAAGGATACCTCCTAGGTAAGACACAGTGTCTGACCCCCATAATACCTATTGCAGTAAGAAGTACATGTATGCATGTGAGTAATGTATTCCCTTTTCCTTTTAGGAGACAGTGCATATGCCCTCCGCTCATTTATACTCACCCCCTACCTCAACCCCTCAACCCCCAGCCAAAGGAGATATAACCGGGCCCACAAAAGCACACGGAATGTTGTTGAACGGACCTTTGCTATCTGGAAAAGCAGATTCAGATGCTTGCACAAGAGTGGAGGTGCAAGGCGGTATACCCCCATCACCTGCTGTAAGATAATTGCTGCCTGTGCCATGTTGCACAACCTTGCTGTTAAGAAGGGTACTGAGGTGGAGTTGTCTGACTACGAGGATCATGACGACGACATTGCAGTGCCTGAAACACAACCTGCTGGAGTGACAACACCAAGTGATGGCAGATACAGACGTGAGGAGGTTACACGCAACTGTTTCTGAGTAAGTAATGAGACACAGACAGGTTGTGAATGAGAAGAAGGTATTGTAATGTTGCCACAACGTTCATGCACTGAAGTGCAACAAATTAAACATAATAAACTTGGGGACTGCATGTCCTGGGTTACTTCACCCACACCGGCAATGTCACTTGCGCTCGCGCTTCCCAGAGCCACTGGGATGTTGGTCACTGCTTTCTGCATGGCCTGCAGCCTCAGATGGGCGCCTGCTGCTCCTACGTGGCTCAACTACAGCGCTTGCCAAGCTGCTGCGGCTACTGCTGTCGTCTCCCTCTGCCACATCCAGGGCAGGATTCAGTGCAGTGTGTGAGATGATCATAGCCTCTAGGGCACTAGTGATCCTGCCCATGCCCCTGGTGACCTCGGCCGTGTTCTGTGTGAGGCTCTCCTGCATATTAATGCCTCTACGGCATAGCTGGGATGTGGCAGTGGCCAGACGATTTATGGCCATATTTTGTACACGGGCGTCCCTGCGCCTTGTGTGTTCCAGGCTGTCCAGATAGTGCAGAGCTGGGAGATGGAATTGCTCATTTGCTGCATTCCTGCTGCAAGGTCAGCAATTGTTTTTGCTACCTCCCTATTGGTTTCTACGATGTCTCTGATCCCCTTCCCCATGTCTCCTATTTGTTCATTTAGGACCCGAAATTGACAGTGGCAGGCCTGTATGGATTTTCCCTGCATCCGTTGTATGCGCACCATGCTCCCCTCCAGCCCACGGAACACAGTGCCATCTCCAGGTCCACCTGCACTGCTGGGTCTGCGTTGGCGTCTGCGTGAGGTAAATGACTCATTGGTGGACTGCAGTGCAGCAGGAGTCACAGGTGCAGTGGCTTGAGCCTCACCCTCTGCTGCCTCCATTACTGGCAGTGGGGCCCGACTCTCCTTCTGGCTGGGGAGGTTGCAGGTGCTGACAGGGACAGTGATGGGGAGGTGTCTGGTGAGAAAACCAATGGAGGGGATTGTGAAAGGTGTGGGGAGTGCGGAAACACGGGGTCTGTACTGTCTCATCTTCCTGGGTGATGGCAGTCGTATCTTCTTCCTCCTGCGAGGCTTCTACATGGCTTGGCCCTGCCTCCTCACTCTCCTCCCTCGCTGGTGCAGTCCCTTCTGTTGCTGTGGCTTGACTGCCTGATGTTGCCCCTAGGTATAAATAAGCGTATGTCAACTGAGTGCTACTGTGTCACAGTCACTACAATAAATGCTTTACACATTTAACTTTCATTTTTCTGCATTACTTTCAGTGCTTTGCTGATGTCTGTGCAGTTACACATGGTCTTACATTAGCTGACTACATTTCCCATAATGCATTGCTCCTGTATAGTGCTAGCAGTACTGGACTGGGGTTGGCCTGTACACAGAGGCTAAAGGGAAGCAGGTTGCTATGGGGTGTCATGCTGCGCATGCGTCTTACCTTTTCTTGCTGCTCTGGCTGAGCTGTCCACATCTCCAAGTCCCACAACACTGTCTGGCTCGATGGTAGAGGCCACCAACTCCTCAAGGTCAGTCAGGGGGGGCGCTGGGTTCCTGCCTCCACCGGTGACACCAGCCTGCTTATGGATTTCTGCCATCTTCTTTTTTGTGAGGCTCCTGATATCATAAAAGCGTTTCTTCAGGTCCTCAATGTTCCTGCTAGTGACTCCAACTGCATTGACCTTTTCTCCAATTGCAAGCCACATCTTACGTTTAGCAGACTCAGGTACAGTGAGGGAGTGCCTGCCAAATAGTTGTTTGTGGACTCTCACAACCTCCTCCACCAGTACCTGCAGCTCCATGCTGCTGAACTTTATTTTTCTTTTCCTGTCTGCCTTCTGGCTCTCACTGCTGCTTGCCATTTTTCTTGTGGAAAACACACAAAAAACTCTCCCTGCTGCTCTGTGTCTCTGCTCAGCTCTGACTGCCTCTCCAGAACCTTCTAATGAGTTGCAGCTGCCTGGGTAGCCACTTCCTGGTAGGGAGGGGGAGGGTGGTAGCACCTGATTGGCTGTTTTCATTAGTTTCACTTTTGCTTGCTTTCCGATTCGGAATTTACCGATCGGTATTTACCGATTCGGTATTTCCAATGCATTCCTATGGGCCTGGATGAATGGAAATTACCGATTCGGTATTACCGAATCGGTAAATACCGATTCGGTAAATTCCGAAAATCCGATACCGATTTTTACCGAATCGGTAAAAAATACCGATTTTTTCTCTACATATCTTTTACCGATTCTTGAATACCGATTCGGTAAAATTCGGTATTTAGGAATCGGTAAATGACATTTACCTACATCTGGCCCCTAATTTCCTTCCCATCCCAAGGCTTTCCATTCAGTTATTCAATCATTCATAGGCACAGGCTAGAGGCAGATTGCATTAATGGCCTCTACCTGCCCCACTTAGGTCTCTCGTGACACCAGAACTGCGGTCTGTGGCCGAGTAGTGAGTGAGCATGGACTGGATACTATGGCCTGCAGCTTGTCAATAGAGGCTATGAGCTCCAATGCAAAGACACGTAGCCATGGAGTGCATTCTCCTGTACTCATGGATCTTCATACATAAAGAAACCCAAAAGAACAACAGTGAGTTACTGTTGCACCAGTACTGTGGGTTACTGTTGCTGCATATATTCCATTCATCCATGCTCAGAGTCAGCAGCATGCTTGAAAACTTTTTGTAAGAAGTGTGTTTTTTCTTTTTTGAACGATGGGGTGCCGGTGCGCACAAGGTTTCAACTTTAAAGCCAGAGTCTGAGTCAGAGCCTGAATTGGTCAGGACTCGAGGACTGCCATAGTGTCGTAAGTAGTTTGCCACAGGTGGAATGTGCGATAGTCTCGATGACATTGGATTCTGGCTGGTGTTAATGGCCAAAGGGCAGGCCACCGAGTCTGAGTAATGTGATCTACCACATTTGAATATATTACATTAGAGAAACGCACGGTAGCCTGATGGCCAAGCCCTTGTCACCATTTGTCTGCATTTTAAGAAGGTTGCCCCATCGTTAAAAAGACGTTGGCCTACAAACCCCAGCATGCAATGCGTTGGCTAAAAAGTAAAAACTAAAATCCACACTGGCACCCGTAGCAGGATGCTGCCAACTTAGCATTTGGGCGAGTGAGCGCCAGGGAGCGAGGCGCAGAATCAGAATATTTTTTTTTTTACTGATTCCAGTCAAGATTTGTGACACCACCGCGGCCGCCCTGAGACTTTCGGACGGACTTTTGTTATTTTCAGGACCCCGGCCCGAACCTGGACCCATCCAGCATCAGTACTGGATTTTCTGTTAGCGAGCGTAGCGAGTATCTCCCATTCATTCCTATACAGTCACAAAAATATTATGAACTGAACTTTCCCTGTTGGACTTCTAAGGGAGAGGTAGGGAATGTGCCGCTTGCTTGCCTTTTAGGCAAGGCAAGGTTACTTACGGCAGAGCATGTCCGGCGCCGATTACCGACCCATTTGTTGAGTGAGTGAGACCAGTGCAGACCACCACGCACACCACCACCTGAAACCAAGCTGTGTTTCATTTTCGTGGGGAACAGAAGTGAAGAGTCAAGTAAGTGAAAGTGAACCTAATTTGAGCGTGGCCGCGCGCCATGTTTGGACTACAACGGCGGCTGTGCAGAGTCGTTGGACACGCCGACGCCGGGCATGGCCTTGGCTTTTTTTTAACTTACTACTAACAGTAGTCTAAATCCCGGCAGGCCCCTACTGCGACAGGCTGCAGGCCCTATCGAAAAATCACATGATGATTGGTTAGGTAACGGTTAAAGAGGACGAAAGTGTGTGTGTACCTACGTCCGGCGAGCGCTGCGCTGGCTACTAGGCCAGGGCAGGTAGGCACTATTGACCAGGCGCGCAACACTCATTGGACTCACCGGGCTTCAGTCTCCCCCCGTCGTGTGTGGCAGCCCGGGATGAGACAGATCCCGGGCACACACACAGCCACACCCGAACGTTTCACAGGTCTTTAAAAGACCATTTGAATGTTAATTAGGCCTTGCTGTTGTTTCACCCCTTGTTGGAGGCCCTGCAGCTCCACTCTGCCTACTGATGAAAGGTTCAGCCCCCCCCGAAATTTTTTCTTAGCCGCCCCCAAAATTTGGCTCTAGTTGCGCCTCTGCTATTGACTGTCAGTGAATTCGAATGAATCACTGATGGATGACTGATGATCATAATCATATCCAGTAAGTTAATCGAATCTTCAATGTGGAGCCGAGCGGATGGAGGCTAGCTCCTAGCTGCCCCACAGCCCGCGGGTCCTCCCCCTACCACCACGGTGATCCGACGACCGTAACCATTGGGCGGGTCACAAGCCCCCCCCCACCACGCTCCAAAATAAAAAGCAACTTTCTTTAGGCAAGGCAATGATGGCATATTAGCATTGGTCGCTAGTTGGTACTTAGAACAGCTACTAGTACAGCACTACTAAATAAGTTAGTCAGTACTACTAACTTAACTTACACTGCGTTACCTGTGTGGTGCGCCAGGCCGGCCGTCAGGGACTAGGCGGGCCGCGGCCCACACTGGCTGCATGCACGGTCTTTCTTTAATAACTGATATTAGGCCTTGAGCTGCAGCTGCTTACTACTACCAGACACAGTACAGTACTGCTACTTACTGGCTGATGATCAATGCCCTTAACGCAACTCCACGGTCGTCGGCATCAAGCAGACTTGAACGAGATGACTCTTGGTGAGCTAAGCTGCTGCGCGCAGCGGAGGTTATGCTGGGGCGTGGCAATGTGAAAAAAATCTGTGCTCATTGCGGCGTGCACAGCCCCTACCCTAGTGTAACCAAATTAAATCCAGCCCAATTCAGTGTCCTCCTGCCTGCGGTCCGCCCACAGGCAAGTGGCTTCGACCGCCGCGGCACGCAGTGCGATGCCGCCATCAAAACAGTTATATATTTTAAAAGTATT
Source organism: Lissotriton helveticus (assembly GCF_964261635.1). Classification (NCBI taxonomy): domain Eukaryota; kingdom Metazoa; phylum Chordata; class Amphibia; order Caudata; family Salamandridae; genus Lissotriton; species Lissotriton helveticus. The sequence goes on from NC_136061.1 coordinate 670,401,310, forward strand.
TAGGAATAATGAATTTCCTCAGGGCTCAGGGCAGCAGTCTAAGTCCCACAGCAACACTTTTAACCGCCAGCGCTGTAGGAGATGTGAAAAACACGCAGCGGCTGCACGAGAGTACAGCAGTAAGTTAAAATTGAAAAATAAATGTAACTTGCGCAGCAGATGCGTGCTGTAGACTGTAGATCCGGCCCTGTCAAATAAGTGCCGGTGCTAAGCACCGCAAAGCACAGGCACAAATTAAGCCCTGAAAGCTGCATTTCATAGCTCAAACAGCAGCCGGCGGAGGGGGGGGGAGGGGTTTCCTTCCTTGCACTAGGTGCCCATGACACACTGCCTACCCAGCTGTCTGGTACACAGTATTTGTGGTGGGTCTTAAGATTAGGGCCAGTAGCAAGACCAGATAAGCCCTTGCCCATTAGTTATAGACTAGTGGACTGGACTTTTTGGACCAGAGGGACTTGCGTGTGACGACACAGGACCGTAGGCAGGGAGAAGGCCTGAAGGAAGACTCAAAGCATGACCTTGGAGACTGAGGCATCACACTCCTTCAGCATATGAGTACTAATCCTGCATTAGGCATAGCTGCAAAGTTCCCCAGGCATTATGGAAGATGTACTCTTGATTATTTTCAGTATGATACTGTTAGACCAAGGCGGTGGAGTGACTGTGAATCATTGACTTACAGAAAACAATTTTTGTCATCCCAAGACTGCTCAATCAATGCTAGAAATTTTTTAATGTGCTTTTCATGCTTCACAATCATGTGAGAAAAACAATCTGAACCGAGGTAAGGATGCTGATGTGCTGTCTGGCCACTAACATTTAAGTTCACTGTTCACTGAGCTGCAGCTCACAGAGGCAACAGACGGACGGATGGATGGAGACAAGTGTGCAGGTGTGCACAGCAGTGCAAGTATGAGGAGAAAGAGGGAGCGATGGAGCGAGAAAATGGCAAGCAAAGAGTGGTGGATGTGACCATTGAAACTCAAATGACAAAAGGTATTGGCAAATCCAATACGTCTAGGTTAAGTGTGCAAATACGTGCAGCACAGGAAGCCAGCAGGAGCAGACAGAGAAGGCTACAGCTCCAAAGTAGTCCCTCCTGCAGTTCAATGCAAGTACTGGTGTGAAGGTGCAAGAATGCACACAAACACCCAATTAGGGACAGGCTAGCTCTTGTCGATCTAGCGGTTCACACTTATATCTTGCCTTTATAGCGCCGGGACACCTCTGTTTAAGGTAGCTGTTCGCGCTCTTATAAATTCTGTTATTATTATTATTGTTATTATTATTATTAATTGCAATAGGTGAGAGATGAATACTCCACTGGGCAGAGCTAGAACATTACTGACAAAGTCTCAAGCAAATGGCTGAAAGTGGCTGGTCAAAGAAAGCCAATGGTTGAAATGAGTGGACACAAAGCCCATTCCATTTATACTGTAGGTAACATGTCTCTTTGCCACAAACAAATGTGGTCAGTTGTTTATATTAGGCACTGGACCTCCCATTTGGAGCATGGGCAGAACCCTTCACAGGGCTGCACTGATGAGTCCAGGACCAGACTGGGCATCAGGCATTTCTCCGGGAGGCTAGAACGGTGGGGGCTGGTTTTGAGATGGTGGGGGCTGTTATATTTGTCCTGTCAATAGCGGGGCTTTAAATCCCCCCCCCCCCCCTTCAGCTGTGAAAGCATCCTGTTGGCCCTCCTGCCCTTCTTCCATTCCAATCAATTATATACTCCAAGACCTTTGTGGCATTAGAACGGCCACAGTTTACTCACATCATACATTAGTACAAACTTGTCATGATGGCATTGGTCATCAACATGCTCATTTTGGCTTATCTCGGATTACAATGCAAGCCATTTCATAACAGGTTATACAGTGTACCTCTTATACTTTCTTCCATCTTAATGACCATAATTTGTCCAATTGTGTACTGCATCAACCTTACGGTCATGATGTCTCTTCCAAGTTGTCATAAATTGCTTCCATCTGCTGTGACAGCTTTATTTCTGTCACTTGGTACAGCGGGTGCGGCTTCGAGGCTTCGACTTGCTAACAAATGTGTGACGATCGTGGCCCTGTGTCTATGCCTGGGCTGCAAGGGCCAGGTCCGCCCTGCGCTGACCATACTTATCCCTCAAGTATCCCTGCCGCGAGGCATCCCAAGGATCTTGTCCGGGCACTGGTCTCCAAAGTCCCTGTCGTACGGCATCACAAGGGCCTTGCTCGGGAAATTACACTTGTCTCAAGAGTCCCTACCATTAAGGCATCCCAAGGACCTTGTTCAGGAAATTGCCCTTTTGCATCCTCATGTGAAGATATTTATTGTTAAACCTTGTGACTCCCGCTACGCTGGAAGAGTTGCTTACCGACCACTGACAGCTCCCCTTATGCCCACGAGAAAATTAGTTCCAGCCCTTGTACGATGTTCCAGAGGAAACTAATGCTCTCTGCCAGGCAGCTAAACCTTACCATCTGTTTACCCCGGGGGCTACCCCGGAGAAAAGGTTCTTCTGACTACAGCTCTTTACCTGCCCCGCCTCATCCATCCGGATGGTGAGGCTTGTGCCACCGCCCCTCGCAATGGCCTAATCTGAAGCTCTGATTTCTAAATTATATGCTTGTGACCAAGGTTGATATTTGCCTGTGACTTGAGCCCTGATGTGCCCTCTTGGAAATACTGTTTCCCTCCTGTAATACGTCCCATGTTCCGGCCCAGGGGCTTCCATCCAAGTTTGCCCCGGTCCACCACTATTCTGTTGTTTATGGCGATTGCCTAGCTTAACCCTCACATTCATCCTTCAGTTCTGACCTGGGCCCTGATGCAGTCCCCCTGTAAATACTATCTTCCCAATGTCTTATGTCCTGCGATCCAGACCAAGAGTTGTTGTCCGAGTTTGCCCTGGTTCGCATCTATTCTCTTGTTTACTGTGTGTGGCCTAACTCACCATCTGCAGCCATCCTTCCTTTGAGAACACAGAGACCCTCCAATGTGTTCAGCCTGTGCTCCTGATTCACTGGCTGCATTTTTTACTGTCTTATTCCAGCATGCCTCTAGTACTTCGTCGCTAACTATTCGTCCTCACCTGTTGGGGTTCAAATTACTGACACAGCTCCTATGGTTGACTGAATCTCCGGTTTCCTTTGGGGATATTGTGCTCCCCCTCTTTACAATGCACATGTGAACCCGCACATGGTCCCTGTTCATGGAGGGCCCCAGTTTGTCTCTCTTTCATTGGAATTGTGTGTAGCCTAGCTCACCTTTGGCCTCAGTGTAGGAAAGTAGGATCTGCTTACTATGGTTATCCCCACTTTTTGCTGGTGTTTCACAGTTTTTCGACTTTAGTCTGGCTGGGGCCCTGCTATTCAGGACCCCAGTATAGCTGCTTCCTCTCTAAATTGAATACATGTACTTTAGGTACACTCCAGATTGGTTACTATGTTACCCTTGTGAGTCCCTAGTATATGGTACCTTAGGTAGAAAGGGCATAGGTACCCCAGAGGCCTATCAGGGGCTGAAGCATGTATTATGCCACCCCTGGGAAGCCTTCCAAAATGGCACCACAGGTATGCTACTGCAGCCTAGGTAAGGTGGTGCATGTACCTCTTACTAAGATATAGGTTACCAATATCCACCTGTAATCACTGACACATATAAACCTATAAGTCACTCCTATGGCAGGCCTTATCAATCCTGAGGGCAGAGTGCATGGTTTTGTGTGAGAGGTTGCCCATGAATGAGCAGGACCCCTCTGCACCTTTCGGAATCTATTCTCTGAGGCTGTTCTCTGATGCAGCCGGACCATATACTCTTAAGTGCATTATAACCTCGCAGTAAATGCTAACTTTTGAATGGCTGCATTGAAACATGTCGTGTTTGGTGTCACACACTTTAGAATCCTACACTCGCCAGTCCTGGCGGCGGGGGTAGAATATCGCCCTTCTAGAGGGAGAAGACATGTACACACTAACCTAACCGGTGACAGTTTAAAAGAGCCCCAGCATCACAAAATGGATGCTGTAGTCACAGACACGAGTCTGACCTCCTGCTGCTGGACGAAACTCCGGCAGGGAAGGCCTGGACAATAGGTTTCCTGTCACAGGGCGGTGTAACCACCTCCCAGACAGGCTTTAGTGTATTGGGGCTGGGTGGGTGCATTCATAGAATGCTTTTCAGACAGTGCTGGGGGCACACTTGGGGTCCCTGTGCATACCCCAGTTCAAACCGGTTGCAGGGGCACTCAGCCCCTGCTCTGGCCTAAACTGGACAAAGGGAATGGGTGTAACCACCCCTTCTCCCTGACCCTCCCATAGGTGGGTCCCCAGAGTATGTCCAACCCCCTTTCTTAATATAAGTATGGGAACCCAGTCCTTAGGACTTCAAATTACACCTGGACGAAACTCTGCAACATATATCCTGGAACTTCGACATTCTACATGACTAGAAGACAGAAGAATCTCCCTTGTTCAAACAGGCACCAAAGAAGCATCTTGCCGGTCTGTATTTCCAAGGCTCCTGCCAGATCCCGATGGATTTGTGACTCAGGACACAGAGTTCCAGACTTCTCAGAGGCGGACACGAGATCCCAGCAAAGCTAAGACCTGCAGCCCTCACGAGTGACGTGGGACTGGAACTCCTGGACACCGTGCACATTTGCTAGTGCATCCGTTTCCGAGCTTTTCTGAAGCTGTGCATTGGGCTACTTATAGTCCAAGCCCCGAGCACCATTTGCACCGAAGATTATGGGCCTACACTCCACGAGTGTTCCGTGGGCCCGCTTCTAGTATTTCCGCTCAAGGCTCCTTCGTGATCCCTGGTAGGTCGACTGGTGGTCCCCACAAAGTTAACTCTTCTGTTTCTTGGGCTTTTCTGGTTACGCCAGATGTGCCCTGATGCCCCACCAAGTGGTGAATCCCTCAGATCTTGTTGGTCTGCACTGAAGCCAATCTTTGCTTTCTGCTTGGGTTGCTGTTGCCAAGGCTTGTTGGGTCCAATCCGGACACCGACAATGCAGCACTCGGCATCCTTTGTGGGACAGCTCAAATCCAGCTCCTGCTTGTGGTCGACACCTCCTGGTTCTCGTGGCTGAAGAGTCAAGCTTCACCTTCTTCACCTGAAATCACCCGACATCGGTGGGCATCCGCTCATCGCCTTCCGGGTCACTGGCTAGTGACCCAGACTCTGTCCCCTCTGCTTTCAGGTTCTTCAGATCTTCGATCCACTCTTGAATCGACCCGGACACTTTCGACTTGGTCGCCAGCAGCACTTTGCAGCAGATCGCTATTGAAAACGACGACGAAACCTGACATTAAAAGACACCTATGCACCCAGCTTCCCTGGGTGAGGTAACTCGAATACTCCGGTGCTCCCGTGGGTATTGACTCTAGAGCTGCCTAGTTCTAAAGGGGTTTGCTCCAAGTCCTCTTCTAAGGTCCTTAATCTTTAAAACTCCCACCGCAACTTTCCCCATAGAAGTTAATGGTGATTCGCGGCTGTGTTTAGACACTGCACGCGTCCCCCATGGGTCCCCTGTGTCACTACCTTGGGTGGTTCCTGGTGGCTCTCCAGGTTAGCGGGCTGCAGATATACGGGAAGGGATACGGGGACTGCTCGAGCATGAAAAAAGTGACCATGTGGCACCAATAAGCTTAGCGACATGAAAAGGAATGAGACTGATGTGGGTCAAAGAGATCAGAATTAGTAGGACTGCTTAAAGCAGCACATAAGGAAACACTGGATGACCCTTGGTCCTGACTACAGTCTGCACTGAACGCATAAATTCTGCGGTACAGTTGAGATCATACGGTACCCAAATCCACTAATAAATGCAAAGCAGAAAGACGGGGATCTAATTCAGTAAATCCCTTCTCAAACCAACTGACTTTGCTGCACGCTGCAGTACTGCAGGGATTATCCAATAGGAGATTCAAATATGGAGCGCAGTATACTATATTCTACTCTATTGGATTTCCCATAACACCTCTGTCAAGGATAAAGAAATATAATATCGTATGGCCCTGAGGAAGGTGGACACTAATTTTTTGAATCCTCCGAAACGTACGTTGACATGATATAGTCCCGGCTGGGGGCAATACCATGGACAATTGAAAAGGATTTCTACTATGTGTCTTATTAGTATGCCTTTGTTAGTCGGGATAATGATGTGGTTTTGAATGTGAGTATGTATGTTTGGATATGGTGAGGATGCCTCGGAATGAGAGGTGTGGTATGATGAGATGAGGTTTTCTCTTTTTTCTTTTGATGGGGTTATGAAGAGTGATTAACCATTTATAAGAAGTGTATTTATTTGTATTATATTTTATAAATGTATTGTCTAGGCTTTGTATCTATGTCAGTCGTGGTTCTTATACCACTTTATTAATATATGGTTTGGTACGCCCCTAGGGCTCAACGTACTTTCGCCTCTAGCCTCATAAAGAGACTAGAGGGATGTGTTTAGAATAAATACATACATTTTATATATATATACCTGGTGTGGTTCTCCTTTCATATGGTCATTCATGAGATTATAGACTGGTAAAACAAGCTGCTTTACATTCCTTCAAGACTTAGCCTGAAGGCTCCTCTCCATAGCTACCACTAGGATATCTTTCTATATAGGTTGTCTTTAAACCTACCATCAATAAGGGTCGTTTGGACTGGTTCAAGGTGCCCACTAGAATAGTGGACAGCATATGCCAGGCCAACTTCTCACACTCTGCATCACTGGAACTCCTACTTAGCTTACGCTGCCCCCAGCAAGCTCTGCGATTGCCTATGTTGCCGGGACGACTGGGCGCAGGGTTTCAGCTATGTAACATCTAAGCGTCTTCGCTCTATTCCTGGAATTGAACCAAATATTCCCCACATACCTTCTTTAACCAAAAGACTATCGCTCAGTGATACTAATAAATTGATACAGAACTGGGGGTTATTTGTCTGGTTCCAGCTATCATCTCAAATTTTTCTTCATATTTAGAGGCTGGAAAAAAATTACCCCTAGCAATACCTTTCCGTTCTGTCATGGCTCTCTCATGGCGGCTAATAGCCCACTGGGCTATATTAGGTTGTAACTTATGAACTGTCAGTTACAAAAGCTCCTACCCTTGCCATTCGCTGACCCTTTTCCTTTTTGCGCGCTCTCGTGCCCTGCTGTTGCCGAACCGTCTTCCTTCTAGGGTCGGCTGTGCCTCCCAGTCGGCAGTACAAGAGGGATGAAAAACCTGGGGGGTGTCTCAAATGGGCCTGGGCAATGTAATTCAGGGTGTGGCTTGAAAACACATGAGCTAAAAATCTGTGCTCGCGCCGCCTGACTTGTATTTTGCTGTTTCTGTCATTGCATCCAGCTATATGCTACAACAAGTAACATCATACCTACAACAAGTCACAACTTTTGCCTTTGTCAATGGTTGTTAGTCGCATAAGATAAATAAGCAGCAACTAAGGCTTGTATATAATATTGAAAAAACTTTGACTTAAAGCCCTGGTGACCCAACGCGGACGAATCGTTGCAAACAGGAGAGGCTTTATCCTCTGTTTTCAAGTTCTTTCGTTCACCTTTCACAAGGGAAACGATCTCTTGATTTTTCCTAACCCTAACTTAGACACTCAACTTTGATGCCTAATGCCCTGAAGAAGCCCCAGGCCAGATGGCCAATGTAAGGGGGTGAAACAAGTGTTGGCTACTATATGTGTTTTCGTCTTAAAGCACTGCGAATTAAATTCGAATTGTTTCCAGAGAGTAAGTGATTTTACTTACTCGTTCTGACACATCGACAAAGTTTTGTACCAGTAATGGGGAAAGGGTTTCCCATTGTCATCGATGTGCCTGCTGTCACTGCTGTCCGGACAAAAGCGTACCACCTGTGCCAAGACACAAAACAGAGCCCGAAAGAGACCCGTTTCAAGGCCTCCTTTAAAAAACTGCCGGTGCTCAGACATGTCCCACTTAAAGCCCTGGTTCATCAAAAATTGCAGCTGCCAACCCCACACCTGCCCACCACCGACACCGCCATACATGGGCTGGTCTGACAAATTTGCCGGTCCTGCATGAGTCAAGGAGAAACATTACATCTAGGAAATAACTCCTGCCCCTTTCTATAAAAAGAGGAAGGGGAGAGTCTTAATTTAATTTGCAACGTGGAAACATCGTTCTACTGAGATGGTCTTGCTGATGACGTCACTCCTTGTCTCATCTCCTGAATGCTGAAGAGGACTTTGGGGCTTTGAAGATTGCACAGTAGTGCTGAAATCACATGCTCGTACTGGAGCCTTTCCAGGTGCCTGGTATCTTTGCTCCAAGCAACTGCTCTTACAACACCTCAGCATCTCTCTCGGTCATAGTGCGCAGTCTGGGGCTGATGCAGGTCAACAACAGTTTGCACAGCACTGGATTTACACACACTCAAGCTGAGAGAGCCGGAATCACGCCTGCTCAGAGACAGCTATGAGCCAATTAAATTATAGCTTAAGATGCAGAAAAGGCAATGTGCGTTTTGGATTGTGACGTCAGGCTAAGTCTCGGGCGGCCGTGTGGGGGAGGCGAGAGAGACATGGAGAGAGAAAACTCATTGGTTGCAGAAACAAGTAAAATAAACAATATCTTTCATATTTGCAAAACCCAGTTTAAGTAATGATCTGAAGCCATGATGCTTACACAGTCTCTTGTAACCATTTTATCTCAAATAAACGTAATACACTACAAAAGCAATATATTAGGTACATTTCCAACATCACCTTAATGTTTCAAAGTGATCGAGCTACTTCACTTTATACATGGGATGAGAAGTTTTAGTTTGGGCTGTGTCAATTCAACAAACCGGTATTCCACTAATTAGTCAGCATTATCCCTGCAAAGACCTGGAGACATTAGAGGGGTCAACGCTGGTTGCTATGGCAACCTTGCATTGGCGTGGTCCCTCCACAACATTTCCTTCTTTTGGTTAGCACCTCACTGCATTCTGAGGGACTTGCTTAAGAGAAACTCCTCAGCACCTCTTTTCATTCAACCGAGGGAGGGACCTTTGCTCCTGCCCCCTTATGCATCTATCATGCCTTCTCCATGCTCAGCTCTCCGTGCCTTGCCACAAAATGCGCATTTCTAACTCCTCCTCGTAGTTCATATTTATTTCCTGCCCAGCTCATCTGAAACTTTCCCTGCATCCATTGCCTGCCCTCCAAGCTTATTTTTCAGACCCCAGTCATCTTTCTGTATTACCAGTCCTTGCACCTGCCAACCCAGCTCTCAGTTACGCCTCTTTTCGATTCCTCCCGCTATTCAACCCTTGTCTGTCCGTGGTTGTGTAAGCTCTATTAGGCGTTATGCAAACTTCTAACACTTCTTTGCCAAAATGAACACGTCATTGGCAGAGGAGGCCGAATGAAGGTGGCCGCCTGCCACATTTCAAGCGAATGATAGCTGAAGTGAACTGCTTAGATAAAGTTCACCTGAGAGTTGAGGGATATCACTGCTACAGCGATTCCTTTTCCAGGCCACATGCATAAGATGAGTGCGTTGGCTCTACCAACAGACAAGAAAATACTGCAGAAGAAGGGCGAGGCGTGGACAGGGGCCATAGAAGCTAAAATGCCTATTAAAGATAACGGAGGCAAAACATAGGTCAGAAATTCACTAGACCCATTAACCCCAGCGGAGAAGCGAACAAGGGTTGTAGTGATGCTGTTTCTATTTTTGGAAAAAAGGGACATTACTGTAGAAGATGTACCTGTAACACGGCGCCCGAGTTGGCCTGTACCCCGGGGAACTGCAAGGAAACAGAATGGTGGAAGAGTATTGATCAGGATTCCCCTCACCCTTCTCCACAGGCGGAACAAGACTCGTGGCACGCACTGGAGGACGAAAAACAGTCTGGCCCCTTTAACTGGCCGTGCATCCCAAACGAAGGCCCCACCTCCAATGACGTGTACTTCGCGGCATTGGATAAGACGCCGGAGTTCCAGGGAGAGGCGTGTGACGTCACCGGACGAGGAAGGAAGACGGAGGAGGACGCGCGAAAGGACGGAGCTCGAGATACCGAACCTGGACGAGAAGCAGACGATCCACAAGTAGAAGCAGACGAGCCAGGAGGCCAACGAGACCGCGCTGCGCCCTGCCACACTCCCGAGGGAGGAGTGTGGCTCCGACAGGTACGGGCCAAGTTTACAAGCTGGGTGGGGCTAAGGGGGCGATCCCCGCGTTGAAGACCCTCAGCTTCCTAGTGATCCCGCACACCCTGAAACCCTGTAATCGTCCCTACCCTCACAACGCTCCACTATCACGGATAGCAAGGCTGAGCACTAACGGTGTCCCTCACTTCCCCGGTACCCTTTTGTTTAGCAACCAGAGGACGTACAGTAATTGGTCCTTTCTTTGTGTTCTTTTGTTTCCGGTCATCCTGAGAGCGACGTGCAGTCCTGACACCGGGCCAGAAGCTGCCAAGGAGAAGCAGCCCCGCCAGTAGGCATCACGGACCCCGCGGACTTTGCCAGGGAAAGACTAACGTTGCGCAAGAAAAAGTTGTACATCAAAATAAAACCCGCTTTGCCCAAACCTCGTGTCCCGACCCTCACTGACCCCCCTTTACAAGTGGTGTCAGAAGTGGGATCGCCTGACCCCCAACAGCAACCTCTGATGGAGCAAGTGATCCAACACTTGATAGACGGACAAGATAAATTAGAATGGGCGATAAAAAAACCAGATTTCCATAGCGGACGCTGACAGAGAACTCTTTAAAAACGCCATCAGCGCTCAAATTGATAGTCTACAGAAGGGTGCTCAAGTGTCCACTCCTGGCCTCGACCGCCGAGTAGGTGTTCCTCATCCCTCGGGAGTATCCCTACAAAAATACGTGGCGGGAGAAGATCCCGACGCGTTTCTGTCTAATTTTGAGAGAGCTGCCCAGGCCTGTGGCTGGCCCATAGAAAAGTGGCCATTTTTTCTAGCACCGTTGTTGAGCGGGGAGGCTCAGGCGGCCTACCAAGTCGCTAATCATGCCGGAAACACACCATATGCCGATATTAAAGAGGTTATCCTTGACCATCTCGGGTTGGACCCGGAGGCATACAGGGTGAGGTTTAGAAAGGAAAGAGGGGTAACAGGGGAAAACCCCAAAACCCTATATTTGAGACTAAAAATGGCAGCAGAAAAGTGGTTAAAACCAACTCAAAGAAGTAAGGAGGAGATTATGGACAATATCATCCTTGAACAATTCATGGAGGCTTTGCCTTATGGAACGCAAAGATGGCTACGCCAGCACTCCGGTTTGACTGTGGCCCAAGCCATAGAAATGGCCACCAACTACTCTCGAGCACAACCCAGAACTTTTGCCTGGGAGTCAGAAAAAAACACCAAGCCGAATGTCACCCACAAAATCGAGAAAAAGAAACCAGAACCTCTAACCCCAATGAAACCACGACCCTTTCGGATGGACAGTGTGCAGCTTAAGGGACCCCAGTGTTTTGATTGTGGGGAGTGGGGACATATTGCCCGGATGTGCCCAAAACGGAAGCCACCCGATGAACCAATGGAAGTTGGATACATTCCCCGGGCTGTCATGTACACTGCAGAGATGGGACCATCCTTCTATGTACGTATACTGCTAAATGGTAACCATATCATGGGTTTGCTGGATTCTGGTTGCCGCCAGTCAGTAGTTCAAACGAAATTAGTACTGCCTTCTCAAATCATTCCCAAAGAACAGGTACATATAAGATGCGTACATGGGGATGTAAAGCCCTATCCGGTGGCCCAGATGGTCATAACTACTCCTAATCGAGCCCCTGTAGCTATTAAAGTAGGAGTAATAGAAACACTACCAGAGGATATTATAATAGGTGTGGATAACCCTGACTTTTTGTCATTGTTTAAAGACCGCTTTCCTAACCTCTCTACACAGGGCTCGGCCTACTTAGCGAAGGAACCATGGGCACTGGATAGGAACTTTAGATTTGCACAGGCTAATGACACGTCCCTCCTTAATGCCTGGGAATCTGCCCATGTGAATCAGACATCTACCACCCTGACGTATCCCAGGTTTGTGATCATCAACGACCTCCTGTATAGGGAAGGTAAGGCCGGAGACACCCCACAGCTGGTAGTACCTTCGGTTTTTAGGGAGCAGATCTTATATTATGCCCATTCTCATATAACAGCGGGACACTCAGGGGCAGAAAAAACAACCCAAAATATCACCAGACATTTTTTTTGGCCTGGCATCTATAAAGAGGCCGAGTTGTATTGTAAGAAATGTGACGTATGTCAAAAGAAAAACATGACCCGTCCTCCAGCTGTACCGCTACAATCCATGCCCCTCATAGGGAAACCCTTCGAAAGAGTTGGGATGGATCTTGTCGGACCCTTACCTCGATCCACGAGGGGAAATACCTATGTCCTGGTCATAGTGGATTATCACACTCGATTTCCAGAGGCTTTTGCCCTGACGGCTCCCACCACTAAAAACGTAGCCGACAAAATGGTCGAGTTGTTTTCAAGAGTAGGGTTCCCAAAGGAGATCCTTACCGATCAAGGCACTCCTTTCGTGTCAAAGCTAATGAGGGAAGTCTGTAAGACTTTGGATGTGCACCAGATTAGAACATCTGCATACCACCCTCAAACAGATGGCCTCGTAGAGAGGTACAATCGTAGCCTAAAGACAACTCTGAAGAAAATGCTAACTGTAGAAAGTAAAGATTGGGATAAGGTTCTTCCCCTGGCTCTCTATGTATTAAGAGCCCAAGTACAGAGTAGCCTAGGTTGTTCACCATTTGAGTTATTGTACGGTAGACAACCTCGGTCCCTCCTTGAGATTACCAAAGATGCATGGGAACATGAGGACGCAGAAGAGCAACAGTCTATGTTGGACTATACCCAACAACTTAAATCCAAGTTGGGTAAACTAAGAGATCTGGCGTATTCCCACTTAGAACAGAGCCAACGTAAACAGAAGTGTCAGTATGACAAAGGGAAAAGATGGCGAAAACTAGACAAAGGAGACTGGGTATTGGTCTTGCTGCCATCTTCTACCCATAAATTCAAAAGCGAGTGGTTAGGTCCCTATCCTGTGGTAGAAACGATAGGCAACACCACCTACCGGGTACAACTGTCCCCGTCCAGACGTCAAACGTTTCATATCAATCTGCTTAAAAAGTGGATAGGGCCCCCTCCCAAGTCAACACACTTCGGGCTGCCAGTAAATAAAACAACAAGCACCCTAGAGCTGTTGCCTGTAAACCCTGAGTTGACGGTACATGAGAAAGAAGACTTGAGGAAGGCTTTACAGCCGTATGCTCATGTATTTTCTGATACCCCCGGTCTGACCCATTTAACCGAACACCGAATACAGACTGAGGAAGGTAAAGTAGTCAAACTACGTCCCTACAGGGTTCCTGCAGCTAGAAGAGGAGACGTAAAAAAGGAAGTGCAGGACATGCTAGAGTTAGGAGTAATCCGACCCTCGCACAGCCAATGGTCTTCCCCTATTGTTATGATCCCGAAGCCAGACGGGACAACCCGTTTTTGCATGGATTTTAGAGCGTTGAATGCCATTTCAGCATTTGATGCGTATCCTATCCCAAGGGTGGACGAGCTAGTAGAGAGAATAGGGGAGGCAAAGTACATAACGACTTTAGACCTCACAAAAGGTTATTGGCAGGTGCCATTAAGAGAGGAGGATAGAAAAAAAACAGCGTTCGCCACAGAAGAGGGTCTCTATGAGTTTAACGTTCTACCCTTTGGACTGCATGGGGCCCCAGCCACCTTTCAAAGGTTAATGAATACCGTCCTTGCCTCGCACTCTACCTATTGTTCGGTTTATCTGGACGATATAGTCATTTTTAGTAAAACATGGGAAGAGCATCTATTCCATGTACAAAAGATTATACAGGAGCTAGACAACGCGGGCCTGCATATAAACGCAAAAAAATCAAGAGCGGCCTATTACAGGGTGAAATATCTCGGTTTCCTATTAGGGGAGGGAGTCATAGCCCCTCAGGAAGACAAAGTAAAAGCCATTGTACAAACTCCTTTTCCAACCAATAAAAGAGAACTACGGGGGTTTCTGGGATTAATAGGGTACTACAGACGGTTTATTGCGAACTTTGCAGCCACTGCAAGCCCCTTAACAGACCTACTGAGTAAGAACGCAAAACCCTCCCACTGGCGTCACCCGTCAATGGAAGCACAGGAGGCGTTTGAATCCCTAAAAAGGGCTATCACCCCAAGCCCGGTTCTCATACCTCCCGACTTTGAAAAACCATTTACATTGGCTACAGATGCCTCGGATATCGGAGTAGGGGCCGTGTTATCACAAGAAGGAGAGGATGGAAAGGAACATCCTATTCTGTTCCTTAGCCGCAAATTGCATCCCCGAGAAAGGAAATATCCAACAATAGAGCGGGAATGTCTGGCTATTAGATGGGCTATTGATAAACTGCGCTATTATTTGGAAGGACGTCCTTTTGTGTTGTTCACCGACCACGCCCCATTACAATGGATGCAAAGAAACCACTCCCAAAATCCTAGAGTCCTCAGATGGTTCCTGTTCCTACAGCCTTTCTCCTTTGTGGTGAAACATCGCAAGGGACGTGACAATGGCAACGCTGACTTTCTGTCCCGAGCACCTCTTCTCCCCGATCGGGAGAATCCAAGGGGGGAGGAGTGTAACACGGCGCCCGAGTTGGCCTGTACCCCGGGGAACTGCAAGGAAACAGAATGGTGGAAGAGTATTGATCAGGATTCCCCTCACCCTTCTCCACAGGCGGAACAAGACTCGTGGCACGCACTGGAGGACGAAAAACAGTCTGGCCCCTTTAACTGGCCGTGCATCCCAAACGAAGGCCCCACCTCCAATGACGTGTACTTCGCGGCATTGGATAAGACGCCGGAGTTCCAGGGAGAGGCGTGTGACGTCACCGGACGAGGAAGGAAGACGGAGGAGGACGCGCGAAAGGACGGAGCTCGAGATACCGAACCTGGACGAGAAGCAGACGATCCACAAGTAGAAGCAGACGAGCCAGGAGGCCAACGAGACCGCGCTGCGCCCTGCCACACTCCCGAGGGAGGAGTGTGGCTCCGACAGGTACGGGCCAAGTTTACAAGCTGGGTGGGGCTAAGGGGGCGATCCCCGCGTTGAAGACCCTCAGCTTCCTAGTGATCCCGCACACCCTGAAACCCTGTAATCGTCCCTACCCTCACAACGCTCCACTATCACGGATAGCAAGGCTGAGCACTAACGGTGTCCCTCACTTCCCCGGTACCCTTTTGTTTAGCAACCAGAGGACGTACAGTAATTGGTCCTTTCTTTGTGTTCTTTTGTTTCCGGTCATCCTGAGAGCGACGTGCAGTCCTGACACCGGGCCAGAAGCTGCCAAGGAGAAGCAGCCCCGCCAGTAGGCATCACGGACCCCGCGGACTTTGCCAGGGAAAGACTAACGTTGCGCAAGAAAAAGTTGTACATCAAAATAAAACCCGCTTTGCCCAAACCTCGTGTCCCGACCCTCACTGACCCCCCTTTACAGTACCCCATTTGTCAAATGCCCTTGTGATTGGTTTTCTTGGTTTCTTCTCGACTGGCATCAGTTGCATATGTAAAACGTGAACAGAAGAAAGGGGAAACAGAGACTGAAAGAAACAGAAAGGGGAACTGATGCAACAAATTTGAGGTGGCAAATTATCAGGAGCCGAAAGAGAGGTGCCAAGGTAAATTGCTGATGTGGGAGGGTAAAAAAAGCGTTACTTACCTGTAACTGCAGTTATCCAGTATTGGTGTTTTTCATAGATTCACATGCCTGAATCATTCCCCGTCGTCGAGACGGGAGTCTCCGGTACATAGAAAAGTAATGTCCTATAGACATATATAGAGAAAAGTAGGCCTAAGGGCCTCCCCTTAGTATCCTATCTATGTCCTTTTGTAAAAAGGACCAAACTCTAGAAGAGAGCCAATCAGCTTACACCTCCCTCTAGAACCTTCCTGACAGGAACCTCAGTCTCTCAGATTTTCGTACGCACCAAGCTAAGTAGGCGTAGCACCAATAGAGAGATAAGTGAGTCCTTCCAGGGGAGGCGGGAGGGTTGCATGTGAATCTATGAAAGACACCAATACTGGATAACTGCAGTTACAGGTAAGTAACACATTTCTTATCCAGTATTATGGGTGTCTTTCATAGATTCACATGCCTGAATCAGAGTAGCAAGCAATATCTTGTGCACATTTCTGACGGAACACTATATACAAGTCATTAGATACTACATATCATGCGACTATGAACCATCAGCATTAATATATATATATATATATATAGATATATCAGCCAGAAGTAGTAACAGAAAAATGTGCATACCAGAAAAGGATGGAGGGATGGAGGAAGGCTCACCCTACTGGAAAAGATGGCGTAGCACAGCCTGCCCCACTGCAGCATCCTTCATCAGCTCTGTATCCAGGCAGTAGGCGACTTCCACGTTGCCGCCCTGCAGATGTCGAGAACTGGCACTCCTGCAAACAGTGCCATAGAAGTCGACACGGCCCTTGTAGAGTGCGCTCTGATTCTAGAGCGCAATGGCTGTCCGGCTCTGTCGTGGCAAAAGGCAATTGCCGATGAGATCCATCTGGAGATGCTCTGTTTGGTCAGCGGTAGACCTTTCCTAGGCCTACTGAAGGCTACGAAGTGTTGGTTAGATTTTCTGAAATGTTTGGTTTTGTCAATATAAAATTTTAGACATCACTTAAGGTCCAATGAGTGCAGAGATCTCTCAGCAGCAGTGCTGGGATTTGGAAAGAATGACCTGAGTACCACAGGCTCGTTTAAGTGGAAGTCCAACGGAACTTTAGGAATGAACCTAGGATTAGTTCTTAAAATGACTCTATCATCCCGGAACTGCAGGAAGGGGTCTTGAATAGAGAGAGCCTACAGCTCACTGACCCTCCTTGCTGATGTAAGCGCCATGAGGAGAGCCGTTTTCCACAAGACGTATTTGACGTCTGCTCTGTAAATGGGTTCAAAAGGGTGTTTCATCAGTTGGTTAAGAACCACATTCAAGTGCCATGTTGGAGGTATCATCCTTGGTCGAGGAAAAGATCTATAGAGACCTTTAAGGAACTGTTTTATAAGTCTACTAGACCAGAGAGAGGGTCCCTTAGACGTTCTCTTAAATCTTGAGATCGCCGCCAAATGTACCCTAATGGAGGAATGGGCAAGGCCCGACTGCGCCAGATGCAGCAAGTAGGGTAATATTTGTTCTGGAGTGATGGCAAATGGACGTAGACCTTTGTCCGCACACCAGATGCAGAAGCGTTTCCACTTTAGGGAATAAGTCTTATTAGTGCTGTCCGCTCTTGCCTTGGACAGAATGTCTTTACAATCCTGCGGGATGTTCATATTGCTGAATTCTCGGTACTCAGGAGCCAGGCCGACAACCTGAGAGACTTCAGATCCGGATGTAGAATCTGCTTGTTGCTCATCGTGAGCAGAGATGGATGTTGATGCAGATGGATCGGCGGCTGCAGAGAGAAGCGATGAAGGTCCATGAACCAATGTTGCCTCGGCCAGAAAGGGGCTATCAGGATTAAGGTGCATGGTTCTGCCTTCATCTTCCTGATGACTCTGGGAATCATTGGAAATGGCGGAAATGCGTACGCAAAGATGTTGCGCCATGCGATGGAAAATGCATTTCCGATAGACTTTGACTGGGGATGCCAGCTTGCGAAGCTGTGGCATTTGGTGTTTTCTCTGGTTGCAAACAGGTCGATTTGCGGTGTTCCCCATCTCGAGAAGATGTGATCTCTGGTTCTCATGTCTAGCTCCCATTCGTGCGTCGAGGACCTCTGTCTGCTTAGGGCGTCTGCGATGACATTGTCCTTGCCAGGGACGTACTCCACCCTCAACGAGACACCGTGGAAAATGAGCCAACTCCAGATCCTTTGCGATTCGCGAGATAGTGTTAGCGAACGCGTCCCTCCCTGTTTGTTCAGGTAGTGCATCGTCGTGGTGTTGTCGGTCCTGACGAGCACAAGGGAGTTCTTGATCCTTGGCAAGAAAGATTGCAAGGCTAGAAAGACTGCTTTTAGCTCCAGTAGGTTGATATGGAGCCGTGTCTCTGGTTCCGACCATCTGCCACTGATCTGTAATTCCTGCAGGACTGCTCCCCAACCTTCCAGTGAGGCGTCCGTCGTAATGACATGAGGAGTTGCTGGAAGCAGGAACGGCAATCCCTGTCAGAGGTTCTGGAGCGATCTCCACCACTGCAAAGCCTTTTAGATTTGCATCGTGATCTGTATGCGGTCTTCGAACGATCCCGTGCATTGCGTCCATTGCTTGGACAAGACCTCTTGGAGTGGACGCATCCGGATGCGACAGTGTGGTCTGAGCAGAATGCACGAGGACATCATTCCCAAGAGGGATTTGAAGGCACGGACTGGCAAAGTGTTCCTTGGAGCCACAATTGAGGCCAGAGAGACGATCTTTTGTTTTCTCTCCTGAGATGGAAAAGCCTTCGCAGCTCTTGTATCCAGGGTCGCTCCGAGGAAAGTTAGAACTCGAGAGGGATGTAAAGTGGATTTGTCTTGATTTAGTGTTAGACCCAAGTGCTTGAAAAGATTCAAACAGGCGTTGGAGGATTTGAGTGCGCCTGTTAGGGATGGTGCCTTCACCAGCCAGTCGTCTAAATACGGAATGACTTGATGGCCATGTTGTCTGAGGAATGCTGCCACCGGCGAGAGACACTTGGTGAATATCCGGGCGGCCGACTTGAAGCCAAAAGGGAGGACGCGGAACTGATAGTGCCGCCCCGCCACTGCGAATCGTAGAAATTTCCTGCGAGTTTTGTGGACTGGGACGTGAAAGTATGCGTCCTGCAGATCTAAGGACGTCATGAAGTCTCCCTCTTCTAAGAGCCCCAAGATCTCCTGAATCGTGACCATGCGGAACAATTGCTTTTTTAAGAATGCGTTGAGTGCCCTGAGGTCTAGAATGGGCCTCCATTTCTTTTCCTTCTTTTGAACTAGGAAGAAGCGGGAGTAAAACCCTCTCCCCTTGTGAGCTGGTGGTACTCGCTCTATAGCTCCTTTCTGTAACATAATGGAGATTTCTTGAAGAAGCAATCGCAGGTTTTTGTGAGGCATTGGGCGAGGAGGGGTCGTTGGAGGGATAGTGTGAAATTCTATAGAGTGTCCAAATTGAATTAACTGGAGGACCCACCGGTCCATTGTTATCCTACTCCAATTGTTGAGGAATTGGGTCAATTTTCCTCCAATCTTCAAAGAAGGGGATGAGGGATGGACTGGCTGTAGGAGTAGGTCATTGGCGTCCGCCAGTGGCCTTCCGTTGGTTCTTTCCTCTGAAATTGGATCTTCCAAAGGAGGATTGTCTGCCCTGCGTTTGTTGGCGATTGGTATTGTGACTTGCCTTGGCTGTAAGAGTACGATGATCTATTTTGATAACTGTATCTGTAGGAGGGCTGTCCTCTGCCTCTGTTCCCACGAAAGGACTGGTTCCTAAATTGCAGAGTACCGAGTGCTCTTGAAGTGTCCGTGTCCTTCTTTATTGTTTGTAGCGCCTCGTCTATTTTGGCTCCAAACAGGTGTTGTCCGTCGTAAGGCATGTCCAGGACCTTTTGATTGCACCTCCCGCCGAAATGAGGTAGACTTGAGCCACCCCTGTCTACGCAGGACAGCTGCACCTGCTAGTTGTCTGAAACCAGTCATTGCCACATCTAGAGCACAGTCTATTAATTCAGAGGCCGAAGATTGGCCTTCTAGAAGTAGGGCTTGGACTTCCTCCTTCGTGGCATCTGGCAGCTCCGATAAATACGGAGCGATGTCGGCCCACAGCTGTCTATTATATCTACCCAGCAGCGCAATAGAATTGGCAGCCTTTACTGTCATTGCCGAGGTGGTGGAAAAACGCTTTCCAATACTGTCCAGTTTCCTGCCCTCTTTATCTGGAGGAGCTGTGAGTGGAGAGGAGGGATTCCTGGAGTTTTTCTGCGCTGCCTGTGTAACCACAGAGTCTGGTTTGGGGTGCCCTGTAAGGCAGGCCGGCGCTGATGTTGGGGCCTTGTATTTTTTGTCCAGCCGTGGAACCAGTGTAGAAACCGAGGCTGGAGGCTGCATCAACTGCAGGCCTTCTTTCCAAATATGATCACTTATTGGAATCGATCTGGTTGTCCTTTTAAGTGGCTCGTTAAAATCATAAAGGAAACAATCAGTTTCCTGAGCCTCCATCGTCATGTGGAACCTCTTGGCTGCTCTCTCCATCAGATTGTGGAACCCTCCTATGTCTGCCGGAGGTGAACCTGAGGTAGCGGGCTCCGGGGATGCAGGTTAAGAAATGATGTAGTCATCACCGTCATCGTGATTGGAAGGGTCATCCTGTATTTCCCCTTCTTCATGTTGTCCTTCCTCATCGTCCGATGATGGAGGGTCTTGTATCTGCTCCCTTTCCTGATGTATTACCAATTCCGGTGGTCTGTGTTAAGTTCCTGTCCAACCCACACACTGCAGGAACGAAGTATGTTCCAGCCTCTTCCCCGACTCAGCAGCCACTCACGTATAGTATGCAATGAGTAAACTGATGACCCAGAAAAGGGGGTGGATATCAGGGAGACACCAAGTATACCACCCCTATAGTGTAACTAACGAACAGCTCCTTCCTCCAAGCTTCTGCACCTGCACAAACATAAAGCAAAAAACACTTTATAATACAAGCCCTACCTGACATACTGTTTTCAGTGACCACATCCTGCTACCACAAGATACAAGGCTTACCAGTCAAGAGCGCAGGGTTTGTTTCATGGAGACAGCCAACGGCTTGTTTTCTTCCAAGATAACGTCTCTTGGGTTAAACAACTGGTCGAGCCAAGGACTTCTCAAAAGGTGTCTCCCTGCCCGTTACAATCTTTGGGGGGAAAAAACAGTAACATAACCAAAAAAAAAACCCCCTTCACGCTTGAGTATCAACGTGAATTTCAAAACGGGAAGGCTAAAAAAAAGGGAAGTATAAACAATTCACCCGGGCGCTTCAGCTTCCGACGAGCTTGAGATTTACTCGCGGAATGACCTAAAACGTCATTTCCGCATCAAAACGATGTGGAGCGGCGTCTACAATGGATGCGTGAAAGCGAAAAGGACTCGCTACTCGCTAGCGAAACACCACCCAGCCACCAGCAGACACGTAAACAGGGACCAAAAAGGGGGAGCAGGAAACCAAAAATATCCCAGGGAACACCCGTTTTACAGAAACAGAACGAAAACGGGGAAAACGGGATCCTAACTGGCTAAACTTACTACCCAGGGGAAAAAATACACAAGGGGCAAAAACCAGAGGTCAATGAAAGGGACAGAACAGGAAGTTTCCAAAAAAGGAAAGGGGACTAAACAGGGATGTATTTCTCACGAGCCCGCAAGAAAACAGCAAGGTGATACCAGGTACACCAGAAACAGGAACCCACAGGTGAGCAATAATAAGCCCCGACAGCAAGGTAGGACTGGCTTTTATCCCTCACTGGCCGATCATGTGATAACAGGGCATGGACACCGAAAGAGGACTGCGCCTGGTTCCTAACAGTCTGGGTCGTGGAGACGGAGTCGTCCCCACTGCTGGAGGAGGCTGCCTAGCTACTGGTGCTGAGGACTCCGGGAATCGTTGTTTGTAATCTTGAATCAAAAATTGCAAATCAGACACTATAGATGCCGGCAGACATACCATGGGCGTAACGTGAGTCTGAACTGTTTGTTGAATCTCATGCTCTTGTGTCACCTCCACATCATCAAAATCCTCATCAGTGCCCTGGCATTTGACCACCAGATGGGATGGGCTAGTCGCCTGTGTGTCATACTCTTCATCCGACTCCTCATCCTGCAGGAGACAAGATGGCGGCAATCCCTGCACTGTACTCGGGGATGTTAACTCTGGCGTAATCGCCTTTTTTGAGCTCTTTACCATGGAAGGGCTCGTCGATGGCAGGACCCCGGTTGACTCCTCGTCTACAGATGGCATTTCCTGCGTTTACCTCATCGACGATGGAACCGTCGTCGAATGTTTCCATTGAGGCGTCGACACCGTCTTCGTCGACGGTGTGCTGCACGATTGTAGCTCTATCGGCTTTGCTTTCGTCATCGATGTTTTCGACGACGATGACCTCGACGACGATACCTTCGTCGACGACGCCACTGTCGTCGGCATCTTCTTCGTCGCCGATTCCTTCGTCGACGACGATGACTTCGTCGACGGTACACTCGTCGACGACGATGACTTCGTCGACGGCACGGATGACGACGGTGCTTTGTTCGTCGTCGACACAGGTGTCAGCGCTGGTGCCGTCGACGACTTTTTAATAAGAATAATTGACGACACAGGCTTACCCGCCGTCGATGAGGGTGTCGTCGTCGTCGACGAAGAAAACGTCGACAATGCCGTCGTCGTCAATACCGTCGTCGTTGATGTGGAAACGTAGACGGGAGACACAGCTTTCTTATGCGCCGATGAGGGCGTCGACGATGTCGTCGTCGACGGCGCTGGCTTTTTGAAGGAGTGGGCCTCCTTGTCTGACGCTGAAGACTTTGCCTCAGAAGGTTTCTTGACAGCCTTCTTTAGAGGAGCGTCTGCAGGGCTAGGGGAAGCCCCCCTGGGCCTTTTTAAAGACAATTTAGAAGAAACAGAGGAATACTCATCTTCTTCTGAAGACTCCAGATTGCTCCTGGTCTGGAGCTTGCTGAGCCAGAGTAAAAGGCGCCCATCTCTGTCCTTTAGTGTCTTTGTAGAAAAGGTTCTACAAATCTTGCAATCTTTTGCTGAAAGATACGGATAGAGACAATATAAACATGTCTTATGCTGGCCGTCCACATGTAACCTCTTTTTCCCACAAGAAGTACATGCCCTGAAGAGACCCTTCTTCTCAGGGTCAGCCATGGCCAAATTTGAAAAGAATAATCCAAGTTGTGAAGAAATAAGGTTGAAGAAAGGAAAACCTGAGGAGAACTCAGGTGGAGACTCCCTTAGCACAACGTGCGGTAGAAAATCTGCGAGACTGAGGTTCCTGTCAGGAAGGCTCTAGAGGGAGGTGTAAGCTGATTGGCTCTCTTCTAGAGTTTGGTCCTTTTTACAAAAGGACATAGATAGGCTACTAAGGGGAGGCCCTTAGGCCTACTTTTCTCTATATATGTCTATAGGACATTACTTTTCTATGTACGACGGGGAATGATTCAGGCATGTGAATCTATGAAAGACACCCATAATACTGGATAAATGTGGTTGCTAAAGAAAGAGATGTAACAGAGATAGGGAAGTAGGGATATGTGTTGAGTTCCAATCAAACGCCAGGCAGATAGTATACGTGAACTCCTTTATTCCAATTAAAACCCCTTTAGACAGCAGAGCTGCCAGTAACAGTTTCTCTCTCCCACTCGTCCCACACTCTAGAGCCTCCCCAACCCACCGTCAGATAGCGCATGCACTCGAGCCTTCCGCAGAGCACTACAAGACGGCTCGAGTACATGAGCACCAACACTACACTTCGCCCTTTACTACAAAAAACCCCAAAAACAAATATAATACATTTCTGTTAATGTATAACATAGTCCTCTAATTGCTTGGGTTTTGAGCAAATACATTTGGTGCGAGGAATCACCACTACATCTTCAGGCGCACAAATACCTTGTGCGCTACGAATGGTGAGTCTAGAATATTGTTTACCATCATTATTCACCATAGGTTCAATGTAGGAGGGATTACCAGTAATAACTGTGTCATTGATATCATCAATCCAATCATATTTAATAGTTTGTTTAACATTAATGTGCTCAACTTTCTTCCCTCCTTTATATAAAGCTATCCTGTTGGCATTCCACACTTTACCATCACTCAAAAGTGCAGAATTACACAGAATTTTGACAAATTTGAGGGGAGCTCTAACCTTTGCATACAACTCTCCCCTTCTTAACCTTCACAACGTCTCCCACCTGTAAACTGAGTTTCTTCCTTTTATTAGCATCCATGAGTTTCTCCACCAAACGACTCTGGTTGGTCTGTAAAGAATGCTTAAACTTTTCCAAGGAACAATCTTAGTGCAACCAAGCCAACCCATGTTGTCAGCACCAATCCTCTCCCAAGGCATGTTGGAACTACAATAGGATGTGATTATGGTTTGAACGTGGTTAAACTTTTATCAAAATAAGTACACTCACAATAGTCTTGGACAATTCTTTCAATGTCCCTGTTGACACCATGCCACCAATACGACTGCTTAGTTCTGCATTTGGTTTTGACGATTCCTAAATGACCTTCGTGACATAAGTTAATAATTTTATCATGGGAAACCTTAGATGGCACAAGTTTACCACCCCTGAGTAATAAGTCATTTTCAAAAGATAATTCTTTCCTAATTTCCCAAAATGGGATGACAGTTTTAAGTAAGGAAGATTTGTCAGGCCAGCCCTTGAGGACAAATTCGCAAACAGCATGAAGTTCTTCATCTCGAGAAATATTACTCACTCAGTCATCGTGAGATATACTTGCTAATTCATTATTAAACACACTAGCAACGAATCACTGGTCCCAATCATCACCAGAGTCTTTACCAACGGGGAAGGGGTATCTACTTAAAAAGTCCGCAATTCTATTGCGAATGCCTGGGACGTAAACAACATCATAAACAAAATCCAATAGCTGTGCAGAGAAACGAGAAATTCTGGGGGAAACATTGTTAAGACCTTGTGATGTAGGAACTTTAGTAAGGGGGTTGTGATCTGTTTGTAAAGTGACACATGTACCCCAAATGAATTGCCTAAAATACTTGAGTCCCCATAAACACCCTAGAGCTTCTCTCTCTATTACAGAATATTTATCTTTCGTTGGAGTAAGAGCCCTTGACGCAAAAGCAACTACACACTCAGATCCATCACTTTGTAACTGGGAAAGTACTGCCCCTAGGCCTCTCCCACTGCCATCTGTAGTGATATAAGTTTTAAGTTTGGGGTCAAAACCTTGAAGTGCTGGGGTAGAGCAGATATCTTTCTTTATACCATCCATACATTCTTGACATCCTTCCGACCAACAAAAGCTACCTTTTTCAACAATTGTCTAATACAATACATTTTGTCAGCAAAATTATACACAAATTTTAAATAAAATTCAGCCAAACCAAGGAAGGACCTGACTTCCTCCTTATTTTGGGAAGGGGGTGCTTTCTTTATTGCATCAATAAGTACTGATTTAGGGCGGATGCCAAAAGCACTAATTTCATGGCCAAGGTATTTCACACTCTTCGTGGCCATTTTACATTTTGATTTTTCAGCTGTTAACCCTTTCAGCTCCAGAATTTGGAAGACTTTGCTTAAAACCTTGTTATGTTCCTTTAAATCCTTCCCCATAATGAGAATGTCATCTTGAAAAAACAGTACGTTTTTCATATCTTTGAACAACTGGTACATGATGCGTTGGAACATAACGGCAGCTGATACCAAACTGAAGTGAACACGTTTAAATTGGAAGATAACAAAGTGACAGAGTGACAAAAGCTGTAAGATGTCTACCATCTTCATTCAAGGAAACTTGGTGATACACAGACGTCAAGTCTATAGTAGAGAACCATACCATACTCTTAGTCACTGATAGTAATTCGGATATCTTTGGAAGAGGAAATACATCAATGAAGATATTTTTATTTAGTTCTCTCAAATCCACAGTTAAACGGATTTTGCCGCTGGCCTTATGCGCGACGACAAGGAGTTCAACCCAATCAGATGATTCTATACTTTCAATAATGTTTTTATCCACTAGTTTTTTTTATTTCTCCCACTACTTCATCTTTGACACCCAGTGGAATGTTCCTAACCTTATGGATGCATGCTTTAGCACTGTCTATGAGCACAATTTTGTGGGAAAAACCTTTGCGTTCACCGATATCCCCAGAGTAAACTTTAGGAAATCTACTAGTCAAATCTTCACATTGGTATTCTTGTGGGGGATCAATACTTAACACGGGATCTAGGCAACTAGGATCAAGACGTATTCTGAGCTCACCTTGATCCCACCCTTGTCGCCATTGTTGAGTTTCAATCAAACGCCAGGCGGGTAGTATACGTGAACTCCTTTATTCCAATTTAAACCCCTTTAGACAGCAGAGGAGTGTGGGCAGAGCCGCCAGTAACAGTTTCTCTCTCCCACTTGTCCCAAACTCTAGAACCTCCCCAACCCACCCTCGGATAGCGCATGCACTCGAGCCTTTCGCAGAACACTACAAGACAGCTCGAGTACTTGAGCACCAACACTACACTACGTAGATCGGAGACAGAAGGCCAAATGACAGGTAAACACGTCAAATTTCATATTTACAGAAAGTGGTGAAAACAAGACGGCAAAAGGTCGAGGGAGGAATTGTGATGGGTTGACGGAGGTTTGAATTGATCAAAAAAATGAAAACGGACACTTGTAACACTTCTTGACCATTGGCTAAGAAGAATATTAGAATACCCTCAAAAACTCAATGTTGAATGGAATGCGGTATATATGTTTCATCCGCCCCACATTGTAGTTATGGCAGTTATCATAGGGTATTCCAATGAGTATTGATTGCCAGCCTCATCCAGAGGCACCTCTGGTCTAAGGTGCAGTGTCCAGAGATGAAGGAGAGATCCCTCAAAAAAGTGTGAAATCAAATTGTTGGAAAAAAGGAAAAAATGTTTAAAAGAGGGAAAAGACACCCGAAGTTTTTTTAATGGAGGGTGAATTTCCACTGTGTCTAAAATAAGTTCATACTTCAAAAAGATCAAGTTACTGGGAGTATAATGGTAAAATTGTCGACATGTTTCAGCTCCTTGTCGCCCGTGGGGTCTATGGAGCTTTCGTCAGGACTAACAAACAAGAAATGTTACTCACACAATTTGTGTAGTATCTTTGTGATGTGGTCGTTTTCTGAAACTTGAATAAGAAAACTGTTCCTCCAAATTCTGGGTCGGTGGAACCTATTTCTCCATCAGGGGAATACCGCTAATTGTAGCCCAGAGCCGCGTGAACTGTTTTCGGACTTGTGCTGGCTCTGCCCCCGGATGATGGAGGTGACAGGAAGAGGATGGCGAAAGGGGGTTGTCATGGAGACTCAGTGATAACATGTGGAAGGGATCATGGAGACAAGTGGAAGGCAAGGTATCTGGGTGTCCCCCTCGATAAGCTGGACAAATGAGCATAGGGACTGTATACAGGAAACCCACCCAACTGCTTGAGTGAAAGAGCGGAGTGAAAAGAGATGGGATCTAAGGTGTAAATCAACAGGGTCGGACTGGCCTATAGGGCAATCCGGAGTGCCCGAAAGGTTGGTCGGACAGGTCAGTGTGTTGTCCGGTTTTATGGTCTGCTGTGGTGTTTTTTAATTTTAATTCACCTGATATTAAATTAAACACTGCCTGCAGCAAGTTCAAATCCATGTAGTCTTCCACACCTTAAACTGTCTTTACAAGTTCAAAGTTGCCCTAATTTGCAACTTTATAACTTTCTATTTCACTAATGTGGACTACTTTTATTTTGGTGCCTGGTGCTATTTTCTGTCCCAGTCGAACCTGTAAATTAACACTGCTCAATACCAAGAAATGGCAACAGTTTCTTTATGTGAAGCCTTTCATAACTGCATTTTTTTTTTATTTTTATCAATCAAGAGGTCTTTATTTGATTTACATCATAAAAGACAAATACATATACATAAAAATAGCATTTTGCATATAAGATAATAAATACGTTACAATTTAAAACCATGATAAGAAAGTATTACATTTATAGACAATGATGGGCGAAAAGACCCCTTGCTACATAAGAACATCTTACTTTAAAAACAGTACAGTAAAAAGTTCATTTGCCAAGGTTACGGGTTCGGATTGACCATGCCCAACTCACAAATTTTGCTACACCAATAGCAATGGAAGGGGAGGTATCAGTTTTGAGAATTCTAAACGCTTCAACAGCAGATCTGGTCCCTAGTAACCGACAAACTGGTATAAGCCAAACCTTCCTGGGTAGCAAGTACATGGGGCAGCAGAAAAAAAAATGTTCGATATTCTCTACTGCTGTTACACAGAAAGGACACTTATCACTGCCTCCAGCCAACCAAGAGTGCGTTAGCCCCCGCACGGGTAGCGAGCCCACTCGTAGTTGGTGGTACAGTTTGCGATCATTTGGCTTGGTGATCAAGTCCCAATAAGCTTCATATTTAGGGACGTCTTTTACAACCAAAAATTCCAGTGTCATGGTCGGACCCTTAGACATAGCAGATCTCCTCTCAGTGATCCAGTGCCAGTAGATATCCTTGAGTGCCTTTTTTGTAGGAAAAGTCGCACTTGCTGGATCAACCCATAGTGCCTCCAGGTTTAAATTTTTCAGGAGTGTCCTGAGGTGGCAAAGCCAAGGTACCCTGTGAGACCCTTCAAGACCCCTCACATCTTCAATGGCTTCAACAAATAAGGATAATTCCGGTGTAGTCCACAGACGCCGCCAAAACGCCAGTGGTCTAAACCGTACCACATCCTCAATGGACTTGACACCTAGGTCAAACTGCAGGGGTAAACAGGGTGTCGATTGTGGGAGGCCAGTTGCCATTCTCAGGAACCTATTCTGAGCCACCCTCAAGGATGAAAGTTCACTATACCCCCACAGCTCGGCCCCATAGATAGTTGCAGGAATTACCTTGGAACCATACATTTTAACAAGCGGTGCCATGGGTTTAGTGAGGGATTTAGCATACTCCTTCAATAAGGCTCCCCCAAGTTGCCCATGTTTCAAGGTCATAAGATCCATTTGTGGTTTCCAGCTCAAATTCTCGCTTAGTGTGACACCCAAGTATGTGAAGACCTCAGTTTGATCCAGAGTGGCACCACACATTGACACCTTGGCCTTCACAGCCTTGGGGCCTCGCAGAACCATAAATGTGGTCTTATTAACATTCACCTCTAACTCATGATCGCTGCAAAAACACTCAAACCGAGCCAGGGCGGACTGCAGTCCCTGCCTCGTTTTCGAAATAATCAGAGTGTCGTCCGCGAACATGAGTAGGGGAATTTTCCTTCCTGCAAGAGTGGGCGCGTCCGTTGGAAAATTTGTGAAATACTTAGTCACCCCATTAATAAACAAAGAAAACAGGGTCGGGGCCAACACACACCCTTGTCTGACCCCCTTGGCAACTATAAAGCTGTCAGTAACTTCCCCTGGGCCACCCCATCTTACTTTGGCGTAAGTATTTGTATGCAAATTAATCAGCAACACCACCAAGTCTTTGGGCATACCAAGATCCAGCAGAACTTCCCATAGCTTAGACCTGGGTACAAGGTCGAAGGCTGACCTGAGGTCCACAAATGCCGCAAACAACAGGCCTCCCCCAAGAAGGACCACCTTCCAATATAATAGCATAAATCTAAAAACTTGCTCCAGGGTCCCCATATGTTGCCGAAAACCCGCCTGAAGAGGGCTTAAGACATCATGGTCGGAAATCCAAGTCTGGATCCTGGCCAAAAGAAGGCGGGCCACAATTTTTTGTACTGCATCGATGAGACTTATGGGTCGGTAATTGGCCGTTACTGAGCGGTCCCCCTTCTTATGAATGAGGAGGATCTCCGCCCCAAGCCATGATTCGGGGACTTTCGCACCCCTTGCCAGTGCATTCGCCAAGTGAACAATATATGGGACCCAGAGGTCCTGTTCCTGCTTAAACATGTCAGCTGGTATGCAGTCAGGACCTGGCGCTTTGCCTCCCGGGATAACCCTTAGCACCGCCCTCACTTCGGTAGGCGTAAAAACCAAGGCTTCATTGGTGGTGATGTGCATCGGATAGGCGGGGCTGGAACCATTCGCTTTGAATTGGTTCCCATAATACTCAACCCATTCCCTTGGCTCAACACTATTTGCAGGGGATCTATCTTGTGGGCGGTTGCCCCATTTGAGCTGCCGCCAGAATTTGGTCATATTATTACTCTGGCAAGCCTCCAGCAGTTCCTTCCAACGGGTCTCATCCCAATTCTTCTTAGCAGCGGCCTGCACAACTTTATAGGTGGCCCTGCAACAGCGAATTAGGGTCTGGTCTCTTGACCTTAGAGCCACGTGTAGCGCCTTTTGTGATTCCCTACAGGCGCTATCAAACCAAGTTAGGGGCTTTTGCTTATTCCTACTGGGGCCCATGGATTTAATGAAAAAGGTTTTAAGATTTAAGAAGAGATCCCTGTGTAGTAATGTAATATTATCCAGAAGGGCCGACTCCTGGGTAAGCCCGCTGATTTGGGTCAATGTATCCCTCAACATGCTTCTAATCCTTAACATGACCTCCTCATCCAAGGCTATTTTGGGCCAACTAACCCTTCTTACATTGTTGTTTATTACAACCTGTGGCAGGAACGCCTCTGCCGCCATAGGGGCTGCAAAGGCACCTTCTTCAATTGATAGAACCAATGGGTTGTGGTCACTTTCAGCTCTATTAACAACCACCATATCCAGCAAACTGGGCCACATTTCCACATTCACCAGGATATAATCAATGCGCGAGCCGGATCTGCCATTATCAAAAGTCATTGCCCCCATCCTATCAGACTTCAGACGTCCATTGACTGCACGCATTCCCTGGTTCAAACAAAGACCCTTAAGAAAAATGGCTGATTGAGACCATTTCTTAATTGGATGCAATTCCAGACCAGGGATACCCCACAGGGAGTCCTCGTCCTCGGTAAGCAAACCATCGTCCAACCCCATGGGTTCAAAACAGGTATTGAAATCACCCAGTACCACCCTATTTGTGTTCACCGGTAGTGAGCTTAGGAATCCGTCCAACACCAAAGCAACAGGGGAGCATTTTCCCCCTTGGACACCCCGCATATAAATATTTACAATTACCATATTTAATCCAGAAGACGAGGTTACCCGTATGGCCAACATGTTGGGATTGACCAATGGGAACTCCTCCACTATTACACCTGCGTGTTGGCGCACCCAGATAGCTAGGCCACCCATTGGTCTACCCCTTGCACCCTTCGTAGCGGGTCTAAAATAATTCAGGTACCCAGCACGAAAAATTGGCCCAAGAGCCCAAGTTTCCTGAAAGGTCCAAATATCAGAGAGGTCAATAAAGGTCCCCCAATCCGACAAGTCTAGCTTTGATTCGAGACCTGCAATGTTCCAAGAACTTATCCGTAGCTTTGACAAACACAAGTTGGATACCTCCAGCCCCACTCCTGCCGGACCAGAAGTGGCAAAATGTGGTATACAAGGAGTGAGGCTGGCGTCAGGGCGAGTAAGTAGTAAGCTTCCAGGCGGGACTGGAGGAAGTAAATCACCAGGGATGGCTTTGTCATCGTTTAAACCCACAAATAGCCCCTGCATTTATATTTGGAGATTTCGATTAGAGTCATTGTTCATGTGGAAGATGCTGGTCAATGAGGATTCTGGGGCTTCACTAATTTCTGTCAGTTCTACACTTGAAAATAACCGTGGAACCCAGAGGTGGAGAAGGAGAGGCCTGAACTGAGGAGAGCGCTCGCCCTGGTGCAAAAGTGACTTTCATCTTGGTCACACTCCATCCGCATGTGTGGAACATGAACATTGGTAATTTTGAAACGAAAACTCCGTTTCATATTAAAGCTGCCCAAAGTTTGATTTAAAAAACATATATTTGTGGAGTGTCAACGGAGGCATTTAGAGACAAAAAGAAACAATGTGATGCTCTCTGTTACTGTAAAGCTACAAATGCCTAGGTAATTCTCTGGCGCTTAATGACATAATTCTACCAGAAAACCTCTGTATTTTGCTTAAATATTTACTCCCTAAAAAGAAGAACACTATACACAATTCCCACGATGTCATCCTTAAAATGGTGCAAGAGATTTGACGCCCGGGAAGAGCAAATCTATTCTAAAGACACATACATTCAATGAGCGTGAATCAACTAGTGGTCTAAAGCAACTTATGGAAGTGTGTCTTATTAAAGTGTTCATCCCATCTTTGGCCCACTCTTTTATTCTGGAAACGGGATGGATGATCTTTCTCCGCTACACAAATTGTAGGGTTTTACACAGTATAAGCAAGAAGGACCTTTACCCAGTATCTTTCCTTACCAAGATGTTGACTCGAGTGCAAGGAGAAACAGTATTTACTAATCTTTATCTTTAAGATGCTTATAACTAAAAATTAAGGAGGTTTTGGTAGCAAAAGAAGAAGTCACAAAGCTTCAGGGCTCCTTACAGAGGTTCTCAAAATCCTTCAAATATCCTGGCAGAGGTGACAAATCCAGGCTCCTGAAGAAGTGCATCGACCCCGGAGAACTGGAAGGGGCAGAGCTCTCCAGTTTGGTTGAGGACCAATCAGCAAAGATGGTGGGGCTGACTGTCAAGCAGAGGCTTGCTTAACCCAGTGCCAGACGCTGGTCAGTTGGCAGCAGTTGTTGGTGACCAGGATCAGCTCCAGAGGCTGCTGAATCCAGAGAAGACGGGGTGGGACAGCTAGTGCTGTAACGTACAAGGAGGTGACGATGATTTTGCCTTCCTGTCAGCCAGTGGAACACTGTAGAACCCAGTGGTAAGTCTCACAAGTCCTGGGGGAGGAAAGCGTCAGTCACCTGCAACGGTGGCCGGGGGCGCACCATGAGTCGCTTGGTAGCTGGTGAGAGGATGGATCGCATAGTTGCCCCACAGAATATTCCAGGCCTGCCAGATATCCTGGGTGTTTGAGTGACTCCACATTGAGAGTTTTCCTCCCCCTCCACTTGAACTGAGACAGTACTTTGTTCCCCGTGACCAAGGGGGCGCGGAGGAGTTGGTGTACTGTGGCCTACTTGGCCCCTGGTTGTGAAGAGGACTTGGTAAGTAGACTGGACCTATGCGGGCACTCAGAGATGTTGGTGGGCCTAGCTGGGAGCTCTGGAAGGCCTAGCCCCACTTTTATTTATCCTGAACAGTGAGACCCAATCCTCCAAGGGCAGGAGGTGGTGGAGTAGAGGTTGAATGGGGGGCCTCAGTCCAGAAATAAAGGAAGGTTGATACCTGGGGCATCACAGCACTTCCTCCTGAAGGCTCTACTGCTCCCTGCCTTCCTTCCTTTAGTTGGTCCCCCAACCTCACTTGCACCAGGGCAGCAGTCGGGAATACAAGTCAGGCTGTAAGCTGCAAGACAGGGGCTGGGGATGTGGGTTAGGAACAGATCTTATACAGTAGGCCTGACTGGTGATGTGGTGGACTGCTGGTTCCTGCCGTCCACTGAGAGAATAAGAGTGGGTAAAGACAACGGCCGGTTTCTCTCACTTCAGGAGAAAATCTACAAGTTTACACCCTACATGCCCAGAGACAAAGATAACCCAGAAGGTGGTACTGCAGATTTGGCCACCCAAAAACGAAACCTACAGGCCAACAGAGAGACAAGACTAGTACTAGAAGATAGGTTAGGGGCATTAGAGTGTAGGTTTCACTACTAAGACAGGACCTTTGAACTTACTGGATCACACTACTCTTCAGTAGAGGACAAGGTCAAAATGCAGAAAAAGGAGAAGAAACACCAGCGGGAGGTGTCAATGAAGAAATGGAGCAGAGAGCCAAGTATGCTAAAGGTCACTCCAGGAAAAACAATTTGAGGCTTGTGAGTGTTCTAGATGGGGTTAAAAGAAAATGGACCCAAACAATATTTCATCACCCAGTTTAAATCTGGGATCCCTGATTAGGATCTATCTCCCTGTTTTGTGACTGAGAGGGCACAAAAGGCCTTAGTCCTCAGGCTTCCCCTGTAGCCCCACCTGCATATGATAATAATGTGTGCACTGAACTATGTTGACCAGGACACCATATTCAAATTGGCATGGCAGAAAACAGGAAATCCATTGTGATTCTGCCAAGGTGCTCAGTTTCACAGACTGCACAGTAAGGGTGCATCGGCAATGGAAATTTTTTATGGAAGCTAAATGTAAGCTTATGGCCATGCAAATTAAATGTATGATGCTGTACCCAGCCACATTGAAGGTGCTGTTCAGACAGAAATCCTTTTTATTTGAATCTCTGGAAAGTGTGTGCAGGTGGGTAGAGGAACGACCCCTGACCCAACTGGGAGGCTCCAGAAGAGAAGAAAAGAAATGCAGCTGCTGGGGTTACCTACCCTAGTGGAGTTCTGAACACAGCATGGCTGCTGCTGCCGAATATTGTGAACTACAAACCTTCTGTTCCTGTTCAGGGTATTTGTCAGACAGCCACCTAGCTAGGTATCAATATTTCACCTAGTGTTAGGGATATTAATGCACTTAATTATGACACCTTACTAAAAGACACTGCGGTTCTTCTTAAAAAATGGCATAAGGTCCCCCTCAACTTGTTTGGACGGGTAAATCTTATTAAAATGAATATTCTACCCAAATTTCTATATTTGTTTAGGTCTATCCCCCTGTTGCTCAATAATTCTTTTTTTAGAAAGTTAGATGGAATTCTTGGTAGCTACATTTGGGGCTATAAAAAAAGTCGCAGATCATTATCTTTTTTAAAGTTATAATTTATTAAAGGTGGGCTCAATTTCCCAGATTTTAGAATTTATTTTTATGCCACCTTTTTGGGCCGACTGCCTAGCCTCTTTAACTCTAGTAATCCGCTTTTTTTTCACCAATTCATGCTAGGTTCCGATTCTAAACAATTTCTTGCCAGAGCTAATGATCCGAATTACTTTAAGAGAGTCAGGTTCAAGAGCGCTAGGGATGCGGTTTGTATTTGGAATACGATTCTGGCTTTTGATGCGACCTCCCTCTTTCATCCTAACCTGGCGCTCTGGGATAACCCGGGAGTACCGGGTATTTTCAGTGATAAAGTAGGGAGATCTTGGGCTAATTCTGGTATTACTAGGCTGGGGAATTTATATGGCATAACAGGCTTACTGGAATTCGAGACACTTAAACTACTCTATAAACTACCGGAACAAATGCGATTTAAATATATACAAATTCGAGATTTTTTTTAGGTAAATTGAAATTAATAGAACTATCAGACTCAGAAATATGACCTGTATTTATAGAGAGAAAAGTAAAGCTTCGATTAGTATAGGTTATAAATGCTTCAGTCAGTGTAAGACTGATGATTGCCCGAACCTCGCGGAGAAATGGGCATCTAGAATGGGTAGGTGTATATCTTCTAATAATATATCTACATTTTTTCAACGCATCAATAGCCGGGTTCATTCATCTAGCCTTCAACTACAAGCTTACAAAACTGTCTATCATTTATACTATACTCCGCTACGTATCTCCAAATGGTCTGGAAACACTGCTATTAGCGACCGTACTAAATGCCCCAAATGGGACCTTGTAGCAGCAGATCTGTAGCATATGCTATTTTCATGCCCTTCGCTGCGCGTATTTTGGGATGGGGTAGGAAACATTTTGAGGCAGAAATGAATACTCCCTGCCTTAGTTTCAGCCGAGATGGTATTACTTGGCATATTCCCAACTACTGACTTATTTCCGGATCTGCTATTTGTTTGGATTTCATGTGCAAGACTGACTATTGCAGGGGCATGGATTTTAGTTAAACCACCTCATGTAACTGAATGGTGGTCCTTGGTGAATGAAATCTATGATATGGAACTCTCCATAGCGAGAACAAGAGGGGCTCACTCGCTCAAGAAATTGGAAAAAATCTGGGGGACCTTTTTTTCAGTGTGAATTGAATGGCTTCTATATTCTATGTAATTTTATTTATTTTTTTGTGTTTTTTTGTTGTCCGCGGGTGTATGATTTAATATCTTATGTAAAAATGATATGTTTCTATTAATATTATGATTGCTGACTTTCTTTTTTGTTGTTGTTTTTTGCTAACTGACTCTCTGTATTTCTTTATGGCTTGTGTCATCAATAAAAATAAAAAAATAAAAAAAGGATGCTGTACCCAGCCACAGTGAAGGTGCTGTTCAGACAGAAATCCTTTTTATTTGAATCTCTGGAAAGTGTGTGCAGGTGGGTAGAGGAACGACCCCTGCCCCAACTGGGAGGCTCCAGAAGAGAAGAAAAGAAATGCAGCTGCTGGGGTTACCTACCCTAATGGAGTTCTGAACACAGCATGACTGCTGCTGCCGACCAAGTCAAAGAAGAGAGACGGAATCGAATGCTTTGGCATACACATCTGGCATTATTGACAATAAAAAAGCCCCAGCACACATACTGTTTGATTCACTCTCTGTATCTGACTGTAATGGCCTGATGGGCATCAACATATAGTCCAAATAGGAGAGACCAGGTCATGAGGCAGCATTTCAAATGGTAATCTGGCTTATAGGTCAGGATGTTAAATATTTACTGGGAGGGAAGCGGGTTCATTTTTACATGTATGTCGCCATTCAGTTAATTATATAGTCAGCATAGAGCTTGTGGCCTTCAGTACCCCGAGAATGCTCTCTTAGTTAAGTTCCAAAGGTGATAGAACCTTTCATTCACTAAGTGTAGGGTGGGTGGGGGTTGGGTTTGGGGTTTTTTTAATGGTTTAGTTGTGTGTTTGCAGAATGCTCATGACATGCGTGGTATGATACAGAAAGTCATACATACTCTATATCTCGCAAGGCTCCCAGCAATCAGAATCTAGAGTAAACTCTTGGAATGCAAATGAACCAAACAATAAGTTCAAAAGAAGAAGGGAGGGTTACCCAATTGTGTAAATAATGGACCACTATCATTCTCTTACTTCAGGAAGCAAATCTCCTTGGCACCAACTGCCAGTTTTTGGGGACATAAAGGTACAATATGGTCCTCTACTCTCACTTCACTGAACGCTCCACAGGGACGGCCCTGCTACTTCACAGATCCTTCCCTATGGAAGTGATGGGAGTCTAGCATGATGCCCTGGGGCAGTGTTTTATAATCTCTGGGTAAACAGAGGGTCGATCCTGGATGGCAAGGGTCTATGCCCCCAACCCAACATTGAACGAATGTAAGGGGTTCTCCCTTACCTTGTCGCTGCCACAGTCAGACGCGATCTTTCCAAGCACCGGCACAGTTTTCCATTTTTCTTCTGTTGCGCACTGGCCATATTGCTTTCCAGGAAGAAGCGATGTCCTCTGGCAGTGCAATCTTTAATTCCCTTACCTGCGTATGGATCCTTCGAGCCCGTGCTAGGATTTGTGAGAATTCTCTCCTGGATGCTGGAGTATCAGAAACACTGCATGCAGGAGCCTCAATATTATTACCACATTACAATGACACTATGAATTTATATGTA
This sequence comes from Lissotriton helveticus, assembly GCF_964261635.1. Lineage (NCBI taxonomy): Eukaryota > Metazoa > Chordata > Amphibia > Caudata > Salamandridae > Lissotriton > Lissotriton helveticus. The sequence goes on from NC_136061.1 coordinate 670,438,494, forward strand.
AAAATCTTACACAAAAGAGAGATAGAGAGAGGAGGGAACAGAGAGGCTCGTTTGTCTCCCCTAGGACTGAATCAACAAACACAAAGACAACGAGCTAAAAATTCAGCTTAAACCAAAGAGTCAAGGTCATCAAAGAATTCTCCCTTGCACGGAACCCATTTGGTTTTTTAAAAGAACCCTCATCCACCAACCTAGCTGGTGGCATGCTTCATCATTGGGCTCCCACCCAGGGGGCAGAGTGCCTCCTAGGTGTGCTTCGGCACCTGGTTACAGTGGAGCTGGTTATTGTTTTTGAATGAGGAAGTGAATAACGTGAAAGTGAGAATTTTAAAACTACCTACTGGGTACCATTATACTCAGGATCGCATCAGTTTGTAGATGAACAACACCGGCCTGGGGACGCATGCATGGACGATCTGTTTCCATCACCTTGCCCCTTGATGCTGCTAATCATCTTGTCTCCTTTTTATCTTAAAGAATTTGTTTAAAATTAACGGTGAACTTCGTAAGTTACGCACTGAATTCATGTATGCACAATTTAGCGTGTGTGCATTGTTCACACGAGCTCAGGGCAATTTTACCCTGAGCCACTGGTCCTGAAGAAAGCCAACTAATTGGGAGCATATTGACTGAAACATGTAGACCAAATCACTCTGACCATTTTCACGATTTTTGAGCCATGTGGGACCATATTTTCTCACCCACATCACCAATTCTCTTTTAACCCTACCCCAGAGACTACATAATAAAGATTTTGGTACCCTGTAAGCAGTTTTATAATTCTCACTTTCATGTTATTCACTTCCTCACTCAAAAACAATAATCAGGTTAGCTATAATCAGGCGACAAAGCACACCTAGGAGGCACTCGGAACCCTGGGTGGGAACCCAATGATAAAGCTTACCACCAACTAGGTTGGTGCGTGAGGGTTCTTTTAAAAAAACCAATGGGTTTCCTGCAAGACAGTCTTCTTTAAAGACCTTGGCTCTTTGGTTTATCACGGCTGAATTTTGAGCTCGTTCTCATTGTTTGTTTATATTTAAAAATACATCTTGTTTTGTGATGTTTCTATAGTCCTTACAGTGTACCATAAATGTGTGTATTAGGATATTTAATGTTTTACCCCTGACAGTTCTTCCAAATCTAGACATTTAGAGACAAAAAGAAACAATGTGATGCTCTCTGTTACTGTAAAGCTACAAATGCCTAGGTAATTCTCTGGCGCTTAATGACATAATTCTACCAGAAAACCTCTGTATTTTGCTTAAATATTTACTCCCTAAAAAGAAGAACACTATACACAATTCCCACGATGTCATCCTTAAAATGGTGCAAGAGATTTGACGCCCGGGAAGAGCAAATCTATTCTAAAGACACATACATTCAATGAGCGTGAATCAACTAGTGGTCTAAAGCAACTTATGAAAGTGTGTCTTATTAAAGTGTTCATCCCATCTTTGGCCCACTCTTTTATTCTGGAAACGGGATGGAGGATCTTTCTCCGCTACACAAATTGTAGGGTTTTACACAGTATAAGCAAGAAGGACCTTTACCCAGTATCTTTCCTTACCAAGATGTTGACTCGAGTGCAAGGAGAAACAGTATTTACTAATCTTTATCTTTAAGATGCTTATAACTAAAAATTAAGGAGGTTTTGGTAGCAAAAGAAGAAGTCACAAAGCTTCAGGGCTCCTTACAGAGGTTCTCAAAATCCTTCAAATATCCTGGCAGAGGTGACAAATCCAGGCTCCTGAAGAAGTGCATCGACCCCGGAGAACTGGAAGGGGCAGAGCTCTCCAGTTTGGTTGAGGACCAATCAGCAAAGATGGTGGGGCTGACTGTCAAGCAGAGGCTTGCTTAACCCAGTGCCAGACGCTGGTCAGTTGGCAGCAGTTGTTGGTGACCAGGATCAGCTCCAGAGGCTGCTGAATCCAGAGAAGACGGGGTGGGACAGCTAGTGCTGTAACGTACAAGGAGGTGACGATGATTTTGCCTTCCTGTCAGCCAGTGGAACACTGTAGAACCCAGTGGTAAGTCTCACAAGTCCTGGGGGAGGAAAGCGTCAGTCACCTGCAACGGTGGCCGGGGGCGCACCATGAGTCGCTTGGTAGCTGGTGAGAGGATGGATCGCATAGTTGCCCCACAGAATATTCCAGGCCTGCCAGATATCCTGGGTGTTTGAGTGACTCCACATTGAGAGTTTTCCTCCCCCTCCACTTGAACTGAGACAGTACTTTGTTCCCCGTGACCAAGGGGGCGCGGAGGAGTTGGTGTACTGTGGCCTACTTGGCCCCTGGTTGTGAAGAGGACTTGGTAAGTAGACTGGACCTATGCGGGCACTCAGAGATGTTGGTGGGCCTAGCTGGGAGCTCTGGAAGGCCTAGCCCCACTTTTATTTATCCTGAACAGTGAGACCCAATCCTCCAAGGGCAGGAGGTGGTGGAGTAGAGGTTGAATGGGGGGCCTCAGTCCAGAAATAAAGGAAGGTTGATACCTGGGGCATCACAGCACTTCCTCCTGAAGGCTCTACTGCTCCCTGCCTTCCTTCCTTTAGTTGGTCCCCCAACCTCACTTGCACCAGGGCAGCAGTCGGGAATACAAGTCAGGCTGTAAGCTGCAAGACAGGGGCTGGGGATGTGGGTTAGGAACAGATCTTATACAGTAGGCCTGACTGGTGATGTGGTGGACTGCTGGTTCCTGCCGTCCACTGAGAGAATAAGAGTGGGTAAAGACAACGGCCGGTTTCTCTCACTCCAGGAGAAAATCTACAAGTTTACACCCTACATGCCCAGAGACAAAGATAACCCAGAAGGTGGTACTGCAGATTTGGCCACCCAAAAACGAAACCTACAGGCCAACAGAGAGACAAGACTAGTACTAGAAGATAGGTTAGGGGCATTAGAGTGTAGGTTTCACTACTAAGACAGGACCTTTGAACTTACTGGATCACACTACTCTTCAGTAGAGGACAAGGTCAAAATGCAGAAAAAGGAGAAGAAACACCAGCGGGAGGTGTCAATGAAGAAATGGAGCAGAGAGCCAAGTATGCTAAAGGTCACTCCAGGAAAAACAATTTGAGGCTTGTGAGTGTTCTAGATGGGGTTAAAAGAAAATGGACCCAAACAATATTACATCACCCAGTTTAAATCTGGGATCCCTGATTAGGATCTATCTCCCTGTTTTGTGACTGAGAGGGCACAAAAGGCCTTAGTCCTCAGGCTTCCCCTGTAGCCCCACCTGCATATGATAATAATGTGTGCACTGAACTATGTTGACCAGGACACCATATTCAAATTGGCATGGCAGAAAACAGGAAATCCATTGTGATTCTGCCAAGGTGCTCAGTTTCACAGACTGCACAGTAAGGGTGCATCGGCAATGGAAATTTTTTATGGAAGCTAAATGTAAGCTTATGGCCATGCAAATTAAATGTATGATGCTGTACCCAGCCACATTGAAGGTGCTGTTCAGACAGAAATCCTTTTTATTTGAATCTCTGGAAAGTGTGTGCAGGTGGGTAGAGGAACGACCCCTGACCCAACTGGGAGGCTCCAGAAGAGAAGAAAAGAAATGCAGCTGCTGGGGTTACCTACCCTAGTGGAGTTCTGAACACAGCATGGCTGCTGCTGCCGAATATTGTGAACTACAAACGTTCTGTTCCTGTTCAGGGTATTTGTCAGACAGCCACCTAGCTAGGTATCAATATTTCACCTAGTGTTAGGGATATTAATGCACTTAATTATGACACCTTACTAAAAGACACTGCGGTTCTTCTTAAAAAATGGCATAAGGTCCCCCTCAACTTGTTTGGACGGGTAAATCTTATTAAAATGAATATTCTACCCAAATTTCTATATTTGTTTAGGTCTATCCCCCTGTTGCTCAATAATTCTTTTTTTAGAAAGTTAGATGGAATTCTTGGTAGCTACATTTGGGGCTATAAAAAAAGTCGCAGATCATTATCTTTTTTAAAGTTATAATTTATTAAAGGTGGGCTCAATTTCCCAGATTTTAGAATTTATTTTTATGCCACCTTTTTGGGCCGACTGCGTAGCCTCTTTAACTCTAGTAATCCGCTTTTTTTTCACCAATTCATGCTAGGTTCCGATTCTAAACAATTTCTTGCCAGAGCTAATGATCCGAATTACTTTAAGAGAGTCAGGTTCAAGAGCGCTAGGGATGCGGTTTGTATTTGGAATACGATTCTGGCTTTTGATGCGACCTCCCTCTTTCATCCTAACCTGGCGCTCTGGGATAACCCGGGAGTACCGGGTATTTTCAGTGATAAAGTAGGGAGATCTTGGGCTAATTCTGGTATTACTAGGCTGGGGAATTTATATGGCATAACAGGCTTACTGGAATTCGAGACACTTAAACTACTCTATAAACTACCGGAACAAATGCGATTTAAATATATACAAATTCGAGATTTTTTTTTAGGTAAATTGAAATTAATAGAACTATCAGACTCAGAAATATGACCTGTATTTATAGAGAGAAAAGTAAAGCTTCGATTAGTATAGGTTATAAATGCTTCAGTCAGTGTAAGACTGATGATTGCCCGAACCTCGCGGAGAAATGGGCATCTAGAATGGGTAGGTGTATATCTTCTAATAATATATCTACATTTTTTCAACGCATCAATAGCCGGGTTCATTCATCTAGCCTTCAACTACAAGCTTACAAAACTGTCTATCATTTATACTATACTCCGCTACGTATCTCCAAATGGTCTGGAAACACTGCTATTAGCGACCGTACTAAATGCCCCAAATGGGACCTTGTAGCAGCAGATCTGTAGCATATGCTATTTTCATGCCCTTCGCTGCGCGTATTTTGGGATGGGGTAGGAAACATTTTGAGGCAGAAATGAATACTCCCTGCCTTAGTTTCAGCCGAGATGGTATTACTTGGCATATTCCCAACTACTGACTTATTTCCGGATCTGCTATTTGTTTGGATTTCATGTGCAAGACTGACTATTGCAGGGGCATGGATTTTAGTTAAACCACCTCATGTAACTGAATGGTGGTCCTTGGTGAATGAAATCTATGATATGGAACTCTCCATAGCGAGAACAAGAGGGGCTCACTCGCTCAAGAAATTGGAAAAAATCTGGGGGACCTTTTTTTCAGTGTGAATTGAATGGCTTCTATATTCTATGTAATTTTATTTATTTTTTTGTGTTTTTTTGTTGTCCGCGGGTGTATGATTTAATATCTTATGTAAAAATGATATGTTTCTATTAATATTATGATTGCTGACTTTCTTTTTTGTTGTTGTTTTTTGCTAACTGACTCTCTGTATTTCTTTATGGCTTGTGTCATCAATAAAAATAAAAAAATAAAAAAAGGATGCTGTACCCAGCCACAGTGAAGGTGCTGTTCAGACAGAAATCCTTTTTATTTGAATCTCTGGAAAGTGTGTGCAGGTGGGTAGAGGAACGACCCCTGCCCCAACTGGGAGGCTCCAGAAGAGAAGAAAAGAAATGCAGCTGCTGGGGTTACCTACCCTAATGGAGTTCTGAACACAGCATGGCTGCTGCTGCCGACCAAGTCAAAGAAGAGAGACGGAATCGAATGCTTTGGCATACACATCTGGCATTATTGACAATAAAAAAGCCCCAGCACACATACTGTTTGATTCACTCTCTGTATCTGACTGTAATGGCCTGATGGGCATCAACATATAGTCCAAATAGGAGAGACCAGGTCATGAGGCAGCATTTCAAATGGTAATCTGGCTTATAGGTCAGGATGTTAAATATTTACTGGGAGGGAAGCGGGTTCATTTTTACATGTATGTCGCCATTCAGTTAATTATATAGTCAGCATAGAGCTTGTGGCCTTCAGTACCCCGAGAATGCTCTCTTAGTTAAGTTCCAAAGGTGATAGAACCTTTCATTCACTAAGTGTAGGGTGGGTGGGGGTTGGGTTTGGGGGGTGTTTAATGGTTTAGTTGTGTGTTTGCAGAATGCTCATGACATGCGTGGTATGATACAGAAAGTCATACATACTCTATATCTCGCAAGGCTCCCAGCAATCAGAATCTAGAGTAAACTCTTGGAATGCAAATGAACCAAACAATAAGTTCAAAAGAAGAAGGGAGGGTTACCCAATTGTGTAAATAATGGACCACTATCATTCTCTTACTTCAGGAAGCAAATCTCCTTGGCACCAACTGCCAGTTTTTGGGGACATAAAGGTACAATATGGTCCTCTACTCTCACTTCACTGAACGCTCCACAGGGACGGCCCTGCTACTTCACAGATCCTTCCCTATGGAAGTGATGGGAGTCTAGCATGATGCCCTGGGGCAGTGTTTTATAATCTCTGGGTAAACAGAGGGTCGATCCTGGATGGCAAGGGTCTATGCCCCCAACCCAACATTGAACGAATGTAAGGGGTTCTCCCTTACCTTGTCGCTGCCACAGTCAGACGCGATCTTTCCAAGCACCGGCACAGTTTTCCATTTTTCTTCTGTTGCGCACTGGCCATATTGCTTTCCAGGAAGAAGCGATGTCCTCTGGCAGTGCAATCTTTAATTCCCTTACCTGCGTATGGATCCTTCGAGCCCGTGCTAGGATTTGTGAGAATTCTCTCCTGGATGCTGGAGTATCAGAAACACTGCATGCAGGAGCCTCAATATTATTACCACATTACAATGACACTATGAATTTATATGTAAAAATCTTACACAAAAGAGAGATAGAGAGAGGAGGGAACAGAGAGGCTCGTTTGTCTCCCCTAGGACTGAATCAACAAACACAAAGACAACGAGCTAAAAATTCAGCTTAAACCAAAGAGTCAAGGTCATCAAAGAATTCTCCCTTGCACGGAACCCATTTGGTTTTTTAAAAGAACCCTCATCCACCAACCTAGCTGGTGGCATGCTTCATCATTGGGCTCCCACCCAGGGGGCAGAGTGCCTCCTAGGTGTGCTTCGGCACCTGGTTACAGTGGAGCTGGTTATTGTTTTTGAATGAGGAAGTGAATAACGTGAAAGTGAGAATTTTAAAACTACCTACTGGGTACCATTATACTCAGGATCGCATCAGTTTGTAGATGAACAACACCGGCCTGGGGACGCATGCATGGACGATCTGTTTCCATCACCTTGCCCCTTGATGCTGCTAATCATCTTGTCTCCTTTTTATCTTAAAGAATTTGTTTAAAATTAACGGTGAACTTCGTAAGTTACGCACTGAATTCATGTATGCACAATTTAGCGTGTGTGCATTGTTCACACGAGCTCAGGACAATTTTACCCTGAGCCACTGGTCCTGAAGAAAGCCAACTAATTGGGAGCATATTGACTGAAACATGTAGACCAAATCACTCTGACCATTTTCACGATTTTTGAGCCATGTGGGACCATATTTTCTCACCCACATCACCAATTCTCTTTTAACCCTACCCCAGAGACTACATAATAAAGATTTTGGTACCCTGTAAGCAGTTTTATAATTCTCACTTTCATGTTATTCACTTCCTCACTCAAAAACAATAATCAGGTTAGCTATAATCAGGTGACAAAGCACACCTAGGAGGCACTCGGAACCCTGGGTGGGAACCCAATGATAAAGCTTACCACCAACTAGGTTGGTGCGTGAGGGTTCTTTTAAAAAACCCAATGGGTTTCCTGCAAGACAGTCTTCTTTAAAGACCTTGGCTCTTTGGTTTATCACGGCTGAATTTTGAGCTCGTTCTCATTGTTTGTTTATATTTAAAAATACATCTTGTTTTGTGATGTTTCTATAGTCCTTACAGTGTACCATAAATGTGTGTATTAGGATATTTAATGTTTTACCCCTGACAGTTCTTCCAAATCTAGACATTTAGAGACAAAAAGAAACAATGTGATGCTCTCTGTTACTGTAAAGCTACAAATGCCTAGGTAATTCTCTGGCGCTTAATGACATAATTCTACCAGAAAACCTCTGTATTTTGCTTAAATATTTACTCCCTAAAAAGAAGAACACTATACACAATTCCCACGATGTCATCCTTTAAATGGTGCAAGAGATTTGACGCCCGGGAAGAGCAAATCTATTCTAAAGACACATACATTCAATGAGCGTGAATCAACTAGTGGTCTAAAGCAACTTATGGAAGTGTGTCTTATTAAAGTGTTCATCCCATCTTTGGCCCACTCTTTTATTCTGGAAACGGGATGGATGATCTTTCTCCGCTACACAAATTGTAGGGTTTTACACAGTATAAGCAAGAAGGACCTTTACCCAGTATCTTTCCTTACCAAGATGTTGACTCGAGTGCAAGGAGAAACAGTATTTACTAATCTTTATCTTTAAGATGCTTATAACTAAAAATTAAGGAGGTTTTGGTAGCAAAAGAAGAAGTCACAAAGCTTCAGGGCTCCTTACAGAGGTTCTCAAAATCCTTCAAATATCCTGGCAGAGGTGACAAATCCAGGCTCCTGAAGAAGTGCATCGACCCCGGAGAACTGGAAGGGGCAGAGCTCTCCAGTTTGGTTGAGGACCAATCAGCAAAGATGGTGGGGCTGACTGTCAAGCAGAGGCTTGCTTAACCCAGTGCCAGACGCTGGTCAGTTGGCAGCAGTTGTTGGTGACCAGGATCAGCTCCAGAGGCTGCTGAATCCAGAGAAGACGGGGTGGGACAGCTAGTGCTGTAACGTACAAGGAGGTGACGATGATTTTGCCTTCCTGTCAGCCAGTGGAACACTGTAGAACCCAGTGGTAAGTCTCACAAGTCCTGGGGGAGGAAAGCGTCAGTCACCTGCAACGGTGGCCGGGGGCGCACCATGAGTCGCTTGGTAGCTGGTGAGAGGATGGATCGCATAGTTGCCCCACAGAATATTCCAGGCCTGCCAGATATCCTGGGTGTTTGAGTGACTCCACATTGAGAGTTTTCCTCCCCCTCCACTTGAACTGAGACAGTACTTTGTTCCCCGTGACCAAGGGGGCGCGGAGGAGTTGGTGTACTGTGGCCTACTTGGCCCCTGGTTGTGAAGAGGACTTGGTAAGTAGACTGGACCTATGCGGGCACTCAGAGATGTTGGTGGGCCTAGCTGGGAGCTCTGGAAGGCCTAGCCCCACTTTTATTTATCCTGAACAGTGAGACCCAATCCTCCAAGGGCAGGAGGTGGTGGAGTAGAGGTTGAATGGGGGGCCTCAGTCCAGAAATAAAGGAAGGTTGATACCTGGGGCATCACAGCACTTCCTCCTGAAGGCTCTACTGCTCCCTGCCTTCCTTCCTTTAGTTGGTCCCCCAACCTCACTTGCACCAGGGCAGCAGTCGGGAATACAAGTCAGGCTGTAAGCTGCAAGACAGGGGCTGGGGATGTGGGTTAGGAACAGATCTTATACAGTAGGCCTGACTGGTGATGTGGTGGACTGCTGGTTCCTGCCGTCCACTGAGAGAATAAGAGTGGGTAAAGACAACGGCCGGTTTCTCTCACTCCAGGAGAAAATCTACAAGTTTACACCCTACATGCCCAGAGACAAAGATAACCCAGAAGGTGGTACTGCAGATTTGGCCACCCAAAAACGAAACCTACAGGCCAACAGAGAGACAAGACTAGTACTAGAAGATAGGTTAGGGGCATTAGAGTGTAGGTTTCACTACTAAGACAGGACCTTTGAACTTACTGGATCACACTACTCTTCAGTAGAGGACAAGGTCAAAATGCAGAAAAAGGAGAAGAAACACCAGCGGGAGGTGTCAATGAAGAAATGGAGCAGAGAGCCAAGTATGCTAAAGGTCACTCCAGGAAAAACAATTTGAGGCTTGTGAGTGTTCTAGATGGGGTTAAAAGAAAATGGACCCAAACAATATTTCATCACCCAGTTTAAATCTGGGATCCTGATTAGGATCTATCTCCCTGTTTTGTGACTGAGAGGGCACAAAAGGCCTTAGTCCTCAGGCTTCCCCTGTAGCCCCACCTGCATATGATAATAATGTGTGCACTGAACTATGTTGACCAGGACACCATATTCAAATTGGCATGGCAGAAAACAGGAAATCCATTGTGATTCTGCCAAGGTGCTCAGTTTCACAGACTGCACAGTAAGGGTGCATCGGCAATGGAAATTTTTTATGGAAGCTAAATGTAAGCTTATGGCCATGCAAATTAAATGTATGATGCTGTACCCAGCCACATTGAAGGTGCTGTTCAGACAGAAATCCTTTTTATTTGAATCTCTGGAAAGTGTGTGCAGGTGGGTAGAGGAACGACCCCTGACCCAACTGGGAGGCTCCAGAAGAGAAGAAAAGAAATGCAGCTGCTGGGGTTACCTACCCTAGTGGAGTTCTGAACACAGCATGGCTGCTGCTGCCGAATATTGTGAACTACAAACCTTCTGTTCCTGTTCAGGGTATTTGTCAGACAGCCACCTAGCTAGGTATCAATATTTCACCTAGTGTTAGGGATATTAATGCACTTAATTATGACACCTTACTAAAAGACACTGCGGTTCTTCTTAAAAAATGGCATAAGGTCCCCCTCAACTTGTTTGGACGGGTAAATCTTATTAAAATGAATATTCTACCCAAATTTCTATATTTGTTTAGGTCTATCCCCCTGTTGCTCAATAATTCTTTTTTTAGAAAGTTAGATGGAATTCTTGGTAGCTACATTTGGGGCTATAAAAAAAGTCGCAGATCATTATCTTTTTTAAAGTTATAATTTATTAAAGGTGGGCTCAATTTCCCAGATTTTAGAATTTATTTTTATGCCACCTTTTTGGGCCGACTGCCTAGCCTCTTTAACTCTAGTAATCCGCTTTTTTTTCACCAATTCATGCTAGGTTCCGATTCTAAACAATTTCTTGCCAGAGCTAATGATCCGAATTACTTTAAGAGAGTCAGGTTCAAGAGCGCTAGGGATGCGGTTTGTATTTGGAATACGATTCTGGCTTTTGATGCGACCTCCCTCTTTCATCCTAACCTGGCGCTCTGGGATAACCCGGGAGTACCGGGTATTTTCAGTGATAAAGTAGGGAGATCTTGGGCTAATTCTGGTATTACTAGGCTGGGGAATTTATATGGCATAACAGGCTTACTGGAATTCGAGACACTTAAACTACTCTATAAACTACCGGAACAAATGCGATTTAAATATATACAAATTCGAGATTTTTTTTTAGGTAAATTGAAATTAATAGAACTATCAGACTCAGAAATATGACCTGTATTTATAGAGAGAAAAGTAAAGCTTCGATTAGTATAGGTTATAAATGCTTCAGTCAGTGTAAGACTGATGATTGCCCGAACCTCGCGGAGAAATGGGCATCTAGAATGGGTAGGTGTATATCTTCTAATAATATATCTACATTTTTTCAACGCATCAATAGCCGGGTTCATTCATCTAGCCTTCAACTACAAGCTTACAAAACTGTCTATCATTTATACTATACTCCGCTACGTATCTCCAAATGGTCTGGAAACACTGCTATTAGCGACCGTACTAAATGCCCCAAATGGGACCTTGTAGCAGCAGATCTGTAGCATATGCTATTTTCATGCCCTTCGCTGCGCGTATTTTGGGATGGGGTAGGAAACATTTTGAGGCAGAAATGAATACTCCCTGCCTTAGTTTCAGCCGAGATGGTATTACTTGGCATATTCCCAACTACTGACTTATTTCCGGATCTGCTATTTGTTTGGATTTCATGTGCAAGACTGACTATTGCAGGGGCATGGATTTTAGTTAAACCACCTCATGTAACTGAATGGTGGTCCTTGGTGAATGAAATCTATGATATGGAACTCTCCATAGCGAGAACAAGAGGGGCTCACTCGCTCAAGAAATTGGAAAAAATCTGGGGGACCTTTTTTTCAGTGTGAATTGAATGGCTTCTATATTCTATGTAATTTTATTTATTTTTTTGTGTTTTTTTGTTGTCCGCGGGTGTATGATTTAATATCTTATGTAAAAATGATATGTTTCTATTAATATTATGATTGCTGACTTTCTTTTTTGTTGTTGTTTTTTGCTAACTGACTCTCTGTATTTCTTTATGGCTTGTGTCATCAATAAAAATAAAAAAATAAAAAAAGGATGCTGTACCCAGCCACAGTGAAGGTGCTGTTCAGACAGAAATCCTTTTTATTTGAATCTCTGGAAAGTGTGTGCAGGTGGGTAGAGGAACGACCCCTGCCCCAACTGGGAGGCTCCAGAAGAGAAGAAAAGAAATGCAGCTGCTGGGGTTACCTACCCTAATGGAGTTCTGAACACAGCATGACTGCTGCTGCCGACCAAGTCAAAGAAGAGAGACGGAATCGAATGCTTTGGCATACACATCTGGCATTATTGACAATAAAACAGCCCCAGCACACATACTGTTTGATTCACTCTCTGTATCTGACTGTAATGGCCTGATGGGCATCAACATATAGTCCAAATAGGAGAGACCAGGTCATGAGGCAGCATTTCAAATGGTAATCTGGCTTATAGGTCAGGATGTTAAATATTTACTGGGAGGGAAGCGGGTTCATTTTTACATGTATGTCGCCATTCAGTTAATTATATAGTCAGCATAGAGCTTGTGGCCTTCAGTACCCCGAGAATGCTCTCTTAGTTAAGTTCCAAAGGTGATAGAACCTTTCATTCACTAAGTGTAGGGTGGGTGGGGGTTGGGTTTGGGGTTTTTTTAATGGTTTAGTTGTGTGTTTGCAGAATGCTCATGACATGCGTGGTATGATACAGAAAGTCATACATACTCTATATCTCGCAAGGCTCCCAGCAATCAGAATCTAGAGTAAACTCTTGGAATGCAAATGAACCAAACAATAAGTTCAAAAGAAGAAGGGAGGGTTACCCAATTGTGTAAATAATGGACCACTATCATTCTCTTACTTCAGGAAGCAAATCTCCTTGGCACCAACTGCCAGTTTTTGGGGACATAAAGGTACAATATGGTCCTCTACTCTCACTTCACTGAACGCTCCACAGGGACGGCCCTGCTACTTCACAGATCCTTCCCTATGGAAGTGATGGGAGTCTAGCATGATGCCCTGGGGCAGTGTTTTATAATCTCTGGGTAAACAGAGGGTCGATCCTGGATGGCAAGGGTCTATGCCCCCAACCCAACATTGAACGAATGTAAGGGGTTCTCCCTTACCTTGTCGCTGCCACAGTCAGACGCGATCTTTCCAAGCACCGGCACAGTTTTCCATTTTTCTTCTGTTGCGCACTGGCCATATTGCTTTCCAGGAAGAAGCGATGTCCTCTGGCAGTGCAATCTTTAATTCCCTTACCTGCGTATGGATCCTTCGAGCCCGTGCTAGGATTTGTGAGAATTCTCTCCTGGATGCTGGAGTATCAGAAACACTGCATGCAGGAGCCTCAATATTATTACCACATTACAATGACACTATGAATTTATATGTAAAAATCTTACACAAAAGAGAGATAGAGAGAGGAGGGAACAGAGAGGCTCGTTTGTCTCCCCTAGGACTGAATCAACAAACACAAAGACAACGAGCTAAAAATTCAGCTTAAACCAAAGAGTCAAGGTCATCAAAGAATTCTCCCTTGCACGGAACCCATTTGGTTTTTTAAAAGAACCCTCATCCACCAACCTAGCTGGTGGCATGCTTCATCATTGGGCTCCCACCCAGGGGGCAGAGTGCCTCCTAGGTGTGCTTCGGCACCTGGTTACAGTGGAGCTGGTTATTGTTTTTGAATGAGGAAGTGAATAACGTGAAAGTGAGAATTTTAAAACTACCTACTGGGTACCATTATACTCAGGATCGCATCAGTTTGTAGATGAACAACACCGGCCTGGGGACGCATGCATGGACGATCTGTTTCCATCACCTTGCCCCTTGATGCTGCTAATCATCTTGTCTCCTTTTTATCTTAAAGAATTTGTTTAAAATTAACGGTGAACTTCGTAAGTTACGCACTGAATTCATGTATGCACAATTTAGCGTGTGTGCATTGTTCACACGAGCTCAGGGCAATTTTACCCTGAGCCACTGGTCCTGAAGAAAGCCAACTAATTGGGAGCATATTGACTGAAACATGTAGACCAAATCACTCTGACCATTTTCACGATTTTTGAGCCATGTGGGACCATATTTTCTCACCCACATCACCAATTCTCTTTTAACCCTACCCCAGAGACTACATAATAAAGATTTTGGTACCCTGTAAGCAGTTTTATAATTCTCACTTTCATGTTATTCACTTCCTCACTCAAAAACAATAATCAGGTTAGCTATAATCAGGCGACAAAGCACACCTAGGAGGCACTCGGAACCCTGGGTGGGAACCCAATGATAAAGCTTACCACCAACTAGGTTGGTGCGTGAGGGTTCTTTTAAAAAAACCAATGGGTTTCCTGCAAGACAGTCTTCTTTAAAGACCTTGGCTCTTTGGTTTATCACGGCTGAATTTTGAGCTCGTTCTCATTGTTTGTTTATATTTAAAAATACATCTTGTTTTGTGATGTTTCTATAGTCCTTACAGTGTACCATAAATGTGTGTATTAGGATATTTAATGTTTTACCCCTGACAGTTCTTCCAAATCTAGACATTTAGAGACAAAAAGAAACAATGTGATGCTCTCTGTTACTGTAAAGCTACAAATGCCTAGGTAATTCTCTGGCGCTTAATGACATAATTCTACCAGAAAACCTCTGTATTTTGCTTAAATATTTACTCCCTAAAAAGAAGAACACTATACACAATTCCCACGATGTCATCCTTAAAATGGTGCAAGAGATTTGACGCCCGGGAAGAGCAAATCTATTCTAAAGACACATACATTCAATGAGCGTGAATCAACTAGTGGTCTAAAGCAACTTATGAAAGTGTGTCTTATTAAAGTGTTCATCCCATCTTTGGCCCACTCTTTTATTCTGGAAACGGGATGGATGATCTTTCTCCGCTACACAAATTGTAGGGTTTTACACAGTATAAGCAAGAAGGACCTTTACCCAGTATCTTTCCTTACCAAGATGTTGACTCGAGTGCAAGGAGAAACAGTATTTACTAATCTTTATCTTTAAGATGCTTATAACTAAAAATTAAGGAGGTTTTGGTAGCAAAAGAAGAAGTCACAAAGCTTCAGGGCTCCTTACAGAGGTTCTCAAAATCCTTCAAATATCCTGGCAGAGGTGACAAATCCAGGCTCCTGAAGAAGTGCATCGACCCCGGAGAACTGGAAGGGGCAGAGCTCTCCAGTTTGGTTGAGGACCAATCAGCAAAGATGGTGGGGCTGACTGTCAAGCAGAGGCTTGCTTAACCCAGTGCCAGACGCTGGTCAGTTGGCAGCAGTTGTTGGTGACCAGGATCAGCTCCAGAGGCTGCTGAATCCAGAGAAGACGGGGTGGGACAGCTAGTGCTGTAACGTACAAGGAGGTGACGATGATTTTGCCTTCCTGTCAGCCAGTGGAACACTGTAGAACCCAGTGGTAAGTCTCACAAGTCCTGGGGGAGGAAAGCGTCAGTCACCTGCAACGGTGGCCGGGGGCGCACCATGAGTCGCTTGGTAGCTGGTGAGAGGATGGATCGCATAGTTGCCCCACAGAATATTCCAGGCCTGCCAGATATCCTGGGTGTTTGAGTGACTCCACATTGAGAGTTTTCCTCCCCCTCCACTTGAACTGAGACAGTACTTTGTTCCCCGTGACCAAGGGGGCGCGGAGGAGTTGGTGTACTGTGGCCTACTTGGCCCCTGGTTGTGAAGAGGACTTGGTAAGTAGACTGGACCTATGCGGGCACTCAGAGATGTTGGTGGGCCTAGCTGGGAGCTCTGGAAGGCCTAGCCCCACTTTTATTTATCCTGAACAGTGAGACCCAATCCTCCAAGGGCAGGAGGTGGTGGAGTAGAGGTTGAATGGGGGGCCTCAGTCCAGAAATAAAGGAAGGTTGATACCTGGGGCATCACAGCACTTCCTCCTGAAGGCTCTACTGCTCCCTGCCTTCCTTCCTTTAGTTGGTCCCCCAACCTCACTTGCACCAGGGCAGCAGTCGGGAATACAAGTCAGGCTGTAAGCTGCAAGACAGGGGCTGGGGATGTGGGTTAGGAACAGATCTTATACAGTAGGCCTGACTGGTGATGTGGTGGACTGCTGGTTCCTGCCGTCCACTGAGAGAATAAGAGTGGGTAAAGACAACGGCCGGTTTCTCTCACTCCAGGAGAAAATCTACAAGTTTACACCCTACATGCCCAGAGACAAAGATAACCCAGAAGGTGGTACTGCAGATTTGGCCACCCAAAAACGAAACCTACAGGCCAACAGAGAGACAAGACTAGTACTAGAAGATAGGTTAGGGGCATTAGAGTGTAGGTTTCACTACTAAGACAGGACCTTTGAACTTACTGGATCACACTACTCTTCAGTAGAGGACAAGGTCAAAATGCAGAAAAAGGAGAAGAAACACCAGCGGGAGGTGTCAATGAAGAAATGGAGCAGAGAGCCAAGTATGCTAAAGGTCACTCCAGGAAAAACAATTTGAGGCTTGTGAGTGTTCTAGATGGGGTTAAAAGAAAATGGACCCAAACAATATTACATCACCCAGTTTAAATCTGGGATCCCTGATTAGGATCTATCTCCCTGTTTTGTGACTGAGAGGGCACAAAAGGCCTTAGTCCTCAGGCTTCCCCTGTAGCCCCACCTGCATATGATAATAATGTGTGCACTGAACTATGTTGACCAGGACACCATATTCAAATTGGCATGGCAGAAAACAGGAAATCCATTGTGATTCTGCCAAGGTGCTCAGTTTCACAGACTGCACAGTAAGGGTGCATCGGCAATGGAAATTTTTTATGGAAGCTAAATGTAAGCTTATGGCCATGCAAATTAAATGTATGATGCTGTACCCAGCCACATTGAAGGTGCTGTTCAGACAGAAATCCTTTTTATTTGAATCTCTGGAAAGTGTGTGCAGGTGGGTAGAGGAACGACCCCTGACCCAACTGGGAGGCTCCAGAAGAGAAGAAAAGAAATGCAGCTGCTGGGGTTACCTACCCTAGTGGAGTTCTGAACACAGCATGGCTGCTGCTGCCGAATATTGTGAACTACAAACGTTCTGTTCCTGTTCAGGGTATTTGTCAGACAGCCACCTAGCTAGGTATCAATATTTCACCTAGTGTTAGGGATATTAATGCACTTAATTATGACACCTTACTAAAAGACACTGCGGTTCTTCTTAAAAAATGGCATAAGGTCCCCCTCAACTTGTTTGGACGGGTAAATCTTATTAAAATGAATATTCTACCCAAATTTCTATATTTGTTTAGGTCTATCCCCCTGTTGCTCAATAATTCTTTTTTTAGAAAGTTAGATGGAATTCTTGGTAGCTACATTTGGGGCTATAAAAAAAGTCGCAGATCATTATCTTTTTTAAAGTTATAATTTATTAAAGGTGGGCTCAATTTCCCAGATTTTAGAATTTATTTTTATGCCACCTTTTTGGGCCGACTGCGTAGCCTCTTTAACTCTAGTAATCCGCTTTTTTTTCACCAATTCATGCTAGGTTCCGATTCTAAACAATTTCTTGCCAGAGCTAATGATCCGAATTACTTTAAGAGAGTCAGGTTCAAGAGCGCTAGGGATGCGGTTTGTATTTGGAATACGATTCTGGCTTTTGATGCGACCTCCCTCTTTCATCCTAACCTGGCGCTCTGGGATAACCCGGGAGTACCGGGTATTTTCAGTGATAAAGTAGGGAGATCTTGGGCTAATTCTGGTATTACTAGGCTGGGGAATTTATATGGCATAACAGGCTTACTGGAATTCGAGACACTTAAACTACTCTATAAACTACCGGAACAAATGCGATTTAAATATATACAAATTCGAGATTTTTTTTTAGGTAAATTGAAATTAATAGAACTATCAGACTCAGAAATATGACCTGTATTTATAGAGAGAAAAGTAAAGCTTCGATTAGTATAGGTTATAAATGCTTCAGTCAGTGTAAGACTGATGATTGCCCGAACCTCGCGGAGAAATGGGCATCTAGAATGGGTAGGTGTATATCTTCTAATAATATATCTACATTTTTTCAACGCATCAATAGCCGGGTTCATTCATCTAGCCTTCAACTACAAGCTTACAAAACTGTCTATCATTTATACTATACTCCGCTACGTATCTCCAAATGGTCTGGAAACACTGCTATTAGCGACCGTACTAAATGCCCCAAATGGGACCTTGTAGCAGCAGATCTGTAGCATATGCTATTTTCATGCCCTTCGCTGCGCGTATTTTGGGATGGGGTAGGAAACATTTTGAGGCAGAAATGAATACTCCCTGCCTTAGTTTCAGCCGAGATGGTATTACTTGGCATATTCCCAACTACTGACTTATTTCCGGATCTGCTATTTGTTTGGATTTCATGTGCAAGACTGACTATTGCAGGGGCATGGATTTTAGTTAAACCACCTCATGTAACTGAATGGTGGTCCTTGGTGAATGAAATCTATGATATGGAACTCTCCATAGCGAGAACAAGAGGGGCTCACTCGCTCAAGAAATTGGAAAAAATCTGGGGGACCTTTTTTTCAGTGTGAATTGAATGGCTTCTATATTCTATGTAATTTTATTTATTTTTTTGTGTTTTTTTGTTGTCCGCGGGTGTATGATTTAATATCTTATGTAAAAATGATATGTTTCTATTAATATTATGATTGCTGACTTTCTTTTTTGTTGTTGTTTTTTGCTAACTGACTCTCTGTATTTCTTTATGGCTTGTGTCATCAATAAAAATAAAAAAATAAAAAAAGGATGCTGTACCCAGCCACAGTGAAGGTGCTGTTCAGACAGAAATCCTTTTTATTTGAATCTCTGGAAAGTGTGTGCAGGTGGGTAGAGGAACGACCCCTGCCCCAACTGGGAGGCTCCAGAAGAGAAGAAAAGAAATGCAGCTGCTGGGGTTACCTACCCTAATGGAGTTCTGAACACAGCATGGCTGCTGCTGCCGACCAAGTCAAAGAAGAGAGACGGAATCGAATGCTTTGGCATACACATCTGGCATTATTGACAATAAAAAAGCCCCAGCACACATACTGTTTGATTCACTCTCTGTATCTGACTGTAATGGCCTGATGGGCATCAACATATAGTCCAAATAGGAGAGACCAGGTCATGAGGCAGCATTTCAAATGGTAATCTGGCTTATAGGTCAGGATGTTAAATATTTACTGGGAGGGAAGCGGGTTCATTTTTACATGTATGTCGCCATTCAGTTAATTATATAGTCAGCATAGAGCTTGTGGCCTTCAGTACCCCGAGAATGCTCTCTTAGTTAAGTTCCAAAGGTGATAGAACCTTTCATTCACTAAGTGTAGGGTGGGTGGGGGTTGGGTTTGGGGGGTGTTTAATGGTTTAGTTGTGTGTTTGCAGAATGCTCATGACATGCGTGGTATGATACAGAAAGTCATACATACTCTATATCTCGCAAGGCTCCCAGCAATCAGAATCTAGAGTAAACTCTTGGAATGCAAATGAACCAAACAATAAGTTCAAAAGAAGAAGGGAGGGTTACCCAATTGTGTAAATAATGGACCACTATCATTCTCTTACTTCAGGAAGCAAATCTCCTTGGCACCAACTGCCAGTTTTTGGGGACATAAAGGTACAATATGGTCCTCTACTCTCACTTCACTGAACGCTCCACAGGGACGGCCCTGCTACTTCACAGATCCTTCCCTATGGAAGTGATGGGAGTCTAGCATGATGCCCTGGGGCAGTGTTTTATAATCTCTGGGTAAACAGAGGGTCGATCCTGGATGGCAAGGGTCTATGCCCCCAACCCAACATTGAACGAATGTAAGGGGTTCTCCCTTACCTTGTCGCTGCCACAGTCAGACGCGATCTTTCCAAGCACCGGCACAGTTTTCCATTTTTCTTCTGTTGCGCACTGGCCATATTGCTTTCCAGGAAGAAGCGATGTCCTCTGGCAGTGCAATCTTTAATTCCCTTACCTGCGTATGGATCCTTCGAGCCCGTGCTAGGATTTGTGAGAATTCTCTCCTGGATGCTGGAGTATCAGAAACACTGCATGCAGGAGCCTCAATATTATTACCACATTACAATGACACTATGAATTTATATGTAAAAATCTTACACAAAAGAGAGATAGAGAGAGGAGGGAACAGAGAGGCTCGTTTGTCTCCCCTAGGACTGAATCAACAAACACAAAGACAACGAGCTAAAAATTCAGCTTAAACCAAAGAGTCAAGGTCATCAAAGAATTCTCCCTTGCACGGAACCCATTTGGTTTTTTAAAAGAACCCTCATCCACCAACCTAGCTGGTGGCATGCTTCATCATTGGGCTCCCACCCAGGGGGCAGAGTGCCTCCTAGGTGTGCTTCGGCACCTGGTTACAGTGGAGCTGGTTATTGTTTTTGAATGAGGAAGTGAATAACGTGAAAGTGAGAATTTTAAAACTACCTACTGGGTACCATTATACTCAGGATCGCATCAGTTTGTAGATGAACAACACCGGCCTGGGGACGCATGCATGGACGATCTGTTTCCATCACCTTGCCCCTTGATGCTGCTAATCATCTTGTCTCCTTTTTATCTTAAAGAATTTGTTTAAAATTAACGGTGAACTTCGTAAGTTACGCACTGAATTCATGTATGCACAATTTAGCGTGTGTGCATTGTTCACACGAGCTCAGGACAATTTTACCCTGAGCCACTGGTCCTGAAGAAAGCCAACTAATTGGGAGCATATTGACTGAAACATGTAGACCAAATCACTCTGACCATTTTCACGATTTTTGAGCCATGTGGGACCATATTTTCTCACCCACATCACCAATTCTCTTTTAACCCTACCCCAGAGACTACATAATAAAGATTTTGGTACCCTGTAAGCAGTTTTATAATTCTCACTTTCATGTTATTCACTTCCTCACTCAAAAACAATAATCAGGTTAGCTATAATCAGGTGACAAAGCACACCTAGGAGGCACTCGGAACCCTGGGTGGGAACCCAATGATAAAGCTTACCACCAACTAGGTTGGTGCGTGAGGGTTCTTTTAAAAAACCCAATGGGTTTCCTGCAAGACAGTCTTCTTTAAAGACCTTGGCTCTTTGGTTTATCACGGCTGAATTTTGAGCTCGTTCTCATTGTTTGTTTATATTTAAAAATACATCTTGTTTTGTGATGTTTCTATAGTCCTTACAGTGTACCATAAATGTGTGTATTAGGATATTTAATGTTTTACCCCTGACAGTTCTTCCAAATCTAGACATTTAGAGACAAAAAGAAACAATGTGATGCTCTCTGTTACTGTAAAGCTACAAATGCCTAGGTAATTCTCTGGCGCTTAATGACATAATTCTACCAGAAAACCTCTGTATTTTGCTTAAATATTTACTCCCTAAAAAGAAGAACACTATACACAATTCCCACGATGTCATCCTTTAAATGGTGCAAGAGATTTGACGCCCGGGAAGAGCAAATCTATTCTAAAGACACATACATTCAATGAGCGTGAATCAACTAGTGGTCTAAAGCAACTTATGGAAGTGTGTCTTATTAAAGTGTTCATCCCATCTTTGGCCCACTCTTTTATTCTGGAAACGGGATGGATGATCTTTCTCCGCTACACAAATTGTAGGGTTTTACACAGTATAAGCAAGAAGGACCTTTACCCAGTATTTTTCCTTACCAAGATGTTGACTCGAGTGCAAGGAGAAACAGTATTTACTAATCTTTATCTTTAAGATGCTTATAACTAAAAATTAAGGAGGTTTTGGTAGCAAAAGAAGAAGTCACAAAGCTTCAGGGCTCCTTACAGAGGTTCTCAAAATCCTTCAAATATCCTGGCAGAGGTGACAAATCCAGGCTCCTGAAGAAGTGCATCGACCCCGGAGAACTGGAAGGGGCAGAGCTCTCCAGTTTGGTTGAGGACCAATCAGCAAAGATGGTGGGGCTGACTGTCAAGCAGAGGCTTGCTTAACCCAGTGCCAGACGCTGGTCAGTTGGCAGCAGTTGTTGGTGACCAGGATCAGCTCCAGAGGCTGCTGAATCCAGAGAAGACGGGGTGGGACAGCTAGTGCTGTAACGTACAAGGAGGTGACGATGATTTTGCCTTCCTGTCAGCCAGTGGAACACTGTAGAACCCAGTGGTAAGTCTCACAAGTCCTGGGGGAGGAAAGCGTCAGTCACCTGCAACGGTGGCCGGGGGCGCACCATGAGTCGCTTGGTAGCTGGTGAGAGGATGGATCGCATAGTTGCCCCACAGAATATTCCAGGCCTGCCAGATATCCTGGGTGTTTGAGTGACTCCACATTGAGAGTTTTCCTCCCCCTCCACTTGAACTGAGACAGTACTTTGTTCCCCGTGACCAAGGGGGCGCGGAGGAGTTGGTGTACTGTGGCCTACTTGGCCCCTGGTTGTGAAGAGGACTTGGTAAGTAGACTGGACCTATGCGGGCACTCAGAGATGTTGGTGGGCCTAGCTGGGAGCTCTGGAAGGCCTAGCCCCACTTTTATTTATCCTGAACAGTGAGACCCAATCCTCCAAGGGCAGGAGGTGGTGGAGTAGAGGTTGAATGGGGGGCCTCAGTCCAGAAATAAAGGAAGGTTGATACCTGGGGCATCACAGCACTTCCTCCTGAAGGCTCTACTGCTCCCTGCCTTCCTTCCTTTAGTTGGTCCCCCAACCTCACTTGCACCAGGGCAGCAGTCGGGAATACAAGTCAGGCTGTAAGCTGCAAGACAGGGGCTGGGGATGTGGGTTAGGAACAGATCTTATACAGTAGGCCTGACTGGTGATGTGGTGGACTGCTGGTTCCTGCCGTCCACTGAGAGAATAAGAGTGGGTAAAGACAACGGCCGGTTTCTCTCACTCCAGGAGAAAATCTACAAGTTTACACCCTACATGCCCAGAGACAAAGATAACCCAGAAGGTGGTACTGCAGATTTGGCCACCCAAAAACGAAACCTACAGGCCAACAGAGAGACAAGACTAGTACTAGAAGATAGGTTAGGGGCATTAGAGTGTAGGTTTCACTACTAAGACAGGACCTTTGAACTTACTGGATCACACTACTCTTCAGTAGAGGACAAGGTCAAAATGCAGAAAAAGGAGAAGAAACACCAGCGGGAGGTGTCAATGAAGAAATGGAGCAGAGAGCCAAGTATGCTAAAGGTCACTCCAGGAAAAACAATTTGAGGCTTGTGAGTGTTCTAGATGGGGTTAAAAGAAAATGGACCCAAACAATATTTCATCACCCAGTTTAAATCTGGGATCCTGATTAGGATCTATCTCCCTGTTTTGTGACTGAGAGGGCACAAAAGGCCTTAGTCCTCAGGCTTCCCCTGTAGCCCCACCTGCATATGATAATAATGTGTGCACTGAACTATGTTGACCAGGACACCATATTCAAATTGGCATGGCAGAAAACAGGAAATCCATTGTGATTCTGCCAAGGTGCTCAGTTTCACAGACTGCACAGTAAGGGTGCATCGGCAATGGAAATTTTTTATGGAAGCTAAATGTAAGCTTATGGCCATGCAAATTAAATGTATGATGCTGTACCCAGCCACATTGAAGGTGCTGTTCAGACAGAAATCCTTTTTATTTGAATCTCTGGAAAGTGTGTGCAGGTGGGTAGAGGAACGACCCCTGACCCAACTGGGAGGCTCCAGAAGAGAAGAAAAGAAATGCAGCTGCTGGGGTTACCTACCCTAGTGGAGTTCTGAACACAGCATGGCTGCTGCTGCCGAATATTGTGAACTACAAACCTTCTGTTCCTGTTCAGGGTATTTGTCAGACAGCCACCTAGCTAGGTATCAATATTTCACCTAGTGTTAGGGATATTAATGCACTTAATTATGACACCTTACTAAAAGACACTGCGGTTCTTCTTAAAAAATGGCATAAGGTCCCCCTCAACTTGTTTGGACGGGTAAATCTTATTAAAATGAATATTCTACCCAAATTTCTATATTTGTTTAGGTCTATCCCCCTGTTGCTCAATAATTCTTTTTTTAGAAAGTTAGATGGAATTCTTGGTAGCTACATTTGGGGCTATAAAAAAAGTCGCAGATCATTATCTTTTTTAAAGTTATAATTTATTAAAGGTGGGCTCAATTTCCCAGATTTTAGAATTTATTTTTATGCCACCTTTTTGGGCCGACTGCCTAGCCTCTTTAACTCTAGTAATCCGCTTTTTTTTCACCAATTCATGCTAGGTTCCGATTCTAAACAATTTCTTGCCAGAGCTAATGATCCGAATTACTTTAAGAGAGTCAGGTTCAAGAGCGCTAGGGATGCGGTTTGTATTTGGAATACGATTCTGGCTTTTGATGCGACCTCCCTCTTTCATCCTAACCTGGCGCTCTGGGATAACCCGGGAGTACCGGGTATTTTCAGTGATAAAGTAGGGAGATCTTGGGCTAATTCTGGTATTACTAGGCTGGGGAATTTATATGGCATAACAGGCTTACTGGAATTCGAGACACTTAAACTACTCTATAAACTACCGGAACAAATGCGATTTAAATATATACAAATTCGAGATTTTTTTTAGGTAAATTGAAATTAATAGAACTATCAGACTCAGAAATATGACCTGTATTTATAGAGAGAAAAGTAAAGCTTCGATTAGTATAGGTTATAAATGCTTCAGTCAGTGTAAGACTGATGATTGCCCGAACCTCGCGGAGAAATGGGCATCTAGAATGGGTAGGTGTATATCTTCTAATAATATATCTACATTTTTTCAACGCATCAATAGCCGGGTTCATTCATCTAGCCTTCAACTACAAGCTTACAAAACTGTCTATCATTTATACTATACTCCGCTACGTATCTCCAAATGGTCTGGAAACACTGCTATTAGCGACCGTACTAAATGCCCCAAATGGGACCTTGTAGCAGCAGATCTGTAGCATATGCTATTTTCATGCCCTTCGCTGCGCGTATTTTGGGATGGGGTAGGAAACATTTTGAGGCAGAAATGAATACTCCCTGCCTTAGTTTCAGCCGAGATGGTATTACTTGGCATATTCCCAACTACTGACTTATTTCCGGATCTGCTATTTGTTTGGATTTCATGTGCAAGACTGACTATTGCAGGGGCATGGATTTTAGTTAAACCACCTCATGTAACTGAATGGTGGTCCTTGGTGAATGAAATCTATGATATGGAACTCTCCATAGCGAGAACAAGAGGGGCTCACTCGCTCAAGAAATTGGAAAAAATCTGGGGGACCTTTTTTTCAGTGTGAATTGAATGGCTTCTATATTCTATGTAATTTTATTTATTTTTTTGTGTTTTTTTGTTGTCCGCGGGTGTATGATTTAATATCTTATGTAAAAATGATATGTTTCTATTAATATTATGATTGCTGACTTTCTTTTTTGTTGTTGTTTTTTGCTAACTGACTCTCTGTATTTCTTTATGGCTTGTGTCATCAATAAAAATAAAAAAATAAAAAAAGGATGCTGTACCCAGCCACAGTGAAGGTGCTGTTCAGACAGAAATCCTTTTTATTTGAATCTCTGGAAAGTGTGTGCAGGTGGGTAGAGGAACGACCCCTGCCCCAACTGGGAGGCTCCAGAAGAGAAGAAAAGAAATGCAGCTGCTGGGGTTACCTACCCTAATGGAGTTCTGAACACAGCATGACTGCTGCTGCCGACCAAGTCAAAGAAGAGAGACGGAATCGAATGCTTTGGCATACACATCTGGCATTATTGACAATAAAAAAGCCCCAGCACACATACTGTTTGATTCACTCTCTGTATCTGACTGTAATGGCCTGATGGGCATCAACATATAGTCCAAATAGGAGAGACCAGGTCATGAGGCAGCATTTCAAATGGTAATCTGGCTTATAGGTCAGGATGTTAAATATTTACTGGGAGGGAAGCGGGTTCATTTTTACATGTATGTCGCCATTCAGTTAATTATATAGTCAGCATAGAGCTTGTGGCCTTCAGTACCCCGAGAATGCTCTCTTAGTTAAGTTCCAAAGGTGATAGAACCTTTCATTCACTAAGTGTAGGGTGGGTGGGGGTTGGGTTTGGGGGGTTTTTAATGGTTTAGTTGTGTGTTTGCAGAATGCTCATGACATGCGTGGTATGATACAGAAAGTCATACATACTCTATATCTCGCAAGGCTCCCAGCAATCAGAATCTAGAGTAAACTCTTGGAATGCAAATGAACCAAACAATAAGTTCAAAAGAAGAAGGGAGGGTTACCCAATTGTGTAAATAATGGACCACTATCATTCTCTTACTTCAGGAAGCAAATCTCCTTGGCACCAACTGCCAGTTTTTGGGGACATAAAGGTACAATATGGTCCTCTACTCTCACTTCACTGAACGCTCCACAGGGACGGCCCTGCTACTTCACAGATCCTTCCCTATGGAAGTGATGGGAGTCTAGCATGATGCCCTGGGGCAGTGTTTTATCATCTCTGGGTAAACAGAGGGTCGATCCTGGATGGCAAGGGTCTATGCCCCCAACCCAACATTGAACGAATGTAAGGGGTTCTCCCTTACCTTGTCGCTGCCACAGTCAGACGCGATCTTTCCAAGCACCGGCACAGTTTTCCATTTTTCTTCTGTTGCGCACTGGCCATATTGCTTTCCAGGAAGAAGCGATGTCCTCTGGCAGTGCAATCTTTAATTCCCTTACCTGCGTATGGATCCTTCGAGCCCGTGCTAGGATTTGTGAGAATTCTCTCCTGGATGCTGGAGTATCAGAAACACTGCATGCAGGAGCCTCAATATTATTACCACATTACAATGACACTATGAATTTATATGTAAAAATCTTACACAAAAGAGAGATAGAGAGAGGAGGGAACAGAGAGGCTCGTTTGTCTCCCCTAGGACTGAATCAACAAACACAAAGACAACGAGCTAAAAATTCAGCTTAAACCAAAGAGTCAAGGTCATCAAAGAATTCTCCCTTGCACGGAACCCATTTGGTTTTTTAAAAGAACCCTCATCCACCAACCTAGCTGGTGGCATGCTTCATCATTGGGCTCCCACCCAGGGGGCAGAGTGCCTCCTAGGTGTGCTTCGGCACCTGGTTACAGTGGAGCTGGTTATTGTTTTTGAATGAGGAAGTGAATAACGTGAAAGTGAGAATTTTAAAACTACCTACTGGGTACCATTATACTCAGGATCGCATCAGTTTGTAGATGAACAACACCGGCCTGGGGACGCATGCATGGACGATCTGTTTCCATCACCTTGCCCCTTGATGCTGCTAATCATCTTGTCTCCTTTTTATCTTAAAGAATTTGTTTAAAATTAACGGTGAACTTCGTAAGTTACGCACTGAATTCATGTATGCACAATTTAGCGTGTGTGCATTGTTCACACGAGCTCAGGGCAATTTTACCCTGAGCCACTGGTCCTGAAGAAAGCCAACTAATTGGGAGCATATTGACTGAAACATGTAGACCAAATCACTCTGACCATTTTCACGATTTTTGAGCCATGTGGGACCATATTTTCTCACCCACATCACCAATTCTCTTTTAACCCTACCCCAGAGACTACATAATAAAGATTTTGGTACCCTGTAAGCAGTTTTATAATTCTCACTTTCACGTTATTCACTTCCTCACTCAAAAACAATAATCAGGTTAGCTATAATCAGGCGACAAAGCACACCTAGGAGGCACTCGGAACCCTGGGTGGGAACCCAATGATAAAGCTTACCACCAACTAGGTTGGTGCGTGAGGGTTCTTTTAAAAAACCCAATGGGTTTCCTGCAAGACAGTCTTCTTTAAAGACCTTGGCTCTTTGGTTTATCACGGCTGAATTTTGAGCTCGTTCTCATTGTTTGTTTATATTTAAAAATACATCTTGTTTTGTGATGTTTCTATAGTCCTTACAGTGTACCATAAATGTGTGTATTAGGATATTTAATGTTTTACCCCTGACAGTTCTTCCAAATCTAAGCCGGGTAAACCATTTCCTGAATTGTAACTTCCTGTTTACAGGAAAGAATAAGAGGGGCCCCTCACGCCAAGGGAACAGAGCACTACAATACAGTAGAATAAGAAATTCCACTTGGGAATAATATACCATAGTGTGAAACATCGAACAGTACTCACCACACTCAGTCAATTTGTTTCCGTCCCAATCTAGGGAGATGTTAACCATCTTTTTCAGGACAAATATTTGGGCACAGACCAATGCCAGGCCAAATCCTGGAGGGCAGATATGAGAATGAGTGATTTTAATGATTAAGGTTCAGTACTACCAAGTAGAAATTTCCCCAAAAGGTTTTTGAGTTGTGACTCCCCTAGCTGTTTGTGACTTTGTATTATCCACATATTTTATTGAGAAGACTGACAGAATTGTTATTTGTAATTTAGGTAGGTCTGTGCCCAAAAAGACCTATCTGGAGAAGGTGGTTAGCATCTGCCTTAATACGCTGAAATGCGTTGACGAATTGCACATGCTAAATCTGTCTATAACAAGGACTATAGGCGGATAATGTGAACTTAATCAGGATATTGTATTGTATTGTATTGTGATTGCATTTATATAGCGCTTACTACCCCTAACGAGGCGTCGAAGCTCTTTTTCGGCGAGTAGCACACACGGATTAGTGTTGAATTAGTATAGTGAAACATGCAAGTATATTTTAAGTGGTGGATAGGTTAGTCAGTTATTTGGATTTGGAATGATAGCAGAAGGATAGAGGAGGACAAAGGTTTGTATTTATATAGCGCTTGTTGATGCACGCTATTCAGGAACTGAGGAAAAGAAACAGGCCACGTGAGCAAAGGCTAAGTTTATATTGTGAGCAGAAAGGTTGTCTTCTGAGCTCTTGAGCAGTATGTCCTATTCATCTCCCTAAGGACCCAGAAAACTAGAAACCTTGCCCCTAGTGCAGAAAATAGAAGTTAGTAATATTCAGTCACCTCCTCACTCTTGCTCTGAAATCTTCTAGCTTCATCCTTCAACAAGGGGAACTATTGATTCAGGCTCAGCATCTCTTAATGCCAGTTCTTGTAAACAGCAGAGCCTCCAATTTGCATATTGATTTTGCTGGCCTTCAGACCACCTTATCCCAGTCCAAAAGGAAGAAGTCCCAGGTGTGTTAGAAGCTGTGGATGGAACTTTAGTGACTTCTGGTCTGTCACTCAGGAAAGGCAACCCTTGTCCCTCCAGATTGCTGCCCATTATGAAAAACTCTCCTTTGATTTAATTTTCTCCTCTCGTTATCCTGTTATTTTGGGAATCAACTGGCTAGCCAAAAGCAATCCTTTTATAAACTGGTCATCAAAATCCTTGTTCCTGGGCTCTGAGTTTACTGTGTCTCGTACAGCTGACCATCTTTCGCCTAATGAAAACTCTCAAGCTCTTCATAATTCCTACCAAACATTTGCACAACTACCTGAAATTCCTGACATCTATCATGAATACCTTGATGTATTCTAAGAGTCAACTGCCTTGGCGTTACCTCCTCCTTGACCCTTTGTGCCACTGAACTTTTCCCAGATACTATAGCTCCTTGTGGACGCCTCTTTTCCTTGTACCCCTAGGAACAACAAGCTTTAAGAGAATACCTTGACACCGTCTTAGGGAATGGTCTGATTACTCTGTCTAAATTCCTCTCTCCAGTCTAATTTTTGTACTGAAGAAGGGTACTTCAGAATTTTTGCATTGACTACAGGGGTTTAAACTTAGTAAAAATCAAGGACTGCGATCCTCTGCCTCTCATTTCTGATCTTGTGAAAGCTGTCCAAGAGGCCAAAGTATTCACTAATTGATTTTAAGTGGAGCCATTCCCCTGATTAGTGGTGAATTAATATGGTGAAATATGAAGTAATTTCAGTGGTGGATATTAGTCAGTTACTTGGAGTGAGAAGGATAGCGGAGGGATAAAAGGGGAAGAAAGATTTGCATTCATATAGCACTTGTTACCCCTGATGGGTGTTGAATCGCTTTTCTGGCGAGTAGCACGCCACTCCAGAACCCATAAAGGATTACTGTTGAAAATTAGTCTAGTAAAAAAATATGAAGTAATTTGAGTAGTGGATATGTTATTCAGTTATTTGGGTAGTATATTAGTATAGTTTAATATGGAATACTGATTTTTAGAATATATTGATTTGTGTTGTTTTGTGTTCTATGGCACCGTATTTTATGCTGGGGATCTCTTTTTAAGAAGGTTTTTGGTTCTTTATTTGTGACACTGTTTTATTATCTTCCAAGAAGAATCCTTATATGTACTATAAAACCATGATATGAAGAGTTAGACATGTACATATGCATTTCATGACAATAAAGCTCTGTGGAAATTTACTACTTGGTAATGAGTGTGTAATAAGTAGGACCTAGATTGGGATAGAAATAAATTGATTGAGTGTGGTGAGTAGTGTATTCATTTTCCCACAGTATGGTATATTGTTTCCAAGGGGAGTTTCTTATTCCACTTCCTGTTTGGCACCATAAAAGGGAAGTGCATTTTGTGTTGCAAGTGTTCTTGCTTGAGTGCTCGCTCTTTGGACTCCGTGGATTCTCCATCTTCTTCAGGCTCTGATTGCTCTGTTCTTTTGTTGCTTGGCCAGGACAGTTGGAAGGTTTTTCTGGTTTATAGACTTTTCCTTCCTTTTTATGCAATGCACATGAAGAAGATTCTCCAACCATTGCCCAGAAGAAGGCCCTTGGCAGTCTGCAATGTTAAACAAATGTTATGATGGATTAGGGTCAGGAATTATTGACATCTATAGACAACTTGACCACAAAAGTCCAGAGTCTCAACACAGCAAATGCCTTAATATGACAATCTCTTGCAACAAGGC
Organism: Lissotriton helveticus; assembly: GCF_964261635.1. Taxonomy (NCBI): domain Eukaryota; kingdom Metazoa; phylum Chordata; class Amphibia; order Caudata; family Salamandridae; genus Lissotriton; species Lissotriton helveticus. Next base: position 670,469,241 of record NC_136061.1, read on the forward strand.
TCTTTGGAACCTCCTCTGGGAGGCTTGGCAGACCTAAAACTTGATGGTAACCCTAAGAACCTAAAAGATCTTTCTGGATGAATGTCAGATCTATTTCACTTTTAAAACCAATATTTATGCAAGTGATAGAACCAAGATGGGCTTCATAGTTAGTCGGTAATACTACTAGAAATGCTTTCACTTACATGGAACTGTTAGTTTAGGATACCAGTCAACTTCTGGACAACTTTCCTGCTTCCTTACGGATTTCAAAAAGATGTTTGACCTCCAAGACTCCAAGCACTCTACTCAAGAGGAAATTCTGGAACTCAGCCAAGATTTCATGGACCTCCATAGCTACATCTCCAAATTCAAAGGCCTATCTAAAGGGATTGCCTGGCCTGAATCAGCGATCTTCACTTTATTTTGGATAGGGTTGAAGGACGAATTAAAAGACAAACTGGCGAGAGTTGTCAGGCCAGCTTCTCTACAAGATCTTATTCAACTAACCCTTCCGATTGATAGTCGTCTTCAAGAAAAACAAATAGAACATCTTAAACAATCTTTGCTAAGACTCTCTACCAGACATGCATTCAAGATATCATGTAAACCTTCTGAGCTGGAAGAGGCGCCCATGCAAGTGGGTTTCATTAATGGTTGTTTGACTGAGGAAAAGAAACAGGCCACGTGAGCAAAGGCTAAGTTTATATTGTGAGCAGAAAGGTTGCCTTCTGAGCTCTTGAGCAGTATGTCCTATTCATCTCCCTAAGGACCCAGAAAACTAGAAACCTTGCCCCTAGTGCAGGAAATAGAAGTGAGTAATATTCAGTCACCTCCTCACTCTTGCTCTGAAATCTTCTAGCTTCATCCTTCAACAAGGGGAACTATTGATTCAGGCTCAGGATCTCTTAATGCCAGTTCTTGTAAACAGCAGAGCCTCCAATTTGCATATTGATTTTGCTGGCCTTCAGACCACCTTATCCCAGTCCAAAAGGAAGAAGTCCCAGTTGTGTTAGAAGCTGTGGATGGAACTTTAGTGACTTCTGGTCTGTCACTCAGGAAAGGCAACCCTTGTCCCTCCAGATTGCTGCCCATTATGAAAAACTCTCCTTTGATTTAATTTTCTCCTCTCGTTATCCTGTTATTTTGGGAATCAACTGGCTAGCCAAAAGCAATCCTTTTATAAACTGGTCATCAAAATCCTTGTTCCTGGGCTCTGAGTTTACTGTGTCTCGTACAGCTGACCATCTTTCGTCTAATGAAAACTCTCAAGCTCTTCATAATTCCTACCAAACAATTGCACAACTACCTGAAATTCCTGACATCTATCATGAATACCTTGATGTATTCTAAGAGTCAACTGCCTTGGCGTTACCTCCTCCTTGACCCTTTGTGCCACTGAACTTTTCCCAGATACTATAGCTCCTTGTGGACGCCTCTTTTCCTTGTACCCCTAGGAACAACAAGCTTTAAGAGAATACCTTGACACCGTCTTAGGGAATGGTCTGATTACTCTGTCTAAATTCCTCTCTCCAGTCTAATTTTTGTACTGAAGAAGGGTACTTCAGAATTTTTGCATTGACTACAGGGGTTTAAACTAGTAAAAATCAAGGACTGTGATCCTCTGCCTCTCATTTCTGATCTTGTGAAAGCTGTCCAAGAGGCCAAAGTATTCACTAATTGATTTTAAGTGGAGCCATTCCCCTGATTGGGATGAGAGGAAGACAGCATTCTTAACCCCATATGGACAATATAAGTATTGTGTAATGCCCCTGCTGCTTTCCATAGTTTTATGAGTTCAGATGGTTGTTGTTGTTGTTGTCTATCTAAATGACATCCTTGTTTTTCCTCAAAAGATCCAACAAACCATCCATTTCATGTTAAACAAGCTCCATCGCATCTGATGGTGAATACATTACGGTTCTAAACTGGAAAAGTGGCTTTTATGGAAAGATTCAATAGATTATTTAGACTATATTCTCGCCTCTCAAGGTATTGCTTTGGACTCTCTGAAAGTTCAAACCTCCTGGATTATTCCATCCCTTCTGCAGTAAGGAAACACAAAGCTTCCCAGGCAAACTGTTATCAAAATTAATCAAGAATTTCCCCAAGCTAGTCTCTTAAATCACAGACTTACTAAAAAACAAAGACTTAAGAAAGATTTAGTTCAAGCTCCCATATTACAGCAACCTGAAATTTACAGGTCCTTTATACTTGAGACTGATGCCTCGGACCAAGCTATGGTAGCTGTCTTAATTCACCTTGGTCAAAACAGTGATGAGCATCCCTTACATTTTTTACCTGAAAATTCTTCCCAGAAGAGATAAACAATTCCTTTTTAGAAAAATAGCTTATTGCTATTAACCCCTCCGCTGCGCTGAACATTCCGCGCTGGTGCGGGACAGTCTATTGGGCGGGCGGGGCCGCGACGTTCAGCGGAAGTGCGCAGCACTACCGAGGTAGTGCACGCGGCGTCCGCTGAACGCGCACCGCACTTAACGGGTTAAATCAGCTTTTATAGAATGGAAACATTATTTACTTGGAGATCCGACCATAGAAATCTTAACAATCACCAGTAGGCTGAATGTTGGAATAACAGACAAGCCCACTGGGCATCCTTTTTTCAATTATTAGTTGTTTTCCATACCTCCATTTCCGACCCAAAAAATGTGACCCCTGACTCTTTATCTAGGTGATATCCCGACCATAAGGAAGATCTCAAGCATTTATTTCCTCTGCCACCACCACATTTCTGGAGTTAATTCATCAAATAACCATAACAGTCTAACCTTTTTTTCCCTGGAAAGACATCTTCCTCAATTTCAAATCAAGAATACAAAGGATATGAATTTTATTCAAATTAAACGTATTATACCTTCAAAAGTTTCAAAAGGTTCTCAAAAACAATACTCAAACTCTGCCCTGATTGTTTGATCACTGGAAATCGAGTAAGAAGAGTCACAAAGGGATGAATCCAAAGAAAGTTCTGGTGACCAACTCTTCATCACGACGTTGCAAGCTTTATCAAATCGTGTGAATTCTGCACCCAAAATAAATCTGAAACAGAGAAAGCCCAGATTACTAATAACATCTGAAATTCCTTCCAACCCTGGGAAATCAATCCTAACAACTTAGTAACAGACTTGGCTCCATCCGAGAAATGCATTCCAATAATGTTTACAGTAGAGTCATATACTAAAATGGCTCACTTTTCTGCTCTTCGCAAATTACCAACTGCTTCAGAAATGGCTGAGACTTTTTTCTCAGATATATTTCAACTACATGGATTACCCTTGAAAATCATTTCTGATCGTGAGCTTCTATATGTCTCTAAATTTTGGAAATCCCTTAGTCATAAACTTGGAATCCAAATAGTATTAACGTCTGGCTCCTACACTCAAGCAAACAGACAAACTGAGAGGTTAAATTGAACTATTGAAGAGTTCTTAAGGCGCTACATTTTTACTTGCCAGGACAACTTGAAGTCTTTCTTACCTAAAGGTGAGTTTGCCTACAACAATTCTATCCATACTTCAACTGGCTTCTCTCCATTCTACACCTTAACTGGATTCCACCTTCAAACCTTTCCAGATCTGTTAGAAACAGAGGATCTGATACCTGCAGTTCAAAGGCCAGAGAGAAAATAATTCAAAATTTGAAGAGAGCTAAATCAAAAAAGAAATTACAGGTCACTCTGCATGGGTGACCAGCTGAGGCTTATGGAATAGGCAAAGGTTGGTTTAGCCTCCATAAATTTACCTTATTCAATCAGTAGATAAACGTTCTCTACTAGATATTTTGGCTCTTAAAAACAATTTCATTTTATTAATCCTGTCACAGTATGACTTAAGCTTCTCCTCTCTTGGAGGGTCCATCCATCCTTTAATGTTCCATGTAAAGCTCTATCATCCTCATAAAGAATCCCATCCCAGGCTAAAAAGAGACCAATTATCCCACTTGTTGATAGACAACCAAAGTATGAAGTCCTGGAGAACTCTGACTCTCACTACTTTATTGATTGGAAAGGTTATAATCCAAGTGATTCTTCATGGGAACCAGCAGACCAGATTCATGCTTCCTTTTGTTAAACAATTCTATTTACAATTTCCTGAATAAACCTAGAGCTCCTAAAAGGAGTAAGAGTGTAAGGGTTTCTCCTTCACCTCATCGACATTACAGTCTGGTACGGTCATACCTAGCACAGGTGCAGTTTTCCTTTTTATCTTACTGCATGCTGACAATCTTGTTCTCTAGTATGTGGCGGCATCCTCGGTCATCATCATCTTGCATTTACTTGAGTGTCTCGGCTCATCTGAACCCGTGCTAGGAATTGTGGGAATTCTCTCCTGCCGGATGACTTACAAGAAATGCCACAAGCATGAGTATTACCACAACACTGCGAACATCATGAATGCACATTTAAGTGCATGCATTGGTTTGTAATGGTTCAATAGTTCTTGAGATGTACCATCATTGTTTATATTATGATATTGAATGTTTACCCTTGATAGTTTTTCTCAATCCAAGAAAGTCAAACCATTTCCTAAATTGTCCCTTAATTGGCTGCATCATTGAGACTCGGCAATGTTTGGTGAATGAAGCATCCAGCATATATGGGGTCACCACTTCTCATATCCACACCAATGGCAGTCCAGATTGGACTTTTTCTTTGTTCCAGCATCAGATCCTCAAGTAGTTAGTGGCTCATTCATCTTACCAAGAAGCCTCTCTGACCACTTTCCAACAGAGATAACACTGACCTGCCCATTCAGAGACAATTCTTGCCAATGGCGACTAAATATATGATGTCTATCTGATGAGAAATCCATACATTTTCCAGAGGTAGAAATAAAATTGTTCTTTGAAACTAACACAGTGTCAGTATCCTCTACAATGGTGTTATGGGAACACCTTAAGGCCCTAATAAGGGGTGGAATCCTAGCGTACACATCCAAAAAGAGAGAGAGGGAGATTAATGCATTAGAATGAAATATCACTAGGCTAGAGGAGGAACATGTCCATTCCGCCAGAGAGGAAACCCTTTGTCCTTTATTTGCGGTGAGATAAATGCTGAAAGCAAAGTTGTTTAACTCTGCTTAATTAGCCTCAGTGGAACCATAAAGCAGAATATAAAAGGGGTGGGAAAAGTCAGGCAAATGAATTACTGGCCACCTAACAGGGATGCAGTAGCCAGATTTCTCGCCAACTTCCATGACCTGCTAATTGGATTGATCTCCAACTATCAACATATTGTAAATGCATTTGCCAACTACTACCAAACTTTATATGAGAGACTGAGAGGCCTATACTTCAGGACTTACCAACAGCCAGTTCCTCAAAGGACTAGAAGAAGGACCTTCCCACTGGGAAACAGGAGATTTTAGAGGCCTTGTAAGAAATGCCTTTGGGTAACACCCAAGGACCTTGCAGCTTCCCTCTTGAAGTTTTTAAATGCTTAGCCTCAGGCTTGATCCCTCACATGATAGAAATGTGCAAGGAAGCCCTTCAGAAAAGAGTTCTGCCATATGTTCTTCCTGGGACCACGGTTTGTGGTCATTCCTAAACATAGGAAGTACATTTCATCCTTACTTATGATCTGTGTGAATTTAATTTTGTGATGTTTTATATTCAGACTTGATGTCATTAATATATCACATAAAAAAGTAATAATCCTTTATGCCTTTCCTCTTGCCCTAGTTTATACTCTGTTTCAAATTTCTACATAAATACATTTGCACATAAATTGAGTGCTCCAAAGTCCATCGATGTTAAGTACAATTAAAAGGTCTAGTCTTCTGTGAAGAAGTTAGCATAAACACGAAAAGTAATAATTCTAATAGAAACGTTGCATTGGCTACGTGAATATCATTAGTCAAAATACCTCATTCAACTGCATCTCATCCTTCCACATGCAAAAAGAAAGTGTTGTCCAAGTTGACATCCGACACACACAATAGGGGGCTGCATCTCTGTTTAATTTCCGACAGCCACATTACAATGCTGGTGGTCAGAAATTAAACCAGCTGGTCATTATGGCTGGCTTCTGACGGGTTCAAGGTGCCCGATGGCCAGTCGGAGGCTGTCCCATAAACCCAAAGGGTGGTCTTTCTGCCCTTAGGTTTATGATACTCGGTCTCAGGCAGGCTTTCCATGTCGGGGACTCCGACATGGCATGGAAAGCCTGTCGGAGGGAGGGTATGGGGAAAAGGGGGGACCCATGGGTACCCCCACAGGCCTGATTAAGGGGCCCGGGTCAAGATGGGCCTGCTACGGGCCCCCAAAAACCGATACCGGCAGCGGTTTTGTTCCAGGCAAAGTGAATCAGAAGGGCTGTCCGAAGCGGTCATTGTACTTGCTCAATCAAAAATCAAGTCCATAGAGCTGTACGAATCGGCTTCATAAAGCCTCGTCCTGTCCGGGTGCCTTTCGTAACCGATTCCAGGCATCTTACTTGGTCGTTCGGAACTGGGAACGAGTCAGTCAGAAACAAGGGCTCCGGGTCGGATTTGGCAAACCCGAAACAGATTCAGAGCCCTTCTGAACAACATCAGAATTGGGCCCTAAGGATCTAATTGTAACTGAGTTTTTATAGCCAAAGGAGCATAATTATGTTCTGAAATGTGTGAAGTTAAGTGATATTATACAGTATTAATCTCACAAGTTAACAAAAAGTATGTTGTGGTAGATATCAATGACATGCAAAATAAAGGATTAAAACTGCGTTTTTTTATTCTGGAAAAGGACTCTAGCCTCATGCCAACTCCTCACAAGATAAGTACTAACAGTCCACTTACAGGATTCTAGAACTACATATTAGGTCACCGATTACAGAGCATGGAATGAATAAGATGAATCAATGCCACAAATGTCAATTCAGGCTGTGATCGTTTGGAAAAAAAAAGCATATTTCATTGCTTTACCTGGATCAATAAAAAGATTCCAACATATTCCTAAAACAAATAAAGAGCTTCCATGCATACAAATTTAAATCTGTGAAAACAAATCAGTTGATATCATAATTTTGTTTGGTTCTGCGTCAAGTAGGTTCATGCTTTTACTTTCTTTTATTCCAAGTTAGGTGAGCAGTTAGAGAGAACAATTCGACTCTCAACCAGTAATTGAGATGCCTTGGTAATGATCACTAAGATAAGGCAACAACGTTATTGCATCAGAGTCCATGTTCTACAACAATGCAAAATATTAGCAAGCATCAATGACTTTACGAGTACGTTAGAAGTGAGTACATTTTAATGAGATCAATGCAGTTTTAAAAATTTTGTGAATTATAAACGTCATGAAAAAGTACAACGTTTCTCAAATGTGCCCAAGCCAGACATAGTCAATTGTGCCCAATTCCTGAAAACTGACGTCCAATCAAATATGGAATGGATATTAGGCTGCAGGAATATGTGGGTGCCTGCTATTATCTGAGTGACAGTGAAGAAATAAAATGGTTGTCACTCAAGTGTATCCTCTCCTATCCTAGCTCCAGGCATTCCTGTCCTGGAATTCTCAACAGTGAGGGAAAGAAGAAGTGCAGCACCACAAAAGAAAAAAAGAAAAAAAGAAGTAGTTATGTAACTGGTGCTATTGGCCCACATGGAAGGGAAAATATTTCAGGTACAGCGAAGAGCCATTTTCTCGTTTTTTTTTTTTAACTTTGCTGGTTTTGCAAAATATAGGCAAATTTGCAACATGTCAAGCTACACAGCTATAGTATACAAAAAAGTGATTGATGGAATGCTGTAATCAATTTCAGCCACTGGTAATTATTCAGGCATGCAAGAACAAAAATAGATACTACTGGGCAAATAAATGCAACCAAAACCTCGATATGTAGAAACTGAACGTGTGATATAGTAGCTGAACGTGTTGTTATGCAGAAAAGAGACCCATCAGCCCACCCAATGGCGGATCATCATCATCTGGGATTTATGAAACATAGAACCACCAGTGATGGCACAGGCCATAAATTTGTATTGCAGTGGTGCTGGAAAATAATTTGCAGTGATAAACTAAGTGTGTGAATAAATGTGTAGATTAAAATTGACTATTATGACACCAGAAGTTTATTCACACACTTAGTTTATCACTGCAAATTATTTTCCAGCACCACTGCAATACACATTTATGTGCTCAGGAGTAGCTTGGGGTACCGACGGACAGAGCGGGGCCTCATCACCTGAGCGGTTGCCAGGAGAGGTGACGTTTACTCCCAAGGAACTTTGGGACAGAATCCATTTTTTTTTTTTTTAAAGTTCAAAAAGATTTTATTAGGCAAAGAGAAAAAGAAAGAGGCAGGCATGAAAGAAAAAGAAAAAGAAAAAGAAAAGAAAGGGAAGGTGTTTACAATAAGGGAAAAAAATAATAATAAAAATTACGTACAAGCATGAATATAGCAAATATAATGATTACATAGGAGTCATGAAGAAGGAAAAGCATAGGCATAACATGAGCATAAATGTGATTACAATAGTAGCAAAATACAGAAAAAAGAGAGAATCAGTACATATGAGAGCAAAGTGATAAAGGAATGATAAGGCAATCAAGGAGGTTTGGGAACCTCCTGCTGAGCAGGCAGAGGGCAATGAGGACGGGTGGAACATCTGTCTAAATATAGGACAACAGGGAGCCACAAGTCCGCCATTTCTAAAGGCATTCATCCTACACATTGGATTTATATACATGGTAGGATGTATTATATTGTTTATTATTTCTTCACCTTTGCAGTAGTGTAGTCCTTTGGTCCTGAAGAAAGCCATTGGTCTAATTTTCGACCCATATTGGCTGAAACATGTCGACCTCCCAAGTGAACTGATGATAGTTATTTTTGTCAAACTATCAACACGCTGTTTTTACTATTGGCATTATGATAATCCTCTAATAAACTTACTTCTGGTGTCATAATAGTCCATTTTAATCTACACATTTATTCACACACTTAGTTTATCACTGCAAATTATTTTCCAATACCACTGCAATACACATGTATGGCCTGTGCCATCACTGGTGGTTCTATGTTAGGACATCTCACAATATTATCATGTGAGATGCCTACCAGATACCAGTTTCATAAATCCCAGATGATAATGATCCCCCATTGGGTGGGCTGATGGGTCTCTTTTCTGCATAACAACATGTTCAGCTACTATATCACATGTTCAGTTTCTACATATCGAGGTTTTGGTTGCATTTATTTGACCAGTAGTATCATTTTTTGGTCTTGCATACTGTGATTGGGGGATATGATACTACTTGGTCTTTAATCCTTTTTTTCCCCTTGGACCCTTTGTTTATCGTGTATTAATTATTCAGGCATCCCAGTGCACACCATGTCACCTCAGTTTGTACCTGGTCATATGTAAATCAGTCTCGACCCTGCTCCAAAGGGAACAGTCCAACCCAAACTGCCTGGTCAGGTCCTCCCTGAAACAGAACACAAGTAACCCTGGAACAGTTTTGCTCTTTTTAGGGCTCATCAGCCAGGTATAGCTTAGTTCCAGCAGCACAGTGTGCACAGGACCCATGTTTGGGCATACCTGCCCTACTTAAGTGTACAGCCACATTGAAGTATACAAAAAAGTGATGAATGGAATGCGTGGATCAATCTCATCCACTAGTAACTAATCATAGCTGCATCCCTGTCTATCGTACGTTTGCATGCCATACAACCTCAGTTTGAACCAAGCCATATGCTAATCAGTCTTGACTCTGCTCCAATGGGAACAGACCAGCCTGAACTACCAAGCCAGGTTCTCCCTGAACCGGTACAAAAGCCACGTAGAACCGGTTTATCCTTATTGGGGCTCATCGGCGAGGTATATCTGTGTTCCAGTAACTTCCTGCTTATCTTCCCGTGAACAACCATTGCCTCTCCCCTATGACCAAGTATCCCAAATTCAAGACAGCCTCAACTCACCACCTTGGCAGGCAAAATACAAGGGTGCTCGTGCTGCAGGTGCCATTCAACCCACAAGTACCTGGTACCTGCAAGCGGGCCCATAGTCCTAGAGAACACATTGTGCATCTCAGTCAACCACTACATTTCACAACGTTGGCCAATACAATGCCCGAATTGCATGGGGAAACTGCGGTCTTTCTCTCCTGTGCAGGCTGCTGACCGCTCCCCACGCGCCCAGTTTTTCTGCATAGCACTCTGACAATGGCACCAGATACCAACAAGCTGGACACTGGATTGGCTGCCATAGAACACTCAAGGACATACCTGGAAACCAAATTTAATGCAGTGGCTATTGAACTTAATTTTCTGTGAGAGATGATCACAGAAAACGGACAGACAGAAGATCTGATTTATATGTTGGCGGAAAGGGTACCCTGTCGCAACAGTAACAGATTATCCTTTCCACAATGGGTGGACCTTCAGGGTATAGATAGTTGAGACTACTCTGTCTCCGCCACCTACACACACCTTCGATGGCCTGACGGAGTAAGGGTCATCGGGGGTTTGGCCATGTGTCCGCCAGCCTGAGTTGGAGGGCACATAGCCAGTTTTCACTGCTCCTCACTGCCATAAAAAACGTGGTGGTAAGGGGCAGTGAAAACACTTAAGTGACCCTTTGTCATGAGAGAATGCTTCCATCACAAAGGGGTGATGTTTTATTTATTTTCAAAAGGAAAATCTTGCTGTGGGATTTTCATTTTGAAAATGAAGAAGAAAATGTACATGTGATGGACGGTTCCATCAAACTTTCAATGCATTTCCAAGAATCACCTTGAGGCTTTTCCTGGAAATGCAAGAGATGTCTGAAGGGGCTGGGGATATCTCTACATACAGCAGATGGAGTACCCTCACCATGGCGGGAATAAAGTACTGCCCCAAGACATAAATAGCAACAGTGTCCCTTTCAAAGTGAGCAACAGAATCAAATAAATGCAAGCACTGGATGGAAAAAAACAACTTCCGAGCTTGTCATACCGAGTACGAATACTCGAGGAACCTGCTGATGATGCCACGTGAAGGGCATGTAGAAGTAACATGTGCATAGTTGGTGTAGCATAAGGCATGGCAGGGCAAGACCCGATAGCCTACCTGGAGAATAAGTTAAAAAACAAAAGCTTGTTTTCTCTATCGAGAGAGCCCTTAAGGTAGCTGCTCAGAAGCCCCTTGCAGGCTCCTCCCCATGACCCCATGACCAATGGTGGCTAAACTGCTGCTTTATAAGCATGGTTGGTGAGGAGTTTACCTGCGTGTTTGATGTGATTATGGATAGATCGTTCTATCCACTTCCGCACGCACCCACAACAGATAATGTCAGACACTTTGACCAGTGGCTTGACCAATGGACGTTATTATTTGGTGGAAACAACCCCCCCAGAATAAGGATTCACTCCTTCATGATCTTTTTGTCAGACTCAACCGATTAGTCTGCTCTCCGACACTTAGCCCCTATGGGCAACGTAAAGAATACCTAGGCAAGGTCAGACCACAGTCTGCTAAGGTTGAGCGTGAGCCTGGCATCGTACACCCCCAATTCTGACTTGGAGCTTGCAACCTGTCGTTTTGAAAGACCAATAATTTCTAGGCATGTTGCGTGAAAATATAGTCTTGTATTTCAAACTCAACCAGAATACTGCTTCCTCCCCAGCAGTGGGATCGGGAGGTGTTTTAAGTTACAATCCAGGGTCACTGTATACACTCAGTGGTGGGAGACAGGAAGCTTTAGACCTTCACAGGTATTAACAGATGCAACACAGGTCACAGCTCTCATGGAAACCCATGCTAAGCACACTGAGCGCCTTGAGCGTTTCTGGGTTATGAAATGTGCTGACTATGCTGTGAGGACACACGTGGTGGCCTAATAAATTAGCCTGGCTGATAAGTAAAAAACAAGCACACTCTCCTGTGGTGCAATTCCAGACCGGCCGAACACTACAATATACCCACAACTTGAGATTCACAATGCCTTTGTCCAATATTATAATATAGGCTTCTGCTTATGACTGTTTGCATACTGCTATAACGGACATCTTGGGTGACCTTCAACTTTCACAAGTTACACATGAACAGTGCACCCATATGATTTGAGAAGTGGGAAGGGTATGCCCAGACGTGGGTCCCGTGCACACTGCGCTACTGCAATCAAGCTAGCCTGGCTGATGAAGGGTGATGGCCCAAAACTGGTCCCAGGATGGTTGTTTCCAGTCCAGAGAGGATCTGCGTTGGAAGTACGGGCTGGACTCTTCCCATGAGGAACAGGGTCAAGACTGATTTGCATATGGCTGGGTCTGAACTCAGGTGACGTAGTTAGCAAAATAAAGATGGATTAAACCCAGATCTTTGTATCTGGAGGTGAATGTTTGCATTGCTCAGCATTCCTTCAAACAATAATCCCCTTTGCTTTTGGACCCTAAGTGAGAAGGGTATGCACAGATGTGGGTCCCATGCTCACTGCACCACTGGATTCAAGCTAGCCTGGCTGATATGGGGTGATGCACTGAAACCAGTCCCATTGTTATGTACGAATCTAGGACCCTAGTGTAATTTTCCAGATTCATGCCCATATATAGGTATAAATCACCCGATCCTAATATAGGCATAGAAAACATACCCTTATTTAGACTGAGCCTATGCAGCCCAAATACGGCATGGCTACTTCCACTAAGTTCTTAGAATCCACAACGATTTCTTAGAAAAACCCGCCTTCAGCAGCTAGGGACTTCCCCTTGCCTGAATACTAATTTATCTAGGAAATCATGGAGTTTTCAAAGAACTGAGTCTTTGATGACGTTATTATGTCCAATCATACGTCAAACTCTGCACCTTCAAGGTATAAATATGCCTACATTTGCCCAGACAAACACACGGTGGTTTGGAGCAGATCGACTATCTACTTGCCTGACGCTCCCTGCAGCAGCAAGTGCCGAAGGAAGCCGACCCTTGAGCTGACGCACTGAGAGACGCTGTCTTTTCTCCTGCCGAGAAATCCAGCTCCAGTATTTCCAGGCTACCCTTGCGGGTTGCTGGGAGATCGAGTCCTGAGAGAGAGATACAAGACCTCCTTCATTCTAAAACCAAGGTACGGAGCTGATTAGACCCTTAGAGAATTCTTAGATAGATACTTGGCAGTGAAAAACTTACTAAACTTAAATCTACACCTCACTTAGGGCCAGATGTAGGTGAAATAGATTTACCGATTTTAAATTACCGAATTTTACCGATTCGGTAATTAAAAATCGGTAAATCTATGGGGTCGACATGTAGGTATTCCAGATGTGCTGGAATACCGAATCGGATGATTTTGGTATTTACCGATTCGGTAAATACCGAATCGGTAATGCCCATGCATTCCTATGGGCTTTGAAGCCCATAGGAATGAATGGGCATTACCGATTAGGTATTTACCGAATCGGTAAATACCGATTTTCACAAGGGTGCAGGGGGTGTCACTTTGACACCCTCTGGCACCCCCAAAACAGGCTCGGGTGCCATGTGGCAGGCATACATGCCCTAAGGGCAGGTCTGCCTGTCACATGGCATAGGTGTGCATGCACACATGTGCATGCACACCGGAATCGGTATTTTACCATCAAATTGGATTTGATGGTAAAATACCGATTCGGTAAGGCTCCTGGGACTCTGAAGAGTCCCACCTACATATGGGTGGCTCAGATTCGGTAAATTTACCGATTTTTTATTTTACCGAATCGGTAAAATTACCGAATCGGTAATTTTACCGATTCGGTAAAATAAAGCCCCCTACATGCCAATCACCTATTTACCGATCGGTAACGGCCGAAAATACCGATTTTCGGCCGTTACCGACCGACCTACATCGGGCCCCTACTTCTTCCCTCGTACTAGACTTAGTTAAGGTACACCGGGGTAGGCGTATTTTAGAAGCACCAGTTGAGTACTTTTAGTCATTCTTTTATCACTGTATGTATTTTATGTTTTAGGCATTTTATGCCATAGAAACCAGATCTTGCTCTTACAGTACTATTTTATAATACTCTTCGTATTATATGCCTTGTACTTTATAACCAGTATTACGATTGTAGCAGTACATTTCTTATGCTTGAGAAAGAAGACTGTTCAATAAATACTTTTTATTGAAAACGCCCGTCTCTCTATTTTCTCAGCACCTCTGGTGAAACGAAGCATGCACGATTGACTGAGTAAAATAGCTATCTATTGTTTCTGCGACTCTAGAGATTGATTTCTTATTCTTGGGAAACAAAGTTGTCATGTTTATGCGGTTGTCAGAAACTAATCCCTTCTTGTGAATTCGAGAAAGTTTCTAGTGACCTCTGAGCTAGCTGGTACTCACAATTAAGTCTAATATATGCGATAGAGACCTAGTCGACCTCAGTCTTACGTCTAAACTATAGTATATATTATTCCAATGCGCAGAGCCTATTTGGAATATAAGAACTACACTACATGGCGCCCAACGTTTGGTAAGGCGATAGTTTAATGCTAGATACTAGAGCAGAGCTTTCCAAAGTGTGTGCCGCGACACCTTACTGTGTCGCCTCCACTCTGTGGGTGTGTCGCGTGACAATGACCCCCCCTCGTGTGTGGCAGCCCGGGCTCAGACAGCTCCTGGGCACACACACAGCCGCTTCCGAGCACTTCACAGGTCATTAAAAGACCGTGTGCTTGTTAAAGAGGCTTTGTTAATGTTTCACCCCTTCTAATAGCCCCTGCAGCGCCACCCTACCTACTGTTAAATGTTTCAGCCCCTCCCCCTGAAATGTGGCTCTAGGGGCGCCTCTGCGCTGGGGGGTGTCTGCTGCTGTTAATATGCTCTGTAGCGCCTCCCTCCACGTTGGGCCCAGCAGGCACCAGTCTCGCATGCCAAGCACCAGCCTGAGCCAGGGGCACCGGCTGCTGCGAACATGAGTCCTGCTCCTTGACCTTGTCGGACACCTGGCAGTGGAGCTTCCGAGCAGTTTCGAAAGGAGTCTCTGCTTGGCGCACTGGTTCAAGGCGCTGCATCTTATTAATTAGAAAACTCAGGCGTTAGCAGAGAGGGGGGGACTCTGTCCATTGTATTTGTCTATTTTGTTGAATTTATTTCTCAGTAGTTGCATTTAATAATAATATCACAACCAACGGCTCCCTGTAATGCACGACCAGCAGAGGCAATGCTTTTCCAGGGGCGGCTCACGCGAGAAGTTCCTGAGAGAAGGGGAACGGCGAAAGGGTGCCACAGAGATATGGGGGGGGCAGAGATAGAGGGAGTGATAGAGAGGGAGAGAGCGAGAGAGTGGGAGAGACAGAGAGAGAGAGAGAGAGAGAGAGAGAGATACTGAAGGATGGAGAGAGGGGGCGAGAGACATACCGATGGAGAGAAACACAGAGAGAGAGAGGGAGAGAGACTGAAGGATGGAGAGAGAGATAAAGAGAGAGGAGGGATAGAGAGGGGGGATAGAGAGGGGGAGAGAGACTGAAGGATGCAGAGAGAGGGCGAGAGAGATACTGAGGGGGAGAGAGAGAGAGAGAGAGAGAAGAGAGGGGGAGAGAGAGAGACTGCAGGGAGAGGGAGAGGATGGAGAGGAGGGAGAGAGGAAGAGGAAGAGGAAGAGGAGTGAGAGTGAGACGGAGAGGAGGGAGAGGGAGGGAGGGGGAGAGGAGGGAGAGGAAGAGGAGGGAGAGAGGGAGAGGAGGGAGAGGAAGGGAGAGGGAAAGGAGTGAGAGGAAGAGAAGTGAGAGGGAGACGGAGAGGGAGAGGAGGGAGAGGGAGAGGAGTGAGAGAGGGAGAGGAGGGAGAGGAAGAGGAGTGAGAGAGGGAGAGGAGCGAGAGAGGGAGAGGAGCGAGAGAGGGAGAGGAGCGAGAGAGGGAGAGGAGTGAGAGGGAGATGGAGAGGAGAGAGAGGGAGAGGAGGGGAGAGGGAGAGGAGTGAGAGGGAGACGGAGAGGAGAGAGAAGGAGAGGAGGGAGAAGAGGAAGAGGGAGAGGAGGGAGAGGGAGAGGAGGGAGAGGGAGAGGAGTGAGACGGAGAGGAGGGAGAGAGAGGGAGAGGAGGGAGAGGAGTGAGATGGAGAGGAGGGATAGAGAGGGAGAGGAAGAGGAGGGAGAGAGGGAGAGAAAGGGAGAGGAAGAGGAGGGAGAGAAGGGAGGGGGAGGGAGAGGAGACAGAGGGAGAGGAGTGAGAGGAAGAGGAGTGAGAGGGAGACAGAGAGGAGGGAGAGGGAGAGGGAGAGGATGGAGAGGAGGGAGAGGAAGGAGAGGAGGGAGAGGAAGGAGAGGAGGGAGAGGAGGGAGAGGGGGAGAAGAAGAGGAGTGAGAGGGAGAGGAGAGAGAGGGAGAGGGAGGAGAGGAGGCAGAGGAGGGAGAGAAGGGAGAGAGGGAGAGGAGGGAGAGGAAGAGGGAGAGGAGGAAGAGAGAGGGAGAGGAAGAGGAGGGAGAGAGAGGGAGAGGAAGAGAGAGGGAGAGGAAGAGGAGGGAGAGAAGGGAGAGAGAGGGAGAGGAGGGAGAGGAAGAGGGGGGAGACGGAGACGGAGAGGAGGGAGAGGGAGAGGGAGAGGGAGAGGGGGGAGAGGGAGAGGGAGAGAGGGGGGAGAGGAGGGAGAGGAGGGAGAGGAGGGAGAGGAAGAGGAGTAAGAGGGAGAGGGAGAGGAGTGAGAGAGGGAGAGGAAGAGGGGGAGAGAGGGAGAGGAAGAGGGAGGGAGAGAGGGAGAGGAAGATGAGAGAGAGAGAGGGTGAGGAGGGAGAGGAAGAGGAGGGAGAGAGGGAGAGAGAGGGAGAGGAAGAGAGAGTGAGAGGAAGAGGAGGGAGAGAAGGAGAGAGAGGAGAGGAGGAAGAGGAGTGAGAGGGAGACGGAGAGGAGGGAGAGGGAGAGGGAGAGGAGGGAGAGAGGGAGAGGGAGAGGGAGAGGGAGAAGGAGAGGGAGAGGGAGAGGGAGAGGAGGGAGAGGAAGAGGAGTAAGAGGGAGACGGAGAGGGAGAGGAGGGAGAGGGAGAGGGAGAGGAGTGAGAGAGGGAGAGGAAGAGGGGGAGAGAGGGGAGAGAGGGAGAGGAAGAGAGAGTGAGAGGAAGAGGAGGGAGAGAAGGGAGAGAGAGGGAGAGGAGGGAGAGGAAGAGGAGTGAGAGGGAGACGGAGAGGAGGGAGAGGGAGAGGGAGAGGAGGGAGAGAGGGAGAGGGAGAGGGAGAGGGAGAAGGAGAGGGAGAGGGAGAGGAGGGAGAGGAAGAGGAGTAAGAGGGAGACGGAGAGGGAGAGGAGGGAGAGGGAGAGGAGTGAGAGAGGGAGAGAAAGAGGGGGAGCGGGGAGAGAGAGAAGAGGGAGGGAGAGGGAGGAAGAGAGAGGGAGAGGAAGAGGAGAGGGAGAGGAGAGAGAGGGAGAGGAAGAGAGAGGGAGAGGAAGAGGAGGGAGAGAAGGGAGAGAGAGGGAGAGGAGGGAGAGGAAGAGGAGTGAGAGTGAGAGGGAGAGGAGGGAGAGAGGGAGAGGGAGAGGAGAGGCAGAGGGAGAGGGAGAGGGAGGAGAGGAGGGAGAGGAGGCAGAGGGAGAGGAGGGAGAGGAAGAGGAGTAAGAGGGAGATGGAGAGGAAGAGGGAGAGGAGTGAGAGAGGGAGAAGAAGAGGGGAAGAGAGGGAGAGGAAAGAGGGAGGGAGAGAGGGAGAGGAAGAGAGAGTGAGCGGAAGAGGGAGAGAAGGGAGTGGAATCATTTATCGACTTAGGCGGCTCAGCACTGTTGTCAGCGCTGTGTGGCTAGCGCACTGTATTTTTAAACCTCCTGTTTTGTATTTATGTTTAGTTTGGTTTTATTTCCCTTGTTTTTACTTGGGACCTCTCCCCTACCTCCACAGTAATCGTCTCTCACCGCTGTATAGCGGGCCCGGTTCTGGGGCTGGTGGGGCTCGGCAGCGCGTCGACTTTCGGCGCCATTTTGGGCTGGGCATTGACGCTTGAGCAGCGCCATATTGAGCGTCCTGGTGGGGCGGGTTGCACCTCACCTGGAGGACTTATTTAAGGCGGTCCTTTGGCGCTTTTCGCCTTGTTAGGAATCATTTATCGACTTAGGCGGCTCAGCACTGTTGTCAGCGCTGTGTGGCTAGCGCGCTGTATTTTTAAACCTCCTGTTTTGTATTTATGTTTAGTTTGGTTTTATTTCCCTTGTTTTTACTTGGGACCTCTCCCCTTACCTCCACAGTAATCGTCTCTCACCGCTGTTATAGCGGGTCCGGTTCTGGGGCTGGTGGGGCTCGGCAGCGCGTCGACTTTCGGCGCCATTTTGGGCTGGGCATTGACGCTTGAGCAGCGCCATATTAAGCGTCCTGGTGGGGCGGGTCGCACCTCACCTGGAGGACTTATTTAAACCAGTGCTCCGAGCGCAGCGGGAACGCGCAGCGGGACAGCCTTCGCTTTGCCTGAGTCTTGCCAGAGTCCTGCCCGTCTGCGCCCGTCAGCGTCCCGGAGGCGGCAGAGTGGCGGGCGGGCCTGGCTTTATAGGGCTCTTTGGTGCGGGGAAGATGCTCTGCTATTCATCGAGGGAACTTCGCTCCTTGCAAAAAGCATCCTGCGCCTGTCGAATTGTCTTCCCGGGTCGTTACAGGGGGAAAAGGCAATGTCCTGGATGTGGTTGGTCGCCAGGCTATGCCCCCGCTGCCTCACTGCAGAGGGGAGAGGATCGTGTGAAACATCTTTGCTTATTGCTCAACACGAGATCAGTATGCAGACATGCCCTGGAGGTCTTTGATCTCCTTGTCAGGGAAAAACCATTATGTCTGATGCTGACTGAAACTTGGCTTGGGGAGTGGTCCAATCCTGACATCTTGGCGGCTATTCCACCGGACTATAACATCTTTCGGCAAGATAGAGCGAAGGGAAGGGGAGGAGGGGTGGCTTTGGTGGTGAACAAGCTTGCTGCGTGTTCTATTCTCCCTCTGGAAACGATTGCAGGTTCTGAATCCCTCGCCTTCACTATTACTCTGG
Source organism: Lissotriton helveticus (assembly GCF_964261635.1). NCBI lineage: Eukaryota > Metazoa > Chordata > Amphibia > Caudata > Salamandridae > Lissotriton > Lissotriton helveticus. Next base: position 670,488,115 of record NC_136061.1, read on the forward strand.
CCCCTTATCAAGCTTTGAAAGGGTTGCTGGTATATAGACCCCCTGGACCGGTGGGATCCTTTTTTGATGATCTTCAGGCAGCCATCTCTGGATTAGCTCTGAGAGCTCAGCACTGTGTGCTGGCGGGAGATTTTAATTTCCACATGGATGTGGGGGAGGACCCGGATGCGAACAAACTATTCGATATCACGGCCCCCCTTGGTCTTGTCCCTTTCCTTTTTGGCCCCACACACGACAAGGGACATACCTTGGATCAGGTCTTTTCCACGGTCCCTTTGGTTGATATTGAGCTTCTCCCGGTGCTCTGGTCCGACGATAGGTTGGCCAGGTTCTCTGTTTTGGGCAGGGAGAAACTGTCCAGTAATGCCCCTAGACAGCATGGTTCTGCCTCGAGGGCATTTCACCGGGTGACTCCTGACATGTTAGCTCAGGCTTCTATTGACCATCCGTGTCCCCTTTCAGGCGACCTAGAGCAGGACGTAGACTCTCTGCAGGTGTGGCTAATGGATAGGCTGAATGACCTGGCCCCTGTGATGGCTCCCCGGGTTACGGCAAATCGGGTTTCGGCTCCGTGGTTCACTGAGGCACTGTCTGCCTCACGTCACCACTGTAAGGTGGCTGAGAGGGCGTGGCGCCTTCAGTATGACCTGGAGGCCAGACTTGCATATAAGACGATGGTCAAAGCCTATCATCGTGACATCCTCCGTGAGAAAAAGGACTATCTAGCCAGGAGGATAGAGGCAGCTTCCAATTCTTGCAAGGAGATTTTTACTGTGGTGAGGGAGTTTACGGCCCCTAGATCCAATCTCCCTCAAATCGCTCCATCTGAGTCGTGGGTCTGTGATCTGGCAAAGTTTTTTACGGATAAGATTAAATTGATCCAGGACTCCTTCCCAGAGAGGACGGTTGAAGCGCTTTCCAGCACGGTGGTGGGGTTAGTTCCTTTACCTACTCTGGACTCCGTTTTTGCTGAGTTTCCACCCATCTCTAGCGCTACGTCTCTGGCACTTCTGGCCAATCTTAAATCGGGGTCGCCGTTAGACCCCTGCCCGGCCAAATTCCTGGCCAAGATGGCGGCTGTGGTCAATCCATTGGTCAACCCACTTTTGAACCTCTCTTTGAGGGAGGGGATGGTCCCGCAGTCTTGGAAACGGGCAATGGTGATCCCCCTCCTCAAAAAGCCTGGCCTAGACCCTGAGGTTTTGGCCAATTATAGGCCCATTTCCCTCCTTCCGGCGCTGGCTAAAATTACGGAGAAGCATGTGCATAGCGCACTCTCAGGCTTCTTAGAATCCAATGACCTGCTGCACCCCACGCAATCCGGTTTCCGCCCTAATTTAAGTACGGAGACGGCACTCTTGGAGGTGTCAGAGGCCATTAAGGAGACTCTGGACTCAGGAGGCAAGGCCATGCTTTTCATGCTTGATCTGTCGGCGGCCTTCGACACCATCCCCCATGAGGGTCTCCTCGCCAGACTTTATAACATCGGTCTGAGGGGGACGGTGCTCAGCTGGTTTACATCTTTTCTTGAGGGTCGTCGACAAACGGTCTGGGCCTCCCCGAGCTCCGCCGAGATGCCACCATTGGGAGTCGGAGTTCCGCAGGGTTCTGTGTTGAGCCCGACTCTTTTTAACATCTTTACGACCCCTTTGGCGGCACTGGTGGAGTCCTTTGGGGCCCAGATCGTTTCCTACGCTGATGACACCCAGCTTCTTTTCACGTGTAGGAAAGATCAGGTTTTTGACGGAGAGAACATTCGGGGTTGTCTCGGGATGGTCTTCAATTGGTTTCAGCAGAACAGCCTTAAATGTAATTCTAATAAATCGGAGGTGCTGTTCTTTGGCTGCTCCTCAGATCCTGACTGGCAGGCATGGTGGCCGGTGGATATGTTTCCTCCTGCACAGGCATCCCAGGTGGCAAAAAATTTGGGAGTCAAGATTGACAATGGTCTGACGCTGAGATCCCAGATCCTAGGTCTGACGGGTACTTGCTTTGGCATTCTTAAAATGCTCCGGAAGTTCTTGCCTCTGCTCACAGAAGAGCACAGAAATATCACCGTGCAAGCCTTAATTGGCTCCAGATTGGACTATGCCAACGTCCTTTATCTGGGGCTTCCGGACTATCTTGTACAGCGGCTGCAGGTTGTGCAGAACTCGGCGGCACGCGCTATTTTTGGCCTCCACAGGCGAGCCAGAGTATCCGGTTTGGTGCAGTCGCTTCATTGGCTGCCCATCCGGAAGCGGATAACTTTCAAAGCGCTGACCCTGACTCACAAAGCGCTTTTTGGCTCTGGAGCAAAGTACTTGCAGCGCAGGCTTGTCTTCTACCGCCCGGCCCGGTCTTTGCGATCTGAATCTCTGTTTTTGGCGGCAGTTCCCCGAGTAATGAAGGCCCGTATCGGGGGGCGCTCCTTCAGATTGAGGGCACCACAGCTCTGGAACACTCTGCCTTTGGCCTTGCGTGGTACATCTAATCTTCTTTCCTTCAGGAAGGGCCTCAAAACCTGGCTTTTTACCCTTTAGTGTGTTTTCTGTTTATTGTTCATGAAAGTTTTATATGGTGTTATGTTTTTCTCTGAGCTGCCAAAAATAAAGCGCCGGGACACTCCACTCGAGTAGCCGTGCGCTATAGAAATTAAATTTAACATAACATAACATAACATAACCGAGAGAGGGAGAGGAGGGAGAGGAAGAGGAGTGAGAGGGAGACGGAGAGGAGGGAGAGGGAGAGGGAGAGGGGTGAGGGAGAGGGAGAGGGGTGAGAGAGGGAGAGGAAGAGGGGGGAGAGAGGGAGAGAGAGGGAGAGGAAGAGGGAGGGAGAGGAAGAGAGAGGGAGAGGAAGAGGAGGGAGAGAAGGGAGAGGAGGGAGAGGAAGAAGAGTGAAAGGGAGACGGAGAGGAGGGAGAGGGAGAGGAGGGAGAGAGGGAGAGGAGGGAGAGAGGGAGAGGGAGAGGGAGAGGAGGGAGAGAGGGAGAGGGAGAGGGAGAGGGTGAGGGAGAGGGAGAGGGAGGAGAGGAGGGAGAGGAGGGAGAGGAGGGAGAGGAGGGAGAGGGAGAGGAGGGAGAGGAAGAGGAGTAAGAGGGAGACGGAGAGGGAGAGGAGGGAGAGGGAGAGGGAGAGGAGTGAGAGAGGGAGGGAGAGGAAGAGGGGGAGAGAGGGAGAGAGAGGGAGAGGAAGAGGGGGAAGAGAATGGAGAGAGAGGGAGAGGAAGAGGAGGGAGAGTGAGGGAGAGGAAGAGGAGGGAGAGAAGGGAGAGAGAGGGAGAGGAGGGAGAGGGGACAGAGGGAGAGGGAGAGGAGGGAGAGGAAGAGGAGTGAGAGGGAGAGGGAGAGGAGGGAGAGGTAGAGGGAGGAGAGGAGGGAGAGGGGGAGGGAGAGGGAGAGGCAGAGGGAGAGGGAGGAGAGGAGGGAGGGGAGGGAGAGGAGGGAGAGGGAGAGGAAGAGGAGTAAGAGGAAGACGGAGAGGGAGAGGGAGAGGAGTGAGAGAGGGAGAGGAAGAGGGGGAGAGAGGGAGAGGAAGAGGGAGGGAGAGAGGGAGAGGAAGAGGAGGGAGAGAGAGGGAGAGGAGGGAGAGGAAGAGGAGGGAGAGAGAGGGAGAGGAAGAGAGAGTGAGAGGAAGAGGAGGGGGAGAAGGGAGAGAGAGGGAGAGGAGGGAGAGGAGGGAGAGGAAGAGGAGTGAGAGGGAGATGGAGAGGAGGGAGAGGGAGAGGAGGGAGAGAGGGAGAGGGAGAGGGAGAGGGAGAAGGAGATGGAGAGGGAGAGGGAGAGGGAGAGGAGATAGAGGAGGGAGAGGGAGAGGAGGGAGAGGAAGAGGAGTAAGAGGGAGAGGAGGGAGAGGGAGAGGAGGGAGAGGGAGAGGAGTGAGAGAGGGAGAGGAAGGGGGGGAGAGAGGGAGAGAGAGGGAGAGGAAGAGGGAGGGAGAGGAAGAGAGAGGGAGAGGAAGAGGAGGGAGAGGAAGAGGAGGGAGAGGGGGAGAGAGAGGGAGAGGAAGAGAGAGGGTGAGGAAGAGGAGGGAGAGAAGGGAGAGAGAGGGAGAGGGAGAGGAAGAGGAGTGAGAGGGAGACGGAGAGGCGGGAGAGGGAGAGGAGGGAGAGAGGGAGAGGAAGAGGGAGGAGAGGAGGGAGAAGAGGGAGAGGAGGGAGAGGAAGAGGAGTAAGAGGGAGACGGAGAGGGAGAGGGAGAGGAGTGAGAGAGGGAGAGGAAGAGGGGGAGAGAGGAAGAGGGAGGGAGAGAGGGAAAGGAAGAGGAGGGAGAGAGAGGGAGAGGAAGAGGAGGGAGAGAGAGGGAGAGGAAGAGAGAGTGAGAGGAAGAGGAGGGAGAGAAGGGAGGGAGGCGAGGGAGAGGAAGAGGAGAGGGAGACGGAGAGGAGGGAGAGGAAGAGGGAGAGGGAGAAGGAGAGGGAGAGGAGGGAGAGGAGGGAGAGGGAGAGGAGGGAGAGGAAGAGGAGTAAGAGGGAGACGGAGGAGGGGCGTGGCTAGCGGCCAACGGAGATGGTGGCAGCCTAGCGAGGCTCCCGGACCCACCGCCCGTAATCCGTGAAATTATCCTGCCACAGACTGGGGAACCCCGTGAAACTATCGGGTGACCCCAACGACATATTGCTGCCTGCTCCGGTGCCGTGATAAAGCCGTTTCCTGCCCTGAGTGCGATGTGCAAGTCCGAACCCTAGCTGCGGACCTGAGGCGCAAGATGGCGGAGGCTTTGTGACCGCCGGGACGCCGAGACCTGAGGCGCGAGCCCTGCGGCCCAATTAAGCGGCCAGGAGTGTGACCAGGGAGTGCTTGGAGGCGATTGCCCGACGCCAAATCCTGTGGCCCCCTACGACCGAGGGAACGCCTGGAGGCCCGGGAGGCTAGAATCGAGACCCCGGCGCCGGTGGGGCCTACCACCCCGGGGTGGGCGGGCGCGCCCGACCGGTGCGGCGGACCACTACTACCGCTCCGGCACGGCCGGCGCCCCTTGGGTGGGTGTCCTTCCAGCACCAGAGCCCCCGGAGCTGAACGACCAGCGCCCGTGCAGTGCCGTCCTTGGAGCCGTCCTTGGAGCCGGACTGAGACGCCCTGCCCTCACAGAGGGGCGCTGTGGGTGCTTGATAGCTGGGAGGAAGACTGGAGGACGAATCGGGCCCTAATATTGTGGCGTGACAGGACTGGGGGCCCCGACTCCGTTGCGACCGTCGGCAGCGGTCTGCGTGGTGAGCCGAGCCTGCCGAATCTTTGTTGGCCTAGAGTGCTGGGCGGGCCGGGGTTGATCTAGCGCCCCCCCCCCCACGCAAAAGAACAGGCTGATCCACCTGGCCCTCGTACTGTCCGCGAGGTGCCCGGGGAATTGAAGCGCAAACTGGCGGCGGGAGACGGCTGAGGACGGCGGACTGCTGCCGGCTTGAGCCTGAAGCGCCTTTGCACGGAACCCAGGGACTGGCGGCTGTGAAAACCTCCGAGAGCCGCCCTGACGTCGGCGACCCCCGGGGAGGCCGGTGCAGAGCCCGCACAACAGTGACTGCCCCAACCCTGCGGGCCCTGGAAATTTAGACCCCGGCTTGCGGGCCTACGATCCTGTGGAGCTGGCGCCCCGCCACCAGAGTGAGCGGTAAGAAGTGAGTGAGTGCGGCACCACGGGTGAGCGAAGGGAGGACCGGTGGACCTGCAGAGGTGGCGGAGTCTTGCTGCGGGACGACTGTGGAGCGGGGACAGAGACACTGGATGGCACCTGGGAGGCCCAGGGATAAGAGAGCAGCGGGGAAGAAGCGCGGTGCCAGACGCTGAGGAGACTGGTGGAGACCCCACGTATCTCCGGCGTAACGCCACCCAATCGAACGTGAGCCTTTGAGCCCTGGGATTGAGCCCGACTGGTCCCGGCATCGGCGCTGGGGTGCGCTCTCCTTTACGCTGGGCGAAAAGGGACAGCGCACCGGAGGCGAGGAGCGATAACCCCCGAGACTACTGCGTCCGGCCACGGCCCCCAAGGCCTTCTGCAACGGGGGTGCGACGCCTGACTGGCGTTCCAACAACGGGCCTGAGTGGAGCCTCGGCGGCGAGCAACATCGGGGCACAACGCAACTGGCTCTGGAACGACTGGCTCCCTGGCATTGAGATCGGCTCCCGCTGGAGGGTGCGGGTGAGTGTTTGGAGGCCCGGGGGGGCGGCTACAGCGATCCCGAGAAGAGAGGGCTGGGCTGTTGCATGGGGAAGCCTGAACTAAGCGGGGAAGAGGACCTGGCCGCAGCTGAGGGCCATCACTGAGAAAGGGGACCACGTGTACCCCTGAAAGGGAGAGGCACGTCCACGGCGGCTGAGCCACTAGAGCCCCTGAGAATCGACGACCGCTGCCGACGGAGAGATCCCAGACCGCGCAAACTGTGAGAGCGGACCACCTGCCCTGACTTGCCCGGACGAACCGGCTGGTGCTTCGGAGGCGTGATGGGGAAACCGCGGGGGCCGAAAGGAGATGGGGGCCAGACCTCTGAGCCTGTAGAGGACACGCAGCAGCCTCAGTCGGAGTTACAACTGATGCAGGACAAAATCCTCGAAGCTATTGCAGCCACAAAGGACGCTCTACACCAGGATATTGCTCAGGTGGCGACGGGGCTAGGACTCCTGAGAGCTGATCATGGGAAACTAGCCGATAGGGTCAAAGATGCGGAAAATGTCCTGAAGGAAATTGGGCCGGAACACAAAGCACTAGATGGAAGACTCACGGATGCCCTAGACCGAATCCAAGCACTGGAGCGAAGAGCGGAAGACGCGGAAAACCGCAGCCGCCGGAACAATGTGCGCTTGGTGGGCCTTCCGGAGAAAACAGAGGGGACGGACATGATGGGTTATTTGGACACCTGGCTGCGAGCAGTGGTGGCCCCAGAGGGTCTCTCCCCCTTCTTCACGCTGGAGAGAGCGCACCGCGTCCCTGCCAGGCCCCCGAAACCGGGTCTGCCCCCCCGACCGGTGGTGATCAAACTGCTCCACTACAGGGACAGAGACTGGCTGTTACAGCGGGCAAGAGAATCGGGGCCGTTCCAAGTGGATAACAGTAATGTTACGCTGTTCCCGGACTACACCTTTGAAACCCAAAAACTTAGAGCCTCGTTCCTGTCCATTAAAAAAGAACTGCGCGCAGAGGGACTGCAATACTCGCTTTCATTCCCGGCACGGCTGCGGGTCTCAGTAGATGGAAAAGCTTTGTTCTTCACTACTTCAGCGGAGGCTTGGTCCTGGTGGGACACTTACAAGGCTGGAACGGATGGGGCCCGTTACAGAGCTGAGGAGGAGCTCCGCCAGAGCTCGGTGCGACGATCCAAGCGGCTCCGGAAACGAGGGCAACACCGGAGGAAGCCGACGGAATCGCAAACGGAGGAAGAACGGAAGGCGGCACTGCAGGCGGTGAAGGAGGTGTTGGGTGTGGTACCGAAGCAGCTAGAGACTGATCTGATCTCAGAGGAAGCGGAAACGGGGTCAGAGACCGGACTCTCTGAAGTGGACAGCACTAGAGGCCCGATAGTCACGCCACAAACCGCGGGAGAGGTCTTTGGCAGCTGAAACGAGGACATGGGGGACTGGCTGTGCTAATCTAGCTACTATGGCACGAGACCGTTTGAGCAGGCAGCCATGAGACTGAACTAACGTGAGTCTGGAAGCATATTGAGGGGCGGGGGAACAGGGAAACACTTGCACGTAGCGAAAGCTAGTTCACGCGCCCAGAGGCCCATAAGGCCGCCGCAGTACAGACTGCGGAGTAGAACGTTTTGAGAGCACGTTGCTCTTTTGTTTGGATGGGGGTAACTCTTTTGCAGTTAAGTCCTGTTCTAGGGGGGGGGAGGGGGCCTGGAGAAGTTGGGGCAACTCAGGGCATGGGCTGGGGAGTGGGGCGGGCGACTGTGCTGGGAGGGAATGGAGTGCGAGACGGGGTGGGTGTGCATTTGTTGGGGGAGGGAGGGAATGGTGTCACAACTAGCGTCTGGTCGCTGTTGGTAGTGGCCCTAGATCGACCACACCAGGATAATGGATAATGTGGGATCGCTAAAATGTGTGTCCTGGAATGTGCGGGGGCTGAATTCGATGACAAAAAGACACAAAATACACTCCTATCTTGTCCGCAGAGTGGTTCACATTGCTATTCTGCAGGAGACTCACCTAACTAAGAAAGAAGGGGTCGCGCTGCAAAGAAGATGGAGGGGTCAATTGTTTTACACCACGTATTCAGCATTTGCCAGGGGAGTACTAATTTGGATTCGGGCGGGGGTTCCCTTCCAAATCACCAAGCACTTAATTGACCCCAACGGGCGATTTGTAGCAATTGAAGGCCTGCTCAGGGGCCGCCAGATAGCACTCTGTGGCATTTATGCTCCGAACACTGAGCAAGCATCGTATTTCACTACATTGTCCAGACAACTAGCTACCTACCTCACTGGAGCATCACTGATGGGGGGGGACTTCAACTCAATTGCGGACACCGCTTTGGATAGGTCACACCCACCACTGCATGCTTCCCCAGTCCACAGATTAGCAAAACACAGATCGAACTGGCAGGAGAAGTGGGACCTGTCGGATGTGTGGCGAGTACAACACCCAGCAGAGAGAGACTACTCCTTCTACTCCGGCATACACGACCTCCATGTCCGCATAGATGCTTTCCTGTGCTCACCAGCGGTATTGCCGATGGTTGCCCGGACTGAATATCTAGCACGCACGATATCAGATCACAACCACTTGCTCCTCACGTTGGACTGGATGACAGGGATCGTGCTGATCCCGACTTGGCGGCTCCGACCGGACACGTTGGATGACCCACCATTCAGTGCGGCCTTAGAAGGCAGGATCTCCCAATACTTTGCAGAGAATGAGGAGACAGCCTCCTCCAGAGCCATAGAATGGGACGCACTCAAAATAGTGGTGAGAGGTCATTGTATAGGGAAATTTGCGGGGGCGAGACGGACGCTAGTCGACGATCTAGACAAGGCTGAGCGAACGCTGAGAGAAGCAGAGAAGTTGCGGCCGGGCCGCCCCGATCTGCAGGAAAGGGTACGTGCGGCGCGGGAGGCAGTGGCGGTGGAGGTAGAACGCCTGCGCAGCTTTGATTATAAAAATTATTTAACTAAGGGTCTCGCTGAAGGGGACAAGACTGGAGCACTCCTGGCCTGGCTGGCCAACCCCAGTAGGGGTAGCGCCCCGATACTATCCCTGAAGGGGTCAAGCGGGGAGGTATACAACACCCAACCAGATATATTGCAGTGCTTTAGAACATACTACGGAAAACTGTACGAGGAGGGCTCGGGAACTAGAACTGAGGCGATAGAATCCTTGCTAAACGAGATACAGTTGCCCCAACTGGAAGAGGAACACGCTAAAGCCATCGGGGGTCCAATTGACCTCACCGAAATAAGAGTGGCTGTAAAGAGAATGGCGCGTAACAAAACGCCAGGTGTAGACGGGCTGCCTATTGAGTTCTATGGCAAATGTATAGATTTACTGGCCCCACGGTTACGTATACTATATGCGGAGGCCAAGGAAAAGGGAGAGTTACCCCAATCGATGCGAGAGGCGATCATGATACCCCTGATAAAACCGCGTAGAGATAGCTTGAATCCGGCCTCGTACCGACCGTTATCGATGCTGACGACGGACTATAAAATACTGAGTACAATCCTAGCCGGTAGACTTGTGACCCATATGCAGAGTCTGATCCATAGAGACCAGTCGGGTTTTATCCCCACTAGGAACACGTCGCACAACATCCGTCGGCTGCTCCGGCTCGTAGCAGATCCTCCACAGACCGCAAGAGCCCCTATGGTGCTGTCGGTAGACATAGAAAAGGCTTTTGATAGCCTAGAGTGGGACTACCTGTATAGGGTGATGAAAGGTTTTGGTCTGGGCGAGGGTTATATACAGTGGACGAAGGTGCTCTATGCATCGGCAGGCGCCAGGGTGAGAGTGGGGGCGCTGATTTCGGACCGATATGAGGTGAACAGAGGAACTAGACAGGGATGCGCACTTTCCCCCTTGCTATTCGCTTTGGCGATGGAGCCGCTGGCGACATTGGCTAGAAGAGGAGACTCATTTTGCGGATTAGATGTCGGAGGTACCCACCACTATATATCGCTGTACGCTGACGACCTTCTGCTATTCTTGGATAATGCAGAGGAGGCGGTGGAGGGTACGGAGGGCCTACTGGCGAGATTCGGAGGAGTCTCAGGCTTAAATGTGAACTGGGCGAAGACTTGCATCTTCCCCCTCCGGAAAATGGAGAGGTGTCCATTGACCAGCCTCAACCTCCGCTGGGAACCATCCTGCTTGCACTATCTCAGGGTCTATATTTACCACGACCCTGCAGACCTCTTGGACGGTAATGTTGGTCGATGCATCCGAGCATTACAGGGCAACATGACCTTCTGGGCTACCCTTCCTTTATCCATGACGGGCCGGGTGTCCCTACTCAAAATGATCGCCCTACCGCGATTGTTGTACTTTTTTAGAACCCTTCCCATATGGATACCAGGCGACGTCTTCAAACACCTTAACTCTCGAATAGTGTCATTCCTCTGGGGAACAGGCAGGCGGAGGATAGCACTAACGACTCTGACTCGCCCGAAGACCGAAGGGGGACTGGCGGTCCCTGACTTCGAGCTCTACTACCTGGCAGCACAACTGCAGTTCTATACGCAAGAGGTGGCAAGGGTGTATCGGGGTCCGGAAAATGAGAGAGACGTGGGCACCCCACGACATGTGTTAGAGTATATTGCTCTGCAGCAGAAACTAGTGCTCAGAGGATTGTCCCAAGAAGAACGGACATTGAGACTATGTTGGAATCGCATGCAGAAACGAGCTGGCCCGGGGCATCCATATGCGCCTGAAATCCCATTAGGAATGTTAACAGCTCTGCCACACGGGGGTAACTGGTCGAACCTCCAACTATGGGAGGAAGCTGGTCTACAGATGGTGGGAGACCTTTATACTGATGGGGTGATGACACCGTACCAGACTCTGCAGGAACAATACGATCTCCCGAGAGGGGACTATTTACTGCATGCGGCAGTAGTGCGGACTATACAGGCACATTGGGGGGAGGGACTAGTTGAACCCAAGACATCGTTGGCGTGCCAATACACGATGATGGCGGCTGGGACCTATAAGGCAGTTACGTGCCTTTACTCCAGAATGCACACTGAAAATATAACACCTCTAACACACCTCAAGACACAATGGGAGACAGATCTACAGAAAGACATCCCGGACACAATGTGGTCCCAGCTGGTTCATAGAGCCAAGAAAAGCACCAGGAACGCCCGTTTCCAACTGATCCATCTTTACATACTTCATAGGGCCTACCTCACCCCGGAAAAAATTATGCAATACTTTGGCGCGGAGGACGCAGCATGTCCCAGATGTGCACTACTAGGGGCAGATTTCTTACACATGCTGCGAGGCTGTCCACAATTGCAGGACTATTGGAGAGACGTGGGAGACGTTCTGAACGAAGTGACAGATAGAGAACTGCAATACGACAGTGCGGTTACACTCTTGCACTGGTTTCCACACACACGCAAAACCAAACTATCTAGTAAATTTATAGATATGGGCCTACTTATTGCAAAGAGGGAGCTCACCAGGGGATGGAAATCAAAGGTAGCGCCATCACATAGGAAATGGCTGCACGAGTTTTTGAAATGGGCAGCAGCAGAGAGCACAATTAGGTACCAACTGGTTAGACGCAAGCCAGACGAGAAAGCCCAGGAAGCGGCGTTAGCATGGGAAACGATGGTCCAAGCCCTTAGGGACAGTGCAGTGGAGAGTGAGGAGGAGGAAGAACCGGTAGACCCAGGGGCTCCAGGGGAGGTGATTCTAGTCCAAGCACCGACACCGGACACACACACCCGTTAATCGATACCGAACTCCTGAGACTACCTACACGATGGAGCGCACAATCACCAGACGCGAGCGTAGACACCAGGGGGGGGGAGGGGGAAATGAGGATGTATTACCCAGCTAGGGCGGAGAGCCCCACATACATATGCCGGATGGCGGAGGGGGGAAGGTTGAGGGGGAAAAATTAAAAGCAGACAGCGGAGGACCAATGGAAAAGTTTGCACCATGAGACTGGGAATGTGTACTTCATACTAATTCGCCGCCCAGCCTCCGGGATGCGGGCTATAAGGCTGTGTATGCAAAACTTGGAAAAAGTGCAGAAATTTCTGGTCCCGCGTAAACTGTTGCAAAAGTGTTGTATACCTTGTATTGAACTCTGCAATAAAAACTGTTTTACAAAAAAAAAGAGGGAGACGGAGAGTGAGAGGATGGAGAGGAGTGAGAGAGGGAGAGGAAGAGGGGGGAGAGAGGGAGAGAGAGGGAGAAGAAGAGGGAGGGAGAGGAAGAGAGAGGGAGAGGAAGAGGAGGGAGAGGAAGAGGAGTGAGAGGGAGACGGAGAGGAGGGAGAGGGAGAGGGAGAGGAGGGAGAGAGGGAGAGGGTGAGGGAGAGGGAGGAGAGGAGAGAGAGGAGGGAGAGGAGGGAGAAGTGGAGAGGAGGGAGAGGGAGAGGAGGGAGAGGAAGAGGAGTAAGAGGGAGACGGAGAGGGAGAGGAGGGAGAGGGAGAGGAGTGAGAGAGGGAGAGGAAGAGGGGGAGAGAGAGGGAGAGGAAGAGGGGGAAGAGAAGGGAGGGAGAGGAGAGGAAGAGGAGGGAGAGAGGGAGAGTGATGCAGAGGAAGAGGAGGGAGAGAAGGGAGAGAGAGGGAGAGGGAGAGGAGGGAGAGGAAGAAGAGGGAGAGGAGTGAGAGGGAGACAGAGAGGAGTGAGAGGGAGAGGGAGAGGAGGGAGAGGAAGAGGAGGGAGAGGGAGAAAAGTAGGGAGAGGAGGGAGAGGGAGAGGAAGGAGAGGAGGGAGAGAGGGAGATGGAGAGGAGGGGGAGGAAGAGGAGTAAGAGTGAGATGGAGAGGGAGAGGAGGGAGAGGGAGAGGAGGGAGAGGGAGAGGGAGAGGAGTGAGAGAGGGAGAGGAAGAGGAGGGAAGAGGGAGAGGAGCGAGAGAGGGAGAGGTGTGTCACCGACGTGGAAAATTTGGAAAGCTGTGTACTAGAGTGACTCAGTCGTGCTTTTCACACAGACCCCTTTTTCCCGGAAAAAACTCCAATAGATGTCTGGAGTGGGTGAAAGGATAATATTTGCCAAAACTGAGTAGGACGGAGAATCCTATGTATTAGTTTTTGGTTTGTTCAACGTTGAAGGATACAGTGTTCCAAAAATATTGTGCACCTAATCTTTGTTTCCTTGAAACTTGCTCTGCAAACTTTCCGTCAACAAAATGTTGGAGAGTGACGACGAAAGGGAGAGAGCTGCAGCAGCAGCTCAGGCAGTTTTAGACGACACATGTCTCCAACAAAATAACGCGGATGCTATACTCATCCCGATAAATGTAAGAAAAACTATAACTATAAAACTAATAGAAAATGGACTATCACCCAGAGTTGGTAGAGTTATATTTGTCATAGAGGCACATGAATATCGGCAGACAGAGGTATTCTATTCATGGATCACTTTTCCAAAATTTCCAACAACACATGAGTTCCACTACTACAAAGTAGAGGAACCTCCAGCGGAATACGTTCCTTTCGAGGACGTTGAAATTCCACTAACTTACCAAGAGCATGCGCTCTGGTTTAAAGGCGCCCTACAACATGAAAATCACATAACCAGGCTCGGTCCACTAGGGAGACCAGGATCAACATGGCCGGTACTAGTCAGCTATACACCACATCCTGACATTGAAAAAATGACAGGTCCAAAACTGTTAGCTCAGCTAAAAAAGTTAATTAAAATACATAGACAATTGGTTTAATATGTCATGCGGACCTTAACAGTCCAACCTGCTGTAAGGATTCCGCAGCACACCTCTCATCAGGGAAACACAAACAAAATCACACCACAGACTATACAATCAGTCATTGGTAAATTGCCCGCAAAACGGGAACAAATTCCGTTCTGGTTAGCCCAGAAAATTACTCAAATAGAGGCAGTGATAGTACACCTCATGAGAAACACAGAATTCTGACAATCTGTTTACCAATGGGGATAACACCACATGTGGAGGACTGTGACACTTGGGGTACAGTCTTTGCTTCAATCTACACAAAAACACATGGTGTTCCATCTATGGCGGTAGTACCAGATGTCCTAAGACAAATTCAAAATGAATACGGACCAGAACCTGCTTTAAATCTTGGTATGAAATTACTAAAAGATTTCAAACAGGTCTCGGCTATACTATTAGCCAACATTAAAGGTGACTGCAAACACAACAATGATGGACAGAATGTGGATCAATGTCACACATTCACCCCAGTCCAAAGATCTGGGCCCAAATCCATCGTTTTTCCACTCCACACCACCCTGGGTTAGACAATGGCGATATGCAAATCAGCGCTGACCCTGTGCCCCATGGGAACAGTCCAGTCCGAACTACAAAAGCCATGTCCTTCCCAGAATGGAAACAAGCATCCGAGGACCGGCCCGGTTTCGAGGTAACACCTCTCTTCAGCCCGGCTAGCTTGATTCCAGTGGTGTGGAGTGCCTGGGACTCACGTCTGAGCATCCCCAGTACACTTAGAGCGGTAACTGCAAACACAACAATGATGGACAGAATGTGGATCAATGTCACACATTCACCCCAGTCCAAAGATCTGGGCCCAAATCCATCGTTTTTCCACTCCACACCACCCTGGGTTAGACAATGGCGATATGCAAATCAGCGCTGACCCTGTGCCCCATGGGAACAGTCCAGTCCGAACTACAAAAGCCATGTCCTTCCCAGAACGGAAACAAGCATCCGAGGACCGGCCCGGTTTCGAGGTAACACCTCTCTTCAGCCCGGCTAGCTTGATTCCAGTGGTGTGGAGTGCCTGGGACTCACGTCTGAGCATCCCCAGTACACTTAGAGCGGTAACTGCAAACACAACAATGATGGACAGAATGTGGATCAATGTCACACATTCACCCCAGTCCAAAGATCTGGGCCCAAATCCATCGTTTTTCCACTCCACACCACCCTGGGTTAGACAATGGCGATATGCAAATCAGCGCTGACCCTGTGCCCCATGGGAACAGTCCAGTCCGAACTACAAAAGCCATGTCCTTCCCAGAAGGGAAACAAGCATCCGAGGACCGGCCCGGTTTCGAGGTAACACCTCTCTTCAGCCCGGCTAGCTTGATTCCAGTGGTGTGGAGTGCCTGGGACTCACGTCTGAGCATCCCCAGTACACTTAGAGCGGTAACTGCAAACACAACAATGATGGACAGAATGTGGATCAATGTCACACATTCACCCCAGTCCAAAGATCTGGGCCCAAATCCCTCGTTTTTCCACTCCACACCACCCTGGGTTAGACAATGGCGATATGCAAATCAGCGCTGACCCTGTGCCCCATGGGAACAGTCCAGTCCGAACTACAAAAGCCATGTCCTTCCCAGAACGGAAACAAGCATCCGAGGACCGGCCCGGTTTCGAGGTAACACCTCTCTTCAGCCCGGCTAGCTTGATTCCAGTGGTGTGGAGTGCCTGGGACTCACGTCTGAGCATCCCCAGTACACTTAGAGCGGTAACTGCAAACACAACAATGATGGACAGAATGTGGATCAATGTCACACATTCACCCCAGTCCAAAGATCTGGGCCCAAATCCATCGTTTTTCCACTCCACACCACCCTGGGTTAGACAATGGCGATATGCAAATCAGCGCTGACCCTGTGCCCCATGGGAACAGTCCAGTCCGAACTACAAAAGCCATGTCCTTCCCAGAACGGAAACAAGCATCCGAGGACCGGCCCGGTTTCGAGGTAACACCTCTCTTCAGCCCGGCTAGCTTGATTCCAGTGGTGTGGAGTGCCTGGGACTCACGTCTGAGCATCCCCAGTACACTTAGAGCGGTAACTGCAAACACAACAATGATGGACAGAATGTGGATCAATGTCACACATTCACCCCAGTCCAAAGATCTGGGCCCAAATCCATCGTTTTTCCACTCCACACCACCCTGGGTTAGACAATGGCGATATGCAAATCAGCGCTGACCCTGTGCCCCATGGGAACAGTCCAGTCCGAACTACAAAAGCCATGTCCTTCCCAGAACGGAAACAAGCATCCGAGGACCGGCCCTGTTTCGAGGTAACACCTCTCTTCAGCCCGGCTAGCTTGATTCCAGTGGTGTGGAGTGCCTGGGACTCACGTCTGAGCATCCCCAGTACACTTAGAGCGGTAACTGCAAACACAACAATGATGGACAGAATGTGGATCAATGTCACACATTCACCCCAGTCCAAAGATCTGGGCCCAAATCCATCGTTTTTCCACTCCACACCACCCTGGGTTAGACAATGGCGATATGCAAATCAGCGCTGACCCTGTGCCCCATGGGAACAGTCCAGTCCGAACTACAAAAGCCATGTCCTTCCCAGAACGGAAACAAGCATCCGAGGACCGGCCCGGTTTCGAGGTAACACCTCTCTTCAGCCCGGCTAGCTTGATTCCAGTGGTGTGGAGTGCCTGGGACTCACGTCTGAGCATCCCCAGTACACTTAGAGCGGTAACTGCAAACACAACAATGATGGACAGAATGTGGATCAATGTCACACATTCACCCCAGTCCAAAGATCTGGGCCCAAATCCATCGTTTTTCCACTCCACACCACCCTGGGTTAGACAATGGCGATATGCAAATCAGCGCTGACCCTGTGCCCCATGGGAACAGTCCAGTCCGAACTACAAAAGCCATGTCCTTCCCAGAACGGAAACAAGCATCCGAGGACCGGCCCGGTTTCGAGGTAACACCTCTCTTCAGCCCGGCTAGCTTGATTCCAGTGGTGTGGAGTGCCTGGGACTCACGTCTGAGCATCCCCAGTACACTTAGAGCGGTAACTGCAAACACAACAATGATGGACAGAATGTGGATCAATGTCACACATTCACCCCAGTCCAAAGATCTGGGCCCAAATCCATCGTTTTTCCACTGCACACCACCCTGGGTTAGACAATAGCGATATGCAAATCAGCGCTGACCCTGTGCCCCGTGGGAACAGTCCAGTCCGAACTACAAAAGCCATGTCCTTCCCAGAACGGAAACAAGCATCCGAGGACCGGCCCGGTTTCGAGGTAACAACTCTCTTCAGCCCGGCTAGCTTGATTCCAGTGGTGTGGAGTGCCTGGGACTCACGTCTGAGCATCCCCAGCACACTTAGAGCGGTAACTGCAAACACAACAATGATGGACAGAATGTGGATCAATGTCACACATTCACCCCAGTCCAAAGATCTGGGCCCAAATCCATCGTTTTTCCACTCCACACCACCCTGGGTTAGACAATGGCGATATGCAAATCAGCGCTGACCCTGTGCCCCATGGGAACAGTCCAGTCCGAACTACAAAAGCCATGTCCTTCCCAGAACGGAAACAAGCATCCGAGGACCGGCCCGGTTTCGAGGTAACACCTCTCTTCAGCCCGGCTAGCTTGATTCCAGTGGTGTGGAGTGCCTGGGACTCACGTCTGAGCATCCCCAGTACACTTAGAGCGGTAACTGCAAACACAACAATGATGGACAGAATGTGGATCAATGTCACACATTCACCCCAGTCCAAAGATCTGGGCCCAAATCCATCGTTTTTCCACTCCACACCACCCTGGGTTAGACAATGGCGATATGCAAATCAGCGCTGACCCTGTGCCCCATGGGAACAGTCCAGTCCGAACTACAAAAGCCATGTCCTTCCCAGAACGGAAACAAGCATCCGAGGACCGGCCCGGTTTCGAGGTAACACCTCTCTTCAGCCCGGCAAGCTTGATTCCAGTGGTGTGGAGTGCCTGGGACTCACGTCTGAGCATCCCCAGTACACTTAGAGCGGTAACTGCAAACACAACAATGATGGACAGAATGTGGATCAATGTCACACATTCACCCCAGTCCAAAGATCTGGGCCCAAATCCATCGTTTTTCCACTCCACACCACCCTGGGTTAGACAATGGCGATATGCAAATCAGCGCTGACCCTGTGCCCCATGGGAACAGTCCAGTCCGAACTACAAAAGCCATGTCCTTCCCAGAACGGAAACAAGCATCCGAGGACCGGCCCGGTTTCGAGGTAACACCTCTCTTCAGCCCGGCTAGCTTGATTCCAGTGGTGTGGAGTGCCTGGGACTCACGTCTGAGCATCCCCAGTACACTTAGAGCGGTAACTGCAAACACAACAATGATGGACAGAATGTGGATCAATGTCACACATTCTGTCCATCACTGTTGTGTTTGCAATTACCGCTCTAAGTGTACTGGGGATGCTCAGACGTGAGTCCCAGGCACTCCACACCACTGGAATCAAGCTAGCTGGGCTGATGAGAGGTGTTACCTCGAAACCGGGCCGGTCCTCGGATGCTTGTTTCCGTTCTGGGAAGGACATGGCTTTTGTAGTTCGGACTGGACTGTTCCCATGGGGCACAGGGTCAGCGCTGATTTGCATATCGCCATTGTCTAACCCAGGGTAGTGTGGAGTGGAAAAACGATGGATTTGGGCCCAGATCTTTGGACTGGGGTGAATGTGTGACATTGATCCACATTCTGTCCATCACTGTTGTGTTTGCAATTACCGCTCTAAGTGTACTGGGGATGCTCAGACGTGAGTCCCAGGCACTCCACACCACTGGAATCAAGCTAGCCGGGCTGATGAGAGGTGTTACCTCGAAACCGGGCCGGTCCTCGGATGCTTGTTTCCGTTCTGGGAAGGACATGGCTTTTGTAGTTCGGACTGGACTGTTCCCATGGGGCACAGGGTCAGCGCTGATTTGCATATCGCCATTGTCTAACCCAGGGTGGTGTGGAGTGGAAAAACGATGGATTTGGGCCCAGATCTTTGGACTGGGGTGAATGTGTGACATTGATCCACATTCTGTCCATCACTGTTGTGTTTGCAATTACCGCTCTAAGTGTACTGGGGATGCTCAGACGTGAGTCCCAGGCACTCCACACCACTGGAATCAAGCTAGCCGGGCTGATGAGAGGTGTTACCTCGAAACCGGGCCGGTCCTCGGATGCTTGTTTCCGTTCTGGGAAGGACATGGCTTTTGTAGTTCGGACTGGACTGTTCCCATGGGGCACAGGGTCAGCGCTGATTTGCATATCGCCATTGTCTAACCCAGGGTGGTGTGGAGTGGAAAAACGATGGATTTGGGCCCAGATCTTTGGACTGGGGTGAATGTGTGACATTGATCCACATTCTGTCCATCACTGTTGTGTTTGCAACATTAAAGGTGAAGCAGCATCCGTGGCAATCTGCCAAAAGCTAAAAGAAACAGATATAACAGACCAGCCATATGAGCTTGCAAGAATTATTGAAAAATCATATGAAGAACTAGGTAGAGATAGTTTGGGTGGGAAACCGTTAAAACCCCAACTAACAGAAAATCCTGAAAAGGTTTTTATTAAAAATAATCTCACTACACTTAAAAAGAAGTGGGAAAATAGTAAACAGACACTTCCTAAAGAGAAGTGTTCTCAGTCCAGAGGAGGATCTCCCCAATGGGGAGGTAGGTCTCCCCAACGGGAGCCCTCTGAAAAAAGGTATAACTTCAGAAATAGGGATAATTTGAGAAAACCTGATAGATATCAACATACTGATAATCGTTCCTCTCATACCTTTCAGACTTTCTTGCAGAAATCCGAGAGGAGAGGACGATCAGAACAAAAAGAAGAACGTGTGAAGTCAAAAGACGAACAGCACGTTCCAAAAAATAAGTAAACACAATTCACCAAGAAGAAGGTAGCAAACGTAAAGATCAGACATGCTGAGGATCTTGAGGACACAACTCTAGAACGGGGACTAGGCCCAGACAATGCTAGACAGCGCAGCATAAGTCACCACAGTTCGCAAGATCTTGAAGGATCATCTGGAGACAGTGGACTTGAATGAATGCATCCAAGTTGAAACTGCCGACACCAGGGTTAGTGTACCCCACAAGTTATATGAGGTAACACTCCGGATAGAGGGGGACATAACTAGAAAAATAAGAGCACTCTTTTGGGAGAAGCTCTCTAAGGGCTATGACATTCTTCTAGCTGAACAAAACTGGCCACCTGAATTTGTCAGGGAGTGCCCACATGGCGAAGAGATAATTATGCCAGCCTTCTCAAATCACATTCCAATTCATAAAAAATACACATATGCCAGGAAATGGGCTGTAGCTCAAGCTCCAGCATTATATAAAAATCACGCAGGATGGGATGAGGACTCTCCTCACCATAAAATCCAGTTAAAAAATCAGCCTACTGCACAAAGGCAGTATCCAGTTAAGCAAGAAGCTAACAAACAGTGCAGGGAGATTTTAAATCAACTTGAATACCAAGGGGTGATTGAAAAATGCACCTCGTCAATGAACAATCCTTTGTTTCCTGTCTCCAAACCAGACAATTCATATCGTCAATTTTGGATTACAAACATTTAAACTCCTGTTGCAAAACATTTGCAGTACAAAATGCACACAGTGCAGCATTGATGAATAACATCATGCGGAAAAAATATAAAACCACATTAGATATTTCAAATGGGATTTTCTGTCAAAACATAGCACCTGAAAGCAGGCATTTGACCGCTTTCTCAATAATGGGGACACAGCGACAATTTTGCCATCTCCCCCAAGGATTCAAGAATAGTCCAGGGTTATTTTCAGCCAGGGTAACAGAGTTACTACAAATGTATGATGATGAGGCATTGTCATATGTCGATGACATCTATCTTACAGACGATGATTTGGACTTACACTTGAAAAGAGTGAACACCATAATACTTGGCCACTCTGGGCCACTCACATGATTATAGACCTTCAGGCCCATTTGGAGCAGCTGATAACTTCCCACTTTAAGACATTGTCATCTAGGATAGATCGGCTAGCGACCCTTATTAACAACAAGGGTGCAGGGAAAGCGCAGGCACTTAGCAACCTGGGGAGCTTGGATGTGAGTGCCGGCCCTGCCGGCCCTGCCACCAGTAAGACACCCGCCTTAGATCCCAGACAGGGACACAGTACTCCCCCGGCCCCGTCCTTAAAACCTCAGGCACAGGGCGTAGTTAAGAAACCCATTAAAAACCCAGCTAATACCGGACTACCCATGAGCACTAAGAGGCCTACTGTGGTGTTGGACAGCTCGATTAGCGCCCTTCCCTGCCCCCAGGTCCCTATAAGGCAGCAATCTACCACTGGTGGCAGTCAAACCTCCCGCCCTACCAAACCTTAAGAAGCTAGCCAGGTGAAACCCCCTCCCTGCCCTCAGCTACCACCAGACGCAGCTCCGTTTGTGGTGGTGCTCACTGGAGTCTCACCGCTAAACAACGCCCGAGGGGAAACCTATTCAGCACTGAAAAATAGGGTTATCCACTGGCTGAATATACACCGACCATTGATGGGACAGGGTCAGGGGGAGATTATGCTCGTACAAAGGGTCAATTGGCTGGGAACCAGACCAAAAGATATAGAGGGGGACTGTATCCTTGTCAACTTCAGGGACCCAGCTATAGTTAAACAAATTGTGGGGAGTGGTGATCAGGCTATCCCGGGCATGGTTAACACTCGACATTTGAGTTACTTTTACAGCACAAACTGGGCCCCGGCCCAGCGTGTACAACAACCCCCTTTCCCACATGGTAATTGTCTCTCGCAATTTAATATCCCTTTGGTTAACCGTTATAGGGCTCTGAGCAGTGTGGACTGACTACCACCAACTCGGGGTGCCCAGACTCCGACACACAATTTTGAGGATAGGCAGGCGGCGGGAGGGGCGTGTAGGGATGTAGAGTCACATAGCGGTCAAAGATCCACCTCCCCTGGTCATGCTTACCCCAGTGTATCAACAACAGAGCTAGTGGTTGCTCGCCCTACAATGATTGGGTCCTGGAACGTAGCTGGGTTGGGGGCAAAGCTACAAAACCCCGAATGGGGAGAGCTGGTTGATACTTTTGACCTTTGTCTCTTCCAAGAGACTTGGCTGTTGTCTGCTCCCGCTAGGGTAGGCTTCGCATCCTATTATGAAGCGGCATCTCAGGGGCCAAGGGGTAGACCTTCGGGAGGGCTGTGCACGTGGGTGGCGGTGCACCTGGGGTGCATAGTCAAGGTAATGGACACCAAATGCCTAGACATCCTGTGCATCACACTTTCATTTGGTAAGGGGCTGGTTTTGGCGGTGGTAAATATCTATCTGCGCCCTGTTCCCATCCAGAAGGCCTTATCTACCCTGGAGGCCCTCGAGGTGCTATTATCCTCCTTCCCCCCTCCCACCACATTATCATTGGGGCAGACTTCAACTGCCACTTCGAGCCATTACCTGGGATTCCTTCTGTTACTTCAGAAGAGGATGAGGCTCGCTTTATTCCGGAATGCAGTATGTATGCTTCAAAGCACCTAACGCCACTGGCACTCACCATTAATAAGCTGGTTGTTACTTTCTCCTTAAGGGCCTGCAATGGGAGACTTTCCCCTGACGTACCAGGTGCCTGTACTTTTAACAGGCCAGGGAAAAGTACGACTATTGATTATATACTTGTAGACGTGGGCTTATGGGCATATCTTAAAGAATTTACTGTAGTACCTAGGGCAGATAGCGATCACAATTTACTCTCTCTTGAACTAGTGAATCCCCTAGTGAGGTTCTTTAATTTTGACTCCATCTTACATTTGTCATCAATTTGTGTTGCCTTTACACCGGCTGCTCTATTCATGAAGTGTCTCTGCCCTTTGGACTACAACGTGTTGAAAACCCCCCTCTGTCCTTGCTTTGAAATCAATCTCAGACACCAGCTGGCCTAACTGCATACAGACATGTCCTGCCATTACTGATTGACCTATAGGTGCTGTAATTAATTTACTTGTGGGTTGGGCAGAAACACGACGTAAGGGGGGACGTTCTGGTTATATGATGCTTTTTTGAATGTTCTCCTATTGGCTAATATTTTGCAGATCTTGTATGTCCATATTAGGTATTTTGCATGCTTGCAGAAGCTAGGACTGCCCCTTTCTTTTATGCTGAGTTTGTAACCCTAAGCATATAAAAGGCCTCTGTGTTTTGTACTCTTTAGACTGCCTCATTCAGTTGCTAAGGCTTCTGTGTGACGTAGTCTCACTCATTTGAGTTTAATAAAAAATGTTCTCTTTATATTCCAGCTTCTGTGTCAGATTCTTCTTTTGTATTAGTGAGACCCCTGAGAATGAAGATTACAGTTCTTCAAATGGCGCGGCCAACGTGGGCTTCATCAGAGAAGTGACTTTCTGAAGGAGTGATCTTGTCAGGAGACTGAAATCTACTGAGGAGGACAGGACGGGACTCTACTACTCTGTGCACAAGGATTTTGGAGATTCTTTGTCTTTGCAGCCCAGTATATTTCTGATCTTCCTGATTTTGATCCTCCACATGATGTCACTCCTGACTGAGAACCTTTTTGGCGTGAGTATTCTAAAAAAGGATCGTTAGGTCATTTAGAACTTGGCAGTTAGAAATTGGACAATCTTTTGATTGGTAAGAGTAAGGTAGTTTAGTAACGCTTACTGTAGCTTTGGAACTTTGGAATTTGTGTTGGCCAACTTTTGTATGGATTTGATATGCAAATTGCAATTTGTGTAGACAGGCAATGAGGAGATTTTTCTCTATTTGGTTTTGTTGAACGGTGCACGTACAAAAAGTACATTAAGCACTACTTTGATTATAATATTGTATATTCTACAATATTTTTGGCATGCCTGTTTTAAAGCTCACATAGAGGAATGTGTTGCTTTATTTGGAAGGTACCATAGTGTGATGTGAAATTAATTAGCCGGCTCTCCTAGAAGGAATACCTAAATAGGTAGGTATACAAACATATTTCTTCCTTGGTGATTCTGTATCCCCAGGGAATAAAAATATGGACATAATACATACAAGGATACTTTGTTCTGTGCAATTATATGAATGAAGATATGCAGAGCGATTTTTGGTGTTCTGCCAGCCAAAGCTAGTGAATTGAGTGTGTTTTGGCTTCTTGGATATGTAGCAGTCTGTTTTTGCAGTCTTTTGAAACACAATTGAGAAGCGTTTCTTGTAAATATGACTTACAACTAGTATTTACAAATGGTTTGGTTTAAGTACAGTCTGTGGGCTGTCCTTGGTTTCTGTTCTGAGTATTGGTTTGTGGGTTAAATGTGTGTTTAAATGTCTATGTGGTTTTCCCATTAGTGCAATTTCTGTAAGTGAATAGCGATGGCGCTATTCACGAAATGCATGGCTAAAGCGCGCCGTAAAGGGGGGTCAGTAATAGGCTGTAAACGTTGTTTAGGTAATGCGGGTTTTATTTTCATATACAGTTTTTTGCGCCTAAACGTCAGTCTCTCTTTGGCGAATTCCGCAGGATCCGTGGTGCCACTATTTCCGTCCGTCTTTTGAGACCGTTTCCACTCTCGTCTGGGCTCTTCTATTCTTGGCCGGTGTTGTCTCTCTCGTGGTTACCGGGAAGGGAAACACAAAGAAGGACCGTTTTAGACTTTGTCCTCTTACTGCTCGATATACCTTGGGAAACCGGGGTAGTTAAGGGACACCACAACTCGTGTTCAACTATGGCTGCCGTGAGGGTATAGTGAGTGAAATGAGGGAGGTAGGTAGAAAGGGAAACGGGATACCAGGAAGAGTTTCCTCCTATCGAGGTACTGCACTCCTCCTCCCCACCCAGTTCGCAAACTTCTCCCGTACCTGTCTTAGCCACACTCCTCCCTCGGGAGTGTGGCACGGCGCAGCACGATACCGTTAGCCTCCTGGCTCATCTTCTTCTCCTCCTGGCTCGTCTACTTCGGCTCCGTGCGTGCTCCGACTCGTCTCCGCGTTCTCTTCAATTCCCCGCGTCTCCTCTCCGGTGATGTCACACGCCGGCCGTCTGACTACCGCGTTTTTGACCAATGCCCCGAAGCTGACGTCACTGTGGGTTGGGGCTTCCATGGGCGACCATGTCCAGTTAAAGGCGCCGTGCGGATTTCTTTCTGGCACCGTTTGCCAAGGATCCGGCTCGTCCTGTGGGAAAGGAGGTAACGAACGTAAGCCATCGTGCTTCCACCACTCCACCTCTTTACTATCTCCGTTGGTAAGGTGTTCTGTGTTACAGACCCCTTTTCTGTTTATGTCTGAAATGAGCTCAAATGTGTGTTTGTGTTTCTTTGTGATGTTTTCAGTCTATTAAGCAAAATGTATAAATGCATGAAAACTAAAATGTAAATTCACATTCACTAGGAATAAAAAAGCCCCCAAAAACGAAATTGGGTGTTTTGCAAAAAAAATAAATAAACTTACAGCATTTTCCTTAGATACATTGTATTAGATATTAACAGGCAAACACATCATCTGAATACATTGGACCTTGCTGTATTGCACACGCATTTTGAAACTTGAAATGTCTTAGTTTTAGTTTTAAATAGACAGCCACCGTGCTTATGTTATAAACCTTGAGAGACAAGCTAAATAGACAGGAATATTTACTCAAGCCAGGACTTTGCCCTCAGTTGCACGGGCGAAACTTTGCATTTCAGAATGTTGTTTTAAAAAGGTTCCAAAACTAAGGTTCATTATTTTGTATTATAGGAAGACATTTCAATTAAGGGTTTTCCTCTCTTTAAGCATTTCTGTAAGCATATTCTTGGCTCTGTTGCTAAATAATAATTAACCCATGTAATGAAGAAACATTTAAAAAGAAAGAAACAGTAACAGATGCTGAAACATGATAGGGCAAGTCCAAGGAAACTAAAAAGTTAACGATGTCTTGAACATTGATTGGCAATCTCAGATAAAGATCAATCAGGGAAATTGGCTTTGCGAGGTCAGTTTCGGGTGAAGAGGTTAGTTTCTTACAGTTTTTATTTCAGAGTAAATCTGGTTAATGTGTACCACCTTGTTTGCCAGGCTATCTTTGCAGGCCTACGTGGCACAGAGCAAAAAAAAAAAGAAAATTAAGTCAGATTCGAGGAATTACAGAGCCTTAATATGTGGAATTATCAAAAATGGTTGGGTTATAAAAATAAGTGCTACAAAATTCGTTTTCTACTATTCATGAAGCTTAATACTTATACTATGACCTCCTAGCATTATAATTTAATTTAAGTTATGTTATACTGCATAATGAGGACATTAGCATATAGAATTTCACTTGGCGCAGGCATGAAAAACTAATTTTTCTCAGGATTTGCATGAGATATGTTCAATGTCCAATCTCTGTAATTTGTAAAGAACATTCTGAAGATGATTAATAAGTAATGCAATTGTAGGATCTTTATTTTTAAGTGCCCCAAATATCAAAGTTGAATTTGGGTAAAATGTGGGCATTTTTGCCATTTATAATAGCTTTAAAGTGCTTTAGGCTTCAGTAAATGCACACATTTATTTATAATACAAATTTGCAGGTTGTTCCCATTTGGGTTTGCTTTTAAATGGCTCGGTGAGCCAATGTGCCTGGTGCAGAGGTTTGAGTTTAATATCAGGGTGGAAGGTTTTAACTTTTGCTGGACCTAACTGAGACCTTCATCCATTTAAGGTTGATGAAATGAGTACCATTGCAAACAAGCATTTGTTCTAAAAACTGGTATGTGTGTTATTATGTTCTGCGAATTATTCACAGTAACTGTTTTAATAATCTAAGTATAGAAATAAATTGTAGCCCCTAACAGGAGTAATATATATATCATGTGTTTTTAAATAGGGTTGGTTATTGCAGGTTAGAAAGAGTTGGGAAGGTTTTTTGTCTTTTTCAGCCTTAGAGTGAGGAAGAGATAGAGGGCTGAGGAGCCCGCAAGGCAGATTTTGACCTTAAGGTCAGTGAGGTAGGATAGGAGTAAGTGTAAACAGATGGAGAAATCATTGCTTGGAAAAGCAGGGCCTCAAAGGGGGAAACATCACTTACAACTAAACTTTTACAACGCACTACCTTTACAACGCGGTCATTACAACGCAAACTATTACAACGCATTGCACTGGGGGGCGCTCTAGGATAGGGAATAGGTTAATTTACTATCCAATAACCTTCCCTAGTGTCCACGGGGACTGGAGTTGGAATAGTAAATTAAACTATTCACTATCCAACACCCAAAAGCGCTATGCGTTGTAAAGGTATGCGATGTAAAAACCGCGTTGTAAAGGCATGCGATGTAAAAGTATGCGTTGTAACGTCATACATCCCTCAAAGGGTGTTGGCGCACGGGACACGCAGAGTGTCTGTGAAAGAGTTTTTGGGACGTCACAATTAAGGTGGTTTAGCATGTTTTCAAAAGATGGTTGGTTACAGTTGATATTTTGTGTGTTATGTGCAGTGTCAGCAATATGTTGAAAAAGATGTGTTTTTTATTTTATTATTATGACTTCTTTTGAAAAGAAATGTTCGTGCGTTTTACATATTTTTGCATTTTATCCTTTTATGAATTGTTCCTGCTGGTCCTGTGTGTCAGAAGCGACACAGTAAGTTGTGTTTGACAGCCAAATCTCCACTAACTGGTGATCTGCTGTCAAAAGGAGGGTGAGGATTTTAAGCCTGACAAATTAAGCAGGCCTGAATATTCTGTTTTGGGCTGCAGGTTCACAGTGCAAAAAGTGCATGCAATGGTGTTGTGTGTTACCGCTTATTTAAATAAGCTATTGTACTTTGTCTATGCTTTTTGTGCTTGATATACAGCGCGTATATCTGATGGCTTGGCATATGT
Organism: Lissotriton helveticus; assembly: GCF_964261635.1. Classification (NCBI taxonomy): domain Eukaryota; kingdom Metazoa; phylum Chordata; class Amphibia; order Caudata; family Salamandridae; genus Lissotriton; species Lissotriton helveticus. Next base: position 670,515,818 of record NC_136061.1, read on the forward strand.
GTGTTTTTTTTAATTTTATGCATGTTTTTGTTTTATGTTGCTGCTTTAGATACTATTACAAGTTCACCTGTGTTGTGAAGGGTTCTACATGACGATGTATATCGCTGCACAACAGTTGGGTGAATTTGCGCTGATACTAAATTTCACAGATATGATTTTTCGTGCTGTGAACAAGACAGACAACACTTCACCAGTGTATGTCAAATTTGGCTATATAGTATTGAAGTAAAATAAAAGAGATATACAGGATCAAAGTGTGTCACCTGCTCTTAGTCACGCTACTGCCCCCCCTTCCCTTAAGGAACAGGCAGCCCTAAATTTATGTATCCTGATTGGACGTAAGGATAAATTATAGATTTGTGACTCTTGTACATGGTGACCTAATTTCTATTTTACATTAGTTAGTTTTGTCCTGCTTCCTAAGTAGTGTATGGCTTTGTACCATAAAGGAAACAAGGATTCATTTTTCCCTGAAGAAGGAACTGGAACATTAGCTGAGGTTACCGTATATGGTTTAGCGGCCAGTGGTAGAGTTAAAATTTGTGAACTATTTTTGATTTTTGTTCATCCAAGTAATTCCTTGTTCTTCCTATAGATTTTTCTTTTGTTACTTCTCCCCTGACCGATGTCGCATCGTGCCTAGCTATTGGGGTTTTTAGCTGTGTCCTAGTCCCATTTCTCTTTTCCTTTCACCAGTTAGCCCTTTTATTATTTTTGTATTGTTCAGGTTCACACTTCCAGATTGCAGTAATGTACCAGAGACACCCATATTATGTATAATTCTCTTTTGTATGACCAGACTGGTTTTCAAGAATTTTCTTTAGGCCTACTCTAATGTCTTCCAGTCTGACTGTCAGGGTAGTGATGGACTGGTTAACTGACTCAATACTATAGTAAGACAAGTTTTCCACCTCAATAGGAGACACCTTACTTTTTTTTTAATATGACAAATTCAATGCCTATACTAATTTGGTTTTTAGTTCCTTTTTTCTGCTGCTTTAATTTTTGGTGGATTAGATGTGTTCCAAATCATGGAAATACCAGGACTCTCTAATTCTTGTCTTTTGTTCCCACATTTTGATCATTAGCTTTTGTATTGCATAGTCCACCTGATGCACAATTATTAAAGGGAGGTATCTACATGTCCCTGATATGTATTATGCGATTTCTCTTTTGAGGTGTTGTAGATAAGGAATTAGGTAATTATTGAGAGAAAAAAATGTGTTTGCCCCATTAGACAATGCCACCATGTATGAGGACATCCATTCAGATAGAATTCCCATGTCACTATCTACCCTTAGATGGTAGAGGATATGCTCTCACATGGAAACCCAATTAAAGAGGCTAGAGGCACTGTTTTGCCTACTGCCTTTGTCTTTGTATTGCCTTTGAGAATGACAGTGTATTCTAGACCAGAAATGTCCCATGACGTATGGCCACTCCTTTAAAGATTGTAGGCCACTTGCTTGCAGTCCCCTTGTTATACAATGAACTGTTTTTGTACTTAATTGAAGGAAACTAACAACTGTGTCACATTTCCTACGTCACTAGGTTCTGCGGGATTAAGTCATAATAACCTACGAAACTCACCCACAATCCTATCAGTGACAGCTAACAGATGAAAAGTCCCAGCACCCAGACAGCGATCGCCAGCGTGCCATCAATGGTATCTCCAAAGTATTGTGCTTGCTTCATCAGAAGGCGTTGAACATCAGAAAAGAAGGAGGAGCTGGTTTTGCCACAGAACCAGAGTTTCAGTGCAAAAGAGCGAAAGAATTGAGGCTTCAGTTTTCCACCTGTCATGTGCTGGTAACCTCTGACAGTGTGCAGTCCCTTGAGCCCCTTGGCCTGAGTTTTGGCCACACACCCCCTTTTCTTTGCTCCAACGGAAGTGCAGTGCACCGGAGGATCCAGGATTGGCAAAAGGCACTACATTGTGGTACCTATGATTAAATGAAAGAGCAGCCCGAGCATCCTCTGACACTGAATAGAGAGTGTTGGAGCCTGAAAGTGTTGCTGAGAGTGACAGTCTGTTGCTCTTTCCCGATTAATAGTACTTGGGTCTGCATGAGATGATCTGTGCCCATGACTAACGAAAAGCACAATATCTGTAGTGCCTGCAGCACAGGAAATATATTGGTGCACTGTATTGAGACATTGAGACTTTCAAGTGAGCTGTGAGTGTTTGCCAGGAAGGCACTCCAACGGATACTGAGTAGCACCATTTTCATGAAAGGCCTGAATGAAGAGGCCCATGCGGAAGAAAACAACAGAAGCAGATTTGATGGACAATAGAAGCCTGCCAGAGAGGCTTCGATGGACTCTGGGTATTTCCCGTGCGATTGCATAGAATGGGTGTTTGGAGACTGATTCTTATTGCTTTACTGGCATTGACAATAGTCGCTGAAATAACTAGGAGCCCTGAAAATGTTTGCAAAATAATTTTAGGATTTGCCTGTGTAATGGCAAAAGGAGGGTCTGAGGTTCTTTAATTTTGACTCCATCTTACATTTGTCATCAATTTGTGTTGTCTTTACACCGGCTGCTCTATTCATGAAGTGTCTCTGCCCTTTGGACTGCAACGTGTTGAAAAACCCCCTCTGTCCTTGCTTTGAAATCAATCTCAGACACCAGCTGGCCTAACTGCATACAGACATGTCCTGCCATTACTGATTGACCTATAGGTGCTGTAATTAATTTACTTGTGGGTTGGGCAGAAACACGACGTAAGGGGGACGTTCTGGTTATATGATGCTTTTTTTGAATATTCTCCTATTGGCTAATATTTTACAGATCTTGTATGTCCATATTAGGTATTTTGCATGCTTGCAGAAGCTAGGACTGCCCCTTTCTTTTATCCTGAGTTTGTAACCCTAAGCATATACAAAGGCCTCTGTGTTTTGTACTCTTTAGACTGCCTCATTCAGTTGCTAAGGCTTCTGTGTGACGTAGTCTCACTCATTTGAGTTTAATAACAATGTTCTCTTTATATTCCAGCTTCTGTGTCAGATTCTTGTTTTGTTTTAGTGAGACCCCTGAGAATGAAGATTACAGTTCTTCACCAGGGAACCAATTACTACCAGAAGAAGCTGGAACTTCGCCCCCCCCAATCTCATCCAGACTTCGGGAGGCAGACGAGTTAGGTGGGAGAAGGTTGCCCAAGCCCCGGATAGGGTAGCAGAGATTTACAACCACGTAGCAGGGGTACTAGATGCGGTTAGCCACCTCAGGGGAGGTGACCATGAGCCCTCTCACCTTTTGGTTTTGTAGGCTACCCATACCTCCATATTCAAACAACTGGCTCATTTCTTTGTAACATCCCATACTAGTGGGGGGAAGCCAGCTAAGCAAGCCCACTGGTTTTACCAAAGATGTAGGGAGGCCAAATCTAACTTGATCAAGGAGCTGAAGCAAGGTACCCCGTTGACTGTTAGAAATGCTCGGCTTGCCTATAAAAGACTAATTTGTGCGGCAAAGGCTGAATGGGAAGCCGACAATTGGGCGAAAATTATAGAAGCCCTTGAGGCCCGTGATTTCAGGCTATTCTGGAACTTGGTTCGTGGTGGCTCGGTGTCAGGCGCGTCTGCCATCGTCCCCAACCTCAGTGAGGAGGTGTGGCTTGCCCACTTTAAGCCTCTATATGCACTGGGAGCCGTGAAGGCACTGGCGCCTCCTTGTGCGGCTGTAATCATCTTGGATACAGACCCTGTGCTGGATAGGGCCCATGATGGCTACCCATTTACGACCTTGGAAATCAAGGCAGCAATTAGGAGCCTGACCCCGGGAAAGGCCCCAGGTTTGGATAACATCCCTGGGGATTTGTATCGAACTGAGGACGGGGTGTGGGCACCATATATCTGCACTTTTTTCAATGCCATCATGCAGGGCATGGCCATTCCTCCTACATGGCTAGGTGCTAAAATTGTACCCATATTTAAAAAGGCTTCTCCCCTGGACCCGGCCAACTACCGACCGATAAGCCTGATTGACGTCCTCCAGAAGCTTTTTTCCAGAGTCCTCCTGACCAGGCTGCAGAGTTGGATGGATGTCAACAACATTCTGTCCTCTCTGTAGGCTGGATTCAGGGCGGGGGTGTCAAGGATAGACCAGCTTTTTAGACTCCAGCTGGTCTACTGGAAGACTGTCACTCTGGGGGGCGGCAGTTTGTATTTGATATTCGTGGACTTGCGGTCGGCTTTTGACCTGGTCCAGAGGGACAAGCTTTGGGTCATCTTAACTGAGATGGGTGCACCGGCTTACCTATGTGAACTTTTCCAGCGGCTGCACATGGGCACGTACGCAAGGGTGAGGTATGGGAAGGGGGGGCCACTGACTTCCCCTTTCCCAGTGGAAAGGGGAGTCAGACAAGGATGCGTACTAGCGCCCACGCTCTTTTCCCTATTCCTCAATGGCCTTATTGCCCACTTACTGGGAGCGAACAATCTGGACTCCCCTTCACTAGCTGGTAGGAAAATCCCGGCACTAATGTTCGCTGATGATACCCTCCTATTGTCAAAAACACTGGGGGGTATACAGCGAACATTAGAAGCTTTTTCTAGCTTTTGTAAAATGAGGAACCTGGAAATTAAAACGAAATATATGGCGTTTAACTCGACTCACTCGAACTGCCCCCACCCGCATCTGGATGGAACGGCCCTAGACCGAGTGTCAACCTTCGAGTATCTGGGGGTTACCGTTAATAATAAATAATAATAATAATAAAATGGACTGGGGTTCACAGATCGCCAAAGCCAATATGAAACGTGCCCAGTCATCGGGGGGTATCCTAAAAGTTCACAGTAAATCTTCCCTCAAACCTATGGGACCGGCTGTAGAAATTTACAAGGCGCAGGCAAGAGGTGGCGCACTTTATGGTGCAGAACTTTGGGGGCATGCAAGTGTGGCCCCCCTTTCCCTCACTGAGAACAGCTTTATAAGACGCCTCCTGCGCCTTCCCCGGAGCACTCCCCTGGTTCCATTGAGGTTGGACTTAGGTTTGGTGCCAATCCATGAGGTCGTTTCAAACTGCCCTCTCTTATACTGGAGACGACTTTGGGCTACCCCTGAACTCGAGAGCTATAGGGAAGACTTGCGGGATCTGCTAGCCAGAGGGGGTGTGGGTAAGATCCCGTGGTTGAAGTACATCCAATGCCTCGCACAGAAATTGGGTAGGGGGGACCTCCCCCAGAGGAGGCTTGTGCCTCGCTCCCTAGGAAGGTATTGGGCATAGCATTGAAATAGTATGGGAGGGCTCTCCTATTAACAAATTCGACCCTGGGTAGGCTCACTAATGCCTTCCTAGAGATTAAGGCCCACCCTTCTTTTGAGAGATTCTTAGACCAAATCCAACCACCTTTGGCTAAGAAACTCTATCTCCAGTTTAGGCATGGCACACTTCCCTTGAGGGAAACCACCGACAAGTGGTCAAAAACACCACTCCACACAAGTACTTGCCCAGGATGTGAGGCTAGCAGAGAGACAGATCTTCACGTTCTGCTCTTCTGCCCCTCCTATTCTAGGGCAAGAACTAAGTGGTTAATTCAGTGTTGCCGGCTTAGAGGCATAAGAGACTACAGAGAGGCTTTTAGACTTTTTAAATCTGATAGGTCTTTCATGTTTGTTCTTGTGACCTCTAAATTTCTTTTGTCAATGTGGTACACATGGTGCGCGATTCTAAAGGGTTCCAAATAGTTACAACATGGGTGGCCCTCTTTCTTTCTACTTATCTTGCGTGGTGGGCCAGCTTCCAAATTGTGTACAATAGAGAGATACCAACGCTCGTTTTAACTTAAGTACTCTACGTTCTAATGTCTTTTTATGAATTTTTTATATCTATTCACTAATTTATTTGTACATAGTATTGTTGTATATGATGTGATTTCTATGTCTTTTATATGGTTTTTAACCGACAATAAAAGCTTTTTGACTGACTGACTGACATAATACTTGGGTTCGCTTCCGAAGGGTATAAATTCAATTTTAAGAAATCACGAATTGCCCACCTCAACGTCCTATTCTTGCGATATGAACTTTCAAGTGACGGCAAAATCCTGGCAGCTAACTTTCTAGAGAAATGTGCGCTGTTCCAACCTCCAAAAACGCTGAAAAACTTACAATCAATTCTAGGTTTCCTGAATTTTGGAAGAACATATGTTCTAAATTACACAGAAATGGTTAAACCTCTCTACGAACTAATCAAACCTGATTTTAAACCAACTAATTGGACCCAAAACGAAACAGAAATTTTGCGTTCAGTGCAAACAGACATGTTAGCAAAAACACAGTTAGAGACACGCGACAATGTGCGCAATCTTGTGATCCTAATCATCCCAGGGAGATGCGGATTCACGTACCTAAGCTTTAATGAAGGTGAAAAGGTACCAATAGCATACAAATCACACTTGTACCTACAAGCTGAAATAAAATTCACTTCAACAGAAAACATTCTGAAAGCGGTTCAAACAGCAGTAGCAAAAGAGAGAGTTCTCGCGCAGGGAAAACGCACAATGATCGTTACACCTGTACCTGCCTTAGAGGCAGTGACGAAAGCAAGCATTCCCAATGCTAAGGCTTTACATCCGAGATGGATACAATGGGTTAACTCTCTTGCTGCAACAGACGTTGAATACGTCTTTGACCCCTATTTGAAGACACAAGAATTCCTAAAATACGAACACGAATGTCCTCTGCCGACCGAGATTCTGCCTCTAAAACATTACGGATGTATAATGTATACAGACGGATCAGCACAGCCCGCAATTGGGGGTAAACAAGCCTATAGTGCTGTGTTCGCGATTGTTAAAGGTCGCTGGCACAAAGGTAAATTTAGACCTTTGGTCACTAAAACTCAATCACTTGGAGACTGTCCAGCTCAGCGAGCTGAACTACAGGCTTTCAAGATGGCGCTTGAAAATACCGATCGCAAATTCCCCGCACTAATAGTGTGCGATTCATATTACAGCGTCCAGTCTTACAAGGAATATCTTCAAAACTGGGTTCAAAATGATTTCAAAGATGCAAAAGGAGGCACAATTAAGCATAAAATGCTTTGGGAACAAATAATTAGAACTACAAAAGACTCACGTGATTCACACACTGAGTCATCAGCATGATGGCGTTCACGTTGCAGGGAATTCATTGGCTGATGAAGCCGCGAAGGCAGCTGTACAAACGGCTTCTGTAGCTACAATCGCTCGCTCGAAAAGAGCAATAGACGGTGAAACATTACTAGCGGTAAAAACCTCAATGGAAGGCAGCTATGCAGCGTTACCTCTAAACTATCCACTCACGTATACATACATAATTGATGCGAACTCCGTTCCTTTTGCTCGAATCCCTGGAGTGGGGGACAGAGTAATTCCAAACAGGAACCGGAGAGGTGCTTTGGTTCAAGAAGCACATATGGGAGAGGGTCTTACACATCAAGGGATCTTAAAATCTCTAATAGAATTAGAAGGGATGCACTGGTGGACAGGAATGAGCGTCCAAGTTTACGAATTTGGAATAAACTGTGATACCTGTTACAGATATCATAGCTTTGAAAATCACCAGATACCTGACTACAGTGTAGCCAGCCCAGTTCACACACCATTGTTAGACAGCATTAGACTATCTACACGCAGACGTCACCATGGACAGATGCGGTCCCACAACTACTAGGACAAGATTTATTTGGATGTGGCCCCAGCTCTCGGCTGACGCCAGAACTGTTATAAAGGGTTTGCGAGTTTTTATCGGCACATACGCAATCGGCAAGCTACATGGCTAGCTTGAGCGTTGCATTGCGGTATTCTAGTCCCTTCCATCCTGAGGGTAATGCGGTAGTGGAAAGAAAAAAACGTGACATAAAGCAATCCATAACAGCTAAGGTATTAGGTTCGGGTGATGGTGATGGGTGGGTCAAACATCTAATAAGTGTCCAACGTAGTCTTAACAATCTGCCAATGAATTCTCTGGGTGGAATCACTCCATATGAATTACTGTTTGGTACTAGAATGATAATCGAAGACCTCGATTGTCAAACTTCGGTGGTGGAACAAAAACCCTTTGATGTCAAAGATTGTTTGGCTATTTTACAGGACTTAAATGAAACAAGAAGAAGTCTGAGAAACACGATACAGAAGCCAACATCCACTGAAGAGAAACCACCTGTCCCAGCAAGACCTGTCTGGATTCTAAAGATTGGGGATCTAGTCAGGGAAAAGATTGCGGTAAAGAAGGAATTTCGGCCTTCTTACAGAAAAGCAGTGCCTGTCTTGGCAATCCACAGAACAAGATCAGTGTTACTTCAGCCTCTTGTTGGTAAAAGGGATAACAGAGTTGTATCCATCGACCTGGTCAAACCACATCATGTTGCCGATAATAAGTAGTAAGCCCAGTGGAATCCCAAGAAGTAGCAGAAGACCAAATCTTGCTACAATCAAGAGGTTCAAACTGAAAGACTTATCACCTTTGATAAACCTGCAGTAAGAAAAGAAGGACTTTGCAACAAAACCATGGAACTTGTGCCTCTTGAAACCCAAATAACAGTTTGTCAAGAAACTCCTGTCTACAATGATGTAGAATCTGACTATACAAATATGACAAAGGAAGAAGCAGCTCCAAAGATCGATAACAATCGTGATGCAATTCCAACAATTGACCGAACTGCCTCTAGCTATTACATCAACTTTGATACATTTTCTGGAGATTCCAGTGAACCTGAAAATACGCCAGCAAATAAAACTTTCAAAGACAAAATAACAGAACTCTCATCAACTTGAAAAGACATATCTGGTTTCACCATGGGTTGAATATTGGATTGTGTTAGGTGTGCTTGTTTTCCTGCTCTAGCTCATTCTTGTTTTAAGCTTGGGAAAAATGATAGATGGAAAATACAGTACAATGGATACATCAAGCAAAAAAATAAACTTGCTCCTGAAGCCTCACAAATCATCTCATCGTGAACGAAGAGACCTCTCACCAGTTAACATCACAGCCGTTCCTATACCTAGTGGTATAGCATGGGACAGAACTGATTATGACATCTATGGCCCAGTAGAACTGCTGAAGATTTCACACCAATTCAAGGTTTCTTTGAGTGACTTTGTATCACCCAGCACATTTTCTGATGATTGGGACTTTGAAACTGTTAATAATATGATGACAGACTTAGAAATGTCAGCTAAGTTCACAGAACATGAATACTTAGAAGGTTCAACAGATTATGAACAAATGTATTGTTTTAATCATTATGGTCACCATTATTTGTATAAATCTGAAAGCCCTAGAAGTGTTTTTACTTATAATTAGGGCTCCCAGTTTTATGGTATTTATTTTTTTGCCATTTTCGTCTGTATTTATCCATATTTATTTTTTGGGCATTTTTTCTGTATTTTTCCACATTTATTTTTGCCACAAGAAAAATGCGATGCTATAGCTAGTATTTTTCCACATTTATTTAAATTGACAATGCACACATGCGCTCACTTAAACTAGCGATTTGTGGCTTTGGCATTGCTTTAAATGGTCCAGTACTGAGTAATTTGAAAAGGAGAGTACATGTGCTTCTCAGTTCTGCTATAAAAACACTTTAGGAAGAGTACGAGCACTTATCAGGAGCAAACATGTGCCAGCGCTTCTGTATTTCCATCTAAAGCCACCTGTTACAGGCACTTAACTCTACCCCCTTCAGAGGAACCGCGCCCCCTCCTCTTGGAAGGATGCCATCCTAAAACAAACACGGATTAAAAGTGTGCACAGTAAAAACCCAGTGCTCTACACTTGCACTTTTATTGTCCTGTCACTTCGTGTCTCTTGTCGCCATGGTACCCAGACATGCAGTGTATCACACAGCTCACACTGATGTAAATGGGGAACATCAGTGAGAGGGCACAGTACTTACAATGTGGGGACTTTCTGTAAGGACCTCTGAGGGGTACTTGTGGCCGTATATGCTTCCCCATTCAGGTGTTCCAGTTGGGGCGGGACAGCCAAGCATGTACAGTTGTGCCAATGAGCAAGTTATGTTCAGGGAATCAGGCATACACAGGAATTCAGCACTCGCCTTCGTCTCGCAAACTGAGTGAGATGTTAGGTTTCCTTTCTAAATGACCAACGTACTTTATTTCTTGTACAGCGAATAAGACATCAATTAGTTTTAAGCCATGTGCCAGTATGCGCTGCTGCAGCACTATGAATTTAAGTGCTTATTTATTTATAAAGTTTTATATAGCGCAAACAAGATCCCGAGGGATATCGGAGCGCTTCACAAAGGAAGGGAGGAAGGACATAAATCCAGTATTGACCACAAGTAAGAATATCCAAAAGGAATAAACGCATATATCTCAGACAAATAAATGCATAGTTTCCAGACAAATAACACATGGAGAATAGTACAATAAACAAGTATGTAACAGTCTAAGAAAGGGGGTATACAATGCGGAAAAAAAAAGCATAGTTATCATTGAGCTGTTTTAGCTTTCAGTTCTTGTTCATGAATGTGTAAAAAAGTAATCAATTTGCAGTAGTTTTTTAAGTACTGTCATTGTAAGCGACGGCAGTGGCAATGGGTGGTGCAAGCTGGGATGACCTCCTGACACGATCCCTGGCACTTATTTGTTTATGTGCAAATTAAACACGGGTCTTACCTCATTAATTTAACTCCCAACTCAGAGGCAGGCCCCTGGTATACTCCAACAGATTACCACATCCTTCAGGAATGGACGCTTCCAGGGAAACCTATGGCTCGTGAAGGTTTCCAAATAAAATCCAGGGGGACTATGTCAATTTGCGACACAAGAAAATCGTACAGTACATAGATTTCCAATGTTTAACAAACCGTTCAGTAATTGGGGCATTTTAATTGTGCAGTGCAGTTGATCATCCAAATTAACTGTGGGCAGCAGGCTTAAGCTGCAGGTTCCTGACATTTCCATTGGGGACTGCTATTCAGTATTTTCTATGCTCAGCAAGAACCATTCTGCATTCCTGTAGGTTTCCTGGCTGGAAGAATTCCTATAGCACATTATAGCTATTAGGCACCGTCGGATTTCATAACCACATTTATATTAACTTTCAAATATATGGTTAGTGACGATACATTTTCTTCTTTAATATACACTTAAAATGTTCCATTTTATTTGATGCGTGTAGAGGAGAGTTGTTTGCAACCGGCAGTTAGTGTTATTAGCTGCCGAAAAAACGCTGAAACTCATTTTGTTTCTGCCAACATTTCAATTTAACTGAGGACAAGCAAAAAATAAAACGCAAGAGCGCTCAAGGAAAGTGTTTTTATTTAGAACTCGGATAAATATACATGATGTCGGAGTAAACTGAGTGGCTGTATGTTTAACTGAAGGGAGGGTGAGGGGGGTCACAGAGCAACAGGTGGGACGTATAGCCGCAGGCAGCAAGGCTTTTCCACAATTTTGCAGTTATCTTTGGACAACTCAGAAGTTAAGACTCAGGCTGACCTTCGACACCTGCTTCCCTCAGTCCTGGGGCACATTACCACACATACCTCTCAGACTTATCCGAGCAGCTCACTTATGACAACAAAACACATAGATGATAGTCAGCGTGCACGGCCGGCTTTAGCGCTGTTCGCGACCGGTGTTACAATATGTTTGGCGACCCCCCTTCCCATCCACGAATTTCGTCACTACCGCCTTCCAACAGTACCCCTCATATCCCCTTAGCCCCTCTATTATATGCATTTCATTTTTTATAGCGCTACTAATTCACTCACACTCAGGTCTGTTATCTGCATGGTGCACTGTCAGTCACACCTTTGCAGGAGGCACATTTTGGGGCCTGGGACAGGGAGTCAGGGGCGTTGGGAGAGGCTACGGCCTGGAGTGACAGAACAATCATGGGGTGACAGAACAACTAAGCCTCATTAACAAGTAAATGGTCTGTGAAAAGACCTGTGAAGTACTCGGGTGCGGCTGTGTGTGTGTATGCGCCCAGGAAGGAATTTCAAGCAGCAGGAAGGGGGCATGGCGAGAGCTCTGGGTTCCAGCGCGGCAACATTTTCTAGTATTTTACCGTTTCTAAATATAAATACAGACAAAGGAAATATAGATTTCCGTCTGTATTTATATGTAGAAATCCGTAAAAACGGAAAACCGGGAGCCCTACTTATAATCAATGGGAACATTGTCCAACGCCACCAAAGGGTAGCTCAAAAACATTTTTTTGAGAAATTTCTGTACTTCTTGGGATTTAATATTACAAATCCAGAAACGTTTTATTTCAAAAATATGAATATAACAGGAATGAAAACAATGTTGACCAATACAAAACAAATTTATTCTTCAAACTTTTATGCTCAACTGCCTACATTAGGTTTTGACGTTTGGAAAGACAACATTGAGACAAAAACTGTCTGGGGCACAAAAGACTGGCAGGTGCAAGGTCTAGAAGCCCTGTTCAGAGCCTGCATTATACCAGAACAAATACTGTTTTTAAATTACACTGTTCAACAAACTTCTTGTCTTGGCCTGGCTAAGATAAAAGATTTAAACAAACCATACCAAAGCCCGCACCTGACAGTAATAACACTGCGGATGAGGAGGTAGATGTAAAACAGATTATACAACACAACAGAATTAATCCTGATTGGAAAAAATGGTTAATCTGACCCACAGACACGAATAACTGTCAAGATAGATTCCTGAATAAAACACAAGGGTTCGCAGTGAATAGGCCAGATCCAAGATATTCCCAGAGACAACATCCAGGGATAGTAACCACTTACAGTGTAGGAAAACTATGCCTTGAACGGCTACAGAAATCCACACTTCCAGAAATCAAACAACACTTATCTTTGCTTAAAGAAGGCAATGATGTGCGAGATTTCTTAATGCAGCCTTGCAAACCACGTCAAAAACGTTTCATATACGCCGGTATATACGCTGCGTACAACGAAGCTTGGAAAATAACGCAAATGGAAACTGCAGAAAGAATACGAGAAATTGATTGTATTAATTTAGAGAAAACTCTCTCTGTAGTGGACAATGGGTTAATGACTCTGTCCTCCAGAATATATTCTTTGGACAGCATTGTATCCTCTGCAATTGGCATAATAGAGCAGGATTTGCTAATGTTACAACATGGCCAGTCTCAATTACGTTCTATAATGCAGCTAGGCTGGATGTTACAAAATCTTCATTCAGGTTACGTGCCATGGCGTCTAATCAACACAACGTCATTGTTTGCTGTATTTAACCTTACAGATAAACAAATCTCTTTGGCACAAAGAGGAGCAGACTATACGGTGCTGAGCATTCAAAAACCGGAAAGATTACCATTGACAGTTTCTAAGAAGCCTGTCATTGAATGGATCATCACGATACCAGTGACGATTTTCCAATTTCAGTATTGTCTACAGCATATACCAGCAGGCCTGTATGAAAGGTTGGGTAAAGAATACATTAAGTCGACCTGGACTTTACCTTACACACACAAATGTTGGAGTGGGGGAAAAGAGGTATTCCTTAGTGGTAAAAATTGTAAGAACTCACTAAGTGGTACACTTTTGTGCCAAGGTATTATTTACACTGAGCCTGCAAAGGTTCTGCAAATAACCTCTTTTGCCACCTGCACGGTACATCCTTCACAGTGATAGAACCAATTTTCAGGCAGCTATCCAATGGCAGCTACGTTATGCTCAATGACCACAGCTGTTGTGGCATGTTGCCCGGAAAAGCGTATCTAGTTAGTGTGTCATCCAGGGTCACTTGTTGTATGCAAGTATTGTATCCAAAGAGCAAGACAGACAGGGAGACGGCGTTATGGCCTTCACTGAATATCTCTTCTATACGAATCGATACTTTAAGCAGAATGAAAGTCATTCTTTTACAAAAAACTGTGCCACTGACCTCGTCTAGAGAAACGTATGATCTGCAAGTTGCAAGGACTTCTGCAGAGATACATGCATTATTATCAACAAACTGCCCAGTACATTTCGCAGAAATGTTAGGTCAAATCTTAAACATGTCTGATACCAGTGGCATCGCACATGTATTTAAGACGATTTTTTCGTGACTGTTAACACCATTTGAAGCAGTCCTCTGCATTTTTCCAAATTTCGTGCACTCTGTGTTCTGCGGCCTGCCTCTCATCTTGGGACTCGTAGCAGGAATTCTATTTTTATTTCTTCTGCTCCGATATGGCAAGTCCAGTCACCAGCGATACCCAGACTACCATGGAACAAACCCTCCTTGCCATGAGGTATCGTGAACGCATTACACAGATTCTTGGCTTGCCTCGTTTAAGAGATCTGAACACCACCTGGTTCCTTTTGTTCAGACCAATCTGGCAAGATTGCATCTTACCTGTTCTACGATGCCTGCTTTGCGGAGAGGAATGCGTGTTGGACATTTGTCTTACACTTCCATCAGTCCTGACATCGGATGTTGACGCTTTGCTAGGTCCGGTAACAACTCATGCATCGTGTTGCCCCCAACGGCTGCCAATTCTGATGACGGCATTCATTGAGGTCTCACCGGCAAGTCTAACTGAGGGTGAGATACGTGACACTACAGGCACACAGGTACCACCTACTGCGGACATTGCTAATGCATCAAACGCTGACGGCGATAATCCTCATCTACACACATTTGACATGCTAACTGAAGTGGCTCCACTTTCGCCTACTATGTTAGCCAGTTCCTTTGCCAGCCTAGACGATCTGATGTTTTCTCCTGACACCTAGAATAACTTTTGACTCATGCACACAGCGTTCCCTGAACTCTGAAATTCGGCCTTCATTTTTTCAAAACAAACCATCTAACAATGTGAACTTTTTTCAAAATATATCTTTTGGCACAGGGTAATCTGCTTAAAGTAGAAGTTTTCTTAGAGAACAAGATTTCTTTTGAAAAACTTCCTAATGACAATATTTGGCCTTGTCTTATAAACGAAAACAGTTTAAATACTATGCTATGGGATGGTCTCGACCTTTTTCTTCTGTACCTTAAGAGACATTTCATGAATGTAATTTAATTCTTCATAAATAATAGGATGTATACTCTCATAATATGCTTTATATCTGTTGAGACTTGTTTTTCATACAGTTTATACTGTTCTTCATGTGAAAAAACCTTTTCAAAAGCAATTTGTATTTTGGGTGGGATTGTAAACACTTGCCTTAGATATGTTCAGTGCTTATAAATTTAGTTTTATTGAACTTAATATCGTGGAGTGGGTGTTATGTACGAATCTAGGACCCTAGTGTAATTTTCCAGATTCATGCCCACATATAGGTATAAATCACCCGATCCTTATATAGGCATAGAAATCATACCCTTATTTAGACTAAGCCTATGCAGCCCAAATACGGCATGGCTACTTCCACTAAGTTCCAAGAATCCACAACGATTTCTTAGAAAAACCTGCCTTCAGCAGCTAGGGACTTCCCCTTACCTGAATACTAATTCATCTAGGAAATCATGGAGTTTTCAAAGAACTGAGTCTTTGATGACGTTATTATGTCCAATCATACATCAAACTCGGCACCTTCAAGGTATAAATATGCCTACATTTTCCCAGACAAACACCCAGTGGTTTGGAGCAGATCGACTATCTACTTGCCCGACGCGCCCTGCAGCAGCAAGTGCCGAAGGAAGCCGACCCTCCAGCTGACGCACTGAGAGACGCTGTCTTTTCTCCTGCCGAGAAATCCAGCTCCAGTGTTTTCAGGCTACCCTTGCGGGTTGCTGGGAGATCGAGTCCTGAGAGAGAAATACAAGACCACCTTCATTCTAAACCAAGGTACGGAGCTGATTAGACCCTTAGAGAATTCTTAGATAGATACTTGGCAGAGAAAAACTTAGTAAACTTAAAGCTACACCTCACTTACTTCTTCCCTCGTACTAGACTTAGGTTAGGTACACCGAGGTAGGCGTAATTTTAGAAGCACCAGTTGAGTACTTTTAGTCATTCTTTTATCACTGTATGTATTTTAAATGTTTTAGGCATTTTATGGCTTAGAAACCATATCATGCTCTTACAGTACTATTTTATAATACTCTTCGTATTATATGCCTTGTACTTTATAACCAGTATTACGATTTTAAAAGTACATTTCTTATGCTTGAGAAAGAAGACTGTTCAATAAATACTTTTTATTGAAAACGCCCGCGTCTCTATTTTCTCAGCACCTCTGGTGAAACGAAGCATGCACGATTGACTGAGTAAAATAGCTATCTATTGTTTCCGCGACTCTAGAGATTGATTTCTTATTCTTGGGAAACAAAGTTGTCATGTTTATGCGGTTGTCAGAAGCTAATCCCTTCTTGTGTATTCAAGAAAGTTTCTAGTGACCTCTGAGCTAGCTGGCACTCACAATTAAGTCTAATATATGTGATAGAGACCTAGTCCACCTCAGTCCTACGTCTAAACTATAGTATATATTATTCCAATGAGCAAAGCCTATTGGGAATATAGGAACTACACTACACCATAATGTTTGTTCCCAGTCCCGAGAGGACCTGGCTTGGCAGTTCGGGCTAGACTGTTCCCATGAGGAACAAGGTCAAGACTGATTTGCATATGGCTGGGTCCAAACTGGGTGGTGTGGTGAGCATAAGAATGATGGATTAAACCCAGATCATTGGGACTGGGGGGTGAATGTTTGTATTATCAGCATTCCGTCCATCAATTGTTCCTTTTGCTCCTATGGATATCTGGCAATCCTTAATTTTGATTACAAAATCGATAGAAATATTCTGGAGGCTCATATTCTGATCATGCTCCCATCGCTCATTCATATTTATCAAAATGGCTTTTTGCCAGGAAGAAGTACTTCCTTTAATCTCAGACGGTTGTTAGGATAAAGAATTTGCCCCCATTTCCTGCCCACGATTGGTTTGCATGGTACTGAACCATGTGAAGCCATTATATTCACTAGAGTAGAACTACCTTTTTTGAAGAAGTAAAGAGAGACAGACTAGGTTGGAAAATGCTACATATGATCAAACTGCTTTATATGGCACCTATGACTAGAGTCAAAACTGGTATACCAATACCAGAACCAAGCGATACTAAGGGGCACTAGACAGGGCTCCCCACTCTCTCCCCTCCTCATAGCAATGGAGCCACTGCCTATCAAATTGCATCAAGGTTGGGACATCCCTCTACGAAACAGAACGCATGCAGTATCTCGATTTGCCAACAGTATATTGATATATCTGAGAGACGTTGCTGCAGTCCCTGATTCTATAGCCGTGACGCTTGGTGCTTTTGCAGAGGTGTCAGGCCTGAAAGTGAATTGGTGTAAGTCATGTTTGTTCCCCCTACTCCTTACTATCCCAGAGATACACTTGAATACTAATAAGGAATCTCTGCAATAGCAGGGCACCACATTTCGGTATTTGGGTATTAACATCTACCACCAAGAGCAAGTCTTGCTGGATGGTAATGTCACAAGAGCAGTGACTGCACTCCATAGCCAAGTGGCCTTCTGGACAACAGTAGCATTATTTGAGATGTGCTGCACTGAATTCTCAAAATGGTCATATATTCCCATTTATTGTATTACTGCAAACTTTCCACTATACCTTCCAGAACTTTTTTTTCCCCACTCTAAATGTCCTACTCAGAGAACTTATCTGGCGCAAAGAATGCCACAGAGCGGCACTGCCGAAATTACAGCTCCCAATAAACAAAGGAGGCTTAGAAGCCTCAAACCTTGAACGCTCTTACCTTGCAGTCCAATTTGCAATAGGTATACTGCTGGTTGGAGGGCAACCAACTCATTGACACAGCCACAACAGATGCCCCACAGCGTTTTTCGGAGCTCCTTCAAATCTTCAGTCTGTTCTACCATCTCTAGATCAGGAATAAAGAATCCAGGACCTCATAAGACTAGAGACAAAATGCAAGGAAAAGACCAGAATGCAAGCTATCTTCAACTATGCACCAATGACATCAGAACTGCTTGAACTTCCCACAATTCAGAAATAAACTGAATATACATCTCTTCAAACATTGCTATCACCCACACAATCGGAACTTACCTGTTACCTATCTCTTGTTAAGGATCTTGCAGTCACAACTTTGGGCTACCACCCTCTGTAAAGTGTTGTCTTCATCCCCAGTTAGGCATGGCCACTAATACATACATACATGCAAACATAATATTCCTCATGATAAAATCAGGATCCTTTACCCAGAAGGGTTGGACATTTTGGACTACCTGGACTAATATCGATGTGAAAAATTGTGTTGTTGGTTGAGTGGGATTGAAATCCTGCTCAAGCAACAGTCACATTCTCTGTCAGGGGGAACCACTAAAGTCACTTAATTAACCTGTGCTTAAGCCTCTGGTAGTCTGGCACAAAGCACTCAAGATTAACTTAGAGGCAATGTTTAAAGTATTTTTGCAGCATGCAAGTAGTAGTAAAGTGAAAACACAACACAAGAAAAATCCCAAATAAGAAAAATAGAGTACATTTTAATATTTTTTAAGCACCGAAATGGCAAAAATACAATCAGTAGAACAAAAGTTATACATTTTTAAAGTTTAAGATGAAAACTAGTGCATATAAGAACAAAGCGCTGAGTGCGTGGCTCGCCATGGAGAGAGCTGGAGCGGCTCTGCCAGATCACCCCGCTATAACCCCTAAATATCTGTGATAATTGTCTGAAGTGGGCACGGGCAGGGTCCTATATGAGCAGCTTGCCTCCCGGGTGCCAGAAATGCCTCAATGAGACCGATCAGGCTTGGACTGGAGGGGGGCAGTCCAAGAGGCTAGATGCCTGCTGGAGTCACCGGCCTCGCTTACCGTACAGCGAGGAGACCTGCAAGACCAAATGACGGAGTGGATTGCCGGCCAGGGGGCCAGGGCTGGGGGTCCTGAGAAGGAGAGCCGCTGCTGCAGTGGGTATTGTGGAAGCCCCACATTTGAGATGGGGAACGAATGGGTCCCGGGGCCTGCGGCAAAGAGGCAGCGGACTCCGAAACGCAGAGAGTGCGACTCTCCATCCACTGCTGAGACTGAACGTGGCATATGAGCGACAGTGAGGGTGGTCCCTCGGGCTGCAACGGGTGAGTGACGCTCGATTACCGCTAGGGCAGGGTCCCCTACAGGCTGAGAGGGGTCTCCTAAACTCCCCACTATGCTCTTCGGGCGGCACAGGGGTCTCTCTTCCCCTTCTTCTGCCAATCTTCTGTCAATCTCCCTGGTCAATATTCGGAGCCACATGTGACGTGGGCCAGAAGAGGTGACCTGTCGGTTTGCGGACCGGCTGACCGAACCACAGAAGAACAGCAGAGGCAACATGCTGTGGGGTGTAGCAAAGGCCCAGTCATCTGGTGTGGCTGCAGAGCAGCCACTTTGAGACCTGAGAGCTGGAAATCCGACAGGTCAACAGGCGGGCCTCGCCTGACCAGGGTAGGCGGTGGAGAGTACTGCTCTCGGAGTTCCCCATTCTTCCCCTCGCATGCCCTGTAGGGCGATGAGGCCCCCATAACAACAGGAGGTAGGGGCCCTCCCAGCACACAACGAACCAAGATGGATAAATACACCCTGTCGAAGGGACCGTTGGGAGGATCTGAAAAAATGGCCGCGGGGCTGTCCCTAGGGGCGTCGTCTTTCCCTGCAGCTCCTGAACCTAAATTGCAGGATGTAATGGCAGCTAGCCAGGGGGTCAGGGTGGACCCGGCAGGGAGAATTGATTCAGCGACTACGGAGGTCTCCCTGTTGAGGGCAGACCTGCGGTTCATGTGGGCCCAGGTGAAAGAGGTGGAAGGGATCACAACTGGCCTTGTGATCAACACAAAAACTCCTCAGCAGCTGGTCAGTGAATTGACAGTAACAACCAGACAGTTAGAGGCCAAGCTAGAGGACCAGGAGGGGCGCTCCTGGTGAAACAATGTCTGCATTATTGGGGTCCCGGAAAAAGCAGAGGGGCCAGTGGTGGACGTATTCATGAAAGATCTATTATCCAAGATGATTCAGCCCAGGGAACTATCCAACTATTTCTCTGTGGAGCAAATGCATCAGGTTCCAGGTTCTTGGTCGAGGCCGGGAGCCCTGCCACGACCCATAATCACTAGAATCTTCAATTATCGAGATAGGGATGTGACTTTACAGGCTGCTTGGAGAGGCCCACCAATCAAATTTGAAAACACTGCTATTACCTTCTTTCCTGTTAGCAGCAACAGTGGAGTTTCCTGGAGGTTAGGAAAGCTCTATGGGTAAAGGAAATCAAATACTCTATGCTCTTCCCCGCAAAGCTCAGAATAGCTATGGAGGGCAAGGTTTGGCGCTTCTCTACTCCTTAGGAAGCGTGGAACTGGTTGGACCGCTGGAGGATGGCCTGAAAATTTCGGCACAAACACAGAAACACTGATGCATTGGTCTGCACTGAGATAGGACTGACCCCAGATTAAACGGCAGGACTTCCTCAAACTGTAGATCACTCAACCCGTCGGAAGGTAATGATTATATGGATCGGGGCAGCACAGATAAGAAAATGTGAACACTGAGGGAGCTGAATGAACGCATTGATCTGCAATACTGAGATCGAACAATTCAGTGATCTTGTGGACTGAGACTGCCTATACAGCTAAGTTTCAACTGATTTGACCTTGGATTTGTATGGTTTATACGCTTGCTCCTTGTTCTGGGTAACTTTGATAATGTATGTGTTTTATGTGTAAGGGGGGGCTGTGGGGGCAGCCGGCGGTCCTTTAAAGGGCCTATGCCCATCTGACTTATGGTGTTGCTGTTATGGGGCGACAGGCACTCTGAAAATTGGAGTGATGGGAGTTTCTGAGCCCACAGTGCAGGGTAGCAAGAAGGCGTTTGTTGGTTGGTCAATGTATGCTCAGTATACATACCACCAGGATTACATGCAGACACCTTGCCCGCTCTCAGTGCAACACTATTAGAACTCCCAATGAGTATTCTGGTTTTGGGTGGGGACATGATCGCCACAATGGACCCCGAAAAGGATTGAGTGCCGACCTCGGATAAGGGAATGGGTACGGAACCTCTGAGAGCATTCACTGAGACTCTCGGACTAGTGGATCTTTGTAGGGAACACCACCCCAAGGTCAGGCAACACACGTTCTATTCAGAGCCCCATGGAGATACTCTCACTAGGACTACCTAATGACACATTCCCCTGCAGCGGGTTGGGTCAGGGGGGCAATCCACAGGGTGCTGGGTATATCAGATCACTCGCCTGTGGAGGTGCAACTGAAGGGACCCACTAGAGATATTACACTACCACTGCGACTGGACCCATGGCTTTTAAGAGATGAGCAAGTCAGAGACAAATTGCGAGAGCGGACCCAACAATACTACCAAGATAATGTGGGCACCGTAGACCCAACATGCGTGTTGTGGAAAGTATACAAAACAGTGATTAGAGGGTATGTGCAGCCCATAGCTGGAGTGTAAATCTGTAACCCACCGGAGGCGCTGAAGCGGGGTAGTTTCCCAGAGGATCAGCTGCTGGCCACAACTGTGGTACACCCTCTGCAGATAGCCATTCGTCTTGCTCAATCTCATTGTTAAATGTGGAGGCGAAAGTGTTGGCGAAGGTACTGGTGACCAGACTTAGTAGTATCAACATCCAGAATACATCCTGACCAATTGGGCTTTATGCCTTACAGGAGCACCTGCCTTCAGTTACGACGTCTGTCTTGAGCAATGCATATTATGGCACAGAGGCCGAAAGAAGAAGCTGTGCTACTGTCGATAGACGCCCATATGGCGTTTGACAGCTTTGAATGGCCGTACTTATTAGCGGTGCTAGAACGGTTTGGATTTGGTCCAAAGTTCTGTGCCTGGGCTTGGCTACTGTATACGAACCCGCTGGCCAGGGTGAGAGTGAATGAGGTGGTGTCGCAGTCCGTGTCCTTAGATAAGGGCAGAAGGCAGGGCTGCCTGCACTCTCCTATGCTTTTTGCCCTGGCGTTAGATCCCTTGGCGGCGCGGGTCAAAGGTGACCAGCTGACACAGGGAATACCGGGATGGATGGGATGAGAAAATATCGTTGTAGGAGGATGACATACTGCTGTACACCATGAACCCAAGGTCCTCAAAAAATCGAATATTCCATATATTCCAATTGTTTGGAGAATGCTCTGGCTACAGATGAATTGGGCCAAATCCCTTCTCTTTGTGCTTGCTGGAGCTCCACCGGCTCTGCCATCTAGTGAACGTACCTTAATGATCAAAGACAAATTTGGGTATCTAGGAATACTGGGTCCGATTCACAGAATGACTTAAGACTAAATCCTAAACTTACTACTATTTGGTATTCACAGAATGCACTTACTACTTTTGGGATTCACAGAGTGAACTTACTACTTTTGGGATTCACAGAGTGAACTTACTACTTTCGGGATTCACAGAATGAACTTACTACTTTCGGTATTCACAGAATAGATTTAAGACTACTAACTTTACGTCCGCACTCGGGCCGGAAATTCCGGCCCGGAGGCGGAGCTTCTGGCTTTGGGGCGGAGCTTGCGACCCGGAGGCGGAGCTTCCGGCCCGGAGGCGGAGATTGCGGCTTGGAGGCGGAGCTTGCGGCTACGCATCGTAAGGTACATTGACGCAAAGTGTCGCATCTTAAGAACTGAAATGAACTAAGCTAAAACTACCATCTTAAAGTAACAGTATTGTGTATTTTTGTTGTTTATGGTCTTGTGGTAAATCTAGATAAAGTATACTTATTTTTTATAAAAAACCTTGTGTGGTGTCCATCTGTAGTGTTGTCACTGGGTTATTGTATACGATCACAAATGCTTTACACACTGCCTCTGAGATAAGCCTGTCTGCTCGTGCCAAGCTACAAAGGGGGTAAGCAGGGGTTATTTTAGGAGTGTACCCCCTCACCCTGACGAGATGCAAGTACCTACCTGTGCCAACTAGAGACCCCCAAATCTAACACCTACCTTTTCCCAAAATTCCGCAATAGCCGGGCACTTTGCAAACATGTGTATATCTGAGGCTCTCGCCATACCTCATTTCTTACAGTTAACTGGGGTGCCATCTGACATCTTTGACAGCCTTAATGGTGTTTAATAGGCCCTGTGATTCTTTCTCAGCCAGGCTGGTTTTACAATGGCAAACAGGGTGCAGAAAGATGTTTGCCAAGTGTTTTCCCTAGGTTCATTTGGCAAATTGGCACATCACAGTTCCTCGGCCAGTTTAAAATCGCCGTTGATTAACTTCTCGATGCACCAGTACCAAGTAGGAACCATCTTTTTTCCTTTAGGTCTAACCACCAGCTATTCCTCCAAGGTGTTACTTATCCAAAGGGTATTGTCATGTGTTGGGCCCAACTCTGCAACTGGATGTATTTGAATTTAGATAGACCGCCTTCCGCCATACTTTGAAGTGATGGCCAAGATAAGAGGATGCCCTCTTGAGCCAGATCCCCCACACCTTCAGCCCAGCCGCTCTAAGTGGTAGTGCCAGTCTGTCCTTCAGGTACTCCGGTGCACCGGGAGAGTCCCTCACGGGGGCCAGACTCGAGAAATAGTTGAGACCCGTCAGCCGTTTGATATCAGCCCATGTTCTTGCCATTCCCTGTAGGACTTTTAACTTAATCTTCTTGAAGAATTTAGGTTCTCAATACTTAAACAAGAAGCCCTCCTGAGACAGACTGGCACCCTTTAACATAGCGGAGAACATCGCCCCAACCCCCGCACTTTTCTGAGTTTTTAAAAGCATCCTAGAATGGGATAATTGAAAAGCCCAGGCATAGTATTGCAGGTCTGGCAACGAGACTCCTCCCTTCTACCTCCTATGCCTCAGCTTCTTCCAGGCAATCCTGGTCCCCCTGTAAGCACATATGAATGAATTAATGGCCTGCTGAAGCTTAACTATAAGCAAGTTATCGAAATGTACTGGGATGACATTAAAGAGGAATGTCATTTTAAGGAGTACTACCATCTTCACCAGATGTATCCTGCCAAAGATGGAAAGAGGGAGGTGAACCCAGGACTTCATGAGCTTCTGACACTTCCTTGCTACATTGGCCAGATTGGTCTCTGAGATCTTATTGATGTCCTGGACTATTCTGACCCCCAGATACCGCATGTCACGCTTGGTCTGATGCTGGCTCTCCCCCAAATTCCATGCCATGACCTCGGTCTTCTCCACATTAATCTCATACCCAGATATCTGACCAAAATCCTGCGCAAGCTCTGTAACTGCCGTAAAGGCCGTAGTGCGATCCGAGGAGAGAACCAAGATATCATCAGCATAAAGGGCCACCTTCCTCTCCCACCCCCATGCTTAAATGGCAGAATGTTCCGCCTCTCCCTTATCCGCTGGGAAAATGGCTCAATATACAGGTCAAACAGCAGGGGAGATAGAGGCAACCCTCGGCTGTCCTGCAGTTCCCCCAGGGCACAAGCAGGCATCCACTTCTGTCATTACAGCTGATCGCAGCAAAATGACAGGACTGGATGCCTGCTTGTGCCCCGGGGGGACTGACATAAAAAAACAAGCACACGCCTCGCGCTGGCAGCAGGGATGAGGGAGAGAGGAGGGGGCCTGCGTGATTCCCTTGCGGGAGCTAGCCAGGAGCACCATGTGTTTGTAAGTTAATTACAAACATATGTTGCCAAAGCTTGCTCCCGCAAGGGAATCGCCGTATGTGCACGCGTTGCCATTGAAGGCAATGGAACGTTTTAGCCTGAAAAAGGCAATCGATGGCTACTGGTCTCTTTCCTATGCATTGCATGCGCGCTCTATAGGTGAGACCTAAACAGTGTTCCTTCACGTTTCTTATTCCCCGCTGAAACGCACGTTGTCAACACTAGGGTGGACAGTGCTAAGCTTAAGCTCCTAGGAGTAATAACAGTACTCACAGCTTGTCACATTGACACAGATGGTCTTCCAGCAGGTTTAGCAAGTCCTGCCAATATGCTGGATAACTCGCCTTCAGCGCTTCCAAGGCCTACTACGCAGGGTTCAACTTCACTGTAGCTGGTCAAACAGGAACTCGTCGCCAAATTGAAGTAAACTGTGAGACTGCTTCAGGAGCAATCCAAGTTATTCACATCCAGCCATATATGGGAAGCTCCCTTGCCTGTTCTGGTGTAATTGCCACCCCAGCTGGTTCCAGGATTCCAATACATCAGTTTATTCCTGGGCACCAAGGCAAGAATCACTTAGCAGCCTGACAGCTCGTATTAAAACACCAGCCAAATAGCCTTGAAGTAATTCTGGTAGTGTTGGGTTCAAGCAGTGGAACAAGACTCATGCAGCAGGGCAGGCCTCTTAGTGTTCAAGACAGGCTCTAGACACCAGGGCACTACTTTCAGGTGCAGCAAAGCAGTCTTCTTAAGTACAAAGCAGGTCACAGCAGCAAGCAGTCCTCTGAGAGTCCTTTCGCAGGTCCAGTAATGAACTGAGAGCGGATCTGAGGGACCTATTTTTATACCTGGTGTCTTTTTGAAGTAGGAAACGTTTCTGGAGATTTCCTTTGAGGTGCCTGGAATTTCCTGCCTCGCTTCCCTGGCTTCAGCCTGGCTGCAGGCACAATAGATTAGTGTAAAGTTATTATTTTTTGTGAGAGCAGGTCACAGCCTGATATGAAATTGGGGTGGGGCCTAGCTCCAAACCGCAATCCTGCCGGTGATGGCCCAACCAGGCACACCTAATCCCCCTATTGTCTGGCTGGCTAGGAGGTCTATATAAAGACCAACTGCCACCTACACCCAGTCATGGGACCCATGTACAGGCCGCAGGCACCAAATAGTTAGAACAGGAAATGTCATTTTTCAAAACAATGCCATTTTCTAAATTGTGACTTCAAATCCGACTTTACCATTCAAGAGGAGTTTAAATTACAATTTCTCAGACACAAACATGAATTTCCTACCTGCTCCCAATCAAAAGTTAGCACTTATTAAATGTAATAAGGCAACCCAATGTTATCCTATGGGAAAGGGAGGCTTACCAGTAGTGAAAAATGATTTTCTGAGTTTTTCACTACTAGCACAGATACAACTTAAAAATAAATGTCCAATCTTCTATTCACAACAAACCCTGCCCTATGGGCTGTCTAGGGTCTACCTTAGGTATGACTTATATGTAATAAAAGGGGAGTTTAAGGGTTGGCAAGGGGGTGATTTTGCCAAGTCGAATTGGCATTGTTAAACTCCATACAGGCTGCAATTGCAGAAATGGGAAATGAATTAAAGGGCTTCCTAAGTGAGTGGCCCATTAAGGGCTGCAAGCCCAATAGTAGCATTTAATTTATAGGGAAATAGTGTACAACTTTACTATGGATTTATAAGAAAATTAAATGTGCCACTCAGGTGTAAGCAGGCTTCGACAAATCATAAATATGTTACTAGACCAGCAGGTCGAGTAACTTGAATATTCTACTCGACCTAACAGTAATGTATTTGATCAATACACTGGTCTCATTCTGCCACCCTAGGCAAATATTTTATTTTGAATGAGCCACCTTTTTTTTCATTATCACATATGAGAGCACCTTCCACTATGTAAATTCAGCATTCCGGCTGTACAAACAAAACTAGTTTGATTTAATAGACCAAACATTTGCTACATGCACATTAAGATTCTAGCCTACATATAGGCTACAAGTGACCCCTGACTTGCCTCTTAGTTAATTAATAGCATTGTCATCAGGGCAGAGGCAGGAATGTTTCTCAAATCAACTTTAAAAACTCAATTTTAATAGATATGTCACTAAAGCATGAGGTTTTAGTGCACTGTCATTTACGGACAGCACATTTTCCATTGAAATGGCCAAAATAGTTCCCACTAACAACCAGTTTTACTTATAAAACAGTATAGTATATAAACAATAATCTGAGGAAATTGGGTTTCAGCAAACATATTTGGCATTTGCATATCACCAAGTAAAGTGTTATGATTTGTTTTCATACTAACAAAATATATTTTCATTACACTGAATTACAAAACAAGGGCTTTCATAACCACTGAAATTTATTTTGAAATGTTTGTACAGTTCACTTTTTAGCTATTTAAACGTTTTAGAATAAAACATTGGCCTTGCTCCTCATCAGGCCAGTGCTGCAATGTTTGACGGGCACCCTCAAGAGGTCTCTTCATCAGAGATCTTTTTCCAAAGCCGTTATGTGAGGTGCAAGTTAAGGGCCCTTTCCGTAGATTGAGGAAACGTAGGTGTCGATGTAGTCATTAGTGACAAATAAAAGCAACGCAAGTCTCAAATCAAATTTTAATCCATGAGTATGCCTGATTTATTAAAAACGTGATGTACCCAGTGGGGTCAGTGATCCTTGGTGACTTATAAGGTCAACATCTTTCATGCCATCAATTAGTCAAGATGTGATATAGGGCAAATTTTCAGGATCGTAAAAGTTATAACTAATCTACACAGTGTCTGGGACCAAGGATGCAACGAGTAGTGTCCAAACACTAAGTACCCTATAAGTGTTCCTGCAGAGTGTAAAATCACTGACCTGGGAGAGGAAGATATGAAAAGAAATCATAAAATAGCGCCTTACAGAGCAGTCTTGTATAGTACTTGTAGAGGCTTGCAATACTACCATGCGTGAAGATGTGATTTGTAACAGATAGTGATAGGAACCAAGTTAGACAAACACATGACACATACATAGAAACATATAGCTGATAGTTTTATACACTATGGTCAAAAGGGGGAAAAAATCACTCACCCAATGAGGGTGAAGTCATCACCTCCTCGTTGGGAAGTAAAATGTAAATTGAACTTTTGTAAATGAGCCCAGGGGGAGGAATAATAACCTCCATTCACATGATGGAAAGCCAAAGATCCAGTACTCATGTCATCCATCGGAGAACTTCACTAACGACCTACCCCTTCTCATGTGCCTCGGGAAAGACGGCTTGGAGATGGTTATTCGGTTTATAAACCTTCCATCCGGTCCTAATTGGTGACAGGTGGTTCAGTGGTTAATTGATGATCAAAGGTCAGCATTGATGGGATGGGGATCATAGGTGCCATCTTATAGTGGGTTATGGGCCCATGTATCACATGGATTGTTGCTAGCAATTAATGTAACAGGGTTGGAAAAAGGTTGGAGCGCTCCCATTTAATGTGGGCATGTATGCGCCTATGTGGGAATCCCAGTGTGGAAAGGCAGGCGGTACGGCGTGGTTAATTGCTGATCAGAGTCAGCAGGGGTGGGCTGGGGATCGTGGGCGTCATCATGTAGTGGGTTAGGAGCCCATGTTTCACATGGATTGTTGCTAGTAATTAAAGTAAAAGGGTTGAAAATCGGTGGAGCACTCCCATTGAAGGTGGGCGGGTATGCAGTAGAGAATTGACAGGGACAAACAGAGCTAACTCTCACTGAAATAGTGTAGTCAGTATTAATCATGCTGTGTCTTTACAGAGTCTGATTACCCACTGGGTTCTGTCCAATAGCCAGAGGTAGAACGCGTGTGTTATGGTTACTCCCATGGCAAAGCTGGAAAGTGTTACCAGTAGGGAGAACACACATTATGTGTGAAATAGCATATTGCTAGATAGAGGTTATCAAATGATTAGTGAAGACTACCAGTTGATCTCTCCCCGTGGTATATCTTCATAAAATCCTTGAATATGAATGGACAGATGGAAAATCCAGAGTTATTCCCTTTTAAAGAGTGCACCCTTTCTCAAAATGGAAGGGGCTACCAGCCCAGTCCATTGTAATTCATCAGCTGTGTGGCGAAGGTCAATAAAGTGTGTGCACATTTTAGTGCTAGTTCCTTTACACCTGATATTGCTGCAGTGCTCAGTAATGCGGGTCTTGACCGTTCTGGTGGTCCTCAGAAAGTAGGGCTCTCTGGACCACTGCCACGGTGGCTGTTTGAGGAATGTTAGTATAGAGGGACTCTACATTCGTTTACCGTTCAGGTAGTCATCCATATGTATCTTTTATCACAGGCGATTGTGATTGGGTAAATGCAGTTTTTTGTATTGCAGGTTTACTCATGGATTAAAATTTGATTTGAGACTTGTCTGGCCTTTTTTAAGTCACTAATCACTACATCGACACCTACATTTCCTCAATCTACACTAAGGGCCCTTAACTTGCACTTCACTTCACAGCTTTGGAAAAAGATCTCCGATAAAGAGCCCCCTTGAGGGTGCCCGTCAGGCATTGCAGGGCTAGCCTGATGAGGAGCAAGTCCAATGATGAAGCATGACACCCGCAATGGTGTGTGAGGGCCCCATTTCCAAAAGGGAACTACTTCCCTTGCAGTGGCTCCTTTTCTCTGACCTACTCCCCTTTGTCCTTTGTCCCCTTTAGGAACAACATACCTTTTCCTTTTTAGAATTAACAGTGGAGCATGTATGCTGGACCTTTATGCGCTCTAGGTCCCCAATTTTTTGTGATGGATTAAAATAAACCATGACATCCTACAGTCTTTCATTTCACACTTTTTGTACAGCACATTTGTCAGACAGCTCAATTTACAAAATCCTCTTACTTTGTGGTCAGAGAAAGAAAAGTAATTGTAGATGTAAACTGACTTTTGACCTCGGTCTCTGTACTAAAAATAAATGTGACAAGATGAGAACAAGATTATAAAGAATCTTTAAAGCTCCTTCCTTTTGTGAGTGAACAGAACACCTGCTGTTTCTCAGCTCGGGGCAAGCAGGCCCTAACTATAGCTCACCCTCATAAAATATGATTCGCCATAGCAAGTGGGCAAGTAAATTCGTAGAGGCCTGATAAGCCAATGGTACCATGTTTTTAGGGAGCACTTTAGCACTGGTTAGCAGTTGTAAAGTCCTATGGCCAGCAAAAACGAATTTAGAAAAGTAGGAGGGTGAAGGCAAAAGGTTTGTGGATGATCCTCCAGAGAGGGCCAAGTCCAACAGTCGGGGATTGCTTATGCCTCTAGATTACATACTAAGGGGAGCTATAGGCTACGACTATGGAAAATATAGCATCTAAGACAATCTGCCAATTACCTGATAGAATGCTTAAATGGAGACATACAGTTTGTATTTGGCGGGCTGCAAAATTACTAGGGATGGAGACAGTGAGGGCCTGATTTACATCTCTGTGGAGGGGTTACTCTGTCACAACAATGACGGATAGCCCATCCGCCGAAATATAACTCCCATTATTTCATATGGGATTTTTATTTTGGTGGACTGGATATCCGTCACTGTTATAATGGAGTAACCCCTTCGCCGCGATCAAATTCAGGCCCTGAGTCTTCATACTTATAGCAGTTGTCAAGGACTGGGTTCTGCCAGATGGTGATTCACACTAGCAGCACAGGGTAAACCCCATTAACGCCAGTCATAAGCTGACCCTTCTTTCGAACAGTAGTCACAAGCTTTGCTACCCATTCAAGGGTAGTCATAAGATGCTCACTGTGTTGAAGCCAGTCACGAGGTGTTGCTCGAGGAAAAGTTATCCACAAATGTGACCCCAGTTAAAACAGAAAGTCACTCAAATGTGAGCACCTATGAAGTTCGGGCACACATTTTGTGTTGTTCACAGTCACTCACAAGATGCCAGCTCCTACCTACCCCACAAGAAGAACATTCGGTGCTCCTGCTCTTGAAGGTATGTCACTCATTCTTGAAAACCAGTCACAAGAAACTCTTGTGAAGATCTGCAACAAAACACTGACTCTTCAAGTTCATTCTCAGAGTTCTTCTTGAGGATCAGTCACAAGGGATGCCCTCAATGTGATCAGTCATAAGACTTTCTCCCTGGAAGTAAGCCATCTTGATACCCAGTCACAAGGTTTGCCCCCTTTTGGCCAGTGTCATGTGGGACTTTAAAAGGTGCCACTGTCTACCTGATACTGCTCCATCAGCACCTCACTCCCTTAATTATACCGTATCCATAAAGTCAGCTACTGGGCGTAGGGTTGTCACCTCGTCAATTTTCTAACAGCATAACTGGTATTTTAATGTTCCTGTCAGTACAGAAATTAGGAAAATCACCTAGAGCCGGTATTGCTTCCCTTATCAGAGCATTCTTTAAACAGTAAATCTAAGAATCAGTGGTGGCTGGTACTCTAAATATTTTCTGGGGCAACGATTGACCAGCAACGACCAGGAGAAGGCCGAGATGGGATATACATCTTTATTACACACGCATCGAATCCTCACTTTCTAAATAAAACACTTAAACCAACACAATGATACACAATCCTCCGCCCTCTTGCTAAATAAGCTCCTTATTGAGAGCGAGAGCACTCCGTCCTATTGAAGGAAATGGGCCTGTTTAGGACGAAATTTATTTAAAAGTGTCCAAAGAATTAAAAAGTATTTGTGTTGGGCCCATGTGGGTGTTTTTTGCGGGAATCGCTGCATCCTAAGAGTACATGAGTTTGATTGCACTGACAGCAGGAATAAAATGTCACTGGTAAACTGGCTTTCGAGACCATCTTCTGTCCTGTGGGGGACTTGTAAGAGTCCACAAAAACACACTGCTGATTTTCTGGCAGTGGAATACATCAGATGTGAAAGAAAGTAATTCACATTGGTCTCCAGCGCAGAGTAAAAGACCAACAGAATTATTTAGCATCAGTATGCAGTCTACACAATCTGCAATAGTCGTTAGTACATCTGTCCCACTTAATAGAATACTTTAATTTATATAGTGCATACTGCACAACAGATTATTTCTTGGTGCTTAAATGTGCATAGGTGACATTCAGTACATAGAAAAACTGACCAAAGCAGAAATGTTATAAACTCGCATTGTGTTCTTGTCAAACTCCTGGAATTGTAAACAACTCAATTTATTTGACCCACTTCCACAGTGAATGTCGTTAACAGTCAGTTATGTTGATGTGTCATATGTTGATAAATTAAATTAGGTCAGTGAAAAATGATGCTTTGCTTCTACTTTTGCAGTAACGAAATCAGAGCGCTGCAGAATGTCTGCTATTCAGTACCTTGAGTATGTATTTTAAACTAGAAACTCTGCTTTGTTACAGAGATTTCATATTAAAGAAGCTGTAGTATTAGTTGAAAAAAGCAATGAGTGATATAGAAATTGCTTATGTTTTACTGGTTTTTATTTTAGTTTCTGTAGCCCCGCTATGCTCGTGTTCTCACTTTTGGTAGGAAAGCTTCGTACTTGTCTGTTTTATTTTCAGCACCTCGGTGGCTACTAGGATTCGAATACAATGGCATATTACGAGCATGTTACAAAGTGGGAAATAAAAAAATAAAAATGTACTTACCCATGTGCTGGCTCATCTTCTACGGTCTTTGTGCTTCAGTTCGTCGGTGCTGGTCTGCAGCAGTTCTCCACACCAATCCAGATGCGGCTCTTTTGACGCTGATAAAGTTAAGCAGCATTAGAGCAGCACCAGGACTGGCTGGAGCAGGCTGTCTCAACGCACCTGCACGCACTGGGGGCCTGTGCCTGCTCTCCACCCAGCTAAGATAGTTGCGTGGAGAGATTTAAAGTGCGCACCTCAGGCTGTCCGTTGCAAGACAGCCGGTCAAATTGACATGCGCACTTTAAGCTGTTGGAGTGAGCACCACTCACTTGCTGCCAGTCGGCAGCAGTGGCTTCTTCCCCAAACACGATTCGGTTGGGGAAAAGGAAAAATAAAATGGTAATAAACTCATTTTATTACCATTTTATGTTTCACTTATTTGGCACTGGCAGCAGGTGGGCGACGCTCCTCTGCCATAATAGAGAGGCCGCCACTTGTAAGAAGACATTAAGGCTGCCTTAATGACATTTGACAGATAATTAAAAATAAAGACGGAAAGTCAATATTAATAATCAATATATATTCACAACTTCATATAAAGTTCTACTTAAGAATCATGTCAGGACTTTGTAGAATAACAAAACGTGAATAGATAACTGGTATTTTTCTCTAGACTACCTCAATAAACAAAAGGCAGACATTATTCTGTTACAAAAAAACAAACTAGCTACTAAGCTAGCAGAATCTTTCTATAACAATCAATACACGCATAAAGCATTCTCGCCAGCAATTGGTAAGAAAAACTGGGTACTCACGCTTTAACTAAG
This sequence comes from Lissotriton helveticus, assembly GCF_964261635.1. Taxonomy (NCBI): domain Eukaryota; kingdom Metazoa; phylum Chordata; class Amphibia; order Caudata; family Salamandridae; genus Lissotriton; species Lissotriton helveticus. Next base: position 670,548,795 of record NC_136061.1, read on the forward strand.
AAAGCTAGGACAGTGATAGACTCATCCTCTACCGACACACAAGGCAGATGTGTGAATTCAAAACCAAAAAAACAGAACTCCACACTTTATATAGCAAATATATATGCACCCACAAATAACGAACCACAGTTCTGGGAAGATGTGACAAAACAAATCAACTCCATCTCAGACTTTGAGACACTAATTATTGCAGGGGATTTTAACCTAACTTTTGACCCTAACCTGGACAGAAAGTCCACGTGCCAATTTAAATCAAACAAATCGCATAAGGCTGTAAAAGTTCTATGTAGCAAATACAACATGACATATACATGGAGATGACATTTTCTATTCCTTCCCACACAACTCTGTCTCACGTTTTGACTATTTTCTGATCTCAGGCAACGCGACCAGTAGAATAGATGAAACAACTATAGAGCTCAGAATTACCTCTGATCCACTCCTGTGTCACTTTGACCATTACGGACTCAACACCTCCGCTTAAAGAACACATTTGGTGGTTTAATAATGACGTCCTTACCAACCCACAAACTAAATTAACAGAGGAAGCAATGACAAATCATCCAATAGAAAACAAAGAAAATTATACCTCACACTTAACCAGATGGGAGGCATGGAAATCCACCGCCAGAGGGGTAATAATTAAAATCAAGTCAAAAATGAATAAAGAAGCTAATGCTAAACTAACGAACTTAGAAAAGGGTATAGCTAATTTGGAGAAGCTACATATACAAGAGATTGACCCTCTGACCTTGAATAAAATGCTAAACAAGAAATATGAGTATAACAAAATTGTCAGTACTAAAGCAGGAGTTCGGGTAAATAAACAAAAAAGCCTGTGTCAAGGCCAGTCCAATGAAGCAGGGAAATCGTTGGCCTCATACCTCAAATTCAAAATTAAAATACAGGCCATTAATGCCATTAAAGATGAAAGCGGTTACATGCAAACCAAACCACACAAAATTGCAGACACATTCAAAAATTTCTATCAAGCTTTACGAAATAAAAAATACCTTGATGCATATCACCTAAAACTCTGACAGAATAAGAGATGAGTTTGATTAATGGGCCAACCACCCGACAAGAAAGCGACAGTGCTATTAAGAAAATCAAATCTGGGAAGGCCTCATGTCCGGATGGCTTTACTGCCACCTTTTTCAAAACCTTCGCAGACGCATTAAGACAACTGCTACTACATCTTTACGATGAATTTGCCTCCACTGGTCAGGTGTCGGGTACCCCACCCGAAGCCGTAATAACCGTAATTGCGAAAGATGAAAAAGACCCCCTTCTCATTAAAAACTATAGACCCATTTCTCTAATTAATATAGACTGTAAGCTACACGAGATGATACTAGCTTAACGGAGAGAAAAGCACATTTGTAAGCTTATCCATCCATCCCAAGTAGGATTCCTCAAACACAGATTATCAAGCGACAACACAAGGGCCTTTTGCCATGCATTTGAAAATGCAAAACTATCTAACACCCCAACAGTGGCCATTACACTCGATGCTGAAAAAGCGTTTGATAAAGTAGACTGGGTTTTCCTACGCATGACGCTAGAAATTTGTTATCTGGTCAGCCCTGTAATAAATTTGATCATGGCACTGTACAAGGAGCCTTCTGCGAAGATGAGGGAAATAGGTGAGATCTCGTCAAGCTTTTCATTCAAACAAGGAACGAGACAGGGCAAGGAACGAGACAGGGATGTCCTCTCTCACCCTCATTTATCCTACTTGTAACAGAGCCGTTTTTACAACACTTAAGAAAAAACAATGACATTGCGGGCCTAACATTTGGGGACATCGTGATTAAAGTAGCTGCTTATGCAGATGATGTCCTAGTTATCTCAGGCAATGTGGAGGTGGTGATTTCAGCACTTACGAAGTTGATACAGGAGTCTTCAGAGGTCTCAGGGTACTCATTGAACAAAGACAAAACGGAGGTTAAGCTGCTTAACAACCAAGGTAATAAGGAAATAATAGGGGAGTCAGGCTAGACCTGGCAATCAGGCACAATTAAATACTGGGTTCGGAATTTACTAACAATATTATCACCACACTAGCAGAAAATGAGAAAATCTTAAAAAAAGATCACTGATCTACTGGACGAAAGGTCTCCTAAATTTCTATCCTGCTGGGTAGTATAGAAACAATTAAAATGATGATTACCCCTATTATTAATTACCTAGTCAGCATGCTCCCGATGAGACTTTCAGAAACCTTCCTACGGAAGATAGACAAGACACTCAAAAACTTTCTTTGGCAGGGTAAGAAGTCAAGAATCTCTTTAATTAAACTTAAACAACCTAAAGACAAAGGGGGAGTGGGCCTCCCAAACTTTAAAGATGATCAAACCGCGTTCCTATGCTCACAAGGAGCGGCTTAGTTCATTGAAAACCCTGCTTATGGACCTCTATGATTAGAAGTGGATAGGAATCTAAATAAGGATATCCCACTACCAGCACTCATGACAATGACTACCTCCTCTCTTGCCCACTCAAAATACATCATACAAAACATAAGGCTCTTTTTGAATTAGAAGAACACTCAACCATCAAATTTAAAACCTCTAATATGACAACACTATGGCACAAACCCAAAATATGGATTGAAGGTCAGACACTACATTAGCAGGACTGGTCTCAAAAAGGCATTCATTTTATAAAGGATCTGTACGACAACACTTACCCAAAACCATTCTCCACACTAAGGATGGAAAAATATTTGGAATCAATAGAGCTATATAAATTCTTGAAGCTCAAAGTTCAGGTTACCAAATTATCCATAAAACTGGCACCCCCTCACTTCCCACCAAATTAGCTCAGTATAATAAACTGGGGCATAACATATCTAAGATTTACAAATCACTACTATCAGAACCTCGTAAATCCTGAAAGAAAATTAGAGGAAATGGGGAAAAGAAGGTAACGCTAGAAGGTTCAAACTTGATTGGGAGCAAATCGACAAGCCACTTTTCAGAAACAAAATCTCACCTACACTCCCCCAGACAAAGTTTATGATCATTAATAGAACATATTGGACACCCGACTGCACAAGCTCAACTGTATAGAGTCCCCCCTCAGCTGGAACTGTAATAAACAGATAGGCGACCTCGCTTACATGCTATTTTACTGCACCCTGCTCCACACATTCTGAAGTCCAAATATTTTATTGTATAAGAGACACCTTTCACATAACCCCAAATAGAAAGTTCTCCTACATTCTACTAGGACCCCTAGACCCCTTACTACAAAATGACAATGATCGTGACCTGTTAGACTTAATGCTGACTCTGGCATGCAAAATTATTTTATGTCACTGGAAGAACTACAGATACATTTCATACAAGATATGGCAGGAGTGGCTAACCTTTCTTAGAGGCGCACACAACTTAACTCTAGAATTTACTACATGGTGCTCCCCCACACTCAATTATGGAACGCCTTAGACACTTCCACCCTGTTTATACCCCAATGAACTAAAGGTGAGATACCAGTGATACTAGCCTCCCCCTCAGCGAAGGAAATCAAGATAACCAGGGTGGATTCATGTTATAAGAGACCCCCTCTAATACAACTGACTATTGTGATGTTCCAATGGCTGCTTCCTCTTCCTTTTCAGCCTTCCTTTTCTCGCCCTTGAGGCACACATGAGGAGAGTGATATCAGGATGATAGGAATGGCCGGTAGAAGCGGCAATGGTTAACTTTTAAATGGGGCGCTTATGCTGTGGCCCAGGCGTTTTCAGCAGGTGCCATTGAAATAAATGGTATGGGGCAGGGCTGGACTACATCGACGAAGTGAAGTGGGTGGCAACAACTGAAGGACTTTCTTCCTGTTTGTACTGCTGTTTAAGCCCCCTGATTGGATGTTGGAAGCTGGGGGAGTGCGCTGTGGAAGAGTTTGTCTACTAAGCTCCAATTTCATTTCGGGGATAATCAGAATTCAGCAGGTGTGCTGTATACTACGTGTTTGTGTTATTTAGGAGGGACACCGGCTCAAAGTATGTACGGCATAGCATTACGGACTATTGGCATGCTGGGGTGTAAACACTTGTTTTAAGTAGGTAGTACTGCGGGCCTTATATGATGTGAAGAGAAAGCCTTTGGCAGCGACCTCATGCTCAATTACTGTTTAAAAAGCTGATTTAGTGAGCTTTTGAACGACTAAGAGATATCATAGTTGTGCAAGGTTGAGCATGTGTTTTCCCCACAATTCGGCGTCGAGTGCTGAGAAGACGCCGAACGACTATTCTCCACCGTAACAGAACTGAAGGGAGATAGGATTACGCTCACCTATGGGGGCTGCTTCCCGTTTTTAATGTTCCTCTTGGATGGTATGAGAGGCAAAGCTACTTAAAGGCACTCAAAGCACAGTGTCTTTGGCAGTGGCATTTAATTGAGTTGACCTGAGGAAATTGCCTGATAAAAACCAAGGCAATGAAACATGTCGGCTGTAAGTAGGGTGTGAATCGATAGGTAGTATCCACATCCTCCTTTTTTATGTTTATGTGTTTACTGTTTGCAACAAAGAAAGGAACATGAGTAAAAGTTTATTGTCCTGATTGCACAGTAACTTGTATGTTAAATGTTGAATGTTGTTAGTTTTTGTCACATATAAGTTGTGTCCACTGCACCATTCACTGTCCTTTTACTTTGGGCTTAAGACACTTTTACGTTAAAGCTTGATGGCACCAATGATGAGAACAGGGCCATCCTGGTGAGTACCAACCAGGGGTCCCATTGGTGGTGCGCCCGTGAGGTGCCATCTCGCTCTTCACACATTTTTTCTGTTGTCTTCCAAGGTGATTGTTGGTCCTGTGTTGTCCTAAATGTGTAGATCAGAGTTAGGTTGCTTTTTATAAGGGCAATATACTGAGACATCTTGACAATCTCTAGAGTAAGAGATGTCCTGGGGTGATTAATGCCTAACCAGTGATGTTCACAGATCAATAGATAAACATTGCCTCGAGAACTAGGACTTGTGTTGTGTGATGGCCACCCAAACATGAGCCTGGCCCACCCAAACAGGATCCTTGGCCCTCAGCAGTAAGGGCTGGAAGGCAGGCGTGCAACGCGCAGGTCGTGTGTGTCAGCCCGGCCCGAGACAGCTCCCGGGCGCACGCACAAACAGAGTTTTAGAGATGATCGCAGCCGCACCCGAGTACTTCACAGGTCTTTAAAGACCATTAACATGTTAACAAGGCTTTGTTTATTTTTTCCCCCTTCAATGTCTGCATGGCAAAGAGATTGCTTGATTGCTAGGCAGCTCTTGCTTCGCACCGATTTTTTAAACCTTGTATGAATTTTAAAACTTGCATGTACTGTACAAATTGAAAATTGAAACTTACAAGCCAGCATTTTGCACGTGAGCACCTGAGCACTTTAGAACTGGTAGCAAAGAACGAGACTGACTGATTTTAAAAGCCAGCTTGCACCTTGTATTTTAACTGTGCTGCGCCGTGTTTTAAGAAGGTACCCTTTGTAATCATTTCCACAACGATCGAAACTTTATTTTGTTAAAATTGAATTTGTGCCCCTGATTACCTGTGGGACACCCGATCCGTCACGGCTTGTGCCGCTAGCACGGCGGGGTCCCTCCTCCCACAACAGCGCTTCCGGTAGCCCACACCGGTTAGCGATCTAGACTCCCCGGAAGGCAGTCCCGCCCACTCCTGCATATAGCGGAGTGCGTAGAGCGGACTCGCGCAGCGACGCGCAGACAGCGCGCCTAAGTTGCGCCAAAGTCAAGCCCTGCCTGTCTGCGCCTGTCCGCGCCAGGCCGGCGACAGGCCCATCCTTCTCTCTTGACCCCCGACAGTCCGTCGTCTACAAACAGGTAAAAACAATTATAAATTCTAAAATGATTACCTATAATCGTTCAGAGCTCCTGTCCCTCAACTCGACCCAGTTTACAACCGTAGAGCCTCCTAATAAACCTGGCCCCCCACCAACACGCAAACTACTGTCCTGCCTCTATGGAAACGTGAGGTCGCTCCCTAAGCATACACTGGAGATCTGGGACATACTGGATCAAGAAGCCCCGGATCTTTTCTTTATAACCGAGACCTGGCTAATGGAAACATCAGGCCCGGACATTGCGGCAGCTTTTCCCTCAGATTACAAAATAGCCAGACTTGATAGAACCGGGAAACGAGGGGGAGGGACCGCGATAATTTACAAAACGGAGATTGAAATTAACATCATCGCCACTCATCTAGACACCTGGGGAGAGTTTTTAATCTTCTCTCTCACCTTCAATAGGAAGGAGTCATGGAAAGGATCCTTGATTTACCGACCCCCTGAAACCAAAGCCAATTTTGCCACCCAACTAATTGACATCTTGGCACCCCATATATTAGCCTGTAAAAACTTCCTGCTGTTAGGCGATCTGAACCATCACATGGAAAAAAACGAGGACCCTTACACAATGGAACTAATGAACAGCATAGAGTCCCTGGATCTAAGACTTCTTGAAACCGACCCCACACACAAAGCGGGTCACACGCTAGACATTGTATGCACCAACTCTCTAGAAACACATATAAATAAACTAATTCCTGTCTTATGGTCAGACCATGTACTAATCAAATTCACTATCAAAACCAGTGAGCCTGCTCCGGTTCACCATAAAGAAAAAAAGCTGAGTCGCCCATGGAATAAGATTAACCCAGAAGCGTTCTCCAAAACCTTTGCACCCCCGAGAGTAAATGAGGACATAGAGCTAGATAAGTCGGTACTAGACTTTGATTCCGCAATCAGTAAGACTCTGCATCTCATAGCCCCTAAACGCCAAATAAATTGTCCGAAAACGAAATCGCCATGGTTCAATGATGAATTGAAAATCACTAAACAACATACTAGGAAAGCTGAACGACAATGGCGCAAATCAAAAAACACCAATGACAAAATACAATATAAAACTGCACATAAAGAATACATGAGCAAAATAGCCATTGCCAAAAAAACCTATCTTGGGGAAAAAATCAAAGCAGCCGGAAATTCACAGAAAGAACTCTATGCTATCGTAAAAGATTTCGCAAACCCCCTTGCCTGCCAAAAGGCCGCTCAGGAGTCTCAGGACTGGGCTGATAAATTAGCTACCTATTTCAAAGATAAAATAAATATAATCCATGAATCATTCCCTACAGAAACAGGCACAACAAATGAAGTATACCATGCAGACCACTCTTCCACAAACTCCATAAAGCACAACCTAGCTGACTTTGGAAGAATTTCTGAGGACGAAGTAGCTGACAAACTAAAAAAGGCTAAATCAGGATCTCCTAAAGACCCAGCGTCCGCCAAAATCTTAGCAAAACTAGCTCCTGCCCTGGCTCCCACATTAACATCTATTTTTAATGCGTCCTTAACACGAGCCACCTTCCTACTCCTTGGAAAGAAGCCATTGTGAGGCCAATCCTGAAGAAAAATAACGCAGACCCTAAGCAACCGATAAATTACTGCCCCATATCTCTATTACCACTTTTTGGTAAATTAATGGAATCCATTATTAACGCGAGGCTAGTCAAATACCTTGAAAAACATATGCTTTTGGATTCCTCGCAGTCAGGATTCAGAGCTTCCCATAGCACAGAGACTGCACTGATTGAGGTGGTTGACAACGTCCGGCTGGCACTGGACTCCAAACAGTCGGCTATCCTCATCCTGCTAGATCTCTCCGCGGCCTTCGACACCATATCCCACGAAGTCCTATTAAAGCGACTGGCAGGGATAGGTGTCGAAGGCCAAGCCCTAGGTTGGATACAGAGCTATCTTGCAGGACGTAACTCTAGGGTCAAATCAGGACCTTTTTCATCAAGGGCGAACGATAAGGGAGTGCCACAGGGCTCAATTCTAAGCCCGACCTTATTCAACGTTTACTTATCACCATTGGCCAAAATAATTAGGGACTTCGGCTTCGACACAGTGTTGTACGCCGACGATACTCAAATCCTCATTACCCTTGGCCCAGAGCCATTAGAGACATGAGTGAGATTCAGGAATTGCATGCTTGAGATAAAGGGCTGGATGACCAACAATTTCCTGATGCTCAATGCAGGCAAATCCGAAATAATGCTTTTTGGCGCTGCCAAATCCATCTGGTCTCAAGAGTGGTGGACACAGGAACTCGGACCCTGTCCACCTCCGAAAAGCACTGTTCGGAATTTGGGTTTCACCCTAGATGACAAGCTGACCATGGCACCCCACATAGACAAAGTAGTTCACACCTGCATAGGTCTTATGAGAAGCCTGAGGAAAATATTCAAATGGTTAGCCTTGCTTTACCGTAAACCACTGATACAAGGCCTAATCACCAGCCGCCTAGATTATGGCAATGCACTTCTGGCTGATGCGAATGAAGGCGCATTAACTAAACTGCAGACACTCCAAAATGCAGCGGCCAGACTGACTCTCGACCTGCCCCCACGCACTCCCTCTGCCCCGTGCCTGAAGAAACTGCACTGGCTTCCAGTCAGAAAACGCATTAGGTTCAAGATCTGTTGCCTAGTGCATAAATCAATAAATGGACAAGGCCCCAAATATCTAAAAAACAGACTTCAGGGATACTGCCCGGAAAGGACACTGCACTCCTCAAATAAAAATCTCCTAAAAATACCAAGAGTTCGAACGGTTAGAAATGGAGATAGGAGTTTCTCGAAGGTTGGCCCTACGGCATGGAACTCCCTGCCTACAGCCTTAAGATCTAACCAGAATCATAAAATCTTCCGGAGAGAACTTAAAACCCTACTATTCAAGGCAATGACATAATTTCCCTTCTTCTTGCATCTTCCAAACCCTCTGTCAGCGCTGTTAGACCGAATGGTGATATGTGCGCTTTATAAAAATAAATACAAATACAAATACATGGCGAAAGACGACAAATCCTTTCTTTGACACTGGTAACCTTTGGTAACCTTTGCCTACTGTCCTTCTGCATTGATATTTCTTTTTCTACGCAGTTGCAGCCAGGAGAAAAGAAGTTTGTTTATTCCTTGTCACCTTTCCTAATCTCTTATCACATCAGGCTGTGTCACAAAGTTTGACTAATGGAGTAGGTAAGAGAATGTGTTACTACATTTTTTTTTTTTTTAATCTGCACAGGCCCAGCAGGACACATACTTCGTGTGTGCTTCATTTAAACAGTTTTTATCATTATCATAGCCAATGCAGGACAACAATAAGGCAATACAAAATACCCAGATAAAGCTGGTGATTAATGATCCTGCTGGAGAGCAATCATTTGTCTGTTAGTAGTTTTTAAATGCAGATGAACTGTTTTTTATGTGGATAGCTCAGTGGGTTACTGCCATTGTCACTGAGATCCTTGTATTACTTGCAGTTCAGAAGTTTCAATCGTATCATTGAACAGTGACATATGAACTGTCATCGAAGAGCTGCCTACAAACATGAATGGTATAGTTAGAACTTTGCTTTTTTTGTTTTGTGATACAGTTAGAACTTCCCCTGTCTTTCATTATTCTAATATTGCTAAAATGCGTATGTTTGGGCAGAAATACATTTTTATCAGTAAAGCTGACCCCCATGGAATACTCTTTAAATCCTAAGGTTGTGTTTCCCCATACCAAACCCTTTTAAAAAAATACTGTCCACCAGCATGGAATGACATGTGATTCATATACCTTTTAATCCTCGTTGGCTTATGTGACATTCCCTATAGTCTGATTTACATACGTGTGTGTGTGGTGTAAAGTACTGACACACACTACACTGATATGAGTAGCGCTATACAACAAATGAAATGCATATGAGAGAGGGGCTACGTAAAGATGAGGGGCACTGTTGGAGGGTGGCAGTGAGGGAATCCGAGGAGGTGGTAGTGGGAGGGTCTATGGAGCTATGAGGGGCACTGGTGAAGGATGACAGTGAGGGAATACGAGGAAGAGGTCATGGGGTGGAGGGGAGCTAGGGAGAGATGAGGGGCACTGGTGGAGGGTGGTAGTGAGGGAGTCAGACGAGGGGGTCATGAGGGGGAAGGGCTACAGAGAGATAAGGGGTACTGGTCTCCGAGGAGGAGGTCATGAGGGGGAGGGGCTATGGGGATATGAGGGGCACTTGTGGCGTGAGGCAGTGAGGAAATCCGTGGAGGAGGTCAATAGGGGGGTCATGGAGGGATGTGGGGCACTGTTGGAAGGTGTTAGTAAAAGGTATTTACGGAGAAAGAGGTATTGGTGTGGCGCCAAAAAAGACTTTAGCATCAGCGCTGGAGCCAGCCCTGTTATGGCCTTTCTGTTTTTGTTTATTTAATTAGCAGTCGGGTCATAAGGGCTACTGTGGAACATACTTTAAAGTGAGTGCTAATTATATGTACTGCTATATTCAATGTTTTAAGTTTGAAGGTGATTTCTCTAATGTTTTACCGGGAAAAATGAAAGTGGAGCCCGATGGTGCCTGATATGGGGCTGAGGCCTAAGGTCAGCTGTGGGATAAGGTGCATTGGAGAGGAGTGGGTATAATCAAGCCTGTAAGGGAGTGTGTTGCAGAGTCCAGGGTCAGGTGGAGGTAGTAATGAAGAGGGATTCTTCCTGAAGGCTCGCAGAGAGAGAGCCCGAGAAGTGTCACTTGCCTGATACTCCCACCTCAGAAACCTCCTCTTCCCATCAAAGGAACATTACATGGGAAAAACGCTTTTTGAGAGTGATAACATTTAGAAAGAGATTTGGAAAAGAGTGCGTTTTACTGAGCCTTGTAAGACTAAGAAGATATAAAGGAGGGCCTTGAAGCAGGCCTGCCCAGAAATATATGCGACAAATCGAGCCCCAGTGGCCCACCCAAATGCACCCTTGGCCCATCCAAATAAAAATTCCTGGAGCCGGGCCTGTTGTCCACGACTTTCATATCTACCCCCCCCCCCCCCACACACACCCCTCACCACTTTCAAATGTCACCAGCTGCCACCGGTAAATAGGAAGCACTTTAAATGTGTTTTCAGAGCTGCGTTAATAATCCCTAATAATAACTGAGATCAACGGAGATGAAAATTCATGTTACAAATAAATAATACATACAGTTTGGTTTAAAGTCCTGTTGTGTAGTAAGTTTCGCCCTCTGGAGGCTCTTAAAATAGCAACAAATGGCCGGTATTTTTCCTCTTGGAAAGGTGTCATTCCTTAGCGTGGCGACCTGGAAAATACACGATGTACTTTCCACACAACATGCTTTTGGTGCACGCGCTTCTCCTTATTCTTGAAGCGTCATCACGTGGCCAGGATTTCCGTGTATCCAAGGGAAGCAATGTTTCATACTGTGCCAAGCCGTGAGCGCGTGAGGCTGCCTGCGTCGGCCCAGGGGTGCCTTGCAGTGGGTCGATAGCTAAGGAGAGAGAGCGCGAGCGCGCGTCTGGTGTGCGGTGGTCCGCAGACGCAGCCACCGGCCCGCTCTATGCGTGTAATTATAACTAGTTTTTATAGTGCATGTGAAAGTGCGCGTGGTATCAAAGCACCGCAGACACCCGCGTAGCTAGGGGGGGGGCGAGGGGGGCGAGGGGGGCGGACCGCCCCAGGCGGCACTGTTCTGGGGGCGGCGTGCAGGCGGCACTGGTGGCCGGTTTCGGCGGCCTTTATAATTAATTTGGGGGCACTCAGGGAGTGTCCCCAAATAAATTATAAAGGCCGCCGCAATAGACCACCAGTGCTGCGCGCGTGCCCTCTTTTGAAGTGAAAGCAACCTCACCGGTAGGCGGGTCAGTCACTCACTGACTACAGCTACGCCTGACGTCACCGGGCCGAGGTGCGCAAGACCGTCGCAGCCAGAGCCAAATGAAAATGTGAGGCGTGTGCATGATCTCTGCAGAACACCAACGTAGTTCAGATTCCGGTGAGCCTGTTATATTTTCTTTTACAAATCCGATGTAATATCTCTGAAATAGCCAGGGCTGACACTGACTCGTGACACACACATCTCTAGGCGGGCCAGCCCTGCTGCCCGTGGCATAGTTTAACTGTTTTTTGGGAGCGCGCCGCCCCACGTGCATTGGCCAAGCTGCTGCAGAGTGGTGGTGCGGCCTCAGCAGGCTTTGGAGTTTGTTCAATATGCAGTTCATTTCTGATGCAGCTATTACTAGAACTTTTGTGCGTCGTTGGCCACTATATCTTCTTGAGCAGTCCATCTTAGCGTAAATTCGAGCTAAAGATATTTATTGTTTTTAAAGAAGGCTTTCTTTGTTATATCAGAAAGCTCCTTTAAAGTAGTTCCAAACCTGCTTTCTGTAGATGTTCCACGGGTACCGCCAGGCCCCACGTGGAAACACTTGGTTGGGGGAGGAGACGTGTCCAGTGGGCCCAGGCTGTAGCAGGATGTTCAATTTACTGCGCGCCAGTTAGACAGAGATCTCTTTCTTACTTGTAGTTCAGCCGCACCTGGAGCTGAGGTCGGGGTGCTGATTATTTAAAAATTAAATATTAGCTTTAAAAGCACCTGCTGCAGAGTTTGACTTTCTCGTTGCACAAATGAGTGTGATTTCCGATTTTTGTCTGTTTCCATGGACTTCATTGCATAATTTTGGTTGCAAGAAAGAATCCCTTTAAATGTCACACATTTATTCACTGAATGTCTCTCATACATCCACTGAATCTATAAAAATTTCACACATAGGCAATTTGAAACATTAGCAGATGTGCTTAAATGGGTGTCATTTCTAATATTTATATGTTTCCGGTGTCTTCATTGCTTGATTTGATTGCTCTAAAGTGCCACTCATATTTGTGGAAATGCCACTCATAATCACACTAAAATTATGAAAATGTCACACATAGCATTCTGAAACCTTGGCAGCTATGGTGGTATTCTTGGACTAGGCCTGAGCAAGCCGGCTGCTGGATGAGGTCGAGGATCGGTAGCATTAGGGCGACTAGTGGGCTCTTCATCCTCTGTGAGAGTACAGCAGAGAGAGAAGAGGGACAGATGGCATATCAAGCAGTCAAAGCCTTCCCAACCGTGGCAGAAGACTGGCGGGAAGGTGGGGGCGGGGGTGCGCCGCCGCCACTCCCACCATTCCCTAGTTCAGATTTGACTAACTCTTCCTTCCTTTATGCCCGGCCTGCTGTTAGCTGTACATCCGGTGCCAGCTGAGGCCCTCCACGTGCACAAACCATGAGCTGAACATTGCAGGCATTGCTCTGCAACTGCAGAAACGTAGACATGGCCGACGGTTGTACAGTGGAGTGTCGGAGAACATTCCATAAAGTATAGAACCCTGCGAATGCTGGTAATTTCTACATTTTTATTTCTTTGTTTAAAATTTTATACCACACGCAGACGACAAAGTACTCTACAGTTTTTTCTTTTACAAAAAAAAATGTGAAAAATGATTTTGAATAATAATTATACATATTTACAAAGAAATGTTCAGGATGACGTCAGAGCATTTTCAGAGATTTAATAACCAAGAGAAATAACCAAGGATTGGGAACACCCAGTGGTGCTCGAATAATTTGCAGAGTGGTGTTGCTGCCATCAATGCTTCATCACTGAACTCACAATGTTGCAGATATATCATTAAAGCAGATAAAACTAATATAGCACACAAGCGATGTGTGGAAATCGGGTGTCGATCAATCACACAAACAGGATTTGTATAGCGCTACTTATCACCTGTGAGGGTCTCTAGGCACTGTGGGGTAGGGGCGGTGCTGCTGATGAGGGACGTTAATTGAATAACCATGTGTTTAGGCCCTTCCTGAAATCCTGCAGGGTGGCAGTCTGTGTTCTTCTTTGTACTGCCGGTCACCGTTGTATTAAACTGTGTAGCCTTGGACCGTGTCATGTATGTGCATGTAACTTGCATGATCGAGGTAACTATTAGCGGCGATACTATGTGTCTCTCGGTCCTTTTTCCCCAGCACCCCTCCACCCCCCTCACCACTCTCCCCAGGGGCGGCAATCTGAGGGATTCATGCGGCTTCTCGTGGCCCCAACACTTGCTGGCAAACATACACGTCACAGACAAGGAGTTGAGCCTCTCGGGGCTCTTTGTTATGGTAGAGGGTCATTCGCTGACGTTTTTTGTGCTGTAAGTAAGAACTGTTAGTCAAGCAATTGTGCAGTGAGTATCGTTGGTTAGATCTCAGATTAATTTCTATCGATTAAAAAGGCATGTTTTCAATATTTACCTGAATAAAAGGAAGGGATATTTACCGCGTAAATAAAAGGGGACGGCATTCCACATTTTTGCGGCTGGAATGAAGAAGCTTTATATCCACAAATAGAAGTCAGTGCCCTAGTAATTTGAGGCAGGAACTTTTGTTTGGTTCGGTATTGTTTGTCTCAGGGGTCTCCAACATTCTCTCATTCTTTTCCTCATCTTTTTTGTGGAGTTTTGTATTGCACGAACTAGACTCGAAGGTATCAGAGCACCTTACATGAGCACCAGTTGCGTTACAGACAGACACATTCATTTTTGTTTGGCACGGGGAGATTAGGGGATTTGCCCAGAATCACAGGATGTCGCCGTGACTGGAACCCGGTTCCCCAGCTTCGAGGTCAACCGCCCTAGCTGTTAGGGCACATCCTCTCCCTTTAATAGCTACTTATTTATGTTCTGTGAAAGTCAACCGCCCTTGCCGTTAGGCCTCATTCTCTCCCTTTAAGAGCCACTTATTTATGTACAGTGAAAATCATATCGGGTTACTAATAAGAGTGTTGTAATAGTGACCACCTCAGCCAAGATTACATTAGCAGACACTCTATGCCAGATCACCCTCAGTGATCACCTCAGTGCATCAGGCATTCTGCCAGCAGTGTTGTAAAAAAAGAAAGGCATTGTCTATTTAGACGGGTAACACATTACAGCCATAGCTGTAATGCTCCTGGCGGCAAAGCAATGTTAGTAATATGTCTCTCCGAACACCACATGATTTATCACTCATATACCAGCTTTAAATATATTTTGGAAACCCTACCAATTTTCACCAAACATCGGCTTGTGACTTCTAAAAAGACATATATTTTCGTCTTGAATACACACTTTTAATTTCGGTATACATTTAATAACTCAGCTAAGCAAAAGCTTCAAATGTAGTAGGCTGGGCTGCACTCAGGAGAGTTACTTACATGTACAATAGCTCACGAGCTGCTTGTTGGAGAAGCCTGGGCTGACTGGTTTTTACCATATGCAGTTTTGGGAATGAAATTCAGGTTTGTTTGTATAGAGTGATTTGCGGAGAACAGTCATTGATTTAAAAACAATCCACCTCTTCACTAAAGGCCAATGTAGTTTCTTAATGGTTTGCAAAATTAGTTCATATATCTTTAACTTGCCTAGGAGAAGTGTGGTTGCCTTTTGTGTTAGTTGGATGTGAGAAATCATTTTCCTTGGAGACTCTAAAAGTATGGCATTGCCAGTGTCTGTTTTTGAGTGTATCAGCACATTTGCACAGGGATCCTTAAGTGCTATTCAAGAAATAGCATAACAGAACATAACTTTTAAAGATTACAAAACATGTTTTGGTCATTGTTGAGACATAAATCACAAGAGCCAAGTAAGAATCAATGTAATCCAAGGTGTGCAAGCTTGTAGTTGCAATGGTCGATGCAAGTCGTTTAGGGGTATTTATGTATTTTTAGAGATATTAAAAGTGTGTTTCTGTTTGTGCTTTTCATTAGAGGCACTTGGAGGTGCTTCATAGCTTCATAGGAGTGCAGCCAGGCAATGCTCTGGGAGGAAGGCCCTAGCTCCTGGTAACTTATTGGGCCAGCTTCATGGCGTTAGCTGGACCTTTCCACAGAGGCTTTGCTTATGTGGGGCCTCCTTGTTCACGATGCTGCTGCTTGATCCAGTAGCAGGGCATTTGATGGAGATTGTCAGCTTCTCTAGATCCTTTCCCCTGAGGCCATAGATGTAGCGGGCTGATGCTGACACACAGGCAGCTTTGGGCAACAAACTGATCCTTCTTTGGTGTTGAGATCATGGCAGCGGCCTCCGAGGGGCACAGAGGTACAGTGATTGCACCATTGTGGTGGAAACAGTCTCTGATGACAGGACCAGTAAGGGTGAAATTCTGTTTATTTCATCAAGTTCAAAGAGCGCAATGACAAGAATCTCATTGCACTGGATTCAGATCTTTAACTGCCAACATGAAAGATCTGTTTCATGTAACGAGAATGCCTGTCAATAAGCATGCAATATACTAACAACAAAGCATTCTGCACATTCACAATACAACAGTTCCCGTCCTTAGAGAACGAACAAAAAGACAAAACTAATAAAACAGTTATCCAGACCCAAAAAAACATCAAACTAACGATCAAAATCATTTAAATATGCAGATTTCTCAGAAACTTGACCATGTCTTGGGATGACACCAGGTTGACTGCTTGTATCTCCATATTTGAAAGCATCACTAATATTCCTTGTAGCTTCTTCATGAGAACTATATGTCACAGACCCAAGCATAGCTATCTCACTCAGCCACCCCTGGATTGGTACCTCCACCAATAGCACCTTCGGTTGCAGAGACAGAAGTGTGACCCAAAAATAGACCCCCCTGTGTATGTAAATTCTCTTCCTACACCAACCTCTGAAATTTATTTATGGTATCAAATTACTTTTTGCGGACCAGCGACCATCAGCTAATCTAACGGCTGTACGAAAAAGTTGTGCAATCAGCTAAAATGAAAATCAGTCTTGAATCTCTTATTTCTCATATTTTTTAACATCACCCAAGATCCAACTGATAGCATCTTGTTAAATAGCTTATAAGGATTGTCATGCTCACGCTTCATTTTCTCTTGTAGACATTTCACTCTACTTCTGAGTTTATCCATATCAACTTTTTCATCAGCCTTTTAACAATCGCAATTCTTCTCAATTAACCACCTAGAGCTACATTTGAACATGGTTTCCTATCCCTTATCAATGCAAAATGAGAAACTTATGTTACTGTGTGTGTAGTGTTATGATAAACCCTCACTTTTTTTGGGACAAATTAAACAGCATCAAGACAACAAGTGGGAGCTGTATGAAAACCTTCTTTGAGTAAACCATTCACCCTCTCCACAGGTCCATTAGATTGTGCATTGTAAAAAGCCACAGTATAAGCCAGTTATACTCAATGTGTGGCCCTCCTGACCTTCACATGCAGCCACTCGGTCAACAATAGTACTGGGCTGCTGTTTACTCTAATCAGCCCTAACATTAAAAAGATGTTAAATAAACAGACAAACTTTTGTTTTCAGATTTATAGAAGTTAAAGTAATAAGGTAACTAAGGTTTCCTGCACCACTTAACTTTAGGAACACTTTCATTTTTAAAGACCTCTTCCAACAAACGTAGGAAATTCAAAAAGTACCTTTCATTAACATGCAGAACCGTTTCACCTTAGTACATCAGATTATATCAGTGCATCTAGAAGTGTTTTTTAAGTGATATTTTTCTAACAAGAATTTAGGAAACATACATGCTTCCATCCACCCACGCTGACAATAATTGCAATAGTGAAATAAGAGGCAAGTAACCTGTTATGTGCGCTGAGTGACCTAGGTTGCAATTATACATGGACAACATCATAGTTTAATATATCATACGCAGAAGGTTTCGTAGAGTGCACACCCTGAGGCCATGTATTTTAAGGTATTCTTATATGTAATCATGAATAAAAAAGAAGAAAAGGGAAATAAAACAATTGACGAGAATCACACAATTTGATCAAGTGGGGAATCTGGATTGAGCCCAGGTTTTCCGGTTTCATGTTGTGCAATTAAGCCACTAGGATGTACATGCTTCACTTACCCATAATCCACCTTTAAGTCTCCCTCCCCTGACTACCACCCTGCTGGCATCATTGCAGCCCTTGGTCACGAACTGGCCAAAATCATCAGGGATGCAACATATTGATCGTTAGTTTCAGATAAGGATTGTTTCATCAAATAGAAATTGAAATGCTCCACAATTATGCTTTGTTCTTCTGAAGAATGAAGGGAAAATCTTTTCCCACCTTAGTGTATACATTCCATCCATCAGTGTCCCCGGCCTCAACACTTGGTGAAGTCTGTAAAATAGGTGAATGGTCGAAAATGTTTTGTTTCTGCATCTAGGCCGTTAAATAGCTATGCTGCCTTCCTAGCAGTTAACTGTGTCAATAGCAACCAAGTAGTTTTCAAAAACACGAAACCAATGTTTCCACTTTTGTACAGGATTTCCAGGGATGGGAAGAAAATGTGGTGGTTATTGTACCCTCCCTCCAGTAGTTATAGTAAACAGCACAAAGCAAATAAAACAGTATCAGGCACTGTTCTGATGCTTAAAGTCAACATGATCCATCAGATTTCACAAGGACATCAATGGAAACATAAAGAACAAAAAAATAAAGAAATACATGGTTATTTACTTATTTTCGCTACTTTTTTATTTACTATTTCTTAAATCTGGAGCGCCAACTTCAAAGTGCAAAAACGCTTCCACACAGCCAGGATGTCTTGTACAAACACCTAATGCAATGCAGTGAGGTGCTGCTAGACTTTCAAGATGGGTTCCGGTATGTAGGTGCCTATATCAAAGCTCAGAAGTATGCAACAACTAGCACATCAAGTGTTGTACAATACTGACTCCAATATGGCTTCCCGTTTTGATGTTGTTACTTAACCAGACGAGCCAGCGTACACAACTGGACTGCCAACTTTTACTTTTGTTGTCTCTCCAATATGGCCTCCTTCCACAAATGAGCATTGTAACATACACTTCACAGACGAGGGACACCACAATCCACCTTCTAAAGCAGTTCTCCCATTCCCCAAATCTATCAGTATACAAAGTGTTCCTCCTCAAACAATCTGCTTAACATACACACAGAAGTGTGTGTGGTAATACCTCATGCTGACCAGGCAGAAAATTATGTGATCATGCTATCTTGACAGCGACTGGTGGGCTTCCCAATCAGTGGGTTAAAATCGCCGCCAAATATATGGTGGAATCAATCTCTTGAGTATGACTGACAACAGTACCAGTAAGACTGAAATTATATTTATTTCATCGAGTTCAAAGATCCCACCAACAAGCATTTCTTTGCACCAGATTTAAATCAAGTGCCAACATGGAAGATACGAATCTAGATAGAGAATGCATGCCAATAAGCATGCCATATACTAACAGCAAAGCATTCTAAACATTCACAATACACAGCCATCTCAAATGAGAACGTACATCCTTGTACATGCAATAGAGAGTTCAAATACTGGCTGTACCCCCGGCCAATTCACTGCAGATAATTAGATGGTAATACAGGCTCTTGCCTTGTCATACATTTTTATCATGAATGTCACTCAATCAAACTCTACCCACACACTACAGTGCATCAGTAGATTCAATCAGCTCCTAGCCCGTGATGCGGAGTTTTATACAAGATGCACTGAACACGTTAGGAAGCATTATTAGCTGCTGGGGACATCAGCTATCTTGGCAGCAGTAGTGCAACTCTTCATGATTCACAGTGGGGACCACATCCAGAAATAATCGCCACTCATCTTTGCTTATTCTAACACAACACCTCTCCAGAAACTCATATATTTCTCTTCAACCTCCCCCGCCCTTCCCCACCCTCAATCACTGGTTGTCACGGACACCTAATTTACAGAGTTGGGTGCTTCACAGAACATCCCAGGGGGTTGGTCTTTTTGGGTACATTTGTGGCGATGCAAAAAGATAGTCCTCAAAGCTTTGAGGGCAGGGGGGAGTCACAAGTGTTAAAATGCAATAGAACTGTAATGAAAAAAACATTATTTAAGACTGTTGGTAAAAGGCAACACGGTTGTCAACTAATCACTTATACATATACTTTGAAAACACATTGCAATCTACTTGGAACAATCCAGAAGGTTTTGGAACAATCCAGACAGTACAGGAACAAACCAGAAGGTTCTGGAACAATCCAGTAAATTGACATTGACATTGACACCACATAGCAATCCATCTGGAAGAAGCAGAATGTTCCAGAACAAGCCAGAAAGTTCTGAAAACAGACATATGATGGTGACAACCAACTTTGATTTCAAGAGGGTATAAATACCACTCCCTTGGACCACACCCTTTATTAGACAACCAAGGTTCCATTGAAGACATCACCAGTGTTTCTCCTCTGACCTAGCTTCCCTGCGCATCTTGAAAATCATCTTCCTCTGTGAACCTTGCGCTTCCTGGAGAGAGTTCTCGATAATCTGCAAGAGAGAAGAGAGACAAGAGAAAATTAAGTGTATTTGCTGTTTACCTCATTCATGCACACATGCAAGTCAGGAATTTGAGACAATGGAATGGTCATTGAGCATCAGTAAAAGAACATGACAGACAAAATGCAAGATACTTGATTAATTACATGGTACTTAATTATTTTTCGGTGAATCGCAGAATCTGTGCTCACCAGAGAGAGACAATATTAATGATTGAAACTGTAAATAAAAAGCTGTTAAGGGTTGTTTTTAGAAAAAATGAAATATTTATTCTCCTTGTTCAGGCACTCGCACACTGAGAGGCAGATGGCAGACAAACCTGAGGGATGATACAAGAAAGCTGTCATACAATCAGCATTTTCCCTTGAATGAGTGTTGTGCTCAATTCGCTTGGTGAGCATCAGGAGTGTGGAACGACAGGCATTGTGCAGGGCTCCTGCTGGGTTGATTATCACAGCTTAGTTACTCTCTTTTCGGTAATTGAGGTATCTTACAGATAGACTAGCACACGTTGAACTTCCCGCACGTTGATCTTCCCACCTGAGCGATGGACACCAACCGATTTTTAAAAGATAATCTCAAGGTAGGACAATGGGCGTAATCATCATGCCACATTGACGTGGCATTGAAGAAAATACACATGCATAATTAGATGAAAACCCTTTTGGGTACTAGTTCCAGAAACAAAATAAAGGTACCCCACATCATTTTGTCCACTGAGATGGAACAAAATGGCGGGGGAGAGATAGGAACCTCTGTCAAGGGAGAAAATAAATCTAGGGGTTCATCAAGACAGTGTCATAATGTTAGAAAGTTGATTATTATTAGTGGCAGATACAAATTTACCACTGGTAATAATACCACTAGCACAATATAGGGCTCAGAATAGGTCTTGGAAAATGATTCTTATGTTCAACCATTGGTAGCCATTGGTAGCCACTGTGACCCAAAAAACACAATTTTAAAACACCAATTCAGTAAATAGTTAAGACACAAGACAATAAAATTCTAACATCAATTTATAAAAATAGGAAATATTTTTATCTTTAAAATTACACCTAAACTACATAAATCCACTGTAGGGAACCAGAGATATGAATTTGTAAATATTAAACACTTTCTAGTGCTTAGAAACCAATAGTGCCACGTTTGGACAGTTGGTTGCCCCTGACAGGGACAAATTCCCAATTAGCAGCTTTTCTGGAGGATTTCTCACCAGAAGTCGTGCAGCCTTCTCCAGCAGGCCGGATTCAGTGAGGGTTCAAAGGATTGCCCTTCTGTGTGAGTCAGTTCACCCTCTGGAGCGTTTTTAAAAAAGTTCACCAAACTTTCCCAAACGTCTGGAACTTCTTCCTGAAGTTCCTCTTGGGAGTCCAAAGTGTCCAAAACACAATCCAAGGGTCCGGAGTCTCCAAGATGGTCCTTAGAAGGTTGGGACCACAATTTCCACAATGCACCTTAAAGTCCACTGGATACACTCCAGGCAGTGGACTCTTGGTGGAGTGGATGCAGGTGAGCTCTTTTAACCTGTAGTTTGAAGGGAGTCTACTCTTTAGTCCTTTTGAAGCAAGGTATTCCACAGGGCTGTAGTTTCAGATTGTGCAGCCAGCACAATTAGTCAGAGTGCAGGGCCTGGTTGGTGCACATCAAACTTCTTAGCCTGGATCCTTCGTCTTTCTTGAGTTTCAGCTGCAGATCTGAAAGGCACTGACCCTCTCAGTGTTCTCTGGAGTCAAGCAGGAGGGCACTCCTATCCAGTAAGGTGCAGGGCAACACCCCAGAGAATGACCACATCCTCTAAAGTGTGGCACAATTATATCCCAGAAAGCACTATTTCTCCAAAATCCAAACTGTCAGAATTTACAGCAGGGACAGAAGAGCTGGCTAAACACATCTCTAGGATGGCTAATCTCCATAGTCTCTTCCTCTTGGATTAGTTCATTCCTTCCTTAAGCCTAGCATCTGGCTGGGTTCAAAGAGGAGAGTTGTAAATGAAACGGGTGTCCTCTGCATGTCTCCTCCTTCCATTGAAGGAAATTGTTTACAACCTCTACCCCTGCTTCAGCATTCCTGTGTAGCAGAACCCTGCCCTCCTAGAAGAGCTGGCTAACCCCAGGGGCTCTTTATCACCTCATCAAAAGAGCATGGCTAATCCATTTAACGCTGACCATTCTGTGAAGACCACTGGAAGGCTGAATTTTGGCTTACAGACAAGAAAGTCTTATAACTTCCTGTCTGTACATTTTAGGCGAAATTCAAAAACACAATACTGTTGGATTTATCAATACCATTTTAGGAAGTCCTTAAATGCTTTTTTTATGATTCTCCTAGATCGAATTATTAGTTAATAACTTCTTGTCAAGGTAACCTATGTGGTTGGGGATTTCCAACAGGGAAAATGACTTGGGCCATCACCAGGGCTTATAAATACATGTTTTATAGGAACCCTACCTGTATCTACAGGATCCCCACCCCTGGAACACATAGGTGAGACTTTAGTGGTTTTGAATATGTAAAGATATTGCAGATCCTCCTTCCCAGTGCTCCTAGCACAAAAGTTGATTCTGTGAAGCACTTTACCACAATGTGGGGAGTGGAATGTGCAATTTCACTTAACCCAGGGCATCTAAAACTCATTTTACAATGATCCGCCTTATAAGTACTGACCCCTAACCCAGGGACACCTAGGGGACATCCTGAGGGTACCTCATATAGGTCAAACATTGTAGTTTATTAATTTTTAAGTGCCCCAAACACCAAAGGTTTGCCCCAATTTGCGTTTTAAAAGCAGTCCTGCAACATAGGGCTGCTTTTCCACTGACCTCAGGCTCCAACAGTGCTTGCATGCGAGTGCAGAAAAGGCGGCTGGCCTCTAAACTGCCCTGCCGTATTATATACTAGGGACTTAAAGGTAGTTTCAGACATCCCTCTGCCCTATTATGTACTAGGGCCTTATAGGGGAGGTCATGCCAATCCTAGGGGGTACCCTAACCCATAATGTACCCTAATGTATGTAGGTGTTTTCACTGTATTCTTCAGCATAGCACAAGCCCTGGGCCTGGTTAGGCAGATACCAGGGTTTGTCAGACTCAGTTACCACCAGTACCAGTCAGCAAAAAGTTGAGAGGTGCCCCGGGCACATGATTACTTTGCAATACATACATTCTACAAAGTAAGGAGAACCCAGATCTTATAATATGGAGGTCTCTGAAAACCCAATGGAAATAAATGGGAAGGTATCTAATGATCCCAATCTCAGATGGCTCAGACAGGTTGAATGACATGAATGTACGATAGATCTCATCCTTAACTAAAAAAAAGAGAGATAAGAGTAACTTAGAAAGCAAACTAAAGGAGGGCCTCAACTTACAGAGATGAAAAATATATCAGGTGATTGCTTTTTTCCCATGGTAACATTTCATCATTCAGACCATGGTCAAATGTTAAACTCTGATTCCTGTCGAGCAATCAAAAAGCAGTTGCTGTAAATCTCAGCAACAACAGAACAATTATAAGACCAATAGAAGCACCCGGATCAATGTCCATATAGGGGCTTTCATGCACCAGATTCAAAGTACATCAATCCAAAGTATAATAGAAACGTCAATCCAAAGTTCTGTTCTGTCTCACGAGTTCTTTATTCACTCGAAGAGTTCCCAGGTTCCACGTTAACAAATTTCAAAGCAAAAAGTTCAAGAATTCACAACTTCCAATATGCATCAGCACCAGCCAACACGTGTTTCGTTGGGCAATTATCTATGCCAACCAACTTCATCAGGGCTGCAAGCCAAAATAATATAGTATGATAATCGAGTATATATTCCAAGATATAAATGCAATTTAAGAGGTGTTAAGTCAGGTTACAAAAGTTCACCACCTAGGTGAAAGCATAAACACAGCACCCTTTTAATAGTGACACATCTACTGTACATTGAGTGGATCCCAGTGAAAGAAACATAACATACAGAAAAAACATTCTGTCCTTGTGCCAAATTCATTCCGCCTAATTTTATTACCTTTTTCATTAATATTTGTCCGTTATTCTCTAGCAGGTTCGAGCTCTAATTTGGCTCTGCAAACAACAATTCCTGGAATGACATAGGGAGGCTCTGAGCAATGTCACCACAATTATCAGGGACCACATTACTTCGGTCCAAATACATCAGATAGGCCATACACGACCCTTAGAGATTATATACCAAAATTGATCTTAAAATCTAAAATTAAATTCACAACTTCTAAACACGATAAGTATCAAAGTGTACCTCTCTCCGTTCTCACTTGCGTCAATATCTGATGCGAAAAGTTTATCTCACGTTAACCTGTCTATCAAAAAAAGATTTTTATTTTATAATCAGAACATGCCTCTTTTAGTTGTCTTACTGTGTATAAGAGGCATTAGTCATAATACTGATTCGTCAGACTCTCTCTTACCTCATCTTGCACCCGTTAATCATCCCGCACTCTCGTTCCGAGATGAGCCCGGTATACAGGGTCTGTCAAAAAGGGGCCACTAGTTAAAAGATCTCCTATCCAAAAACATACTTGATCAAGATAGCGGTACAGGAAGTTATATTCACAACTTCTAAACACAATAAGTATCAAAATGTACCTCTCTCCGTTCTCACTTGCGTCAATATCTGATGTGCAAAATTTATCTCACGTTAACCAGTCTGTTAAAAAATCAGAACATACCACTTTTAGTTATCTTACTGTGTGTAATAGGCATTAGCCATAATACTGGTTCGTCAGACTCTCTCTTACCTCATCTTGCACCCAATAAACATCCCGCACTCTCGTTCCGAGATGAGTCCGGTATACAGGGTCTGTCAAAAAGGGGCCACTAGTTAAAAGATCTCCTATCCAAAAAAAAAAAAAAAAAACTCTTGATCTAGATAGCGGTACAGAGAATTACCCTTACCTATATCCCTCTGCCACGACGACTCCTCGTGTATCAACAACCGGCGTGTATGGTAGCCGCCATCTTCCTAAAGTAGCTCCACGTAAGGAGGTACCAAAATAGTAACCGCCATCTTAGAGCATGTTCATAAAATGCTTTAGTCTATTTCATTATAGTTTATTTGCCCCATTGTATTTTTAAGCATAAAGAAAGTATATCAATAGAGATGCAATACGACAATATTTCTCCGTATATCAAATATCCTCTATCAAACTCGGTCGCGTTTTCTTACCGCCATCTTAGGACGGGTAGTATTTGCGAGTGAGAAATGTCACTCGCCAGGCTATTAATCTCTATCTACATATTTCTAACAAAACGACTTGTTCAGAGATAATCATAATATGTAAATAAACTAGATTAGTTAAATAATCAGAATGCCGAATTTATCACAATGGAGTTACATAAATCGTGTAGGTCTGGTTTCCGCCGCCATCTTGGAATGGTCAGTATTATCACTATTCAATAGAACGAAATTCCACTAACTAACTACTATAGTACTATTAAGAAAAGGGTCACGAATCTATATAATATAAAGATATCAACAAATCCAGTCAGTAAGTGATAAACCCAGCATGAAGTAACTATTTTGGTTTTGTGGTGACAGTGTGTTGAGCGTCCCGCGTCATTCAATATTAAAATCAAATAAAATTCAAGCCATAACAATCATGAGGGGTCATTGCATAAGCATTTGAAGTACCCAGGTTTCATTAGGTAATAAGATTTTCAGTTATAACACTGTATTAATACCATACATACAGAAAAAAGCCAGATCAAGTACTGTTACACAATTTCTTAATCTCCTAAGAAATATTGTAGTTCTGTGTCAATATTTAGTCCTTCTTCTACAGCCCGAAGGACCATAATCCAGCGTGCCTCTCTCCGTCTTAATTTTAATGTTCTATCTCCTCCACGTTTATCAAGTATCACCTGTTCAATACCATGGAATGAGAATTTATGGTTCTGCTTATCATTACTATATTGTATAGAATGTGACGCTATCGGATATCTCGTATCTCCATTCTTCAGTGCCCGATAGTGCTCCACCATCCTATCTTTTAGCCTCCTAACAGTGCTCCCTACGTAAATTTTTCCGCAGGCGCAGGCAATAACATAGATAACAAAATTAGATTCACAGTTGATGAAAGTATCTATGTAATGAGTACCTGTATCGTTATATTCAAACGTCAAAACTTTCTTACGTGCCCACCAACAAAAACTACAGTTGCCACAGTAATGGAAGCCCTTAGGGCGAGAACGTAACCATTCACTGTATCCTGGGTGAACACTGGGTTTAGGGTAACTCGGGCTGACAAAATTGGCAATCGTCATTCCTTTTCTAAAAGTAATACTTGGATTATCTTTAAGATAAGGTTTAAGATCTTTATCAGCAGAAAGCATATGCCAGTATTTTTTCATAATACCAAAAATCTTATTGCTCCCCACACCAAAATTCGTTATCATTCTGATAGTCTGGTTATCAGTATCCATACCCTTCTTGACTTTAGATTTAAGAGTCAATGATCGTTCAAGTTTATGTACTCTGTCCACAGCCTGATTAATGACCCTATTCGAATATCCTCTGTTCTTAAACCTCATCCTCATGTCCCTAAGGTTTTTGTCAAAATCAGTATCACTGGAGCAGTTCCTTCTAGCTCTAATCATTTCCCCATATGGGATTGAGTTGATCTGGCTCTTAGGGTGGCAGCTGTCCGCTCGTAAAAGAGAATTGCAACTAGTCTCTTTACGAAACATACGACTGTTAAGTTTCTTACCCTCAACAAATAATTCAATATCAAGGAAGGTTAGCTTCACTTTATCGTAATGTGTTGTAAATGACATATTAAGATCATTTGTATTAAGAAATTCCAGAAACATCTTCAATTCATCAATAGTACCTCTCCAAAATAACAAACAGTCGTCAATGAACCTTCCCCAGTAGTATATCTGGTCTATCCATTGTCTGCCCCTCGGGCCCCAAATCCACTCCGCCTCCAACCTCCCCATAAAGAGGTTCGCGAAAGACGGAGCAAATTTGGAACCCATCGCAGTCCCAGTCTTTTGCTTGTACCAGGAGGATTCAAAGAGAAAGTAGTTGTTTGACAAGACTAGTCTGGTCATCTCTAATAACATAGAGGTGTGATCCAAATATTCAGCTGGTCTTTGGTTTAGGAAACTCTCAATCGCTAATATGCCCTGTTCGTGGTCAATATTTGAGTACAAAGATACCACATCGAGAGTAACTAGGATCATATCATCGTCCCACACTACATCACTCATAATGTTCAGGACATGCTTCGTATCATCAATATGTGATGGTAAATTAAAAACAAAAGGTCTTAAGTATGAATCAACAAATTGAGACAATCTCTCCGTAGGCCCCCCAATGCCCGATATTATCGGTCTACCTGGTGGTTTCTGTCTATCCTTATGTATTTTGGGTAGACAATACATACAAGGGGCCCTGGGGGATTGTATCTTAAGATACTGGAATTCATCATTGTCCAAAAGACCATTATCATACCATTCTTTCAGTTTGGTGTTGATTGTACCTTTAATCCTTTCCATAGGGTTAACAGCTACCTTCTCATAATATTTGGCATTTCCAAGTTGGGACAAAACTTCATTGTTGTAGTCAATACGATTCATAACAACAATGTTGCCACCCTTATCAGCACTGCGTATTATTAAATCAGGGTGATCAGTAAGTTGACGTAGTGCCTCCCTTTCATCTGGTTTCAAATTGTCACGTTGAGATCTCTTATTTTGTTGTCCTTCTCTTTTAATTAAGTTGTCTATGTCCAAAGTAACTGCTTTGTAAAAAGCATCGATAACATTACCAGAAGACAGTTGTGGTGTCCATTTTGATTTATCTTTAAACCCACTAGGGGATGCTAGACCAGGATTAATCTCAAGATCTCTAAAAAGAGAATTCATAGTTACAGGATCGTCTTCTGATTCAGTCAAAGACAATAATAGTTTCGTGTCACACAAGTCTTGAATAGTAATCTCAGTCAGTATTGGTTTATTTGGTCTTTTTGTAGTTACATTATCTTTCAAAGAAAAAATTTTTTTTAGTTTCAGTAAACGTACAAACTTATACACATCAATTTTAGTTGAATACCAATCAACATTCTTGGTAGGACAATACCCCAAACCTTTCTTTAATACATTACTCATACTGACAGACAATTCCACAGATGAAAGGTTAATTACTTCAATTTCTCTGGAACTAGTATCTATTTCCTCCATGACCTCAGTCTCTCCCTCATCCCTGGGACCGCTTCTCCTGCGTTTGCCACGGCTCCCTCTCCTTGTCTTCCTGTTTGTACATTGCCAAATCTCCCTCCTGTATCTCGGATTCCTCTTTTGAACCTCTGAACCTCTACTAAAAAATTATTAGTATTTGTGGTATCCCCACCCTGGGCCACAGGAGCTCCTACGCTACCTCCATCAGTAGATATACTGCTAGACGATGTATTGTTTGCGTTCTGCATTATCTATGAGTATCCTTATTAAATTACTAGAACTGGAGGTGAGCTCCTGTTCCCATTTATCCAATAGATCAGGTTCCAAGTCTTCATAAGTAGGAATAATGGTAGATCTGAGACCTCTAGGAATGCGGTTGAGGGAAATGTACTGCTTTAATGTAACCGCGTCCCACCACTTATTTAATTCTATTCTTTTAAGTTTCTCTAGCTTTACGAATTTGGCTCTTAGACCTTCCTGTTTTCCTGTAGAAGTAGAGGCTACTGCTGCATTTACAGTTGAGCCTGTATTTAAATTATTGAAAAGATCTTGAGCTTCTTGTTCACGATTCATTTTAATTAGTATTTGAAGCCACTAGCGGCAGCCCAACCCAAGGAATACTAGCAAAAAGAAGGCAACAAGGACAAAGGGCGCACAGCTATAAATTTGGCTAAGTTGTAATTTCAAAAGTATCCAACTGACTGCTGCAAGACTGGAAGGAAGGTTACCAGACTTCCTTAAGTAATCTTGGATACTCCAAGATAAAAACTAAACTCTGATTCCTGTCGAGCAATCAAAAAGCAGTTGCTGTAAATCTCAGCAACAACAGAACAATTATAAGACCAATAGAAGCACCCGGATCAATGTCCATATAGGGGCTTTCATGCACCAGATTCAAAGTACATCAATCCAAAGTATAATAGAAATGTCAATCCAAAGTTCTGTTCTGTCTCACGAGTTCTTTATTCACTCGAAGAGTTCCCAGGTTCCACGTTAACAAATTTCAAAGCAAAAAGTTCAAGAATTCACAACTTCCAATATGCATCAGCACCAGCCAACACGTGTTTCGTTGGGCAATTATCTATGCCAACCAACTTCATCAGGGCTGCAAGCCAAAATAATATAGTATGATAATCGAGTATATATTCCAAGATATAAATGCAATTTAAGAGGTGTTAAGTCAGGTTACAAAAGTTCACCACCTAGGTGAAAGCATAAACACAGCACCCTTTTAATAGTGACACATCTACTGTACATTGAGTGGATCCCAGTGAAAGAAACATAACATACAGAAAAAACATTCTGTCCTTGTGCCAAATTCATTCCGCCTAATTTTATTACCTTTTTCATTAATATTTGTCCGTTATTCTCTAGCAGGTTCGAGCTCTAATTTGGCTCTGCAAACAACAATTCCTGGAATGACATAGGGAGGCTCTGAGCAATGTCACCACAATTATCAGGGACCACATTACTTCGGTCCAAATACATCAGATAGGCCATACACGACCCTTAGAGATTATATACCAAAATTGATCTTAAAATCTAAAATTAAATTCACAACTTCTAAACACGATAAGTATCAAAGTGTACCTCTCTCCGTTCTCACTTGCGTCAATATCTGATGCGAAAAGTTTATCTCACGTTAACCTGTCTATCAAAAAAAGATTTTTATTTTATAATCAGAACATGCCTCTTTTAGTTGTCTTACTGTGTATAAGAGGCATTTGTCATAATACTGATTCGTCAGACTCTCTCTTACCTCATCTTGCACCCGTTAATCATCCCGCACTCTCGTTCCGAGATGAGCCCGGTATACAGGGTCTGTCAAAAAGGGGCCACTAGTTAAAAGATCTCCTATCCAAAAACATACTTGATCAAGATAGCGGTACAGGAAGTTATATTCACAACTTCTAAACACAATAAGTATCAAAATGTACCTCTCTCCGTTCTCACTTGCGTCAATATCTGATGTGCAAAATTTATCTCACGTTAACCAGTCTGTTAAAAAATCAGAACATACCACTTTTAGTTATCTTACTGTGTGTAATAGGCATTAGCCATAATACTGGTTCGTCAGACTCTCTCTTACCTCATCTTGCACCCAATAAACATCCCGCACTCTCGTTCCGAGATGAGTCCGGTATACAGGGTCTGTCAAAAAGGGGCCACTAGTTAAAAGATCTCCTATCCAAAAAAAAAAAAAAAAAAAACTCTTGATCTAGATAGCGGTACAGAGAATTACCCTTACCTATATCCCTCTGCCACGACGACTCCTCGTGTATCAACAACCGGCGTGTATGGTAGCCGCCATCTTCCTAAAGTAGCTCCACGTAAGGAGGTACCAAAATAGTAACCGCCATCTTAGAGCATGTTCATAAAATGCTTTAGTCTATTTCATTATAGTTTATTTGCCCCATTGTATTTTTAAGCATAAAGAAAGTATATCAATAGAGATGCAATACGACAATATTTCTCCGTATATCAAATATCCTCTATCAAACTCGGTCGCGTTTTCTTACCGCCATCTTAGGACGGGTAGTATTTGCGAGTGAGAAATGTCACTCGCCAGGCTATTAATCTCTATCTACATATTTCTAACAAAACGACTTGTTCAGAGATAATCATAATATGTAAATAAACTAGATTAGTTAAATAATCAGAATGCCGAATTTATCACAATGGAGTTACATAAATCGTGTAGGTCTGGTTTCCGCCGCCATCTTGGAATGGTCAGTATTATCACTATTCAATAGAACGAAATTCCACTAACTAACTACTATAGTACTATTAAGAAAAGGGTCACGAATCTATATAATATAAAGATATCAACAAATCCAGTCAGTAAGTGATAAACCCAGCATGAAGTAACTATTTTGGTTTTGTGGTGACAGTGTGTTGAGCGTCCCGCGTCATTCAATATTAAAATCAAATAAAATTCAAGCCATAACAATCATGAGGGGTCATTGCATAAGCATTTGAAGTACCCAGGTTTCATTAGGTAATAAGATTTTCAGTTATAACACTGTATTAATACCATACATACAGAAAAAAGCCAGATCAAGTACTGTTACACAATTTCTTAATCTCCTAAGAAATATTGTAGTTCTGTGTCAATATTTAGTCCTTCTTCTACAGCCCGAAGGACCATAATCCAGCGTGCCTCTCTCCGTCTTAATTTTAATGTTCTATCTCCTCCACGTTTATCAAGTATCACCTGTTCAATACCATGGAATGAGAATTTATGGTTCTGCTTATCATTACTATATTGTATAGAATGTGACGCTATCGGATATCTCGTATCTCCATTTTTGACAGACCCTGTATACCGGACTCATCTCGGAACGAGAGTGCGGGATGTTTATTGGGTGCAAGATGAGGTAAGAGAGAGTCTGACGAACCAGTATTATGGCTAATGCCTATTACACACAGTAAGATAACTAAAAGTGGTATGTTCTGATTTTTTAACAGACTGGTTAACGTGAGATAAATTTTGCACATCAGATATTGACGCAAGTGAGAACGGAGAGAGGTACATTTTGATACTTATTGTGTTTAGAAGTTGTGAATATAACTTCCTGTACCGCTATCTTGATCAAGTATGTTTTTGGATAGGAGATCTTTTAACTAGTGGCCCCTTTTTGACAGACCCTGTATACCGGGCTCATCTCGGAACGAGAGTGCGGGATGATTAACGGGTGCAAGATGAGGTAAGAGAGAGTCTGACGAATCAGTATTATGACTAATGCCTCTTATACACAGTAAGACAACTAAAAGAGGCATGTTCTGATTATAAAATAAAAATCTTTTTTTGATAGACAGGTTAACGTGAGATAAACTTTTCGCATCAGATATTGACGCAAGTGAGAACGGAGAGAGGTACACTTTGATACTTATCGTGTTTAGAAGTTGTGAATTTAATTTTAGATTTTAAGATCAATTTTGGTATATAATCTCTAAGGGTCGTGTATGGCCTATCTGATGTATTTGGACCGAAGTAATGTGGTCCCTGATAATTGTGGTGACATTGCTCAGAGCCTCCCTATGTCATTCCAGGAATTGTTGTTTGCAGAGCCAAATTAGAGCTCGAACCTGCTAGAGAATAACGGACAAATATTAATGAAAAAGGTAATAAAATTAGGCGGAATGAATTTGGCACAAGGACAGAATGTTTTTTCTGTATGTTATGTTTCTTTCACTGGGATCCACTCAATGTACAGTAGATGTGTCACTATTAAAAGGGTGCTGTGTTTATGCTTTCACCTAGGTGGTGAACTTTTGTAACCTGACTTAACACCTCTTAAATTGCATTTATATCTTGGAATATATACTCGATTATCATACTATATTATTTTGGCTTGCAGCCCTGATGAAGTTGGTTGGCATAGATAATTGCCCAACGAAACACGTGTTGGCTGGTGCTGATGCATATTGGAAGTTGTGAATTCTTGAACTTTTTGCTTTGAAATTTGTTAACGTGGAACCTGGGAACTCTTCGAGTGAATAAAGAACTCGTGAGACAGAACAGAACTTTGGATTGACATTTCTATTATACTTTGGATTGATGTACTTTGAATCTGGTGCATGAAAGCCCCTATATGGACATTGATCCGGGTGCTTCTATTGGTCTTATAATTGTTCTGTTGTTGCTGAGATTTACAGCAACTGCTTTTTGATTGCTCGACAGGAATCAGAGTTTAGTTTTTATCTTGGAGTATCCAAGATTACTTAAGGAAGTCTGGTAACCTTCCTTCCAGTCTTGCAGCAGTCAGTTGGATACTTTTGAAATTACAACTTAGCCAAATTTATAGCTGTGCGCCCTTTGTCCTTGTTGCCTTCTTTTTGCATGGTCAAATGTTCCCAGGGAAAAAAATCCCATACACTTCCCTTGTTTCTTTGTGCATCAATATATATGCCCCAGGGACGTTTGATCCTTTGCAGGATGATTCAAGTCAAATCACCCTCAGCATATTGTTTAGGGGCCCTATGTTCCACTAGGGGGTCCTGTTCGGTTGTTTCTTATGGCCAATTTGTGTTAGCTAAAATGTCTCCAAATAGACAACATTGGATGTCCTGCAGTTTGTCATTTCAGAAAGTTCAATTTTCCTTCCCCCCATCAAGGTATCTGTCACAATTGCAATGGCTCAATCATGGCAACTGTCACATTTGTGATTACCAGGGCTTCGATCCTGTGATAGATTTCTGAATAAAGTTTGTTTCTTCCTCAAAGACAGCTTTAACCAACGAATTTCTCAGTTTACAAGTGCGTCTAAATGTAAATACAGGTTTAGGACTTTTTTGTGTAGTTTGCAGTGTTTAAGATATGCCACTGAGATCCAATGATCTGCATGATTTTATTATTCAAGTTCGAATGTCGAGTAACACAAACCACTTTTTCTTCACTGTTCCTGGGTATGTCTGAACAGCATTACCCTGTTATAGTACTTATAGTACTTTACCCTCTTATACAAATCTCTAACGAGTCACCTGGGATAGTCTCTAGTAAGAATCTTACTCTTAAGATGTTCCGCTTTAATATAAAAGTCCTGGATATTAGTACAGTTCCCACGCAATCGCAAGAACTGACTGAAGGGAATGCCCTATTTCTGACATCGTGGATGATAACTATCAAAATGGAGCAAAGTATTTCTTGCTGTAAGATTAGCAAAAAGGGAAACCTTAATAGAATTAGTGTGATGAATAATCCAGATATCTAGGAATTCTACTTTTATTTTACTGATTATAGGGGTGAACTTCATATGGGGGTCACACAGGTTAATCCACATGAGAAATTATTGTAGTTTTTCCTCCTCACCTTTCCATGTAAAGACTATATTGTTGATATCTCTTGCCCACTGATATGCATTTTAGGTGAAAGGTGCTATCTCATTGTGTATGAACTTTTCTTCGAACATTCCCATATAGAGATTGGCCACATTTGGGGCACAGGCTGCCCCCATGCTAACGCCCTTTATCTGTTGATAAAGTATTGTTGAACTCATAGACATTTTTTTGAGAACCATAGCTAAGCAATGTAGAATAAAATTATGAAGATCATTGATACCTATTGTCTCTAGTGTGATTGGTTTTGACAGCTTCAATGGCATTTTGCTATGGTATGTTAGTATACAATGTGTCAGTATCCATGGTGACTAGGGTATCTGCCACCGGTAAAAGGAAATACCTTCAAGTCTGAAAATCATCTGGCCTGTATCTTTAAGGTATACCAAAAGAAGGGTTTAAGGAACAGGTCAACATATTTAGATAGAGGTTCTGTAGCTTATCCAATAGTGGATACAATTGGTCTGAGTGGCGGGTCTCAGGAGTCCATATGGGTATATCAAGGGTGTCCTGGTTTGAAGTCTATTAAGGTATTCAAACTCTTGTTTGCAGATAATGCGTCTATTCATCGCGTTCTCTGTAATATTGAGGATTTGCGCCTTGATCCTTTTTTCGGGATTGCTTTTAACTTTGCAGTAATGTTCAGGTATGCTTAGCACAGTTTGCATTTTGTTCTTGTATTTCTGGGTATCGAATAAGACTATGCCTCCACTCTTATCACATGGTTTGACAGTAACCCGTAGTTTTTTACGTAGATTGTTAAGGGCGATCTTTTACTAAACATTGAGCTCATAGGGAGGTTTAGGTGTATATCTTAACATGGCCTGAATTTTGTTATATACACCTATTTCAAAAATACCTACTT
This sequence comes from Lissotriton helveticus, assembly GCF_964261635.1. Lineage (NCBI taxonomy): Eukaryota > Metazoa > Chordata > Amphibia > Caudata > Salamandridae > Lissotriton > Lissotriton helveticus. The sequence goes on from NC_136061.1 coordinate 670,583,884, forward strand.
CTGGACCAACCTTATCCAGTGTTGGTGTAAAACTGGATTTAGGCTTCAATCCTGATCTGTTAATGGTAATTGGAGGTTGGAGGTCCGTAAAATATTTTCTAATTCTTATTTTATTGAAAAAAGAATGTAGTGTAGATGCTGAATTAGTTTAAATGTAATAATGCTAGAACTGGTTACAAACATTAGCCCCTTAGATGGAAGTCCCATGGAGTGTTGGTCTAATTAAAAAGAGGAGATATTGAAGACTGGAATGGGGTTCAATCCCTTCAATAGTGAGGACATCTGGTTTGAAGATAGTGAGGTGTGCTGTCTGTATGTTGATATTGTCCTGATTACTGAATCTTGTCCTGGGAGTACACTGTTGGATGCCTAAAAAACAGTTGTTTCTGTTAGGTCCGTCAAAATGTTCCCTTTTGGTGCCGTATGAATCGAATTGGTTAGAGCTACTTTCACCCTCCGACTCAGATGTATCTAAGAATGCCAAGATTTTTTTATTTGACCAATGTTGTTTGTCTACAGGGTAGGTACTATCCTTGGGGATATTGTATTATTGTGCACCTGGATATGGATTATGCCTTTCTTTCAGAAAAAAACTAATATCTTTTTAAGTTTGTCAGTCTTCTCCTTAATAAGGCATTCACGAAATTAATCAAATTCTAAGTTAACCTCCTCAATGCGCCTTTTTGATTCTTCCAGGGTATTGTTCTTTTTCAAATTTTCTTCCATTTCCTTAATTTCTTTTAGCAAAGTTTCAACCACTTCTCTAGCTGTTTCAATGATAAAAATCATCAGATCACGAGAGCGGCGGTTGACTTTTAAGGACCACTTCTCTAAGAAATTTCTGATATCTACAAATAGCCCCGGGATATTTCTTATTCTCAAACCATTAGGAATCACTCTTCCCTTAAAATATTCTAACATAAAAACGGCATGGGATTCAGTCCTTTTAGCTTTCTTCTTTAGATTTAACGATCTGAACCATTTGTTACATCCCTTTGCCATTGAGAAAAGTTTGTTAGTAACACTAGTCTGACATAGTAGTTTTGAGAATCCATCATCACTAAAGCCAAAATGTTTTAATACTCTCTATGAGAGATTTTGTGGCGTAAATGGGATATATTAGGTAGGGCACAAGGGGTCACAAACATTACCTGTGCAACCAATCTTAGAGGGTCAACTAGTGTCAGAATAAAACACAAACATAGAGATATGGCAATATGCAGTGACAGATGCAGATACCAATAAGTGGATCCCAATTTTAGATAAAGGAAAAAAACCAGGGCATAAATATAGGGGTCTGAAGCTATCTAAAGAGATCACGCAGACGGTACACACACTATGCTCTCAGATCAGGGGTGGTATTAAGTAGGAATGTATGAGCCACCTATATATATATAGAATCAGACTGCCATGGTCGGATTGTTCATTCTCTTCACCATGTTCATAATGCGGGTTACATTGCTTTGTTCATCTGCCTAATTATCGCAGCGCATTCTCTCTATGCAAGATTACAATTGTTTCAATAAATGTATTGACAACTTTATTCATATCTTCCTTGTGTTTATCTTGGCATGCATGAATAACCAATGATAGGGGTAAGATCTGTTTCCACGATTCCCTTGGGGAGTAGAGGGTCATGTCCGAGGTTTCTAAAATCACCTGTCACCCCAGATAGGTTAGGGGTTAGGGTAAGGTACTGTGAGCTAGTCAAGAACAAGGCCAACATTCTCTGATGGTGTAGATGGACTAAGTCCCTGCATTCTGAAGTCCTATTGTCCGAATACGCAATCCTATCTTTTCTAAGTAGGAACCGTATAACATATCACCTCATTGCTTTGCAGATTTTTGCAGGACAAGTAATTTTAAAAGCATCCCATCCCCTCATCAAGTAGATATTTTATAAAATTCCACAAACCTCTACAGAAAAGAGAGAACTAGGTTCTTGCCCTGATTTGTAAAATAGATTGCCAGTCTAAAGAGTTAACTGGGTTGTTGGCTCAAGTGCCTTCCATGTTAAGGACCACCGGGGCCAATGGCATGAGGTGCATTTTGTCTAATGATAACCTTAATTAAATGTTCGTCACAAATTCCACAGCAGGATGGAAGATGAGGCAGGCCTTCGAACTGTCAACACAGACTATAGAACAAGGCAGTCTGGTGACAACTGACAGTAGATGAAATATGCCAATACTGCCTATAAGGAAGGCGGGAAAGACCAATATGTACAGATTTGTGCATGGCTTGTGCACCGTTAATATTGAAGTTATCAGTAGCTTCCCTTTATCTCAAACCATGCTACCTTCCTTTCCTGTATCCCCTCAAATACCCAATTTTATACAATGGTAGCGTGTCTTCTTTTCCATGCTCATCCACAAAGAAACCTTTGGACACATTGGGCTTCCACAGAGGCTCTACTTTTGTTCAATGTGGAGATGGCCTGTCGCTTGCCTCAGTTCATCTGGATCACCGCAGGCTGACTCCTCATTGAATTAGCTAAGAAGTGGCATAAGGTTTCAAAGGAAAAACTGCAATTAATTTCTTCCTATAGTGTGCTATCTGGGTCATGAGATCTCTGACAGAAGTACAATCTATCTACTGAATCAATATGAGTCATCTGTAAATTACTCGGGGCTTGATTTAGAGTTTAGTGGTCATATTAAAGGTAAATAGGGTGGCGAAGGATTTAATGTCTGTCACCCTGCTTTTACTTCACCTGTTTACATTTTGAGTTGTGCTCTGGCCCTGCAGACAACTTTATATATTGACAGAAACCACATCATGGTGGCCCATTCTAAATGGGGTGGACAGTTGGATGATTTATCTCCAATATCCCCTACTCCCTCGGGCTGCCAGAAGAAGGTTTACGTTAAGGGAGTACATTTTAATACCTCTGCATAAACCTGACAGCCCACCCACCTCTGAATCGAGCAGACAGACGGAGAGTTTGGCAGCGATGGTACTCTGTCACTGTCACAACAGAGTACCCTCTCTGCAAAGGTCCAAATCAGCCCCTCAGTCTAGTAGCCATCTCCCAGGTAAGAACTTCATCTACTATGTCTATATATTGTAGACAATGGAGGCATGGGTATGCCACTATGTCAAAGCCTCTAATAGTTATATTAGGAAGGGTAACCCTGAACATTGTCTATAGAAGCCAAACATGCCTTTGTACAAATGAGGCAAGTAAATGCCTCTATGCCAGGTTTAGGGCTCCATGATTATGCAAAGCTATTTGCACTGGAGTGTCATGATATGATAGATTTGTCTTTGGGTGTTGGCACAAATTCCAAGAGACCAGAAAAAGGCCATAGCGTACTACTCCTCTGCTTTAGATTCCTTAGCGCTTGCCTGTTGCTGATCAATACAGGGTTCTAGCCCTGGAGCAATCTTTAGTCAATACAACAAAACAACTGCCAATACTGATGATTATTCAACACTTCACTCTTAACAATCACACATGACACTCAAAATTAAAAGCATTTTACAGGATATGAGCAAGCTCAGATTCCATCAAACACTAGAGAAGAAAAGAAAATACATGAAAGAAGACTTTTGAGTATCAGGTCTACAGTGTATTATGACAATCAATGAATTTGAGTTTCATATGACCTGAATACAGAACTTTTTGGCCTGCTTTTTCACTTGGTCTGTGTTACATCCTCTATTACTGCTGTGGTGTATCTTTTTAACCTTTCCCTTGGGCTTCTTTCATTCCGTTTCTTTTCTTCTCTAGTGTTTGATGGAATCTGAGCTTGCTCATATCCTATAAAATGCTTTTAATTATTAAATGTAATGTTGTATTGTATTTGTAATTGTAAAAAATGTATGTTATATGGTTGTACTGTTCCTTGTGGTCAAAAAACGTTTGAAATGTTCATGGAAGTAATAACATGAACTGGATTCCCTTGAAAATATTTCTTTAAAAAAGATTTTTAAAAAACAAAGAGAAAAATAAAACACTGATTTATTTTTTCAATCACGATGAGTGTCAGGTGTGATTGTTAAGAGTGATGTGTTAGATTCCTTAGCGGCATGGGTTCCTCCATTCCTCTGCTCTGTACTACTGCTGCCCAGTTTGTTGATTCATTTGAAAATACTGCATTACATTTTACCCTGATTGTTGATGTCCCTCACTCCATTGTTTCTCTTCGCTTAACCACCAGTTCTCAGCATCTTTCCACTACTGATTGTCTTGATACAGAATTCTACTGTTGTATGCCTTCCATATCAAACTGATACATTGCCTCACTCTGAATCCTGCATCTTTGATTCCCACTAGCTAAGAAGGAGAACCCATGACTGTCTTGTGGTAGCCAAGCATGACATTGCCTACCACATTACCAATTCATATTTTGTGAATGGAACATGCTTTAGAAATGGCATAGGAGTGCTGTTTCCAGGATACGCTGTACATACCATATAAAATAAATATAAAGAATGAATGGCTCCTAGTATCTACAGGAAGCTTAGAAAAGGACTTAACCTGCTGTTTGTAACATGAGAAAAGCCCTGGAGGACTGGAACTGCTCTCTCCCAAACCCAAGACAAAGAAGTGGACTCCAAGGTTCATAAGACTGACCTCCTGTTAAAGCTACAAGGACACAACAAGCTAGAAGAGGTCTTTTGTGCAACTGCCCAGTTGACCAGTGGCGACTGGAGCTGGACTGGACCCTGCTCTATGGCTTCTGCCTGACACCCTCAGAGTTTTTATGATGCCTCCCCTGAGGTCCTGGGTCACTTTAGAAGTGTACTCCTGTGATGGAATGGGACTTAAAGTCAGAAGGTAAAATCTTTTCCACAGGACAAACCTGGTTGGTGCATCCAACCTATGCGCCATCCTGGTCAGTGTGAAATTGCGCCTGGGTCCTGTTCTATCATGACCATTGACTATCATTGGCACTTTTTGCTTCTTGGCGCTATTTCAATTTAAAGTGTTACAAATGTATATCTCTGGTTCCAACTGTTCGATTTTTGTCATTGTTGACATGCTGTTCATTAAATTTCACCTATTCTTATAATTTATTTTGGGGATTTTTATTATTTCGCATTTTGTCTTTATTATTGTTTTAAAACTGCATAAATACTCTACACATTGCTTGTAAGTTAATCCTGTCTGCTCTGTGTTATAGCTATCAGCGTGTTAATTTGGTGACTTTAAGGGTTCACCCTGACAAGGATGGTCATTATTACATGAGGTGGGTACTTATTACCCTCAACTAATAACCAGGTTTTACATTGATGTTCAGGGTGGAATCCAGGATTTGTGTTTTGCAGTTCTACTTAGAGATTTAAGTTTAAATAAATAAATTCTGTGTGTAATTTGATATTAAAATCGACCTTGCGATGTTTAAGTTCTCCTTTTATTTTTAATTGGTATTTTTTTTATTTCTCCTAAATTCACTCCTGCCATAAAGTTTTTCAAGCTGTGATTTTTGAAAGAATGGAAGTAGATCCAAGCAACATTGCAGCGATGAGGAAGGTGTGTAAGGAAAGAGGGCTGAAATTGGCAAATGGGTAAAAGAAGGTGGAGTAATAGATGGTTCTCAGTGCATGGGAGGAAGTCTGCCTGTTACAGACCACCACAGAGGAACAAGAGGATGAAAAGGCAGAAGATGAGGATGAAATATAGCAAGAATATGGTGTGCCCTACAATGGACCCAGTGCTAGTGTAGGAGGTACCCATATGATCATGGTCACCTGCCTTGGCCAGGGCAGAGAGCAGTGTATCCTCTTGCAGCTTCACCTAGTCTGAGATGGAGTACAGACACGCAGATAAATATATCTGAAACCCTTGCCCTGGAAGAGAAGAAGTGGGTGTTGGCTGCTAAGAAGAAAAAGGAAGCAGTAGCACCAACCTTCACATGGGAGTATAAAAATGTAACCATAGCCTTGGAGGAGAAGAAGGCCATGCTGGCCGGTAAGAGAGGCCAGCAAGAACTGGGCCTGTGATCCAAGAGGGCTTTGTATCCAGTGAAGATGGTGTCAGTGAAAGTGAAATGCCCAGAAAAGGTGAAAGTGACAATTTAGCAAAAGACCTGGGGCCTGGCTAAGTGGTTGGGGATAACACTGATAAGTGGTTTGCAGCTTTTGCGTTGGCCCTGCATACAGTACCAGAGAACTGGCGAGGGTGGTTTGTGGAAGCGTATGCCAATTCCTTGGCGGGATACCACCCTAGAGTTAGCTGACCAGATGAGATATGCCTCCATGAGGGATGCCCTTACCACCAAGTCTGGTCTGACTCATGAAAAGTATCATCTGAGGTTCAGGGATAGACAGAAGCAGTCACCCCAGTCATGGGTACAATTTGTGTATTTTTTTTAAGTAAGGCACTGGGTGAATTGATGAAGGGCAGCAAAGTGAAAAATTATGATGGCATTTATAATGTGATGATGAAGGAGCACATACTGAGTAATTGTTTTACAGAGTTGTGTCAGCACCAAATAGATTCTAAGAGCACTGTACCAAGAAATCTTGGGAAACAGTGGAATTCTGGATCATCACCAGGGTGTCCAAATAGGTTTCGGGGCGTCACCACAAAAAAAGATGGCTTAGATTACCCACAAAAGAGAAAGGGGGTAGGCCAGTATGAAACAGAGAAGTTCTCCAAAGACCCCAAAAGTGTTTGGAGGGAAATGAGTCCAATACCTACTGTGAGCACATGGTGGAGGTTATGATTAGCAGAAGCACAGGGCACCCTTTTCCCACCCAATGTTTTGACTATTTCCAGGCAAGTCATACCCCCAAGGGACTCTGTACCCAGTGTACCGAGTACTTAATTTGTGAAAGTAAGTGTGCCGGTGCCTCAGGCTCTGCTCCGAAGCCTGCATCTGGTGCAATTAAACATCAGCACACAAAATACCAAAGCACTCCCTGACCTTTTCTCGCTCTTGCAAGCTCCTGCTTTCTCTCTTTGTGACAGTTTTGCCATCTGTCTCCTCCAATGTCTTTCCAATCTGTGTGTTTTTACTTCTGTTGAACTCAGGAAATATCTGATGCAGAAAATATGTGCCATCCCCCCCAAATAAGTGCCGGTGGCCTCCTCAGTAACCACCAATTCAAATTAAGCACTGTCTGTACCAAGAAGCTATCCACAGTTCGGCCCTCCACAGATATGGCCAAAGTGTCTTTGGAGGGAGGTTGTCCCAGGATGTGTAGTTAGAGCATGCTCTAATGACACTTAGGGGCCGATTATGATGGCGGACGGACCTGAGTCCGTCCGCCACCATAGAGAAGGAGGGACCGTCCGCAAGGGCAGCGGCGGTCCCTCCGTGCAAATTAGGATGTGACCGCCACCCTGGCGGTCACATCCTGTATTTTTATCATTGCGGCGGGTGCTGCTTGAAGCAGCACCCGCCGCAATGATAAAAAAGTAAGTTGTGCATTTGCATGCACAAAGCGGCAGGCACCTCGCGGTGCCTGCCGCTTTGTGCAGGCAAATGCAGGGGGGTACCATAGGTACCCCCCATGTGCACCCCCCACCCCCCTTTCACCCCTGGGGGCCCGCAACGGGCCCCAAACACAAATCCGTATGCCTTTACACATGCCGAAAATGCCGCCGTGTAAAGGCATCTTTCCGCAGTCATCCTAATATGGCTGGCGGTGTCTGATAGACACCGCCAGCCATGTTAATGCTTTTCCGCCCGCGGCGGAATAGCGGCGGGCAGATAGTAAGACCCACCAGCCATCCTAATATGGCGGTGGGTCTTGCAAGGCTTCCCGGCGGATTTCCCGCATCCTCCGGGCCGGCGGTGGCTTCCGCCGGCCCGGTGAATGCGGGAAATCCGCTATCGTAATCGGCCCCATAGTTGGGAAGTAGACCCAAAAGGTAAGCTGTGATACCAGAGGGTGGGAGTCATAACTTCCAGGAGGTTACAGTGAATGGGGTCCCTGTCACTGCTCTAAGGGATACCTGTGCCAGCCAGACCATGGTGGTAGCTAGGCTAGTTTGTAATTCCTATTTGTTAAGTGTGAACATATCACCCCGTAAAGGTTTGGAGGTGCTAGAGGGCGTCAGGGAGATTAAGTGAGCTATTGCAGAGAGTTACATGGTACTGAACTAAGCTGCCGCCGGTGCTGGGGATCGAACCTGTGAGCTCCACACTCCAGAGTTAGCCGCTCTGGCAGCTTCACCACACTTCTCCAGAACAGAAACTGCCAGGAAAGGTACAGTTACATAAGCCCATGGGCATGACTTTTCCCACCCTGGTATTGCTTGAACGGGATAGAGGGGCCAGAGAAAGGTCATTGTCAGTCTCCAGATGTCCGTCGACTGCATCCTTTGCAATGAACTTGTACTGTGAGAGAAGAGCTGGGTGGAGAGACTTATGCAGGGCACCCACATCCCTTGGAGTCTTAGGGATGCTGCCTCCAGACAGAGAGTGCTGAGGCAGATGGAGAGTAAGGGGTAGGAGCTGGCCATAAACCTCAGTGGGAGGACCATTAGGTCAGATGTTACCTGCTCTATGAGTAGAGCACCCCAAGACGGACCCTGATGAGGCCACTTCTGACCTGGAGGGGTTGTCTGTGTTGTCACCAAGACAGAGGAGAGGAGCCCTGAAAGTCCTGGACTTCCAGGCACCAGTTAAGTCTAAGGGTACAGACCCTCAGAGGCCAGTGTCAGGATACACCCCTGAGATGTTGGGAGTGAGAGTGGAAGGAGTGTGTCTCTCACCTGAGAGTGCTGCTCCTCACGATGAGAAACCTAAGTGGCCAAAGAGACTTCACAAGCAAATGGGGGACTCCTTGCGAGCCCCAGGCTAAAAGTGAGGCCTGCCCAGGAGCCTGGCCCTTCACTCAGACAGCTATCAGTGGACTGTGTTGGTTATTTGCCTTAACGTCTGCATCAAAGTTGGGGGGATATCTTGGTGGTATGTATACTCAGTCATTATTGCAAGGGAGTATAAATACCACCAAGATATAAATTACCCCTAATTCAGAAGGTAAAATCTTTTGCACAAGACAAACGGGGTTGGTGTATCTGACCCTCACTCCATCGTGGTCAGCATCAGATTGTGACTAGGTCCTGTTTTGTTGTCCCATTCACTATTGTTGCCACTTTGTGCTTCTTCACAAAAATGCTACTAAAAAAGTAGAATTTTAATTTCTCTGTTTCCCATCATTGCATTTTTGTGTAATTTTGCACATTAAATTTGACTCAATTTTTCCTTTTTTGTTTTTAGATTTTTATTGTTTTGCAATCCATCTTTACCACTGTGTTATTACTGCACAAATACTTTACACATTGCCTCTAGGTTAAGCCTGTCTGTTATGTGCCATAGTTAACTAGGGGTGCAGTTCAAGTTAATTTAATGACTTTAAGGGTTCAACCTGACAAGGGTTATGATTACTATTTGAGATTTGGACTTACCCCCCACGACTAATAACCAATTACTTTTACAGTTGTCGAAAGGAATATGCACATTTTATCTGTGGCAAGAAAGCCCATTCCCATCTAAAGTTCGAGATTGTGCTGGATTCTGTTATGCCATTTATCTATTCCCTGTCATCAGACACTTTGCCATCCAACTACTTACAGCATTAGAGGTGCCATGAGGCCCCCAAAACAGACTATTTTCCATTTTGTTCCCCAACTATGGTGTAGTGCAGGCCTTAGGAAGACAAGCCAGAATGCCAAAATACTGAAATCAGCAGTCAACGTCACTGCCATCAGTTTTAGGCCTAATAACTGATTAGCAGGATGCTCAGAGAACTAGTGGCGGCCGACACAGATAAAGAGTGGTTAGGCAGGTGGAGGGGGTGCCGGCAAGGCGGGGGGCAATATGCGTGGGTGGCGTGGTGGGCCCGAGAGGGCGTTTCACGAGGGGGAGCGGTAAATAAAATGAAAGCAAAACTTACCTTGCCTCACCAGTCCCGTGTCTCTGGTCCTACTGTCCTAGTAAAACCGAGGAACAGGAAGTATAGAAAATGCTCCTAGACGAATCATAATGCTGCAAGCCGCCAGGCTCTCCTGATCATTCACAACGCTACAAAGCAGCCTGCATGGAGAACGGGGAAAGTGTGCATGACCGGTTTAGGCGGCCCGAGAGGGCCAACCAAACAGTCATTGTGTACTTAGGATTGGGCAAACCACTCCTCCCCTGCCCTGTTCCGAAAGCAGAGCAGTCCCACCCACACGCCCGTCCACAAAGGAAACATAAAATCATAATAACTTAAAGTTATTATCATTTTATATTTCCTTTACTTCATTGCTTAAAAGCAGTGGGGTGACGCTCCTCCACCATAGTGGAGGTGCCACTCCTGGGTGCCGGGGGTTTAGTAATAAAACAATAATTAAAAGATGCACCTGGTGCTGGTGGCCACATCGCCCTCCTCTTATTTCAGTTCTATGTCCCAGCAGTCCCTGGGACAGCATCGCAGACTCCTGACCCAATCTACGTGCTGCTCCAAAGCTAATGGAGCAGCATGGTGATTGGCCTGAGCGGGCTAGATTAACCCATGCACAGGGAGTCTGTGCTGTTTCTCCAACCCGGCTGTGCAATTCAGCTAGGTTGGAGAAACCTAAGTGTGCATGTCAGTTTGGCCATCCTAGGACGGCCGGCAAAACTGACATGCGCTCTTAAAGTGCATCGACCACTCCTCCTCCCCCCTCCTGTGGTCCAGCCCCACCCCTCGCTGCACACGCTGGCTCAGCGAGCAGCTAATTAATAAAACAATAATAAAATATCGTTTTATTTTTCAGCTGCTGGCTATGAGCAAGTGGGGCAATGCTCCTCTGACATTGCGGAGGAGCCACCGCTGCAGAGAACCATGATTTTACAGAAGAGAATGGCCCTGGACTATGCCCTTGTGGCCAAAGGAGATTTTGCCCCATAATGAGGTCAAAATACTGAGCTCGTATCCCTAACATATCCCTCACTGTCCATGAACAGATTCATCTATGAGGAGCAGCTTGAAAGAAATATATGAGATTCAAAGTGGCTTAGATTAGAAAGGAAGTGGCATCTGGATCTTAGGTACCTGGATAATTTGGAAAATGGGAATTAAGATTTTTTGAAATAACAATAGCAGTGATTCTTTTCGTGTTCACCATTGTATGTTTTGTTTAAACTGAGTTCATGCCTCATTCAACATGCATGCAAATATAAAGGTGTTGCTCTTGCGCAGCCACTAAATATTGCTGATTATGATGTAAAACGTGACAGTGAAGAAGACTAACCTGAAGTAATCAGACTGTATCCTATTGCATTATTGTAATTGTTCACCTCATAGTGAAAAAGGGGAGCCTGAGGACATACTTTTTAGTTTACCCAGCTGTTTGTATTAACAATTGTGAATTTGTTTTTAAACCTGTTGAAAGGACAATAAAGCCCCAGGCCTTAGTATCATCGCACATTTACATCTATTTAAAATGCACTGTCATCTTGTTATTCCGTGCTTTGCACTACACATTTTAGCCTAACTGTTCAAGTAAGCATAGCCTTGTTCTGAAGCTGCCACTACCAAGAGAGAACTGCAGATTTAGTGAAAGTTACCTTTTAACATAATTTGTTGTATTTCCTTCTCAAGGTCTTCTCACAGTCTTCCCACAAGATAAGCTCGGCACCTGCTCATTACTGTTTACGTGTTATTGCTGATTTGTTCCTTGTCGTTTTCTCCGTCTGTTGTATGTAGAAGAATTGTATAAATGTAAAACTGATATGATTAGAATTTAGCTTTACAAGCTCCAACTGATCAGACAGTGGAGCACAGGTCGGTTAAAATCATACTTTGCACTTAGAATATTTTTGATGTTTGTTGGCTATTTTAGCATTACATGTTTTTTCCAGAGAGTCTGATTTGTTTGTTATTTGTTATTTTAATTTTATACCGCGCCTAATCACCTACAGGTCTCTAAGCGCCAGGAAAAGATGGTACAGGACAATAACATAGCGGAATCAGAGCAAAGAACAACACTAAATTATGCCATGCTCAGGCTTCTCCTGAACAATAGCGTTTTTAGGCTCTTTCTAAATCTTAAGAGGTTTCCTTCCTCACGCAGCCCTCCAGGCAAGCTGTTCCACAGCTGGGGAACCAACACTGAGAAGGCTCTCCCTCCCTTCGTCGCTAGCCTATAGCGAGGACAGGTCAACAGCTGCGAGTCCGAAGACCGAAGTGTTCTCACCGGACAGTACAGCTGCAGGCGCTCTTTGATATAGGCCGGAGCCTTACCATAGATTGCCTTATGAGCTGTACACAGACTCTTGAATTCCACTCTTTCTTTAATTGGAAGCCAATGTAGGCTTTGTAATAAAGGAGTGGCTTTAGACCTCCTCGGGAGTCTAAAGATCAATCGGGCAGCGTCATTCATTAAGACCTGGAGCCTGTTGGTAAGAGTTTTCGGTAGGCCAAGATAGAGAGCATTCCCATAATCAATTCTGGAAATGATAGTGGCAGCCACTATTGATCGCATCATGGGCTGTGAGAGGATAGGGGATAACTTCCGCAGTTGCTGAATGATATTTGTACAGCTGCCTACCACTGACGAGATCTGAGGAGCCATCGACAGGTCATCGTCCAACCTAATCCCCAAGCTTTTTACAGCCAGGCTTGGTTTTGGGGCAGGGCCCAACTCCATAGGCCAGTAAAGATCACTCCAAGGTGAGGAAATGGATGGGATAAGTAAGATCTCAGTTTTGTCAGGATTGACTTTTAAAAGGTTATCCGTCATCCATTGCACCGTGAACCTCAAGATGTTCTGGGATTGGAGTTGCGCAGCCGTGGTGTCATTTATACTTAGCAGCAACTGCGTATCATCCGCGTAGTTAAAGACTTTACAGTCCATCGCAGCCAGCGAAGCAATCAGTGGTTGCAGGTACAGATTAAATAGAAGCGGGGACAGGGCAGACCCCTGCGGTACCCCACACTCTAAAATCCCCACCTCAGATGTTTCATCCCCCAGTTGTATCTTTTGGGTCCTTCCTGTAAGGAAGGATTCCAACCACTGAAAAGCCAGGCCCTTAATCCCGAAGTTCTTTAATCTATCCAAGAGCAAGGTGTGGCTGACAGTATCGAACGCCGCTGATAGATCTAGTAAAATCAGGGCGCTGTATCAGTTTCACAACTGATACAGGAAATGCACAACACTCAATACTCAAGCACTTAAACCAGAAAACACCGGCACTGCAACAGTATGAACACTGATATTCAGGGAATTAACTACCTTTGGAACAGGGGGACGCATGCACATACAAAAGGGACACGTGGACATGCCCACTGCGACAAGCAGACACACATCGCCACTGAGACAATCACATATCTACACTAGGTCAAGGGGGGCCATGCTGCTGTGATGGGGAGACCAAGCACAGGCACTAGGGTAGAAAGACAATAGCCATGCTCACTATGACCGAGATACAGTGACTCGCAGACGAGGACAACGAAACACCATCACACACCAAAGCTGGAAAACACCGGTTTCAAAGGGTGCATGACTCACTCCCACTCAAAGCCATTGGGAAACTCACAATCAGCAGACAACAGTCTGCACACTGAGACACATAACAGTGCAGTGTTTTGCATGTGGTGAATGCTGAATTATGGAACCATTGGTGTTATTTCTATTTCAGCACTTCCTTATGTGCACTTCTTCTACAACCATCGATGTATATCAACCATCACCAATTGTCACCCAGGGCTGAAAATGACCTTTTTATACTGAGGGCGCTGCCGACGAGTGATGCTTTGGAAGGATCACACTGACTGACCCAATCTGCCACAATCCTCCTGGGTTATGGAAGGAATTGAGGCTCTCCTCGGAGCCGTCCACCACTCCTCTGTCCATGCCTCGTCTCCGTCCTTGCCGCGTCTGCCTCGGACGCTGGATCCTGTTTGCTGGCACCACCGCTGGTTCCCGCTCTGGTTCTTCAGAATCGGATAGCTCGCGCCTCCTCTCTCCCATTCTCTCTCCCATTTCCCCTCTCCCCATTTCTGGTCCTCTCTCGATCATTAGACTCCGGTCCTTCAACTCTGCCAGTACAAGGCTCCTTTTAGTCCTTCCTTTCTTTCATTCTTTTGTTTACACCCTTCGTCATCCCGCTCTTGGCTCAAACTTGTTATTTTTTTCCAGGTCAGGTGTATCCCCTTTCACCCACATCGTGATATCGTTTGTGTCTATCTCAGGTATGTAGGTTTGGTTTATTTATGGCTGTTCTTCCATATCTCCCTGCCCGAACTTTCTTGACTTTAAGAGACACAGTTTAAAGAAGTTTGCATTAGTCTATTCTTTGCCTTTCTGGTTATAAGTGAAAAAATGAAATGGTTGCAATGCCGGGAACCATGTCAACACCAGGCATTAATTATTCCCCTTATTTTTCTCCATCAACTCGAGTGGAGCACAGTCACTTTTTTAGCCCAAACTCGAATACGGAAAGTTCTCAATTTCCCATTTAATAGCGAAACATTCTCTCTCCACTATGGAGTAGTTAGTTACACTCTCTCGGAAATAGTTTCCTACTAATACACATAATGAGCCTCTCCTCTCCCTGATGAACTTTTTGAGTTAATAGGGCCCCAATATCCTCCCCGAAACATCCGTTTGGAAAATGAACATGTTTGAAAAATCTGGAGATTGGAGGACTGGACGGGTTGATATCAACTCTTTCAGTTTCTCAAATTCCGACAAAACTATCCGATTTATCAACTCTTGCTCAGTCTCCCTACATTTCCACAAGAAATTTGTCATAGGATTAGCCCAATGTGAAAACTCAGTAATACATCTTCGGTAATACCCAATTAACCCCACAATGCTCTTAAATCTCTTAGGGTTTTTGAAAAAGGTATATGCATAATAGCTGTCACTTTCTCCTCTAGAGGCCGTATTAACCCTTTACCTATTAAATATCCTGGGTATTTCACTTGTTCACAAGCTAAATTACTTTTGTTTGAATTCACTTTCAAGCAACAAAGACAGCCAGAGTACAGCCAGAAGGTGACTCAAATGTTCCTCCCAGGTCACACTATGAATCACAATGTCATCAATATAAGCTGCCACATATTCTTTATGTGGTTTTAAAAGGGTGTTCATCATTTGTTGGAAAGTAGCCCGGGCTCCATGAAACCCAAACAATAGCATGGTGAATTGGAAAATATCTCCCAGGGTGGAAAAAGCAGTTTTTTCCTTGTTTTGGGATTCAGTGGGATTTGCCAGTAGCCGTTGCAAAAAATCATCGAGGGTACTAATTATTTGTGCCTAAACCCATCTCTCCATCATTTAATCTTTTTTTCAGTTCAAATAAGAGTTTATTGAGCAATAAGAGGTGTCAATATAATATACATAAGTGATACCGAAAAGAAGCAAAATAAGCCAGAAAAACATTGCATAAATAACAAGAAGGTACACTGGTTATGGAAATAGGATGAGGTTATACACTAAAGAAAAAAGAAAACAGTAGTAAAATCTGTTATACAGGAAAATACTTAGGAACAATAAGGTCAATCAAGGAAGTTTGGGGACTTCTTGCTGAATGGGTGATAAATGAAATGAATTTTTAGCACAAGCATCAAGGTACAATGTTATAGGGAGCCATAAATTAGTGCGTTTCATTGCCATATGAAGAGGAAAAACAAAGGCAGTATCTAGCCTATGGTTATGACAAACGTTATACCACCATGCTTTAACCGATATATTCGTAAAATCCTTCCAATTAGCAGTAATTTGTTGGAATGCAACCGCTATCAGTAAATCAATGATTCGCACATCAAAAGTAACATGGTCCCAACAAGGGGAGAGACTACCTAGGAAAATGTGAACAAAAGAAAAAGGGATTTGAGTGTGGAAAATGTCATTAATTTGGTTCCAAATTCGCTTCCAGCCTGGCGAAAAGGAAAGCCTTGTGATAGGTTGGAAAGTTAGGGAAATTGACACCTCCCTCAGATTTAGGACGTGTCAGTCTGAGGAGAGACATACGGGTTTTTTGCCTGACCAGAGAAAAGAGGAAAGAATAGCGTTGATCTTCCTAAAGAACTGCGTGGAAATAGGGACTGGAATATTAGAAATAGTGTACAGAACGATGGGAGATAACATAATTTTAATAGTATCAAGGCGTCCCCACCAAGAGAGATAGAGTGGATGCCATTTGGTGGTGAGATCGGTTAATTTCTGGATACATTTGTTAAGACAAAGTGAGACCGTATCTGTGATGGAGGGAGTAACGTGTAAACCTAAGTATTTGATATGAGAGTAGCTCCAGGTGAAATTAGAGTCAACAAAATCAGGTTTAAAGGTATATTTCGTAAGGGGTAAAATTTCGCATTTGTCGTTGTTCAACTTATATCCAGAAATCTGCGAGTACTCACGAACTTCAGAAAGGAAGGCAGGAATAGAGACAGTGGGATTGGAGATAAAAAGCAAAATGTCATTGGCGTAAGCAGCAAGTTTAATGTGAGAGTGTGATGTCTGAAAGCCGTGTATGTCAGGATTTTGTCTGAGTTTGGAGAGGAAGCTAAATAAAAGAGAAAAGGGGATAAAGGGCAACCTTGCCGGACGCCTCTACCCAAATCAAAAAAGGAGGAAACCAGACCATTTGCACAGACCGCTGCTCTGGGATTGGAATAAAGAAAGGAAATTAAGGACACAAATTGGGGGCCAAAACCGAACCATTTGAGGGCAGAGAAAAGATAGGTCCACTCTACCCTATCAAACGCCTTCTCTGCGTCCAGGGCAATAGCCGCCAGAGAATCTTGAAAGCGTGGGGATTTAGACAGAACATTAAAAAGAAGTCTAGTATTATCAGTAATAAAACGTCCCTTAACAAAACCAGATTGCTCGGGGCCAAGTAATTCAGGTATAAAGGGGTCTAACCGAGCTGCAAGGGATTTGGCATAAATCTTATAGTCAATGTTGACAAGGGAATGATACAAATATGAGCATCAGCAAAGGAACCTGAAGAGCCACCAAGGGTAACAAAGGAATCAATAAGAGAGTGTAATTTGGGTATTAGCAATTTGGAAAAATGAAGATAAAACTCAACAGTAAAGCCATCAGGGCCTGGAGCTTTATCTTTTTTGAGAGAATTAAGGGCGGAGAGTAATTCTTGGTGGGAGATGTCCAATTCCAAAGAGGTTAAGTCAATGGGAAAATGGTCTGGTTGACGAATGGTAGAGAAAAAATCAGAGAGAGATTGAGGGGTAGGATGAGTTTTAGAGGAATAGAGGATCGAGTAGAAACGAGAGAATTCATCAAGGATATCGGTGTCTTTATGTCGAAGGACATCATTGTCATCAAGTACAGATTCAATATTTAATTTGTTATGTTTGATTTTCAAATAATTAGCTAGAATTTTCCCTGCTGTTTTTCCCACCATAAAATTTGGAACTAGATTTCAATAAGTAGAGAGAAGCATCCTCTGTAGATTTCTTGTTAAATTTCAACTTGGCGTCAATAAGCGCTGTCAAGCTTTCCTTTGAGTGAGAGGTATAATAGGAGTGCTCCAGACTCTTGATTTGGTGGAGAAGGTCACTGGCGTATTTACGTGCGACCTTCCGCTTCTAAGCCACATAACGGATGATGAAATCTCTGGCTGTAGCCTTGAAAGCATCCCAAACAGTGTGGGTAGGAATAGAAGGGGTGTCATTGAAAGTAAAATATTCATTAAAAAATTCAGTAAAAGAGGTGGTAAATTTGGGATCTAAAAGTAAGGAATTATTGAAACGCCACCTCTTTGGTCCAATAACTTTGGGTAGAATATCAATATCAATAGAGACAGGAGCGTGGTCAGATAATAGAATAGGGCCAATTTCTGCACGAGTAAGGGACTGTGTAAGATGGTGGGATACAAAAATATAATCAATACGTGATTGGGAGTGGTGGGAGGGAGAGTAAAAGGTAAACTCTTTGGCTGTTGGGTTGCATAAATGCCAAGCATCAATAAGTTTATGCTGTGAGACAGCGTGAGTAAAGAGTTTGTGAGGCTTGTTTGGAATGAAGGAGGCTTTGGAGTTTCGGTCTACAAAAGGGTCAAGAGGCTGATTACAGTCCCCCGCCATAATGAAATGATCATCAATGAGACTGGTGATGCGAGTAGCCATCTCATGCCAAAAAGTTGGATGACCGCCCGTGGGGCCATAGATATTAAAAAGGGAGAGTGGAACACCCCTCAAGGAAAGCTTGACATATGACCATCTACCATCAGAATCTGATTCAGTGTCCAAGATGGAGTAAGTAAGAGATTTACGAATAAGAATAGCGACACCATTCCGCTTACCATCTCCGGGAGCAAAATATACCTCTCCCACCCAGCCTCTTTTAAGCTTAACAGATTCCGCATCAGATAAATGAGTCTCTTGTAAAAAGGCGAAATCTACATTCAATTTAGCAAGGTGAGAAAGGATTCGTTGTCTCTTAATGGGAGAGTTAAGACCTTTAACGTTCCATGAAACAATACGTACTGACATTAAAAAGAGAGGAAAAAAGGAAGGTAACTACAACAAGAGAAAACCTCAAAACCAAGAAAAACACATAAAGATGAATGAAGGAGAAGCAGAGGAGATGATGAAATAGAAAGTATATGAACAGAGAAAAATTGAAAATGAAAAAGAAAAAGTGACACCTTGAAAAAGAGAACAAGTAGAAAGGGTAGTAGGGAAGAGGAGATAAGGACAGAAACGGAAGTTAACATATCAATAAGGGAAGGAAACGTACTTACAGGTAGGGGAGGTGAGGGATCACAAGCAGGAAAGGGAACCAGACGTATGAGGAGGAGGGGGTAGAGCCAACTGGAGGAGACAAGAAGGTCAGGGCTCGCGAGCCGCCCGGCTGGGGAAACACGGAACATGGTGTAATATCTGTGGAAACAAGAGGAAAGCGTTAGGGGAAAAGACAAGAAAAGAATCAAAAAACTACGCGGAGGCCATACCAATAAAGGCAGCAGATAGAAGGGAGAATAAACAATGAACAATATGAACCACAGGATCAACATGAAAAAAGGAAACAAAACACAATGCACGTGAAACTATGGTAACACTGGTAAACCTATGCATAAAACACGAGACTGCAAAAATGAAAAGACAACATTAGTCAGAAGAGTCAAGGAGGGAATGAAGAAGAGGGACCAGAAGTATCCATGTTAGCTCCTCGACAGGAATTCATAAAGCTCTGGAGTCGCACAGGGTCTTCGTAGGTCGTCGTCTTGTTGTTATATGTGACCCTAAAAAGACAGGGATGAAAAAGCCCATATCGAGCACCAAGGGATCGAAGTTCAGGTCTCATGTCCAGAAAGGCTTTGCGACGACTGGCCGTGGCTCTAGCATAATCCTGTGCAAAAAACAAGGAGGATCCAGACCATGTAAGACGTGGAGAGGCTCTAGCTGCTAAAAGGACCTTTAAAAGGTCAGTATATTGCAAGAAATACATGATCACGCCTCTAGGGTTCGCCGAGGCAGAAGTAGACGAGTGAGCTCGACCAAGCCTGTGAGCTCTTTGTATGTTGAGCATAGTGTACTCTGGAAGATGTAGAAGTTTAGGAAGAAAGGACTTAAAGAAAGTAATAGGATCATTCCCCTCACAACCTCCCACTAGGCCGTAGATGCGCAGATTGTTGCGTCGATTTCTGTTCTCAAGGTCCTCAACCTGCTTTTGAAGAGAAGAGATCTGGGAATGCATATGTGAAGTCTTAGCAGAGGACTCCTGAAGAGAAGAAACACTGTGTTCCACCGACGTGACTCATGCTTCCATTTGTGTCCAGTTGTCAGTTAGAACCTGTAATTTAGCATTAGTCTCTTCCATAAAAGGGCGGAGTGCCCTTATCTCTTCCAATAACAACTCAATAGATGCAGATGGAGCGGAAGCAGTTGGTGAGGGGGATCCTTTTTTAGTCGCTTAACCGTAGTCTTCCCGTTGGGCTGTGTAAGGGGTTCCATGGCCGGCTTCGACATATGAACAGGAGGTTCTTGGGAAGCTTCCAACTGGGCCAATGCTGAAAAAACCTTTGAGTTTTTGATGAAAGTGCGCTTTGAGGTTTTGCTAGCGCAACTTGTTGTAAGTCTGCCCATCGGGTTATCAATCTTCACCAAAAGCACGACTAGGCGGCGTGCAATAAGAAAGAAAAAGGCCCCTTATCTTCCAGAATGAATAGTCAGTATTGGAAAAAGAAATAAATATCACAGCAATGAAGGGTTAAAACCAAGCCTCACATGCAGAGCAAAAATAGTAAGGTCAACAATCAGAAGCAAAGGCTGCTGAGGCTGAGGAAGAAAAAAGCCGCTAGGAGGTGTAAGCCTCTGACAAGTAAGATCTGGAAACCACATATGACATATTATGCTGTGAATAAGCATAAAGAAATGAGCTGCCATGCAAAAGAGCAACTAAAAAAACTATTCAGCAGAGCCACAATCCAACTGTAATGCGTAGAAGAAGCAAAGGAGGCAACTAGGTGAAGCTGCGCAGGCACAATATGACTAAAGGAGCCATAGGGTATTGAAGTGACAAAATGGCCGCTTCCGTGGAAAAGGAAAAAATGCAGCGTGAAAACATAAGTGGAAGGCTGTGTGAAGCAAAAAAAGTCATTTAGCAAAAATATAATAGCCCATCATGAGGAAAGAAGAAGGCATCAGGCATTTCAAGGGGTTGTTGGGAGCGACGATGTTTCACCTGTGAGGATCGTCACACGGAGGAGCTGCACAAAATGGCGGCCGTGGCCGTCATAGAGCCGCGTCCTGGAGAGCGTTGTCCAGAAAAGATAGCATGCGACCAGAAAGGCTCCCGTAAAAGGTCACATCCGCTCTGGAGACCCTCCGATGCCGAAATCCTCCGCCCGTGAGAAAGGAAACCAACGCGGTCCGCTGGTGCGCCCCAGCCGCAACGGAGCGCTAACGCCAGCACCACCATCTCCTTCGGGCGCTAAGCCACGCCTCCATCATTTAATCTAATCCAAGAATAGGATAAGCGGATGGCTACTTGCCAGAAAAAGCGGTTTCCCTTACATATAAGAAGCTATTACACAACACCCCTGACCCCCTTGAGAAGCTTAGGGAGCACTGGGTGGCAGATTTATTTTATTTATTTATTTAATTTGTATAGCGCTACAGCTACCCACCAAGGGGTTTCCCGGCGCTAGTAATTCAGAAATGCGTATTTTGCCAGTCAGTATCAGATGTTAAAAAGCCACGTTTTTAATGCTTTCCTAAACTTCACATGGCTGACTTCCGAACGTAAGGAATGAGGCATCTTGTTCCAGAGGGATGGGCCTAAGAAGGCAAAGGATCTTCCCCCCATCCGTGATAATTTGATTTTGGGAATAATGAAATTATTAGCGGTTGCTGATCTAAGAACTCTCGAAGGTAAGTAAGGATGCACAAGGTTCCGCAGATATTTAGGAGCAGTTCCAGTTGAAATTTTGTGCATAAAGCATAGGGATTTGAACCTAATCCTATTTTCAATTTTCAACCAATGAAGGTCACGGATGTATTTAGTAGTGGGGCAGGACATAGGGATTTTGAAAAGAAGTCTCGCCGCTGCGTTTTGTACTAATTGTAGCCTTCTGATTGTAGCTTTCTTTGCCCCTAGGTACAGCACATTACTATAATCTAGCCTTGAAGTAATCAAGGCATTGATGACAGTTTTTTTGGTGCCATCAGGGAGCATCCAGCAGATCTTCTTTAGCCATTTTAAGACTGCAAAACATGTAGCAGAAGTCTTAACGGCTTGCTGGTGCATATCTAAAGATTCGTCAATGATGACTCCCAAGTTACGTGCCTGTGAAACAGGTATAGGAGGAGGGCCCATTTCAGATGGCCAATGTTGTGGTCCCCAGGCCTCTCTATTTTTTCCAAGAATAATTAGCTCCGTTTTCTCGCCGTTAAGCTTAAGAAAATTACCCTGCATCCATCCAGCGATCTTACCTAACCCTAATTTTAGCATGGAAGGATGGTTACTTTCGGCTGAAGAAAGAGAGAAAAGGAGCTGTGAGTCGTCAGCATATGAAAACATATTCAAACCTGTCTCCTCAACTAATCTCGCAAGAGGACTCATATACAAATTAAAAAGCAGTGGACTTAAAATTGAGCCCTGTGGTACTCCATGTTTAAGAAGTAAAGTCTCAGAGCAGGCAGACTGAGAAAAAACTTGAAACGTACGATTGCTTAACAGTGACTCAATCCAATTTATGGCTGCGCCATGAATACCTATGGAGGAGAGTGTTCGTAACAGCACCACATGTGAAACAGTATCGAACGCGGCACTCAGGTCTAATAATATGCGTGCCACAGTTTCTCCTCTGTCTATCATGGCGCGGATGTTTTCTGTCACTCCAAGCAACGTCGTTTCCGTAGAAAAACCTACACGGAATCCAGATTGTTGTAAAGGAAGGAGATCGTGTGTTTTTATGAATTCCGACAGCACCTGATGCACGTGCTTTTCCAAGATTTTTGAAAAGATAGGCAGAAGAGATATTGGTCTAAAGTTGGAGGGCATATTTGGATCTGCTCCAGCCTTCTTCAACAATGGGTGGACCATAGCATGCTTCAAATAGATGACAATGGGTGGCGGGAGGTGGTGGCATCCCCCCGAGAGGTGGGTATCTCCGCCCGATTGCGGCTGGTCCAACTCAAGATCCTTCATAGGATTTATATCACAGTTGCTACATTTGGGGAGAGAAGGTCGGAGTGACTGTCGAAGAGGGTATGGGCTGATAGGCACATTTATGCACATCCTTTGGGAATGTGACCATATCCAGCGGTTTTGGCAAGCGATACATCGTACCTTTAGGATGGTCCTGAACAAAAACATACACCCCGAAGCGAAACGTTGCCTCTTTAACATATGGGAGCCTGCGGATCTTAACACCTCTGAGAAAACTTGGGTAACCTTGTGTCTTACAGCGGCAAAAAGGGACATCGCGCAAAACTGGTGGTCCGACATGCCACCTACATTGTCAAAATGGAAACAAAACATTGACTGGTGCATGTTTAGGGAAAATACTGTATACATTGCACGGGTTGTCCAAAACAATTTACCTCAATTTGGGGCACCTGGAATGCCTACAGAGGAGAGATATGTGAGTCACCTTTGATATCAACAGAAGACGTGGACCTGTCTTCGTAAGTCCAAGAAATGAAAATGTTTTACGATGTAATACTGAAACTTGCTATATGTGTATTGCAGATGATTGGTATATTGTATCTCTCTACTGCTATGCCGCTGTCTCTTTGTATTTTCAATAAAAAGAATTTTAAAAAAAGAATAGGATAAGCATAACATTTTTATATCTCATTCACTTTTCATATTACGTTGTATTACATTTGTTCTTCCCAGACTTTTTTTTTTTTTTAACAATTTTTATTGCAGATGCTCAGACATGAGAAGGGTGACAGCGGTAGCATTATTCAAGCAAGACAAATACATTCAGGATATACTTCTTAAAGCCCCCAACGTCATAACAATACATGGTCCATAAATCAGTCCGACCGAGTCTTCGGGTCTCTCTCGGTGCATCCCCGCCTCAGTATGATCAGTGGGCATATTAATCAGCTGGGTATCCCCTTTTTTATTTTGTTGAACTCCCCCCCCCCCCCCTCCTCCCCAACAAGTTCAGATGTGAGTGCAAAGTTGGTATAACATCCGCTCAGTCAAGGTCTAACATCACAATCACAGTAGGGGCACATACAGTTCTCGCCTTCCCCTTCTCCTCCCCCCCCTTCCTGAAAGCCAATGGCCGGAAAAAACTTTAGGCATGTAGAGCGTAATTGATTAGCAATGTCCATTCCTAGCATGGCCTTCCCGCTGATCTCCCTCCTCCTCTTGCCCCAGGTCCCCTCACGGGCCTCCCACCCCAAGTCCACCATCCAGCCCATGATAGTGCCTCCATTTTGACCAAACCCTTTTAAACTTATTCGGGCATCCCCTTGATTTGTACGTCACTCGCTCTGCCGCCATGTAGAGGTCTAGTCCCCTTCTCCATTCATCTATAGTGGGTATCGTCTCCGCCCCCCAATATTTGGCAAAGTCACGTTTTGCCACCACTAGGGCTAATGTCAGGAACGTCAGTAAAGGGCGGGGAAGGTCAACATCATTGGTCATTCCCAGTAGGGCGAGCTTGGGCTCCTGGTCGAGCGACACGGACAGGACCTCCCGCAGTTCGGTGAAAATAAGTGTCCAGTAGGATTGTATTTTCACGCAAGTCCACAATACGTGGAAGAAATCCCCTCTCTCTTGATGGCATCTCAGGCACCTATCGTCCTGTGTCTTCCCCATTTTGAACAGCCGCACTCGATCAAAGTACGTCCTGTGTAGCACGTTATATTGGATCAGGCGTAGTCGAGATTTGATGGCCACCTCCCTCGGATGCATAAGGATTAAGTCCCAGTCAATGTTCTCCAGGGTCCCCACCTCCCGCTCCCAAGCGGCCCTAAGCTTCGCCAGGTCCCCCAGCATGTTGTTTGTGAGGGTTTTGTAGGTGAGCGACACGGCCTTGTGGGGTATCTGTTCCTGCAGCAATCTGCCTTCCAGGGGCGCATAGTCCGGCAGGCCCTCAAGAATCAGAGCCTGCGCCCTCCATGCGTGGCGCAATTGAGCATATTTAAAAAACTGCGAGCGATGGAGCCCATATTCCGCCCTTAAGGTGGCGTAGGATTTTAGCTCCCCTCCAGCGATGACATCGCCCACCGTGGAAATCCCAATGTCATCCCACTGCTTAAATCCCGTAAGTTTGTGGAGTTCAGAGAGCCACGTGCAGTGCCAGAGTGGGGTCTGCCGGGTGGGTTTCTTATCCCATCCCGTACGCCTCATCGCCAGTTTCCAAGCCCGGAGAGTAATATGCGTGGCTGGGAGTAAGGACCGGCTCGCC
Organism: Lissotriton helveticus; assembly: GCF_964261635.1. Classification (NCBI taxonomy): domain Eukaryota; kingdom Metazoa; phylum Chordata; class Amphibia; order Caudata; family Salamandridae; genus Lissotriton; species Lissotriton helveticus. The sequence continues at coordinate 670,608,660 of NC_136061.1, forward strand.
GCACCACCGTATAGGTATGAAAGCATAGGACGTGAGGCCAGTTTGGTACGTTCCAACGCATATGTTGGGTGGTCCCCGGGGGCGTGGAGCCAGTCGTTAATGGGGACAGGTGCTCCGCCCAATAGTACGCTTCAAGGTTTGGCAGCGAGATACCCCCACTGTACTGGTGGCGTTGCAGTGCTATTCTTGGCTGTTTACCCAGCCATATGAAAGATCTGAGGTCGGCGTGTATTTTACGGAGGAGACTGTCTGGTATCTGGTAATATTCGTTCTGCAGGGCATATAAATATTTGGGCAATACGATCATTTTATACATCGCCGCCCTACCCAGGAGCGTCAGAGGGAGTTGGCGCCACCGGGCCATATCAGCCGCGGAATTCACAAGTATTCTCTCGACATTTCTGAGAAGTGACAGGTGCCTATCCAGCGTGATGAATACTCCTAGATACTGGAAGCCGTCTAAGGATATCACTAGTCTGTCCGGTAGGTCCCCTTCACTCGTGTCCCCCTTGGGATCGAAAAGGACGGATTTGTGCCAATTTATTGCGTACCCGGAGTGGCTGCCATAGCCGTCCAACTCCCGGAATAGTTCAGGCACTGAGGTTTGCGGGGCTGTGATATATAGGAGCACATCGTCCGCATATAGGGACAGTTTCTCCTGCGGGCCGTCCGCATCTGTAAGGCGGAAGCCGGAAATCCCCTCATTTTGCCTGATTTTGGCCGCCAGTATCTCAATGGTCATCGTGAAGAGGAGCGGCGATAGGGGACACCCCTGCCTGGTGCCCCGCTGTATCAAGAATTCGCGAGAGAGCCTCCCGTTCACCCGCACTCTGGCCCGTGGGTTGTTGTACAGCAGGCGAACCCATGAGCGGAATTTAGGGCCGAGACCAAATTTTTCTAAGACAGCCTCGAGGAATGGCCAGTGTACAGAGTCGAAGGCCTTTTCCGCATCCAATGAGAGGAACCAATGGGGTGGGACCCTATCCCTGACCTCCTGCAGCCAATTGTGCGTGCGTCGGAGATTGAATTTCGTGGCTCTATCCGGTAAGAAGCCGGTCTGATCTAAGTGTATTAGATCAGGTAGGACCGCCCTAAGGCCTCGCGCCAGGATTGTGGCTAGGATTTTCACCTCCGTATTCAATAGGGAGATGGGACGGTAGGACGCGCAGTCGTCCCGCGGTTTGCCCTCTTTGTGGATGGGAACTATGATCGCCAGGGTGAGATCATCGGGCAGGCTGCCGTCGTGGTATGCCTCAAGATAGAGGTTTTTTAGATGTGGAGCTAAGATGTCAGCCGTGCACTTAAAAAATTCCGGGGGGAAACCGTTCGGACCTGGCACTCTACCCGACTTCAGTCCAGCAATGGCAGTTTTGACTTCTTCTAGGGAGATGTCGGCCTCCAAGGCGGGCAGGGCCTCAGCGTCCACCACGGGGAGGTCAACCCGTGACATATAGAGAAGTGAGTCCCCACATGAGCTCAGTTGCCTGGCCTCGTAGAAGCGGCCATAGTAAGCTGCAAATGCGTCTGCTATGTGACGGTCCGAGCATATCGCCTCCCCCCTCTCATCTGCGACTGCCTCTACCCATCTCGCCGCCCTCTCCTTACGGCTAAGCCAAGGTAGAAGTTTGCCAGATTTGTCCCCCACGTCGTAAAGACGATGTAACGTGGCCAAATGTTGGGTCCTTGCCTCATCCGATACCAAATCTCGATAGCGGCACTGGTTATCTAGCAGTGTACGTAAGGTGATCGAGTTCTTCGTAAGCAGATGATCCCTTTCTGACTCCACTATAGTGCGTTCCACATTTGCTACCTCTTCCAGTATCCTCCGTCTCTCTTCCCTCAATCTAGTATTTATTCTGTCCCTCAACACCGGTTTCATTGCTTCCCACAGAGTTACCGCCGAGTCCACCGACCCAATATTTTCAGCCAAGTAGACCCGAGCATCTGCTCGAACACCCTTGAGTATTGTCTTGTTCGCCAAGTCCCAAGCGGCGAGGCGCCATTGTGTCTCATTCTTGTGTCCAGGTCTTCCCACCGATATCAGCAGGGGCGAGTGGTCTGAAAGACCTCTAGCCAAGTATTCCGCCGTGCCCTCTATAGTCCGCTCCGGCCTAGACATAAAGACGTAGTCCAACCTGGAGAACACTTTGTGTACTGCCGAGTAGAATGAGTAGGCCATATCATTCGGGTGGAACAGTCGCCATACATCAGTCAGCCCTATCCCCGACATCATTTGAGCCAGGGGAGTCTGAGTACGCTGGTGATTAGTCGTTCCCGATCTATCCATGGCTCTGTCCATTACATCGTTAAAGTCGCCACCCACAATCTGTATGGTGTCTGAGGTGTCTAGAAGAATGGTAGCTAACATTTTTAGTGCGGTCGCCTGTAGTGTAGGTGGTGCATACACTGAGACTAGGGTGTAAGTACGTCTGCGCCAAGATCCCTGCACTCCTACACATGTACCTAGAGGGTCCCCCCATGTCCGCGTGACCTGAAACGGGAAAGTGTTCTTAACAATAATAGCTACGCCCCTGGAGTCAGTTGTGTATCCCGCATGACCCAATACCTTGTACCTACCCCGTGCTATGAACGCGCAGGCCGTGCCCTTCAGGTGTGTCTCTTGCAAAAAAATTATGTCGGGGCCTATTCTCTTGAGGAAGTTGTTCACCAGACCCCGTTTAATTTTGTTGCCCAGGCCATTTACGTTCCACGTCAATACACTGTTTTTCAACGGCCATGGGTACAATGGTGAGGCATGCTTATTCCAGGTCGAGGAAACAGGCAGACGGGTCAGCGCCCATAGAGGAAGAACCAAAGAATGTGTTGAACCCCGTGACTGCACTTCACACAACATCACATCTCACCCCCCTCAAACAACCGAACTGCATAAACAACCCCCAAGCCCCCCACCCCCAACACACCTGCACCCCCCGGCCGTCCCTCCCGTGCAACCATTGACGGTATGGGCCACCAGGCGGCAAGGTCTGTCGCCCACCCTGCAAACAACCCCAGCTAAGAAAAGTCTAGCTGTTCAAAGTTCAAGTCTGGTAGTGGCACGTGTCCACCCCAAAAAAAAAACAAAGAAAAGTTACTTGCGCGCCCCATGGCAAGGACTGTTTCGGTGCATCGCCGTCCCTTCAGCCTCTCAGGAGTGGGAGTCCTGCGTGTCAGGGTCTGTAGCCTCTGCGTTGCTTGGCCCTCCCTGCTCCAAGTCTCGGATGGCAACAGCTAACGGGTGTAAGGATTGCTCCGTCTGGTCTTCCAGATCTGAAACATTTGTGTCAACCTCCTGATCTGTGGCAGCTTCCGATTCCGCAAGGAGGCACCGGAATCGCGATCCCTGAGTGATATCTCCCGTGGTGGCAGCGGCGCCGTCTCCCCAGGCTCCTCCGGTCGCCATTTGCTGAGGAGGGTAAGGTGTTCTTTGTGACTGCCTGTCTGTCCGGTGGTGTCGTGTCTTCTGCGATCCGTTCGGGTTCCTCCTGAAGTTGGCCACTGCTTGCTCATCCCGAATTCTGCGAACTTCTTCCTCTGCCTCTCGCAACAGCGGCCTCTCCTCCAGCCAGTGCCAGGCCTCCTCAGGGCGAGCGAAGAAGTGCGATTTGCCCTTGAACAGGACTTTCAGTTTCGCAGGGAAGAGGAGCATATAGGATATGTTTAGCTCTCGTAGTTTAGCTTTCACAGTGTCGTAAGAGCGTCTTTGCTTTTGCACTTCCTGGCTATAATCAGGGAAGATCATGACAACGGTATTTTCAAACTTTAGTTCTCCCAGTTTCCGGGCTTCTCTAAGGATAAGATCCCTGTCTGCATAGTTGAGAAATCTCGCAATTATTGGGCGAGGTCTCGCTCCCTCCGGTGGTCTTGCGAGGAGCGCCCTGTGTGCTCTCTCAATCACGAAGCAGTTGGAGAATTGAGCCCGGGGAAACATAGTCGTCAGCCAAGAGTGAAGGAAAGCTGCAGTGTCGTTCTTCTCAATTCCTTCCCTCAGGCCCACGAAGCGCAGGTTATTTCTGCGTGCTCTATTCTCCACGTCGTCCACTCGCCACAGCAATTGTCTATGGGAGGCCTGTAATTCTGCCATATCTTTCTTGAGTGAGGTAACGGAGTCTTCCGTTTCGGATATCCTGGTCTCCTCGGTGCCCACTCTGTCAGATAAGTTCCGGAGGTCTTGACGCAGCAGGAGAACCTCAGATCCTACCTCTCCGATCTTGGTCTCAAGGGCCGCCCTGGAATTCTGGATGTCCGACCGCGAGGCCTGGACCGCCTCCAAGAGCATGGCGGTGTCTGGCTGCGAATCCCGGGCCCCCCCCCCGTCCGCGTTCCTATGTGTCCTCGTGTTGGTGGTATAGGTTTCAATTGTCTCTTGCCTCGCGGGCCTTGACACCGGATCCTTCCTGCCCATGGTGGCCGTCGGGTGGCCCCCCAATGTGGTAGGAGGTCTGGGGAGGTAAGGGGCACGGCCCGTCAAGGTGACAACGGCCCAGGGCCGGGACCAGTCCTGTGGGTCTCCTCTCACCACCGGGGGGTTTCTGCGCCACGTCCCTTCTCGTGGGCCCCCGCTAGGTGGGCAAATCCAGGTCGAGTCCTCTCCACGATGCGGGGTCCCCGATGGGTTCCCGCACACCCCAGAGGGTTAGGGGGGGGGACGAAGTTTGTTGGTAAGCCCCCCTGCAGCTCCAACCAGGCAGCTTCAGGCCCAGGGGAGCGTGCACTGGCACACGAGTTCCACAGCCCACCAGGCGGGCCAAAGGCAGGAAATCCGGGTCCCGGCTTCACAGGCCCCGCTCAATCTCCGGGTGGTCAGCCCGATCCGGGACCCCGCAGGGTTCGCACCACAGTCTCTGAAGGGGGAGGGGGGGAGGAGTCCGTTCGCGAGCCCCCCCGCAACTCCAGTCAGGCAGCTCCAGGCCCAGGGGAGCGTGCTCTTGCGCACGAGCCCCACAGCTCACCAGGCGGGCCACAGGCAACAAATCTGGATCCCGGCGTCACAGGCCCCACTCGATCTCCGGGCAGTCAGCCTTTGATCGCCGCTGCACAGCCCTCCGCGGTCCCCACGAGGTAGCGCCAGGCCCAGGGTATCGTGGCCCTACACAGCGCACCTCGGCCGTGCCGCTTGTCTAAGGGGCGGCGGGCAGGAAATCAAGGCCCCAGCGTCTCAGGCCGAGGATCGCTCCGGCTCCCGGATCCGCCGTACCATCAAGGGGGGGGGGAGGAGGAGGCAAATCTCCGGGCCGACCGTCATCGCGTAGGGGTAGGGTGCCCTCCGATGTCCTCACCGCCTCTCCTGTGTCGCCGCCTCACCCCCGTCAGCAGTCGGACCCGATGACTCCGGGCGCCGCCATTGTAGGTCGCAGGGTCTTCGGCTCCAGGGAGAAACCAGCGGACAGTTCGCCTCTGCCTGACCGGGAATTGAAGCCGAAGGGCTAACCAGGCGCCTCTCACCCTCCGACGCCGTCACAGCCGATTTTCCCGTTAATTGCCCGCTGTGTGGGTCAATGTAATGCCGGATCTCTTTCAGTCATGCCAGGAGCTGTGCTGAGGCACGTCTTACTCAGCCATGCAGCTGGCCACGTCCCCTGTTATTCCCAGACTTAATGAAAATATCTTTAGATATGAGCCTAGATTCCTGTACAATACCTGTGGTTTCTGGGTTACTACATTTTTCATTTATACACCCCAATTCCTTCATTTTCCCCTGGAGATACTGTTACTGTTACTTGGCCTTCCCATTTTTTTAAGAGATTAAAATGATATATTTGAGGTTTCTTTTGTTTCTTATTAACCTCTACTTTATAGGTCACTGGAGTTACCCTCTCTATTACCTTATGAGGTCCCTGCCATTCACTCAACATTTTGTTTTCTGATGTGGGGCGAACGATTAAGACATAGCCACATGACTTAAACTCTGTCAATTTTGCTTTCTTGTCATATTGAATCTGCCTCTGTTTTCCTAGGTTCTGTCGCATTATTCCTCTTATCTCTCCTAAATGGGTTTTCAACTGGCTCACATATTCCAATATGGGCCTATTCTCTTCTTCCTCATTTTTCTCTGGCCATGTCCAGCAAGGTTCGGGGTCTCCTCCCAAATAATTCAAATGGCAATTGCCCTGTGCTAATCTGTTCTTTACATCTGATAGCAAACAAAGCTAATGAGAGCTTCTGATTCCAATGCCTAGCTTTATTTCTAACAGTTGTGTTTCAGAGTTGAATTGTATTTCTGGATGTCAGGTTGCGGATGATAGGCTGCTGTTTCAATTTGCTTTATCCCTGACTGATCACATATCGGTGCCATTAACGTAGACGTAAAAGTGATTCCTGGATCTGTTAGAATTTCTCTAGGACAATCTGCCCTAGAAAAGATCACAATTGCAGTATTTGCTATCTGTGTTGTATTGGGTTGTCGTAGGGGTAGAGCATCCAAATATCAGATTGCAGAATCCACCATTACCAATACAAACTGATATCCTTTTTAAACGGTACTAAGGATCCAATTAAGTACCTCCCTTCTCTTGAAAACAGCTCATAAATAATAGGTAGAGGCTGTAGGGGGTGCCCTTGGAAGTCGATACCGGTTGTTCTTTTGACACACTTCACAGTCTCTACAATACTTCTTTATATGGTTAAATATATTTGGCCAGTATGGTATTTTCAGTTACTTTCTCTTCCAAAATGTCCATCCAATAAGTGACTGTGCGATCAATACATGACTTTATCTTGGAAAGGTTCGGGTATGAGAAGATGTACCGACTGTTTTTCCCCCTTTTCTATACAAAAGTCTTCATCTTTTAAATAACTGTGGACCTACCTCATATAAGCCTTCTCCCTCTGTTCCTCAGGTCCAGGCTTCATGGAGAATGGGTCTTCTCTCTGTGCAGCCTGAAAACTCCTATCGGATTCCCATATCGTCTGATCGGCTACCACAGGTAAAATTGGTACCCCTCTATAATTAGCACTTCTTTCCTGCCTTTTACTTTTTTAGGTTTTGACTGGCCATGCGCTTTGCGCATGTGCCAAAAAAACCTCTTGAGTTGTGTGTGTGGGTCGGGATACGCCCCCTCCTCCGATTGGCTAGCTCCATAAATGGAGGCTAGCCATTGGACGAGGGGCCTGTCCGTCAATGCCGGACCAGATTCGGGGGCGTTCCCGAGATTCTTTGGCTTTTGCCGACGTCACGCGACGTCAGCCAAAAGCCGGGAACGCCCCCGAATCTGTCCCGGCATTGAGCCGGCACCCGCCTTCCGATGCAGCATTTTCATTGTTACTATAAGCTTGTTTATTTTATACGTTTTAGCGTTGTGGACATTAAAACGGACTGAAATGATGTACATATATGTGAATATCCGTTTTAGAGTTAGGTCCTTTGCTGGATGTGTTTTATTTCATGGGAGTAAAGTATACCGAATTCACGCTGGTTTCTCTTTATTTTAATGAGGCGAAAACAGACTAATTTGTGCGGTGATAAATGTCCCAGCGGCGAGCATGCTACTTTTTTTTATTTAATGACAGCCTCATTAGATGAAGTTATTTATTTAGAGCTTCCCATGTGTTACCTATTATAGGGCACCGACCCCCACTGTGAAACCACTAACTTTCCACTTTCCGACCAGAAAAGTGCACCCGGGATCACAGCATCGCCTAATTGTGCACTTCCCGCGGCAGCAAAAGGCCACGAGGCAGCAATATTGTGCTACTGAACACTGCCTGACCCGCTGGGCATTGACAAACATTGCATGCGTATTAACACGAGGAATAAAAAGGTCTGCTTACTACAGAACAAAGGGAATATTTCAAGTAGATAAACTTCCAAATAAGGTAGGAATCGTAAGCTGATAGTTAAAAAAAATGTTTATGCTGTCGCACTTTGAAACTTCCTGCTCACCTTTTAATAAAATTTCGTAACGAACATCAGGCAAACAAAGGAACCGAGAGTGGATTTTAAGGCGTGCAGATTCAGAGTCAGAGTGCAGATTCAGAGTCAGAGTGCAGATTCAGAGTGCAGATTCAGAGTGCGAGTGCAGAGTGCAGACTGATAGTGCAGACTGATAGTGCAGACTGATAGTGCAGACTGATAGTGCAGACTGAGAGTGCAGACTGAGAGTGCAGACTGAGAGTGCAGACTGAGAGTGCAGACTGAGAGTGCAGACTGAGAGTGCAGACTGAGAGTGCAGACTGAGAGTGCAGAGTGCAGATTGAGAGTGCAGAGTGCAGATTGAGAGTGCAGATTGAGAGTGCAGAGTGCAGATTGAGAGTGCAGAGTGCAGATTGAGAGTGCAGAGTGCAGATTGAGAGTGCAGAGTGCAGATTGAGAGTGCAGATTGAGAGTGCAGAGTGCAGATTGAGAGTGCAGATTCAGAGTGCAGATTGAGAGTGCAGATTGAGAGTGCAGATTGAGAGTGCAGAGTGCAGATTGAGAGTGCAGATTGAGAGTGCAGAGTGCAGATTGAGAGTGCAGAGTGCAGATTGAGAGTGCAGATTGAGAGTGCAGAGTGCAGATTCAGAGTGCAGATTCAGAGTGCAGATTGAGAGTGCAGATTGAGAGTGCAGATTGAGAGTGCAGAGTGCAGATTGAGAGTGCAGATTGAGAGTGCAGATTGAGAGTGCAGATTGAGAGTGCAGATTGAGAGTGCAGATTGAGAGTGCAGATTGAGAGTGCAGATTGAGAGTGCAGATGCAGAGTGCAGATTGAGAGTGCAGATTGAGAGTGCAGATTGAGAGTGCAGATTGAGAGTGCAGATTGAGAGTGCAGATTGTGCAGATGCAGAGTGCAGATGCAGAGTGCAGAGTGCAGATTGAGAGTGCAGAGTGCAGATGCAGAGTGCAGAGTGCAGATTGAGAGTGCAGAGTGCAGATTGAGAGTGCAGAGTGCAGATTGAGAGTGCAGATTGAGAGTGCAGATTGAGAGTGCAGATTGAGAGTGCAGATTGAGAGTGCAGATTGAGAGTGCAGATTGAGAGTGCAGATTGAGAGTGCAGATTGAGAGTGCAGAGTGCAGAGTGCAGGTGCAGAGTGCAGGTGCAGAGTGCAGATGCAGAGTGCAGATTCAGAGTGCAGAGTGCAGATTCAGAGTGCAGATTCAGAGTGCAGATTCAGAGTGCAGATTCAGAGTGCAGAGTGCAGATTCAGAGTGGAGATTCAGAGTGCAGATTCAGAGTGCAGATTCAGAGTGCAGAGTGCAGATTCAGAGTGCAGAGTGCAGATTCAGAGTGCAGATTCAGAGTGCAGAGTGCAGATTCAGAGTGCAGATTCAGAGTGCAGAGTGCAGATTCAGAGTGCAGATTCAGAGTGCAGATTCAGAGTGCAGATTCAGAGTGCAGATTCAGAGTGCAGATTCAGAGTGCAGATTCAGAGTGGAGATTCAGAGTGGAGATTCAGAGTGGAGATTCAGAGTGCAGATTCAGAGTGCAGATTCAGAGTGCAGATTCAGAGTGCAGATTCAGAGTGCAGATTCAGAGTGCAGAGTGGAGATTCAGAGTGGAGATTCAGAGTGGAGATTCAGAGTGGAGATTCAGAGTGGAGATTCAGAGTGGAGATTCAGAGTGCAGATTCAGAGTGCAGATTCAGAGTGCAGATTCAGAGTGCAGAGTGCAGATTCAGAGTGCAGATTCAGAGTGCAGATTCAGAGTGCAGAGTGCAGATTCAGAGTGCAGATTCAGAGTGCAGAGTGCAGATTCAGAGTGCAGAGTGCAGATTCAGAGTGCAGAGTGCAGATTCAGAGTGCAGATGCAGATGCAGAGTGCAGATGCAGAGTGCAGATGCAGAGTGCAGATTCAGAGTGCAGAGTGCAGATTGAGAGTGCAGAGTGCAGATGCAGAGTGCAGATTGAGAGTGCAGAGTGCAGATTGAGAGTGCAGATTGAGAGTGCAGATTGAGAGTGCAGAGTGCAGATTGAGAGTGCAGATTGAGAGTGCAGATTGAGAGTGCAGATTGAGAGTGCAGATTGAGAGTGCAGATTGAGAGTGCAGATTGAGAGTGCAGATTGAGAGTGCAGATTGAGAGTGCAGATTCAGAGTGCAGATTGAGAGTGCAGATTCAGAGTGCAGATTCAGAGTGCAGATTGAGAGTGTAGAGTGCAGATTGAGAGTGCAGATTCAGAGTGTAGAGTGCAGATTCAGAGTGTAGAGTGCAGATTGAGAGTGCAGATTGAGAGTGTAGAGTGCAGATTGAGAGTGCAGATTGAGAGTGCAGATTGAGAGTGCAGATTGAGAGTGCAGAGTGCAGGTGCAGAGTGCAGGTGCAGAGTGCAGATGCAGAGTGCAGGTGCAGATGCAGAGTGCAGATGCAGAGTGCAGATGCAGAGTGCAGAGTGTAGATTCAGAGTGCAGAGTGCAGATTCAGAGTGCAGATTCAGAGTGCAGATTCAGAGTGCAGATTCAGAGTGCAGGTGCAGAGTGCAGATTCAGAGTGCAGATTCAGAGTGCAGATTCAGAGTGCAGATTCAGAGTGCAGATTCAGAGTGCAGAGTGGAGATTCAGAGTGCAGATTCAGAGTGCAGAGTGGAGATTCAGAGTGGAGATTCAGAGTGGAGATTCAGAGTGGAGATTCAGAGTGGAGATTCAGAGTGCAGAGTGCAGATTCAGAGTGCAGATTCAGAGTGCAGATTCAGAGTGCAGATTCAGAGTGCAGATTCAGAGTGCAGAGTGGAGATTCAGAGTGGAGATTCAGAGTGGAGATTCAGAGTGCAGAGTGGAGATTCAGAGTGGAGATTCAGGGTGGAGATTCAGAGTGGAGATTCAGAGTGGAGATTCAGAGTGGAGATTCAGAGTGGAGATTCAGAGTGGAGATTCAGAGTGGAGATTCAGAGTGGAGATTCAGAGTGGAGATTCAGAGTGGAGATTCAGAGTGGAGATTCAGAGTGCAGATTCAGAGTGCAGATTCAGAGTGGAGATTCAGAGTGGAGATTCAGAGTGCAGATTCAGAGTGCAGATTCAGAGTGCAGAGTGGAGATTCAGAGTGCAGATTCAGAGTGCAGAGTGGAGAGTGGAGATTCAGAGTGGAGATTCAGAGTGGAGATTCAGAGTGCAGATTCAGAGTGCAGATTCAGAGTGCAGATTCAGAGTGCAGATTCAGAGTGCAGATTCAGAGTGCAGATTCAGAGTGCAGATTCAGAGTGCAGATTCAGAGTGCAGATTCAGAGTGCAGATTCAGAGTGCAGATTGCAGATTCAGAGTGCAGATTCAGAGTGCAGATTCAGAGTGCAGAGTGCAGATTCAGAGTGCAGATTCAGAGTGGAGATTCAGAGTGGAGATTCAGAGTGGAGATTCAGAGTGCAGATTCAGAGTGGAGATTCAGAGTGGAGATTCAGAGTGCAGATTCAGAGTGCAGAGTGGAGATTCAGAGTGGAGATTCAGAGTGCAGATTCAGAGTGCAGATTCAGAGTGCAGATTCAGAGTGGAGATTCAGAGTGGAGATTCAGAGTGGAGATTCAGAGTGCAGAGTGCAGATTCAGAGTGCAGATTCAGAGTGCAGATTCAGAGTGGAGATTCAGAGTGGAGATTCAGAGTGGAGATTCAGAGTGGAGATTCAGAGTGGAGATTCAGAGTGGAGATTCAGAGTGGAGATTCAGAGTGGAGATTCAGAGTGGAGATTCAGAGTGGAGATTCAGAGTGGAGATTCAGAGTGGAGATTCAGAGTGGAGATTCAGAGTGGAGATTCAGAGTGCAGATTCAGAGTGGAGATTCAGAGTGGAGATTCAGAGTGCAGAGTGGAGATTCAGAGTGGAGATTCAGAGTGGAGATTCAGAGTGCAGATTCAGAGTGCAGATTCAGAGTGCAGATTCAGAGTGGAGATTCAGAGTGGAGATTCAGAGTGCAGAGTGGAGATTCAGAGTGGAGATTCAGAGTGCAGATTCAGAGTGCAGATTCAGAGTGCAGATTCAGAGTGCAGATTCAGAGTGCAGATTCAGAGTGCAGATTCAGAGTGCAGATTCAGAGTGCAGATTCAGAGTGCAGATTCAGAGTGCAGATTCAGAGTGCAGATTCAGAGTGCAGATTCAGAGTGCAGATTCAGAGTGCAGGTGCAGATTCAGAGTGCAGGTGCAGATTCAGAGTGCAGATTCAGAGTGCAGATTCAGAGTGCAGATTCAGAGTGCAGATTCAGAGTGCAGATTCAGAGTGCAGATGCAGATTCAGAGTGCAGATGCAGATTCAGAGTGCAGATGCAGAGTGCAGAGTGGAGATTCAGAGTGGAGATTCAGAGTGCAGATTCAGAGTGCAGATTCAGAGTGCAGATTCAGAGTGCAGATTCAGAGTGCAGATTCAGAGTGCAGAGTGCAGATTCAGAGTGCAGAGTGCAGATTCAGAGTGCAGATTCAAGATTCAGAGTGCAGATTCAAGATTCAGAGTGCAGATTCAGAGTGCAGATTCAGAGTGCAGAGTGCAGATTCAGAGTGCAGATTCAGAGTGCAGATTCAGCCCTGTGTGTGGTGTGGAGGGCCCCTCAGTGTTTCACATGCTTCTACGGAGGTTTAGGGACCTTGTTGCTTCACTGCTGATTGGGCTCTGAGACGACCATCCTGCCTAGTTACCTGTTGTGAATGGGTATTCACAATAAACGTCCGATTATGGTGCCGGTTGGACCTATCCCCCCCTCAAGAACACAAAGAACCTACTGACATTTTCTACCTGAAATAGACCATCTAATTTGGAAAGACCACCCTGTGTCCTTCCTGATTTTATTTTCACCCAGTCACTAATCTCAAACTTATACTCCTTTCTCTCCATGCTCACATTTGTCCCCTTGCCTCCTACACCATTTCAACCTTTCAGCCATGCATGGACCAATTTAGTACCAGGTAAGCATCACACATCTATTGAAATGGGGGTCGCAGTGTGTAGGGCTTGCAGTGTGTGGGGGGGGTCGCAGTGTGTGGGGGGGCTCTGTGTGGGTGTGTGTGGAGGGCTCCGTGTGGGTGTGGGTGTGGGGGGGCTTTGTGTGGCTGTGTGTGTGGGGGGCTCTGTGTGGGTGTGTGTGTGGGGGGCTCTGTGTGTGTGTGTGGGGGGGCTCTGTGTGTGTGTGGGGGGCTCTCTGTGGGTGTTTGTGTGTGTCATTTGCGAGAGATAAAGCTAGTTGCATTGTAAATGACAATGCCATTTATTTATGTTTTAAAAAAACACATAAATAAAAATAATGTCAAGAGCAATGCCAATAGCTCTAACTTTAACAAAGGCAAAACCATTGCAGTGTAAATGCTTGTTTCTCATTTGGTGTTGGCATATCATCCATTTCTTCCTGAGCATATAGGACCTTTTCCCACCATGATCTCCCTTAAGTAAATACTTTTGGTATTAACGATTCTAATTTGGGGTAATCTGTTTCTAATATTAAGATGTCTTTCAAACATGGGTCTAACCCTATTGCTAAAGAAGTCGGAGCTTCAGTGTCTTTCTGTACTTCTTCCTTGGCTAACGGGTACTCCTGCGGATTTCTGTGTGCACATTGAATCTTCACTGTGCCCTGTGACTGTGGGGGATTTCCTTGTAGTAACTTGGGTTTCATAACCAATTAGTGACACCCAGTGTCTAAAAGAACATTCATAGGTTACCATTAACTTTCATGAGGCAGTGGAGAGTGGACTGGCTGGCTTGGCCTATATAAATTATTCTCTGTGTCATTCCAATATCCATTAGTTCCAATATTTGGGGACATAAGTGAGCCAGAGGGGATTCTTCAGGACCCTCCTTTATTTGTGTTAGTTAATTCAATGTGTTTCTTCATCTACTCCCAGCCTTTTCAAAATACTTTTCTTTAAATCTGCATATGGGGTTAGGCTCCTGCGATTCTCAGCCGGATATGCCATTTGTAACTCTGCTGTTAGTAGGGGTCCCAAATATTGACCCAATCGATCTAGAGGCCAGGCACCCGGGCAAATCTTTTAAAGTTATTGAATAAGAAATTGGTGTTTTCTCCCACCATGTATTTCTGCTGTACCACTGAGGGTAAAGTTGTGTGGCCTCTTTGTTGTACTAAGACATCCACCAGTTTTCCTATTTCGGTTTCCTGATTTTGGGCTATTTTATCTAGCTGTTTTGATTGTGCCTGGATGGCTTCCTGAAAAGTCTCTCGATCTTCTTAAGAAGAGCTTATCATAAACTTCTCAAGCACTCTCTGTAATTTGTGGTGGCCATCAGCAGGTTGTGCCATAAACGCCTCCATTTCCCTGGAGCCCACTTCTGGCACTACTTTGGGGAGGGATAGGTGGAAAAAAGGCTCAGAAGCAGGGCCAGACTGGGAACACAAACTGGCACTTGAAATTGAGTCGAGCCAGCTTGAGGGGTGGGTGGGGTGAGGGTTGCAGGTGGAGAAGACTGCATCTGCTTTTGTAACAGGGGGGAAATTTTACGGCTGTGCTACAAAACTGGCCCCCTGTGACAAAAACGGCTCCCTGGGGTCCTGCCCTGCTTAGGGTGCCCTGCTTAGGGTGCTTAGTGGCCACGTTTTTCTGAATTAATACTTTATTAGTATCTTTTAAAGTTGAAAGTGAAACGAATTGGAGGTCTTTCTAGGTAACAACTCTTCTTTTATTTTGCTTCTCTCTCTTGGTCTTTTAGGTACTAAGGGGAGTTATCATGGGCGTCCCTCTTGTAAAATAGAAATAGTCCAGGTAAGTAGATGTTCTCCGTCTCTAAACAATAGTTTTTTATCTCTGGGAAGCCATGGATTATTACTCTCTTTTATTATGTCATAGCGCTTAGTAGCGGTCTTATTTCAAACAAAAATTAGGATTTTCCGGATTGTCAAAAAGTCACACACACACCGTGTCACAAAAGAAGATAGGAAATCATAAAAAAAAACCAAATGGGCAAAAGATTTTGGCCCTAGTGAGCCCCGGAATCTATTTCAACTCTTTTCTATTACCAGTCCTTGGCCAACATTAATAGCTTGAGCTTCCTTATAGCAGTATGTGTATTATTTGGCGTTATTTCTATGTCACCACTTCCTTATGTGCACTTCTTCTACAACCGTCAATATATATCACCCGCCACCAAGTGTTACCCAGTGCAGAAAATGACCTATTTATAATGAGCACTGACCTATTTATAATGAGCACTGCCAGAAAGTAATACTTCAAGGAACACATTGACTGACCCAGGCTGCAACAACCCTCATGGGTTGTGGCGGGAATTGAATCTCCGTTGACAGGCATCCACCACTCCTCAGTCCATGCCTCTCCATCCTCATCCACTTTTGCCTCTGCTGCTGGATTCTGTCCCTTGACACCACCGCTCGTTCCTTCTTCGGTTCCTCAGGGATCTCTTGCCTTCTTCCCGACATCCTCTCTCTCCCCCTCAAGTCCTCCTTCGGCCACGCGACTGCGCTGCTTCCACTCCGTTCCTTGCTTGCCCACACCACTCTCTCCCCTCTTCTGTTCTTTATCTTTTGTCTTTTTTCATGTCATCTGTGCCCCCATAACCAGAGTCATTGCATCTTTTCCGTCTATCTGAGGTGTTTGATTTTTTTATCCCTGTTCTTTCACAGCTATGTTGTCTTATGTTACGTTATGTCCTTGTATGTGGTTATGTTACAGGTTTTACTAATACTCTTACTATAGTCTTCTGATTACTGGCTGTCAATAAGCCGGGGCGGAGTTAGCAGAGTTCCACTACACGGAACTCTGCAAAGTGACAAAAGAAACTCCGCCAAGCTACACGGAGTTCCGCGAGTGGCAGAGTGGGTTACCTTGCGCCGTTCATGCTGATTTTTAGTGCCGGGTGTTTGTCCCTTGCTGTAAAATCAGCACAAATGGCATTTCACACAGTGCAAGAGGGCGCTGCTTCTTTCTGCCACCCGAGTAGAAGTTCTACCCAAGCGGACACTTCCTCAACGAGGAACGGAAGTTTTCTCAACGCGAGTGGTAGTGACCATCCATTCATACACGACCACCCGTGTTGAGAAATCTCACAGGGAAGTGGTCTAGTGTTGGATTTTCCTCGCTGGCGCCCACCACCTTACCACAAACTCCATGGAGTGCAGAGTGTGAAAAACTCAGTGAACGAAGCGGAGTACACCGCCCAGGCTTAGTTGATAACTATTGGTGAGCTGCATAAAAGTGAACAAGTGAGCTTTAAGGCTCTTCCAAAATTCAAAGTGAGTAGAATGCTAGTGAAGTATAACAGAATATCCATTCAGTTCTAGAACTGGACTAGCCTTTCTGCCACTCTGACGTTTCCTCAGTAGGCTGCAAGCTAGAAGGCTAAGTTCAGAGCAGGATGGGCTGCCATTTTTTTTTTCGTGTTTTATAGAGCGCGAACTTGACCCGTGAGGGTATCAGAGCACTTTACAAGGTTTACAAAAATAAAGTTAACAGATGTGAACAAAAAGGCATAGACTTACAGAAGTATACGAAACGATAGGAAGGGGCAGGGGAGCTGGGTACACAGGGGATAAAGGGACACATATGTGTGGCTACAGATGTAGTTAAACAGTATAGAACCCCACAGCTTCTTGGTGGGGTGAGTAGGTGATCTGAGGACCAGACAATGGTCTTAGCATAGTCAGGCTCTCAGTGGTGGTTGAAGGTAGAGATTAGAAGAGGAATTTTCCCATGAGGAAAGTTTTGGCCTCCTTTTTGAAGCGTGCCAGAGAAGGTATTTTTCTGATGGCGGGTGGGAGAGAGTTCCAAATTCTTGGTGCGGCCCCTGAGAAAGCTCGATTGTAGGTTTTTTCCTTAGAAAATGGGCAGGTTGGAGCAAGAGGTCACTGGGGGAATTGTAGTTTCTGCTTCCTCCAGATAACACTAGTTTCTGAGCAAGATAAGCAGGGGAGTTCGCGTATAGAGCTTTGTGTGTAATCCAAGCCAGTTTCAGCTGTATTCTGGCCTCTAAGGGGAGCCAGTTCAATGCTTTCAGATGTGGAGAGATGTGGTCGAATTTCCTAGTGCCGATAAGCAGTCTGGCGGCCGTGTTGAGGCAGGCTTTTAAAGGTGACAGGGAGATCTTGGGTAAACCCGAGAGGGTAGAGCAGCCATATTCCAGCCTAGAGATGACTAGTGCTTGGACTTCCATTTTTAGGTCAGGGGCATTGATGAAGGGTTTCAGCTTCCACAGGTAGCTCAAGTGGAACCTGGCTGATTTAGCCATCGAGTTAATGTTGTCCCGCATGTTCAGGTTGCAGTCGAGGATTATTCCCAGAGATTTGGCTGAGTCCACGATAGTCAGTGGGCAGTTTAAGGCTCTAATAGCCCTGATCCACATCTGAATCTCTGGGTTGGCTTTTGTAGGGGAGATTAGGAGAAATCCAGTTTTCTTTGCGTTGAGTTTGAGTTGGTTAGAGGAGAGCCATTGGACGGTTAGTTTCAGGGCCTCATTCAGGGAGAGGATCTCCTTTAGTGATGAAATTTTGATGTATATTTGGGTGTCGTCCGCATACATATGGTAGGAGATGTTAGTGGTGTATAGTACTTCGGTAAGCGGCTCTAAATAGAGATTAAAGAGGTGGGGGGACAGGGTTGATCCTTGAGGGACTCCAACCGTGACCGGGGAAGGAGCTGATAGGTTGCCGTTAATTAGGAATCTCTGTGACCGGTTGTGGAGGAAGGACCTGAACCATTCTAGAACAAAACCAGCCAAGCCCATCCTGAGTTTGAGGCGTTCGAGAAGTTTTTCATGGTTGACCGTGCCGAAGGCCGAGGTTAGGTCGAGGAGGAATAGGAGGCAGGTTTTGCCTTGGTCTAGTGCTTGGAGGGCGTCGTCCACGATGTGGAGCATGGTCGTTTCAGTGATGTGTCCCAGTCTGAATCCAGATTGGAAGTCATTGAGTAGGTGGAAATTGTTGATGGGTTGACTTAGTTGCTGTTGAAAACACTTCTCTAGCACTTTGGATATCAGAGGGATATTGGAGATAGGTCTAAAGTTGTCAGGGGAGGCAGGATCCAGCGATGATTTTTTTTAAATGGGGAGGACTTGGCCGGCTTTCAAAGAGTCTGGAATCAATCCCTGTTGGAGAGAGGCGTTGATTATTGCAGTCCACCTGGGAACAATGCATTGAATGGCAGCAGCGAGGCAGTTGGAAGGTAGGGGGTCATTACAGTGATTATTCGGGTTTAAGGTGGAGAGGATTTTAGAGATGGAGTCTTCATCATAGTACTTGAAGTCGGATCAGCGTGCTTGATTTATGGGTGAGGCCAGTATGGGTAGCCCAGACAGAGGAGGCAGGTCAGGAAAGTGTTGAGAATATGTAGCGGCACTGAGTTAATTTCCTCAGGCTGTGATTTTATCAGCGAAGAAAGAGGAGAGCTCCTCAGATGATATTAAGGACTTTGGAGTTTCTTTCGTTGTTTTGGCTTGCTTATTTGATTGGTGTTTGACCATTTCAAAGAGCTTGCGGGGACTATTCTTGGCATTCCCCAGTTCCGATCTGAAGTATTCTTTTTTTGAGTTGCGGATGTTCTTGTTGTAGGCGTTTCTCGCCTGGTGGAGTAGTTTTAGATTCCCCGCAGAAGGGTGCTGTCTCAAAAGTATTTCTGATTGCCGGAGGGTTCTCCTCTCCATGTTGAGGGATCCAGTGAACCAGGGATTTCTGTCTTTGATTTGTGTTCTCTTTAGTTTTGGTGGGGCAAGGTCATCCAGGATGTTCGATATAGTCGCTGAGTATTGATCATTGAGGTCACTGACCGAAGATATATGTGAGGGGGTGGAGGTCAGATTTACAACGAGCCTCCAGTTTCCTGTGGTCAAGGTTCTTAGTGTCTCTGATCCAGCGTTTGGGGATCACCTATTGCGGTGCCTTTGTCTTGAGGGTCCCGGGTACAAGGAAAGCAATGGCGTGGTGGTCAGACCAGTCACATGGGTCTATGGAGATAAGCTTGATGGAAGATTCCTTAGAGATAATCCAGTCCAGGGTGGCCCCTTTAGAGTGAGTAGGTAGTGAGCAGGCCTGGGACAGGGCTTGCTCAGCTAAGAGGTATTTGATGGCGTTCACATGTGGATCCTTGGGGTCGTTCCAGTGCAAGTTGAAATCACCCAGAAAAATCTCTCTAGTATTAGAGGAAATCTTAGATGTGATGATTTCCAGGAGATAATCGGTGAAAGAGTCGTTCAGGCATGGGGGGTGATAAAAAATATGCAAATTGCACAGTTGAATTGAGTTGCTGCAATTGGAAAGGGCAAGGTATTCGCAGGAGTCCGTGGAGTCCGCTGAGAGTTCTGTGACAAGGAGGTTAGATCGGTAGATGCAGGCGATGCCTCCTCCCTTCCTGCTGGATTGTCTGTCTAGTCTGGCAATATTGTAGTTGAGAGGGACTAGTATGTCCAGGCAAGGAGGTGAGTAGTCGTTGAGCCACGATTCCGTTAGAATTGCTAGGTCTAAGTTTTTGTTCAGGATGAGATCAGCGATATCGGCGGCATGCTTAACTGTTGAACGGCAGTTGATTAAGAGACCAGATAGGGGGGGGTCTGGGGGGAGTGTCAGGGATCTCTGTGGACAGGAGTACAGGCGCAAGGTTGTTTTTAACCATACTTCTGTTACGGTGGTGTGGCCGTGCAGGCCTGCCCCAGAGGCCACATGAAGATTCACAGGATTGGTGGACCGTATTACCTCCGTCACCCTCTCTCTCTCGTTCCCAACAGGAGAACTGGTCTTGGGACACTGATCAGGAAACACATGAAGAAAAAGAACAGGGAGCCTTTAACTGGGCTTTTTTTTCGTGACGAGGCTCTGCCCACAACGAACGTCAGCAGAGAATCACTGGATTTAATCCCGGAAACACAACAGAAGGTGTGTGACGTCACCAACGCGGAGGAGGAGAGTAGTGGAGCAGCGGGAGAATCAAGGAGAAGCTGCACGTACCTTCCGAGGAACAGCGAGGAGCCTATGACGGCACCAACGGAGGCAGAGCCAGGAGGCCAACAACCCCGCTCATCCCCGAGCCACGCTCACGGGAGAGCGTGGCTACTCCAGGTACGAGACCGTCTCTCGGGTTGGGCAGGGAGGCGGGGACGCCCATAGATCGTCTCAGAGCACGCCGCTCCAACTCACCAGCCGAACCCATCCTGTTTTCCTCACAACCCCTTCCCTGTGACCCGACACCTCACCCCCTCACCGAATCGCTACTGTGAATAGATTACACTGATTCCACGAGTGCAGCAAGGTGTCTCCTCACTCCCGGCCCTTTAGAAGTGGGAATAGGTTAAACAACCCGATTGACCGCTTCCTATTTCTGCTTTCCTTACTTTGGGGGCTGACGCTTCACCGCTGAACTGAAGAGGAAGAACGAGGCCTGGTCCAGAAGCCGCCTGACAGATCTGAGTGCCCGCCGCCACCACCACGGACCCCGCACAGTTTGCTGCAGAAAGACTAACGAGCAGTCCCAAACGTGTTCTAAAGAAAATAAAACCGTACCTACCCAGAGCCAGTTTCCGTCATGTTCCTTCCCGGCCCCCACAACTGGTGTCAGAAGTGGGATGCCCATCCATCAGTGATCCCGTAGTGTAGTTCCTATATTCCCAATAGGCTCTGCGCATTGGAATAATATATCCTGTAGTTTAGACGTAGGACTGAGGTCGACCAGGTCTCTACCGAATATATTAAACTTAATTGTGAGTGTCAGCTAGCTCAGAGGTCACTAGAAACTTTCTCGAATTCACAAGAAGGGATTAGTTTCTGACAACCGCATAAACATGACAACTTTGTTTCCCAAGAATAAGAAATCAATCTCTAGAGTCGCGGAAACAATAGATAGCTATTTTCCTCAGTCAATCGTGCATGCTTCGTTTCACCAAAGGTGCTGAGACATAGAGAGACGGGCGTTTTCAATAAAAGTATTTATTGAACAGTCTTCTTTCTCAAGCATAAGAAATGTACTGCTACAATCCTAATACTGGTTATAAAGTACAAGGCATATAATACAAAAAGTATTATAAAGTCGTACTGTAAAAGCATGGTATGGTTTCTAAGCCATATAAAATAACATGTAATACATACAATACATATAGTGATAAATAACGACTAAAAGTACTCAACTGGTGAATACGCATACCCGGGTGCACCTAACCTAAGTCTAGTACAAGGGAAGAAGTAAGTGAGGTGTAGCTCAAGTTCAGTATTCTTTGACAAGAATCTATTCCAAGAAATCTCTAAGGGTCTAATCAGCTCCGTACCTTGGTTTTAGAATGAAGGAGGTCTTATACCTCTCTCTCAGGACTCGATTTCCCAGCAACCCGCAAGGGTAGCCTGAAAACACTAGAGCTGGATTTCTCGGCAGAGAAAAGACAGCGTCTCTTAGTGCGTCAGCTGGAGGGTCGGCTTCCTTCAGCACTTGCTGCAGCAGGGCGCGTCGGCCAAGTAGATAGTCGAACTGCTCCAAACCACTGTGTGTTTGTCTGGGCAAATGTAGGCATATTTATACCTTGAAGGTGCCAAGTTTGACGTATGATTGGACATAATAACATCATCAAAGACTCAGTTCTTTGAAAACTCCATGATTTCCTAGATAAATTAGTATTCAGGCAAGGGGATGTCCCAAGCTGCTGAAGGCGGGTTTTTCTAAGAAATCGTTGTTGATTCTCTGAACTTAGTGGAAGTAGCCTTGCGTATTTGGGCTGCATAGGCTCAGTCTAAATATGGTAATGATTTCTATGCCTATATAAGGATCGGGTAATTTATACCTATATATGGGCATGAATCTGGAAAATTACACTACGGTCCTAGATTCCTACACAACAATCCCATGATAGATAACCTCATCCAACATTTAATAAAAGGGCAGGAAAAACTGGAATGGGCCATCGAAAGACAAATGGCCTCAGCCCAACAGGATCAGGAAGTCTTTAGAAACACCATCTCTGCACAACTTGAAGGCCTACAGAAAGTAGTCCAGGAACCCACCCAGTGACCCAGGGAGAAAGGCATACCCATGTTCCACATCCTGCCGGGGTATCCCTGCAAAAGTACATAACAGGGAAGGACCCGGATTCCTTTCTTACAAACTTTGAGAGAGCCGCCAGAGCCTGTGGGTGGCCCGAGGACAAGTGGCCATTTTTTTTAGCGCCGTTGCTAACAGGGGAAGCCCAGGCGGCTTACCAAGTAGCAAACGCTAGCGGTATCACTCCTTATGCTGAAATAAAGGAAGTGATCTTGGACCATTTGGGACTAGACGCGGAGGCCTACCGCGTACCGTTTCGCAAAGAGAGAGGAGTGGCTGGAGAGAACCCTAAGACCCTATTTTTCAGATTAAAGATGGCCGCTGATAAGTGGTTGAGGCCCAACAACAGCACAAAGGAAGACATAATGAATAGGATTTACTTAGAGCAGTTTTTTGAGGCTCTTCCTCACGGAACACAGAGGTGGCTCAAACAACACTCCCACCTCACACCGGGACAAGCCATCGAGATGGCTGCCAATTATGCCAGAGCTCAACAGCGGGCTTATCCATGGGAGTTGGAGAAACAGGCCAAGGCAGGGGCTCTACCAAAAGGAGAGAAGAAACCAAAAGCCCCAGTGGAGATACAAAGAAGCAAGCCGAAAAGGATTGAACCCCCACCTACTAGAGGCCCCCAATGTTTTGAGTGTGGGGAGTGGGGCTACATTGCTCGACTATGCCCCAGGAGAAAACCAGCGGAGGAGCCCATGGAAGTGGGTTACATCCCTAAGGCTGTCCTGTATTCGGCTGAAATGGGCCCCTCGTTTCACATGAATGTAAGGGTTAACGGTAAGCAGATAAGTGCCTTATTAGACTCAGGCTGCAAACAGTCCGTTATACAAAAAAATGGGTGCTTCTGACCCAATATGCACCTGACTCCACAGTTCATATACGCTGTGTACACTGCGACGTAAAACCGTACCCTGTAGCCATAGTCACCTTGATCACTGACAATCAATCTCCATGCACAGTGAGGGTGGGGGTGGTGGAGACTCTCCCCGAAGACCTTATCATAGGGGTGGATAATCCCAAGTTCATGGATATGTTTCAAAAGAATCTAGATTGTCAGGCTATTGTTCCCGTCAAGACATATCCAGCTATGACCACAAAAGAGCCGTGGGTATTGGATTGTAGTTTTAAGTTCTCACAAGCTAATGACCCCACACTGCTTAATGCATGGGAAAACGCACACGTGAACAAAGATGTCCCCTCCCCTCCATATCCACGTTTTGTTATTAAGAATGATCTCCTGTATAGAGAGGCTGCTCAGGGAGGAGCCTTACAGTTGGTGGGGCCAGTCACATTTCGGGACCAGATACTTTTTTACTCACATGCTCATCTCACAGCAGGGCATTCAGGATCAGAAAAGACCACGCAAAATCTAGTACGACATTTCTATTGGCCCGGAATTTATAAAGACACACAGAAATACTGCCAATCTTGTGAAGTGTGTCAAAAAAAGGAATCTACAAAGTCCACCCGCTGTCCCTCTCCAACCCTTACCCCTCATAGGGAAACCCTTCGAGAGGGTAGGAATGGACCTGATAGACCCCCTCCCTAAAAGCCCTAAAGGAAATGCATACGCATTAGTCATAGTGGATTATAACACACGTTTTTCTGAAGCATTTCCACTTGGAGCCCCCACGACCAAGAACATATCCGAAAAGCTGATTGAATTGTTATCCAGGGTTGGCTTTCCTAAAGAGATTTTAACGGACCAAGGCACCCCCTTTGTGTCAAGGTTAATGAAGGAAGTGTGTAAGACCTTAGAGCTCAGGCATATTCGTACCTCTGTATACCATCCGCAAACCGATGGATTAGTCGATAGGTACAATAGAACCCTCAAGACCACCTTAAAGAAAATTCTTTCAGCAGAAGTAAAAGATTGGGACAGGCTGTTACCTCTGGCTTTATACATTTTGCGGGCTCAGGTACAAAGTAGTACCGGCTATTCAGCATTTGAGCTACTATATGGGCGACAACCAAGGTCCCTCCTAGAAATTACATGAGATGCCTGGGGGAAAGAGGAAGAAAATGAGCAAAAATCCCTGCTGGAATACACACAAGAGCTAAGATCCAGAATCGGGAAACTCAGAGAACTAGACGCCACCAATTTAGAGAGAAGTCAAGAAAAGCAAAGGAAGCAGTATGATAAGGGTAAGAGATGGAGAACACTAACAGTGGGTGACTGGGTGTTGGTACTCTTGCCCTCCTCCACAAAAAAAATTCAGAGCGAGTGGTTGGGACCTTATCCTGTAGTTGAGACCATTGGTAAGACCAAATATAGAGTACAGGTCTCGCCTACCAGAAGGCAGTGTTATCACATCAACCTACTTAAAACATGGTTGAGGCCTAAGCCCAAAGATACCCCAGTAATGATGTTGACACAACAAAACGCAACAACTCTAGACCTGTTACCGATAAATGAGGATCTGACTCCTGAGCAGAAACACAGCCTGCAAAACACCCTAAAACCTTTTTCCGACATATTCTCAGACCTACCAAGGAGAACACAACTAGCCGAGCACCATATTGAGACCCCAGAAGGAAAATATGTGAAACAAAGACCAAATCGTATCCCAGCTGCTCACCGGGAAACGATTAGGAAGGAAATTAATGACATGCTACAACTGGGAGTAATCCGCCCTTCTAAAAGCAATTGGGCTTCGCCGATAGTCATGGTCCCCAAGCTGGACGGCTCCACCTGTTATTGTATGGGCTTTAGAGCCTTAAATGCCATCTCATCCTTCGATGCGTATCCTATCCCTAGGGTGGACGAATTAATCGAAAAGCTTGGGGAATCCAACTTCATTACAACAGGTCCCTTTGTGAGAGGAAGACAAGAAAAAAACAGCCTTTTCTACAGAAGAAGGGTTATACGAGTTTATTGTTTTATGATTTAAACTACATGGGGTGCCGGCATCGTTTCAACGTCTAATGAACACCATACTGCAACCATACTCATCGTTTTGCTCGGCATACCTCGATGACATCGTGGTATTTAGTCCAACATGGACAGAACATCTGCAACACTTACAGACCATTCTGAAAGCCTTAGCCTACACCCACGTTAAATATCTAGGGTACATACTGGGAGTATGAGTGGTAGCCCCACAGGCAGAGAAAGTTAAGGTCATCTCCAATACGCCTTTTTCTTCCACTAAGAGAGAACTTAGAGCCTTACTCGGCCTCTTCGGCTATTACCAACGGTTTGTATCCCAGTTTGCCAAATTAGCCGCCCCCTAACTAACCTACTGAGAAAGGAAGTCAAACAGAACTCACTAGGTCACCCTACCGTAGAAGTACGTCAAGCCTTTGAAAAACTGAAAGATATTATAACAACCAACCCAGTACTAATCTCAACCAATTTTGACAAAATCTTCATTTTGTCCACAGATGCCTCCAATTCAGGGTTAGGAGCTGTACTTTCACAGATAGGTGAAGATGGGCTAGAACATCCAGTCCTACATCAGTAGGAAACTGTTTCCCAGGGAGTGTAAATACCCTACCATTGAAAGGGAATGCCTAGCCATAAAGTGGCCGGTGAATAAACTGAAATACTATTTAGAAGGACGCCCTTTTCTGTTATATACAGATCATGCTCCACTCCAGTGAATGTGCCGAAACAAGGCACAAAACCCCAGGCTACTAAGCTGGTTTTTATCACTTCAACCCTTCTCGTTTGAGGTTAGACATAGGAAGGGTAAGGACAATGGTAACGCTGACTACCTTTCTAGGGTTCCTCCTCTCCCCAATCGGTAGAGACCAGGGGGGGTGGTATGTGGCCGGCAGGCCTGCCCCAGAGGTCACATGAAGATTCACACTCTCTCTCTCATTCCCAACAGGAGAACTGGTCTTGGGACACTGATCAGGAAACACACGAAGAAAAAGAACAGGGAGCCTTTAACTGGGATTTCTTTTGTGACGTGGCTCCACCCACAACGAGCGTCAGCAGAGAATCACTGGATTTAATCCTGGAAATACAACAGAAGGTGTACGACGTCACCGACGTGGAGGAGTAGAGTAGTGGAGCCGCGGGAGAATCAAGGAGAAGCTGCACATACCTTCCGAGGAACAGCGAGGAGCCTACGACAGCGCAAACGGAGGCAGAGCCAGGAGGCCAACGACGCCGCTCATCCCTGAGCCTCGCTCACGGGAGAGCGTAGCTACTCCAGGTACGAGACCGTCTCTCGGGTTGGCAGGGAGGCGGGGACGCCCATAGATCGTCTCAGAGCACGCCGCTCCAACTCACAAGCCGAACCCCTCCCGTTTTCCTCACAACCCCTTCCCTGTGACCCGACACCTCACCCCCTCACCGAATCGCTACTGTGAATAGATTACACTGATTCCACGAGTGCAGCAAGGTATCTCCTCACTCCCGGCCCTTTAGAAGTGGGAATAGGTTAAAAAACCCGACTGACCGCTTCCTATTTCTCCTTTCCTTACTGTGGGGGCTGATGCTTCACCGCTGAACTGAAGAGGAAGAACGAGGCCTGGTCCAGAAGCCGCCTGACAGACCTAAGTGCCCGCCACCACCACGGACCCCGCACAGTTTGCTGCAGAAAGACTAACGAGCAGACACAAACGTGTTCTAAAGAAAATAAAACCGTACCTTCCCAGAGCCAGTTTCCGTCCTGTTCCTTCCCCTCCCCCACAGGTGGGTAACTGCTCTGTTGGGGTTGATGGTGACTGTGCTGATGGTATGCTCAGGACTCGCAACTAGTGGACACGGGGTGACTTGGACAGGATTGTGGTCTTGGATGATGGTTAGGATTTCGTTTTCAGTGAGGTCTAGTGGAGAAGAGGTGGCAGTGGTAGGATTGTAAGAGAGGGTGAGTGCTCGGGATTCCTCCTCTGATATGTGATAAGATTGCTTGCGCAGGCAGA
This sequence comes from Lissotriton helveticus, assembly GCF_964261635.1. Lineage (NCBI taxonomy): Eukaryota > Metazoa > Chordata > Amphibia > Caudata > Salamandridae > Lissotriton > Lissotriton helveticus. Next base: position 670,635,400 of record NC_136061.1, read on the forward strand.
GGTGTCTTAAGGTTAGGGGTAGTGGGTGCTTGGGAGGCTCTGTGACGTCGGGTGGATGGATATCAGTGGGGGTTTCAGGTTGGCGAGGGAGAGTTTGGCAAGGCGAAGGAGGTTCATTAGGTCCAAAATGAAAATATGAATTCTCTGAGTTAGCTTGGCCGCTCTGGAGTGCAGGGTTTTGAGATCAATATAGGAGGGAGGTGCTAGAGGGCAGGGGGGCAGAGGTTCAGGAGAAGTACCTGCGGCATGCATAGGTGGAAGTGGAGAAAGGTTGACTTGAGTTGAGTCGGGGGTCTTTGGAGGTGTACTAATTTCATGGTTCAGTTGGATGACTGGCGAAGTGGTGGTCAGAAGTCTGTTGGAGGTGCCGGGGGACGAGCTATGAGGGTTGGGGTGATCATTGTTGATAACCCTTATAGGGCTAGCTTGATCTGAATCAGGGGACTTTTGGAACGTACCAGTCTCACGGTCAGTGTGAGGCGCTAGGTGGGGAGAGATCAACGGTGTAATAGAGATTCTGTGGTCAGGGTCAGGAGACATTCTGGGGAGAATAGGAACAGCAGTGTTGGAAGCCCTTGGAGGGGGTAATCGGGTAGATAGGCACGCTAGGATGGCCGAACACCTGCACGCATAGGTGCAGGTGTTAGTTACCCTGTCGGTGTTGTGCGCGTGGTTTCTGAGGAGGGGGAATAAGTCGGCGAATTTATTGAGGTTATTGAAAGAGGCTTGGACCAGAATGATGCAGTTTCTGTAGAGGGTGATGGTGAGGTCAGTTCGCAGGGCTGAAGAGGGCGCTATTGTGAGCTTGGTGCCTTATGGAATGTTCCTGGTTGAGCGAACATTAAGAAGGTGAGCAAAGGTTTTGTGCCAAGAGGCGGTTCTTCTGGAGTAGAAGATAAGGTCATGAATGGTTATGCAGATGTCCGTACTGTAGCGCAGGTCGGATATCAGCGTCTCGGGTGGCTTTTTAGGGTGGCGTGCTTGAATGATTTGCCAGCGGTTTTGGAGAGGTGGGGGGGTAGGCCAGGGTGTAGGAGTTTTCCCCAGTCACTGTTAGGCCTGGGCCTAACATGTTGGGCACTATGAGATTAAAAGGGGACAATAGGCAGCAGAGGGATGGGTCACCAGGTACCAAGGAGTGAAGGAGCTAAAGTGACTGTAACTAGAACTCCAGTGTATTCTTTATAAGTCACCAAGGCAGTGCGGCAACTCAGGCACACTTGACGATTCAAATGTACAAGAAATGAAGAAGCCATCAAGGATCTGATATTGGATAAAGTCTCAAAAATGGGCAGAGTCAGGAATGCTCCTCTCCACGTTCCAGAGAAGAAGAAGAAAGGTTGTGAGCACAATGATATTGTAGCACCGCAATTTGAGAGACAGGTGGTCTTCAAAGAGCAGGAAAAGTACTGTGAAGTCGCTGTAATCACTATAAACACTATACAGACTTTCCAGGATTTCGCGATTTGCCGCAAAATCGGCACTTTTGTAAAAATGCCGCGATTGTTACAAAAGTGTATAAAACTCAGAGTTTAAAATAGTTCACTGAGAATATTTGGAAATCTGTAGACTGGTCATCAATTTCACTGTAAAAGTTCTAAAATACAGTATCTCAAAGTAGAATTCTTTTATTCAAACTGTGGTAATGTTTTTCCATAGTTAAGTCAGGAAGCAAAAGGAGACATCTCAATCGGGTACTGTGATAAGACCCAATAAAGGTATCCACAAACAATCCCAGCACCCGTAGGCGTCCATTTCCTAGACACAAGAAACGGACGCTCCGAGTTTTATATTCAAAATATGGCCCGAACTGGGGAATTTAGGAGCTACTAGTATTTACTTTCCTATCTGAGCATACATTTGCTCTCAAGACCTCACTGCCCAGGTCACTAATTGGACTAGGGAGGCTTGGTTATTGAGTACGGACCAATTTTCATAGCTCCTTCGCCACTTACGTTTACTTAGAATCTGCAGCAATTTGAGACTTCGGAGCCGCTATCTGAATTTCTTTCCCAGGCTCACTTGACATTACTCTTAAGCATGCTTTCTATTAGCAATTTTGCTGAGAAGGGGTGGGTAACCCAATATACCCTTGCGGGCTCGGGCAAATAGTAAATATGAAATAGGGGGACCAGCAAGGGTTTTATTTTTTAATTCAACGTTACAGCATCAAAAGGTCTATGTTACTAGAGCTCTTAAACTGAAATTATCAGTAGCTGTCGTAGTTGTTGTGACACCCAAGAATTGGTGATTGGACCTCAAATACTACCACACTAGCTTTGAGGAATTAGAACTATTCAGACATACGAAACCAGTTCAAAAATGAAAAGCAACACAAGAATTTATATTTCAAAGAGATTTATTCTTTATATCTTTGAATCAAACTCATATATTATAATGGTACATAATCAACTTAATTACTACCAAATCTTAAGTATAAGGAAACGGACATTCATTCCATAAATACAAAAGATTAAAAATTCAGTCTGTATAATGAGTAAAAATGACTTCTTGTTGAAATAGCCAGTAAGTCAGATGAAAATAAATGCAGACATGGACTGGTATGTCGACGTTTCAGTCTTATATGGTATTATCCCAAGACCATCATCAGGACGAAGGGTTAATGTAGTATTGATGACCCCTAAAGAATGACATAACATGAAATTAACATATGATCTCTATCAGTGTTGCTGACATAATAGAAACTTGATCATAAATATATTCAATCTATTTAAACTCAGACTCAAGTTGTCTTAGACTTCATAGTTCTAACATACATTTCTGTCGGTGTGGCGACAAATAATGACATTTTAAACTTAAATGGTGTGAACATATTTGAATATGGCTGCGGTTTTTCTTCGATCACAGTCATATTAACTACTTACTTTTAAAAAAAACAGATTGCACTGTGTGACTTCTGAACAACGATTTAGTTTGTGATGTCACACTCTGTGGAAAGGAGGCAAAGAAAGAGGATTTTTTCAAGCTCTAGCAAAATTTTTTATGCACTAAACATAGTCATGTGAGTACATATCTTTAGAAACTTTTACCTTAGGGAGTCACAAATATCTCCCTTGGAAGGCGTTCGGTCAAAAGTACCAAGCCAGATTATGGTTCTTCCACAGTAAAAACCAGATCCAACTGAAAAATAGACGAACAACCAAAATTCAGTAATGAAACGATAGTTTACACCTTGTATTAGTCATTGTAAATTCGACTGGGCAACTATTTCTACTCAAGATTGTCACTTTATTTTGAAACATTCTTGGCAATATGCCAGCAGTGCAATGTATAGAGGGTTCAGGTGCTAACATCAATATAGCGAAGCTATCTTTGCGCATTGTCCTAGTTGTAAGTGAGTTGCCAGCGAAAAGTTAATCCTACGTGAACATGATGGATGTTCATTGTAGACATATAGGCTAAGACAGCCGAATCATAGAACCCTAATGCATTCGCTGGTCCTGTCATACTATTGGACAGAAAATTGTTTCTGTACATCAGCTGGTCTTAGGCCAATTGATTGTTGCCGACAAACATCGTTACGTGGTGTTAAGAGACAGAGTTTGTTTATTTCTCTGTCCTCGCATTCATAAGGGTATGTACTATAACCAAACAATCAGTTTATGTGTACAGGGAGGAAGAATTACGTTACATTTCTGTCCTCACAGTCGGAGAATCAAAGGTCAGGCAGAACAGTCAAGTGTCAGAAGACACGATAGTTTAACAACACCCCAGTTGGTAATGGTTAAGGAAACTAAGCTGGTGTAAACCCAATATCTAGTAGCACCTAGCAGAAAGCTGTACTTACTTTCTGTAAGTTTGAAAATACGCGTAGACGGGAACACTGCAACCGAGGAATCTAGTCGGAGGTTATCAACAAGCTGCACCATAGCAGCCATTTTTATACCTCATTTCCGCATTGCAGCGGTAGTGTCTCTAGTGGCGGCACTTATCGGTACTATTATGTCACACGAATAAGGCGGCCATCTTTAAATGACTAAACTTATGGATAACCTGCCTCGAATAGTGAAAAAGGCTAAAGTCTATTACCCATATTATCAAATGCATCGACTCCAGATGCTTATGAATATTTGTTCTCAATTTATTGTTACTGTGTAATTTATTTTGTTATTCCTTGGTTAGATATAAAGTCACCTGTATTTGTACACGATCAACTATTGAATTAAACAAGACCTGTGTTACACAGTTGTTTGGCTAATCACAATGTATTCACGATGCCGAACTTTTGTGGCTCAGATGGCTCATTCACGTATATTTATGATGGGTTATTGGGCTATGACATACGCCATTTTGAAATGTCTAATTTCAACTTGTGTAAATGACATTACCATCTCGGAAAAGAGTGTTTCGTGTTAGCAGACCTATGGGATATTTCGTGAAAATATATGATGGATCACAGAACTGTCCAAAAGAATAGTACATACACATATACTTCAACACAAATCTGTCGCTCCTAGAGCGTGTACAATCTAGTTTCTTAAGCAAAACTAATTCTTTGGAGGCATTAAGTTCGATTAGCATGCATACAGACAATTTTACTTTTCAAATTCAGATCATACTGTCGCATCCAAAGGCGCGCGCACATTCTGTATAACCAGCTAGCGTTGACATTCTGAACATAAGACTTGAACTCATAATTATGTATAACAAACCGAGGACCTGCTGGAAAAGACAGTATATGACCTTACCGATCCTTTGAGGCATTTAGTACGATTGGCATGTATTGCAAAAAATGTTTGACTTTTCAAATTTAGATCATACTGTCGCATCCAAAGTTGCGCGCACATTCTATATAACTACCTGGCGTTGACATGCTGTACACAAGAATAAAACTGGTAAATATGTATAACTGGACCAGGGCCTATTGGATGTGACAGTATATGACCTTGCAGATCTAAGTCAAACAGGCTAGTGTATGCCATTCTGTAAAGGAGTTCAACCCATTTTTTATGCTGTTGGTGGATTCAATCCACTGATTTTCTTTCAGGGTCAAAAGTCTGTCCACGTTATGTTGTCTAATGGTGGGTTTGATCACCTCTATCACCCACCATTTCATTTCTCTTTCAGTGTGTTTAAAATGTAGAAAGTGTTCGACTAAGGGCGCATTTTCAATTCTACACCTTATTCGAGACTGGTGTTGTAGAATTCTTTGTTTTATCATCTGGGTGGTCTTGCCAATGTATATCAGGCCACAGGGACACTGTATACAGTATACCACATTTTGTGTTCGACAGTTTGAGAAATTCTTAATCGTGATTGTCTTACCATTAAGTTCGAATGACTTGATGTTGGAAGTGGTACTACAAGCCATGCAATTGTTGCATTTGAAATGTCCTATCAGAGGGACTAGTTGTTTCATGTTATCCACAAGATTCAGATTTTTTGTTTCATACGCATGTACTAGCCTATCACATAGATTACGGCCTCGTTTGAATGAAAAAAGTGGTTTCTCTTTGAGTTCAGGCAGCTCTGTGAGAAGTGACCAGTGCTTTGTTATTATCTTTTTCACCTGGTAACTAATTGTGCCAAATGTTGTGACACAGACAAGAGGATTAATGTCTTTTTTGGTTCCATTGGAAAGTAGCAAATCTCTGTGGTTATACCACGCTCTCTTGAGAGAGTTTTTGAGAAGTTTATTAGGATACCCCCTCTCTAACAGTTTATTTTTCAGGGCCTTAGCTTCTCTGAAATAGTCTGTTTTCTTTGTACAATTCCTCCGTAAACAGAGAAATTGTCCAAAGGGTAAGCCATCCCGCAATGCCTTGGGGTGATGGCTGCTGTATTTTAAGAGAGTATTTCTAGCGGTGGGTTTTGTATAGAGTGTTGTATACAAGGTGTTATCATCATTCACTTTGATTGTTAAATCCAGAAAATTCATCTCTTGGTTATTGCTTTCTAGGGTGAATGTCAAATTGGGATTTCTTTCATTGAGCCATAGGTGAAAGTTGGCAAGGAGATCTTTACTACCTCTCCAGATGACAAACACGTCATCAATATACCTGAGCCAACATGAAATGTTGGCCAGGTATGGATTCAAAGGATGGTAAATGAATCTCTTCTCAAACTCTGAGACATAGATGTTCGCTATGTCTGGGGCATATATTGCCCCCATTGCTACTCCTTTGAGTTGTTGGAAATAGCTTCTTTCGAAGAGAAAGACGTTTTCGCATAAGGAGATTCTAATGCATTCAAGTATGAAGTCAGTTGGTACTTCATGGGGTCGACAGCGAGAGTCTAGAAGATCGCTCAGTATAGTCAAAGCCTCTTGTTGGGGAATGTTGGTATAGAGGCTTTCTATATCCATCGTAACCAAATATTCTTCTTCTGGATTGAATGAATGATTCTCTAGTTTGTTGATGACTAATGTTGTATCTCTGATGTAGGTTTTTGCCTCTACTGCAAACGGTCGAATGAAGTGGTCGGCATATTGTGCTAGGGGTTTGAGAATTGAATTGCACCCTGACACTATGGGACTCCCCGGTGGTTGAGTGGTATTTTTATGCACCTTGGGGAGGATGTATATGGCCGGCACAGTTGGAGCCTTGTTTATCAGGAATAGAGCTTCTTTTTCACTAAGCCAACCGCCCTTAAGGCCTATCTGGCTGAGACATGATATCTCTTTTTCTAATCTAGGGGTAGGGTTGCTGGAAAGTCGTTTGTAGTTATCTGTTACTGAAAGCTGTTTTAAGACTCCATTCCTGTATGCTATTCTATCCCAAAGGGATATGTCGGTTTTATAAGGGTATCTGGTAGGGTTTCAAGATTTCTCAAAGCTTCTTTACTACTTGGGGCGTGGCCAAGTAGCATGGCCGACAGGACCTGAGCTCCGCCAGCTCCCGTCTCGAGGACCCAGTTATCCTTTCAATAGATCCTGCCTGGGCTGTTTTTTCCCGGATTTACACGCCTGAAGCTTCCCTCATGTTGGGGGACCCCCGCGCTGAAGCGGCGGCTCGAGAAACCCCTGTAAACTGATCCGGAGATACTGCGGGCGCTCTGAGGGCGCCGGTGCGACCTACGTGAGGCCGTGGTCTGGGCCTACGCCGGAGCATTGCAGCGGAGGCGGCCCGTTCATACGTGGCTCCTGACCGGCCCAGATTCGGGCCCAACATTGGCGGAGCCTTTCCTTATTCGGGGCTGCACCTGGCAGGCGTTGGTGTACGGCCGGGTGTCACCGGGCGGCCTTGGCGACCTGGCGGACCTTGGACCCGGGAGGCGGACTCGCGGCGTTCACCCCTCCTCCTGACGCTGCAGTGGAGCGGAGCCTCCCAACGGGTGAGCGCCCCTGCGGTGAACTTTTGTCTACTCTTTGGGGACCCGAGGGGGTGCGGCGCGGCCTGTGTCAGATCTGGGTGTTGGGCATCAAGGGACGGGCATGACCGGATCGCCGCCCCTCCCCCACTGAGCCGCCATCTTGCCCTTCACCCGAGGCGCTTGTCTCTATGCGCCACAGAAACATACTAGCTGGAGGCCCGCTGACCGGTGCCGCGCTGCCACCGGGCGCTTCCTACGGAAGGGCGCCCCTGGAGCCTTAGTGGTCGTGCTGCTGCTTGTGGGGGTGACTGACGACGTCTCGGGCGCCCGTCCGGCGCAAGGGCCCTGCCATTTGCATCAGCCGGATTACCTCAGCTCCCACTGCCTGTTCTGGCGGGTGGGTTATAAGCCACTGGACGCTTCATTATTAAATACTACCCGGGAACTGGACTGTGGTGCGTGGGGTGAGCTGCCTCTGCGCCCCTGCTTGGCCCGACTGCAACTCTGTTCTATATGGTCACCTCCCGAGTTGCACCTGCTGGAAGCTACCTGGTGGAGAGCTAAAATCACCTGACATTTCCGACTCCAGAACGTCCTTGCACTGGGTGCCTGACCGGGGGTTCCTGGGGGGACTCCTCTGTGGCGCATTGCAAGAGGTGTATGACTTTCTCCTCCTGATGGCGACCCGTAAGGATAGGACCTCGAGGTCTTCCCAGCCTAACACCATTGTACAGTATACTACGCCGCGCCTGCCATCACAGAGGATTACGCGGCAAACGGGTCGGACGACGGTGGGGATGGTCCGGTAGAGCCGACCCGTGCGGAGATATTGAAGGCCATACAGGGATCCCACTCTGCCCTGGAGAGACAGATAGAGACTGTTTCGATAGATGTCAATCTGCTGCGAACAGATCTCCGAAAGGTCGCGGACAAGGTCACAGACGCGGAGGGTAATATCACTCAACTGCAGGGGGAGGTGGCCTCCTTGCAGAAGTCGGTCGCACACCTTACAGCCACTACACGAGCGCTGGAGAGAAGAGCTGAGGATGCAGAAGGAAGGGCTCGTCGCAGCAACATCAGGGTCCTGGGTGTGCCGGAACGACTGGAGGCGGGAAATGCGGAGCGCTTCCTTGAGACCTGGATCCGCACCCAGCTGTGTCCGCAAGGCCTGTCCAGTGTTTTCGTCATCGAACGGGCGCATAGGGCCCTGGTACCCCCTCCGCGCCCGGGTGAACCCCCTAGGGCTCTAATTGCAAAGATACTAAACTACAAAGATCGTGATTGTATCTTGAAGGCGGCAAGGGAAGCGGAGTCTCTCACAATCGAGAACAGTCGAGTGTCCATGTATCCTGATTATACCCAACAAGTGCTGGAACAGCGGAAGTCCTACCTGGGAGTTAAGCAAAAACTCCGGGAGATGAAGATTCAATACATGCTCTTATATCCGGCTAAACTCAAGGTGCTCTCGCAAGGCCGAGCGCACTTCTTTGAATCCCCGGCGGAGGTGTGGAAATGGCTGGAGATAAGGGGGGACAACCTGCCCCCCGGTGAATGTGGTGGTCCCCGTGAGTCGTGGGAGACCCGTCCCCACCGACGACGTCTGGGCAGAGGGAGACGCCGATCTGGATCACGGGGTTCTGTGGAGCCCCGAGTCACGGTGGGAGCTGATGGTGCTCTCCGCATGGGATTGTCATCGACGGGAGCCACTCCGAAGTCCCCCGGAGCATCCGCCCCTGTAGAGATTTTGGTCCCAGATACCCTGCAGGACACTATGCTCGATACAGACTCTACGGCTCCGGTGATCCCTGAAACTGGCCTTTCCGAGCCACGGCTGGAGGAGGCCCCAGCTTGAGGTACTGTCTTGTTTATGGTTTGATGTACTTTGAAGGGCCTTCTATTCGTCCATTGGTGGCTCACTGATGCTCCTACCTTGTACTGGGAGCCCTTGGATGGCTGGGTGGAACGGAGGACTTGCATCCCACTAGACACAGGTATGAAGGGTGGGGTCCACATTTCCTGGACGGAAGACTGGCCCGACCTGAGGCTGATATCAGCAGACATGCCTAGAGATTGTCCTGCGAAGCTGGGTCCCATGTGGAGCTGGGAGGGGGGGGTGGGTGGAATTGGTTTGGTTGTGTGTGAGTGTGTGTTGAGTGGGCTGAATGGGGTGGCTGTGTACGTCCTGGCACTGGCAGGGGAAGGGCGGGGTAGCATTTTTGGTTGTTGCTGTCCTTTTGCTCGTGGGTGGGGGGGAGGGGAGTGTTTTTGAGGGGGTTCGGAGTTTGAGGGTTTTTGGAGGGTGGGATGGGGTGAGTGCGGAAAATGTTACTGGCATTAAATATATTGTGATTCAGGTTTCCATGTGGCTGGCTGGGTGGGCTGTTCCTTCCGGTCTAGCTGGTGTCTGGGCCCGGAGGTGGCAGGTCGCAATGTATACATCACACGGCCCGTTCAGGCACAATCTTTGACCATGGGTGTTAAATTCTTAACTTGGAATGTGCGCGGTTTGGGTACTTGCACCAAGAGACACAGGGTCCTTTCCTTCCTCAAGCGACATGGGGTCTCTGTGGCGTGCCTTCAGGAGACCCATTTAGATGAGAAGGGTGCTCAGCGGCTGTCCAAGAAATGGAGAGGCCAGATGTTCCATTCCTCCTTCACCACGTATGCCAGGGGGGGTCCTTATCTGGGTGGCGCCTGGGATTCCCTGTGCTGTCCAATATGTTGAAGCAGACGTCGAAGGCAGGTATCTGCTTTTGCGGATCAGGCTAGATAACAGGGAATTCTTACTCTTGAACTCCTATGCACCGAATATCGATGACCCGAACTTTTTCTCCCACCTTCAGGATCTCGTTGTTTCAGACGTAGATGCTTCCTTCCTCTGGCTTGGGGATTTCAATTGCGTATTGGACCCCGAAATGGACAGACATCCTCCTCGCTCTGGCACGAAGCCCCGTATGACGGCACGCCTTCAGGAAGTCATGCACAATTTGGGGGCTGTGAATGTGTGGCGCATGAGTCACCCCACACAGAGACTGTATACTTGTCATACCCCGACGCACGGAACACATAGTAGACTGGACCGCGTCCTTGCGGCCAATCTTGCTCTGTCTCTCACTTTGACGGTTACACACCAGGCCCGCTACTTGTCGGATCATGCCCCGGTAACGTGCATGGCACAGTGGACTGACCAGGCTGCCCGTCCCCGTACCTGGCGGATGCCGATGGAAATCCTCCAAGACCAGGTGGGAAGAGAACATGTGGCGACTGCCCTATCGGACTACATAGATTTGAACTGGGAGAGTGGTGACCTGCCCTACTCCACCAGGTGGGAGGCCCTGAAGGCGGTGATGCGCGGAGCCTGCATGGGCCTCACATATGGGGTCAGCTACTCTCTGACTTACAAGATGCTGAGAATGTGCTCCGGCACTGTCAGACTCGGCCGGATCCTGACACTTTGGACCAGGAGGCGGAGAAGACGGCCCAGGTGTCTGTGCATGACATTCTCACCCGCCTTGATAAATACACGTTGGGCCAATACAGACAGCGTCTCCACCGCGAGGGTGACAAATCTGGCCGGCTGCTGGCCTGGATTCTTCTACGGGAGTTCGCACCTGAGAGGATAGTTGCCCTGCGGGCCCCACCTGGGAATATGGTGCACTCGGAGTCTGCTATTCTTGAGGTCCTCCGATCCCTTCTGGAGGCCGTGTATGCAGCTGACCCCTCGATCACGGAGGCTTCCTATCGGCCCTATCTTCAGGACTTGGATCTCCAGACCCTTTCGAGGGGAGCGGCGGAGTAACTGGATGCAGGGTTAACGCTTCAGGAGCTCAGTGCTGCGTTGGCCGCCCTGCCACGGGCTAAGACCCCAGGTGGGGACGGTTTCCCGCCTGAATTTTACCATTCGTTCGGTGAAGTCCTAGCCCCCCTCTTGTTGCAGGTTTATAATGAAGCACTGGAGTCTGGTGTTCTCCCGCCCACTATGAACCAGGGAGAGGTCTGTATGATCCTAAAACCGGGTGGGGATGGTTGTGATCCCGCTGCATTCCGGCCTATCACCCTGATCAACACGGACGCAAAGATCCTCACTAAACTGTTGGCTTCTCGCTTAGCCCCCCACATGGCCCATTTGATCAACCCAGACCAGTGTGGGTTCATCCCTGGCCGTAACACGGCGATGAACTTGCGGCGTCTGAACCATATCCTCCATGAGGTACGTGGGAGGGAGGATTCTCACGTACTGGTGTCAATCGATCTAGCTAAGGCTTTTGACACGGTTAACTGGGGGTATTTACTGGAGGTGCTCCAGAGGACGGGGTTCGGGCCGGTGTTCTGTAACTGGATCCGAGTGCTCTATGGGGCACCCCGGGCTAGAGTTCGGCTTGTGTTGGCCCGCTCTGAGGAGTTGCCCCTGGGGAGGGGCACCCGACAGGGGTGCCCCCTCTCCCCGCTCCTGTTTGCTCTGGCAATAGAGCTCTTGGCGGTTTCCGCTCGCGCCGAGTTGGAGCAGTGGGGCATTAGGGTGGGCGAGACCACAAACGTGATCTCCCTCTACGCCGACAACGCTCTATTCTATTTGACGGCCCCCAGCGAATCGCTTCCCACTTTGCTGCGGATTTTGGACCACTTTGGCACAGCCTCTGGACTGCGCATCAACCCTGGAAAATCTTTGATTTTCCCGCTGACGGGTTGTGCTGCCGACCCGGACGTCGCTCCCCCGTGTCTAGGACTGAGATGGGAGCGAGAGGCGTTACGCTATCTTGGCATTCAGGTGGCCTTGACCGATGAACACCTTCTGGCCCGCAACGCCGACCGCGTGCTCAAGACTCTTCACCAGTCGGTGTCCTTCTGGAACACACTTCCTCTCTCCCTTATGGGACGTTTGGCGGTCACCAAGATGGTGATGCTCCCCAGGATGTTACACTTTGAATTGAATTGAGCGAGAAATAATGAACTACATGAACCATCATGCAAGAGGTAATTACGTTGGGGCGTGTCTGGTGCGCTCCCACCCCCGTAAAAGTATAACATTTTTGTGAGCTGACGAGCTCGGGAGCCTGCGCCTTCATGCTGTGAGTGGAACTGGTCCTGAGAGATGAGGCAGCACGCCCTGCAACCTATGAACTTAGCTTTTTTCCCTACTGACGATTGAGGAATCATGAAACACGTGTCTAGGGATACGAATTGAAACCAATAATACAGCACTGGCTATGAACACTTTGAATTGAATTGAGCGAGAAATAATGAACTACATGAACCATCATGCAAGAGGTAATTACGTTGGGGCGTGTCTGGTGCGCTCCCACCCCCCTAAAAGTATATCTTGCAAAATACCCTGTGCCCGCTTCCCCCTCGAATATTTCGCACGCTTGACTCGCTGCTCACTTCTCTGCTTTGGGCGGGCGGGCGTAGCAGAGTTGCTCTACGCACGGTGGTCCGGAGTTGGGAGGAGGGGGGCCTAGAGGCTCCGAGGTTTGACCTCTATTACTATGCAGCGCAGCTCCTGCCAGCGGCACGGTGGTTCGCTGATGAGGATAACTGGGAGCTACGAATCCTGATGGGCAGAGCAAACGAGAAGGCTCTGAGAGAGGCTCTGAAGCAGGGAAGGGGAGCAGACGAGGCCTTGCCCTATGTGGTGTGACACACAGCGGGAATTTGGCAGCGGTTTGTCGAGAAGGTATTGAGGCGGACCCCCTTCCATAGGGAGCTGCCAGTGTGGATTTTAGCCCCGGTGCTCCGAATGGAGGAGAACGTGTCCTACCGGGAGTGGCGGAACGGAGGTTGTGAGACCTTGGCGGATCTCTATCCAGATGACTCCTTTATGTCCTTTGAACGGGCCACGGATTCCATCGAATTGGGCAGGGGGCAATATCTGCATTACAGAGGGCTCCAAGAAGTCGCTAGAACAACGTAGCCTCAGTTCCCGGAGGCACCTCCGCTGACTCACACCCTTGACATCCTCTTATCGTGTGGTAGAGGAAGGAGGTTGGTCTCCCTCTTATACTCCGCCATGCGACAGGACTCGGCCCCACCGACCGCGCCGTCCTGGGCGGCCTGGGAGGCAGACTTAGGGGTGGCCCTTTAGCCGGGACAGCGCAAGCGAATTGGGCTCCTGACCCAGAAAGTCTCGTGTAATGCACGATTCAAGCTGATCCACTTTAACTTTGTCCACCTCACCTATATGACCCCGGTCTCTCTGAATCGCATTTAGATTTAGATAGGCGACACAACTGCCCTAGGTGTGGAGCCGAGAGAGCTGGGTTCTTTCATCTAGCCTGGGAGTGCCCACTGGTCGGTAACTTTTGGAGGGAGGTGGTGGACCATATTGGTCGTGCTACAAAACTCTGGATTACTCTGGATCCGCTCCATTGTCTCTTGACACTGGTACCCAAGCCCAAAAAGAGGAACCTGTCCTACAAGTTTCTACAATTATTGCTGGTGTTGGCAAGGCGGCGTGTGGCTATAACTTGGATGGGGCAGAGGGCTCCCGAGATATCCCTCTGGCTGAGGGATGCTAGAGAGTGGTCCCTGGCTGAGGAGACGCTTATGCAGCGCACACGCCGTGATGGAAAACTCCAAGATGATTTGCTTGCCTGGAGGATGAAGTGTGCGGAGGGGTTGACAGATGATGACTCGGATGCCACCAGTGCCGAATTGTTCACCCCTAGGGGGTCTGGTTCCGAGGGTGACGGGGAGGAAGACGGGTTGGAGGGCCCTGGTCCAGGGTAATGCCCTGCTAGACGCGCGCTAATGTTCCCTGTTGTCTATATCTGTGAATTGCTTTGATTCCCGAAGGTCTACGTCTGGATGAGATGCCTGCACCTTTCGGGCCTCACATGGATAGCCTGACTTTTCTGCATACTTTATTACTGATGCCACGCACGGGGGGTTGTTGTTTTTTGTTCTATGTTAAGACTATGTTTTACTGCAAAGAGTATTTACCCCGTGGGATGGGAGTGGGACTGCATGGAAGACATGGGAGAGTGTAAATATCTGTAAGAATCAGCGGACACAGTGATGTATACATATTGTTCAAGTATGGCTATGATTCCTTGAGACATGCACTGACTTTACGCCGCCCAACCTCCGGGATGTGGGCCCATATGGCTGTGTTTTACTCTGAACATTGCATGTAACTGCTCTTTGGCACTCGGTCTGCCTGAGAGGCAATGAGGACCTGTGCCTTCTATGTTTCCGCAATAAAAATATTTTACAAAAAAAAAAAAATCTTCCTTACTTAGATTGTTCCTGGCAAAGGGCAATTGTTTAAAGAGATTTTCCATTTCAATTAAGACTGCATTTTCAAAAATGACTATTTCCTTTGACACCATGTTTTTTAATGGAAAAAAGGTTGATGGTGGACGTAGACCTGTGACATTTCTTTCTTGGTTGGATGGTTTATTAAAGAAAAAATTCTTTAATCTGATGGTTCTAAAGAATTTGTACAATTCAAGTTTAGTTTGAAACTGACTGTTTCTATTTGTTGGTACGAAGGAAAGCCCAGAGGAAAGAACCCCTATTTCTGAATCCGTGAGAATATGATTGGAAATATTGAAGATAGGGATGGTGTCATTATCTCCTACCATTCGTAATATTGATTCCGTGTCTGGCGTTGGCCTGGGGTGTATTGGTTCCAAAACCATCCTCTTCTCCCACCTCTGTTGTTCCGGGGACGGCCTGTTCCTCTCCTGTCCTGCGCTAAAAAAGACTGTCGGGAGGTTGAGGGATGTTGGTCAAAATTGGGTCTAGACTGCCCACCTTGTTGTTCTGAGTCTGTGTCAGATCCTGTATCTGAAAAGTTGTTCTTTTTTGTTGAAAGTGTTGAGCACCCCTGTTGGTATTTTGAGGTTCGTAAAAATCTTTTTGTAAATAAGGATAGGTTTTGTCCTTGTTATATCCACGGATATCTTTGTGGAGTTTGTCAGTTTTCTTTTGTGCATTAAAGATCTCAAATTCCTTGATCGTTTGTGCCACCTTATCTAAGAGCAACTTGGCGTTGGTGATGTTGCTGTCAGAGTTAATCTTATTTTCAATTATTTCTATTTCCTTCAGTAAAAGTATGATCTGTTTGGCTACAGTTTCGATGCTTAAAACCATCCACGTTCTTGAACATTTATTCGCTGCGAAACTGAAGCCAATTTTAAAATCGTTGTCATCTGTGAAGATAATAGGAATGTTTTTAATCTGAAGCCCTGTAGGTATGATGTTAGCGTTAAGGCAGTCAGTAAGGAATTTGGCATGAAGCTCCGTTCTTACCAGCTTCTTTTTGAGTCTTTCTTATTGGTTCAGGTCTGATTCATAGGGTGAATGGGAGACTGCACCTTTATTGCCCAAAAGGGAAGGACCTGCTGCTATTTTTTGGACATATTCTTCCGTGTACGAAAGAGTTTCAACCTCAGACATTAAAGGAATCTAATGTCTATCTCCATGAAGATGTTAGGGAAAGTTTTAACAAGTATTAACCCGTTCAACCACTTGAAGAGTGGCCCATAGCAGAAATTAGCTGCGCTGCAATTTTGCTGAGAAGGGATGGGTAACCCAATATACCCTTGCGGGCTCGGGCAAATAGTAAATATGAAATAAGGGTACCAGCAAGGGTTTTATTTTTGAATTCAACGTTACAGCGTCAAAAGGTCTATGTTACTAGAGCTCTTAAACTGAAATTATCAGTAGCTGTCGTAGTTGTTGTGACACCCAAGAATTGGTGATTGGACCTCAAATACTGCCACACTAGCTTTGAGGAATTAGAACTATTCAGACATATGAAACCAGTTCAAAAATGAAAAGCAACACAAGAATTTATATTTCAAAGAGACTTATTCTTTATATCTTTGAATCAAACTCATATATTATAAGGGTACATAATCAACTTAATTACTACCAAATCCTAAGTATAAGGAAACGGACATTCATTCCATAAATACAAAAGATTAAAAACCCAGTCTGTATAATGAGTAAAAATGACTTCTTGTTGAAATAGCCAGTAAGTCAGATGAAAATAAATGCAGACATGGACTGGTATGTCGACGTTTCGGTCTTATATGGTATTATCCCAAGACCATCATCAGGACGAAGGGTTAATGTAGTATTGATGACCCCTAAAGAATGACATAACATGAAATTAACATATGATCTCTATCAGTGTTGCTGACATAAAAGAAACTTGATCATAAATACATTCAATCTATTTAAACTCAGACTCAAGTTGTCTTAGACTTCATAGTTCTAACATAAATTTCTGTCGGTGTGGCGACAAATAATGACATTTTAAACTTAAATGGTGTGAACATATTTGAATATGGCTGCGGTTTTTCTTCGATCACAGTCATATTAACTACTTACTTTTAAAAAAAACAGAATGCACTGTGTGACTTTTGAACAACGATTTAGTTTGTGATGTCACACTCTGTGGAAAGGAGGCAAAGCGGATTTTTTCAAGCTCTAGCAAAAAATGTTATGCACTAAACATAGTCATGTGAGTACATATCTTTAGAAACTTTTACCTTAGGGAGTCACAAATATCTCCCTTGGAAGGCGTTCGGTCAAAAGTACCAAGCCAGATTATGGTTCTTCCACAGTAAAAACCAGATCCAACTGAAAAATAGACGAACAACCAAAATTCAGTAATGAAACGATCGTTTTCACCTTGTATTAGTCATTGTAAATTTGACTGGGCAACTATTTCTACCCAAGATTGTCACTTTATTATGAAACATTCTTGGCAATATGCCAGCAGTGCAATGTATAGAGGGTTCAGTTGCTCACATCGATATAGGGAAGCTATCTTTGCGCATTGTCCTAGTTGTAAGTGAGTTGCCAGCGAAAAGTTAATCCTACGTGAACATGATGGATGTTCATTGTAGACATATAGGCTAAGACAGCCGAATCATAGAACCCTAATGCATTCGCTGGTCCTGTCAAACTATTGGACAGAAAATTGTTTCTGTACATCAGCTGGTCTTAGGCCAATTGATTGTTGCCGACAAACAATCGTTACGTGGTGTTAAGAGGCAGAGTTTGTTTATTTCTCTGTCCTCGCATTCATAAGGGTATGTACTATAACCAAACAATCAGTTTATGTGTACAGGGAGGAAGAATTACGTTACATTTCTGTCCTCACAGTCGGAGAACCAAAGGTCAGGCCGAACAGTCAAGTGTCAGAAGACACGATAGTTTAACAACACCCCAGTTGGTAATGGTTAAGGAAACTAAGCTGGTGTAAACCCAATATCTAGTCGCACCTAGCAGCAAGCTGTACTTACTTTCTGTAAGTTTGAAAATACGCGTAGACGAGAACACTGCAACCGAGGAATCTAGTCGGAGGTTATCAACAAGCTGCACCATATCGGCCATTTTTATACCTCATTTCCGCATTGCAGCGGTAGTGTCTCTAGTGGCGGCACTTATCGGTACTATTATGTCACACGAATAAAGCGGCCATATTTTAATTGACTAAACGTATGGATAACCTGCCTCGAATAGTGAAAAAGGCTAAAGTCTATTGCCCATATTATCAAATGCATCGACTCCAGATGCTTATGAATATTTGTTCTCAATTTATTGTTACTGTGTAATTTATTTTGTTATTCCTTGGTTAGATATAAAGTCACCTGTATTTGTACACGATCAACTATTGAATTAAACAAGACCTGTGTTACACAGTTGTTTGGCTAATCACAATGTATTCACAATGCCGAACTTTTGTGGCTCAGATGGCTCATTCACGTATATTTATGATGGGTATTGAAGGCTATGTCATACGCCATTTTGAAATGTCTAATTTCAACTTGTGTAAATGACATTACCATCTCGGAAAAGAGTGTTTCGTGTTAGCAGACCTATGGGATATTTCGTGAAAATATATGATGGATCACAGAACTGTCCAAAAGATCTAGTTTCTTAAGCAAAACTACCTCTTTGGATACATTAAGTTCGATTAGCATGCATACAGACAATTTTACTTTTCAAATTCAGATCATACTGTCGCATCCAAAGGCGCGCGCACATTCTGTATAACCAGCTAGCGTTGACATGCTGAACATAAGACTTGAACTCATAATTATGTATAACAAACCGAGGACCTGCTGGAAAAGACAGTATGTGACCTTACCGATTCTTTGAGGCATTTAGTACGATTGGCATGTATTGCCAAAAGCTTTTGACTTTTCAAATTTAGATCATAATGTCGCATACAAAGTTGCGCGCACATTCTATATAACTACCTGGCGTTGACATGCTGTACACAAGAATAAAACTGGTAAATATGTATAACTGGACCAGGGCCTATTGGATGGGGCAGTATATGACCTTGCAGATCTAAGTCAAACAGGCTAGTGTATGCCATTCTGTAAAGGAGTTCAACCCATTTTTTATGCTGTTGGTGGATTCAATCCACTGATTTTCTTTCAGGGTCAAAAGTCTGTCCACGTTATGTTGTCTAATGGTGGGTTTGATCACCTCTATCACCCACCATTTCATTTCTCTTTCAGTGTGTTTAAAATGTAGAAAGTGTTCGACTAAGGGCGCATTTTCAATTCTACACCTTATTCGAGACTGGTGTTGTAGAATTCTTTGTTTTATCATCTGGGTTGTCTTGCCAATGTATATCAGGCTACAGGGACACTGTTTACAGTATACCACATTTTGTGTTCGACAGTTTGAGAAATTCTTAATCGTGATTGTCTTACCATTAAGTTCGAATGTCTTGATGTGGGAAGTGGTACTACAAGCCATGCAATTGTTGCATTTGAAATGTCCTATCAGAGGGACTAGTTGTTCTCCACAAGATTCAGATTTTTTGTTTCATACGCATGTACTAGCCTATCACGTAGATTACGGCCTCGTTTGAATGAAAAAAGTGGTTTCTCTTTGAGTTCAGGCAGCTCTGTGAGAAGTGACCAGTGCTTTGTTATTATTTTTTCCAGCTGGTTACTAATTGTGCCAAATGTTGTGACACAGACAAGAGGATTAATGTCTTTTTTGGTTCCATTGGAAAGTAGCAAATCTCGGTTGTTATACCACGCTCTCGTGAGAGAGTTTTTGAGAAGTTTATTAGGATACCCCCTCTCTAACAGTTTATTTTTCAGGGCCTTAGCTTCTCTGAAATAGTCTGTTTTCTTTGTACACTTCCTCCGTAAACTGAGAAATTGTCCAAAGGGTAAGCCATCCGGCAATGCCTTAGGGTGATGGCTGCTGTATTTTAAGAGAGTATTTCTAGCGGTGGGTTTTGTATAGAGTGTTGTATACAAGGTGTTATCATCATTCACTTTGATTGTTAAAACCAGAGAATTCATCTCTTGGTTATTGCTTTCTAGGGTGAATGTCAAATTGGGATTTCTTTCATTGAGCCATAGGTGAAAGTTGGCAAGGAAATCTTTACTACCTCTCCAGATGACAAACACGTCATCAATATACCTGAGCCAACATGAAATGTTGGCCAGGTTTGCATTCAAAGGATGGTAAATGAATCTCTTCTCAAACTCTGAGACATAGATGTTCGCTATGTCTGGGGCATATATTGCCCCCATTGCTACTCCTTTAAGTTGTTGGAAATAGCTTCTTTCGAAGAGAAAGAAGTTTTCGCATAAGGGAGATTCTCACGCATTCAAGTATGAAGTCAGTTGGTACTTCATGGGGTCAACAGCGAGAGTCTAGAAGATCGCTCAGTATAGTCAAAGCCTCTTGTTGGGGAATGTTGGTATAGAGGCTTTCTATATCCATCGTAACCAAATATACTTCTTCTGGATTGAATGAATGATTCTCTAGTTTGTTGATGACTGATGTTGTATCTCTGATGTAGGTTTTTGCCTCTACTGCAAACGGTTGAATATAGTGGTCAGCATATTGTGCTAGGGGTTTGAGAATTGAATTGCACCCTGACACTATGGGCCTACCCGGTGGTTGAGTGGTATTTTTATGCACCTTGGGGAGGATGTATATGGCCGGCACAGTTGGAGCCTTGTCTATCAGGAATAGAGCTTCTTTTTCACTAAGCCAACCGCCCATAAGGCCTATCTGGCTGAGACATGATATCTCTTTTTCTAATCTAGGGGTGTCTATTATGTCAGCAACACTGATAGAGATCATATGCTAATTTCATGTTATGTGATTCTTTAGGGGTCATCAATACTACATTAACCCTTCATCCTGATGATGGTCTTGGGATAATACCATATAAGACCGAAACGTCAACATACCAGTCCATGTCTGCATTTATTTTCATCTGACTTACTGGCTATTTCAACAAGAAGTCATTTTTACTCATTATACAGACTGGATTTTTAATCTTTTGTATTTATGGAATGAATGTCCGTTTCCTTATACTTAAGATTTGGTAGTAATTAAGTTGATTATGTACCCTTATAATATATGAGTTTGATTCAAAGATATAAAGAATAAGTCTCTTTGAAATATAAATTCTTGTGTTGCTTTTCATTTTTGAACTGGTTTCGTATGTCTGAATAGTTCCAATTCCTCAAAGCTAGTGTGGTAGTATTTGAGGTCCAATCACCAATTCTTGGGTGTCACAACAACTACAACAGCTACTGATAATTTCAGTATAAGAGCTCTAGTAACATAGACCTTTTGTAGCTGTAACGTTGAATTCAAAAATAAAACCCTTGCTGGGACCCTTATTTCATATTTACTATTTGCCCGAGCCCGCAAGGGTATATTGGGTTACCCACCCCTTCTCAGCAAAATTGCAGCGCAGATAATTTCTGCTGTGGGCCACTCTTCAAGTGATTGAACAGGTTAATACTTGTTAAAACTTTCCCTAACATCTTCATAGAGATAGACATTAGATTCCTTTAATGTCTGAGGTTGAAACTCTTTCGTACACGGAAGAATATGTCCCAAAAATAGCAGCAGGTCCTTCCCTTTTGGGCAATAAAGGTGCAGTCTCCCATTCACCCTATGAATCAGACCTGAACCAATTAGAAAGACTCAAAAAGAAGCTGGTAAGAACAGAGCTTCATGCCAAATTCCTTACTGACTGCCTTAAGGCTAACATCATACCTACAGGGCTTCAGATTAAAAACATTCCTATTATCTTCACAGATGACAACGATTTTAAAATTGGCTTCAGTTTTGCAGCGAATAAATGTTCAAGAACGTGGATGGTTTTAAGCATCGAAACTGCAGCCAAACAGATCATACTTTTACTGAAGGAAATAGAAATAATTGAAAATAAGATTAACTCTGACAGCAACATCACCAACGCCAAGTTGCTCTTAGATAAGGAGGCACAAACAATCAAGGAATTTGAGATCCTTAATGCACAAAAGAAAACTGACAAACTCCACAAAGATATCCGTGGATATAACAAGGACAAAACCTATCCTTATTTACAAAAAGATTTTTACTAACCTCAAAATACCAACAGGGGTGCTCAACACTTTCAACAAAAAATAACAACTTTTTCAGATACAGGATCTGACACAGACTCAGAACAACACGGTGGGCAGTCTAGACCCAATTTTGACCAACATCCCTCAACCTCCCGACAGTCTTTTTTAGCGCAGGACAGGAGAGAAACAGGCCATCCCCGGAACAACAGAGGTGGCAGAAGAGGATGGTTTCGGAACCAATACACCCCAGGCCAACGCCAGGCACGGAATCAATATTACGAATGGTAGGAGATAATGACACCATCCCTATCTTCAATATTTCCAATCATATTCTCACGGAATCACAAATAGGGGTTCTTTCCTCTGGGCTTTCCTTCGTACCAACAAATAGGAACAGTCAGTTTCAAACTAAACTTGAATTGTACAAATTCTTTAGAACCATCAGATTAAAGAATTTTTTCTTTAATAAACCATCCAACCAAGAAAGAAATGTCACAGGTCTACGTCCACCATCAAACTATTTGACATTAAACAACATGGTGTCAAAGGAAATAGTCATTTTTGAAAATGCAGTCTTAATTGAAAGAACAATCTAAGTAAGGAAGAATTAACAGCTTTGAGAAATCTTGAATCCATACCAGATACCCTTATAAAACCGGCAGACAAAGGGGGAGGTATTGTCCTTTGGGATAGAATAGCGTACAGGAATGAAGTCTTAAAACAGCTTTCAGTAACAGAAAACTTCAAATGACTTTCCAGCAACCCTACCCCTAGATTAGAAAAAGAGATATCATGTCTCAGCCAGATAGGCCTTAAGGGCGGTTGGCTTAGTGAAAAAGAAGCTCTATTCCTGATAAACAAGGCTCTAACTGTGCCGGCCATATACATCCTCCCCAAGGTGCATAAAAATACCACTCAACCACCGGGGAGGCCCATAGTGTCAGGGTGCAATTCAATTCTCAAATCCCTAGCACAATATGCCGACCACTTCATTCGACCGTTTGCAGTAGAGGCAAAAACCTACATCAGAGACACAACATCAGTCATCAACAAACTAGAGAATCATTCATTCAATCCAGAAGAAGAATATTTGGTTACGATGGATATAGAAAGCCTCTGTACCAACATTCCCCAACAAGAGGCTTTGACTATACTGAGCGATCTTCTAGACTCTCGCTGTCGACCCCTTGAAGTACCAACTGACTTCATACTTGAATGCATTAGAATCTCCTTATGCGAAAACTTCTTTCTCTTCGAAAGAAGCTATTTCCAACAACTTAAAGGAGTAGCAATGGGGGCAATATATGCCCCAGACATAGCAAACATCTATGTCTCAGAGTTTGAGAAGAGATTCATTTACCATCCTTTGAATCCATACCTGGCAAACATTTCATGTTGGCTCAGGTATATTGATGACGTGTTTGTCATCTGGAGAGGTAGTAAAGATCTGCTTGCCAACTTTCACCTATGGCTCAATGAAAGAAATCCCAATTTGACATTCACCCTAGAAAGCAATAACCAAGAGATGAATTTTCTGGATTTAACAATGATGATAACACCTTGTATACAACACTCTATACAAAACCACCGCTAGAAATACTCTCTTAAAATACAGCAGCCATCACCCCAAGGCATTGCGGGATGGCTTACCCTTTGGACAATTTCTCCGTTTACGGAGGAATTGTACAAAGAAAACAGACTATTTCAGAGAAGCTAAGGCCCTGAAAAATAAACTGTTAGAGAAGGGGTATCCTAATAAACTTCTCAAAAACTCTCTCAAGAGAGCATGGTATAACAACCGAGATTTGCTACTTTCCAATGGAACCAAAAAAGACATTAATACGCTTGTCTGTGTCACAATATTTGGCACAATTAGTAACCAGCTGAAAAAAATAATAACAAAGCACTGGTCACTACTCACAGAGTTGCCTGAACTCAAAGAGAAACCACTTTTTTCATTCAAACGAGGCCGTAATCTACATGATAGGCTACTACATGCATATGAAACAAAAAATCTGAATATTGTGGATAACATGAAACAACTAGTCCCTCTGATAGGACATTTCAAATGCAACAATTGCATGGCTTGTAGTACACTTCAAACATCAAGTCATTCGAACTTAATGGTAAGACAATCACGATTAAGAATTTCTCAAACTGTCGAACACAAAATGTGGTATACTGTATTTAGTGTCCCTGTGGCCTGATATACATTGGCAAGACCACCCAGATGATAAAACAAAGAATTCTACAACACCTGTCTCGAATAAGGTGTAGAATTGAAAATACGCCCTTAGTTGAACACTTTCTACATTTTAAATACACTGAAAGAGAAATGAAATGGTGGGTGATAGAGGTGATCAAACCCACCAATAGACAACATAACGTGGACAGACTTTTGACCCTGAAAGAAAATCAGTGGATTGAATCCACCAACAGCATAAAAAATGGGTTGAACTCCTTTACAGAATGGCATACACTAGCCGGCTTGACTTAGATCTGCAAGGTCATATACTGCCCCATCCAATAGGCCCTGATCCAGGTATACATATTCACCAGTTTTATTCTTGTGTACAGCATGTCAACGCCAGGTAGTTATATAGAATGTGCGCGCAACTTTGGATGCGGCAGTATGATCTAAATTTGAAAAGTCAAATTTTTTTTGCAATACATGCCAATCGTACTAAATGCCTCTACGGATCGGTAAGGTCACATACTATCTTTTCCAGCAGGTCCTCGGTCTGTTATACATAATTATGAGTTCAAGTCTTATGTTCAGCATGTCAACGCTAGCTGGTTATACAGAATGTGCGCGCGCCTTTGGATGCGTCAGTATAATCTGAATTTGAAAAGTAAAATTGTCTGTATGCATGCTAATCGAACTTAATGCTTCCAAAGAGGTAGTTTTGCTTAAGAAACTAAATTGTACACGCTTTAGGAGCGACAGATTTGTGTTGAAGTATATGTGTATGTACTATTCTTTTGGACAGTTCTGTGATCCATCATATATTTTCACGAAATATCCCATAGGTCTGCTAACACGAAACACTCTTTTCCGAGATGGTAATGTCATTTACACAAGTTGAAATTAGACATTTCAAAATGGCGTATGTCATAGCCTTCAATACCCATCATAAATATACGTGAATGAGCCATCTGAGCCACAAAAGTTCGGCATCCTGAATACATTGTGATTAGCCAAACAACTGTGTAACACAGGTCTTGTTTAATTCAATAGTTGATCGTGTACAAATACAGGTGACTTTATATCTAACCAAGGAATAACAAAATAAATTACACAGTAACAATAAATTGAGAACAAATATTCATAAGCATCTGGAGTCGATGCATTTGATAATATGGGTAATAGACTTTAGCCTTTCTCACTATTCGAGGCAGGTTATCCATAAGTTTAGTCATTTAAAGATGGCCGCCTTATTCATGTGACATAATAGTACCAGTAAGTGCCGCCACTGGAGACACACTACCGCTGCAATGCGGAAAGGAGGTATAAAAATGGCGGCTATGGTGCAGCTTGTTGATAACCTCCGACTAGATTCCTCGGTTGCAGGGTTCCCGTCTACGCGTATTTTCAAACTTACAGAAAGTAAGTACAGCTTGCTGCTAGGTGCGACTAGAAATTGGGTTTACACCAGCTTAGTTTCCTTAACCATTACCAACTGGGGTGTTGTTAAACTATCGTGTCTTCTGACACTTGACTGTTCGGCCTGACCTTTGATTCTCCGACTGTGAGGACAGAAATGTAACGTAATTCTTCCTCCCTGTACACATAAACTGATTGTTTGGTTATAGAAATAAACAAACTCTGCCTCCTAACACCACGTAACGATGTTTGTCGGCAACAATCAATTGGCCTAAGACCAGCTGATGTACAGAAACAATTTTCTGTCCAATAGTTTGACAGGACCAGCGAATGCATTGGGGTTCTATGATTCGGCTGTCTTAGCCTATATGTCTACAATGAACATCTATCATGTTCACGTAGGATTAACTTTTCGCTGGCAACTCACTTACAACTAGGACAATGCGCAAAGATAGCTTTGCTATATCGATGTGAGCACCTGAACCCTCTATACATTGCACTGCTGGCATATTGCCAAGAATGTTTCATAGGGGGAGGAGCCTAGCTCGCGACCGAGATGGCCGCGCATTAGCTCGGCTCCGTTCGCCAGCCTGTATTTTCACATTTATCCTGCTGTTATCCTGCCCCGGGAAGCCCTCTTTGCTGTGTGATAGTGCTACGACGCCCTGCAGGCACTTACCTCTTGTTCCGGTTGTCCTGGCTGCTGTGGATCCGGAGCGGTGCCCCCCGATCGTTTTGTGGCGTCGGAGGCGGACTGGCCTGGATCTTCTTGCTGGCTCCCGGGCCGGACGGAGCCTGCGGTGCTGCCCTTCGGGGCGCGGTGGAGGTGGTCGGAAGGCCGTTGTTCGTGTGGGCCGGAGGTCCTTCCTGGCTGATTCCCGTGGGGAGGAGGCCTTTGGTGGAGGCGCTGCCTTCCATTGCCGGAGCTCCTCGTGTATCCGGCTTGCTCCCCCTTTGTTCTCCGGTCCGGCCATTTTGATTTTGCCGCCCGGACTCGGGGAACGGTACCGGCGGCGTTGGGTGGCCGGTGAGGTCCCTTTCTTCTGGTGGCCCCCCTTCCTGCCCGGGGTGCTCTGCCGCTGGTCGGCGCGACTATACTTGCCTTTCCGTCGCCCCGGCGGAGGTTGGCGGCCGCGCGGCCTCGTTGGGCTCTCAAATGGCGACCGACCCCAATTGTCTCGGCCGGGCCTGGACGAGCGCTGGAGGCCCGCCGCATGGCCCGGGTCTTGAATACTGTAAAGGTTTTCCTACGCTTAAGGAGGTCCTGGATGCCCTGCTCTCCTGGCGGCTCTTGGTGGCCGCGCCTGTCATTACTTCGGAGATGGTTCCTCGCTACGGGCCTCCCGGGCCCCCACGACCGGATGTGGCTTTGCCGTTGCGGGGTACGGCTGGAATTATCCTGGCAGAATTGGCCCCGGCTACGACCGCGTCCGTGGGTGTGCGGAACTTGATGATGCCTCCTCCTCCGGCTCTGCCTCCTTTGCCTCTGGCCCGGGAGCTGGATTTTGCTCGGCCTGACTTTCATGACTCTCCCGGTTCCTTTTTGCCGCCGCTGCCCGGCGATCTCTCCTGTGCTGGCCCAGATGGGTCGGTTTCTTTGGACATATCCTTGGACCTGTGCCTGCATCGTTTGCTACACTTCGTGACTTTCCTGGATCTTCCGTGTTGTACTTCCCGTGTATTTTCTGGACTGCCGTTGTATTTTCCTGCTGTCTGCCTTCTGTTCTTCGTGGCCTGGTCCTCGCTGGACCGGACTGTTCTTACTTTGGACAAACAGGGACAGGGCTGATGTGCACTGGCATCTGCGTGCGGTAGTCTTGTACTGATTTGGATGGTCAATGTGTCCTGGTATGGTTATGTGTGATTGTTTGGTGCTCTTGGACTTTAACCTGATAATCTTTGGCTTCCCGGGGTCTGGGACCTTCGACTCAGGCGGGTGGCCGAGTGCGTTTCCTCCTGTTTTCCGGCCCTCCCCCGTGTATGTGTATGTATGTGTCTCCCATCCCATGTTCCCTTCCCCTGCCCTTCCCCGTTTTTGTCTTCTGTTTCCGACTTAACTTTACTCCGCTATATTTCGGGTTCTAATTAGGGCGACAGGCACGCTGCGGGGGGTAGGCCGTAGCCTTCTGCAGGGGTGCAGGGTGGGCTTAGGGGTGGGTGGGTGGGGTCTGTCTCTATTGGGGGGTCATTTTCCCCCCTCATTTCTTCCTTTTTTTTGTTCTATGGCTCTTGTGTATTCACCTTTTCGGGACTCTGTCTCCTCATGTGTCCCCCTGGGGAGTTTCTGTGGCGTTCGTATTCCGGTGTGTGTCTGATTGTGGCCCGCTGGTTCTTTTGGTGTCGACTTTTTGGTATATCACATGCCGGGTCATGTTGTTCTGTCTTGTCTCCTGGGGGTGCGTGATTTGGTGGGAGTCCCTTCTTTTGTCCCCTTTTTCCCTCTTCCCCTTCCTCCTTTATGGGGGTCTCTTTATTTCCGTTGGGGTGCATATCGTATTGTATTTTGCACTGGGGGCCTTTTTGGTTCTGTCTCTACAATTTGGGTGGGGGCGGTGAAGGGTGAGCGCGGTTTGACTGATGCCATTGTAGCTTCTTTGTACTCCGATTATGTGTATATTCTTTGGTAGCTATGTTTGTATGGCTTTTTGTTTCATCCTGTGTTCATAAAATGGCGGCTTGCCGCGGCCCCTCCCCTGTTGTTCCTTCCACGGCCCGTTATTCTTCTGTTCCCCCGCCCCGTATTAGAAAATTAACCTTTTGTTATCCTGTTTTTGCGGATTGCTCGATGGCCTTTGTTGTTTCTCCTGTGCTCCTGGTGTCATATCCTGTGAAGAACTTATTCTCCTTTGCTACGTTTCTTACCATGTGGTGGCCAGCCCGTGGGGTTGTAGGCCCGTATTTGTGAGCTTTCTTTGTACAATAAAGGTTTAAAAAAAAAAAAAAAAAAAAAGAATGTTTCATAATAAAGTGACAATCTTGGGTAGAAATAGTTGCCCAGTCGAATTTACAATGACTAATACAAGGTGAAAACGATCGTTTCATTACTGAATTTTGGTTGTTCGTCTATTTTTCAGTTGGATCTGGTTTTTACTGTGGAAGAACCATAATCTGGCTTGGTACTTTTGACCGAACGCCTTCCAAGGGAGATATTTGTGACTCCCTAAGGTAAAAGTTTCTAAAGATATGTACTCACATGACTATGTTTAGTGCATAAAAAAGTTTGCTAGAGCTTGAAAAAATCCTCTTTCTTTGCCTCCTTTCCACAGAGTGTGACATCACAAACTAAATCGTTGTTCAGAAGTCACACAGTGCAATCTGTTTTTAGGTCGAGCTGGAGAGCATCCGTAGGATGCGTCCAGTCTCGAGAACTTTAGTGATCAGTCTAGGGGGAATGACGGACAAAAAGGTGTTACGAGCTTGGATTTGGGTGCACGTCCCCTGCCACAGATTCCCTGAACACAGACATACACACATGCACACGCAGGCAGGAAGGCACACACGCGCGCGCACCCCTCCTACTTTCCCCGACTCACCGGCACCCCGCACCCCCCCTCCCCCCCCCGCCGCACACACACAGGAGCGCACCTACGCACACGCACGCACGCACACACACATACAGAGACCACCGCCATACAAGCCCCCCACCCCCCCGCTCGCTCTCACCGCTCCCGGTTTCCTTCCCGCTCTGGCTCCACAACCGGACTCCAGAACCCAATCAGAGGCCGATCACCCTGAGCAAGGTAGCGGCCGGGACAAAGGACGACAGACGAGAACGTTGCGAATCAGTGCGCGTGCGCAGCTAAAGGTCACGCCTACTAACATGCCGCCCTCCGGTTGCGTAAGCGCTATGTGGCGGACAGACGGTATCGGATCGGAACAGGCATAGCTGACACGAGCAGGACTGGGCCCTGAGGGGTTGGGCCGCTTCTGCACCTGGCCGCTTCAGGCCCTCTCACTGCTGGCCGCAAAGATTGAAATTACCCCATCTCACTACCCGGCTACTCGTGCAGCATGATGATGGCAAACTACTAGGGGTGCCGGCGCCGCACCTGCCACCGCGTTTCCCAGCAGCACTGGGTACAGAGGCCAGCAGAGAGGTGAGCGGACACTGGGGACGGTACAGTAGAGAGAGTCAGTGACTGCCACTCTAACCATCAGGAGACGCTGGCTGAGGGGAGGAGAAGGGCAGGGAGTGTTTAGGCTGTTGTAACTTGTGTAAAGTCCTCTGAGGCCTGTGGCGAAATCGGGACAGCAAAAGGCACACCAATTGCTTGACAATAACTGTCTCGCGCTGGAACCCCAGTGGCTTACTACGTTATACTAGGGACCTAAACTATTCTGTTATGAACTACCATGCAATGTTTTTCTCCACCCCATATCTACACGAGTGGATGCTGTTCGTGTAGGTCTAAATTCAGTGCTTGTGCGTGTTTTCGTCCTTATTTTTGGGTTTACTTTAGCCACGTAGTGTCTTTATGTACAACTAGCACCTCGGACACTAGGGTCAAAGCACTCCAAATGGAAAGTTAAGTGCGGAGGAAAAACACATGTCAGGTGGCATTTTCGGCCGTGTGTCTTCTGAAGAAGCAGCACTGTGCAAAGGGTCCTCGTCATTCCAGGAGACCGTTACTCAGAAGGCAATTTTCTAAAAATCAGTCACAAAGAGGCTCCAAACCGATGTTTTAATTACCACTACTTTACGCACCAAGGTGGACAATCTACAACTGACTCTTCAGTAACATATATTTTTAATCATCTTCACTGAAAACCCATCCACCACACGTGAACTATAAATCTTTACACTAAGCATTGAACAGACTGTAATATGTGCAGTATCACTAACCCTATATTTGATTTAACCCTAGACATCGTCCTATAATGTACCTTATAGTACTACTCTACACACCTTGTACCTCTGTGTCTGGTTGCTTAGTGCGCTGCATGTGTTGCTGACGTTCTTTCTAGGTGCCTGCCCCTATCGAACCAGGCAGGGTGCAGGATCCTGAATGATTTTGATTTTGTTGTGGGGCATCACAGGATAGTCAAGCAAGAGCATACCTTTAACATGGTTCTCATGCTCCTGGCCCCCCACCTCCCCCAGACAACATAATGACTGTCTTTCACTGACGTCCGCCCTTATATTATGATGTTCACACCCAAAGAGCTGAGAGGTCCCATGTACATACCATTTACAGGCTACCAGATTTCCTATATGGATAAAAGTTAGACTTAGCCCAGACTTGATCACCTTGGATTGTGGCTTTATTTTGCGCGCAAGAATGTGTCACTCTTAGTCGTTAAAATGTCACTCATAATTACATTGAAATTATGAAAATGTCACACATAGCAATTTGAAACCTTGCCAGCTATGCAGCCCTGCCTCAGTATATGAACTCATATCGGTTCTTCTCAGCTTTCCTAAGCACGCAAGAGTTCTCTGTACATGACATGCCTGAGGGGTCCAGAATTGTCAAGGGTGGAGGGCAACAATTGATGGATGTTAAATTCTTGAGCAAACCTTTCTTAACCACAGGGCCCATCTTGGGTGACATGCCATTGCATTGTTTTTTAGCTTGTATATGCGCTAACAGAAATTAGTCTTGTGCCTGGGTGAAGACGAGTTTGCATATGGTATGCCCCCTGCTGTGCTGAAAAGACGAGCAAGAACATGGAATGGAATGTTAGCCAGAGGCATTCCTGATGGCAGCAAGCGATGGCTCCAACATACACATCAATCACTTTTTTTTGTACTTCCGCTAAATGTGGTAATGTAAGTAAGTATTAAGCACGCTCTTGAAGCCACCATTGGAAAGCCTACTGAGCACACAAAAATATGACTTCTGTGAAAATAACTATACTGAATTCGTGTTGAAGCACTAACGCAGCCTTCCAAACAGCACTGATCAATCGATAATGTGATTGATTAGCAGAACGACTTGCTTACCTCAGAGAACAGGCAGTTAAGACGCATTCGTTCCCCAGTTGGGAAGCCCTGCGGCAGCATACTGAAACACGGGGCATGACGTCACGAAAAAACGTAGAACAAAGATAACTGTTAGACCCATACAACCAGCGCCGTCTTAACGCATGGGCACGCTGGGCAGCTGCCCGGGGCCCCACGAGCATAGGGGCCCCATTCAGACAAGAATTTAACACAGAATTTCCATGAAACATTTGTATTCCTGTGAGTGATTTTGTACGCAGGGCCCAGTGCACTGCTTTGCTCAGGGGCCTACAGTGATGTTTAGACGGCCCTGCATATAACCTGCATTTCACTCATACACGGAAGAAAAAGAATCCTTTATTAGGGCTCGCTGGTACTGCATCCGAAGGAGGCGTCCAGCTGGGAGCCTTTTAGTTACCTGACTCGGGGGAATGAGGACAAAAGGGTGTTACGAGCTTGGATTTGGGTGCCCAGCCCGGCGCCGTGCACATCCCCTGCCACAGATTCCCTGAACACAGACATACACACATGCACACGCAGGCAGGAAGGCACACACACACGCGCACCCCCCCTACTTCCCCCGACTCACCGGCACCCCCTCCCCCCCGCCGCACACACACAGGAGCGCACCTACACACACGCACGCACACACACATACAGAGACCACCGCCATACAAGCCCCCCGCCCCCCCGCTCGCTCTCACCGCTCCCGGTTTCCTTCCCGCTCTGGCTCCACAACCGGACTCCAGAACCCAATCAGAGGCCGATCACCCTGCGCAAGATAGCGACCGGGACAAAGGAAGACAGACGAGAACGTTGCGAAGCAGTGCGCGTGCGCAGCTAAAGGTCACGCCTACTAACATGCCGCCCTCCGGTTGCGTCCGCCACCGCCATACAAGCCCCCCCCCCCCGGCTCGCTCTCACCGCTCCCGGTTTCCTTCCCGCTCTGGCTCCACAACCGGACTCCAGAACCCCAGAACCCAATCAGAGGCCAATCACCCTGCGCAAGATAGCGCCCGGGACAAAGGACGACAGACGAAAACGTTGCGAAGCAGTGCGCGTGTGCAGCTTAAGGTCACGCCTACTAACATGCCGCCCTCCGGTTGCGTAAGCGCTATGTGACGGACTACGGTTTGCCACGATCGATTCCCCAATGAGTTCGTTTCTCATCTTGTAATGGTCTTCCTACACGGAGCTAGTTCCAAACACTATGCTTATTTTGCAACAATTATTTTAGAATATCTGAAATGCAGCTTTTTTGGCTGCTCTAAAAGGAAAGTTTAGGCGGTACTAGGGAAGATAACTAACAACTCGCTTAGCCCCTACCAGCACAAACACTACGTACACATATTTTGTCACGGGACATTAAGCGCATGCATTCTACCAGCACCCTGCAACACTGGGGATTTACAGGAATCCAAACACCAGCGTAAAGTACTCGAACAACAATGACGTCTGTCTTATAAATGTCACAATTTTTTTTTAATATTTCACTTCTGTTCTTGGATTTTCGTGAAAATACAACACATATTGCATTACAAAAACTATAGGTGTCACATTTGTGAAAGCTAAAACTATTGGCATTGTAAATGACAAAGCTATTAATTTAGCTATTTTCAAAACCAACACATAAATAAAAAAAATGTCATTTACAATACCAATAGCTCAAACTTTCCTAATGCGAGACCTATTGCATTGCAAATGCTTGTTTTTAAAAGTAAGTAGTTAATATGACTGTGATCGAAGAAAAACCGCAGCCATATTCAAATATGTTCACACATTTAAGTTTAAAATGTCATTATTTGTCGCCACAACGACAGAAATGTATGTTAGAACTATGAAGTCTAAGACAACTTGAGTCTGAGTTTAAATAGATTGAATGTATTCATGAACAAGTTTCTATTATGTCAGCAACACTGATAGAGATCATATGTTAATTTCATGTTATGTCATTCTTTAGGGGTCATCAATACTACATTAACCCTTCGTCCTGATGACGGTCTTGGGATAATACCATATAAGACCGAAATGTCGACATACCAGTCCATATCTGCATTTATTTTCATCTGACTTACTGGCTATTTCAACAAGAAGTCATTTTTACTCATTATACAGACTGGATTTTTAATCTTTTAGATTTATGGAATGAATGTCCGTTTCCTTATACTTAAGATTTGGTAGTAATTAAGTTGATTATGTTCCCTTATAATATATGAGTGTGATTCAAAGATATAAAGAATAAGTCTCTTTGAAATATAAATTCTTGTGTTGCTTTTCATTTTTGAACTGGTTTCGTATGTCTGAATAGTTCTAATTCCTCAAAGCTAGTGTGGTAGTATTTGAGGTCCAATCACCAATTCTTGGGTGTCACAACAACTACGACAGCTACTGATAATTTCAGTTTAAGAGCTCTAGTAACATAGACCTTTTGACGCTGTAACGTTGAATTAAAAAATATAACCCTTGCTGGTACCCTTATTTCATATTTACTATTTGCCCGAGCCCACAAGGGTATATTGGGTTACCCACCCCTTCTCAGCAAAATTGCAGCACAGATAATTTCTGCTGTGGGCCACTCTTCAAGTGGTTGAACAGGTTAATACTTGTTAAAACTTTCCCTAACATCTTTATAGAGATAGACATTAGATTCCTTTAATGTCTGAGGTTGAAACTCTTTCGTACACGGAAGAATATGTCCAAAAAATAGCAGCAGGTCCTTCCCTTTTGGGCAATAAAGGTGCAGTCTCCCATTCACCCTATGAATCAGACCTGAACCAATTAGAAAGACTCAAAAAGAAGCTGGTAAGAACGGAGCTTCATGCCAAATTCCTTACTGACTGCCTTAACGCTAACACTGTGTTAACAACAAGGACCCCCTGATACGGATCAATATCCTGGGACAGGGAAAAACAATATATGTAAAGTAACACTCCCAGGCATATACCAATTACACAATAGATTAAACAAACAAACTAGTACAGTTTAGAACAAATACATTTTTAATAAGATTAAAAAAGGATAAAGAGACAACACTAAAAATCAGTGCATTGATTACAATTAATAAAACATTCCTATAATTGTACATCTGTTTATACAAAGGATTTCAAATTAAAAAAGGGAAGATTAGATGGCATCCGGTCGACGCGTTTCAACATAAAAATATGTCTTCATCAGGACATATACCATCCAGTTTCAAAAGTTGTACTTGTGTACAAAGGTAAATCTGTTCTTTGTTATTCATATAAATTAAAAGCTGATTCAAGGCTGTATTATCGCGTTCCAAGTATTGATATCTTGATTAGCAGTTTTCTTATGCATATAATAGTGTTTCCTTTGGGGTATACATGGTCTGGATTTGTATAATTTAAGCAGGTAATCTCAACCCCTGAAATGTTATCGGGCAGTTCTTCATCTGGGGTCCTTTCTATCAATATCGTACCACGACTCAAAGCTGTTGTAGTAGATACGTTCCTAAATTATCACAAAGCGATAAGCAGTCGTGGTAACAGTCCTATCTCTGGGTATTATTAAAAAAGGATATGGTCGGCGTCTCGCTTCTAGTTTTATTAAGCCGCCAGCCACGCAAAGCACCTACTTCTAATAGAGCAGTGTTCACAAATATATACGTTGTTCCCTCGTGGTTTGCGGTTTTAAAGTATACGGCGATGGCGTCCTGGTAATTATTCTTTGTACTGCCAAACGCACGTTACTCCCGGTGAAAATCCACGAGGCTCCAGGAAAATTGCCGGATACACTGCCGGTCGGTCAGTAATTCGGTCGGTAATTTGAAATCCTTTGTATAAACAGATGTACAATTATAGGAATGTTTTATTAATTGTAATCAATGCACTGATTTTTAGTGTTGTCTCTTTATCCTTTTTTAATCTTATTAAAAATGTATTTGTTCTAAACTGTACTAGTTTGTTTGTTTAATCTATTGTGTAATTGGTATATGCCTGGGAGTGTTACTTTACATATATTGCCTTAACGCTAACATCATACCTACAGGGCTTCAGATTGAAAACATTCCTATTATCTTCACAGATGACAACGATTTTAAAATTGGCTTCAGTTTCGCAGCGAATAAATGTTCAAGAACGTGGATGGTTTTAAGCATCGAAACTGCAGCCAAACAGATCATACTTTTACTGAAGGAAATAGAAATAATTGAAAATAAGATTAACTCTGACAGCAACATCACCAACGCCAAGTTGCTCTTAGATAAGGTGGCACAAACGATCAAGGAATTTGAGATCTTTAATGCACAAAAGAAAACTTGCAAACTCCACAAAGATATCCGTGGAAATGAAATGAAATGAATGAAATGAAAATGGATTTCTAAAGCGCATGGCTGCCCTTGAGCGTCCCAGCGCTAAATGTACACTCAGACAGAACTCCTCTGATCAGCACCCTGAGATGTTAGTCGTTATGGGGGAAAAGAAAAGTTTTCAGAGTTTTTCGAAATCTGGCCAAGCTGGGTTCTTTCCTCATTGCTGTTGGGAGGGAGTTCCACAGCCGGCCAGCATTTATTGAAAAACGACGTCCCCCAGTCCTTGCTCATTTTGCTCTCGGGATTGCCACCAGGTTCTCCTCGCCAGAGCGGAGCGTTCTTGATGATTTGTAGGGGCGGATCAGGTCTTTTAGGATCGGAGGACCTGTCCCTTAGAGGACTCTGAACACGGTACAGAGCGCTTTGAATTTCACTCTCGCTCTTATAGGCAGCCAATGAAGCGCTTTCAAGGCCACAAGGACAAAACCTATCCTTATTTACAAAAAGATTTTTACGAACCTTAAAATACCAACAGGGGTGCTCAACACTTTCAACAAAAAAGAACAACTTTTTCAGATACAGGATCTGACACAGACTCAGAACAACAACGTGGGCAGTCTAGACCCAATTTTGTCCAACCTCCCGACAGTCTTTTTTAGCGCAGGACAGGAGAGAAACAGGCCGTCCCCGGAACAACAGAGGTGGGAGAAGAGGATGGTTTCGGAACCAATACACCCCAGGCCAACGCCAGACACGGAATCAATATTACGAATGGTAGGAGATAATGACACCATCCCTATCCTCAATATTTCCAATCATATTCTCACGGAATCAGAAATAGGGGTTCTTTCCTCTGGGCTTTCCTTCGTACCAACAATTAGGAACAGTCAGTTTCAAACTAAACTTGAATTGTACAAATTCTTTAGAACCATCAGATTAAAGAATTTTTTCTTTAATAAACCATCCAACCAAGAAAGAAATGTCACAGGTCTACGTCCACCATCAACCTTTTTTCCATTAAACAACATGGTGTCAAAGGAAATAGTCATTTTTGAAAATGCAGTCTTAATTGAAATGGAAAATCTCTTTAAACAATTGCCCTTTGCCAGGAACAATCTAAGTAAGGAAGAATTAACAGCTTTGAGAAATCTTGAATCCCTACCAGATACCCTTATAAAACCGGCAGACAAAGTGGGAGGTATTGTCCTTTGGGATAGAATAGCGTAGAGGAATGAAGTCTTAAAACAGCTTTCAGTAACAGATAACTACAAACGACTTTCCAGCAACCCTACCCCTAGATTAGAAAAAGAGATATCATGTCTCAGCCAGATAGGCCTTAAGGGCAGCTGGCTTAGTGAAAAAGAAGCTCTATTCCTGATAAACAAGGCTCCAACTGTGCCGGCCATATACATCCTCCCCAAGGTGCATAAAAATACCACTCAACCACCGGGGAGGCCCATAGTGTCAGGGTGCAATTCAATTCTCAAACCCCTAGCACAATATGCCGACCACTTCATTCGACCGTTTGCAGTAGAGGCAAAAACCTACATCAGAGATACAACATCAGTCATCAACAAACTAGAGAATCATTCATTCAATCCAGAAGAAGAATATTTGGTTACGATGGATATAGAAAGCCTCTATGCCAACATTCCCCAACAAGAGGCTTTGACTATGCTGAGCGATCTTCTAGACTCTCGCTGTCGACCCCATGAAGTACCAACTAACTTCATACTTGAATGCATTAGAATCTCCTTATGTGAAAACTTCTTTCTCTTCGAAATAAGCTATTTCCAACAACTTAAAGGAGTAGCAATGGGGGCAATATATGCCCCAGACATAGCGAACATCTATGTCTCAGAGTTTGAGAAGAGATTCATTTACCATCCTTTGAATCCATACCTGGCAAACATTTCATGTTGGCTCAGGTATATTGATTACGTGTTTGTCATCTGGAGAGGTAGTAAAGATCTGCTTGCCAACTTTCACCTATGGCTCAATGAAAGAAATCCCAATTTGACATTCACCCTAGAAAGCAATAACCAAGAGATGAATTTTCTGGATTTAACAATCAAAGTGAATGATGATAACACCTTGTATACAACACTCTATACAAAACCCACTGCTAGAAATACTCTCTTAAAATACAGCAGCCATCACCCCAAGGCATTGCGGGATGGCTTACCCTTTGGACAATTTCTCTGTTTACGGAGGAATTCTACAAAGAAAACAGACTATTTCAGAGAAGCTAAGGCCCTGAAAAATAAACTGTTAGAGAAGGGGTATCCTAATAAACTTCTCAAAAACTCTCTCAAGAGAGCGTGGTATAACAACCGAGATTTGCTACTTTCCAATAGAACCAAAAAAGACATTAATCCGCTTGTCTGTGTCACAATATTTGGCACAATTAGTAACCAGGTGAAAAAAATAATAACAAAGCACTGGTCACTTCTCACAGAGTTGCCTGAACTCAAAGAGAAACCACTTTTTTCATTCAAACGAGGCCGTAATCTACGTGATAGGCTACTACATGCATATGAAACAAAAAATCTGAATCTTGTGGATAACATGAAACAACTAGTCCCTCTGATAGGACATTTCAAATGCAACAATTGCATGGCTTGTAGTACCACTTCCAACATCAAGTCATTCGAACCTAATGGTAAGACAATCACGATTAAGAATTTCTCAAACTGTCGAACACAAAATGTGGTATACTGTATTTAGTGTCCCTGTGGCCTGATATACATTGGCAAGACCACCCAGATGATAAAACAAAGAATTCTACAACACCAGTCTCGAATAAGGTGTAGAATTGAAAATACGCCCTTAGTTGAACACTTTCTACATTTTAAACACACTGAAAGAGAAATGAAATGGTGGGTGATAGAGGTGATCAAACCCACCATTAGCCAACATAACGTGGACAGACTTTTGACCCTGAAAGAAAATCAGTGGATTGAATCCACTAACAGCATACAAAATGGGTTGAACTCCTTTACAGAATGGCATACACTAGCCTGTTTGACTTAGATCTGCAAAGTCATATACTGCCCCATCCAATAGGCCCTGATCCAGGTATACATATTTACCAGTTTTATTCTTGTGTGCAGCATGTCAACGCCAGGTAGTTATATAGAATGTGCGCGCAACTTTGGATGCGGCAGTATGATATAAATTTGAAAAGTCAAACATTTTTTGCAATACATGCCAATCGTACTAAATGCCTCAAAGGATCGGTAAGGTCACATACTATCTTTTCCAGCAGGTCCTCGGTTTGTTATACATAATGATGAGTTCAAGTCTTATGTTCAGCATGTCAACGCTAGCTGGTTATACAGAATGTGCGCTCGCCTTTGGATGCGACAGTATAATCTGAATTTGAAAAGTAAAATTGTCTGTATGCATGCTAATCGAACTTAATGCCTCCAAAGAGGTAGTTTTGCTTAAGAAACTAGATTGTACACGCTTTAGGAGCGACAGATTTGTGTTGAAGTATATGTGTATGTACTATTCTTTTGGACAGTTCTGTGATCCATCATATATTTTCACGAAATATCCCATAGGTCTGCTAACACGAAACACTCTTTTCCGAGATGGTAATGTCATGTACACAAGTTGAAATTAGACATTTCAAAATGGCGTATGTCATAGCCTTCAATACCCATCATAAATATATGTGAATGAGCCATCTGAGCCACAAAAGTTCGGCATCGTGAATACATTGTGATTAGCCAAACAACTGTGTAACACAGGTCTTGTTTAATTCAATAGTTGATCGTGTACAAATACAGGTGACTTTATATCTAACCAAGGAATAACAAAATAAATTACACAGTAACAATAAATTAAGAACAAATATTCATAAGCATCTGGAGTCGATGCATTTGATAATGTGGGTAATAGACTTTAGCCTTTCTCACTATTCGAGGCAGGTTATTCATAAGTTTAGTCATTTAAAGATGGCCGCCTTATTCATGTGACATAATAGTACCGATAAGTGTCGCCACTAGAGACACTACCGCTGCAATGCGGAAATGAGGTATAAAAATGGCCGCTATGGTGCAGCTTGTTGATAACCTCCGACTAGATTCCTCGGTTGCAGGGTTCCCGTCTACGCGTATTTTCAAACTTACAGAAAGTAAGTACAGCTTGCTGCTAGGTGCGACTAGATATTGGGTTTACAATAGCTTAGTTTCCTTAACCATTACCAACTGGGGTGTTGTTAAACTATCGTGTCTTCTGACACTTGACTGTTCGGCCTGACCTTTGATTCTCCGACTGTGAGGACAGAAATGTAACGTAATTCTTCCTCCCTGTACACATAAACTGCTTGTTTGGTTATAGTACATACGCTTATGAATGCGAGGACTGAGAAATAAACGAACTCTGCCTCTTAACACCACGTAACGATGTTTGTCGGCAACAATCAATTGGCCTAAGACCAGCTGATGTACAGAAACAATTTTCTGTCCAATAGTTTGACAGGACCAGCGAATGCATTAGGGTTCTATGATTCGGCTGTCTTAGCCTATATGTCTACAATGAACATCCATCATGTTCACGTAGGATTAACTTTTCGCTGGCAACTCACTTACAACTAGGACAATGCGCAAAGATAGCTTTGCTATATCGATGTGAGCACCTGAACCCTCTATACATTGCACTGCTGGCATATTGCCAAGAATGTTTCATAATAAAGTGACAATCTTGGGTAGAAATAGTTGCCCAGTCGAATTTACAATGACTAATACAAGGTGAAAACGATCGTTTCATTACTGAATTTTGGTTGTTCGTCTATTTTTCAGTTGGATCTGGTTTTTACTGTGGAAGAACCATAATCTGGCTTGGTACTTTTGACCGAACGCCTTCCAAGGGAGATATTTGTGACTCCCTAAGGTAAAGTTTCTAAAGATATGTACTCACATGACTATGTTTAGTGCATAAAAAAGTTTGCTAGAGCTTGAAAAAATCCTCTTTCTTTGCCTCCTTTCCACAGAGTGTGACATCACAAACTAAATCGTTGTTCAGAAGTCACACAGTGCAATCTGTTTTTTTTAAAAGTAAGTAGTTAATATGACTGTGATCGAAGAAAAACCGCAGCCATATTCAAATATGTTCACACATTTAAGTTTAAAATGTCATTATTTGTCGCCACAACGACAGAAATGTATGTTAGAACTATGAAGTCTAAGACAACTTGAGTCTGAGTTTAAATAGATTGAATGTATTTATGAACAAGTTTCTATTATATCAGCAACACTGATAGAGATCATATGTTAATTTCATGTTATGTCATTCTTTAGGGTCATCAATACTACATT
The DNA here is from genome assembly GCF_964261635.1 of Lissotriton helveticus. NCBI lineage: Eukaryota > Metazoa > Chordata > Amphibia > Caudata > Salamandridae > Lissotriton > Lissotriton helveticus. Next base: position 670,676,159 of record NC_136061.1, read on the forward strand.
AACCCTTCGTCCTGATGATGGTCTTGGGATAATACCATATAAGACCGAAATGTCGACATACCAGTCCATGTCTGCATTTATTTTCATCTGACTTACTGGCTATTTCAACAAGAAGTCATTTTTACTCATTATACCGACTGGATTGTTAATCTTTTAGATTTATGGAATGAATGTCCGTTTCCTTATACTTAAGATTTGGTAGTAATTAAGTTGATTATGTACCCTTATAATATATGAGTGTGATTCAAAGATATAAAGAATAAGTCTCTTTGAAATATAAATTCTTGTGTTGCTTTTCATTTTTTAACTGGTTTTGTATGTCTGAATAGTTCTAATTCCTCAAAGCTAGTGTGGTAGTATTTGAGGTCCAATCACCAATTCTTGGGTGTCACAACAACTACGACAGCTACTGATAATTTCAGTTTAAGAGCTCTAGTAACATAGACCTTTTGACGCTGTAACGTTGAATTAAAAAATATAACCCTTGCTGGTACCCTTATTTCATATTTACTATTTGCCCGAGCCCACAAGGGTATATTGGGTTACCCACCCCTTCTCAGCAAAATTGCAGCACAGATAATTTCTGCTGTGGGCCACTCTTCAAGTGGTTGAACAGGTTAATACTTGTTAAAACTTTCCCTAACATCTTTACAGAGATAGACATTAGATTCCTTTAATGTCTGAGGTTGAAACTCTTTCGTACACGGAAGAATATGTCCCAAAAATAGCAGCAGGTCCTTCCCTTTTGGGCAATAAAGGTGCAGTCTCCCATTCACCCTATGAATCAGACCTGAACCAATTATAAAGCCTCAAAAAGAAGCTGGTAAGAACGGAGCTTCATGCCAAATTCCTTACTGACTGCCTTAACGCTAACATCATACCTACAGGGCTTCAGATTGAAAACATTCCTATTATCTTCACAGATGACAACGATTTTAAAATTGGCTTCAGTTTCGCAGCGAATAAATGTTCAAGAACGTGGATGGTTTTAAGCATCGAAACTGCAGCCAAACAGATCATACTTTTACTGAAGGAAATAGAAATAATTGAAAATAAGATTAACTCTGACAGCAACATCACCAACGCCAAGTTGCTCTTAGATAAGGTGGCACAAACGATCAAGGAATTTGAGATCTTTAATGCACAAAAGAAAACTGGCAAACTCCACAAAGATATCCGTGGAAATAACAAGGACAAAACCTATCCTTATTTACAAAAAGATTTTTACGAATCTTAAAATACCAACAGGGGTGCTCAACATTTTCAACAAAAAAGAACAACTTTTTCAGATACAGGATCTGACACAGACTCAGAACAACAAGGTGGGCAGTCTAGACCCAATTTTGACCAACATCCCTCAACCTCCCGACAGTCTTTTTTAGCGCAGGACAGGAGAGGAACAGGCCGTCCCCGGAACAACAGAGGTGGGAGAAGAGGATGGTTTCGGAACCAATACACCCCAGGCCAACGCCAGACACGGAATCAATATTACGAATGGTAGGAGATAATGACACCATCCCTATCCTCAATATTTCCAATCATATTCTCACGGAATCAGAAATAGGGGTTCTTTCCTCTGGGATTTCCTTTGTACCAACAATTAGGAACAGTCAGTTTCAAACTAAACTTGAATTGTACAAATTCTTTAGAACTATCAGATTAAAGAATTTTTTCTTTAATAAACCATCCAACCAAGAAAGAAATGTCACAGGTCTACGTCCACCATCAACCTTTTTTCCATTAAACAACATGGTGTCAAAGGAAATAGTCATTTTTGAAAATGCAGTCTTAATTGAAATGGAAAATCTCATTAAACAATTGCCCTTTGCCAGGAACAATCTAAGTAAGGAAGAATTAACAGCTTTGAGAAATCTTGAATGCCTACCAGATACCCTTATAAAACCGGCAGACAAAGTGGGAGGTATTGTCCTTTGGGATAGAATAGCGTAGAGGAATGAAGTCTTAAAACAGCTTTCAGTAACAGATAACTACAAACGACTTTCCAGCAACCCTACCCCTAGATTAGAAAAAGAGATATCATGTCTCAGCCAGATAGGCCTTAAGGGCGATTGGCTTAGTGAAAAAGAAGCTCTATTCCTGATAAACAAGGCTCCAACTGTGCCGGCCATATACATCCTCCCCAAGGTGCATAAAAATACCACTCAACCACCGGGGAGGCCCATAGTGTCAGGGTGCAATTCAATTCTCAAACCCCTAGCACAATATGCCGACCACTTCATTCGACCGTTTGCAGTAGAGGCAAAAACCTACATCAGAGATACAACATCAGTCATCAACAAACTAGAGAATCATTCATTCAATCCAGAAGAAGAATATTTGGTTACGATGGATATAGAAAGCCTCTATGCCAACATTCCCCAACAAGAGGCTTTGACTATACTGAGCGATCTTCTAGACTCTCGCTGTCGACCCCATGAAGTACCAACTAACTTCATACTTGAATGCATTAGAATCTCCTTATGCGAAAACTTCTTTCTCTTCGAAAGAAGCTATTTCCAACAACTTAAAGGAGTAGCAATGGGGGCAATATATGCCCCAGACATAGCGAACATCTATGTCTCAGAGTTTGAGAAGAGATTCATTTACCATCCTTTGAATCTATACCTGGCCAACATTTCATGTTGGCTCAGGTATATTGATGACGTGTTTGTCATCTGGAGAGGTAGTAAAGATCTCCTTGCCAACTTTCACTTATGGCTCAATGAAAGAAATCCCAATTTGACATTCACCCTAGAAAGCAATAACCAAGAAATGAATTTTCTGGATTTAACAATCAAAGTGAATGATGATAACACCTTGTATAAAACACTCTATACATAACCCACCGCTAGAAATACTCTCTTAAAATACAGCAGCCATCACCCCAAGGCATTTCGGGATGGCTTACCCTTTGGACAATTTCTCCGTTTACGGAGGAATTGTACAAAGAAAACAGACTATTTCAGAGAAGCTATGGCCCTGAAAAATAAACTGTTAGAGAGGGGGTATCCTAATAAACTTCTCAAAAACTCTCTCAAGAGAGCGTGGTATAACAACCGAGATTTGCTACTTTCCAATGGAACCAAAAAAGACATTAATCCTCTTGTCTGTGTCACAATATTTGCCACAATTAGTAACCAGCTGAACAAAATAATAACAAAGCACTGGTCACTTCTCACAGAGCTGCCTGAACTCAAAAAGAAACCACTTTTTTCATTCAAACGAGGCCGTAATCTACGTGATAGGCTACTACATGCGTATGAAACAAACAATCTGAATCTTGTGGATAACATGAAACAACTAGTCCCTCTGATAGGACATTTCAAATGCAACAATTGCATGGCTTGTAGTACCACTTCCAACATCAAGTCATTCGAGCTTAATGGTAAGACAATCACGATTAAGAATTTCTCAAACTGTCGAACACAAAATGTGGTATACTATATACAGTGTCCCTGTGGCCTGATATACATTGGCAAGACCACCCAGATGATAAAACAAATAATTCTACAACACCAGTCTCGAATAAGGTGTAGAATTGAAAATGAGCCCTTAGTCGAACACTTTCTACATTTTAAACACACTGAAAGAGAAATGAAATGGTGGGTGATAGAGGTGATCAAACCCACCATTAGACAACATAACGTGGACAGACTTTTGACCCTGAAAGAAAATCAGTGGATTGAACCCACCAACAGCATAAAAAATGGGTTGAACTCCTTTACAGAATGGCATACACTAGCCTGTTTGACTTAGATCTGCAAGGTCATATACTGACCCATCCAATAGGCCCTGGTCCAGTTATACATATTTACCAGTTTTATTCTTGTGTACAGCATGTCAACGCCAGGTAGTTATATAAAATGTGCGCGCAACTTTGGATGCGACAGTATGATCTAAATTTGAAAAGTCAAAAGTTTTTGGCAATACATGCCAATCGTACTAAATGCCTCAAAGGATCGGTAAGGTCACATACTGTCTTTTCCAGCAGTTCCTAGGTTTGTTATACATAATTATGAGTTCAAGTCTTATGTTCAGCATGTCAACGCTATCTGGTTATACAGAATGTGCGCGCGCCTTTGGATGCGACAGTATGATCTGAATTTAAAAAGTAAAATTGTCTGTATGCATGCTAATCGAACTTAATGCCTCCAAAGAGGTAGTTTTGCTTAAGAAACTAGATTGTACACGCTCTCGGAGCGACAGATTTGTGTTGAAGTATATGTGTATGTACTATTCTTTTGGACAGTTCTGTGATCCATCATATATTTTCACGAAATATCCCATAGGTCTGCTAACACGAAACACTCTTTTCCGAGATGGTAATGTCATGTACACAAGTTGAAATTAGACATTTCAAAATGGCGTATGTCATAGCCTTCAATACCCATCATAAATATACGTGAATGAGCCATCTGAGCCACAAAAGTTCGGCATCGTGAATACATTGTGATTAGCCAAACAACTGTGTAACACAGGTCTTGTTTAATTCAATAGTTGATCGTGTACAAATACAGGTGACTTTATATCTAACCAAGGAATAACAAAATAAATTACACAGAAACAATAAATTGAGAACAAATATTCATAAGCATCTGGACTCGATGCATTTGATAATATGGGTAATAGACTTTAGCCTTTTTCACTATTCGAGGCAGGTTATCCATAAGTTTAGTCATTTAAAGATGGCTGCCTTATTCGTGTGACATAATAGTACCGATAAGTGACGCCACTAGAGACACTACCGCTGCAATGCGGAAATGAGGTATAAAAATGGCCGCTATGGTGCAGCTTGTTAATAACCTCCGACTAGATTCCTCGGTTGCAGTGTTCCCGTCTACGCGTATTTTCAAACTTACAGAAAGTAAGTACAGCTTGCTGCTAGGTGCGACTAGATATTGGGTTTACACCAGCTTAGTTTCCTTAACCATTACCAACTGGGGTGTTGTTAAACTATTGTGTCTTCTGACACTTGACTGTTCGGCCTGACCTTTGATTCTCCAACTGTGAGGACAGAAATGTAACGTAATTCTTCCTCCCTCTACACATAAACTGATTGTTTGGTTATAGTACATACCCTTATGAATGCGAGGACAGAGAAATAAACGAACTCTGCCTCTTAACACCACGTAATGATGTTTGTCGGCAACAATCAATTGCCCTAAGACCAGCTGATGTACAGAAACATTTTTCTGTCCAATAGTTTGACAGGACCAGCGAATGCATTAGGGTTCTATGATTCGGCTGTCTTAGCCTATATGTCTACAATGAACATCCATCATGTTCACGTAGGATTAACTTTTCGCTGGCAACTCACTTACAACTAGGACAATGCGCAAAGATAGCTTCGCTATATCGATGTGAGCACCTGAACCCTCTACACATTGCACTGCTGGCATATTGCCAAGAATGTTTCATAATAAAGTGACAATCTTGGGTAGAAATAGTTGCCCAGTCGAATTTACAATGACTAATACAAGGTGAAAACAATCGTTTCATTACTGAATTTTGGTTGTTCGTCTATTTTTCAGTTGGATCTGGTTTTTACTGTGGAAGAACCATAATCTGGCTTGGTACTTTTGACCGAACGCCTTCCAAGGGAGATATTTGTGACTCCCTAAGGTAAAAGTTTCTAAAGATATGTACTCACATGACTATGTTTAGTGCATAAAATTTTTTGCTAGAGCTTGAAAAAATCCTCTTTCTTTGCCTCCTTCCCACAGAGTGTGACATCACAAACTAAATCGTTGTTCAGAAGTCACACAGTGCAATCTGTTTTTTAAAAAAAGTAAGTAGTTAATATGACTGTGATCGAAGAAAAACCGCAGCCATATTCAAATATGTTCACACCATTTAAGTTTAAAATGTCATTATTTGTCGCCACACCGACAGAAATGTATGTTAGAACTATGAAGTCTAAGACAACTTGAGTCTGAGTTTAAATAGATTGAATGTATTTATGATCAAGTTTCTATTATGTCAGCAACACTGATAGAGATCATATGTTAATTTCATGTTATGTCATTCTTTAGGGGTCATCAATACTACATTAACCCTTCGTCCTGATGATGGTCTTGGGATAATACCATATAAGACCGAAACGTCGACATACCAGTCCATGTCTGCATTTATTTTCATCTGACTTACTGGCTATTTCAACAAGAAGTCATTTTTACTCATTATACAGACTGGATTTTTAATCTTTTGTATTTATGGAATGAATGTCCGTTTCCTTATACTTAAGATTTGGTAGTAATTAAGTTGATTATGTACCATTATAATATATGAGTTTGATTCAAAGATATAAAGAATAAGTCTCTTTGAAATATAAATTCTTGTGTTGCTTTTCATTTTTGAACTGGTTTCGTATGTCTGAATAGTTCTAATTCCTCAAAGCTAGTGTGGTAGTAGTTGAGGTCCAATCACCAATTCTTGGGTGTCACAACAACTACGAAAGCTACTGATAATTTCAGTTTAAGAGCTCTAGTAACATAGACCTTTTGACGCTGTAACGTTGAATTCAAAAATAAAACCCTTGCTGTCACCCTTATTTCATATTTTCTATTAGCAATGACAAAGGATCCTCTGCAGTTTGAGACTATAGAGCTACAATTGAATCATCCTGCCGGGCTCATATGCCACTATCACAAGCCTTGAGGAAGTCACGGTGGTGACGAAACGCGCGTTGGCTGTTTCTGTGCTACCAAGTCAAGAAACCGAAATTCTAAGAATTTGTGCTTTTTCTAATGCTAAGACTGTTTGAAATATAATTTATGTGTCTTTGATTAAATAAATCACTGTTGAATCATCCGATTCTATTCTGTTTACTAAATCCCTGTGGTAGAAGATTTCTCTCACCATTACATGGTGTTACCTCTGCTATATAAACTCATTTACAAATTGTACTTATAACATTTAGAGTGCCGGGGTTCAGTCTCTTTAGTCTTGATATATTCTTATCCCACAATGCCTGACATCTTTGTTGTATACTATTAGTCTGGTTTCCCTTCAATAAAGATAGGACCCTGCAACCAAATGTAGCACCATGGTGCCACTGACCATGATTGTGTACTGATTAATTTACTCAGAAATATGGTCTTTCCTGGCAATCATGGTGCCGGGGTGCGGATGTATGATGTTACAACGCATACTTTTACAACGCATACCTTTACAACGCATTTTTAACAACGCAACATCCATTACAACGCACTCCATTACAACGCATGCCATTACAACAAATTTTTAAAAACTACCTTTACAACGCATTCCATAACAACGCATACTACCTTTACAACGCACGCCATTACAACGCATAACATTACATTGCATGTATGGTAAGTATTGGATAGTATAGGGGTAAAAATTACTATTCTAACTCTAGGGGGGTGCAACAGTAGGGTAATTGTTGGATAGTGTAGGGGTAAAAATTACTATTCTAACTCCAGGGGGTGCAACAGTAGGTTAAGTGTTGGAAAGTGTAAGGGTACTATGTGTTGTAATGTTATGCGTTGTAATGGTATGCGTTGTAATGACATGCGTTGTAGTGGAATGCGTGTAGTGTCATGCGTTGTAATGGCATGCGATGTAATGGATGTTGCGTTGTAAAAGTTTAGTTGTAATGGTAGTGCGTTGTAACAGTTGCGTTGTAAAGGTTGTTTCCCTCGGGGTGCAGCAGAGTATTTCTTGCAGAACAGCGTAGGACGAGATACCCCTAAAAATCCCTGCTGCAATATTCTAGCTCTCCACGTTTTATCCTTGTACCTCATAATTCCAGCCTTAGCTATTGCATCTAACTTCACTACTAGCTCTTTGCTGTCTGTTAGGAGATTCATTACATTTGCTAACTCTTTCTCATATTGCGTGGTGTTTACTAGGAATGTTCCCTGTTTGACGGCTACACTTGTATTCTTCAAAGGAAAAGATGTAATAGACAAGTGTAACCAATCTAAGTTGCTTGTGTGTGGAATCAAGGAGCAAACTAAACAAGAAGTATTAGAAGTCTACGTACCTATGTCCATCATGTGTTGATACCACATATTATCTAATAAGCTAGCATGAATACTATGAGATATATTTTTCTGTTCAGGTACTTCTCTCTGTAAGCACGTAATACTATTACATCATCCCATATATGAAGTAAAATACCATTTCAATGTAGCCCCCAACATGAGAAGACATAAAAAGAAAAACAAAACAGCTATACATAACTATGCCTGGGTGTAGTTCGCAGAGTTTTGCTACACGGAACTTTGTGAAGTTGCAAAAAAACTCCATGAAGTTCTGCAAGTAGCGGAGTGTTGTGCAAACTGCTGTTCGCACTGGTCTTTCTGCAGCTCGGGGAGAAATTCTACTCGAGCTGCAGCTCGAACTCGCAAACTTACCGTTCGCAAGCAGGGAATAAACTCCGCTGCACTACAGTAAGCGGGGTTTTCTTACACCCCGCGGGCTCCGCGGAGTGCAGAGGGCAGAAAACTCCGCAAACGGAGCAGAGTTCAATACCCAGGCCTATACATAATTGTCCGCTAGTAGAGTCGACAAAATACTGCAGTCGCGCTTTGAAAGGAGCCATTGTTACTCTTGTGTCTTGCTTTTCCCCTCTTGATCCCCTTATATCTGTGGAAGTGTCCGAGGCAAGGCGTGATCCAGTCACATATACTTTATATGGATCCATGGTTTTCCTGCCATCCACCTTCTCTAGAGTGGGAGTACCCATTGTCACTGACAAGGGGCCGCTGTTCTTGAGATCCTTACATTGCCGGATGAAATTCCACACATAGACTTCCAGGCCAATGGGTATCAGACTGGTCTGCTGGGCTGAGGCAGTCTTCTCCATTCACAATACCTGTCTAGAGAAGAACTTGACAGATTTCATTAACTCAGACAAATGACAGCTCATTTTATCACCTAAAACATCAGCTGTCTTATGGGCATCTGTCTTTTGCCTCATCATTGGTTTTTTTTTCTGGATTTTTAAGTAGCACACACTTGACCCAAAGGTATCAGAGCGCTTTACATGAGCACCAGTTGCATTACAGATGGACACATTCATTTTGTTAGGCACGGGGAGATTGTGATTTGCTCAGAATCACAGGATGTTGAGCGTCCTTGCCGAGACTCGAACGTGGTTACCCAACTTTGAAATCGGCCGCTCTAGCCATTGGGCCACATCCTCTCACCTAAAGGGATGGGCAGGGATGTACTGTCACTATTTGATGTGGTGTTAAGTGGTGATAGCTTCCTGGCTGATTTCTGAGGGAGTACAAAGCTAGTAGTAGGCAGTACAGCCATTTCCTTTGTAGAGTTGCACATTGTTTGCTTATTTCTTTCTTGAGGAGGCCTTTCAGGTGCTCTACTATTCCATTACTTTGGGGGTGGTAAACAGATGGCAGTTTATGTTTTAGCTCTAAGGCGGTTCAAATGTGCTTAAAAATGACTAAATGGGGATTGTTTATCAGAACGAATCTCTTCTGCTACACCCCATCTCGGTATCACCTCTCTTATCAGAAAACTTGCTGCTGCTTTAGCATCATTACATACACAGGGTCCTGCCACAATTCATCATGAAAATGGACAAACAACTACTATAAGGTACCTGTAATTGTTACATCTTTCTATCATGTCAACATAATCATAATCAAAGTGTAGATTTTGAAATGGAACTGTTGGGTGTGGTATTTTGTGGTGATCACATTTAAAGTCGGCTTGGGGTTATACTGTTGGCATATGGTACATTCTGCAATGTCGAAAGTGATAATTTCAGAATGTTGTGGAATAAACCAATCTGCCTGTAATGTAGCAAGAAGATATTCTTTTGCGGTATGTGCTGGGAGATGTAGTTGCTTTAGAGTTGTGTATAACAGAGGTTGTGGCATTACTAGCTTGCCTGTTAATAAAATCTGTTGATGACTGAATGTAATCTCGCTGTTTCCACAATGCCCTTTGGTGAGATAATGCCTGTTCTTGAAATTCACACAAGGGAGGTTTTGCTGTCTCTGTATATGGGAGTGGCATTTCAGTTGTGTCCTGTTGCCTACTTCGCATCATGACTAATGTGTTTTCATCACATTGATTATAATTTGGGGGTGCTTTAGCTGCTTCTGTAGCTGCCCACTCTGCCAGGGTATTACCCTTGGTGATAAGGTCTTGCTGATTGGTGTGCACTGCACACTTTGTCACTGCAGCTTTAGAAGTGACAAGGATTTAATTAATTGTACCAATAATTCCCTATGCATTACAGGGGAGCCATCATATTTAATAAATCTCCTCCTTGCATATCTATGAATGCTGGAATGTACAGTGGTGGCGGCATATGCTCAAACTGAATAAATGATGACCTCTAGTCCCTCAGCTTGCTGCAATGCTTCAATGATGGTGACTAATTAGCACAGTCATGTACTTGTTCATCGTCAGTAACTGGGTGTGCAAAGAATCTTGCTGGATTTACTATGTGACAGCCAACACTTGTAAAGATGTATTAAACCTATTATGTTGTATCCAGATGCCCTCTGAGTTGTGAGAGTGCTCTTACTTCTAAATAAATCCGTATTTGTAAAGCACGAACTTCTCACCCTTACGGGTCTCAAGGCGCTGGGGGCCATTGTGGAAATTAAGTGAGCTATTGCCCAGAGTCACATGGTGCCGAGCTGAGCTGCCGCCAGAGATGGGGATCGAACAGTGAACCCTGTGCTCTGAAGTCAGCTGCCCTGGCCTCTGCACCACACCTCTCCACTTCTTTGGTGAAATAGCAAATACCACAGGCTCTACATACAGAATTAAAGGTTATCCCATCACTATTGTGGTGTTTTTCCGGACTGCAAATGCTGTTATAGCCAATGCTTGTTCACATGCATAGTGAGCTTTCATGATTTAGAAGGCAATTGGTTTGTGTCTCATAGATATCTTTTGACAGTAAGGCTGTCATTATCATTTCAATGCAATGACAGAAGAGATAGAATGCTTTTCTGTAGTCAGGCGTACTAAACACTGGAGCATTTGTCATTGTATTCTTCAACTCTAGAAACGCTGTCTCTCTTTCATGACTTCAATTTATTTTGTTCCCATTGGTATGGGACTCCTTTAGAGCGGTCAAGGGTCGTGTAGTTAGGGCCGTATAGCCAAATACCCACTGTCTTCCATAATTGCCGAGTCCTAGGAACTGCTGCATTTGTTTGGTGGTGGTGGGCTTGGGCATATTTCTGATACTCAATGCTCTGCCAAGTGTCACTCTTCTCCCATCCTTGGATATTATCTGTCCCAAATAATACACTTCTGTCTGCAAATATTGCAATTTGTCTTTATCCACTTTGTATAATTTCTTTGCAAGCATGCAAAGAAGACCAATAGTATAATTTGTGCATTTGTCTTCAGTGGGACTACACACTAAAACGTCCTCCACATACTGTAAAAGGGTGCTTTTGTGTTTTATGCTTGCTAAATCCTTTTTCTCTGTCCTGTTAAAGATACTTCGGGACTCACCGTAAGCCTGTCGGAGCCTTCTATAGAAATACTGAGTTTGTCTGTACATAAATTCTGAAGATATTGAGTATCTGGGTGCAGTGGAATGCTAAAAAATGCATTTTTAAAATCAATTACTGAAAAGTATATGACATCCATAGGAAGGTTTGTTAGAATGACTGATGGGTCTGGTACCACCGGAAATTTCGGAATTACTTTATTATTCAGAGGGCCGAAATTTTGAATCATCCTCTACGTTCCCTCCCCCGTAACCTTTTTTATCGGGTAAATGGTGTATTACAGATTGATGTTCTCTCATTTATTATCCCGATAGTGCTTCCAATTGAAAATCAGTCCATCCCCCGGTGCACACCTTCTCTCCTTGATGACAAGTCAGGGATTCCTTAAATAGGTTAAATCATAAGGCTCGAAGACTTTCTTTAGAAGAATTATTTATTCACAAATTAATTCTTTGGCATGTAAACCAAAAACTACACGCGAGCATGTTGATCAAATATCACAGAGCGCAGCGCATCCCAAGGGGACTACGGATTGCTCTTAAACCGTCCTTGTTCAAAAATTCAAAAAAATTCCAAGACCGGTGGTATGCTATTCTAAATAAATGTTCGTTGGACCTAATTCTACTAATTATTGAGGAACATTCTGACATTTTAAGTGACTTGACAAAGGAAACTGATGAGATCACGGAGGAATTATCAGGAATGATGTCCTCAGAAGAACTAGTCACAACATTGAAGGACATGAATGATCAAATCGCCAAACACACACAAGAGATTAATGAGAGAAAAATAAGAAAATTTAGACGAGACACCCTCGACTACAAATTAGGTGAGGTTTACACCTGGGCGGATGTGTGCGCCCAAAGGAGAAGAAATCGCCTTTACTCACAATATACCGACACCTCCTCATCAGGAAGCGATATTTCGAATAAACCTCCTATGTCAAAACAACAACCTCAAAGAAAACAAACAGCAACCAACATTGAGGGAGCACCAACGACATCCGCAACAACCATTGCAACAACCAGTACCCCATAACAGCCTTTTTTAGAACAAGGTTCCGACCAAACAGACGACCCAGGAGGGGACAAAGAGCAACCAAACACAAGAAGTGTAACATCCAAACAGAAAGACAAGAAGAAGACCACAATAAAGACCAACTAGTGATAAACATCTCAGATTATACACTATCCAACCAGGAATTGACATTGCTACAAAAAGGGACATCTTTTGTCCCTACCACACAGACCAACAACTTAGAGTTAGAAATTAGTCTATACAAATTGATGCGGAAATTAAGATTACGTCACTTCTTTGATAACATCACTCCCAAATCTATCATACAGGAACCTGGCCAATTGAAGGGCTTAAGATCAAAAAGTAATTTTTTGGCTCCCATGAACCACAAAACTCTAGATCTGTTTGAGATTCTTGTAAAACAAGCTCTGACTAATTTGAAATATCAACAAACCATCAAAAAAAACATCACCAACAAAGATTTCGGCACATTGAAAAAGTTGGCCAACAACAAATCGATAACTTGTGTCAAAGCTGACAAAGGAGGTGGCTTGGTAATCATGAACTCTACTATGTATGAGGCGAAGGTCAGAGACCACATATCAGATTCAACTACATATGCTGTATTAGATCAGAACCCCACCAACGAATACATGAAAACATTAACAGAAATCATTCAAAGGGCCAAAGACAATGGCGTCATCAACGAAAAAACAAAGACGTTCCTGATCAAAAAGCATCCGAGAAGTCCAACCTTCTATATGATGCCGAACATTCACAAGAATCTGTATGACCCTCCCCTAAGACCAATTGTATCCACCAGAGGGAGTTTACACGAACCTATTGGTCGTTTTCTAGACAAATATCTTCAAACTTTGGTTCAAAAGATTTCCAAGTACATCAGAGACACGACAGACTTTTTACTGAAATTTAATTCATTAACAATCAGACAAGACGAACAACTCATTCTCTGCACAGCAGATGTCAAATCGCTTTATACCTCAATTCCACATGGCTCTGGACTAGAAGCCATGGAACAAGCAATTTTAACAACTGAGTATGATCTACCCATGCAAACGTTTCTGATCGAACTAATGGTCTTTACCTTATATCAGAGTTACTTTAAACATGATGACAAGTGGTACCAACAACTGATAGGTACCTCAATGGGGAATTGTGCAGCGCCTGTATATGCGAACATTTACATGAAAATGTATGAAGAGAACAACATTCTAAACAATGACAACTGGATTTCCAACCTTAAAATGTTTGTGAGATACATAGACAATATTTTTATCATATGGACCAACACCAAAGACAAACTGGAAAGAGCACTGACTCAGTTGAATTCAGTAGATGAAAGAATTCAGATCACCTGGGAGATCTCTGAACAAACTATAACTTTTCTAGATGTTCAAGTTACACTAACACCCGAAGGGATTGAAACTGATATATACCAAAAAACAACGGACAGAAATAACACTTTACATTTTAACAGTTTCCACCAGATGGCCCTTAAACGTCATTTACCCCTATCGCAAATAACAAGAGTAAGAAGAATCACATCAGATCCAAATAAAGCTTCTTTAAGAATTGAGGAAATGGGTGAGAGATTTGCGAAAAGAGGCTACCCTGAAGAAATCATTATGACAGCCAAACAAAGGGTAAAATGCATGCAAAGAAGTGACTTACTGAAGGCGCGACCTAAAATGAAAGAGACAAGAACAACCATGGTTTCCAAATTTTCAACAGCCAGTGTCAAGTTTAAGAGAATCATCAGAAGCCATTGGGGAATTTTAAAAGCAGAACCGGATTTCAACTCCATTTTTGAGAAACCTCCAATCTTTGCATTTACCAGAGGCAAAAACCTGGGTGAATTACTCAAAACACATACTGAACTGCCCGCCGTATATCGAGGTACGAAACCCTGCTTACACTGTGGCAATTGCAACAACTTAATTAAAGGGAATACCATCACGCATCCCATGAGAGGACACAAAATAAAACTACATGTGAATGCCACTTGCGACACATCGAATGTGATCTACATGCTGAAATGCCCATGTGGCAAGGTCTACATTGGGAAGACTGAGAGAAAGGTGAAGATAAGGATCAATGAACATAAATCCAATATAAGAACCCATAACCAGAAATCTTCTGTAGCACTTCATTTTTCTGAAGAACACCACAATGTGTCTCAATTACAGTTTCTAATTTTGGAAACAATATTAAAAAAAGAAGTTGTGGATAACAATCAACAGCTACTCCAGAGGGAAAACCATTGGATTTATTTGATGAACTCTAGCAAACCTTTTGGTTTGAATGATCGCATTGAATTTGCGTGTTGTCTTTAATAATGTATGATAAAGTGAAATAACATACGTAGGGATTTCCTACTGTTTCTTTGTACCTGTTGCTCTTGATGTTCTTGGCACATCCGACTGTATTATCATATTTCCACATTTGCTTTAATATGCCTCACACAGTATTGAAATTAATGTTGACAGACTTGTTTTGCACAAATGTTCCCACACAACCTTGGGTTTTTTCACACACTACACTTTCGTTTTGGTTTTCATGCGATCGTCATATTTTCGGGTTATTCTTTTTTCTATGTCCATGAGCACGTGATCGGGACTGAATGTCCAATGAGAGTGCTTAAGCTTCGGTTTACGGAAACGGCTTCGAAATACAATCACCCGGCACGCCGAAGATGCTGATACTACGCAAACCGGTAGACATGAGGAGAGACGCCGCACGCCTCATAAGTAAGTTTTTGAGACAGAAACGCGATATATTTATAGAACCTTGGGCTCTATTGGCCACTTGTTAACAGCCACGTTTTTTACGTTGCAGCTTGAGCAATCACTGTTAAAATCCAACGTTTGAACGGTAGACAACATTCTACTATTGACATGTGAGTACACGTTTACATCGTGTGCGCCACCTTCATTTTGTGCACCGTTTCCACGCCACTTTTTACCCTGTTTTTTTAGATACCGTCACCACGGGGCACACACGAGCACGTTCTACGACACTCGAGCACATCCTTTAGAATTAAGCATATTTTGTATGATATGAGATGGCTTTGGATTTGAAATGTACAGGATGTGAATGCTATATGCTATATGTGATATGTCTTCCTACAATTAATCTTTTCCAGTTTATGCTCCCTGATGAAGGGCTACGCTAAGCCCGAAATGCATTGGACACAATAAGAGGCATTGATGTCAAACAAACACAGTGAATGAAATGATAATAATTTCATCTAAAGAATAAAAGTCAAAGAACTGATTTGTGAATAAAGAATTCTTCTAAAGAAAGTCTTCGAGCCTTATGATTTAACCTATTTAAGGAATCCCTGACTTGACATCAAGGAGAGAAGGTGTGCACCGGGGGATGCGACTGATTTTCAATTGGAAGCACTATCGGGCTATTTAATCTAAAGACGTCCCAGTCAAGAGACGTCACCCAGACAGCACCCAAAAAGGATCCAACTTGTGTTGCAGTCAACAAAACTTTAGGCTGTGCACTAAACTTTTTTTTTTTTTCTCTCATTTATTATCCCTGCTCAAGTAACGCCTGTATTTTGGAAAAGATACCTTCTTCTGCTTCTTTGGATAAGTGATACTGATGTACCCTGGGCAGTATCGCTCAGGGTTGCAATGTTATTTCCACAGGCTCAGCTCCCTTAATCAGTGCCAGATAGTGTGGTCCCTTTGTCCATAGACTCTCTGGTGCCTTTGCCAAATCGTTTTCTCTTATTGTACTGTCTTGTGCATACTTTGGCACTGTCCTGTATTGTAACCATGCTCTAATGGGAATATCCATTTAAAATACCATAAATGCCACACATAAAGGCCTCTGTATCAACAGGAAATGCTCTGACCAGCTCCTGCAAGTCCTTATGAGCTATGAGTGACATCATCATACCTGGTGATATCCCAGGAGTGTAACATACTGTGTGAGGAACTGGGTTCTTGTTGCAGTATCCCTTCCCTTTGTTTACCTGTTTTTTTAATGCAACGTTGGTTGGGGTGTACTAGGACCCTGCTAACCCGGCTCCCAGTACCAGTGTTCTTTCCCTAAAAACTGTAACACAATTGGCACAACTTCAGTAAACCCCTATAAGTCCCTAGTAAGTGGTACCCCTGGTACCTAGGGCATTTGGACTGAAGAGGGTCCACTAAGGATGCAGCACACATTGTGCCACCCTAGGGGCCCCTCAACAAGACCATGCAAACTGCCCTTGCAGGCTGCGTTTCTTGGTGCAGAGAAAACGGAAGTGTCGACATGGTACCCAGCCCAGTGTGCCATGCCCCTATACACTTCATGAGGTATAGGTATGTCACGTCTACTGCAGGCCTCACAGCTCTAAGACAAGGTGCACTATGTCCCATGTGTGGACATATATGCATGAGCAGATATGACCCTAAAATATCAAGTCTATTCTTGGATATTGTAAGTGCACAGGGAAGCCATAGAGAGCACTTGGGCTGGATACTTGTCGTTACGAGTTTTCTAGCTCCGTGATGGCTTCAATGTACCCTAAGGTGTTTGGTACAAAATGTCTTATTTTAATAAATCCTCACTGATGCCAGTGTTAGATTTGTTAATAAATGTACACCGTAGAGTAGACCCTTTAGAGGGTCCCCTGAAAACCTATCAAGCATCGGTGTGGTCTCTAACTAGTTTTAGGTAGCCTGCCACCACTAGACATGTTTCTGACCTCATGGGGTGAGAGCCAGAACTCTCAGAGGCCAGGAACAAAGCCTGCTCTAGGCAGAGGTGCTTCACGCTTTCTATATGTTCTGGAGCTCGAAGAAATACATGTGTCCCTTTGTCATTCTTTAGCTCCAGCAGGATAGGAAGTATATAATAGAATAGACGCTCTTGAGCTTCAATGAGATTTTATTTCACAATGTCCTCCACGCTGGTAATCTTGGGAGAAAGGAAAAGAGGCAGGTAAGTTATCAGGTCTATATCATTCTTTTTGTTTGAAGGTGATTTCCCTAATTTGCTATGATACATCATCCCCAAGAGTGCGAGGCATATGAGGCATTAGGGTTCTCGACAGAAGGACTTCCTTCTAGTGTTTATACTCAAGTGTCCACGAGGCAAGTATGTAGAGTGCACACAGCAATATCACAGAAGAACCAAACAAAAAGAAAACTGCTCCATACTCAGAGAATATCAGCATCATCCTTCACCAATGCACCAATAAACAGGTATATCACCAGAAGAGTCTTTGAACCCCTATAGTCGCTCCTCATGAGGTTTTTTCTGCCCTTCCCAGCCCCAAATCCTTTCACACACCTGCGATAGACGCACTCCTCCTGAAGCGTGACTGGGTCGAATAGCAGACTGGCAGGTGGCTTCCTCTTCTATCGGGATGGCTTCTCCTGCTCCCTGTCTGGACTGGGTGGCTCTTTCCTCTCGCGCAGTCAGTGCCGAAGGGCTCTATGCCCTCCAGCAGTAACTCGGCGTCCTCAGAGTTTTTCCCAGCTCGTGCATTTTCCCAATGTTCTGTCTCTCTAGATGTGGCGTCTTCCGGCTTTCGTCACCAGCACACATTGTCCGTCTTCCAGGGCAATGACTTGGGTCTTGCCTCCTCTGACTACCAACAATGGGATTTACAGGTATACAGACCCAGATTGGCCTGTGAAGGAGGGAGAGGGCTGTTTTTTTAATCTGGTGGGGATGAAGAGGAACAGAGCATCTCATCCTCCCCGTTACACATCCCCCCTAAGATTTTTTGGAAAGGATAAAAGGGGATAGCAAGAAAGAAAGTCAGCCAGTATTCCAATGAGCACTACCATTCCTATGCCATACCACAAAGTGGAAAGGCTGTAGGGAGAAGAACCAACGCAAAATACGATCATTTTTCCCCTTATTACTATAAAGCCATGTAAGGAGAGTGCGATTTATGTACAAACCAAAGGGTCTATCTTCTAGGTAATAACTTAGTTTCTTGATGGCCCACTTCAGAGCTAGGCATTCCTTTTCTATGGTCGGATAAATGTGTTCTCGGGGAAATAGTTTCCTACTTATATAAACAATTGGTCTCTCATTGGAACAGCATTGCACCAATCCATATTATTGGAATCATCAGTTTGCACAATAAAGATCTTATTGAAATCAGGTGGCACTAAGACAGGGCTGGTTGTACAGGCTATTTTAAATTTTTTAAAAGCCTTAAGAGCAGAGGATGGTGGTTGTCTGAAGGCACTATTGGTGATGTTTTTCTTCAGGAGATCAGTTAAGGTTCAGAATACTTGCGAATGACTCTCTTGTAATACCCAAATAGCCGCAGGAAAGCCCTCATGTCTCTTTTTGTTTTAGGGAACGGGCTTTTAGTGATGGCTTTCACTTTCTCGTGTTGGGGCTCTATGACTCCTTTTCCCAAAAGGTAGGCTAGATATTTCATCTTACTGTGTGTGAATTTGGACTTCTTGGCATTCATGTGTAAGTTGGCTTGTTGTAATTTGGATAGGATAGACTGAAGATGTTTCAAGTGTTCCTGCCAGGTTTTCCTATAGATTACTATGTCATCTAAATAGGCTGAGGAATAACTGTGGTGATGTTAAGACACGCATTGGAGCACCGCGTAGGAGACAAGCGCTAAGGAAGACTACAAGACCCAGGAGCACGCCCGCCAGAACTACCACTCCCAGAAGGCATTGCGCGGCAATCGCACTAGGAGGGCGTCACCATATAAACAACGCGGAAGCCAGCAGTCGGCGTCGAATATTTTGAACAGTAGACGCGAGTCTGTGTGCTGCAGCTACAAGGAAGGTGAGCTCCGTTTTACAAGTGGGAGTGGAGAAGGCGCCGTACGCATTACCGGTGAGGAACCAAGCCGCTACCAGATACTGTGCTTCATGGGCTTCGCGACCCGCCCTGTTACCACCGTTTGTCCCCGCTCGAGGGTTATCGAGCGCTTAGGACTCCGGTCCTTTCTAAAACATCACCAGTCCCCACTCGAGGGTTATCGAGCGCTTAGGACTCCGGTCCTTTCTGAAACATTACCAGTCCCCGCTCGAGGGTTATCGAGCGCTTAGGACTCCGGTCCTTTCTGTACATTTAACAGTCCCCGCTCGAGGGTTATCGAGCGCAAGGACGCAGTCCCTTCTTATACTTTGGCAAGTCCCCGTTCGAGGGTTATCGAGCGCTTGGGATTTCGTCCCTTATTTTGACATTGGCCAGTCCCCGCTCAAGGGTTATCGAGCGAGAGGAAAAGACCCAAATTCTTTGCGTTGTTCTTTGTGTTTGCCCTCCGTTGGAGCGTGTCAGGACTGACACGAATGCGGAGGACGAAGTTAACGAGTTAAACGACTTATCTGGCTATTAACGAATCGAGTGGCATTTTCGGCCATTAATTAGCACAGTGTCCTCTGTTGGAGGGTGCTAGGACGGGCATCCGTGCAGAGGGCGGTTAGATCCTCTACAGTGCCATTTAGTTATAATTCTTCGCTTTCGTTTGCCCTTTGAACATGCCAAAATAAAGAGCTTGTTCTATCATAACGACACGTCTGTTACATCTTTTGAGAGGTTCAAACAGGGGTGTTTGGGAGTTGTCTGGGTTACCCGATCCCGAGGAACTCAGGATTACACAATAATCGACCTTAAACAACACCAATCAACCTCCTGGTTGGGTAACCAGCCATGGCCACCTTGGAGGATGTGTTGGCAGCATTAGTAGATGTCCAAAACGAACTAGCTGCATCGCGCCAAGAAACGGCGGACTTAAGTGCTAGAGTGGACCACCAACAGCGGAATCCGTTCAACGCGGGGGCGCCTACCACGGGAACGCCAGCTGCAGTTGTGGTGGAGATGCCTGTAGCCATACCTCTTGCCACACCAGAAAGGTATAGCGGAGATCCTACCATGGTTCAGGTTTTCATAACGCAAGTGGCGCTACATTTCTCCTGTAAACCAAAGTCGTTTCCGACCAATCAGGCGAGAGTAGCCTTCATGATATCTTATTTGGCGGGGAACGCCGCTCAATGGGCGGTTCCATTGGTGAGCAGGGACGATCCGCTTCTGTACGACTGGGAACAGTTCCAGGAAGAGTTCGTGAAGGTGTTCGATCGGAGAGCGGATTCGTACACAGCAGACAGGGAACTGTTGGAACTGAAACAAGGCACAACCGGGCTGGTCCAATATCTGAACGCGTTTAGGCGCTTGGTTGCGGAATCCAAATGGCCCCCTGCCAAACAAACTGCGCTCTTTCACCAGGGTTTGAGCGAGGACTTGAAACAAGTGATAGCGCAGATAGATCCACAACCGGTGCACTGCGAAGACCTGATCAGCCTGGCCCTTCGTCTCGACCATCGACTTAGCAAAAGACGTGGGGGTGCGCACAAAAAGGACAAGGCCCCTCCCGCAACGGGTCATAGGGCTGTCTCCGAGGTGACACCCGCACCCCGCACTGACTCCATGGACATCGGGCCGTCAGAGCTAGCCTCACGGCCACCGAGAAAGAGTCACGAAGGAAACAAGGCCTTTGTTTATACTGTGGCAAAAAGGGACACTATGTTCGCGAATGTCCTGTGAAGCCCAAGACAGGACGTCCTCGGCCCAGTCGCTTGTCAACAGCGACTGTGGACAAGCCGGCGGAAAACTAGCGAGCTCCCAGAACAACGAAGGGGATTCTCGGAGTCATGGTTCTATCCCTTCTGCAAAACTACACACATCAGAAAGCAATCAACACTTATTCATCCCTCTGCAGTTGCTGGTACGGAACAGATGGGTTTCGGTCTCTGCTATGGTCGACTCAGGGGCCACAGGGCTGTTTATGGATGAAAGGGAATCACAACGTGTAGGCTTAATGCTACAGAAGCGCGTGGTCCCAGAGGATGTCTTTGCTGTAGATGGGCGCAGGCTGGTTTCGGGGCCCATCAGCCACCACACCGGGGATGTTGAGGTGGTCTACGGGAGTCAACACAGGGAGGTGATGGACTTCAACGTCATCTGTGCTCCGCAGTACGGGATCATATTGGGCTTACCGTGGCTGAAAAAACACAACCCCTCAATCAACTGGGAAACCCAAGAGCTACTAATGGACTCCCCTTTCTGTTCACGGTCCTGCAGGTGGAAGAAGTGTATCCCTGAGAACTCGGAGACCCCGGGGTGGGTGGTGGCCACAGCAGCTGAAAAGAAGGTGGTTCTCCCGGAAGAATACCTAGGATACAGAGACGTATTCGATGACAACC
This sequence comes from Lissotriton helveticus, assembly GCF_964261635.1. Taxonomy (NCBI): domain Eukaryota; kingdom Metazoa; phylum Chordata; class Amphibia; order Caudata; family Salamandridae; genus Lissotriton; species Lissotriton helveticus. The sequence continues at coordinate 670,697,865 of NC_136061.1, forward strand.
AAGCGGAAACGCTCCCTCCGCATAGGGTATACAACTGTCAAATCGACCTAGTCCCGGGAGCTACGATACCTGGCGGTCGGCTGTACGCTTTGTCCGAGCCCGAAAACCTACGCCTCCGTACCTACTTGGATACGATGCTACGACTAGGGTTCATCAGGTCTTCTAGATCACCTGCGGCCTCACCGCTGTTCTTCATCCCTAAGGCCAACGGGGAACTCCGTGCTTGTGTGGACTTCAGGGCGCTCAACGCCATCACGATTAAAAATCGATACCCACTGCCTCTCATCAACGTGCTCCTTGAACAAGTGAAGAAGGCACATGTGTACACCAAGCTCGATCTGAAAGGGGCTTACCATCTCGTCCGCATGCGTCGCGGAGACGAGTGGAAGACGGCTTTCAAAACGAGGTTCGGCCTATATGAGTACAGAGTCATGCCATTCGGGCTGTGTAACGCCCCTGCAGCGTTCCAGTTCTTTTTGAACGACGTACTAAGAGACATCCTGGATGTATACGTCGTAGTATACATAGATGACATTTTGATTTACTCGGACAACACGGAGGATCACGTGAAACATGTGGCGTCGGTGCTACAGATCCTCAGAGACAATTCGCTTTATTGCAAGCTCAGTAAATGCGACTTCCACGTAACAACGGTGGAATTTCTAGGGGTCATGTTAAGCCCCGAAGGTCAAACAATGGCGGAGAGAAAGGTGAAAGCGGTAACAGACTGGCCGGCGCCCAAGAACATCAAGGACGTGCAGAGCTTTCTTGGCTTTGCCAATTTCTACCGCCTGTTCATTGAGGGGTTCTCTGGGCTAGTGACGCCCATCACGCAGCTGTTGAGGAAGTCGGTGACTTTCATGTGGTCGGACGAGGCGGAGGGGGCATTCCGTGCATTGAAACAAGACTTTGTGTCTGCTCCAATCCTTGCTCACCCTGACCCGGAACAACAATATCTGGTGGAGGCGGACGCCTCCGACCTGGCGGTAGGAGCTATACTGTCGCAGAAGAACCCTGTGACGGGGTTGCTACATCCCTTCGCGTTCATGTCACGAAAACTAAACCTGGCTGAACAAAACTACCACGTCGCCGAAAAGGAGCTCCTGGCCATCAAGGACGCCTTTGCCGAGTGGAGACACCTGTTGATGGGGGCCAAGCACGTTGTGATGGTATACACTGACCATCGGAACCTCCAGTTCATGACTGCCGCTAGGCAAATGTCTCCTCGCCAACTAAGGTGGATGTTGTTCTTCTCCGGCTTTCACTTCACCATCACTTATAGGCCAGGAACCGAGAACAGGAAAGCCGACGCTCTGTCTCGGCAAACCACCGAGGCCGTGCGTCCCAAGCCGACTTTTGAGTCCATCATAAGCCCGGGTGCGGCGGTAGGGGCGATCCAACCGGGGGCGTTCCTACGCGACATACAGAAAGGAGTCAACACCTTTCGATGGAAAACATGGCTTCGGAGACACGAGGAGTGGCAGGTCCGAGACGGCATTCCACGGAGGGGCAGTTGTGTGTTGGTACCTACCACACGTCTACAGAAACAGGTCTTCGTGTGGTGCCATGAGTCGCCCAGTGCTGGGCACTTCGGACTGGAGAAGACGGTTGAATACGTATTGCGACAGTTCTGGTGGCCGACGTTGAGGGCGGATGTTCGGAACTGGATCGACACATGCGCAACCTGCTCAGCCATGAAATCGGATCACAGACGCCCACAGGGCCTACTGCAACCGCTACCGACTCCCACCAGGCCATGGGACTGCATCTCCCTGGATTTCGTAGTGGGGTTACCCGTGGACAAAGGATGTACTGCCATTCTTGTGGTCATCGACTACTTAACCAAGATGGGTCGCTTTATTGCATGCAAGGGAGTACCCACGGCCGGACAGTTGGCGGTCATGCTTCTTAAGGAGGTGGTAAGGGCTCACGGCCTCCCCAGCGTCATTGTTTCGGACCGGGGATCGCAGTTTACTGCAAGGTTCTGGAAGACCTGGTGTTCGCCGCTGCACGTCACCTCCGCGTTTTCCACCAGCTACCATCCGCAAACCGACGGCCAGACGGAACGCCTCAACCAAACGCTGAAGCAATACCTCCGTTGTTTCATAGACCAGGGAAAGGTGGAGTGGGTGGACATGTTGTGGCTTGCAGAAATCGCGTACAACAACGCCACGCACACCTCAACCAAGGTATCGCCTTTTTACTGCCACTACGGGCACCATCCCCGGTTCCTCCCCTTGTCACACCCCTCGACGACGTCGGGCGTTCCTGAAACCACCAGAAGAGTGGCCCACATCAGGGATACTGTGGTGAGCGCAAGGAAGTGCTTGGAAGAGGCCAATAGGAGATACAAAGCATCGGCGGATAAACGAAGGAGGCCGGGCCCGCTGTACCAGGCAGGGGATTACATATGGGTGTCTTCAAGGAACCCAAGATTCCGTAAACACAGCGTTTTCCATCCTCGTTTCATAGGGCCATACCTTATCAAGGAATGCCTCAGCCCGGTTAACGTGCGGTTGGAGTTGCTAGACAACTTACGGATTAACCCAGTGTTCCATATCTCCCTGCTCAAACCCTCCCTGGCGCCCAAACACCCTGCTCCTCCACCGGTGTGGGTGGACGGAGAGAAAGAATACGAGGTCCACTGCATCAGGGATTCACGCTGGCGCAGGGGTAAGCTGTGGTACCTTGTTGCGTGGAAAGGTTACGGGCAGGAGGAGGAATCCTGGGAGCCTGTCGCTGGGATTCGTGCGCCGAGGTTGGTATCCGCGTTCCACAGAAAGCACCCAACCAAGCCCGGTCCGGCTGGTGGCCCCTGAAGGGAGGGGGATGTACTGTTAAGACAGGCATTGGAGCCCCGCGTAGGAGACAAGCGCTAAGGAAGACTACAAGACCCAGGAGCACGCCCGCCAGAACTACCACTCCCAGAAGGCATTGCGCGGCAATCGCACTAGGAGGGCGTCACCATATAAACAACGCGGAAGCCAGCAGTCGGCGTCGAATATTTTGAACAGTAGACGCGAGTCCGTGTGCTGCAGCTACAAGGAAGGTGAGCTCCGTTTTACAAGTGGGAGTGGAGAAGGCGCCGTACGCATTACCGGTGAGGAACCAAGCCGCTACCAGATACTGTGCTTCATGGGCTTCGCGACCCGCCCTGTTACCACCGTTTGTCCCCGCTCGAGGGTTATCGAGCGCTTAGGACTCCGGTCCTTTCTGAAACATCACCAGTCCCCGCTCGAGGGTTATCGAGCGCTTAGGACTCCGGTCCTTTCTGAAACATTACCAGTCCCCGCTCGAGGGTTATCGAGCGCTTAGGACTCCGGTCCTTTCTGTACATTTAACAGTCCCCGCTCGAGGGTTATCGAGCTCCAGGACGCAGTCCCTTCTTATACTTTGGCAAGTCCCCGCTCGAGGGTTATCGAGCGCTTGGGATTTCGTCCCTTATTTTGACATTGGCCAGTCCCCGCTCGAGGGTTATCGAGCAAGAGGAAAATAGTCAGACCCAAATTCTTTGCGTTGTTCTTTGTGTTTGCCCTCCGTTGGAGCGTGTCAGGACTGACACGAATGCGGAGGACGAAGTTAACGAGTTAAACAACTTATCTGGCTATTAACGAATCGAGTGGCATTTTTGGCCATTAATTAGCACAGTGTCCTCTGTTGGAGGGTGCTAGGACGGGCATCCGTGCAGAGGACGGTTAGATCCTCTACAGTGTCATTTAGTTATAATTCTTCGCTTTCGTTTGCCCTTTGAACATGCCAAAATAAAGAGCTTGTTCTATCATAACGGCACGTCTGTTACATCTTTTGAGAGGTTCAAACAGGGGTGTTTGGGAGTTGTCTGGATTACCCGATCCCGAGGAACTCAGGATTACAGGTGACATTGCAAAAGAGTGTTCACGAGTCTCTGAAAAGTAGCTGGAGCCCCATGGATACCAAAGGGTAAAACAGTCAAATGGTACAGGCCATCAGGGGTGAAAAGGGTTGTTTTCTCTTGCTCGTTGGGGTTTAAGGGGATTTGCCAATATCCTTTTGTTAGGTCTATAGTTGTGATATAGTTGGCATCCCCTAAACTCTCAATCAGTTCATCCATTCGAGGTAAGGGATAACTATCCAACTTGGAGATCTTATTAACGACCCTGAAGTCTATACAGAAGTGGATCCTTCTGTCAGGCTTTGGCACCAACACTATTGGATAACACCAATTACTAGTTGATGGGAGTATCAGACCAATTTTCAGCATTTGCTCTATCTCTGCCTGCAGAGCTTGTCGATGGGCTGCAGGAACTCTACAGGGGTGTTGTTTTATAACATCCCCCTCTTGGGTATGAATTAAATGTACAACCCGAATAATTTTAACTAGTAAGTCAGAAAACATGTCATATAATGGCTTTAGGATGTTTGAGAGGTCTTTTCACTCTGCCTTCGTAAGGGCTTTGTTTATCCCAATATTTCCTTTAGTATGTCCCGGTTGTTTTTGGGTCACTGTTAGGTGTACTGTTCTGGGTAGCGGGTCTACCACTTCTTTAGGAGGGTTGTATGGTATATCTGGGTCCTATTCTGGTAGACATGTAATTGGTAATTAACTTGTCCTAGTTTCTTGATTATTTTGTAGGGGCCCTGCCATTCAGCCCTCATTTTGGTGACCGAAGTGGGCATTAGAACAATGAATCGGTCCCTCGCGGCATACACACTGCACGTTTTTCTTTTATCATAAAAACATTTTTGCCCCATTCGGTGTTTCTCTAAGTTTGTGCGAGCGAGAGTCCTCAATTTGCCGATTAAGGCTTTGAGTTGGTTGGTATAGTCTAACAGAGTACTTGCTTCGTTTGTGGCATTACTCTCCCAGATTTCTTTTGTGATGTCAAGAAGACCACATGGGCTTCTACCAAAAATGAATACTAGTTTGCACCTGGCTTCAAAGGACGAAGAGTGCTAAAAGCAACAACTGATCCCAATTTTTGCTATTTCCAGACAACATTTTCTTCATGGTCAATTTAAGACTCCCGTTGTCTCTCTCTACGAGAGCATCTGGGCATGACACACAGAGGTTTTTAAGTGCTTGATGTCAATTTGTTTACAGACTTGCCTCATAAGATTAAAAACAAAAAGTGCACCCTGATCTGTGAGTATTTCGCAGGGAAAACCCATCTGTGAAAAGACCTCCATTAGATGATAGGCAATAACTTTGATGGCAGTATCCCTTAAAGATATGGCTTCCAGATATCCAGTTGCACAGTCTACTAACACTAGCTCATTTTGAAACTCTATTGCAGAACGGGGTAGAGGTCCATGCCTATTATCTCAAATGGCTTCTCTGTGATAGGCATAGGTTGGAATGCCACCTGGATTGGCTGGTATGGGTTCTTTTTTTTTTTTATATTTCACAGATTTGACAATAATTGTTTATTTCTGCGTAGATTCCCGGCCAATACATTCTTTTTAATATTGCTTGACTGGTCTTTTCTAGACCACAAAGGCCTTCCAACAAGTGGAAATGTGCATAAATGAGAACCTGGTTTCTAAACTTGAGGTGTACAAAGATTTAGGGTCTATCTTTTGCTGTATCGATACAGTAAAGTAGTTCATTCTTTATACTGAAGTGAGGATACCGGGGATTGGGATTATCTTCATAGTCTTTAGCCTTCTGCTATGCATTTTGGAGGGTTGCATTGTTTAGTTGGGCATCCCTGAATCGTCTATCTATAGTCCATGGTTCAGAAGAGAGAACCGTATCCTGCCCTTGAGTTTCGGTGATGTAATTTTTTTCTGACTCTTTCTTATCTTCCTTTTGCAAGTCTCTTAAGGTATTCCTACTGTCAGGACCTGCTAGGTTGTTTTGTAATAATTCAAGGAAATAGGGATTAGCCGTCCTGAAGATTATCTTCTAAGGGAGGCTGGGGAGAGCCCCAACCTCAACATTTTTCTGTCCTTTCTTATTGGTTAGAGTTAACCTAGCTAGATATGTTTTGGTATTCCCATGTACACAGCATACTCCAACATGTGTATTGGGTATGATCTGTGAGAGGTAAACTAATTTATCTTGGACAACAGACTGTCTGCATCCAGAGTTCAAGAGAGCGGTTACCCACTTATCGTTAATAAGTATACTCCCATAGTATAGGGGTCCATCACTTGAATATAATAGATGGAGGGACATAACTAATGTCCATTGGTTCTTCTTCCCCTATGGAACCTTGCAATGTGGCCCCGTTTCCCACAGTCATAGCACTGGGGACCAGTGTTCAAATAGGGTTCCGGTTTCCCTGCCTTCGGTCTGGGTGACTCAGGTGTTCCCTTAAAGGACTTCTCAGGTTTATGAGCTTGGGTAGGGGTTTAGTAATTTTCTCAAAGTCTGTGAGGGACTCCTCTTGAGTCAGAGCTTGGGAAAAAGTGACGGACATCTCTACAGCCTGCTCCAATGTTAGTCCTGTGTGCTGTCTCAGCCATTTTTGGGTGTGGTATGGAAGAGCCTCAAGATATTCAAAATAAATGTTTTCCATTATTTCTTTTTTACTCTATTCAAGGGGTTTTATCCACCTGTCTGCTGCATCTTTCATTTTATAGAACACTGTTTTTGATGCATCTCCTGGTAACCCCCTCTCTTTCCGGAATCTGATCCTATGTGTTTTGTCACCAACCCCTAACCGATCGAGGATGATATTTTTTATCCCGTCAGCATTGGGAAATGGATAAGCAGCCTGGGCTTCTCCCGTTAACAATGGGTGGAGATAAAACGGGCATCGATCCCCTAGCCACGAATTAGCTATTGGGGCCCGTTCAAAGTTCAAGAAGAAAGCCATTGGGTCTTCATCATTCTCAATTTTTTTTATAAAGGAATGATTGGGCCCGGTACGGAAAGGCCTCTGTTTTGTATGAGTCCAATGGCCAATTGTATCTGATCCTCATACATCTTAGTCATGTTCTCACCTTGTGTCCTTATAGCATTGGTAAACACTGTACGATCAATCTCTGCTTGGGTCATATTTTTTTTGTAGGCCCATTTGAGTTTCTATTGGCCTTCTTTGAGCTGGTGTGTTCTGTCCTATGCCCGCATTCTCAACCACTTGTCACACTTTAGCTTCAGCGGAATAGATAGTATTTAGTAGAATGGGCGTTCTTGAGTTTCAGGGAGATTTTATTTCACAATGTATTCCTGAACATAGAAAGTAAATGATATTCTTCTGTTTCTCTGTTGTAGATTCTGGTTCCACAAGTCCTTTCCCATATCCCCGGGAGAAAGGAAAGGAGGCAGGTAAGTTATCAGGCGTAGTTCCTTCCTTTTCTTTTAAGGTGATTTGCCTTATTTACTATGATAAGTCATCCCCAAGACTGAGAGGGGCTTGGGGAATTCGAGTTCTCCACAGAAGGAGTTCCTTCTAGGGATTATACCCAAGTGTCCACAGGAGGCAAGTATGTATAGTGCACACCATGATATCACAGAACAACCAAACAAAAGAAAATTAACAAGCAAACAAAAAGAAAACTGCCCCATACTCAGAGAAAATCAGCATGTTATAATAAAGATATAAAATGAGGAAGAAGGCCCACACATATCAGTGCAAGCATCAGCAGAAAGTTGTGTCCAGATGTACATATTAAAAGAGAAATACAGGCCTAAACTATCTGCAATAGTAGAATAGAAAAGCAGCACAAGGCAAGTAGGGACGAGCTTCAGTAGAATAGAGAAATATAGTTAGACATAGCAGAAATGGAATGTTTCAGGCCCGTATTGCAAGAACACGTCTCTGAAAAAATATGTAGATAAGGTAGCAGAGAGGCACAAGATAGGTGGGAGATTAGGCCTTGTAGAGTAGTATAAATGTAGGTAGTAGAGCATTGGTAGGCTATAAAGAGAAAAGCCAAGGACAACCGGAAGTATAAGAGGTGGTGTAGAAGCGAAATCAAAATAACACTCGCACATGCACCGCATTTCATAGACACATTATTAGCTTTTTGCAGAAAGTATTACTTTTGATATAATGTTGTCCTTAAGCAAATGCCTGATTGATTATGCAAATATATGACGTACTACACTAAAAAAATATATTAAAGAAGCTGGCCTCCCCATTGTAAGTTGAAGCTCAGATCCAGCTCCACGGAGCTGACTGCACTTCTGAGCGCTTTATTAAATGTACTATATTGCCAAAAGAAGTTGTGTCATCTTTTTTTTCATCCAGCAACATTTTGGCAGAGCCAGCTAAGGAGTTCATCTTGACTGTCTCAGACTGTGCCTGATGGAAGAGCTGCCTGTCTGGATAGAAACCCGTGCAAATGTCAGGTAAGCTGATGCCAAGTGTCATACTAAAGTCTGCCTATTCAAAAGATGGGCAGGTAAGTCCCAGGTTGATGTAAAAACGGGGGAGAGATTGAACTTTGCACCTTAAAATTTTAAATCGCATGATTCTTTGGCAATTATAATATAAAAAAGCAAGCATGGGGGTTTTTCTTTTTTTGCGGATGCAATTAAATGAAATGTGGTGATTCGGGGGTTCCCCTCTGGAAGACTAGCTATTGTGAATTCCCCTTTGATTTAGAATAGAAGCGACACTCCTTCAGGTAGTGATCTAGCAGGCAGTAGTGCATTACCCAGGAGAGTAGCTCCTGGAAGAGACGCTCACTCGGGGAGTGATCTAGCAGGCAGTAGCGCATTACCCAGGAGACAGCTTCGGGAAGAGACACTTATTCGGAGTGATCTAGCAGGTAATAGTGCATTACCCAGAATTAAACAACTTCTGGTAGGGAAATTCCTTCGAGGAGTGCCCACAGGTATCCTGGTTAGATCCAAAGGGCTTGTGTAGAAATAGTGAGATGGTACTGAGCAACACATGTGTGAAGTCTGGCTTGGTAAAGAGACGGTCATTAGATCAGCAGCACCAGTTTTTCTGAATAAATCAGATGCCCAAATTCCCAGATATAAGATATCTGGAATGCGTCTTTAAGAAAAAGTGACAGGGCCTGAGGCATCAGTTGGAGAGTCTGATTTCTGGTGTCAGTTGACTTTGCACTGAACACAGTCAAGCCCATGGTTGCGAATCCAAAAAGCGTGTTAGTTGCATGTGGTTATTCCTCCATGAATGGACAATGACATAGACAGTACAGTACAGCATAATCACAAGGTATAAATCATAGAGAAGTGGCATGGTCGGTTGACAAACATTCTGATAGCAGCAAGGAAGAGAGGCAGCAACAAACCCCTATGGTCTCCTACAAGTGGGGAACCATTATTTCAGATAAGAACACAGGGAACCAAAATAAAATGCCCCAAGATAACTCTAAAGATTAATAATAATTCTGTATGAGTGAGGCTGTTAATTTACCATGGCAGGTAACAGGAGAAATTGAATTAGTACATTTGTATGGACCCACAGAAAACCCCTGTGTCCATGTAATACGCCTAGAATGCATATAGTAACAGAGTCACCCATCATATTAGAGGCCATTCTTTATCCATTCCTCACAGACATTTACGATTCAAGAATTGAAATATGAACGAGACACCACATCCTCGTCACCGCACATACTTGATTATATTCACGATAATATTGTAACATTTATTGCGTCAGGCACAAATCCTCTTAGACCTCCCATAAATGCATCCGATCCAGATATAACTATAGAAGAAATGGTATACAGACTAGTGATAAATGTGCTTGATGTTCACTACTTTAGCCTCACTGTTTTATAAGTGAAGTCAGGTATCACTGCATTAGCTTAATATGTGTTCACCATTGCTATAGGTTAGCGATAGTCATTGAAAACAAAAATATTAGTAAACTAGACAGGTCCAAAAGAACATAAGATAGTGGGCTAATGAACAAAGGAAGTGACACTTCTATTATGTACACAAAGGAAACACACACATCCTTAGGGGACCAGGGTGACCCCTCTGGAATACGATAAAAACTTTTCCTTCAGACGAGAAGAAGATACAAAAGTACTGTAAACAATGGTACAAAGGCACCAAGGGAATGGAAGAGACATTTGTCAAAGACATAATTTAATATGCATTGACGTACATTCAAGTATATAGAAAGAAGGGGGCGTGGCTAAGCACGGACTGAAGATGGCCGTGCTGTGAGGGAGCTCCGTCAGCCGACCCAGCCCAAGTCTATCCTGAACAATTATCCGTGGACCCTACAACAAGAATCGTGATCTGAATGCTAGCGGAGCCCATCCCACTGGTTCCGGTGACCGTTGTGTGCCCAGGGACGGGGAGATCACCCCCGGATTTCTCGGCCCACGCCAAGGCCGAAGCCGGGACCCACAGTAGAGACCTTGCCCGGCGACAGACCTGGGCGACCTGGCAGTGGTGAGACGAAACGGGGCCCGGGCCCTGATGTCCTGCTCTGACAGCCGATTGAGGAGAGACTAACCTGGTGTTCACGAGCAGCGGCGGAGCACGCTGTGGGAGGAGTGGCAAGGCTCGACTGAAGCGGTGACTTAATCGGATTGCAGTGATGTGGGGCGCGCCAGCCACGGAACGCAAGATGGCGGCGGCGCGTTCTCTGTTCTAAAGGCTTCTCGCTGCATCCGCCGATCAGAGGATCAGGACTGCCCCCTGAGGCATTGCAGTCCGATATTGTGGCCCGTGTTGTCTGCACCCCCTTCCGTTAAGGCGCCTGCTGTGGGGCCGCTCCTTGGAGGTGGCGGCGGCAACTTAAATCAGCCGCGGAGGTCCCGTTACTGCCCGTGTATATGCGGCAAGGAGCTAGTGGGCAGCGTGCCGCCCGTGGGTGATTGGCCTGCGGGGGCCTCCCCTGCTGCAGACTGTGTGGGACCGCACCTGTTGAGTCAAGGGAGCGGCGATATGGGAGCGGCCCGGCGGAGGGTGCCGGCCCTCAAGTGCTGGTGAGGACATTCCAGCTCCTCAAGTGGGGGCTCATGATTAGAGGCCTGACTGTGGAGAGCAGGGGTCAGGGGGAAGAGTGCGACTCATACTGGGGGCCCCCCTTTCTCCCCCTCCTTATCCTGGATACACTGGTGGACGCCTGAGACCTGCTGGACTGGGAGGTCTGTGGTCTCTGCCATTATCTTGCCATGGCATGCGGCTGTGCCTGTGTCCAGTGCAGTATACAATCTTGTCTTGGTGACCAAAACGGAGGAAGAACTCGAGGAGTAGTGACACAGAACGCCTGGGGTGATTTCTGGAGCCGGAGGCGGCAGTGAGAGCTGGTGCTGGCGGGAGAGTGGTAGAGGTGAGGAGAGGCGCACAGCTGGAAGCTGGGTGGACGTGTCGACAGCCTGATGATCCATGGCGGAAGTGCTTCCCCAGGAGTGACGCTGTTCCTTCGCCCTTCCTTGACCTGCTGTTGGTGGCCATCCATTTCTGGGTCCTCTGCGGTGGATCCTGCGAAGCTTGCTGTCTCCTGTAGGATACCGCCCAGGGTGGGCTAGAACGAGTTGCAATGGAGCGCGTCAAGTCTACAGGGTCCGGTGGACCCAAGAACACGCAAACAAACAAACTAGACCGATATACAGTCCCTAAGGATGCTCAGCAGGCCCGATCACCCAGGGACTCCAGACCCGGAGGTCTGGGCGAGGAGGAGCATGAAATCTCACTTAAAGACATCATGGCCGCCAATACAGGAGTGAAATCCTCTCTTTACACGGTGGCTATAGATGTCAACCTCATTAGAGCGGATATGGGCAAGCTAAATGAAAAGGTCAAGCAGGTGGAACTCACAACGGCTAGCCTTGTAGATGATGTCTCACAGCTCCAAGGGGCGATCAGGGACCTTCAAGACTTCCGCACCTTTGATGACCTCAAGCTGGACGATTATGAGGGCCACCTACGTCGAAATAACATACGCATCCTTGGGGTTTCGGAGAAAGTGGGGGGGCAGGCGCCTGACCTTTTTGTGGTGGATCTTATCCTTAAGCATTTGCAACCCAAAGGCCTCAGTAAATACTTTGTGGTCGCGCAAGCCCACAGGATCCCGGACGGCCGTCCTAAACCAGGCGCTCCCCCGCGGCCCATGTCGGCGCGGGTCCTGAATTTTCGCAACAGGGATGTTATCCTTCAAAACTCCAGATCCGGAGCCCCCCTGCTATACGAGAACTCGGACATATAAAAAGATTTACAACAAAAAAGTATATAGAAAGAAAATACAGAAAAGAGAAGCCACCTTGCCATTATGGTGGATATTCCGATATAGAAAAAAAACGTGAAACCAACAGCACCTGGAGAGGCACAGCCACTAGAGAAGCCCCTGCCCTATGGTCTTTACCCCGCTCTGCTAGCTGCAGGGTGTCAAGATCCCATTAGAATCCACCTAAAGAGAAGAGACAAATGTCACGGGTAAACGAGACAACCTCCGACCCACTCCTACAACTCCTTGGGCTCATAAATGAATTGCAGCAGACCGTTGGACAGGCAGAACATTTTAGATGCACTGCTCCTCTTTGAGGACAATGGACTATGGGACATGTTGTTCTTAGGCTGGGAGACACTTCTGCAGAGACTTTAAGAGAGGCAACTGAGGACTGGATAAGAGAAGAAGTAGGATGGGAGCAGGACATAGAAACGCCCCAAAATCATCAACCCCCAAATGAGTTACAAGCTGTAGGGGGGCATAGGAAGATAGAGAATGGCCTGCAAGGGATGCAAATAAACAGGACACTAACCGAACACCATATAATTTCCGCCCACGCCCTCCATGGGGTTCATTTATGGCAGTAAGAGACACCTCAGAAACTTGGAAGAAGTCACTCCTAAAAAGCAGTAGGTCAGATCTAACACCCATTGAGGCGATAGAGTACAAGGAGGGCAGTTACTGTTGTCAACTCTTTTCAGATGAATTGGTAAAAAGGACTAAGAAGGATGGGAAGAAGCAATGACCTCAAGAAGAGTCTTTTCAACCCATCTACTTTGCAACTGCCAAAGTTTGTATACAGCAGGGACAGGGCAAGCCAGATTCGAATTACCCCTATATGCAAGAGTGCCTCGCAGTATGGGAGCAGTATGCTACAGACAAGCCATCTGAAAGTGATTTGAAGAAATGGACCAGATCCGAGGTTAGGCCCAAGACCCATAAATCCTCGACCAATAAATCAGTTACCCCTCATTTTCAAAGGTGGACAATTGCCCGCATATGTACCCTGGCTGTAAATAGATAAAGACAATTTAAAGAGAGCACCAACCCCGCTGCCTGAGGGAGCGGGAAAATGGATAGGAAGCTTTGAGAAACACACTGCTGGAGCGAAGTTCTCCTTGGGTGATGTCAACAGATTGTTAAGTTCTCCGGTGGCAGATGAAGTAAATACCATTTTTACCAGAGCAGGATTCCCTCAAATAAAAATGATAAATACACAGTTTGACGGGTCATCCTTCAACAATATCCATCTATATGACTGAAATGTGCTCCGGCAGACATACATAGACCGACCAGACATTGGAGTCCTTATGGCAGAGAGTATAAAACCAACTGAAGACATTGCAGAATTTATCACCAGAATGAAAGAACAGTGGGTATGGGAAGTGCGATGTAACTGGGAAAACACAGGAGGAAATGTAATGGTATTTTATAATATACCGAAACGAGGCCTGCCGACAGATAGGCAAAGCAAGCCTAGACTGAGTAATGGGCATAGAGGCTAAACCGTGACCAGAAATACAGGCCCATATAATGCAATATTTAAAGCGGAAAAAAGAAAAGTACAAGGAAAGGACAGAGCAGGCAGAGAGGGCCACAGCTAAGTTGGTGCAACAGAAACTTATAAAAAATCAAGTACAGAAGGGGCACTTGTAGCAGCACCGCCAATAGCTGTCACAATGCCAGTGCAGGTGCTGGCACCAGGAGGGCAGCCATCAAGTAACATGGGAAAGAGATAAGGAGGTTTTTTAGGAGGCCATTGGCCACTGCAGGGAGAAAGACAAGGACGATACAGAGGCAGGGTGAAAGTGTTATTATTGTGGTAATGTAGTTCATTTTGCAAGGAACTGTAGATTGAAAAAGACCAGTGAAGAAGCGCAGGGGTGGATTGCTCTGCAGAGGCAGATGGGGCCACAACAGATGCAATGGGCTCCCCAACAACCCCGCAAGTCCCTCAAGTTCAGTGGACTGTACAACAGGGGAAAATGTCCCAGAATATGCCCAGGTTGCTAGAAATGCTACAGAAGGACCCACACAAGTCCAGTTGGGAGGAGTAATGGTGCAAGGAGGTAATCCCTTTTCTACACAACCACAAATTTCCAGAGGGACATTAACTGTAGGAGTCTTACTTAGTATATGGTGCTTACGTATGGAAGTGTAGCACCCTGCACTAATCCAGAAAACCCTTATGGTGGATTTAGTGGTCTTAGACAACCTTAGAATGCTCTCTAAGTGGTAGCTGTGGAGAGCATACTTCAGGCTTAAACCAGATGGAGTGTAAAGCAACTTGTTTTACTAGTACTTCATCTTATGGTATAGGTTAAGTGAAAGAGAACCACACAGTGTAGTTATAAAAATATGTATTTATTATTAACACTAACTAACAAAATGCAATATCTCCTACCCGGAGATATAAACACAATACACACAATACTTTGTCAATAGAATATATAAGTAGCACAAATACACAGAGGACTCCAGGGGGGAAACTATACCATGTACAAAAATAGTGGAATGCAAACCGCAACCTAAGTCGGAAATAGACCCAGAAGAACCGGGGACCCAAAGAACCACTCAGGGTGAGTATCTAGGAGCCCCACGGAGGTCGTGTGCAGAGTGGAAACAGCGTGCTCAATTCAAGTCAATGGGTAAGTCGCTGTTGCCATTTTAAGGAAAAAGGACCCTTCCCAGTGGACCCTGGAGACACTACATGGAAGATGGAAGGTTGGAGAGTCACTCCACCCCTTGATACCCCAGGAACCTTGATACCTACACCAGGGAAGTCGGGTTCATAGGTGCAGAGTGACGTCGGAAACCGCCGTAGACCACAATGGAGGACCTCAGAAAAGATGCAGCTTGTGAAGGTGGAAGAGTCCGGTGGAACCCAAAGGTGGATTCAAGATGAGAGGTACCTGCAAGTAGAAAGGACAGAGTCTATGTCACTCAGAAGTGACCAGGAGGCACAGAAGACAAATACCCATCGATGTCAGAGATGCAGGAAAGTTGAGGTGCCCTTGAAGTGGCAGCTGTGCGGACCAGGCGATGCTGTGGAAGATCAGCAGCCGTTCATGAGCTGTCCCATGTATGATGTCAAGAGCCAAGGGGTCAGTGTCTGGCAGGGGCACCAACAAATCTTGGGAACAGCAACCAATCTGGTTGTAGAAAAAGGTGCAGTGTCGGGACCAGAAAGGTCCAAGTGACTCACCATCAGCAGGTATGTCAGAGAAGGCCTAAAGCAAGCAGGGGAGCCCACTGGAGCCAAAGAAGGCCCATGAGAGGACCCACTGGCCGGAGGGACAGGAGTCACAAGAGGACCTCAAGCAGCTCACCAAAGGATGAAGGCCCACTGTGCAAAGAATCTGGTGCAGGCAAAGATCTCGGCTGTAGGAGATGCTTGAGGCTGGAGCTTCTTGGAGCCCAAAGATCTCTGGAGGAGAGAGTCAACAGGCCGTTGCAATGGCAAGTCGATGCGGTGCACAGGGGTTCCGTTCCAGCAGTTCCGACAGGGGATACTGGCCTCGAACTCGGTGAGAAGACAGTGCAGGCCTCAATGGAGTTGCAGAACTACCACCTGTGTTGCTGAGCCTTTCAGAGTCCGTGGGAGCCCCGGATCAGCAGACCGGTCATCTGTGTTGCGGTGCCTGCAGATGCAGGAGAGTGACTCATTCACTCCAAGAGAGAGCCCTTCGGGTGTCTTGGATGTCCACAGGCCCAGTGAAGAACCTGTATGGAGCATGGGCATATACGTTGCAGCAGACTTGCTGGAAGACGAGACCAGGAGCAGCAGCTGCAGTCTCGGTTCCCAAAGAGAAGTCCAGATTGTCCGAACGGTTGAAGTAGAAGGGGTTTGGGATCTGAATCTTCTCCCACGGCGAATCTAGAGACCCACCCACAGGTAAGCACTTAAGTACCCTAAGGAAAGGGTTGGGACGATTCAGGGGTCCCTCCCAGAGGAGGGGCTGGATAGTGGGGAGGATACTCCCATTTCCTTTGTCCAGTTTTGCACCTGAGTAGGAGTCAACAAATCCCTGAACTAGTTTGAACTGGAGTATGCAAGGAGGGTACCAAATGTGCCCTTCAAAGCAGTCTAGTGGCACTGGCAAGCACCCCCACCCTGTCCCAATACAAGAAATCCTGTATGGGAGGTGGTCACCTGTGACAGGAAACCTATTGTCCTGCCTACCCTGCTCAAGCCCGACTCAGCAGCAGGTGGGACAAATCATGTCTTTGGTCGGCAGCAGCCATAGTTTGCTGTCTGGGTCCAGAAGACTGGTACAGGGAGCACTGAGAGTCTCCCAGAGGAGCTTTACAGTGCATGCACTCATGGGGGTATGATTCCAACATGTTTGATTCCAAACACCACAGTGTTCGTTACAGCCAGATTGAAGATAGCCATCACGTAATGACGCATGGCCACTATGTATCTTAATGGCTGATGCATTTACAACCCTGTAGAATGGACTCCTAAGGTTGTAGGGGTGTCCTGCCCATGCAGGGGCACCCTCACACTTAGAACCGAGCACCCTGCCTTCAGGATTGAAAGGCCTGCCTTAGGTTTTACGTGCAGTGACCTCTGATTTCAAGAAAACTTTATCAGTAGTAAGTGGTGCTAGCATCAGGGTACACAGGCTGCAATGGCAGGCCTGTAGTCACCATTTGAGTGGTCTCTCATGGGTTGCATAATACATGCTTCAGCTCATGGGAGACCCCTGGGTTATCTATGTCCAGGGTACCTTAGTACCATATACTAGGGACTTACAAGGGTCCACCAGTAGGCAATCTGGAGTGTACCTAAGTACTCACCATGTCCAATTTAGGGGAGAAGCACAGAGAATGGGGGGGGGGGGGGAGTCTTGATTAGCAGGATCCTAGTCAGACTAGTCAGTAAAACATAATGACACCAGCAAAAAGTGGGGGTGACCATAAAAGCAGATTTTACTTTACATTAACCAACAACAATACACAAAGAGGAAAACCACAGACAGCCATTATGTGTCCTTTCGGTAACCCACAAGTCAGATGAGGAAGCTACTGTGACTGTAGCCACAGAAAGCCATCCTAATGGTTTTTTAAATTGACAGTGGGGACATTTTGTCTCGTATAAAAGAAGGAACACATTGGGCGGATCTAGCGGATCTCGCGTACGCGAATTTCCGTATTTACGGATTCGCAATCCGCAAAATCCGCGAACTCTCGCGGATTTGCGGATTTTTGTGTTTTTTGTGTTCGCGAACGTTCGCGAGGATTTGTGGACCAGTTCGCAATTGCGAACTTACTTGTCGGCTCGCAACGGCCGCAACTATGTTGTTTCTACGTCTGGTTTATCATCACAGGTTCACAGCACCCTCTGTTTCACCACTGCCACCCTCTGGTACACCCATGCCACCCTCTGGTACATCCTCACTGCCACCCATTAGGTTTGTTTATCACTGTAGATTATGGGGGTGAAAAAAAGCAAGGACACCTGCCCTGCTTCAATTGCCATGAATTAATTTGGGGTTGATTAATGTGTCAGTAATTTTGAAACTTCCAGTCTGGCTGGCACCTGCTTCCTTCCTTATCTGTAATTTGCTTTCTGTTGCAGTGAAAGCAAGCACACCTGCCCTTCTTCAACTGCCATGAATTAATTTGGGGTTGATTAATGTGTCAGTAATTTTGAAACTTCCAGTCTGGCTGGCACCTGCTTCCTTCCTTATCTGTAATTTGCTTTCTGTTGCAGTGCAATTTTTTTTCACATGACCTTTATGTTCTACTTGTAGCTATTCTATGAGCCTGCTGTTTGGGTCATAGCAGGGTCATAGAATAGTTGCAAATAGGCAACTGAACTCTGGAGGGGCCCCTCAGGAAGCACTAGAGTGAATGGTTACTAATGTTAAGTTTGAACTTTTGCACCTGCTGATTGCTTTCAGTTTTGCAAAAATCGTTTTTCTGCAATTTCGCGCGACTAGGCGGGGCGCCAATCCGTGCGAGATCGATTTCGGAAGCCGCGAATTCGTGCGAATACACTATTTTTTTTTTGCGGCGTGTATGTTCGCGTGATTTTGTGCGTGTTCGCAAGGCGCTTGTAGCAATACGTTTGCGAACTTACCCTAGCGGTCGTACACGGGCGCGGCCATCTTGTTTGCGTGACGTAATTCCGTTTCCACCCGCTATGTGTAATCTCGCAAAGTGTGCGGCTCGCTAGTACAATTTTGCGCGTGATCGCGAGGAAAATCTCGCGCGAACTTACCCACGCGGTCGTCAACATGCGTGGCCATCTTGTTTCTCATTCATTGCTATGGTTCTGGGCATGCTTTTTGTATCCTCTCTGAATCTCTGCCATCCTTTGCTTGTTTGAAGTTTTTTTGAGCTATTTTACTTATTATCTATCCCTCTATTTTTCTAGCTCTATATTTTTGTGTTTTCTGCTACTTTTTGTTAATTTTAAACTACTTTTTTAAACTCTTTTCTTTTCTTCTTCCCTATTCTATTTCTTCTTTATTATTTAACTTAAATTCTGCCCAGGCCATGGTAAAGGGAGCCGGGAAGCATCCTGAGAAGGGGAAGGGTCCCGCACCCCGTGCCCGGCTCCCGTGCGGGCGTTTGAGGGGGGAGACAGTGACAGCCCGGGAGATTTTTAGTGCGGAGGAGGTGGCCGCACTAATATTCCACGTCCAGCGCCGCCTCCCCAAGACCATCCTGGGAGGCGGCAAGATCGCAACCGGCTACGGCATCCGGGAGCGCTGGAAGCGGTGGGAGAAGGTGTGCCGGGCCATGTTTAAACTCTCTGGGGTCCGGCGCACTTATAACCAGGCCACCCACCGCTGGACGGATGTCATGGACCGGGAACGCGACTTGCTGGACGCGCTCGGCGTAGAGGTCCCCGGGCTTGGTGAGTAGTAGTAGCTATTTCTAGCTATTTCATCACTACTCTGTTTTATCCGGCTCTGTTATTTGCAAATCTTTGTTCTTTACCAAGAGCAATAATGCTGCCGATTACATTGTAGGTAAATTATATTTCAAAATCTTCTATGCATTTCAGGTGCACTGCTCTCCTTCTCAGTAGCCTTGCTACTATGCTTATTTCTTTTGTATTTTGTGTTCATTTCATTGGCCTGCTAAATTATGTATGAGTGTAGTGTAAAGAACTGCGTAATGCTAGACACTAAGGGTCATATTTTCAATTACCGGCGCATCCCTGCAAAGTAGCAGGGATGCGGCAGTAATTGTGCGCCATGCCACCACCACCACCCATGGGCCCAAAACGTCACAGAAGCCTTACGCATCTGTGCCGTAAAGGCGGCGCATTGCTGGAGTTGCGTGCCAACGATGGTGCAGCTCCAGCAATGCTCTGGGGTGCCCTATCTCCCCAATGCTGCATCAAGCCGTACGTCGGCTTCAAGCAGGCGCAGGGTTTCAGTCATGCATCATTGTCCTAAAAGTGACTGATTGACATCTTGTAGATTTCCCTCAGCCACTTTTAGGATTCGTTCCTGCGCAAAGGGAGCGCCCTCCCTTGCGCCGGAACGCCCCCTGATGGCCTCCTGACGGACTGCTGCCTGCCAGGCCTAGGCAAACCTTTTTAGTAGTCTATTTAGTGAGTTACATAGGAACTTTCAAAGTCAACGGTCCGCAAATCAGGCAATACGAATAACGTAGTAGTATACCACATGAGATTGGTCAATATATCCCGTGGAATAATTGTCTATCTATTTGCTATTTCGCCAAAATATTTTGTTATTGTTCTTTTGAAATGTTTGATTTGGTTGACAAATATCATCCATGTTTTCTGGACTTTCTTTCTTTCATGTTGTACATCAGCTTTCCCCAGGGGCAAGAGGACACAGGAGGAGGAGGAGGGTGCTGTTCAGGAAGATGCAGGCCAGGATCGGGCAGGCGAGGGCTCCTTTGCTGGCCCCAGTAAGTTTTAATTTTAATATAGAGTACCTATTTTTTCCTAGCGTTCCTCATTCGATTTTTTCTAAATCGTCTTTGATCTTCTTGTAGACTGGATCTAAAATCTTATCCTGCCTCGACTATGACTCCCTGTGGTATTACTAGATTATTCTTATTAGTCTGTCTGTGTAGCTAACTAAGATTGCCCATTTGGCAATTCCATTGGACTCCCATTCTAGTCAGCAATAGCTCTATGCACTGAGTGCAGTCCTCTGGGATTGTCCATAATGTCTTTTCAAGTCTTCTAAATGTTTATGCTTTGACAATTGCCAACAATAAAAAGGTGAATGACCACCAAG
The DNA here is from genome assembly GCF_964261635.1 of Lissotriton helveticus. Classification (NCBI taxonomy): domain Eukaryota; kingdom Metazoa; phylum Chordata; class Amphibia; order Caudata; family Salamandridae; genus Lissotriton; species Lissotriton helveticus. Next base: position 670,718,191 of record NC_136061.1, read on the forward strand.
AAAGAATAACATACTACTTTACTTTTGGTTTGGATAGGAGGACAATCCATTCTACTACTGTTGCAGGGACAAATCTGCACAAACCGAACTATGAACACTAAATAGTGCATTGTTTATCAATTAAAATAGGCGCAGGTAGACTTTCTTTCCACATACCTCAGTGATATCAGACTTTGAAGAACCCCCAATCTCCTTACTGACTAGATAGTGTGGCCGAGTCATTTAGCTCCCAAAGTCACTGATGATTGATCCCCAATGATGATTAGATTATCCAACGCAGGACAAGAGTACGGAGTCAGAGTCAAGAAGTGTCAGAGGCACTCATGCTTGCAAAAATTCCAAAAACTTTAGCTCATCCACTGTAGTCTGGAGGACCAAAAACCACAGTCTATTTAAGTTTAAAAGCTTTATTAAAAGTAAACACATTTATGAAAATCAACTTTGTCATAAAAGTAAACGTTTAACTGAAAATGGAAAAGTGCTTAGTGCTAACGATTAATTGGACACATTTCTTGTGGTCGAGCTGAGCTCTCACCTGGTTTGAACTTGAGCTTGACCCTGATCGTGTTGTTAGAAGTCAAGCTTCTGTTAGGAGAAAAAGTGGTGTGTGTTAAAAATAAAAAGCAACTAAAGCAAGCATTCATCAGTTGTGCCAAAAAGTGCAGCAAGACAACAGCCTTCCCTGGAAAAAGGGAGATTTTTACTTTAGAGTAGACAGTTACAAATTATTACATTGTCTTTCGTTTTTTTAACATTTCTTTATTCCTCCTAGACCAAATATTATATACTAGTGAGTGGTGTATTCTAACATTCTTAAATGTACTTTGTAGGTGTAACATCTGGTGGCGGGGCCAGCGCGGAGGTGGTGGTGTTGGACGAGGACTCTGGGGAGGATGCGTTGCAAGTGCTGGACGTTCCTGTGAGGGTTCACACGGTGGTGGCGGGAAGAGGTAAGCTATATATTCCTTACTTATTGAGATTGAAGACTGCATAGTGTGCTTTCTGCACGGGTGTATTATAAATCAACCAGGTAGTAGCCTCCTCTAAATGTACTTCGACTTAGCTGTGAAGTTTTTGGTGAGAAGAATCCCAATAAGATCTTAGATGAACTGGATGGAAGTGATGAACGAAAAGCGAAAGAAGGGTGTAAGTAAGTGTGGAAGGACGAGAAATTTTATGATGGCTGGCAAAGAAGAATGATATGTGTTTGCTTGGTCCCCGAGGTGGCTGGGAAGGAAAGAATATGGTATGGTGCATGGCGGGGTCAATGATGAAGCAAGGATGGGTGGAAGGAGAACAGCCTGGGTGGGTGAAACAGAAACTGTATGTGTGCATATACTTTGAACGGATGGATGCCTGGAGCATGGTATTATCTGACTCTTAGATAGCATATGTGTATCTAGAGAGAGTAGATGGTCACTGGATGAACTAAGTGTTACCTTGAAGAGCATGTAACAACGCACCCGCACGTCCGTTCCAGTGTAGGGAAGGCAAGGAAAAGAAGTTGTAAATTTTTCCAAAAACTACCATGAATAGTAGCAGTAGTTTGTATTGCAACTGCAAGCACAGCATATATCCGGTTATTACGGTGGACACTCCGTACCTCTCTTAATACCTTTAGTTTAGTAGTAGTACGTCATTCATGTGTGGGTGTATCACTGTTCACTCAATAATAAGCAAAGCACCTAAAGTCATCCCATATGTCATCAAATACATCCCATGTGAAGTGATAGATAATCAAATTATTTAGCTTCTTCATTTTCCTTTTCTAGTACTCATTTGCACTGTAGGGTGAAAGCTAAATTAATTAAGCGGTAGGCCAGTAGCCCTTGTAACAGAGTATTCTCAGTGCCACCCGTAATAGAAAAGTAAGAGCTTCACCACCTGCATGTACTGGACCGGTACAGTAACGCAAGTCTGTCTCACTCATCATGGTGTGCGTCTGGTTTTCTCGGGTGCAAGTTCACTGCGCTGGCATTATGCCGGCTTGCATAAGATAACGTATCAATTTTCCTAAACAAGAGAGAAGAAGAAGAATAAGACTGGTGTACTGTCATAGTCGGTGAGGAGACGGAAGGTGATTCTTTTGTTGACGGGGAGCCAGTGGAGGTCTCTCAGATGTCCGGAGATGTGGCTGTTTCGTGGGATGTCGAGGATGAGTCTGGCTGAGGCGTTCTGGATCCGCTGGAGTCTCTTCTGGAGCTTGGCGGTGGTTCCGGCGTAGAGGGCGTTGCCGTAGTCCAGTCGGCTGGTGACGAGGGCCTGGGTGACAGTCTTCCTGGTCTCGGTGGGGATCCACCAGAAGATCTTCCGTAGCATGCGCAGGATGTTGAAGCATGACGAGGAGACGGCGTTGACTTGTCTGGTCATGTGAAGTGATAGTGGTAGCCCGGCTCCAGCGGTACGGAGCCGGGCTACCAAAGCCAACCGCCACCGCCAAGCAGCAAAGACACCAGCTGCCCCCCACAGGAGTTGCAAGGCACGCCAGCGCGGCTTAGGACTCAGAGTGTCCTACCTGGAGCAGGAGGTCCTTAGCTACAAGAACTTGGTGGAGGGCCTCCGCTTCGACCATGCCACCCTCTGCAAGGAGTATGATGCCCTGGCCGCTAAATTCAACAGCACCCTCCCGTAGTGTAGTGTCCCTTGCCCTTTTTTTAGAGACTTTTGGGGGGTGGGATTTGGGAGTTGGGTTCTTTTTGGGACTTTTGAAAGACAATCGTTGGGGTTAGGGAGGGTCTTGAGGGAGATTATTTTGTTAGGGCTACATAAATATACTTTTTTAAACTTTATCTGACCATACCTGTTTTTTACTGCTTTTGAGTCTGGTGGGTGGGGGTTTAACAGTAAGTTTGTTTTCCTGAAGAGTCCTAGGACTTTAGTAGTACTACCGTCAATCTCTCGTCTAGTCCTAATACTCCATTATACTACCTCCCACCAAACGCTTATCTTACCTGGAATTTGTGTTTGAAAGTAGGGCTAGGCCCAGGGCTGGCTCCACGGGAAATGGGGATTAAGGTTGGCAATCCTGGGCGGATGAAATGTCCTCATTGCGGTGGTACTAGTGGTGTGACACAGTGGCAGTTGCATGCCTATGGAAAAAAAGAAAATGAAACCTGGTTTGTCCTTACTGTAGCATTACAACGGTTACGGTACGATAGAGAATATAGCAGGTGACAGTACACTAGAACAGTGCCACAATGTAGCCTAACAAATGGTAAAGTATTGCAAGTATAACTAGTACTTGCGTTGAATTTATTTGACATTGGCTCCTACTACTACAAGAAATAGTACTGAAGCTGAGTAAGTCTAGAATATATCCTCGGATTCCTTCACCAGCCTGTTGCTATGACCTTATCCTTCCCAGCAAGTGTGTGGAATTATTGATGTCATTTAGTCACACATCAAGCAAAACCACACAGCCCGGGGGAAGAGGGTTAGGGTTTGGAAAATGGATGGGAATGGGGGTTTCTTTTTGGGTAGGTTTTGTTGAGAGAAGAAAAAAAAAGCACAGCATGGACAAACAATAAGTGAAGATAAAGAAATCTTTGGGTACAAAGCTAACCACAAATCTTTTAAGTGACATAAAGGAAGTGCATGCCCTACTGCATGCATTGTTACTGAAAAGTAAGTAGTACTAGAATGCGACAGTACACGGCTGCAGCGTTTTCACTAGCCTATCTCTGCACTCAGAGAAACACTTCTTACATTACATTAGGTTTAAAAATTAGCCGAAGTAAAACCTATAGAATGGCTGTAGGGATCAATTTAGAAGCAGAGAGAGATCCAAGAAATGCAGTCACACTCATAGAAGAAAACAATGGATACTGTATCTGTATGTTGTTGTTGGAGTTGTCCTGTTGAATTTGGTAAGTAAGTTGCATGCAGCAAACAATTCCTCTTATTAGCGGCACTCCTCCATTCCAGCTGACGCTTCATCCATCAATGTTGGTGACCACTGACAGAAGACACCCTGTCCACTGCCTGCCTGGCGGATGTTGAATTGCGGCTCGTTAATGTGAAGCCTGACTCCATCTTTTTCCCCCATTGCACAGACTGAAAACCCGGCCTGTAATTATTGAACGGAGAACAGTAAGTGCTATTACAATACCACTGATAAATAAATATATGGTATGTACGCTGTGTTGTCCAATTAGTCACACTTTGATTTTCGTAATAGACAGTACAATATTTTGGAAAGTGCGTAGTCTGTCTGAGTCACCTTTTGAAGGATAAATAAGTATGGCCAAATTAATTTAGCGGATCTTTCCCCTCAAGCTAGGTATACTGTAAACTGTGTTTTAGAACAAAATTAGACCATCCCAGGAATGCCCCAAGACCCGCCAACCCACCCGCAAAAAAGCACGACAACACCCCCAAACAGCCAAAAAGCAAAATCTCATACTTACAATATCTCTCGGCCTTCGGTCCAAACGCGCTGTGCAGCTAGGTCATCATAATCATAACTCCTGTTTTCCACCACGGATTTCCTGAAAAGCAAATGCAATCAAGATTAGACTGTCGCAGCAGTGCTCCGACAGAGACCCCGAAACACACCCAAAAACACCAGGAAGCCCCCCAAACAGGCCCCCGAAAACGCTACATTGAGCAAGATGTCAGAAATAGCAAAAAAGAATTCTGCATGGATTTTGTCCAAACCACTTCTATCCGGTATTAGACCTTCCCATGAATGCCCCAAGACCCGCCAACCCACCCGCACAAAAGCACGACAACGACAACACCCCCAAACAGCCAAAAAGCAAAATCTCATACTTACAATATCTCTCGGCCTTCGGTCCAAACGCGCTGTGCAGCTAGGTCATCATAATCATAACTCCTGTTTTCCACCACGGATTTCCTGAAAAGCAAATGCAATCAAGATTAGACTGTCGCAGCAGTGCTCCGACAGAGACCCCGAAACACACCCACAAACACCAGGAAGCCCCCCAAACAGGCCCCCGAAAACGCTACATTGAGCAAGATGTCAGAAATAGCAAAAAAAATTCTGCATGGATTTTGTCCAAACCACTTCTATCCGGTATTAGACCTTCCCAGGAATGCCCCAAGACCCGCCAACCCACCCGCACAAAAGCACGACAACGACAACACCCCCAAATAGCCAAAAAGCAAAATCTCATACTTACAATATCGCTCGGCCTTCGGTCCAAACGCGCTGTGCAGCTAGGTCATCATCATAACTCCTGTTTTCCACCACGGATTTCCTGAAAAGCTAATGCAATCCAGATTAGACTGTCACAGCAGTGCTCCAACAGAGACCCCGAAACCCACCCACAAACACCAGGAAGCCCCCCAAACAGGCCCCCGAAAACGCTACATTGAGCAAGATGTCAGAAATAGCAAAAAAATATTCTGCATGGATTTTGTCCAAACCACTTCTATCCGGTATTAGACCTTCCCAGGAATGCCCCAAGACCCGCCAACCCACCCGCACAAAAGCACGACAACGACAACACCAAAAAACAGCCAAAAAGCAAAATCTCATACTTACAATATCGCTCGGCCTTCGGTCCAAACGCGCTGTGCAGCTAGGTCATCATCATAACTCCTGTTTTCCACCACGGATTTCCTGAAAAGCAAATGCAATCAAGATTAGACTGTCGCAGCAGTGCTCCCAGACCCCAAAACTCACCCACAAACACCCGGAACCCCGCCAAAGAGCACCTCAAAGGCAAGCAAGTCAGCAAAAACGGCAAGAAATTTCCGCCTCATATTTGGTCCAAACCACTTTTATCCGTTATTAGAGCTTCACAGCAATGGCCCCAGAGCCCTCAACTCACCCGCAAAGAAGTAGAACACCCCCACAAGTGCTGAGTCTTTCTTCATTGGGCGTAATCCAGCCCTCTGCTTTGAGGGAAATAGGAGTCTGGAGGAGGAGGATAGAGGAGCATGTTCTTCTGAACTTGTGAACCTGAGGAATGTAGACTGCGGCACCTTCAAATCAATAAGCAAACAAGTGAAGACAGTTCTGCTGATGGGCTTGTTTTTGTGATTAGGTGATTAAAGTTTGAATTAAATTAACTGTGCAAAACAAAGAAAGACAGACACACAGGAATAAAAGTGAATAAGGACGAAAAAGAAAGTTATTGATTCATTGTCTCATTTTCAGGGCTCGGTGTCAGGGAATAAGAATAAGAGTTCGTCATCATACTCTGCGAATTCAGGCAGGATGCGGTCAGTGTCACCGAACAGAGAACACATTCCCTCATCTACGTTGCTGTACTCCTCGTCTTCATGCGGCGTGGTTTCTCGTACTTTGTAATCTGGTGATATGAGGTGCTGATTCATCTTTATCATTGTTAACCTCTCCACATTTTTGGGCGAGAGGTGACTCCGTTTGGGAGTTACAATGCCACCAGCAGCACTGAAAACACGTTCAGAAGGCACACTTGCGAGTGGGCAAGACAAGTAGTTTATAGCCAGGTTGGAGAGCTGTGGCCACAATTGTTTTTTCCCATGCCAATACTCCAATGGCTCATCATTAAGAAAGACCTCTGTTGAGTCATTCAGATAGTCCTGCACCATCGACTCAAGGTCCTCAACGGTTCCTCCCCTTTGCTTACTTTTTGCTGTGCCTGTGACCTTTTTTCGAGAACCATACCCAAGCCAAGATAGCCAATCCTCTTCAGCAGCCAATGTTACTCTTGTGTGTGGTGCAGATGATCCGGTTGCCGGTGTCTTTAACGGCTGAGAGGTCACTTGTGCCACAGCCACAGGTGCAGAAGTGGATTCTTTTGACTGGGGATGGTCTGCTGATGCTGATGCTGATGTACTGCCTTCTCCTTCAATATCCTGCCGTTCTTTTTCAAACCTCTTGATGACCTGGCTAGCCAAAGTTGGTACTTTTTAACATCTTCATCAGCAAAAGGAAAGAATGCTTGGCCTGCCAGCGCCTTTTTGTAGCGTGGATCCAGAATAGTAGCACAAATGTAATGCTGTTCTGAGTTGATCATTTTAAGACGTTCATCACCACGTAGGCGCTCTAATAATTTCTCCGACAAAACAAAAGGGTCTTTGTTTTTTTCATCCTTTTCTAACTCAGAAGACACCGCCTTCAGTTGGTGCTCCAGCATGCACAACAATGGGATAGCTTTTCCCAAATTACAGTCCTCCTTGCTGACTGCACGTGTGAAGACCTCAAAAGGACGAAGCATTTCTGTCATGCTTTTAACTATGTCCCATTGCGCCGCATCCATCCTCAGGTCCTTCTGAGCTGTACCCTGTTTTAAGAAATAGTGATCGAGTACCGTATACTGCTCATATAGACGCTCAAGCATGTAGAAGGTTGAGTTCCAACGTGTTGACACCTCCTGGATGAGTGCTTTCACTGGCATTCGACGTTGATGTAGCAGGCTCCTCAGATGCTTCCGGGCCTTAAAAGAATGGCTGAAATGGTTGCAAATTTTTCGGCAGGTGGCCATTACCTCGCACGCTGGACTGTCTTTATCACTCAAGAATTTTTGAACTACCAGGTTGATACAGTGCGCCAAACACGGCACTCTGAAATAGTCACCCAGCGCCATGGCCTTAACTACATTGGCGCCATTATCCGTGGAAACATAACCAATCTGGCGTTTTTTTGGGGACAGCCAGTGAAAGACCTTTTTGTTAAACTCGTCCAAAATGTTTTGTGCTGTGTGACGTTTCTCCAAGCCAAACATGGCTAGTGTTGCATGTTTCCGAGCAGCTTTAAAAACTTGGTCCGGGTCAACACCTGCGTTTAGCTTTGCTTTAACCCCTGAAAAAGAGACCCAGTGTGCAGTGATGCACATGTAATCAGCACCTGCGCCACTGGTCCACATGTCTGTTGTCAGATGTATAGTGTGAACAGCACTCTTCTGCAAAGCTGCCCCAATCACCTCCAGCACATGTTCATGTAGTGCTGGAACCGCAACTCGGGCAAAATAGAACCGGCTAGGAACCTTCCATTTAGGGCAGAGCGCTGCCACTAATTCTAGAAAACCTACCGCTTCTACAAAAGAAAAAGGGAGAAGGTCCAGAGCTAGCATTTTAGCCAGCTTAGTGTTATACAGACGCGTCAGTGGGTGGTTGCGTTCATATGGCGCGTCTGAACAAAACATGGTTCTAATGTTGCCCTGGACCAAGCATTTACTGGATGATAATGACTTCGTTGACCCAATTTTGCTCGCTGGTGAACTTTTTCGCATTGGTGTCTCACTCGCTCCAACACTCTTAGTGTGCCTCACATGGGGTGTGCTGCTGACAGGGGTACTGGGTGTAAGTGAAGTGTTTGACACGTCTTCTTCCTCCTCGTCATCATCAGATGAAACATCAACGTTTTCTTGACTTCCAATTAGGGCTTCCTTGATCTCCTTCAGGTGCGCAAACCATTGGACAGCGTGCTGTCTCCTAAGATGACCTCTCTGGCCTCCGGTACCATAGTTGGTACCAAACTTACCACGACTAACTGCAAGCTTACAAATGCTACAAATGGCGAACTTTTCCCTTTTTGGGCAAACAGTAAAGAAGTCCCAAACTGGGGACTTGAATTGTCTGTGGGGGCCGGAGGAGGCGGCGATACTGGTGGTGGTGGTCATGCTGCTAATGCCAGATGAAGTGGAGGATGTGGATTGCCGAACTTTAGTACGTTGTGCACTTTCACCGCCACTAATTAAGGTCGAGGTGGATGGAGGTCCCTTCTTGCGAGAAAGAAATATGGAAGCGGTACGAGTTGGTGTACTACTTAACTCAAATGATTGTGGTGTTTCCACTGCCTCCTCGTCAACAACATCATCATCATCACGCTCAGCAGCTCTTCGGGCTAGGGTCAAAATGTCTGTTTGCTGCATGCCCGCTGGGGCTGCAGTGACCTTTATGATGACTGGGTCGTCGTTGTCAGAGTCTTCATCAGCAGCAGTATCCGCCACTTCTTGTTGAGCCTCATCACACTCCATAACTCTGAGACTTTGGACGAGCTTCCTTTTACGCTTAACTACCTTTGTCAGGTCATGGTGTGCCTCACTCTCAGACGGCAGTGGTGCTGGTTCCCAATTTTGATCCGTATCATCAGAAGGAGGTGTGCTTGAAGAAGATGTAGACACCACCCTTGATCTCTTCCTTGCTAGGGGTGTGGAAGACAATGAATGATCATTAGGAGGAGTGGCTTCATCAAATGATACCTCGCCTTGATTGTCGATTTCCTGATGTGCCCCTACTTCTGGAGGAACAACTATTGTGGGCACTTGTGACCCTCCATGCACCTCTGCTTGCGCATCTCCTTGCGCTGCCTCTCCTTCCACATGTACTTGGGCTTGTACTTGCACATGTGGTTTTTGTTGCGGCTGTGGTTGTTCAACACTCGTCAGATGAGTTACAACAACCTGTGTTGATTGAGGGACATTGCTGCTACTTTCTTGCGATGAGCCAACATCACTGGTCGATGGTGATTGAACAACTAGACTAAGAGCCTCTGCAGCAGTGAAGGGCTTGGACTTAAGTTGGCGTGGTGGTGGTGGTGGCACTGAGCCCAATGGAGCGGGGGTGCTGCTCCCAGCTTGGTCCCCAGCAGATCCCGCTGCTGCTGCAGGCATACTTTTTTTTTTACTCCCAAAAAAAGGGGCGGCCGGCACACCAGTCTCCTTGGTAACTTGCTTCTTCTGCTCCTTACTGGCAACTTTCTTGCTAGAGGAGCTACGGGTAACTTTTTTTGGGGCCATCTTCTTCAGAGCAGGTCAGAACAGCAGGCAGCAGTTGCACGAGTTGCAGAGTTGTCTGTGTCCAGACGTGACGTCGCGTGACGTTATGCTGCACACGCACACCGCTGCAGGACTTCTTCCTGGCACTGGTGGTTCTCTTGAGTCTTGTGCACCTAAAAGCAATGGAAGACAGAGGAACATCAGTTCAGTTATACACCCCAAAAAATCGAAAAACACAGAAAAATCAGCACAATCCCATGCCATCCATGATGTTTACATTCAAGACACCCCACAGAAAGACTAGGCCCATGCAACACTCACTACCCCTGGGCATAAAGGTTGAAAGCTAAGCAAAATGGTTGCAGACCTAAGAACACTGCCTGCATTCAAAATGTCCGCCTGCCTCCCAGCACATGGCCAGGGCCTGCATGTTGCAGCACTCAAAATGGCCCCCACCCACATGGCCAGTCCCCATGAACACCCCAAAAAATGGAAAATCACACAAAAATCAGCACAATCCCAGCCCATCCATGGCCTCAATGATGTTTAAATTCAAGAAGACACCCCACAGAAAGACTAGGCCCATGCAACACTCACCAGTCACCACCCCTGAGCAAAGGGCCCCACCAGCAGCCCCATAAAACGACAAAAAACCACAAAACTCAGCACAATCCCAGCCCATCCATGGCCTCAATGGTGTTTAAATTCAAGAAGACACCCCACCGAAAGACTAGGCCCATGCACCACTCACTACCCCTGGGCATAATGGATGAAAAGTAGGCGAAATAAGTGCAGGCCTCAGACACTGCCTCTCTTCAAAATGGCCCCTTGCAGCCCAAGCACATGTTGCCTGTACCAGCACTCAAGATGGCCACCACCACCACCCACATGGCCAGTCCACATCAACAGTACACCCCAAAAAAACGAAAAACACCCAAAAATCACCACAATCCAATGCCATCCAGGATGTTTACATTAAAGAGAGTGAGACCCCACAGGCACACTCAGTCCATGCACTACTACCCCTGGGCAAAAGGCCACACCAGCAGCCCCAAAAAAACGACAAAAAACACAAAAATCAGCACAATCCCAGCCCATCCATGGCCTCAATGGTGTTTAAATTCAAGAAGACACCCCACCGAAAGACTAGGCCCATGCAACACTCACCACCCCTGAGCAAAGGGCCCCACCAGCAGCCCCAAAAAACGACAAAAAACCACAAAATTCAACACAATCCCTGCCCATCCACGGCCTCAATGGTGTTTAAATTCAAGAAGACACCCCACCGAAAGACTAGGCCCATGCACCACTCACTACCCCTGGGCATAATGGATGAAAAGTAGGCAAAATAAGTGCAGACCTCAGACACTGCCTCTCTTCAAAATGGCCCCTTGCACCCCAAGCACATGTTGCCTGTACCAGCACTCAAGATGGCCACCACCACCACCCACATGGCCAGTCCACATCAACAGTACACCCCAAAAAACCCGAAAAACACCCAAAAATCACCACAATCCAATGCCATCCAGGATGCTTACATTAAAGAGAGTGAGACCCCACAGGCACACTCAGTCCATGCACCACTACCCCTGGGCAAAAGGCCACACCAGCAGCCCCAAAAAAACGACAAAAAACACAAAAATCAGCACAATCCCAGCCCATCCATGGCCTCAATGGTGTTTAAATTCAAGAAGACACCCCACCGAAAGACTAGGCCCATGCACCACTCACTACCCCTGGGCATAATGGATGAAAAGTAGGCACAATAAGTGCAGGCCTCAGACACTGCCTCTCTTCAAAATGGCCCCTTGCACCCCAAGCACATGTTGCCTGTACCAGCACTCAAGATGGCCACCACCACCACCCACATGGCCAGTCCACATCAACAGTACACCCCAAAAAAACCGAAAAACACCCAAAAATCACCACAATCCAATGCCATCCAGGATGTTTACATTAAAGAGAGTGAGACCCCACAGGCACACTCAGTCCATGCACCACCACTACCCCTGGGCAAAAGGCCACACCAGCAGCCCCAAAAAATGACAAAAACCACAAACATCAGCACAATCCCAGCCCATCCATGGCCTCAATGATGTTTAAATTCAAGAAGACACCCCACAGAAAGACTAGGCCCATGCAACACTCACCACCCCTGGGCAAAGGGCCCCACCAGCAGCTCCAAAAAAACGACAAAAACCACAAAAATCAGCACAATCCCAGCCCATCCATGGCCTCAATGGTTTTTAAATTCAACAAAACATTTGCATCATGCACCCCTAACCAACCCTGGCCCTACAGGATACTGTGGCTGCCCACAATATATTTTATTTAATGTTCTGAAAAAGTTCCAAAATTGAAGTTGCAGCAACTGTAATGCCCCAAACAAACTTACTTGTGAAAGTTGATTTCTAATCCAAAAGTGATCCAAAGAAAGTTAAAAAGGCCTCAAATCCAAATATCCAGCAGCACCCACAAAAAGTAATCCTTCCAGGTCAAGGTCCAAATGAAAGTGACCAGCACATGAAGAAAGCACTGGGAGGAGCCTGCTGGACAGGAACAGGAAGTTGGAGACTGTGGGGCACTTCCTTACTCCCCCCCCAAAAAATGGACTCCTTGCAAAAACAAAGTGCATGCAAATGTCAACCTGAGGAGTGATTCTGATACAAATCATCATTTTCTGAAGGTTTATGCTGTTTGCTGGTGGATTTCTTGTGCAGAATTGCAAAATATCTATTTTGTGAGTGCGAGATTGTTCCTGGCCACCGCACCTACATGTTCGCAATTGCAAACTCTCGCGAGGCGTGCTGTGCAAGGTGGCAAGCCGCAATTACGTATTCGCGGGCGCCAAACTCCCGCAGGATCCCGCAGCAAGATCCAAAATGGCGCAGCGCTCGCAAAATATGATTGAGAAAAACAACTTGGCAAACGCTTAATGACGGAAAGTGAACGCCGTGCACCACGCCGCGCGCCGCAATATTGTATCACCAAGCAAAAAATCCGCCGCGAGCTAATTCACGGATTTTCGACAAATTCGCGGATTGCGAATTTGCCGAAAATCCGCAAAATCCGCGAGCGGAACGGATTTTACGCCCATGCATAAACACTACTCCTTTCTCACAAGTCAATGGATACCCAAGGGTTTCCTGGGGCTGTCATGAGGGTTCCCTTTACTGAATCGGTGAGCAAAACAATAGGAGACACGCAGATTGAAGGAACATTGTTATACACCACATAGGCATTGGCCAATCTTCTTGGAAGAGGCCTGATGAGTAAGCTGAATATCACCATCTCTTTTTTGGAATACGGGTCGATGGTATGTGTAGGAAGCTGGCTCTTTCTATAGTGCACTAAAATGAAGTACACTGTGCAGAGAGTCCAGTGCGAACCAGATTGGTAGACAGAGACAAAAATTGCTCTATTTGTGTTAGAGTGGGCGAGCAGTTAGGCTTATCAGAGGGTTGTGCTAAGCATTTTACTATGCTTACAGAGGCAATAAATAAGACACACACTCAAGAGTAAATCAGAGGCCATTTAGCAAAAATAATATTGATTTTTATATAATTTTGCAGACCAAGAACTTTGTCTACAGTAAGTACTTTTAAAGTTATCAATTTTTAGAGTTCTCCTAATAAATCATATAGAAAGTGTCGCTGACGGGTGATGTCCTGCAAAGAAATCTCTCCAACAGAAACAGAAATTGTGCTGCTTAATAACATATGTTATAATAACAACAGCTACACTTTTAATTTTGATTGGAAGCCCCTACACATAAATTCTGAAATGCACTAAAATATCAATGTTGGTTTTAAATCCTGCAGGGGCAATGTGCAGTATAAAATGCAACATTTGGTAAACGTTTTGCAAAACTCCTTTGAAAAGAATGGCCATATTCTTTATAATCGGTGTCCTTAAATGCCTATACTAACTTTAGCGGTATACTGGGCCTGGGTAGGGAAAGGAGCGACCTTGAATGGCCCACAAGAGATAAAGGAACAAGGCAGACAACGTGGTTACAATTTGTTTATTGTAGCACTGGAACAAGTAGGGCACAGTGTTTTCATTCTGCAATGTGTTTGGCTTTGGTAACATTTTATACGCAATATCAGAGTTTTGATGTTTGTGACAGACCCGGGCTTAATTTTGCAACAAAATATGTTTTCTCAAGCATTTTGCTGCCAAACTACACTGGTTTGAATAGGCAGGACAGAACAATGCACCTGGGGAGGAAACACACAAGATATATATTAAAGCAAATTCTACATCTGTGCATAGTGCACCCTGAGGAATGGATCATAGAGGTGGAAGAGGTGTGCCTCTACTTAGACATAAATAATATGTTGAGGTTTCACATTGCTGATCAATCTCTCATCCTACCCACAGAACATGCACCAGACCTCTATGGTATCCCTCGGGTGAGAATGCTCCATCCCCAAGGGACAAGAGCCACAACCCACTATTTCTGCTAGATTTCTTCTTACATTTGCCACCAGCTCTGTGTTTAGTGCCTGAGGGCACCCACTAAAGTATTGGAAATCTCTAAATGCAAGATATGATGAAATCTTGCATTCTCTGTCCTTTCATTGAAGTTAAGGTGTGTTTAATTACCCTCTTGTGTATTTTGAGATGTAATACTAGGCCTTTCATCCCTGTTCATTTATCCCCGGCACTTTCAGAAAGCCCACCATAGCCCTGGTCAGAAGTTGCAATGTACTATGTGGTGCAAATCTGCATCAGTTTTCTGCAGGTGGCAAAAATGTGCAGGGTGCTGTGGCAAAAGTGTGCAGGGTGCCGTGGCAAAAGTGTGCAGGTGGCTTTTTTTAAGGCTGGGTAGATGTAAGATAACGTTTACATTTTAATCAGACCCAGGCTTATAATTTAAGTAGGTAGGTAGGATTATGAACAAAGCATCGTTGAGTGTAAACTGTACTTAATAGAACAAGGGAAGAGGGGGTATATGGGGCAGAGGAGGGAGGTACGGGAGGGGTGGGATGGGTTGTGCTGAGCCGCATGTAACAGGTAGATAGTAAAAAACAGCTTGTTTTGATGCATGGCCTGTATTGTACTACTTACAGGGATCCAACTTCAAAATCCTCTTTTAGGAGGTGATAAGGTGATGAGTAAGGTGTATGTTTAACTTCGGGGGCCTGGGTCTTAGGTTTGGTCTATGTGGGTGAGTTGGCGAGGCTGAAGGTTATGATGGCCTTATTTTTTTCAGATATTGGTCCACTTAATTCCATAGTGTGTGTGGGGCTTAGGGATTAAAGTTGTTGTTGAGCAGTGAGTTATCTGCACTTCTTGCGAAGCAGACCCACACCCACCATGTATGGCGAGGTAGATTTAGAAATGATTTTCACTCACATAGAATATTCTTGATTACTATCGTTAATAGTAGGTCTAAAAGACTCAGGTTTTTGGAGTTCAGTTTCGGAGTAGGAATAAGAGACCATGGACCTACGTTCGCTGCGTGGAGGTTAAGGGGGATCTCTATACCAAAGATATCTTTTATTATGTTTTGGATTTCTTCCCAGAATGTACTCAACTTTTTAAAGTGAAATACCATATGAATGAGAGAGCATGACACTTCATGACATCTTCAGTATTGGTCGAAGTCTAGAAGGCCCATCTTAAAGAGTGTTTCAGGTGTCCTGTGTGCCTTATGTGGTGTCCAGAATTTGCACTGTGAGAGAATGGGAGATATTTTGCTTCTTCAGGAGTCTTCAGATACAGCAATGGGCAAGTTGCTTTAGGAAAGCTTCTCCATTTATTTTATATCTCTGATGTTAACATAATATTAGCTTTGCTGGAGTTTAATATTCTGTAGCTTTTAGCTGCTGTGTGGGTTAGACTAGGCAACTTTTTAAGGTGGTTGATGAGCTCTGTTTTGTGTTTTCTATTGCATTTATTTATAGCTACCTTGAGTTTTAAGAAGTTATAAAAGTCAATATTGTTTAGGTTATGGGTGGCCTGTAGCTCAGCAAACGTTTTGGGCTTATTTGAGTTACCGAATTCTTTGATATATAGTATGTTCTTATCTGCCCAATTCATCTATATTGGTGACTTCCCTTCTATCTTGATTTTTGTGTTGTCCCAAAGGGTGGCATATTCTGATTGTTGGTTTTTGTTTTAAGAGTTTTTATTTATGATTTTGAGGGCTGAGATGGTGTCCTTGATGATGGGTTGGTATTATGTAAATTAAGGGTTTTCATTGTTAGTATCGAGATCAGGGAGAACGGTTTTGTGAGGTGTTCTTCGATGTGTAACCATAATGTTTACCGTCAGCATGGAGGCAAGACCACCATGGATGTTGAGACTGTCTTTGAATTAGCTCATTGTAAAATTGTTGAGGGAGATTTTGCCTGCTTTACCCTGCTACAGGAAATCAGATATCAAAATTCTATGTGTTTGTAAAAGTTAATTGACAGTTGACGAGGTAGCATGGAGGTGATAACGTTAATTTGCTGGGTTATCATCATCTTGATATATTCTACTCGTCCCCACCACATCATGAATTTAGGCATCCATGTAGCACGTAGTTCTTTAATTTTTGGGAAGAGGTTATCTTCCTCTTGTTTTCTTGTGTCTTCCAGTTTGTTCCTAAATTGTATCCCAAGGTATATGATTTGGGATGATTGCCAGCATAGTTTTGTACTGTTTAATATTGAGGGACCATATAGATTGTTTAGTGGGAAAACTCCAGTTTTGTCTAGGTTTAGAAAGTACCCTGATGTTAACACTTATACTTTCATTTCATCCACAATTGTGGGGATGGCAACCTTTGCTTCTTGTGAGACTATCAGTACGCCGTCTGCATATGCAGTGACTTTATATGTGTTGTTACCAAAAAGTATTCAACTGATGTTTGAATTTGACCTGACTGCTGGAAGGAGGGGTTCGATAACCAGCAGGAACAATAAAGGGGATAGTGGGAAACCTTGTTTCGTCCCTTGTAAAAAATGTATTTTGTCTGAGAAATATCCATTGACTTGAATTCAAGGTGAGGGTTGTGTGCAAAGGGCAAAGACCAAACAATTACATTTCTCGCCTAGATTTAGTTTGGACATAACTGAGTGTAAGAAGTACTAGGAGACCTTATCAAAGGCCTTCTCTGCATCTAATGTCACGGCAATCGGAGGGGACAATCGTGTTTTTTCCTTTTTAAATGATGTGACAAATAAGTCTAACATTGCCAGGCGCAAGCCTGCCATCGACAAAGCCCATTTGTGCTCTGTCTATAAGTAGGGAGAGGACTTTTTCCGGTCTTAGTGCTAACATTTTTGCTTACATTTTACAGTCAACATGTATCAGCGAGATGAGCTTATAATGTTTCACTTTGAGAGGGTCCTGCGGGTCTTTATGAATCACAGATATCATGGCTTCCAAAGCCATGCCTAAAATCTTCCCAGTGGTTGAACAGGGATTCAATATGGGGTATTAAGTTCTCTTTGAAGTTTTTATAAAAAACTGACTGCAAAGCCATCAGGCCCTGGAGCTTTCCCAGGTCTGAGAGAATAGATTGCCTATTTAATTCCTATAGTGGAAGTGTGCTGAGTGAGTATTATGTTATTGGAGTCATAAAGGGTTGGTAGTTGTAGTTTGTCTAGGTATCTTTGGCATTTGCTAAGTGATGATTTCAAAACCGTGTTGTATAGCTCATTATAGTATTCTTGAAAGGTGTTAACAATTTTTCTAGGGTGAAAGACTGTAGCTCTGGAGTTGAGGAGTACTAAGCCTGGATACACCTATTACTATGCGCCTCATCTTAAATTTGCTAGGTTACATTATTTTTTGGTTTCACCATCTCTTTTGGAAGCGAGGACAGAAATATTCCCTGGGGTAATGTCAGATCACAATCCCTTGGTCTATGAATTTCCACTGTCAGGTGTAAGGAGTGGACAGAATAAATGGACTTTTGAGAGAGCACTACTCTCTGACCAGAATTATGTGAGCTATATGAAAGGCTGGATTAACAAGTTTTTTAGTCATAATAAGGATAGTGCACCCTCAGGAATGATTTGGGATGTATTTAAAGCTTCAGTGAGAGGGGAGACACTGCAACATAGTCTGATTAAACAAAGAAAAAATACAGAACAAATTAAAAGCTTTTATCAGAAATTAGCTCTTTTGGAGACTAAACTAATTGAGGTGGGTAATGATGGCGGGGATATCTCTATTACTACAGACTTAATTATGGTGACTAAAGATGCTTTGAATGATTTTTATATGGAAAAAATGGCTGGCAAGTGTCTCGCTAAAAAACAACAATGTTACGAATACAGCGAGACAGTTGGTCGACTATTAGCTGTTAGGGAGAGACAACAGACAGCGCTAGGACATATGAAGCAAATTAGGAATCTTCAGGGAGATATAGTTATGGATACTACAGATATTATGGAAGCTTTTAAAGAGTGCTATGAGATATTATATACAGCTGCAGCCATACCTGAAGAAAATGATTTGACGTATGAGCATGATTATTTACCTAAAGCAAAATTATCACAGGAGGAGGCTCTTTTCTTGGATACTGAAATCTCTCAGGAGGAGCTCTATTTGGCTCTGCAAGCTCTTCCATCTGGCAAGGCCACTGGTACGGACGGCATACCATTAGAATTTTTTTAAATGTTTATTAATGAGGTTGACCTTGAGATTTTGGGGTTATTTAAGAAGGTCAGAAATGGGGCCGTATCACCGGCATCATGGGAGACTGCCAATATTATTATTTTTGTAAAGAAAGGGAAGGATTCTATGAATTTGGGCTGCTATACACCTATTACACTGCTAAACAGTGACACTAAATTATACTCGAAGATATTTGCATTTTGACTTAATAAGGTTATGCCACAACTAGTGACAGTTTGGCAACATGGCTTTATTCAGGGGAGGGGGACGGATGGTCATATCAGGCTGCTTATCTCGTTATTTGATGCGGCAGATGTCTTAGGGAAACATATAGCTGCAGCCTTTTTAGATGCCGAGAACGCTTTCGATCGCGTATCATGGAAGTATATATAACAGTGTTTGGAAGCTAACGGGTTAGGTTCAGGTTTTTGTCAGAGCTATTCAGGTATTATATGCTAAACCTACAGCTCGCTTACAAATCATGGGAGGGGAGTCAGAGGTGTTCTCTATAAGAAGAGGAACTAGGCAGGAGTGTCCATCTTCTCCCCTGTTGTTCACATTATATATAGACCCTTTTCTGCCACGCCTTGAGGCTTCTCCAAATATTTTACCAATTAGGCTGCATGGCTGGGAGATAAAAATGATGGCATATGCTGACGATGTAGCGATAATTATATCTTAGCCGTATAGAGCGATGGCCGAAGTCGAAATATTGGCTGAACAATTTGGCTCACTCTCAGGTTATTTGCTGAATAGTGCTAAAACCCAGATATTAGCAAATAGATATGCCACTGTGCTTCATAGTAGGTTGGTTGCTGAGGCCACATATTTAGGTTTACGTGTGAGACCTAAGGTTAAAGATAATTTAGCTATAAATCTCACCCCTATAATCGGTAAAATTAAGATTGATATGTGTCGCTGGGATAATATAAAACTTTTTATAATTGGCAGAAGCAATCTGATTAAAATGACGATTCTGCCTAAACTATTATATATTTTTCGCGCAATTCCACTTGAAATACATAACGATTGGTTTAGGCCAGGCGAGCGGGAGGTACCTAGGTTTATATAGTCATACAAGCGGACACTTAGATCAAATGTATTCTTATCCCTTTCTAGGGAAAGGGGGGCCTTGGATTACCTAATTTTAAACTCTACTATTTAGCAGCATTTCTACAATCCTACTGCCCTCTGTTTGGTATAAAGAAAAAGGAAGTAATTGATTCTACTTATGTTCCATCAATTTTTGGGTATTTAATTGGCTCACGGGCCAATGGCTGTTTACTAAAAATATACAAACCTAATTATTATAAAAAGGCGCGGCGTGGCCGAAGCGGCTAGCATGGCGGACGTGGCTTGAGCGAGCTCCGTCCCGCCGTATTAATATCCTTCACTTTTCTCCTGCATCGCCCTAACCTGCGGATTCCAAGCACCAGCCCTCCTTGGCCGATGTCTGGAGGTGAGCTCCGGTAGCACTTTGGGCGACCATCGAGCGACAGTGCCGGCGAGACGCGGCCCGGAGCGGTGGGGCCTTCTTCGCGCGCTGGAGCCGGACCCTCGAGTTCAGCGGGGTCCGGCCGGAAGTGCGACGGCGCTGGGGGCCGCCTTGAATCCGAGACCGGTCATCGGAACCAAGCCTGAGGCGGATGCACCCTGGGGCGCGGAGTCTCCCCGGCCCGGCGCTTCATCCTCTGCAGTGGAGGAATCCATCCGGTGACGATTCGGCGGGTGTGTGCTGCGGCAGGGCGGACCCTGTTGCGGTGCGCTCTGCGCCATTTGCTGGAGCCGAGCCCTTGAGTCCTGTGGGAGCCCGACTGGAGGCGCGGCTGATCCTGGCTCGGGACACTGAGGACGGCCGGGGGCCCTGGGACCGGCCTGCCTGCTGGATCGCCGGGACAACGAGGTGAGCGGCTGCTGCGACTTGGGTGGTTGTGCGGAGGGGGGGGACCTCCCTTGACGACGGAGGGCACTCACTCGGCGGTCAGTTCGGACCGTGAGGGGGCCCGGACCCCTGGGGCCTGCTGGGCTCAGATCGTCAGTCCCCCCCCCCCCCCCCCCTCTGTCAGTGGCGCAGCTCAGCTTCCTTCCATTGCCGGTCACTCAGCGTCTGCTTGCGACACGGACCACCGGACAGTGAGCCCGAGGGGCTCGTGTGCTTTACCCCTGGCGCCCAGATCTCCTTGCTGCTGTGCTACACTAAGACTGTTGTCCATCTACGCCACGGCCCAGAGGGTGTGCGAGTGAGTGGGCTTGGTCGACCCCGTTGAGGAGGGCCCACTGTTGTGACTTGTTTCACCCGGAGAGTCTTGCCGCCGCTGCGCACGGTGCCCCCGCCGCTGTGCCTGGTGGCCCGGTGAGGAGCTACGCGCCTGGAAGCTGCACCGCCTCCCGGAGGCTCTGCATCGTGGGTGGGCAGATACATACAGCTGTTGGGACACTGTGCCACGGGTTGTTCCTCACGATGACGCGGGGCGGCAATAGCGGTAGCGCCCCGAAGCAAGGACCCATTGACAAATTCACGGGGCCGAGTGGTGGGGCCGGAGCGTCTGGTGGCCCCCCGGGACCGGCGACTGCCCCAGACAACGCGGCTATCTTGGCGGCCATCACACAGTCAAGAGATGCACTGGACGCAAAAATAGGGGCAGTTGGGGCTGATGTCACGCTGCTCCGGCAAGATTTGCGCAACGCAGTGGCTCGCATAACCGAAACTGAAGCCAGAATCACAGATGTGGAGGACGATGTGGTGGTCCTTAAAAGGAAAGTGGCGGCTATGGAGGGGATACAGAAGGGACTGGCGCGCCGGGTCGAGGATGCTGAAGGTCGGGCGCGAAGGAACAATCTGCGCTTTGTGGGCTTTCCGGAGGACTGCGAGAAGGGCAATATGGAGGCCTTCCTCGCACAGTGGCTGGAGGGATGGCTTCCCCCGGACTCTGTGTCGAGGTGTTTCGTCATTGAGCGGGCTCATCGTGCTCTTCTTCCGAAGCCTCCGACTGGAGCTCGCCCCCGTCCGGTCATTGCCAAACTCCTAAACTATCATGACCGCGACGTCATATTGAGGCAGGCGAGGGACAAGGAGCCGGTAATGTACGACAACCACAAAATATTGATCTTCCCCGATTATACTAAATTGGTGCAGCAACAGCGCCAATCATTCACTGCGGCGAAGGCTCGGCTGAGAGAACTGAAAATTCAATATGCTTTGCTTTACCCAGCCCGCCTGCGAGTGGTGTTTCAGTCTAAGACGCTGTTCTTCAACACCCCGGAGGAGGTATTTGAATGGACTGATGAGACGGTGAGGGTCAAGGTTCATACCCCTCCGAGAAGAGACTCTGACTCCTCCTCTGCGACCAGACCCCCGAGGACCCCCAGGAGATCACGCAGTAGGAGCAATTGGCGGGCACGCTCACAGAGAAACCGCCAGCCTAAAGATGGGGTGTCTGGGGGCGACACTGCAGACGAGGCTCCGGCACCGGGGCCCTGAACGTGCATGCTGCCCTAGATCTGCTGAGTGTCTCTCTGGACGGCTGCACCGCCCTCTGGATCCTGCCGACCGTACAGCTTGATAGAGGGAACTGGCGACACACATCGTAACTCATGCCGCCACTATGAGAATGTGACGCAGGTTAGGGAATGCTCGTGAGTGGGCGGGCATCACCCTGAACGGCAGAGTAGCTAGTTGGGTTACGGGTTAGTTGGGAGTGGGTGGACAGTTGGTTGGGATCCATTGGCATAGTGGGACGTTGGCCTCCCGTTGGGGGTTAGTGTTTAGCTATACCGCGACAGGTACTTCAATGTTACTGAGGTATGGGGTGGGGGGGTGGGGAGATAGTTGTGGGCTGCATAGAAGTTGGGGGAGGGAGGGGGGAGTTAGTGGGGGTTTGTGGGTTTGCGGGGCAGATGGGTGGGTGCTCCGAGGGGGGGTGGGGAGGGGAGAAGCGTTCAACTGCACAGTGCTTTCCTGGACCTTGTCATTACGAGATGGATGTGTTTCGGGCCCTTGCCGTATGAATTACCTGTCTTCACATCCCTAGATGGCGGATGAAACTCCCGAAACGAGCTTGCAGAGGGCATTACTGCGTGTTGTGAGCTGGAATGTGCGGGGGATGTTAGATAGGGTCAAAAGAGGGGCAGTCCTACGCCAAGGGAAGAGGGACAAGGCCGATGTCTTGCTTTTACAGGAGACCCACCTCTTGGGCTCCAAGACCCTTAGCCTTCAGAGGTATGGTTACAATCAAGTGTTCCATGCAGGATTTGTGAGAGGTTCCCGGGGGGTGGCTATACTGGTGCACCGCAGGCTGTCCTACACCCATGAAACTCAATGGGCTGACCCACAGGGTAGATATGTATTTATCCAGGGCAAGATAGGGACGGAACAGGTCGTCTTTGGGAGTGTGTATGCTCCGCCCCCGCTGCAAAGTGCTCTGATTGAAAAGTTGTTCGGAGTGTGGGCTGAAATCCCAAATGTTATGGCAGTTGTTGGCGGGGACTGGAATGATGTGATGAATGCTCGAGTAGACCGCTACAGGTTGGGGGGAGAGGTGGTTTCGGACACACCTACTAAGCTAGATGGTATGGTGAGAGGCATGGGGTGGGCTGATACGTGGCGCCATCAGCATGCTCAACACTGTGAATACACCTACGTCTCACCAGTGCACAAGTCCTTTTCTAGACTTGATTACGTGTTCGTTCCCCTGGCCTGGGTCGGGAGGGTCGATAACACACAAATTTTACCACGGGGCCTATCAGACCATTCGCCTGTTATGCTAGACCTCTCCCTGGACAGGCGGCGGCAGCCCTTCAGGTGGCGTCTCTCCACATGGCACCTGCAGCGAGAACCCTATCGATCTCATATGAGAGAGGCAATTGCGCATTACTGGAGTGATAATGACCACCCTGATGTTGATGCCGTGACCCTCTGGGAGGCCTTGAAGCCCACGCTACGTGGCGTGGACATTGCCTGGTGTGCGGCTGACCGCAGGCAGCGTAGGGAGGACTTGGTTCAGGCGGCCGAGCGTGTTAGGGACCAAGAACGTAGATGCGGTGCAGACGGGAGTGAAGAAGACGTGAGACGCCTTCTATTGCTGCAACAGTCCTATGCCTCCTTGCAGTTAGACGAGGCTCGCCAGTTGTGGTTGGCGACTCAGAGTCGGATATATCAGTGGGGTGACAAATCCAGCTCGATGCTCTATAGACTATGCCAAAGCACTTTTCACGCGCAGTCTCTGCCTTGTCTGCGAGATGAGTCGGGTGGGTCCATCACTACCCCATCGGCCCTGGCGGCCGCATTTGCGCGGTATTACGAGACCCAGTACGCCCCTCGGGAACTTCTTTCGCCAAGCGACGTGGATAAGTTCCTGGCTGATCTCCCGCCACGATCGCTCTCGGACGAGGAGCGAGATGCCCTGGACCTCCCCCTATCGGCGGAGGAACTGGGTACGGCCCTCGGGGAACTGAACACGGGCAAGGCCCCCGGGCCCAACGGTTTTCCCTGTGAATTCTTTAAGACCTTTCACCTCCAACTGGGCTCCTACTATGGTAGAGCGTTGGAAGAAGCCAGGGATTGTGGCCGACTCCCGAGGGACTGGCGGCATGCTGAAATAGTGGTCTTCTGCAAACCAGGGAGGCCTCCGGACCGACCTGAGTCCTACCGACCGATATCGCTACTCAACACTGAAGCCAAAATTCTTGCAAAGGCGTTAGCCAATCGCCTTCTCCCATACATTACGGCGCTCGTGCACCCGGATCAGGCCGGATTTATGCCCCACAGGGCGACGCGCCACAATATCCGGCGTGCGCAGGTGGTGCTGGAGGCAGTCCGGACAGCGGGGATACCAGCGGCCCTTTTACTGGCCGACATTGACAGGGCCTTTGACTCCGTGAGCTGGGTCTACCTCCGGGCCCTTTTGTCCCGATTGAATCTAGGGCCCCGCTTCCTATCCTATATTCATTTGTTGTATACTGATCTCACGGCGTCGGTGAGAGTGGCTGGGGCAACGTCGGCTCCATTTCCCATCGGTAGAGGCACCAGACAGGGTTGCCCCCTTTCACCGTATCTCTTTGCCCTAGCCATGGAGCCCATGGCGGCGTGGGTCCGAATCGATGCACAGATGCGGGACATTGAGTGGACTGGGGGACCCTGCGACAGACTTGCACTGTACGCCGATGATGTCCTCTTCTTCCTCACGGACCTGAACAGATCTGGACCACGAGTCCTCGACATCATGCGTGTCTTCGGGGAGGTGTCGGGCCTTCACCTGAACGTACGCAAATCACAGCTGTGGGTGCTTGGGGAGCGCCGAGACCTGGGGCCCTGGGCCGGGGCACTGCAGGAAGCGAGAGGCGGACTTAAGTACCTGGGGATATTCCTAACAGACATTCCAGGAGTCTCCTGGGCGCGTAACATCGTGCCGGTGTGGGAGCGTATCCGATCTGACATGACTACGTGGTCCCGCATGCCCTTGAACATCTATGGCCGGTCGGCCATCTTTAAAATGGTGGCCCTTCCGCGCCTCTTATATCAGCTACAAAATCATCCGTACCCTATACCACCGCGGTGGTTCAGACTGGTGAACTCGACACTTGGTACTTTCCTCTGGGCGGGGGGGGCGGCGAGAGTGGCGCTCCGCACATGCTTTTTGTCCACGTATTGTGGTGGACTGGCGACTTCGGACGTCTTGTCCTACTACCAAGCTTCCCACCTCTTGGTGCTTAACGAATGGTGGTATGGGGAGCGGAGTGACCCTACCTACGCCCTGGAGCGCTTCCTGATGGACCCCGACACGCTGCACACTATCCTGTATTCAGCGGTTCAAAGGAGGAGGCTCCCGGCGGTCACACAAACCGTATTCCGCATATGGCGCGGTGCGCTCCGTAGAATGGGGTGGTGGAACAGATTGACGAGGGAGACCCCGTTGTGGCAGAACGGGCAGCTGCCGGAGTTGATGTCCCTGCAGGGTTTCCGAGGCTGGGATGCGATCGGTATCTCGGCCGTGGGTCATGTGGTCCGGGGTACGACTCTTAAATCGTTCCAGGACCTGCGCGAGGAATACGACATGCCTCAGACCCAATTTTTTAAATATCTGCAGCTTCGTCACGCCCTCGCCCCTGCCCTGCGAGGTCTGGACTCGTTGCCCGAGTTCAGCCCCCTGGAGGCGAAGGTCTTCATGGGAGAATTGGAGTCCAAGAAAATCTCGTCCATATACCAAACGTTGGTTACGCATTGCTCGACACCCCTGGACTCTCTGCGGACCAAGTGGGAACGTGATCTAGGAGCATTTGAAGAGGAAGACTGGAGGGAGGCCCTCGAAGCTCCCAGGGGAGCGGCCATAGCGGTCCGGCTACGATTTATACAGTTTAAATACCTACATAGAGCATACTACACTAGGGAACGGCTATGGAAGGCGGGCTTGATTGCATCTCCCGTCTGTTTGAGGTGTAGTAAGGAGACTGGAACGTTCCTGCATACTGTCTGGGCATGTGAGGGCCTGCGGAAGTTTTGGACGGGTGTCTGGAATTGTTTGTCTGAGGTACTGGGCTGGGACCTTCCTCGCACACCAAAGTTAGGCCTCCTTCATGTCCTGGAACAGGTGGGAGGAAATGTTTATAAGCGCCACTTGCTGCTGTTGGGTCTTGTGGTGGCCAAGAGGGATGTGGCCCGTGCCTGGAAGGACCCCAAAGCTCCCCTGTTGGGTGTGTGGAAGAAGGGGCTGGACTATTCAATGGGCCTGGAACGCCCGATATTTGAGGCCCGGGGTTGCCCCAGGAAACATTATAAAATTTGGAAACGGTGGGCTGAGTACAGGGGGCTCTGGCTGGAGCCGCCAGCATGTGATGGACCTGGGGAAGGACATTTGGACAATGTGCCCGAGTGAGGAGGGTTCCACACTTCATCTACTATATTAGATTCTATGTATGGTCTAATTTGACGCTGTGCAGGGGGTGGGGTGGGGGGGACTTCGGGTGGGAACCTAGGGGGGTGCTGGGGGGAGGGCGTTGGGGTTGGTGTTTGTGTTTATATAGCTGCTTGAATTGTCCCATAATGTGATTTTTGCCTTCATGCTCGCAGCCTCCCCGAACTCGGGACGCTGTATGTTTTCTGTGACTCTTCAACAGCACAATAAAATTTGTTCTGAAAAAAAAAAAAGGCGCATTTTAAGACTTTAATAGCAGCATTTCGAAACTGGTCGGGAATCAGGAAAAAACTAGGGCTTGGCAGATAGAGTAGATATACACCATTGATTGAAAATGATCAGATACCTGAGGCACTGTCAGATCTGCACTTGCAAAGGTGGGAGAAAGCAGGAATTTATAGGATAGGCGATTATTGACAGGGGAGCATATTGCTTCTTTTGAAGAAGCATGGGCCAAATTTAATATTGATCGGCAAGCTTTTTTTAAAGTTTTTACTTCTTAAAAAAGATGGTGGGGCAGCTGGGTTTTCAGTTTCACCATTGATGGGAGCTCTAATCCGTATTTCCAGGTTTTCAATCTCTTCTTTGTATAGTATATTGTTGGAGGGTATAACGGATGATCTTGAAAAGCATGCATTGAAATGGCCGGTCAGGGTGAATGCCACCGATTCATGCTTTTTGAAGTCCATAGAAATGGGTAATCTGGTACTATGCACTGCTAATCCGGGGGCACAGCATTTTAAGACTCTTTTTGCCATTGCTTCAGGTGTAAGTTATATGAGGTGGATGCAACCCTTATTTTTTCGACATGTCCCAGTCTAGATTTACTAAGAAGAGAAATCTCCAGCTTTTTGCAAATTGTTTTAAAAAAAGAAGTTCTGCTTTCTCCTCAGCTTATGCTACTTGGGATAACGGCACAAGATAGCCCTAAAAGTGAGTTTTTATTTATAGCTATGTCAGTGCTTAGACTATGGGTCGCATCAGCATGGTTAGATTCTCCCCCCCCCAACCTTTTTGCAATGGAAAGCCCAGCTACTTCCTATATTTAATCTGGAAAAAGCACCCTACGTACAAAAAGGTAGAAAGGGTAGAGCAAAAGGATTGAAGAACTGGAATCCATTAAAAGATTTGGTTAATGGAGTAACTCAGGAGAGGTAATAGGCCTATTATGGCGTTTTCTATGTATTTAACAATATGTGTTTTTTTTTTTTAATAAATGCTCCCTGTCATTCGTTATATGTTAGCTGCTAGCTTTTTATTATATGATTATAACCTTGGTAAGATAAGGAAACCGATGTTATGTGAAATTAAGCTGTTCTTTGCTTTTACTGCTTCTGCTTTTTTTCTGTTATGGTGGAATGTCTTTATGAAATAAAAATATATTTGAAAAGAAAGACTGTAGCTCTGGATTTATTCCTGATGTCGGTAATGAGGCTATTGTAGTTTTATTTATTTTTTAAGTTGGCTAATGTTGTACCAGCTTTATTAGAGTCTTTCAATATCTTTATCATATTATTTTGGACCGAAGTATGTGCTCAGCTGCTGATGATTTTATGATGATTTAAGATATAATGTAAATGACTACCCATCTAATTATGGCTTTCGTAGCGTCCCATAAGATTTCAACATAGATTTGGATAGCATTATTTTCTTGGACGAAATTGATGAAGGAGGTGTTCATTTTGTCTTTTAATATTTGGTCTTGGAGCACCTCCTTGTTCATTCTCCATTGCTTTTCCGTGGTCATATTTTAGAACGTTCGTAGTGTGAGGGTGACGTAGGTGTGGTCTTACTGGTTTGATGGTGGGATTTATAGCCTTCGGTGTGAGAATATTGTTTTTGAGTATGGAGACAATGCTGGAAAGCATGTTATGAGGGTGAGAGCAGAAAGTGAACTTGTTTCCTGTGGGGTTGTACAGACGCCATGTTTCATTAAAGCAAAGTTTTTTACGTATGTTTCTCAATTGTTTGTGTGATTTGTTGGGTCTGTAGTTATAGTAGGAGATTCTGTTTAACAGGGGGCGTGGCTTGAGCCTGGACAAGATGGGCACATAACCCTGCTGCTCCACTGCAACAGAGAGAGAGCCAGTGTGCAATATGACCATGGCCCATTTGCTGCTCCTCTCCAAAAACTACAGAGTGCTGCAGCTGAGGAGTCAGATCTTTCATTCTAACTTGACAACGCTGTCCCAAATACAGATTGCGGGCCTCTGCAAAGTTCTCCCCCGCCGTAGCCACCGTAGGTTCTCCTTAGCACTCCAGCGGTAAACATAATAGCGATCGTCTCTCCACAACGTACCAGCAGTGGGAGTAGGCACGCTGAAATCTTTTGTGTCACATATCAGACTGATGCATCTTCCCAGCGTGGTTAGATAAGTCGCCTTCTATTATATGTCGTTAATCAAAATGGCGAACCCCTGACGCAGCGGCCTCTCCTGACAGCCCTTACCAGCAGTTGGAAACCTGACTTACTGCACATCGAATCATCACCCACTTGCTGCATTGACCACTTGCTGCATGATAGTCTATTTGGTACTATCCGGTCCTGCCTGATACTACATAATGTATGCTGGCTCCCATATAGGTGAACTATATGGAGGCACACATCAGAGCGCATACCAGAGCCATGTCAGTGTGTCACGTCCTTCTGCCTGATACTGCCTGTTACTGTATGCTGGTCCATAATTAAAATAATTGAAATACTGATACCGAAGACACTAAGGACAAAGACCTGTGGAGGCGGTGAAGCCTATACTGCCAGATACCTACTATCTGCTTCTTCAGATATCCACAGCCTGTTCCTTCAGGATTCTATCCAACTGACTGATGGATTTCTCAAACATATACAGTACTTCTACTCCATTTACTGACTTACACATAAATATGCCTTGCATCCAACATATTTTGGCCTCTTGCAGCACTTAAACTTCTCTCGGCAGATCACGAGCATGTTCCAGATCATGACTAATCGCGATCCTCTAAAATTTCAAACTATGTAGGGTATGCTAATTCGATTCGCCCATCTTGAAGAGCTTTGAGTCATTGTGGACTCACAACTCTACTCTCTCGAATTTCGGACCTATCAAGCTACCCACGTTTCCATAGTTGTTGTCCAATACCATCAAAAAACCCTTTTGCAGACATTTCTGCAGAGACTTGCTGAGATAATGGCTGGCTCAAAACACAAAGGGAGAGACTCTAAAGACAATAAGGAACAGAAAGTGGGCCAAAAAAGGACAAAGTCGGAACTGCCAATTCCCGACTCACTGATTAAGATTAGATCTGACTCAAGTACAAGTATGGATCTGATACTAGAGAAGTTAAACTCTCTCCATGGCCTTACCAGGTCAACAAACATTGATGTCCTACAACTAGCTAGACATGCAAGGCCTCAGAAAAGAGCTCCAGAATATAACCTCCAGAATAGACAAGGCAGAATCCAGAGTTGGCAGAGTGGAGGATCAAACTTCTTCAATCCAAAAGAAATCCACAAACACTGTCAAAAAATGGTGTTCCTTGAGAACGAGATTACAGACCTCGAGGACAAGAACTGCAGAAGATATCGCTGAGAAGGAATATTACTCCTGTGTGTCCTTTCTGGAAACCTGAATCCCTCAAGTTCAAAAGTTAGACTTCAAAAGGGACTTTGAAATCGAGTGAACCCATAGTGTGCTGACCAGTACGTTGGACCACTTGAAAACACCCCGACCAATGATCTTCAGATCCCTATGCTATGGCCACACAGAAAAGATCTTGGACAAAATTAGGATAATGAAATTCATCATATGGAAAGGTCACATGATTGGGATATCACAAGACTATGCAAAAGAAACTGTAAACTATAGGAAGAGATTCCTCGCCCAAAGAAACAAGATGAAAACAATGAATATTTCCTTCTCCTTTGTAGGCCTGTCAAAAATGAAAATTATGATCAGTGGAAAGATACCATTCTTTGCTAAACTGGTGGATCTGAAATTCTTTTTAGACAACTTGACCCAAACAGAAATGGAATTATAAGCAATGTGTGTTGTACTCTCTGCTTACCTTTACTTACAGTCTTGTACCCTCAAACTAATGTCCTAATAACTGCTTGATTAGCCACATTGCTCACATAAATATTTTGAAAACAAATCCCACAATAGTGAATCGACTCCCAACAACCCCAACAAATATGCTACTATACTAATAGATAACACCCAACTAACCACCATAGCTAATAGGCCCCAATAGACCTTCCAGTTAGTAACATGGTCAGTAACACCCTTCATTCCATTATCAGGACTCAAATTAAAACATGACTATCATATCTTCTCAACATAACTCTATCTAACTAATTCTACCATCATGTCGTAACACGTCTTAATGCCAATCGGCTTCAAATGAATGGTCCATAGTTTTCTATCCTCAAAGGAAGCCACCACTGGCCACTTGCCTCAACAGTAATTATATGCAGTCAGGCACCGATGCTGACATATTCTCAACTACCCTGCACAACACTCTTCCTGTGTCGTAGAAGGAATGTACAATGTGCAATGTGTAGGGAATGGTATGCTAGACTGAAATACTATATTAGATATTGTACTATTCGTGCTGTAATAGAGTGAAAGTAGTAGACTGAAGGCTACTGCTATATCATGCTAGGTTGTATACTGATATATATGATCTCCTAATGGCATATATCGATGGGAACTGTTGTGCGAATTATGCTACGTAATGGTATACCACATGTGCTGGATGCTGCGTTATACATGTCATGTTGTGTTTTGTCATGCTGCGTACCATGTTGCACTTAACGCACTAGGTAAAACTACACTACTGATATTAATGATACTCATTACATTATGCTATGTTACTGTAATTGTCACGTCGTTCTGTTCACAGAGCACACAGGAGACGGTAGGGTGATCTCTGTTATTCTTTATTGGCATATATATACTGTTGTGGCATTATCAGGGCGCGCTCGTGATCCCCTCACCTCCCACCCCAAGTCCTGCTCCAGAGTGCCCTGACCTCCGCCCCCTGACCGGATGTGGTGTCCGGTGTCCTGGTCCCCCTGACCCTGGGCTCCAGGGTCCTAGTGCCATCCTGTGGGCACGACATCTCCCCCCTTGTTGCAAACAAAATGTCTTGCCACTTGTTCTCGTTATTCATGATTGTCATCAGAGAGAGAGAGAGAAAGAGAGAGAGAGAGAGAGAGAGAGAGATGTGTGTAGTGAATAGTCCCCTCACATCTCTTCGATCAGTCTCTTGGTCTTTTTACATTCTCGCCTTGGTCGCTGTTCTCCGAAGGCGGGTGATGGATCTTCCTGCCACATCTCTCTGGTCGGTTCGTTCTTTGGCGTGTCTCCTTCTTCTTCCATTTTCACCTCTTTAAAGTGGGAGCTGTTTCTTGTGACCTGGTGTTGGCCAACAGCAGCCGTGATCATGGGCCCGTTCACTTTCACCACCTTTAGCGGATCCTTTGCGAACGCACTGTCTGACTTCCTCACCTGCCGCTGTTTCATAAACACCATGTCCCCTTCCTCTAACTTGTGAGGCGTGGCATGTCTTTTTTGATCGGCGTATTCTTTCATTTTTGCTTTCTGTCTCTTGTCTCTGATGGCAATTTCCTTCTGTTCTGCTTTTTCTACTTCTTTCATCTGCGGCAGTCTTGTTCTGCTCACTCGCCCTAGTACCAGTTCAGCCGGGCACTTCCCTGTGGAACTGTGTGGTGTATTCCGATAGTCCCTAAGTACCTGGCACAAGGCTTGCCCGATCGAAATTTGAGTCAGTTTTGCTCTTTGTACCGCCTTTTTGATGGTCCCCATGAACCGCTCAGCCATCCCATTTGCTTGTGGCCACAGCGGCGTTATTCGTCTATGACGTATGCCTAGGTACGCCATGAATCTTTTAAATTCTTCGCCTGAGAACGGTGGGACATTGTCTGTTTTCAATGTCTGTGGAGAGCCCCATGCTGCAAACATGTCATCTAGCACTGGTAGCGTTGCGTTCGCCGATGTTGACGACACTGTAGTTACTAGGGGAAATCTTGAGTACTCGTCTATCACAACCAGAAAATAGTTTCCTGTTTCTAGCGGCCCGTAGAAGTCTGCTGCCAGCTCAGTCCACACCGCCTGTGGTAGCGGGGACATTTGCAGGGGTTCTGGTTTTGACAGCGGTCCTGTTATTTGACATACGTGGCACTTTGTCACCATCTCTTCCACCATGCTGTCGAGTCCCGGGAACCACACTTTTTCCCGGAGCATCTTTTTCGTGGCCACCATGCCTCGGTGTGATTCGTGTGCCAAATCCACTGTTCTTTTTCTTAGCCTTTGTGGCATCACTATTCTGGTGCCTCTCATTATTGTCCCGTTTTCGCATTCGGACAGCTCCTCATTTATTCTTTTGAAGGCCAGCAGTTCTTCTCTGTCTATTCCTTTTCCTACGCACATGTTATTGTTTACGTGTCTCCATCGTTGCGTCCTGTTGATTCTCATTGCCTCCTGCATGGTGGCGTCCTGTTTTGTTTCTTCGTTTAGTTCACTCTCTGTTATTGTCGCTGGTGTACTGAGTTTCAGTGCGAAGTTCAAATACTCTTCTGCCATTGTGGTCGCTCGTGACTATTGCGGCAGGGGGTGCCTTGACACATAGTCTGCTGGGTTTTGCTCTTTTCCTGGCTTGTGGATAATTTTGAAATTGTAGTCCATGAGCCTTATTCCCCACCTTTCTATTCTTGGCGGTATCTTAGCATTCGGGTTGCCATAGATTGTTATCAAAGCCTGATGGTCAGTCACGATCGTGAACGGTTTCCCGTACACGAACTGGGAGAGGGGTTGGCCTAACGGCTAAGGCGCTCGACCTCGGACCTGGGGATCTGGGTTCGAGTCTCGTTAACGACGCAAAAACCCCCTGTGATTCTGGGCAAATCACTTAATCTCCCCGTGCCTAAAAAAAAAAAAAAAAATGGAACGTAACTGGTGCTATGTAAAGCGCTCTGATAACTGATTCGGTTCGGTTCTAGTTCGCGCTATATAAAACTCTGCACAACATGTGGTAATGTTCACAGGCCCACACCACCGCCAGGCTCTCTTTTTCGGGTTGTGAATATCCCCTTTCAACGTCTGTCAGACTCTTGCTCCCATACGCAACGATGTGTCTTGGGGAATCTCTCCCAGGCTGATGTTGTGCTAAAATCGCTCCCAGCCCCATGGGGCTTGCATCCACTGTCAGCTCTGTGCATAACTTCGGGTCGAAGTAGGCCAAATGATCCACTGCTGTCACCGCTCTTCTTATCTCTTCAAATCCTTTGTCACACTCGCTGGTCCACTGAAACTTTTGCCCTTGTTTTGTCAGCTCTCTCAGTGGCGCGCTGACGGTGGCGAAGTCTTTAAAGTAGCGTGCACAGTAACTTGCCTGTGCGTCGACATCCTCCCTCTACTTGTTCTTCCACGGTCATTTCTAAACTGTGCCCCTTGACATACACTTGCATAATGATCTCGTCCGTTGCATTTTCGGCACGTCTGGCCAAATGCTGGGCATGGGCCACCTCGGTGCGGGAATTCTAGTCCGCATCTGTAGCACGTTCCTTCTTGTTGCTTCCTCCCCGTCTGGCCGCCTCTGTCTTGTCTCCAGTTTCCTGTTTTGTTGTTGTTGCTCGCCATCCTATTAATTTGTTCTCCACCTCTTCCTTTGCCACGTTCCATTTCTTTTGCGTGTGCTGTTGCTCGTGCCTCTGCCCTCCCTAGTGCGAGGATGTTCTCCAATGTTATTGGTTCTTTCAGTATTTCCAGCCGCCCACCCCATCACTCAGGGATCTTGACTCATAAGGAGCGCGATCTCACTTCCGCCCAACACCCACATAAGATCTCCCACCCCCGGGCAAACAATCGCAGGAAGGGGGCGACAGGTGACGTCACAGAGCGCATTACCCTGTAAATAACCAGCCGGAGGCTTTACTCATGTTCAGGGGATCCCTCCGGGGGCGTCTGTGACGTATCCAACAAGCCCTCCCGATCTGCTGCAATTGGTATTTTAGGCAATCCCAGCGCCTCCTCCCGTCACAGCTCCTGCATCTCGGCACTCATCATTTGTGTTGCAGGCGGAGTTACAGGGCGATCCAGAGGCGGAAAGGTACCCGGGAGTACCCTCTTCAGGAGCACAAAGGATGCTGACGCCTAATATCCCCAGGTAGTCTGTGCGGTGGACCCTGGGGGTGCGACGGCGCCCCTCTATCCTACGGGCGGTTGGAAACCTGTACAACCGGGGGTTTGTGCTCCTGAAGAGGGTACTCCCGGGTACCTTTCCGCCTCTGGATCGCCCTGTAACTCCTCCTGCAACACAAATGAGAAAAGATTAGAAACATCCCCCCCCAACCCTGAAAGCGCCGGGTATGCGGAAGGGAGGGCAACGGCGTCAGGGTGAGGGGAGAGCGGACAAAGAGGCCGCTCGGTGGGCGGGGGAGGAATATATACTCTCCCCCGCCCACCACAGGAAGGACGTGACGCGCGGGACCCCCCGGGTCCTAAAGAGCTGGGCTGCCCCGTGTGCCTTCCTGTGGCACTACGGTGGCCGCATAGATACTTCAGGGCGACAGGGACCCCCACCCAGGAAGTCTGTGCGGTGGACCCTGGGGGGTACGACGGCGCCCCGCTATCCTATGGGCGGTTGGAAACCTGTACAACCGGGGGTTGCTTGAACGCTCCGCCCCTCGTAGGGGGGGGCGTGAGCAAGAGGGTGGACCAATGGTTCACCGGAAGTGGGAGGGGCTATCTCCTCCCATAACCGCTAAGCAACGATTGGCTAAGGCCACGTTGCAAATTGACACCAACAAAAACCAACATAGAGTCTACAGACACTAACAAAGTACCCAACTACACAAACACAATATTACAGAGAACTATCGTGGAATGAGTTCCCATCAGTACACCATCGAGACCGCCCTTCATCATCTGGGATCTCTTTCGACACTAGTGCCTGCTGCTGTTAAAGGTGAAAAAACCTGCACTGGCCTGATGACAAGCCATGTACCAGGAAAAACCACAGCAGTCGTATTAGATGTGAGAAAGGCGTATCTAGTGGAGTACTGAAATAGCAGTGCAGTGAAAGGGTGTGGGTGAAAAAGAAAGAATAAGAAAGGAGTTCTAAAATTAGGTAGTGTTCAGGGACAACAAATTTAATAACCACCGTCACACTCCTAAATCAATAAAATCAGTGCAAATAAATGGCGTAACAAATAACCACTTAGTAGTTGTATAAGGTCGACATGTTTCTGCAGTCTAAAAGAGTCTCGAGATCTCGTGCTGCTTCCTCAGGACCAAAAAATGCTACTGCTAGATAAAAATAAATAAACCATATCACCTGAATAGTGTAGGTAACTGTGTAACCATCTTCCCATCCCACTCGATGGGAAGGAAAAACCCCACCTCACCTGGCGCGAGCTCAGGTAGATGGATGCACCGCACTGTCCGTCGGTACACCGGTCGTCCCTCCGAGCTCTATCTGGGGGAGGAGGGGGATGTTTCTAATCTTTTCTCATTTGTGTTGCAGGAGGAGTTACAGGGCGATCCAGAGGCGGAAAGGTACCCGGGAGTACCCTCTTCAGGAGCACAAAGGATGCTGAGGCCTAATATCCCCAGGAAGTCTGTGCGGTGGACCCTGGGGGTACGACGGCGCCCCGCTATCCTACGGGCGGTTGGAAACCTGTACAACCGGGGGTTGCTTGAACGCTCCGCCCCTCGTAGGGGGGGGCGTGAGCAAGAGGGTGGACCAATGGTTCACCGGAAGTGGGAGGGGCTATCTCCTCCCATAACCGCTAAGCAGCGATTGGCTAAGGCCACGTTGCAAATTGGCCCGTCAGGTGGTAGGTTGCGAGGGGCGGCTTGCCTTTTGGATCGCCGGTAAGATAACCCACCGTGTTGGCATTGTGTATATGCTAATAAACCTGCAGCTACTTTTCTCCAACAAAAAAGTTGTCTTGTCTGCTTATTTCTGCCAAATGTATGTTACTGTGAGCGGGCTGGTGAGTGGCGCCGATATTGGCACTATGCACCTAACATGCAATTGTCTCCTCAACAGTTTCCCCCAGGGTATCAATATCACAGACTTACCCTGCAAACTCAGACCTACCTTCAACATCATGTGGTAATTCAACTGGATTGATAATACAGCTAATGTTGACACATTAATGTTTTTTTTAACCATCTTTATTACATTTTGCTACAACATAGTGCAATGTTATGCATACATTTAATATCACTGTAGCATGATCCCACTATGTGCGCTATGTAGATGTCAGGTGATACGACGGTTAGCAGGAGTCATTGGTTCATCAAAGGAATAATCAAATTAACTGGGCATAGACATAATAAGCCCTGACAACTACAGGTGTACTCAAAAGGGCCCTCCAACAAAGGAGCAGCCCCTCCTCTTTCCACAACCACCCGCCCCAGCCGCCCACCCCATCACTCAGGGAT
This sequence comes from Lissotriton helveticus, assembly GCF_964261635.1. Taxonomy (NCBI): domain Eukaryota; kingdom Metazoa; phylum Chordata; class Amphibia; order Caudata; family Salamandridae; genus Lissotriton; species Lissotriton helveticus. The sequence goes on from NC_136061.1 coordinate 670,754,842, forward strand.
CTTGACTCATAAGGAGCGCGATCTCACTTCCGCCCAACACCCACATAAGATCTCCCACCCCCGGGCAAACAATCGCAGGAAGGGGGCGACAGGTGACGTCACAGAGCGCATTACCCTGTAAATAACCAGCCGGAGGCTTTACTCATGTTCAGGGGATCCCTCCGGGGGCGTCTGTGACGTATCCAACAAGCCCTCCCGATCTGCTGCAATTGGTATTTTAGGCAATCCCAGCGCCTCCTCCCGTCACAGCTCCTGCATCTCGGCGCTACCACGCACATGTGAGTGTCGCTGCACGCCAGTGTCCCTGGAGGGGCAGCGGGGCAGCCTCCCAGTTCAGGGCGATCAACCTGCACTCAACCCAAGAAGGCATTCGCAGCGCTCCCCGCTTTCCTGCGCCTAAACAGTCCCAAGAGACCTCGGCTCTCGCCATGGTGTGAAGGTCGGCTCTCCCCGTTATGCCTGCTCATGTGTCTGTTACCTCGTGCCACAAGCTAGCCCACAACAATGGGACAAAGGCAAAACATGTGTGCCATTTCAGCATCGGAACTGAATATTCTGGGAAGTCTTGACGTAGTGAGATGAGCACTGTGTAATATGTTGTGCTATACTGAAATTAAGCGTCATGGGGGAAACTTTACACAGGTGAAGAAGTGCCTATGTCTCTCTCCCAGGTCCTACGCAGTGTCAGCAAGGGCTCCTGTGGATTGTAGGATAGTGCACGCGTGAGCCACGTGATCAAGCAACAGCCAATACCATCACCCATGGCATGCACTGTGTGCACTAGAGGTGGCTGCTCAGGTTCGGTGTCGGCGAATCACCTTAGGCCGCCGAGTACGAACACTAATGGGCCATGAGCCAGGAAGTGACCCACCGGGAGGACATGATCAGTTTGAAGTTGCCCAAAGGGAATGAGCACTCCTTCCCAGGACAAGGCGCGCAGAGTCCCAACTCCAGCCGGCGCCCATGTCTCCCAGCCATCCCTCCTGACCAGATTTCTAAATTGTCAGAGGGAGTCCAGTCGAATCTCAGGCAACATGATGCACAGGTTTCTAAGGAAGCTGGCATGTGCCACTCGTAAGATGCTATTGGCCCCCGGGGTATGTCCCCTCACATCAGAAAGGCCTCCTGCACTATAATCTGCGCTCAATTTATTTATGTATTTATTTATTTAGCGCAGCTAATACCCTGGGGTGTCTAGGCGTTTGTCAACCGATATCAGGCCTTCACTGAGGTTAAATTAAAGGCTAGAGCTTAAAAATCCAAAGATTATGCAGTAAATAACCAGGTCTTCAGCCCCTTCCTAAAAGACATCAAGTCCGACGAGTTTTTAGGTCTCGCGACCTATCGATGCGCGCATGCGCATCGAGCGGAGCGAGAATTCAAGCAGCGAAAACATCATGAAACCACCAGCTTTTTGCTGGCGTTTTCATGGCGTTTTCCTGCAGTTCATGTGAACCACGTGTTCAAACTAACCCTGGGCGTAGTGTGCGTAGTGGGGCTCCGCGGAGCTACGCGAAGTGGGCGCAAAACTACGCCCACCCGCGCACTCCGCGTAGCCCCACTACGCGCCGCCCGCCTCCCTCCCGCCCTCCCTAAATAAGCAAATAAAAGGATTTAAAGGTTTTAAAAACACTTACCTGTCCGCCGCGTCCCCGGGGCTCCCTCTCCCGTCCCTGGAATCGCGCCGCCGCCATTTCGGATACTAATGCGCATGCGCGGGCGGCCGCGCATGCGCATTTCTCATGAGAAATGCGCATGCACGGCCGCCCGCGCATGCGCATTAGTATCCGAAATGGCGGCGGCACGATTCCAGGGACGGGAGAGGGAGCCCCGGGGACGCGGCGGACAGGTAAGTGTTTTTAAAACCTTTAAATCCTTTTATTTGAATATTTATGGAGGGCGGGAGGGAGGCGGGTGGCGGCCGGCTACGCACCGTCTGCGGAGCGCGTGTAGTGCCGCCTGGCTACGCCCGCTATGCAAAATGCGTAGGAGACGGCACTACGCGCACTCCGTGCACGGAGCGTAGCTGGCCGCCCACCCTTAGTTCAAACATGAACGCGCATCAGCCTCCCTCCATTTGCCGCACAGCACATCAAAGGGCTTCGCCCAGCGTGCGCTCTGCGGCATCTCCTCCCCTAATTAGTCATTTTCGCCGCTCCCCTGCCCGCCGTCTCGCATTTCTCCTCCCCCTCCCCTTCTCTGCCTTCCTTTCACGCTCTGTAGCTTCCATGCCACTCACTGGCCTGATTTGTAGGTTTCTGCCTCGTGCTTTCTGAACACTAACGCACACGTTTATTTCCTTACATTACAAACAAGCATGTAATTTACATCACTTATAAGTAGTTGCTCATCGAAGCACCGCTGACAGTTAAGCTTGCTGTATCACTTCACATCCTCGACATGTGAGCCCAGTAATGCTCATTTTGCTCGAAACTCGGCTGTAATTAATTGCTTTCCTCGAAGCACAGCTGCACCGAGCAGGAACCCCGTTCCTAGGTTACCTTTGATCTGTGGCTCAGTCTAGTGTGAGAGGCTAATTAAGCTGGGCCGAGCACGGCGCACAATTACCAGCTTCAGTACACTTTCGTTTCTTCTCATAACAAGCATTGGCATAGCCAATAGGTCTCGCTTGTAGGACCTTATAAGTATTTAGTTACAAGGATATTGTGCTGCAAAACAAAATACTTATAAGGTCCCACAAGCGAGACCTATTGGCTATGCCAATGCTTGTTAAGTTTGTAAGGCAGATGATTCCAAAGTCTGGTAGAGATGTTTAAGATCCCCCATGAGCGCACCCAGTTCCTCTGCCAACGGTCTCACCAGCCAGAGAGAGGGCCACTGCAACTGTGTTACCAGATGGTAGTGTTCAAGTATGGGGGCCCCCTTTCTCTATCGGTAGTTTCATCTTGTTTAGCACTGCATAGCGCCCGCCCTTATTCCAGAGGAAGCCCCCACAACATAGCATGCAAGGTGTGGAAGGTACTCCAAGGTATACTTACCAGAAGGTTGTGGAAATAATATAACAGATAGGGCAGTATCACCCTCTTCGACAGTGACACCTTGCCTTGCACTGTGAGCAGAAGGGTGCACCACAACGCCAACTGAGGGTGGAGAAAGGCAATGGGTCTCATCAGGTTGCGGTTAATGAGATCTTGGGAGTTATGATATATGTTAATCCCTAAATACCTGAAGGTGCGCTAATCCCAGCGGGTGGGTGCATGTCCAGTACATATTGCTGCAGTGTGCAATATTGGTAAACCGGAAACAGAAAGGTCTTTGACTAATTCACACCGAGGCATCCAGCAATTCTGATAATATATCCATTATCTCCGTTATGCCCTCTTGAATATCGCAAATGTATATCAGGATGTCATCCACGTAGAGAGAAACAGCTTGTGTCACCCCTCCAATGGCATGACATGCCTGGCCCCACTGTTGAGGCATCTGTGCCAATAGCTAGATTGCCAGAGCGAAGAGGAGTGGGGAGGGAGTGCACTCCTGGCGCGTTCCCTTGTTCACCAAAAAAGGAGGAGAGACATATTGCCCTAGCTTCACCCAGGCTGTGGGGGCGCATAAAAGAGCCTGATGAGTCACTGCAATCTAGCATCCATGTTCATGGAAACTAGTGTCAAGATAATCCAGCCCCACTTAATGGTGTCAAATGCGTTTTTTAAGTCCAACACTACACAGGCCGCATATGGCCAGTGCACATGAGCCAGCTGCAGCCCTCTATGAAGCCTCCTTATGTTAGGGGTGGTAGATCTGCCCAGGATGAAACCATTTTGATCTGCGTTGACCAAAAGGGGGAGGTGTTCCAGCAGCCATGCTGCCACGATTTTACTAAGAATTTTATAATCTGTCCCAAGCATGGCAAAGGACATAACAATGCCAGCTCCAGTGGGTCTCTAACAGGTTTCGGAAGGGAGTCTTACGGCACCTTCCAAAGCGTTGGCAGAAGTCTACCCTCGGTCAAGGCAGACCTGTACAATTCCAACAGCTTGGGGACCAGGAGGCCTTCGTGTGCTTTGTAAAATTCAACGGGCAGTCCATCCAAGCCCGCGGTCTTACAGGTAGCCGCACTCCTAGTAGATCCTCTGATCTCCTGCTCTGTTAAGGGAGCATTCCATTCTTTTACTGTCTGGTGGCTCAATTATAGGTAAAGTAACTTCACTGAGGAAGTCCAGGATCTAGATCCGATGATCTACGGGGTGCATCGTAGGGGGTATGATACTGGGCAGTAAACCCTGCATGGATGTCTTCCTGGGTGGTGACTAGGCGGCTCGGGGTCACTTGGATCAGGGTGATGGGGACAGTTGGCACAGCGCTTTTCTGCAGTCACACTAGAAACTAGCCAAATGTGTCACCCTCAGCATGCATCTTGTCTTGATATGCTTTTTAGTCCAAACGTCGCAGCTGCTCGAGCCAGGGGGGTAGAGCCAATTTTAAACCATATAACTGAACAACAATGGTATTCCCATTTTTAAATTTATATTGTGAGGATAGTGTCAAAGGTCAAACAACATCTCCAGTTATTGAACTCCAAAGCAAGACCTGCATGAAGATAGATACCAAGGAAGAGCCGTTTTCCCAGCAAGAAGTTCAGGATGCCATTTAAAAAATATTACCAGGGAAGGCGGCTGGCCCAGATGGCCTGCCGGGGGATCTGCTACTGCACGACCCCAAACTATGGGCAGACTTTATAGCATGTTTAATGAATCTAATCCAGCACGGTCACCCTGTCCCTGAATCCTGGAAGGGCGCGGAGGTTATCACCATATACAAGAAAGGTGATAGAGAGGACCCTGCCAACTACAGACCAATAAGCTTAATAGATACCATCTAAAAGGTAGTTGGCAGGGTCATCATAAACCGAACAGAGTCATGGCTTATAGATGATGACATTTTGTCCCACTTTCAGGCGGGGTTTAGGCGTAATGTCGGTGCAATGGACCAGGTCTTTCGGTTCTGTGCAGTTTATTGGAAGTCAGTGTCAATCACCAAGGGTAGTCTGTACCTGGCTTTCATAGACTTGAAAACAGCATTCGATGTTATTCCACGTGCCAAACTCTGGGTGGTCTTACTTGATATGGGATTCCCTGGTTATCTGTTGCAGTTTATTATCAAACTTCACGATGACAATTATGCAAGGATTCGCTGGGGGAGTCAGGGCCAATTGACAGGGAGGGTACCAGTCAATAGAGGGGTGAGGCAGGGATGTGTGATGGCTCTGACACTGTTCTCCCTTTTTATAAATAGGGTGGTGGACCATTTGAGGGAGGACCCTGCGGATGCCCCCGTCCTTGCCGGCGAGAAAACACCTACACTCCTCTTTGCAGACGATACCTTCCTGATGTCCAAAACCCCTACGGGTTTGCAAAAATTGCTCGACCGCTTCAGTGTTTTCTGTAAAGACCGTGGGTTAAAAGGTTAATACCACAAAAACGAAGCTGATGGTATTATCCGCTAATAGAAAGCTCAGGAAGGTTTATCTCTCTCTGAATGGAACCCCTCTAGAGGTAGTGAACAAATTCGACTACCTCGGGGTCAGGCTCTGTAATAATATGAGATGGGACTCCCATTTATCCAAAATGGTTTTAAATCTTAAAAGGGTCTCTGGAGCGATACTAAAGAATCAGCGCCTCTCTATCAGCAGACCAATAGCCCCCGCCCTGGCAGTTTACGAGGGGAAAGCTCTAGCTTCGGCAGTCTACGGCTCTGAATTGTGGGGTGCGGAGAACACTAAGGCATTGGTAGTTGCAGAGAATAAGTTTATGAGAGACATAGTCTCGCTTCCCCCCTCGACTCCTTTGAAACCATTATTCTTTGACATGGGTAAAAGATCGATTTCTGACTTAGTCCAAATTCGCCCCTTATTATTTTGGGTGCGTCTTAGAAGGACCCCTGAACTAGCAAATTATGCTTTAGTGTTGGATGAGCTAATTAGTTTGAATGTATCCAACAAAATAAAATGGCTTAACAATCTAAAGAAGTTGGTGGAGTCTATAGGTTTGGGTGAGTCTTGGGCCTCGCAACCCCCCCACCTAAACAAATCGTTAAAACACTATACTGGGATTGGGTAGAGGCCAAGGAACTAAAGAACCCAAACTGGGGACCCCTGACGAACACCTTCCTTGAACATAAGCCCTTCAGAAAGTTAGAGCCATTCTTGCACTTCATTCAGACTCCCCGTGATAGAACTCTGTTCCTGAAATTAAGATACGGCACCCTCCCCCTCAATAAATTTAAGGAAGGGTGGAAGGTCAGGAGGGAGCTTGACTTAAAATGCCCAGGTTGTTCATGCCCGGAAGAATCTCTTGGCCACTTTTTGTTTGCATGTATCGCTTATAAACAGGCTAGAGCAAAATGGTTGAAACCTGTTTGTATGGAGTTAGGAGTTAGGGACCACAGATCAGCTCTGCGTATTATTTTAACCAACACTTCATCTATGTATATTGTTTGTGGGGTCGCTAAATATCTGGCAAGCGCCTGGTTTATCAGGTCAAAGCTGCTACCCAATGCCTGTTCAGACCCACTATAAGAAGGATCTTTTAATAATGTCCCCCTTCTATTTCTTAAATAGTTTTTTAGTAATTACATTTTAAATGGAATGAAATTGTAATACTTGATATATTGTCATATGTATTTTTGTATGCTTGTACTTTTATGATATATTTTTTGAATAAAGTATTACAACAAAGATATGCTTTTTAGTCCAAACGTCGGAGCTGCTCGAGCCGCTGAGCGTGTCACACCTGACCCGTTGCTAACTGTGGATCCGCAGCAGGAGCAGCCTGCACCGCTGCCTCCAGGGCTACCAGAGAAGCCACCACCTCCATGAGATATCGGTGTACGTCAGCCCTTAAACCCACCACCATGTGTATGCAATAGCCCCTGAGTACTACATTCATGGCCTCCCACTCCGTTAGTTGGAGACAGCAATGTTCCAGTTTTCCTCCAGGTAGTTAGAGAGTGTGGTGCTCATTGATTCCCTAAACACCTGGTCCTCTAACATGGTAGGCTGCAGGCGTCAAGTAGGGACCGGTGGACGTGTCTCCCCCACATTAAGTGCAGCTGGAGTGGGTTATGATCTGACAGTGTCTTCCCAAGATATTCAGTGCTCACTGCTTACAGTTGTGTGGCATGATGCAGAGGATGCAATCCAAGGGGACATGCAGATCATGTGGTTGTGAATAATAAGACTATTCCCTGGCATTCAGGCTTAAACCGCCCCAACTATCTAACAGGGACCAGTGTGCGAGCCACTGAGACAGGAAGCATCTGCGGCCACCATGGGGGAGGTCGGCAGAGGAAGGTGTGAGCGGTCCAACTGAAACTGTAAAACACAATTAAAGTTCTCACCAATAACCCAAGGGATATGTGCCCAGTGCACTAGGAGAACTAGAGAGACCCACCAGGAAGGACTGCTGCACCACGTTGGGGGGCATATATGCTTCTGAGCAGAAGGTGTCATCATCCAGGTCACCCTCCACTAGGACATAACGCCTCTCTGGGTCTATCTCAGAGGCCACACAGAGAACGGATACAGAGGGCCTCTCCCATATAAGGGCCCCTTTGGCAAAGCTGGAATATGTGGTGCTGTAACATTGGCCACGCCAACATTTCATTAGCATGTATCTACCCCTTTAGATAGCTGGGTTTCCTGAAGAAATGCAATCTGGGCATTCCACCTACTAATGTATTGGTGAACACGCTGTCCCCATGTCCTAGCGTTCCATGTTATGAAGTACAACCAAAAGATGATGCATTCGCTATCAGGGGGTAGGGGGCTGAAAGCCGAAAAAACACATGGGGTAGGCAGCAGGCGGGCCGGTGGTAGTCAAATAGCATGGCTGTATAAAGAGAACAAGCATTTGCATAGTCAATAGGTCTTGCCTTTGGGACCTTATAAATGTTTAGCCATGCAGCACATTATCCTGGGTGCTGTGCCACCAGGAATTGAAGAGATATACAATTACTACACACTGGGCCATGCATTGTGATTCAGGAATTCATGCTTGCCTCAGGAAACATTTATGGACACATTCCAAGGCTTTTTAATTCACAGACGGAAAGACAAGTGCCTTGATGCAAGCCAACAGCACTATAACATTTTGTGTGCGACTGCATCACTGAGGTACGTAACAGTCTATTAAAAAAAAGCAGTGAAATACTTCCAATGGCAGCGACGTTACACCCCTCATCCCCCAGGCCTCTATTCACCACGCACCCTTCCCCAGAGTTTTTCATTCAAAACACTGCTAGCACTATCCGTTTACCAGCAAGCCCCTGACGCCTCCCTCTGTCCCCCTGGGTATAGGAGTACTGGACATAGCAGCAACAACAAAATGCTCCCATTTGTTCAAGTAGAGGGGAAATAATGAATAAACAAGGCATCACTTAATCTCCACGCACCTAAAAACTAAACACATAACCTGACCTTGTGTAATGTAACTGGTGCTTTTGTAAAGCGCTCTAATACCTTTGGGTCAGTTGAATTTGCACTCTAGAAAAATGCCCCCAAAAATTAGTCTAACCATGTGTGATGTAACTAGCGCTCATGTAAAGTGCTCCAACACATTTGAGTCGCTCAAGTTCACATTATATATTAACAAATCTCTCACAGTCCCTGGGGAGCTGCCATAAATGTGCGTTGACATTATAGCTCTGAGAGGATGAGGATGACAAGAAGAGGAAGCGGGCGGGCATGCAGCGACATGGGACGAGGTGGGTCAGATAAATAATGCTTCCATTTGTCAGGTAGAGGGTAAATGACTAAAAAGGGGTAGCGTCAGCATCACTTAATCTCCACGTTCTTGGAGAAGTGTGGCTCAATGGTTAGAGTGGCAGACCCTGATGCAGAGGTCTGGCCCGGACCAGGGTTCAATTCCCGCCTCGGCGGGTCTTGGGCTCCATTTCCCCGGACCTGATAGTTCTCGCCTCGGTGCCTATTCTAAGCATGGGTCCCACTCTGCAACTCTGGGCAATAGCTTGCTTAATCTCCACAACGGCCCAACAGCGCTAGGATGCCTGGCTTCACCTTGGGGGTGCCCAGGAGTGGGCACTTCAAAGGGAAAGGCCAGGAAGGGTTCCACAGAGGTATGCGTACAGTGCCTTGAGACCCTTTCGGGGGTGATACGTGCGCTATAAGCACTACATTTACTTTTTTTTTTTTACTTAATCTCCACGTTCTTAAAAACAAAAAAGTTTAACTGACCGTGCGTAATTTAACTGGCGCTTTTGTAAAGCACTTCAATATCATTGGGTCAATTCGTGCTCTATAAAAAGGACCCCAAAAATTAATCTTACATAGTGTAATGTAACTAGCTCTCATGTAAAGCGCTCCAGCACCTTCGGTCGCTCAAGTTCAAAATATATAAACAAGTTTCAGAGAAAACGCTATGGGAGTTGCCCAAGCCTTGCCCTTAACTGTGCTGCAAGGTTGGGCTGCTGAAGGTCTGGTGACCGAGGCTCCCTAAAGCAACAATCAGCAAAGCAGGAGGGGTTTGGGGGGAAATCCTCACACTTTGATGTCAGAGAATATTAAAGAGGTAATTTTGAAAACAGCATCTGAAGTGTCTGTCATGTCATCTTGTTATTTGAATGGGACGGGGAGGTTAAGTGACGGGCGCTGAAGCTAAACCACTGAAGATGGGCAAACAGTGACACAAGCAGGAATCAAAGAAAAAAATAGTTTCCCAAATGAATACATAAACACAGAAGCATAATATTTACCGTAATTGGGCGGTGCTTTGTGGGAGGAAACCAAAAAAAGGAGAGACAAAGCGGAAGCATTAACCATTACAAGCAAAGCAATCGAAGGGACGAATAAAAAGGAAATTGGGCTGCTGTAAGCCCACAGAGTGGATACAGCATGCCCCGAAGAGACAGTGCATGCGCTGCCTAGGCTCGACCTAAAAAACAGAACTCTTAACTCCCATCCCAGAGCAGCTGAACAACCTCCGACTGCCCAAACAAGCAACAAATGGTCTCATTGGCGGGGATCACCTGTTCATAGGTCGGTACACAGTACTTCCCTATAGGAAAGAATCTGGCGGTGGCCAGCCTGCTAAGGCCAACAAACTCAATATCAAAGGACATCAGGTTGTAATTTAGAAATGGATATGAAAAAGGGGGGGGGGCGAGAAAGTGCCCTCCTGACCCATTTCGTCATAATCAATCTATCAGGACCAAAAGTCATCTGAGAGAGCATCACAAGACTCTTCAGTGCCAAGTCTGCCCAGGCATCAGCCTGACACGAGGAGCCAAGTACATCTTACAACATCAAAGAGGCCTGCTGGCACCCAGTGGGCTTGTTCCACCAGGTAGTGTGGTGACAATTCTGCAGGTGCCACCGTGTCCACCAACCATGCACAAATGAATGCCACTGGGTCTGTGCCCTCAGCACCCTCAGGAAAGTCAATGATACGCAGATTGTTTCGGTGCAATCTGCCCTGTTCTCACTCTCTTGGACCTTGTTGGTGAGTCTCTTGACCTGTGCCTCCGACTCACTCACCGAGGTCTGAGTATTTCGAGCATGCTTTCAGCCTGTATGACTCGGGTAGTAAGCTTCCATAACGCAGTAGGCTTAGTTCTTCCGCCTCCACGTCTTCTCTGCCCTGCAGTTCTTGTCTTGTATTGACAATGGTGGCATGGATTCGGTCCAGTTTAGCACCCACCAAATGCTGCCGGCTGCTCCCCCTGTGCTGTCATCAGGTCACCTGGATCAAAGGTCCCGGCGTCCGTGTGCTCCAGCTGCTGTGGGCCCCCCAGCACCCCATGTCAAGGCCTCTAACCCCCTCACCCCAGTAATAGTCACAACAAGTCCACAGAGGTGCAGGGCCAATAAAAAGGCGGAGGTGAGCCCATAGTCATAAGTCAGGGAGGCACGTGTTGTCCAGGCCTCTGACAGGGTAACTATCAGTGATCGCCGGATGGGACTCACACAAGCAAGGGAAGTACTGTCGGTGGTCCCTCCTTCAGACCTCCGAATTAGCAGTTGCAGCGTCAATGTGGGGATATCAACAGCCACAGGCAACCCCAGCATCAGGTGCCCAGTTGGAGCCAACCAACATGTCCAACTGGTGCACAATCTGCCTCTGTTACTGCCACACCAGGCCCTCCGGCCTTGTCCAGACTGCTGAAACACTCTAGGACCCTCCTCGCCCCTCCAGCCCTGTCACATCAGAATGAAGGGGACACAAGCAGTCCAACTGTGGTAAAGTCCCTGAGGGGGTCAGGCGGGGCAGTCGGTCATTCTGGGATGTAAGGCGTTCACCTCTGGCCTTCACAGTTCCCAACACGGCCAAGGCAGGAAGCTGATGCAGCCTTCCACCAGCAGGTGAAATGGAAGGGGAAGGGGTAGAAGAAAGACTCCACAACTCAATGTCACTTAGGCGTGGGGGAGGGACTGCAGTCAATGGCAAGCATGGGGGCCACCATGAGTTCCGTCCCTTCTCAGAGCTTAGCGCTTAGGCTAGGTGGAAGGGCCCCAGGCTTGCAGGTGAGCACCGGAATGCTGCTGTCATCCGGCGGCTGGGGAGCATCCTCAGTGCAGCGCAGCTAACACCACAACATCAAGGACCTCCCGGGACTCCTTTCTCAAGGAAAAAGGCCTCCGAAACTGATGCCACAATGTCAGAAGAGGCCAGCATGGACATAGTGGTTGAGAAGCCGCTGCTATATCCGCCACCTAATAGTGCGCACCAGTAAGGCATTGTGCCCTGGATGGGGAATTTCTTTGCCCTGTTGTCACCTGATTTCCTGGGTGTGGGTGGTATTCACTGCGGCTGCCGCCGCAAACTCCAGTCCTCCCAGTCCACCTCCGCTTTGGTCAGCAGCAACTTACAGGCTCCGTTTCCATGAGTCAGCGCAGGCCTCTGCACCAACCCGGAGTATTGTAGCCACCTAAGACGAGCCTCGGCAGATGCCACTCATCTCTCCTCACCGGGTTCTACTCTGCTAAGGCTATTTCCGCAAGAATGGCAAAGTTCTATGCATCAAGGATCGTCTGGCTGGCGAGATCTTAGCAAACACAAGGAGATGATGGACGGAGCGCTAAAACTTTTCAGACACTCAGCCCCAGTAACAGATCTGGGTAGAATGCATCATCAATTTTTTCTGGTCCAGGGAGGACCTGGCTTGGCAGTTCGGGCTGGAATGTTTCTTTGAGGCAAAGGGTCAAGACTGATTTGCATATAGCTGGGTCTGAACTGGGGTGGTAAAGTGAGCTAAAGAATGATGAAGGATTCAACCCAAATCTGTTACTGGGGGTGAGTGTCTGAAAAGTTTCAGTGCTCCGTCCATCATCTTCTTGTGTTTGCTTTGTTCACCCTATGTTGGCAGGGTATGCCCAGACGTGGGACCCTTGCTTACTTTGCCACTGGATTCAAGCTAGCCTGGGTAATGAGAATTGATACCCCGAAACCGGTTCCAGAATGCTTGTTTCTGGTCCAGGGAGGACCTGGCTTGGCAGTTCGGGCTGAACTGTTCCTATGAGGCACAGGGTCAAGACTGATTTGCATATGGCTGGGTCTGAACTGGGGCGGTGAAGTGAGCTAAAGAACGATGATGGATTCAACCCAGATCTGTGACTGGGGGTGAGTGTATAAAAAGTTTCAGTGCTCCATCCATCATCTCCTTGTGTTTGTTTTTTTCGCCTTAAGTTGGCAAGGTATGCCCAGACGTGGGTCCCTTGCTCACTTTGCCCATGGATTTAAGCTAGCCTGGCTGATGAGGGATGTTACCCCAAAACCGGTCCTAGGATGCTTATTTCTGGTCCAGGGAGGACCTGGCTTGGCAGTTCGGCTGGACTGTTCTTATTAGACACAGGGTGAAGATTGATTTGCATATGGCTGGGTCTGTACTGGGGTGGCAAAGTGAGCTAAAGAACGATGATGGATTCAACCCAGATCTATGACAGGGTGTGAGTGTCTGAAAAGTTTCAGCGACGGTCTATCATTTCCATGTGTTTGATTTGTTTGCCCTACGTTGGCAGGGTATGCCCAGATGTCGGTCCCTTGCTAACTTTGCCAATGGAATCAAGCTAGCCTGGCTGATGAGGGTTGTTACCCCGAAACTAGTCCCACAATGCTTGTTTATTGTCCATGCAGGACCTGGCTTGGCAATTCGGGCTGGACTGTTCCTATGAGGCACAGGGTCAAGACTGATTTGGATATGGCTGGGTCTTAACTGGGGTGGCAAAGTGAGCTTAAGAACGATGATTGATTCAACCCAGATATGTGCCTAGGGGTGAGTGTCTGAAAAGTTTGAGCGCACCTTCCATCATCTCCTTGTGTTTGCTGGGGAGATTCTAGGTCACATCTGCCATCTTGCCTGGGATGGCCACGCCCCCACCATGTAATATTAACATTTCTATTTATATTTGTTGTTGTTCGAGTTTAAAGACTTCCAAGAAGTTAAACTCCTCATACAATATTGTTGCTTTCTCTCCATAGCAGTGTCCCCATCTCTCAAGAGCTACATGGGCCTCAGCCTCCAGTGGCCTCCACTGGCCCATCGGTCCCCATAGGGATTAGGGCTGGGTGGGATGTGGTCTCTGTTAGGTTTTCTCCTTTTTCTCCCCTACCACACAGGTTCCCCCTTCCAGTCCCAACACTGAGCGGCTTTACTTCATACAGACCTATTCTCATTTCACTGCATCACCTTTGCTACCACATTACATCACACATTCCTTGCGTTCCTTATGTTCCAGCAGCACTGTTAACACTGTAAGTTTCACAAGCCTTGATGTCAGATGTTCTATGAAAATCCCAAAACTTTCCCCATCAATACACCCAGAGTCCTCAAACCTCGAAATCTCAATGCTTGAATACAATAGGGATACCCTCCCCACAAAGATAATTCCTCTCCGAATCTGGGACCTATTTAATGATACAAAATCTCTGACCAAACTAGAATTAAAATCATATCCCAAATAACATAGCCAATGGAACAGTAAACGTTCTCTCCCTCAATACAAAAGGCATCAACCACCCTGTTAAACATAGGAAAATTCTAAACTACTGCACAAAACTTAATGGTGGCATAATCCTCCCACAAGAGACTAATTTAGGTCCTCAAGAATGTAAAACAATGTGTCATCACTGGATCCATAACACAACTTGCTCACCAGCATTTAAGGAGAATAACAGGGTAGTCACACTGCTAGCCAAAAATGACGGCCTTTGTGTCACGGACTATTCCCATGACAGTGATTGAAGGAGGTTAATTACGAAAGTAAATAAAACTTCAACCTCTATATAGTCAATATATATGCTCCCATAGCAGATGACCCACAATTTTGGATCACCTTAAAAAAAAAGACTATGTGAACTACCGGCTAACTCAGGAGTAATACTAGCAGAAGATTTCAACCTTCTCAATTTTTTTTACTTATCACAATAACAGATCCAATCCATTATTTAGAAAAAAACAGGCAGTTGCAGAATGGATACGACCTTCATGTGCCTCTAGCTGAAAGGAAGGAAGGGGTCTTCTGTTCCTTGAAGCAAATAGAGAGGCAATCAGCGAACAAAGAACAAAAGCTACTTGCTAGAGGGCTTGCTACCTGAAACAAATGCAAATCTGTGCAGTTGGTTAATTGGCAAATCTAAAGGGTGCTTGGGAGCCAGGATATGGGATTTAATTTATCGAATCATTTGAGACTTCCTGTTGACATGGGCATATCATTTTTGAGATGTAATGTAAGAGTGTTATCAGCTGCATTCTGGAGTGCATCCTTCTAATGGAAACTTTTTTTAAAAGTCTGATTGTGCATTACTAAAAATATAGGATTCACAGAACTAATCTGAGATAAAATCCTAAACTTACTACTTTTGATATTCACAGAAGCCATTTAGTACTTTACGACTTTCGGTATTCACAAAAGACATTTAGTTGTAGTAAAGTTAGGAGTCCTAACTTTACTACGACTAAATGTCTTCTGTGAATACCAAAAGTAGTAAGTTTAGGATTTTATCTCAGTTTAATAGTAGTAAAGTTAGGAGTTCTAACTTTACTACTACTAAATGCCTTCTATAAATACCAAAAGTAATAAGTTTAGGATATTATCTCAGATTAGTTCTGTGAATCGGCCCCATATATTTTTTATCACACTTGTTTTTTTATCCTAAACACGTGGGTTTACTAACAAATGTGCGAGGTTGGCATCACAAAAGTGGCGCAAACCTGTGCAAACCATTGATTTGTGGTGTTTTTTCCAGTGCCAAACTTTATTTGAGCTGGAAAGTAGCCCTAAAGTACCACAAAGTATCGCTGCTTTGCATCAAGGCAGCGTACCATTGGTGGTACATGACCATTCTAGTTAAACCAGCCATGTTTTATTTAATGCAATGCCCTATGTACTAACATTTATAGACAGGGCTTTGCACAGAAAAATAACACACCTTTAAGGCTGGCTTGGACTTGGAGAAAGGTTTTGATTTCTCCAAATGTTGCCACTCTGCATGTATGCTGGACTATGCAGCACTCTTACAAAGTGAGAAAACTGTTGAACTATGTCTAAGCATAGTATTTTGTACTGGAGGGGTATCATTTCTGTTCAAAACCTGTACCTCCAGAACTGATGCACCCTTGCACCACTACCTAAAGTGTGCGGCGCAGTGAGAGAAGAAAACAGCGCCATTTCTAAGTCGGTATGGCACGGTTTGCCATCTTTTATTAGATGTGCTTCTATTCTGGTCTCTGCCTTTTACACAACACAGTGCAACTTTGGTTGCTGGGCTGCGTGAAGAGTTAGTAAATCTGCCCCTGAATCTCTCTGCTCATTCTGCAGAACCCTCTGATATACTGTATTTTAAAATAATGACTTGTATATTCATACTGCTTTCAGTTGCAGACTGGGACTGCCTAGCACTATAAGTACAAGTCACTATTCTACCTGGATTCAGTTGTGTGACTGTCTATTAACACATACAGACATTGTAGGGAATACATTAAATAACTGAGATTTCATAGCATAAAAGAATGCATTTCCAACTGATTATTTATGTTCACATTTAATGGTCATTTAAGGTGTGCTCTTTATATTTTGTATATACTTCCCTGAAGGTTAAATGTTGACAAAATAGTTTTAGCCACATATCTGGCATGGCGCTCATAATCAGAGTGCCCACTGCTTTTTTGCATGTCATATACTTTGGAAAGGTACTGCTTTTATTGAGGCCCCATCTCCAGCCAGCCCAGCACACATCAGTTTAAGTGTGTTTCCTGGAAGCTGCAGCAGCCCAGGCTGCTACACATATCAGGGTGGGGGCCTATCGACAGGTTTGCTGTGCATATTGTATTGTATACACATAGATACAGCATGCATTCTGACATTGGTCTGACCTTGCAGAGCTAAAAAATTAGCCCTGGACCTTCCCACTCTGGCTTCAGAGACCACCTCACTGCTCAGAGTCTGGAGTTTGGTTGGTACTTGTGGTCTTGTGGCCGGGTATATATGTTGTCTGAGTTATTGTTCGTGCGGATGTGCAGGTAGGCTGGTATAGGAGAGGTCTGACAGGAGGCAGAGGGTGATGATGATATCTATCTAATGAGTGTTTTTTTAATTTAGTTTTGAAGGATTTTATTGAATGTTAGTATGGGGTATTGATGTGCTGTTGTGCTGTAGTGAGCACTTTTATACCTAAACAAGGGAGAAAATATATGCAAAGAGAAAGAAAGGTTGAGGCAGACGCCATGCTGGTATTTTGGAGGGGCAAGGGTACTCTAAATTTTAATACTTGACCAGCAGATATCTTTACTATACTTTTAAATTTGTTAAACTCAGATGGATTAGTGGCATTAAAATACAATTCAGAGCCCTGAAGAAGCTCTTGTTGGACGAAACACGTTGGCAACTGTTTGTTGATGTGGTTTTTTAGAAGACAAAGATGAATAAAGATTTATTGAAAGAAGGAACCTTCTTCATATGCATCTTTTGTGACTCAGCAATAAATTGTCATGAATACTGGTGTTATACTCTATAGTAATCTATGCATAAAGCAAATGCATTTTGTCATACCTTATTACTAATCCTAAGTGATGAACCATTAATTTCAAGGGAGAAAATATATTTGATTATGTCTGTGATGACATGTGCAGGGCCTGGATGGGAATCAAAGCAGGCCTGGCAAAAACAAAAGTTTAACCAAGCCACGCTCCTTTTCTTCTCGCTCTCTCATCACTCTCCCTCCCCTATCACTCTCTCTATTTCTCTCTCTCCTGAAGCCCCGCTGTGCCTGCTGGGGAAGCTGGAGGAATGGTCACAGAGGCCCCAGCATAGACCCCCTCCCCCCACCTGCCCCAAAGCCCGGCTCCAAAGGCTCTAGGAAATCCCCAGTGGAAAAACAAGCATTGGCAAAGCCAATAGATCTCACTTACGCAAGAACTATTTGCTTTGCCAATATTTTATAGGCTTGTTGTACACCTGCATTACTGCTGTTCAGCATGGCTAAAGGTTATTGGCGTAAAGGAGAGTATCATGGAGTGGAAATGTCGTAAAGTGGTGTGTTATAAGTTGGGGTAGAGAGGCATGCATTGGAGTGGAATGGCGTGGAGTGGCATAGAGTGGTGTGGAGATAAGCGGAGTGGTGTGGAGTGGCATAGAGTGTTGTGAAGTCTCATGGGGGGAGTAGAGTGTAGTTGAGTGTTGTAGAGTTGACTTGCATAGAGTATTATAGAGTGTCATACAATGGAGTGGAGTTGAGGGGAGTAGCGTGTCGTAGAGTGGAGTGGCATAGAGAGTTGTGGCGTAGAGCAGAGTGGAGTGGGAAGAGGGTGTTGCATAGAGTGGAGGCGAGTCTTGTAGAGTGGCGGAGCAAAGTAGATTACCGTAGAGTCGGGTGACAGAGTGGATTAGTATAGTATAGTAGAGTAGAATGGCATAGAGTGGAGTAGAGTGCTGTGGAGTGATGAAGAGAGGAGAAGTGGAGTGGAGTAGTGTGTCATACATTAGAGTGGAGTAAAGTGGTATGGAGTGGCGGAGAGGAGGTTTGGTAGAGTGTTGTCGAGTGGAGTAGTGCTGTAGAGTGGCACAGAGTGGAGTAGAGTGTTGCAGAGTGGAGTGGCATAGAGTAGAGTAGAGTGTCAGAGTGGAGTAGAGTGTAATGGAGTAGAGCATCATAGAGTGGAGTTTCGTGGAGTGGAGTGTCGTGGAGAAGCCTAGAGTGGCCTACAGTGAAGTGGCGTAAAGTACAGTGGTGCAAAGTAGACTGGCATTGGTGTAGTGGCATAGACTGCATTGGTTTTGAGAAAAGTGGTGTAGAGTGCAGTGACAGAATAGAGTGGCAAAGAGTGGAGTGGTCCAGAGTAGAGTAGGGGAGTGGCACAGCACAGATTGCAGTAGCGTAGAGCATAATGGCGTAGAGTGGAGTGGTGCACGGTAGAGTGGAGTGGGGCAGAGTAGGGTGCAGAGGTGTAGATTGTGGTAGAGTAAAGTGGCATAGAGTGCAGTGGCATAGACTGGAGTGATGCAGAGTAGAGTGCTGTTGAATATTGTAGAGTTGAGTGGTGCAGAGTAGAGTGCAGTGGCATAGAGTGCAGTGGAGCAGAGTTTAGTGGCAGAGAGTGCAGTCTTGCAGAGTAGAGTGTTGTAAAGTGGAGTGGTGTAGAGTTGAGTGGTATAGAGTGCATTGGTGTAGAGTTACTGGTGTAGAGTGCAGTGGTGTAGAGTAGAGTAGAGTGGTGTAGAGAGCAGTGGTGTAGAGTACAGTGGCACAGAGTAGAATAGAGTGGCATAGAGTTTAGTGACATAGAGCTCAATGGTGTAGAATGGCATAGTGTACAGTAGCATAGAGTAGATTGTTGTAGAGTATAGTAGCATAGAGTGTGGTGGTGTAGAGTAGCTGGTGTAGACTGCAGTAGCGGAGAGTCCATTCCTTTTGAGTAAAGTAGTGTGGAGTGCACCCGCGTAAAGTGCAGTGGTTTAGAGTAGAGTGGCATAGAGCGCAGTGGCATAGAGTAGAGTGGTGCAGAGCAGAGGAGAGTGGTCTAGGGTGGCACAGCATATATTGCAGTGGCATAGAGGGAAGTGCCGCAGAGTGGGTCAGAGTGGCGTAGCGTGCAGTGGCATAGAGTAGATTGTTTCAGAGTAAAGTGAGGTGGAGTACAGTGGAGTGGTGAAGGGTAGAGTGGAGTTTCAGGATAGAGTGCAGTGGCATAAAGTAGTGGCGTAGAGCGCACTGGCATAGAATGGAGGGGTACAGAGTAGAGTATATTGGCATAGAGTGCATTGGTATAGATTGCAGTGTTGCCAAGTAGAGTCACTTAGAGCGGAGTGGGGTAGAGTGGTGCACAGTAGAGTGGACCGGTCTGGACTGGAATGGTGTAGAGTGCAGTGTTTATGAGTGCTGCATGCACAGTGCGTGGGTTGAGTGCCCTGCTACACAGTAGAATGGTGCAGAGTAGAATAGAGAGGTATAGAGTGAAGTGGTGTTGAATGCAGTGTCGGGGTACAGTGGTGCTCAGTAGATAAGAGTGGTGTAGAGTGCATTGGTGTAGAGTGTAGTGGCGTAGCGTAGAGTGATGCAGAGTAAAGTGGCGCAGAGAGCAGTGGCATAGAGTACAGTGATGCAGAGTCGAACAGAGTGGCGTACACTGCAGTGGTGCAGAGAAGATTGGCATAGAATGCATTGCCGTAGAGTGTATTGGTTTTGAGTAAAGTGGTGTAGAGTGCAATGGCTTAGAGTGCAGAGGCAAATAATAGAGTGGTGTAGAATGCTTTGGTGTAGAGTAGAGTGGTGCAGAGTAGATTGGAGTAGCACAGGGTAGATTTCAGTGGCATAGAGTGGAATGGTGCAGAGTGGAATAGAGTGGTGTAGAGTAGATTGTTTCAGAGTATAGTGAAGTGACATAGAGTGCAGAGGCATGGAGTAGAGTATTGTAGAGTTCAGCTTCATAGAATGCAATGGTGCAGAGTAGATTAGAGTGGATTGGTGTAGAGTGCAGTGGCATAGAGTGGAACAATGCAGAGTAGAGTGGCATAGAGTTTATAGTGCCTTGGTGTAGAGTGCAGTAGAGTGGCATAGACTAGCGCGCAGTGGCACAGATTACAGTGGTGTAGAGTACAGCTCAGTGGCATAGATTACAGTTGTACAGAGTGGAATGGCATACAGTTCAGTGGCAGAAAGTGCAGTGTTGCTGAGTAGAGTAGTGTAGAGTGAAGGGGTGAGAGTGCATTGGCATGGAGTGCAGTGGAGCGGTGTAGAATAGAGTGGTGCAGAATACGGTGCAGTGACATAGATTGCAGTGGTGCAGAGTTGAGTTGTTCAGAGTTCAGTGGCGGAGAATGCATTGGTGTATAATGTAGCGGCATAGTGTAGAGTTGTGCAGAGTGAAGTGGTGTACAGAGTAGGCACGTAGAGTACAGTGGTGCAGAGTAGAATAGAGTGGCATAAAGTTCAGTGGTGTAAAGTGCAGTGGCAAAGAATACAGTGACGTAGAGTACTGTCTTGTAGGGTAAAGTATTGTGGGTACAGTGCAGTGGTGCAGAGTAGATTTATATATAGAGTACAGTGGTGTAGAATGTATTAGTTTTGAATAAAGTGGTGTAGAGTGCATTTGCATAGAGTGCAGCGGCATAGAATAGAGTGGCATAGAGTAGAATGGTGTAGAGTAGGGTGGAATGGAGTGGTGCTGGGAAGATTGCAGTGGAATGGCGTGGCATAGAGTGGAATGGCGCAGAGTGGAATAGAGTGGCTTAGAGTGCAGTTGCGTAGAATAGATTTTCAGATTAGAGTGAAGTTGGCATAGAATGCAGCTGCATAGAGTAGAGTTCAATTTCCTAGAATCCACTGTTGCACAGTAGAATAGAGTGGCTTTAAATGGATTGGTGTAAAGAGCAATGGGGTACAGTGGAGCGATACAGAGGAGAGTGGCATAGAGTGCAGGGGCTCAGAGTGTAGTGGCATACAGTGCTTTGGTGTAGAGTGGCGTTGAATATAGTACAGTGGCATAGATTGCAGCAGTGCAGAGTAGAGTAGTGTTGAGTGAAGTGACGAAGAGTGGAGTGGTGCAGAGTAGAGTACAGTGGGATAGAGTGGAGTGATGCAGAATAGATTTGCGTAGAGTGGAGTGCCATAGAGTGCAGTGGCGTTGAGACGAGTTGTGCAGTGGCATAAAGTGCAGTGGCATAGAGTGCAGTGTTGTATAGCAGAGCGCTGTAGAGTGCATTGGCGTAAAGTGGCGAGATGCAGAGTAGAGTGCCATGGAGTGTACTGTGCATTGGTGTAGAGCACAGTAGAATGGCGTAGAGTAAAGCACAGTGGCATAGATTACAGTGGTGTAGAGCGCAGTGGCATAGAATACAGTGGTATATAGTAAAGTGGCAGAGAGTGCATTGTTGCAGAGTAGAGTAGTGTAGAGTGAAGTGGTGGACAGTGCATTGGCATTGAGTACAGTGAAGCGGTGTAGAGTAGAGTGGTGTAGAATACAGTGCAGTGGCATGGAGTACAGTGGCACAGAGGAGAGTGGTATAGAGTTCAGCTGCGGAGATTGCATTGGTGTATAGTGCAGTGGCGTAGTGTAGAGTGGTGCAGAGTAGAGTAAAGTGGGATAGAGTGGAGTAATGCAGAGTAGAGTTGCGTAGAGTGGAGTGGCATAGAGTCCAGTGGCATAGAGTCGAGTTGTGCAGTGGCATAGAGTGCAGGGCATAGAGTGCAGTGGCATAGAGTACTGTGGCATAGAGTAGAGTGGTGCAGTAGTGTAAAGTGCAGTAGCATAGAGTTCAGTGGCAGAGCGTGCTGTGTTTGAAGAGTAGACTGTCGTAGAGTACATTGGCGAAGAGTGCAGTAGAGAACAGTGGTGCAGAGTAGAATAGAGTGGCGTAGTGTACAGTAACAAAGAATAATGGTGTTGAGTGCACTGGCGTGGAGTGTTGCAGAGAGAGAATAGTGGCGTAGAGTCCAGTGGTGTAGAGTGCATTGGTTTTGAGTAAAGTGGTGTTGGAGCATTGGCATTGAGTACAGTGGCATAGAATAGAGTGGTGCATAGTAGAATAGAGTGACGTGGAGTGGTGCAGCATAGAATGTATTGGCATGGAGTGCAGTGGTATAGAGTAGGGTGGAGTGGCACAAAGTGGAGTGCCACAGAGTGCAATGGCATAGACAAGATTGTTTCAGAGTACAGTGAAGTGGTGCAGAGTGCAGTGGTGCAGGGTAGAGTGCAGTGGTGCCGGGTAGAGTTCAGTGACATTTAGTGCCGTAGTGTAGAGTAGAGTAGCATAGAGTGCAGTGGTGCAGAGTAGATTAGAGTGGTATAGAGTGGATTGGTATATAATGCACAGGCGTAGAGTCGAGTGGTACAGAGAAGAGTGCAGTGTTGTGGAGTGGGGAAGAGTAGAGAGGAGTGGGTTAAAGTGGAGTATGCATGGTGTGTAGCACACTGCCATTACAGATCAATCAATCACTACATTTGTAGAGCACACCACTTACCAGTGAGGTTCTCAAGGCGCTGAGGAGGGAGGGAGTAAGGGGGCAGGGGTGCTGCTACTGCTCGAACAGCCAGTTCTTGAAGAGTCTCCTGAAGGTCAGCAGGTCCTGGGTCTGACATAGGCGGATGGGGAGGGTGTTCCAGGTTTTAGTGGCGAGGTGGGAGAATGATCAGCCGCCGGCGGTCGCTCGGCAGATGCGGGGGACGGTGGTGAGGGCAAGGTCAGCGGAGCGAAGATGGCAGTTGGGGGTGTAGAAGGTGAGTTGTTCGTTCGGTGAGGTGAGGTGGGCTGATATGTGGCTGTGGCGGGGGATGACTAGGATGAGGCGTGCAGAGGCGTTCTGTATGCGTTGTAGTCGTTTCTGGAGTTTGGCTGAGGTTCCTGCGTAGAGGGCGTTGCCGTAGTCCAGTCTGCTGCTGACGAGGGCTGGGTGACTGTCTTTCTGGTACTGGTGGAGATCCATATGTAGATCATGCGGAACATGAGTAGGGTGTTGAAGCAGGAAGAGGAGATGGCGTTCACTTGCTGGGTCATTGACAACGCGGCGTCCAGGATGACTCCCAGGTTGCGTGCGTAGTTAGTGGGCGTCGGTGCACCTCCCAGGGTGATCTGCCACCATGAGTCGTCTCAGGCAGAGGGGGTGGATCCGATGATGAGGACCTCCGTCTTGTCCGAGTTCAGGTTCAGGCGCTGTTCATCTTCCATTCGGCGATGGCCTTCATTCCTTTGTGGGGGTTGGATTTGGCGGTGGTGGGGGCCTTGGTGAGGGAGAGGATCAGCTGGGTATTGTTGACGTATGAGACCATGTTGAGGTTGTGTGATCTGGCGATGTTGGCGAGCGGTGCCATGTAGATGTTGAAGAGTGTCGGGCTGCGTTGCGGAGGCGTGTGCAGAGGGTGTGGTGTCAGACAGTGTCGAAAGTGGCACAGAGTCCAGGAGGATGAGGGCCGTGGTTTATCCGTTGTCCATCATGGCCCTGATGTCGTGGGTGGCGACGATGAGCGCTGTTTCGGTGCTGTAATCGCTGCAAAATCCGGATTGGGATGGGTCCAGGATGTTGTTCTTTTCGAGGAAGGAGGTCAGTTGCCTGTTGACGATCTTCTCGATTACTTTTGCCGGGAACGGGTGGAGATGGGCCGGAAGTTCTTGAAGTCCTTGTGGTCAGCTTTGGGTTTCTTGAGTAGGGCGTTGATCTCGACGTGCTTCTAGCTCTCCGGTCTCGATTGAGCTGTTGATGATCTTGCGGAGGTGGGGTGCAATGGTGGAGCTTGCTTTGTTGAAGATGTGGTACGGGCAAGGGTCAGATAGAGAACTGGAGTGAATGGTGTTCATGATTTTGATGGTGTCTTCGTCGTTGACATGGGTCCAGGAGAGCAGGGGGTCGATGTGGCTGGGGGTGGTGATCTTCAATTGAAATAGCCATTACTTTTGCACAGACATACCGTTTCACTTGTAAAAGTATACATAGCACAAACGATAATGTGTGGAAATGTCTTTACTTAGTGTATTGATTTGTGTTGATCGTACTAAAATATTAATTTCCACCACACTACAGAATTACTAAAAGCATGCTTCATTTGTACTTTCCTAATTCTGATATATCCTGAAATATCTGCATAGTTTGTTTACAGACATTTAAATGTTGTTGTGAGCTAGAAAAAAATAACATCAGCACGCCCTCAGGAGTCTGTATGACTGTCACATAAATCCTCTCACTTTTAAGTCAGCGAAAGAAAAGTAAACACCAAGCTGCATGGAAGACAAAGCCTATCATTTTATCTCTGTCTTTGAATGCACAGCAAATGTGACAAGATAAGAGCAAGATTGAAAGGCATGTTCACAGAAATTGAACACTGATTAAATGATACAGTAAATAAAGCATGGGCCACAAAAGGGACAAACACAAGCTGTACAACCGAAAACAAATAAAGCAAGCAAATGTGAGTTACAAATCATTAAGCCAATGGTAAGCAATGGGCGGAATGCATTCCATGGGAAGCTTCCTGAATGTCCCCAAGATCTCGTTAGCAAAACAGGCTGTGGTGTCTGGTAAGCTTTGACCTGAAAAACAGGGCAGTCCAGGCCGGCATGTGTGCGGTCTTATATGTTGCATGTTGTCAACTATGTACCTCACTTGGGGCCGTTTAGGACGTGTGCATAGTAAAGCCTACAATACTTATGACGGGATGTGTACGTGCTGTTCGGTGAGCTGTATGAGGTGAAGTATTTATCACCTGTAGTGTAGGTGGTGATGTGAAAGTGAGTTACCTAGTGTGGCGTGTGCTTGATGTGGGTGGGGGTGTAGGGATTGTTGTGCAGTTAGTCTTGTGCTGCCTATATCTGCTGAAAGAAATTGCAGTATAGGAGATGAGATGTGTAAGTAGTGTGTTGTGTGTGGTACGTGTAATGCTGATTATAGTTAGGTGCAGATTGAGGTGTGTAAGTAGTGAGTATTTGTTTCTCTTTACGAGGCCTGTGATTTCTGAGTATTGTGTGATGTGTGTTTGTGCTTTGTGATGGGCTGTGCATGTATGCATTGTGAGTGCTGCGAGGTTCTGTATTTAACGACAAGTTTGTGTGTTGTCTGTGAGGTTGTGCATTGTGTGCGGATGTGACCATTATTGTTTATGATGGGTGTGGTAATGTGCGTTGTACGGTAGATTGTGTGCTGTGCATTTGGTGCTTGTATGGTGTGGTGGTTTAATCATTGTTTGTGATATGTGAGCGAATGAGCGAGACAGTGTCCAGTCATAATAATGTGAGATTGATGAGTGTGTGTGTGTGCGTGCGTGTGATTGGTTCGCGTTCCATGCCCCTTGCGAGGCGTGTGTGGAAGGTGTAGCCCTTGCGAGGTGTGTGCGCGGAATGTGAAGCGTGTATTTACGTGTGTGCGCGAGCTCGCCTTCCTTGCGTGCATTATGCGGTGTGTGTGAAATGTTTGCCTTGTTTTAAGTATGGGTGCAGTTGTGGGGTGTACAGTGTGGTGGTTGGTTTGTGATATTTGATTTTTCGCTGGGAGTGTGTGGAATATGGAATTGGGTGTGTGTGCATTATAATGTACGTGGGGCTTAAGTGCTGCGAATGTGTGGTATGAGTGATGCGCCGAGAGCTGATGAATGGCGTTGCGATGGGAGTGGCGGGGGTGTGCCCAGCTCGGGCGTTCATTGGCTGTGAATCTCATTCCTTTCTCAGCTGCCGCTGCTGACGTGTGTATGGGGTGAGGGAGGCAGCGTGGACCCGCTTTTTTTAAGAGGCGGGGTAGGGGGCGGGCCTAATTCAATTCTCTAAGAAAGATACCGGCTCAGGCCTTGGGAGCAGAAGGGAAGCGGGACCCGAGCTACGGAGAGTGTCCGGAGCAATACCTTATGCCCAGCGGAGACATAGGGACCCCAACCTGCCTGCTGCCAGGACCCCTCACGTTGAGTAGCTGAAGGGGCCCCCGTCACTGAGGCGCGCACACGCTGTGCTGAGCCATCGAGACCTTCAGAGGTAGGCGCATTGGACTTCTCAGTGAGCTGAAAACCAACCCCGGGAGAGCGCCAGACATCCTCGCAGCGAGTCACGGGGACTCCTGAGTGAGGCACACACAGTAAGCCATCGCGACAGCCCCCGGCGGTGAGAGACAGCCCCTCGGAGCCAGCTGCAGAGGGCGCCGGCATGGCCCGGGGAGAGGGGGCGGACAGCGTGTCTTCGGTGGAGCTTCTGAAGCCGGCGCTGCGGGAGGAGGCCCAGGTCCGAGAGGTAAGGATCGCGGTGAGAGGGAGCAGGGATGGGGGTGTTGGGGACCCAGATACCGATGGAAGGCCCCTTTACTCTTCAGGTGTGCAGCCTTGATTGCCACGGGGGATCCGCCCATAGTACTCATCGGCCCCCAGCGTGCATGCCATTGTCCACCTGCCCGCCCCTCTGGACACCTTGCGGCTCCTGGCGCCTGAGCTCTGGCCTTATCTCATCCCGGTGATGGTGGCTGGGCCGGGCACTGATGATTGGGAAGCCTCTGTTAGGGTTGCATTTTGCTGCTGCACCGTTTTACCCCTGTAGTGTAGCGCAATAATTCCAATTATTTGCCCCTTTCCCATGAGGTCAGCAATGATACCGCGCTTCATTCCTATTAGTTAGTTCACCAAAATACCGTCTTCTGGGAGTGGTAGCTCTGCTTCACGCCGCTCGATCCGTTTGCAGTAGCACACATTGGAACAGTGGCGTGTACAGGAAAAACCATGTGTTCCTGGTGCATGGAAGCACCTGCTAGGCTTGCCTTCCATGCACTTATTGGGATTTCATGTGTGGTTTGGCTGTTAAGGACTGGGTTGTCCAAGTGGTCCGCAATGATTCATGGACTGAAGTGTGCCGGCTTCATGACTGAGGGCGATGTTGTGTCCTACCTCGGAGGACAGTGTGGGGCTTCTCTGAGGATTGCACCCTGTGTCCTAACTCCACAGGTTGCTCCTGAGTGTTGCAGTGCGCACCCCGCCAGTGTCATCTTAGGGACTGTTGGTAGGGACGAAGCAGAGGTCAGACGCGAGAGTTGAAGAGAGGGGCACAGAAAACAGGAGTTAACTGTACATTTTCATGGAGGTACAGACAGCGCGCACACATTGGTAGTCCAAGAGCTTGAGTGAAGTAGTAAAAGAGTAGTGAGTGGGGCGAAGTCGAGAGAGGCGCACATAGAGAAAGAAGCAAAGGATGGGGGAGGAAAACCAGAGGGAGAGAATGGCTACTCTTTTCAGTAGCCTCCTTTCGCGGGTGGGCTGGGCAATTGCTCATTTTGCCCCTGCTTTAAAAGTTTCTGCACCCTGACTTAGGGGGTCAAGTATTTCCTCTGCTCAGTTTGCATTGATGCCTCTGAGGGTTACGTCATTTGCTCTTTCTAAGTGAAAGTTACATTCAGAGGGCTGCATGTATGCCAGTCCTGTCATTGCAGCCACGTGATTGCAACTTCAAGTTCATTCATTTTCCACAAAGTCAACTTCCTTAAAGGGACCGGTTAGTAATGACTCGACGTTAGAAGCAACTGCTTCCGCTCATTGCAGCCCCTCCCCAGGCCCCGACTGCCCGTTTTTTCTCGCCGGGAATTTCCCCAGTGGGCTCGAGTTGATGGAATCCTGTTTTTAGGGAAGGGTTCCTTTGTTGTCGCCTTTTTGACACTTTCTCCAGCAGACACAGCGGGGGAAAGAGCGATAAGGGAGGCAGGCGGCGCCGAGGCTGGTTTGAATTTTTTCCCTGGGTTACTTCTGGTTTCCAGTCCGGCTCCCCCGCCCTGCGAGAGCTTTTCACGGCCCGTAATTTTTGTTGACTTCCCCGCTGACCCCTTTTAGTAAACGTGTATTTTCTGTTTGTGATTCTAAATATTATTTCGCCGAAACAGCCTTTCCTTAATGTGAAACTTGCTCGTCGCCTCGTGCCCTCTTTTCTTGTCCCCACGCCGCATCTCTCCTCACTCATCTCCACCTCTTTTGCGCTTCCCAACATCACCGCGCCTTAGTTACGAAAAGAAAAACCCTCCTGTTTAAAACGACGTGGGAAATACATTTGATGTCCGCAACATGTCTTGTCCACCCTTGCTAGCTTTCTGTCATTACAATACCAGTAAATTACGTTTTCGTTTAAAAAAAACAAATCTGATACCCCCCCCCCTCACACACAGCTTGCGTGTATGTACTTCACCGCCTCTGTGCAGCGCTTAGAATCCCCGGGCGGTGCATGAGTGAGGCGCACGCACGAGGGCGGGCTTCCGTGTGTGTTCAGCGGGTGGGTGTGTGCGCTCTGGGCTGTGCCTGGAGTGAGAGGGAGCTGTCAGGGAGCGACACGTTGAGCCTGTCTGCCTCCTCCCCGCTGCCTGTATTTATATCGGGGTCCTCGGGTCACTGCGTGCCTCTGCTCTGCACACCTCACCGCTAAAGCATGTCTCGCTGCACGCGCCGGGCCCGGCCCCTGGGCCCTGGAAGGGGGTGGGCTAATATGTATATTTAACATAGAGGGGGCGGGGCAGGTCCAGCTGGCGTTACTGGGGTGGTCTGGCTAATCTATTTATATTGTTTTCTGTAGCGCAAACCCATTCTACACCACCCGTTTTATTTATCTGTATGTTTTCTATAGCACAGACTCCACCACCAGATTGAGTGTGGCTGTGAAATAACAAGGGCGTCGTAGCGTGCGGTGATAGTTACAGAGCATGTGGACACCACTGTAATAACAGAAGGAGAAGCCATTGACCTGAGTCAGTGAGCGGGATAACATTAGCATAATCGGAAATAATAGTTGTTTTAGTCTGACCCAGCGGAGGTCTAATGGCAAGAGCAGCACGCACATCATTAAGCAGTTTCAGAGTGCTGTACAAAGCATCTCCAGATGTAAGCTCGCAAAGCACTGCGTGGAACAATTTTAGAGTGCTGTGAACGGGCTTTTGTAACAACTGGAGTAAACGATACATCAGTGGGACATTATCTTGAGGCGTGGAGTGCAGAGCGATTATAGTTTCTGCACCACAGACACGGATCAAGCCACAGTTGTCACATAAGAAGCACTCAGATGTGCGACATAGTTTGCCACGCCCCCTTTAAAGCACTGACTCCTCCCCCCTCGGTGCTTCTCTCTGCTTCCTGTATGACTGGTTGTACCGTTTCTCGCCCGACTTCGCTTCCCAGATGACCCCAAGCTGCCATGCCCAAATTCTGGGCTCTCCGTTTCCTGACCACTGTGATTTTGTTGCTTAGTCAAATTAGTTTCACTGATAGGCAAGGCGGGAATAAGCACTAGCATATGATGAAGTTGTACCTACGGATAGTTGTGTGGTATGTCTGTAGAACTAAACCAGGCAAAATGTAGTGGGGCAATGTACAGGGTCAAAGAAAGGACAGATTAACAGTCAGAAGGTGCTTAGACAGGAGTCTGTGTTCTGATAGGTATGCCTGTGATATTTTTATATGGTGTTAATCTAGCCTAGAAGAAGCGGGGCTACTGGAATGTTGTATCCTTGGTAACCTAGATAGGAATGTTAACTTTAGTTTGGGAACTATTCTATCTATTTCCTGTCTAGGATTTCTGTGTTTCATCCAATCTACTTTCTGTCTGGGGTTCGATCCGTCTACTTCTGTGTGAGGTTTTATCCTGCCTTTCTATCTCGCAGGCGGGCGTCATTCTATCTGCTTCTTATCTGGGATTCTTTCCATCTGTGGGCTCCCGCTGCATTGTCACTGGGATTTGGGCCTCTTAAGCCTCCTCAGTGGGGTTCAGCCCCTTATGTGTCCTGCCCACCTGAGATCCGTCATTTCCTTGTCATGTCTGAAATTCACCCCTTCCACTTTTTCCCCATCTGGGATTATTCTAATTTGTGGGCCCATCTGAAATTAGCCCTTTTTGTGGTCTGGTGTAGAGTTTCTCCCGTATGGAATTCAACCCATCTATCTCTCATCGGTGTCTCTTCTGGGTTACATCGAATGTGTCTCCTGTCTGGGATTATGTCTTGCACTTCCATATCATTTGACATACATGCCATCTGTGATATATATGTTCCTTCTGCTACCACTTGGAGATGTCCCATCTACACCCTGTGTTGGCTACGCCCCCTTTAGGCTGCATCCGAAATCTGGGAGATATCCCCAATCAGATAATTCTTGTTTGGCATATATTTATAGTATGTGCAGCCTGTCTGTGATATGTGCCATGTGGGATTATCCCTGCCTGGGATACACCCCATCTGCACCCTTACTGGGATATATTCCGTCTGCAGCTTTCCTATGACACACCCTGTCTGCATCTTGTGTAAGACATGTCCTATCTGGGTTATGCCCCCGGGGATCTTTCTACTTTCAGGGTGGGGACTGATTCATTCTCCTTCTGTTTGGCTTTGCTCCTCGTTGATTCTTTGTCTGAAGGTTTATTCTGTCTGCTTGCCTTGATTTGTCTGTGGATTCATTCAATCTGCTCCCATCCCAAGCAGGAGAACCTCTATGGGGATGCATCCTATTTGCTTCAGGCATAGTGGTTCATACTGTTTACTTCCTGCTCGACAGGAAGCAGGCTCATGATGCCTGCTTCCTGTCTAGGTATACATCCTACCATCTTCATGTTTCATAATGCTTGCTTTCCTTCTGGAAGGCAATCTCCTCTCCTTCCGTCTTGCCTATTTGAGGCATGGACACTGGAATTATGAGAGTTTTGTATATGCATCATTTTCCGTATGTTTATTAATGTGCCTCAAGGCCGCATCAACTGCTTCTTAATCTGTAGATTTTAACAAAAAAAATGTTTATACCTCAAACTGATCAAAAGTTACTGAACTCCGCAACTCTTGTTGCAGCACAGTGATGCCCTTTACATAAAGGGTGACTGCACCTTTCTAATGCGTATTGCTGTATTTGTGTCCTAAATTTGTACTAATGAGAGAAAACCTTTGCTCACAGTGTTAATATGTGTAACAATGACAAATTAATGAAGAATTATCACAAATTTTGCCACATTAAGCAATATATTTTGCAATTTCTTGCTGCATTTTGTCTGAGAGGTTATCCACATGCTTCCTGACGGATTTTGATTCTGTAAGGTGTGAGGTTATCTAGCAAGTGTTATGTTTGCAGTTCCTCTGACCCCCTATTAGTCTGATGCATTCAGTCCTTCTGCTTCCTATCTGGGGTTCATCCTGTATGTTTCCTCCGAAGAGGGTGCACCTCCAACAGTATCCCCTGTATACTTCCTGAGCCAGCAGCTGTTACTGTTCAGTTCCCGTTTAGTGACAGCAGTGCTATCGTAGAGATTTATGGGGCCACAGCTAAAGCATATTTTCGAGCCCCCTGTTCAAAACGACTCTAAATGTATTATTCAAGTTTAGTTAATGGAGAAAGGGCACTGCTTCCCCTTTGTGAATGGGTTTTCACCTCCTCTGAGGATTTGGTAACTTTTCAATGGTTGCAATGGAAGTACAATCGCAAACTATTGATGGATGTGGTACAGGATCGCGGTTTGGAAGTGATGCCCACAACATGTCATTCCAAATAGCAATTCATGAAACATTTCAAAACTCATTTATTGAATTACAAACATAGGTTCTCTGCACCGTCAGAACACTTTCTATGATATCACTGAAATCTCAATGGTGTTGCTTAAAGAAATGTACAGTGACACTGTATAACCCGTATGGGCCTGATTCACAATTCGCTTTTGAGTAAGTTTACTACTTTTCGGTATTTACAAACTTCACTTTTGTAGTACATATGGCCAACTGCTGGTACTGCAACACACCTTCACAGAAAGTAATGGAGATAGGAACTTAAAATAAAACCCCATAGGAAATAATGTTAAATTTAATGTATTTATCAAGTATTTAGTAATCCATTTTGAATCAAGAATGCTTTAACAATAAATGTTTTGTTTTTCAAAATAGGCTATTAAATAGTTTATGTATAAATATGATGTATATATTAAATAATATTGTATATTTGTAACCATTTTAAATGATTTCATTTAACATTATTTCCCATGGGGTTTTAACATAAACCCCTATCTCAATTATTGTCTATGGGAGGGTGTTGGCAGTACCAGAGTTTGGCCATGTGTAGTGCTATACTTACTAGTTACTACATAAGTGCAGTTTATGAATACCGGAAAGTAGTGAACTTACTCAAAAGTGCAGTTTGCGCACCAGGCCCTCAGTCTTTTGTATGGTTAATGCTGTACCTTGTGGGTCCCTGTTGGCATCCTTCAGGGTTTTCATTGCTCATGTTTTCTGCTCTTTTTGTAGCTCAAAAAGCACCAGAGGCTCTCTGTATGCAGCAAGATATGTTACGCCATCGGAGGAGCACCCTATCAGATAACCGGCTGTGCGCTCGGTTTCTTCCTGCAAATCTACCTGCTGGATGTAGCACAGGTAAGTCTTTTGGGATCTGCATCATGACATCCATGGTGCGAGGCGGTCACAAGGTGACCTGGCAGTCCTACAGTCCGTGAGCTGAATGAGGAAGTGCTAAAAGGTAGTCTAGTGCCAAATCTGTGAGGCAAGGTGGAGGCAGGCAAGCTTTTTGGTAGGTGAAGGGTACTTTGGTGATTTCTCTGTAATGGATTTAGGAGTGAGATTTTCCAAGTATCGAATGGAGGGGCCGTAGGGTCGATGCAGATGTGGGATTCTCTATGGTGGTTGGTGGAGTTGCAAGCTTGGGATCCTTTGGCTAGGGGCGATTGGTTCTGTATAATGCATAGAAGGTTGGGCATGTGACGTCTCTTTTGGTTATTTTTCCTCAATACATTGCTTTAGCCAACATTGCTTCTTTTGACAAGGCAGTAAGCCCTTTCATGGTGTCTCAAGGCAGCACCTGACCCATCAGTGAATGTAGCCAATGACTGAAGTGGATTGACCCATTGACACAAGATGTATACTGTAGTGTAGTTGGTGGAAGAAAAATGTGTATGACGCAACAGACCAATAGATGAAGAGAGCTGGCTGAAAGCCCTTGTAAGTATATCATTTTAGCATAGTCAAAAGGTCTTGACTAACACCTGACCTAAAGAACAGGACAGCAAACGAGTGTGTTCAGTTAAAACCCTAACGATAATCGCTTCTTTAGCAGTAAGCAAGCAGTTGTGCTAAAGCTTTCCTCTTGTTGCTTTTAACACAAAACAACGAGCTGAATTGTTTTAGCGTTCTTGTTCTTATAACCGCCAAATCCCCTTTAGCCTCGTGAATTTCTCACCTCAGGTGTTCTCATCCCCTTTCCATTTTGGACAGTTGAGAAAGACACTCCCACACCCCAAGCTTTTTCACGTCTAGTTTCTTGGCTGTGAGGTTGCCATGCAATAGTCCTTCAGAGAGAAGATAATGGAACGCTGGGTCTCTGCTCTTCCTTTAGGCCAGGGAACGCTGGGTGGCATGATATTCATTCACCCACCTTTTGTTCAAGCTGACACTCGCACGGGTATCACTTCCTGGGCCCTTGAAGCTCCTGGCACGCGGTGCCTCTGTGTGTCTCTGTCCCTCCTGTCCTGCCTGCAGCGTGGAGCGTATTACCTTTCTGCCACCCACGCCCTGCGTACGACGTCTGACATTATTAATGCATCGCTGTATGAGGAGGTGTCTGCTGAGCCTTCCTCCGTGCCCTGAGGCCACCACAGGAGCTGGGTCACTCCTGACACCGGTCTCCTGGTCCTGGTCACTCATTGTATTGTAATTGCATTTATATAGCGCTTACTACCCCTGACGAGGCGTCAAAGCGCTTTTTCGGCAAGTAGCACGCTACTCCAGTACCCATAGAGGATTAGTATAGTGAAACATGCAAGTACATTTTAAGTGGTGGATAGGTTAGTCCGTTATTTGGATTTGGAATGATAGCAGAAGGATAGAGGAGGGCAAAGGTTTGTATTTATATAGCGCTTGTTGACGCACGCTATTCAAGAAGCCTACAAAGGATTAGTGGTGAATTAATATGGTGAAATATAAAGTAATTTCAGTGGTGGGTATTAGTCAGTTACTTGGAGTGAGAAAGATAGTGAAGGGATAAAAGGGGAAGAAAGATTTGCATTCATATAGCACTTGTTACCCCTGATGGGTGTTGAATCGCTTTTCTGGCGAGTAGCACGCCACTCCGGAACCCATAAAGGATTACTGTTGAAAATTAGTATAGTAAAAATAAAAAGAATATGAAGTCATTTGAGTAGTGGATATGTTATTCGGTTATTTGGATAGTATATTAGTATAGTTTAATATGCAATTCATATGAGTTTAGTTGATTTGTGATGAGGAAGAGGTCAGGATGAGTTACAGGGGACAGACCAGGCTTGGACTCTTTTCTTCACAGTCACAAGAAAGTTTATGCAAGGTCGGTGGTACGAAGGAAATCATAGATGGATGTTATTCTTTATTTATTTGAGGTTTTATATAGCACTGACAGTGTCATGCTGATGTCCGAGTGCTGTAGGGATAATATGTTGACATAATACTTGAAATTGAGCATAAAATCACAGAGCAAAATCAATGGGCGATTAGAATATCCGGCTTCAACCGAGTTCCTGAACCCTAAGGATGCCTTCCTGGCTAATGAAGGAAGACAGCGTTTTCTAAATCCGCCTTTTTCTTGTTCTGGTAGTCGGTTAAACAGTTGAGGTGGCAGTGTTTGATTTTTGTCTATAAATGTGTGAGATGTACTTAGTAATGGGGAAGAGACCGTGACCGGCTGTGAATGGCAGTTTAGTCCTCTTTGGAGGGCTTCCATGGACCCTCTGGGAGGGGCACAGTCCTAGGCTGACTGGGGGTGATTGTGCAGTACTGGGTGTGATACTGGGGTCTCCCTTTTTTGAATGGATGGATGTCGTGGCACCTGTAGTGAGTGGGGTGGGTGTATAGAAGAATAACTCTTTGAGCTGCATTGCCCTAAACCTCTGCCTCCTTTGCTGCAGGTGGACCCCTTCTACGCCTCCATTATCCTGTTCACCGGCCGTGCCTGGGATGCAATCACCGATCCCCTTGTTGGCTTCTTCATCAGTAAAACATCATGGACGCCGTTTGGGCGCTTAATTCCCTGGTAAGTAGTCTTTGTGCTCCCCTACCCTCTTTCTTTAGTAAGTGGCCCTTTTCTTCAGTCGCAGATATCCTTTCTTTCGCACAACCGCTTTCTCTTACATGAGCTCACTTCCTCCTGCATAGCCTCTAATACAGACTCCCTTTGTCTTGCACAATCTCATCTTTCTGGTGTAGAACTCTTCCTCTGGCCCAACTCCCTTTCTCTGACCTGGCTAACTCTTTTCTGGTCCTACTGTCTCTCTTCTAGCAAATCTGCTTCTACTGTCCTACTTTTCCTCATGCACTCCATGCCCCTTATAGTGGCATAGAACTCTGTCTGTGGCAAGGCCCCCTTTCCTGTGCCCTGGGTGCCTTTCCTGTGGTTTAGGTCCAGTGCTTCTGGCACGGGCTCCTGACTGTGATCTAGATGCCAGGCCTGTGGCACTCTCTCTTACTGTGACATGGGACCCATGTCTTTGGCATGGAGCCCTTCCTCTCACATGGGTGAATGCCTCGAGCATGAGACCCATCATCTGGCTTCAGTCCACTCAACATAGGCCTGGCAGATTTTAAAGTTGAGAAGACCTGCTCAGTGAAGATCAGTCCGCTCAAGTCCTGTTGTGTCTTCGAAGAAGCAATGCAAAATTACCTTCAATGGTTTCTTACCAAGTGTGATGGTGTAAGATGAACTGGCTTCCCAAGGAATTTGTTTATGTATGTATTTTATGAAGCACTTAATGCTACATAAATGACATCACAGAGTAATGCCCCTCATGCTGGATTCAGCCAGCATCTCTGCTGTTCTTTTACTGTGTCTCTATCATGATTTAAGACATTTCACCTGGCTGAGGAGAAAACTGAAGTCCCCCAGTCTGAGGGCACTGGAGATGGTGGTCGGTGGTATTGCAGTTTTATAGCACTTTAAGTAGCACTTAGTGTTCGCTTTAGGTTGTAGAGATTTACAATATGGAACCTTGCTCTTAGAAGGTCGCTAGGGTATAGAATGTTAGACTGTGTGATATCGGTTGGCAGCCTTCATGGATGGGACGTTTTGAATGTACCTCTGTATTAATAAAACTGTCTGGTACATCTAGTGCCTCAAGTCGTGCTTCTCTACAGTAGCGACCGATGTTGGTCTGAAACCATGACGCGGTACAGATTTCCTGCTTTTCCTGGTGTTTTCAAGTGAGGAGCATGTAACGGACTCCGCATGACAGTCCCTGGCCTACCCAGTCTTTGAGCCGACAGGGGTTATTGACTATCACAAAACCCCAAAGATGGTCCTTGGATTCACACTAATAAATTCTTAGCTCAGTCCTTGTAGTGTGGCAAAGAGCAGTCCGGCTTTACTAGAGGAACATGTGTTAAGCATTTCAGAGTACCAACATGGACGATAAGTAATTGGCACAACAAACCGAAGTTATAGATTTTTGAAGTAATAAAATCAATGCAGAATACTACAGTGAAACTTGTGTGGTACTCTTGCAGGGTAAGGGTGATGCGGGTCCCAGCACCAAGCCACAACAGTCAGTTCAATTTTTCCTGGCCCATGGAGCGCGGGTGCAGAGTTGTTCTGGCTGTCCTGTGCTGCAAGAGAGCTGCTTTTAACTCTGAAACGTGGCTGCTGGGAAAAAGATGCAAAAACACAACAATGGAGTGGTTGCTAAAGCTAATCTAAGGTCTGATGGAGTTCCCTCTTGATGCAGCATCGAGTAAAAGGGTTGGTTGCTCTACAAGCAACCAACACGCCCTGGCAGGCGTAAGTAGAGGAGAAAGTAACTCTGACGTCTGGGGGTCCAGGGGAATGTGGTAGCTGCCTGTAACTTTGTGGAAGGCCGGACTACAGTTCCCTGCACTTCACTAGACCATCTGGATCTGAGCAATCCCTTGGAATGCCCAATGGCTAGCGATTCTTCGGTTCCAGAGCGTTGTATTACCTGCATTTGTAGGAGAGTAATGACACTAGTTCAGGGGTGTCTGAGGCTGCTTCAGGCTTTCACAGTGGTCCCTCTGTGTGGGGGAACCAAGAGATACCCTAGGACGAGTCTCAATTGAGCAGTTCCAAGAGCGTTGCCACAGGTGTAGGGTATCCCACTTTTGCTTTGTACAAGTCGTCTTGTCGCTGACACAGGTTTTTTTCTTCTGTCCTCTTTGATGCAGGTTGTTCAGAACTGCGGTTCTGGTATCGGGTGGGGGTGGGTCACTTAAATCCTACATTTAGTGGAGTTAGGGGTGTGGAAGCTGGTAGCCAATGGGCAGCTAGTCGCTACAGCTAGTCCGCCCCTGAAATGATGACATCCGTGGGTGTGGGTCACCTTTTCTACCCAGAACCCTCTATTCTGGCAATCCTAAAGATGCCAGAAATCTATTTTTGGGGTATAGACCAGGCTGGTCACCCTGGAGGTGTGGCTAGCCTTCTGAGGGTGTACACCTCCTTGAATAACTTATTTCCTAACTTATTTCCCACCAGCCTGGGTACGAATGTGCCTGGGGCAGAGGGAGGGCTGTTTTCTCCAGTGGGAGTCAGCCCTTATGCATTTCGGAGGTGGTGCAGCCTTTGCAGCTTACTGGCTTGATGTGCCGCTTCACTAGCCTGCTTGAGAAGTGGGAGGTGTAACCAGCAATTTCAGCGGCCGCCATCAGACCAGGCGTGCACACTGACCACGCCCACTTTAGGCCACGCCCCCCGACCGCTCTACAAAAGCGCTGACCACTAGCGCCTCTGTACATTTCCCTACCCAGTTCCTGAGGCGGAAAGCCGGGAGCTGGCGGTACTATTGCATCTCTAAAAACCGAGTTGAATTGAAACTTTAATATCTAAGCTCTATTTCACTATTTTACAATTTGTGTGGTGTCACCTACTTTGTGCCTTTTAAACCTTGCACCACCGCCAGGAACTGCTCCCACTTCAGCGCACAGCCGACCTTAACGCTGTCGCGTTTCTCAGCAATTTCAGCGGCCGCCATCAGACCAGGCGTGCACGCTGACCACGCCCACTTTAGGCCACGCCCCCCTCTGGGTTAAATATGTGCATGCACAGGAAGCGCAGCGGACGAGCGCAGCGGGAGCGCCTAAGGCAAGCCCGTCTGCGCCCGTCCGCGCCACGACCGCGACTAGCGCTGGAAACCCTGCCCAAATTACATCCAGTAGCAGTTATTCCTCCAGCTACCTCCATCAACTACGAGGTAAGAACTGCTGCTCCTGCAAACTTAATCTGGCAGACCTTACGGACACATTCCGCTGTAATACTTGCCAATGGTCCCTCTCTGCTACCCCAGCTCTCTCTCCACCCCCTACTCCCCCTCACATGGATATCCACCCACACTTCAAAGGTGGATTGATAAACGCACGCTCCATGTGCAAACACAACCAAGACATTAGAGACCTAATCCTGGATCTTGATCTCGATTGCCTCCTAATAACGGAAACCTGGCTTACCGAAAACAGCAATCCGGATTTAGCCATCGCCCTCCCCCAAGGCTTCTCCATCTTTAGACAGGATAGACCGAAAGGGAGAGGTGGAGGAGTAGCATTAATATTAAAAAACAGCTTCTCCTGTCATACATTCAACCTAGACCCCTTGAAAGACATCGAAGGACTCGGTTTCTCAATCAAACTTAATGATTCCATGTCCTTCTCAGGTGGGCTTATCTACCGCCCACCTGGTAACCCCTCCAATTTTTTAGATTCACTTACCGATACTCTGGGTCACCTTCTGCTTAGATACCCCCACTTCACACTGCTCGGTGATTTTAATCTTCACCTGGAATCCAATTCTGATCAACAGGCCGTAAACTTCTTACAGACTCTAGACATTTTTAACCTTCAGCAGATCGTGTATTTGCCCACGCACGCCCTTGGACATACACTCGACGGTGTGTGCTCCAATCTTCCCTCCCTCACCACCCTTCCCCCGTCCCTCTAATTTGGACGGATCACTGCCTGATCCCTTTCCACATTAAAACTTCCCGCCCACTTTCGTACAGCAAATCCAACTTGCTCCCTGACAACTTTGTAAACTGGAAAAAAATACAAGAAGCTCTTGAACTCGACCCTATCCCTCAAACCCATGTCCCCATCCCCACCGGTGATACTGTATCCGACGCTAACCTCTTTCATGGATGGATCACTCAAGAAATCAGTGCACGGACCCCCTCCAATCACTTCCGTAAACCAGACAAAAAACTCCAATCTAACGCCCCCTGGTTTACTCCCAACGTAGCCACTGCGCGTCTCTCCTGTAGAAAGGCTGAACGCAAGTGGCGCAGAACGTATGATACTACTGACCGCCTATCATACATCCTACTAAGGAAAGACTACCACTCCGTCATAGAATCAGCCAAAAAATCCTTCTATATTAAAGCCATTAATGACTCCAACCAAAAACAGAAAACTCTTTTTTCCATAGTGAAATCGTTCACACAGCCCAAATCTCTACAAATTGAAATACCCCCATCCCAAGAGCTATGCAACAAAATAGCTGACTACTTTGAGGAAAAAATTGAAGCTATTCAAAAGGATTTTCCATCCACCAAAGCGGGCCAACTCTCACGGGCTCACCCCCCGATTGCACCCCCTGAGTTCTCTCTAAAAAAATTCTCGCCGGTCACCGTAGACCTAACCAGAGAAGTTATCTTGGCCTGCAAATCCGGGTCGCCCTCTGACCCCTGCCCCCCTAAAATTTTGCACCAACTCATTGATGTGGTAAACCCAATAATCAACAAAATAGTCAACTCCTCCCTAAGTACGGGCTGTGTTCCTCGCCTGTGGAAACAGGGTATAGTTAAACCCCTGACGAAAAAAGCTAACAAACCCCCAACAGATCTATCCAACCATCGGCCAATCTCACTTCTTCCGGCCTTAGGTAAAATTACTGAGCATATGGTTTACAGGGAACGTAAACAATATATTGAAACCCACAACATACTTCACCCGCAACAGTCTGGTTTTCGCCCCAATCACTCCACCGAAACAGCTTTGATCGAGCTTACTGACTCGATTAAAATGCTCCAAGACAAGAAAAAGAACGTGGTCCTCATCCTTTTAGATCTTACTGCGGCATTCGACACCATCTCTCATACCATTCTGCTCAACAGACTGGGAGACATAGGTATTTCTGATGTGGCTCTGGCCTGGATAAAATCCTTTTTAACAGACAGATCCCAAACCATCGCTCTCGGTCCTTTTCACTCCAACGAGAAGAGAGTCTCCTCGGGGGTCCCCCAGGGCTCCATCTTAAGCCCCCTCCTCTTCAACATTTACCTCATTCCCCTTATATCCCTCATCGAGTCCTTCGGCATACCTGTAACATCGTATGCCGATGACACCCAACTTATTGTACCCTTGGAGAAAAGCTCCACGATTGCTGAACTCAACCTCAAAAACTGCCTAACAGCTATCTTCCACTGGATGGACCTAAATCACCTTAAATGTAACTCCAGCAAAACGGAGATCCTTCCCATGGGAAAAAATACCACCTTCTGCCCAGCCCTCTGGTGGCCAGATAACTCCACTGCCCCTCCCAAGACCGTAACCACTGCAAAAAACCTTGGCATTCTATTTGACAGTGATCTTTCCTTTGACCACCACGTCAGGACCGTAGCGGGCCGTTGTTTTGGTATCATCAAGTCCTTGAAAAAATTCTTCGACTTTCTACCTCTTGACTCCAGAAACACGGTAACGGTAGCCCTAATTGTCTCACGCTTGGATTACTGCAATGGTCTCCTGGCTGGCGCCAAAAAGTCCACACTTAACAAACTCCAAAGTATCCTCCATACTGCAGCCCGACTCGTCCTAAAGCTGCCCAGAAAATCGTCCATCTCCGCTGCTCTAAAATCTCTGCATTGGCTTCCCCTCCCTAAAAGAATATTCTTTAAGATGCTGCTGGTCGCCTTCCGGGCTTTCAATAGCTCCGGCCCACGATACCTCACCAAACGCTTCCCCCACTACAACCCGTCTAGATCTCTTCGTTCCTCCCACGACAACCTCATCCTCCCTGCCAAATTCAATCTGAAGACAAAAGGTGGCAAAACCTTACACCACTTGGCCTCAAAAGCCTGGAACCTCTTGCCCAAAAACCTGAGAGTCATAACCCACGAAAAACCTTTTAGAAAATTGCTCAAAACCTGGATCTTCAGCCTTAAGGATGATTATGTCAAAGCCGCTATATAAACTCTTTTTCCCCTATTACTGGATGTGATCCACCACTGGGATTTGTCAGCGCCAAGATGCTCCTTCCGGAGCGACCGTCGCGCTCTATAAATACCACTACAAATACAAAAAAACATCCTTGCTACCCAAGCCTGTGTGCCTGTCTCCTGGGAGTCATCACACTGCCTGACCGGAGCTCAGAATCCTCTTGTCTTGGCAGCAGCAAATTCAGGAAGCGCAGGCTTGACAGCCAGAGCAGTTGGGGCAGCCCGTTGGACAACCTCTAATGTAGCCACCTAGGTGCATGTGCATGCCACATCACCCATGACAAGAGATTTGAATCCAGGGTGGACACGAGATTCGTGTCACTGGTGAGAAGGCATATTTTTTATACCAAAAATGATATATTTCGGCTGTACCATAATGGAGCTGCCAACCTCGAATACCTGGGTGGCAGAACATGTAATCCTATCGACCTCTAACACTTCTAGTAGTTTCCAATGAGGAACGCCACTATAAGGACATATAGGCTTGCACTTGTATGTCCTCACCTTTAATATAATGCACCTTGCCATCTGTGCTTAGGAGACTCTTCCTTAGTGGTACCTAACATACAGTAAAAATAGTTTACTGACTGTGCCACACAGGGTGAGGGCACAATTGAGTACGAGCAATATACATTGTTGCTGCAGTCTGCAATGGCAGGCCTGCTGTCAGTAGTTTACTTGGGTCCCCATGGTACCATACACTAGGGACTTATAAGTGGGTAAAGTATTTGCCAATTGGGGATTACTAACTTGAACATATTAGTTTTGGGAGAGAGCATGGGCTCTGGGTAGCAGACTCCAGTGCACTCCTAGAGTCCTAGCCATCAGCATTTGGAGCATAAACGGAGGGTGACCATACAAAAAGGGCACTTTGCTACAATCAGCAACTATGCAACCACCTACATTAGCTCACCACAGTTGCTCACAAGAGTTCACCACCCATGCTTCAACTATCCACAAGAGCTTCACATCAATGTGACAATCTGCAAGAATACTACTGACCCTGCAACCAGCATCACCAACCACGCTACAACCACCTGCATGAGCTCTTCGTCAATGCTGTCGCCTCTCACAAGAGTTCATTATTAGTTCTG
Organism: Lissotriton helveticus; assembly: GCF_964261635.1. Taxonomy (NCBI): domain Eukaryota; kingdom Metazoa; phylum Chordata; class Amphibia; order Caudata; family Salamandridae; genus Lissotriton; species Lissotriton helveticus. The sequence continues at coordinate 670,797,049 of NC_136061.1, forward strand.
CAGTTACTCCCAAGAGAACCACAGAATCTACAACCATCTAGTGCATTCACCACAGATATCCAGCGTTTAACCCACCCAAAACAGATCAACGATAGCTGTGCAGCCACCCAGAAGAGCAATGTCCACATACAACCACATAGAAGAGGTCACCACCGCTAAGCACTCCTCAGCCATCTAAACCAGTAAACGGCTGCCCCAGGTGACGGCAGCTCGCGGCATCAATGAGATTCAAATGGCTGCCTCATGATATGGCAGCTCACTGCTCTTTGAAACCACAGAGGGTTATAGTGGGGATAGAGGGTTCTTGAATTAATGTAGCCAATTTTAAGACGCTTCTGTTCCCGTGCAGAAGGGACATACAGTTCTCTATACAGTGTTTGATTTGTTTTTCATGGCAGGCTGTGGCTGCTTTGTCTTTGGTTGTGTACTTGCCAGTTTCATTTCCTTTTTAACTTGCTCTGAAGTGGATAACGTTTTACGTGAGAGAACTAAAACAAAGCCTTTCTTGGCTTATAAAAGCGGAAATCTACTGCTTAGATTGGGAGAATTGACGCAAATGTGATTTGAGGCCTTTGGGGAACAGACGTGCAAAAACAATAGACTAGGGTGCGCCCAAAGAATTTAATAACGTTTTACTTTCAGGCAGATAAAAAGCCAGTTGTAAACTAAGAATGTCGGCGCCACTATTACACCCATCTGGACAAATCACTCCCTTGCCCCCCCCCCCCTCCCCCCCACCAATATTTCTTTGTTTCTAGCTCTCCCAAAATTAATTAATAAGTGGTTGAAAACGCAAAGTGTTATCTATAAATTGGAAAAGTACTTGTTTTCTCGTCGGTGAAGAACTCAGCAATTTCTTTCTTGCAACAGTACTCAGACCTGTTCCGTTCTGTATCAAAATCTATTTGTTACTTGCTTGAAGCCAAGACTGACTCAGTGGACAAATGTGCCCACTCCAGGAATCTGTGTATGGCCTTCTAGTCATAGGTTTGAACCCCGGCGGGTCCACTCAATCTTTCATCCTTCAAAATACATATACTTCTTTTTGCCTGTAACGTGCCTACAGGCCTAAAGCTGCAGGAAGGCACTGGGGTGAAGCCTGCAGGAAGGGGGGTTAAGATAACGGTAGAGAAATGGCGGATGGGGGGATGGGGAGTGATGCAAAAGGAGCCTTGTGAATAAAGTGATATATCTAACCCCCTTAATGGTAACATATCTTGGGCGCCTGGTCTACAGGACAAGAGTATAGGGGTAAAAGAGGCAAGGGAGGGGGCAGAGGGTTCGGAAACCAGGAGCTGGAGAAAGTAGGAAAGGAATTGTGGGGGTGAAGGGCAGTTCCTGTGAGAGGAATTGGGGACTAAGAGTTGGTAATGATTGGAGCCTGTTGGTGGTAAGAGAGAATCGATGAGCGTGTCTGTTTGATGGAAGGGTACTAACCTGCTATTGTTTTAAACCTCATGGTAACCTCAGGAAGCAGGAATCTTAGTCTCACAATATGAAGGCAGAGTTGTGAGGAGTTAGAGCTGAGTTCTCTAGGTGGTGTGACTTGTGTGAGCACAGACACATCAGGGTTTTGAGGAGGAGTGCTCCTCATGTTGCTGAATGCCATGCCATGACATTCCCCTAGCCATGAGATGAGACATAAGACTAGGTTGCCTTGATGAGGCCCCTATGATTTTAACCCATTGATTGCTTGGGTTTGAGCATGTGTTTAACAATAAATGACAGAGGGTGCAGACTACTACTAGTTTTACTCTAAATAATTTAAGGGTAACGATCGGTGGGATTGCTCTGGGGCATGTTTTCAAGGTATGGTGTGAGAGTACAGGTTCTTCAGTGACAGTAGGTGGGAATGCAAGATCTTATCAATTTTTTCAAATCATCGCTGTACTTGTTCTAAGGGTGCAGCTGTTTTCTGTTTCAAGGTGCATCAAGATTAACATATAATTTAGATGTATTGGGTATAGATCTTCACCACCCGTTCTAAAACCAGATAAGATAAAACAATGATATACAATTAGAATGGGGGAAAAGATAAGGGTCTGGAAAGCTGAAGGAGAAGGTGGATCAGAGTGGGCCTGCCAGTGAAGGAGTGTAATGCTGGACAGGGGACTCCAGATCGGTATGGCGAGGGAGAATTTTGGGGTAGAAAATATTCTACATGGGGCTGTCAAAATAGTGATGGTGAATTATTGAGCCCAGAAAGTCTGCAGGACTGTGGACACAGCATGCAGGGCATGGTGTTGGGGGCAATTGGGAATTTTGAGCCTGGAAAAGGTTCCAAGTGGCTTCCTGCCTTTTCCCACTGTTAAAGGTGAGTTTTGCGGTACTAAAATTTGATTGGGCGACTTGTTTAAAAGTTTGTTTTATTCAATTACTGAATGTCTTTCTTTGACACTGTTCGACCTTTTGCTGGAATTGTGTCAATTGGTTAGTGTTGATGCTGTGATGTCAGCACTGCATTACAAGCAACTTAAATCAACTTAAAAAGGGTCATTCCATTATCGGGTGATCTTCTCACCACAATTTCTCTGCACGTTGCATTGTCTTATGTGCAAGAGGATCCACGCCTACCTTCACCATACGTCACTTCCCACAAAATGATCAGCATATTTTTTTTTTTTTTTTTTACTTTGGGGAAAACATCCCTTATAAGTGCTTTGCAATGGGGACCAAGTAGTTCTTTTGGTGGCAATCAACATGCTAAGATGTGTACATACTGACCAAAGCTGTCCAGACAGTTTGATACACAATTCTTTCAGTTCTGCTTATCCCTGTGCCATTATACTCTGTCAGGCATACTGATTGAACACCAACCACCTTTATACTTTCCATCTTTTCAGGATTTTGCAAGCGTAGAGAGCAGTCTGAGTGCCAAAGGCATGCCTTGTGCGCGCTTGTAATTTTGAGGGTAGGGCTTGTGGGTTGCCTTTGGTATACCATATCTTTACAGTGACCACTGGTTAGCCCCCTGATTTTGCTCCCGTGGTATTTTTGTGTGTGAAGTCTGTTTTACATGTGAGGCTATGGGGGGGGGGGTGCAATAGAGCTTGGCCTACCCCTGTTCCATACCAAGGTCCAAGCCTGAAACTTCCTGGTCAAGTGCAGATGGGCTTGTCCTCACAAGTGCCAAAGCCTTTGTGAGCAACGCTTTTCAGCTCATTTAGATGAACAAGTTCTCCCTTAGAATAGAAGATTTTTTGGAGCACTTGTGAGACTCTTAAATAAAAAAAATGAGTAGCACCTTCTCTCCAGCATCCTGGTGTGGTCCTTGGCATGGCTTGCATAGATCCTGAGAAGTGAGACTCAAATTTATTTCTTCTGGGCCTTTCTTAATCCGCAACCGTTAGTCATAGTTGAGGTGCAGAAAGCAGAACCAGTTACCCTACCTCGGTCAATGATCTGTGGTGTGAGAATGCATATTTCCCTTTCTGCTGCTGCAGAGCAATGTTACAAGAAGCGTGGCCCAAAGGGTACTCTCATCCACCGACCACTAACTTTATTTACAACATGTGGGACATTTCTGTATGCTAATGTAGCCCCAGATGTATTGTGAGACAAACTGTCCTAGGAAGAAGGTTGAGTCAAAGGCTTCTGACTCCCACCACGCTGCAGAGCACATGCAGTAACAACAGACACTAGGCAACGAAACTTGCTACAATCCGCATTTTACAGATACTTGGCAATTGTAATATCATGGAACTGCTGTCTTGTAGTTTTCCCTGAGGGGATAGCAGACAGAAATATTAAAAGACAGCATTTCTTTGCTATGTAATAGCCATGAATAATGGCCATCTTGATGAAGATCCGAACCTGAAGATTTCCTGCAAAGGAGATCAATCCGCTAGACAGATAAGGAACTGTATTTTCTCTTGAGTCTGAAATCCTAACTATGAGGCTTCTGACCAACTTACATGACAAACTAGGTTTGGCACAATTGTGCGTTCAGGAAGCAAGTGTGTCCACCACCACCTTGAACTCTTGTTTTTTTCTCCTCAACTTTTTGTATTAGCCTTGCTATTCGCCTGCTTGCCTCCTCCACTCCATCCCACTCTCCTCACGCCTGGCTTAGCACGTTTCTGTTTATTTTTTGTCCTACATTTTTTTCTTGTTTGAGTATATTGTGCTGGACATTCATTATTTTATTTTTCATGTATTTAAATTGCCTTACAACAAAACTGGAGGGATCCCTTCGAAGTCTTCTTTACCAGCAGAGAAGTCTAAAATTACTTGACGTGGGGCCCGATGGAGGTAATCCCAGATTACCGATTCTTAAATACCGAATCATACCGATTCGGTATTTAAGAACTGGCAATCGGGATGTAGGTAATTTTACCGAATTAATTACGGAATCGGTATGATTCGGTAATTAATGAATCGGTATTTACCGATTCTGTAATTGCCATTGACTCCTATGGGCCTTGAGGCCCATAGGAATCCATGTCAATTACCGAATCGGTAAATTTACCGAATTTACAAGGGAGACAGGGTTGCATCCCTCAATTGTGCATGGGTGCACATGTTGCAGTATGTCTGCAACATGGCACTGTTTAAAAAACAAAAGAAATGCTTTTTAAAGGGTTTTCTTAATTTACCACCAACTTCTAGTTGGTGGTAAATTAAGAATTCTAAAACCCCTGTAGCACTGATTACAGTGCTACCTACATGTCAAAATACAGATTCGGTAATTATACCGATTCGGTATTTTACCGATTCGGTAAAATTACCAAATCTGTATTTTAACATGCTTCTAAATCTCATTTTCCAAATACCGGTCGGTAACGGCCGAAATTACCGAATTTCAGCCGTTACCGACCGGTATTTGCCTACCTACATCTGGCCCTAAGTGCCTTCCTTCTAAACCCTCCCATGTCCTTTGCTGCCTTTGGAGAAAAACAGATATCCACATCGAGTACACTTGGCTTGACTGTGTAATGACCTGGCATCAATACTCCTGGCACAGTGTCGTGGGCATTTGGGTTGATGGAATTCACTGCTTCATGCTTTTTGTACAGTTTCTGTGACATTGGGAGTGACTAATTCTTCAAAATGCTATTTAGAAAGTTATTTGACTTTAGGTAGTGACAGACTTCAGACAGAAGTTCCTTACCATAGCAACATTACAAAATAAAATGATGGAAGGAGTGTTGAAACTTTTCAATCACTCACCCCCAGTCACAGATCTGGGTTTAATCCATTGCTATTTTGGTCGCCACATCACCCCAGTTTGGACCCAGCCATATGCAAATCAGTCTTCACCCTGCTCCTCTTGGGAACAGTCTAGCCCGAACTGCCAGGCCTTCCCTGGACCGGGAACATAAAACTTATGCTTAAACTAGGCTTCTATATTGTCGGAGAAGACCACGGTTGTCCTAATGCACAAATTGCTGAAACAACCACTGAAAATTGGAAGATAAAGTTGAGAATATAATTTATTCAAAATATCTGAACCATAAAATAATTCCGCTCTCAGTACCTGTAGTCAATAAATTACAAGCAGAAAACAGTGCTCGGTGCTGACAAGTGCTACACATGGTGGTTAAAAAGTCATATCACTGCGTTGCACATGGAATTGACTCCTATATCCATTCATTTCTGTAAATGGCTTTCCACTGCTCTCGGTATAGCCAAAGATAGACAAATGTTATTCCAACGATTCATTCTTGGCTTGAGGATGTGTTTGAAGTGGGTACATTTGAAAGAATGATTTAGAAATTAAATAACATATCATTTTGATCATATTTGGGACCTCTTTTAGGTTCATGATGCTCCGATCTTTTATTATTCACTCACTATTGATGGGTTTAAGTTTAATGTTTACATAATCTTTTGTTTTGTTGCATACATCTATATATAGTTGAGATGACTGATCTATATGAATGCACATTCAGTACTTGGAGAGTTTTTCTTCTGTTATTGCTGTGCTTATTTTTTTATGTATCATATTGCTTTATGTTTCTACGATGGTATTTTACAACTGATCATTATTTATCTTATTTAAAAATAATAATTATAAAGAAGAAACATTTTTCCCCCCAAGATGAGCTCTTTCCACTGCCTGTGCCAGCTTTGCATGCAAGGGCGGAGGGGCGTGCGCGCGGTTGAAGGGCGGTGGGTGAGAGTGGCCGCGTGGAAGCCTTTTTAAAATGGGTGTGGCTCAGCTCTGGGTCTGCCCATGTGCTCTGGTAGGTTTTAGAACGAGTCGTATATATGGAACTGGGAGAGCAAGCACGCAGCTGCTGCGCATACCCGGCACACACCGTCTCCCACCCCCATCCACTCGCTTTGACCCTTCTACTTGTCCATCTGCTGACCTGGCTCTTGCCTCCCTATGAGGTAGCCGCTCAGGGGCGGGAAAGGGTTAAGCGACGGCCGTTAGAGGGTGTGTTCAAAAGTACAACACACCACCGCGTGCAGCCAATCAGAGCCGTGGGTGTGACGGAAGCCCGGGGCGGGAGACGCGGGTTACTGAAGTTCAAGTGTAGAGCCTGCTCATCTAGGGCTGTGTGAAAGGAGGGAGGGGGGTGGAGCGAGCGCGGAAGAGACATGGGACAAGCTTTGGGTGGAGGGGGAAGTGGCAGGATCATGCTCACAAAGGCCGAGGCCCTGGGGAATCGAAGGAGCCGGATAATGGGGATTTGGGGGGGTGGCCGACCAGCGGGAGGCTCGCCCCCCCGGGGAATTTTGGGGCACCAGGGGAGGGGGGGGGGGGTTAGGAAGATGTCCCTCGGGTCTCGCCGTAGCTGGCGTTTTTGGGCTGGTTTGGGCTGGTTGGGGGGTTTTGGGCTGCATTTGGGCTGGTTAAGTATTTAACCGGCCATTTCGTGTCACTGCACGCGGTTTGGGTGCAGTGACACAGCAGCCAGGATCGTTAGTTTTTTGTGTAGTGGTTGAAGTGTGGTAGAGGGATTAGACGGCGGTTCGTGATCTTCAGCGGCGATTTGTGAAGGGCGGAGGCGGTGGCCGGAGTGTGCGCGTCGTGCGTGGTGTATTTGGTTGGTCTTGTGGTGGCGTAATGGCGGAGGGCGATGACCCGCGCGTGGCAGAGGCACTGCGGTTGTTGCGGGAGGCGGGCCGCATGGACATTTTGCGGCCCGGTGTTAAGGTAAGGCCGCAGCGGCGCGCTGCTGACGGCGCCGCTGCGGCTGTTGTGGCTTGCGATCCGCCGCGGCTGCGGCCGGCTGCGCGAGGAGGGAGGGGGGGCGGGGGCGCGAAGGGTAGTGCGGGAATGGCTGAGGCAGCGCCGCGGGGCAAGGCGAAGGGTGGAGCAAAGCGGACCGGGCGGAAGGGGAGGAAGCAGCCCCTGGTGTTTATGGAGGTGGTGGGGGGCGGGGCGGGGGCGGCCCGCGAGGCAGGCTTGGTCTTGGGGGGGTCGGGGGGAGGAGGGGGTGAGTGGAGAAGTGCAGGCTGCCGTGCCGGGGGAGGGTGGGGGCGGGTGCCGGAGGTTCTGGGGGAGAGTGTGATCGGTGGGGGAGAGGGGGCGGGGGGCGGAGGGGGTCCGAGGCAGGGGGACTGCGGGGGGCGGCCGGATGGAGAGGGTGGGGGGGCGGCTTCACCACTATTGATTGAGGAGACTGACATGGAGGAGGAGGTGGGGGGAGGAGGGGGGGTGGACACAGAGCTGGACTGGGGCTCGTCTTCGACGGAGGAGGGGGGAGGCGAGGGGGGCCAGGGCGGTCCAGAGTTCGCAGGAGTGCGGGGGAGGGGCGGCGGGAGGGGTCGAGCGGAGTGGCGTGGCGGAGTGGGGGCGGTGGGGGAGGGGCGTGGGGGTGGCGGCGTGCCGGGGGGGAGGGGTGGGTCGGGCAGTGGCGGGGGAGTTAGTGGGGGGAAGGGGGGCGTGGTGGGGGGCGGAGTCGGGGAGGGGCGTGGGGTTGGCGGCGGGTCGGGCGGGAGGGGTAGGTCGGGTTGTGGAGGCGTAGGGGGAGACGACGAAGGGGCGGGGAGCAGCGGAGGGCAGTGGGCGGGTACGGGGAGGGGGGGGGAGCAGGGAGGCAGCTTGGGGGGGGGGGCATGGGGTCCGGGCCGCGGGGGGAGTGCGGGCCCGAGTTGGGGCTACGGGGGATGGGGTGGGTCGGGGGGCTGGGAAGGGGGTTGGGAAATGGGGGGCGGTGGGGTCCCGTCGCGGCGCGGGGGCCATTCGGCGGGTTGGGGGAGGGGTGGGGCGATGGGGTGGGGGAGGGGGCGGTGCTTGGGGGGGGGGGATGAGCATGGTTTTTACCCTGGCATGCTGGACTCCACCTTTTTTCCTTGGCAGGAGCTGTTTGCGAGGCGCTCGGGGGAGCAGCATGCGGCTCCCACCCACCGAGTGGATGGGCCAGCTCTGTTTGGTGCGGACGGCTGTGCTCCAGCGAGGGACCTTATTCATGACCATGGCGACAGGAGGCGCGGTGCGTCTCCGCCAGCCCCGCCCCTAAGGGTCCTTACGGCCGCCGGGGGTAGGGGAACGAGGATGGAGTTACATGTCTCTGATACGAATGCGAGTGCGGAGGATGGAAGGGCGAGTGTGGACCTGATGGAGTTGATGCGGGTGTGTCGGGAAAGAGCGGGTTTGAGCCGGCTGGAACCCCAAATGGGGGGCCGGAGTGGTGTGGTGCCGGCTATTGATGAGTCGGAGGAGGAAGGGGAGCTTCGGGAAGACGGGGGGGCTGGTAATGTTGTTGGAAGTGTATTGCAGGTGCCAGCAAGGCAGGAAGCGCCCAGAGTGACGGCCCCCTCAGATCCACTGGTTAGGCGGCGGGATCCAGCAAGGACGCCGACCTTGACGCCAGGTAAGACGAGTGATGGTGCGGGGGGTGCCAAGAGGCGTTGTGTGCAGGGTCGGGGGGCGAGGGGGAGGATGGGTGGCGGCTGGTGCGGGGTCGGTATGTGCAGGACGCGGGAGTTGGCACAGACGGCGCGCAGCCGGACGAGGGGGGATCCAGCGCGGGCGACGGGGCAGTGGCGGCGGGTGAAAAGGTGGCGGCGGGGGGAGGTAAGGAGAGTTGTGGGGTTCCGGTGCGGAAGTTGCCGTACATGGGGCTGACCAAGCCACTGGGTGCCCACCTTTCGGCGGCGACTAAGGAGAAGATTTGGAAGGGGGAATACATTGATATCCTGAAGCTGCTGCACAGGGAGTTGACGTCTAAGGAGGGGTCAAAGGAGGCAGAGCAGGAGCTGGCGCGGCGCCCGAAGGTGCCCTTGACGCTCGACAACTGGTCAGCGGCTTTCCTCATATACGCGAGCGTGTATTGCGAGAAGTTCCCAGATAGGTGCGTCGCGCTCTTTAAATACATGGATGTGGTGCGGAGGGCGCAGGTGACCTATGGCGGATATGCGTGGTCACACTACGATGAGGAGTTCCGGGCGCGCATGGCGGGGGACCCGGATGCGCAATGGGGGGAGCTGGATTCGGACCTTTATCAGCAGACGATGGGAGGGGCCAAGTTTGGCCGCACCATCTACACAGCAAGCGGTTTGCCGCTTGCTTCCCCTCCCTTTGCGGCTCGCCCCACCCGAGGGGGGGTGGGTCAGGGAGCTTCGAGCAGCCAGACCGCAGTCGGAGCCTGCTGGGACTTTAATAAGGGGGCCTGCGGGCGTGCGGCATGCCGTTTCCGGCACGAATGCTCGTCGTGTGGACGGAACCACCCAGTGCTGCGTTGTTGGGGGACCGGGGGCCCTCCGGGACAGCTGCCCGTGCAGGGAGGTGCTCTTGCCAGAGGGGGTCAGGGTGGGGGGAGGGGAGGGGGCAGAGGGGGGGGAGCCGGGGCTCTGGGCAAAGGCTCGTACGCCGGTTAGGATCGAGCGGATGGAGCCCTGGTTGGCGGCGTATCCGCGGGCGGAGGATGCTGCAGTGTTGCGTCGGGGTTTCCGGGATGGTTTTCGGCTGGGGTACGAGGGCCCTCGGATTGCTCGCTGGGCGGACAATCTGAAATCGGTGAACGCACACACGGGTGTGGTGAGGGAGAAATTGTTCAAGGAGGTCAGGGAGGGCCGGATGGCGGGCCCCTTCGCGGTGCCGCCGCTGCTGGGACTAATCATTTCACCCATCGGGGTGGTGCCCGAGAAGGAGGAGGGGCAGTTCAGACTGATACAGCACTTGTCCTGGCCGGAGGGGGAGTCGGTAAATGCCTACATTTCGGCGGAATTGGCGTCGGTGACTTACTCGTCGGTGGACGTGGCGCGGCGGCTTGTTGCGACGGCAGGGCGGGGCGCGCTGATGGCGAAATGCGACGTAAAGTCGGCCTTCCGGCTCCTTCCGGTGCACCCGGCGGATCACCAGTTGCTGGGGATCCAGTTCCAAGGTCTCATCTTTGTGGATAAGGCGCTGCCGATGGGGTGCTCCATTTCATGCGCGCTGTTGGAGCGTTTTAGCTCATTTCTGCAGTGGGTCTTTTCCAGGCGCACAGGCTCGGAGTCAGTGACGCACTATCTGGATGACTTTTTCCTGGTGGGGCGGCCCGGTGCGGAGGACTGTCAGCGGCTGCTGGATGGTTTGGCCGGGTTGATGGGGGAATTTGGGGTTCCCTTGGCGCCAGAGAAGACGTGCGGTCCCAGTACGGTGTTGTCCTTTCTCGGTATCGAGCTCGACTCGGTCGCCATGGAAGCACGCCTACCGGAGGATAAGAGGGCTGCAATGTTGGTTTTGGTGGATGGAGTGTTGTCTAGGAGGAAGGTGACAGTGCGGGAGGTGCAGGTGTTGTTGGGGCATTTGAATTTTGCTTGCCGCGTGGTACGGGCGGGCCGAACGTTTTGCCGACGGTTGGGTTTAGCGTTGTCCGGTTTGCCTTTGCCCCATCACCATGTGCGCCTTTCCGCGGGTATGAAGGAGGATCTGCGCATGTGGCGGGCGTTCCTGGAGAGGTTCAATGGGGTGCCAATGGCGCCGGCGGAGGACTGGGAGTGGGATGTCACCATGTACTCGGATGCGGCGGGCGTCGGCGGCTTCGGTCTGTATTGGGACGGAAGGTGGTGTGCGGAGCAGTGGCCGGCGCATTGGCAGGCAGGCGGGAGGAGCATCGCGTTCTTGGAGTTGTTCCCGTTGGTGGTGGCGGTTACCGTGTGGGCAGGGGCGTTGGCGCACAAGCGCGTGTTATTTCGAGTGGACAACATGGCTGTTGTGCAGGTGGTGAACAGGCAGTCGGCGCGGGACGCACAGGTGCTGAAGTTGATGAGGGTTTTTGTGCTGCGCTGCTTGGAGAATGACATACTGTTCCAGGCGCGCCACGTGCCGGGCGTGGACAATGACATTGCCGATGCTTTGTCTCGTTCACAGTGGGAGAGGTTCCATGGGCTAGCCACGACAGCGGAGGAAGCCAGGACACCGGTGCCGGAGGACATGTGGTCGGTGGGCGAGGCCGGGTCTTTCAGCTGGTGAAAGGGTCAGTTGCTGTGTCTACGTGGAAGGCTTACGAGCTGGCATGGGAGGAATTCCTGCGGTCAGGTGCGGTGAGGCAATGGGACGGGTGGCGGCGCGAGGATCAGGTGGTAAGGTTCATGCTGGCGCTCATGGATAAGGGTTTGTCGCGGGTGTCGATTGCGGGCAAATTGTCGGCGGTGGCATTCATGGGCAAGATGTGGTGGGGGCATTCCCCGTCGGCAGGTGAACTAGGAACCCGGCTGCTGGAAGGGTGGGCGAGAGAAAAGGGTGCGAAGGTGCGGCTGCGCCGTCCGATCACGGTGGATTTGCTGGAAGGGGTAATTGGTGCGCTGCCGCGGGTGTGCAGGGATGAAGGTGAGATGGTGCGGTTTTCTACCTTGATGTCCTGGCTTTTCTTCGGGGCCTTTCGTGTGTCGGAGTTGCTGGGCGCGAACGGGAGGCGGGGGGTGTTGTGGGGGGACGTGGAGGTGCGAGATCGGGAGGTGGCGGTGCGTTTGCGACGCTCGAAGACGGACCAGCGAGGGGTCGGGACCTGGGTGGTACTGGGGCCGGGCGGTCGGGAGGGGGTGTGCCCGGCGGAGTGGGGTAGAAGGTTGATGGCAGGCGGAGGCGAGTCGGAGAGGGAGGTTTTTGGACGTGGGGAGAGGGACGGTGTGACGGCGTCTCAGGCTTTGTGGGTTCTGCGGCGCGCCCTGCGGTACATGGGTGAGGACCCTATGGCGTTCGGGACGCACTCCTTCCGGATCGGGGCGGCGACGGAGGCAGCGCGGAGGGGTTGGGGCAAGGAAGAGATACAGAGGTTGGGGCGGTGGAGGTCGGATTGTTACCGGACGTATGTGCGGTTGCGGGAGGTTGAGGGGTTGTAGGAATAGCTGTGTTGCCCGATTCTGACATGTGTGTCTTTACAGGTGCTGTGGCGGGGCCGGCAGTGGCTGTTCTGAATGTATATATTGTGGGACATTCATTCATCAAGAGGGCAGAACAGGCGGAGTGGGACAGTCATCGGACACTCAATTTGGGATTGGACGTGGGGTTGTACCGTTGTCATTGGAGAGGGAAAGGGGGTAGGCGTTGGCACGAGTTGTTGCCTTTGTTGAACACGGTGGTGAGAGGGGGAGTGTGCCCAGATGTGGTGTTGATTCATCTGGGCGAGAATGATTTGGTGCAGTGCAAGGGGTTGGCGCTGCTCAAACAGATGAAGAGGGACCTGAGGGAAATTAAGAGGCAGTGGGCGGGCTGCCATATTATCTGGTCTGAGTTTGTTCCCAGGCGGGTGTGGAGAGGGGCGGAGCGCCCGGGGGCCATTGAAAGGGCCCGAAGGAAGATTAACCGGGAGATGCGGGTATTCTGTGCCAGGGAGGGGGTGGGGCGGATGGAGCACCCGGAGTTGCGGTATGGCGCAATTTACTTTTTCCGGGAGGATGGGGTTCACCTGTCCAGGTATGGCATGGAATTGTATATAATACAGATGAAGGAGGCGTTGGATGCGGCTTTGGGGGTGCTCAGGTATCCCAGGAGGCAGGAGTCCTAAAGGGGGGGTCGAAATTCGTATCGAATTTCGAGTGGCGCTTTCCTAAGGAGATAGGGTGGTTTTGCGGGAGGCCTGGGACTGTATGGTAGACGGGGGTGAGGTCATGGAGGTCACTGTGGCAGTCAGTAGAGGGGTAGGTTGTGAGCGGACGTGTGGTATGACAGTGCAATGTTGGGATTAAACTTTAGGGGTGGGGGTGCGGGGTTGTTAGGAAGTTGTTATTTAGTGAGCAGTAGTTTTGTTCGGCACAGGCCAGGCGGGAAATGTTTTAAGTGCACCTGATTCCAATAAAAAGCGGCCTTTTTCACACACAATTGGGGTCTGTGTCAATTCTTCCTCCCCCCCCCTCACCTACTGGTGTGCCCCAATGGGGATTTGGGGGGGTGGCCGACCAGCGGGAGGCTCGCCCCCCCGGGGAATTTTGGGGCACCAGGGGAGGGGGGGGGGGGGTTAGGAAGATGTCCCTCGGGTCTCGCCGTAGCTGGCGTTTTTGGGCTGGTTTGGGCTGGTTGGGGGGTTTTGGGCTGCATTTGGGCTGGTTAAGTATTTAACCGGCCATTTCGTGTCACTGCACGCGGTTTGGGTGCAGTGACACAGCAGCCAGGATCGTTAGTTTTTTGTGTCCCTCCCTCCCTCCCTTTATTTGGCTGTCCTTCTGGGTGGGGGTGGGGGGGGGGGTGTGGTCCTGGTATGAGGTGCTTTGTTGGGTGAGGGTGCACTGGTTTAGGGTCCAAGTTGTGTTGTCGCTGGAACAGGTGTGTTGCTGGAGGCGCTTTCCTAAGGAGATAGGGTGGTTTTGCGGGAGGCCTGGGACTGTATGGTAGACGGGGGTGAGGTCATGGAGGTCACTGTGGCAGTCAGTAGAGGGGTAGGTTGTGAGCGGACGTGTGGTATGACAGTGCAATGTTGGGATTAAACTTTAGGGGTGGGGGTGCGGGGTTGTTAGGAAGTTGTTATTTAGTGAGCAGTAGTTTTGTTCGGCACAGGCCAGGCGGGAAATGTTTTAAGTGCACCTGATTCCAATAAAAAGCGGCCTTTTCCACACACAATTGGGGTCTGTGTCAATTCTTCCTCCCCCCCCCTCACCTACTGGTGTGCCCCAAAAGGGCAGTGAAAGGGAGCGTGCGGAGTTGAACGTGTTACAGGCTTGTCAGAGCCCTGAGAGGCCTCAGTGTTGTAGGTACCACGAGGACCCGTGGGAATCTCCGTATTGGCGCTGTTACTAGTGCAGAAGCGTAAGGAACAAGCGTCGCAGCATCAGCAGGGGTCACATATTTCAAGGTCTCTGTGTTACGGGGAGTGTACGAGAACCCTCCCAGATCCCTTTATTACAGGAAATGTACAGAAATAAACAGTTGGGGTTTGCGACAGACTGGTAGTTGTGACACTGCCTTGTTGTGACACTCGTGGTTTTAGCCGGGGTTTCAGAAGAAAAAAGCTGTAACACGCTGCCAAATAATTTTTGGTTACTTTTCTGCACTTGCCAATGTTGTACACATTTTTAAGAACTCGATGACGTGGCGCTTTTATCTTAAGGCACTTAAAATCGTAACTTTTAAATCACGTGAGTATAGGAAATATCCTTTCTGAACGAAAAGTGAACGGGCACACAAAGCCACTATCTTGCCCGTGGTCAGACATTGCTCAAGCAGAAAAGAACTGCTCAATAACGCCCTCCCCACCCATCACCACTGCAATTTGTAGCTTCCGGAATGTTTGGTGTTGTGCACATGATTAGACGTTGCACGCACGAGCGTCTGCACACACGAAAGTAGTAATATGAACGAGGTCTCACATGCTCCCAGTTAGAATGCAGAGCCCACAGCTCAAGCTTTGGCATGCTTACTGCATATGGCATATCCTTATTTAATCGTCTATCAGGCATGCTTCCTGGCGGCATCACGGGGCTAGGGGCTGAATCACAGATCGGAAATGACGCACGTTTTACCTTCCCCTTATGATTCTCTATCTGTATCCTGGAAACTTCTAAACTCGGAAGGAGGGAAGGGGGTGGAAAGTGGAACGCTCCGAGAGCCTTTAGTGACCAGAGGGCGTTAGTGCATACTGTAGTATGGCCTGCTCCCTGTGGACACAGTATCCGGTCTATCTCCTCGAAGGACAGGATAGGATCCCATGGACACAGACGCTTAGATTGATCATTATTGCGCTCACCGAGTGAGCACTGGAGCCTGGAGCAGCTCATTGAAAGTGCAGCAGCTTGAACTGAGTCCTGGTCACTGAAAGCTTACAGTTGTATGCTCACATAGGGCACGCAAGCCTGACACCGTGTCCTGCTCACTCGGTGTTGAGTTCATTGAGGGTTCAAGAGTCTGGCTCAGTATTACTTACTAAAGGGTACATGAGCGTAGGGGTAGTGTTCTGAGGGCACAGAAACCAAGGCAATTGATTGTGCAAATTGAGTGATTGTAGGGCCACGGAAAACCTTGACACCTAGAACATACCCAATATCTCAACACCAAAACATGGTGTTTTCAAAACATCGCACTGCTGTGTCCTCATCCTCAATGTCTATCATGTACTGTACTTCATATGCACCATCAGTCCTCTTCAACACTCAGACTACTCAATTATCCTTTGCTCTTTCCACCAGTTACTTGTCTGGTTAACCTCCCAATCCATTAATTCCCTCTTAACTGGAATCTACCACAATGTATTGTCATGCATTCCATACCCAGCGTATTGCACGGTCTGACTCTGCACTGTTGGATTCATAAGGCTTCAATTCTAAGGACTTTATTTAAAATATATATATTTTTTTTAGCTTTCTGCAAGCACGTCAAGCATGTGAACACGCCAAGAAACCATAGTCACATGGGAGTGAATATACAATCGTATCCATGGAATTGCAGTGGTCAGGAAACAAGCATATGATCTATGATAACATGATCCATCACCCATTACAGGGGTTGTGTGAGTTGGGGCAGTTCCCCTCTGTCTTCCATTTCTATACCATACTACCTTAAACCGAGGACCAATACTTTGGTGAACTTCCATTATTCATTAATGTTAGGGCACTAACACAGTGTGTGTGTGTGTGTGTGTGTATGAACTATCCTCTCTCCGCCCCCCAGCGGAGACAATTGGAGGAGTCCGCTCTGCCAAAGCTATGCAAGCGGGCCTTGTCATAAGTCCTGTGGCAGATTTTATATGGGATCAGCCTAAGTCTGGACTTAATCATGACTTCCTACGGGTGCATTAAGGGTGCCTCCCAGTCTGTATCAAGTTCTCCCCCCTCATTTTCTCAGCGTATCCTTAGTTTTGGCGGGTGATCTGCGCATCCCATTTCATCCACCACTCCACCCCCTTATAGGCTTCTTTGGTTTTCTAAGTTGTCGATCACAGCTTTGTTACCCCTTTTCCACCACAGAGGTAATGTAAGTATGAGTGAGTTTGGCATTGGGTCCTTTCTAAGGCATAGGCCAGGTGGCTAGGCATGTTTCCTCAGTCATTAACTATTAGGTTAGCCGGCCAATAATATGCTTTCATGTCTGTAAGGGTGATGGCCCCATTATATCGAATCTTCTATAATGTAAGCAGTGCCACTCTCAGGTGTCCCCATTTCAGACCAAGGGTCGGACTTCCCATGCTATCTTTACAAAAATTTACCATAGAATCTTATAGTATGTGTTTTGTAGCATGTATAAATGTTTCAGTAGTTTTATCATCTTGTACATTGCGGCTCTACCCAGTAGAGTTTTCCATCTTTCTACATCTCCGTGGAACTCTGTCAGGACCCTGCGAATATTGCGTTCTAACCTATCTTCCTAGTTAGCGGAACCCCTCACTGTCTATGTGCAATCGTCCCGGGATGGTGTGCGCATTAAAGCGCCCTCCTGTCGGATATAGGCTAGATTTATCCCACTTGATCCTATAACCTGCATTCGCCCCATATTGTTAGAATATGTGAAAGTTCATAGTGTTGTGCGTGGGTTGGTCTGTGTTGGTGACAT
This sequence comes from Lissotriton helveticus, assembly GCF_964261635.1. Classification (NCBI taxonomy): domain Eukaryota; kingdom Metazoa; phylum Chordata; class Amphibia; order Caudata; family Salamandridae; genus Lissotriton; species Lissotriton helveticus. The sequence goes on from NC_136061.1 coordinate 670,813,907, forward strand.
AATGTAAAATGTTATAGGCATATAGGGAGATCCGTTCGTCCCCCAGCGCGTCCTCTCTAAGGACTTATTGACTTAGTTATAATTCAGATTTTCCTTATTGGCTCTTTAATTTATTTGCTTGTTTGTAAACTTGTTTATGCACGATAAAGGTAAGCAGTTCAAACTCAGTGCGCTCCCCAGATGCCCTCAGGCGAGTCAGACACTGTAATGAATTTGGGAGTGTGCTCCTATCCCTCCCGGCATAACTTCAAATGCACGAGAGAGGTAAGAAGAAAACTATATATACAATATATTGTTTTCTTCGTTCCTCTCGTGGATTTGATTTAAGTATATATATACAACCACCATAAAATATATACACCTCCAAATCTCGCTCGTTGAGGAAGGAGCATGCTCTACACCAGGAGCAGATATAACTGTTTATTATTTCATGGTAGAAACAAGGCAATGGGTTTAGATTCATTGGACTCTTGATGATTGTATAATCAAGACTCCAAGGAGTCGAAACGTATCTCCTTGTCTTGACCATCAATTAATAACTGCATATGTGCCTACTCCTGGTGTGGCCCATACTCAGTCGATGAACGACATTCTTTGGTTATGTAAGCAGGAATCGGACCCTTGAAACGAGGCCTCCGCCGCAGAAGCTGAACATCTGGTCAGTTTTATTTCACTGGAAAATATATATTTTGATGGTGGTTGTACTTTAATCCAGTAGTATGTTTATTTATTTATAGATGAATTATCATATTACAAGATAAGACTATTATACCGATGAATCATAGAGTAATGAAGCACAGACACTCCCCTGGGAACTGTCTCTAAGGAAAGCTTGTACTGTGACATTTGAGGATACATGGTTGATGTTATATGACCGATCAAACCCAACCAAGCTTGCTGTTTTTCTATTTCACTTCAGATGCTTGCGCTTGGTATCTAGAAGACAGTATATAGCAAACGTTATTGATGGTTCAAGCAACCATGTGGTAACATGAACTTTTTCTTATATGGTGATGATATGGTTTTGAATTTCTACATCATTAGAAATATGTTCCATTGTTTTTTTTTCCTTGGCACAACCATTTATTCTATTGTCAAGAATTCTTTGTTGTACTATCAAGATGGCTTTATGTGGCATAGCTTTACAGTAATATTTCTTGCTGTTTTTCAAATAGAAGTTGGAATCGTCGTCTCCGTGAGGAAGAGCATTACATGTTCGAAATGTATTGAGGAGTTAATTATAAACACATCTGATGTCAGTGAATTTGAACTACGTATCTTTTAAGTTCAGATACATTTTTATTGGCCTTTAACAACTTTATTGTACATAAACACATTTGAAAACAACAAATTAAAGAGCACAATGAAAGAAAAAATGAATCACAACTTTAATACCGAGTCTTTTCACAACAAGAATTGAAGCCCTTTGAAGGCAACAGGGCAGTGCCAACCCTCACAACAACCTTGGGGGATGGGCTGGGTTTAAGTATATGAACATTCTAAATGGACACATTCAGGACACAAAATGTGCGGCAGGTGGCATGCTACTATTGGGAAAAAGGTAGCATTGCATAGAACACAGGTATCATGGTGTGTGCTACAAGCAAGAGTTTTTACAGAATCAATCTATCACAATTTTTAAATCCGCTGTTGTGCAATCTGTAATGGAAAAACCCACTGCCGACCTTTCTGCCCCCTATGTCACCCCATATCTCTTCTCTCATTCCTCTCTAAGATACCGGAACACTTAATTTTCAACCAACTCACTGCATATCTTTCTTCTAATAACCTTCTCAACCTCTTCTAGTTCGAATTCCATGCCCTCCCTGCACTGGAAGCGGCGCTCTCGCATTCACCACAGTACCCAACCATCTGCCCTCCCTGTTCTGGATCTGTTTGCAGCACTCCACGCTGTAAATCAACCCACATCGCTGGCCCCCCTTATCATCCATTGACTTGAAGCAAACAGCCTCCCATTGCAACCACATTGATTCCCTAGCAGGCCATGCGTTTGAGACCCTCAATGGTCAGATGAGTCATTTTGCGAACCTTTGGCACACATGGACACATTCAGTTATTCACCTAATATCTATTTAATGGCTCGTTCTCAGTAGAGTTTAACTATAGGTGCCTCTCAGAGATCAGTTCTGTTTTTATCTCTTTGTTTCACCTTAATAGGGGAATCCTCTATTTTGGTTTCTCCTACCAGTTGTACATTGATGACAAACAAATGTTCTCTTTTAACACTGTCTATCCCCAGTCAAACATCTCAAACAGAAGGTAACTCAAGCAACCACATACCAGTTTTTCCCTAGTTAGGCCTCTACAGTGAATCATTGGCACCGCGATAAAGGGGCCCATGTTGGGGCACACCCTTGGCCACTTAGGGTTTTACAATCAAACACACAAAAGTTGATGGGAGGAATGCTTGTGGTATCCCACCTGTCAGTTCAGTTTGGGCAGTTCCAGTTAGGAGCAAGGTCAGTACTGATTAGCCTAATGTGTGCCTCTAGCTAGAGTGGCTTAGTGGGTGAAAAGCGATGGGTTGGAATGGTACTCAGAAAGATTGTCAACGATGTAAGCATTTCTCCCATTTCTTTTTGTGTTTGAAGCATCCTTTGCCTCCACAACCAGGGGAGCTTAAACCCACGTAAAGGTCATAAGGAAAATAGGTCCACCTCTTCCATTCCACACTACTAAGGTACTAATTCACTCACTAGTGCTTAGGGATTCAGATTATGGTAACAGCTTGTCGAAGGGCCTCCTTCATTATTTCTTTTCCTCACTAGACCATGTATTTAAATGTGCAACAGACCTTATTCAAACTGCCCAACCCCTACCACTCACTTTGAGCATGATGATGGGCATCTCTCAGCCAAAAACAGCTGTTCTCGATTGTTTTTAAAGAAGCCTATGACCTTGCAAAGACTACCCTTCCAACATTCTGACCTACACACTCCCCAAGATTTACCATCCACCAACTTGAACCTGTTGCTCCCCATCAATGGCATGGACGATCTACTCCTATCCGTGCCTGGCCCATGATCTCTGAGTTCAAAGACTGCCTGGAGAGTCCTCTCATGTGATCAGAGAGTAATGAATAAACAGGGATTCATGTGTTATACGCCTTGTTAATGGGCCTGTTGTAAAACTAAGTTATTACCTGTTATCTCTTTGTACAGTGCTGCAAGCATGCACTTGTGTTCCTTTGCCTCACTTTATCTACATATCGTGCTATCACCCTTCTCCCGTGAACGGTGCATTTGCAATAGATATATATCACGCTACTTGTGTCAAATAAATACATATTCACAGGCTCCCCCTTAATCTTATTCCTTCTCTCATCCTTCTCCATAGTTGTGGAGAGTTGGAGGGGGTGCTAGAAGGATGTGGCTTTGGGCTAAAGACAAAGTGCCTGGTTGCCTGCTTTGTTGTATTACCTGGATTGTGCCTTCAAGATGGCTATTGCTCTGCTGCGGATACCTATAGGTTCAGAACTAATATGAAAGGTGCCATATATAGGAAGAGTTTGAAAGCTCCGTTTTCATTTTCAGCGTATCTTACGTCACTGGTCAAAGGTGGGCTCTGGAGGGAGCAAGAGATTTCAGTTCATGAAGGAGAAAGTACGTTTGACTAGCCCATAAGGGTAGAGATCTCTTCCTTTAGCTGTCCGAAAACGAATTTCTAAACTGAACAGGTCACCCCATCTACCTGCGCATGCTAGGGTTTCCAGGACTTGAATCTTCGCATTAGCAAGCAAGGCCTGAAGCCAAGTCTAATATTTAGGATATCCAAAGAGCGTACATGACTAGATGTCATTCATTTCCTATAGTTGGTGGTTCCCCTGAAATTCTGGCATGGCATCTGATGGACCAACGTTGGACAACATTAAATCGTATCAATGCCCACCTGACCATCGCCGCAAAGCTTGTTCTTTACCCCTATCCAGAGCCGACCCGTAGCCTGGCACACCAAAACATTTGCCTCAAGTGTTAGGAGTTAAGGGGTGGCACAGGCTTGCATGACCGGATACCCCAGCATTGCCATCGGGCTGGGATGAAACCCCTGGCAATTACCACTTTAAAAAGCTGCAAATAACATGATTTATTTACTTTTATGTTCAAAGCGTTCATTCTCAATGTGCTAACTAAGGTACCTTATCTGTCGTTTTATTTTGAGGGATTTTTTAAATCTCATTTATCCCTTTACATGTGAAAGGGCTACATGTGATTTACAGTAGGAGAAACTGACGTCTAAATGTTTTTATCACATTTCCATTTACGATAATATGTAATTAATTTAGTTTTATATAGTTCTCAAAGCAGTTAAAAGGCTTTAGAACACTGATTGAAAACCTACCATAATGATGAAATTAATAAACCATGCCTCATGAGTGTTTTTAATGTGTCCATACCAACATCTTGATGAGTTGGCCATATATACTACTGGAGTTCATTGTTTCTTAAATGGCTGTATGACACTATGTTGACGTTGATATTAGATCCATACTATAAAATAATACATCCTGTCAATTTGTCAAGATAAATATATCATTGTAACTTCCACCTGTACTTACTTTGCGATATACTGCTCAGGTAGATATAGTGGGTGTGATAATTACTGCCATGCATTATAGCGGCGGTTTACCATTTAAAGCAACCTTTTTAATATGTGTTTCCTTATTGCATGGCAGGTATACAAATCTATTATTTCTTGTTGTGTCAAAGATCAGAGTGAGAAGTCAATTTGTAATGAGTACACACTTTGAAATGCTGATGACCTGCATATATATATATTTTTTAAATAAAAATAGATATGTCCTTGGTTTGATTTCCTAATTATCACTTCAGTAAAATTCTTTCCATTTGCACTTAAAGTATGGTCAACTCTTTAATGTACAAGCTAAGACGCTCAACAAAACTTAGAAAGTATGGGATACCTATGCCGCAGAACATGTGTACAGAAGGGTCCGTATGGGGCAAGGCTGGTGATTTGAATGTGGTTCTCAGGCCTACCTAGGTGCTGGTGAGGTGGTTTATACCTGGGCTAATGTCGGGGTGCAGCTATTATCCTGTCTACTGAGCTATAGTGTACCCTGCCTAGTACATTATTGCAAATACTTTTAGTTAAGGGTCTTGTACATGGTACATAAATTGATGACTGGCTCGTGTGCATCTGCACACTGACCGTGAGGTATGACTGGGTGTATTTGGGCATTTTCTCCTAGGGCAGCAAAAGCTCCTGGGCCGGTCCCGGACGGCTCTAAACAGCCTGTGTACTTTTAATGGGTATGGTGTTAAATAGTTAGAACACAATACTTAACTCCTCGTTCCAGAAGTGCAGCTACATCTAGATGAAAAACATCCCATCAGAATACTCATCCTCTCCTCTTATGTTCTCTTGCTTTTCCTCAGGATCATCTTCTCCACGCCGTTTGCCATCGTCTCCTACTTCCTGATCTGGTTTGTGCCGGACGTGTCTAGTGGCCTGGTGGTGTGGTACTTGGTCTTCTACTGTCTCTTCCAGTCACTGGTGACGGTGAGTCAACACACTTTTAATGGATCAGGGCTTGGGTGGTGGGAATCAGGTAAGGTCTAGCCCTTCTGGGTGGGGCCTGTCTTGTTCCTCTCCAGTCTACAAGTACAGCCCAGCTAAGTGCAGTTTCGCTCAATCCAGGGCACATCTCAGTAGTGATGAAACGCCCCTTTGTTTTGCAAAGCTGCTTGATTGATCCCACGTTGCGCAGGACACCTTTAGCGATTGCTTTTTAGCCAAAATCCCTTTGCATGCTGGAATCTGTAATCCCAATATAGGACTGGAACACTGAAACAACCCGACACAGATCATGGTTGTCCAATGGGAATCACAAATGCAACCTCCATTGATTCTCTTGCAGACACTCGATTGTCTAAGCAGTCATCTTGCGCTGCTTTGCCACGCAAGGGAGCAGAGTTTGGGGCAATTTGGTGTACCCCTTCTCACCTGCAGAAACCAGTGGGGAACAGATGGCCAATCACAGCATTGTACTTTACCTGATCTCAGGGTCGTCATATAAAGGTCACTGAATGCTGTAACCTCCTTGTTACTGCTCAGCCAGCTGTTCGTGTGCCTTTGTAAACCTTATGTTAGTTCATTATATTTAAACTTGTGGAATTATGAGCAATATCATATTCATTGTATTCAGAGATTTTGATGTTCCGTCTTGCAAATTCACTGGGCTCAAGAGTCAGGTGATGTTCCATCCTGTGATGTTGCTAGGAGCTCGGAGTGGGTGACGGTATTTCTTTTGATAGCACCAGTGCTTAGACGCACTCTACTGTTGGCTACAAGTCCTGGATAACCTAAGGAGTCCTAGATGATGTGGAACCATAGGGTGTATGTGATGCTGCAACCCAGCTTGAAGTACCACTTTAAATACCAGCATTCCAGGCTCTCCGCATGCTTGTGCTCAGCAAATCACAGACAAGCTATTGTAGTCCACCGTCTGTAGGCCAATTACAATGAAGCACAGCCTTCTGAGGTTTGCCCAGTTTATTCATGAAAGCCCCACACTGGCGTTCCTCCACGCACGATACCTGCCCCCATTGACACTTATTCCATTCGAACAACACAACATGCGATGCTTAATGGAAGAAGGTTATCACTGCTGGCATCATTAACACCCTGTACCCAATAGGAATGTTCATTGATGCTGCGGGAGTTGTGTATTTTATTGCCATGATCTCCAAGCAGCAGCTGCAACAAAATCTATATTCACTTTGCAGTATTAATAAACCTCCCTGTAAGGTGACCTCTCAGGCCAAGGTTGGTTACTGCTGGCAACTGGAGGTCGCTCCTGACAACCAGTGATCACTGTAGGGTAATGATGGTTATTACTAGCAACTAATGCTCACGCCTCCGACCTAGTGATCACTACCAGCAGCTAATGGTCACTGATGGGAGTTAACGGTCACTGCAGGAAAATGGCTTCCACAGAGAAATACAGAAATCATTTATGAAGCCATTCCAAACGTACACAGAGAGCTAAATAGGATGTTCAGCCTCCACCAGGGGTATATGGGTGTACTCTCAGAGGACACCTAGCCTTCCCTTTAGGTACCGATGTATTATCACGGGATAGCAAACCTTAGTAGTACACGGGTGCCATTTGACAGGATGCAAAGCCTTTTTTTTGAGATACCCCCCACCGCCTTCCCCAGGTAGTTATGATAAAAAAGTGTGTGTGCATGCGTGTGCACGTCATGGCTGATGTACATCTCTATAATGGCCTCTCTCTTTCTCTTGCAGTGTTTCCATGTCCCCTACTCTGCACTGACGATGTTCATCAGCACCGAACAGAGCGAGCGGGATTCCGCCACCGCCTACCGTAAGTGAGCTTGAGTGTGACTGACTATGATCTTATATAATCATGCACTTTTTCTATAGTGCAGACATGTTACTCTAGGGTCACCGCAGGGCGGTTTCGGACAGTAAAGAGCACACAAACGTAAGAGTTTAAGAGCAGAGCCCTTACAGAAGTTGCCCGGCCTGGGAGTAAAGCGCGCCCAGTTCATGATCTTTGCTTCCGTTGTGTCTGGGTATGTGTTGACAATCTGTTGAAAGAGCACTGCTATCTGCATACGATATTGATTTTTGTGGTCTGATAGGCGAGTTCAGTGGATTGTGAAACTGTTTTCATAGGAACTTCTCCAATCAGCAAAGATCAAGTGAGGATAACTGCCCTTGCTCGCTACAACACGGAAAGTGCAAAGCGTGCTTGAAGTATCCTCTGCTGGAAAAGTGGGAGCACAGTAGCACCCTCGGGATCCTTGGCCTATGTTGTTACACCAAGTATATGTTTGCTAAGGCTGATCAATATAATTACTCAGATGGGACAGCCAATCCTAGTTTCTGTTGAAGAAACTGGAGTATTGGGAAAGATTTAGGGCAAAACAGGATAGCAAGATGTCCCAAATATTTACAAATTTGGACTTTTCATTTCTTCGCAATGGGTTTACTTTACTAAGATTAACAAGTGACAGATAACCAACAGCACTCCCTTTTGGTATAAGTTTAACCTCGGGAGCACGGGTCACCGGACCTTTTGAATAGCTCCTAGAGTTCCCCTCTTTTGATAAGATATTCAACAGCCCCACCTCTCCTTTGCCTACTTATTGTGACCTGTCCTTTTTTTCCTAAACCACTCTGGACACTGTCTCATGAAAGTGGCCAATTGCACCAAAAGGATGAAGATTTAGAGAACATAATACAAAGCTCGAATTGAAGATTTGTTGGGCATCCCACAGAACACCAGGGTCCCACCGGTCTGTGCACTTAGTCACTTCCTTGTAACAAGTTTAAGTAACCTAGCCATTCACCTGGAAAGGAAGAAAGCTTCTGTCACTCTCTCTCTCACTCCTTTCACCTTCATAAAAGATCTAAGATTGTCTTGGTTACATTTTGTGCTAGAATGTGCACGTCTGTGTAATTTTGCCAGCCCTCCCATACTGCACATCTGTGAGCTTAGAGCCATTATAACATAGACGAGCCCAGTCATCAGAATTCGATTTGCTTCCAAAATAATGAGCTCAGACTTTTTTAGGAAATGGAAGCTCAGGGACGTAGTTTATTTTCCTAGGATTATAAACTCGATCAAATGGTTAGACCAAGACTCTGTCTCGGAGCTCCTGGTTCCAAAGTCTGGAACTTGGCCACTAAATGAAGCTTGGAGGCCAGCCTATAGGGGGCTTCACTTTTCTATTTCTCAACAGTTGGCTCACCCTTAACTTGTAGGTTGAAAAAAATGGAGTATCCGGAACAAGTCTTGAGGTAGTGAAAGGAAAGACCTACCTAAAGTTGAGGCGTCACCCCTTCTCCCCCTCTCACCCAACCCTCCATTTTGGGTTCCGGGAAAAGACACACCTAAACTTTGTTGGCATAAAGTGAGAGGAATGCATGCCTAGGATTTATGAAATTATATACATGGCTTTTAGGCAGATCTAGACATTGAAACACAGTATTTTCCAGAAAGATGTGTTCTGCTTATTAATAAAATGCCCTTTCTTGATGCTTGACGAAAACCTCAGATTTATGTGGGTTGATCTAGGCATTTCTTTACCCTCACCCGAGGTGAAAGCTGTTTTCAGTGATTTTTTCTGCACAGGCTGTTTTGGCCTAAAACCCGAGGTTGGATGATAGTGTTTCACAGCTTTGTTCTTTTCACGTAAGGGATCTTCCTCGGTCTGTTGCATTGTACTGTGCTTGTAGGATTGTTTGAGATTACCAAATCTTGGGTTTCTAGTGAAGTGCAGTGTAGGGAAGAATGAAAAGTGATGAACTGAATGCTTGACTTTATCCCATCCACTGTTAATAACCCTGGACCCACACTGCCATGAAAGACTGGTCCAACTATATCCAATTCAGTATTGACCACACCCAAATAGAACCAGCCCTGGCTGAATTGCTAGTGCATGCTCTTTATACAGGAAGACCAGCAACCACAGACTTGTTGGGCGTCATCAGAGTGGTGGATCCAAGGGCGCAGTGACCTATCGGATTGCACATCCATATATACCTATCACACTTATGCTGCCTCGCTGAAAATAACAAAAACGTTTTTGGATGTAATACTTAAATGAAACACACCCTATGCTAAGTTACTCTGGACTGCATTCTATTTTTCCCCTCACTGCCACTACAGTCTGTGGCCAACTCCGTGCTTAATTTGAGCCAGTGGTTTCCGGTGTTTGGCACCAGCACTTCATTATCAACATCGGCACTTATGACAGTCTGCCGCATGATGGCGCTGTTCGAACAATTTTGAGATGAGCAGAGCAACAGTTGTTTAATCATTCAATAGACATTAAAATGACTAATACCTGCCTAGCATGCCAATCTAACAGCTTTGGAGGCCTGCAGTAGTCTGAACTGTAGGAGTGTGATGGTTAGTAGTTGGGTTGCTATAGTTAATGTCAGCACGGCCGGGGCAATGGATGATACCAGCTGCAGTGGCCTCCTGATGAGTGGCCTGGCACTTATATTTTTACAAATTAAACACTGGGCCAACTATATGCCAATATATTTACGCCCACCACAAAGGGAACAGTCCAACCCAAACTGCTGTGCGAAGTCCCCTCTGCAGAGTAGCGCAAGTCTAATGTTTGATCAGAGCAATATGTAACTAAGATTTAGGTTAAAACCATGGACCGTCATAGAAAGTGTTCACTCATGACACAATGTATACATTACATACTGAAGAAAGTGCTCTGTTCCCCGGAGATACAGAATGTTGATACTGTGTAAAGTATTTAGGCTCTGTCAACCCTTGTTGTTTGTCCCTGGGCTTGTAGGGGTCTTATGCTGTTGCTCATAGCCAGGTATTCGACATTTTTTCTACCATTTCATAGCCCTTTTTGTGGGCAAGTCTCTGAAGCGGTGCCCATTTGTAGCTTCGTATGTTGTGAAGTAGATAAGAATATGAATTTCACCTTCTAGAAGATCCATGTTGCATTGCTTGCATAGCTCTGCGGTACAAGTATCCACATACTCCATATCTTCCCCAGCCTGTAACACTTGTAACTCTTCGTGTTCAGAGAGCAACACAATTGTAACTTGTGGCTGCTGCAACTTTAGGCTTTAGGAGTAGGCGGAGCTGGCAAATTGCCAGCAAGCCCATAAGAGTGATGGGGCTTTTTATTTAGGGTTCAGCGCAAGTACTGGTGACTTAGCGGTTTAATTGTGTCTCTTGCTAACCTCCTATGTAAGAAGCCTGGTCGGGCTGTAGTAAGGGGCAGTGTTCACTGGTGCCCTAGGGGCTGATGTGGTAGAACCGTGGCTGTATGTTCCTTTGCCCTCTGTGGGACTGTTGTGAGTAGCTAGTAGGTGTCCTGATCCTGTGGGGGGCTATCTAGAGAGGAGGATATGCACTGGACCTCTGGTGGGTGGGGATGTTGTGATCCGTGGACATACCTTAGGCTTGTGGACGGCTATTGTGTAAGCACTGTATTTATTTATTCATTCTCTCTCCATACTTTTATTCATTTTAGCCCTGCATTTCACTCCCAAGTCTGCCCACTCATCAAGATTAATTTAAATTTTTTTGGACTCTATGATAATCTGTTTTCAGTCACTAATTCCCATTTTTATATTTCTGGCTTGTGGTTGTTTCAGCCTGTTTATTTTCTCTATTCTAGTTAATTGTACATTGTGCCCCGAAGCTGAACCTCTGGCACTTTACAAATGATTAACGGCATAAACAATAAACTGCAACGTGGTTCTCTCTGTTATGTATTTGGCGTGAAGGCAGATGGTCGCCCACCTTCCTTCCATTTTGCCTTTGTGAGGACCTCAAGGCTAGCGGCCATCTTGATTTGAGGAATTAAAAAAAACAAAAAAACGCTCTATTCTGCAAAAGTACTGACAGCCAATGAGAATAGAATGTGGTGTGTGTCGAATGTTACCCATGAATGGCACCTCTGCCTTCACTCCTTGCAGATCAGAGCTTGATCAGGTGTTGCCTGAGATGTTGGTCTGGTTGCCATCACCCCTGCGGAGATCGAGGTGGCTCCAGGCCTCTGGGGTGCACCCTTGCAACAGAGGGTTATGGTGTTCGATTGGTGAACATTGTGAGCGGGAGTGATCCCTTCTGGGCATCCTAGATGGTATTCTTTTACCCAGGAGGGATATGCTAGAATGAACACCTCCTGTTCACATTGAATGTTAAAGGTCATTTGCCAGAAATACCACCGTGTTTCTCCTTTTGTTGAGAGTGATCCGATCTATGTAAAAAAATGTTTTGTGACTCCAGCACTATAGAGCTTAGATGCCCAATGACTGTTCCTCATCGGATGAATTGGTGGGTGTCTCTGTTGCTGGTCTTCTTTTTGTGCAAAATTTTGAGACTAGAAAGAAGCCACTGGGTGTCCTATATACCCTTTCATAGTAGACCTAATTCCAATTTGCCTTCCGCCTACCAGATATTGTCATGGTTATGCCCATCTGAAAACATTTTGAAAGTTCTTGAACTCTTCAATTGTGCCGAAGGGGCAAACATAATTTTATTTCCAGAATACCCATGGTGAATATTGCAGCGGCCCTGGCCATTATGTCTGGTCGACCATAATAAAAATGGGCCGCTATGTTATGCGTTTGTGGTAATCTTGGCTGTTTCCAATATGATCAACAACAGCAATCTTTGGAATTAAATGATCAATTTGGCGCTTTGAGATGGCTGATTATCACAATGGCCCATATATATATATATATATATACACGCTTTTTGGGGATGAGATTTCCCAGAAGGGTTAGGCTCTATCCTGAATTTATTACTAGCCACTCCTCCATAAGACAGGGCTGTGACCTTTTCATTTGACTGTTCACACTATGTGAGTGATAAGTCTAAGGAAGAGGGGTAAGATTTGTTCTGAAGCTGGTGGGTTAGAAAGTAGCCTTGACATTTTATGCAGATGAAATGGTGCTTTGGGGGAGAACCTGTGGCTTTGAAATGAAGCTTTAATTTGTTTTGTGGTGGTTTCTTGGCTCAACCAAGTTGAGGTTGACCAGGATACTAGTTTGTGATAAGTACCTGCAGCCAAGAGGCGTTCTGTCATAGATGTGGTAAGGGACTTCGCTAGATTCAACAACACTCATTGAAGCTAATCAGTCTTGGCCTTTACAAAACCTTACATGGCCAAAGTTTTGATGACTGCGATGTATGGTTCTGGGGCAGGAGACTGGTTTTGGGCCTGTGTCAGTGCGTCATATGAGGTTATCAGATTAGAACTGTCCTTTAGGTCTTCGTGGAGTGGTGCCTTGGCCAGACTTTTAAACTGTAATCATGTGTAGCTTGGGTGGCATTTGATAGCTTATTTTGTTTTATGTTAATGATATTTAATAAGCTATGTACCAGCTGTACTATTTTGGAACTTGAAATCTTGGGCCCGAGTGCATTTCATGGCAAGACCCTTTCTAGTTGTCTGTTTAAAGCTTAGGTGTGTTCATGTATTGATAGAACACTTATGGTGATATATATATATATATATATATATATATATATATATATATATATATATATATATATATTTTTTATAGTGCAATCCTACTTTTTCAGCGCCTGTTGATTTCTGGATGTTGAATTGGTATTACTGGAGGGATAAGTTATTTCCCAAAGCATGGCGCTAGCTGCAGTTGAGACATAAATCATACTCGCCGTTTTCTATAAGCTGCGTTTTGTCCCCACATTTCCTATTTCTAATAACCACTGGTTGTCCTTTAAGGATGCTTGGCATGTGATAGTTGAGGCATTAACTAACCTGAAGGAACATCTTGAAGATTTTAAGTTCCCCCCTATGTGCTTTAGAGAAGTGCTCTGCAATAGTAGAAGGTACCTAGAGAAGTTCATTTTTTACTTATTACTCATTTTTTAATTATTGAGGAAGATTTTAATTTTTTTGTCCTTAATTATACTATGATTTTTCATGTATTCGTTTTTAGGTCTCGCCTGTCGATGCGCATGCGCATCGAGCAAGCGAGACTATAGGGGCTCATCGACTCTTTATCTAACTTGCAAGGAATCGTGGCGATTCCTTGCAGTGCCCGTGACTTTTAAGCTCAATGCGCATGTGCATTGAGCTTAAAAGCGCGTGCACAGCCGCCCGCATTCCTCCGACACCTTTGAAGTGAAGCTTAGCTTCACTTCAAAGGCCCGGCTTCTTCACACCCACATGCCGCTCTGCCCCGCTCCGCCCCCTCCCCTGAGTCATCCTGCCTGCCCAGACTTCTCCTCCCCCCTACTTACATCCCGCTTTCACTTGTTTTTTTGACTCGACGTTCCCCCCGCCCCCTCCCGCCACGCAATGCCGAGAGCTTGTTGACAATGAAAACAGTTTTAGTGATAGTCCCGTGGCATTGTCGTGTGTAATCTGACACTGAACTTTACCGGACCAGAAAGTATGCTTGTCTTTCATTGCAGCTTTGCTTTTTCTGACTGCCTCGGCAAGCTCCCATCCTATCGTGGCTCCTATCTTTCTAACATGATTTGGCCATGCCAATCTGCCTCATTTGTTTGTAATAGGAAGGAGGGGTTTGGTGTATATACTGTGATATATAACGAAGGCATTTCTATTCCCGGCCGTACTTTTTTTTCTACTCCCCCCTAATTATTCACGGCCGCGTTGCCCAGAGCTGCCACTTCTCTTTTTTTGTGCACACCTTTTTTCTTTTTTTTTTTTCTTCTTTTTGCTTGCATTTTTTATCACCTCTCTCTTTCCACTCACCATCTACCTCCCTCCGCGATCTTTCTCGCTCTCTCCCTCCCTGTCTCACCCCCTCTCCTTCTCCACCGAGTCCTCCCCTGCCCCCCCCTGCCCTCCCCACTGCCTCTTTTCACGCCGCTCTCTCTTCTCTTTCTCCCCTCCGTTATGTCACAGGTTGTTACCCGCGGAGTGAGACCGGCCGGGTGAGACCCGGTTGAATCAGCGTCTCTCGCCTGTCAGCCTCTCACCCCATCCCTCCCACCCCTCCGGTCCCTTCCCAGCTTCTCCCCGTCTCTCCCTTTCATCGTCCCCGCAGCATCTTCCCCATGGACCCCACACTTCCGGTCCGATTCCGCTCCACATCTACCTTTCCTCCCCTTCCTGCCCCCCTATTCCCTTTCAGTATTTCTCTTTTCATCCCCTCTCTTGCGTTCCCTCGTGCCGCCCTTCCACCCCCTCTCTCTCTCCCCACCTCTCCAATTATGCTTCTGCCACTGTTCTCCCTTCCTGTCTCTTCTTCTCTCCCTTCGCTTCTTCCCAGTCTTTCCCACCCTCTTTCCCTCCAGCTCCCATTTTACCATTATCTTTCTTCCTATCTTCCCCTCTCGCTCTCTTTCACTGCCCTTCCACTCTCTCTCATTTTCCTCTCTTACCATCTCTCTCTTCTCCGTTCCCGTGGACTCTTTATTTTTCCCCCCTCTTTATTCACTTTCCTTTTCCCATCCACCCCTGCTCTCTGCCACTCCTCTCTCCCATGCCACCAGCCTTGTGGAGTGCTGGTACGCTCCCATTCAATGTAATATTACACCTCTACTGAGAAATTAAGGTACTCTCCCTCATGAGTTCTAGAGTCGCAGGCACTGAGTACCGGACAGTACCTGTCCACTCATGTCACTATGCTCAACCGGAAGCTATATGGAAATGCACGTGCGTGTGTTCTTTCACATATGAAGCAGAGCTTTGGTGACTGTAGCGCCTCGCCTTCTTCTCGGTATCAACTTTAAAATGGGTGCAATATTGTGATTTCGTTATTTTGTGTTTAATGGCTGAAACAGAAATGTCGAAAACGGCAATGGATTAATGTGTACTACAGCGCACTTCGCCAACATAGTGGCATATATATTTTTTCGGTTTACACATTGTCATGTCCGTTGACAAGAATTTGACCGAAATTACAAAAACATACAGAGGGATTTGCATGCAGACCGCTTTCAAATTAACTCTTTCAACAGAGTGTTTATGATTTTCTACACATTTTTTTTAGCGTGAACTTGACCCGAATGCACTGGAGCAGTGTACAGGAGCACCAGTTACATTACACAAGGGCACACATTCATGTGTTTTTTTTGTTAAGTATCGAGACTTTAAGTGATTTGCCCAGAATCACAGGATGTTGAGCTGCGGAGAATCGAGCCTATCTCACCACTTCTAAAATCAGCACCGCTGGCCGTAAGCCCACATTTTCTGGCCATTTTCTACAAACTTTTTTTTGGGCCAGTGCACTATATCGAAATATTCCATTTCAGCAGACTTTGCACTTATCCTCCCATAGTAATCAAAAACGTAAATAAGTGTGATTAAAAACTCACTTCTACACTTTATATCAATGGTTTCCAGCCACCATAAATGATTGTCAATAAATGGCCGACATTGAGAATACAAAGATATTGTGTCTGGTGAACAAAGGGACTTTTTTGCCCCGTTTTTTCTAGGTGCCCTCACTCTATCTATCTATCTATCTATCTATCTATCTATCTATCTATCTCCCTCACTCTATCTCTCTATCGCCCTCACTCTATCTATCTATCGCCCTCACTCACCCTCACTCACTCTCACTCACTCTCACTCACTCACTCTCACTCACTCTCACTCACTCTCACTCACTCTCACTCACTCTCACTCACTCTCACTCACTCTCACTCACTCTCACTCACTCTCACTCACTCTCACTCACTCTCACTCACTCTCACTCACTCTCACTCACTCTCACTCACTCTCACTCACTCTCACTCACTCTCACTCACTCTCACTCACTCTCACTCACTCTCACTCACTCTCACTCACTCTCACTCACCCTCAACCCCTCACCCTCACTCACTCTCACTCACTCACTCTCACTCACTCTCACTCACCCTCAACCCCTCACCCTCACTCACCCTCAACCCCTCACCCTCACTCACCCTCAACCCCTCACCCTCACTCACCCTCAACCCCTCACTCACCCACCCTCAACCCCTCACTCACCCTCACTCACCCTCAACCCCTCACCCTCACACAGTGCAATAGGTCTCGGAGCATTTGAGTTAGAGCTTTTAGAAATGTTTATGGCTTTTTTTTTAAAATTCTTTAGCATTGGCTACAGGAAACAAAAATGCTAAAGATTTACAAAAAAACCCATAAACAATTCTAAAAGCACTAACTCTAATGCTGCGAGACCTATTGCATTTCCAATGCTTGTTGATTTGGTATGTATGAAATGTGTGTGTGTATACTGCTTGTTTCTATGACTTAAATCGATGTGCAGTATTTTTAATTAAAGTTTGTCATCAGTGAAATTTCCTTTGGCGCCCGGTTTGAGCGTCTGTACTGCACCTCAGTTACAAGGATGCCTCACGTGAGAGTCCTCGTGCCAGCTGGACCACCATCCAAGTGTGTGCCAGTCTGAGGCCGGGAGGAAGCGGTCTCTGCTGATGGGGTGGGTGCCTGGCTCGCATTGCACAAGTGAGCGGCGCAGCATCCTTCCAAGGGGGCGTCGTCTGTGCAGCTGCAGCGGTGGTGCAAGAGCGCTCTGTCGCAGTCTGCTCCCTGCTCCCTGATCACAGAACTTCTCGCTGTCTCGTTTCTCGCCTTCGCTGCATCTGCACGGCCTCTTGGCCATCACTGCTGACATAAACCAGGACAACTTTGCTTCGCTTCTTCCTTCATCTCCCCCTCCCGGGGCACCCTTTCTCCCGAGCGTGACTTTGTTTCTAAATGCAGGTTTATCCCAGCTCTTCTTATCTTGGTGCATTCTGTTCTCTAATTCTTGCTAGTCTCATTCTGCAACATTATAATGTTTTTTACAAGTTTCTCTTAGCGCAGCACATGCCAGCTCGGTACAGCGAGCCTCTCCCAGAGCTCTGCACGTCCCGGTTCTGCCCGTGAATCTCTCATGGGTGACGGAGCGCCTCGGCTCGGTGTGACACCCTTCCTGAACACTCTGCTGCGATGTGTATCCGACTCCCTGCGCTGTCCCTTAGCCTCTGTATGGCTCGGAGTTGGGAGCCTCTCACGTGCCAGATAATCTCAGCTCTGTTAAGAGCCCCTCCATGTCCCAGGAAACCCCTGATCAGTTAGTGTGCATCTTGCAGCCTCCAGTGGATCCCAGTTCTGTGACACCACTTGAAGGCCACAGTTCTGTCCACGAGCCTCTTGCAAGACTCAGAAAAAAAACATTTCTTTGTGAGCTTCTGTCCGGTCGGGGAACTTCCCAGCTCTGTCCAAAAGCCTCTTGTAGGTCTCAAATCCCAGCTCTGCCCCTCAGACGCTCACTCTCGTAAAGTCCCAGCTCTGTTAATAAGTCTCCTGCAGGCCTTCCATGAGGCTCTCCCAGGTGCCAGACACCCCTTTGCAGTTCACCAGCCTGTTACCGAACCAGTGCCCGCCCTTACGCTAAACCAAGGCCCAGCAATAGTCCGACCCCAAGTCTAATTCTAGCCGTACAACTAACCCTAGCCCTGTGGCCTCCCCTTTGGGCTAATGCTGAGCCTAGGCCGGAACCTAAGCCTAAAGCAAACCTGTGTTTGAAGTTTTAACGATTTCAGTTTAAAAAAAAAGACTTGCCATAAGTCTAACATTAAATATTTAAAAATTCAACAATTGTATCTTTAAATTGTTGGTATTTGTATTTTATAGGCTTGTGTTGATTTACTGTTGGCGCAACAATGCTGTAGTCTAGGCAGCACACACAAGTCCATGTTTTAATCAGTTGAGCATCTAAACAGGTCCAAGCTCTGATACTGTGGAAGCCTGTGCTGTGATCCTTAGCAGGTCTACGCACATCTGATCTTCATCTGGAGTCTGAGGGTCTGTGCTGTGGTCCTCCGTGATTTAGGAAGGCCTTAGATGTGATCCTTGGAGTAGGCCTATGAGGGCCCGTACTGTGATCCTAGGAAATAACCTATGAGGATCTGTGCTCTGATCCTGAGAATGGACCTATGAGGATCTGTGCTCTAGTCCTTGGAAAGCACCTATAAAAGCTGTGCTGTGATCCTGGGAAAAGACTTATGAGAATCTCTGCTGTTATCCGTATAGGGTTTAGGAAGGTTTGTGCTCCTATACATAGAGGGTTTAGGAGGGGCTGTGCTCCTATACATAGAGGGTTTAGGAGGGGCTGTGCTCCTATACATAGAGGGGTTAGGAGGAGCTGTGCTCCTATACATACAGGGGTTAGGAGGGGCTGTGCTGCTATACGTAGAGGGGTTAGCAGGGGCTGTGCTGCTATACGTAGAGGGGTTAGCAGGGGCTGTGATCTGATCCTTGGAGAGTTTTCCTAAGGATCGGTACTCTGATCCTTAGGTTTTTCGATGTTCGTCTCTGATCCTTAGGTTTTTCGATGTTCGTCTCTGATCCTTGGGTTTTATAAAGGGCTGTGCTCGGATCCCTAGAGAGTCGAGTTCTTAGGCTTAGAAAGGGTGGAGGGAGATCTGCAGGATATTGCAAAATGCTAAACGTTGTCAAGAGGCCACGCTCCGATTTTTGCCCTTTCCCAACACAGACAGTTGGACTTTGTCGATCTTCCACGTCCGATGTGCGACAGTCCATACCTGGGCGTTGCTCCCAACTGGAAGTTCATCCAAGTGCAGTGATTATGAAATGCAGGCCATGACCTCAGATATGCTTACAATTAATTCATTGGAGTGCACGGCTGCCAAGGGATCCTGTATAATATTCGACTTGTTAAATCAAGGGTGAGGTGTCTGGGCTGTAACAGGCATTTGGGGGCTCTGAGCCTGAAATTCTGGAAGGGTGCAGGCTACTGCTTGCACTTCTAGCCTCCCACGTCCTCGGAACCAGCCAGTGCCACCGCCTGCCAGTGCTTGGAGGAAATTCCTGGTATGTGCTTCTGCCCACCAGCGGCGCGTGGTAGAGACTGGCCAATATTTCCAAAGCCTTTGGCAAGAAAGTAGGCCGTAATTACCCAATTGCTTGTAGGTTATCTACGGATGAATCCTTTTGCGTTGAAATCCATTTTGATTGACATTATACATTCGAAAGTCATGGATTTAAAACGACTGAGTTTTGGAAGAAAATGGACTCTGAATGGTCCCCACTCCCCTATTTTTTATTTTCTTAAGTTTATGTGGCGGATTCTCCTCCCTCTCTGACATCATCGATATGGTGTCTCTTCCTTTCAGACAGTTCTTCAGACCCTACAGTCTGGTTGATGGTACTGTGTTCGAACGCTACTAACCTGGTTACACAGAGCTAGAAAGGCACACTTTACGTCAACCTTCATTAGCTCAATTGTTTGGGGTGGTGGGGTTCAGGCAGAATCCTAGAGGGGGAGATCTATAGGTTTGAAGGTTGCATGAGATACAATTGCAACATCACGTTATTGACATATACCTCAAAGTTTAAACCTGATCAGTTTTAATATGTACACAAGGATTCAATTAAGTTTTTTTTTTCTCCCCTTGCCAACAAATTCCCATCATATTCTGCTTTCTGTAATTTATCCTACATTGGACTTTGTTTGTGCACCTGTTAGATGTTCTGTGTCTGCTGCTCCCGTGCTGTATGTAAACCATGCTTAATTTGAGCCTGTGGTTTCCGGTGCTTAATTGCCAACACCGAAACGTGTGGTAGTCTGCTACAAGGTTTGCGCTGTGTGGCTAATTTACAGATGATCATAACAACTGTTCATTTTTAATCCAATCCAATAGTCATTAAAAATGACGTTTCCCAGCCACCCAAGCCATTCTTATAGCATGGGGGCATGAAATAGTCCAATAGATAGCCAAAGGAGAAGCAAAAGGACAGCTGATACTGATTCTCTTTTAGTTATACTAAGTAAAAGGCGGGCAGCTGAATTCTGTAGGACCTGAAGCTTATTGAGACTTTTCTTTCTTATATTTACGAAAAGAGCATTTGCGTAGTCCATTTTTGAGAGTATCAGGGCGAAAATTACAGTTTTCTGCAGGTCTATCGGAATGAAGGGAAAGATCTTTCTTAAAAGTATCATAGTAAAGCAGCAGATAGACATGATTGCATTTACATGCCCTTTGAAGGTAAGTTGATTATCAAAGATAACTCCAAGGTTTTTTTACCTTAGTACCTGACGAGCTAAGTTCAGGTGGCCACCAATCTTGGGACCAAAAGGAGAGCTCCTTTCCAAAGTGCAATACTCGGTCTTGCCTGAATTCAACTTCAACCAGTTTTGGGCCATTCATTTTCCGATCTCCTGCACACAGCTATAAAAACGCTTTGCTGTCTCTGAAAGATTTGATGATACTGAGATCACTAATTTGGTATCATCTGCGTAAGTGACTACAGAGAACGTGAAAGATCTAATAAGATTTGCCAAAGGGGCTACCTAGGTGTTAAAAAGGGTCGGGCTAAGAGACGAACCCTGGGGGACGCCTCAAGGGAGAGAGAAGGAGGAGGATTTAAAATATTCAACTGCAACAAAGTGAATTCTGTCTGACAAAAATGATTTAACAAAAGCAATAGCTTTTGTCTTTTACCCCAATATCCTCCATCCTGTTCCGCAGGATTTGGTGGTTTGCAGTGTCAAATGCTGCTGAGATGTCCAGTATGACCTGCACTGCCCTACCACCCGCATCCGGCGTCAATCTAATCTGTTCCGAAACACTTATCAGTGCCAATTCTGTACTGTGATGTTTCCTAAATCCGAATTGGCAAGGGTCTAGGTGGCTTTGGTCCTAAATGTCAGCTGTGAATTGTTGGCTTTTTCAATTATTTTGGCCGGAAGGGGCAATCTGGAAATGGGACGGTAGTTCCCAGATTCTGAAGGATCTAGGTTAGCTCTTTTAAGTAAAGGAAGAATGTAAGCTATCTTCCAGACTCTGGGAAATTTTCCTGAATTCATCAGGAGATAAAACCTTTCTGTGAGGTATTCCAAAATCGTGTCCGCTGCTAAATGAATAGTTTTTGGTGGGCATGGATCCAAAGGAGATCCTGACTTTGTTTGCAAAAGGATGGTTTAAATTTGCTCCTGAGAAAGTTCAGCAAACGCAGTTAGACGGACGTTACATTCATTATTATTAATTTGGGAGCCATTATGAATTGATGATCCATCGAGGGATTCAAGGAAAAAAGATTAAAAATGGACTTAACCTTATCTTGAAAAATGGAAGTCCATGAATTGCAGGTTTGGTCCATGCCCTGATTCCCCGTTTCTGGAGATATAGATACTGTATCAAAAGGTTATTTTGTGGAATTTTTTGCTGCTTCAATCTTCTGGGTGAAATATTTGGATTTTTCTTTCAAAATCAGATTTTTATCTGAGGCTAAAATAAGTTTGTATTTCTCTTTTTCTGAATCCTCATAGTGGCGGCTCTATTTTCTTTCCTGCCTACGACATGCTTGTTTAAACCGCCTTAGGTTTTCTGTGAACCAGCGTTCAGAGGGAGTGTCCTGGTTCCTCCTGTGGGCTTTAGTCAACGCTATTTGTTCTGCGGCATTATCCAACCATCTCTAATATAGACTAGCCACTTAATCAGTATCTGTTGTTGTGTGGGGCCGTGTTTTTGATAGGATGGTGTCTAGCTCGGTCTTCTTTACCAAATGCCAATTTCGTGAGTACCTTACTGGATGAGATTTATTGTGAGATGCAATGAGGGGGGCTAATTTGATGTTAAACATAACTGCTCGATTATCAGACCATAGCAAGGGTAGGGCTGCTGATGTTGACAAGTACGGACAGTCGGAGAAAATGCCTTTGAGTCGATGGCCTGCTTGATGCGTCGATTCATTGACCCGTTGTTCTAGTCCGAGACTAAGCAGCATGTCAGTAAGACATACCGCATCTGTGTTCTCTGGATTTTCTAAATGCATATTAAAATCATCTAAAATTGTGCCAAGCAGGTGGCAAAATGAAGGGGTAGCATGCAGAAGGACCCCATGCCACGAGTGCACTGGGCACAGCCATGACCAGGTAATGAACAGCTTTGCTAAGTAAGTTCTGGGAACAGGGAAAGTGGCTATGGATTCCACCCAGAGCTTGTGGTAAAGGCCAAATGTTTGCTAGCATGGGTAACTCAGGGCGTGGCCTAACACTATGCACTGGGACTGAAATCCGTTGCATGTTGCTAAGGGGCTGGGTCAAACAATTGGAATGCAAATATTGATGTGAATTTCAGAACCACCACAATCCTTCTACAAGGTAAAGAAAGGCTATCCCAGTTGGATCCCACATAGCGCGAGTCCCTATCACAGGCCTGCCCTTTCTAACCATCGGATTGCTTGAGACTTGCATAGGTTTTCAAGAGGCAACGAAGGCTGCAGTTCAGACTTTCTTGTGGTCAGACGATCCGCCGGAAGTACAGTAACTGTAGCGCAGGAGAGCCTGCACAGCACATAAGGACTGAGGCGAGTTTAGTACACGATGACTCAGCCAGAGTTTATTTAGAAGGAGTCCAACCAATATGTTAATTGCTTTTCAAAGTGTTAGCAAGGCCCGTGCCAAGAGAAGGGCTTGGAGACCAATATTGATTAAGGTTATTCTTAAAAAGACAGGGTGGGGTTGGCCCTGGGGCAGAAATAAATCAAATCAATTAAATTGCATTGTAATGAATGCATCAGTCCAATGATCGGAGTGGTTAGTTGGAATTTAAATTACCATACAGATCGAAGCCTCTCTGTAAGGAGTAAAACCCATATTAGATTATTGGGATATTTGACGGTCTCTGTTTGGCCCTATCGGGGAGGGGCAAAGGCATGCAAGAAATGCTGCTGTTTGGCCGTAGGCCAGACCACTGCTACATGTGAGCGATCCACATAAGTTGTATGGAAGCGAGCAACGTGAATAGTTTGCGAGGAGAGCAGAGAAAGTGCCTTCCTCAATCTTTTTTCAAGTGGTTGAAGTAATTATAAAATGTAAATGTCTTCAGAACAAACGGCTCCTGCATTGTACAGTTCGTAGTTAAAAACAATGTAGACCTTATTAATGTCTAGAAAAAGGGTGTAGCAAACTCTGAAGATATATATAGACCCTTGACCAACATGCAATAATATCCACTGTACAGCAACTAAATAAATGTATGCTGAAACACTGATATATTCAAAATTATTAAATCTTTTTATTGCAATCATTTACTTATTTTTTTCATTTTTGGTTATTCATTTCATATTTTCCTTTCAAAAATATTTTCAGACATACATGACAATTAAATTCTATGGATGAGAATTATTTACAAATAAAGTAGTGCAAAAACAATCAGTGTAG
Source organism: Lissotriton helveticus (assembly GCF_964261635.1). NCBI lineage: Eukaryota > Metazoa > Chordata > Amphibia > Caudata > Salamandridae > Lissotriton > Lissotriton helveticus. The sequence continues at coordinate 670,837,586 of NC_136061.1, forward strand.
ACAAAGCAAATACATGAACACACTATCATCAAAAAACAGAAAAAAAGGGGGGGTGATATACGATATAACCAATCGTTGGAAAATTCGATGAAGGCAATGCGGTTGAATGGAACTACGCGCGTTTCGGCCAAAGGGCCTTCGTCAGGTGACCGTCATTCGTACATAACATATATACACAAATGTGATACGAACATGGAGACAATGCTGCTTCGTGAAAACAACAAGGCAACTCTGGTTCCTGTGTGAGCAGGTTTATTTGGATGGCATCAGATTATGGCATACTGATAAGTTCAAGTAAATACCCTTTGGAATAATTGATTTCATATGTGGCACAAGGGTATTAAATCCAGTCTTATTTCGTAATTTCTTGAAGACTTTGATGGAATTACCTGGCTCTTAAACACACTGTCGGATATTTATCTATAATCGTCACTTCACATAAAAAACGTTTATAAGCGCTGTAGACCGGAAGCACAAGGTGCCGGCATCTATTTCCTTCTCTGTTTACTTAGTCTTGGCGTGATTATGGAAATAGATACGCCGGAGAAACAATAATGTACGTCAGGCAACCTTTAGTTGCTGTACAGTGGATATTATTGCATGTTGGTCAAGGGTCTATATATATCTTCAGAGTTTGCTACACCCTTTTTCTCTACACAGTTTGTATTCCCTACGAGTAGCTAACTCAGTACATTGTAGGGGCCCCCCTTTTTCCATTGACCTTATTAATGTCTACACACACACAGCAGAGCTCAGCTGGTGTGGCCGATCATTGCATTGCCACCTAGGAAGCTCTGACCGCACTTGCAGCATACACAAGTTCTTGTCAGACCTTCCAGGATTTCGCAATTTAACGATTTGCAATAAATTTGCAACATCGCCACTTTTGTATAAAAAAAAGTGGTGCTTTTTACAAAAGTGCTTGCGGAACTTAGAGGAGTGCGGACCCTCCCTTGTAATGGTCCAGTGGCTTTCCACTGGGCCAATGGAAGCGGGGTCCTCACAGCAGGCAGGCGAGGTGTTTATTTACTCCTACCCTGCTGTTCATTCCTTTGTTGTTTGTCCTTGACGACAACGCCCCTGCTGCAACCGACCTCACCCATCTTGACGACCTGGGGGTTGGTGGGGGGCGGGGGGGACACCAGGTAGGTTATCCCTGTCCGGGAACATCGGAATATGTGCAGGTAACCTAATTATTGAAATTGGGGTCGAGCTTAAAATTTCCCAATGTTGGCAACACCTCACCTGACCTACCAGCGAGGCCTCTGAGCCTTAGCACACTCACCCCCCCCCCCCCCCCCCCCCATGGCCTGAATGTGATGGCCTGGCAGAATGGCAGGAAGGAATGCAGGCTAGCACTGCTCGTGAGATCTGGGCTTTTGTGAAGATGGCTCAAAGCTACAGCCGCAAAACGTGCCTCTCACTCGGCTCAGCTCCCCACCTCGAAGCACAGCGTTCTGTGATGCAGCCCGCCTACACATTCCATAGTGGCCTAGTCAGGTGGCCATAGTGGGGGCTGGATGGCCAGTAGGATATTGTGGATGGTTGTTCTCCATGAAACAGGTGACACTCCGACATGGCCCATCGGCCGAATGTGCGCTTTGCCAATCCATCCCTGGCTGCTGCCCACACCCACATCACTAACCTCGATTCCCACCGGCTGTGTTACAGTTTCACTTAACCCACCTTCCTCCTCATACTGACATCAAAAAAGTGCAGCCCTACTCTGCCAGCAGGAGGCAATCTCTTAGATTTCCCCGCATTGACGATGTGCCCATTAGCCGCCCGCTCAAACACCTACTGTGCTTGACACCTCACAGAGCCTGAGTGTCAAATATCAGTGTGACTCGGGCCCCTCCCAAACCGCCTGCCAGCTCTGAAGAAATGCACACGGGCCGCCCCGCAGCTAGCGCCCTGAGGGCAGATTAGCACTCCATTATTAGAGTGCTTCACTGGAAACAGACCGACTCATCCGGTCTGTCAGGCTTCTTTTTGTACAAGCCAAATGTCACGGAGCTTGGCTTGCTTTACCATGAGTACCGGTACTCTCTGTGGACACTGAGGCAGACAATGTAGAAGTGCCGGTACTTAGTACCGGCCCATTTAAAGCACTGAGCCCTCCCATCTTTGTGGGGGGTTCCGGTCCACCCATGGAGGTGAGCAGGCGGCTCGTGGTCATAGTTTGTGTGACGCCCCCTCCGCCCCAGGCCTGCTGAGGGGCCGGCTGGAGAGAGTTACTCCTCAGATGGGTGTTTCTGAGGTCTGCTCGGCGCAGGGTTATCGCAAGAGATAAGGAAGGCGGGGTCCGAGCACCAAGGCGGTGGGTGCCGTGGAAGGAATGTTCAGAGCCCCGGAGAGATGGGAGAAGAGATTCTGTGCTGTGCGCCTGGAGGCGGGCTGTCCGTGGTGGGTCGGTTTATCTCCTTATTGTTTAGCAGCCTTCGGGCCCTGTCTCTGCAGCAAGCAGTGGTCGGACTCAAGGGGGAACGGACGCAGAGAGCAGTCTCTTCAATCCCTCCGGGACCACCGGCAGCGTGGGATCACGGTGCCCAGGCAGGCCTCTCCGCCTCGGGCCCAGTCACAGTCCCTCCAAACATGGCCTTTCAGGGACCCCTCATGAGCAGCGGGTGAAGTACGCCCCGCCTGGAGCTCGATGGCATCCGTGCGCCTCACTCCTAACTCCAGCTTTCAAGGCTCTATAGCGCAGAGGCATCGCATGTTGCGCCACCATCATGTACACGCAGTGCAGCATACAGGCCCGTCTCAAAGGATCATGTCTGTGAACTGAACCAGCAAACTGAGAGGCACATGGGAGAGTGGATGTGCTGTCACTACTCTATCTCCTTGTAGGCGTCGTCTGCACAGCACTTGCGCTCTACTTACGAACAATCTTGTAAAAAAAAATTCTTAAAAGGGGCCTCGAGTCCCCCTCCCCTACCCTTGGTTGGCTTCCACATCACTATTGTTTTCAGGGGCGGCTACAGCCAATCCAGGGGGTGAGGGGGAAGTAAAATAAAAATATAAACTTACCTTTCTTGCCTGCCGCACCGATCTTCTGCTCCGAGCACTACAATTCCCATGGGCACAGGCTCCCAGAACCCACCCAATCCCAGCGCTTCTCCCAGCTTGAGAGGAGTGCTGGATTGGACGGAGCGGGGCGGTTTGGCGCTCCAGCAGGGGTTTGGAGCCTGACCCCTAGGATATCTCCAAGGAACAGCCTAGAGATATGCAAGTGCTCATGTCAGATTGGCCGCCGTGGACTGGCGACCGAACTGACATTTGTACTCTTCCCCCCCCCCCCCCTGCTGTGTGATGCTGCAGCCAGGTCCCGCCTCGCCCTCGACTCTGCAGACTGGAAGTAAAAATAAAATGACAAAATAGTTTTATGACCTTTTATTTGTCTTCTGACTGCTGCATTTCAGAAGTGGGGTGACACTCCTCCTCCATTTCGGAAGAGCTGCCCCTGGTTTCCTTGCTTTTAATTGGCCAGCATCTCCTGCTCCTTCCTGGTTCCCCCCAGGGCTTCAGTGTCATGTCTGCTGTGGACCATGTACCTAGTACTGTTTCCTGTCTGCCTCCAGTATCCTTCCACTGGCTGCTGGAGGGCTCCGGCAGATACTTTTAATATTCTTCTGGACATGCACTCTCAAAGAGTGCCTGTCTCTGCAGTCTATGTGCCGCTCTCCTCCTGCTCCCTGGTGTTGCTTTTAGCCCTCCTCCCACTGTCTGTTCTTGCTTCCCGCACCTCGCTCATGTTCGTTCCCTCCCACCCACTGTCCATTCTTGCTGCTCCAGCGCCTCCCTTGGGTGGCTTGTTCTATACATTGCCTCTTAGTAATTCCCCTTAGTAATTCCCCCTCTGGCCCTACCGTACGTCACTAAAAATATATATATTTACAAAACCAAATAGCTCTCAGAGCTATTTGGCTATATTATTTTTTTAGGCTGTTGCACAGCTTTGAAGGGCTTAAAGTAAACAAAAATAGCTATGCTACGGTCATTGCTGGTCGATGGACAATTATAGAGTATATATTTGTGTTGATGCAGAACTGCATACGGAGAAGTGGATTTCTTTCACTGGATGGTTCGGGGAAGCGCTGCATACTTTCCTGATATATTGGGAGGGACTACAAGCCTTAGTGGCTCCTATCCGAAGAGGTACATGGGTTTTGTCACCTCTCCTTGCACAAACCTCTCGCGAAAATACCCAGGTCTTGAACGCTGACCACCATATGTACCTTGTTTGCGTCCTGTGTCAGGCCTTTTGTATTGCAGTACAAGTTTAACATTATCTTCCATGCTCTTGTACCTCTTCCGTTGCTATCTGAACTCAATTTCCATTTTCTTAGAAGCTTCTTAGGTTGTGTAGCTTGAGGTGTTATTTTTACAGTGATCTTGTAGTGAGTCTTTTCTTTCTATTCACAATTGTGTTCACTTTCTGTGTTACAGGAATGACGGTGGAGGTTTTGGGCACCCTTTTGGGGACGGCGATTCAGGGGCAGATTGTTGGGCAAGTGGGCATGCCATGTATCCCCAGTGAGTTGCAGATGCCCCATGGAAATACCAGTGTGTCTTTGGAGGAAGTGAACAGCACGCACAACACAGACTCCATTGCCGACACGGTATGTACTTTGTTTCCATCACTTGCCCCCTCCCCAATGAAAGAGACCATGTCCCAGCAACTTCATTTAATTGGTTCTGTAGCAGTCATACTTGTGGGGCTTGCGGTGACTGTGTTCTCTCTGTGGGAGTCTTTTGTGGTGACTTCTGCCCTTAGGAGCATCTGGTGGCTAGTTCTTTTTTGCAAGAGCCATGGATAGCTTGTCACATCCCGCTGGGCACTCCAGTGAATGGCTACTTTCCATGGTCACTCTTGGTGGTTGCTCTTCTTTAGAACTTTTTGTGTCTTGCCATTGTCCATGGTAGCCTTTGGTATCTGTGTGGCCCATTGATGACTTTCTACCTTTGTGGGAGCTGCTCTTTGGTGGCTTTTTGTTTGAGTCTTTGGTTGTGAGTCCTCCATCGGACACTCCAGTCAATTGTTACTGTCCATGCGACCCTAGGTTGCCATTTGTGAGAGCTAGTGGTGGCAGGTTGACATCCACCAAGACCTTAGGAGTCTTGGCACCATTGTGCAGCCACTTTGGCAAGTGGTCACCATCTATGAAACCCTTGGTGGCTGATTGCTGTCTGTGGGAGTCTTGGATGGTTGGTGGCTTTCCAAAGAGCCCTTTTGTGGCTGATTACTATCTGTGCTGATCGTTTTGTCGTTGGCAACTATCACTGTAAATTCTTTTTGGCTGGTGGTTGTCCATGGGACCTTTTGGATATGGTCTTGGCGCATAGAGCCCTTTATGCGGCTGGTCATGGACTAGGACCCTGTGGTGTCTGGTAAATGTCTACTTACCCTTTAAGTGGCTGTTTTGGTGCCTGTTACTCCCTTGGTGGCTAGTCCCTCATTGTAGGGCCCTTTGTTGACAGGTCGCCATCAATGGGACGCTGGTGAATAGTCTTGGCACGATGTTTTAGTGACTTGTCACTATGTCTGAGAACTTTGGACGCCCGGTCATTGTCCTTGGACTCCTGGGACTTTCTGGTCACTGTCTGTTCGACCCTTTAATGGCTGTCTTGTGTGGGATCTCTTGGTGGCTGGTCATTGGCCACTTGGACTTGGTGTGTTGGGCTATTGGGTACTCTGTCTTGGTGCCCACGGTCCTTCAGTGCATATGTGCAGCGCATGGGACCCTGCAGCGGCTGTTCACTGTGTATGCTTTGCTATTCCTGTTGCTAACCTAGACATCCTCTCGTTTACAGAAAAAGGCTTACATGCTTGCGGCTGGCATAATTGGAGCGATCTACGTCTTTTGTGCAATTGTCCTGTGCTTAGGCGTGCGTGAGAAGCGAGGTGAGTGCACTCATATTGATGTAACATACCATAACGTGTTTCTAGCACCACCCTCTGCCCACCTCCCAAATTTTTCTATTTTTAAATTGCCTGTGCCTACCCGTACTCGGTCTGTTATGTTATATGGTTCCCTTTCCCATTTACCTCTATTTTATCCATCCCTCCTGCTGTCTGCCCTATACCTCTTCTCCCCACCTTTCACCCTTTCTGCCCCTACTAGCCATTCCTCTTTCCCCCTACACTTCCCCTCTCTCTCTCTCTGGAGCATTCTTAGTTACCCTCTCCTATCCTCTAATCTCCTCTGATTGCCCTTTGTGTTTCTCACTCCTTCTCTACCCTTTCCTTCCAGCTCTGTATCCTACCCACACTTCATCCTCTGCCTATCTGTCTCTCCTGCCGTCTACTCTATCTATCCCTGGAGGAAAGAAATACCTTCCCATGTATCAAGGCGACTCTGGTAGGATGGGTAGTACCAGCCACTCAGAAGGGCGGTTGATTGGCGGTTTTTTCCAATCAGAATTTCTCTCTGCCTTTAAACAATTTTGGGCCAATCTGAATTACTGTCCTCCCAGATGTGCTGAAGACCGAACGCAAACATTAAATGGTGGAAAAGTTTGCTACTGATGACTGATTGCTGGAAATGTCAGATTCCACCCTTTCTGCACTCAGGCGAATTGTTGCTATTTCAACTAAATACTTCTCCTGCAGCTGAGATGCACTTCTAGGCCTCGAATCCACCATTTCAGAAGACATCATATCAAAGGAATGGCCCTGCAGACATATTGACACAGTATTCTAGCTCCGTCCATCATCGCCAGACACTGCTGCCAAAGAGACTACGTGTCTTCCTTCCCAGCAATCACACTGAACCACAGACTAACCCAGCCAGCCGCTGGCAAACGCACCCACGTGCGTTTGCTGCATAGGGAACAATGAAGAAATGGAGCAAGAGTCGGTGGAGCTGGATGGTCCTGCTTTCAAGCAACTAGTTGCTATATACAGTGTCACAACTGGTGGCTTCAATTCCCTGTTCTGAGAGTACATAGGTTTTGCAATATGCACTAAAGTGAGCACTCGAGAGACCGTATGATATCCATGTCCAGGTCTCTTATTGTTGTAGTGAGGTTAGTAGGCCCCATGGGTCTTTCTACTCAGCCCAGTGGTGACCCATGGGCTAGAATGCACCCTTTTCACAGGGCATGGTCAGTGTGGCTCCCTAACCTCATTCTTGGCCATCTTCCACCGGGTGTCTCAAAGTCTGAGGTTCCTTATCCTGAAACGATTCCCAAGCATGGGGCTTGATGACAACCAGAGAAGACTTTATATGAAGTGACCATCACTTTCAGAACACTTGGGCTGAGCCCCCACCACGTTCAGTGCATCTATTCTGTGTTCTTAAAGCAACTTTATGCACTGCTTTGGCACAATCTGAACCCCTAATTCCTAGTGGCATATACCACACATATGTTTAAGTGCTGCCCCACTTACTATATCCTCACCGTGAAAGGAAGTGTCCGCATCCCTCTGATTAGCAAGTACTGAGGTGAATTCCAGGAGTCCCCAAGGATGGGTGTCCCTGAGCGCCTGTGTTGTTGCAAGACTGTCTCTAAAGCACAGCCTCTTCCTACTCCGGGTTCAGGCACAGATCCCAACATCCAGAGATTTTTTTCAGGAGCACCTCCGGTTTAAAGAAACCTCAAATGTAAGCCGATTTGAGAGAAGAAAAAGCGCATGTAATAGTAAAAAGCTCAACTCAGAATTTTGTATCTACGTTAGAGCAAAGTTGCTTTTCTGTGTAAACTTTCACATTAGACACCAGTTGGACCTCTAATGGAAAAAGGCCTGAAGCTAGAAGAGAAAAGCCCAGCTGTACAGCGAGTGGGGTGTAAAAAGAGGTAAAATAAAGAAGGGTTATAATCAGAATATCAGAGCACACCATAGCAGGCTAACACTGTTAAAATCTTAAGATGAGATGCTAGCAAAGATGGGAATTTACCAAACGAACAAAGAACTCGTCTGACACAGAAAGCAAAACCAGCAACACTACAGGAACAAGGACCCAATCAAATACAAAAATCTGGAACAAAGAACCGACATACTTTAGCACAGCCCAGCTAGCGAGGGAAACCGCACGAGCAGGCAGTGCCCAGCTGGGCAAGGAAAGCCCCAGGAACTTTGCTCCTTTCTACCCTACTATCACTCAAGTGTGTTATCTTTTATTATTGTGGTGTACCTTATCGATGTGCAGAATCAACTTCCTCCAAGGAAACCACAACATACATATATTAAACAGGTACACATTATCCATGTCCTGCCTGAATAGAGTGAGGGACCAGTTTGTAAGGGACTTGCAGACAAATTTGGGAAAGTTAGGCTAGCAAGGCAACTCTTCCGGTGAGACAACAGGTAAAAAAGACTATCCTATGTAGATCATCTTTATGTATGTAAAGATGGTATGGCACGGAGATTTGCGTTAAAAGGTTTATTTCAAGTAAACCTGGGCACAGCAGAGAAACGCCTCTACTCTCTTCCCTCAGCTCTCCAACTGCTCCGCGATCTAGAACACCACCACAGTGGACGCTTGGAGCAAGGGCAGAGCGAGGACATAGCACGAGAGAGAGAACATAACCAAGTATAACAGGGCAATAATATATACATAACAAAGTACCACCACTGTGATCCTCCACAGCGAGGCACGCTCAGTAAAGGTGGTGCACATCGTATAGCTCTCAGCCCACAATGCCCCGCTCTGGGTCACATTCCATGTCACAATGGGCCCTCAGACAACGCACATTACTGTAGATTTTGTTGAGGCAAAAAAAATCAGTCTTAACCAAGGAAACGTGTGGAATTCAGGCCAAGGAATATGCTCTGCCAAACCAGGCAGAGGACCTTTTCTGTTTCCAACACATGTGTGACATTTTCCAACTCTTGTTTCGTCAGTGGTTAATATTACTTTAATTACCCATGCATCCTGAGGGCAAACCTGTACATCAAGTTTACTTTTGGTAATAAAGAGGTGGAAAGTATGAGCTGGCAAATACGCCTCGAAATAAGCAGTGCCCAACGGCGCAGGCAAGGCAGACATTCTGAAAAGGAAATCATTCAGGATCCGCTGAATAAAGCAATAAAAAAACGAATGCCTTGAAACCTAAGAGAAAGTATGCTTTCAAATATCCAGTCACGGACTCTGGCAGCCCACTTGCAGGAAATGTTGAGCACTTCATGCGGCGTGTCCCTGTGGACAATCAAATCAAAACCTTGGAGCTAGGAACCAGGGTGTAAACATTGGTGTTAAACTAAAATGGCCAAAACGCAAAGAGGCGGCCAACCAAAATACCAATTGTCGAGCAAGAACAGATCCATGTTGTGAAATTGGCAGGAAGGCAGCAGACAGCCACAAGTGCATGTAAGTATTTTAGTTTCTTCAGACGCCCTGTAGCAGTAGTGTGCTTTTCTGCCACCTGCTGTTCTCGTCGCCACTCAGTCTGTTTGCCTCTCCTACACACCCTCTGCATTACTCAGGCTCATCGCAGTCTAAATCCACTTTTCCTTCAAGATTTCTTTCCTGCTTTCTTCTTTCCTCCACTCTCTCTGCTACCCTCTCCTCAGTCTCACTCATGACTGTTCTCGATTTCACTCCTGCTCAACCCGAGTGTGTCCCTCCCGCTCACCCCTCTGTCTCTTTGTCCTACAGACACCGGGAAACTGTTCACGGATGAGCCAGTCTCTTTCTTCCAGGGGCTGAAACTGGTTATGAGCCATGGACCTTATATCAAGCTCATTGCAGGCTTCCTCTTCACCTCGCTGGCGTTCATGGTAAGTGATGAGTTTTCCTCTTCATGGGGTTAGGGACCCCAAGATGGTCATTTCCCTCCAAAGATCCCAACTTCATCATCCAGATACCTCCACTCAGTGAACTGTTCAGCATCATCCCCACCCTATGAACTGCTCAATATCACTCCCCTACCCCCAAGTATGTCGGCCAGTCTCACCCTACTCTGTCCAGCAAATGCCCTTGACGCCTCCCTCCCCCCACATTCAATCCACCAACTGAGTGACCAGGGTCCTTATCATCGAACCCAGTTGATTGATCTTTTCGTACCATTTTGCACAGAATGATTGAGAAGAACTGAACTTGTATCACTCCATTCCAGAGAGGTCAGTATCCCCCTCCACTACCCAGTGCGCTGTCAGTATCACCCATCCCAGTCCCAACAAACTTGTTGGTTCCATCGGTGTCCCCTTCCTTTTCCCAGTAATCTGGTCAGTACGAGGCACCTCCACCCTGGGTGCCAGGCTAACATCAATCCCCTGTGACCTGTCCAATGTCAAGGTGTGCAGAGGGTCACACTGTGCCCGGTCACCTGTTGAATATCACACATCCGCTCTATAAAGCTGTATGACTAGTAAACCTTTGTCTGTTGTATTTTTTTCCTCCCTTTTGTGCTGGACGCAATAGCGGACTCCACCAGCTGGTAATAGCGCTATATAAAAATGAATCTGCTCGCTAGTGTATTCCACCATGGATGACCTTTCTCCCCAGTGGCTTGCTTCCCTTATATGTATATTGCACCCTCCTTTCCAAGAGTGCTAATATCTCCCCTCCCCTCCCTTCCCTTGTTCTATCCCCTGGTTCCTCTTTGACCATGCTTGAATCGGAAAAGTGTTATTAAGTTTTCTTTACCAGGGATCAGGCTTTAGTGGGCAAAATGTTTACAATAGGAAGAAGAGAATGTTTACATATCAATGCCTTCCTTATAAAGCTCACTTTGGCCATAGATGCCTTTTAGGGGAGGCAGAGGAGGGGAGGGAGTGTCTGCTAAGTAGGTAACCATAACAAGCATTAGCAATTCCAGTAGGTCTGGCTTTAAAGGAGTGAAGTATGGTAATGTGAAGCATTACAAGTAAATAGAATGGGAACGCATCTCCATTTGTGTGGAAGCAAAGAACTGTAGAAAAATACTGTTGTAGGTTAAAAGGTCCAGTGACAGTTGCACTGCCATGTCAGACCTAAAAATCCATGTAGGTTAATGACTGCCCACCCCCCCTGTCTGTGCTGCTGCCAGAGGAAAATACCACAAATTATCTAGTTATCTAAGACACTTCAATAACATTGCAATATCCTGTGTGTGCCCCTGGAAGTTCAAGCTAAGGCAGCTGGATAAATAAAGAAAATGATCACAGCTGTGTGGCAGGCAAGCACACTTTTTGTGGACGCACACAACTTCTGCCCAATTCAAACCTGTATTCCCATCACCCAACATGTAGGTGAAGTCAAAGCCCCTCTCTGTTGATGCTCACATAATTGTCTGGCAATAGCTGCGTTGCCAACCCAGATCGTAAAAATCTGGTTGGGGCTTTGCTGAGTGCAGAATTGAGGTGCACAGGCATGTCAGCCTTTCACTTGTAGGAATGGTGAGCAGAGGGTAGCACACCCTCCAGACACAGTACTGCGGGTACCAGGTAACCTCCTTTGACGCTCACTAGTGAATATCTACACAGAGTGACCGCGAGAAGCTTAATTCTACAAGGCAGTGCTTGGGTGATAGACTCGAGCTTAGAGGTTCCAGGCACTTTAGTCCTGAAGGAAGTGACAAACGATAGGAGATGGCGTGCACTGGTTCCCTTTCAGACATACTACACATGGGCCACTTTCTAGTGGCAATGCATGGTTGAGATTGGGAAGAGGGGGACTCCAACCTAAAGGACTACAGAAGTGAGGAGGGTCCCCATACAGGGCTTCTGAAAGGCACAAAAGGATCCATCTTTGCGGGCGGAGTCCCATTCAAAAAGACCCTCTTTCACATTTTCCCCGACAACCACAAATTGAGAGATTTGTTCTTTGAAAGAACACATACATTGTTTTCAAGGTTACTGTAGATTTGTATTTAATCACGGCTATTTGGAAAGGGCAGCCCGCCCCCAACACCCCCCACCTACAGCACATACGCGTTATCTAAAACGACACATGATGAAAGTAGCCACTGCCAATCAAGTAGCATTTTCATCATGCTTGTCGTGTAGCAAAACTTCGGGAGGAGCAAATCAGTTTACACATCAAATGTCAAGGCCGCGGTTCCAGAGCCCACTTTCAAACACAAAGAAATGACAAATTATGTATGTATTTCAGGAAGCCTCAGCCATAGGCTGTCTTTCACAGTAAGGGATCTATGGACCTTTTTGAGCAGATCCCAGAAAGGCGTTAGGAGTGCAAGGGATGGGTTTGAGATGCACTAGGGAGGCTTTGGCAGGTCAGGGGTAGTGTGTGTCCAAAGTCCGTCTAAGCTCTTGGACAAGAGGTCGTTCCTTCTGGGGCATGGCAGAACGTTTGACTTTCATGAGCATGCATGGCTGTTTGGGGCATTTGACAGTATTTTTGATTTATTTTTTTGGAACTTGGACAATAACTTTGAAGCCTGTGTAAAACCAACGGAGATCTATTTGTGTGGGTGCGGGTGACTGATACAAAGAGCCTGGGTGCGGGTGACTGATACAAAGAGCCCACAAAGTTTGGCGGAGAAGTCCAGAATAATTCTTCTTTCTCTCCCACAGCTGGTGGAAGGAAACTTTGCCCTCTTCTGCACCTACACTCTGGGCTTTCGCAACGACTTCCAGAACATTCTTCTCGCCATTATGGTAGGTTCCTCATGAAGTGGTGGCTGGCATCTACGGGGAGGGGTAGCGGGTACAAAAGAAAATAAAAATGTATAAAACTTACCTGAATACGATGTCCTCCGCTCCGGTCCTCTTCTCTCCACAGGAACTGGATGCAGTAACTCCCTTGACCAATCCTGGCACTGCTCTCATGCAGCAGCTTCACTCTTAGCTCTACAGCTCTCTGGAGGCTTGCACTTGCTCTAACCCAGCTGTCCTAAGACAGTTGGGTTATAGCTGTTTAAAGTGCACGTGTGACTGGCCGTCGCAAGACGGCCAGCCAAAAAGACATGCACACTTTAAACAGTGTGCAAAGACAGCCCACCCTCCTCCCTGTTGCTGTCACTGAAAATGGTAATAAATTGCCCTTTTTTTTTTTAAGGGTTTTGGGGGGATTTTAAGTGGGGTGACACTCCTCCGTTCCAACAGAGGAGCCGCCCCTGACCTCATGCACGAAAGGTTAGGACTGTCACTGTCCTACACTGTAAGGAGTTACATGCTCTTTGCCCCATACGATCCCCCAGCTGTGTCTCTGTCTACCTTGCTTCCTTTACTCAGACAACTTGAAATGCCCTTGTTGCAGTTTGTGTATAATTGGACGAACCTTACGTCCCTTCCTCAACAATCAGCCTCCTCTTCCTGTTAATAAGAATGATACTAAGCTCTGCCTCGCCCTCATTAACCTGTGCTCCTTTCCAAAGCATAAAATAGAAATGGCTGACCTCCTGGGTAGTTCACACTTTGATGTACTTTTCAATACTGAAACCTGGGTCGAGCCGACGTCCAGCCCTGATTTTGGTATTGCAGTCCACACTGAATTCTCTCTATTTAGATAAGAGACCACACAGAAGAGGTGGAGGTCTTGCTTTGATATATCGTAGCTGGCTCACTGCTACCTGTGATCCCGCTCTATTTTTAGACTGCGAAGCCTTCTTTAAAATAGGAATCCACAGTAAGCTCACTTTAAGAGGGCTGTTTTTATATCGCTCACCAGGCCGAAGAAATTGTTTTTGAACAACCTTGGCTCACTATTAGGAAATAGTCTCTGTGCTGACGATTTCACAATCCTGGATAATCTAAATTGTCGGACTTCATATCCCTTATAAACTCCACATTCCTTTAAAATCATGTGGTCCCTCCTGCTGTAGGGCCTGGAGTAAAATCGCTAGAAAACATTCTAACCCAACTCCTCCTTAAATGCCATCCTACTCTTCCGTCCGATCCTGACCTAGCATCGGCTCGCTATATGGACTGACTCAACGACTCCTTTTCTAAACTCACCCCACCCAAAATCTCTCACACCGACAGAAGGGAACCCTCAGCCCAAGGCGTTCAGACTTGAGAAACAACTCTGCCGGAGACGGGAAAGATGCTGGCGCAGGCACTGTGATTTGTTGGAGAAGCACTCCTACAGATTAGCATTGGCCAAGCTCCAAAATTGTTTAACTAAAGAAAAAAGCAATTTACTACACTCAACTAATCCAATCAGCCACAAACTCCACTACAGAATTATTTCGGGTAGTCACTAAGCTCACCGCCGTTCCCAGTAATAACGCTGTTTTACATAGTCAACAGTTCTGGGACAATAATACTTAATGGCTCAAAATCTGGTTCTCCACAAAATCCCTCCCCTCTTGGCCTACTCAAGCTTGCACCGGAGTTAATAGCTATTAATCTCTCATCCATTTTTAACTCCATGTTTTCAACTGAAGTTTTTCCATCAGTTTGGAAAAAACCTTCTATCCTCCCCTTAATAACGAAACCGATTCTGAATCCAGCAGACCCTAATAAGTACAGCCTCATTTCCGCCCTCCTTCTTCCTGCTAAAAGTGTGGAGAAAATGCTGAACATGCATCGTACCCAATTTATCCACGTAAACCATCTTCTGCACCCAACCCAGTTTGGTTCAGACCAGTAATAGCCCAGAACCTGCTCTCATCAAAGCCACCGAGGAGTTAAGAGCTCTGCAGATCTTAGCAGATGGTGGAAGAGGTGTGAAGCCGCGGCCAGGGCGACTGACTCCGGAATCTGGGGATCACGGTTCGATCCCCGGCAGCGGCGGCAGATTATCCCAGCACCATGTGACTCTGGGCAATAGCTTGCTTAATCTTCCCGACGGCCCCCAGCGCCTAGAGACCCTTACGGGTGATTGTGCGCTTTACAAATGTGGATTATTATTATCATTATTAGCAGCCTTTGATACGGTTGTTCAGAAAACCCCAATCAACTGTCTGGCTGAATTAGCTGTTAAAGAGAACTCCTTCCTCTTAAACAGGAATCAATCAGTGGCTTTGGCCTGCTACGAGTCCTCTCCTTTCTCACTTCCTTGTGGGGTCCCTCAGGGATCCTCGTTTAGTCCAACACTACTTATATAGGTCTCTGAACTGGCTACCCTAAGCAGAAGCTTCGACTTCTCACCTACCTTCTACGCGGATGCAATTCAAATAGTAGTGTCAGCCTTTAACAACAACCCCACAGTGTCTACCCACTTCCAGGACTGCATGAGGACAATCAGTTCATGGATGAACTGGCACTGTCTGAAGCTAAATTCGGAGGGGAGGGGAGGGGGGGCTGAGGTTGTAACATTTGCCAACCTTTCCCCTTCCTGGTCCCCGTCCTGGTTGCCAGTGGAGCTCTGTCCCCTCTCCCTGACCAAAGAGAAGAACCTGAATATACAAATTGATAGCAAGCTTAATTATAGAGCTCAGGTTTCTGCTGTAGTCTCTTCTGTCTGCCATAGTCTCCGGATGATCAAAATAATTATTCCCTACATTTCCGCAAAAACCAAAAAAGTTGTCCCGCCTTAGAACTATCTAAATTAGACTACTGCAATGGCCTTGGCATGAACCTTCGGAAAAAACATATTCACATACTTTAGACAGTACAAAATGCTGTAGCCAGAATGGTTCTAGAATTGCCTAGGTTCCACTCCATGTCCCCTGGAATCTGGAAGTCTCCCTGGCTTCCTGTGCCAAGTCATGTACAATTTAAATCCCTGTTTATCGCCCATAAGGCACTGCACAACACAGGCCCCAAGTTTCTGAGACGCATCTTCCAGTGGTACATCACCTATTTGCTTTCCTTCAGGGAAAAACTCAGAACATGTCTTTTTAATAATTAAGGTGTTCAGTTCGTGCTCTAGTACAGTTAGCGCCAAGACGCCCCAGGGTATATGTGCCCTTAATTAATTTTAATAACATAACAGTGTTGGGCATTCTTCTCCTGGTGGCCGTGGAAAAAATCTCTAAAGAGAAGCCTGTACCCCTCAAGAATGGGGTTTTACTGTTTCTTTTGGGTAAACTTGTAGCATGGATGAGAACATTTATTAAAAGTGTACCCATTTAAAAATGTTTCTGAGGTCAGGAACGTTTGCCCGTGTTAGAGGTGCTGATGGATTCCACTATGTAGAAAAAGATAGGTTCAGTCGCAATGGTAAGTTCTCGTTTTCTCCCCACGCCTGTGTGCAGTGATCCAAAGAGTGTTGCCTCTTTCCTCCCAAGGACCCAGAGGAAGTGAATTATGTATAGGAACCTCTCTAAATCAGTGACAGCCTCATCTGAAACCCAAGAAACTGACTGCCCTAAATCACTTGGCCTTAGGACGCTTCGGGAATTAGATGTTGTGACACGTTGTTTTATGTAGAGCGTATGTCTCATTTATTGCGACCCAAAGCACTTCAGGGGAATAGAAAGAGAAGGAGAGATTCCGAAGTGAAGGAGGAGACAGACCCATGGCAGCAGGCGACTATGGAAGGCTCCTCTGGGGTGGCAGGGAAAAGGGTCAATGAGTAAAGGATAAAATGAGGCAGAAAGTTGTGAAATAGAGACTGTTTTGCATAAAGGACACAGACCGTTTCGAAATACTATTGGTCCATTGTGATGGGATTTGCAAAAGGTCGGTAGGGTTAGAGTATTGTCAGTACTCTCTCCTCTGGAAGCCTACTGGTGCTGAAGCAGATTGGCACATGCTGAATATTCAGCTGAAAGACTCCAGGAAACATCAGGCACACTGAGGCAATAGTTTGGCCTGAATTTATGGGACCTCACTGTCTCTGTCGATGCACAGTCTTGTGGTCGCTGCATGCTTTCCATTTAGGCTTGATGACTGTAAGTCTCTACGTGTATGCCTGCACTGCCTGTGACTAACCTGCAGCGAAAGTAGTACAAAATGTCCAAAATGTAACCTTGTCTAAGAAGCCTGGAAATGTTTGCATTGGTTGGCATCTGAACAAATGGTGCTGGTCTTGGCTCTCTGCGTTGCGAAGAGCCTTTTACAATCCTAAGAATACAAAAATGTGCCAGGTGTTAATGCCCTAAACGCCGACCTGCTCTGTGCGTTCACAAAATGGGTTTCCTGATGGAAGGTCGTGCCTTCCACTTTCCAGTCCCAGGCCTCTGGAACTCTCTTCCGTAAGAATTGTGAGCTCAAACATTACCTACTCATTAATACAAAGCTAACTACATCTTTTTTTTTGTTAATTGAAAAAAATTTAGAAATTTGGTCCGATATTTTTTTGTCATATTGCGCTATTGTAATGTGGGTCTTCTGTTTTCTCTCCTTTGTATTTTATTTTAGAACCATTAAACCTTTCAGTGGCAGTGCAATTTATAAATAAAGATCTCCATGTGCTCTCTTTTTCTCAGATCTCAGCCACCCTCACCATCCCATTCTGGCACTGGTTCCTGACGCGCTTTGGGAAGAAGACGGCGGTATACTGTGGCATCTCAGTAAGTATGGCGGAGCGGCGATGGTAGGGTTGGGGCGATTGTGCATTTGGTCTTGGAGTAGCCCACACAGCGCTGTTTCTGATCCAGTGTAAATCTATAGTTGGCTGGATGTTTGGGTTGCTTGTCAGGAATTGCTGAGTACAGATGACTGCTGGACAGCATGCACCTCTAGCAGGGCTGTAGAACTAAATACAATGGTCAACCATATCGAGCAGCACATATATCCACTCCAAAATAACATCAAATAGGCTAAGCATATGCATGTACATTTTAATGTCTTGATTCCACATCGACTTACCTTGACAATATGTTGGTAGTCAACCTTGCGCATTGATATAAATGCAGAACAATATTAAATATTTAATGTTTTGGGAGAACACTGTCTAGCAGATGGGGGAGGGGGGGGGGTGACTAGGCCCGGGGTAATGATTGATAAGAGTCGCTCTTGGCAAACAAGGCTGTGGGACTCCTGGGCAAAGATGGAAATGATGAAGAGCAGGTGCCTAAGAACCGCCTCTGTAAACACCCTGTTGGGAAGGTTGGAATATTTTGAGTGACCCTTGTTCCGTCGCATAAGCACTAAAAGTGCTTTGTTGACCAGCCCTGTGGGGTTTGGTAATATAAGGAAAGTTACCCCATTCAGGGGTTCTTGCTGTACCCCATAGCGGTGCCCACTCTGCTTCCGTCCGCATCAGAAGGCTAGTCTGCGTCCGCTCATTCCAGTCATGGGTCGCAGTCGGAGACTGAGGCCATCTGATGGGGTCTTTTGGTGCTCTCTGACTCTATCCCTCTTGCCACCTCTTTCACAGTCTGCCATCCCGTTCCTCATCCTCGTGGCCGTCATGAAAAGTAACATCATCGTCACCTACATCGTTGCCGTTGCATCGGGCGTTAGTGTCGCATCTGCCTTCTTGTTGCCTTGGTGAGTACATGGTTTTGAAGTCTGTATAGATGTAGTTTGTGTAATCTAGAAATGAGAAGAGACTGGCCTCGCAGCAGCCACAGGTAATTAGTTTGCTGTCAAAAGGTGGTTCTTTCACCCACTCCTTCCAAGTGGTGATTGGCCTACTGTGCCCTTCCGCTTCCAAATATTACTTCCCCATGTATCCCTACTTTCAGATGTTTTTTCTTTCCATGCACTTTTTTTTAGTAAGTATTTTGAAGAGTTTTATCCAACAGTTGGTAAAATCATAAACAGTAAATGAACAATGAAATGTCTTAAAAGTTGATTTTGTGACTCCATACACTACTGGTTGTAGATGTTGTTCTCCGCCTTGTAGGGCCAAACAGACTGTTTGTCTCATTTGACGTCTCCCTTTTCAGGGTATCTCTGTTGTGTGGGGACAGAAGCGGGCTGGGAAGTGCTGAGGTGGCTCTAGCAGGGCTCCCTTGCAGCACAGTAGTCCAGAGCCCAGCCCTGTCCAGGCAAAAGAGAACCTCTGTGCCTCGCCGGTTCACCTATGGTAGCGAGGTTAACCCATAAAGCCAGATGCTCTGTTTTATGACATACATTACAATACAGCGGCACAATATCGAAGAAATGCTCATTTCCCTGTCAGGATACTTGCTTTAAAAGGGAATAGATGTTTAATGGCTTTAAAAGTTAACACACAGAGGTAAAATTGGCCTAAATCATATTATTTTTCGAATGTTTTGACCTCAAATATCGTGGGATTCAACTGGTGAAAATCGAATCCTTAGAAAACAGTGGGACTCAAGGTTGCAGTGTGTAGTAATATCAGTCCTGTTTAAACTGTTGTTCCTGTTTATTGCCCTAGAGATACCATTCATTTTGAAGTGGCTTCTTGGCTCAAAGTGTGGCATTCAATCTAAAATGCAGACAGTAGCTTTTGGGCACATTCCGAAGCTCACTACGGCTAGTCTGTGCCCAGCCACCTGAAGGCACTAGACTTTAACAGACAGTGCTTAGAGCGACTAGCCCAAGATCAGAGGCTTCAGGATGACTTTTTGATTCTATCTGCATGGTGACGACATTGCCCCAAAACAGGGGTGGCATTCCAATAGCTCCCTTTTTCTCATGTACCCAACAAGGAGAGCAGCTCGCATACAACTACAATGCAAGGAGGATCTTGGCAGCCATCTTGAGTCGGATGCTGGGCAGATTCCATGATCTGCAGGCGTCTCACCAGCAGTCGAGGAAGACCAAGCATGCCAAGCCCATCTGTCTTGGATCCCCATGATCCAACCACCCTGTACTAGGAATCCTCTAGTGAGGAAGTACATCCATGTTAGCTCTCAAAGGAAATGCAAAGCACTGAATTGAAATACTGACTTTCAATTCATAGAACTCCATTGCAGTTCATAGGAAAGGCAACAGAAAGCCAGATAAATCTCCGTATATATAGCTAAATCTTTCCAGATATGGGGGAAACCTTCTTGACAGGTGAATGCGGGAGCTGGTGACTTTCTTTCCCACAGATGATGTATAAGGCACTGGGCTAAATAACCTGCATTTGAGATGTTGAATATAGTGTGGGATTGCACATAAAATGCTTTAGTGAGAGTTATGGAGAGAAATCTTTTTTTTCTGAAAGCAGGGTTTACTCTGTCATACCCTCGCACACAAAGGCTATTCATGCTTTCATTCCACATTTTTCATAGAGGCAAAAAATCCACTTGTTCATGTCACAAGGTGAAAATCGAGTCTTTGGCTACAAGACAACCAGCTTTGCATTTGGGTTTAAGCAGTGCTCCATGGAAAAGCATACCACCTCCACCCTTCCCTAGGTGTCATACGCTCTCGTAAAACTCAAATATGATACAGTAGAAAAAGTAGATGCCACCAACCAGTTACAAGAAACTAAACTTGCAAATGGTACTTTTCACAGAGATACGGTGCACTTGATTACTTTGGCTATAAGATAATGAAGGAGCTTTCTCAGATTGTGCATCTGTTTATATATAACAATGCCAGGCTTTGTGCTACACAGCCTACATTTATTCCTTAACGAGTCATCAAAACTGTAAAGTTTAGTGCCCACCTACCAGATGTCCTTGGTGACTTCCACCTTTTGTAGGTCCATGCCACTAGATGTTATTGTCTCACTTTACTCAGCTACAGATCATTGCTGCCAGGTGTTATTGTCAGACCTCTTCTTGTATGTCAATGCTGCTAGATGTTGTTGTCTCTCGTTTTGTCCTTGTAGGTCCTCGCTGTTGTATATTGTGAGACCTTTTGCTTTAGGTCCATGATACCAGATGTTATCATTTTACTTTCCTCTTCTACCCATGTAGGTCCATGCTGCCAGATGTGATTGATGACTTTACCCTCAAGTATCCAGAATCTCGGGGCCATGAAGCCATCTTCTTTTCCTTTTATGTTTTCTTCACAAAGTTTGCCTCTGGGGTCTCTCTGGGAGTCTCAACACTTAGCTTGGAGTAAGTTTAAGTCAATTGTGAATTCCCCCAAATGCAAGCCAGTAACTGGTCGAAGAATGGGAATGTTTTGCGAGAAAATGAATATGGGGAAATGCATGCAATAGTGGATAGGGCCAAAAGCAATCTTGTAGATGGAGGGGCTGGGAGAGTGATAGTTTAAATGCCCCTCCGTACTCCCACATAGTACCCAATCATAAAAACTTGGCTTTTTTATGGTGTGTTTATGGGGTCCCTTGACATCTTTAGGTTTCACCATTGAATGTGGCCTGGCCTACTGGTAATTTCAGCGATGTTCTGATTGGCCAGTGCCTCCGAAATGTGTATGGTGCCAAGGCAGTGCATGGTATGACTCTTCTCCACCTTGCCTGTGCAGGTCTCCCATAGGTGCATGCTGTGCATGGTGCTAATTTCCCTGTCCGCTAGTGTTCTCTCCTTACTAATGGTTTCTTTGTGTTCCACAGCTTCGCCGGATACCAAACCCGAGGCTGCTCTCAGCCAGAAGAGGTGAATTTCACTCTGAATATGCTGATCTCTGCAGCCCCTGTAACTTTGATCCTACTGGGTCTCGTCTTATTCAAGCTCTACCCAATCGACGAGAACAGGCGGAAAGAAAACAAGAAGGCGCTCAAGGAACTCAGGTGGGTGAGGAGCTTTCTGCAGAGGTGCTACGGAGTGGAGTCCAGAGAGTACGATGTCTGTGCATCTGTCTGAACTAGACAGGCGTGAAACGCTTGGGCACACCAGGCATATTTTGGTTTAGGAGGAAGAAGCAGGATCCTCACTGATTATCATATGATGGGCGGGCATGTATTGCCATTCCTTGGCTCAGATGCTCCAACGCGCATCAGGCTTTAAGCCAGGGGTCGAGAGAGTGGAGTGGATACTGCATCTGCTTGATGAAGTGAGGATGGTTATTTAGGATCCTTTGCTGGAGTGGTCAGATATAGGGGGTACTGGGGAATCCAGCCGCAGATCATGTATGTATAGTGCATGATTTGCTGATGGGATTGAGCGATGCCTGGTTAATGCCTGGCATCCACCTTTGATGGGCGTGTACCACGAGGTATGTACATTTCAGATGACCATTCCAGCTTGGGATATTGGTTGATGTGTCCATCACGGCTGATTTGTCAATCCCATCTCATCCTGAAATTCAGGGTGAAATGTAGAGATTGAGGAGGACAAGTAGATAGCTTACAATTCTCCTGCATTGCACTCACGAGAGCTCTTGAAGCACCACAATAGACGCAACATATACTCTCTTCTTTCTGTTGCGGCTTTGCACAGGCGCTGTATTTGAAAGGAGCAGTAGGTTTGGAAATTGTTATCACCAGGCTTTTCAGAGCTACAGAGACATTCTATGCCCATGTAACCAACTCCCAAAAAGGAGCAAGACCCATAAGTGCCTGCCCCAAGCCTTATTTTCACAAACTCGGAAACCGCTTTCCATGCACGAGACTCCCTTCAGTGCTAGGGTCTTGCAGTGAAATGTGTGCAGATAACAGGGTACTCTGGGAACACCCCGCGAAGCATACAGCACTGTCTGCAGGAGATAGACATAGTACGAAGCCAAGTAAGTGAGCAAAAACAAACAAACACCATCAGCCCCCGTGGATGAACTGGCTGCTTTCTTGGCACCGGCGTGTACAGCTTGTTCCTCGTGGTTACGGGTTCATGGGCCCCTGTGGAGAGTGCGTAGAAAGCCAAGAATCTCCTCTGGTGCACTCCTACTCCATAGATCTTAGCAACACCAGCCTTTAATCCAGCTTTGTCATAGGTGTCCCAGTAATTACTGCGCCTGTTAAACCCAGGCCTCGCCCTTCCAAAGCTGTGCCTCCCTTGTTTTCCCCAAACAGGGCTTTATACCACCCAAGGGTAGGATTAGACTGCTTAATTTTATGTGCAGCACAAATCATTCCGTGTTTGTCTCTGGTCATCGCACGCCTTCCAATGAGCCCTGTGTATTATTTTTTATTTAACAACATGATATGACTTTATCTGAAGTACCTACCATTCCTTAATAACCAAAGACAAAGCAAGTACTTCCTCTAATTTTTATTTACTTATTTACATTGAAACGTTTTGGTGGCAGGTGTGTGGACAAGTGCAAAAGGGTTTGCATGCTGTGGCGCTGAGCTGTGGTAGCGGTTCCATCCGTACAGCCAGGATGGCACCGCGCCTGAACCCCTTTCAGGAGTCCGCCTTGAACAAAACCACTGCTTGTTTTCCAAGACTGTGAGACGCTGTCACCCAATGAAGATTCCAAGGCAGCAGTGAGGACCGTACAGTAGTTGAATTAAAGAAGTCAAAACCCAGAGGCTCGTTCCTCCCAGAACATTGGTACCCGACACAGTCTGAGCAGACTGTGGTAAATCACCCACTTGAGGAGAGAGGTTGGTAAACGTCTCATGATAAGGGGAACGCGTTTTCCACACACTGTGTATCTAGATTCTAGAAAGCTGCTTTAAGAGACAACTTGAGCAGATAACCCTGCTGTCTACCCCAACTAGAAAGCGCCATCTTAAAACAAGGGTTTTTGATTCAGCAGGGACCATATGGGATGAAAGCATTAGCAGTACACGACATTGTCTATTACAGTATTCCATAACATTTCATGAGACAATTCATCTATTAATGGGCCAGCTAGGCTGTGCTGCATATTGACGAGCACCTGTACTAGTTGGACACATGTCTGATACTCTGGTGGCCTAGTTCGTCACAATGCTCTGAACTTCTGAAGACAGCAGGTTAGGCTGCTGCTGGGCGATTAACAAACTAATACAACGCCCCAGGTCAGTGGTTGTCAAATATTGGTCATCTGTATTTCTGCGATTGGGGGATACTCAAGAGACAGAAACCTAGATAAGTTGGAGGGTTTGAGATCATGACACTAGTGTGATGCTGGTTTGTGAAACTATAAGATGCTCACCCCCAGTCTATACGAGGTAGTTTCTTTCTCGCCTCCAGCCAGAGGCCCGGCCTGTGCACACACGGGCGGGGACGGATTCTCTCCCAGGCCGGTAATCTCAGAAATGCTGATGGAGTCTAAAAGACGGATTCTGCCCCAGCCTTGGCAGCATTTTCAAGGGTGCTGGTACCTTGGGGAATCTCTCAATTTCCCTCTGGGTCAGACTGTGTTGGAGTTACACACGCTCTCTTAGGCACTAGTGTTTCATACAGAACAACTGCATCTATTGTCCTCTGCTGGCAGCCTTGGCACAGCTGCCCTTTCAGAAACAAATGGGCCCTGGAAAGAAACATTTACAATAGAAAGAGACAAGGGTTCTTTCAGCTGTTAGTACCACCCTGGACCTTGACCTAGTGCACAATAACTGACGGACAAGGGGCAGAGGGCCTAGAGTGCTCCGAAGTCACAGGCCGAAGAGCAGCATGGGAAAACTGTGTCACAGCAGAGACACTGAAGTCACCATCTTCTGAATGCTTTACTCACACTCCATTAAATGCTGTTGGGAAAAAAATAACATGAATAATTATAAACGTCTTCACTCATGCTCCATTAAATGCTTTTGAAAAAAACCAAGTAAAACCTGGTGGAATGAAACCAAATGTAGAAAATGGCTGAAGGACCACATCCGTCTGTCTTAGGGAGGGGAGTTCGGGGTGCAGAAGCCTTCTAGTAGCACAGCTGGTCCCATGGCTGAGGGTTGATCACATTCACAAGGTCCCCCTCTCCTTCTTGTGCAGCTCTGCTAAGCACGGTCAGTAGTGAGAGGGTAACACACCGCCATTAGGAGGTCAGGCAAATGCTCAATGGGCTAGAACTGTAAACGAAGTCTCCCACTTCCCTATTATTCAACGTCCCAGTACTTAAGGGCAGGTGCAGCCCGTTCAGGTAAGAGCGGTTGCACGGGTGGGGACTCAACAGATGACAAGGAGGGAAACTCAAATAATTTTCACTCATCGTCGGCTTTTGAGTCCTTGCCAACCCCCTGCCTCCATTTACCCCCGCTGCCCCACCACTCTTACCTGCAGAGGACGCTCCTACTTAAGGGCGTGCTATGTAGAGTGACAAGGCGCGCAGAGCTTGTCGCCATTGGGTCAATTAGCCCGAGGTCATTGGCCTAGACCCACTCCAAGGCCATTGGTTTTAATTCAGATTCTTACTCAGGCCGTCTTTAAAGATCTAACTCGGCCAGATATTACATTTTTAGAGAGTTTGATTACTGTTCATATTGTATTTGAGTTATAATCCTTTACTACCTGCTGGATTAAGCCTGGACTGCTCACTATTGCAAATTATGGGATCCCCGTTTAGGAACTGAACAACTCCAGTATTCACATGGAATGAAAAGGTCTTATGCTTTCAAACACCAATGTTAAAAATCAGTATCTACCATGCTTAGTGCCTAGTAACCACTTACAGCCACAGGATCTTGTCCAGTGGGTACGTTTTAACCATGGAACTAGGATACTTGACATCCAGTCTTAGGTTTACCACTTCACCTAAACATGATTGCATAAATACTGTGTTCTAAAGCTGGGCAGGACCCACCACACAGTGACCTTTCCATGGGAAGTTGCCACTGACACCATAGCTGTGTCTAGTGGAAAAGTAGAACCAGGAGACCACGTTTTTAATCCCGGCCTCCCATTTGGACAAATTGTGGGCTCTTAGTCAGTTTTTCAATGTATTCCTTTGTTCCCTTGTTTGGATAGACTTTGTATTTGGAATCAGTGTAAATACTTCTTCTTTGGTGTGTGGTTAGAAAATGGACTGGAGAATACCTAGGAGAGCAGAGGAAAGCCCAGTCTCCTGGTATAGTTACAAAATGCAATATGGTGCTCAAGGTATGCCCTGTGCAGCAAGTAGCCGTGTGCAGCAGTCTCTGGTCTACTAGCAAACTGTTTGATCCCTGTCAAATCCAAGTATACTCTCCCTGTGCCTCTATCCGCTGCTCTGACAATATATCTGTTCTTCGAAACAGGCTTAAGGAAGCAATAAACATGACAGGTTTACTCCCGAGACAGGCCTCCAGCGTAGTTTTCATTCACACATGTAGGGCTCTTTACCAGTAGGTGTTACAATATGCATCTCAGTAGCTGAACATGATCCTGGGTCAGGATTGTGGGGACTGACTCCTCCTATGCTTCAACCCCTCACTCCCAGTCAGTCCGGCACCTCTCTTGCAGCTCACAAAGGGCTGAAAGAGTGAGCGCTTCTTGTCTTTTGAGAGGGTTACAAGTGGCGGGGAGCCATAAGACACAATTTGTGCACGCCAGCCAGCCCTTGTGACACACCGCATCTTGTGACTTGCCTGCTGTTTCCTAAAACTGGATTTTTGGGCATGACTTGGAAGGGGGAGGCTGATTCCACTTTGTGATACAGCGCTCCGATGCCCATGGGAACTGACCTTGCAGTCTTTATACACAAACAAAGCACCACGTGGCATCTGAGGTCACTGTACAGTGCACTGCCTTGGGTAGCTGTAAACCTTGCATCTTGTTGTGGTTTGCCACCTGGCCCAAGGTTCCATCAGGGTCCATGGGTGAAAAAAGGAAAAGTCCACAGCCTAGATAACTCGAGAACAATGCTATAAATATATAAAACAAGCATTGAAAATGCAATAGGTCTCGCCCTAGTTTAAGTTAAAGCAATTCGGTTTGTAATTAGGTCTCTTTTTAGCTTTGCTTTTATTAGTGTTTTTCAAACTTTCATGTACGTAACATGCATATGTATGCATATATGTACATGTATATGTATGCATGCTTTTTTATTTGTATTTATATAGATATGCAGGTGTGTGTGTGTGTGTGTGTGTGTGTGTGTGTATATATATAACACATATATACGCATAGAGAGAGGTGTAGAGAGAGAGAGGTAGAGAGTGAGTAGTAGAAAGTAGAGAGTAGGTAGTAGAGTAGTAGGGAAGTAGAGTATTAGAGCGAGAGTAGTAGAGAGTGAGGTAGTAGAGAGTAGTAGAGCATATCCCAAGCTGCAAAAACGTAATTCAGCAGGGCAACATTAAAAGGTCTAAGAAATGTCAGATAACTGAGCAAAAGGGTGGAGTACCTGTCAATATATTTGCTTTCGTTCCCACTGAGGGAAGTGCAAGTTCCAGGTCCTCAGCCTTCTTGCCTACCGTGTGCTAGAGAGCACTTCTGGAGGAGAGCGTCATGAATGATTTAACATCCCGAATTCAGGGGATGGGTCAATGCCACAAGCTTTCCCATGGTCCTTGAATTTGATTAGAATTCCGTGGCAGATATTGAGATATCTCTCACATCATCAGTTCTTGACGCATCCAGTGGGTCGGAATCACTGCAAAACAGAACAAGTATCATCTACCAGTGGGACAACCCATGTGCCTGATTCTCTCTATTCTGATTCTACTCCATGAGGCATTGTGCCTCCCTCCGGAATTTGCTAGGCATCCTCGTGGGCTCAGGAGGGGGAGGTTTTGCCTTGGGAAGTTCTTTCTTCAGGCTCCTCATCGCTGGTGCTGAAGCCATTAGCACCGAAAGTCAAGCAGGCATCAGAGTCAGTGTTGTCAAAGATGGTGCAGGGTGCCGTGGTAGTGGAGCAAAGAGCAATGCCACAGGAAAGTGCTGAGGCAGGAAGGGGGCAAATGGCGCAGCGGCATTCAGGAAGAACATTGTGTACTTTCATAGATTAGGGAACTTCAGAAAGGCCTCGGGGCACTGGCCATGATGGCGGGTCCTGTGGTAGGAAAGAAAGCAGTAATGGTCCAGGGTCAGTTGGTGCTGGTGGCATTGGGTCAGAAGAGGGAGAAATCTAAATCAACTCTAGTTCAGAAGACAACTCAGTGGGGTTCGGAGACCATTGAGGGGATTTATATTTTTTTACATTTGTCACTGTCAGCATTTCTCTTCGTTTTATGCTTGTGTCTCTGCTCTCATTACGATTTCGAAGTCCGAGACCCAGTGACCTCAAAGGGTTCGGAAGTTTCTCTTAACTCCGTCGGTTGTCATCATTGAGCATGGCTATAAAGAGTTTTACCTTCCTCTCTGTAATGGCCTTGGGGTGCATACTCTGACAATATTTTGCAAGGGTGGGGGGCTGAAGCAGGAGAGGCTGTGCGAGCGGCCATTACAAGTGTGTGGACGGCGCTGCAAATGAGAAAAATAGTGCTTGGAGTCCTTTAAACGAAAGAGTGTAATCCGCCCGTAAACGATCCAATCCCGGTGGGCGGGAATCAAAGGAGACAGGGTGGCAACAAACCGTGAGTGACATGCCTTCAGTGCAATCATTGCACTGTGTTTGGCATAATTTGTGACACTAAACGACGCGCACAGATCATAACTGAATTGTATCAAATCCAAAAAGCCTCGTATGACGAGAGCAGCGCATGTGCTGCTGACGTCAGGCCGAAACCTAAAAAATAGATACTCTGTTTTTAATTGCCTGTTTTATATGTTGTGGCAGTCTCTGAGCCTCTGGCTAGCTAGCAGTCTGTGACTGTTACACTGACATAGCAGATGCAGCTGCAGGATATCTTGTTTCCTCAATCTCTTTTACTGTTAATTTAGTTGTTTGTGTACCATCTATTAGGGACTAAGAGCTATACCCCTAACAGAATGAAGGTGCCATAAGTAATTTGGATGGTCTTTCCTCTAATCAGGATATGTCTTGCTGATTATGCTTTGAATTTTCTGAAAACTTTGAAAGGTACTTCATTTGAGGCCTGGTCTTGCAGGGAGACTGAAAGATGTGTTCTTGTTGATGAGTACACTTCCCTATAGTAATGCGGAGTTGCATGTCCAGGTGGCCACGGAACATTATATGCTGTGCTTTAATATATAATGGATGAAAGAACTCCCAATAGTTCTTTTAAAGGACAAATTGGCCATTCTGTCACTGTAGCCTTTTCCCTGTTGTCTGCAGGTTTGGAGGCTGCTTTTGGAGCTGTTTGAGCATGATAGGCTGCCAAGGCCCACTCATCTAAGACACCTCAGTCCCATTCTAGTCTCACCTTTGTTTGCATGTAGATGCTTCTTCATCAAGAAGATTGTTTGTCACATATGGTAGTTCTAATCCTGACATTAAAGCCTCGAGGCTGCTTCTTCGGCCTTCATTGTCTCCTTTATTGGCTGAAGCATTCGCCACTCCATGTATTCCATGGCCCGTTGGAGACCAATTCCTGCCTGTCAATATTACATGGAAAGCAAACGTTTGCTCTATCCTTCATGATTTCTCTCCACATTATCTGTTGGATGTTGGATCCAGAGATATTGATCAGGTTAGTCTGATCTTGCTGAAGATAGTATTTTGTTAGACGAGTTTGAGTTGCCAGCTGCTTCCCTCTTGCAAGGTAGCCTTGCGAGTTAGGCTCAATGGGCCATTGGAGTGCATACACATTAATACCATTAGTACCTCTAATATTCTTCATCCTCTATCACCCTCCCATTTCATCTGTCTGCATAGCGCCTCTGATCCGTGTCTAGATAAGCATTCTCGGAGTAGCAGGAGATGCAGTTAGCATGATTGGGTGAGTGGGGTCAGTGCTTGTCAAGGGTGGGGCAGCACATAGACTCCGCTTATTCTGGTGCAATCTCTCAAAAGAGGACAAGCCAAGGGTTTGTTGGAATGGCATTGTTGTGCGAAGAGTATTGATGGGACTACATTACATAGATGTTTCAGTTTTGTAGCAAGATTTTTGTTCTGGATTAAGACCCGTCAAGTTTTTGTGGGATGCATAATGTCCTATTTATATTTTAACAGAGACAGCGACTCGAGCTCCGAGACGACGTCCCTGGAGCTGGCCAGTAATGTATAGGGGCCCAGGGCTGAGGCCTGGTCTACGTCTGAGACTGCTGGACATCGCTGCTTCTCCAATGGGATGGCGAGAATGATGCTTCTGATGACACTGGATGGTATCTCATCACTGAACCGGATCTCGATCCAGCAAGGACAATGTGACTGCTGAGGCTACCGATGAGAACCTGTACCATATCCAGGGATATGTGCGCGGTCTTTCTATGGTCTGTGGATGTAAGGCACAATCAGTACCACATCCCAGGGTTTACATGCTGTATCTGTGTAACATCAGTATTATCTGCATCGCATCCACAGGCTCGCGTGCCGGACCTGTGCCATAATCCCCGAGTTTACTTTTAGGGTCTGTACCATGTCGAGCAAGGTTGGGGGGAGGAGTTACATGTGCAATCTGTGCCATGTCATTAGAGCGAACTGTATCTCCCATCCCAGGGATTAATCCAAATACTGTGCTTCTAAGGTTTTGCGCCGAATCTGTTGGTTGCGCCTCAGAAGGACCACGGATCTTCCATGCTTTATGGAATCTCCTGAAGTTTGTCAATGTCCTCTTCAGCAGTTGACCGAGGGGCTGGTGGGGCATACTGGTACAGGCTGTATGTAACATTGCACTAAGCCCCCCACCCCTCATTTGACTCTTCAGCATTACACTGGAATCCACTTGAGACTCTACCGCATTGCAATGCACTCCATCTGCGTCTCTCCTACGTTGGACTGGACTCCGCCTGCAACTCTCGCATTGCACTGAATGCCAAACCCAAGAAGCTCCTGGGCAGGGTTAGCCTTTGCATGACATTGCATGGGACCGTTATGCCCAGCGTGCTCACATGGTGCTGCTCCGAACCATGGAACATGAACCTACTTGAGGCATGGAGCCATGGACTCTGAGCTTAGTTCAGAAATGGTGCCACGGATGCCGGGCTGCCTGTAAATAATGCCCCGGCACAGAGGGAACCCTTCCTCTCATGAAGGTATTTCCAGAAATAATGTATTTATGTTGTTAAGGGGGTTCAATATCCCCTCATTGTACAGATGTTTATACTGCGAATTAGAACTGATTTTTGGAAACAATAAACGTATTCGTGCTACCAATGTGGATTCCTGGTCTCAGCCGGATCTTGTTTTTTGATACTTCTTTTGGCTTATTTGTTGGGTGCCTGGAAGGTCTTACTCTTGTTGTTAACATGAAGATGTGTGTAGTGATAGTTCTTTAAAACACATTGCCCGAATCACTGGATGTTTATGTGATCATGTTTTGCTAGTAAAAGAGCTCTAATTTGACTTTGGGTTTGTGACAATCTGGAGTGCGTGCTCCTTTTTCAACCTCTGTTGTATTCAGTGGCTGACAGTAATTTGAGCATTGGGGGCAGGCAGGCCCGGACCCAGTAGTTAATTTGTAAAAGAGAGCGTGCCGGTGCCTGAGGCTCTACACGCAAGCGGTCCAATTAAACATGGGCACACAAATATCAAAGGTTGGTAAAGTTAAATCCACCTCATGCTTCTTTAATCCACTCCAAGACACTCCCTGACCCTTTATCTCACTATTTGAGGTTCCTACTTTTGTGACTGTTTCTTTCGTCTTTCTCTTCCTCAGTCTTTCCACTTTGTGTGTGTGTGTGTGGTTTTTTTTTTATTTATATCTCTTTCTCTGTGTCCATGTCTGATGCAGAAAAACAGGTGATGGTCCCCTAACGTAAGTACCCGTGGCCACCACCGGCTCCAATTAAGCCTTGAGCAGGCCACACACATGCCCACCACCACCCATGAATTCATACAGGTGCACATATTCGCAAGTATAAACACATGCACATACACCCATTCACTGCTCACATACATCTATACATGCACACAAGCACACATGCACACATGCACCAGACATTAAAAAAAAAAAGACCGCTTATTAGGCCACATCGGCAATCGCGGGTGGCGGGAGGGAACCCTTGTGGTTCCTGGGGATTGGGACGGCAGCCTCTCTCATTGGCGGATCTTGTCATGGAATAGCCAATGATAAGAGGCAGCAATCCCTGGACTTTCCCTCGAAAGAAGTTGGAAACCTGTTGTTAGTGCACACATTGATGTTGCATTTGCTGATATCCCCTACAAAAGCCTCAGTAGGGGCAATTCTGTGGGAGGTCTGCCAAACAAATGGAGCTAGGCCTTGAGATGAGTGGGACATTTAAGAGCCTAAAACTGAAGCACCCAGGTCTCAGGCTATCAGTGAACGTTCCTATCTTGTCATGAGGGGAGGACCACCAAGGACTTTTCTAGTCTGAGAAGTTCACACCACATGGATGTATAACATCTTCAGCCCAGCAAAGTTCAGCTCAGTCAGCCAGGCACATTTAGCGCAAGTACAGCGCCTGACTACCTAAACATGAAGAGTGTTTCTCAGGCTGACCTTTGCTCAGCTTGACAGACACACTTCACTTTTGGAAAATGTTGGGCGGCCTCCACCCTTAATGACTGGTACCACTAGTTCTATTCAATATTTTAATTGGCTTCGTGGCTAATTTGCAATGTCACCTGTTGAGGCCTCAGGTCAAGGCCAGTGGTAGGCATGGGCAGTGTGGGCAGCTGCCCAGGGCCTCGCACTCCGCTAAAACACAGGGTGACCCTTGTCACTATGAAATGCCACACTTTCACAATTAGCCCAGCTGCTCCTCCAGGGCCTCTTGCCCCACACAATCACATTACAAATCCGACATGTCTTGACCTAGCTGGACAGGGCATGGTGGCATTCCTGGGGGTGCGGAAGAACCGGGTTTTCTTAGAATCCAGCGGTGCCAGGGACACACCCGAAGTCTTCGGATTCTCCTGTCTTGGAATACAGAGACACGGAATACTTCTGGATGGCGTCAAAGATCAAATGTATTACCTGCAGCTAGTAACAGTAAACCAAGCAATACAACACGGTGTACAACTCAGGAAACTGCTCAATTTCATAGAGCAAGACATCACTTTTTATACACCATATTCTCATTATAAATGTACACCCACTGCGCAAAATTCTGACCAATAGGACACATTTTCTAACTGAGTATCACATAAACAAAAACCCAATTTACAGTAACCCAACCCAAAAGTTAATTATTAGGACTGTCCCAAATTCAATTTCCACAAGCCGAACAAACCCATAATTGAAAGCACTACCCATGTAATGAAAAGTCGTAAGGAAAGAAACAATTCAGATGTTGAGTAGGATAAGATATGTGCAAGAAACTAAAAGTTAACGATATCCTGAACATTGATTGGCAATTTTAGACAACGATCAGCCAGAGAAATTGGCTTCATGAAAGGGTCAGTTTCAGGTGACGGGGTCAGCGTCTTTGCAATTCATTCACAAGTCAGAAAAGGGCTTGTTAATGCATACATGAACAATGAGGCCCATGCAACTTTGTTCGTTCGGTTACCTCCATGGCCTACGTGAGGGCAACACAAAATGGCGTCTTGAATAACGCAAACTAAATGGAGTCTGGTTCGAAATCACGGAAACTCAGCGCAGGGATGGGGAGAAGGGACAAACAGAATGAGGACGGCACTGCAGCTGGGCCAGCAATTATGTTGGCTCACAGTGTCAGGGGCAGGCAGCACCTCTGTCAAGTACCGGCCATTCGCTTTCTGCATTTTGTTTCTAGGCAACAGAAGACCCCTTTGTTTCCAGGACCAGCCAGACACAGGTAAGGAGAAGTGGGTGAGGGGAGGAGGGAGCAGCCAGATCAACTGGCTATTGTTAACTTTTGCATCACCCATTTTTTTTTTTTTTATGGGAATGTGCATTTAAAATGTATGTAGAACAGCAGTGATAGGGCTGTGTTTTACGAAATGCCTTGTTATTGCTTTGAGGCCCAGGGGATGGGGCTCCATTTCCCTGGGCCACTAAGAACTAGAGCAAGCTACAAGGTCCAGGTGTGGGGCCCCCTTTCCTGGGCCTTGTAGCCCTTACTCCCTCTTTCCTTTATTTGTTCCCCTGTGAAATGGATCCAAAAACAAAAAACACTTTTGCTGGGAAGGTCTCTTTTTCGAATATTTTTCACTCAAACGGGACGGAGAGAAATAAAAAGTTCGAAATATGAAAAATAATTACAGCAAGACAGAGTGGGTCGAAAAGGGCCCGATTGATTTTATTCACACCCGAAACACATTAGTGCCACTTTACAGAGTTTGCCAGTGAAGAGCTGCTTTTGTTTTCTTGTCTTTCTCTGAACAGCAGTGTTTTCACCGGGTGGGGAAGTGCACCATTCCTGGATGTACTGCAATACTTGCTTGATGGGTGGATTGGAAAACAAAATTTATACCATGACGCTGTATTCTTGAATGTGGTCTTTTTCAACCAAACTGCTTACGTTTTTTAAGGATATAAGCAATGGACATTGAAACTGGTCCCTTCCTGCCCTGTACTCATGTCCTTAACTTTTCATGCAAAAGCACTCATTGTCTTCTGAATAATAAGCGCAAAAGCGTTAAGGTAACCAATTTGTTCCTTCTTACAATTCACATGCTTTACTTAATCTTGAAGTCCCTATGAGGGTTTGCTTTTTCCAGGATGTTGTCACTTTATTTTTTTTAGTCTGCATATTGCTCTTGTCTAGTGTGTAATTTGAATTGAGCCGCATCCAGGTGTTCATAGCAGGGCTCATTTGGGTTGTAGTTGAAGGCAGTGCAAGTTTCTCTCAGTGGGGCAGTATGATGTTCAGTGGGGAAGAGGATGTGGCACTATGGTCAGAGCTTCCAAATTTAGAACTGGGGAACCAGGTTTACCCTTCATGACCAGACCACTCTCCTGAGGGAGCACATTTCCATGCTAGACCTTGAAGGCCAGCAAGACCTTAAAATCCCTGATGTCTTAGCACATCAGGTGGACCCTAGCGGTGGCAAGTGTGGGTTAACCTTAAAGGCCTGTCCACCACCACCCCTATTGAAGCTCATCTCTTGTCTTTTGGGCAGGCCTACGAAGCAGCACACCCTAGAGCAACAGTGACTGTCACTGAGGTCATAGGACCCTTGAGAAGGAAGGCTCTAGGGTGGTGTGACCGGTGAGATCGCACTGAGCGCGTACTTCGGGTGGGAGTGTCATGTTTGCAAGTAGATTATGTTTTTAAAAGCACTTGCTTCCTCCTTCCTGGCCTTCACCAATTTTCGGCAACAATAAAAATGTCATAAGTCTGGTGATTAATGTTCTTCCTAGAGAGAGATGGAGTCGTGTCAAGTGGATGCTTTGACTCGTGGAAAGGTAGCCCAGGGGGTTAATGTGCCTGCTGCAAAAGACATGTATCATGCAGATCAGGAAGAGCAAATAATGTAAATAGGTCAGTGGGTTACTTCTTTTGTCAGTGAGATCCTTTTGTTACTTGTCAAAAAAGTCAAAATCCTAACCTGGCACAATTAACTATTAATTGTCATCTAAGAGCTGCATGCAAACTACAAGGTATAAATTAGAGCGTTATGGTTTTTTCGCCAGTCTTTAATTATCCTAATATTGCAAAAAGGGTTCATTTGGCTAGAAATCAATTATGGTTATTAAAGAGAACCCTCCAACCATAGTATTACGTTCTAAATTCAGAGTTTGTGTTTCTCCAGACCAATCACTATTAAACTATACTACCTACTAATATGGTTATGTGATGAGGAAGTCATTGGGGGGATACCAACAAACAATGTCGCACAGGGCTCCACCAGCGCTAAAGCCGGCCTCTTCCATTTCCTATAGTTCTAACACCAAATCATAAATGTTGATTTGAAAACCCCTTGAAGCTGTAGCATACCTTCAAGTCAATGTATGATTTAGCAGTGGTCTAGGTTGTTGTAAATCTTTTTTTATTTATGTACAATCTTTATTTGTTTGCAATGGTGTCCTCTACTTTTGTATTATATGTGTTGTGTTTTTGCACTTAACATAATTCTGTGGAGTAAAGAGCCCACACACAAAAAAGATTGTCCTACGACTCTTAGCATGTGCGTGTGAGAGACTGGTGAGAGGATTTACGTTAAATCAAATTACTAAGTATTAATGTCAACCTAAGGTGGCACAATAATGGCACATAAAGATAAGGGAGCCTTTTGAAATGTGCAATTATATCCATGGTGTGAGGTTTTCTTGTGTGTAATTTTATATTTTGAATGATCCCGCCCCTCATAACCTCAACAGGATCTCTCCCCTTTATGAGACAGATCTGGAATATTTATCATGCACTCATCTGGAAATAATTAATTAACATTGAGTGAAAAAATATCCATCTTTGTGAGACCTGCACCTAGCTTTTCATCTAATGTGACAAATGTAATCCATTTAATACAGTTTTCAAAATATATGGTCTTATTTCATTTGTATGCTTATCTTTTTTTGTCCATGTTACTGATATCCACGTTAGGTCTCTTCAGTGATGCCATATAAGATCAATAGTCCTGAGATTTCACTTTCTGTGATGTCAGTTTTTGTTATGTTACATACAAATTAGAGGGGCCTCACATCTTCCCTTTTGCCCAGGGCACCAAAGGTTCTAGGACCGGCCCTGCCTCAGGTGGTAAGTCATTTGTGGCTCAACAGTCCTGGGGGCTTGTCGGTGATCTGTGAACTCACTTTGTCCCTGGGAGACATCGAAGATAATACCGGAGTTATCTGGTGCAAAAACCTGACTGCTAACCTATGAATCACTGAATTACCTTGCGAGTGTCCTACCATGTCGCCTTCCCCTCAATTTGGGGGAGGCGATGTGGCCTGATTTCACACATTTGCATTTTCACTGACAAAACTATGTAGTGCATAAACAATGTGTTAATAGGGTTTGAGAGAGTATTTATTATTTCTACAGCACACGTGTAAAGTGGATTTGTTTAGATCCTATTAAATCTTTGTTTTAATTGCACTTTGAAATTGCAAAAAATATGCTTCACGTGAGCTTTGCTAATTGCTGATATATTTTGAAATATTTGTACAGTTCATTTACAGGTTTTTGTTGTGTTAGGGGAAAAGCTGCCATCCGTCAGCCTTTCCTTTCCGCACTACCTAGAACCCAGCAAGACTGTGAGATCGTTCACCTTACAAAACGCCCTCACTCTGTAGTTGGAGAAAGAAATGTAAATGCCAATCTCCTGTTAAAAGCATGAGCAGCAATGTGTCAAGATAAAAACAAAATGTAATGGCCCTGTATTGCTCTTTCACCTTCTGAACTCCAGCACAGCAGCTCTACTTCCAGCACGAGCAACAGCTCACCATCCTGTGGTTTTAGTCAAATCACTTAATCTCCCCTGCCTGGAAAAAAAATGAATATGACGTTGTCTAATGTAATCTAGTCTTTATGTAAAGCCCTCGAATCCCCTTGAGCCAAGTTCGCACTGTGAAAAACCGCAAAAGGTCTATTGACTTCTTGTTATGAAGGTGCTTCTCTGGGTCTGTGGGTGGCGGCGGCTCTGCAGCAGGGCCGCAGCCAATCACGTTGACGCTGCTGCCACCATGAGGCTGCTCATGGCAATTGCAGTCCTATTCGCGCGAACGACAAACCCACTTAGCTTGTTCCGAGACACGATACAAATATATAACCCACAGGTAGGAGTTATGGAAAAAACCCGGTAGGGGAGGCTGCTGAACCTTTTACACCTCATGGTAAGCTACAAGAATCACATTTCTCTCCAATGACCTTACCGAGAGGGTTGAAACCACCGATTTACACGAAGCTTTAAGACTGATTGTCCATTATCTCCAGTATAATCCCACTAGTATTCCTGTATTCCGATACATTTGAATGAAAACTTCAGGCAGGACCAACATTTTAACTTCAGCGGCCCTTTGAGACATGCCAGGCTCCCTCATCTGGGTTCAGATCGTGAAAAAGGGTGCTTTATTTGGCAGCAAGGAGAGCTCTCAGTAACACAACCTTTGGCCAAACCACGCATAGTATATTTCCGACAGTTGTACTAACGCATCAACTTTACCCCCCCCCCCCCCACCTCTAATATTTCTATCCCCAACTGTCCAACCTCCCTCTTTGTCTTTAACGTTCAGCCCTCCCTCCCCTTTAACTCTCAATGGGGTCTCCCATGGCACCCTCTCCTGGCCTGGCTGCATACATTGGGATAAACAGGACCTTAGACTGTTGCAAACCGGCCCTTACCAACAGGACGCAAGCAGGTTACATCCCCCGAGTATGTCCGACTTTAGGTCTACCCATTGGGGAGCAGCCTAAAGGTCGTTGCCTCCTACTTTCTTTAATATTCACACCTGCCCGCTGGTGAAACTGATTAACGTGTTAGGGCTGCAGTGTATAAACAGTGCTGATGATAATCTGCTAATGATCACAATGGAAAAGTCACCAGTATGGCATTCTATTACAGTCCGGCTACAACATAACTATCTAAAATTGAACTATGAGAAAACTGAGGTACCCTGGCTACAATAATCTTGTAAGCCTAGTCTGCTACCATCAGATTTTTGGACTCCTTCTAGGACTGCCCACCTTGTCCCTCCAAAAACGATAAAGAAATTCTGGGGTTGTATCTGGAACCTAATCTCTCCTTAGCAGGACAGGTCAAACAGGAGGTCTCGTCTTTTTTTATTTGCTTAAGGTGCTGAAGAAAATGATGCGCTTTCTCCCTAAGAATGTGCACTGAGTAGCGTCCCAGGCCACCATACTTAGTCGCTTGGATTACTACAACTACCTTTTTCTTGTGATGGATATGGGCAATTGTTGAAGTTACAGAAGATGCAAAACTCAGCCTGCAAAAATGATACTAGGGGTCCGATTATGATGTAGGTCGGAGCTGCCTCCGACTGATATCATCGCGGAATCTGGACCGACCGACCTCTAGTTGGTAGTCCTGACCGCAGAATTACGATGCGACCACACATGGTGCGGT
Source organism: Lissotriton helveticus (assembly GCF_964261635.1). Classification (NCBI taxonomy): domain Eukaryota; kingdom Metazoa; phylum Chordata; class Amphibia; order Caudata; family Salamandridae; genus Lissotriton; species Lissotriton helveticus. The sequence continues at coordinate 670,875,876 of NC_136061.1, forward strand.
TGCATACTCCTATTTCCCTATGGGAGCTTGTGCTCCTGCCATAAACCGGCCATAGCACAAGCTCCGATAGGGAAATGGGAGATTGTGTTCATCTCTGCACCGCGTGGCAGGCACACACGATGCAGGGCTCATCCGAGGGGAATCATAGGAGGCCTTTTGGCCCCAACCAGAAGCCGCAAAGAGAAAGCCCTACTAGTGGCCCCCAAACTTGATTTCTGACAGGCTTTCCATGCCGGAAAGCCCGGCATGGAAAGCCTGTGGAAAACTAGCGTCGTAATGCCAACTGCAAAAATGCAGTCTATTAGGATTACGGGTCGGTGTCAAACTAGCCGACAGGCTCCTTGAGCCTGACGGAATCCAGCCGGAATGACTGGCCAGTTTCAATTCTGACCGCCTACATTGTTATTAGGTGGTCAGAATTGAAACCGACGATGTCAGTCGGAAAGCCTCCGACCGGAGGTTCTGACCGACATTGTAATAGGTCCCAAGTTATTCCATGTTGGTCTTCCTCATCAGATGTGTTAACCTGTCACTGGCTCTCGGTGGCTTAACAGCTCTTCTAGTGCCTTACTGCAATGCTAATTTCTAATTTTCTTAACACCTTCATCATGTAGAAAAGTTTTCTAATTTTTTCCAACAAAAACATTGCAACAAGAGATTTGTGATCACTGTCTAGTTTGGGTACTACCCAATTGAGTAAAATGGGGTACCCCCTCTAGCAAATAATTTCAGGTCAGGGAGTGGAGGGGAAAGAGCAGAACAACAACCTAGAGAACTCCCTCTTGACCTACAAATACTTTTCACATAGAGATTATCTCAACAACCCAGGGCATATATACATATAACACACTAATATTAGAATTTTTAATTATTTTATTTCATTTTTTTCCATATCCAACTTTTTTATCTCATTTTTTATATATATATATATACATTGGTAAAAAATCTCCAAGTAACATACTTTCAATACATTGGAGCCATAGCTGTTTTTCATTAGTTGTCAAAAAATTCATATAAAAGTACAAAATAAATTAAACCAAACAAGGTAGAGAACCATGCATACAAACACATTCATACTCACTACACACTCATTGCATTACAATCAAACATAGACATCCTATAACATTGCATCCGTTGTCCAGTATGAGACCAGATTCATTAGATCTACAAAAATGAAAAACATAGGTCTAGGAGTAGGTCGACGCGTTTCGGTGGATTAACAGCAGTAGACACCACCTTCATCAGGACCTCCAGAGACAAGTTACTACAGGATCTCTACCCTTCAAGTCTGAAAGTAGATACTCATCATGACCAATAAATGTGCCTAATCCATAATCTCCTCACAGCGCAAGGTGCGAGTTTCCTGTTACATGTACCAAGGCGTAGAATGAGGCTGGGGTCGGCTTATCCAATAATTCGAAATTCAATTCGTCATTTAAATTTACATGTGGAGGGGACGCCACATAATTAGATTATCTTTTAGTGGGATGCTTAATATGTTCGTAACTCCAACTTTTTCTAAAACATTCACCCAGGGTGCGATAGCTTTTCTGATTTTGTAAGGCTTCCACGTCCCCTTCTCAAGCCGCCTCCGCCTACGACCGCAGTTCCTTCCACGATGTCCTAGGTCCCAAGTTATTCCATGTTGGTCTTCCTCATCAGATGTGTTAACCTGTCACTGGCTCTCGGTGGCTTAACAGCTCTTCTAGTGCCTTACTGCAATGCTAATTTCTAATTTTCTTAACACCTTCATCATGTAGAAAAGTTTTCTAATTTTTTCCAACAAAAACATTGCAACAAGAGATTTGTGATCACTGTCTAGTTTGGGTACTACCTGCATATTCCACACCATTGCCCATGCGTCAAGGTTTAATAAAATGAAATCAATGAGAGATGAACCCTTATTACATTGGTATGTAGTATTTGCCAGGACATCAGATGGAGTACAGCCGTTAAGATGTCTTAATCTGCAGGTCAACATCACAGACCTGAATCCTTCTTATAGGGACTTACTCCATGTGCTACCTGTTAGAATCGGGGATCTCTAGTTGGCACAGGTAGGTGCTTGTGACAAATAGGGACCCTCTTCTCTAGTCAGGATAAGGGGATTACACTCCTAAAATAACCCCTGCTCACCCCCTTAGTAGCTTGGCACTAGCAGCAAGGCTTTATCTAAGAGGCGTTGTAAGTTAAGCATTTGTGACCACATACAGTAACCCAGTGACAACACTACAAATAGACACCACACAAGGTTTTATATAAAAAATAAGTATATTTTATATAGTTACCACAAGACCAATAAACGACAAAAAGAGTCCACAGTACTATTAGAATTCAAGAGTTCTGGTTAAAAGGCTTAAATCAAGGTTCTGTGCGAGTCTGTTGCCCGGACGGGCTACAGCGTTGTTGAAAATAACACAGAGTCTAGCAAATCCTGCGGACCGCGTAGGTACAGGCCCCCTCAAATGTCGACAGACTCAATCACAGTATCTTTTACTTGAGGCGGCCGGCACGGATCTGCGAGCTGGTTCCGGTGTTAGTCGCGGTGCAGAAAGGAAGCATTGCAGGACGCGTTGTCCCTCGATGCGGGGCAGGCAGCGGCCCGTTGACAGAGTCGGTGGATCCAAGGCTTGCATTGCAGGGCGAGACGGTGCTTCGATGCGGTGCTTGCAGTTTGTGGTGCGGTGACGGAGACGAAGTTCGGGAGCTGGCATCGATCAGCGGTGCGAGTTGGGCGGTGCGTCGCGAAGCGTGCGTGCCGGTGCCCAACTCCGGTGCGTTTACAGGACTCGAAGTCGGCAGCTGTGACCGCATCGGTCAGGCCCGTACAATTCGGTGTAGCGAGGCGTTGCATGTCGCGGTGTCCACCAGTCGCGATGCAGGCAACGGCTCGGTGACGGCGTCAGGACGGAGTCAGTGAGCTCAGAGCTTGCGTTGTTTGAGGCGGACTTTGCTTGATGCGGTGCCTACAGGACACCGGGCAGGTCGTGAGAGTCGGTCACAGCTCCCTGCCTCTGTCGCCACTGAAACAGCGTTTCCAGCAGAAATTCACAAAGGCAGGTGAAGTCCACTGGTCTTAGGACTTCAGTCAGGGGGCAAGCTCTCTTCCAAGCTCTTGGACATCTTTTGCACAAGTTGAAAGTAAAGGTTACAAAGTTCTTTCTCCTCTCTTTGGCAGTCAGGCAACCACTGCAGGCCAATCCCCCAAGCAACACTTCAGCTTGGGAATAGTCTCTCCTCAGTTTCTTCAGGTTCCTCTCCTCAGCAGAGATTTTGTCTTGTAAGTCCAGAAGTGATCTAATTTCATGGGATCAGGGTCCCAATATTTATACCCCAAAATCCTTTGTTCTCTGAGGGGAGAGGGGCCTGTACCCAGTCCAAACCAGTTCTGAAGCACTCTGTTTACCAGACTTCTCCTTTCCTCCCACAGTGCAGGGCAGGAACATCAGATGCCCCACAGGAGGTGGAGCCAGCACTGTGGGGGGTGGGGGGGGCACAGTCCTATTCAGGTGCCACTCCTCCCTCCCATCTAGATGCCGATCTCCCTATTCACCACTGGGCTGACTCATTCTGTCTCCTGGAATCCCCCAGCCCTGTCACTTAAACTCCAGAAAAAGGAATACACAACGTCGCAGAGGCAGGCTTGAAAGTTTAGGCATGCAAATACCTACTTTCTAAAAGTGGTATTTTCAAACACAGAATGTTTAAACCCACTTTACTAAAAGATGTATTTTATCATTCTAAGTCCAGGCACACTAAACTCGAATTTCTACCCTGTTCTCTGAGTCATTTCATTTCATTAACTTTATTCCACAATTAAGTCATAAAAGCAGAACATAAAATACACATTTCCCAATATATAAAATATCATTAAAATTTGTAAAATAAATATTTAAAAAAAGATTAAACTACAATGGACTTTTGTCGAATGTCGTATATACTTAAATTCATAAAATTCATAAACCTCATCATATATACAGCCCAGGGTGATATTACACAAAGCTCAATTAACTTATAGATCCCCTATATTTACAGCTAAGTTAGGTAAATGGATATTAGATTCTCATTTCACTGCCGTAATGGTTTTGCCCGAACTACCCATGCCCATTTTAAAAACTTGGCCACAGCTATAGCAATTGGGGGGCTGGGGTCTGTACATAAAATTCTTAATGCCTGTTCATGTCTGCGGGTGCCAATCATTTTACAAATAAGTTTCACCCACATCGATCTAGGAGCAACGTAAAGAGGACAAATGAAGAGAAGATGACTTATAAACTCTTGTTCGTCCGTGCACCTAGGGCATTTATCATTGTCTCCAGCCCATTTGGCTGTAAATGACCTTGTTGGAAGGGAGCCTACTCGAAGTTGGAAATAGAGTTTACGGTCATACTGCTTCTCCATTGCATCCCAATATGATTCCAGCTTTGGTTGAGCCTTAAATTCCAGAAAACGACCTGTTCAATGTAAAGAAAGACCCTTTATAAATACTTTTCGATTAACCATCTCCTGATACTTTGCCTTCAGAATTTTTTTAGAGGGGAATACAGCATTTGCAGGGTCGTCCCAGAGTTCCCCCATTCCGAGGCGGAATAACAAGGACCTAATGGCCTTCAGCCAGTGTATTTTGTGGGAGGAATCTTTGGCAATTATTTCCTTTAGACCCCCCGCATAATGCTGTAATTCTTCTGTGGTCCATATCCTACGCCAATAAAGTAACGGACGTAGGGAAGCAAGATCTTGGACAGTTTTTTCCAAGATCCCACATTAATGGTGTCAGCAGAGTACTTAGCGGGACACTAGTGGCTTTTCTCAAAAATTTGTTTTCCGCTAGCGTCAAATTTCTTAGATTTTCAAACCCCCAAAGTTCTTCTCCGTAAAGGGCCGAACTTAGCAACTTCATTCCGTATATCTTTGGGCTAATGGGTTTTGATACTGAGGAGTTAAACCTTTTGAGAAGAATACCTGCCTGCTGGTGATGTTTTAGCACTGCTAGATCTAATTGGCTAGTCCATCCCAGATCTCTCTGGAGGGTAACCCCCAGATAAGTAAAGGCGTCAACCCGCTCCAGCGGGGATTTATTCATATATATCTTCCCTCTAAAGGGTTTAGCAGACCCAAGGGGCTTACGGTCAGTAAGGACCATAAACTTTGTTTTCGCTGTATTTATTTCAAGGCCCCGGTCCGAGCAAAAAACTTCAAAGCGCCTTAAGGCACATTGAAGCCCACTTGGCGTTTTTGAGGTTATCAAGGTGTCATCCGCGAACATGAGGATCGGGACTCGCTCACCAGACATCGCAGGGGCATCGGTCGGGACCAAGGAGAGGAAATCCGCCACCCCGTTCACAAAGAGCGAGAACAAGGTAGGCGCCATAACGCAACCTTGCCTCACTCCCCGCTCAACAGGGAAGGGTTCCGTAACCTCTCCCTGGCGTCCCCACCGAACCCGAGCGAATGTGTCCTCATGTAAGCGAACGATCAGACTCAACAACTCAGGGGCCATCCCTAGCTCCTCCAGGACTCGACACAATTTGTTACTAGGGAACCAGGTCAAAAGCCGCCCTTGGATCAATAAAAACGGCATATAGGGTACCTTTCTCCAAAACCACAGTGCGCCAATATAGGATAATAAACCGGAAGACCTGATCTATAGTGCTGGTCTTGGGTCTAAAGCCAGCCTGAAGGTGACTCAAGATGTTAGCATCATCCATCCAGGTCTGGATTTTCCCCAATACCAGCCGGCCCATGATTTTTTGGATGGAGCCAATCAGGCTGATAGGCTTGTAATTGCCTGCTGACGACTTGTCCCCTTTTTTATAAACAGGCACTATTTCAGCACCTGTCCACAGTGTGGAATTTCTATCTCTTGAGCTATGGCATTTGCCAGGTACATAATATAAAACCGCCATCTATTTTTATAATTTAGGAATAGGTCAGCGGGGACACAATTCATACCTGGAGCGCGTCCCTCAGTCACTAGATCTAACGCCCTATCTACTTCTCTTACAGTGAAGGCGGCCTCATTGTAAAAAATATGGACATAGGTCCCCTCGCTATTGCCAGCTTCACTACTAGCGTATTGCGGCTTAAAGTAGTCTACCCATGCGCTTTGAGCAACATTATTTTGAAGGCTCTCCCGATGCCCACCCCTGTCCCATTTAAAAAGATTCCAGAACATTTTTGGATTCTTGGACTCGCATGCCGCTATAAGATCCTGCCACCTACTCTCTTCCCATTTTTTTTTAGCAACAAACTGTTTATGCCTATAATTTGCTCGAGCCACCTTTATTTCGCTAAAATCTTTAGTTTTTAATGCTTGGCCCAGCTTCCCCCTAGCTTGACGGCATGAGCCATCATACCAACTTTCCACTTTTCGAGTTTGGGCTCTGTTACCTTGACTAGATTTACAGAAGCAAGTTTTCAATTTGGTGAAGAAATTTCTCTGAGTCAGTTAGGATTATAAAATGTAATAATTCTAACAGCCCATTCTGGCTTATGGAGAACAGGTAGCCTTGCAATAGTGAAAACAAAAATGGCTGTAATTCACTATTAGGACATGCCACACACATATCAGGGTTTGTCCTACCTTATACTTACAATGCACCGTGCCCTTTGGGCCTACCATAGGGGTGACTAATATGAAGAAAAGGGAAGGTTTAGGGACTGGCAAGTGGGTGCACTTGACCACTCAGCATGACCGTACCAGACTGCACACAGGCTCTGCAATGGCAGACCTTAGACACATTTTACAAGGCTGCTTTTGTGGGTGGCACAACCAGTGCTGCAAGCCCACTAGCAACATTTGGATTTACATGCCCTGGGCACAATCAGTGCACTGTACTAGGGTATGACAAGTAAACCAAATAGCCAAACATGGAACCACTGATTAATACATTAATTTACACTAGGGAGAGCATATGCACTTTAGCACTGGTCAGCAGTGGTAAAGTGCCCTGAGTCATAAAATAGCCAACAACAACCGGTCAGAAAAAATATAGGAGGAAGGCAAAAAGCTCAGGGATGACGCTGCAAAAAGGGCCAAGTCCAACACTACCTCAAATAACAGCTTCAGATACTCTCCACGAAAAGCCTTACCTGTGGAGTGCACTCCCTTGTACATCACATCCCAGGAAGTTGTTGAAATCTAAACAAACTACAATGCTGCGCTGAGATATTTCACTACAGTCTGATCTAATCTTTAGGATTAATTCCTTGAGGGCGTCAAATGCATGTTTGCTTTTTCCTTCCTCCCCGTTCGGACATAGACTTTCAATATGTCTATGACCTCTTCCATAAGACAATTCCCACCTAAACTAAAATGTAAGATGTTGACAGACATGCTTAATACAACCATAGGGGTCACAAATCTTAACAATTTCAAGGACACCCAAATCACTTGACAACCCGATTGGGGGCCCATTTTCTGCTTGGTGGCTGGAGTATAATAAGTACTATAGCCCTCTAAGTTCATTTCTGTAATAGCCCGTGTCTCCTGAATTCAGCAGATATCAATCTACCTAATAAATGCTTACCACTCTAAGTCCTCCAATTTGGCCGTTAAGCTAAAACATTCAAGCCAACAATTCTCAAGGTGTTTAGCCCTGGAGGAAATCACTATAAAAAAGAAAATTTGACTTCCAGACATTGTTAGAATCACACTTTAGAATGTGTTTTAACTGCTGCAGAAACGTTTTCACGTAGAAAATGACCTGTAGAAAAAATGTGCTTGCTGCATAAACATGAAATAATTCTTATTAATGGTGCAAATAACATATTAATTACTCATATTTAGTGGAAAGGGTGTTTATTAAAGTTCATACGAAGTTATGTGGTAAAAGTTTGTACTAGGCAATTATTCTTAAATGTGCCCCTTTAGTTAAGCCTAAAAGCCTGTTCTTTTCACTCTTGTGCACAGCTTAATAGACATTTATTTAGAACAATTTGGGTAGCACCAGCATTTTGCTTAAGAATGTGCAGACTGTAAGCTGATGTTTCCTTAGCCTCATTACCAACACATTAGATCACCTACCTAATACAATGAGCTTTGCTGCGACTGCTTGAATAAAAAATGAATTGGATATATTTTATGAATGCTTCACAGAATAGTATTGCTAGTTTGCCCTCTTCATATCCGACTTGCTTTGTATTCAGAATTGTTTCCGGTCCAGGGAAGGCATGGCTTGGCAGTTCGGGCTGGACTGTTCCCATAAGGCACAGGGTCAGACTGATTTGCATATGGCCATGTCTGAACTGGGGTGGCAGAGTGGGCTAAAGAACGGTGATGGATTAAACCCAGATCTGTTGACTGGGTATGAGTGTTTGATTGGTTCAGATGCTCCGTCCATCACCACCCTCTTTTGTACCGCTTTGTTCGCCATAAGTTGGCAGGGTATGCTCAGACGTGAGTCCCTTGCTCACTTTGCCACTGGATTCAAGCAAGCCTGGCTGAAGACGGCTGTAATGCCAGAAACCGGTCCTAGGAAGCTTGTTTCTGGTCCATGGAAGGCATGGCTTGGCAGTTCGGGCTGTACTGTTCCCATGAGGCACAGAGTCAGACTGATTTGCATATGGCCATGTCTGAACTGGGGTGGCAGAGTGGGCTGTTGACTGGGTGTGAGTGTTTGATTGGTTCAGATGCTCCGTCCATCACCACCCTCTTTTGTACCGCTTTGTATTCAGAATGGGCAGAGAGCGTATCTTTTAGCTTAGGTAAGTGATTCTCATGAGACCTTTCCTCTATGTAAAATGGCTAAACAAATCATGAAACAATGTTTTACATTATATCGGTGTAAATGTTTAACAGGGAAATTGGGAGAAGCATCGGAAGTTGACGATCCCATCGGATGAGTAGTTTTCATTGGGTAAGAGGAGCTAATATCTAATAAGTTTCAATAAAATATTGGGTGATTTTATATTAATGAGTGTTCCTAGTTAGTTAGCAGAAGACTCTCTCAGACTCTGATACAGCAAGTTTTCCCCTGCCTTGCAGCTCTTCTACTGAAGAGTTGGTCCTTCTGTTGCTGACAGCTACTGATAAAGGTGATATTATTCTTAAAGTCTAAAGACCTTTTTCTTGATCAATGCTACTCCAATGATCATTCTATTATTGACAGTTGCTATTGCAGCTGTAGGGAACTTGACTGGATTTCCAGAACGACTCTTTATGGGTAGTTCATTTTATATTCTGATTCTTTCTCTTTTTCGAAAATAACTCTTCATGGGTTCTATTTAGGGTAGGTTAGGTTCCTTAGCTAGCTTAGGGACAATTTTCCTTTATAGAACACTTTGTATTGATTTATGCTGCCACTAATCAATCTTTTATTGATATTTCTGTAATTTGACTAATCTGAATAAAAATGGCAAAACAATACTAATCTTTTAAGATAAATAACGGTGTTGTAACTTCATCAACCTCTCATCATTGACCGAACATTTATAATCTGATTTTTGATTATATATGCATAGTTTAGGTCTTCGTTCTCGCTCCATTCTACCCCGGTGTCAAAGGTCCATTGACCTTTCAAAAGCCATCAGGATTTCCAAAAAGGACAAAATCTGTGAGTTGAGTATTTAGTCTTAAATACCATTTTTGGCTAATCCTCAGGCTCCCGCAGTTCCCATACTAGCTTCACTCAACTGTTTATCCCTATTTGCATGTGGGCTAAACCCTCTCCCTGCTTTCTGAAATAGTAATTACCATTTGCTAGAACTGCTGGTAACCAAGCAAATGTGTTATTTCCGGGTGAATCATGCATGTTTTGTCTACCATTTTCTCTCCTAGATCGATTGTATACTACCCTTTCATCCTCTTTCATCATAAGCACCAACTGCTTTGCATCACAACTAATTGTTTGTGATGAGGCATGCTGAGCTGTTAGACAGGAAACACCAGAGTCATCTCTTGTCACTAGATAAAATGGTAATACAGCAATACCCGTTATATGCACACCTTCTACATTATCCATGGTCGTATTTACTACACATGTAGATCTAAATTCCACAAGAGTAAAGAAGTTAACATATTTTCCATCCTGAATCATGGGGGTCTAAAAAGTCAAGACATGAGGTAAGAAATCGTATTGGACATCTTCTATCTATTCTCACCTCGAAGTGTGATCAGTTTAGAGGTAACCTACTCGATACATCAGAAAATATGTCAATGAAGTCCAGAAAGGGGATCCATAGGTCGAATCTGCCTCTAAATGAACATCACATAAAGAAGACCTCTCCACGTTTTCTTCTCTGCTTGTTCACCCATTTTGTGCAGGTAGTTGGAATGACTCTGCCAAAGGAATTAAGGGAACAGATGCTTGAACAGCCACTGGGGCTGGAATCGAGGGGTGAGAAGAGGGAAAGAAATTCGAGCGAACGAAGTCTGTTGTTCTTTCAATAGACTGAAGGCGCTCACCCCCTGCTGGCATTGGGTCCATTCTCATTTTCATGCATATAGATGAACCTCACGCTGTGCATCCCTTTCTTGGGGATCTGTCTACACTTTTGCTTCTCCCTCTTGCTGGAATTGCTGTTAGTTAAACCCCTTGCAGTAGATTTTTTCTTGCAGGCAAATGTAGTATGCATATGTATTGCTGCAGTGTCAGATAAGTTAGTACCTGATGAAGTACGAGGGTCTCTGCTGGATATACCCTAGGCATCTGTTACTTTAGTATTCCCTTTTTGAACACTACTTTCAGTATGTAGACGGCATTGTAGTGTCTTGCTCTTAATAATGACAGACACTTACTTGTAGTTTATGGGAGCTTTATTGTCTGCTTGCTCTCCGGTCCCCGTCCCTACTCTAACTGCCCTAACCTCGTCCCCTTAGCTCCTCCTGTTCCTGTTCCCCTAGCTCCACCCCAACCACTAGACTGCATCACAATATTACATCTCCCCCTTTGGTAACAAAATTAATTTAGCGTCCACCATATCTGTAGTTCTTCGATCAGCCACACGGGTCTGCAGGCCGCCCATTTAAGCCATGACGACACATCTCCAGTTCCATGGTGTGGCTTCCTCTTGCCTGGACAAAAGTCTCTTTGACTACAGGAGTGCATCTTTTAAATTGCGAAGTGTCTCGTGTGATCTTCTTGTTCCCTGATTCATGTCGGTTTCCGATAGGCTTCTGGGTTATCCACTCATCTTCAGTCTCCGAGGCGATCATGACTGCTCCTCGTGAGGTGACCATGAAGGGCTCAGCGTGATGGCGGCAGTCCGTCTTCCTTTGGGGCTCTTGTTAGATTGACGCTTGATCTCCTTCATGAGAGGATGTTGTTCTGGTTCTTTTCCGAGCACCGGCACATAATTTTACTTCTTTTTGTCTTGTCCAGTCGAGGGTGGCACCGTCCTCCTGTTCAGCGTCATGCATACCAGACGGTGGTACACCGTTTGAAAAGATCATCCTAGTTTGGTCCGGGGACTCATTTGCTGCCGCTGGTTGTCTCACCCACTCCCACTCGCTTTTGGGACTGGTGAACCCTTTGACTATCTGAGCATGTGCATGTTTCCCTCTCCTCTGATGATGATTTGTCTCTGTCAACACGTCAGGTTTTCCTTGCGGAGTGACTGGATAGTCCTTTCTCATCCGGTGTGTAATGTCCCTTATATCTGTTTTCATTAGGTAGGTCCTTTGAGTCAGCCTCGCTGACCCCTTCAGGGGTGACGGTATATTCTTTATGTCTCGACATACCTGCGACTGACATGACAGATTGTCTTGAGGTGTGATTGGGTCTTCAGAGACATTGGTGTGAGATAGTTTGCTCTTGATGGGAAGACTGTCCTTTGGTTCGATGGTGTGTTCGGTTGATTGATGCCATGGACGTTGTCGGAACCATGACTCTGTCGACCCGAGGGATCGAACAGACATGCTTTCTGAATCGGAAGAGTCTTTTGCTGATTTCCTTCGAGAATGTTCCTTTGGGTGTGTCTTGAATGATAGATTTCTTACACAGGTAGGTCGTGACGGGCTGCTCCTAGAGTCGGAGTTCTCTTTGAGATATTTCTCTGGGTATCTTTCTCGAAGTGATTCCGGTGCCATCTCACTGGAGAGGTTGTTTGATAACCACTTGTTTATTTCTGGAGTTTGATCTCAGGGTACTTCGTCTCTGCCTCTCTGGTGTCTGAGTGAATCACCCCGCCTTATGTGGTTTGCTTCTTCTTCTCGTTTGTTTGGTGCACTGGCATCCGTGCCATGGGGGTGATGTGTCCCACTGCTTGATGCTTGCTCGGACTCATCTACTGAATTTGGCGAATAGTGAGATGCTCGGGATTGTTCGTGCGCCGAGTTCCAGGGCTGACATGATTGGTCCAATCTTCTATTGTTTGTCTTTCTTACCCGCTTGTTGTGCAGGCTGTCATCTGGTCCATGGGTGCGATCTGTCCCACTTGACGATTCATCCTCTTCAGAATAGTTAGTGCCATACTTTGAATGACTCCTTGAGGGTGAACAGCTCCTAGAGGTTGTCTTTCGTATTGTTGACTCGGAGTATTCCATGTCACTTTGTCTCTCCCGCTGTCTTATCTCTCGTCTGCATTCACCCTCCCTCTTTCTGGTTTTGTTTGTTTCTTGAGCTTTATTCCCGGACATGAGGGATGTCTCTTTCCGGGTATCTTGGTGTCTTGCATTCGGGTGCAGTTCCTTCGATCTGTCTCTTGCTTTGGGCCGCACTCCAACTTCGGCCTTCCTAATGATTTCCTTTAGCGACCAATGCCCTCGAAGGATCTTGCGCTTCGTGTTAGAACTTGAACAGCCTTCGATGATCCGGAGCCGAACTGCTTCCTCATTTGTAAGTGTGTTGAAATGGCAGCATTGTACCAGACTTTGTAACCGGTTAATGAATTTTGGCAATGGTTCTCCTGGTTCCTGCCGTGCTGTGTTGAAGGCGATGCGATCATGATCCACGTCTGCCTGTGCGTGGAAATGGGCACGTAGCTTCTCTTGGAGTCTTTCATAGGTCTCTGTGTCCTTTTCAGGAAATGTTCTGACTAAACATCGGCCCTCATGACCTACTAGCTGGAGGAGTAGTATCAGACATTTCCCATCCCTTCGTTCACCGATTGCGTCCAGAAAATCGTCCAGTGATTCAAGCCACCGGGTCCATTTAAGACCCAAACTCCGACTGTCAGTCTGCGTAACTGGGGGTGGTACTTCAATGCAGGGGTTGGACCGTTGTGTTATTTCTCCCACCTCCATGAGAGAGGAGGATTCTGATCTGTGACAGCCACAGGACTGTTCACTTTGCTTCCCGTCTTCTTTGCTGACTCTCTTCAGCCGAGATCCTTGGTCTGGTCGTTTGCTTTGAGGTTGGTAAGCTTCGCAATTATCTCAGTATGCGCCAGTGAGTGAAACTTGGATTTCTTCAGTTCAGAATGGCCACCACTCAGCTACACTATGCGTAACTCGTGGCTCCCTTTCTTTAGAGTCGCATGCTAGCTGAAGGTGGTTGATGACTCTTCCGCGATGATGCCTGGCACATTTGACATCTTGTTCATTCATGCGTCTCTTCTGGACTAGTACAAGTCCTCCAATCCCTTTGTTGATGAGAGAAGGCTTCCTCGACATTCATCTACTCATGCTTTTGGATCATTCATTTTATTAGCCTCTGTTATTTTTTAATTGTTTGTCTTCACGTGGTGCTGGACGTTTACTTTGGCACTTGCCTTTGCTTGTGTTTGTCACATTCGAGGTTTGTGCGGGCTGGTGATTGTTTTCAGTGCATCCCTTGCACTTGCCAGTGTTTGCTGTGTTCATAGGCCCTTTGCTCCTTTCACTTCATGTTTCTTGTACTCATGCTTGTTTACATTCAGTGCGATATTCGCTTGTTTCTGGTACTGCCTTCTGCAGTTCTGCCCTCTTCGGGGTCTTCTGCAGGACTGCCCTCTTCAGGTCTTCTTCAATTCTGCCCTCTTCAGGGTCTTCTGCAGTTCTGCTCGCCCTCTTCGGGGTCTTCTGCAATTCTGCACTCTTCGGTTTGTGCTCAACGTTGTCTTTATCTGTCTCTTGCATTCGCTTTTGCTTGGTCTCTTACACCGCTTGCGTTTGCTTATGTTTTTTCCTTTGATTACGTTTCTTGCATCTGCCTAGGCTTGTTTCATCACACTTCTTATATTAGCCAGTGCTTGTTTTCTTGCACCACTTGCATTTGCATGTGCTTGCCTGTGTTGACTCTTGTATTCACTTGTGCTTGTTTACTTGTTTAATTCACTTCTTGCATTTGTCAATGCTTGTTTTCTCATGTTTATCAATGCTTGTTTCTTCTGTTTGCCAATGCTTGTTTGCTTGTCTTCGCTAATGTTTGTTTGGTCTTCGCCGATGCTTGTTTTGTCTTTACCAAGGTTCGTTTGCTGGCTTCTTGTCTTCGCCAAAGCTTGTTTTGCATTTACCAATTCTTTGTTTTGCATTTACCAATTCTTTGTTTTGCATTTACCAATTCTTTGTTTTGCATTTACCGATGCTTGTTTTGCATTTACCGATGCTTGTTTTGCACTTACCAGTGCTTGTTTTGCACTTACCAGTGCTTGTTTTGCACTTACCAGTGCTTGTTTTGCACTTACCAGTGCTTGTTTTGCATTTACCAGTGCTTGTTTTCTTGCATTTACCAGTGCTTGTTTTTGCATTTACCGAAGTTTGTTTTGCATTTACCAATGCTTGTTTCGCATTTACCAGTGCTTGTTTTCTTGCTTCTGGTCTTTACCAATGTTTGTTTGTTTCTTTGCCAATGCTTATTTCTCCAAGTTCTGCTTGGCCTGACTCTAAGATGGCCGTCTCCACACTTCACAAGGGGATGTCTCTCCGGCTGCCTGACTTCAAGATGGCTGCCATTCTGGAAATCTCGTCCTCCACGAGATTTGATGCCATTCACTCTCCAGGCTCACAAGTTTCCTCGGCACTCACCGGCAGCCGATTTTCTTTGGGCAGCACAGCCTCAGCAATTCCTCAGATGCTCCTTGGACACCGGAGCAGCCAGGTAGGATCGGGGTGGGCTCCCGATTTCTTCTCGTTAGGCACGTGCCGTTTTGCACGCATCAGGGGTGAGCAACGTTTTGGCGCGCACCGGCACTTCACATCAAACGCTTCCAGTGCTCGACTGCGCTTCCTCCTCAGGGCTCCACGCGACCGGACGGTTGCGGAGTAGGGACAAATGCCACTGGCCTTCTGATCTAGGCGGCGGTCCCAGCGTAGACACACGTGTCACAAGAGCGCTTTCTTCTTTTGTGCTACACAAGACGGGACGCTTCTTCTCAGGGGTTTATAGGTGACTGATTGCACCATCCCACCCTCGTCGCCAGCTGTAGTGTCTTGCTCTTAATAATGACAGACACTTACTTGTAGTTTATGGGAGCTTTATTGTCTGCTTGCTCTCCGGTCCCCGTCCCTACTCTAACTGCCCTAACCTCGTCCCCTTAGCTCCTCCTGTTCCTGTTACCCTAGCTCCACCCCAACCACTAGACTGCATCACAATATGTAATCCCTGAGTGCCCTCGGGATTGGGTGTGAACCTATCTCTTAGACTGTGCCGCACATACACTGGAATAAGGCAATCGCAATTCAAGGTTAATGTATGAGGGTTTTATGAGCAAAACATATACTTCTAGGTTGGTACGTTTCACACTTGTAAGTACAACAAGGGTTAACTCCACCCTAGGTGCTCATTCCGTCTTCAGACCGTCCTCCGCATGAGTGCCCGTCCAGACACTCTCCAACGGAGGGCACAGTGCTAAGTAATGGCCGACAATGCCACTCGACCGTCCTGCTATACTCAGTCTGCACCGTCCCCCGCAAGAATGCCGATCCCGGCACTCACCAACGTGGGGTACAGTAAGCCTGGTTGTGTAACACCAGAGACCCGTAGGACTAAAGGCTGCTAGTCTGGAAAGCCCTTCAACCACAGTCACTGATTCGGTATCAATTGTTAACTACACTGGGTGAGCAGTTATCCTCACTGGCTCCCCTGTATTTAAATGTCAAAGCTGTAGAGCAAACAGTTTGTCCTGACCGCCCTAAGTGCGTGCTGTGGGCGTTGCTGTGCACCCGCTCTCGTGCCTTGAATTGTCCTCCTCTGTACCGGGAGGCTTTAGAGTACAAACGAGTCTGCCGTGCGCGAGGGCACGCAGAACACCTAACAAAGCGGCCGTAGGCTTGCGGCTCCGTTACATCCCATGGGGTTTCAAGAAAGCAAGCGTAGGAGGTATGAAGTCTCTTACCTTGCGGAGTATCCCCAGCTCGACGATGCGGCAGCAATATACGACCGGGTCCGCGGGCGCCGCCATCTCTTAAGTACTGCCCCTTGGAGTGCGCATGAGCCGCACAGTGCCTCACGGGAACTGTAGTTCCTTCCGGGGTCGCGATCCCGGAAATGTAGTTTGATGCGATCGCGATGTCGTCCTCTATCCCGTCGCTGTTTTCTTCATCCCGGGATATGTATGACACAATATTACATGCATCAATCATGTTCTTACTCCTTTAGGTCCCGTCAGTCTCCTCTTCAGGGGGAGACATTGTTTACCACGCATCCATTTTAACGTGGTACTATTACATCGTGGTTTACACTACGCAAGTTGTTACACCGACTTGCACTGGAGGGCGCTGTTGACTAAGGAATAGTGTAAATTGCTGCAGGCTTCTTAGAATGAATACTGCCATTAATTTCTTACTAAGGCTTATGACTGACAAGGGTAAGGTTACTATTAAATGATGTGTCAAAAGTGCATGTCTGCAAAGCCAAAAATGAAATTGAATTAGATACATATGACTTTAAGAAAACAACTTTAGAGACGCTAGATGATAACTGTAATGACTGGTTCCCGATGCACCAATGAAAAACGCACGTTAAATTATATCATGTCGCATATTGAAATGTTCAATATGATTTAAATAGCTGAAGTGATAGGTGCTCTCAAAATACTGGACCCAACCCTCGAGGTGGCCAGGGGTCTTTCCAATGCATGAGTACTCTGAAGGCGGAAGTCACTAGCTATATTATCCTTTCCTTATTTTCCGAACATTTTAGGTGAACATGATAGATTGAAAGACCAATATACGCTGTTAGGGTGAATTAGAAAGAACTGCAGAATGCTGAATTTCATATGCGCTCAGGAAGTCATTTAATCCGACAAGAAGGCCCTACAGTGTACTAATTAACATAGCTTGGCCAGACTTTTGGAGGGAAGCATAATAACGTGGTCATGCAGTGCTTCATATCTTCAGCTCTGCTGTTTCTAAGCACTGCAAATAGGATATTTTATTCTGGGGAGTGATGCAGAGAGTGTCTTTGCTGTGCAGCTAGCCCAAGCGCATATGCATTTAATTGATGTACGTACGTGTTCCTTGAAGCACGAAGATGAAGGGCGCACATATAGAAGAATGCAAAAATGCGTAACCCAGCAAAATGTAAGATAGTTGCAAAGAGACTGGTGCTTGCTCTGGAGAGCATAATATCGTGTCTGAGAGCCAGAAGTGTGCATTGTGCATTTTCCTGTTCATCGCTGCACTTGGTGACCCACCCACCCAGAGTAGGAGGTATACCCGGGTGCAGGGTCTCTGGTGTTGTTAGAGGCGGCATTCATGGACCTTAGGGGCTAGAAAGGGAAGGCTGGTTAGAACGCCCTTTCAGGCCAGGGGCACAGAAGACCTGCCCAGACTATCCCAGTGTGTCTTTCACTCACCAAAGCAAGGAAATATAATACCAACCTGATAACTTCTGAGCCTCAGATGACATGGGAAGGCTTTTCTACTGAGAATTTTGAGAAACGATAACGTGGGAAGCCCCCGAATCCCCCGTAGGTTGTTCAGGCTGGCTCGCTACGCTCGCTTGCCGCAGTGCGGTACGACAATCATTTTATGCCCTACCACTTTCAAATGTCACCAGCCGCCATTGTCTCTTACTACCAGTCGCGGCCGGCATGGCGGGCGGGTTGGGGGGGTGGAAAGGGGATCATCGTGGGGGGATAGGGGGTAGTCGGGAGGGGTTTAATTAAAAATATATTTAAAATAAAACTTACCAATACCGTCCTGCGCCACCTCACTTCTCGATGGGTCCAGAGTCAGACTCCCGCCGTCCTGCGTTTTCAAATTCATCATCAGGAAAGGCAAAGGCAGCCTCCCTACCTACACTCCGCCAATCACAACGCTGCTTTGGCAGCTTTGTGATTGGTGAGGCCGTCCCCCACCTGGGCCATTTTCTCTATGTATGCTGCTGCAGGCAGCAGCATACATAGAGAAAAAGAGAGAGTGGGTGGTCCAGCTCGAGGGCAGGGGGAGTAGTTAGTCCACTGTTGATCATACTGACTGTTTGGGCGGCCTCGGGCTGCACAAACAGTCCGTATGCACAACAGTGAACTAGCCACTCCCCCTGCCCTCGAGCAGGACCGCCCACCCCCAACCACGCACTTCTGCTTTCTCGCCCTGCGAGAAGGCAGAAACATAAAATGGTAGTTATTACCATTTATGTTTCTGCCTTCTCACACTGGGAGAAAGCAGTGGGGTGACGCCCCCTCGCCCCAATGGGGGAGCCGCCACTGTAAAACATATTTACGTTTTTAATTATTCATTAATAATTATTAAAGGCCTCCTGAAAAATTTTAGACCCATTTCCCTGCTCCCTGCACCTGCAAAAATTCTAGAAGCACATTTGAATCGCCATTTATCTTCTTTTCTTGAGGCCTCTGAGTATCTAGACACCACCCAACATGGATTTCGAAAACATCATAACACAGAATCCGCTCTCACCTTTGTAGTCGATAACATCCGACGTAAAGTTGATGCTGGACAAACTACCGTTCTAGTGTTATTGGACCTCACGGCCGCATTCGAC
This sequence comes from Lissotriton helveticus, assembly GCF_964261635.1. Classification (NCBI taxonomy): domain Eukaryota; kingdom Metazoa; phylum Chordata; class Amphibia; order Caudata; family Salamandridae; genus Lissotriton; species Lissotriton helveticus. The sequence continues at coordinate 670,894,679 of NC_136061.1, forward strand.
ACCTTGTCTCCTGCCATTTTAACATCTCGGCTTAGGGAGGCAGGTGTCACTGGCTCGGCCCTGAGTCTCCTCAACTCCTTTCTCCTGGATAGGGAACAGAGAGTGATGCTCGGCAACCACCTCTCCCCAGCGAAGTCTTTGCAATGTGGGGTGCCACAGGGGTCGGCATTAAGTCCGACCCTGTTTAACATCTACGTGGCCCCCCTTGCTAGGCTTGTAAGATCGCAGGGGATGGAGGTGGTATCATACGCCGATGACACCCAGATTATGGTGTCACTCACTCAGTCCTCTGTCATAACATCTGCCTCTAGCTTCAGGTCCTGTATGCAACATGTTGCAGACTGGATGGTTATCAACTCCCTGAAGCTAAATGGCGACAAGACTGAGGTCTTGGTCTTTGGGAAGGACCAAGATGTCTGGTCGAGTGAGTGGTGGCCTTCCTCTCTCGGCACCTGCCCCACTCCCTCTCAATCTGCCAGAAATCTGGGTGTGGTGTTTGATACTTCACTCTCGATGTCTCTTCAGGTGAATCGGACTGTTGCAACCTGTTGGGGTGTGATCAAGACGCTCAATAGAATTCGCAGCTATCTGTCTCTTCAAGCACGTAAGCAGATTGCAGTCGCCCTTGTTGGTTCCAGGTTAGATTATTGCAACTCTCTCTACTTGGAGTCCAACAAGGGCCTTATACATCGGCTGCAAATCGTGCAGAATGCTGCTGCACGTTTTGTCCTAGACCTCTCTAGGGCCTCTTCTGCTACTACTGCGAGGAGAGACCTCCACTGGCTGCCTATTCAGCACAGAATTTACTTTAAAATTCTGTGTCTGACCTACAGAGCTCTCGAGGATGGACCTAAAGGCGCTATCAGCTCCCTGCTTACCCGTTACCATCCTACAAGGTGTCTTCGCTCTTCGGGACTACTCCAGCTTGTTGTCCCTCGTTTCAAGCTCACCAGATGGGGAGCCAGGGCCTTCTCTGTCGCTGCCCCCCAGCTCTGGAACATCTTGCCTATGGAGATCAAGACCCTACCCTCTTTAGTGTTGTTTAAAAAGGCCTTGAAAACGTGGTGTTTTTCAAGAGCCTACACAGGCTGAACTGCAGGGTTTCTGCTATGAGCTGGCTCTGGAATTAGGCGCCTTGACGCCCATTGGGCTAAGTTTGCGCACGATAAGACCCCCTTTATTATTATTATTATTATTAATAAAGGTGATGTGCAGAATTAATTCAATGTAGTTTACGTTTAAAGTATTTTATTTAGTGCAACATAAATAGACAAACATACAGAGTACATGCGGTATCAGTTCAATGCGAGCAAAGCCGCACCCCCTTCGTTGTGTCTTCAAAGGACAGTGCAATCGTGGGTTAATCTGTAGCGGCAGCAAGGGATATGCATTGTTGCAATGATAGTATAACCTTCCCTCCTCAAACTCCCCTCCAACCCCAACTCCCGGATCCCCAATCCCCCCTGCCCCTCCGACCCCCCCATCGTCCAGTGCGCAGATCTGTTCCCAGCCGTTTACCTTGTCCCCCATAGCGAGAGAGGTTGAACCCTTATCCCCTCAGGTGGTCAAGTCCGCAGGGCTCGTGAGTCTTAATAGGCGGAGGTATTTGGGACACGGGAGTTCCTTGAATTCAGTGAGCAGCAAGGAGTGGAATGGCTGCCATAAGTCGTTAAATTGCTCCACATCTCCTGCCACTGTGAGTGATAATTTCTCCATGCCCAAAACATGCCATAATCTATGTAGCCAGCCCGTGATGGAGGGCAATGTGGCGGTACGCCAATGTAACAAGATGTTCTGAACTGCAGAACCTAATGCGATAGCTATCTGTCTGCCCCTGCGAGATCTGAGGGGATACAACAACCTATTTGGGAGCCCTAACAGGGTGTATGCGGGGAAGCGTGGCAGTTCGGTGTCAAAATTGGAGTCAATTTCATCTAACACTTCTTTCCAGTAGGGCTCTAGGAGCGGAGAGACCCATAGAATATGTGTCAGTGTGCCCCACTGCCCGCACCCCCTCCAGCAGGTGTCGTCCTTGCTACGGTCCATTTCATGAACCCGTTCCGGCGTGTAGTACCAGTAGGTAGAGACCTTAGTCAGTGTTTCAGTGAGGCCCATGTGGTATGCCGAGTGCCTTGCCCTGTAGGATATCTGCTCCCATTCTTTATGGCTCAGTGTTCTGCCCAACTCCCGTTCCCAACGCTCCCTCCCAGGGTTGTAAAGGTGTGAAGAGAGTGGTTGCAGTAGTTTATAGAGATCAGTAATCAGTTTCGTGTCTGAGGTGCGTGTCATGAGCCATCTCTCATAAGGGAGGAATTGTCTATCGGCTGACCCCCGTACATCTGTATGTAGTGCCCAGTGTCGCGCCTGCATATAGCGGAGTCTTTCAGACTCTGGGAGTGAGAATGCCTGTCGGAAGTGCGGGAAGGGGATGACCCCCTCTGGGCCGTACATGTGACACAGGGCTCGACACCCAGCCGCTCGCCAGTGGGTAAAGGCCCCTCTCTCCATCCCCGGAGTAAAGTCTGGGTTGTCCACCAATGGTGTGAGTGGCGACGGGAAAGTAGTGAGATTGTGCGTAATGTTAGTGGCATCCCAGACCCGCAGGGGAACTCTGGTGACAAAGGAAGCGTAGAGATTCACGGGGCGGTGAGTCCGGCGCAGGAATGGTACCTCCTGCAGGGGTCGTCCCGCCACCGCCTGGTCCTGGAAGAGCCAGGGCTTATCTGATTCCCATCTACTCCATTCTACAAGATAACGCAGCTGTGCTGCTTGAAAGTATTTGCGCAGATCCGGTATCCCAAGCCCTCCGGCCTCAGGGGCTAACATGGAGAGTGCCCTGCGCATTCTGGGCTTCTTACCCTGCCAGATAAAGCACAAGAGGTCTGTCTGTAACTGTTGAATCCACCCGGCTGGTGGCTGGAGCGGCAAGGCCCGAAACAGGTAAAGAACCTGGGGTAGGACCGTCATTTTGACAGCAGCTATCCTACCTAGCCATGAAAGAGTGCTGCGATTCCAACGCCCGAGCTCCTCCCGGATCTTCTTGCCCAGTGCGGTGTAATTAGCCATCACCATGGCCGGCAAGGTGGGGGCCAGTTGGATTCCCAAATAAGGCACCAGATCCGAAGACCAGAGCATGGGGAACAGGCCTTGTAGATGAGATCTGGTGGCTGGCGCAAGGGAGATGTCCAAAGCCACAGATTTCCCCATATTCATTTTGAAACCGGCAACAGCAGCAAAGGAGTCCAGCTCCTTGATGCACGCCGGGAGGGCCGTCCGGGGCTCGTCTAATAATAGTATAATGTCATCCGCATAGAGGCTTATGGTGTGAGTAAAGCCCCCAAACCGTATCCCCGTCGCTGCCGGGTTGGTGCGTACCCGCTGGGCGAATGGTTCCATATAAAGCGAGAAAAGCAGGGGCGAGAGCGGGCACCCCTGCCTGGTGCCTCTCTCAATGTTAAAACTTCCTGAACTATAACCGTTCACCCGCACTACTGCGTCGGTAGACTGTAGCAATTAAGGATCATGGAGCGGAATTTGTCCCCTATACCCACCTTCATCAAGACTCGTTCGAGATAAGGCCAATGCACTCGGTCAAACGCCTTCTCAGCGTCCACCGCTAGCATCATTCTTTCACCCGGAATCCGGGAGGCCTTCTCTAAAAGGTGGACAATCCTCTTTGTGTTGTCCACTGTTTGCCGCCCCGGAACGAATCCCGCCTGGTCCGTGTCTATAAGTCCCAGTAGGAGGGGGGCTAGTCGGGCCGCAAGGATCCCTGTGTACAGCTTTAAATCCACATTCAAGAGGGAGATCGGCCTGTAAGAGCCGCATTGCGTCCGATCTTTCCCGGGCTTGGGATAACTGTGAGTGAGGCTCGCAGGAGATCAGGTGGGATGGCCCCCGGAGCAGCAAATGAGTTGAATAGGTGGGCAAGGAGCGGGGCCAACGTCGTGCAAAACGTTTTATAAAAAAGCGAGGTATATCCGTCCGGTCCCGGGGCTTTGCCATGCTTAAGTTTGGCGATAGCTGAGATCACTTCCTCTATTCGAATTTCCCGTTCTAGGTGCTCTGACTGCAAGGGGTCTAGGGAGGGAAGGGCGACCGCGTCCAAGTATGTTGACGTTGCGGTATCATCTGGTGGGTCTCCTGTATATAGTTCTGCATAAAATCTGCGGAACGCTTCAGCTATATGGGCGTCCTCCGTGACCGTCGCCCCAGTGGAGTCAGAGATCTCCTTCACTAGCTGGGTCTGATGCGCCACTCTAAGCCTATTACCCAGCAGTCGGCCACAGCGGTCCCCCCCGGTGTAGTAGGCATGTCGCAAGCGAAGCGCAGCGTATTCCGCTCGGTCTAAATCTAGGGCCGCCAGAAGTTTCCTCGCCTCCTTAAGTCGCTTCCAGATCCTGGTGGCCCCCATCCGGCGGTGCATCTGTTCGAGCTCGCGGACCTGTTGGGTAAGTTCATCCCTCTTGTTCTGTCGTTCTTTATTCTCAGCAGGGAGATGGCTAAAAATTCCCCTCGAAGGACTGCCTTCAAGGCTGCCCACTGCGTTGCCAAGGTGGTGTCGGGGTTATCGTTATGGGACAAGTACTCCCGGATAGCACCCTCTATGCGGTCAACTACTACCTTCCTGTGCAGCAAGGTATCGCGGAGGCGCCATGTTCTCGGGGGATAAGACACCGGCGGTAGACATAATGTAGCGGAGACCGGGGCATGGTCTGATAAGGACAGCACTCCCAGGTCCGACGCCGAAACCAAGGTCCGTACCGGAGTCGTGACCAGGAGATGGTCTAACCTCGCGTTGGTTTTGTGGGCGTGAGAGTAATATGATTACCCCCTGTCAGCGGGGTGCATGTGATGCCAGAGATCGTGTAGGTCTACCTACGACAACTGCGATTTACACCCGGCTGAGAACTCCCCAACCTGCGGGGAGCGTTGCGCGGATCTGTCCATGGCCGAGTCAAAGACCAGATTAAAGTCTCCTCCGATGATAACATGTCTATCCTGCGAGGCTGTAATATCCACTAGCGCCGATCGCAAAAAGCGCTCCTGCTGTTCATTAGGGCTATACAAGGACCCGACTGTAAAAGTGACCCCTCCGATCTTAAACCGGTAAGCTAACAGCCGACCTTTGTGTTCCGTGTGTTTGTGAAGAATTTCTCCCCTGAAGTGTCGGGCCACCAGGATTGCCACCCCCGCAGTCTTAGTGTTACTAGAAGAAAAGAATTGTGTCGGGAATTTATGTGAGCGATTCAATGTAATTTAATTAAATTTCATTAAAATGTAATCATACTTTTTAATTTAAAAAAGTGATACAATGTTTTATAAGTAAATAATAAATGCTTATTTTTATATAGATTTTTCACATCAGATCATATTTATATCTATTTTTTATTATTGTAAATAATTGAATTCAACATTATTTCCTATGTGGTTTTATTTTAAGGACTTATCTCTGTTATGTTCAGTGTGGCCATGTATTACTACTGTTCTTTTTTGACAGTAGTAACTTCCACTCGTAAGTTTGGCTCCATCCACTTTTTCTGGGAATGGTCTACACTATTACACTATGATTTTGTCGGATTCTGGAAATAGCCAGAAGTAGAAAATTTGCTCAAACGTGTAAGAGTAAAGTAAACATGTTAATTACTCACAAGTATAAGTTGCCTTTGAGAATAGCCCTGATTGTTTTTAGGTGGGTTAGTTCAGCTCAAGTGGATCAGCGGTACAGATTCTTGATTGTATTAAGTTGTTAAATAAAAAGTCAATGATTGGGATACATTGTTCTGTGTGGACCCAAACGTGCTAGTGCAACAATTCAACCTCACAAGAAGTTCTACCATTACACTCAATCCTGACCTACAGCACCTCTGCTCTTCCAGAATTGGGACCATAAGCCACTCTGACAATGCTCCTCAATGCTGCCCTGATGCACCATCACCCATCTTTTCAAAAACTAATGCCCTTATGAGCAGATCTGCCAAGCAATGTCAACCCTAACTTGTAGCGCTGTTTCCCTACTGTTCCAAAATCAGGGCTCTTACAAGCAATGTACTGATGGACTGACTATGGATGTTGTGATGAACTAGGGAGTAGTGTTTGGGAGGGGGAACGCTGTTTGTTTTTGATTTTCTGCTCTTTACTCCCTGCTCTTTATTGTCAGTCAGTCAGTCAAAATACTTTATTTCGATAAATCAATATCATAAAAAGACAATGGTACAAGACAACACATACATTAGGTACATTATTTACACATAATAAAAAGAAGAATATTAAGCCAATTAAAAATGTTCTCAACAATTTCATAGGGTTTTATAAAATCACAATAAATAGAATAAAAACAACAACCAATTTAGATACCCTAGCTATCAGTTTTACAGTGCAGACATTATTCTAATTTATATCCATAGGCATTTATGTGCAATTAATCATCCTCCTGTTCTTAGTTCTGACAGCACTCACTAAAAAACTAGCGACATGAAAAGTGATCCGGGGGGTCTTTAATAATTGCAAGTACAAGAGAGCTGGCTTGACTTGCAAGAACCCCGCCTCCTTAAGTATTGGAACCAAGAATTTCATTCTTGATTCCGTAAAATGACCACAGAACATCACAAAATGCAATGTGTTCTGGATGGAAAAGTTGTCACAAGAACACGGCAATGCATTTTCAGAAGTGCTCCATTTAGGAAAATGTCCAAGATTCAAGTGGATCAGGTTAAAACGAAAACGGGTCAAAAGAAACCTATGGTAAGGATGGTTCACCATATTAACATACATTTCTGGACCTGGTAAACTAGCTACAATGAGATTAGCCCTTACAGTAGGTTTTCTGAGCTCTATTTCCTCTCTCTCCAGAGACAACATCTGTGCCATGGCTCCCTTAATTTGCGTTATGTCCTTGGATGTTATTATCTCAGGGGGGGAGAAAGGCTCGGGTCTTCCTAGTTTAAAAAAGCTATTTTTAATATATGTCAACCACTGAATCTTACTGGAATTTTCTAGTAGGAGACAGTCTTTCATGATAATATGGTTCAGGGAGATTTCCTGGTTCAGCCAGGTCTTCATCCAGCATATTACGGGGGCCATTCTTATCATGTCAGAAATGAACCCTACCCCCAGTTCAGAATGGATAGTGTATGAGAGAGTGGACTGTGGCACTGATAGGACTGATCTCAAGAATTTATTTTCGGTCACCTGTAGGCAATCTAAAACAATATAGCCCCATATTGAGCTACCATAAGTGGCTACTACAATACATTTCGCCTTATATAACTTCATTAGTGCAGCTATAGGTCTTCCCCCCAGTTTTTTTGTGAAACCCTGGAGTACAGAAGTAGTTCTTGTGAGGGAGATATTTCTATTTTTGAGTTGCAGGCCCCAATTCCCCCTCTCATCAAAAGTAATCCCAAGATAGGGGAATGTGGGCTCTCTACAAAGTTCTTCTTCGCAACAGAAAAAAGTTTTAAATTGCTTCTTTCTGCTGCACCTCCCCATAATCATAATTTGTGACTTCTTTGCATTTATTTTAAGATTCAGGGATCCCATAAAATTTCCCAAAACATCTAACAGCCGTTGGAGTCCAACCCCCGTCCGTGAAAGAAGGACAGCATCATCCGCGTAGAGGAGAACTGGAATACCAAGTTCCCCTATACGCGGTATGTCGAGAGTTGCCTCCTTTAATTCAGGTTCTAGGGCATTGATATATACCGTAAAAAGAAGGGGGGGCAGGATACACCCTTGCCTGACCCCCCTTTCTGAGTTAAAATGGCTAGAGCAGCGCCCCTCAGCAGTAACTCGGACAGAGGCCAGTAGTCCCGAGTGTAAGTCTGCCAAGAGGTTAACTAAGGCCCGATCTAGTCCCATGTCAAGTAAAATTTGCCATAGCTTTGACCGGTTTACAAGGTCAAATGCCGATGAGAGGTCCATGAACCCCAGGTACATTGACCCCTCTTTTGCCTTGGTATATTTATCTAAAAGCAATTGCAGATTAAGACATTGGTCTAAAGTGCTTCTTTTCGATCTGAACTCATATTGCAGATTCGACAGAACCCTTCTATCGTCGAGCCAGTCCGTTAGTTTATGCAAAATAACCCGTCCTAAATTTTTTACCGAGGAATCTATTAGGGAGATAGGTCTATAACAGGAGGGGTCCTGCCTATCTCCCTTCTTGAAAACTGGGATAATGATGGATTTTTTCCAAGACACCGGGATATTATTTTGGTTCAGGGCGTTAAAAACACTACACAGGATTTTAGACCAAAATTTCGGCACACATTTAAAAACATCTGAGGGAACCCCGTCAGGACCTGGGGCTTTATTTTTTAAGGTCTGTTCAATCGCTCTTTCTACCTCTATCTCTTCAAAGATCACATGTATACTCTCAGAACTAGAAAATATATTAATCTGCTGTTTCTCCGAGTCTGGGGTAGAATAGATTTTCCCAAAGTGTAAAATCCAACCCTCGTCCGGGATGTTGGACTCTAGGGGAGAGTTATCCTGAGCCGAGAATAGCGGTTGATTAACAATTTTCCAGAACTGCCCACTATAAAGTCTCAGGGGCAAGTAATTTCAACCAGGCCTCTTCTTTCAGCTAATTTTTCCTATCTTGGATAGCCTTCTTATATGCAGATCTTAAGCTGGCTATTTGAACTCTGTCTTTGGGGGGTAGCCTTCCTAGCCTTGAGTAAAAGTGCATGTGCCCTAGAGCATCTTTTATTAAACCATCTTTTACCGCGATATCTCGTCTGTCTGGGGCCAGCAAGTAGGCTTTGGTAAATTTGTCTACAGATGTTGTCAAAAGCGGTGACCACATGAATCTTTTGAGCCTGCTTCTCTAGGCATATGGCCACATCGTCCTCAACCTTACCCAGTACATCCTGCAGGAAAGTTTCAGGAACTATATTTGACCATTTCAGCCTACGTCCTTGGTCTTTAGCAGTTACATTTAGGCCACCCTTATGTATCACAGTTTTAAAGGTTAATAAATCTGCGGGTATTATCTCTACTGACACCGGGTTATGATCACTACAGACCGAGATCTCAGTCTTCTACATTAAAACTTTACACAATACAAAAGAAGACAAAAAAAATAATCAATAATAGTACCATCGATTGTTCCTTTAAATGTGGGGATCCTAGAGCCACCTTCCCCGCAGCCTGACTCATAGAGATTCCATCTCGCCAGAAAGTTTTCGAGGGCCTCACCCCGTTTCGAGTGTTCGAGATGAATAGGTGAAGAATAAGGAGGGCCCTCCTCTTCTATATTGGCACATGGTTGGTTGCAGGGATGAATGTTAAAGTCCCCTAAAAGGATTATTTCAAAAGTATTCACATTACTGCTATAGACTGACAAAAATGTCTCCAAAAGGTCCAGATTTAAACTGGTACACTCATTGGCATATGAATTATAAAAATTAATAAATAGAATCTTAGGAGTGTCAAAAGAGGATAGTTCAACAATTAAACAATTTTGACATCCTGAATTACACAAAGTTAATGTGCCCTTTAGGTCAAGTTTAAATAAACTCAGTAAGCCACCCTTAGCTCTGCCTGCCACACTACAGGTGCTGGAATGCAAAAATGACTGTACCCATCCAAAGAAAAGCTATTTGTCGGATCCCAGGTCTCTTGGAACGCTATAATATCATAAGATTTTAATGAGTTGATCCACGTGTCATTCCCTGCTTTAGCCTTAATTCCAGCAATATTCCATGTCATAATCCTACAAGAAGAAGAATGTAAGGGCTGTACGTTAGACCTCGGAATATTTGGCAGTCAATCATTTTCATCCAAAGATAATAGAGGGGTATATCGATTGGCCAGTGGGAGGGGTTGATCAAATTGGCTATTTGGCCAGGGCAATCTGTAATGATATGGGTCCAGTCTATTCGCGGGATGATTCCCAGTTTGGGGAGGAATAACACAACCACGCCTAAGTAGAGATGGAACTGGCTTGGGCAGAACAGTGTGTGAATGTGGAATATTGCCAAGGTGGTTCTAAAAGAAGCCAAGAGGGCGAGCACATACAGTATTGTCAACAATTGGTAGGGAAGCCGCTCTAAGCAGAACTGTGGCGACATGCTGCGGATACTTAAAATTGACAATAATACAATCCCCCCTAGTATTTTTCCTAGAATTTCCTATCCAGCTAACTCTACAGGTAGATATTATATCATCTGAGAAAGATAGTGGGAACACACAGCTTCTATTCAACCACGATACTGTTTTATTTTTCAGAGAATCGTGGGATTCTATCCGAGACTCCGTAAGATAAGAATCCACCCCAGGTACATTAGTTAATACTACTAAGTAAGGAGCGCAATCTGGGGGGAGATTAACTGAGGGTCTTCTATTTGTCTCACTTCTCCTCTCGTTGTTATTCCCCCCTATCGAAGTGGATTGGTTTCTTGGAGTCATTAGGGGTGGTTGAATGGCTGAAAGAGGGGGTGTTTGAGTAGCTGGTGCAGGTACAGGGGGAAGTTGGGAGACTGGTACAGGTTGTGTGATCCTATTACCCCCATTGCAGGTAGCAACTGCGGCTTTATCTATATTATTCCCACCCTGTGTGTCATAGCTAAGTGAGAGTTCAATAGGCCACCCAGTCTAGATACTTCTTTTGAGACCTGGTCTAGTTTGGCCATAAGAGGATCAATAAAAAGTTCTAATTTGGATTCAATAAGACTGGCCATCAGGTCAAAATGGTCAGAGTTCAGATTAGCCAACTCGGCCTTATTTGAGGTCCCATCTACTCCCCCTACGATTATAGGTGGGGTGCCAGATCTTTTAGATTTCCTGTACCCCCCCACGCTTAGCAGGTAACTTCCTGCAAGCCCTTACTACTCTTCGTACCGGTGAAGGTGCCGGAGAAGATGTCGGGGAAGGTTGTAGTAAAGTGTCCAGGGAATTATCTAGTACTGTCTGACTCAGCACTGGGGGAACAGCTATTTCATTACTAGTTAATAATAATTGAGGGTCTTGAGTGCAGCTAAGATCTGGAGCAGAAGTATCTATGGGGTCGGACAAAGTGGTAGGGGAAGCCGGAGGGCTTGCCCGGTTTAATGAAAGACGCCGTTCTTTATTAATTTTACTTACTACTTTGACCAAGTAGTTATCCATTGTACTCGTCACTAAGGGGGTTTTAGCCGATCTAAGTTTAAACATAATTATACCAGATGACTGCTAGAACGACACGTATTTTACAACAGAGGACGTAACATAAACAAATGTCTCACAGTTTTGGAGTGTAGGAGGAAGAGCCAAAGTCCGTGGCACAGCCCAGCCGTGGCCAGCCCCGGACGGCCACAGACGGCCCGCCCTTTGCCCGGGCTTAGCGCGGCTGGTCCCGCGCGCATCCCGCGTTGCGGGAGAAGCGCTGTTGCTTTTCAGCGCATCCGGGCGCTGGCGATGATGTCGGTGGGCGGGGCTTGCGGAATTGTGGGGGCTGTAGTCCCCCCGCTCAGCGGCCGCGATGTGGAAGCGCGGCGGCGGCGGGGACCAGGCACCCAGATGGCAGCACTCCCGGACAGCAGCACAGGGCCCGAGTCAATGCTTCCCCAGCAGCAAGGGTCGAACAAAGTGTGGTTTCCTTCCGCGGAAAAACGGCTCTTTATTGGTTACAGTTCATTGGCCGCATTAGTATTGGCTTATACACTTCAAACTATCCTTCTTCATTTTGTGCCTTCCCACAACGTTTTTGATTTTATTTTTCTCTTGTTATCAGGTACTTATGGAGACAATTGTTGTAAAACATGCTATGTTTCTTACGTCTGTTGTGTCTATATACCTTTATATCTTTAACGATAGAGAATCCCTGAAGTTTTGGGAACCTAAGCGGTGGCTTAGCATGGGGGGGGGACCGCCTTGGGCGGCACAAGTTTTTAGGGTGGCAGCCTCCCCCTGCTCTTACCTGCCGTTCTCGGGGGGGGGGCAATCGCTCCCCCCGCTCTTAACCAGCTTCAAAGGGGCGGCAAATTGGAAACAATACTGCCAGCACACAACCCTCCCAAACCCCCCTCGATCTTTGATTCGTCCGCAGCGGGCGACAAACACGGGGACCACTATGGGCAGCCAAAGTGCTTGCAATGCCACTGAACCCAAGGGCCTGGGTACTGAAAAACAGGTCCCACTGGCACAAAGAAGGGTTAGATTACCCTTGGGAGGAATTGTATACCACTGCATCCTTTAAGACCATTCAGGCGGGGACTCTATCAAGAAGATAAGGGACCGGGCCTACACACGAAGCTGAGGACCCTCTAACGAAGATTTGGACATAACTGAAGAAATTGGACTCAAATTACAAATTGAGCCAAATGAATATGAAAGACTATTGCTTTCATATGGTATATTTCAATAGTGTGTACACATGTATGGGAGATATCTTGTTGTCCCAAAGAAGATGGTCAAAATCTGTGTTAACCACCGAAATGCTTTGACGCTTAGGTTATGCTAAATCTGATGAACATGTGGATACAATTAATGATGATCCCTTAAATAATCATGTGTCCAATTTCTCGATTTACACTGATTAGAAAGATACAAACACAGATTTAATAGCCCTGTATGTTCTCTTCTCTCCCTTTTTCCAATATATTTTCTTGAAAAAATAATGTTATTGTGCATGAATTCTGGTCGTTTTAATATGGTTTTAATTTGATGAATTTAAGTGACTTGGTGTCAGCTCTGTACAGTCCTTGTACATTTTTGATGTTGCTTCAAATGCTGTGTGTAAAGATTTGATATTATAGACTTGAATTATTAATTAATTCACTGGTATTTATCTTGATTAGTGTTGGGGTCGCTACAGATTGATGTATGAGGTCACTGCAGTGAATGTCTGAAAGTATGCCTGCAGAAACATAATTATGGTGGATTTTAGTCCCAAAGGTAGATTTTCTCGACTTTTGAGTATATACCATTATAGCCTGAGCTATCGAATTGAACATCTTTTGTTATCAAATTAAAAAGAATGATTAGACAAGGAACTACTAGTGTCCTTATGAGCAGGTCTGACAAAGCACATGACTCCTGAATTGCAGCACCATTGCCCTGCTATCCCAGAGCCTGAGGCAGATGTACGAAGCCACTTAGTGGTTGCAAAGCTTATGGTTTGCTAAATCATAAGGTTTCCATTTTAAATGTACTAAGCCCATTTTGGCATTCGATAAGTGTTTAACTAATCGGTTAGAGGAGTAGGCCTAACGGCTATGGTGGTCGACCTCCAATCTGGGGAACCAGGTTTCAATCTCGGCAAGAGCGCCATCCTTTTGTGATTCTGGGCAAAATCACGTAATCTCCCCGTGCATAACTAAAATAAATGTGTCCTCATGTAACGCAACTGGTGCTCGTGTAAAGTGCTCTGATACCCAATACTTTTGGGTCAAGTTCGCACTATATAAAACTCAGTAAAAAAAAAAATGGTTTAGAATGAATAACAAATACCAATTTGGAAGGAGCGCGTTTAGGGTATCCCTTCCAAATTGTGATTCGAAATGCTGTGTATCAAATGGTTTGCAACTGTAATTATTTTTTAATACATTTTTTCTTGGTTTCATTGGAACGATAACAATAAAAACAATAGCCGTCTTTAACCTTTTGATATAGAATTGGTGAAAAAATAAAGTTCGTGTCCTACATGTACACAGGAGCACTACAGCCAAATTACAGGTCTCCGTCTCTTTGGAATGGGCCATCATTCTTCAGTATAAGTGAAGCTGACATATTTGATTGAGGAGAACACCCGAGAGCCTGCTGAGTCTACAAATATCACAATGAGTTCCACCCAGACGCCCAAGACTTCCTCTGTTCCTCTGCCCTTTCATCGGTTCTGCACTTTTTCAAGGGCACCTCCTCAGCTGCTGCCCGTTCAGCCACATCCATCTCCCATCACGCCACACTAGGGCCAATCTGACCCATCCAGGTAATCTCAACTCGTCACTTTGCCAGAAGCAACAAGTGTGAAAGCTTAAACTCCATTTTACGGCCCTTCTGCCATTGGTTATCACCCAGCAGGCAAACACCGGCTCTGCCTATACCAGTGTTTTAACCAGGGTAGCCACTCACGCCACAACCGTCATCCAGAATGCATGCACCACTGCCAGATGTAAACAAGCATTGGCATAGCCAATAGGTCTCGCATTTGGGACCTTATAAGTGTTTAGCCATGCAACAGTCGGTGTTGTTGCACCAAGGATATTCTGCTCCATAAATAAATACTTATAAGGTCCAAAAAGCGAGACCTATTGGCTATGCAAATGCTTGTTTGTTTTTTGTTGCTGTTTTGTTTAAGTTGCCAGATCTACAATAGCTGAACCTGTTTTTTGTTAGCAGTTCTTTGCATCAAATTAACTTGTTTTCATTGCTCTGAATGTTGCTTCCAATCTGGTTGTAGGAAGCAGTCATTCCCGGGGGTGTGGGGGCTGCCTAGCTGTGCGCATGCGCCAGACTTTGCAAATGAGAAAAAGCCTGGTGCAGGTGCAATATACAAGTGTGGAGTGAGTGAGCCCCAGGCAGCATGACTCACTCACACAGGAGTTCATGCACTGCACCTGCATACTCAGTGGTGTGTGTGCCCGGTAAAAGCTTGCACTGACGGCTGGTGTTGTGTGTGCCTGGTGGAAGCATGCCGGACGGCTGCTGGTGTGTGCCTGGTGGAAGTGTGCACCGACGGCTGGTAGTGTGTGAAGGCTGGTAGTGTGTCTGCCTGGTGAAAGCGTGCATTGACGGCTGTTGGTGTGTGTGCCTGGTGGAAGCGTGCATTGACGGCTGGTGGTGTGTGTGCCTGGTGGAAGCGTGCACTGACGGCTGGTGGTGTGTGTGCCTGGTGGAAGTGTACACTGACGGCTGGTGGTGTGTGTGCCTGGTGGAAGCGTGCACTGAGGGATGGTGGTGTGTGTGCGCCTGGTGGAAGCGTGCACTGACTGCTGGTTGTATGTGTGTCTGGTGGAAGCATGCACTGACGGCTGGTGGTGTGTGTGGCTGGTGGAAGCATGCACTGACGGCTGATGGTAAGTATGCCTGGTGGAAGTGTGCACTGACTGCTGGTGGTGTGTGTGCCCGGTGAAAGCGTGCAATGATGGCTGGTGGTGTGTGTGCCTGGTGGAAGTGTGCACTGACGGCTGGAGGTGTGCGTCCTGGTGGAAGCGTGCACTAACGGCTAATGGTGTGTGGGCCTGGTGGAAGCGTGCACTGACAACTGGTGGTGTGTGTGCCTGGTGGAAGCATGCACTGACGGCTGATGGTGTGTGTGCCTGGTGGAAGCGTGCACTGACGGCTGGTGGTGTGTGTGCCTGGTGGAAGGGTGCACCTGGTGGAAGCATGCACTGACGGCTGGTGGTGTGTGTGCCTGGTGGAAGCGTGCACTGACGGCTGGTGGTGTGTATGCCTGGTGGAAGCAGGAGCATTCACAGTGATGGAAGACACAAATGAAACTGACGAAGAGGGAGGGGGAGAAGGGAGGGGGGAGTGCGAGCAGAGGAGCATGATTCACAGCTAAAAGACACAAATGAAGCTGACCGGGAGGGAGGGGGAAAAGGGAGGGGGTAGTGCAAGCAGAGGAGCCTGATTACAGCGTGCACTGATGGCTAGTGGTGTGTGTGCCTGGTGAAAGTGTGCATTGACGGCTGGTGGTGTGTGTGCCTGGTGGAAGCATGCACTGATGGCTGGTGGTGTGTGTGTCTGGTGGAAGCGTACACTGACGGCTGGTGGTGTGTGTGCCTGGTGGAAGCGTGCACTGTTAGATGGTGGTGTGTGTGTGCCTGGTGGAAGCGTGCACTGACTGCTGGTGGTATGTGTGTCTGGTGGAAGCATGCACTGATGGCTGGTGGTGTGTGTGGCTGGTGGAAGTGTGCACTGACGGCTGATGGTAAGTATGCCTGGTGGAAGCGTGCACTGACTGCTGGTGGTGTGTGTGCCTGGTGAAAGCGTGCACTGACGGCTGGTGGTGTGTGTGCCTGGTGGAAGCATGCACTGACGGCTGGAGGTGTGTGCCTGGTGGAAGCGTGCACTGACGGCTGATGGTGTGTGTGCCTGGTGGAAGCGTGCACTGACAACTGGTGGTGTGTGTGCCTGGTGGAAGCGTGCACTGACGGCTGGTGATGTGTGTGCCTGGTGGAAGCGTGCACTGACGGCTGGTGGTGTGTGTGCCTGGTGGAAGCAGGAGCATTCACAGTGATGGAAGACACAAATGAAACTGACGAAGAGGGAGGGGGTGTGGGGAGGGGGGAGTGCGAGCAGAGGAGCATGATTCACAGCTAAAAGACACAAATGAAGCTGACCAGGAGGGAGGGGGAAAAGGGAAGGGGTAGTGCAAGCAGAGGAACCTGATTACAGGAACAAAACACAGATGTCAGCTGTGCACGTGCACGAGCTCGTGAACGCATGCTGTAGGCCAGCAAAAGCCTCTGGTGGCACTTTTAAAAGCCACTTACTAAATGTCTCGAAGAGACAGCGCATGCGTTGTCTCAGGTGAGACCTAAAAAGACGCCACCGGAGCCTGGCACCTGGGACAGCTACGGAACTTACTGGGATCCATTTTGTGTAGAAGTACGGGTGTCATGTACGTGCGATTCAGATAATTAAAGTGGGTAAGTTTAAACCTGGCATTACAGGAGATAGGTTGCAGTAATGCGAAACTTCTGTCCCATTGTGCATCCTCCAGTGGTATCCCCAAGTCACCGTCCTAAGACGCCCCAGCAGGGTAAGGGATGCTCGTACGTTCAGCCATTATGGCTCTGTAGAAATGGGAAACCAGGTGGTCGAGTCCACCAACTCCAACCGAGCCCATAATGCGAGCAATGTGGCCGGAGCCGCAGGGAAGGTGGGACATAGATCTGACCATGGCTACTGTGCTAGTAATTAGGAGGCATTGCACAGACCCCTCAAGATAACAATCGCTCACCACCTCAAAAGGAAGAAACTCCTCGCTGGGGTATAAGTCTCCTAGGGTCCACCCCCCTCCAAGCAGTCAAGTACATTGAGTCGGCAAGAACTTAAACCACTGGTAGGTCCCAGAAAATAAATTCCCTGGCGAAGTGATCCCTCCCAAGTACAATCTTGACAGTTCTCTCCCACAGGGAGGCCGTGTTTCTGGTAAGATATCGTCCCGGGCCACATCCCGCCATCAGCAGCTGCGGGGGGGACAGAATGCACACCCAAACCTCCATAAGTGATTTCTCCCAGTTACCCCCTCCCCTCCCCCCCTTCCCTCAGTGAGCCAGTGTGTAGCATGCTGAATCTGAAAGGCCAAATAATATAACTCCAGGTTGGAGGCCGCCAGACACCCCTGCACCAGGGGCAGAAACAGGAAGTCTCTTAAACTGCGACCTCCAGCCCATATCAATGTAGAGAGGAGGGAGTGTAGTCACCTGAAGACTGCATGGGGAAGGGAGTTAAATAAACATCTAAGCAACAGCCACCCGGCCCTTAAGGGATAGGAATAGGGTATTCCAAAAGCAAACAGATGATCGCAGGCCTTCAGTAATCCTCCCAATGTTATCCTGCATGCGTTTTTGTGTTGTGTGGGTGACCATGAACCCTAGGTAGTGGAATTGATCAGTCTCTCAGCGCAAAGGCAATTTCAGAAGTGCGGTTGGGCATGGGCCGCCAAAGGGGCCCAGGGGCAACACCTATGATTTTTCTATGATTCATTTTGATACCTGAAAGTTCCTAAAGACATTTAAGTAGTGCAATAGGGGGGAGGGACCTCCAGGGTGGCCAAGAGATTAAAAAAAAGTTGTCCTCTGCATGAAGGGACAACAGGTGATTAACCGCCCTCACCTTGATTCCCCAGTCGGACATGGCCTAACAAATCTGGATGGCGAGGGGATCAAATGCTACAGCAAAGACAAGGGGGGATAATGGCCCCTGCCCACCAAGCACAATCGACCATCTTTTACCCTTGCCGTCGGATCAGTGTATAGGAGGTGCACCCAGGCCTGATATTGTACACCAAACCCCATCTCCTCCAACACTCTTATGAGGTAATGCCAGTCGATTGTGTCAAATGATATGTCAATAACAATGGAGACAACCACCATCTCCTCATCCCTGCCCTCCAACTCATGCATAGCCGATGGGTCTAATGCGTCGGAGCTAGTATTCGATACCATATAAATGCAGCCATCCCACATGGACGGAGGCAGCATTCTGGTGTCCCTTGCCTCCACCTCCATCTGTTATGTTATGTTATAGTATTTGTAAGAGGATCAGAGGCAGAACAGAAGTTAGGGAGTAGGACTAGCAACCTGGCTGCCATATTAGGAACCAGCTGGCATCTACTAGTAACCGCAGTGTAAAAGTAAAAGGTTCTGTGTGAGTATGGGGGCGTAGGCCTGGTAAAATTCATCAAGGGAGCCATCACTACCTGGGGCCTTCTACCTGGGCAGACAGGCAAGCTCTGTCTGGATTTCCTCCAGAGTAAGTGACGCGTCCAAATGTTGGGCAGTGGTAACCCCTGGTTACGGGATATGCAGAACATCTAAAAAGCCAGCAAGTCATTCCAGGTCAGGGGGCTGCGAATTCCAATATAGTTGTAACAGGTGGGTCTTAAGGACGTCCACAATCCCTCTCTATGTGTAACCCCCCCCCCCCCTCCTGAGAGGATGGAAAATGAAGAATGGGATGGCAGATTTCTCTCAGTGCAGTATCCAGGCCAGGAGCAGCTCAGATCTGTCCCCCTCCCTATGAAGTAGCTGCCGGTAAGATTTCAAGGTGTGTTTCTCTAGCCTATCCTGCACAGTCACCAGCTATTGTTGAGCCAGCACTTCCCTTACCTGTGGCCCTCCACATCATCTGGTGGGAGCTCCTCAATGCACTGAGCTCTGTATAAGCTCAGTCTGTAACATGTGCTGTACTCCACTGAAAAGGCCTACGCAGCGCCCCTGTTTCGCAGATTTCATTGCCTCCCACTCTGTCGAACAGCTTTGCGTAGCAGAACAATTGAAATCAAAATGCTCCTCCAAGGCACCAGCTAGAGTCTCTCTGCAGGTTGCAACTGCATTTTTGATTTTAAGAAACACTGATAAGTCACAGACTCTCCAAAGGAGGCGGTAGCTCATTTACAAAGGGGAAGCTGTCCTGCCAACTTATAAATGAACTTATTTAAAAAAATAAACTGTTTTTTTCAATGCAGAATGACTTCTTTAAGAAAACGGGCTGCATTTACGGAAAAAATACTGTAGTTAATGTGATCACTGTCATGGTGGTCTGCTGACCCCAGCAGGACACTATCCTTTTAATGTCATTCAATTGGAGTGAGTCACAATTTGCAACCTTCCTCATGGATAGTAATGAGAAATGTCTAACCACTTACCTCAGCGACAACCACCTCCTCTGCACCACTCAATCCAGATTCAGGTCTAACGTACAGACTACCCTCATCGCCACTACGGACAAGATATGGGTGATCATAGATAGAGCCGACACCATTGCTCTCACCCTACTGCCTTACTAAACCTTTCTGTAGTCTTTGACACCGTTTCCCACCCCATCTTTATCCAATGATTGTACAAAGCTGGTATCTGCACTACATTGGACTTGCCTAAAAGGCCACACTCAGTCGGTCAGAGTGGCCGCCTTCCCCTCAGATTCTGGCAATATAATTTGCGGAGTTCCACAAGGATCTCCACTCAGCGCCACCCTGTTTAGTGCCTACATGACCCCACTCGCCAAAATCGCCCACGCCTATGGAATCAACATCATATCCTATGCTGATGACACCCAGCTCATGCTCTCACTCTTCGACAAGATGCCAAACACCCAGACCAATTTCTCCATATGCATGACTGAAGTCACTAAATGGATTAAAACCAACATAGAGAAGACAAGTAGTAATCTTCAGCAAAGACACCTTAACTTGGGACTCCACTTGGTGGCCTACCTACTCGGACCCACATGTCTCTTGGCAACCTAAGCAAAGAACTAGAGAATAGTAATCGACAAACAAATCACAATGACCAGCCAAGTGAAAGCAGTCAGTCTCCTCTTTCAACACACTCAATATGCTCAAGAAGATATGAAAATGGCTCCTCACCAACACTCACAGAACTGTTCCCTAAGCCCTCTTCACGAGCAAGCTGGACAACAGCAATGCACTCTATGCTGGATTCAATGCTCAACTGACCAGAAGACTAAAGACCATACAAAACTAAGTGGCCAGGCTCACCCTCAAGTCTGCGGTTCGTAGAACAGGGCACTTGTAAGCTGCTAAGACAATGTAGATAAATAATAATTTTCTCAGCCATGCCAGTTGAGGCCCAAAAAAAGCAGCTATGCCAATACGACTCGGTCCAGGTCTGCAAAGCTGCCTCTACACCTGTCTGGTGACCTGGAGGCTGTAAATCTGCAGCATTTCCTAGCAAAGAATCATCGAATCACCTTACTCAAAGTGTCAACAGAGCACCGCTACGTCAAACCCGGTCTCAACTACCTTACACAATCCACCCACTTTTCCAATTACAACTCTTCTTTCCTTCCTTCCCTGCTTTTAACTGAATTTAAAAACACAACAAAATGATGCTTTGTGGTACATGCTGGTTTTGTAGTCAGGGTGTAGCTACCATTTGGTGCAGCAGATGCAGTGCATCGGGGCCCCTTGGACCCTTATAATTGCTGTATATTACTTACTACTCCAGGAACAGTCTAAGGGGACAGTTTTCTTGTTTGCACCAGGGCCCGGGGTATTCTTCCTACATTAAGGTTTGTAGTTCTATAGTTCATTAAAGCAGCATTTGATGCCTGATCTGCCATGCCCAGCATGTCACCATGACCCTCACTACAGTCCTCTCGGCCAATCCCAAACCCACCGCTTGCACCTTTCAAACAGCAACAGATTACACAATGTACCATTAATAACAAATCAAGCACAAAGCAGTATTGACAATATTGCCCTTGGTACCATTTAAAGATGAGCCACGCCCACACTCTCACCTCCTTAGTACCTAATATTCAGACCTACTGTCACAGGGAGTAAATATATGCACCAGAGGGAAACGCCTCTTTCTGAAAATTCACAAGACGGGTGACTTTACTGCCTTGTCCTGCAGCAATCCTGAATATATAAACAGCCACTTTACAGAACAAGAAGCTTACATCGTGCCTTCTTTCAGAGCGCAATTATGAAGGGATGTCCTGCCTAAAAAAACATTACATGTTCATATATCCTGACCTGCCCCTCAGAAAAAGTTTGCAAACCCTAAACCATGGGTGAGTCTCATTATGGCCTGGTACTTACCTAAGACCCCTTTTCTCCTGGACCCACCAAATCTATGGGATGGATGCCACCTTCCTCCCCCGAGTGAATCATTAAAACCACACCAAGTTCGGATTGGGGGTGTGTGACCCTCCCACCCGGCCATATTTATTACAAAATTTAAAAACATAAGTTATTAATATCTATGTACAAAAGGTTATGCAGAAAGTACACATATATTGATAGACAAATGCTGTAATGTGGCTAACCTTAACAAATTCTAATACACAAGACACTCCTACCGTAAATCTAACAATGCATATATATTCACTTTCTACGTGTCCTCTCTAGAGACTACGGCAAGGTCAATGACTGGCAGCCCCTAGATCCCAGTAAATTACAAATACACCAACGGAATAAGGTTGCGCAGGGGGTACAGCTCATCGGAGGAGACTTTCCCCCGGACCCTCCCTATGCCCTGAGTCTTAAACTCCATCACGGGGCTTCAGACTTCTGCATACTGGCGCCCTGATGTGCCTGCGCGTGCAGGGGTGGCCACAGGCCCACTGGGAAGAATGCCTCCCCCGGCCCCCGCACCCCGACAGCCTACTTATCAGCTGTCACTGCCCCTGGAGTTACATGGTGTGGACCGCTATGGACCGAACACTATGCTTACCAATCATGACCTTACCACCTGACCGGAGACACACGACTAAATATGACAATATTACCTGCAACAAAATACCAAATACAGACACTTTATTACAAGCTAGCTACAACACATAATTATATTCATTACATTTCTTAAGATACCTGTAATGAAAATTAATATAGCAAAACAAATACATTAGTGACATACACCCTTACAAAACCTGCCTTAGGGGATGGTGGGTGGGGAAGAACAAGTTACGTGCCACTGCGGACCCAGTTTCCTTTCCTATGGGGAGCAAAAGAACCAGAGACTGTTCTGCTCCCACAACCCTCTTTTAAAGGAGGGAGCACAGGGCAGGTTGGTCTAGACCGGTCTGCCTCGACGTTGGCTTAGCTTTTGAACCGGAAGCACTAAAGTGCTTCCGGTTCATGCTCAGACGATCCTCCCAATAGGTCATCCTGTGGGTGGGAGTGTCGCGTCATCAACAGGTGCGGTGACCCCTCCCCCACCTGCCCCTGGGGACTGGTGCGTCCGCCATAATGGCAGCATGCACTATTCTAGCCCTCGGCCTTGCCCATATGGCCTGGTACTTACCTAAGTCCCCTTTTCTCCTGGACCCACCCAATCAATGGGAAGGAGGCCACCTCCCTCCCTCTAGTCAATCATTAAAACCACACCAAGTTTGGATTGGGGGGGTGTGACCCCCAGGAGGTATTTATTACCAAATTAAAAAACATTAGTTATTAAAATTTATGTACAAAAATTACGCAGAAAGTACAGATATATTGATGGACAAATGTTGTAATGTGGCTAACCTTAACAAATTCTAATACACAAGACACTCCTACTGTAAATCTAACAATGCATATATTCACTTTCTGCGTGTCCCCTCTAGAGCCTATGGCAAGGTCAATGACTGGCAGCCCCCAGATCCCAGTAAACTACAAAAACTCCACCGGAGTAAAGTTGCGCAGGGGGTACAGCTTATCGGAAGGAGACTTTCCCCCAGCCCCCCCTACACCCTGAGACTTAAACTCCATCCCGGGGGCTGCAGACTTCTGTATATTGGCGCCCTGATGCATGTGCAGGGGTGGCCACAGGCCCACTGGGAAGAAGGACTCCCCCAGTCCCCGCAACCCAACAGCCTCCTTACCAGCTGTCACTGTCCCTGGAGTTACATGGTGCTGACCGCTAAGGACCGAAGACTATGCTTACCAATCATGACCTTACCGCCACAGGCCAGCATATTTGCCCGACTATCTGGCCTCCCCCTCAGCCCGCTAGGAGGTCATGTTCTGCATCCCATACTCTCCACCCAAGCTAAGATGTCTTCCATAAAGGCTTGATTTCCCTTGTATGAGAGATGAACCCCGTTCTGCAGAAAAAACTGATCCCCTCTGATGTACCTATGTCCTATCGACCTTAATTTAGGGGTCATGAATAGCTTATCAAACTTGTTGTTGATCCTCTTACCGCGTGATTCAACTCCCACACTGACTCCCCCCTCTCCACTGAAACCTAGGGATCATGTGAGACTAGACGATCATAGTCGCGGGACATCTCTTTGCCAACCATCATACCTCGGTGAGCAGGTCCTCCACTAGCACCCTCCACCCTAGTCGAGCAAAGTTGTTTCCCCCTAGGTGCAGGATCCAGATCGCAGGTGGTCCCTGACTTTCTTTTAAAGCGCGGTTCACCAGTTCCCTGAATTGCCCCGCGCACAGACCACCCTGCCCAAAAAATTTCAACTTTGTTCCCAACTGATGTGCCCTGGCCTCGTAGGCCCATGAAAAGAAAGTTTTCAAACAACGGACATATGAATGCCCCACAACCCAAATTCCTTGCTGTTTCTGGGCCTTAGAGTGAGCTTGAGCCATCACCTGTGCTGTTCGCTCGTAGGTTGTTGTCTGTCGTCCCCCTATTTGACACGGGGACCTCCTCTTATCTTGATTGGGGGCCAATGCAGGCTTCTCCCCTGAGTCACAGGATGAAGAAACTGCAAGTAAACGTGAAGAGTACAAAAACCCATAAATGCCTTGCCGAACTGGCATGCTAGAGACATACCTAACTGCACATAGCACTCTGCAATAGTGAACTAATGTCATCTTCTCTCTGAGTCACAGGGGAAAGAATATTGCAGTTGACATGAAAACAACCAACAAAAAACACGCTAAAGCATGTGCAGCTGCACATATCTCTTATAACAGTTAGAGGGCCACCTACCGATCCTCTTGGCCTGTTCGTCCCTTAGTCCCCTAGCCACTGCCTCTGTGGCTACCCCTATCCTGAAAGAGTGGGTCCCAAAGTTAGCTGAAACCAGCCCAGTGTCTTGCATGGCCAGAAGCATGACTCTTTTTAACTGAAATATAGTGAGGGGTGACCCATCCCTAGGTATCAAAAGAGGCCCCCGTGACTCCCGCACGTTGTGCCATAAAGGCCTCTAGTCTGGCAATGGGGCAGCATGCATGGTTTCCTGCCCTGTGTAGCACTATGCTCTCCCCCCTGCCTCCCTGATCAGTCTTGGACTTATGTATGGAGATCAGCACAGAGTCCCTGCCTATATTTACATGTCCCACCTGTAGACCACCCTGCCAATCCCTTTTGTTCTTTGGCACTAGTTCTCCTACCCTAAAGGCACCATAAAATGCGAGGCAGAATGTCGCTTGAAACAACGCCACTTTACTAGACTAGCTAATGTTTCCAGTCCTATGGGTCTCCTGACATCTGGCTGCCCCCTCACCCTCCTGCAAGCATTGCCAGCCTTTCAAAGCCTGGCGCACAACAAAGTTCCTTGTGGGATCCTCTGCCCCTTTTACCTTGGCAAAAAATGAAATTGCTGTGATATGTCGCCTAGTCCCTGCTACCGTGCGCCCCTGCTCCCTCATAAAAGCAAGATACGCAACCACTGAACCTGGGTCGTGCCACTTGTGTTCCCACATTTCCCCCAAGAAATGACAAAAAGATCCAAACACCCCTTCGTAAGAACTCCTGCTTCTGGGCGCTAGGCTAGCTGCCACGCGGTCCGATAATTGGGGGCACCAAGCTGCCAAAGCTGTTCTGGGAAAGGTGTTGGCTGTACCGCTGCATCTGGGATGTGTGACCTGAATGCCTGCATTTTAAAACGAGACAATGCATCATCTGCATGATTCAATATACCTGGCACGTGCTTGGCTTTAAAAAGGACATTCAGTTTCATACATTGTAAAAATAATTTCTTTCAACAAACGAATCATACCGCACTTAGCAGTTTAGTTGTTAACCCCTTCAGTGCTGGCCACGTTCAGCGGACGTCGCGTGCACTACCTCAGTAGTGATGCGCACGTCCATTGAACGTTCCGGCCCCGCCCGCACAATAGAACGTTCCGCACCAGCGCGGAACGTTCAGCACAGCGGAGGGGTTAATGCATTCCACCACTGCCATGTTGTCTGACCAGAATATTACAGACTGGTCCCTCAGCCGCTCAGACCACACGGACAGTGCCACCAGGATGGGAAAGAGCTCTAGGAAGCTTATGTTACCTGTGAGCCCAGAGTCTCTCAACCAATCCGGCCACCGATGCGCAACCCACTCGGACCCCAGAATGGCAGCGAAACCTTCGCTACCTGCTGCATCGGTCATCAGGCCTAATTCCAGACTGGCCCTGGGCGAGCTAGGCCACACCACCCTACCATTAAAATCGTGCAGGAATGCCTTCCAAATGAGCATGTCCTTCTTGACCTTACCGGATAGCCTGGTGTGATGATGTTTCTCTCTGAGACCCGGCATGGCCTGCGCAATAGTGCGGGAAAATGGGCGTGCCATTTGGATTATGTGTAGTGCAAAATTCAACTGTCCTAATACCAGCTGTAACTGGTGGAACGTAACCTTCCCTTTGTTTAGGCAGTGTTGTAAAGCTACCCTGAAATCATTTACCTTCTCAGCTAGTAACCTAGACACACCTTGAACAGAATCCAGCTCAATCCCTAGGAATTCAATTGTTGTGCTTGGACCCACTGTCTTACAGGGTGCCAATGGCACGCCGAACTCTTGCATGAGGGTAGAGAACTTTGATATTGCTGCCCTGCATCCCCCCGAGCCTAGTGCACCCAAGAAAAGAAAATCATTGAGGTAATGTAGCACCCACTGGCGGCCCATGTCCCTCCTGAAAACCCATTCTAGAAAAGAGCGAAATTACTCAAAATAAGCACAGGATACTGAGCAACGCATTGGCATTCATTTGTTCACGTAATACTTTCCTTAGAATTGGAAACCCAGCAGGTGAAAGTCTAAAGGGTGCACAGGCAGTAGTCTGAAAGCGGACTCAATGTCAGATTTCGCCAATAAAGCCCCTTGACCTACGATCTGAGCATGTCTACTGTCTGGTCAAAAGATACATATTCTACACAACACAATGCGTCTGAAATTGCATTGTTCACCGAATTACCCCTTGGCGCTGAATTAGTCTGAATTCGCCTCGCACCTTCTTCGGAACCACACCCTGTGGTGGGCTTACAAAGTCATCCATTGGGACATTGTCAAATGGGCCCACCACTCTATCCAGTTTTACTTCCTTCTGAATTTTTGCTGCTGCTATGCCCTCATTGGACCTAACCGAGAGCTGGTTCCTGCAGTGTGCCACCCCAGTGTAGCCCTGCGCCGGTATCCTGAAACCTTCTACAAACCCCTCCCCTGTCGTCCTTGCAGTTTCAGGGCAGTTGTACATGTTTAACCAGGGAATCATGGCACCGACATTCACAGGGGAGCTAGCCTTTTCTAGGGCTACTTCCTCATTCCTGCTTCTTGACCCCTTTCTCTCGGGATTTCTTGAAACACTTGAACTCAGGGTGGGACGTGTTACCACAGAAACCACAGGAATGCTTGAACCTACATGTACCTGGTGCTCTACTGCCGGTTCACTTGTAATCAAAACAGACACCCTTTCTTCCGATGCACCCTGATTTTCCTGCATGCCCCCTGTGTTACCGGGGGGCCCACCCTAAAGTGCTGAAAACGCCCACTTTATTGTGTCTGCCCCCATAGTTTGTCCGATGGGCTCTGAACTAAATGTTTTAAATGAATAAACATATCAGTCTGATTCCATCCTAATGATGGGTCCTGCGCCTTTGCTCTTCTAAATTCCTTATCATATTCTTTTCAACCATCACTCCCCTTTGTTGCATGCGCGACGGTGATCCTATTCTGGTAACATGCCATTTCAGATCCAACCTCTGGGAAACGCTCCATTATGACTGCCATGTACATAGTGAACCCTTGTATCCAATTGGCCAAGTTCTCTTCTACCCTGTATTTCAAAATTATGTTTGACCCCTCTTTATGATGTGTCCATTCTTTGTTCCTCCATGCCTCCTCACTTTCTGCCTCATCTATTAAAAGGGAATAAATGCTCACATATGCCCCTTTCCAGATCTTTCCTTTGGTCTCCTGAGACAAATGTCGCCCCAACTGTTCCCTGGCGGAACACATCTCCCCCAAACCTAAAGGAGGCAACGTCTTATTCGTACCAACCCTAAACCAGTGGGGCCCTGGGTGAGTCTCATTTGTGGGCCCCTCCCACTCTCCAAGGGGTCTTCTCCAGCGTGTGCACACAGGTTCTGCCTGGTTTTATTTCTGTCCAGGCCTGGGCTAGCAACTAGGCACCCTCAGGGGGAGCGTGGCGCAGAAAGGAACGCACGTGGAGTCCCACGTTTACACACACCACAGTCCACAGGGAAGCTAAGGGCGCCCCTTCAGGGCTGGGTGGCTGGGCCCACTCTGTGAGGGGACAGAAACATTATGCCCCTGAGTTAGGCTGCAGAGATAGCTCTTTCATTTTAGACGTTGTGTTTTTTACTTTGTGAGTCTGAATAAATGTGCACAGTATAGTATTGTAATTGCATTCATAACGCACTTAATGCCCCAGACACGGTGTTGAAGCACTTTGTCAGGTTGCACGCTACTCCAAAAAAATCCAAGGTTAATGGTTAAGCCAGTGGCTATTGGCAGGGCCAGTGGAATTATGGGTCAGGGGAGGACCAATTTATGTGTTATGGTTGACTAAATTATGCATGACTAAATTATGCAACAAATAATGCGGCACATATTGTGATAATATCACCCATAACGTCTTTTTCACATCAATACTGTCTGGGCAAAGAATTCACCTTATTCGTACCAGTGTAACACCCAAACACTCTAATAAGCAATTGCAAGATGCCCAGCCAACCTTTGCATAAGACCTTCCACTGTGCAGCAGCACGGGTCACCGCTATTTTAGTAACTTTTGATCCGTTTTACCTAGAAACACATTTTTTTATTAAAATCTGCAGATTACGCAGCAGAAAATGGATTGTGTGCAGATGCGAAATTAGCATAATTGTGTGGAAAATGCCACAGCATCTCATAATTCCAGTGGCCCTGGCTATTGGTTATGAAGACTAGAGCATCCTGAATGCATTAGTTTACACTCAACAAAAAGAAAAAAAAATAATGTCCAAGCCTAGCATCTACGGTTCCTCTTGATAGTGAAGCATTCCACCTATCCCTTTCGGTGTACTTCGGAGCTTTGTTATTCTGGGATTTTGGGCGTCCTCTAACTTTGGGGGGCAGGGTTGCGGTTCACACCTGGCAGCATGAACTCTTCAATTGGGTTCAGTCTGATAAAGGGGGAGGGTAGTAGCAGGTTTTGAGCAGGTACTGAGGTTGCAGACCTTCATGCCTGGCCAGAAGCGGCGTAATCAGTGCTTAAAGTGGTATGGAAAAGGTGGGGGTAGGTCTCAAAAGAGGCGTGGCCTGCGTAACAAAGGGCGTGGCTTAACAGAGGAGACTACAGTCCTGCACTGCACACGTTAATAAACAAAAAATGTATTCACAAAACCTTAACAATACATATAAGTTTATACAGGATTATTTTCTGCACATTAGAAATAGTAAACCTGAAAGGGATTTTTTTTTGGGGGGGGGGGGGAATACTGGTGTTTTTCAAACAAGTGAAACAGTTTTGGGGCTGGTTACTACAGACTGCCCAATACTGGATTGAAGTTCTAAAATACTCCAGAAGCGACAAGCAGCAATGACAGCGGGTACCCAGCGTCCAGGGCAGCCAGAGAAAGAGGGCAGAGTGTAAGAGGCCTGGAACATTTATGCACGTGTGCTGACAAACTCCAGCGGAACTCTGTGCTTCACTGAAGCAGGGACACACAGAGCTTATCACAGTGAGAGCGCCATGAACTAGAAATAAAAACATTCAGGAAAAACACTCAACCGAACTTTGCATCTGCTGCATTGAATACTCTATTCCTGTAACAGCAGGGAAGAAAGGGCTTTAAAATAAAGTTTTATTCTCCGTTTTCAGTCCCCTCCTTCAGTCTGATCAGTTGAAAGTGTGCGATTTCGGCACATCCTCTCTGGTCCTATTTTTTTTGGATAGGACCTTTGTTTTCTCCTTCCAATTTCGAAGATGAGGGTACTGCTCCATCAGGAACTGTAAATGAAACCCTCTGGAATATATTTACTTTTTATTTGTAGTAGGTGTGCAAAATATCCAGCCTTCAGCAGCTAATCATTGTACACATCTTCCATTCAGAGCCTCAGCTCTGCCCACCACACTGATCTTTCCTGCCCCCTCCGGATCTCATGGCGTGCGCTTTCAGATCACTATCAGGAGATCATGGAGAGTGGGATGGTGCACAAAGAATTAAAGTCCAAAATGCTTCCAATTTTGTTAAGGTTAAATCCTTTATTTTTTCAATCTTCAAAAAGAAACCTCAGCCAACACGTTTCGTTCCTTTCGGAACTTCTTCAGGGCTGCAAAGAGTACAAATACAAAATACATACTAAATACACAGACATACAACATAAATATATAATACATACTACATACATATATTTACAAAGTACAACTATAACAACATTAAAAATGTAGCAACACCAATATAACAAATCAACATACAATTTAAAAAAGAGAGCATGATTGGAGGTAACCAATAATCCTAAAGCAAGGACAGTATACATATATATACATATATACAAAACTACAGAAGGAGACCAACTCCACCCTACAGAACCATTGATTACCATGTCTGAAGGAACCAAGGAGGGAATGGACACCCAGTCATGGTTACAGACATAACCAAAGAAAGAACAAGAAAACAAGAAGTAATGTCTCATATATATATATATATATATATATATATATATATATATATATATATATATATATATATATATGAGGCATTACTTCTTGTTTTCTTGTTCTTTCTTTGGTTATATATATATCCAAAACAGCCTCCAGCGAACAAAAGGAAGGGGCCACACAGGGTTCCAGGAAAAGCCTTTAATTGGACAGCAGTACAGGCATAATATATTTCGGCATCTTAGCGTTCCTCAGACGCCACTGCTACTCTGGAAACGGCACAGCGCCTCTGCTTTTAATTAGTTCTGTAGTCCTCCTGTAATTGACAGGACACACCTCCCCAATCACGTGATCGCTCACCTGCTGTAGGTGAATATTTCCTACAACTCCCAGAATCCATCATCCCTGGGCCGGTGGTGCGTGGGGGCTTCTGATGAAAAAATCCATGTGGATTTAATGTGCTACAGAGCCAGGCGCGCTGAATCCAAAAGTCAATAAGAGTCCTCCGGCTCCCCTGGGTCCCTGCAAACGCTCTAACCTCCCCGGAGCAAGTCCGCAGAGTCATGGGCTGATCTAAGTAAATCAGTGCACCTCGTGAAGTCACGAACTGCCAACTGGCAGTGTCTCTTGCTGAACCGGCACTTAGGGGGTGGGCTGGAGCAATCCGATCCCTCGGGCAAAACACAAGCTGCAAAGCAGAACGCCAGTGATATCTCCGGCCAACTTCACAGAGCGGGGCTCCTTAACGCGTCTCTGGCTGACGCGAAAATATCCAAAACAGCCTCCAGCGAACAGAAGGAAGGGGCCACACAGGGTTATATATATATATATATAATATATATATATATATATCCTGCAAAAAGCCCTAGAGCTTCAGAGGAGCACACGACGCTGCCTCCAGCTATCCAGCCTTGCTTGCCTCGCTGTCACTTGCCTCCTGTCCACCTTCAATAATTGCCCTTTTCCGACGCGTTCCGAGGCTGGAACGCCCCGTAATCATGGAAAGCTGCACAGAGGGTCAGACAAGCAGCGCTTTATTTGCACATTTATTCATTGAAGTGTCGCCGCCCTAAGTGGGCGCGGCACCCTCAGGACACTGGAATGCTGGTAAATTGAGTCCTTGAAAAAACGCTGTTCAGTATTCACCTTAGTAGGTTCTGTCCTTCTGTGATGTATTGCGCTATATTTAACCTTTAGTAGGTGAAAAAGTCCAGGTACACAAGCATAATCACCCAGGAAGCAGCGTGCCTCACACAGAGAGGAAAAGTTCCTTTCCGAAGCCGTTTCTTCAACCTTCCTGGAAACTGGTGCTTCCTCTCACGGCCAGGGCAGCCGTGTATGTAATGTTATCCTGCAAAAAGCCCTAGAGCTTCAGAGGAGCACACAACGCTGCCTCCAGCTAACCAGCCTTGCTTGCCTCGCTGTCACTTGCCTCCTGTCCACCTTCAATAATTGCCCTTTTCCGACGCGTTTCGAGGCTGGAACGCCCCGTAATCATGGAAAGCTGCACAGAGGGTCAGACAAGCAGCGCTTTATTTGCACATTTATTCATTGAAGTGTCGCCGCCCTAAGTGGGCGCGGCACCCTCAGGACACTGGAATGCTGGTAAATTGAGTCCTTGAAAAAACGCTGTTCAGTATTCACCTTAGTACTGTAGGTTCTGTCCTTCGGTGATGTATTGCGCTATATTTAACCTTTAGTAGGTGAAAGAGTCCAGGTACACAAGCATAATCACCCAGGAAGCAGCGTGCCTCACACAGAGAGGAAAAGTTCCTTTCCGAAGCCGTTTCTTCAACCTTCCTGGAAACTGGTGCTTCCTCTCACGGCCAGGGCAGCCGTGTATGTAATGTTATCCTGCAAAAAGCCCTAGAGCTTCAGAGGAGCACACAACGCTGCCTCCAGCTAACCAGCCTTGCTTGCCTCGCTGTCACTTGCCTCCTGTCCACCTTCAATAATTGCCCTTTTCCGACGCGTTTCGAGGCTGGAACGCCCCGTAATCATGGAAAGCTGCACAGAGGGTCAGACAAGCAGCGCTTTATTTGCACATTTATTCATTGAAGTGTCGCCGCCCTAAGTGGGCGCGGCACCCTCAGGACACTGGAATGCTGGTAAATTGAGTCCTTAAAAAAACGCTGTTCAGTATTCACCTTAGTAGGTTCTGTCCTTCTGTGATGTATTGCGCTATATTTAACCTTTAGTAGGTGAAAGAGTCCAGGTACACAAGCATAATCACCCAGGAAGCAGCGTGCCTCACACAGAGAGGAAAAGTTCCTTTCCGAAGCCGTTTCTTCAACCTTCCTGGAAACTGGTGCTTCCTCTCACGGCCAGGGCAGCCGTGTATGTAATGTTATCCTGCAAAAAGCCCTAGAGCTTAAGAGGAGCACACAACGCTGCCTCCAGCTAACCAGCCTTGCTTGCCTCGCTGTCACTTGCCTCCTGTCCACCTTCAATAATTACCCTTTTCCGACGCGTTTCGAGGCTGGAACGCCCCGTAATCATGGAAAGCTGCACAGAGGGTCAGACAAGCAGCGCTTTATTTGCACATTTATTCATTGAAGTGTCGCCGCCCTAAGTGGGCGCGGCACCCTCAGGACACTGGAATGCTGGTAAATTGAGTCCTTGAAAAAACGCTGTTCAGTATTCACCTTAGTAGGTTCTGTCCTTCTGTGATGTATTGCGCTATATTTAACCTTTAGTAGGTGAAAGAGTCCAGGTACACAAGCATAATCACCCAGGAAGCAGCGTGCCTCACACAGAGAGGAAAAGTTCCTTTCCGAAGCCGTTTCTTCAACCTTCCTGGAAACTGGTGCTTCCTCTCACGGCCAGGGCAGCCGTGTATGTAATGTTATCCTGCAAAAAGCTCTAGAGCTTCAGAGGAGCACACGAAGCTGCCTCCAGCTAACCAGCCTTTCTTGCCTCGCTGTCACTTGCCTCCTGTCCACCTTCAATAATTGCCCTTTTCCGACGCGTTTCGAGGCTGGAACGCCCCGTAATTATGGAAAGCTGCACAGAGGGTCAGACAAGCAGCGCTTTATTTGCACATTTATTCACCTTAGTAGGTTCTGTCCTTCTGTGTGAGGCACGCTGCTTCCTGGGTGATTATGCTTGTGTACCTGGACTCTTTCACCTACTAAAGGTTAAATATAGCGCAATACATCACAGAAGGACAGAACCTACTAAGGTGAATACTGAACAGCGTTTTTTCAAGGACTCAATTTACCAGCATTCCAGTGTCCTGAGGGTGCCGCGCCCACTTAGGGCGGCGACACTTCCATGAATAAATATGCAAATTATTCGCTGCTTGTCTGACCTTCTGTGCAGCTTTCCATGATTACGGGGCGTTCCAGCCTCTAAACGCGTCGGAAAAGGGCAATTATTGAAGGTGGACAGGAGGCAAGTGACAGCGAGGCAAGCAAGGCTGGTTAGCTGGAGGCAACGTCGTGTGCTCCTCTGAAGCTCTAGGGCTTTTTGCAGGATAACATTACATACACGGCTGCCCTGGCCGTGAGAGGAAGCACCAGTTTCCAGGAAAGTTGAAGAAACGGCTTCGGAAAGGAACTTTTCCTCTCTGTGTGAGGCACGCTGCTTCCTGGGTGATTATGCTTGTGTACCTGGACTCTTTCACCTACTAAAGGTTAAATATAGCGCAATACATCACAGAAGGACAGAACCTACTAAGGTGAATACTGAACAGCGTTTTTTCAAGGACTCAATTTACCAGCATTCCAGTGTCCTGAGGGTGCCGCGCCCACTTAGGGCGGCGACACTTCAATGAATAAATGTGCAAATAAAGCGCTGCTTGTCTGACCCTCTGTGCAGCTTTCCATGATTACCGGGCGTTCCAGCCTCGAAACGCGTCGGAAAAGGGCAATTATTGAAGGTGGACAGGAGGCAAGTGATAGCGAGGCAAGCAAGGCTGGTTAGCTGGAGGCAGCGTTGTGTGCTCCTCTGAAGCTCTAGGGCTTTTTGCAGGATAACATTACATACACGGCTGCCCTGGCCGTGAGAGGAAGCACCAGTTTCCAGGAAGGTTGAAGAAACGGCTTCGGAAAGGAACTTTTCCTCTCTGTGTGAGGCACGCTGCTTCCTGGGTGATTATGCTTGTGTACCTGGACTCTTTCACCTACTAAAGGTTAAATATAGCGCAATACATCACCGAAGGACAGAACCTACTAAGGTGAATACTGAACAGCGTTTTTTCAAGGACTCAATTTACCAGCATTCCAGTGTCCTGAGGGTGCCGCGCCCACTTAGGGCGGCGACAATTCAATGAATAAATGTGCAAATAAAGCGCTGATTGTCTGACCCTCTGTGCAGCTTTCCATGATTACGGGGCGTTTCAGCCTCGAAACGCGTCGGAAAAGGGCAATTATTGAAGGTGGACAGGAGGCAAGTGACAGCGAGGCAAGCAAGGCTGGTTAGCTGGAGGCAGCGTTGTGTGCTCCTCTGAAGCTCTAGGGCTTTTTGCAGGATAATAATATATATATATATATATATACACATATATATATATATATATACATTTTTACAATCTTGACATCTACGTATTCACATCCTATCAATTATTTTCATGTTTACCTAATTTCTAGGGGAGAAAGAAAATAGGTACATTTTATTCTTAAAGCGAAGAATGGGGAGGGAAGCAAACCGAGGAGGCGAAGAAGAAAGAAAAAGTAGTGAAAGAAAGAGAAGAAAGAGAGAAGAAAAAAAGAGGAAAAGAGGAAAAAGAGAAAAAGAAGGGAGAAAGGCAAAATAAAAGAAAAACAGACTCAGCCATATAGCGCCTGGTTGTACAAGGACAGCTACTAAGCGTCTATAAGCAGAATTACAGAACTCAATCATGATTCTGGACCAAGCTTTAAGGAGAATCTCACCTCAAAAGTCTCTTGAGGTTCCAACACCATATTCAAAGAGATTAGGAAAATTCCAATTGCTATGTGAAGGACCGTTCTGAATAGAACAACAGTATTATAGATTTAGGGCCAGATTTAGGACACCAAATACCGGTCGGTAACGGACGATTTCGGCCGTTACCGACCGGTATTTGGTGTTTGACATGTAGGGGGCCTTAGATTTACAGAATCGGTATATTTACCGATTCGGTAAATTTACCGAATACCGAATCGGTAAATATACCGAATCTGTAAATCCAGATGTAGGTGGCACTTCAAACAGTGCCACAGGCCATTACCGATTCGTTATTTACCATGTAATACTATTGCATGGTAAATAACGAATCCCTGTGTACATGCACATCTGTGCATGTACACCTGTGCCATGCGGCACACATACATGCCCCAAGGGCGTGTATGTGTGTTACATGGCACACATGCCAAAATCAGGGGTGCAACAGGGTGTCAAAGTGACACCCTATTCCCCTTGCAAAATCGGTAATTTTACCTAAACGGTATTTCCGATTCTGTAATTACCGAATCATACAGATTCGGTAAAAATTATTGATTATTTACCTAACATCTGATTTACCGAATCTAGAATACCGAATCGGTAAAATTTAGTATTCTAGAGTCGGTAAATCAGATTTACCTACATCTGGGCCTAAGTTGTTTATTTGTGGGCCAAAGTTCAGTTTGGTATCAAAAATGATACCCAAGTTCCCGACTTTTTCTACGGGGAGGGGCAATCTCCTGCCTCCAAGGGCCACCAGGACTGATTCCACAGCGGTTGTCCCGGCCCGAACTCCATCACCTCCGTTTTATTGGTGTTAATTTTCAGGTGATTCTGGCTCATCCAGGCCATGATCTCGGAGAGGCAGATGTGAAAACTGGCTGCTATGGTCTCTGGCCGATCACTTATAGAAATGACAAGTTGTGTGTCATCGGCATACAAGACCAAATCAAAGCCATGCCTTCTGACGAGGTTTGCCAGCGGAGTGACGTACAGATTGAACAGGGTGGGGGAGGGGGCGGAACCCTCGGAACACCACATGGGAGGATGAAGCTGTCAGATTTTAAATCATCTCAGAACAGCCGCTGCTCTCTCGCCTCTAGGAAGGAGGACAGTGGTCTAAGGCGGTCCCCCCATCCCTACGTCTCCCAGCCGCTTTACCAGAGTGATGTGATTCACGGTATCGAATGCGACTGAGAGATCGAGAAGCACGAGGATCGCTCTCCCTACCTTATCAACTGCCCTGCAAATTTTTTCTGTGGCAAGGATTAAGGCAGATTCAGTGGAATAGCACGAGCGAAAGCCGTGCTGGGAGGGGTCCAGTAGTCTGTTGTCCTCAAGATGTTTAGTTAGAGCTGTATTTAGATGTTTTTCAAGCACTTTGGCCACCATTGGCAGGCCAGCAATAGGACGGTAATTCTGAGGGTCAGTCGGGTCTAGATTGGTCTTTTTTAAAAGAGGGGTGATAGATGCTGTCTTCCAGATTGCTGGGTAGCAGCCGGATGTTATCATTTGCTTAAGGACCGGGGTGAGGTTTTCACAGATAGTATGAGCTGCCTGGTGCATAATGGAAGGTGGGCAGGGATCTGTGGGCACCCCAGATTTTATAGAAAGTAGGAGTTTATGCGTCACTTCGTTTGTGGGGGTCTGAAAACATGTCAATATACAGGGGGGGCAGCCGTCACTTGGGATGTAGTGTTTATGGAAAAATCATTGCAGATCCCTTGCACCTTCTGTTGAAAGTGTTTGGCCAGTCTGTTGCAGAAAGATTGATCAGGCTTAAAAGTGTTTTCTTGTTATGGTTTTGTCAACATGTTAACTGATTTAAACAATTCTTTTGTGTAGTTTCCAGCCTCCTTGATTTTGATAGCAAAGAATTTTTTTTTGAGGCAGTAATAGCTTCCTTATATTGAGAGATCGCGTGATTATATATAAGTTTCTTTTGGCTATCATAGTCCTGTCTCCAAAGGCATTCTGCGGCCGTGCAGCAAATCTTTAGATGCTTGAGCTCAGGCGTGTACCATGGTGATGACCTCAACCAGTTGTTGAACTGGAGGGCAGCTTCGCTATTGTTATTTCCCGAGAAGACGGGGCAAGGTTCGAGTGCCGACTCAAACACACCATCTTTCAGTTTTCCCCACATCTAGTTCGTATCTTAGATGTTTTAGGTTGTGTATTGGAGTGTGGCTCTCCACTTTGAGACCAAAGTATATTGCTTTATGTGTGTGTGGTTGTGTGTGTGGGTGTGGTTGTGGGTGTGGTTGTGTGTATGGTTGTGTGTATGGTTGTGTGGTTGTATTTGTGGTTGTGTGTGTGGTTGTGTGTGTGTGTGTGGTTGTGTGTGTGTGGGTGGGTGTGGTTGTGTGTGTAGTTGTGGTTGTGTGTATGGTTGTGTGTGTGGTTGTGTGTGTGGTTGTGTGTGTGGTTGTGTGTGTGCGTGTGGTGCATGTGGTGTGTGTGGTTGTGGGTGTGGGTGTGGGTGTGGTTGTGTGTGTGTGTGTGGTTGTGTGTGTATGGGTGTGGTGTGGAGCAAGCAACGCATGTGCTGCTCTAGGCTCAACCTAAAAAGGGGAGCTTACTCATCCACACAGGATAGCTTAGAGAATGGCTCTGATTTTCTGATAATCAGACCAACTTGTAAAGCATATTATAATTATAGGACCATGAGTAAAACCAACAAGACATATTGGCTATGCCAATGCTTGTTTTAAATTGTCCTCGCCTCGCTCCTCAATCCTTCTACAGTTCCCTGAAGGCCCGACGGCAGGAGGCTGTGCGCTAGAAAAAAATATATATAAATAAACATGCCCCAGCACAGAGGAGTGGAGACAAACATGGGTTTATTCTTCGCTTTGAAGCCCTTGAACCCAGAGCAGTTACCCAGATATCAGCCCAGAGCAAGGTACTGCCGCGAAGCATAAAACTTCCAGCGCCTTTGGGAATGTTTGCAGAGGACGTCACAGACCCGTGCCTTTAGCCACAGTGTATTCTGCACATATGTCTATGCACCACTAAAAAGTGAAAGTTGTAGACTTTTGTAAGTCAGTGAATAAGTGTGAGCGCCTAAACACACGTGCAGTTTAAGAGCTCTTTAGCATCCTCAGAAGCTTCCATTGTTTAAGTGGGTCCCTGCCTCCGCACATTTAAGTTCCAGGAGGTGCAATCTTAACTCTGAAGAAGCCCCGATTTTATCATTCCCAGGGGTGGGGGGATCAGAGGAGTCTTTCTATGTGGTAACAAATGGCCAGGATGGGGGCAGGCTCACAGCGCACGTCACTACCCCAAGGTACCAGCTAATGTTAATTGCACACTGCTCCGTGACAATTAAGACAAGCATTGGCCGCGCGCGGCCGCGATATGTGGTGGTGGGTGAGGGCATATTACATAACAAGCCAGACGACGAGGAGGTAAATACCTTGCTGCTTTCATTACTTATCGGAACTTCTCATTCCCTTACAGTTGTACAAATATAGGCTTAGATTGCATTACCATGGCTAGTATTGTGTGTTCTAAAGTTGAGACCTGCAGATTACTTTACTGCTGGTGAATTATAAAGAAAGCAACGTTTGTCAGTAACGCTGATCCCAAGTGAACATGTTTTGCTGTGCGGTGCATGATGGTTGCACTACCTGAGCGCCTCGGTGCTGCATAAGCCTCCTGCTGGGGGCTGGGGTTGTACGGGGGGCGCGGGGGTAGTGGTCGCGGGAAAGGAGCTCTTCCAAATTGGGAGTGTTCGGAGGAGGTGAAAGGCTGAGAGGTGCGCTCTTCAGCGCTGTGTCCTTAAAGGCTGGGCGCAGGGAGAGGGGCCACTGAATGAAGGTGCGGACTGTGAAAGCGCGTCTTATAGAAACATGGAAGGAAAATATGGAATTTCTAAATGCGCGTGCCTGCCGGGACAGTCACAGTGGGGTAGGAGTGGAGAGCATGTGAGGTCACAGGTCAAAGCATCTGCTATAACGGAAAAACAAGCAGACTCCAAGGGGCTGCAGGTGGGCTCTGTCCGTACGAGGCACAGAATAGCAGCAATGAAAGTGCACAAAAAAGTGGGGATTAAATGGGAGTAACTGCAATGAAAAAATTAATTTATAAATGTACGAGGCACAGAAAAGCGGTATTGAAATGTGCACAGAAACGTGGGGACAATGAACTATGCACAATAGTGTGGGACTTACATGGGAGTCACTGCAACAAGCACATTGTAACTGGCGCTCGTGAAAAGCTCTCTCAAAGAAAACAAGCTCTCGGCATTGCGTGGCGGGGGCGGGGGAGCGGATTTCTTGTGTTTAAGAGCTTGCAGGAGAAGCGGCTCCTTTAACAAGCTCTCGGCATTGCATGGCGGGGGAGCGGATTTCTCTGAAGTCTGATGCCGAGGCTCACAAGCTGGCAAATGGTGTGCGATGTGCATGCGCCCGGCAGACATGCACTGTAGGCAATCCGCCTAGAAAAGCCTTTGGGTGCATTTTTTAAAGCCCCTACATAATATCTCACCAACAAGCATTGCTAAAGCAATGCCTTAGGCGAGACCTAATAAAGGCCTCATTTACGAGGTTTTGGCTCTGGCAGCGTCGCAAGGAATCTTGCTATGCTGTCCTGCGCCAAAAAGAAAAGATATGGCGCATGTCCTTTCCCCTGTGCTGGTGCACAATGAGCAGCCATGCGCCGACGCAGGCACCCTTGCGCCATGGTGCAAGGGTGTCTGCGTTGTTGGGGTGATTGTTTTTGTGCAGGAAGGGACACCTTCCTGCCAAAAACAATCACAAGAGATGTTTTCCTCTTTTTATCTGTGCTGCAGATTGCAAAACACATAGAAAAAGGAAAATTCTAGCAGAAATAAGGATATTTCTCCTTGTTGCGCCTCCATAACGCCAGGGGTGGCCTTAGAATGTGACGCATTCCAAGGTTTACGATTCCTTGTAAATCTTGGACTGTTTCAGATTCCATGGGTGTTGCGTGTGAACACCCACAGACAGCACCTTTCACGCAGTGTTCTGCGTGAAAGGGGCACCTATTTACAAGTCCACAAAAAGCCACGTAAAGTGGCTTTGCGTGGCCTTGTAAATATGCAGCAGCACATTACACCGCCGGAGTGTAAAAAAACTGACGCTCCATCCATCAGCTCAAAAGTGCCACTAGGGGCCTCGTAAATGAGGCCTCAAGTGCTGAGACCAGACCCTCTATATTTGCCCCCACCCTCAATGTGAAAAACATCTGGCTTCGGTAGCCCTATAGCCTTTGATGTAAATTCGAGGAGACATCTTGACCACGTTCAGCAGCTAATCGAAAGGTATGATCTCCTGATAGTGATCTGAAAGCGCACGCCATGAGATCTGGAGGGGGCAAGAGAGATCAGCGTGGTGGTCAGAGCTGAGGCTCTCAATGGAAGATGTGTACAGTGATTAGCTGCTGAAGGCTGGATATTTTGCACACCCGCTACAAATAAAAAGTAAATATATTCCAGAGGGTTTTATTTAAAGTTTCTGATGGAGCTGTACCCTCATCTTCGAAATTGGAAGGGGAAAACAAAGGCCCTATCCAGAAGCTCCAGACCATACAAACCGCAGCGGCCAGACTCATACTAGACCTTCCCAAGCTAGCTCACATCACCTCTCCACCTCAGGAACCTCCACTGGCTCCCCATCCAGATGAGATGCCAGTTTAAAAGTCTTCCATATGCCTACAAAGCCTTACACATGCCTACAAAGCCTTACACAACCAGGGACAGGATTACATCAACCATCGAGTGAACTTCCACCAACCCACCAGACAGCTGCGTTCCACCTCCCTGGCCCTCGCGCACACCACTCGCATTCCCTGCAGACACTGCGTTAGACGTTCCTTCTCCTACACCGCCGCCAAGACCTGAAACGACCTTCGCCTCCACCTACGAACAGCACCCTCCCTGGCTGACTTCAGGAAGAGACTCAAGACCTGGTTCATCTACTGAGATCTTGCAACTTCATCACCCAGATGCCCTCAGGGGCGATAGAGTTGCGCTCTTCAAATCCTAAATGAATGATTGAATAAGGAAAGGGAAAATTAACATTTTTTGTAGGGGGGTATAGGTTTTCAAAAGAAGGTGACTCCATTGAAGGGGGCATTTTTTTGCCAGAAGGTCGAATAGAAGGGCGAGTTGACACGTATGCTTACTCATAGTAATATGAGCTCGGACACGTTGTAGGCTGGCCAGAACAGTGGGTACCACCATGAGATTTTAAATGAACGCCAAACATCAAGAGTTACCCAGACACCCACTGGTTTCTTCCTATTCCCTCCCCCCCTCCCCCCCACCAAGAAAGGAATGCGGCAAAAACTTTTTTTTAATGGAGTGGATATAGATCATGACATCAGGAGGTGTGGAGGTGTAGGTATATTTAGAAAGATCTGCACAAGTGAGACACTACATATATCAACCTATCTACGTTGTAATAATTGAATTGCTGCATTTGAACAGCCCTTCACACGAAACATTGAAAAATAAAAAGAAAGCCCGTAGATTCTCTTGTTTATATCATTATATTTCGATTTGGATATACATACAGGTTTTCGCTGTTATTTCCACGTTTTTTTTGCACAGCTGCAGTTTAAAAGAAATGTGTTTTGTATTGTCTAGCTTAAATTAACATCAGTCGAATGATAAAGTACTATAGTGTTTTCCTTTTCCTGACATAACCGCAGGTTTTCGCTGTTATTTCCACGTTTTTTTTTGTACAGCTGCAGTTTAAAAGAAATGTGTTTTGTATTGTGTAGCATACGCATTCTAGTTGTTGCACGTCACGTAGGCGTGACGTGCGACGGGACACGTGAGAAGCTGCGCGCGCAGGCGGAGGCAGAGCGCGCGAAGAGCAGAGAGTGATCGGAAGCGCCGGCCGGCGCTCCTCTGTACTTGTATCTACAGAATAAAGATCTCTACTTACCATACTCAGCATAGTGCCATTATTTACAACGGAAACACTTTACAGTGGCGACGAGGACGGGAGGCTTCCACCGGCACCCAACAGAAAAAAAAAAAAATACATAATTCGAACCATCACCCCCACGTGGGCTGCAGCACAGCAGGCGACCCCAGGCCACGGGGGACACAGCACAGAGCGGCGCTACTGGGCCAGTGAGTGGAGAACACAAGGGGGCAAGACTGCACCCACCAAGAAAGACAGGCAGAGGAGCGTGGCAGTGCCACAGCAACCAGAGGGGCGGCGCAGTGGCCAGAGAGGCAGCACTGCACACCACAGTGGACCGATCACCGCAAATACCTTCCAATCACACCGCGGAAGGTAGGAACAGCGCTGGCTGCCAAGGGGGAAGAAGGGGGGACTGGCACTAGGAGTCCCCAGGAGGACGCTGATACAGAAGTAAAAGACAGCACCCCAGGGAGC
This sequence comes from Lissotriton helveticus, assembly GCF_964261635.1. Classification (NCBI taxonomy): domain Eukaryota; kingdom Metazoa; phylum Chordata; class Amphibia; order Caudata; family Salamandridae; genus Lissotriton; species Lissotriton helveticus. The sequence continues at coordinate 670,936,901 of NC_136061.1, forward strand.
CCCACCAGCAAGGCCGTCAAAGCGACAGAGAGCAGGGAGGTGAAGATGAGCACACCGGCAGGCTATGCAATCGCACCGGTGCAATTCCTACCGAAACCGGGTGAACCCCTGATGAAGTGGGAGGATTGGAAGGAATATATTGACAATTTCATTGGGGTCCTGGAGGACGAAAATGAAGAGAAGTTCACCCCCCAAAGGAAGAAACGCATCTTGCTGCTGAACCTGGGACCAGAGGGTCTCAGGATTTACAAGAGTCTGGTGCCCAAGAAGAGGGAGGACACCGATACGGATGTATATGCCCATGCAGTAGAAGACCTGGATGAGAGGTACCGCCCCACCATATGTGTGTCTGTGGACAGGTTCAACTTCCAGCAAAGGAAACAATGGGCTGGAGAAACCATAGAAGAATATGTAGGGGCCTTAAGGAAACTAGCGGCCCCGTGTAAATACGCGCTGTGGGAGGATGAATTCATAAATTGTGCTGCAGCAACCAAGAAAGATGTGGTCACTCCGACAATGGTGAACAGGGTACAAGAAGGAGACCACCGTAAGGACCAAAGAGGAAAAGACGCAACGGCCAAAGGAACGAGCAGGTGGCATGGGAAACAACCAGGGAGTGACAGCAAGAAATCGTGCTACAGATGCGGCAGCTGGTCCCACGATGCACGTGACAGAAGATGTCCTGCGTTCAGAGCCAAGTGCCTACACTGCAGTATCCTGGGCCACTATGAAAAGGTGTGTAGGAAGAAACATTCGAAGGAAACTGTGAAATGTGTTGAACAAGGCGAAGAAGATCTGGAAGAAGTAGCAGAAGAAGAGGTGATCACGGTCCTGTGCATATACGACCAAGTGATGAGCATAGAAGGGAGGAAATCCACAAAACCCATCCTGGACATGTCAATGGGAGGGATCACCATCACCGTGGTGGCGGACACAGGATCCCCTTTCACCATCATCCAACAGGCAGTATGGGAAGAAACATTCAGACCCAAGTTGGGACCGGAGTTGGAAAAGCTAGACATCAGACCGGTCACTTACAATGGGGACCGCATTCCAATGTTGGGGTTCCGCCGCCTACTGTTCGAATTCAGGGGCCGGTCAGCATGGTGCAAGCTGTACATTGCAGAAAAGGGACCCTCGGTCCTGGGATGGCTAGACCAGGGGGACCTAGGAATTAAACTGGATCCAGGAGGGAAAGAGCAGATTTTACTTACTGAGCAAGAAGAATGGCCGGACATGAACAAATGGAAGGAGAACTACCCGAAGGTATTTGGTGGCACAGTAGGACGGATGGAAAACTTCCAACACAGGATTGTGCTCAAGGAAGGGGCCATTCCGGTAGCCCACAAGGTGAGGAATGTGCCGATTGCGGTGAGAGAAGCAGTCCAAACTGAACTCCAAGAGTTGGAAAGGAAAGGAATAATTGAGCCGATAACATGTGCAGAATGGTTGGCGCCCCTGGTGGTCGTAATGAAGCCAAATGGGAAGGTCCGGCTCTGCGTGGACCTGAGAGAACTGAATAAGAATATCGTTGTGGAGAAATTTCCCCTTCCCAGAATCGAGGAAATGCTGGCCAAGACCAGGGGGGTGCAGTGGTACTCCACTATCGACTTGACCTCGGCCTATCACCAAATTGCACTGCACCCGGACAGCAAACGGCTCACATCTTTCATCACCCCGTTTGGGTGTTACCAATTTTGTCGGATGCCTTTTGGGCTGGCCTCAGCAGCCGCTGTTTTCCAGAAAATGATGCACCAACTGTTCAGAGACTGCAAGGATGTCCAGTATTTCCAGGATGACATCTTGGTGATGGGGCGAGACCAGCAAGATCATGACCAGAAGCTGGGAAAGGTGTTGAAAACATTAGAGAACAAAGGTCTCACAGCGGAGTGGTCGAAGTGTCGGTTGGGACTGCAGTCGGTGACGTACCTAGGTCACGAGATCGGACGACAGGGCGTTACCCCCAAAACGGAAAATGTCAAAGCCATCGCTGAAGCACCGCCACCCAGGAACAAGGAAGAGGTCAGGTCGTTCCTGGGGATGGCGGAGTACTACAGCAAGTTCGTGGTACACTTCGCTTCCAAGACCCACCATTTGAGGCTGTTGACCAGAGACAGCACAGTGTTCCAATGGACACCGGAAGCCCAAGCGGAGTTCGAATTGATCAAAAGAGATGTTACCGGAGCTGTTCCCCTCAAGGGGTACGACCCACAAGGCACCACAATACTGACGACAGATGCCAGTGATAAAGGCCTGGGTGCTGTACTCATGCAAGACAGAGGCAGAGGGGAGATGGAGACCATCAGCTTTGCATCCAGAGCACTGACAGATACAGAGAGCAAATACAGCGTGATCGAGAAAGAAATGCTGGCGGTTGTATGGGCCATGATGAGATTCCGGCAATTTCTGTGGGGAACACGCTTCCTACTCAGAACAGACCACAAACCGTTGGTGAAGGTGCTGACGTCGAGTGGACATGCCAGTGCCACCCCTCGGATATCCAAGATGTCTCTAAAGTTGCTCGAGTTCAGGTATGATGTCGAGTACATTCCGGGGAGCCGGAACCGAGTAGCGGACTATCTGAGCAGGGCAGCCGCCATGGAGCCAGGAGAGGAAGACACTGCCGGCAGTGGGGAGTTGGTAGCTCTAATAGAGGACCAAGAGAAACTGATCAGTCTACAAGAATGGACAGAGTCATATGAAGAAGACACTGACATAAAGGAAGTGAAGGGGTACATAGCACATGGATGGCCCGATAAAAGGAACGTAAGAGCAACCCTCAAGCCGTACTTCGAAGTGCGGGAAGAACTGTCGATAGGAGACAGAGGGATCTTCATATACAGAGGGGAAAAGGTGATTCCCCCAAGGACCCTCACCTCAAAACTGATGGACTTGCTACATGAGGGACACCTGGGCATAGGGAAACTCAAGGCACGCGCCAAACAAAATTACTGGTGGCCAGGTATGGACATAAGGGCTGAAAGGCATGTCAGAGAGTGTCCCCAATGTCAACGGGCGGACAAGACATTAAAACCATTGAGGCCAGCGATGGGAAAGTTTGACCCCCCTTCAAATCCGTGGGAAGAACTATCCATAGACATTTTGGGACCGGTCCTAGACGACCAAGGCACACAGAAATACGTGTGTGTGCTTATGGACCGATATTCAAAGTGGCCCGAATTGAGAGTAGATGAAGCCATGGACACGGAGAACATCCTTAAGTTTCTGTCCGAGACTTTCACGAGGGAAGGAATACCTAAATCGATCTTGAGTGACAATGGGCCCCAGTTCACGTCAGAAAAGTGGAACAAGTTCATGCACAGAAATGGCGTCACTGTCAAACACACCTCAATCTACCATCCGGCCGGAAACGGTTTAGTGGAGAGATTTAACAGGGTAGTGATGGGAGCCATACAAGCGGCCATCTCAAGTGAACAGAACTGGGAGAAGGCGCTAGAGAACATGGTATGGGCCTACAGAATAACCCCTACTGGAACGGGGTATAGTCCATTCCAAATACTGAGAGGACGTGAACCCTTTACCCACGACAACAGAATTTGGAAGGAGAAGCTCATCACCAGTGAATGGTCCCCCGCAGTGGTGCGGGCCAACCTGGAGAAAGCACAGACAATTTACAGCAACCACTACAACAAACGTAGGAATGTCAAAGGCACAGGTCTGGAGCAAGGAGAGTGGGTAAGAGTAAGGTTGGCCACCCTGCAGAAGAAGGGAGAAAGCAAGTACAGCAAGCCGTTGCAAGTGGTAGAAGTGTATGATCGGGCTGCCTTACTAAGCGATGGGAACGTGTGGTCCCAAGACCGCATGGCCAGGTGCAATAAAGTTTTGGGCTGGGAACAACAGAGCGTCGACTGGGAAGACAAGGAAGGCCCCGAAGTGGAGAAGAATCAAGCAGACGTGGAACAGCAAGTGGGAGAGAGAGCTGGAACGGAAAGTGGAGAAGAAGGAGAAAATGGAAGTCAAGGATTGGAATGGGACAGGCTGGAGAGAAGCATGCATGGAGGAAGAGTTGAGAACGAAGGGACAGTAAACCCTGAGACCCAGAGTCAAGAGTCAATGGAGAACCCAGTCAGGGTCACAAGGAGTGGAAGGCAGGTGGTAAGACCTTCCAGATACCGAGATTTTGAATTGGACAATGAACTGTAAGTGACTCTTTCTTGTTTAATAAAAAGGGGGAGATATGTAGCATACGCATTCTAGTTGTTGCACGTCACGTAGGCGTGACGTGCGACGGGACACGTGAGAAGCTGCGCGCGCAGGCGGAGGCAGAGCGCGCGAAGAGCAGAGAGTGATCGGAAGCGCCGGCCGGCGCTCCTCTGTACTTGTATCTACAGAATAAAGATCTCTACTTACCATACTCAGCATAGTGCCATTATTTACAACGGAAACACTTTACATATTGTCTAGCTTAAATTAACATCAGTCGAATGATAAAGTACTATAGTGTTTTCCTTTTCCTGACATAACCACACTTAACTTTATGTTGTCAAGCACTTGCAGTTCTTCAAATTTCCAGCAGATGCCAGATCCTGAATGAGATATCATTACAAGACCGGAGGCTATGTAACTTTTATTGCTGCCCAGACATGCAGACCTTCAAAGTGTAACAATAACATCATAAGTAAAACATTCCAAATAACATAACAATTCTCCATGGCAACCAACTATCTTCCTCTTTTATTTGCTGCTCCCCGGAGAGTTAAGTACAACTTCTTCTTATCTCCCTTAACTCTGATACTTAGATAAGATTTATAGGCTTATTGAACTTCTAAGTGTTCTTATATGCGTCTAACAATAACAACTGTTTACTGACTTGCGTACTTTTAAAGTATTCTACTGCCTTTTATGTATTTTACTTCTCTTAAATTGTTTTACTGCACTAACATCTCAGTTTGACCGACATCCTAACAGGTAAGTTTATTTTCTATCTTGAGGGATCACCCCTTCCAATTTATGGTTGGGCATTTTTCTCCATTACGAGCGCTTTATTTAAAATAACTGAAAGAAAAGTTGGTAATACGCGGCTATCCAAAAAGACTTGTTAAAGTAGCTCTCAAGAGAGCTTGGTACACCCCCAGAGAAACCCTTTTAACACCTAAGGAGAAGGATACGAACTCGCCACTCACATGCGTTTTAACTTTTGACCCTAGGGCAAATAAAGTGAAAAAAATAATCCAAAATAAATGGAAAATATTAGGAGAACTCAATATACCAAAACCACTTTTTGCCTTTAAGAAAGGTTAAAATATTCGCAACCAATTGGTGCGAGCAACACCATTGAAAAATGTGCCCCCCCCCCTAAAGATACAAGGGATCTACTTGGATTACCACCAGTGGTGGGACATTTTAGGTGTCAGAATTGTGCGGCTTGCTGCCTAACTAAAGATTCCAAAAACGTGATGATCAAAGGAATCATTAACATACAGAGATCATTCACCAATTGCAATTAAAAAAATACAATATACTGTATAAAGTGTCCATGTGACAGGTTTTATATTGGTCAAACAACCCAAATAGTCAAATCCCGTATCCTTCAGCATAAATCACTACCAAACATACAACCACTCTGAAAAGGATATACAGTGGACAGTATTATTTAGTGTCAGTAATCTGCACAAAGGAAAAACCGAAAATAAACTTAATCATCTAGAGGCTAGGATGATAGAGAAGTACCAAACGTCAAAAACTGGTTTGAATGACAGGGATGAGATCTGGGCTTTACTAGCATGAATTAATGGTGATTCTGTTTCCTTGAAAATTAGTGTTCTCACTATATCAGTCTAGAATTGTGTTTCTATTTCAATTTTGAATTTTCAGATTGTACGAGGTGAGGCAACATATTTGGGCTATAAGGTATAACGGCACACGTTCACTTATTATTATTTAAATATTTATTTTATTTTCTAATTTTCATTTTGATTTAAATTTATAACTCAATTGTTTTAAATTAAGTGGCTCCCTTATTTGTTGGCTAGAACTAAGGGTTCCTTGGTGGTTTGATTGTTTAAGATGCCGATCGCCGCCTGAAATTACATCGGGAGTCTGTTTGTTTCTAATATACGACTGGTGCAGGAATATGAGGAGTCCTCTTTCTATGATGATTACTCCCGAAGTCACGTTGCGCCTAGCGTGCGCACACACACACAAGGAGAGCTTGTTTTAAGTTAAAGAGCCCTTGGTTGTGCAGACCTAGCACAGAACGTTTTTTGACTCGGTTGCGGAGCGGTTTTCACAACGTTATAACGGAAATTAATGCCAGAGACGGCTAGAATATTTACATTTAAGGTTTGTAACTATGTATGTTTGGCGTCTTTTGATTGACGGGCAGCCCATTGCTAAATTGGATAATCCTGACAATGGGGCTCAATTTTTGTCGTTTGTAGAGATTTGGAGTGTGGTTAGTTTGCCACAGAAACTTGGAGAGGGGTCGTGATTAACGTAAGCCGTCAGCCCGGTTGGGAAGGCTACACAGAGAGTCCGGTGTTGCGTGGCGAGCCACCTTGACATGACTGGAGGTATTTTTGAGTAATCTCTGAGTAGTTTGGGTAGGCCCACATTTAAATTATGAGAGTCGAGTGGGCATGGTCTGCCCTCCATTTTCTTTCACTGAGCACTTTGGGTCTACTGCTTGCTAATAACATATTGACTGCCATTAACAAGTTGACTAGGTGTGGTAACAGCTTGTTTTTTAAGGCTTGTGATCCTTCTCTTGTATATTAATACACTTTTGAGCACTCCTTCGGGTGATTTTGATAAATAATTTGTTGCCTCTATACCTCGAGGTTCATATATAGCTCTGATATATCAAAAATATGGTGTAATATCCTGTATGATTGAAGTCTTGTAAAGTGTAATATATGGTGTTTTGAAGTATTTCTTGTAGAACATATATGTTTGCTGCCCAAGTCCTGAGGAGGCCTAAATAATTACAGGCTGAAACGTGTCGACTATAGTTCATGTTGGCATCACGGAAAGACTGAACTGAATCAAAACGTTTTTTTTCTAAGAGCTTTTATTTGAACGGGAAGTATAAAGGGTTGATTCTTCCCAGGCTGCTTTGTTTAGAGAATTGTGATGACCAAGAAAAATGAATAAGGACTGATAATTATGTGCTATACCTTTCCTTTGATGTAAATAATTGGGCACTGGAACCAGATATTGGGTTCAGAATTACTTCAGTACTTTATATTTTTGTTTATAGCTGTAGATATTGTGTATAGTGTAAAAAAATGTATATATATTCAAAGAAATGATCAAAATGTATACATATGTGTAAAAAAACAAATGTAAAGAATGAAACAAGAAGCATAATAAGAGAAAAATTCATTTTTTCTACAAAAAATTGGTTGACTAAAATAAGTTAAAAAAACAAGTTTTGTTGTGAATGATTTATTGAGTGGATCAGATGGCGAATGGATGAAGCAAAATTGAGTGATATTAAGATTAACTCTTGAAATATTGTTTAGAAAACCTAAAATAGTTAATTCATGGTATCTGTCTTAAAAAAGATTTAGATAAATTAGTACCATAGGCATCACTCTGTAAAAGTCTAGTTTGTATTCCCGGGTGCCTATATGGTCTAACGGGTGGCCCCCTTGATAGTAGGAGAATTGATTACACTTTTTTAAGTGTGAGGGTTTAAGTGTTGATTTTTTCTGAAAGATCCATGATTGTGGGTCTAAAGTTTAATACGTTAGTGTTGGTTGATTCATCTATTTTCTGTCTATATATGAGAATGGGAAATTGTTTTTTGTTGTTTGTTATGAAGACTTAATCACGGATATACACCCTTGAAATAAGAGAGAGAATTTTGGAGAGACATGTCAGAACCTATCACTGTCACTTATAGCGAAGAAGAAATAAGTGCTCTAGTGTCAAAAACTCCATCATTCTTAAGTGGTGACAAATCGATAGCACAGGTCACTAATGTTGATAAAATTGCAAAATTGAAACAGCTTAAGAAAAAGAATATCAGGACACAGTTACATGCTCAGGTACTTTCTGAGCATTTAAAAAATAACACAATACCAGTTGGCCTACAGGTCAAGAATATTCCTATTATTTTTACAACAGATAAAACATACCTGAATAGATTTGGAGGGGTAGGGACTGATCTCATCATGTTGTTATCTTCTAAAAACTCTGAGGAAAATAGGTCCGTACATTCCCAAAGACCTTCAAAAGACCGTGATGGTCGCTCTCCTACTATCGAAACTGGACTATTGTAATGCCCTGTATCTGGAAATTGATAAGTACCAGCTGCAAAAATTGCAGTCTTTGCAAAACGCTGCAGCAAGACTTCTACTGGGTATTCCTTGAGGTCAGCCAACTTCGGCTGGCATAAAAACCCTGCATTGGCTGCCTATTAAACAGCGTGTCGAGTTCAAAGCTCTAACTGTGGTACACAAAGCAATCTATGGTGGTGGTGCCGAGGATCTCCAAGCTCTTTTTACACTTTACATTCCCACCCGTCCCCTGAGATCAGCCAACCAGGGCTTCATTGATACCACAAGGATAAGACGGGCAAGATGGGGAGGTAGAGCTATTACGCGTGGTGCATCCAAACTCTGGAACAACCTCTCCCTCTGCACACCACAGCGCCAAGACACCTCAGCATTCAAGCGCTTTATAAGCATACATAAACATAAACACAACCACACACAACCACACACACACAGAACCAACCACAACCAAACACACACACAACCACACATACACAACCATACACACACACAACCACACACACACACACCTACACCCATACACACAACCACACACATGCAACCACACACACACACAACCACACACACCTAACCACACCCATACACACAACCACACACAACCACACACACAACCACACAGACCTAACCACACCCATAAACACAACCACACACAACCACACACACAACCACACACACCTAACCACACCCATACACACAACCACACACGACCACACACACAACCACACACACAACCACAACCACACACACAACCACACACACAACCACACCGTCAGTGCACACTTTCACCAGGCACAGACACCATCAGTCGTCAGTGCACGCTTTCACCGGGCACAAACACCACCAGCTGTCAGTGCACGCTTCCACCAGGCACACACACCACCAGCCATCAGTGCACGCTTTCACTGGGCACAAACACCACCAGACATCAGTGCACTCTTTCACCGGGCTCAAACACCACCAGCCATCAGTGCACGCTTCCACCAGGCATACACCACCAGACGTCAGTGCACGCTTTCACCAGGCACACACACACCACCAGCCGTCAGTGCACGCTTTCACCAGGCACACACTCACCACCAGCCATCAGTGCACGCTTTCACCAGACACACACTCACCACCAGCCGTCAGTGCACTCTTCCACCAGGCACACACACCACCAGCCATCAGTGCACAATTTCTACAGGCACACACACCACCAGCCATCAGTGCACACATCAATTGCTAACGCATTCACAATTAACTATTGTAGCAATCGCAGTATGGCGCACTTTACTTTTAAATATATTCATCTAAAGCACAGCATGCCACCATTGCTACAAAAAAAATACACATTTTTTTGTCCAACAATTTATAGACTTTTGCTGCAATTGGTGTTGCAATATTTAGCAATGCCAATAGCTCAAACCTAATTAATGCGAGACCTATTGCATTGCAAATGCTTGGTTTTTAAAACTACCAGTGTTGAGCACTGAAAAGACCCGGCCATTTAGATCACTGGGAGTAACGCAAAATTATGGATCTCTGCTGCAGAATTATATCATGAGGGTTCCGGTTCCCTGAGTGTTCCAAATATTAATTGACCTTGGGCTGAATGGGTCCCGCTTGAATGTTTATCCCCCGCCCCCCCTAGGATTGGGGAACGCTTTGTGCCACAGGATTTTCAGGGGGCTGCGTTACATACGCCTCTGACGGTCAGCTCTGCAGATCCTGGGAGTCAGGAAATCTCATTCAGGCTCTGCCATCTGCTGGAGATTTGAAGAACTGCAAGTGCTTGACAACGCAAATTTAAGTGCGGGTATCTCAGGAAAAAGAAAACACTATAGTACTTTATAATTCGACTGATGTTAATGTAAGCTATACAATCCAAAACAGTTTTTTTTTAAACTGCAGCTGTACAAAATGCGTGGAAATAACAGCGAAAACCTGTATTTGTATTTCCAAATCGGAATATAATGATATAAACAAGAAAATCTATGGGCTTTCTTTTTATTTGTCAATGTTTCGTGTGAAGGGCTGTTTAAATTCAGAAATTCAAGTATTAAAAAGTAGACAGCTTGATATATGTAGGGTCTCACCTGTGCAGATCTTTCTAAATATACCTACACCTCCACACCTCCTGATGTCATGATCTATATCCACTCCATTAAAAAAAGTGTTTGCCGCATTCCTTTCTTGGTGGGGGGGAGGGGGGGGGGAATAGGAAGAAACCAGCGGGTGTCTGGGTAACTCTTGATGTTTGGCGTTCATTCAAAATCTCATGGTGGTTCCCACTGTTCTAGCCAGCCTACAACGTGTCCGAGCTCTTATTACTATGAGTAAGCATACCTGCCAACTCGCCCTGGTATTCGTCCTTCTGGCAAAAAAATGCCTCCTCCAATGGAGTCACCTTCTTTTGAAAACCTATACCCCCCTACAAAAACTGTTAATTTGCCCTTTCCTTATTCAATCATTCATTTAGGATTTGAAGAGCGCAACTCTATCGCCCCTGAGGGCGTCTGGGTGATGAAGTTGCAAGATCTTAGTAGATGAACCAGGTCTTGAGTCTCTTCCTGAAGTCAGCCAGGGAGGGTGCTGGTGGAGGCGAAGGTCGTTTCAGGTCTTGGCCGCGGTGTAGGAGAAGGAACGGCTACCGCAGTGTCTGCAGAGAATGCGAGTGGTGTGCGCGAGGGCCAGGGAGGTGGAACGCAGCTGTCTGGTGGGTTGGTGGAAGTTCACTTGATGGTTGATGTAATCCAGTCCCTGGTTGTGTAAGGCTTTGTAGGCGTGTGTAAGGCTTTGTAGGCATATGTAAGACTTTGAACTGGCATCTCATCTGGATGGGGAGCCAGTGGAGGTTCCTAAGGTGGAGGGGTGATGTGGGCTAGCTAGGGAAGGTCTAGGATGAGTCTGGCTGCAGCGGTTTGTTTGGTCTGGAGCCTCTTAAGGAGTTGATTGGAGATGCCAGAGTAGAGTGCGTTGCCGTAGTGAAGACGGCTTGTGAGGAGAGCCTAGGTGACAATCTTCCTGGTGTTGAGGGGGATCCATCTGAAGATTCTACAGAGTATGTGGAGTATGTGGAGGCAAGAGGAGGCGACTGATGATTTTGCGCTTCATGGTACGTTTGCCGTCCAGGATGATTTATTATTTTTATTTTATTTTAGTGTTTTATAGAGCGCAAACTTGACCCGTTAGTGTATCAGAGAGCTTTACAGAGTCAAAGAGTCATACAAGAGGCATGATAAAACAAAGTATACTGTACATTAGACAAGGGGTGCTGATTACAAGAGGCATGGGAGTATAAAAGGATAGTCAATATTACAGTTGCGGAGGACAGGCGAGGTCGAAGGAGGATGGCAATAGTCTCTGAGGTGGTTGTGGGACGGGGTTAGCCGAGGAATTTACCCACGAGGAAGGATTTAGCCTCCTTTTTGAAGCGTGCCAGAGAGGGGATTCTTCTGATGGCAGGTGGGAAGGAGTTCCATATTCTTGGTGCAGCCCCCGTGAAAGCCCGGTTATAGGTTTTTTTTCAAAATCAATCGTGAGTTTCTGCTACCTCCGGATATCACAAGTTTCTGTGTAAGATACGTCAGGGAGTTTGAGTGTAGGGCCTTGTGCGTGATGCAGGCCAGCTTGAGTTGAATTCTGGCCTTGAGAGGAAATCAGTTCAACGCTTTCAGATGAGGAGTGATGTGATCAAATTTCCTAATGCCGGTGAGTAGCCTGGCAGCTGCATTGAGGCAGGCTTTCAAGGGTGCTAGGGGGATCTTGGGTAGACCAGAGAGGGTGGAGCAGCCATATTCCAGCCTAGAGATGACTAGTGCTTGGACTGCAAGTTTTAGGTCGGGAGCGTCAAGAAAGGGTTTCAGTTTCCATAGGTAGCTCAGGTGGAATCTGGCAGATTTGGCCATTGAGTTGATGTGGTCTCGCATGTTTAGGTTGTAATCCAAGGTTATTCCCAGAGATTTGTCCACAATGGTCGGGGGACAATTTAAGGCTGTGATGGCTTTGATCCATGTCTGGATCTCAGAGTTGCTGTTTGGTGGGGAGATTAGAAGGAACTCCGTTTTTTTGCATTGAGTTTAATTTGGTTGGAGAAGAGCCATTGGACGGTCAGCTTCAGGGCCTCATTCAGAGAGAGAATCTCCTTGAAAGATGGGATTTTTATGTAGATCTGAGTGTCGTCAGCGTACATATGGTAGGAGATATTTGCGGGCTAAGGACTTCGGTAAGGGGTTCTAAATAAAGGTTGAAAAGGGTGGGGGATAACGTTGATCCTTGAGGGACTTCGACCGTGACCAAGGAGGGAGCGGACAGGTTACCATTGATTAGGAATCTCTGAGACCGGTTTTGGAGGAAGGATCTAAACCAGTCAAGGACAGGGCAATCTAATCCCATCCTAAGTTTGAGGCGTTCAAGTAGCTTCATGTGGTTGACCGTGTCGAAGGCCGAGGATAGATCTAGGAGGATAAGGATACAGGTTTTGTGTTGGTCAAGGGCTTGTAGGGCATCATCGACGATGTGGAGCATGGTGGTTTCAGTGCTGTGTCCAGGTCAGAAACCAGATTGGCAGTCATCGAGTAGGTGGAAGTTGTTGATGTGGTGACTTAGCTGCAGTTGCACACACTTCTCCAGCACTTTAGCTAAGAGAGGAATGTTGGAAATCTGTCTGAAATTGTCTGGCGAGGTTGGATCCAGCGACGGCTTTTTCAGAATGAGACGGACTTAGCCCGCTTTCAGAGAGTCAGGGATTGATCCCTGCCAGAGAGAGGCGCTAATTATCGCAGTCCAGCTAGGAATAATTGATTGGGCGGCGGTCGTCAGACAGTTTGAGGGCAGCGGGTCGTTGAAACGGTTGTTTGGGTTTAAGGGGGAAAGGATTTTGGCGACAGAGTCATCGTCGTAGAGTGAGAAGTCGGTCCAGTGTGCTTGATTGTTAGGTGAGGTCTGTGGAGGCACAGGGGGAGGAGGCGGAAGGTCAGGGTTCAGTAGCGAGAGTGAGGCAGAGCTAAGTCCATTACCTAGGGTTTTGATTTTGTTCGCGAAAAACGAGGAGAATTCATCGGAAGTGATGAGAGACTTGGGGTTTTCTTATGTTTTGGCCAATTTGTTCGATTGGTGTTTGACCAACTCGAAGAGTTTGCTTGGTTTGTTCTGGGCATTTCCTAGTTCCGCTCTGAAGAACTCTTTTTTGAGTTGAGGATGTTCTTGTTGTATGTATTTCTGGCCTGGCGGAGAAGTTTTAGGTGAGTGGCCGAGGGGTGCTGTCTCCAGATTCTTTTGGCTTGTCGGAGGAATCTCCTCTCATTGTTGAGGTAACCAGTGAACCATGGGTTTCTATCTTTGACTTGAGTTCTTTTTAGTTTAAGAGGGGCTAGGCCATCCAGAATGTTTGACATAGCTGCAGAGTAGTGATCATTGAGGTCACTGACCGATGTGATATGTGGGGTGGGGGGAGGTCAGATTTGCAGCGGACCTCAAGTTCCTTGCGGTCCAGGTTCTTGGTGTCTCTGACCCAGCTTTTGGGAAGCACCGGTAGTGGTGTCCTTATCTTGTGGGTGCCAGGTAGAAGGAAGGCGATGGTGTAGTGGTCAGACCAGTCACAGGGGTCTATAGAGATAAGCTTGACGGTTGCCTCCTTCAAGATGATCCAGTCAAGAGTGGCCCCTTTCGAATGGGTTGGGAGTGAACAAGCTTGGGTCAGGGCTTGATCGACCAGGAGGTCTTTAATGGCATTGACATGAGGATCCTTGGGATCGTTCCAGTGTAGGTTGAAATCTCCGAGGAAAATATCTTTGGTGTTGGAGGATCTCTTTGCTGTGAGAATTTCCATGAGGTGGTCAGTGAAGGCATCATTGGTGCCTGGGGGGTGGTAAAAGATGTGCAGGTTGCACAGTTGGATGGTGTTACTACAAATTAAGAGGGCTAGGTATTCGCAGGAATCGGTGGTATCCGCCAGGAGCTCTGTGACAAGGAGGTTAGAGCGATAGATGCAGGCAATACGACCACCTTTCTTGTTATGTTGTCTGTCTAGCCTAGCAATGTTATAGTTGGGGGGGTCTAAGAGGTCCAGGCATGGGGATGAGGAATCATTAAGCCATGATTCTGTTAGAATGGCTAAGTCAGATTTGTTGTTCAGGATGAGAGCAGCGACATCGGCGGCATGCTTTACTGCCGATCGGCATTTAATTAAGAGACCAGTCAGGGAAAGGAGGAGGTGTCAGGAGTCGGGGCAGCCAGGTGCACAGGCGCTAGATTGCTTCTGATCACCCTTCTGTTACAGAGGGAAGCTGATCTGCAGGGGTTGATAGCGACCGTGCGGATGGGACGTTCAGCACTCACGTCTGATAGACAGGGTGTGACCGGGGCTGCATTATGGTCCTGGAGAATGTCTAGGATTTCCTTTTCAGTGAGGTCTAGGGGATTTGATGTGATGAGGGAAGGGTTGTAGGAGAGGACGAGGGCCAGGGTTTCCTCCTCCGATAGGTGGCTAGGGTGCTTACGAGGGCGAAGATGTCTCAAGGATGTCGGTAGTGGGTGTTTGGGAAACTCTGGGACAGGAGGGGAAGTGGGCTTCAGCTGAGGATTTAGGCTAACGAAGGAGAGTACGGCGAGGTGAAGGAGGTTCATTAGATCCAGGATGGAGAAGTGGATGCTCTGAATTATTTTGGTGGCTCTGGAATGCACGGTATTGATATCTGTGTAATGGGGAGCATGGTAGAAGTGCTAGGAGGGTTAGGATGGACTGTGTTAGGGGTCATAGAAGGTGTGGATTGTTTGTTAGAGGGGCTAGCTTGACCTGCATCAGCAAAAGTCCTTGGAGGCGCACCGGTCTTAGAGTCCGAGTGGGGAGCATGAAGGGGGGAGACCAAGGGTCTCGAGTCTATTGCGTTGGGGAGGTTGGTAGGAGGGCTAAGGAGGTTTGGGCGTGCTGTTTTGGAAGCCGTGGAGTCCGAGTGGGGAGCATGAATGGAGGAGACCAAGGGTGTTGGGTCGATTGTGTTGGGGAGGCTGGTAGGAGGACTCAGGAGGTTTGGATGTGCTGTGTTAGATACCGTGGAGACCGAGGGAGGAGATAGAGGGGTGGAGACCCAGGGTCTCGGGGTGGTAGTGTTAGCAAGGCAGGTAGATGAACTGGGGGGTTAGGAGGAACTGTGTTGGAGACTCTTAGGGGGGTGGCTTATGGGAAGTTAGTCATGGTGGGCATGTAGGTCGGAGGATCGTCAGGACGGGTGTTGGTCGCCTTCCCAGTGTAATGCGCATGGTTTCGGAGGATGGTAAAAAGATCAGCAAATTTATTAAGGTTTTTGGTTGAGGCTTGGATCAATACAATGCCGCTTTTGTAAAGGGTGATGGTGAGGTCAGCTCGCAGGGTCGCTTAGGGCGCTATTGTGAGCTTAGTGCCGTAAGGAATGTTCCTGGTTGAGCGTACATTGAGGAGGAGCGATAAGGTATTGCACCAAGAGGGGATTTCTGGAGTAGGAAACAAGGTTGATGATGACTGTGCCGTGGTCGGCACAGAAACGCAGGTCAGAGATTAGTGACTCGTGGTGATTTTTCAGGGTGAGGTGTTTGAAGGCTTTTGTAGCGGTTTTGGAGAGTTTTGGGGGGTAAACCAGGGTGTATGAATTAGCCCCAGAGGCAGTCAGACCAGGACCAACCATGTTGGCTAGGGTTGGGCACACTCGGGGAGACCTTGATCAGTAAGCAGCCAAAGTCATTATGATCATGGTAATTAAGATGGTGAGTTTTGTAGGAGATTATCCAATTGGCGGGGTTGTAGGTGAGAGCTTCCATGAGACAACAGGTCTTTTGTAGACTGTTGCAGCCGGTCGGTGCCACTTCAAGATGGCCGCCACATGAGCGAATAGGCCCTAGCTTGTATTGCTGGTGCAGTCCTCTTTCTGTTGCTACTCCCTGAAAAGCCAGCCTGGCTGGCATTCAGCTAAGGGCCCTTGTTTGTTTTTAATGAGCAGTCCTCTTTCTGTGGACATTAACAGCAGCTACCATTTTGGAGGGTAGAAAGTCAAAAGACAGTGAGGGGGTAGAATGAGTACAAGATGGCTGTCGCCATTTTAGGGTCAGGAGGTTGCTGGTGTGGTTTGTTGGAGTGGGGGCAGGGGACGCGCTCGGAATGCTATCAGCTGCTTATTGGGATCACCTCTTAAACTCCTGACTTCATTCTCATTTCGGAGTCATCAGCTTGGCTGCTATGAGCAAGTACCCCTCTTAATGCCAACAATGTTGTTACTCTATGTTGACTGGTGCTCCTAAATCCTCCTCCACTGCATAATTAATTCCTTTATTTTCTGCTGCTTTAGTGCAGCTTTTCTTTGTCTTTGAATTGGACAGAGACACAAACAATTGCAGTTATTTCACAACATATGCAAAATCTACAGAAAATTATTTGAATTTTTGAATCTGTATGAAAGTACAGGAATATGTGCTTCCCAGAGAAAAATGTGCACTATTGTTTAGGGCTGTCCCAAACATGGCCAGTGCATTTCAATGATATAGTCCTAGTTTTTCTGTGTCCATTATAACTAGATGTTTAAGTCTAGCTGGAAAGCACAGCTGTCACCAGACATAATGCGATCACCTAACAAAGAAGCGTAAGCTTCATTGGTTGCCAGTGAAGGAGAGAGCAGCCTTCAAGATGGGCTGCATGGTATTCAAATCCCTTCATTCCTCTTGTCCTGCTTTTTTGAAATCCCTGATCACCCTGTATCAACCCGCTCGCTCTCTCCGTTCAGCTTCCCATCACTTGGTTGTCATCCCCAAATTTAAACTTAATAAATTTGGAGGCCGTCGATTTGCTTTTCTTGCCCCCAATTTCTGGAACTCTCTTGCTCTGACCATCAAATCTAGCAACTCCCTTTTTCAGTTCAGGAAACTCCTTAAGACTTTTTCGTTTACCCTTTCTGAATAGACTTTCTCCGTTCACTTATATGTCCCTTCAGCCAGCGCCAAGAAACCTTCGGGTGTTAGTGCGCTTAACAAGAATCATTTAACATAACATAACAGGAGTACCACAGAGAGCGGCTTTGGCTCCGTCCCACATTTTGGTAGCCAGGCATGCATGTTTTTATTTGATAAAAGTTGTGTTCTTCCACAGAAATAGTGATTGCCCTCCACACAGGTGTGATTATTCTGTTCATTTATCTAGCTGCCAGAGCTTCAGCTTTCAGGGAAACAGATATGACTGTAATGCTGTTAAAGTGCTCTAGATAACTATATATTTTACGACTTTGTTTTTCACTGGCAGCAGCACAGATGGTAGTCCAAGTACCCTTGTCTTAGATTGTTAACTGTAGATTTCAGAGAGTAGTTTTGTGTTTGAGAGTAGTATTGGGATGCTTAGGGCTACACTAATCTATATGGAGCTTTAGGTCTGGTTTGACAGTGATACAGTCGCATGACCTTATGTGATCAACAAAAAAGAGCTTTCAGAGTACGAAGGCAAGAGAGGCTTAGGTTTCTTCTTACATGTTGGTTCCCCTGCGGGCAGGATTTGATTGGAACAAATTTGTGTTCTTTTACAAAAACGATTGCTTGCATTGCACTTTTTGACTTGTGGCAAAGCTCATACTTGATACAGTAGGACTGAGTTGCTAATTGTGGCAAGCCAATTATAGCTATAAGTATGATGTTTTTATTTTTACTGTTATTATAAAGGCATTAGGTCTGACATTGTGAAATGCAAATGTTAAGGTCAATAGGTATTGTTATTGTTAGGTGTGGATTGTTATTACTATAATTAAAGCCTACAGATATGATTTTTGTTACATGGAATCCCACAGTTTACCACAGTAGGTAATGGTTTTGTTGTTTGTTACCCTGTATGACAAACCATGAACATAGAAGTTTTGCTCTCTCAGGATTTAATCACGGTCGGCATGGCTCGTGGATGGGGAAGCGGGGTCATGTTGGAATGGGAGAGTTTTAATTTAATAATAAATTTAAAAAAATTAACGTACCTATCCACCGGCCCAGTCCCGCATCTTCTCGGCTCCTGCTTCTGGTCTCCTGTCTCCGGCAGGAACAGGAAGCAGCCAGGCTTCCTCACCTCCCCTAAGCCAATCACAACACTGCAATTGCAGCGTTGTTATTGGTGGGGATGCCGCCAAGCCAGGGGCTTATGGGGAAGCCATGTTCTCCATGCAAGCTGTATTGCCTCCACCTCCATATTTGGCTAACATTTGTATAATATACATGATAACTATACACACCCTTGTGCTGGGTAAGGTATGTCACTCTACTCGAAAGGGAAGGTCTAACTCTAGGTGCAAAGGTAGAGTTGATTTATATATGAGAGATGTCCCCTCCCCACAAATTGACATTCAACAACTATCCAAGCATAGAAACAGAGATTGCCACTGCCATACTTATAAGCAACATTGTGCAGCGTGGCTGCACCATGTTAATCCAAATCAGATCAAGGAAATAGCAAGTGAAGCAGTTAGTTCTCGGAGTCCTACCCTATTGTCTCTAACCTATCTTAAAATCTACCGGGACTTTTAATCGGCGTCAACCGCAGGCTTAATGGAACTATTGTAGTCTGGCTGTTGTGCTCACTCTTTATCTGTCTCCTCAATGGTTGTCAATAGTAAGGGTGAGTAGGTCCTGTCATGACATCCTTTTGGCTCATCAACATCGGTCAGACAAGGTATGTCCAGTCAGGACCTAAGTTCTTAAAATTGACTTTTCTTTCTCATAAGGGTCGCTTAGGCCTTCATCTACAAGGTCAATCTGGGCAATCTGTTCTTGCTCGTCTACTCATCACTTGTCACTTCTTGGGTGTCAAGAGTCTGTTTTCTCTGGGTTGCTGTAGTCTTTAATCAACTGTCTTCAACTGTGCCTTGACCCTTGGAGTTGTTTGAGATCTCCGGCTCTAATCAGTGGAGTACCGAAACTTGAGGGGGCCCTCCGGCAAAGTATATGGAGGGGGGCTCTCTCCCTGGCCCTCCACCTGCCATTTTGGTCCCAGACCCAGCACTGCGGGGGGCCCCTGAATTCAGGGCCTCCCACACCATGGGGGCTGTGGAGGCTAATGTTATGCCACTGCCTTTAATGAGGCACAATCACTCTCCAAGGTGGAGCTTTCTTGTTCCACCCAGCCTCTACTCCTTGTGAGATTTACTGTAGTAGATTTGCCTCTGCCTTCCACGAGTTTTCGCTGGCCCAGTGAATGCATCTTTTTAATCCACTAGTGGATATCACAGTGGTTGCTGGGACAACAGCATTCTCATTGACCCCTGGCTTTGATTGAGGCTCAGGGCAGGGCCGAACTGGCCATAGCGGGCACCAGGCATTTCCCCGATAGGCCGCTAGGGTGGGGGCCGTTTTTGGGTCCCTGGGGGCCGTTTTTGTTACCGGGGGTCGGCAATATCAGCCCCCTGTAATAAAATCGTCCGAAACCGCCCTTGCACACTGCTCAGCTGCACTCCTCTTCACCCCAGGGCGGGGCCGGCTGAGTAGTTTGCCAGGGCTGGTTTTTTTCCCAGTTCGGCCCTGGATTGGTGGGACTGTGGACAGTCACACTGGTCTCCCTCTTCAATAGAGCCCTCAGGCACCTCAAACCTGGAGTGACTCAAGGAATTAGTGGATGTTGGCTCCACCTCTTCCTCTTCTTGCTTTGCCTTCTTGGTATGGGAGACGTGAATCCAATTCAGCAGTTCAGCACACTTGACAGCGGTATGGTTCTCTCCAGCTTTCCTCCAGGCAGGATTTACAGACATGCTTCTTGACGTGAATCTAGTTACCATGGTTCTGATCATGCCCTGGGGACCTGGGCAAAGCTGAAGTAGCAGCATCAACATGATGAGAGATAGAATGCATTAGACAATCCCTTGCAGTCCACGAGGACCAGGTCATCTGTGATATTCACGAGGGCAGTTGCCAGTGCAGAGGGTATTCCCATGGCTCTTCCTATCAACAGCTCATGGGGTGACAAGCCGTTTTTTTAGGGGATTCTTCGGATACTCCTGAGCACTAAAGGAAGGGTGGCAGGCCATTTCAGTGATGTAGAGGCACAAGTTTTGGCCAATTTAGCTTTGATCATACCATTTAGTCTTTCGACAACACGTGATGCCTCAGGTTTGTAGCTACAGTAGAATCTCTGGCCGTTCCCTAAAGCTGTATATAATAACTGCATTATCTCACACTTGAAATTGGTTCCTTGATTCAATTCAAGATGAACTGGCATCCCAAATTACTGTATCAACTTCCACAACAGTAGCTTGGTGACTATTAGGCTGTCATATGTCCTGGTGCCATTTGCCTCAACCTATCATAAGAACAGGCACATGACGAGGAAATACCTCAATTGGTTACATCCGGGCATTTCCACAAAATCAATCTGGAGATGGTTGAAGAGACCATCAGACTTTCTGATGTGACTCATGACCACCGCAACTCTCTTGCTCACATTCTGCTTCTGACATATAATGCATCTCTAGCAAAAACTCTCAGCCATGGGTCAAAAATGGGGATTGTACCAATAAGTGCAAAAGGTGGACACCATCCCATCTAAACCGACATGAGTCAGACCATGCATGTGTCGTACCGTTGCGGGCAGGAGGGAATTGGGGTGAACAGATTTTCCCTCTCCAGATACCCAAATGTCACTGGCATCTCTTACACATCCCATCCTTTCCCATTTAGCCTTCTTCAACTCTGGGGCAGTATGCTGTAGTTCCCTCAGCTCATTAAAGGTATGTACAGTATTCAGCAACATGTTGGATACAGTTTCTCCTTTTGCATTACATGGTTCATCAATATGAAAGGTGCTGGACTCAAGAGCGCAGTATCGGGCAATCTCATCTGCATAATGGTTACCTCTGGTGACAAAATCATTACCGCTCTTATGTGCAGCACACTTCACCACAGCGATCTCCCTTGGCATTTGCAAGGCTTCTAACAGGCTTGAAACATATGGGCCATTCTTGATATGGGTATCAGCTGATGTCAAAAGCCTTCACTGAGACCAGAACTGCTCAAAATCATGCACAACTCCAAATCCAAACTGGCTGTCAGTGTAAATAGTTACTTGCAAGCCTCCTGAGATACAACAGGCTCGGGTAAGGATAATTCGTTCTGGCACAATTACGATGAATCCACAACCCTGCCAAAGTACACACAGTATGAGCGGCCCTTAAAATGCTGCGTAAATCCCTTAGACAAGACCCATTAACAAACAGGGTATGGTCAAATTCAGATTCAGTAAGGGGGACATCTAGTATGTCGGGTCTCGGTTTTATGTACACTTCGGTGACACTGACACAATCATGGTCAAACTGACTCTCATCGTCTTCCTCTGGGGTTGGTAACCGAGAAGCAGGATTTAAAGTGTTACATCTCCGGATAGAAGCATTTTCCGCTGTTAAAATGATTCTCTCATAGCAGGTTAGGCGGCTATTGGTCAAATTCTGTTTTCTGGTGTGGGTCACGAGGATCTCGATGGAGTGGGGCCCCATTACAATTAAAGGGTAGTCAATAACAATCCCTTCAATATATGGTATGCTCAGGCTCTCTGCTGCAACCGCTTTGAGACATTCAGGCAACGCTGAAGCCACTGGAGTGAGAATAGTTGAGAAATAACCGATGGGGTGCTTAGTCTCCCCATGGGCTCGTGATAGTACAGACAAAGCACACCCATTTCTTTTGTGACAAAAGAGCATAAATTCTTTGATATAGTCCTACATTCCAAGATTGGATGTGATACATAGGAGGATTTTGAGCTTCTGAAAGGCCTCCATGATTTTGTCATCCTTTGGTACTGGGTCGTCGACATCAGCGTGAGTCAGCCTTGTCAAAGGCGTTGCCACAAAGGAAAAATTTGGAAGCCATGGTCTGCAGTAGCCAGCCATGCGCAAAAACATCCTTACCTCTCTCTCTGAGTGGTTGGGAACTTCATCTTAAGGACTGTCTCTATGTGCTTGGACACACTCCTTGCTCCCCTCTCTATCTGATGTCCTAGGTACATGACCTCACTCTGACAGTATTGTAATTTCACAGCTGAGACCTTATGCCGTCCTCTGCCAAATGGTTCAGTGAGGCAATTGTGTCTTGTTTGCATGCTTCCTTAGTGATCGAGGCAATCAGGAGATGACCAATGTCTTGGATTAACATTGAACAACATGGTAACTGTAAAGTCCCTAAGTTCTTTATAAGTATCTGATTAAAATAGGATGAACTTTCAGTATAGCCTAGTGGGGCGAGACACCACACGAGGGTCTTCTCTTGGAACAGAAATTCAAAAAAGAACTGGTTCTCTTCGATACTGGGACCGAGAAGAAGGCTTGTCAAACGTTAATTACCATAAACCACTCAGCCTCTGGGGGAATTTGGAATAAATTACGGCAGGGTTCGATACCACAGGATAGCATGGAACGACAATCTGGTCCGTCTTTCGAAGGTCTTGTATGATTCTCCACTTTTTGGAGTTCTATAAAGCCATTATTGGGGAGTTACATGGATTCCTTATAACTTCTTTCAAGATACCCTGATCTATCTTGCTTTTGATGACGGGGTGATCCCTGCAATAGCTTCTGGGGACATTAAGGTGAAGTCTGTGGAAAAACAGTGTAAGCTCGAAGAGTGATCTTAAGGGGCTTAGCATCTTTAATCAGCCCACTCTCTCTTCCAGTGAAACCCCAGACTTCCTCCTTAACCACCTCCCTCTCATCTAATGGCAGATCCTCTGTTGAAATGACTGTGTATAACCTGACAACAGGCTCTGGGGACTGCAACTTTAACTCAGCGTCAGCTGTCTGTGATACAATTCCAACTCTATCCTGGGTGCAATAAATGGCACAATTGAGTTTACAGAGGAGATCTCATGCTAGCAGGTACACAGGACTAGAATCATAGATTACAAACTGATGCTGCTCTCTAATATCTCCTGTTTTCACTGGTACAGGGCTGGCGATATGATCGGTGCACTGCTGATATGTAATGCCTACAACTTGGACTTCCTTTCCTAAGAGGCCCTCAACTGTTCTAACTGTTGAACGAGTAGCTCCAGTGTCTATCAGGAATGATACAGGATGCCTGTTACACTCTCCATCCACATATGGTCCACTTCCAAGAGTGCGCTAAGTACCCACTCTCTGCTCCCCCTCCAGGCCCGTAGTTGGCCCTGACTGAAATCTAGGGAAGTCTTGGACATCATAGGAACTGGACCTCCTTGAGTCATCATCAGGTTCTGGGGTACCCTGTGGTTTGGTTTAAGATGGTAAATACCTCCTTGCATCTGCATCAGAATTTTTGAAGAACTCCGGATTTTGGGTCCTTTGCGGCTGTTATAGGTGGTTGAGGTACTCTCCCTGGCCTGCTAAATTCATCCCCTGCAAATCTACCACAATAGGTCTGGATTCCTGTTTCCAATGCCTCACCATGTTGCTGATGTGACACTGCGTAATCTTCTTCAAGGCACTTATACTTGTTCCTGTCATATTTCCCCGACAACTCCCCATTCCTGGGACGTCCCCATTACAATTCCAAGAAACTCCCTGCATCACTGTACCCAAACTGGAGTTTAACTCGGTTCCTTGGAACAGAACATTAAACTCACCCCTACCTCCTCCATTCTGCGCTATGTTTGGGCTATCATAAACTTTTCCTTAAGCTCTTTGCGTTTAGCTTCTTAACATGTCACTGCAGTATTTAGCAAACTGTAAGATCTCATCAACTGGCTTGATTTGCCAACCTAGCCCTAGGTGATTTGGTTGCTAATCTCTGGCCTTAGACCATACACACAGAATGCTAAAAACCCTCCCATATTTTCTATCTGTATGTCGTTCGTTCCACTGTGCTCTCGATACACCTGCATTGATCTCTCAAAGTAAGCATGCACTAACTCCTTCGACTCTTGGGAGGTCTGGAAAATCTTAGGCTACTTGATCTCCTTTTGAGGGACATTGTTTTCAGGTGCTTTATAACCTCAATGTACTTGGTTTTAACAATAAGCAAAGGGGGTGTGTGGCCAAGCAGGCAACCAAGAAGGCCACACGGCATTGAAGCCCCTCGAGCGCGTCCCAAGAACGCACCAGAATGGAGAGCATGCCAGCTCCTACTCACCTGTAGAGGACCTGATGTGAGGAGCGGAGGTGCATTGGGGCTGCGACGGGGGGAGTCCATGCTTGCCCCGATTGACGCCTTGCTACTTG
The DNA here is from genome assembly GCF_964261635.1 of Lissotriton helveticus. Lineage (NCBI taxonomy): Eukaryota > Metazoa > Chordata > Amphibia > Caudata > Salamandridae > Lissotriton > Lissotriton helveticus. The sequence goes on from NC_136061.1 coordinate 670,961,307, forward strand.
TGGTGTGGTCCTGCACCACATCCTGACATGTTCCTCAGAGGCCCTGCAGGGACAGGGCCCACAGGCAAGCCTGAGCCCAGGGCCAAGGTGCGCCGGCCGCCCGGGAGGATACCAGCCGAGACCCCGGATCGGACTGCAGGGAGCTGCCACACATCGAAGGACCGTGAATTGGGGTCCTGTGGATCTGCCGGCAGCAACGCGGACTGCCTCACCGGAGGCAGTCCGCGCAGGTTCAGTTTCAGTTTATCACTGCTGCCAGCCTGAGCCTCGCCCACGCTTACGACTCTGGGTGGCGGACTCAGAGGTCTCACTGGTACATGCCTAGGCCACGTATCAAAGCTCAAAGCCTGTGGGGTCAGACCCATACACTACACTTGCAGATGCATTGCTTCCAGGCCTATGGGGGCCGATACCTGCCTACCATTGATGCCTTGTACTTGAATCCATGCACCTGCAGAACCCCGTGGCAATCCCCGGCCCTGGACTGATTTGGACCCAGCTTGGATCTAGTACCCGGTCCATGTAGTTGGCTCAGCCGATTCTCACTCATTAGAGCACAACTTGTGCTGATTCACTCTTTGGAAGGCGAATATGCAACAATGGGCCATGGCAATCCCAAACGGATGCAACTTATTTTTGAGCCATACAAGATTCCGCCTCGCCCCCACTACCCTCAGGCCCATGATGACTTGGACACTGCAATGGGGGAACCACCTGAAGATGGTACAGCAGCCATCATGGCTGAGTTGTGTGCTGGCTTCAAGTCAATAGATGCCAGGTTTGACACCCTTTCACGGCACTTTGACGCTATGTCCGAACGTCTGGATCGCCACAGCGTGAGGATGGAAGGGGCAGAGCAAAGCATTTCAGATACTGAGGATGGCAACACAGACACTGCGAAGCGCCTCTAACGAGTGGATCACCTCCTCAAGAAAGTCCTGGCTAAGAACGAGGGTTAGGAGGCACGGTCCCTCCGGAATAATATTCGCATAGCTGGTATTCCTGAATCTGCTAATACTGGATGGATACTTATTTGGAACAACTGATTGTGGGGCACTTTGGCAGGGAATCCTTCTCAGCAGCGTTTACAGTTGAAAGAGCCCATTGAACACGTGGGCCTCATCCAGTTCCAGTTCCCACCCCTTCAAATCATTGCTAGGCTCCTGAACTTTAAGTACCGAGATACTGCACTGCGACTGGCTCATGAGAAGGGGGCCATCTATCCTCAAGGATCCGCAATCTCCTTATACCCGGATTATACCCCACTGGTCCAGGAGGCCCGCTGAAAATGTAGGGACATCAAACACCAAAAACTATGCCTCAGGTACGGATGGTACGGTACGGATGGCCGCCACTACATCTTCAATACTCCATTGGATGGCGAAAAACTTTGTAAGCGTTGCTCCCACGCCTAGGCCTCTGCTGGAGTGGATGCTGATGCTTCTCCCCCCCAGGACTTTGAATCCACATCGCCGAGACTCATGTCTCTCAAGGGTCCCCAAGTGTCCATTGTTCTGTGTCGATTATTGCCTACTCCCACATTGACTGGTTGAGCACCGCCTTGCTGCACTGGGTTTGATGAATATGTATTGTCTCTCCTATACTGTAATATTTGTTACTGTTTTTTACTGGTATACTCTCCTGTTCATTATAACTATGCAATTATTATTGTTTGGGTCTGCTCTTACCGGCGTTGTCACCACCCCCATGGTGTACAACACTATGATTGTAGTTTCTATTTTCTGTTTGCATTTTTGGGAACTGCAGCCTCTGTTTACGTTGGGGTGGGTGGTGGGTTCTAGGGATTGTTTTGTGGGTTTGTTTTTTGTCGAGGCCTTTCAAAATCACCCTTTCACATGTTATTGTGCACACAAAGATAAGCCCTATGCCTACACTGATGAGTGGGGACACGTTTTTAGTGCTTTCTTGCATGTCATGGAACGTCAGAGGATTGAACAATCCACGCAAAGGAAGGCAAGTCTTGGCCTACTTGCGCCGGCATTGTATCCCGGTGGCCTTCCTGCAGGAGACGCACCTGGCCCCAGCGCCGAGTGCAGATATGCCATCGCATCGGACGCACACCGATTATTTTCCCACTATAGCTCATATTCACAAGGGTTTGCATCCTCATTCGTAGCACTGTCCCCTTCCAGTACCGACAGACTAACACGGACCCTGTTGGCCACTATCTGTTGGTGCTGGGTGTACTGAGAGGCTACACAATTTTGTTCACTGACTTGTTGTCCTAAATGGGCTACTTCCAAGCAGATTGAGGTTCTGTGGTTTTCGGGACCGGACTCAATTTTGTTTGCGTTGTTCGTGACGCAATTTTGTGTTGCCCTCACGTAGGCCGTAGAGGTAAACGAACGAACAAGTTGCATGGGCCTCGTTGTTCATGTAAGCATTAACAGGCTCTTTTTGACTTGCGAGTGAACTACAAGATGCTGACCCCGTCACCTGAAACTGACCCTTTGCAAGGCCAATTTCTCTTGCTGATCGTTGTCTAAAATTTCCTAATCAAAAAGGGGGAGGTGAAAGACTGATCCATTCAGTTTCCTGAGTAAATATGCTAATCAAAAGGGGGAAAGGATCACTTGTCCTGCACAACCATTAGGTATGCAGGAACGAACGTGGGGTGTCTCAAATTAAAAGACCCTCATGCACGTGATGGGTATGGTGGTAACTGTAGCGGTATATCTTGGTTCTCCGCTATTTAATCACGTGTGTGCATAATCATTAGGTCGATCCGTTTATGCAGCCTCCACCAGGAGGTTCTTACCCAAGGTTGATACAGTAGTGAGCCAGTGAGGAAGGGTGTTAAAAAGCCCGGAGTGTAGTGTAGCTCCTATTTTCCCAATAGGCTCTGCGCATTGGAATAGTACCTACAGCAGTAAAGGCCTAGGCCAGACGTTAACTAGGTCTACTACTGTCGATACTAGACTTAATTTTTGGGTTTGCCAGCTAAGCTCAGAGTTCGCTAGAAACTTTCTCGAATGTTCAAGGAAGGATTAACTTCCCTGATTAGACAAGAAGGGATTTAGTTTCTGACAACCATAGAACATGACAACTTTGCTCTCCCCTAATCAAGAGTCAATCTCAAGAGTCGTGTGAGCACAAGGCAATTATTTTACTCAGTCAGTACGTGCATTCTTAGTCTCATCAGAATGTAGAGAAAAGGAAGAGACGGGCGTGTTCAATAAAAGGTGTTATTTATTGATCAGTCTCTTTTCTCGTACAAGAGAAATGGATCGATATTATTGCAATACTTATAGTTAAGTAAAGTGCATACGTTAAAAGCAATAGTACAAAATAATACTGTAAAAACATTGATATGGTTTCTGAGCCATATGATGTTTAAAATGATTAAAATATATTTACATACACATATACATTTGACTAAACGCACTCAACTGGTGTTTCTAAATACGCCTACCCCGTGTACCTGACCTAAGTCTAATGCGTGGGCGGGAATAGAAAGTTACAGTTTAAGTTAAGTTTGTTTTTGCCAAGTGAATAACTAAAGAATTCTCTAGGAGGGGTTATTCAGTTCTGTACCTGGAATTTAGGATGAATGAGGAATGGTATCTCTTTCTCTGCTCTCGATATTCCAGGCTGCCTGCGAGGGCTACCCGGAAGCGCCGGTGCTGGGTCTCTCGGCTTGAGATAGCAGCGCGTCTCTCAGCGCGTCAGGAAGGCGGGGCTGCTGCCTGCGGGGTCTGCTTCTGCTCTCTGCTTCGGCAAGTATGGCTGCTCCGTCTTGTCACCACGCGTGTGTTTTGCATAGGGCAAGGTCGGCAATATTTATACCTTAAAGGTGCCGGGATTGACGTAAGGATGGACATAGGTACGTCAATAAAGATGTCATACGACTTGCTCGTTAGCACATTCTTTACTAAAGTTCTCTGTGAAATCAAAACAATGGCCGCACGGATTATCCAGGTTATCATAGGTTTGATTTGTTATGAGAACGTCGTATGCCTTATCAGGGGCTGGAGGAATGTCGCTTGTCTAATTAGATCTCAAGCGTTATGACCTAATCAGATAACACGTTCCTGTGCCGTAGTGTGACTGCGTCAGATAACGGTATCTGCATCATGGGGGTTTTCTTGCCTCATGGGCTGACTGTTAGTTAACTAGCTAGTAAGTTTAACCAGAATAGGGTCAGGAATAGGGGGATAGATTCAGAACCTATAGAAATACACGACACCCACTCCACGCTAACTATGGTCATATCTACTAATCTATGCATAGTATAACATAGTACAACATACTATAGAGTATAGTGTATACCTTACCACCCCAAAATACATAAATGCATTTTGAAATTTTCAAATATACTGAAAAATTGCAGTCATATATATTGTATGCACTTAAGCTATGAATTAAATGCAAAAGTAAACACGCATTTTATGCATTATTGCTTGTTGGTATATGAGAAATACACATGAAATGGCTCTTAATATGGCTATACAGAAAAAAAGTCGAAACCATTTCATCACATAAAATATATTGTGAACATACCAGCGGGCAGCTAAAGTCTATATAAAGTCTATAAAGTATCTAAAAAAATAGAAATCTTAGTTCTCTAGGAATAGTTTCTTACTTTAAGCAGAAGATCAGTGTCCCGGGAAAAAATATATAGAAAAATATTTTAGGGGCTTGCTGAAAAAAGTTGCTGTCCGTGAACTGGATTGTAATTGTTCATGTGACTTTATTTTTAAAGTTGAAGGCCGAATTCAGGGAACGCCGTGTGCGAGTTTACTCAAAAGTCTCTATTTCTGTTCCGGAGAGAACATCATATCATTCAGGCTTTCGAAAAAACTGTCAACAGCTTCATGGGAAAGTTCCACTAAGTCGGAAATAGGGGTAACCATGCATTCGTGCGCATGATTGTCTCCATTGACATTCTGATTTGCATTGCTGACAGAAGGTCGTACCTGTTCGATGCTGCTTTCGTCTTGAACTTCACTACTCTTCAATCGCAGTGGTGAAGATTCCAGGAATGCCGTCATCAGAATTGGCAGCCTTTGAGGGCAGCACAGTGCGTGAACCTTGGTAGGAACCAACAGTGTATCTGCATCCACCGGCGCATCCGATTGTAGCGTCAGACAGGTGTCTAACACGCATTCTTCTCCGCATAGCAGACACCTTAGTACAGGTAAAACACACCTTTGCCACATTGGTCGAAATGATAGAAACCAAGTCATGTTCAGGTCTCTAAGCCGGGAGAGTCCCAGGATTTTTGATATCCGGTCCCGGTATCCAATGGCTAGGATCGTATCTTCCATTGTCGTGAGATTTTGTTCTGTGACATGGGTTGCCATAACGAAAAATAAGGACTAGGAATAGGATTCCTGCAATTAGTCCCAGGATCAAGGGAAGTCCGCCAAAAATCGAATGGACGAAATCTGGAAAAATACCCAGTATGGCTTTGAATGGTGTTAATGCCATCGAAAATACTGTCTTAAATACCTTTGAGACCCCAGTGGTATCAGAAATATTTAAGATTTCGCTCAGGATTTCCGCGAAATGTACGGGGGAATTAGTTGATAATAATGTATGTATCTCTGCAGTCGTCCTTGCGACTTGTAGATCATACGTTTCTTTTGATGACGTGAGCCTTGTAGGCGTCTGAAGAAGCACTGTTTTCATTCTGCTTAAAGTGTCTATTCGAATAGAAGTAATTTTCAGACCGGGCCATGCCCTTGCCTCCCTGTCTGGAAAGGAGCTGGGGAACAAAGAACGTCCACAGCACTTGACCTTCGCCGTCGTAGTGACGAGATAAGGAGTCCCGGGCATAAGACTACAACATCTGCGGTCTACAATAAGAATGTAACTCCCATTATAGAGTCTTTGAAAGAATGGTTCTATTTCAGTTGCAGGTGCGCCTTGCTGGTGACATGAAAGGTTGTATGAATTCCCTTCACAGGCTCCGTGCAAACTAATACCGTTACACAGAAGCGTGCCGCTTAGTGACATAGCACAATTGTTGCCACTAAGAAACACTTTCTGTCCTTTGTTACTGACACATGCATGTGAATAGGGCAGGTTCCAAGTTGTTTTAAGGTACCCCTTTCCCAATTTCTCGTACATGCCAGCCTGTATATATTTTTGGCAATATTGAAACCTGAAGGTTGAGATTGGAATATTTATGATTCCGTGGATTATCCATTCACTGACAGGTCGTTCTGACATTGTCATTGGTAATCTTTCTAGTTTTTCAATGCTCAAGATTGTATAATCAGCACCCTTCTGCGCCATACCGATTTGTCTATCAGTAAGGTTAAAGATTTGGAATAGTGACGTTGTGTTGATTAAACGCCAAGGCACGTAGCCTGAACGCAGATTTTGTAACGTCCAGCCAAGCTGTACAATAGAACGCAATTGTGACTGACCATGTTGTAATAACAGTAAGTCTTGCGATAATATATCGATTGCTGAAGACACAATGCTGTCCAATGAAAAAATTCTGGAGGACAGAGTCATTAACCCATTGTCCACTACAGAAAGTGATTTTTCCAAATTAATACGGTCAATTTCCCGTATTCTTTCTGCTGTCTCAATTTGAGTAACCTTCCAGGCCTCATTGTATGCTGCATATACAGAGGCTGCTATGAAACGCTTATGACGCTGTTTGCGTGGTCCCAGTATGAAATCACGCAAGTCAGCACCATCAGTAAGTAAAGTTAGGTGTTGCTTAATTTCAGGCAGTGTGGAAGTTTGTAGCCATTGAAGGCATAATTTGCCCACACTGTAGGTTGTTATTATCCCTGGGTGGTGTCTTTGGGGATATCTAGGGTCTGGCCTGGTCATTTTGAAACCCTGTGTTTTATTCAGGAATCTATCTTGACAGTTATTTGTATCTGTGGGCCAGATCAACCATTGTTTCCAATCAGGATGTGTTCTGTTTTGGTTAAGTATATGGTTTATGTCTATTTCTTCATCTGTATCAGAGTTATTGCTAAACATTGTTGGCTTTGGAATAGACAGGTTATTTAAATCTTTGATTTTGGCTAAGCCAAGACAGGTAGTTTGTTGAACAGTGTCATTTAAAAATATCATTTGTTCTGGGATCATGCAGGCTCTAAACAAAGCTTCTATACCCTGTACTTGCCATTCTTTTGTACCCCAAACACTTTTCAAATCAACATTTTTGTCCCAATAATTAAATCCAAAAGTATTCATTTGTTCAAAGAATAAGTCAGAATAAATCAATTTTGTGTTGGTTATCATGGTTTTGGTCCCTGTCTTGTTTGACAATTTAAAATAAAATGTTTCCGCATTACTTGTGTTAAAACCTGAAAAATATGAATATTTGCCATACACGGTTCTTGAGCTCCCTTTTGGAGGTGTAGCACAATGTTCCCATTGATTAAAATTTAAAACATTTCTAGGTTGTGCAGATTTATGCAAGAAATGGTTACCATAATGGTTATAGCAGTACATGCTGTCATAATTTGTAGAACCCTGCAAATAATCATGTTTTGTAAATTTAGCAGACATTACTAAGTCAGACATCATATTGTTAATACTTTCAAAGTCCCAATCATCAGCAAATGAGTTTGGTTTTGCAAAGTCACTCAAGGAGATCTTGATTTGGTGTGGATATTTCAGGATCTCGACCGGACCATAAATTTCATAGTCAGTGTTGTCCCAGGCTACCCCACCAGGTATTGGAATTGCTGTGAAGTTGGCTGAAGAAAGTTCTGAAGAAAGTTCTCGTTTCTCGACGTGTGAAGATGTGTGTGGTTTGAGGACCAAGTTGATGTTCTGACTTGCTGTGTCCATTTTAGCATATTTTCCCTCAATGAAGCGTCCCAAAGTAAATACCATGATGAGCCAAAGTATGAGGATAAATGCACCAAAACCCACCCAAAATTCAATCCATGGAGAAATCAGATATGTTTCTTTTAGTTGTTTCAAAAGTTCCTTCGCTTTGTCTTTAAAGGATTTTGATGATGGCTGTGTCTTTTGTTCGCTGAAACCGTCAGAGGAATCATCGAAGTTGATGAAGTAACCGGATGCAGTTCTGTCAATTGTTCCAATTGGTTCAGGATTTTTGTTTCTTGCATTTTCACTTGGTACTTCTGTATAGATTGGTGTGTCTCTGCTAAATGTCTTTATTTGGGTTTTCAGAGGTCTTAGTTCTATTGCATTGTTGCATAGTCCTTGTTGTTCTTCTGTAGGCGTTTCGAATGTGATGAGCCTCTTTGATAGGACCTCTGTACTGGTAGCAAACCTTGGTGTTCTGCTACTTATTGGGAGTCCACTTGGCCTACCGTTGGTTATCGGCCACATGTTGTGGTTTTACCAGGTCGATGGATACAACTCGGTTCTCCTTTTTTCCAGCAAGTGGCGGTAGTACAACTGATCTTGTCCCGTTGACAGACAATACAGGAACTGCTTTTCTGTAAGAAGGCCCAAATTTCTTCTTTACCGCGATCTTCTCCCTGACTAGATCCCCGACTTTTGGAATCCAGACAGGTCTTGCTGGGACAGGTGGTGAATCTTCAGTGGTCGTTGGCTGTTCTTTCAACTGTATGTTGCTCAGGTCTTTTCTTGTTTTGTTTAAGTCCTGCAAAATAGCCAAACGGTCTTTGACATCAAAGCTTTTTTCTGTTACCACTGAAGTCTGACTATCAAGGTCAGAGATCAACATCCTAGTTCCGAATAATAATTCGTACGGACTGAATCCCTTCAGAGAATTTCTTGGCAAGTTATTTAGACTACGTTGGACACTTATTAGATGTTTGACCCACCCAGCTCCCGAACCTAATATCCTTTCTATTATAGATTGCTTTCTGTCTTGGTTTTTTCTTTACACCATCCCATACCCTCAGGAAGGAAGTGAGAAGATTCCCGCTGGGCTGTGCTCATTTGGCCATTCTTTCCCCCCCCCAGGCTGGATTGCCTGAGAAAAAGAAAAAAATGGTCGAACGTAGCATGCTCTTAGCGTATATGCCATTTAGACTCGCAAATCTTGTATAACAGTCCGGACGTCAGCCGAGTGCTGTGGATCTACATTATAAGTGGGAACTAGCCTGTATATGTTAATCGCAAGCCATTCTTTTTAGTGGTGATGTTATCTGCCTTGATACGACGAGGTATTAAACTGCTTCTCTCCCCACTGCGATCTCTGTTGCAGTTTGGGCAGTTTTTTACAAACATGGTGTAGTGCAGGCTCATGCCTGGCCACCAGTACCGTGATTGTAATTCTTCCAGAGAATCTTTTAATTTAAGGTGTCTGAGACCCTCGCCCATGTGTGCGTCTGCGATTAACAAGTTTCTCCTGTCCATGTTTGGAATCACTCTATCCCCCACTCCAGGGATTCGAGCAAAAGGAATGGAGTTTGCATCTATGATGTATGTGTAATTGAGTGGATAGTTGATCGGTAACGCCGAGCAGTCGCCTTTTGATGACGTTTTTACTGCCAGCAATGTTTCGCCGTCAATGTATTTTAATGTACGCTTTTTTCGATCTACGGGAGCCGGTTTACTGGCTGCCGCTGCGGCTGTTTCAGCCAATGAATTCCCTACAACGTGAACGCCATCACGCTGGTGACTCAGTGAGTGTGTCACGTGAGTCTTTGGTAGTTCTTTTTTCAAAAGAGCTACCTGTTCCCAGAGCAGTCTCTGCTTTATTGGTGCATCCGTGTCATCTTTGTAATCGTTCTGAATCCAGGTCTGCAAATCCTTGTTATATGCTTTGACGCAGAAATATGAATCTGACACTATAAGTGTCGGGAATTCGCGATCCGCATTATCTAGCGCCATTTTCAAAGCTAATATTTCAGTTTGTAGTTCTGAATTAGTTTCTACTGAGTGTGATTTTGTTAATAGAGGTCTTAGTTTACCTCCGTGCCACACTTCTTTTGTAATCTCACATGTGGGATTGTATGCATGTTCTCCCCAAACGGAGGGTTGAGCATGTCCGTCTGTATAGATTACACAGGCGTAATGTCGTAGAGGCAGAATGTCGATTGGCAGAGGATACGTTTTTTCATATTTTAGATTTTTTAATTCTTCTAGTTCTGGATCAAAGAAGTAGTATACTTTGTCCGTTGTGATTGAATTTACCCATTGTAACCATTCTGGATCCAATGTTGTTGTTGGTAAATTACACGGTGTTGTTAATGCTTCAAAGGCTGATTCAGCTGTTCTGACTGTGATATGTCTACCGTCAGCTATGTCTTTTTCTCTAGCTATTGCGGTTTGAACTGCTTGAACAATTTTTCCTTTGTTGCTGAATCTCTGTTCAGCTTTTGTGTACAAGTGTGATCTGAATGCAATTGGTACCTTTTCTCCCTCATTAGAGGTTAGGTATGTGAATCCGCATCTCCCTGGGATGACTCGGATCACAAGGTTGCGTGTATTATCACGTGTTTCTAATTTTGTTTTAATTAGCATGTCTGTTTGTAAGGATCTCAAAATTTCTGTGTGTGCTTGAGTCCAACTGGATCTTTTAAAGTCTGGTTTAATTAGATCATAAAGGGGTTTGACCCTTTCTGCGTAATTTGCAATATATGTTCTTCCGAAATTTAGGAAGCCTAGAATTGACTGTAGGTTTTTTAGTGTTTTAGGAGCTTGGATTACGGCACATTTCTCTAGGAAATTGTCTGCCAGGCTTTTGCCTTCACTTGATAACTCATATCCTAAGAATAGGACCGTCAGATGGGCAATTCTGGACTTTTTGAAGTTGAATTTGTAACCCTCTGCAGCGAAACCAAGTATTATGGTGTTCACTCTTTTCAAGTGAGTTTCCAAGTCATCATCTGTTAAGTAAATGTCATCGACATAAGATAATGCTTCATCATCATATTGTTGTAGTAATTCTGTTACTCTCGCTGAGAATACCCCCGGGCTGTTCTTGTACCCCTGGGCTAACCGACAGAATTGTTTTTGAGTGCCATTTACTGAGAATGCAGTTAAATATCTGCTCTCTGGTGCTATGTTTTGACAAAAGAATCCATTGGAGATGTCCAAGGTTGTTTTGTATTTTTTGCGCACTATGTTATTCATTAGTGCAGCACTGTGTGAGTTTTGCACTGCAAAAGTTTTGCAACATGTGTTAAGGTGTCGGTAATCCAAAACTAGACGGTACGAATTGTCTGGTTTGGAGACCGGAAACAAAGGATTGTTCATTTGTGAGGTGCAAGTTTCAATCACCCCCTGGTATTCTAGCTGATCTAGTATTTCATTTACTTGTTTTTTAGCTTCTTGCTTAATTGGGTACTGCCTTTGTGCAGTTGGTTGTGATTTTAACTGGACTTTGTGAGGAGGAGAATCCTCATCCCATCCTACATGATTTTTATATAAAGCAGGTGCTAAGGCCACTGCCCACTTTCTAGCAAGTGTATATTTTTTATGAATCGGTATTTGATTCGAGAAGGCAGGCATAATTACTTCTTCGCCATGAGGGCACTCCCTGACAAACTCTGGTGGCCAGTCTTTTTCAGCTAGAAGGATGTCATAACCCTTTGAGAGGTTATCCCAAAATAGTCCCCTTATTTTCCTAGTCTTATCTCCCTCTATACGTAATGTTATCTCGTATATTTTGTGTGGCTTGCTAACTCTGGTATCTGCAGTTTCCACTTGAAGGTATTCATTCGTGTCCACTGTCTCCAGATGATTCATAAGGACTTTGCGAGCTATGCTCACCTCTGCTGCGCTGTCTAGCATTGTCTGAGCCCACTCTCCGTTTTTCAGTTGTGTCCTCAGTATTCTCGGCATTGTTAACTACCTTGATACTGGCTACCTTCTTTTTTGGAAATTGTGATTTCTTTTTCAGTTGAGCAGGTTCCTTGTCTTTGGACTTGGCGTGCTCTTCTGATCGTCCTCTTCTTTCCGATTTCTGCGAGGAATTCTGAAAAGATTGAGAGGGACGTGTATCAATGTCTTGATATCTATCAGGTTTTTTAATATTATCCCTATTTCTAAGGTTATATCTATTCCCAGAGGGTTCACTCTGAGGTGACCTTTGTCTCGGGTTTGGAGATTTCTCTCTTCGCCTAGGAGACCTTCCTCTGGACTGGAATTTCTTTTCTTTTGGATTGGATTGTTTGTTTCCATCCCAGTTCTTTTTTGGTGAATTATTATTATTATTAAAAAACATTTTTTCTGGACTTGTAGTCAGTTGCGGTTTTACTGGTATTCCACCTAGACTATCTCTGCCTAGTTCTTCATAGGATTTTTCTATGATTCTGGCAATTTCAGCTGGTTGGTCTGCTATATCTGTCTCTTTTAACCTCTGGCGGATCGCCACGTTTGCTGCTTCACCCTTTATGTTGGCTAGTAATATAGCCGAGACCTGCTTGAAGTCTTTTAGTAATTTCATACCAAGAGTTAAAGCAGGTTCTGGACCATATTTATCTTGAATTTGTTTTAGCACATCTGGTATTACCGAAATGGATGGAACACCGTGCGTTTTTGTGTAGATGGAAGCAAAGACTGTACCCCAAGTGTCACAGTCCTCAATGTGTGGTGCGATTCCCATTGGGAGACATATAGTCAGAATTCTGTGTTTTTCTGATGGGGTGGTGTCAGGAAACACCGCCTCTATTTGGGTAATTTTCTGTGCCAACCAGAATGGTATCTGTTCCCGTTTAGCTGGAACTTTACCTAGGCAGGATTGGATGTTCTGTGGTGTAATTTTATTTGTGTTCCCCTGGTGAGGGGTCAGCTGTGGAAGTTTAATCGCTGGCTGAATTGTTGAAGTCCGCATTACATACTGAACTAATTGTCTGTGAATTTTTAGTAGTTGTTTTAGCTGTATTAACAGCTCTGCTGCAGGCATTCTTTCGATGTCTGGATATGGTGTGTATCCGGCTAAGACCGGCCACGTTGCTCCTGGTCTTCCTAAAGGACCGAGCCTTGTAATGTGATTATTATGTTTTAGGGCGCCATCAAATAAGAGCAAATGCTCTTGGAATTTGAGTGGTACTTCCACCTCCTCGAAAGGAGTGTACTCATTAGGAGGTTCCTCTACTTTGTAATAGTGGAAGTACTTTGTTATAGTATTAGCTGCTGGAAAATGTATCCATGTATAGTATACCTCTGTCTGCCGATATTCGTGTGCCTCGATTACGAATATGACTGTGCCACCTCTAGGTGTCAGTCCATTTTCTATAAGTTTTAAGGTTATAGATCTCCTTTTGACGACCGGAATGAGTATTATATCCGCGTCTGCTGCTTGCATGGTAGCATCAGCATCTGCTATTTCAGTAGCTAATCTAGTAACCTCTCGTTCTTCATCGCTGTCCATTTTGCTGACAGGATGGTATTATGTTTATTTGCAGATCAGGTTTCTTTATGGAAACAGAGATTAGATGCACAATATTTTGGAACTGTTTTATCCTTCAACGTTGACTAGACCAAGAACCATACATAGGAGTTCCCTCCTGCGAGGTTTTGGAGGATATTATAACCTTTCACCCACTCCAGACGTCTTTGGAGTATTTGGGAAAAGGGGTCTGAGTGAGAAAGCACGACTGAGTTACTCTAAATGTCTTACGTTAGTTTTATCGCCCTTTCCAAACACGTTGGGCGCCATGTAGTGTAGCTCCTATTTTCCCAATAGGCTCTGCGCATTGGAATAGTACCTACAGCAGTAAAGGCCTAGGCCAGACGTTAACTAGGTCTACTACTGTCGATACTAGACTTAATTTTTGGGTTTGCCAGCTAAGCTCAGAGTTCGCTAGAAACTTTCTCGAATGTTCAAGGAAGGATTAACTTCCCTGATTAGACAAGAAGGGATTTAGTTTCTGACAACCATAGAACATGACAACTTTGCTCTCCCCTAATCAAGAGTCAATCTCAAGAGTCGTGTGAGCACAAGGCAATTATTTTACTCAGTCAGTACGTGCATTCTTAGTCTCATCAGAATGTAGAGAAAAGGAAGAGACGGGCGTGTTCAATAAAAGGTGTTATTTATTGATCAGTCTCTTTTCTCGTACAAGAGAAATGGATCGATATTATTGCAATACTTATAGTTAAGTAAAGTGCATACGTTAAAAGCAATAGTACAAAATAATACTGTAAAAACATTGATATGGTTTCTGAGCCATATGATGTTTAAAATGATTAAAATATATTTACATACACATATACATTTGACTAAACGCACTCAACTGGTGTTTCTAAATACGCCTACCCCGTGTACCTGACCTAAGTCTAATGCGTGGGCGGGAATAGAAAGTTACAGTTTAAGTTAAGTTTGTTTTTGCCAAGTGAATAACTAAAGAATTCTCTAGGAGGGGTTATTCAGTTCTGTACCTGGAATTTAGGATGAATGAGGAATGGTATCTCTTTCTCTGCTCTCGATATTCCAGGCTGCCTGCGAGGGCTACCCGGAAGCGCCGGTGCTGGGTCTCTCGGCTTGAGATAGCAGCGCGTCTCTCAGCGCGTCAGGAAGGCGGGGCTGCTGCCTGCGGGGTCTGCTTCTGCTCTCTGCTTCGGCAAGTATGGCTGCTCCGTCTTGTCACCACGCGTGTGTTTTGCATAGGGCAAGGTCGGCAATATTTATACCTTAAAGGTGCCGGGATTGACGTAAGGATGGACATAGGTACGTCAATAAAGATGTCATACGACTTGCTCGTTAGCACATTCTTTACTAAAGTTCTCTGTGAAATCAAAACAATGGCCGCACGGATTATCCAGGTTGTCATAGGTTTGATTTGTTATGAGAACGTCGTATGCCTTATCAGGGGCTGGAGGAATGTCGCTTGTCTAATTAGATCTCAAGCGTTATGACCTAATCAGATAACACGTTCCTGTGCCGTAGTGTGACTGCGTCAGATAACGGTATCTGCATCATGGGGGTTTTCTTGCCTCATGGGCTGACTGTTAGTTAACTAGCTAGTAAGTTTAACCAGAATAGGGTCAGGAATAGGGGGATAGATTCAGAACCTATAGAAATACACGACAGGAGAACCAGATAAGGAGAACTTTTATTAAGTCTGGGTTCGGGTCTGGTAAACTCTTACATAGTGCATATTGTGAGCTTGTTATGAGTAACGGATGCACTTAGAGTATCGAAATCAGAAAGAGTGAGGGGGTTAAAAATTGGTCGACATGTTTCTGCCTCAATGGCCTTGCTTAGGACATACGGGCATTCATCAGGACCACTAGGTGAATAGTGTGAAAGAATGGGATATTTACAGTGCTCTAAAAATTGTGATAAGAAGTAGGGAAATTGTCAACCTGTTTCTTTGTATTTGAGGTCTCAATGTACCTGTAGGAAAAATAAACACAAATATATCAACATACAAGGGGTGGGGGTACGTGGGGATACACACTGAGCAGAAATCTGCTAGACATCGTCTATTCGGTGATAGACTACATAACAACTAAAAAATGGCAATACTTCATAGACCAACATGTACATATGGCAATGTCAACTCTCTCTTTAATTCTCCAATTTCATGCAGAGGGCTATAGCATGCTAACAGTAGGTGACGCATGCATGTATTGTGAATATATCTCAAGTGGTGAGGCAATTCAGATGGTCGTCTGTGTCTATGCGACATTCAGAGAAGTGTATAGTGTTAGACTTATTATCAGGTCATATTGTGCTCACTAACCAACAGTACACAAATATACCTTCACTCGTACGTGTTAACAGTAAGAGCATTAGAAGTGTTTGCTCATATTCACTCTCTGGATATGAATTGGGCTTATGATCGTGTTTGTTACTAGCTAGTCAATATCCATTCGTGACAAAAAATGGGGAATGTTGTTACCTCGCGCGTATAACTATCGCGCTTCGATCAGGTCGGTCGAGCTCCAGGCGGACTACAGAGACAAAGAGTTATGGTCAAGGCAATGCATAGTAAAATACTTGCGGTTTGGCATTATCGTCTCGCCGGTATCGCTACCTATTGCGTCTGTCGCTGGCGGCCTCTGTGAGCGCGCTGTTCGTGCCGACCCGGAAACACAAGGTTGTGTTTCCGGGTGATTTTAAAGGAATGTTGTTTTCATTCAGGAGGGATCCTATTGGTCCTCACATGTGTTACCATGGGAAACCGGAAAAACATAGATCGTAGATACTCTTGTTTTTACAAGTAGAGCCGCTCGATTTAGTGAAGCTGTTGAATGCAGCATATGGGGATGTCGCGAACAATACTAAGTATAGTATATCATAGTTTTTTGTCTCTAATTCTTTAGATTGTGACACTTGTGATATCCGATTCGGTATAGTCTTAAAAAGCGTACTCTAAATAAGCAATAGGCTTACCCATTAGGCATCACTCACATATGATGGACTTTGTTGATTTAAATGTGAGATAGAACGTTTTCAATCTGAAAAAGGAACTTATTGTTAAGTGAGTCTGTTTTTAAGGTATTATGAGCATCGTGTACAGAGGTCCTCAGTTATTGTGTAGGGTTCTCTCATGATGCAGGTGTAGTGTGGATATATTCACTGGGCAGGTATTGTCTTGATGTTCTTTTGGAGATGTTCGAATTCTAGATTCAGTTATCGTGTCTCATATTCAATCAAGGGTGTACAGCTCAGGAATAATGTGATTATTGTCTCGCCAGACTGAACCATGGGATATTATCGTTCAATCCTTCACTGTCCGTTCTCAACCTGTGCACCCACCTTTGTTCTTTTTCAAAGAGGATTTTCTCAGCGTTTCTGTCTTTTTTAGGTAACGTCTCGAGGATAACCCAATGTAGTTCTTCTACTATATGGCCCATATCTAGATAGTGGTTCGCCATTTTTGTCGTGCTCCTTCTGCACTTAACATTACTGCGGTGTTCACACACTCTCTGTTTTGCCTTCCTGCACGTCATGCCGATGTATCTTAGACTACAGGGGCAGGTGATCATGTAGACCACATGGCTGGTGTTACAGTTTGTGTGGGTCCTCAAGGTCCATTTGAAATTTGGTAGTAACTGTAGTTCTTTTGTTGGTCTTGTTAAGCTGCATACGGAACATGAGCCGCATGGATAGTGTCCTGTCACTTGAGGGTTGCCCCATGGGTTGGTAACTTCTCTGGGTATTCTAGGAGCAGGTCTAGTATGGACTAGAATGTCTTTCAAATTGCGACTCCTTTTATTCACGAACCTTGGTTTTGGCCATGATAAATTCCCAGATGTCAGTATCCTCCAATTTTTGTTGACGATCTTTTTGACAATGTTCGTCATTGGGCTGTATGTGGTCACACATGTTAGGACATCTTCGGAGGGTGCTTTAGGGACATTTTCAAGGAGTGCCTCTCTATTCTGGTTTCTAGCACGTTTTTTACATTTATTGATCACCCTCTTTGGATAGTCTCGGGCTTCCAATTTTTTGCAGAGGTCGTCAGCCTGTGATTTGTACTCATTCGTATTGCTGCAATTGCGCCGTAGCCTGAGGAACTAGCTGTATGGTAAATCCTCTCTCAGGGGGCGAGGGTGGAAGCTGTTATAGGACAGGATGCTGTTTTTAGCGGTTGTTTTGAAAAAGGTCCGCGTTTGGAGAGTGCCAGCAGCTGCATAGATGGTTACATCTAAAAAGTCAATGTTTTTCTGGTCTGCACAATAAGATAACAAAAATGTCATCAATATACCGTTTCCAGAACAGTATATGACGCTGAAACCAGGACAACAACCCCTTTCACCGTCATATACTGTTCTGGAAACGGTATATTGATGACATTTTTGTTATGTGGTTAGGAGACCCAAGTGAATTACACGACTTCCACAGTTGGCTGAATCAGAGAGATGAGTGCCTGAGATTCACTTATTGTGCAGACCAGAAAAACATTGACTTTTTAGATGTAACCATCTATGCAGCTGCTGGCACTCTCCAAACGCGGACCTTTTTCAAAACAACCGCTAAAAACAGCCTCCTGTCCTATAACAGCTTCCACCCTCACCCCCTGAGAGAGAATTTACCAAACAGCCAGTTCCTCAGGCTACGGCGCAATTGCAGCAATACGAATGAGTACAAATCACAGGCTGACGACCTCTGCAAAAAATTGGAAGCCCGAGACTATCCAAAGAGGGTGATCAATCAATGTAAAAAACGTGCTAGAAACCAGAATAGAGAGGCACTCTTTGAAAATGTCCCTAAAGCACCCTCCGAAGATGTCCTGACATGTGTGACCACATACAGCCCAATGACGAACATTGTCAAAAAGATCATCAACAAAAATTGGAGGATACTGACATCTGGGAATTTATCATGGCCAAAACCAAGGTTCGTGAATAAAAGGAGTCGCAATTTGAAAGACATTCTAGTCCATACTAGACCTGCTCCTAGAATACCCAGAGAAATTACCAACCCATGGGGCAACCCTCAAGTGACAGGACACTATCCATGCGGCTCATGTTCCGTATGCAGCTTAACAAGACCAACAAAAGAACTACAGTTACTACCAAATTTCAAATGGACCTTGAGGACCCACACAAACTGTAACACCAGCCATGTGGTCTACATGATCACCTGCCCCAGTAGTCTAAGATACATCGGCATGACGTGCAGGAAGGCAAAACAGAGAGTGTGTGAACATCGCAGTAATGTTAAGTGCAGAAGGAGCACGACAAAAATGGCGAACCACTATCTAGATATGGGCCGTACAGTAGAAGAACTACATTGGGTTATCCTCGAGATGTTACCTAAAAAAGACAGAAACGCTGAGAAAATCCTCTTTGAAAAAGAACAAAGGTGGGTGCACAGGTTGAGAACGGACAGTGAAGGATTGAACGATAATATCCCATGGCTCAGTCTGGCGAGACAATAATCACATTATTCCTGAGCTGTACACCCTTGATTGAATATGAGACACGATAACTGAATCTAGAATTCGAACATCTCCAAAAGAACATCAAGACAATACCTGCCCAGTGAATATATCCACACTACACCTGCATCATGAGAGAACCCTACACAATAACTGAGGACCTCTGTACACGATGCTCATAATACCTTAAAAACAGACTCACTTAACAATAAGTTCCTTTTTCAGATTGAAAACGTTCTACCTCACATTTAAATCAACAAGGTCCATCATATGTGAGTGATGCCTAATGGGTAAGCCTATTGCTTATTTAGTATGCTTTTTAAGACTATACCGAATTGGATATCACAAGTGTCACAATCTAAAGAATTAGAGACAAAAAATTATGATACACTATACTTAGTATTGTTCGCGATATCCCCATATGCTGCATTCAACAGCTTCACTAAATCGAGCGGCTCTACTTGTAAAAACAAGAGTATCTACGATCTATGTTTTTCCGGTTTCCCATGGTAACACATGTGAGGACCAATAGGATCCCTCCTGAATGAAAACAACATTCCTTTAAAATCACCCGGAAACACAACCTTGTGTTTCCGGGTCGGCACGAACAGTGCACTCACAGAGGCCGCCAGTGACGGACGCAATAGGGAGCGATACCGGCGAGACGATAATGCCAAACCGCAAGTATTTTACTATGCATTGCCTTGACCATAACTCTTTGTCTCTGTAGTCCGCCTGGAGCTCGACCGACCTGATCGGAGCGCGATAGTTATACGCGCGAGGTAACAACATTCCCCATTTTTTGTCATGAATGGATATTGACTAGCTAGTCACAAACATGATCATAAGCTCGATTCATATCCAGAGAGTGAATATGAGCAAACACTTCTAATGCTCTTACTGTTAACACGTACGAGTGAAGGTATATGTGTGTACTGTTGGTTAGTGAGCACAATATGACCTGATAATAAGTCTAACACTATACACTTCTCTGAATGTCGCATAGACACAGACGACCATCTGAATTGCCTCACCACTTGAGATATATTCACAATACATGCATGCGTCACCTACTATTAGCATGCTATAGCCCTCTGCATGAAATTGGAGAATTAAAGAGAGAGTTGACATTGCCATATGTACATGTTGGTCTATGAAGTATTGCCATTTTTTTAGTTGTTATGTAGTCTATCACCGAATAGACGATGTCTAGCAGATTTCTGCTCAGTGTGTATCCCCACGTACCCCCACCCCTTGTATGTTGATATATTTGTGTTTATTTTTCCTACAGGTACATTGAGACCTCAAATACAAAGAAACAGGTTGATAATTTCCCTACTTCTTATCACAATTTTTAGAGCACTGTAAATATCCCATTCTTTCACACTATTCACCTAGTGGTCCTGATGAATGCCCGTAAGTCTTAAGCAAGGCCAATGAGGCAGAAACATGTCGACCAATTTTTAACCCCCTCACTCTTTCTGATTTCGATACTCTAAGTGCATCCGTTACTCATAACAAGCTCACGATATGCACTATGTAAGAGTTTACCAGACCCGAACCCAGACTTAATAAAAGTTCTCCTTATCTGGTTCTCCGGGCTTTTTAACACCCTTCCTCACTGGCTCACTACTGTATCAACCTTGGGTAAGAACCTCCTGGTGGAGGCTGCATAAACTGATCGACCTAATGATTATGCACACACGTGATTAAATAGCGGAGAACCAAGATATACCGCTACAGTTACCACCATACCCATCACGTGCATGAGGGTCTTTTAATTTGGGACACCCCACGTTCGTTCCTGCATACCTAATGGTTGTGCAGGACAAGTGATCCTTTCCCCCTTTTGATTAGCATACGTTGTTTAAAATTGCCAATCAATGTTCAGGATATCGTTAACTTTTAGTTTCTTGCACATATCTTATCCTACTCAACATCTGAATTGTTTCTTTTCTTACGACTTTTCGTTACATGTATAGTGCTTTCAATTATAGGTTTGTCCGGCTTGTGGTAATCGAATTTGGGACAGTCCTAATAATTACCTTGTGGTTTGGTACGATGTAAAGTGTGCTTTTTGGAATGTAATAATGTGTGTGAAAATGTATTTCATTGGTCAGAATTTGCCCGCAGTGGGTGTGCATTTGTAATTAATCGAAAACAGCATAAAAAGTGATGTCTTGCTCTACGAGAGTTGAGCAGTCTCCTGAGTTGTACACCGTGTTGTATTGCTGGGATTACTGTTACTAGCTGCAGCTAATAAATTTGATCTCTGATGCCACCTAGAAGTATTCCGTGTCTCTGTATACCAAGACAGGTGAACTCGAGACTTCGGGTGTGTCCCTGGCACCGCTGGGTTCTAAGAAAACCCGGTTCTTCAAGATTATATACTCATGGGCGGAGATTTCAACTATGATTGCCAACCGGAGCTTGAATCCATTGGCTCCACCAGAATTTCAAAGAACCGCTCTGCATGGGCCCTTGCGGACCTCCTGGGAGCCTTCTGCCGGACTGACGCATGGCGCCACAAGTATCGGCAACAAGGAGACTACTCTTTTTTCTCTGCTCTGCACAATTTATGGACATGCATCGATCACTGGTGTATGTCCCCAAACGCACTCTTATGGCTACACTTTATTGCTCATTTTCCTCGTAAACTGTCAGATCATGCGCCTGTTGTGACCACACTGCATGTCCCGGTCTCTGCCCCTGCAATTCAGCAGTGGCGCTTTCTTACCACCGAGTTATATGACACAGTATTTCGCTCTGAGGTCCGCGAGGCCATCATCAAATTCTTTTCTAGCAATACTGTCCCTCCATACTATGAGAAGCCTTCAAGGCTTACATACGTGGGATATGCATTTCCAAACATGCCGGGGTACTTTGTTGTATCCGTGCTGACCTTGCTAGAGTGGAAGGCAGGCTCCGGTTTTTAGACTGTGCCAGTAGGGACGCAACCGCTAATTCTCAGATGTATGATACGTTGAAGCTGTTGCTCGACTTTCATGACCTTGCTCAACGCGAGGTGGCGTACCTGGGAAAATACTCTCAGGAGTGTCACTATGGGGAGGGTGGGCACACAGGCCGTACATTGGCGCAATTGCTGCGACCCCCTACCGCAATACTTATTTGCCATGTCTGTGCCTTATGGATGGCACGGAGCTTACAGATGCCACTGCTATTCTCACGGAATTCACCGATTACTACTCGTCGCTTTATACAGCCCGCCCTGGTGCCGGCGAGGTAGCACTGGCTGAATATCTGTCTGAAGTTGTCATGGTGTGGCTCAAGACGGCCCCCCAGCAATTTATAGCCTCCCCGATCACGAGCGAGGGGATCTCCCAGGCTATTAAGGATTTGAGTGGCTGCAAAGCACTGGGACTAGACGGGTTTACCAGAGATTTTTACAAGGCCTATAAACAACTGCTGACCCATCACTCACTAAAAATGTACGCTGAGTCCCTTGAACGAGGCCTTCTACCCCCCACACTGCGTGAAGCGATTAGTACGGTCCTGTTCAGACCCAATAAACCAGCCCACTACTGTACTTCATATCAGCCATTATCACTTCTTAATTCTGATGCTAAAATATTAGCCAAAATCTTAGTTACCCGTCTGTCACTATTGATGGATCGCCTCATTTCCCCAAAGCAGTCTGGTTTTATACTGCACCGCTCTACTTCTATAAACCTCTGTACCCTTTTTGCGGTCATTAATCAAATTTCCCCCACAGTACCTTCGGTGGTTGCATTGTTAGATGCGAAAAAGGCATTCAACTCTCCTGAGTGGCCTTTCTTACACGCAACGCTGGCAAAGTTGGCAATACCCAATGGATTTCACAAACTCAAACGACTGTTGTATCAGGGCCCAGTGGCCTAATTGCGCTTGAATGGAGTACTCACGGTCCCCTTTCCTTTGGCAAGGGGTATCCGACAGGGATGCCCACTTTCTCCATTGCCGTTTATTATCACCATGTTCTGGGCTGAAACTCAGTCGCGTGTCCACTAAGCGTAGGCGACAAACTCCACTCCACTGGGGGGGTTCTCTGAGTGATTTAACTTACTGTCGTGCTCGCACTCACCAGCCCATTCTGCATGATCTGCGGCTAGGCGCTTCCGCTCTGAGCTCACGGCAGGCTCTCTGTCTCCAACGTGAGGTCTGACTCTGCAGCAGTAGAGCACATGCGTGCCCGCCATTTTGCCCGCCCCCTCTCCGTGGATGGCTGCCTGACCGGAGCGGACACACCAATTCAGCTACGGCGCGGCCATGATTTTATTTTGCAAATGGGGCCTGGTACCCGTGGGCGGGCTGAGAAGTGAGAAGGACCCACTGCCTGTGAAGCACTGACTGACTGACTCCAGTCGGGAGGTTTTGCTAATGTTGTGGACAGCGGAGGATATATGACAGCTGCCCCCCTAGGAACAGTAAGGGCACCAGGGGTGCAGCGTGTCACATGGTCTTACTGTGCAGCATAGCCCTCTAAGAGGTGAGAAAGATCTGGGGGCAATGGAGGGACAGTGCGTAGTATGGGGTCACTCACTGTCTGTGACTGCCGTCAGTGCCCTGAAGTGTCGCAAAACATTGCTGAGGTCTGTGCTGCTGTGGGGGGTCTGTGAGTGAATTTCAGTGGGCAGGCCCCGATGGGGTGCAGGGCTTATGAATACCATGCATTTTTAAATCTGTATTCCTATCATGACTGTGTTGTTGTAATTAAATTACAACACAGTAAGGATAGGAATCAGGCCCGGTTCTAGAGGGTGGGCCGGGTGGGCCGGGCCCACCCAAACATGAGCCTGGCCCACCCAAACAGGAGCCTTGGCCTGAGGCCTGATGTGAGCCGTTCCTCCCCCATCAAGTGTTCGGGCTGGCTCTCCTGATTCAAAGTCAAGAGGCTGCTGCAGCCTCTGCGCAGCCCAGCACAGATTATCGCGGCCCATTGTCACATATAGAATGACAATGGGCCAAAGCCAGCAGGCACAGCATGTGGTGGGAGCTCCGGCCCTGGCGTTAGGGCACAGGTCTTCAAACGGTGGTGCACACCCCCCTGGGGGTCCGTGATTGCATTCCCAGGGGGGCACAACTGCATCTGCAAGGAAGGAATTGTGAATGAAGATCGCCTGCAAGCGTCGACGTGTATCTGTTGAGTTCACAGGCTGTCTTCTTTTATTTGCAGAAGTTAAACAGCATAAAAAGTTTGCACCTGTAATCCTGAGTGTTTCCTGGGGCGCTGTCAGTGAGTAGGGAGACGGGGCTCGAGGGTAAACACAACATGCTAATAACTATGTAATTTTTTCATCTTCATATAATTGCATATTTAAAAAAAAAGCGCACACACAGTAAATGAAAAAACAAAGCAAATGGAACGAATTTTGCAAAAATATACTCTTACGTTATAAACCTCAGTTATCTAAAGCAATCACTGCAGATTTCTGTGTCTGACCAGAGAGTCGCCGATTTGAATCCTGGTTTTCACAGTGGGAAATAGTAACTAGTGTATTTATAGAGCTACACGTTCCATGCCTGTGGTAAAAAGCACTATGGTATCACATAAAGAATATATTAGCTCCTCGGCTGCTTTTATGTGTGTTGCTTAATAAGTTGCATAGGGTCCAGTGTCATGAGAGGCCGATTAAAGCCAGGGTCACTGGAATCATGCGGCAGGGAGGACCAAATCATTTGGCAGGGTTGACTAAATTATGTGGCAAGAAAAGGAAAATTATGTGGGGTTATGCAGAACATTTTGTCATGCATCTACTTTGTCATTTTTACATTTGGTAAAAACTATTTGGGCATTGATTTTACCTCATTAATGCTGGTTTAATACCCAAATATAGCAAAAAGCAAAAGAAAGGTGACCAGTCAAGCTTTGCGTAGGGCGTTTCACAGAGAGATGAGAGCACCTTCACTGCGAAAAGATGGGGACAGCACATTGGAGCTCATTATTTCTAAAAGGGAGGAGTTGTGTCCTAATGGCAAGAGCTTCCTACTTTGGAACCTAGTTCAGGTCCTCCTGTCAGCTCAACTCAAATCACTTAATAGTCCAGTGCCTAAAATAAAAAAATATATATAATAAATTTTATGAACTTGTATTTGTGTAATGTAAATGGTGCTTATTTAAAGTTTCCCAATGCCCTTGGGCCGGGTCTTCCTTACGTAAAACCAAAAAAGTGATGGATAACCTGTTTCAAGATTGGAGTGATAGCCATGGTCGGTAAGTTGTGAAAGAGGCAGAGGAGGTAGGGGGCTAATTAGGGTCTCAGCTATAATTAGTGCAGAAAATAAAATTCCATTGGGGCCCATGAGTGCGAGGGGCTCACAAGAACCAATTTATTGAGAGAACAGGTTTTTTGTC
This sequence comes from Lissotriton helveticus, assembly GCF_964261635.1. Classification (NCBI taxonomy): domain Eukaryota; kingdom Metazoa; phylum Chordata; class Amphibia; order Caudata; family Salamandridae; genus Lissotriton; species Lissotriton helveticus. Next base: position 670,986,384 of record NC_136061.1, read on the forward strand.
AATTTCTGTTATTGCTTGATGATTTTCCCTATCATATGTTTCACATTTACTGTGGATTATAAGCTACAAAAAAGTGTCCATGATATGATCTCAAAAGCTCTGCCTTTGCTCTCAGCCCTGCCTCTCCTGTTTTACGATCCTTGGAATAAAGTTTTTCAGGGGTCCCCAACTTCAAAACATTTTGCTTTGGGGGGCCCCATGCAAAAAAGTTTGAAGACCACTGCCTTAGGGTATGACAGTGAGGCCTCACCACGGGAGATGCTGCTACGACGGGCCAGAGTTTTCACTCCCCTTGGAACAGGAAGTGATGAGGGCAATAAACAGGGTTTTGCTCCCTCCCTCCTCGCAGTGGATGGCTGGCCCGACTCCAACTCATTCTGGCCAGGCAAGGCATCCTCACTGCTCTACCAACCTCCCATCTCAAACTCAGGATTTAACCAGAAACCAACCCCCACCATACCTATCTCTTTGAGATGTGGCATTTAATGTATAGGCTTTGTCAGCAGATGCCCTTGGCAGCGAGTTTCCTGGGCCCTAGGGCCACCACAGTGTAACTTTTAAGTTACCTCAGTCAAAGGAGGGTCACCACAGAAAGTGTTATGGTTTTTCTGAGAGACCAAATGTTTGATCATGTACTCCTTCCTTGGAAAAAAAAATAAAGCCCTTTTAATCAAAACCAGCGAAACTGAACATGTTTACGCCATAGTTATTTGTTCAGACAGCACAGTCATTAACTGCTGCCTGCTGGGGTGTATTGATATAACCAGGGCCACTGGAATTATGCACCATTGGGGAGGGAGCATGGCTGCTTGCATCCTGGGCAGGAGCTGAGAAGCCGTGGCACCTGGTAAGCTACATTTAAAAAAAAGATATTATTACATTACCCCCTCCCCCCCCGCGTGACCCCTCTCCCTCCCCCCGCGAGTCATGCCGGACGCAACTAACTCAGTGGCCCACCCAAATACACCATTGGCCCACCCAAATAAAGATTCCTGGAGCCGGGCCTGATAGGAATACAGATTCAAAATACTCAATAGTATCTTTTGTTAGTAAAAAAAACTGAAAGGAATTTGCATTTGAAATGCAGTAAACACTGCCAGTGCCGCCTGCTTGCTGAGTGTTAATCACCCTGACACATGGACTTCTCTGTAAACAGCAAGGTGAAAGAGACATCCTTCTTCCTTGCTGGAGAGAGCAACCCACCAAAGACAGATGGAGTTCTCTGGGTTTAAGACAGAAGGGATGAATGCTAATTGGGCCTGGGCGGCACTCCACCGCACACAGAACTCCGCGGAATTTCACTAAGCCCCCCACCTCTCGTGGAATTCCACGTAGGAGAACTCCGCAAACTCTGCCCACCCTTACTTGTCCGCTGGGAGATCCTCAAGCTCCTCTACGAGTGCGGTGGTTTTGGGGTGCCGTACCTCCAACTCAAATTTTATATAGCCCAGGCACATTATGTGTACCACTGGTACCATCACGAGGCTTGCCTGTCTTTCCTTAAACCCGAACGAGCGCAGCTACCACTATTTTCCCTCAACGCTGATCTGCCCCAGGGACTGCTGTGCAATCCTCGCACAATTCAAGCCGTGACGACTACTAGCTGGGCATGGAGTAGACTGCTGCGGTATCTAGACGGGGATGGCGTGTACTCTCCACAGAACTCACTTGGGGTAACCCATGGCTTCTACTGACCCTCGAACGCCAGGTACAACATACACTCGAATCGTCATGGAGTGCAAACTCTGGGGGACCTGTTTCATGAGGGAGTCCTCAAGGCCACCTCTGCGATGGCCAACATAGACCGATTGTTTATATTGGACAGGTATACATTCCACCATCTACAACGCATGTTCCAGACGGTGCTGCCTACAGCAGGGAGTTAGCCTCGCTCTCCCTGCTGATTGCGTCCCCCGATAACAGCCACTTTGTTTCTAAACTTTACCTAGTCTCCATTAGATTGAAGCCTATGGGGGTTGAATAGGGCTCGAGTGGCGTGGAAGTGGGATTTGGGCACTACACTCTTGGACACTATCTGGTATTATTGCTGTATGCAACTAGACTAGTGTCAGGGAACCATAGACACAAAATATTGCATTACAAGTACCTACGGAGAGTGTGTGTCACTCCTGATTTCTTGGCTAAACTGGACCCTACTAGATCACACAAATGCCTGAAATGGCATGCTTACCATGCAGATTTCCCACATTTGACATGGACGTAGCTTCCTTCTGGAGGGCTGTTTTTTCTACTGTGTCACTCTTGATTGAACTGCCACTCTCACCTGATCCCGTTAGCATTGTTGGGGATACGTGCTTCCTCCATTTTGCAGATCCGAAGGTCCCTCTGATTGTTTCTTGCCACAGGTCAGCACCCTTTATCGCCAGATTGAACATTCGCCCTTTGTTGACCCCCTCTGAGCCGCCAGTCTTGTTCGACTTACTTACTCTAACTTTGTTGGTATCCACAGATGTTCTCTTCGCCACGACCGGTCTTCCTTGACTCGATACGTATTCCTATCCCCTGGCTTTTCCCCTTCTACCATCTGTGCTTCTCAGGACTTGTCTTGTCTTCTTATTTTTTGCGCTACCAACGGATGTTATTTATTTAACACTGTCTTTCTTTACGCGATGTTATGCTCTAGAAACTACTAAAACTATGTAACACTATTCTTTTGTAACCATTATCCTCATGTAAAGCGCTCTGATACCTCCAGATCTAGCCAGTGCTATATAAACCTTTTGAAATAAATACTTCAAACCTTTACCACTGGGGGTACATTGCTTTACTGCTATAGCCCTGTTTTTGTCCAAGAGACAGATTTCATTACATTTGTGCGCATGCACCTTCCCTACTGTGGCGGCCATCTAAGTGCAAGGATATATGGGAACCTCTGCAGAGCTATTTGTTGTTGGTGATGGATGCTGCCAGCAACTCCTCCTAAGTTTAATTGTGAGACCCTGTGATATGTCGCCTTGTAGACCGGCTTGCATCAATGTACAAATACCAATGAGCCTCCCTTCTTGCCTCTGTGTGATATGTATAATATCTGTTGTATGTCTTTTGACCTTTGTCTCTCTGCTATGGAATTTCCTTCCTTTCATCTCAGGGTGATCGACTGTACCTTAAGTGAATGTTTTCATTAACTGGCGTCACTGTTTTTGTGTTACAAAATGATAAATAAAGTTATTTTTTTTTAAAAATGGCCGAAGGGGAATTTGTCCTTGCCACCCGACGTGGTTCTTGTGTTGGCCAATCGACTGCCCTCTTACACTCTGCCCCCCCGATCCTTAGGCACCGCCACCTCAAGCAACATACCCAAGTCTTCCCACAAAACCTTTGCAATAGTTACAATCCGTTCCATCTGTGTGAACTATTTATTGGGATGCTCTCTCTGCTTTGGAAGAGTATTTGTAAAATGGAAAAGGTCGGATAGGGACCACAGGACAAGTACATAGGCACCTACCTGTACTTCATGCAAGGGAAACTCCTTTACTGTCACCCCTTTATCCCCTTCCTCCTTTGACCCTTCTCCCTTTTGCTTTACCTTGACTTTCTCTTTCTTCGAGCTCAACTCCCTACATTTTTGGATATTCCCTGATGTTTTCAGTCAGTTCCCTCACATGGGTCTTCAACACTCTCAACTTTAACAACTGTAACGCCTTCTCAGTCATTGCCATCCTAGCATTCTTCTACCACTTATTTAGCTGAGTTATGTCAATTCCGCATTCATTGACCACCTTCTTCATCCATGCATGCACCACACTTGCAACTTCCATGCTCAGGTAAAGCAGCTTGTTCACCCCATAATGTCTTAGACAGTCTATCCCCACATTTTCCGTCACCATTTATTCAAACTCCGTTTTCAGCTGTGCAAGATTAATCGCTGTGAGGTCTGCCCTGCGCCTGACAAATTACCTGATAGGTCAGTGCAAGTAGTTTGGCTCCCCATCTCACCACTGACTAGGTTCTCCCCATTGTAGAGGAACTAATGCTGTCCCTCATGGCCTTAGTGCTGAGTCCTAGTGTATGCTTGGGATCACTCGACCTTGGAAGGTATTTGTTAGAAAAGAGTCTCTAGTTGGCAGTGGTTTGCACCCTGTCCAAGCAGAGACCGTCACTCTAGTCACAGTAAGGGAATCACACAGCTAAGATAACCCCTCCTTATTCCCGTGTTAGCTTGGCACGAGCAGCCAGGTTTATCTCAGAGAAAATGTGTAAAGTATTTATACACACACACACACACATACCCACAGCAATACAGTGAAAACAAGACAAAAGAGTCCAAATCAGTTAATAAAATAGCCAATATTTATCTGAATAAAAGAAGACCAAAACAACAAAAATACATCATACACAAGTCAAAATATCAATTTTAAAAGATAAAACAAGTTTAGTTCATAGAAATCAATGGATGCATTCGTTTTAGCACAAGTACCTTAGATGCGTCAAAAAATTCAACACGGTGCAAGGCACAGGGGTGGTTTGGCACCGGAACAGTGATGAGTTGGTTCCTTACTACACAGGGGAGATGATGCATTGGTTCCTTACTGGCAGGGGAGGTGATGCATTGGTTCCTAACTACTAGGTAGGGCATATGATGCGTCAGTTCCTTACTGTTCGGCAGGGGAAGTGATGCATTTGTTCCTTACTGGCAGGGGAGGTGATACGTTGTTTTCCAGACATGCGGCCTCGGTTCCTTACTGAGTTGCAGTGTCAATGAAGAATTGGCACTTAGGGATGATGCATCGAAAATCCAGATGCGGTGCGTCAATGCAACAGCAGTGATGCAGGCGCTGCAGCAATGCCAGAGCCACCAAGCAGGCGCTGCATCGATTCCTCAGCCGTGCAGCAGGCGATACGTTGGAGTCAGCGCAGGTGTCATGGACGTTGGCGACACGGAGCACGAGGCTCACGTTGCGGTGATTCTTCTGATGTACTGGGACTTTGAGCTGGGGCCTGCGGTGAAAGGCGTGGTCGATGCATCAAGCGGGGAACCATTCTTCATGGAAGGCAGCGGCAATGCATTGAACTTTTGCAGAAATGCGTCGATAAAACAGGTGCTGGGAGTTCATGCATGGATGTTCTCCTTAAGCTCACCAGGTTACACTTCCAAGGGCCCAGGAACTGGATTTGGCACTACTCGGCAAGTCAGGACTCTCAGCAGAAGAGCCCAGACACTGGGAGGTGAAGTCTTAGATGGCCCTGAGACTGCTTAACAGGAGGCAAGCTCAACTCAAGCCCCTGGAGAACCCTGGAGGTAGGATACAGAAAGCAAAGCCCAGTCCTTCCAATACTAGGACAGAAGCAGCTAGCAGCAGGCCAACACACCAAAGCAACAGATGGAGTGGCAGCACCTCCTACAGCAGTACAAAAGGGGGTGGTGATGGACGGAGCATCTGAATCAATCAAACACTCACACCCAGTCAAAAGATCTGGGTTTAATCCATCACCGTTCTTTAGCCCACTCTGCCACCCCAGTTCAGACATGCCTATATGCAAATCAGTCTGACCCTGTGCCTCATGGGAACAGTCCAGCCCGAACTGCCAAGCCATGTCTTCCCTGGACCGGAAACAAGCTTCCGAGGACCGGTTTCTGGCATTCCAGCCGTCTTCAGCCCGGCTTGCTTGAATCCAGTGGCAAAGTGAGCAAGGGACTCACGTCTGAGCATACCCTGCCACACTTATGGCAGCCAAAAGCAGTACAAAAGGGGGTGGTGATGGACGGAGCATCTGAATCAATCAAACACTCACACCCAGTCAAAAGATCTGGGTTTAATCCATCACCGTTCTTTAGCCCACTCTGCCACCCCAGTTCAGACATGCCTATATGCAAATCAGTCTGACCCTGTGCCTCATGGGAACAGTCCAGCCCGAACTGCCAAGCCATGTCTTCCCTGGACCGGAAACAAGCTTCCGAGGACCGTTTTCTGGCATTCCAGCTGTCTTCAGCCCGGCTTGCTTGAATCCAGTGGCAAAGTGAGCAAGGGACTCACGTCTGAGCATACCCTGCCACACTTATGGCAGCCAAAAGCAGTACAAAAGGGGGTGGTGATGGACGGAGCATCTGAATCAATCAAACACTCACACCCAGTCAAAAGATCTGGGTTTAATCCATCACCGTTCTTTAGCCCACTCTGCCACCCCAGTTCAGACATGCCTATATGCAAATCAGTCTGACCCTGTGCCTCATGGGAACAGTCCAGCCCGAACTGCCAAGCCATGTCTTCCCTGGACTGGAAACAAGCTTCCGAGGACCGGTTTCTGGCATTCCAGCCGTCTTCAGCCCGGCTTGCTTGAATCCAGTGGCAAAGTGAGCAAGGGACTCACGTCTGAGCATACCCTGCCACACTTATGGCAGCCAAAAGCAGTACAAAAGGGGGCGGTGATGGACGGAGCATCTGAATCAATCAAACACTCACACCCAGTCAAAAGATCTGGGTTTAATCCATCACCGTTCTTTAGCCCACTCTGCCACCCCAGTTCAGACATGCCTATATGCAAATCAGTCTGACCCTGTGCCTCATGGGAACAGTCCAGCCCGAACTGCCAAGCCATGTCTTCCCTGGACCGGAAACAAGCTTCCGAGGACCGGTTTCTGGCATTCCAGCCGTCTTCAGCCCGGCTTTCTTGAATCCAGTGGCAAAGTGAGCAAGTTCGGGCTGGACTGTTCCCATGAGGCACAGGGTCAGACTGATTTGCATATAGCCATGTCTGAACTGGGGTGGCAGAGTGGGCTAAAGAACGGTGATGGATTAAACCCAGATCTTTTGACTGGGTGTGAGTGTTTGATTGATTCAGATGCTCCGTCCATCACCACCCCCTTTTGTACCGCTTTTGGCCGCCATAAGTGTGGCAGGGTATGCTCAGACGTGAGTCCCTTGCTCACTTTGCCACTGGATTCAAGCAAGCCGGGCTGAAGACGGCTGGAATGCCAGAAACCGGTCCTCGGAAGCTTGTTTCCGGTCCAGGGAAGACATGGCTTGGCAGTTCGGGCTGGACTGTTCCCATGAGGCACAGGGTCAGACTGATTTGCATATAGCCATGTCTGAACTGGGGTGGCAGAGTGGGCTAAAGAACGGTGATGGATTAAACCCAGATCTTTTGACTGGGTGTGTGTGTTTGATTGATTCAGATGCTCCGTCCATCACCACCCCCTTTTGTACCGCTTTTGGCCGCCATAAGTGTGGCAGGGTATGCTCAGACGTGAGTCCCTTGCTCACTTTGCCACTGGATTCAAGCAAGCCGGGCTGAAGACGGCTGGAATGCCAGAAACCGGTCCTCGGAAGCTTGTTTCCGGTCCAGGGAAGACATGGCTTGGCAGTTCGGGCTGGACTGTTCCCATGAGGCACAGGGTCAGACTGATTTGCATATAGCCATGTCTGAACTGGGGTGGCAGAGTGGGCTAAAGAACGGTGATGGATTAAACCCAGATCTTTTGACTGGGTGTGAGTGTTTGATTGATTCAGATGCTCCGTCCATCACCACCCCCTTTTGTACCGCTTTTGGCCACCATAAGTGTGGCAGGGTATGCTCAGACGTGAGTCCCTTGCTCACTTTGCCACTGGATTCAAGCAAGCCGGGCTAAAGACGGCTGGAATGCCAGAAACCGGTCCTCGGAAGCTTGTTTCCGGTCCAGGGAAGACATGGCTTGGCAGTTCGGGCTGGACTGTTCCCATGAGGCACAGGGTCAGACTGATTTGCATATAGCCATGTCTGAACTGGGATGGCAGAGTGGGCTAAAGAACGGTGATGGATTAAACCCAGATCTTTTGACTGGGTGTGAGTGTTTGATTGATTCAGATGCTCCGTCCATCACCACCACCTTTTGTACCGCTTTTGGCTGCCATAAGTGTGGCAGGGTATGCTCAGACGTGAGTCCCTTGCTCACTTTGCCACTGGATTCAAGCAAGCCGGGCTGAAGACTTCTGGAATGCCTGAAACCGGTCCTCGGAAGCTTGTTTCCGGTACAGGGAAGACATGGCTTGGCAGTTCGGGCTGGACTGTTCCCATGAGGCACAGGGTCAGAATGATTTGCATATAGCCATGTCTGAACTGGGGTGGCAGAGTGGGCTAAAGAACGGTGATGGATTAAACCCAGATCTTTTGACTGGGTGTGAGTGTTTGATTGATTTAGATGCTCTGTCCATCACCACCCCCTTTTGTACCGCTTTTGGCCGCCATAAGTGTGGCAGGGTATGCTCAGACGTGAGTCCCTTGCTCACTTTGCCACTGGATTCAAGCAAGCCGGGCTGAAGACGGCTAGAATGCCAGAAACCGGTCCTCGGAAGCTTGTTTCCGGTCCAGGGAAGACATGGCTTGGCAGTTCGGGCTGGACTGTTCCCATGAGGCACAGGGTCAGACTGATTTGCATATAGCCATGTCTGAACTGGGGTGGTAGAGTGGGCTAAAGAACAGTGATGGATTAAACCCAGATCTTTTGACTGGGTGTGAGTGTTTGATTGATTCAGATGCTCCGTCCATCACCACCCCCTTTAGCACCTCCTACAGCATCCAGCTTTCTTTCTGTCAAAATCTCCTCAGTAGAGGGGGGCGTGGCTGACGGCCCACTAAGATGGCCGCTTAGTCTTTGAGCTCTGGGATTGACCTAGCCCTTCGCATCCATCCATTCTCTTATCCGACGTCTGCAGGGCTCCAAAGGCTGGAGCCGACGTCTGACCTCGAGCGGCTGCGACCGGAGGCACTCCGGTAAAAATCCGTGACTGCCCATGGCTGGGATCACCGTTTGAAGTAGAGCGGCCTACATGCGGCGGCCAGACCGGGGACTGTGTTAAGGCTGACGCCCAGAGTGGGGTCCGCTGTGGCGTGGTGCAGAGCGCGGCTGTTTCCCGTGTTTGGGCAATATCTGCTGCATCTCTAAAGACCTCCTGCCTCCTGCCTCCTGCCTCCTGCCTCCTGCCCCCTACTGTGGGCCCTGCGATCCGTGTTGGTTCTGCTGCCTGGGATCGCCCGATACAACTTCCCGCCGGAGAGGAGCCGCTTCGGAGTCCGAACCACGGCTGCCGTGCAAACAGCAGAAAAGCGCAAGTAAGTGCCATGACTTCTATCAGCGGTGGCCCCAGCGGCTCCACATTGCCTTGTGCCCCCGCGGCTTTGGGCATACAATTAGGAGAGGTTCTGTGCTGTATTCGGCCCATCCGTATTGTCCAGAGATCAGGCCCAATGGAATTACGCCCCTCCCCCCACCTCTGGCACAAAGGCCTTGCTGAACGCCGGTTAGCAGAACTTGGTGAATTAATGAGCAAACGCCGATTGGCGAGACACGGATCCTGCTGCCACCCAACGACCTGTTGCCCACAATCCCCGAACAGAGCCAAATCTGTACCTGCTCTACCTCCAGGGTACGACATAAGACCAAGTCGTTATTCTTTGGCCGCGCCAAAAGATTGATTTTCAAGGCGCTACGCCCTCCTACACTCCCCCGTACCCTCTAGCTGCTCTGAAAACGGCCCACCTGCATCTTCTACTACGAACAGTTTTGGGCCCCAGAGACTGCCCTGATCTGCTGAGCCATGGCGAGCAGGGGTCCCAGAACCCAGGCCACGCAACAAAAATTGGACAAATACGCATACGGCAAGCACTCTCCCACAGCGCCGGAAGGACGCTCCTAGGAGCATAAGACGCCAGATGGAGAGGGAACCCCAAAAGTCACACTCGAGGACATCATGCAAGCTCTAGCCAACGTCCAGACGACTGTTGGAACAATATCCACTGATGTCTCCCTGCTTCGTGCGGACCTCCGCAAAATGGCGGATAGGGTGAAAGAGGTGGAGGTGGTAACAAAATCCTTGGTTGTAGATCCTTCAGAGCTACAGGTGGCGGTGGCACACCTTGAAAAAGAGAATAAACTACTCACAGACAAGCTCGATGACCAAGAAGGGCGCGCAAGACGGAACAACGTTAGAATTATTGGTATTCCAGAATCTGAAGGCGCCAAGGCAATGGACTTATACGTGGAGGAGCTGATAAAAACCAAACTACAGCCTAAGGGACTCTCGCGTTTCTTCTCAGTGGAGCGTGCCCACAGGGTGCCGGGAGGAAGATCAAAGCCGAGGCACCTCCTCGGCCAGTACTGGCCAGACTCTTCAACTTCAGAGATAGAGACGCAATTTTACAAGCGGCACGCATTCGCCTCCAATACGCATTCTGAACTCTACAGTAAACTTCTTCCCTGATTACACTGCAGCTGTCTCGAGGCGGAGGCGAAGTTTCTTTGATGTCAAAAAGCTGCTCCGAGAAAAGGAACTACCATACTCTATGCTCTTCCCTGCAAAGCTTAGAGTAGTGGCTGGAAGTCGAACCTGGTTCTTTGATACGCTGGAGTCGGCTCTTGACTGATTGGAAGGGTGGTGTCCGGTGGGCCACGCTGAGCGAGGAAATGATTCTCGCCGCCGCGGGGAAGAGGAAGAAGACCCGGAGAAACGAGGTTCCAGAAGTCGTGGATCAAGCCAGGTGACGTCGCTGGAGGGGGAATAGATCAAGCAGACATGCCAATGTTTCCCGCCCCATCGGGCGGATATAGGACCTCTTCGAACTGAGCTGTTTTGAGGTTTGGACTGAGGCAAGCCTTGGGGCCTGAGAAGGGCTGGAGCCTTGCGGAACTCATTACCCCCGATACGCAAGTATTGCACTTTTGGGTGGGTCGAAGCACTCTGCTAAGTTGGGGTGGCGGGCAGTTGCAGGCTTGCTAGGCAGGGAGGCAGGAAGGGGGGGGTGGGAGCTGGGATAAGGGAGTACATGTTTCGTTGAATTTTAGTGTGTTGGTTGATGGTAATGTTCTTGTGGCAACACTCTCCTTTCGTGACGGATCTACATGTAGTAAATGTGGCTTTGAATATTTGAAAACTTCTTATATCTCTGATGGCTGAACATGCTTCACAGGAGCCTAAGTCTCCCCAAACAGCCTTAATGATAATGTCATGGAATGTCCGAGGGTTAGGAGATAAAGTGAAGAGAGGTTTGGTGCTACAGCATTTAAAGCGGTGCGGCCCCGCGGTTGCTCTGCTCCAAGAAACGCACCTAATGGGTTCTACTGTCAAGGCTATGGATAGGTGGGGATATCACATGGTTGCGCATGCAGAGTTTTCCTCGGGCTCTAGAGGTACAGGGATACTCATTAGAAAGTAATTCCCACTGGTGATACAACAGACGCGAGTGGACGACCAAGGCCGCTTCGCAGCACTGACATGTCAATGGGAAGGATGATTATTTAATCTGGTCTCTGTTTATATCCCTCCCGCCCTTCACGCCCAGGCCCTCTCTGCCCTCACAACATTCCTCCTAACTCTACCTGCTGCAACACTACTCATAGGGGGCGACTTCAACGATATAATGGATGACACGTTGGACAGGTTCCCCGCCAGATCAGGGGTACAGGGTGGGCGACGTCTCCTGGGTCTCACAGAGGCAATGGGACTTACAGATAGTTGGCGATACAACCACCCTGACGAGAGGCAGTACACTTTCTATTCCGGGGTCCACAACTGTCTCACGCGCATTGATTATTTTCTAACTTCGGCAGATGGCCTGCCCGGAATAGAGGAGGTAGTTGTTCACCCCCGGGGCATATCGGACCACTCTCCATTACTGCTCAAATACACACATCACCAGACTCCTAGGAAACGTATGTTCCTGATTCATGCCGGTTTTCTACAAGTGCGCCCTATAATGAAACACCTCACAGTCACTACCAGACAATTCTTCCAAGAGAATGCAGGCTCGGTAGACTCCTCTAGCATGCTCTGGGAGGCCTACAAGGTAGTCCTGCGTGGGCAAGCAATAGCCTCAATTACAGGTCACAAACGGGCACAGAGGGCGGAGTTGGATAACCTGGAGGAGGAACTAGCCACCGCAATGACAGAACAGGCGGCGCACCCGTCACTTGAAACCACCCTTCAGGTCCAACTCAAACAAACAGCATATGTGGCATGTCAAAGGGAAGCTACGATAGCGTGCCTCCAAGCAACTAGGCATAGGATTTACAAACTAGGAGACAAAGCGGGGAAGATGCGAGCCTGGCTGGATAAGAAAGAAAGAGCGAGCAGGATCATAGCGCAGCTGCTCTACCCCACAGGCTGCATGATCTCTAAACCGGATGGTATAGTGGACATCCTGACCGATCATTACGAGCAATTGTATGCCCCCCGGGCGACTTACACGTCTTCCCGGTAGAACTGTATAAAAGGACTGCACAGATATCTGCTCCCTTCTTGCTTCAAATGTTTCTTGATAGTCTCGAAAAGGGAGAGCTGCCAAGGGACCAGCGGCTCGCCACCATAGTTGCGATCCACAAACCTGGTAGACCGGAGACAGATTGCACGTCCTATCGCCCAATCTCCCTGATAAACGCAGAGCCCAAGATCCTGGCCAAATTACTGCCATTGAGGCTGACCCCCCACCTCTCCTCCTTAGTGCATCCGGACCAGTCTGGATTTATGCCACACCGTAGCACGGCGCTTAATTTGCGAAGGCTTTATGCGGTCCTGGCAAGCACACAGTATATTCAGGAACCAGCAGTCATTCACTCCTTAGACGCCACTATGGCATTTGATACCGTGGAATGGCCATACCTATTTGCGGTACTCTGTCACATGGGCTTTGGCCCGAAATTCTGCGCCTGGGTTCGCCTCCTTTACAACAAGCCCCTGGCACACGTAGCAGCTAATGGACATATCTCCCGAGACTTCCCACTTGGTCGAGGTACGCGGCAGGGATGTCCGCTGTCTCCGCTGCTCCTTGCGCTGATTCTGGAGCCGCTTGCAATCTGGATCAGATGGGAACCCTCCTTCAAAGGACTTTCTTGGACTAATACAAGGGAGGACCGCATATCCCTGTATGCGGATGATATCTTGCTATACCTCACCTCCCCCAAGAAGCCCATCCTAGAAATGCTGAACGTCTGTGGAAGTTTGGGAGGGTGTCTGGTTATAGAATAAATTGGTCCAAGTCTGTTCTCCATGTATTGACCGGCCCTCCTCCTATTCTACCCGTGAGTTGCCCTTGCGCATTGCCGAGACGGCATTTAAATACCTAGGAATCTACATTACATCTGACTCCACCGAGTTTTCAGCTTTAAATCTTAATCCCCATCTAGAGCGCTTTAAGCGTGACGTCAAGGTATGGCGAACTCTCCCTCTTACACTTCTGAGTAAGGCGGCACTATACAAGATGATGGCGCTCCCACGATTTTTATATGTCCTCGAGAATACGCCATTTCTGGTTCCTGACTCCTATTTCAGAACTATTGCTACTACCGTTTCAAATCTTTTGTGGGATGGAAGGCCACCTCGTATCGCGCAGGCTAAGTTAACAAAGAGTTGGTATGATGGAGGAATAGCGCTTCCCGATATGGAATTATATTACTGGGCGGCCCATCTTAAACAGATAAATTACTGGTTACATGCCCCACAGACCGAACCGGCATATCTAGCTGATAGACAATGCTTGGAGAGCAAAGGGCTGTTGGGTAATCTCTAAAGCCGCCGCGTACCCTCGGACCTACACGGACCCACGCGACACTCTGTTCAAGTTTGATATAAGGCAAATAGACGTCTTAAGTGCTCTGGGACGATCACGCAAATGACACCACTGTGGGACTCCTACAGGTTGGGCTCCCTTCGCAACAGTACGGGGTTCCGGAACTGGGATAATATAGGTATCTCAGTGGTGGGTGACCTCTGGAAGGGAGGAAAGATGGTAGACTTTTCCCACCTTCAAACACATTACGAAATGACACAGAAAGAGAAATTCAGGTACCTTCAAATCAGGCATGCACTCCAGTCAGTCATACCTGTAGATACCGAGCTGCAGGACTCCTCTCCTTTAGAGGATAGGCTTCTGACAGACTATATGCCAGATAGGGCCATTTCTTTGACCTACTGGAAATTGATAAACAACCTTCCTGACGTGTCGTCCACACTAAGGCAGAACTGGTCCAGAGACGTGAGCGACTTTGATGAGTCTGAATGGCAAGAGGCCCTTTCGTCCTCCCGAGAAGTAGCCGTACCCTCCAGACTCAAACTGGTTCAGCTTAAAATATTACATCGTACATACTACACTAGAACGGCGTTATTTAAGATAGGGTCAACCTCACATAAATATTGCTTACGACACTGTGGAGACGAGGGGACATTCTACCATACCATATGGGACTGTAAACACGTAGCAACATTTTGGACGGCAGTCATGCGTACAATCTCTCAGACTATAGATATTTCCCTTGTGCCTGAACCCCGTCGTTGTTTCTTGAATATATGGGAGCCAAACGACTTAAATCACCGCCAACAAGATTGGGTAATGTTGGGCATGATGGTGGCAAAACGTAACATCGCCTTACTGTGGGGCTCGAAAACACTACCTACCCTTCGTAAGTGGTGCAAGGATATGGATGAAATGATGGTGGCAGAGAAGTCAGTGTTTCTGCACCGCGGGAGCCCCAAGAAATGGGAGAAAATTTGGGGGGCTTGGAATAAGTTTTGTGGTAACATTTGTGAACCTCCGAACCTTACAGACGGTGATAGTGCCTCAGAATAGCATAGATTGGACAAGTACAGATTAATAATAATGATGTGTCAATACCTGTGTTTTCCATGTATACCTGTGACAATGAACAAGGCTGCTTTGCTCTCATGATCCACACAATGCATATTATTTCATCTGTATGTATCATTGCCCTGCTTGTTCTGTTAATAAAAATATATATTTTTTTAAATGTCCTCAGTAGAGAAGTGATCTGATTTTGGGGACCGCTACCCCTTTCTGCCTTAAAATCAGACAAACTTCAAGGGAAACTCTATGTAGTGCCGAAGACCCTGCCTTTCCCTGACCTGGCTCCAGACACACTGTAGGGGGGTAGAGACAGCTTTGTTTGAGAACAGGCACAGTCATATTCAGGTGTCAGTGACAACTCCTCCCACCACTCTACCTCAGGACGGCCCATCAGCCTGGTGATGGGCCATCAGGATATGCAAGATCTTTGTGACTGGGGGTGAATGTTTGCATTGTTCAGCATTCTGTCCATCATTTGTTCCCTTTTGCTTTTGCTACCCTAAGTAGGAAGGGTGTGCCCAGATGTGGGTACCGTGCTCACTGCACCACTGGATTCTAGCTAGTCTGGCTGATGAGGGATGATGCCCCAAAACCGGTCCCAGGATGCTTGTTTCCAATTCAGGGAGGATCTGGCTTTGGCAGTTCGAGCTGGACTGTTCCCATGAGCAACAGGGTCAAGACTGATTTGCATATGGCTGGGTCCAAACTGGGGTGGCATGGTGAGCAAAAGAACGATGGCTTAAAACCAGATCTTTGTGTTTGTGGGTGAATGTTTGAATTGTTCAGCATTCCGTCCATCATTTGTTCCTTTTGCTTTTACAGGATATGGAAGGTACACCTCAGCTCCCTTTGTGTGATTGTCTACAGTGATTGCACAAGAGCCCAAAAGTCATCCAACCCAGACGTGTATTCCACTGACAGGCAAAGGCACAGACCTGTAAAGCAAGAAAATGCCAACTTTCTAAAATTGCACAAAAAAGGTGTGATCAAGCCATCACATTCAAATGCTGTTAGAGTATTTAAACAGACTGCAGCCCATTAACTCAATTAGTCTGGACTTAAAGCATTTATTTGCTGTGTCATTCACTTTTTTGGGGGGGGAAGACATAAATCCACATTAAAACTTTCGTCAGGAAAAAGTGGATATGTATAAATTAGTACACATTATGGAAATGCATGTTACAAAACGTACATAAACAAGAAAACATCAATCAACACTGGTTTAAAAAAGAAACAACAAAATTGCAAACAACAATAGACAACAGTGATTGTGTACAATAAAACCATTCTATATTAAAAAAACAGTCTTGATATGAGACGGAAAAGCAGCAGCTCGACAATCTTTAACAGTCAGGTTATATAAAATGTTCATGATGCTGTGATTGAGCCTAGTAGTTGGTTTTATTGTACACAGTCTGTAGTCTGTTTAAATACTCTATCAGCATTTGAATGTGACGGCTTGGAAATACTTTTTTTGTACTATTATAGGAACCAGTCCAGCCGCATCAGGTCAACCCCGTTCTTTGCTATAACACTTTGTAAAATTGGCATTTTAAAACATGCAATTTAAAATCCAACCTCACCACAAGATGTATTTTTAAATTGTGAGAATCGAGAGACCTCAAACTCTAAACCTCTGTCCCAATGCGAAATTACACTTAAAAGATATTTCAAAGTAATCTCCAAGTTACCCTATGGTAGAGATAGTCTTTGCAATAGTGAACAAGCATTTGCAATGAAATAGCTCTCGCATTTGCGAGAGTTTGAGCTATTGCATTGCCAATAGCTCAAACTCTTGCAAATGTGAGACCTATTGCATTGCAAATATTTGTTTTTTTAGTAGCACCCATGTGGCGCTTTCACATTTATAAAGGTCGTTCCCCTTTCTTTAGACAAGCCGTATCTAAAGAAAGAGGTGTGGCCGACATTAAAGTGAAACCACGGCTTGGACACTTTGACAAAAAAAGCATCTGTTTGTCAAGTTGCCTTTTCTTTTTGTGAAAGTGCCCATGCCTCACTTTCACTTTAATAGCAGGCGGGCACCTTTCTTTAGGCGCAGCTTGTCTAAAGAAAGGGGTGCAGCCTCCATGAATGTGAAAGTGCCACATGGGCGCTAGTAAACAAACAAACAAAAAAGAATAATAATCAGTAAGTGCAGCTGCTATAGGTAAAGCGAACCGAGCTGATAAAATAAAGAAAGAAAAAAACGTGGCCGCTATAGTTAAAGCGGACCACCATTAGTAAATAAAATAAAAGCGGGCCGCGTACTATGAGGTAGTGGGTGGAATAGGGGAAAATCATTAAACAAAATAGTGTTCTCATCCAAGATAAAGCAGACCATGTAACAAGACAAGTAAAAGGTCGAGTCGTTATGGAAGGTAACAAATGCAGACAAGGCGGTACCAAGGAGGGACTAACAAGCATAATAGCAACTTGGAAGCCAGCGTTTATGAAGGACAATGACACAAGCCAATTAAAATATGGGCGGAGAGTGGGCAGGGCTTCAAAACCATACTCCAATACAGCATGCCTCTCAGAGCAGCGCATGCGCTGCCCAGGCTCGACCTAAAAACAAAATTTGCAGTATTCCACTATTAGGGAAGTGGAAAACACATCATTACATGTCCTACCTTTTAAATACACTGCACCCTGCCCATGGGGCTGCCTTGGGCCTACCTTAGGGGTGCCTTACATGTACTAAAAGGGAATGTTTGGGCCTGGGAAATGAGTTGAGTGCACTTGTCAGGTCGAAATGGCAGTATAAAACTACACACACAGACACTGGAGAGGCAGGTCTGAGACATGTTTGCAGGGCTACTCATGTGGGTGGCACAATCAGTGCTGCAGGCTCACTAGTAGTATTTGACTTACAGGCCCTTGGCACCTAGTACACTTTATGCCAATCATGGGTAAACTAATTGCCAATACATTTTACACAGGAATCACTTGCACTTCAGGACTGGTCAGCAGTAGTACAGTATCCAGAGTCCTAAAACCAGCAAAAACAGGTCAGAATAAAATAGGGGGAGGAGTGCAAAACGTTTGGGAATAACCCTGCAAAAAGGGCTTGGTCCAACAGTACTAATGGATGCTTCAGCAGGGGGAATGATCAGAGCACTTGCCGAAGGCAAGGTGCTTATTGCGACGGACCTAGGGGTCTGGGCAACAGGCAAAAAATAAGTTTTAGAATAACTTGGATGTGTGTGGGCCTCTGTTCAGGGTTCTGCTGCTGTTTCCATTTCAGTCAACACCAGGGCAATAGCATTTGTATTGGTTGGCGCTTTATATGGCGGCGGTCTTATCCTTAGGAGCTCATCTGTGAAAGCATCTTCCTCCTCGCTCTGTTTCCATCTCTTTCTTTGGTTTTGCCTTCCCCTTCTCTTTGTTTTCTAGCAGGGGATAGACCGCAACATTCTCTAGAACTTCCTCTCTCCACTTCCTCAGCCTTTCCTCGTTCTGCACGCTTCTTCAGGAATGAGCCCTACTGCGGATTTTGAGTTCAAATGTCTTTCTTTTCTTTTCACTTAACATCTGTTCCAAAAAAGTTTATGGCTTCAAATTGTGTGGAACTTAGGTGTGGTTTCATAGTGTACATTATTCTCCTCAAGTTCTCTATTCAAGGGATGTATAAAGTACCATCTTAGCTGCCAAGGTTTCAGATTGCTATGAGTGACATTTTCATAATTTCAGTGTAATTATGAGTGACATTTCAATGACAATAAGTGACACTATCTCCATCACCACTGACCAGAATCACCTGACCCTCACCAGCGCGGCCCATTCCATAGCTACCAAGTTTTAAGTACGCACATGACTGACATTTCTATGTTTTCAAGTCACCTATGAGTGATATTCACGTCTCATGTGGAACACCTTCAATGGCACTTTATAACTGGCAGAAAGTGTATGGCACAAAATGAAAATCTTGTTTTAGTAAATGCAGTGTAGAACCTGGATTCAATAAACTACTCACACCTGACATGTGGTACTTTGAGATTTGAGACGTTGCCCTGCGCCCTTTCCTACCGTACCATACCTTCCTGTAATATTTTTCAGTAGTATTAAATAAAATGCAGCTCGTAATCTATACCCTATAGCTGTCTTATCTCAGTATCGGCCTGCATATACGGTTTGATCTGTACGTTATAAATGAATTTTGTAGTAAACAAATGTTCTACTAGGTTGGCATTTCAGTGTTGCAATTGATACACATTACCCAAATTAATGACCACAGTTTTCCGATCTCTGAAGAATTTACTTAGCTGTCACCAGCCAGTGCCCTGCACATTTATCACAGTTCACTGCCAAATTGTTGCTGCTGGCTGGATGCATCCTCACGCTGGGCTGGGTTGTCTCTCAGGTAAAGTGCAGCCAGCCTTCTTCTTTCTTGGATGGGGGATGGCAGAAGCCTCGACTGGAGTTGTTGAGAGCCTGGGCTGGTCATGGTGGCGCTCCAACACTTGTGCGGTCTTCCAACCGAAAAAAAAGACCCGGGATAAGGAGAATGGACAAACACTGTGCCCCCGTTCCCGAAACCGCATGTGATCAGAAGGCAAGAGCTGCGTAGCTGACTTTTTTACAAGAATGTGTGACAACATGTGGCCTGACTGGTCCGGGGGCTTAGGAGAGCATGGGCCCAGCAGGTTGCACACCAACACCCTGCACCGTGACCCTCCCCACAACACTGTAATGGGTCGGACGACACAGAAAGCACTACTTACTTGTCTGCTGATGGCGGGCACTGCAAAAAACAAGCATTGAAAATGCAATAGGTTTTGCCTTTGATTAAGTTAAAACCATTTGTTTTGCTATGGCTATATATGTTATATAAGTTAGTATAATCTTAAAAATAAGTGTACAAATATACAATTCTCCTGCTTTGAAACACAAGCAAAGATTACACGATATTTAAATATGCAAGCCCTGCGCACACACTCCAGTCAGTTTAGGGCGATTATTTACAAGTTTGAATAAATATTTAAATATCCATGACTTGACAGCACTCCAGTCAGTGTACGCACATATTTACAAGTCTTAGAATAAAACAAAACATTGCACGGTTATACGTTTTAACACTGCTCTGTGGCCTGTAAGGCCACAGCTTTGCTACATCAAGGGCATACAAGTTGCTTGCTTTCTATTCGAAGGGGTTCCGTTGCCTTTAGATCTTTAGATTTCTTCTGTGGAAAGCCCCACAGCCGTTTATTACAAGCCAATGTCACCAGACACAAAAGTCCAGTCAAGGTTTAGTGCAAATCTGTGGACGGATGAATGGAGGGGTTAATGACTGAATGAGGAAAAGCCTGGGCAGATCGGGTGCAGTAAAACGATGCGATGCACAATATGAAGTTAACCAAACATAGCGCATCCATGCCTCCCTCACCTCCCTTTCCACCAGGCCTACAGGTGTTAACCACTATCACGCAAAAAAGAAGTGCATATGTGCTTTTGCACCCAACCTCAACAGCATAATAGTATCCAGCTGTCCCCGCCAGAGGTGGTTAAAATGGGCCCAGTGTGATGCAAGCATTTTTTCCAAATGATCAAGTCCCTCTCACTATGCAGAGCCTCTTCTTCCACAAGAGGGCCTGCACCACTTTGTTACAGAGGTCACGACACACACACTAGCTGGCACTGCCTTGCATGACCAACTGACGGGTCGGATGCTCTCAACACATGAGGTGCGCAACAAAGACCCATCTGAGCAGCCCACGAGCTTGTTTATGTACCATGTTCTGAAATGCAAGGTCGTTCACATTGCTGCATCTTTCCCCAAAACTCTTACTGTGAACCGGCACTTTACAGAACAGAAGGGCCCTCCTTGGGCAGAATATGGAGGCTCTAGCAAATAAGAGGTAGCGCCATGACGTTTACTGTCAGACGGCATGCGCACGCGAGATGGTGTTTAGGTCAACGAGCCTTACCCTCACCAGTGACTCGACCCACACCATGCTTTTAGTGAAGTTAATTCACGGCGCCGTATGTACCTTTGATCACCGGAGCCTCTTGCGCAGGGTCTGCTCGACGGGAATTGTGAGCCCCGAGGAGGGCAAGAGCTCACAAGACACTTTGGTGTCCACCGACCTCTTCCTCTTCGGAAAGAAATCTGTAAAGGTAAAAAGAATGCTTAGCATAAATGAGTAAGTGCGCAGCAAAACGCAACAGCATCCATCGGACGAAGGTGCATGACCGGTTAAACAGCGTGCTTAAAAGACAGCACTTTAACTACAACGTTGCGATATCGGGCCCGCTTTATCTTAACACCAGGGAAAAATGAAATGCCCACATTAAAAACAGCAAGGAAAAATGAAAACTTCGATAGCAGACATGAGAAAGTAACAATTCTAACCTCGAAACAGTTTGATGCATAACTAACGGTTCCAAGCCCTTTGTATGGATGGGACTGAGCTGGGAGTATGATTACAATTTCTACGAGATCAGAAGACATGCAGACTACTACAACAGCTGCAAGGGGACAGTGGTCCAAAGCAGTTCAAAGATAAAAAAACATTGATAATAAGACAAGCCTTGATGAGCTCCTTATGTATTTGTCCAAGTCCAGCCGAACAAGGAATTTATTTTAACAATGAAGAAATATTTATAGGTCACATTACAAAAAATGTAAAGAGCACAATCCTGTGCCTTACAGCAGAACAGAGAAGTTAAAGAGATGAGAATAAGTATGAGAGAGGAAAGGTTTACAGGCAAGGGAAAAGAAGAGCAGACTGGACACTTTCAGATCGATAGTACAAGTGTATTGCCAGAGTAGTATACACAGCAAATGATACACATTGGTTTATACTGTATAACTACTGTAAAAGGTCGACGTTTCGATCCCGCGCTCTAAAATACAATGGGATCATCATCAGGACTTTGTACAGTTATATTGCCTGTTTGGAATAGTCATACGCCTCTTAGAAAGAAGACTGTGCGCATAGCGGAACTTGGTCACGGACTGACTGCACCTGACAGCCGTACTCACGAGGACATCGCTCCTGTTCGAAGCGGATCCACGCATCGTCCGGGGACCGCCCGCTAAATCAATTACTTGCCATTCGGCAAAACTTCTGTTTTACAGTCTACCACACTGGAAGACGACCGCTAATTCAATTACTTGCCATTCGGCAAAACTTCTGTTTTACAGTCTACCACACTGGAAGACGACCGTCTTTCCCGGCGTTTCTCAACGCGGAAAGCCCTCACTCGGCAACGAACTCTTTCTGCCGACTTAATTATCATCCAACTTCATGTGCGCTGATACCCTGTAGAACTTACAGAGCCCATCCACGGATTCGGAACCAAGTTCCACTATGCGCACAGTCTTCTTTCTAAGAGGCGTATGACTATTCCAAACAGGCAATATAACTGTACAAAGTCCTGATGATGATCCCATTGTATTTTAGAGCGCGGGATCGAAACGTCGACCTTTTACAGTAGTTATACAGTATAAACCAATGTGTATCATTTGCTGTGTATACTACTCTGGCAATACACTTGTACTATCGATCTGAAAGTGTCCTGTCTGCTCTTCTTTTCCCTTGCCTGTAAACCTTTCCTCTCTCATACTTATTCTCATCTCTTTAACTTCTCTGTTCTGCTGTAAGGCACAGGATTGTGCTCTTTACATTTTTTGTAATGTGACCTATAAATATTTCTTCATTGTTAAAATAAATTCCTTGTCCGGCTGGACTTGGACAAATACATAAGGAGCTCATCAAGGCTTGTCTTATTATCAATGTTTTTTTTATCTTTGAACTGCTTTGGACCACTGTACCCTTGCAATTGTCTAAAACCCTCGGTCCACAGCCAACTATAGGGTACCCCTTGTTTCCGAAAAGACTACTACAACAGCACCAGCATATCACTGGTTAATCATGGGAACGAGGCTGGTGGGGAGACCACGGGTGTTTTGAGTGTAAAGTGCCTAAAAGCATTAGAGCCATTAATAGCTGAATGGGACACATCCTATTGTTTCACAGGAGAGGCGGGTGCTGTGGCAACCAGTGTTAGCAACATTATTGGACCACACATATGCCGTTTGGATTGAAATGCCATGCCGGGTGACCACTGAGACTTCCAATCAGCACAGCCGTGAATCAAGCGAGAACGCACAAAGCCACTGTTATCTAAGACAAAGCAAGCATTTCCTGGACTGTGCATACAGGTGCAGTGACAATACGCGTTATTTAAACAAATCGGGTGCGTGGCACATCTTTCACTAGATGCTCCAACGTGACTGTGACAGGAGGTGGGGGGCTCAGGACGAGTCAAGGGAGGAGCCGGTGTGTGCTCACAAGGGACAAAGGACATTGTAAAATAAAATAGTGCTCACTGAGTATACAATGCCGAACGTGTAACGCCGCAAGTAAAACATCGAGTCCCGACGGGTGGGGCTAAAAGTGGACAAGGAGGCAACCAGGAGGGACTAAGAAGCCTCCTTTTCAATCGTGAGCCAGCGTTTTGCATGGAGGATGACGCCAGCGAATAAAAAAGATGGGCGGGGCTTCAAGTCCGCCTCTGAAAGCTTTGGCATCTGTATTGATTCCAAGAAGCCCTCGCATGGTGAGAGCAGCAAATGCGCTGCTAATGCCAGGCGAGACCTAAAAACAAAGCTGCCGCCGGTCTGTCTACATGGGGACAATCTGTGAAGTGCGTGACACTGCTGCCCATCAAAGGGGTGGTGCCTTTGCTGGACAATTGCAGGCAAGGGTATCACCCACGCCTAGAGTAGACTCAGAGGCAGGTCAGGTGGGGCACAGCTGATTGATCTGTGAAGCCCTGGTCTCCCTGCGTTTCAATTATGCTAAACGCTCAGTACGGTTCATGTTTATTTCAGCTCCAACATTGCACGAGTTATCTGAAAAATAAAATACTATAACTTAGCTTAGTCACTCAGCATTATAGTCGAGCAGCAGGCTCACGATGGTGAGTGAGACATCCGCTGCCAGCGCTGGGGGTCAGGTAAGCATAAGAGGGTGTGGCCCGCCCACGGGATCGTTATGCTGCCGCAACTGTGGTGTAAGGAGCATGCTCAGCTGCACTGCCAAAATCCCTGGCACACTGCAGCCGACCAGCCTTGCCATTTTAAATCTGAAATGCCGCCCTTTTGCCGACCCGCTCTATTAAATGGAGTCACAACTCAGTGAGAGACTCACCATGTCTGACCATTGCCATTGGGCACTGACTTTGACACCTCTCCTAACGTCAGGCTGCGTGGTGTTACATTGTAGGACAGGAGCAGACGAACCAGCCCCCACGCCTGCCGGAGCAGCACACATCACGCTACCACTATAGATTTCAGTATTAGTGAATCATAGGCGCTCAGGCTTGACAGCTGAGAGGCGCTATAATGCGTGAAAATGCATTTCAGTGCCATGATGCGGATCACCACA
This sequence comes from Lissotriton helveticus, assembly GCF_964261635.1. NCBI lineage: Eukaryota > Metazoa > Chordata > Amphibia > Caudata > Salamandridae > Lissotriton > Lissotriton helveticus. The sequence goes on from NC_136061.1 coordinate 671,010,344, forward strand.
CTGAAATGTGTTAATCTAATGCCTGTTGCATGGTACTTGGCAGGGCTATACCACTCAACAGGAATCGGAGTTCCCCGTTTTTTAATGTATATTTGTGCCATTGATTAAGCCACATGCATGTGTGTAACCCTTTCTTTGCCACCATTTTCCTAGCAGGAGTGCCTTCCGGTGGGAACTTTTCCTCTCTGTTTACGTCCTTCTCCTTCTTTGATTCTCCATTCTAACAATTACTCATTCACTCTTCGGATCAATCTCCCACCCGTTCTATACAAACTGTCTGCCCACCAACACCAGCTCATCTCTGTCAAAAGTCACCCTATCACAGCGCAGCTATTGCATCCACTAGCCAATCACTGCGCTGCACCTTAGTGACATAACATTCCAACGCTGCCAACCCGCTTCTGAAGTCCTTCTCACAACTTTTCAATGTTTGCCTACTTCAACTACACAAACGTTTCTACAACAAGAATGCTACCTACTTTCGTACAATAGTGAAGCCTCGATCTGCGAAAGTCACTATATTGGGCGCGTCCACTCCCTGTGTACTAAGGAATGAACCACCACCAAGCTCCTGTTAATACACCAAGAAAGGATTATGGGCCTGATTTATATCCTGGTGGACTGCCCGTCGGGAAATTATTCTATTGCCCTGGTGAAAGGACCGCTCGCCAGATTTTTAAATTACAGCCTAGCTGGTGGTAATTTATAAAGGCATTGGCAGGAACCACCTTCACAGCGGTTCTTGTCAATGCATTTTACTACTTGATGCAGGGCAGCGTTGGAAGGACACAGCCCTGCTGCACACAGTGTTCTTTTTTTCCTTTAAAAAAATATATTATTATGGGATTTCGTTTTGAAAAGACAGAAAGGAATGTTCACCTCGCCATGGGAGCCTTTTCCAATGGTGGGGATTGGGGTCATTATAATGATTTTACTGTTCCTTACCGCCAGGTTTTACATGGCGGTAAGAAACAGTAAATAATGTCTACATGAATGCCCATCCAAATTGGGTGGGCGGACATGCAGCCATTTCTCCAACTGCCCTTACTCCCCAGGGCCATTGGAGAAGTTTGGCCACAGCGGAGACAGAGCAGTCTCCGCCGTGGCCAAACTGAAGACCCATCCACATTTAAATTGGGCACGCGGACCGTCATATTGGTGGTATGTATACTCTGTCGCTGTTGCGATGGAGTATACATACCGCCAATATGTAAATCAGACCCCATTTGTTGTATCTGATACCCCCTCACAGTACATCTCACCTAGCAGGTAAGTTCAACAGTTGAATATTCTAACCTGAGGTATCTCTTTCAAAAGACCAGAAATATCATCAGAAACACAATAACTACTGCTCTAACAAGTCCAACAATCAAAGCCACATAATTGCTCTCAAATTCCATCTACTGCACTCCAAGCTTATGAATCTACTATAACTCCCTTCATGCACTGTTCCACAACTATTTCATTTTCGCTTTTTTAATGCAATCTCTATTGATACTCATGTTGTTTGGTCACCTTGTCTCTCCGGAACCAGGATTGGGTTGGAACTGGGTCACTTTGTGGCTCTTGCCCAAAACCGTCTGGACCATGAAGGCGCAGTACCCAGTTCTATGGTCAAATAATATGTCAATTTGGGTCACTTCCAATTGGAACCATCACCTCTGCTACAAGCTTTATCAGGGCACTTTCTCTAATTCATGGGGTGCGCCAACTCCTAGGACTGGGAGCGGTGCAGTCCTGGCATGGACTTTGGTGCTTCCCCGAACAGAGCTGGTACTCTAGTAATTTCAGTAGCAGGTAATAAACATTCTAATAAGAATGACAGACAAGGGTTGTTGGTTCAAAGCTTTAAATAAAGAATTATAGGCAGGTTAGAAAATATGTGCCATTAGGAAAATTACGTGGCAAAGCATATGTCATAAGTACAAAGAACACAGTACAGTCTGTGATGCAGAGAGTGCAAGGTAAGTGGTTTTCTTTTTTTTAAATGTTATTTAAACCTCGTCGTCTGTCAACTGTCCCCCACCCCACCGCTCTTACCTGCACCGGCCACAGATGTATATTCGCCTTCTAAGAGTGGGAAAAGGGGAGATTCCTTCCCATAGAAATCTACGTCCTTTTATAGGACTTTAGACAAAGACAGTCATACATGGGTGCACATTTCTCAGGGTATACACCAATAGAAAACAAGCAATATGAAACATTTTATTACAGGATACATTGGAGATTCTCTCATGGTAGAGCTACATGGAATAGGCACACATTCTCACAGTTAGTTCAGCAGTTCAATGGATACCTTGTATGTTCATAGACTGGGACAGTTGAAGCGTCATTTGAACATAGCAAAGAGGTCTCTGAAAACAGTTTTCAGTTTATTTAGTGTAAGTCTTGAAATACCTTATTTGAAATGAAAGGATTACAACAACACATGATCTTAGTGACGTTGGTACAAGATGGAAGACATTGTAAAAACAACTCGAGTTAGCATAAACCCAAATTGCAATGCATTTTAATGTGAAAGTAGATCAGCTCCCACACTGTATTGTGTTGTCTCTAGAACTTTTTAGTTGCTACTTGGCATACAGTGCTGTATCTTAGCTGCCACGTTTCCCAGGTCCATGCGTGACTAGTTAGGCCAGTTCTGATTTTTTTCAAAGAATTCTTGATCCATATCAAATTATACCTACACTAACACCGCAGCCTCTTGCACTACCACTCAGAGAAGTGTCTAGCATCAGTTCTCAGTGCTGACCTACACTCCTGTCACTCCCACCTCTCCTTCACAATCAGTTGTCTTCCATTGGTGACGGGGCTGGTGCGGGAACTGCCCCGACGTGAGTGTGAGGGCCAGCAGAGGACATTGGTGGAGGCCCTGGGACCCCTACCGGTGGGAAGACCGCAGCGGAGCAGTCCCTGGGGGCCAGCCTGAGGGAATACAACATGCCCGGCCTGCCAGAGGATACACCCACTGCGAATCAGAGGAGCAGGAGACCCGGGTTGGAGGTGGGAAAAGTTGCGGTGAGTCTGGCACCTCAAGAGAGAGAGTGCTGCGGCCCAGCTGTGTTTTTGCCATGGGAATGACCAGCACTACATATTGAGCTTAGAGTGGTTGGCCAGGACTCAGAATTGGCCTTCCATACTAGCTGCCCTTACAGTGAATAGTGAGCTGGGGAACAGGGAACGACCCCCAGTGAAGGCTGAGAGTCTCCCTCACACAAATGAGGAACAGTAGCTTGGGTTCCTGCATGGAGCATTGGTAGTCTGGCGCTACTGTGGACCCAACCCCTGGTCCTGGAAGGACAATATACTAGCCCTCTGACACTAAAGAAGTTCTTCTCCTACACCTCCTAGGTCTGCTGCTTCAACCTACCTCTTCCTGTGTCTGCCACAACCTCTGTTCCGGTGACTCACCACCTTCTATGTTGATTTCTATACCTTTCCTCTCCTTTTACATGTCTTGATTAATGCCCCTAGCGTTTTGTGTCATCTCCTCCTAGTTCTTCTACTCTCCGTCTCTACCCTAGTGACACTTTCCTCCTCCCCCACCATCCTCTCCCTTCGCATTTTTCAACTGACTTCTATACCGTTTCTCTCCTTTCACATGTCTTGATCAATACCCCCCAGAGTTATGTGCCTTTGCCTCCTAGTACTTCTTCTCACCGTTGCTACCCTAATGGCTCTTTCCTCCTCCCCCCACAATCCTCTCCCGCTGCATTTTTCAACTTATGTCAACTAATCGAGTTAAGTCTGGAGTTAACTGCTTCAAGATCATTTACCCCCCCAATTTGTCTAAAGCTTCAGCAAAACTGTTCAAACATAACACCATTGAACAGTTTCCTGATTCCCTCTTCGTTGACCAATTCCATAGTGGTCGCTATGGGAGGCTTAAAACTGACTTTATTTTCTTCACTCACGACATCCTTTCCTGGACCTCCAGCTTCAATAACTCCCACAATGTCACCTCCTCCTCCTGTATCCCGCACGGGCAACAGCTAAAAATCTCCCCCTCTACTTGTTTTGATGGCTCACTCACTGTCTGACTCTATAACAATGGTATTGTCTTGATTCAAGCTAAAGACACCTGTCTCTCCCTTTTTGACCACCTCTTTCCTTCCTTCCTGAGACTGTAATCTCCCTTGATTTTTCAACTAACTCCCCCCTTTACTCTCTCTCTCCTCCCCCGACCCTCCTGAACTCCAATAGGCTGCTCTCCCCCTAGATGACCCTTTGCCCTCCCTCTTCCCTGCTTCCTCATCTCCCATACTGCCCCCTTCCAGATGGGAAGCTTGCATGATGATGATGATACAACCAATTCTATGGCCAGCAATCTCCTATTCCCCTCTGCACCATCCTGGATTTCCGAAGTTACCCCCTCCCGCCCCCACCAGGCCTACCACCCCCTCATGTAATCCTTTTTTCCAACAGCCTGTTCTCCCAGATTACTCTGTGGATTTTCCTAATTTTTCCCTCTCTTCTCTTACACCCTACCCGCTTGTCCCCCTCTGTGGTCCCGACGGACATGAGGCTAAATTCACGGACTGCCCCTATAAGTTGCGGACTGGTGGTTACTGCACCTTTACCACCTTAGGTGACAAGCAGCTGCTTCTAGCTTGGATCCAGTCCGTGTTTTGCGAGGAGCTGCGAGGGCTGTGTGAGGAGACCGAAGCAGTTGCTGCAGCGGGCGGCGTGCGGCGTGTGTAACCTTTCAACTCTGCATCAAGCCGCCCAGCCGCCGTGCCCTCCGCGCCTACTGCCATTCTTGAACTGTACGGACCCCAGCCGCACAGCAGCGCCGGCGAGTGGGGACCGGGTGGGGGCACTGAGGACATCGCCACCGCATCACAACAACCGCGGCTCTCGGCTCCTGGCACAGGAATCCAGGAATCGGTGGTAAGCGGTGTTTGCACACAGAAGACTCAGCACAGTGTCCATCCACTCCCCTCTGCCCCTCTACAGCTGGAGTGGACTAGAGCAGAGCGGACGGGAGCGGAGTGGAAGGGGGTGATGGGGGAGTTGAGTCAGCTCCCATCAGCCACAGAAGCCCCCCCTTGGGAGGGAGGTCGAGGGGGCGGGGGTAAAGCAGACCAGAAACTGAGTTGTGGAAAAGGCCGCTTTATTAAGAACAGGTGCACATTACAAAACCATAAACCTCGGCAACGCCTTCCAAAACTAGACCTCACTAAATAAATAAATAAACCTGACCCCCGCTGCCACCCCCTCCCCTAAAATCTTGTGGCCCCACCCCCAACCATGCAATACAACATTTAAAACATTATATCAACATTATACAAAATTACATCATCATTAATAAACATAACGTCATCATATCAATCCCGAACTTACCCATACCAGGCCCAACCTCAACCAATCACCTGCCTGCCCCTTCATCTCTGTCAAACCCTCAAAAACATATGATCATCCAATCAATGACCAACTTATCCTTCCCTGTGCTAACACAAACCTAAACAGCAATTAACCAAATTCTGACACCAACTGCCCAAAAACAAGTAGACCCCGCACTGCACCTGTCCTTAGCGACAAAATACAATTTCGAAACAACCCCTTGCACCCCTGTTCCAAACAACAACGCCTTAATCAATAAAAAATTTAAAAAAGGGGGAAAGAACCGAAAATACAAAAATTTTAAATAAGGGAGGGAGGGCGGGACAAAAAACACACGCCTCCAGCCACCAGGTCACCAAACCCAAAATGGTGGCGGAGGGGAGGAATCAAGGAGACTTATGGGATGGGCAAACTAAAAACCTACTAGAAACAAGCCCAAAAGAAAACACCAGAAAGTTCTGGAAAAAGGTGAGACTCCCACCCCCTCGAAGCCCTCCCAAACAGCCCGGGGGGGGACCTCCCGATGGTCGGCAACCCCCAGCCCCCCTTGGGAGGGAGGTCGAGGGGGGGGGGATAAAGCAGACCAGAAACTGAGTTGTGGAAAAGGCCGCTTTATTAAGAACAGGTGCACATTACAAAACCATAAACCTCGGCAACGCCTTCCAAAACTAGACCTCACTAAATGAATAAATAAACCTAACCCCCGCTGCCACCCCCTCCCCTAAAATCTTTCTGGCCCCACCCCCACCCATGCAATACAACATTTAAAACATTATATCAACATTATACAAAATTACATCATCATTAATAAACATAACGTCATTATATCAATCCCGAACTTACCCATACTAGGCCCAACCTCAACCAATCACCTGCCTGCCCCTTCATCTCTGTCAAACCCTCAAAAACATATGATCATCCAATCAATGACCAACTTATCCTTCCCTGTGCTAACACAAACCTAAACAGCAATTAACCAAATTCTGACACCAACTGCCCAAAAACAAGTAGACCCCGCCACCCAGGAAGGAGGGCAGGGGGAAGGGCAACACGAGCCCCCCATCTCCCCTTTCTGCCCCCCAATAGGAAAAAAGGGGAAAACAAGAATACAAAAAACCTTCAACGCTGCAGAGCCAAAGACCTCGCCAAAACCTCACGTAATTCAAACAAATATAAGTCCATGCCGATTCTGGAAAGATGGACTCCATCTCCCCTAAAAAACTCCACTGACTCAAAACGAATCTCTCTGTGTGAAAGTCTCCCAAAACCTAGCTGGCGGCAAAAACGCGAGACCTCAGTATTCACCTTCTTTCTAGCCCTGTCCACTGCTCTCGGATTCACCGCTCCACGCCAAATCCTGCGGGGTATCAATTCGGTCCAAAAAACATGGCAACCAGCCCAAAGTTCCTTAATGGAGAGTAAATCCTTCTTCATGGCCCGCAACAGCACAACCCCCTTCGTTGCACAAAGATCATTTTCGCCTAAGTGGATCACCAAAATATCCGGGCAACAATTCCCAACCAAGCTCCTATTCAGGCACGGAAGTAACTCCTTCCACAGCATCCCCCCTTTCCCCTTCCAAACAATATTAAACATTTTATCGTTAAATCCCAACATTTCTCCAAAATAACTTTGTGCCGCCTGTACACGGGCCCACTTGACGAAAGAATGGCCCACAATCCACACCGTCATTGCTTGTGATCGAGGCCCCGCCACAGAACCTGCAAAAAAGGAAAAAAGTGAATGCTCAAGGAAAAGAGGATGACGCATGCGCCTCCCCCGCAGTTCCCCGCACATAACGCTGAAAACACTTAGATGACCAACGTCCCAACTTCATGATGTCCCCATCAGACCATCCCCTATTATGCGCCTCTGTTGCCGCACCAATACAAAAAGAATGTGTTCCAAAGCTGTCCCCATCCAAACCAATATGCTTCAGCGCTTTACGCAAAACCATGCGCAGTTGATACGCCGTAACCGGAGCTTTGTTAATGTGCTGAAAAACCATATCACCGTCAGAACCCCTTGAGAAAGTGCGCCAGCGCCGAGCCAATCGCAACGGACATGTAAGCTTGGGAGAACGAGCTTCCAACCACACCCCTTTGCCCACCTTCCGTTGATCAGTCTTGGAAGACGAAAGCCACACATGAACACCCTCTTCAGAGCAAAAAACATCTCCCCAACAAACGCCCCCTTTATCCTTAGACCCCAACAATTCTGAGACACGAAAGGCTCCAAAAAACATGAATGCCATTAACATGGAAAACAAACAAGATTCAAAATCATCGCTACAAACAGAAGGCAGGGCAGCTATTACCCGGGCCAATGTCTGCCAAGACAAAGCAGCTCTCGACATTGAGGAACCTCCCCGTTCCCTGACCCAACCCTCCAGCATTCTCTTGTCAATCTCACCAGCTGAAGGGGAATATCCCCAAAAAAGTTTACCCATGAAGGATATCCCTGCTAGCTTGCCTGCAATGGTTACCCTAGACAAGCCTTTATCCATAAGGTGTAAAATAAATTGAATCACATCTTCAGAACGGCGCCACAACTCCTCCCGCCTAGACGCCCTGACTCCAAAAATTCCTTCCAGGCCAATGAATAAGCCGAACGCGTAGACAGAGACAAAGAACCTACCACCAGTTGTAATACCCGCTGTTGCCTACTTGCCACAGATGAGTCGGCATCGGGGTCGGTGATCTGTCCGCCTCCCTGGCCAATCCACGGAATCTCCCCCACTGTGAACAAGACAAAGCATCCGCTATGTCATTGTCCACACCAGGAATGTGCAAGGCTCGAAATGCAATATCATGCTTCAAACAACCCAACACAAAGACTCGCATTAACTTCAGAACCTGCTCATCTCTGGCTGACTGCCGGTTGACAATATCTACTACTGCCATGTTGTCCACACGGAAAAGTACTTTCTTGTGTGCCAAATCCGCACCCCACAAAGACAAAGCTACCAGCAAAGGGAAAAGCTCCAGAAATGTTATACTCCTGCCACCATTCAACCATTCTGCAGGCCATCTCTCCGCACACCATCTCCCATTCCAATAAAGGCCGAAACCTTCACTGCCCGCCGCATCAGAAAACATCTGGACATCCCATTGAAAATCCATGTCTCTGACCAACGGCACACCATGAAACGAGGCAAGGAAAACTGTCCACATTCTCAGATCCTCTTTGACTCCTGCCGACAGCCACACACGATGGTGAGGCAAGTGTCTGCCAGCTAGAGCCCTGCCCAACCTTCGACAAAAAGTCCGTCCCGCCCTCACCATCTGCATGCAAAATTAAGGTGACCTAACAACACTTGAATCTCTTTCACCTGTACCTTCTGCTTCAACAACATATCATTCAACAGTTCCAGCATTCTCGCCTTCTTATCTTCCGGCAGACAAGCCTGCATTGTTACAGAATCGATTTTGATGCCTAGAAATGATAATACCGTGGCAGGGCCCACAGTCTTCTCAGGAGCCAAGGGCACACCTAGTTCCTCCATGAGCCCATGAAACGTGTCCAGAGCTGCCTGGCACTCCGCGGAGCCCGGGGAACCCACAAAAAAGAAATCATCTAGGTAGTGTGTAACCAGGGAGTGACCGGACTGGTGTGTGAAATGCCACTGTAAAAAAGTGCTGAAACATTCAAAAAGAGCACAGGACATGGAACAGCCCACCGGCAATGCTTTGTCCACGTACCATTTACCTTCAAAATGGATACCCAGAAGACACCAATCATCTGGATGGACTTGAAGCAGCCGGAAAGCAGACTTAATATCGCACTTAGCCATTTCTGCAGCTGCGCCCGCGGTCACAACAAGTGACATGGCCACGTCAACTGAGGAGTATGACACCAAAGCAGCTTCCTCATCAATGAAATCATTCACAGAGGAGCCCTCCGGCCATGATAAATGCTGGATACGTCGAAACTGTCCCTGCTCCTTTTTAGGGACCACACCAATTGGTGACACAATCAAATTCTGGATCGGCCAGTCATGAAAAGGGCCTGCCATCCGACCTTCACGCACTTCTTTAAGCAATTTATCTCGCACCACTGCCTTATGTTCAAAAGCAGACTTAAAGTTGTCAGCCCATCGCCTCTCCCTTGGCCCCAGGTAACCTAAACAAAAACCAAAGTGAAAGCCCTCCAATAACTTCTGCTTAACCGCTGCGTTCTCATACTCCTGAAGGGCCCGTTGTAACTGAGGAAGCCTAACTGGTGTATGAGCCCTTTGGCCCAGAACCCTGCGCGCCGCTACCTCCCCGCACCCCTCTAAACTGTTGTGAAGACCCTGACGTACCTGAACCTGCTTGATTCCCCTGTAGGGACCCCCCTGGCCTGGGCCCCCAGCACTTAGACAAAGGGTGTCGCCGTCCACAGCCAGAGCACTCATGCCTATATTTGCAATACTCTCTAGTGCACAATCCTTTATTAAAATCCCAGCAAGCCCCATTTCCTGAGTGTGAGCCTGAACCACTCCCCATCCCTCTCCGGGTGGGCTTCCCTTGAAAGGGCTGATAAATTAAAGGAAGACCACTGGCCGTGAAAATGGTCTTGCCCCCAGCGGCAGCCCCCATCGTATGTTGCCATAGATCGGTATCCAGCTCACCCCACTTTGCTTCCGAGTCCCATGCCATCCTATCCCTGAATTCCTCATCATACTGGGCCCAAGCATATCCACCACCCGTGAGCTGCGCTTTCCGAATCACATCCATATATTTAAATATAGACACGCTGCGCTCAGGAAATTTCTCACAATAAACGCTTGCGTAAATGAGAAAAGTCGCAGTCCAATTCTCAATCGTCAGTGGTACTTTGGGACGTTTTGCCAGCTCATATTCTTCCTCCTTTGAGCCCTCTTTAGACCTAACTTCCCTGTGGAGGAGCTTCAGAATCTCCACATACTCACCCTTCCAAATACGCTCTTTCGTTGCCAACATAAGATGAGCGCCCAACGGCTTCGTGACTCCCATATATGGCAGTTTTTTAATTTTCAACTCCTTACTGTGAAGAGGGTCTTTAACTCCCTCTATAACATCCGTATTGGTACCACTTTCAGTCTTACCTTCAACTAAACCAAAACTGGCCTCCGTACCCACACCTGCATCCTTCACATATCTCCCTTTCAACAATCTACCCTCCCCACCCCCCCAACCCCCTCCACTCCAGTCCCCACAGACACCATGTTTGGTTTGGCCTGTGTAAGTGCTCTCTCACCTGGCTCTAAATGAATCGCCGTTGACACCTCCGTCCGTGGCGCAGAGAATTCAACCCTGGTCCTTCCTCGAGGAACCCTACTGGATGTGCCATGCTCTTGTCTCTCCCGTGATTTTTCTGCAAATGACGACACCTGGAAAACACTACGGGACACATGAGAGGACTCCCCCTCCGCCCCTTCACACAGTTCTCCTTCTTCGGGAGTATCATCGTCATAATCCAATACCACCGGCTCCATCTCCAGAAGCCCCAAATTGTCATGTGTCACAACACCTCGGGTCTTACCTAACCCGACATTTGAAACAGTAACCTCAGAGGGAATAGAACGGTTTCCTGGAGGGGGAGCAGACTGTACACGCCTGTACCTTCCTCCGTGCTGAGTCTGTAGCTCCATAGCCGACGGCAAGGCTGACCACCTAGACCTGCTATTCGTTGGGGCCAGCGAGGGTGCGCAGTCCCTTCGTGTGCTGACAGCGACGGGCTCCCTCGGTGGAATAGAGATCGCCGCGCTAGGCTCCCTCCTCACTTCACCTCGGCTCAAGTGGACTGGACCGTGCCCTACCGAGTCTGGACCGCCGAATTGATCCACTACCTGAAAAGAAAAGGTTTGGACTGGTGTGCTGGGGCCCCTCATAACAAAACCCGTGCCAGACCTAGACTGCTGCAACAAAAACGGATCAACCGACCTAGCCTGCGACCTGTCAAGCGACAAGCCCCTACCTACACTCCTCAAAGGTGCCCTCTTCACCGGTGAATCCCGCACCACATCCTCATCATCACTCGAAACCATCCCTGTATGTGCCACCCCCGCCGAAAATACTCTACCTGCAGTACTCCCAGTCAAACCCCCTCCCCACTCTCTTTCTGCAACCCACTCCCAAGAAAATGCCCCCTACCAACCCGCTCCCTACCACAAGGCTGGCCACCAAATTGTGAGCCCACCACACCCATCGCAAAACCGGAAACAGCCTCTGAACATGCCCTCCCAGCACCCCTACCATGCTGTGAAAAAGAATCAGGAACCGCATTCCGAACACCAACATGAGAAACATCATGCCACGCCTCAGATAAGTGTACCACTTTGGATTCCCCAACAGGCACCTGTCTCACACCGATTGGATAAAAACCGGAACTATAAGAACCTCTGTCTCCCACCACAACTCCTTCACGCACACCCCTACCCCTTACAAAACCTCTACCATGAAAAGCTTCACTGTGCCCCACATTACAATCAACACGAGAAAAAGAGCCAGGCTCCCCCTGTAAAACCTCCCTGCCCACATTACTGAATGCAACATCCTCATATAACTCCACAACCTGCCCACCAGCCCCTGACCTAGCAACCCCTACCTCAACCACATCACCTACACTGACACCCCCTTCCCCCACTTGAGCCCACTCCCCCTCCCCTCTCGAGCTCCCCAACACAGACACCGCTTCCTCATACTCAGAAGGAGGGCCAGAAAACAACAAGGGGCTATGCATCCAACGTGCCCCGTCAAATGCCCCTTCCTCATGGGTATTATCTCCATCAACATTAATCTGGCTTAAAACCGCATGAGGGACATCATAAACCGCTACATTCACGGCCTCAACCAATGCCCGATCCAAATGCAAACTACCCGGATCCACGCGCTGCGAGGAAACAATCTCCCAGCCTGCCACAAAACCCTGCTGTCCCTCCCCAAACGCAAACGAGCCTCTGCGCCCGCTGCGCTGTGCCGCCTCGTCATAACCTCCTTCCTGCCGCTCCCTATCATGCAACGAATACGAGCGCTTAGCGCTCCTTTTCCGACCTCCCCGGCCGCGAACAGCCGCCGGGGAGACTGCCCGCAAAGCCACACCCGCATCACCCCCAGCGCCCGCATATGCGCTCCCGGGCACCTGGGGCAACGACGCAACCCCCGGTCCTGAAACCGGGGGGTTGCGCGAATCGACCAACACCGCCACATTGCCCGCCCGCGCCTTCGATGACGGGGCCGCCTTCCGAGTCCGGGAGCGGCCCCGCTCACTTACCCCATACGATCTCCGCTTCTTGGGCGACGAGCAAGCCGCCACCACCGCCGCCACACCAGCCGAGGCCTGGCGTGAAGGACGCGCCGGGGGGGCCCCGATCACAAGATCCATGCGGCCGGCCTCAGACAGAAGTCAAAGAGCTTCCAAGACGCGATGATCTTCCATAACGCGATAACGTTGCTAATACTACAATAACTAGAAAGTTAATTATATTAACAAATATATCACCTCACAAAACTTTGACAAAAAACACACGCCTCCAGCCACCAGGTCACCAAACCCAAAATGGTGGCGGAGGGGAGGAATCAAGGAGACTTATGGGATGGGCAAACTAAAAACCTACTAGAAACAAGCCCAAAAGAAAACACCAGAAAGTTCTGGAAAAAGGTGAGACCCCCACCCCCTCGAAGCCCTTCCAAACAGCCCGGGGGGGGACCTCCCGATGGTCGGCACCCCCCCAAGCCCCCCTTCCCCCGCCCTGTGGGATATAGAAGGATATAGGAGAAGGAACAAGCAAGCTCTTGCTCCTGTTCTGCCCTGAATTGCACCGTCCCCCTACTGATACTTGTTGCCTGGGGGTCCCAACGAGCCATTACACCATCAGAGACACCAGAGCCTTGCCCTGCCAGCATTTAAAGTGCGGAGTTGGGCCTACACTGTGTTGGTCCACACCAACTCTCAGACCCTAGACCCCAAGATCCAAGCACCTCAAACTGACCCTCAAGGGGGCGCAGGGTGACAAGGAGGCGCAAGGAAGCACATCAGGAGGAGACTGCGGCACAGCACAGCACCAGTAGTGCTGGGAAACGATAAGCAGATACAAGAAGACAAGAAGACCCCCACTGATGTATAAAGGGAATCAGAGACCTAGGACCGCCATACCTCACATCCTCGAGCTTGAGGTCCAGTAAAGCTCACTGCTCCACGCAGGGGACCCAAGGAAACACGTAAGGAGTCAGGAGCCAGTGGCTTGAGTACTATCATGAGGTCTGGAAGAATAAGAAGATCCCTTACAACACCATCCCTCAAATCCCTCAAATCAAAAAGGAAGGCAGTCGTACACGCAAACCATGGGTGTAAAGAAGCTCCAGCTCCAGGAGACTACAACCCCAGTGGGAGTAACATCGAGGAAAATGATACCGTCTGTAAAGCCGACACACAAGAAACAAAAGAATCAAAAGTCTGCCTAACGGCCTGTCCGAAGGACAACCGAGTAAATAACCTGTTACCTGCAACAGACATAAATGTCGGAAACCAGCTACACGGAACCCCCAAAGGATCGAAAAAGAAAAAAACCTGACGAGATTGTGGACATAGATGCTCAATTTTCAACTAAGCGCACGAGTCTCTACCAGCCAAAAATCTACACAAAATTCACTTTTCTCAAAGATCCCGGAAACGTAATCTACTCTAGCAATGACGTCATAACTGGTCTATAATCCCCACACGACCGGATGTAGCGGAACCTCAGCTAAAAACAGTACGCCAGACACCTCAAGCGCCAGGAATAACGGTCGCTGAAATACACAACTACCAAACAGAAATTGAGACAATAACCCATTTGAAAACCAGAACAGGGGAAGGAGCACAAGGGGGACAAATTGGCAACACCGTAGAAACAACAGCGGTGGACAAGGGCCAAACCAACTCTCCCTCACAAATAGGGCACCTGGTAAAGAGCCTAAGGGGGCTCACACCCGTGAACGGGAAGGACAAAGAGAACAAGTGGGTCGCACAACTCGAAGATCTCCCTAAATACCAGTGGGATCTTGATCCGAGTGAACACTCACCCCCTTCTCAAATCTCCCAATCACATCAGGATCTTGACCAAAAAAACGCAGGAGAACCGGCAACACCCCTTGTGACAACTTGCTCCCCAAATAAGCAATTAGCCATGCATCATGGCAATCCAATACCGGAGGAACAGCAAAGGACCGTCGATTTACCATCTCACTCCCCACATCTGCCGACAGCGGACTTGAGCATACCAGATAGTGACATGACCTTTCTGGCATCACAAGAATGGGAGGAGCTAGTGGCCTCATACAACGTAAGACCTACCCACAACAGCCCCATAGAAGTGACGGCCTCCCCGCTTATCGAAGGGAGTAATGGTCCCACCAATGCATTCTGGGTAAACTTATTAAACACAATCCAACTGTCAGCAACAGCACTGCAGTACCAATCAGACAAGCTGGACATGCAGCTGACCGTCCTCCAGGCGCTAGAAGATGCTACCTCAGGGATAGAAAACAAACTAGCAGACCTCAATGGCCTTATGAAAAGGGGGCAAGAAGCAGCTAAACTCTGACAAATAATAAGAACGGAATGCATCTGCTCCCTGATAACTGACAAGCTATCAACACTACCAACAATATTGGGGAATCTCCTGGTGGACTTAAAAGAAAGTAAAACAACGCACTTAATTGCAGAGGCCAAGACTAGAAGTACAGGTCTCAGTCAAAAAGCACCTGGTGGTAATATCCATCGCAACTCCATCAGGCAAGGAGATTCGTCCCCAAAACCCAAAAATGCTTGTGATGATTCCCTCTTGAACAACTCAATTAATGACAGGGACGGCGCGGAGTCATCCATGAACGCACGTGCCCGTCGTAAACAAAAAAGGAAGGGCAGGAACAGAAAGACAACAGGTGCGTGTCACATTAATGCAATCGAGTCAATCACAATGCCTGGGGACAAAGAAGAAATATGAAACAACGAGAAGCTCACGCAGGAAAAGAAGCCATCTCCGTAGACGCCGAAACAACTGCTACAACGACTCTGAAACTAGCAGAGATTACTTCATTGACTCAATCTAAGTAAGGAACCGGCAAACAACCTGACAGAAAGACATGGCCTCAGTCAATAATAAGCAACTTACTTCTCCAACAGATTCCGCACATCACATGTGGTGTATAGGTAGGAGAAAGGAAGAAACACCGCTAACAGCATCATCGGAACACACCTCCCAGAGCAGGCCCTAGAGGGTTTGACCCCACTCAACATAGACAAAATAAGCACTAGTCAGTTAATACACAGAGCCAACCTTTACATGGAACCCACATCCCTGGCTCAACACAGAATCATCACTACAAACAACGATGTGCTACAAAGTGAAGAACCCTTAAATACTGTCACACAAAAAGGTCAATAGCACATCGGCGTACACCGCCCCCTGAAACAAACGAGACAGACACTATTCTGTTCATTCCCGAATTCAAATCCAGAGGAAGAGTGGACACCCTAAACAGGGGAAACATATTAAGACTCATCCACTCAATCGATAGCTTATCACACATTAACACAGGAGATCTGCTAGCAATCGAATTTTGCTTTTCGTCTAACAAACGAGATAGCGAAATAACAAAGTCTGTATGGAAAACAAAAGACTTAGCACGCCTAATCCTAGGGGAAACACAAAAATTCTCCAAATGGGGAATAAAATTGGAACCAGAAAAAAGACCAGCTTATCCCACCCCACTCCAAGAAGGAACTAATAAAGAATATCCGCAAAGAGTCAAATCGATTCTAAAAGGAGCACGCAGTGTCTCCCCAGGACCGAACAACAACCTAACACCCTTGACAGCCCAACAATCTAATCTAAACTGGGCACAAATACGGCAGACAATAACTGCAGGCACCATAAAGTGACGAAGGACACCAAGCCAGCCTTCCATAAAAGTCGACACCACAAAAACTAAAATATGTAGTTGGAATATAAATGGTCTGACAAGCAAATTAGACAATCCAGAAACACTAAATTACCTAAAATCATTTGACCTGATTTTACTCCAAGAGACCTGGGAGGAGAAAGAGTTCTCCATACAACGATACTCAACCCAAATCCACCCTGCCATTCGATGCTCGGCTTACGGTCACAGCCAAGGAGGCCTGGCATCGCTCACCTCAATACTTACCATAGGAAAAATGGAACTAATAAAGGCAAAAATCACACCTCCAAATGCCATACAGGCAATTGCAATAACGATCGAAAAAAATCAGATTGTTCAACAATTATACATAATAAATATATATTTACACCCCAAGCATAGATTAAAAGGGGCGAGAGAACTGGTCACCGAGGTGGCAAGACTCATGGAAGAAAGAGAAATGGAGAACTTGCTCCTAGCAGGTGACTTTAACCTCCAACTCTTCAGAAATAAATCGGATGACGAAACAGTTCAGGACCTCAATATCACCTGGGGAATCCCTACTCAAGCCTCAGCCACTCTCAACAAGCAAACAAGATGCTCAAAACAGCTATTAAGAGACCTAGAGCAGTTAAACCTGAGGTCGGTTTGCAGAGGACACACCTCCAGCACTTACGTATTTTTCCCCAAGTACCTCCTCGCACCTCGACTTCACTCTCGCAACACTTCCCTTGTTTAATACTATTAGCTCATTTAAGATCGGTGTAAATGGGCAAAGCGACCACCTATCACAGGAAGTCGCACTACAAGTCATCAGAGGGAAAGACCTGGAAGTAAGAAAAACCGTTGGCACGGAGTACACCACCAACTTCAGACGGATAAGGTGCAAGACTAATAAAGTAGAAGCACTAACTACGAACACAAAAGCAATCTTGCATCGGATCATAAGCTCGTCAACTAACCCTCTAGAGGCTTGGGAAGAATTTCTAACAGAACTCGGAACAAAATTCGCCACAGAGCAAGAAACCATCACACCAACTTACATAAAAGCGAAAGTAACCTCACCAGAGATTAAAAAAACTGAAACGGGAATTAAACCAGATCCTTAGGAAGCTCCGTATTCAACCAAATAACGATGCCCTGCATGAGGTGCTGCGATCCCTAAAGACTCAGCGCAACAAGTTGTTCTGGGGAAAGAAAAGGCAAACTAATGAGGACCTCTGGGTGAAAATCGTATACGATTCAAAACAGAAGAACAGCGCCAGGTTCTGGAAAACAATCCAAAGTCTTCAACGCCCAGGCCAAAATGGAATAAACTCCCACATACCTGAACACGAATGGGCAAACTATCTATCAACACACTTTAACGGAAAAAATTCAGTGGGGGCCTCAACAAGAGGAGAAAATCCTACAACCACGATGAACACAATGAGCAATAGGCAAAAACACACATCCACCGAGTAGATGCAAACGAAGACATCACTACTGCGATGACCTCGTGCTATCCCGCAATGCTGGTGAAAGAAGGTACAGCAAGTCTCACAGCACCATCAAGGAGTGAGGTAAAAAAACATACAGTTACAGCAGTCCGTATTAAGTTACAAATATCTAAAGGGAAATTGGAAGGTGCACCCGGGCCCAAAGGAGTCCCGCCAATAATGTACAAACACGAAGCTAACTTCTGGAGTGAGATACTGGTGCCGCTTTTCTGGAAGTTAGGGAAACGGCGATTTGCCCCTCAACCTGGAGAGGATCTATACTCAGCCCGATCCACAAACAGGGCAAAAGGAACAACCCAAGTAATTACCGTCTTATTGCCCTAATAGATACAGAGGCAAAGTACTATGCAGGCCTCCTCTTGGAGGAACTAACATCCTGGGCAACACTAAATAACATCACCCCCATAAATCAAACCGGATTCTGTAGAGGACAAGGCACAACCACAAACATCATGGCGTTAACTCTTTTGACAGACCCTGCCAAGACAATCAAGAGCTCACTATTCCTATGCTTCATAGACTGCAGTGCAGAATTTGATCATTTTGACCGAGGCAAACTCTGGCAGAAACTGGACAACTGGGGGATACCGGGGCCACTCCTGCAGCAGCTGATATTACTCCATACCAACACTTGGGTCAAGATCA
Source organism: Lissotriton helveticus (assembly GCF_964261635.1). Lineage (NCBI taxonomy): Eukaryota > Metazoa > Chordata > Amphibia > Caudata > Salamandridae > Lissotriton > Lissotriton helveticus. The sequence goes on from NC_136061.1 coordinate 671,028,717, forward strand.
AACTGCGGGACGCACCTTTCAAGGCAAATTAACACCACTAAAGGTCTAAAGCAAGGATGCGTCCTTGCTCCCATGTTGTTTAACCTTTTCCTAGCAGACCTGCCTGGAGAATTGGATAAAACCAACTCTCACGCGCCACAGCTGGGAGACACCTCGCTATCAAATCTCCTTTACGCGGATGACTTGGTCTTAATAAGTCGGTCCCCAATAGGACTGCAACACCTCTTGGATACAACCAACACATTCTCAATAAATAACGCTTTGAAAATCAACTTAAACAAAAGTAAGGTCATGTCAGTAAACTGGCATGGTCCCTGGACGGACAGAGGCTGGATCGAGTCACCAAATATAAATATCTTGGCGTATTACTTGACAGCAGAGGCTCGTTCAAACCCCAGCTAGAGGCCATAGCTTACTTGGACACCTAATGAATTGAAATATACAAATGTTTATAACAGCAGTTGGAAAAGAAAAGGATTGAATTGTTGATCTGGTAGTACTGCTGAGATAGGGTGATCTTATTGAGAAGGAATGCTCATTGGCAATGCATGGTAGAGCATCCGGTTAGACTAAGAGGGGCTACAAGAAACAATAAGTGGGATTATAACTTGTTGTTTCCACTATTCAGTTGGTTGATTGAAATGATATATAATTATATATGATTGTAAATGTTTGTATATGTTTGTAAATATTTATGTGTATATATATGTAAATGTCATTGTTGAATAATAGTTTAACAAAATAGCAAAAACAAAGCAATAATATGTGATACACTTGCAAATAAAAGAAAAGGAAAACCTATCCGTAGAACAGATTTGTTTTCTGGGTAACGGTTGGGGAGTGACTAAAATTAGAGGATTTATTTTCATAACATTAATATGTTCAGATAGGTAATTAATAAACCTGTCTGTCTTAGTTGGAGTTAATTTGTCCCGAGGCATCATTATGTTTTTTGTCGTAATAGCACGGAAGGGCATCACATTCCAATTCCTAATGAAGCCGCTAAAGAAAGCTCTCCCTGATCGATCGTTTGACCCCCTCCTACAGGTGATTAGCGCACGCCTGCAACCTATGCTTACATATGGTAGCGAACCTATGCAAGGGAAAGACGCTAATGCTCTAGACAAAACAATCAGTAAAGCATACAGGGCAATTTTCCATCTGCCAAACTGCGTGCCCCCTGCCCACATTCGCCGACGATTCGAGTACGATGACTGTATTGGGTTTTAATCACCTTTTTTCTTCTAAAAAATATGTGTAATTATGTTTCTGCTATGCTATCTCATCCAATGTTAGACCCTAATTCTGATGTCAATTATCTTACCTCCCAATGCCTCTCCAGTCTGGCAGTTGAAATTGATAATGTTGCTCCACTTCAAAGCAAAAATAAAAGGCCTATTTCTTCTGCAACATGGTTCAATAAATCCCTTTGTGAAGAAAGGAAGAACTTGAGATGCCTGGAGAAACAATGGAGACAATCTCCATCCACCACTAATCTCTCTAATCTACGTTCTTCAAGATCAAAATACTACAAACACATATTCGTGAAAAAGCGTCACACTTCAGAACCCTTGACTCAGCCAAAAACAGACCCCAAAAACTTTTTGACCTCATCAAAAACACAAATTTCTCCCCCTCAACCATAAAGCCTTACGATCCTCCAAAGAGAGCAGCAGAATTCGCTTTATTCTTTGGTGAAAAAGTGAAACTACTGGTTGATCAGGTCACTCACCCTACCCCCCTAGAGGAGCGCAAATCCTCAGTCATTTGGCAGAACTTTGACGTCATCTCTGAGGATGCCCTGCTTAAAAGCATTTTTGAAACAAAACCATCTAGCCATTCTTTCTACCACATTCCGCATTTTTCTGCTTCTCAGTGGCCGGGAGTAGTCTCGGCTCCCGGTCCACGTGCTTTCTCTAGGCAATTTTTTACGGCCCCCCGAGGCTGAATCCTCGATAAAAGAACCTACCAGCGTCGGATGATGTGAGACACCGGTGGAATGTGTTTTGCTGCCTCGAGAGTGTCTGCACAGGCTTTACTCTGGTGCGACTTCTATCAGAAGGGAATCCGGCGGGGGCCAAGATGGTGGCTGGAGCCCACCCTTGACGAGAGACGGCCCGACCCCTCTGAGCAACGTCGCGCCTACAGACTTTACGGACACACCGGCACCTTGAGGATCGCAGCGGTGAGCCCCGCAAAGCGCGCTCGGGGTTTCTGGAGGCAGTGGAGTCTGCGGCACATTACATCCTTAATGCCTGACTTCAACAATCCAGCGAGGGCCAAGATGGCGGCTGGAGCCCGCCCGTGACGAGAGACGGCCCGACCCCTCTGAGCAACGTCGCAGCTACAGACTCTACGGACACAACGGCACCTTGAAAATCGCAGCGGTGAGCCCCGCGAAGCGCGCTCAGGGTTTTTCTGGAGGCGGTGGAGTCTGCGGCGCTTTACATCCTTAATGCCTGACTTTTACATGGCGGTCGAAATTGCCCTCAAATGAGCCTGGAGATGAAGCTCCGTGCCGACCATGCTCTCCCGGCTACAGGGGTGATCTTTGCAGCACTCCACTCCGGAATAGAGAGCGGGTTCCTGCGCCGAAATTTGGTTGGAGGCGCTTAGGCATAATATCACTGCCCAAACTTGTGTAGCTGGCCCAGAAATTAGAGTTTTTGGTTGCAAACACCGGTCGCAGTAGCACACAAAGTCATCCCAAGACTGGAGACACCTTCCACCATGTTCACACAAGTTTGGCATGCACCTGGAAGGAGTGATTCCAAGCAGAAAGGTCTGACTGGAAGCCGCTGCGCATCCAGGACATCAAGACGGAGAATGTCGCCCCGTCGCCCCCGCAGGCCGCCTCCCCGGCGCTGCACCCCGTGCCCAAGATCGAGAGCTCGGACAGTAGCAGCAGCATGTCAAGCGGCAGCCCCTCGGGCCGCTCCCTCAGCCTGGAGGGCCCCGACCCCCACCAGCAGCAGCAGCACCCGCAGCACCACGGCCAGGGCTTCAGCGTGGATAACATCATGACCCCGCTCCTCGCTGCACCCACGACTGGTATCCCTCCCTCCTTGTCCCTCAACTACTCGCCCAGCCGGGGCTCCCTCTACAGCTCGCCCTGCAGCCAGAACAGCAGCTCCAGCGCCGGGAGCTACCACTGAAACATACAGGCCATGAGCCTGTACTCGGAGAGCGCTTCCTGACTTTGATTTCTGAATTATGTACCCCCCGGACCTCTCCTGGCACTCTAATCCATACTCACTGGGTCACTCTCGTGGACTTTTTTTTTCCTGGACGCCATTTTGCTGCTGTCCACGGCCTCTTTTCTCTGGACCATGACCTGCCATCTTGTCCATTCCCTCGTCCTTTCCCCTTTTCCCTTGTGTCCTCCTTGACGATCCTTAAATGTTTCTTCCTTTTTCTGATTTGCCTTTTCTCCATACCCTTGTTATCCCTCCTACCCTCCCTTGGTGTTGTGACTGTGTCCCCCCTCCAACCCCACTTAATGGAACTCTGCTCTCCTGTTTTTGGGTCTTGACCTGAGAAAATCTATTTGTATATCTATGTATATAGAGATAACTCTAATCACTAGCATCTGCAGTAGACATGTGTACTCTCTACCATTCCTATATGACTCTTAGAGTATATCCATTTGTATCCCTTCCCTATGTATATAGAGATAACTCTAATCACTAGTATATGCAGTAGACCTTTGTACTCTCTACCATTCCTATGTGACTCTTAGAGTATATCCATTCGTATCCCTTCCCTATGTATTTAGAGATAACTCTAATCACTAGTCTCTTCTTTGTGTGGCTTTACATCGTGCTCATTTGCAATTTTTTCTGTTTGTATCTTTTTGTAACACATGTAATCCTTAGTCCTTATGTTTTGAAACTGGTTCTTATGTAAAGCGCTCTGACACCTTCGGGTAAAGTTCGTGCTATATAAAATCGCATTAAATAAAATAAAAATTAAAAATAAACATCACCACTGACTTCTACACCCAAACTCTCTCTTTCCTATTGGACCAGTCTGGTTAACCTCTTCCTCAGCCAAGGCTCCCTTCCTGTTGCCTTTAAAACAGGTCAGATTACCCTACTTCTTAAAAAACCCTCTGCTGATGTGAATGACCTCATCAACTTCCGCCGCATCACCAACATCCCTTTTCTTGCAAAAATCACAGAAAGATGTGTAGCAAAACAACTTTCCATACATATCAAGGATAACAATCCTCTCGACGAATTCCATTCTGGCTTCATGCAAGACTGCAACACTGAACAGCCTGCTGCAAGTGATCGAAGACGTCCTGCGTGTTCTTTACCCAAGGGAGTCTTGTCTTCTGATTCTTCTAGACCTTTCTGCAGCCTTTGACACTGTTAATCACAATACTCTCCTGAACACCTTAAAACAGAGAATGGGCTTGGAAGGCACAGTGCTTAAATGGTTTGCTTCGTTCCTCTCGGATAGATCTCAAGTGATAAAAATTTCTAACAGCCTTTCGTCTTCATTGGCGTTAGGTTAAGGCTTCCCTCAAGGATCCATCCTTGCTCCCACTTTGTTCAATCATTATTTGGAGCCTTTGGGAAATCTCCTTAGTAAATCTGGGATCCGTTACCACCTTTATGCTGATGACACCCAAATCTACCTTAAGGTGTCTTCCGCACACAACATCTCAATTCTCAACACTTCTCTCAACTCTATCCAAAACTGGATGTCAGCTCATCAACTCATTCTGAATCCTACCAAAACTGGATTCTTCCTCTCTACCTCACTCTCTCTCGTTCCCCTGTTAAATCTTGGATAGATAAGCTGAATTTACTCGACAACAAACCTATAGTTGTCGACAGCGCTAAATCTCTTGGTGTCATACTAGACAAAAGGCTCAAACCGACCGACCCCTGCCCACACCACGTCTTCAACAAGGCCGACTGCACCATCGCACCCCAACTCCGGAACATCATCAACGCCTCCTTCAACACTGCCACCTTCCCGGAGAGCTGGAAGCACGCCGAGATCAGCGCCCTCCTGAAGAAACCTACAGCGGACCCCACCGATCTCAAAAACTTCCGCCCCATCTCGCTCCTCCCTTTTCCTGCTAAAGTCATCGAGAAGATCGTCAACAGACAGCTGACCGCCTTCCTCGAGACGAACGGATCCCTCGACCCCTCGCAGTCCGGCTTCAGAGCCAACCACAGCACCGAGACCGCCCTCATCGCAGCCACCGACGACATCCGGACCCTGCTCGACAAAGGGGAAACAGTGGCCCTCATCCTCCTGGACCTCTCCGCTGCGTTCGACACGGTCTGCCACCGCACCCTAGTCCAGCGCCTCAGCAACATCGGTATCCAAGAGAAGGCACTGGAGTGGATCATCTCATTCCTCGCCGGAAGAACACAAAGAGTCTGCCTCCCCCCGTTTCGCTCCGAGGCCACCGAAGTCATCTGCGGCGTCCCGCAAGGATCTTCACTCAGCCCCACCCTCTTCAACATCTACATGAAACCTCTCGCAGCCATCGCACGCCAGCACAACCTCAACATCATCTCTTACGCCGACACCCAGCTGATCCTCTCCCTCACCAGAGACCCAGACACGGCCAGAACCTGCCTACACGAAGGGATGAAAGACGTCGCCGAGTGGATGAAGGACAGCCGCCTGAAACTGAACTCGGACAAGACGGAAGTCCTCATTCTGGGATCTTCGCCCTCCTCCTGGGACGACTCCTGGTGGCCCCCAGCCCTGGGCACCGCACCCAAGCCAACCGACCACGCACGCAACCTGGGCTTCATCCTGGACCCCTCCCTCTCGATGACCAGACAAGTCAACGCCGTCTCCTCATCGTGCTTCAACACCCTGCGTATGCTTCGCAAGATCTTCCGCTGGATCCCGACCGAGACCAGGAAGACTGTCACCCAGGCACTCGTCACCAGCCGACTGGACTACGGAAACGCCCTCTACGCCGGAACCACAGCCAAGCTACAGAAAAGACTCCAGCGCATCCAGAACGCCTCCGCCCGACACATCCTGGATGTCCCCCGACGCAGCCACATCTCCAGCCACCTGAGGAACCTGCACTGGCTCCCCGTCGACAAGAGGATCACGTTCCGGCTCCTCACCCACGCACACAAGTCTCTCCATGACCTGGGCCCCAAGTACCTCAACGACCGCCTGACCTTCTACACGCCCACCCGCCAGCTACGGTCCACCAGCCTCGCCCTCGCAGCTGTACCACGCATCCGAAGAGCCACCGCCGGAGGAAGATCCTTCTCTTACCTGGCTGCCAAGACTTGGAACTCCCTCCCCATCCACCTTCGGCTGACCCAGGACCATCTCGCCTTCAGGAAACAACTCAAGACCTGGCTGTTCGAGCAGTAGCATACCCCTCCCCCCAAGCGCCTTGAGACCCTCCTGGGTGAGTAGTGCGCTATACAAATGGCATGATTGATTGATTGATTGAAACTACACTCCCACATCAATTCCATTGCAAAGAATGCGCGTTACCAACTGCGCCTTCTTTGGGGGATTCGACGTTTCTTTCCCAAGCAAGACCTAAAAACCTTGGTCCAATCTCTGGTTCTCTCTAGATTGGACTATTGCAACTCTCTCCCTGCTGGCCTCCTCAAATCCCACCTCTCCCCTCTCAAATCCATACTCCATTCAGCAGCTTGTTTTGTTTTTGGGGCAAAAAGAAATTATCATATCAAACCCATACTGTTTACGACAGCTTCCCATTGAAGCAAGGTCAATCTACAAGATGGCTTGTATGTAAATGTAAATGTAAATGTAGTTGAGCTTATATAGCGCACAGCTACCCGCAAAGCAGGTGTCCCGGCGCTTGCTTAGGGAACCCTTCCTGATATTCCCCTGTGAGATAGCAGGGTATCCACAAGGTGAAAGTCAGGCATCCCGCCGCGAGGGGCCGTTGTGGAGATTAAGCAAGCTGTTGCCCAGAGTCGCAGAGTGTGAACCCGTGAGTCGAGGAGGCACCGGGGTGAGAATTATCGAGTCCTTGGAATTTTTAGCCCAAGACCCGCCGGGGCGGGGAATTGAACCCTGGTCCAGGACCGATCTCAGATTCCGGGTCTGCTGCCTCTAACCCCTGAGCCACACTTCTCCACCTACAAAGCCCTGCACACTTCTTCCCCTCTATACCCGGCGAATAAACTTAAATCTCTTGAGGTTCTAGACCTTCACGTAATGCTGAAAACGTACTGCTTGAACCGCCTACCTTCAAAAAAGAAAGATCGATGACTAAATCCTACTCGGGCAATGCAGTTAGTATCTGGAACTCGCTTCCTCCATTTCGCCGTACCACCACCTCTACCCAGACTTTCAAAACGGATCTCAAATCTCTTCCCTCCAAAACTAATACATCCCTTTTCATGTCCCTCAAGGCCGCTTGGCATTCTCTTGATGTTCTAAGTTCTTACAATGCTGTAAATATGTTTTCTATGCTTGTGCTAACCTAATCCCAATTTTTTTGTTTTGTTTTCTTGCAGTGATTGCCACCTCTTATTTTATTTTACTTTTTTAACTTTCCCGTTTGTCCCTGTAACACATGTAAGTTTGTAAATCTCCTCATGTAACGTACTTGACTCTATTGTAAATCGCTCTGACACCTTTGGGTAAAGTCCACGCTATATAAAATTGCATAAATAAATAAATTCTGGGATTTATAGTCTTAGTTACCCAGTAAAATCAGGACTACAAGTCCCAGAATTCTTAGGAAAAAAAATGAGACAACTAAAAAGTCAAGCATGATCCTGAAAAACGAAGTAGCTGTGCCGTATAAAAGTATTAGTTAGGTATGTTTCACCATTTCTTACAGCTGTCCACTATGCAACAGTACATCGAATGTTGCAAATAGCCATCTGTAACAAAAATGTTTTTAATTCCAATCTGTAATGGCGGGTGCGCAACCGCAATAACTACCTAAAAGCCTTGGTGTGGGAGGAACAGAAAAGTGATCCCCTCCCAAGATGGTACCAGCATAGTGACTAAATAAAACGTAATATCGATGGCCAAACCCTTCGTTCTGAAGTGCTGTTTGAGTCCTTATAAGGGCCGAGGAGCTTGTCTGAGATCCCGCCTCCGCTAAAGCGTACGAATGGAAAAGGGACAAGCGACGCCGTGACCTGGAAGCGGCCATCTTTGGTGGGAAGAACATGTTTTAGCATTTTAATAATAATTATTCAGTATTTTTCCAATATAGGCACATTATTACAAAGCGCGAAATTCTATCCCTCTAATCAGACCGTGTCTAATGTTACATTCCGTAGTAACGTCAGACAGTCCACACCGAGTCAGTTATTGAAGCACAACACTTGCCCTCTTATTGAAAAAGTACCATATCCCGACCATAAAACCAACCCACGATATTTCAGTAACTACTCCTCCCACATGCCCTCGCTTCTTCCACGCCTCCGGCCCCACATTACATTGCGCGCCTAGCCCTAGCCCCACCCTCCCGTCACCCACCCCTCTTGCCCCACCCTCTAGTACGCCACGCCGGGGATGCCGGGAGGGCGGTGGGTGCCGGAAGTATTTGCAGTCTGAAGTAACAGCGACCGAGAAGGAGGTGAGGGGGCCAGCAGAGGAGGGAGTGGTACACGGTGGGTGCAGTCCAGGTGGAGGAGGGATACGTGGCACGGAGCGGCTTGTGGCCAGCACTGGCTGGAGGGGCAGTAGGGTGGGTGACCAACACAGGGGTCATTACATTGTACAGCACTTGTTTAGAGGGCTGCGGTGGAGGCATATATAATCAGAATGAGGCGAAGGTGCAGGAGGTGGCAGCATTCAGCAAATGGGCATGCAAAGGGTTAGCACCGAGTTGATGACATAACAGGTGAGGGGTCTCGTGAAGGCATTAGAATGAGGAGTGGGGAGGAAAGGCAAGAATGGAGCTGCAGTAGGAGAGGGCATAAGAAGTGAGCGGTATCTCGAGCAGTGTGGGTGGACTAGAAGGTAATGGGCGTTGTCACTGGAGCGGCGAGGTAGTGGAGGGGAAGTGAAATGGGTGTAGCTGAGTGTGTAGACGAAAAGAGTACGGTGCCCCATAAAGTCTTCTCGTTTTCTGCATTCACTTGATAAGTATACCTTAAGTAGTTTACGACTTTATTCTTCCTTTCCCTGTTATGTTCCTTCATTATCTTCCCTAGATCCTTTGACCATATCTTTATTGTCTGAATCGTGTCCGTGTCATAACTGTGCAGACCTTTAGTACTGTTACATCTTACCTTCTGACTCTCATAGTGTCTTGTGTTATTCGCAGACGCCTTTGCCTGCCAGTATTGTACCTTCCTGCTCCTATATTTCCTTTTGGCCTATGAATGTCTCTTTAATGGCCTTATGGTTTTGTTTTTGTTGTCGGCCTCCAGTCTCTGTTTATCTTTCTGGAAATGTATTTCACAGGACTGGTCATGATGCTCCAGGTGTGCCATCTAGAACTGCACACAATTCTCCAGATGAGTACTATGAAATATGCTGGGTTTCTTGTCCAGGTCTGGGCCTGATGCTCACGCTTGGTCTCTGTGTTTGGATGGTGTACGCCTTGAGCAATGCTTACATTGGTTTATAGAGGCCCTAGGGCAGTGATCCATTTTGGTGAGGAAACCTGTCTCCAGAGGAGCATATGCTAGTGTGACTCACTGCATAGCACCAGTACAATTGGGCGTGACTGTATAATCAGTTCTTGTGTACTTTGATGATAGGTATATCCCAGAAGGCCATGCTGCTTACGCATATTCCACCAGGCATTGAAGGTGCAAGCCTGGCGAGTGCCAGCGCCACATTAATCTGATAGCCACACTATATCACATGAAACGCCTTAAAGGGACGTATGGAGCAGTTCCAAGCTACCATCACGGTAAAAACCAAGTAACTGCATGTTTGTCTCTTACACTTAATTATCCAACACTGCTACGTCCTGCGTCTCATACCATGACAATCGCACCTCAGTGGTCGTTACGCACAACATGGAAGCACTTCCCACATAGAATCAAAACAGAACAACCTTCCATACACACTCCCGACATGGTGTAGTGTGGTGCTCATGTAGGCAAGCGCTTCAGCGTCCCACATAAGCTTAAGTGTTTCTATTGGCGAAAGATTAGTTGGGGGATCAAGAGGCTTGGCTTGAGCTAAATGCACAGTTGAATTGTGCGAAAATTGAGTAATCCTATTTTCTGTTTGGCTTGGTTTCTAACCCACAACGTGATGTAGGAAATATGAGCAATGGTAATAGGTTGTAGCAGTTTAGACTGCGATGGGATAGGATAGGACTTGATGTAGCAATACCCATAAGATTTTATATCTGTAACTCTTTAAATGTTTGATTTTTCGACACACTCCAAAAGCATGTGTTGGATACTGTTCTTGTAGTGGCTGTCAGCTGAGCAGAACACATTTTTGGTTTGTATTTTTATTTTTTAGTTCAAAGTTCTTCCATTGAATGTTTTGAGCATGGAGTTAGTTTTTCGAGGCCTTGATGCTGTAACAGGAGGATGTATTTTACCTTCATTTCTATTTGTTGGGTGAAGTCCGTTGTTAAAGAGTGACAAGAGGACTACATGAGTTTTTGCCTGTGTCTGGTGAAAAGGGATAGATAGATATCTCGACGTGATGCACCCATAATTCAAGGCATTAACGTATATTCTCGCTGGCCTCGTATTGTAAGTGTTTTTGGTGACTTGGGGAGATTCTTGGCAGTGAGCATAGCATAGCTCTCTACAGTGCTGCTTCGCAGGCTGAGAAGCTAACTGAGCGCCCCCCATCCCCCTCGGGGAAGGCGCGAATGATGTTGCGTGTAAGTCCCTAGAGCAGGAAGTCAGATTGTGGTTTTCTTGCAAGCTTGCAGCACTTCCCCTTTTTCCTTGAGACGATGCTCTTTTTGGAGAAACCTCTCTTTTTTTTACTTCGAATTCCGAGTGTCATGAGTGAAGCTGCTTTCCTGAGGGACAGGATGACCAGTACGTGTTTAGATTTCAGAGCCCTGCAATGCCCCACGCTGTGCAGCAGGCGACTGTCAGGTGTTATACCTACTTTGCTAAGAGCACAGAGCCAACGTGTGGCCACTGTTAAAGATGCAGGATATTCATTCTGTGTGCGGCATGGCCCTGACTGGCAGCTGTGCTGTATACTCTGGTGGATGCGAAGCCATGTTGCCCGAGACGATCCTTAACTGTGTTTGTGGGGCATGATCAGTGTTTAGATAGCCAGATTGGATCAGGATGAAGTACGGACATGTTGTCCTGAGTCGATGAGCGGCGGATTATGGATTGAAATGTTGGTGCAATGGGAATGTCCTAAACACTGTTCTTTAATTTGTTGCAGGGTGTGCTGCACTTGTGGTATGGGCCAGTGCTTTAAATGGGCCGGTACTGTCCGGAACGGATTGCTGGCATTTTTTTTATTTTGAGAGAGAGAATATCGGCACTTCTCAGAAATAAGTAGGTACTCTGATATGGAGTACCTGCACTTCTATTTACCCATTTCAAGCACTGAGCACGGCGTCAGGTTGCGGGAACATAAATACTTTACAGTTGATATGGCTTACGGTTTGTGCGACACTCTTCACACTGTCACTGTAGTTTGAGGTTGGGATACAGCCGTGTTGTCCTTAAACCATGAGTTGGAGGAGCTGTCCACTGTTGGTTTGAGTTTAGAGCTTGACGCCTATTTGTGAGGTTGATTTGAAGGCATTCGTGCTTTTGCTGTGGTTTGTGGGTTTGGGATGTGGTTGTGATGTACAATCTGATGCTTCAGTTCTTCTGCCCGGGCGTGTTACAGCGTTAGAGGAGGCCAAAGACCCGATTCTGTGGGACTGGACGTGCTCTGACAGGCCTATGGATCCTATGGAATGTAGGAGTGGGTACTGCTGCATCCCTTTACGTGGGTCTCGGTGCTGCAACGTGTTCTTGCATTATATGGTATGCGGCTCTTCCTGCCTCTTGTGCCTTCAGGCTACATTTTGATCCTTCCAGACTCGAGCTGATAATCCAGAGCTGCTCACCAAAGAGCTTGTCCTGGACAGGGGTTAATTCCTGCGCTGGGCAGCTGGCGAGGGTCCGGCTCCCACACTGCAGCCTTCGCTCTGCCTTTCTTGGCTGGGGAAGCTGGTCTCCTCTGCGGCCCTCCGTGCTGCTGTCAGCAGAGTCAGTGGAAGGTAAGACCTCTCTGTGCTGGATCCCCTGCTGTACTGGGTTCTCTGCTAGCATCAGTCCAGACAGGTGGTGCAGGGCACCATCTCTTCTAGTCCTAGCACATGTAATGGCAGGGTCCCTACTGTGTCAGTGTCCTGGGCAGGCGATATAGCAGCTGGCAGGCATTGCAGACCCCCTGCTTTGTGACCCATGGCTGAATACTGCATAATATGCTGTGCTCCTGTCTACAGGCAGGCATTCGTCCTGCCCCCTGGTCCACACGCGGTATTATACAGTGTTTGCTGTACTCTGTCCAGTGGCAGGCATCATGCAGCTTCCCTTGTCCTCCGTTTCATGGACAGGAATCGCAGAACCCTAATGTGCGTGGGTCCATGGGCTATTATTAAAGGGTCTAATCTCACCGAACCACAAGCATGTCTTACTGTCCCCTGATCCAGGGGCGGGGTTACAGGGCACCTGGAGTGCTGCCACCCGTTGCAGGTATTATAACCGGCACCTGCTCACCGGTACATAGGGTGTTAATGAGCCTTGCTGTGCTTCAATCCATGGGAAAACACTGGCGAGGCCCAGCTTTGCTACAGCTGACCCGTGGTTGCTTGTGTTCCCATACAGAGGGGCTGTTCAGATTGGAGCACAACGAAGGCCGGTTTGCTTAGACCTAATCCCTATCAAGAGTGGCACAATAAGCAAAACTAGTGGTCTGGAATGCGTCAGAGAGAAAGGTATAGTGAATACCATTAAATTGAGCATTCCAGGCATCATATTTTTTCACTTTATGTAGCTTGCCAGTTCGTGGGATACAAGCCTGGTAGTGTGTTCCGCCTACCTGCTTTATTTCTGTCCGTTTCCTCTTGAGGATCCTGATATTTTCTGAGTTAAGTTTAAACAAACATTGGCAAAGCCAATAGCTATTGTTTTTTGTTAGGCGAAGTGTTTGCTAATGGTGAAACAGGTTTTGTCTGTTGCCCCTGCCAGGCCTACAGAGCAAATCCCTTTCAGGAGGGCCACAGGCAACCAGGGGCTACTCGGTGTGAGCTGTGGAGGCTGGGGTCATTTGCCTCTGATGACCTGGGGTATGTCCACCATGACTCTGCAAAACTAGGCCTAGTACAATCTCTCCAGCACTTGACTATCCATAGTAGTGATAAGGAACAGTCACAGGCTTCTGAGATGGTTGGTGTGGTGGGATACAAGCTCAGAACTCAACAATTGCCCAGCTGCACAATAACTGATTGTCCAACTTAGTGTTTTACTTTAGTTCTTGCACAAATGCCGAGGCACAACCAAACATTAGTCCAACTCTGTATCACAGGCTTTCACCACCATAGTAGAAACAAGGAAGTCCATAAGTTGATTCCAATTTCCTTCGGTATATCCTTTATCTCATATCAAATGTAAATGTAAATGTAGTTGAGCTTATATAGCGCACAGCTACCCGCAGTGGGTTTCCCGGCGCTTGCTTAGGGAACCCTTCCTGGTATTCCCCTGTGAGATAGCAGGGTATCCACAAGGTGAAAGTCAGGCATCCCGCCGCAAGGGGCCGTTGTGGAGATTAAGCAAGCTATTGCCCAGAGTCGCAGAGTGTGAACCCGTGTGTCGAGGAGGCACCGGGGCGAGAATTATCGAGTCCGTGGAATTTTTAGCCCAAGACCCGCCGAGGTGGGGAATTGAACCCTGGTCCAGGACCGATCTCAGCTTCCGGGTCTGCTGCCTCTAACCCCTGAGCCACACTTCTCCACTACAACAAATCCAATATAGGAGAAACAGGCAGCCGACACGTGTTTCGTCCGAAAGGACTTTCTCAAGGCTAGAAAACACTAGAAGCGCATATAGATTTTCAGAATAATTTGACGTAACATAAATCAAAAGCGTGTATGTGGACACAACCTGTAGTCCCAGGAATCAAGATAGCCGTTCCCGCTGTTTGAAATTCACATGATACAGGCTTATCAAGGCTTTATCTGTAAATCGATCCCACTGTGTTCTCCTCTGAACCACTTGTGCATTTGTGCAAGACGTTTGTATACCTCGGAGGGCATTCTTATTCCCTATTGAGTTGGTTTGGTCTCCCAAGGGCGGAAGGGTGGGGGGGGCACATGCCTTGAGAGCACCACAATATACTTGAACCTTGAAAAATACTTCCAGACAAACTGAAAGCTGCGAATGTGCTTTCGCAAATTGGTAGTTCTGCTGTAGCTCTTTGTGTAATAATCTGGCGTTTTACTTTAGTAAAAGAAAATTACTACACATTTAAAATCTAATACTCGCATAACATGTAGTGGGTACAAATAACACACAGGCACTTGATCTACTGTGCCATAGATTCTGCTCACACCTTCTCCTGGGTGCCCCCTCCCTCTCAGCCTTCCTTCCTCCCTATCTACTTTGGTAATTCCAGGCTTGTCTCCTCGGAGTTTAGAATTTCTATTGGGCATGTGTCAAACCTTTCGTGCAGATTACCTTTTACATCCATACGTACATCTGTTATTCAAAAGTCCCCTTTCATCAGAGTGTCACCATAGCACGGACATCGGAGTTCTTTACTGGCAACACACAACTCTTTACTCCTGCTTCTTAGAGAAGATGTGCCGACTGGAGTTAAAGCTGTGATTCAGAGGAGGGGAGCATTAGAACATGAACATGGGCCACTCTCTGACAGACAGGCATGAACACCAGATGATGCAGCAGACTTCAGCGAGCAGTGAACTATGTTCTGAGTCTCGGTGAGGTGCAGTAGATGGGCTGCCAAGAGTCAGGGATCACAGCAGCATGAGCACAGTTGTGGCAGGGTCTTTGGTTGCTGCTGCAGGGTTCACCTGGGGCACCATCCTTGGTTACAGTGCACAATCCACCTTGGACACAGTTCTTGATGGAGGCAGTACAGTCCGGCTCGGACATAGTTTCTGGGTGGTGGCACGGTCTGCCTCTCGCACAATTCTTGGGTTCGGTGGCAGTCTGCCTTGGGCAAGGCTCTTGTCTACAGCTAATGACTCTGTCTGAAACTGCTACAATGAAGATACAGTGCCTTCACCTCTCAGAGCATGTAGACCGATCACGCTCCACAATTTTCCTTCTTCTGGCAGACCCATACTCCACCCAGGGTCAACCTGCTTCTGCTACTCCCTGTACAATCACACCTCCTGCAGGATTGGCAGGCTCCTTCCCTCTTCCAGCTTGCAGGCTGGCTGCTAGGTGCTTCAGGGCAGAGGACCGGCTTCTTCCTGCTAGACAAGACCCCAGACGATGTCCTCTCACCTCTGGGAAGCTCGCTGCCATGCAGACATCAGCTGTGGTTGCACAGCAGTCCGGAGTTCTCTGCTGAGCACTCCCTTCCTTGGTGAAAAATAACTTGGAACTGGACCAACCAATAGGTCCATGGCTCCCACTTGTATATAGTCAAAGGAGATAGAAGATGTGAACTCACTGTCTGCACTTTCACAGCCTATTTGGAGTGGTTCTCCTTTCAAGTGTCCTACACAGGCTGCTTTCCAGACAGCACAGCAATTCTCTCCTCAGCACGGTAATCTCCAGCCTGGAGCACCCACTACATATGCACAAAGAGTTGTGAACTTTTTGATCCTGGCCATCAGCAGCGACACGGAAGAGAGAAAAGGTTGAGCTGCGAAGAAGGGGTCCTTTTGCCATTAACAATAGAGGTGGCAGTCTCACCATTCACCCCACCAGCTACCAATTGCCATTGCTATATGAAGACTAAGCAACAACCTCTCTCAGCAACAAGCCTGTTTGAATTTCTGAAGGAACCTTGCCTCGTCTGTCCCCGCCTCAATGTGTAGGTCTTTCCCTCATGGTCAGAAATGTCCTCCAATATATTTACACTGTTTGGAAAACAATCTCACTGCCATTGTGTGACCAAGAACAGGCCAGGGACTTCCAAAATGGAACCCACATGCCTCAATTTCTCTGGCTCACGCACACAACTCATGTACCAAAAAGGCCACATACACAACATACAGATGGGATGTTAGCATTAGGATCTGGGTTCGCAAACAGCAGCAAAAAGTGACATGAATGGGTCAGTTCACTCCAGTGACATGGATACAAAAAAATCTGGTTTTACTATGGATTCCCAGAACACAATAGGCTTCAACCATAGCTCTACATGCTGAACCAAGAAAGGGGCACTAGCCCACTGTGAGTAAAATGAATGCATGCTTGGTGTGCCCCTTCAGGTCACAGGACGGGCCCAGAGCCTCACTTCTGCCAAGGGATGGGCTTTGGCCCTCTCTCTCTGTATGGTGCTCACTCACACACTTTTAATCTCTCTAGGTTAGTGTGAAGTTAGAATGGGGTAAAACAGGAAACAAGGCACTCAGTCGTGGCAGGGGAACATGACTCTACATTATGTAGAGGACATTCCGACCCATCACTAATAATAAATCAACTTATTGCGCTACAAAAACATGGAAGTTGGGTATAGAGCACTTTTTTTTCTCAACAGACAACATTAGCATAATTTAGCTGTACCTCAAAGAAGAGTGTGATGATAATGCGTTACACGAATTTTGCACCATAAGTGGTGAACTTAGAGCATACACAGCAAATATTGCATAACAGATAATTTTGACAAGAAGCCAGTCGTATTCATTGTCCTTTCTAGTCTTTTCTTTGTGAAACAAATCTTCATTAATCCACCACTTTATTATGACAGCAGAGTAAAACAAATTATTTCACACGGGTGATTGTTTGGCACCCTATCTGTATAACACAGCAAGGCATCCAAACAACATGCCTTTCCTAAACAAAAAAGTAATACATTAAAATGTTGTGTAAGCAAAATAAAACGATTAAAGAACACGCAATGTGTCTCGATTACAAGCTGCAGGCCATGTTGCATCCGCAGTCTAATAAATAACGAATTGGTGACTCTTCACCAAAACATAATGGGAATACAAATGAGACCTTGTAAACATACATACAATTCGAGTGTTCGTTTTCTTTTAGTTGTCTTACCTTTGAAACTTTTTGTTTACCCTTTATGTGAGAAAGGAAGGCCGTATGCAACACAGTTGTCAATAGGCATTAATGAGCTTCTCTTCAATGAACGTTCTAAAACAGATTTATTTAAACATGTCACCGAATAATAGAGAAGCTGCGCCTCAACGCGGCTCGTAAGGCTGTGCAAATGCAATTAAAATACAGTACAGTGTCCCGGCAAAAGCCTAACTCCTTAATGTTTGGACTGCGGGTTGAAACCATTGGAAAAGCATCCTTCATTTAAGAAATCATGCTCTTAGTTTTAAAGGCAGCACCACGTGCAGTGCGTGTTCTCCGTGGTGTGTGGCACCGTGTTGCCTGTTGCAGTGTATGTTTTCATGTAAAATACAAGTGAATGTATCATGTAGTAATCTCACATGAATGCAGCAGGGGAAATTTCCACTCCAAGCCCGGGGGGGCGGAGGATGATGAAACTGCATTCAGGGGTGAGTTGTCCCTGCTTCTCAGATTCTAGTGCGGGGTCTAGAAGGTCTGAAAGCCCCCTCACACCCCTACCCTCTGTACCTCAATTCTTTATGGGTACCAGAGTAGCGTGCACTCTCCGAAAAAGCACTTAAACACCTTATCAGGGCTAGCAAGCGCTATACAAATGCAAACAGTTTACCTCTTCTACCCCTTCGCTATCCTTCTAAATCCAAATAACGGACTAACATAGCCACCACCCAAATTACTTTCTTATTTTCACTATTCTAATTCACCACTAATCCTTTATGGATTGCAGAGTAGCGTGCTGCTCACCGAAAAAGCGTTTTGACGGCTCGTCAGGGGTAGTAATTGCTATATAAATGCAATTACAATACAATACAATACAATTGCAATCTACGAAATGCCATAGTCTTGATGAAAAGGCCATCCTAGGAACAGCATTCCATTCCATGAAAAACAATGAAAGCCTTTGGTTGAAGAGGATGATACAAAGCGCACTCCGTTTACTTTTTTCTTATTGTACTTTTTAGGGCTTGGCTAGCGTAGGCTGCGCACATGCGCAGTCTCGCTGGCGAGATTTAATGTTAGAGTACTTTCACTAGTGAGGGTTAAGCCCGCCCCTCTTTTCCATTGGCTGGCATCACCGTTCATGCTAAACGGTGGCCAGCCATTGGAAAAGGTTAGTGACGTACTCTTTTTCTCTTTTAGAGCCGTCCCATTCGGACGGACTTCCAAGACTTACTGCTGGCGTAAAAGGTTTCTCATCTTCTTTATGGGGCGAAACAGATAGCCCCATAAAGAAGATAATAAACCTTTTACGTCAGCAGGAAGTCAGGCTGAGTCCGTCCAAGTGGGATGGCTCCAAAAGAGAAAAGTCTCTGTATGGCGAGCGCTTGTGTTAAATCTAAGCTCTTTTTTCCATCAAACTTCTTTAAGATCGCTCTCTCATTGCCTTCTATTTTAATGTACCACAACCTATCACATCTTTTGGGATTCGAGTCAACCAGGATGCTTGTACGTAGTTTATTAAACACTAGACCACATGCAACAAATTGATTATAGATACGGCAGTAGAACGGTGTTTAATTTCACCGAATATGGCTTCACCCGCCTCACACTCGCCTAAAAACACACACATTGTCTTGTTTCTGAAATGTTTCGTTAAACCGTTACGATCATTTACATCTACGAAAGATGAAGCGAGAACAGGGACATTAATCGCCGAGTACAGCCCGCTGTGCAAGAGCAGGCCAGCCGAGAGATTCCCGCCAGGACACCCCCGCATGGACGCCGGAGGGCAAGCTGCATGAGATCGGCCTGAGTGTTCACTCCGGAGGGCAGCTGAAAGAAGGCCTTGTCAAAAAGAACGGCTTCACCGACGAGGATAAGCTCTGCTTCTTCGAAGGCAACCTGGACAAGGAGCTCAAAATAGCTCAGGATGAAAGTGAAGTTTCGGGGAAGCTGTTCCAAGCATCACACGAGCCCCTAGACAACTGGGCATTCTTGCCCGATGCTTTTCATTCTTCTGTAGGATCCGCGCCAACCCTCCAAGTCTGTGGGTACAGCGGGGGCCAGGTGGGAGGCGAGAGGCCGGGCAAGAACGAGGCCATCACCGACCAGCAGAAGGCAGCGGGAAAGGTTGGCCTGGAAAACAAACCCGCTGTAAAGGGAGGCACCTCCATACTTCGCTCATCTACTTTAGAAGGAAGAAATGCGGTTGTTTGCCGAGACTGCCCCCCACTCCCACCTCCCCGCCAGCCTTGAAATAATAAGAGCGGTGCGAGTGCATCCCCGGCAGCACAGCCTGTGCCGCGCAGCAGAGGAGGAGGCTACTTCCTGTCTGCGCGTTCGGCGGCACTTCGCGCCACAGCCAGGGGATTCATTGGCATGCAGGACTGCGGAGCACTGCCGCAGAGCAGGTGGCTGTGGAAGGGGCATGCTCGCCCTGCAGCTCTGCTTCACAAGAGGATGTGATCTGGCCGAGACCCGGAGGCATGGCCCTGGGCGCCCTGCTGCAGAGATTACAGGCAGTTTACGAAGGCACAGGTAGAAGGAGCCGCAGGGCTTTAATAATCCTTTTTAATGCGCAGCCATGTGTCTAAGGCATTTAATGAAATAATTGCTTGCTTTGGCATATCTGGGGGGGAATCATCAGACTTTTGAAAAATGAAGACTGAAAAAACATAAACTTTGTTAGGCAGTAGCACGTCACGATTGATGTTCGTGGAAGCTGCCTGCTTTCTTCGCGGCTCAAGCTGCCTCCTTCCCCCACCCTCAGGAAAAAGGCCGCTATTACAGGCCACCAACCTGCAACTGAGCTGTGCCCCTTGCACCAGGGGACATGATAAAGTGAAACATTGTTATATCGTGCTTGAATAATCTGCTTTCCAGACACTACAGCGCCAGACGTCTGTGTGCACCAACTCAGTGGCACGCAGCTCATCTTTCCCTCCTCCACTCCATCGC
Organism: Lissotriton helveticus; assembly: GCF_964261635.1. Lineage (NCBI taxonomy): Eukaryota > Metazoa > Chordata > Amphibia > Caudata > Salamandridae > Lissotriton > Lissotriton helveticus. The sequence goes on from NC_136061.1 coordinate 671,048,780, forward strand.
CCCCCCTTAATCTACCCCTTCACCGCCCAGTTTATTTCACGGTCACATGTCATCTCCACCCCGTCTCTGCCCCCTCTCATTCTGCCTATCTCTATAGCACCCTGTTTGATAGCCCCTTTTCTAGATCACCTATTTTCTCTATTCTGACATGTTTCCCCACGTTAGCCACTCGACTCCCCCCACCCCTCCGCCTTTCACTCCCTGTTCCCCTACGCCGCCCCCACCTTCCTGAACGTTTCTACACAGCCCACTCATTTGTTCTCTCTGGCAGCATTCTCAGCCGATAGCTGATACCGATTGGATGCTAACTGGCACCCTCTGGTGGCGATGGCAAGTAGCATGCAACAAGCACTGACGTCTGTTCGATTGTACCCCCCTCGCTTATTTTTATGGGGGAGCAGGTTGGAATTTGGATCTCCGAATGATAATTGGGGTGGACTGAGTGTGGCAAAATATTGGGAAGCTGCTGACGCCATGGTGGGCCATGGAGTGTGGAGGGGACAGACGCCATGGTGGGCCATGGAGTGTGGGGGGGACAGACACCCTGGTGGGCCTATGCTTTGCTTTCCCCTTTACTCGCTGTCGTTCTGTTTTGTTGTAGTTCTGTGCTGGTGGTGAGCTTTTCTCTTATTTCCAACTCTGCATCCGTTACCACTCACTGGTGAATCGTGCATGCTTTTACACAAAAACAGCATAGTATGCTTCAGATCCTAGGCAAAAGAGGCTTCCGCACACGCCAGTATGACTTTTTTCTATTTTTAACGCTATGAGGAAGCAAGCCTGTTGCAGAAGCATGGTTCACTTCATGTTTTGGAGATGTCAAAAGTTGGCAGCCACACTTTTTTGGTAGCTTCCTCATCATTTTCTGAAACAAGTGTGAATAGACCTAAGAACAGTGGGCATGTTCAGTGTGTTTGTAATGATTAAAACATGTCGACTTGCAACATTTATGAAGCCAACAAGTGTTTTTAGGTAAAAAATAAAAGCATTAAAAATGCAATAGGTCTCGCCTTTCATCAAGTTAAAGCCATTTGCTTTGCTATAGAATACCATTAGCAAAGCAAATGGCTTTAACTTAGTCAACGGCTGTTTTTAATATATCTACTAGGAGCAAGAATAAAAGTAATTCTGCCCACTCACCTCGTTCACTGCATCATACATAGTCCTCACTTACAAGTGCTCCTACGTAGTTCGCAAGTCGTAGCGTGCCTCAACCCGCAGTGGGTTGGGAGTGCCCCATTGATGAAGCATGTCACCGTGAGGAAACTCCGGTGAGTGAGGGGACTCAAGAAAAAAGATATCCTCCCCCTTTTTCAAGGTTACATCTACTATTGATAGTGATCTATCTCTACAGCTAGGTTTTCTATCCGATATTTTGGATTTCTCATACTGTGAAACCAGGCTTCAAGTGCTACTGTTGGCCCTTTCTGACAGTTCCGCTGATACCTGACCATTCTATTTCAGGCACCTCATCATAGGATCCTGCGGACAGCAACTCTTGTTTCTATTTGTACTCTTGTTTCTATTTGTTTTCATCATTTCACACTTATTTACGCTAACATAGCCATTGCTTTACTGTACAGTTGTTACAGTTGCTATAAAAGCATATAGTATGGTATAGTGTGCATTTTCTTTCTATAAAGAATTGTTCCTCTGCAAAGAGAAATTAAAAAATAAAAAACATTGCCATTTACAATGCTTTTCTCCAACAAATGCGAAACCTATTGCATTGTAAATGCTTGTTTTTAAATTATTCCAAGGCGTTCCATGGGCTCTGTTCGTTATTCATGGAAATAAATCTGGCTGTGCGACATAGGCAGACACGTGTATAATTCGTGGATTCTGCGCTCTGCAACTCTTTGGCTGACGTACGGTCGTATTCCACGTGTTTCACTTTGGTGGATTTTGAGTATTGTTGCCGCTTGGCTACAATACTCGAAATATCAGTGAATGTCTTTCCTTAACGAGCTGTTGGTGAGTGGTTCTATGAATAAAAATATCTGTCAGGTTTGGTTTGCCTTTCCTTTAGCTAAGGACAGTTCCTGTGGCGAGTCGTGGGCACAGAATGGTGGTTTTACAAAATAGGTTGCATCTAGAGCAAACAGTACGCCTGCTAATCTCATGAACCTCACTTGTTGATTTTGTATTGTTAGTTTTTTTGTATAGCACGTTTGTTAGTTACCTTGTGCCTTTGCTCTAGAGCTCATCTGCAGTTGTTGGTTTGTCCATAGGGATGGATGGGGCTCCATGAGGGTGGTGTCTGTGAATATTCCTTGTTCATTTGATAAATACACATTATGCTACCCTAGCTAATGCTACATATACTATTATACACCAGCAAATATTCAATTCAATACTCAACCCTGCATACTACTGCTACATACACTTATTGCCACCAACTCTAATAACAATAAAGGTATAATACACATACTTACTACACACATACATACAAATCTTTAGCTGGCAAACACATTCAGTACACAAAAAACAAAACAAATTCAGCAAAATATAAACAATACCAAAATCTCTAACTCTAACTGATGCGAGACCTGTTGCATTGAAAATGCTTGCTTTTTTTTAGTTGATAGCAACCACTTCTTTACTCAAGCAGACCTAAAAAGCTGATACAGTGGTCCAGATCCCCACTACAACCCAGACAGTGTTACTTCACTGCCATGATTTGAAGGTAAACGGTACACGATTTTCTTATAGCAATTGGTACTGCTATACTTACTTTGATTCTTAGGCCCTTCTGGTTTAACCTCTAAATTCTCTTCTTTAAAGTGTGCTCCTCCACATGTTTCAGTCTCTGAGAGCAAAGATGTGAGTGTTTCTATATTCACTTTCTTCCATAGGAAACCTCAAGGAACTGGTGAGTGGGCTTTCCATGATACAGTAGCAGCATAGGCATCAGGGAGGAGGGGGTAACCACTGCAACCTCATCTCATGGGCTCAACAAGCCCCAGTCTAAGAGGCGTGGAAGGGATCCTGCTTTCCCGTATCCCTGGCTCCTCCCCATGGTGCCTTGATGAAGATCCTTAGGATATTGAGACACATCAATATTCTGTGGCAACGCCTAGAAGTATTGATGATTACTCTGTTTTAATTGGCTTTGCCCACAGCGCACTGGCTGTACTGGCAGCAGTTCTGATGGTGTTTTCATTTTTTGGACCCGCGGTTCTGATTGGTTATATGTTGACACACAATTGGCATCCGTGCAAAATGTGTCATATCTTTTTTCTTCGTGGGGACACGCACTTGCCTGTTGTGCTTAGAGTGTTTCTAACGGACATATAGTTTCCTGGTTGTAACTTAATTGTGTTTGTTGCTGTAGAGGAACTTTACAATTTGGGCTCTGTGCCCAAGTCTTTAAATGTCTTTGGAATTCATGCCTTCTTATCCATTGTATTTGAAGCATAACACGTGAATTTGTAAAGCGCACTTATCACCCTTGGGTCTCAAGGCGCTGGACAACAGATGTTTGTTACCCAACTCAAGGGCACTCATTTTATCAACCTCAGATGGATGAAAGGCTGAGTGGACCCGCCGGGATTTTAACCTGTGACCATGAGGTCGAACTCAGCCCCCTGCAGTGGGTGCATTAGTCCACTAAGGCACCATACCCAGCATTTTTAAACATTTTATCAACCCAGGTATTTAAAAAATGTTTTTCAATAAGGCCAAACCATATAGAAAATGTGTCTTGTGTTGTTTCAGCGGTGTTGGTGCAGCGCTATGGCCTGGGTGACATGCAGAATTGGGTGCGACCCCACACTCCTGAGAGAAGGTTATGTGCTTTTGTTGTAGTTATAAAGCCTTCATCTTACAACACTATCTCCCTCAGTGCCGTGTAGTACAGTGTGCACTGAGGATTATCCCCCCCCCCCCCCTAACCCCAATAAGCGTATGCCTGTCCCTGGTTTGCTAAAATTGCTTTTAAACCTGACTTGGATGTTGGGGGTGCCCGATGATCACCCATCCCCCGGTCCTCAGATTGTGATGGCGTTTGTTTGCTGCCGGTGGATGGGGCGCTACTTATTGTGGACTTGCACTAGTGTTTCTTGGTATAGAGAACCCGCGTCAATTGACTGTTTTTGGAGACCGGCTTCTAAGAAAATGAGAATGCTTTTAACAAATTAAGCAAATGTCACCCTTAGCCACCTCCTCTATCACACCCCTGCATCAGAACAGTGCTTTCCTGTGAGTGAGCCTGTACGGGGGCTGGACTCGCCTGGCGTCTAAAATGGGGATCTGGCCGCGCTCTTTGGTGCTGGCTGTGGTCAGTGAAGAGGGCAGAGCAAGCGTAGGGTGGGCCTGCTTTGGTACTGATTGGTGTTTTAAATGGACTGGTACTGTCCGGTACTCAGTGCCACTGCGAGCACTTCTTTAATTTGGAAAGGATAGTACCGGCTCTGCTCCAATGCTTGTAATGGGGGAGTACCATTTTTTCTCTGTAGCAAATACACCCTGGGACAAAGTATACCTGCACTTCTACATATCCAGTTCGAGAACTGGCATTGGTTAATGTCCCACCCATCGTTTGAGCCTGCCTGGTTTTAGATTGGTCCATGGTGTGTGCTGTACTGGCACCCCGCCTATCGAGTACCCTCTCTCTTTCATGCTCCAGCCATCTGTCCGCGCTGTTCTACTTTCACACTTAAACCATCGTGTGGGCCTACAGTTTTAGTTCACCATCTAACCCTGTTGTAGATATGCACTCCTCCCACTGCCTGCTATGTTCTAGAGTTGCCTATCGCAAATCTCTTACGCAGGCCATTTGTATTCCAGTGCAAGTTGTTGCTACAGCCTGCCACGAGCAATACATGTGTTCTGTATGGTGCAGTGTGTGCTTTACTTAACCGCACTGGGCTTTATCAAAGGTAGACTTTGTTTGTTGCTACGAAGCTGAGAGATGTGAGTGCAACGTGGGCAAACTCTAGTCACTAGCCCACATGATTGTGGCCACTCTGGGTCACTACTGTGGTGTTGTGTGGCAGAGATCTGTCCGAGCACGTGGCGGTACTGCCATAGTGATGGGTGCAAGTGTTTCCAGCGGTATCACACCGGGTGCAGGCAGGGGGAACGGTGTGTTAGATCTACACGGTGGGACTGTAGTGGTGTCTGAATGTTTGCCATTTCCGCTATGCTCTTTGAAGCACCGAGGAGGCTGACCCAACTGAAAATTGGAACAGTGGGAAGGGGCGGGGCACTTTCGGAGGTAGTAGGGAGGGTGTAACAAGAAGGCGAAGAATGCTGTATCTGGGTAGGAGATGGGATTTCGCAGCTGGGCTGCACACGTTGCAACCTGGAGACCTGGGTTTGAGTAATGGCCTTTGCATTTGACGGAAAGTTGCTCGAATCTGGGTAATTCACTTAAAAACTCTTTGCCCAAAAATGTAAATATGGTAAAACTAATTGTGTAATTTGAAAATGTAAATCCCGCTTGATGTGCCCGGTTGTGCATTGTCTCCCCATCTCCCCCACGAAGTACAGCACTCATGTTGTTATCCAACTCGTTTCAAGCTATATAATTACCAAAAGTCATACATTAGGCAGGGGTGTAGCATGGTAGTCCGTGTGAGAGCTGTGGCTACATGGAATGTTAGTAGAGAAGTAATGCCGCATGATGAGATGCGGTAGACACCTTATGAAGTCGTTCCAAGAGGTTGATTATTAGCCAATTGTGTTGGTTTCTTTTCAGGCTCAGTGTGTGGCGGCCTGGTCTTAATACTTTTGGTTGTTGTCCTTTTCTAGCGCTATTCTTTTCCCTGCTTACTGAGAGTTATCAGTGTCCTTGCACTGGTTGGTCTTTTCATTCTCCTTTGCCATTATCAATGTGCTGGTTTGGAGTGGAGATGCTGAGAGTTTACAGTCTCTAACATTGTTTCCACAATTGGGAAGTGTACCTGGTCTAACAAAATGACCTCTTGCGCTCTCTAAATAAACCACTTTGTCTGTCCTCAGAACCTGAACGATGGCAGCCGACATGCAGAAGCTGGTGGAGCGCTTGGAGAAGGTCGTGGGGCGTCTAGAGAATGTGGCTCAATCCTCTGGGCTCCACAGCGGATCTGGTGGTGATGCCTCTTCTACAGGTATAGGAACAAAATAAACCAGATTTATTGGGGTGGCATGTTTGGTCCTTAAAACTCTTTGTCCATGGATTTGGCACAATGAATGATATTTTCAAAAGCATTGCAAGGAGGTGCACATAACCAGAATTAACTGCTATGGTGAACACAAACTAATCTTCTGTTCTTCTGATAAATTTCTTCTGTGCTTTGCATGGATGGAGCTGCTTCTCTAGGTCCCTCATTCTGTCACCCTCACGATCTAATCTTGCTTGTTTGGCAGGCTTGACTTTTTTATGTAGAAAGTGCCTTAAGGCATAATCCAGGCGATTGCAGGGTTGGAGGTTAGGACTGGGGTGTTTTTATGCAGCAAGAAGGGTGGAACATTCAACCCAGTCAAGTTTCCCAGGTCCGTGAGTGATGTGCTGCACCAGTCAAGGTTTTGGTTTCTTTGAACCTGGGGCTTGTAGATTTGGTTGTCATTCCCATAATTCAAAGGAGAAAAATGTACTGGAGCGGAACATCATGCATAGGCCTAGAAAACCTGGCAGCTATGAACATTAATGTTACAATCTACTGATTGAGGCACAGCCGTAGGGCGGGGGCTTCAGCTTTGGAGCTCAAGAAAATGTACTTTCGATTCTGGAACATATAACTACACGACTTTAACTTTTTAAAATACAGCAGCGTAACATGTTTGTTTGTGCTTTATCAAAGCGAGCATTTTGTTTCATCTCCTTTTAAATACCAGTAGGGTTACTTTTAATACAATTGCAATCATTTGTAAAGGCAGTTTCCAGCAAATGTCTACACCCTGTAATTCCAATTGTGCTTCAATCGCAGGAAAGCAGGCTTGGTTAGACTCCTCCAAACCATGATTTTTCAGATGTGATGTTGACTCTTCTGCCGTTTATTTTAGACTGTTACCCTTTAAGGGTACGCTCTCATTGCTGTAGCCAATTTGACTTTATTTTTATTCAAATGGATGCTAGATCCACGGTATGTTCCTAGGGCTGTGACAAATGAGGATCAAAGGGCTGATGCTTGTCTGAATATAACAGTGCAACTTGGATTTCCTCTGTGGCCAATGGCTTCCCATTCGGAAGGGGCAGTTAATGCCCAGGAGGAAGTTTCTTGGCAGATACTCTGCATTGCTGGCGCGACGAGATGCCTGGTCTAAATTTAAGGCCGTTCCTGCTCCTGTTTCTAATATTGATTTTATTCTCCTAAAGCAGCATTTATGAATTCAGCAGTGCCTAGATCTCCAATTCTGGTGTGAATGGATAAATGGTGGGTTGTGGAGGGAGTTGCAACATGGTTACTGGTGTGCATGGCAAGTTAACAAATGTGCAAGGGATTTAAAGTTGAATTCATTAGATAAATCATGGACTCCAAATGCCCTGAAAGAACTTTGAAAGCATTGATATATTAGTGAAGTGTATAATGAGGAGACATCTTGATTTGCTTTTGAAGTGAGCCAAAGGGGACATGGGGAGGGTGTTGTCAGAAATACCTCTACTGCTGGTTGTGCTTTCCTGCCCCAATGATTTGTCTCTGATTCCTACATGAGAGGCGGCTTGGATATCCACTCAGTTTACCATTGTATCTTTCTGTTATGTAGGATCTGCTCCCTACGTCCAGGCCTTTGACAGCCTCCTCGATGGTCCTGTTGCTCAGTACATGAAGCTCAGCAAAGAGATTGGCGGAGATGTCAGCACGCAGGTTAGGATTTGAAGAGAGATTCATCGAGGCTCTGCATTAAATCTACATGCCTCCCACCCAATAATATACCTTTCATCTAACAAATAATTTGTGCTGGATTTATTCCTCTTGAAACGAAGACCAGGAACCCCAATGCTTAACAAATATCTTGATAATTAATGGAATAAACAAGTGCTTCCTCTTAAGTGTATGCACCTTGGCATTTTAGAAAAAGATTCAATTGAAGTTAATCTATATTGCAGTTTATGGAAAATATGAGCGACATGCATTGAGGAGAATCCTAAATCAACATTGTATTATTTTAACAGAAATTGTAAATACAAATGTAACATATGGTACGGATAACTCTGTGATCAGTGCCTCATATTATAAACGGTGTAGAAACCAGTCTGTGCTCAGTAATTTATTTAAGCCCAAATGGGATATAAATATATATGTGGTGGATAGCAGTCAAGGCTGAGTTTTTGATCTACCAATGGAAATTAGTCCAATAACAATGCCACAAAGATGTTGTCGACGTCTAGACCCCATAGATCAAACCAGTGGATTGTCAGGACATAGACCGTTCTTAGCAAGTAAAACAAGATTTCAGTAAACTGCTACAGCTCTGCTTACCTTCAGTAAATGAGTAGATGGTTGAGGGATAAAGAAATTAATATGCTTGGTTTAGATAGTCTGAGAAGCTTAGTTTTGAGATGCAGGTGGAAGTAAATCCAAGATAGTTTGCTCTTTATGTCTACAGATGGTGATTTTCAGAAAGACATGGCTGCTCCTGAAAAGGATTGGTGCTGCTTGGAATTTTGATAAGTGTTCTTTTTTCTTAGCCCTCTGTTTGATAAATTTAGGAGATTGGAAAAGTGTGTTGGCATGTTAAGGTGCAAGGATTTGTAGATGAGGCAATGCAGCTTTCTTACCTCAGTAGGTAACTCTGCACATTTATTTGGAATGTTGTGGTCGCATTTCTTTGACTATAAATCTGGCAGTAGAATGGTAAGTAGATTTAAGCAGGTAGTGAAGAGAACTAGCAAGATAATTTCCAATGCTCAAGCATGATCTATAAATGTGTGAGCGGGAGTCTTAAGGTTAGTTGGCAACAGCATTCGTTTAAGTTTTTGGGAGTATGTAATTAAATGTTGGCTACTTTAGTAATGTATTTATATGCAGAATCCTAGCTAGAGAAGCGTAAAGTATGAATCCTAGTGAAATCCGCGTGGCTGTAGAAATGGTGAGCAGTCAGCAACTTACTTTATTAAGGCGTGCCAGATCAAAGCTCTTCTATTTTTCTGCAATAGTAATATAACTTTGACTTTTTGGGATTGAGATGCATGAAATTATCAGCTATCCAGATTTGGATGATAAGCATGGTTCACAGGGTGAATACAAGTTGTAATAAAGTGTTTTTTAAATAAAGTTGGGTGTTGTACTGATGGCTGGTGACTCCTTTACCCTTGCACACTACGCTCAGCAGCTCATGGTACAAATTAAAAATAGTGTATGTCAGATTAAGCTTTAGGGAACACCACAGAGGTATGGCATTCGGTTTTGACCAGTTGTGATCACAATGGTAGGAAATAGGATATCCAGTTTCGCATAGATCCAGGGAAGCTAATGTGATGTTCAAGTAGTCAAAGTAGACATCCATGATAGATCATGTGAAGGTCGCTGTTAGATCCAGCAGTTCTAAAAGGCAGAAGACTCCATCTTCTAGTATTCAATCTTTTTTTTAGGTCTCTCTGGCGTTGCAGGGCAAAGCCCTGCCGCCAACGAGACTTATAGCCGCCTTGCTCCCTGCCAAGGGAGTCAGAGCAGTGAGCGAGCAGCTCCAGACCTGTGCACGAGCCGACTCAGGTCCGTGAACGCGCGGGAACGTCAACGTGCACGTTCACGCGCGTCATGCTTCTGTCCTCCCGCGTCTCTGCCGAGGCGCGCTCCAGGCCGACTTGCGGTGTGCGTCACAGCGTGTTCCAGCGTTTCTGTGGCCAGAGGTAGGCAAGTGAGGGCCGGGGGGATTTGTTTGCTTGTTGAGTGAGGTATTAGGACGGTGATAGATCTCCTTTGCTGAGCCTATGCACTCTTTCACGTCTAAAGGTTCATTTTCATATGATTAAATCTTATGTGTCATTTATGCCGTAATTGTGGCTGTAAAGGCAATATTAAGATCACGGAAGACGGATGTGGCTCCTCACATTGAAAGATGGGTTTTAGAAATGTCTCATCTACAAACGATAGAGACAGGCTGTTTCATTAAATTGGCAAAGAAAAGAAAAATGAGAAAACCAGATAATATTTGAATGAGATCTGTGATAAGAGTTGATCGATAGGATTGTCCCTCTATTTCTTTGCTGTAGATGATGTATTATGTTGTGTTATATAAAGTGTGACACTTTTTTCTTCCTATGTTAGTAGCTCAGATACAGAATAATGCAAACAGCATTTCTGAAATGAATTGCAGGCTAGTTATGCTTTTATGATCTGCACTATGGTGGTTCTTTCAATCTTCAAACATTTAGTTGAAACACTTGTTATGAACTTACTGTAAAAAGAATCCTACTTGGAATGCTGAGCACTAAATATGTATTTAATGTTTTCCCTGCCTTGCTAAATTAGCAAAGAAAAATGAAAGACATTTCATCAAGCACTTGGTACGGAGGTTCACATAAAGAGTGAATTTGGTGTCAGACGTACAGCTTGAACAATACAGTCTTTCGTTTGTTGCTTGCTTTTACTCTGATATCCCAAGTGGTCCCAGCTTTAACTCTTACTTAGCCTACACTACCATGGTTCCCCCTGACAAGACAGTGTTTCATATGTGTTATGCCTTTGTCTGAAGCAGTACTGCTGCCTGCTAGTTGCACACTCTACCCTTTCTAGGAAAATAGATTTTTTAATGTTTGAGGTTATTTTAATGTTAAACCTGAGTCTTCCTGTCTGTTTCAACTTACCTTAAAGTCGAGGGGTACTCACCCACTGAGACCCTACTGTTAAATTTGAACCCTTTACGAATGTGACTGACTCCATTGTGTCGCTGCCGCCTCCACTCCTCATCTGTGCACATGATCACATTCTGGAGCCTCGCTTTGAGCAGGTACCATCGCCACATGTATTATTAGAGAGTCTTGTGCAACAAATGCATTATTGCCATTTCAAGTAATATCCTGGGCCTCAGAGGCACACAGATACAGCCATCCACACCTGAGCGGGTATAAACTCAAACACTGACTTGTGCACACACAGACACACCCATCAACAGCTACACAGAAACAGACACCCCTCAAATGAAAATAACTCGTCCTCCATTACGTCACCTTACACATCACCACCATGGCCTCCCCACTAATCTAACCACCACCTTCACCTCTTTTCCCAGTTCACTCAGACTATAGCCAGCATTAACTTTAAAACTCACACAATGGGAGAATCAGATATATGGTTTGGAATGTGAATCTGGGTGGGCACTCAGAGGCACCATTTATTTTTACCCTGAATAGAGATTTACAAAGACACACTCGCTGACAGCAGAACAGAGCTATGCGTACACCTGGATTTACGCACACACAAATTCATTTTCGCCCTTAATGAAATTAACCCATCACGCAAAAATAAATGAAACATCACATACACCGATTATTATTTGCAGGCGCTTGGATTGCCACAAGCATACAAACTCACCCATTTTTAGGTTTCAACTGTTCTATCCCGCAGGGATAGATAGGCGAGATTATAGTAGGCAGTTCAAAAACTCTACCAAACTGCGGATCGCGTACAGTTCATGTGAGGCAGGCGTGTGAGGCAGGCGCGTAGACATCAAACACCATCGGCCTCGGCATCAGACTTCAAAGGAAGCTGCTCGCACACCACCATTTGTCTGAGCCTCAGCATCAGACTTGAAAGGAATCCGCTCCCAAGCCGCTCCCCCATCCCCCCACCACACACGCCAGTTGTGCTTTAGTCACCCCTGTTATTTCTAAATAACTACAAACCCGATCACAGAATTTCAGTAACTCTCCACCACCTGCCCGCCCCGCCCCCCACACTCTGACTCACGGTCTTCCTTTTCATTTGTAAACTTCACAATCTCCCTTTGTGTTTTTTTAATCCACAACGGCAATTAAATTTTAAATCTACATTCACGTCCTGCTTTTGTTCCTGGATTTTATTTTCACCGTTTGTTGAATTGTGTACTAACGATAGCAACTACACTCCATCCTGCCTGCCTTTCCAACATGTTCGAAATTACCAGGTATGCTCCTTCACAGCTGTGTCCTTTCCTTACATCCCGGGGCAAGATGTGTTCTTCTCAGCCTTCCCACCCCAAACATAACTTTCGGTTCCCCTTTCCTCATCCCTAAGCCTATTCAACTGCACTTCCTGGACCGAACCTTCCTTATGTGCAGCAGAAGCAGTGGCTCTGTGCACCAAAAATCCACTGAATAGAGATTACCGCTTTATTTCAAAATTCAAGCAGAAACAAGAACCCATTTCCCTCCCTGTACTACATGCAGCCCATGACACATTGACTATGCCACTGCGTATTTTTTTTAAATATATATTTTGTGGTGACTTGCGCTGTCACCTACAACGTCCTACAGGGTCCTTCTGAGTAAACACCAACCACAGCTCACCATGCCTGTCCCCTCCCTTGCACCCGTTCTTTCAGAGACACGCTTTCTGTTCATGCAGCAGGTGCAGTGGCACCTGGACACAGGCCTCAGGGATCCATTAAATCAGATAATTTCTTTAATATACACTAGACAGGAACCAAAGGGCCCATTCCCTTCCTTGCATTTGGGCCCAACAACACACTGGATACCACTCTGCGCACTTTATACTGGTTTCCTTTTCAGGTACAAGCTATGCCATTTCAAAGTGGTCATCGTGAAACAGCCCCCCACTAAGATTCACGGATCCCCCACCCCAGGCATTTGTCTTATGTTTTAACCGTGTCCTTTGTGTGCTACCCCATTTTGTGCTCCACTGTACAGTCTCCCACATGCTTCTGATATCGACCCAGGCATGTGGCGCTTTTTGTCATCTGGGTTATTTGTAATTCAAACAACCACCAATCCTGGCCTTTATATTTCTCTAAACCCCCACCAACAAATCTCCATTCATGTTCTTTTAGCCACCACCGCATGCAGTTACTGACACTCACAAGCATGTGCGCCGGGCGCTTGCTCACCATTTGCTCCCCTGGCCTCCTCATCAGACTTGAAAGGAAGCCGCTCGCACACCACCATTTGTCTGAGCATCGGCATCAGACTTCAAAGGAATGCGCTCCCAAACCTGCTGGCCTCGCTCTCGTGAGCCTTTATTTACTTGTTTTCATGGTCTGTTCTTCATCCAGCTCTCTCTCTCCTTACCTCACAATTTACCACTTACATTTTACTCCCCAGCGTGGTCAGCTTCGCTCCTGTGCGCTTTTGATCGCATCCACGCCAGTTGTGCTTTAGTCACCCCTGTTATTTCTAAATAACTACAAACCCCGATCACAGAATTTCAGTAACTCTCCACCACCTTCCTGCCCCCGCCCCCCACACTCTGACTCACTGTCTTCCTTTTCATTTGTAAACTTCACAATCTCCCTTCGTGTTTTTTTAATCCACAACAGCAATTGCATTTTAAATCTACATTCACGTACTGCTTTTGTTCCTGGGTTTTATTTTCACAGTTTGTTGAATTGTGTACTAACGATAGCAACTACACTCCATCCTGCCTGCCTTTCCAACACGTTCGAAATTACCAAGTATGCTCCTTCACAGCTGTGTCCTTTCCTTACATCCCTGGGCAAGATGTGTTCTTCTCAGCCTTCCCACCCCAAACATAGCTTTCGGTTCCCCTTTCCCTAAGCCTATTCAACTGCACTTCCTGGGCCGAACCTTCCTTATGTGCAGCAGAAGCAGTGGCCATGTGCGCCAAAAATCCACTGAATCCAGATTACCGCTTTATTCATAATTCAAGCAGACACAAGAGCCCATTTCCTTCCCTGTACTACATGCAGCCCATGACACATTGACTATGCCACTGCGTATTTTTTTTTAAATATATATTTTGTGGTGACTTGTTACTCTTGTAGTGCTCGGCTTAGCCTTCATCCTGTAATGCAACAATTCATTATATATGTCGTGCAGAGACAAGGTGCAAGTATCGATTTTTAGATGATATTTGATTTACCAAGGTCAATAATATTCCTATTTCAAGGATAGCTGGGGTTTCAATCAATGATTACCTTTTTGCCTTAAATATTTTGATATTCTCTATCAATGCCTGATAAATGTTCTGCTTACTTAACTACACCACAAAACATGTTGCTACGCTGCCTCTACTGGAATCATGTGAATTCCAATGGTTCCAATTTTGTTCTGGCTTCATTCTCATATTGTGTATAAAACCAAATTTAAGGGTCTCGCAGTGTGTCAAGAGACTGGTACTGAGCACTGAATTCAGCCATCATTCACACACACACACAACCCCACACACACACAACCCCCCACACACAAACCACACACATACACCCACACCCACACACACCAGACACACGACCCCCCACACATACAACCCCCCACACACAACCCCACACACACACCACACACATACACCCACACACCCTCCAGACACACGACCCCCCCACACACACATCCACAATCCCGCACTCACAGAACCTCCCCACCACACACACCACACACAACACACACAACCCCCCACACCACAACACTCACAGAAACACACACACCACACACACACAACCTCACACACGCACACAACCCCCCACACACAACCGCACTCACAGAACCCCACACACACAACCCCTGCCACACACAACCCCTGCCACACACAACCCCTGCCACACACAACCCCTGCCACACACAACCCCTGCCACACACAACCCCTGCCACACACACAACCCCTGCCACACACACAACCCCTGCCACACACACAACCCCTGCCACACACACAACCCCTGCCACACACACAACCCCTGCCACACACACAACCCCTGCCACACACACAACCCCTGCCACACACACAACCCCTGCCACACACACAACCCCTGCCACACACAACCCCTGCCACACACACACAACCCACCACACACAACCCACCACACACAACCCACCACACACAACCCACCACACGCAACCCACCACACGCAACCCACCACACGCAACCCACCACACGCAACCCACCACACGCAACCCACCACACGCAACCCACCACACGCAACCCACCACACGCAACCCACCTCACGCAACCCACCTCACGCAACCCACCACACGCAACCCACCACACGCAACCCACCACACGCAACCCACCACACGCAACCCACCACACGCAACCCACCACACGCAACCCACCACACGCAACCCACCACACGCAACCCACCACACGCAACCCACCACACGCAACCCACCACACGCAACCCACCACACGCAACCCACCACACGCAACCCACCACACGCAACCCACCACACGCAACCCACCACACGCAACCCACCACACGCAACCCACCACACGCAACCCACCACACGCAACCCACCACACGCAACCCACCACACGCAACCCACCACACGCAACCCACCACACGCAACCCACCACACGCAACCCACCACACGCAACCCACCACACGCAACCCACCACACGCAACCCACCACACGCAACCCACCACACGCAACCCACCACACGCAACCCACCACACGCAACCCACCACACGCAACCCACCACACGCAACCCACCACACGCAACCCACCACACGCAACCCACCACACGCAACCCACCACACGCAACCCACCACACGCAACCCACCACACGCAACCCACCACACGCAACCCACCACACGCAACCCACCACACGCAACCCACCACACGCAACCCACCACACGCAACCCACCACACGCAACCCACCACACGCAACCCACCACACGCAACCCACCACACGCAACCCCCCCCACACGCAACCCCCCCCCCACACGCAACCCCCCCCCACACGCAACCCCCCCCACACGCAACCCCCCCCACACGCAACCCCCCCCACACGCAACCCCCCCCACACGCAACCCCCCCCACACGCAACCCCCCCCACACGCAACCCCCCCACACGCAACCCCCCCCACACGCAACCCCCCCCACACGCAACCCCCCAACCCCACAACCACACACACACAACCCCACACACACAACCCCACACACACACAACCACACACACACACAACCACACACACACACAACCACACACACACACAACCACACACACACACAACCACACACACACACAACCACACACACACACAACCATCTATCTAGCTATCTATCGCCCTCGCTCTATCTATCGGCCTCACTCTATCTATCTATAGGCCTCGCACACTCTGCACCCTCGCACACTCTGCACCCTCGCACACTCTGCACCCTCGCACACACTGCACCCTCGCACACACTGCACCCTCGCACACACTGCACCCTCGCACACACTGCACCCTCGCACACACTGCACCCTCGCACACTGCACCCTCGCACACACTGCACCCTCGCACACACTGCACCCTCGCACACACTGCACCCTCGCACACACTGCACCCTCGCACACACTGCACCCTCGCACACACTGCACCCTCGCACACACTGCACCCTCGCACACACTGCACCCTCGCACACACTGCACCCTCGCACACACTGCACCCTCGCACACTCTGCACCCTCGCACACACTGCACCCTCGCACACTCTGCACCCTCACACACTCTGCACCCTCACACACTCTGCACCCTCACACACTCTGCACCTTCACACACAATTGCACTCTACTGAATACAACATACACTCCACACAATGCCACATAATTATATGCTACATAATTACACTGCGCTCAACGCAACATACACTCAAAATAACACTCAGTGCCACATAATTACACACCACATAATTACACTCTACTGAATGCAAAACACACTCCACACAATACCACTCAGCGCCACATAATTATATGCTACATAATTACAATGCAACATACACTCCAAACAATTCCACTCAGTGCCACACAATTACACTCTACTGAATACAAAATACACTACTCATAATACCACTCAGTGCCACATAATTACACACCACATAATTACACTGCACTCCATGCAACATTCACACCAAATACCACTCAGTCCCACATAGTTACACGCCACATAACATTGCACTCAATGCAACATACACTCCAAATACCACTCAGTGCCACATACTTACACACCATATAATTACACTCTACTGAATGCAACACACTCCACACAATTCCACTCAGTGCCACATAATGATATGCTAAAATAATTACAATGCACTCAATGCAACATACATTCCAAACAATACCACTCAGTGCCACATAATTACATGCCACATAACTACACTGCACTCAATGCAACATACACTCCAAATACCACTCAGTGCCACATACTTACACACCATATAATTACACTCTACTGAATGCAACACACTCCACACAATTCCACTCAGTGCCACATAATGATATGCTAAAATAATTACAATGCACTCAATGCAACATACATTCCAAACAATACCACTCAGTGCCACATAATTACATGCCACATAACTACACTGCACTCAATGCAACATACACTCCAAATACCACTCAGTGCCACATAGAGTGTAATCATGTGGTGTTTAACTATCTATCGCATCACCACAGCATCACTCAGCACCATCACAGCATCTCTCAGGGGCACCACAACATCACTATGCGCTACCACAGCATCACTGAACGCCACAGCATCACTCGTCGCAACAACATCACTCAGCGCCACCACTGCATCAATCTGTGCAACCATTCAACAACTGGTTCAAATATGTTCTCTCAAGGTTTCAAGCTTTATTACAAATGTCACAAGAAGATGTTAATATTTCACTTCTGTTCTTGGATTTTCATCACAATAAAATACACTGAACATAATCTTCACAAAATTTATTTACAAACGTTTAAGCTATTGCCATTATAAATTACAATAACTTTTATTTAAGATTAATTATTTTAAAATATTGAAAGCCATTGTTATTTGTAATATCAATACATCTAAGTGACGTAAATGCAACACAAATTGCATTACAAATGCTAAAGGTGTCACATTTGCATTGTAAATGACAAAGCTATTAATTTCGCTATTTTCAAAACCAACACATAAATAACAAATGTGTCATTTACAATATCAATAGCTCAAACTTTCCTAATGCGAGACCTATTGCATTGCAAATGCTTGTCTTATCTCAGGAGTGGCTGTCTCAGTGCTGCATCTAGAGCAAAGCCAGGTTGACTGTTGCTCTGAAGCTATTTAGAGTTAATGTAGAAAATATGTTGTAGAGAGGCACATCTCTGTGGTTTTGCCCCACCAAAGGGAGGCTGGTCACAGGTCTGTAGTTGGAGGTAAGTTTGAGTCCGTATTCAGTTTTCCTAGAATGGGGTGATTCTTGTACAGAAAACTGCCTGGGATACTGAACCATTGATTAACACAGCCCAAATTGCAGCAAACAAAGTAAAGTTGCCTTTGATAATGTTTTTCGGTAATGTATCTAGATGGGAGTGGGGTGGTTTGGCTTCATAATCCGGCTAAGCTTCCCTGAGTTTATGGAACTGAAGTGGTTTCAGTTATTGGGGGTTTCGGTGTGATGTGAGTAGCGCTGAAAAAAAATAGTTGGGTGGTTGTTGTTGATGGAGAGAGTCTTCCCTCAAGTATTTTAGGAACTCATTACATGTTGGCTTAAGAACTAGGCACTGCTTTGGCAATAGAACAGATGTAGGAAAGAAAATTATTGAAGAGTGATCTGGCTTCATTGGGTGGCAGCGAGTCCAGTTGCTGTTAATGTAATTTGGCTTTACCTAATGTTATTGCAACTTTGTACCTTTTTGTTAGGGATTTTTATCTTGTGCAAAGAAGTTAGGATTTGGAGGATCGGCAGGCAGTTTCTAGATTGAGCCACGAATCGCATTATCCCAGTGGAGCCACAAGGTAGTTTGGGAGCAGATGCGCTCATATTATTTTTGAGGAGGAGGTTTGGCTGATCAGGATGGGTTGCAGATGTTTAGCTGGAAGAGAATGGTATGGTGGTCTGACCAGTCCAGGTCAAGGGGGTGCAGGCTATTGAGGAGAAACACGAGGCATGTGATCCAGCCATTGTTTAACAATATGGGGGACTGTTGGTAGAGGCCGTGCAGCTGACAGAGAGAATTCAGGTATTTGAACGTTTTGCATTTGTGTTTACACCAGTCAGTAATACAATTGCAGATGGTGGTGTTATTCAAAGATAATGTTTGACTTGTAGAAAAGTAATCTGTCTGCTTCAAAGCTGTACTTCAGCTGAGGTGGGTGATAAATGATGTGAAGATAGTGTTTGATGGATATAGCGAGGACCATCTTAAGGCATTCAAAAGATGACTAGAAGGGTGTGATAGATAGTGAGGAATTTGAGTCTCTCTGACTAATTTGAATTCCTCCATCCTTTTTGATTTGTCTCTCCAACTAGGTTATGGAGTAACCAGGGAGTCAAGAATGGGCTGGGGTGTGCTTTGAGCCAAGGCTTGCTCAAGCAAAGGTTCAAGCTGTTTGTTGTGATGAGGTTGGCAGTATTATATTGTATTGTATTGTAATTGCATTTGTATAGCGCTTACTACCTGTGCATGGTAGGCGTTTTCCGATCTGGAATTGTGGAGCATGCATGAAAGGAAAGAAGGGTAGTGATATTGAAGGCCCTCAAAGATGTGAGCACTTAACGTTAAGACTACTGGGGTTGACCATTGTCTTGTGGGTATAGGTGTCCATAAACTGTTTGGTAACAAGTTTTTAATCAAGACCATTTCATTGTTCTAGAATGCTTTTGGAGTTTCTTAGCTGGCAACTCCTTGTAAATGGTTTTAATAATCAAAACCTGACTTTTACCACCACTGGGATTCTGTTGTAGTTGGAAAGCAGGGTTTACTTAGTTTGGAGCCATTCAGGTAAGATGTAAGTTCTTTATTTCAAGTTAGGTCCTTAGATTACAGTAATGGCAGATAGGTACTGTCAGGGCTCCATCCTCCAAACTGTTCCCATCTCCTGGCTACCCTCTTCACAACACACCAACATTCACTCTCTGCATTCCAGACGCCACATTGGACATGAAGGGAATGGGCGCACACAGGATACTACACATTCACACGGAGTATGACCGAGTTGATAAACAACTTGGGCAACTTTGTTTGCTTGATCGGTTAAGGAGATATGTCAGCCTATTAGTACCTCCAGGTTGCAGATCTGTTTGGGCATGGGTGACTAGCCCAGTGTCCTGCCATTTGAAAGTAAGTCACCCATGTGAAAGGCAATCTTGTAGCCTTCAATGAAGCTGGCCCGAGTGGGGTAATGAGTTCTTTAAGTGAATTGGAGAAGAGCCGATCCCTGAGGAGTAACTCAGTTGATTTAAATCTGTGCGTCTAGTTTTTCAGAAGACCTAAACCAGGTTACGGCAGCTGACTGGTCGATGCCATCTCCTGCTGCTCAGGCATCCTGTAATATATGCATATATGTATGTTTGCTGTCTTGGATAGTTAAAACCACTTCTGTTATATGCAGTAGGATGCTTCGGTCCTGCAGTCGGACTGAGTGCGGACAAATAGTCTTCAGTAAGTTTACATTCTCCAGGTTTAAAGAACGTTGAGTAGTTGCCACAGTTTCTATATTTTTCCTAGTAAGGGTTGGTCTGCTGTGGGACTGTAGGTGGCCATAATCTATGGATCTTCGTTCAGTTTTTGCAGGGCTAACGTGACAGTTGCTTGTTACAGCATCTTTTAGGTGTTCCTAGATGATATTTATGAGCTTAGTGCTTGTTGTGGGCACTGGGACGAACAGACCTAAGTTTGTAAACTCTCACTTCAGTATGTCCATTTCCAAGCACTTTTAGAAGAATACAATTTGTATGATTTTCGCTACTAGAGATACAAGTTATTTTTCTTGATTAAAGCGGTTTATGCCACAAGGGTCTCAGTTGGCGGAAAGTAACATTAGCTGTTAAAAGGTCCCTGTAAACATTAACTGTGATAGTTTCCAATCAGAAGTTGAGTATACAACTATAGATCACAATAGGGTAAATCAAGGCTATGCCAATGCTCTAACAAGCTCAAAACTTCAGCTGGTCAAAATGCTTTCCCGATGTCTGCCATAACAGAAGATTTGGGGCGCAAAGGGGTCACAGGGTTCTGGGTGGTAATGGGGGTCATAATTTCTTGTGCACTCTAGAGGTAACCCTGCCGGATGCAGACCTTTGCTTTGCACACTGTGGTACTCTTTGAGGTAGCCCCAATACTGAGGGACACTTTCAATGTAGAGGTGCCCAGTACTTATCCACATAATGGGCTTTACCTGGTTGCTTCAGCTCTTGTATGTGCTGCTGGCTACGAGGCATTGGATAGATGCTTGAGGAGTGAGTCTGGGTAAGGCCAATACCATCACAAACTATAGTCAATTTGCACAATAGGAAACTGCATCTTCAGTGCGGGGCGAGGTCCCAAAGGGCCCCATGAGTGAGACACTCATTCCATTTTACATCGGGGAGTTCACAGCTGGCCCCGACTTAGATGAACGGTAGAGAGCTCTGTCGAGTAAAGGTGGGTCTGTAGCACTTCAACACTGCAGGCTCTACAAAGATGTGGTTCCTGCACGGCATGTTTACCCTTTGGCGAGCCATCCAGGAATTTCTGCCTTAGTTAAAGGCAGAATACGCTTGACAAGGAGCTATTGGCAGTGAGGCAGCAACAAAGTTCTTTGGGACAGATTGTGCCCACTGTCCTTGTTTTGCATTTGGCTGTCCCCCTACTTCAACTTCAGAAGTCCTTTAAGCACCTAGCTGGAGATCCTAAAAAAGATGCCCAGGATTATTCAATGCCTTCCCCCTTCAGCATAATATTCAGAGCGCTCACTCGGTATATCGTATCCAATGGAGCCAATCGAGAGCGCTTGCATAATTGTAAAAAGCTTGCAGTGGACCCACCAGCTTTGTCTGGATGTCACAACTTGAGAGAACTAGTGTAACTGGGTCAGCCGACCACTTTACCAAACACTGGGTAATGTGAGTTCTAAGATGATCAGGAACGCAAGTTCTAGAAGTGGACAGTCTAGGAGAGAATGCAGAGGCTTCTGGGAGCTGGCGTTTGTAGGGGCACAGTTATCATTGTAGAGCTGTACAATTGCTGTTGCTCATAGTCTAGCTGGGTGTTAGCCTTGATCCTATTTAGTGTTGTGCGGTGCCTGTTTTTTGGAGTGCTGAAGAATGTCTCTTTCCTTATCGCAGGTCTATACCAGTCTGCCGCCTCTTCCCCACACTCCAACCATTGCTTTCATCTTCAGTCATTGTTTTGGCCCTCCACCAACCACACTCATCCCACCCCATTCCACCCCATTCCACACACAACCTGTCCCCTTCACCATGAATCTCCTTTCTCCAAGAGCCACCCTTACTATAAAATAAGCTTTATTTCCTTACATAGCCTTCATTTCCTCTATCTCCTGCTGACAGCCAATGTCCTTGAGGTTCCCATTTTCCCCTTTCTCCCTGCTATCGCCTGTCTAGCTGGACAGATGCAAAAAGGTGATATAGGATACAGTAAATGTTAGCATTTCTTCTTCTTCCTTATAGGCTGACATGGTCCTCGCTGGCCTGAAGATTGAGCAGGGTATCCTTGTGACCGCTTCCCGTTGTCAAAAGCCAGAAGAGGTGAGATTTGGAAAAGTCAGAAATCGTTTGACTGATTTCTCTGCTGTCCCTAGTGCCCATAGCCAAGTTTCCTCTAATGTCACCACTGACCTCTGTCCTGTTCTCTCTTGTTCTCCTCTTCCCAGAATGAACTTATGACCTTGTTGAAGCCTTTGTCAGAGAAGATCCAGGCGATTCAAGATTACAGAGAGAAGAATCGTGGCAGTAAACTCTTCAATCACTTGTCGGCTGTCAGCGAGAGCGTGCCGGCCCTGGGCTGGCTGGCAGTGGTGAGATGTGGAGCTGTGAATGCTTGAAAATTGGGCATTTTTATGAACTTGGGTTTTAGGAAGATGTGAAGATGAGTGCCATCTGTCAAACTAAGGTTTTGTTTGTGGAGGATTTCACTAGCTCAGTATCTTTTCGAGATCAGCAGGTCGGCTACTTGGAGTGCAGAAAACATTGGGAATGGGTGGGACCTCCAGTGTGGTTTCTCCCTGGTTGTGTGATCGTCAGACTCCCAGTTGTCGCGTGAAAGTGGTGAGATGCCTAGGAGCATTCTGTATGTACTGCGGTTTGTCGCAGTGACCTGTTTCAGAAGGGCAGTTCTTGTGCAATGCATGTGATGGTAGAATTTGCCTCTTCTCTGGTGTTTTGGTCGTAGCCACTGTGCACATCATTGGTACGGTATTCTTTCCTGAATATGCATTTATACCTGTTCCTTATCTTCTAACTCTCTTTGTAAGGCCCCAAAGCCAGGTCCCTACGTGAAGGAAATGAATGATGCAGCCACGTTTTACACCAACCGGGTGCTGAAAGACTACAAGGATGTGTAAGTTCATCGTTGGGGTTTGGGTGGAGTTTGATAAACTACTCACTCGTTAACTAGATAAATCACCTTCTTGAGAGACCATGTATTTCTTCTGACAAGATCGTACGGACACTCTGAGGGACTAACGCCATTCTAGGGCAAAGGACTCTCCGGTATTCTACATGCTTACGCTAGCAAGTAAATGAGCCCAGCTTATTCTCTATCATTGTGTGTTTATGTAAGGTCACGGCTTCAGTTTAGGAAGTACACCGTAAACAACAAGAGGAAAGGGGGTGAGGAGAAATAGAATTATGTGAAGGAAGGCTCATGTCTGACCCCAAGGTGGAAAAAATGATGGGCTATCAAGAGCAGCTGCTCCAAAACACTCTGATGGCGATGTGAGCCCACAGCATGGGTTACTGGAAGATCAGAGCTGGAACATTTCAGTGGTGTAACTCTTACAAGTGAGCCTTGTGCTTCACATTTTCATTTGTGGACACCCATCCTTGGAAGACTCCTCTAACGTCTCATTGCTTTTGGTAGGATTTGTCTCCATAGAGGAGTGCTTCAAGTGTGGCTGTTTTGAACTTGAGGGGTACATATTCATACTTATAATTTCGTGGTTTAAGTTGCTCGAACTACAGTCTCTGTAGTTCTGTACTATTAAGTTCTCGAGACAGTGTAACTTAAGCCGTGCTCCTTTGCAAGAGTAAAGGGTTTGCTTACTGCAAAATGTGAAAGGAAACAATGAGTGGCTTTTGTACTAGTAGACCAGGTTGGGCGGGATCTTTCTGAATAAACTACAGATCCTCACAAAAGCTTTTTGTATGCCATCGTCTCTGCCTGAATTCACAACTCTCACCATTTCTTCATGGCACTTTGTTTCAGCCCAGTCAGCATTGCTGCTGGAGTGCATTCCATAGATGACGTATTGGAAAGGAATGCCCCTCTCTCCCACTCCTCCAATAGAAGCATGCAGAAGTTTGGAAGATGCACTCCCACAGGACGGGGCATCTGAATGTATGATACTGTCCACCCTGCCTATAGATTGCAATGATTTGGGGCCTCTTCTTGTCTGTCATTGACCTCAGGAGCCAGCTAGGATCTTCAGCCCCTGCAGACGTTTTAAACTATGCCAGGCCAGCACATGGACTGGACCAGGCTGGTTTTCTTCCAAAACATTGATCTTTTGACCCTGTTAATGCAGCGTTGTAAACTGTTTGTGTGATTTTTCTGACCAGTCTGCCCCCTGGCTGATTGCAAGGAAACACTGTAGCCTTATTCTGACAAGCTGCTAACTTCCCATTCCCAGATGCCTGAAGTCCAGTCCTGGGACTTCCAGGTTCTGGATGAAAGGAAGGTACATGGCTTATGTAAACCAATTAGAAAT